>NC_040104.1:30652500-33152500 GCF_003369695.1 Bos indicus x Bos taurus
TAAATATACTGATTTTTACTACTTTAAGCCTAAATAGAAACTATTTTATGTGCATTTAAATGAAACAGTAAGCAAATTGAGAATGGTTATCACTCTGCCCATGGGATTATATTGGCAAGAATATTGACAAGAGGATCTAAAAAATATCTATTTTTAACCATCTATTTGGATACTACAAAATATCATGTTAAATAAATATCTGATTAAAAGAGAAATCATAAACAAACATAAACACAAACATAAGTCCAACTCAGATGTCTCTACACACAAATAACTCAATCTTTACAACTATACATGAATTCTACCATACTTTCCAAGAGTAGTTAATTTTTATATTATTTAAACTCCTTTAGAAAATAGAAAAAGGACAAAGGCTAATCAATTTACATTATGAGGGTAAAGTGGTGGGCAAAACATGACAAAGAGAACTAAAAGAAAAACTGAAGGCCCATTTTTCTTCTACATGTAGATGTAGCATCTTAAATCTGCTAAATTTACACAAAATATATAATAAATGTAATCAAACAGCATTTAACATAGTAGATCTGAGCTGTTTCAACTTCTAGGTATGAATGTCACATGAAGAAAAATAATTGACAAATTTCAATACCTTCTAACAATACAAATTCTTAGCAAATTGGCAAAATAGAGGAACGTTTCCCTAACCTGGTGGAAGTTGGTCAGAACACCATAGAAAACAGTACATAAACCACATATGCCTGCCTTTATGACTACTGTTTAACATAATTTTAGAAGATATGGTCTTAGCTATAAGTTAATAGTAATATTCATTTTTTTCAGAATTGTAAGTAAAGAATTTTTTTTAATGTATCTTAACCACACTATAGGACATTTGCCTGAAAAATAATGGTGTAGCATAGTGACAGTTATCATATTTCAGTATGAATTAGGTCACACGCTTCTCTATCCTAAACATGGTTTACAAGGCCAAAGATTTTATTCCAACCATATCCTTTGTCACTCCTTTGCATCCTTGCACTTATATACTGTCTGGCCATTTAGTACTAATTTTACTTCCCCAAGACTTTCCCCAAATCTTCCAAGATTCTTTCTAGCTTTTTCATTTGCTCATACCTCTCTCTGGCACGTTCTCTGTTTTCATCCAGCCTCTCCACTCTATCTTTCCCTGGTTAATTTTCTCTTATCTAGTCACGTCTTACCTTAGCTGCCATTTCAATCAAAAACCTTTCCCTGGTGGCACATCTAGAGAACATTATCTGTGCGCCTTTGAAAGTGAGAGTGTTAGTCACTCAGTCATGTCTGACTCTTTGTGACCCCATGGACTCTAGCACACCAGGCTGCTCTGTCCATGGGATTCTCCAGGCAAGAATACTGGAGTGGTTAGTCATTCCTTTCTCCATGGGATCTTCCCACCCCAGGGACTGAACCCCTGTCTCTTGCACGGGCAGGTTCTTTACTGTCTGAACCAACAGGGACACCTGCTGTGCTCCTTTACTATGCTGAATTTCCCCACTGGTTTATAATTGTTTACTCATCTTTATTGTCCATCATAATGCAGGTGTATGATAGCAAGAATCATATTTCTTTTGCCTCCAGAATGCAGTCCTATGGTTGGCTAGTAAAATATAAACAATTCTTTTAAAATTAGTGAGTGGATGATAAATATATGGTGGAAATGTCAGCATCTTAACAACTTGTGAGTTAACAGTGTCAGTATATCCTGTTCAACCTAACACTTTAAGGGCTGTACGATTATGGTTCTGAGCAAAGCCTGTGTGCTCAGTTGTGTCTGACTCTGCGACCTCATGGACTGTAGCCAGCCAAGCTCCTCTGTCCATGGAATTTTCCAGGCAAGAATACTGGAGTGGGTTGCCATTTCCTTCTCCAGGGAATCTTCCTTACCCAGGTATCAAACCCATGTCTCTTGCATCGCCTGCATTGGCAAGGAGAATCTTTACCAGCTGAGCCTCTGGAGAAGCCCTCTGAGCAAAGTACCATGTATCTAAATCACTTTCTAGCCTGTGACTAACATTAGAATATACTGACTGGGTAGAAATCTCTCTTGCATTGCAGTCAAGTTGAAGCAAATAGAAAGCATAAGTGTATGAAAATTTATTAAGAAGTAGTGTAAATGGAAGGAAAAGAGTTATTTTGCATTAAGTATCAAGAAAAAGCATAAAGAATTCAAATCTTGGGCAAAAAAGAAATATCAAAATTTAAACTTGGAAAAAAGTCAATTGCAACTAGTTTAGTTCATTAAAAAGGTATATATCAAATTGAGTAATGAATAATGTTCATATTGATAAGTGAAATTCTAAATAAATGTTTTGTTATTACTAAAATAATTTCAATTGACTACTTAAATAGTTTTTAAACATTTGTGAAAGCAGTTTTTCTCATCATGTTTGTAGATGTTATTAAATTAGACATGGTTCCTAACATCCTGAAACACAAGCAAAAACACTAGTCTAGCAAGTGAAGAAATCAGTCACATATCTGGATAATGCTTTTGGAAGCAACATGGACATAATGAACAGTAGTCTTCAGAAACAGCAATGCAACCATGGCACCATAATCAATTGCCGGAGAATAAATGTATCAAGCAAATTTTTGTAGGTTATAATTGACCACAATTAAAATCAAAATATATGGAACTGTATTATGCTAAACTAAGAACATATGATAATCAGGGCTTCTTTGAAAAAATATAATTTAATTATAAATATATTTGATATAAGCATATAATAAATATATACATAGGGCTATAATACAAATACTTTTATAAAGCAAGTAAAAAATGCACTTGATATGGAGAGTTACTGCTGCTGCTGCTGCTAAGTCACTTGAGTTATGTCTGACCCTGCGACCCTACGGACTGTTTCCCACCAGGTTCCTCTGTCCATGAGATTCTCCAGGCATGAATACTGGAATGGGTTGCCACGCCCTCCTCCAGGGGAGTCTTCCCCATCCAGGGATTGAATCCACGCCTCTTACGTCTCCTGCATTGACAGGCAGGTTCTTCACCGCTGTCACCACCTGAAGCCCAATGGAGAAATAAGTGGAGGTCAAACAATTAAATACGCTACATAACACGACTCATTCTGAGAACAAAAAGACCTGATTGAAAGGAGGAGAAAGTGACAAAGTCAGATTTCCATTGTAGAAACCACACTATGAATGTGTAAAGAAAAGATCAGAGACAAAAACTGTCAAGGCACAGCAATACATCAGACTGTATTCTAGGTGAACTTAAGAATGATCCATGTAATTTTTAAAAGCGTAAATGGCTTAACCCTATCTCATTTCACATGTAAAGTAGCTGAGGCCCATTATCTCAGTAGCAGAGCTAGGATTCAAATCCTGATCCTCTTGACTGTTTCTAAGCTTATATATGGAATCTAAAAAAAAAAAAAAGACTACAAATGAACTTGTTTACAAAACAGAAATAGACTCCCAGTCCTAGAGAATGAATTTATGGTCACCAAGGGGAAAAGGGTGGGAGAGGGATAGTTAGGGGGTTTGGGATTGACATGTACTCACTACTATGTTTAAAATAGATAACCAACAAGGACCTACTGTGTAAAACAGGGAACTCTGCTCAATATTCTGTAATAACCTAATGGGATCAGGATTTGAAAAATAATAGATACATGTATATTTATAATTGAATCACCTCGATATACACCTAAAACTAATACAACATCGTTAATCAACTGTGCTTCAATAGGAAATAAAATTTTGAAATAGTACTATGCTAAGGGAGTCATTTGACACAGATGAGAGTCCTAACAATTATGAAAGCTGTGCGAAGTTTGCCTAATAAAGAAACATAGGGAAAGCTCTCCAGGAAGAGAGAAGGACATGGCTGGAAAGTAATATGAGTGGGAGAAAGCTTAAAAATGAAGAGTGAAAATGTTGCTAAGGATTAGAGAAGGAGCACTTTATGCTGTCAACTAAAAAATGTAGCCACAACCTGAAAGAGAGTTATTTTATTTGGTGAGAATGTTTAGGATTCTGAGCCCGGGAGACTGAGACCACATCTCAGTTGTTGTTTTTCAGTTGCTCAGTCATGTCCAACTCTTTGTGACTCCATGGACAGCAGCAGGCCAGGTTTCTCTGTCCTTCACCATCTCACGGAGATTGCTCAAACTCATGTCCATTGAGCCAGTGATGCCATCCAACCATACCGTCCTCTGTCCTCCCCTTCGCTTCCTGCCTTGAATCTTTCCCAGCATCAGGATTTTTTCCAATGAGTTGGCTCTTCCCATCAGGTGGCCAAAGTATTGGAGCTTCAGCTTCAGCATCAGTCCTTCCAATGAATATTCAGGGTTGATCTCTGTAGCTCTGAGAAAACTATTCCAAGGAGGTGGGGGTGAGGGGAGTCAGGCTATTTACAAGTTTCCTAAGCAGGAAACTAGCAGTCTGAGCATCAAAGATCAGATATCAAGTTAAGGAATTTAGCTTCTCTATACGGTGAGATGCAAGCTTCAGGGTTCACCGAGTTCATTCCTTTCATATACACTTCAGCTATCTGTGCCCAAATCCAGTTTCCTTGTTCACCATAAGGAGTTGCAGATGGCTGCTTCTTACATTACTTAGTCTCCTCAGCAGTCACCTTGGTGGGTGGTGGCATCTGCTGGATCACAGTTTTGGGAGCCCTCATTCACATTTGGAGGCCAGAAATTGCTGATGACTGTGACATTTATTGTTTATTGATTATGGAAACTATTGTGTGCCTAGATGCTCAGTCATATCCGACTTGTTGTGACCCCATGGATTATAGCCTGCCAGGCTCCTCTGTCCATGAGGATTCTCCAGGCAAGAATACTGGAGTGGTTTGCCATGCCCTCCTCCAGGGGATCTTCCCAACCCAGGGACTGAACTCAGGTCTCCCACATTGCAGGGAGATTTTTTTATCATCTGAGCCACCAGGGAAGCACAGATATGGCAGAAGATATTTTCATTTCACACTGTGGAGTGGTAGATTTGTTTTTCTCTTTGCTTTGAAAAATGGGATACAGAAAAGTATAAAACACAAAGATTGACAGGGTGAGTTAGATAAATAATTAAAAATATGGAAAATAAGTATTTTGTAGGAATGCTTTGAAACACTGATAAACATTGTCACTGTATATTTAAATTGGTAGGGTATGCTTTATAGCATAACATGGAAGGTGGTAAAGAACTCAGAATTGAAACTACAACTATTGTTCGGGGGCTAGAGTCTTGGCTGTAACTCAGTGACATTTCCTATCTGTATAATATGACTTGGAGCCAGAGGGATATATTATACTCTTTTTATTTCAAAAGTAGGACTTTGATCTCAAAAATGAGTCCTGGCAAGAGATAATAAGAAATACAACTATAGCAGGACTTGAGACAGCAGTGAGCCTACAAGTGCAAGAATCTGTCAACAGTAACCAATATGGAAAGGCTACAATCAGTGCCTGGGTCATGATATAAGGAATGATAAAAAAAGATGTGATTATAGCACCTAGGAAGAAGATAAGAATCAAGTAATTAAAACTAAGGCACAGCATTCATGCAGACAAGTTGAAAAGATGGCTTGAACATGAGCCCTGGATATGGATTGGAACTGATTAATCATCTTTTGATAGTTGTCTTTGGAAAAAGGAAATGGAATGAAACCACTTCAAAAAACTTTAAACATTCTCCCATACAGAGGACAAGGTACATGGATGCGTCTGACAGTTTTCTCTTCTTTGAATTGGAGCAAATCATTGGGAAATCAAGTAATAAGTGAAGAATGCAAATGGATTATCAAAGCATGATTCATAAAATACACTTTAAGGTACATTCAGTTTACTTTTATGGCATAGGAAAAAATGGAAAGTTCTATGAGATTGAAAAAAATTACAGACAATCAGTTTATTAAGGACATATTTATGGGGTACCTACAGTACAAATGTGTTCTTTTAATTTTAGAGGCACTAAACTGAACTTCAGGAGACCCCGAGCACATGAATTTCACATGTTAGTATGAAATTCGCAAATTCTTCTGTTTTAAGTGAGGGATAATTTTCTATGTTGTTGAAAAGACTAAGCAGAACTCTGTCACATTTCACATGATTTTAGTCAGTCATTGCCTCCCTTGGAGAAGGCACGAGAGAACATGGACATTTTAGGAATCAGTGAACTAAAATGGGTAGAAATGGGTGAATTTTATGCAGATGAACATTATATCTACTACTGAGGTCAAGAATCCCTTAGAAGAGATGGAATAGCCCTCATAGTCAAAAAAAGAGTCCGAAATACAGTACTTGGGTGCAATCTCAAAACTGACAGAATGATCTCAGATTGTTTCCAAGGCAAAACATTCAGTGTCACATTAATAAAAGTCTTTGCCCCAACCAGTAATGTTAAAGAAGCTGAAGTTGTATGGTTCTATGAAGACCTACAAGACCTTCTAGAACTAACATGCACAAAAGATGCCCTTTTTGTCATAGGACTGGAATGCAAAAGTAAGAAGTCAGGAGATACCTGGAGGAACAGGCAAGTTTGGCCTTGGAGTACAAAATGAAGCAGGGCAAAGGCTAATAGGGTTTTTCCGAGAGAACACACTGGTCATAGCAAACACCGTCTTTCAACAACATGAGATGACTGTACACATGGACATCACCAGATGGTCAATACTGAAATCAGATTGATTATAGTCTTTGCACCTGAAGATGGACAAGTTCTATACAGTCAGCAAAAACAAGACCTGGAGGTGACTATGACTCAGATCATGAACTTCTTATTGCACATTTCATACTTAAATTGAAGAAAGTAGGGAAAACTACTAGGCCATTGAAGTATGACCTAAATCAAATCCCTTTTGATTATACAGTGGAAGTAACACATAGATTCAAGGGATTAGATCTCATACACAGAGTGCCTAAAGAACTATGGACAGAGGTTGATAACATGTTACAGGAGGTAGTGATCAAAACCATCCCAAGAAAAATAAATGCAAAAAGGCAAAATGGTTGCCTGAGGAGGCCTTACAAATAGCTGAGAAAAGAAGAGAAGTAAAACGTAAAGAAGAAAAGGAAAGATATATCCATCTGAATGAAGAGTTCCAAAGGATAGCAAGGAGAGATAAGAAAGCCTTCCTAAGTGACCAATGCAAAGAAATAGAGGAAAACAACAGAATAGGAAAGACTAGATATTTCTTCAAAACAATTAGAGATACCAAGGGCACATTTCATGCAAAGATGGGCACAATAAAGGACAGAAATGGTATGGACAAAACAGAAGCAGAAGATGTTAAGAGGAGGTGGCAAGAATACACAGAAGAACTATACAAAAAAGATTTTAATGACCCAGACAACCAAGATGGTGTGATCACTCACCTAGAGCCAGACATCCTGGAGTGCAAAGTCAAGAGGGCCTTAGGAAGCATCACTGTGACAAAGCTAGTAGAGGTAATGGATTTACTGAGCTATTTCAGCTGAGCTGTTTCAGATCCTCAAGATGATGCTGTGAAAGTTCTGCACTCAATATGCCAGCAAATTTGGAAAACTCAGCAGTGGCCACAGGACTGGAAAAGGTCAATTTTCATTCCATTTCCAAGGAAGGACAATGCCAAAAAATGTTCAAACTACTGCACAATTGCACTTAATAGCAAGGTGATGCTCAAAATCCTCCAAGCTAGGCTTTAACAGTATGTGAACCAAGAACTTCCAGATTTACAAGCTGGATTTCAAAAAGCAGAGGAACAAGAGATCAAATTGCCAACTTCTGTTAGATCATTGAAAAAGCAAGAGAATTCCAGAAAAAGCATCTAGTTCTGTTTCATTGACTATGCTAACGCCTTTGACAGTGTGGATCACAACAAACTGTGGAAAATTCTCAAAGAGATATGAATACCAGACCACCTTACCTGCCTCCTGAGAAACCTGTATACAGATCAAGAAGCATCGGTTAGAACCAAACATGTAACAACAGACTGGTTCAAGTTGGGAAAGGAATGTGTCAAGACTGCATATTGTCAACCTTTTTATTTAACTTATATACAGAGTACATCATGCCAAATGCATAGTTGGATGAATCACAAACTGGACTCAAGATTGCAGGGAGAAATATCAATAACCTCAGATACACAGATGACACTACCCTTATGACAAAAAGTGAAGAGGAACTAAAGAGTCTCTAGATGAAGGTAAAAGAGGAGAGTGAAAAAGCTGACTTAAAATTCAACATTCAAAAAGCCAAGATCATGGCGTCTGGTCCCATCACTTCATGGCAAATAGATGGGGAAACAATGAAAACATTGAGAGACTATTTTCTTGGGCTCCAAAAATCACTGCCAGATGGTGACTGTAGCTGTGGAATTAAAAGATGCTTGCTCCTTGCAAGAAAAGCTATGCCCAACTTAGCATATTAAAAAGCAGGGACATTATTTTGCCAACGAAGGTCTGTATAGTCAAAACTGGTATTTCCAGTAGTCATGTATGGATGTGAGATTTGGACCATAAAGAATTCTGGGCACAAAGAATTGGTGCTTTTGAACTGTAGTGTTGGAGAAGACCCTTAGGTGTCCCTTGGAAGGCAAAGAAATCAAACCAGTCAATTGTAAAGGAAATCAGTCCTGAATATTGATCGGAAAGGCTGATGCTGAAACTCCAATGCTTTGGCCACCTGATGCGATGAGCTGACTCACTGGAAAACACCCTGATGCTGGGAAGAATAGAAGCAGGAGGAGAAGGGGATGACAGAGGATGAGATGGTTGGATTGCATCACCGACATGAGTTTGAGCAAGCTCTGAGAGATGGTGAAGGATAGGGAAGCCTTGGTGTGCTGCAGTGCATGGCGTCGCAAAGAGCTGGACAAGACTGAGCAACTGAACAACATTGCCAACCTTACATTGTACTTCTCCTGTCCCTCAAATTGTCATCACAGTCACAGGTGATAGGCATTTTTGTGTTCGTTAGTCATTTGACCTTAACCTCAATTTCCAGAAATCCAAGTCTTCTTGATTAGCATGGAAAATGGAAGAAGATATGTTAATATGTTGTGTGAACAAGAAAAATTTTAAAAAAGTATAATTGTAAAGGCAAGCAGTTCCTGCTCCATGATTTAACTCTTTTATATTATTTCACTTTATTTATGAATTATACATTTATAACTATAATTAGAGTCATTAGCGAAGCAGAATGATGGTTCAATAGAATATATCTTAGTCTTCAAATTGAACTCCTCCATTTTTTCCTTAAAAGAAATAAGGAAACCTAGAGAAAGTGTTAGCTCTTTAAGTTCAAAGTTCAAATTAAACCCAAACACAGTTGTTAAATTGACTTTAATCCACTGAACTATGCTGTTTACTTGATTCCCTCTCTCAAAGTACTTCTTCCAGATTGAAGGGTGCAAGGCTTGAGGTATGAATATATAATTTTTCCTTTCAAAGGCTTATAATCAAATACGAAACAAGCTTTGAGTTCTAGGTGTGAACTCTTTCAGTGTGCTTTGCAGGCTTTAATATGCAAGTGTAAAAGTTCTGAAATTCTGAAAGATTTTCTCCTTCCTCATACAAAGAGTAAACCCAGTATTATGTGACATCTAGCCACCTGATTTTAGGTTGTTAGCACAAAGTGCATCACTAAAAAGGAAGGTTTGATTTTAATAGCACTGAAATTAGGATTTAGGCTTATAATAAGAAGACATTAAAGACATCATTTTACAAAATTATGTTATAAAAATATAATATTCTGTTTGGGCTATTAAAAGAATACTGAATAATTTGGACAGGTCACACAAATAATTCCTTTTTGAGGTGACATTCTCAGATGTATTTTTATGTTGAATATTTCATTCTGATCTTGTTTAAGCCTTTGGAAAGAACAGCGTATATGAATGCCCCAAGCCAGAAATCAGAGCAAAATGGGACAGTTATTCATACTGGTCAGTCTCATTTATCTAGAAGCTGCAGCTGGTTTAGTACCTAAGGGGCAACCAGAACTTTGCTTTTTAGATAGCATGTAGATCAATAATTATATTTGCAACCAACAGAAAGTTTCTAACAATTTTTAAGTGATTATTTGATCTTTTCAGCTAATAATATCTTCTGAGAATGTGTAATCAAGGGATATTTTCTCATTTTGGTTACCAAAGAAAAACTTTGTTAGTTGATTCTTATGATTTTGTAAATGTATTTATTTAAGATAAATTAGGTCTACTGTTCATAAGGGCTTCCCAGATGGTGCAGAGGTAAAGAATCCACCTGCCAATGCAAGAAACACAGGTTTAATCCCTGGGTCGAAAGATATCCTGGAGTAGGAGATGGCAAGCCACTCCAGTGTTCTTGCCTGGAAAATTCCATAGACAGAGCATGGTGGGCTGCACTCCATAGGGTAACAAAGAATTGGACACAACTGAGCACATATGCATTGTTGCATAAATAAATGAATTTCTCAATAAGCTCTGGAAAAAACTCAGCTAAGACTACCTGATTTAGTGGTCTAAGATCTGAATAGAAGGAAAGCATGGAGAAAATGGTGAAACCATTGGAATCACAGAATATTGTTTTTCTTGTTGTGTGTACTACACTTAAAAGTAGGATAAGAAGAGTTTTTCTGTTCAGTTCAGTTGAGTCGCTCAGTCGTGTCCAACTCTTTGCGACCCCATGAATTGCAGCACACCAGGTCTCCCTGTCCATCACCAACTCCCGGAGTTCACTCAGACTCATGTCCATCGAGTCGGTGATGCCATCCAGCCATCTCATCCTCTGTTGTCCCCTTCTCCTCCTGCCCCCAATCCCTTCCAGCATCAGAGTCTTTTCCAATAAGTCAACTCTTTGCATGAGGTCTTAGGTAACAATTAAAGGCATCCTCTGTCATACAATTGGATTGTCATTAAGATGCAAAACAGATAACTTTAATCATCCTCTAACTTTGTGTACTGACCTGGGTAACAAGAAAGCTTGCTGTATATGCTTGCCTCAGAGTAGTAGATTCAACAAAAGAAGGTAAGATCTGAAGATGTGAAATGTTTCAGAAATGTCCTTGATGCTTAAGTTGCAAGAGAGATTCAACATAAATCATTCTGATAGTAAAAGTAACTGAGGAAATTCTACTCACCATCCTTGTGCCTGCATATGAGACACAAAGGTAAATATTTGCAGGGTAGATAGCAAAACAAATTCTAGTCAAAGAAAATTTATAATGATCAAGAGTAATGAAATATTTGTGAGGATCACATATTCTTGAATAACCTATTAAAACAAATAAAAGGAAAAATATTATCACATATATAGTACCAGATGACTTAACTAAGGGTGTGCTTCTAAAGTTTTCACTGGTTACTAAATCACAATTTTTAAAAGACAAAACTAATAATCTAGGTGGAAAAAAGTTTTAATTATAGGAATAAATAATATTACAAATTTGTAAGTGGAGAAAGCAAAATAAAACAAAGTATTCATTAGTAAACAGAAACAAAGTGAAACATTTTAACTATAAATGAAGAAATATAGAATTTTAAACTTCTCCAGAATATTAAAACCTAGAAGAGTCATAAATGATGGTTTTTAAGGTTAAACATATACTAAGAATATCCAACCAGTCCATTCTGAAGGAGATCAGCCCTGGGATTTCTTTGGAAGGAATGATGCTTAAGCTGAAACTCCAGTACTTTGGCCACCTCATGTGAAGTGTTGATTCATTGGAAAAGACTGATGATGGGAGGGATTGGGGGCAGGAGGAGAAGGGGACGCCAGAGGATGAGATGGCTGGATGGCATCACTGACTCGATGGACGTGAGTCTGAGTGAACTCCGGGAGTTGGTGATGGACAAGGAGGCCTGGCGTGCTGCAATTCATGGGGTCGCAAAGAGTTGGACATGACTGAGTGACTGATCTGATCTGATCTGAAGAATATCATTCCAATCCCAAAGAAAGGCCATGTGAAAGAACGTCAAACTACTGCACAATTGCAATCATCTCACATGCTAGTAAAGTAATGCTCAAAATTCTCCAAACCAGGCTTCAGCAATACGTGAACCATGAACTTCCAGATGTTCAAGCTGGTTTTAGAAAAGGCAGAGGAACCAGAGATCAAATTGCCAACATCCACTGGATCATGGAGAAGGCAAGAGAGTTCCAGAAAAACATCTATTTCTGCTTTACTGACTGTGCCAAAGCCTTTGACTGTGTGGATCACAATAAACTGTGGAAAATTCTGAAAGAGATGGGAATATCAGACCACTTGACCTGCCTCTTGAGAAATCTGTATGCAGGTCAGGAAGCAACAGTTAGAACTGGACATGGAACAACAGATTGGTTCTAAATAGAAAAAGGAGTACGTCAAGGCTGTATATTGTCACCTTGCTTATTTAACTTCTATGCAGAGTACATCATGAGAAATGCTGGGCTGGAGGAAGCACAAGCTGGAAGAAATATCAATCACCTCAGATATGCAGATGACACCACCCTTATGGCAGAAAGTGAAGAGGAACTAAAAAGCCGCTTGATGAAAGTGAAAGAGGAGAGTGAAAAAGTTGGGTTAAATCTCACCATTCAGAAAACTAAGATCATGTATCTGGTCCCATCACTTCATGGGAAATAGATGGGGAAACAGTGGAAACAGTGGCTGACTTTATTTTTCTGGGCTCCAAAATCACTCCAGTGGTGATTGCAGCCATGAAATTAAAAGAGGCTTGCTCCTTGGAAGGAAAATTATGACCAACCTAGATAGCATATTAAAAAGCAGAGACATTGCTTTGCCAACAAAGGTCCATATAGTCAAGGGTATGGTTTTTCCAGTGGTCATGTATGCATGTGAGAGTTGGACTGTGAAGAAAGCTGAGCACTGAAGAATTGATGCTTTTGAACTGTGGTGTTGGAGAAGACTCTCGAGTGTCCCTTGTCTGCAAGGAGATCCAACCAGTCCATCCTAAAGGAGGTCAGTCCTGGATGTTCTTTGGAGGGACTGGGTGTTCCTCCAATGGACTGGAGCTGAAACTCCAGTACTTTGGACCCCTGATGTGGAGAGCTGACTCATTTGAAAAGACCCTGATGCTGGCAGAGATTGAGGACAGGAGGAGTAGGGGACGACAGAGGATGAGGTGGTTGGATGGCATCTCCGACACAATGGACATGGGTTTGGGTGGACTCTGGGAGTTGGTGATGGATAGGGAGGCTGGTGTGCTGCGTTTCATGGGGTCGCAAAGAGTCGGACACAACTGAGCGACTGAACTGAACTGAACTGAGCCCTGGTTTTGAAATTAGACAAATCTGGCTTCAAATCCTAACTCTGCTTCTTGAAAATTAGGAATGAGATATTTGGTTACCCCAAAACATTGTCTTGGTTTTTTCTTCATTATATCCTGATATTGTTGATGATAGCAAAGTGCGAATGTACATACATGCTCGTGCATCTGACTCTGCCACCCCATGGACTGTAGCCTGTCAGGCTCCTCTGGTCCGTGGAATTTTCCATGCAAGAATAGTGAAACACATTGCCATTTCCTACTCCAGTGCATCTTCCCAATCCGGGGATCAAAACCACATCTCCAGCATGGACAGGAGAATTCTTTACCACTTGAGCCGCCTAGAAAGCCGGCAAAAGCGTGAATACAAAAGCGTATATTTTGTTCCACATCACGTGCTTCTGAACAATGAGATGCAAGTTGAAGATGTCAATGCCTAACATTTCTGAGCAAGCTTCTTAAAATGGAGTAAAATAACAGCATTTTTCTTTGAAGTTTTCTCCTTTTCTTTCTTCTAATATAAAAGTTGATTGATTTTACATGACAAATTCCACCGTGAGGAAAAAAAACCCATGCTGAGGACTGCCAAGCTTTTGGAAAAAAGAAGTCTTAGACTCCTGATGCCATCATGGAGCCACCGTCCCATATCTGGAATTCCTTCCCTCAGACTTCTCATGATGTGAACAAACCAAACTGTACTTGAAGCCACCGTTTATAAGTTTCATCCTCGGAACTGGATGTCATTTTTAATTTATATACTAACTGCATCACTATAGGCATAAACACGAATCACAGTACCTCTGAATTTCATTTTTTTTCACTTATAAAGAAGGTATAATATCAATAATCATTTTCAAATTTGGGGAATGGATAAATTAAACAGATAAAAAAACACATTTAAGTAAACTGCTTATTATAATTTCTGCCACAAAATTTGCATTTATTATTTATTTTTGTCATATTTAAAAACAAGTGTGTATGTGTGTGTGTGTGTATATATATATATATAATAATTTCTTACTTTTAAATCTTTTTATTTTACATCTGAAGGATCAAGGTAGATTTCAAGATATTTGATTACTTAATTATAAGATTGGGTTAATCTTATACTATTATATCTGCATTTTTATTTTTAATTTTTTCAATATATCTAATCAAGAAACAGAATTTACAAGACATGCTATGCCTCTGGTATATTGAAAGAAAGTATAATGCGTTTTCTTTAAGAGCTGCTGCTTTTCCCCAAATTTGCTCTAATTTTACAATCTTGAAAATTCCTCTGAGTGAAAATTTCTGTTCATCTCAAAATACCGAAAAGAATGTCTCTGTCAAAACCAGAGGCACAAGTTTTCAAAAAGACATAACTTAAAATATTAAGCTCAATATAATAATTTATACATTGTAAGCAAACAGTGTCATAATATTTTTATTTGAAAAAGTTTTTAAAAAACAGAGTGATGTCATTTTGGGCAGGAGCTGATTTTTTTTCAAATACAGAAGTAAATTAATATATTCACCATAGCAAAGTTGCTAATTATACTGAGGCAAATTTACATAAAATCTATCTAGATTGAACAAATAAATGTTAGAGGTATGAACTCTTAAATATTCTGTGAAGAGATGTATCATTATTGTTTATAGGCTGTTTTCTTTGAATAGTCATTGATTTCTTCTTAAGATGTAATAAATGATATTTTAAAGATTAATCATATTCATTATATTTCTATTAATCAGAGAAGTTAACAAAAGTTTATTATAATATTTATATCTAATACATCAAGTAATTTATCTTTATAACTAACTTAACTTACTGTTAAGTACATTTACCAGTTCCCTTTTTTTTCAACTTTATCTATCTTCTTACCTGTATACTCTAAAAGTCAATTCTCTACGATTCATTGGAAAATAATCTTATCATTCTCAGTTTATTTGGATGAATCTTTCCCATGTGCAACTTAGGTACTCTCTGATTATCATTTTGTCAATTACTTCTAAAGCAGCAATCTTTGACATTAACAATTAGGCATAGTCTATCCATATAAGTTTTCTTTTTAATAAATCTTTATGAGAGCCTCAAATCTTGATGATTATTCATTCCCTATCTCCCTTAATAGTTAACAAAAACATTTATAATAAAGTAAATATATCAGATTGCAAAAAAATTGTAGTCAAAATTGACTTGAGAGGTTACACACTATTTTTAGTAAATGTTTAACAAGAAACATGTGCTACAGAAATTGAACTCTCTTTAGGTTAAGTAAAGTTTCATTTATTTCATTCATTGGTTTATTTAGAATTATTGAGTGGATATCAAAATCCTTTTATGGCATGTCATATGTGATAAGAAAGGAGATTGTGAATGCCTTGAGTGTAGGATCCCTGATCAACTGAATTTTTAATCTTCTGTCCTTAGCATATTACAGGGAAAATAAAAGGATGACAGAGAAAAACTAATGAAAGCAAATTGAAAGGGGATAAAAAGAGAGAGGTACCCTGACAAGGAAGAGAGGAAGGTAAAAGGACAGAAGACGATGTAGTAGTGTTCTGTGCTGATTAGAAGTGTTGTATATGATGGGAGATAAATCTGATCATGATGGTAGGTTTTCATACTAACAAACCATGTAATCTTTTTCTCTCATTTTCTCCTCTGCATAGCAGACAATGGAAGGTACTTCATTGAGTACTTGGGGTTTAAATAGATTATGCAGCTAAAGTGCTTAAGACAGTGTGTGGTAAAGAAAAAAAGAAACACTCATACATGGCAATTACCAGTATATGGCAAAATATATCACAGGAAACATGAGTCTTGACATTTATTGTATCCAAAATCTGTGTTATAATATAAATGAGGAAATCAAGACCAAGTCAATGAAATACGACAATAATGTAAAATTAAATGAGTTTATTATTTTAAATACTAAGCAACTTCATTGAGAATACATCACTCAAAATAATGAACTCCAAACTACAGCAATCTGCCATGCAAATATAGAAAAAGAAAATTGACCAGAGAAATGTAGATGTAAATATGATGGATAATGATAAAAGTACAGTTAAGGGAGGCCATGATAAGCACCCTGAAATTACTGTAAAATTGCACAGGAAAAGTTAAGCAGGCCAGGGATATGTTATTAAAGACTACTGCAATAAGACAGTGATTGAAAGGAGCTAGGAGCTCGATTGAAGTGTAAGTTAGAGTTTGTAAGCACGGGGAGAACTAGTAGTAAAGTACTGGAGTGTATTAGGAAGGAGTCTGGTCAGTATGATTAGGTCATCTACATTGACCAATGGACAGTTATCACAGTTAGGTTCCTATGCTCACACAGATAATGGGAAAATGGGATGCTGTCTTCCTTGATGATTATATTTGACAGAGATGGCTCCTGGGTGAAGTTTTACAGCTTAACGGGGCAGAGGAAGAATTGACAGCTGCAAGTTTGTAAATGCCATAAAAAAAGGAGGGTTAGGAGCACATATGCAGTAAGAAACCTGTCTAAAGTTTAGTCAAGGAGAATGTTGAGCTTGTTTTGGCCATTACTTTATGATTATTCTTTACTAAGTTAGAGGATTTCTGTCCTTTCCTCATGACTATCTCTTTCTATCAGAAATAGAATAGCCCTCATAGTCAACAAAAAGTCCAAAAGGCAGTACTTGCGTGCAATCTCAAAAATGATAGAATGATCTCGGTTTGTTTCCAAGGCAAACCATTCAATATTACAGTATCACAGTAATCCAAGTCTATGCTCCAACCACTAATGCCAAAGAAGCTGAACAGTTTTGTGAAGACCTACAAGACCTTCTAGAACTAACACCCCTCAAAAGATATCCTTTTCATCACAGGGGACTAGAATGCAAAAGTTGAAAGTCAAGAGACACCTGGAGGCAGGTTTGGCCTTTGGAGTACAAAATGAAGCAGGTTAACAGAAATGAAATGGTTAACAGAGTTTTGCCAAGAGAGTGCACTGGTCACAGCAAACACCCTCTTCCAACAACACAAGAGACGACTCTACAGGTCGACATCACCAGATGGTCAATATCAAAATCAATATTGAAATCAGACTGATTATTTTCTTTGCAGCCATCGTGAACTCGTTATTGCAAAATTCAGACTTAAACTGAAGAAAGTAGGGAAAACCACTAGGCCATTCAGTATGACATAAATCAAATCTCTTTGATTATACAGTGAAAGTGATAGATTCAAGGGATTAGATCTGATAGAGTGCTTGAAGAACTATGAATGGAGCTTTGTAACACTGTATATATATATATATATATATGTATATATGTATAAAACAGATATCTGTATTAAACAGATAACTAATGGGAACCTTCTGTATAGCACAGGGAACTCTACTTAATGTTCTGTGGTGACCAAAATGGAAAGGAAATCCGAAAAAGAGGGGGTATTTGTGTATATATAATGATTGCCCAAATAAGTACAAAGCCCAAAGAATGTTCAAACTACCCTACAATTGCACTCATTTCACATGCTAGCAAAAGTTACGCTCAAAATCCATCAAGCTAGACTTTAGCAGTAGGTGAAGTGAGAACTTCCAGATGTACAAGCTAAGGTCAGAAAAGCAGAAGAACCTGAGATCAAATTGACAACATTTGTTGGATCATGGAGAAAGTAAAGGAATTCCAGAAGAAAAAAATCTACTTCTGCATCATTGATTATGCTAAAGCTTTTAACTGTGTGGACCACGAAAAATTGTGGAAAATTCTTAAAAGAGATGGGAGTACCACCTTAACTATCTCACATGAAACCTGTATGTAAATCAAGAAGCAACAAAATCAGATATGGGACAAGAGACTGCTTCAAAATTGTGAACGGAATATGTCAAGGCTGTATATTATCACTTTGCTTATTTAACTTATATACAGACTAAATCATGTGAAATCCTGGATGGATGAATCACAAGCTGGTCAAGATTGCCAAGAGAAATAACAACCTCACATATGCAAATGATAACATTCTAACTGCAAAAAGTGAAGAGGAACTGGAGAGCCTCTTAATGAGGGTGAGAGAGGAGAGTGAAAAGGCTGGCTTCAAACTCAATATTCAAAAAACTAAGATCATGGTACCTGATTCCATCACTTCATGGTAAAAGTGGAAACAGTGACAAATTTTATTTTTTGGGGCTCCAAAATCACTGTGGATGGTGACTGAAGCCATGAAATTATAAGACACTTGCTCCTCGGAAGAAAAGCTATGACCATCCTAGATGGCATATTAAAAAGCAGAGCCATTACTTTGCTGATAAAGGTCTATATAATGAAAGTTATGGTTTTTCCAGTAGTCATGTAAGGATGTGAGAGTTAGATCATAAGGAAATCTGAGCACCAAAGAACTGATGCTTTCAAACTGTGGTGCTAGAGAAGACTTCTGAGAGTCCCATGGATAGCAAGGAGATCAAATCACTCAATCCTAAAGGAAATCAACCCTGAATATTTATGGAAGGCATGTTGCTGAAGATGAAGCTCCAGTACTTTGGCCACCTGATGTGAAGAGCTGATTCTGGAAAAGACCTTGATGCTGAGAAAGATTGAAAGCAAACGAGAAGAGGGTGGCAGAGGATGAGACAGTAAGATAGCATCACTAACTCAATGGACATGAATTTGAACAAGCTGTGGGAGATAGGGGAGGACAGAGAAGCCTGGTGTGCAGCAGTCCGTGGGGTTGCAAAGAGTCAGACATGACTTAGCGACTAAACAGCAACAGCAGCATAGCTGATTCATTTGCTGCACAGCAGAAACTGACAAAGTAGTGTAAAGCAACTACACTCCATTAAGGAAAAAGAGATAATGGAAATTTTATATAACTGTTTCTATACTCATATCATAGTCTTGAAAATGCTTTCCTAGAGATGGTTGAAAGGAATTAGAAGCATATCATTCTTAGGGAAACGTTTGGGGCTAAGCAACAGTCTAAAAATTACACCCTATATTTTTCCTATCTCAGTAGATGGATAAAGCTTTCAAAAGCCTAGTAAAATCAGTAGAAGAGTATAGGAGACTTAATGGGTCTCTTCTCAAGAAATTAAAAAGATAATTTTTGAATTTCAAAAATTGTGAGTAAAGAATAAAAACAAATACATGCATAAGGCAATTATATATATATATTTATATATATATATATATATATTTCCAACCTATTAAACCATATGTCTGTGTTGCTTTCATTACACAGCAAATTAACTAGTAATTTGCTCGCTGATTTACACTGCAGATGCCTAATACCTGGCTTAAGGAATGTGACACCCAATGTTGAACCCAAACTAAACAGATAATTACTTATAACACAAATCTGGAGATAAATACTAACTCTAATTTGGCATTAGCACTTGAGTTAAATGTATTTGCTAAGACAAACACTAAATTTGAGCAAGGAAACATTTTTATGGTATGTAGATGCCTTTTAGGGTACGGTGAGATGGATAATAGGTACACACGGCAGGAAAACTCTGAAAGGCTATCTGGACAAGAAGCACAGGCCAATTTCAAATTTGTTTTTTAAGCAAATATTCCTTTGCCTGAGAAGCACTATGTAAAGGAGATCACCTTTTTTGTACATAAGAAATCACAAACCCTTAGAGCTGAAATGTGTCTTAGGAGACACTTGATGCAACTTTTGATCAGAAGCATCTGTTCTCCATACCACCACCAAGATTGGAATGCCACATTCTTTCTCAATATCTTTGTAGTTGGGAAGATCACTGCTCCTCATGGCAGCCCCTCTGATCTTTAAGAAGCCTAAGCTGTTGATTTTTTTTTTTTTCCTTTGAATAGTAGTTTTTTTTGTTTAAGACTTTCATCTTGAACTGACTGATACTATCATGATCCCATGGGAATCCATAGAATGACTTTTATTTTTTCATATGTTAGTTTTTTAATATTTGAAGATAGGTTTTTACCTTCCATATTATTCTTCCTGTTTCCTATAAATGTATAATTAGATAAATCCTTTCTTATCTGACCTTAAGTTTCCTAACACATAAAAGAAAAAGTAAAAACAAATACTTTAGTGGCAAAACACTTTATATATGAAAAGTTAGTGGTAAGTTTGAAGCCCCAACTTTTAGCGTTCCTACTGGCTGTCTTAGAAACCTGTTAAGGGAATATATTTGTAGAAGTCAAAAGGTATATAGGAGAGAGACTGAGAAACATCAAGACATATTTATATGGCTATAAATTTCAATACTCTTTCCTGTGTGAATTATATATTTTAGCCTTTGCTGAAGTAAATTCATTTCACTCTTTGTGGACATGCCCCAATTTGTTGAAATGCAAGATGAGTGTTCAATAAATTTTCCATTTTAAAAATCAGTCAACCTCAATGTTAGATTCAAGATATACAAACTATTTTAATGTGAAGGCTTTTTTCTTGCCTTTGTAACAGGAAAAAAAAAGAATCTATAGTAAAAGAAATAGTACTTTCTTTTTTAACATTTTTGTGTTTTTTTGCATCTGGCATTTTATTTATTTTTTATTTTTTAACTTTACAATATTGTATTGGTTTTGCCATATATCAAAATGAATCCGCCACAGGTATACATGTGTTCCCCATCCTGAACCCTTCTCCCTCCTCCCTCCCCATACCATCCCCTCTGGGTCGTCCTGGTGCACCAGCCCCAAGCATCCAGTATCGTGCATCAAACCTGGACTGGTGACTCGCTTCATATATGGTATTATACATGTTTCAATGCCATTCTCCCAAATCATCCCACCCTCTCCCTCCCCCACAGAGTCCAAAAGACTGTTCTATACATCAGTATCTCTTTTGCTATCTCGTATACAGGGTTATTGTTACCATCTTTCTAAATTCCATATATATGCGTTAGTATTCTGTATTGGTGTTTTTCTTTCTGGCTTACTTCACTCTGTATAATAGGCTCCAGTTTCATTCACCTCATTAGAACTGATTCAAATGTATTCTTTTAATGGCTGAGTAATATTTTAAAATTATTTATAACATCATATGTTTCCTGTGTACGATTTTATAATTCAACTTCGGTATATACTACAGGATGTGTGTGTGTGGTAGTCACTCAGTCATGTCTGACTCTTTGTGACTCCATGGACTGTAGACCACCAGGCTCCTCTGTCCATGGGATTTTCTAGGAAAGAATACTGGAGTACATTGCCATTCCCTTCTCCAGGGGATGTTCCCAACCCAGGAACTGAACCTGGGTCTCCTTCATTGAAGGCAGATTCTTTACCATCTAAAATACCAGGGAAGCCCGTACTACAAGCATACTTACCAACAAAAATTTAGTATTCATCCATCACCATACTGTTGATTCTCTTTACTCGTTTTGCCCTCTTTCCAACCCCCTTCGGTAGCCACTGTTTGTTCTCTATGTGTGTGTTTTGCCCTTTTTTTTTTCATTTTTTATGCTAAATATGAGTATAATTATATGGTATTTGTCCATCTGACTTACTTCATTTAGGTTAATACCCTCAAGGTCCATCCATGCTTGCCAAATTTCATCTTTTTTATGGCTGAATAGTAGCCTGTATATATTTCTATATATATATATATATATATATGTACAATTTCTTCTTATCCATTCATGCGTCAATGGAGACTTAAGCCATTTCCACATCTGGACTAAATATAAATAATGTTATGATGAACATTGGGGTGCATATATCTTTTCAAATTAATGTATGTGTATTTTTCAGATAAATACCCAGAAGCAGAATAGCTGGATCATATGGTAGTACTATTTTTAATTTTTTTTGAGGAATCTCCATACTGTTTTCAATAGTTACTGAACCAATCTTCATTTCCACCAATAGGGTATAGGGTTTCTATTTTCTTCAAACCCTCTCCAATACTAGATATTTCTAGACTTTTTGCATACTAATAGGCATGAGGTGGTACTTCATTGCAGTTTTTATTTGTATTCCCCTAATAATTAGTTATGTTACATTAGTTACGTTAGATGGTCTGGTATTCCCATCTCTCTAAGAATTTCCTACATTTTATTGTGATCCACACAGTCAAAGGCTTTGGCATAGTCAATAAAGCAGAAATAGATGTTTTTCTGGAACTCTCTTGCTGTTTTGATGATCCAGATGTTGGCAATTTGATCTCTGATTCCTCTGCCTTTTCTAAAACCAGCTTGAACATCTGGAAGTTCACAGTTCACGTATTGCTGAAGCCTGGCTTGAAGAACTTTGAGCATTACTTTACTAGCGTGTGAGATGAGTGCAATCACAAACAACTAGCCAGTCTGATCACACAGACCACAGCCTTGTCTAACTCAATGAAACAAGGACTACTGATCTTTATTTTATAGAATATTATTTCATTTCCCTGGCATACATCAATATTTTATTTTTTGTTGCTTTTTTTATTTAGTTATTTATTTTAATTGGACTTCCCTGGTGGCTTAGATGGTAAAGAATTGCAATACAGGAGACCTATGTTTGATCTCTGGGTTGGGAAGATCCCCTGGAGAAGGGAATGGCAACCCACTCCAGTATTCTACCCTGGAGAATCCCATGGACAGAGTAGCCTGGCAGACTACAATCCATGGGGTCGCAAAGAGTTGAACAAGACTGAGCGACTAATACATACGTACATACTATTTTTGACTAGATGATAATTACTTTACAGTATTGTGTTGGCTTCTGCCTTAAATCAACTGATAATATAAAGAATAGTAGAGGATTATATTAATACTATGTCAAAAGATTCATTATGTGAATTTGAAAAGTATGGCAATTCATTAAATCAGTGGGAATCAGAAGGATCTTGGAAAGCTAAATAAATGCATTGGCACATACTACCTATGTGAATATTTTAACTTATTTTACTTTTATATTGTTTTATAACTGGAACCTCTAAGTTTTTTGCAATTCAACAGATTAAACTTTCTTGAATAAACTGCAGTTGAAATATCAAATGATCATTTTGAAACTTCAAGAATAGAAGAAATACACTCTATAGATAGGACACAATTGCCTTCTGTTATTAAATAGTGTTAAAGATGACCATAGCAATTTTGATTGGTTATAGTCTCCATTATCCGGTGAAGGCAATGGCACCCCACTCCAGTACTCTTGCCTGGAAAATCCCATGGGCGGAGGAGCCTGGTAGGCTGCAGTCCATGGGGTCGCTAAGAGTCGGACGCGACTGAGCAACTTCACTTTCACTTTTCACTTTCATGCATTGGAGAAGGAAATGGCAACCCACTCCAGTGTTCTTGCCTGGAGAATCCCAGGGACTGGGGAGCCTGGTGGGCTGCCGTCTGTGGGGTCGCACAGAGTCAGACATGACTGAAGCGATGTAGTAATAGCGGTCTCCATTATTGTATATTTATACAGCGTGGAATAATACAATTCTCTCTGCTTAATTATACAGGGTAAATTTATTGCCACTGCTCAATACACTTGTAGTTTTAACTTTTAATTCTTTGCTTTCCAAACTCATACCCAAAAACCCATTTACTCAGCTACCAAATAATGATATAAATGAAACAGTAGTGTGAATGTACAGATTTTTGTTTTCCAACCTTGTTTAGAAGTCAAAGTTCAGATGGCATATTGGTAGCAAACTGAATCGCAGTTAGTGGTATCTTGCAAGTGAGTTAATAAATTCCACAAAATACAAAGGTAACAACATTAAAAAGAAAATCATGTGTCTGGAACATTATAGTGTAGAAAAGATCAATACAAGCAGTTTTATCCCTTTAGAAAAAATATAAAATGTTGTCTTAATAATAATAAATCCCTAAACTTCATGTTGAAAAATAGGAAGTCCCAGAAATTGCCGTATATTTTGTTAGTTCATCCCTTACTATTTAAGTACATATTTTATACTAGGCAGTAGTCTTGTAACTTGATAGACTGTCTTTATCACAGAAATACCTGCAAAATAAGCTGCAAGGATTTTTCAGGCAAAAATGTTAATCTGCTCATTATATCAATGCTTATTGAATCAATTTAGTGACCAGTATGAAATAATACACAATGCTGCTGCTGCTGCTAAGTCGCTTCAGTCGCGTCCGACTCTGTGCGACCCCATAGACGGCAGCCCGCCAGGCTCCCCCGTCCCTGGGATTCTCCAGGCAATAACTCTGGAGTGGGTTGCCATTTCCTTCTCCAATAATACACAATATATATGGGTAAATTACCAAATGAAATTTATTAAAAATGATTGGTTAAAGACTAAAGTACCCAGGTTTTTTATGATTGCTTAAAACAGTTGTACTGGATAGCTTGGTTTTATTTTCTGTGTAAAAAGTTTTAAGATTCCCCTAATAGTTTTATGTTCAAATACAACCCACATCTGGAATATATCCAAGGTCTTTATAGACACATCTGGAAATTCTTCTTTATTTTGTTCTGGAAGACCAGTTAACTTACTGTGAAGACACTTTTTATTACATTCTGATTCAGCTTAAGGACAGCATTGTTTAAGTCCTTTCTAATTGTTTCAAAAGTTGTAGACCAGGCAATTAGGAGTAAAACAGCTGTGTATCTGTTGCCTATAATACTAGAAAGATTCATCTTCTTTTTCTATTGCCTGTCATTTCAAATAAAGAGGCTGAGAGTTTATCTGTGATAAATGCACTCTCTTTAATGCAATGGGACAGTCCCTTAATTTGAGTACCTAGTATAGTGTCAGCCTAAATCTTTTTTTGCTGATTTAATTAGCAAAAGCTCCTGTTAATCACTTTACAATTAGACGTTTTGAATTTCACATTGAAAATGTATAATCCTTTCACAAAATAGAAAAAAAGTAGAATAAGCTTAGTAATAAAACTAATTTGCATTTTTTAGCAAATGTGTTAAACAGCTGATGAATTATTCAACACTTGGTATTGGTTCTGCAGACAATGAGTCTCTCTCATTTGACTTCCACACCAAATTATAAATTTTATCCCAAGTTTATGAATTGAAAAGTGTTCATTAGCAAAATGCATTCAGCAATGTGCTATATATTGTTGACAGGGAAAAATATATATTTTTTAAAAATTTCGCTGGGAATTTTATTCTAGTATTACAAGCAGAATTTCTCCCATTGATGAAAATAGTTACTCATTTTACTACTCTCTCTATATATATATATATATAGATAAATAGATAATGAGCACAATAAAGTGGAAATTACTCATTTTTTATAATTTTGACTTTTTCCTAGATGTTACATGTTGAACAATCACATAGAACCCAATTATAAACCTATTTCCCTAAGCCCTGAGGCCTTTTGAGCTTACCTCAATGTTGAACAGCATGGTTAAACGTTTTAGAAATCTAGGGCTTTATATACTAAGCCTAGCATCATAATATTTCTTCAAAAGGTTAAAAACCATTTCTCAGTTTTTGGGTGCACCCTCTTTCACTGGCAAAATAATGAAGTTATTATGATGAAGAAATTATGATGAACGGTTTAATGATGAAGAAAGTGCCGTTTAAAAAAAAAAAAAAAACATGATCTTGGATTGTGCATTTTTAAAGCATTACATAAAGTGCAAGAGATGCACCAATAATCTAAAAATAATAGGAGTCTCCAAATCTTTGCTGACCTGTGTTGAGCTGTGTACCTGTCTCTGTCTTAAATTCTTTCACACATTTCTCTTTTGATTCTCACAACAAGCAAGGTTGGGAGATAGATGTTATTGTACTGTTCTTATGATGAGGGAGTTGAAGCTCAGACACTTGAGTCACTTTCCCTGAAAATCAGCAGGTCAGTGGTGGAGCAGGCATTCAAAACCTGTCCGCCGATAATTCCTGAGGACTACTGACTGCCCTCTCTAAACTACACTGGACATGCTTCCTACTGAGTCACAGTCATTATTCTATTTCATATGATTTTTTGGTGGGGAGTATAAGCTTTGAGCACTTCCACCATATAATGCTAATAAAATGGTTCATAAAAAAATTAAGCAAATTCTGATGTCTTCTAATGGGAACACTGCCAGTAATTTAACAGATCATCTAATTGAAGCACATTTGTGTGTCATAAACTTGTTTTTTTTTTTTCATGAATGTTTTCCAAGTGTGTCTTAAGCAGATAATTTTCAAAGAAATATTTTGGTTTGAGACAATTCCTTAGATATTTTTCTACTAAAAGGAAGATTTTTAAAGTGGTTGGAAATAGAAAGTTACTAAAACCAGAGGACTTAGAGTCATGTGTATCTGGCATCTAACTGTAAAATTTTGATTCAGGATTTTGTAAAATAAGTTATGGTCTTCCCTGGTGGTTCAGTGAGAAAGAACCCCTCTGCCAATGAAGGAGACCTGGGTTTGATCCCTGGTTAGGAAGACTCCCTGGAGAAGGAAATGGCAACCCAGTCCAGTATTCTTGCCTAGAAAATCCTGCAGACGGAGGAGTCTAATGGGCTAGAGTTTATGAAGTCTCAGAGTCAGACATGACCTAGTAAATAAATAACAAAAATAAGTTATACTAAGCCAAATCTCTTCTTTCAGTTTTATTTGACTTTTTATATGAAATAAAAATTAATTATTAAGAGTATAGCTCAAGTCCTTGAACATAATAAGAGCTCAATACACATTGGTTTTTTTCCCTGCCCTCCCTTGAAACTTCATAAATTATGTCCAGTGGCACTGAAAGTAATTGATAATAGTACTGTGGTTTTCTAGTAAATTTACAACTATTATTCATCTCATAGGTCTGGAAAAATGTGTACTTGACTCCAGTAATTTTTGTTTGTTTGTTTTTGTCTAGGATTGTGGTTTTTTTAAAGTGTGTATGTGTGTATATATACACATTTGTTTTACCTTGTATGAAGTGTTGTAAATGAAACTAATTTTGTCTTCAACCATAAGAGAATAAAAAGGTATATAAAAATAGGCCAGATACTCCAAATGTAAATACATTTGGAATGGGGGTCTAGAAGAATAGACATCTGATAAGAGCAACCACATACAGGCATTTCTCAGATTTGGCTAAGATTGGTGAAGAACAAAAAAGAGCATGAAGGAGAATATCAATAAGCTGTCTCATGGATGTTTCTACAGCCAACCCTTAGTTATCCTCTGGCCTTACATCCTGTCTTCCTTGGAGTTTATCTAGTAATTTATATATAATAATTCTAAAATTATATATGCACCTAATATATAAACATTATTATACTATATATAGTAATAATATAATATATATTATAGATACTCATTCTAGAATATGTGTATTGTTTCACAGTAAAATTTTTGGCTCACTGCAATTTCTAGATACGTACAATAGCTTAGGGCTATTTTAAAGTCAACAGGGTTAAAAACGAGCAAGCAAACGTGATCTATTAGCCATTTACAGCATGATCTATTAGCCATTTACCAGGAGCTGGAATACATTATTTCTCATTCTCTACTCTGCGTCATGCCCTGCTATTTTTGTACAGGGATTGCACTCCAAAGAGCCTGAGTAGCACTTTGGTTAAGAGCCAGAACACTGAGATGGGGCAGATTTGTGTGAGGAAACGGGATATACTACCACTTGTTGCTATGAAATATCTTATTTAATAGATATTTTAATATTCTTAATCACCAAGAAAAAGTTTATTTGGTACGCTGCGCTCAACATATCCAAACTCTAAATTCTAGATTATATCTCCCTAATAGAGGAAAACCAAACATTCTTCATGTTTTTCTGGCTGAGACTTGTTTAGAAAGAAAACAAAGCAGGTAATAATTTTATGTTGAGTGACAGGAAAGGTCAAGATGTGATCTGCTTTTAAATTACTACTAATTGTATTGTTTTGTTCTTTCATTAATTCAGAAACGTGAATACATATTGAGTATCTTTAATGAACTAGACTCTCTAAAGACTGTGGTAAAATAAAGCCCACCATCTGGATACCAAACTCTGGACATGTCTGAAGGAATCAAATGAAACTTGCCAACTTTTTGAAAATCTGTCCCACCCCACACATAAACCTCATAACCTCTATCTTGAAGGATTATTTGCCTAATTCTGGTATGATATCCAATAAACTTTTAGTATTTGAGACATTAGAAAGTTGTTCTTCATATTTAAATACCGAGTCTTATGCTGAAAATTGACAACCATGACAACAAACCACATCTGTTCACCAAAGGAGAAAACAGCTGGACATTTTCGGTTCTGTAATTATACATCTGATTTATTGCTTCCTAAGTGGTTAGATATAGATAAATGACTTAATATCTCATGATCAAACAGAGTCCTCAATAATGTTTTGTTGCAGTAATGACTTTTCCACAGTTGTTTTGATCTCCTAAGAGAAGTTGCTTAATTCAAATTATCTTGTATGTGTTAGTAATTTACACGTGCTCTGGTATGTGTGTGTGTGTGTGTGTGTGTGTGCGCGCGCACGCATGTGTGTGAACTCCTTTGTAACAGGGTCTGTACTGATAGCAGTATCTGCAGCACCTACCCTACTGCCTGCAAATGTTGTTGGGTAATGTGTTTCTGCCAGTGTGTGTGATATGTCACACACACACACACACACACACACACTAGTTGCTTAATCATGTCCAACTCTTTGCGACAGCATGGACCCATCAGGCTGCCCTGTCCATGGGATTCTCCAAGCAAGAATACTGGAGTGGGTTGCCATTCCCTTCTCCAGGGGATCTTCCCAACCCAGGGATCAGACCTGGGTCTTCTGCATTGAAGGGAGGTTCTTTACCATCTGGTTTCCCTGGTTGCTCAGACGGTAAAGCGTCTGCCTGCAGTGTGGGAGACCTGGGTTCGATCCCTGGGTTGGGAACATACCCTGGAGAAGGAAATGGCACCCCGATCCAGTACTCTTGCCTGGAAAATCCCATGGATGGAGGAGCCTGGTGGGCTGCAGTCCCTGGGGTCACTAAGAGTTGGACACGACTGAGCGACTTCACTTTCACTTTCTTTACCATCTGAGCCTCCAGGGAGCCCTGATATGTCTTAGGCAAACTGCAAAAGTGGAAATTAGGCACTGACTTGAAAAAGGGCCAGAAGAATCCATTTAGTAATCATTTATTTAAGCCTCTGCTTTTGTTAACAGCACAGTTGTAAGTCTGAAAATGCATAGGTGATGACAGATAGTCCTTTCCCTGTGAAATTCATAGTTTATTTTAGTCAGAAGATATGAAAACACACACACTCATTCTACCCAAAATACAAAATCAAACACAACAGCCATGGGACATAAAATTACATGAAATGGGTATGGAGCATGCTACCTATGATTTTGTATGGTGTTTATTAAGGAGCATATGAATTAAATGCCGCTACTGAGTAACTTACCTCCAATGCTTAGGTGAGATTCAAGGCCAGGTCCTTATCAGTACTAAATAACACTTCTCTCCTTAATTATTGAGTCTTTCTAATTAAATCTAATTTAGTTAGATTCTAACTAAATCTTTTTGGAATAAGAATGCAACAAAGCGCTTTTTTCTTTTGGAAAGGTGTTGCTTTCCTCCTGGAAGAGAGGAACCCCGGGGTTCTGCTGTAGCTTCCTGTTGCCTCTGTGGTCATCAGCGGAACTGAAATTGCACGATTATTTAAATTAGGCCAGACTTACTTCTGAAGCATGGTATTCAGAATCCTGTTTCTAGTAGGTATCCTTTGAAAATGAATTCTGTGGTCAAGTTACTTTTGGAAATACTATACTTTATGTTCCCATCTTGAAAAATCAGTGAATGGGAGCATATTGAACAGTGACAGAATCAAGTATAACTTCATTAACCAAATATTCCCCAAACCTTCTTGATTATGTGCTTTCTTCATTTCTTCTCTCCTATTTATAGCTAGTTGAACAACACAGGTTCTGAAGATCATCTTAAGATATCTTACGCTTCCCTGGTGGCTAGATGGTAAAAAATCTGCCTGTGATGTGGGGGACCTGGGTTCGATCCCTGGGTTGGGACGATCCCCTGGAGGAGAGCATGGCAACCCACACCAATATTCTTGCCTGGAGAATCCCCATGGACACAGGAACATGATGGGCTACAGTCCGTGGGGTCGCATGAGTCAGACACCACTTACGGACTAAGCCACCACCAAGTTCTCAATCATGTTTCTTATATAATAATTATTTCTGTTTGCTAATAAATGTTTGAACAACTAAGCACAACACAGGGTGAATCTATGTTGATATAGCATAGTTTTGGCAATTTATGTCATTAGATTGTTATTTTAACTAAATATTTTATTGTTGATCAATCGCTCAGTTTTGTCCGACTCTGCAACCTCATGGACTGCAGCAAGCCAGGCTTCCCTAAGTACATGGCACACTTAGAAGTTCTCTTTGAGTGACTTAAATGTTGTAAAATTACAGGAACAGTTATAAACATGAATAATTTTAATGAAAAGTAGAGAAAATATGTAAACAGACTCAGATTGTATTCAGCGTTTAATGGACTTGCAGACTGAAAACAGTAAGAAGGCCTCAATATTGACATTTCTAAAGAAAAAGTTCTGCTCCATATATTTATTTGACTGGACTTGTCCAGCTGCCATAAGTGAGAATTCAGAACTGAGTCTTGCTTGTGAATCAATAGTCAGTGTCAGGTCCAAATTGAATTTCATTGCTGTTAGTTTCTTGAGTCATCATTTTATGCCTCACTACATTGCTTAAATAATTGTTTGAACTACAACATTGCTTAAACCATCAGAAAGGGTTTTTCCATCTTAGGTTTTTTTCCCTCTTATATCTGCACTTCATAAGCTAGTTTTATTTATATAAATTTAAAAAAAATTTGTAATTGGAGGATAATTGCTTTACAGTGTTGTGCTGATTTCTGCCGTACAGCAATGTGAATCAGCCACAAGTATACATGTCCTCTTCTTCTTGAACCTCCCTCCCACCCCCCACCCCAGCCCACCCCTCTTCATTGTCACAGAGCACCAGGTCGAGCTCCTGGTGTTATATGGCAACTTCCCACTAGCTAGCTATTTTACACATGGTCATGTATATGTTTCAATGCCAGTCTCTGATTTGTCCCACCTTCTCCTTCCCCCACTGTGTCCACAAATCTGTTATTTACGTCTGTGTCTCTGTCACACTCCTTTTAAAATAAATGGCATATAATATTTTTACATTAGAACTATCCACATACTACTTTTTAGTATATTCCTTATCTTCTCCTGAAAAAAAAAAAGTCTTTGTGAATCTTTGGGAATCTTTTCTAGGCTCTTAAACATAGAAATGACATGCAGGTAAGGGGTGAACAAAATGATAAATGCAACTCCCTTACTCTCTTTTAAATTGGATTTTTCTTAAGGAGTTGCTCTCAGACTGACCTAGTTTGTTCAAGGTTTCAATTTACTCTCACAGGAGATCAAATCATTGGAATGTGATTTCAGAATGCTGCTTCTAACATTAAATATTAGATGGTTAATGGAGGTAAAAATTGCCCAATTTATAATTAATCGAGTTCAGTGGGAAAGAAATGAACCAACCACAGGAAACTTTAAAGTACATTTTCATTTATCCATAATGCTTACCATTCATTCTAAAATTCTTTTTCCAAATTTTTGATTATGCCTACTAATGCAACAAAATTAGTTTTACCATCCCTTTCTTTCTCAAATACCTTTTTGTGGAGAATCAAGTGACTAAAGTCCACATAATTACTGTCAGAAAGGAGGCAGTGTTTTCAAGATAGAAATAAAAAGAAAAGTCATCAGAAGCTATGTGTTCAACCATAGTCTGTAGAAGCATTGGACCTAACTAAGCTTTGTCGTTCCAATCGCAAACTCAATAATCTCATTTCGTATTTCTCTCTCACTTCAGCTCTCTACTCTGGAAGCTATTATGCTTCTATTGGTTTTACTTTGTGTTTTTAGAGTGCTCCCATTTATGAAATTCACACAGATATTTACTCCTAAGATATCTGAGGAGTTTCATTTTATAGACAAATTCTATGAAAAATGTATCTTCTTAGGCATATCAACAAAATCTTCTTAAGATGAACTCAGACCCCACCCCCTTCCCCGCAATGAGCTTATTATTTTAGTTTTAGTGACCTGAATTTTTAAAAGGCAATAATCATTAAAAAGTCACACGTTTTCATGAATAAATCTTGATTTGTTTTCATGCTTAATAAAAGATAAGTGACCTTGTTTGTAAATGTTATGACTCAGTACTCCATTTTAAATCAGGAAATTTGAATGGACTAAGGGTGATGACTTTAGTGTTAAAATTCAAATTGTGAAAGTCATGGGGAATAACCAGTCCTCACTAGGGAACCCAACCCCGTATTGCTTATGTAGGAAGGTTAAATTACAAATACTCTCTGAGGACTTATGATTTTTGTATTTCTCTTCTAGAATGTTATTAACACTGTAGCAGATTTTTTCTAAATAGTTTTAACTCACTGTATAAATTTAAAGCCCAATTATATTTGTTGAGTTTGAGCTATTAAAATTTCTACACTTAGGTAGAGCAGTGCAAATTAAAAAAAATAATAATAAGCACATGACTTTATTGACTATCCCAAATTAGCCTTTAAAAATAAGTCAGGGTAATTCCCCTATGTTATGCATTTGGTCCCATCACTTCCTGGGAAATAGATGGGGAAATAGTGGAAACAGTGTCAGACTTTATTTTTGGGGGCTCCAAAATTACTGCAGATGGTGATTGCAGCCATGAAATTAAAAGATGCTTACTCTTTGGAAGGGAAGTTATGACCAACCTAGATAGCATATTAAAAAGCAGATATATTACTTTGCCAACAAAGGTTCGTCTAGTCAAGGCTATGGTTTTTCCAGTGGTCATGTATGGATGTGAGAGTTGGACTGTGAAGAAAGCTGAGCGCCGAATAATTGATGCTTTTGAACTGTTGTGTTGGAGAAGACTCTTGAGAGTCCCTTGGACTGCAAGGAAATCCAACCAGTCCATTTTAAAGGCGATCAGTCCTGGGTGTTCATTGGAAGGACTGATTCTGAAGCTGAAACTCCAATACTTTGGCCACCTGATGCCAAGAATTGACTCATTGGAAAAGACCCTGATGCTGGGAGGGATTGGGGGCAGGAGGAGAAGGGGACAACACAGGATGAGATGGCTGGATGGTATCACCGACTCGATGGACGTGAGTTTGAGCAAGCTCTGGGAGTTGGTGATGGACAGGGAGGCCTGGTGTGCTGTGATTCATGGGGTCGCAGAGTCAGACACAACTGAGCCACTAAACTGAACTGAACTGATGCATCAAAACAACTTGTATTATGACTGTTTTCAAAGTTAAATGGGTACAGTTACATACTTTCTTAATTTTAAAACTTTCATGTTATAATTCAATTATTGTAAATTGAACCTATCTATGTTCTTTGCTTATGTTGAAATGTATTTCTTTATGAGCCTATCCTTGAGAATGTACTTAAAATGTTTCTCCTGGGAAAGAGCCAGAGGACTTTGCAACAGTGTGTGGGTAGAGAAAGAGCATTGGTTTGGAATTTACAAGGCAGAATCAGTTGATAGTTTTAGCCAAATACGTCATTTCAGACTTTCCTGCTTGGTATTATTTTCAATACCCTTTTAGGATAAGAGAAAAAGAAAGAGAGAAAGAAAGAGAGACATCTAGTTGGAGGCTTTCTTCCTAGACTTTTGAGTCTTAAAAATCCTTGTGGACCTAGAGAGCGTCATACAAGTGAAATAAGTCAGAAACAGAAGACAAGTATCATATATTAATGCATATATGTGGAATCTAGAAAAATGGTACAGATGATCTTATTTGCAAAGCAGAAATAGACACACACATAGAGGACAAACATATGCACACCAAAGGGCGAAGGGAGGAGGGATGAGATGAACCGGGAGTTTGAGATTGACATATATGCACTATTGATGCTATGTATAAAGTAGTTAACTAATGAGAACCTACTTTATAGCTCAGTGCCCTACGGTGACCTAAATAGGAAGGAAATCCAAAAGGAAGGCTCTATATTTGTATGCATGGCTGTTTCATTTTGCTGTATAGTAGAAGCTAATGCAACATTGTAAAGCAACTATACTTCAATAAAAAAAAAATTATAAAAAATATTCTGTGGTCGTGCAATTCCTAGGGTGTGTGCTCAGTCATGTCTGACTCTTTGCAACTGTATGAACTGCAGCCGACCAGACTCCTGGATCCATTGGATTCTTCAGGCAAGAATACTGGAATAGATTGCCATTTCTTCCTCCAAGGGATCTTCGTAACCCAGGGATTGACATTGCAGGCAGATTTTTTTTTTTTTTTTACCACTGAGCCACTAGGGAAATCACCATTCTTAGACTATTCCTGTCTATGATTTCTGGCACTGGTAGTTAGAGTCACTTTCAATTTTGTGAAACTGTGAAATACAAATATGAAGCTTATAAGAAAATATTTAGAATGATATTTGTAACTAAAAGCATCTTGTGATAACTAAATACATGTAACTATTTCCTTGAGTACATAGTAGGTTCTGAAGATAATAGTAGAGATGGAAATTAATTAATAAAATATTAAGATAGGATCTCTGTCTTCAAAACAAACTAAATAGCTTTTCTGTTATTGTTGTTGTTGTTTAAGTAAATGTAATATATGTGACCGAAGTAAAAAATGCTATGGGATCAGAGGAGAGTAAGCAGTGCATATTGTATCGAAGTATCAGAGAAGGGCATTTCCCTGGTGGCTCAGTGGTAAAGAATCTGCCTGCCAATGCATAGACATGGGTTCAATCCCTGGGTTGGGAAGATCCCCTGGAAAAGGAAATGGTAATCCAATAAGTATTTTGCCTGGGAAATCCCATGAACAGAGAAGCCTGGCAGACTAGAGTCCATGGTGTTGCAGAAGAATCAGACACACAATTTAGCGACTTAACAATAGGTCAGAGAAAGTATCCCATGGATGCCGGACATTGTAGTTCACGTGAATTTTCCTTTTAAGGAGGGAGGAGAGGTCATCTAGTACAGGGGTCCAGCCAGGTGAGTCCAAGGTGTAATATGTGAAGAAATACAGAAAACTTTAGTGTGGTAGGATAATTTTTAACTTGCTTTCTTTGCTCAGTTTTCATGAATCTATTTATAAATTTGATCTTTATTCCCTACCTTCGATTATAATGTGTGAAAGTAAAAGTCGCTCTGTTTTGTCTGGCTCTTTGCTACCCCATGGACTGTACATGGAATTCTCCAGGCCAGAATACTGGAGTGGGTAGCCTTTCCCTTCTCCAGGGGATCTTCCCAACCCAGGAGTCGAACTGGAGTCTCCTGCATCACAGGCAGATTCTTTACCAACTGAGCTATGAGGGAAGCCCTAATTATAACGTGTGTTTTGTGTCAAATATTTACTTTATACCCCAAAGGAAACAATCCCCTTATTAGGTGAATTGGCATCTATCCCTTCATTTTGCTGAGCCACTGTTGACTCTTGGATCATGCAGTTTACAAATACCAGAAGGTGAGGCATTAAAGGAATAAATGCCAGTGAATGAGAGATCTTACTGTGAGCAATGGCAGAGTTTCCCTGAAACTGAGATTGACAAATAATGCATAATCTGTGGTAACTTGTGATTTCATTTAATCACTACTTTGAGGATGTCAAAAGAATGGGAATTTTGTTTTTAATTTTTTAAAACTGGTTGAAGGAAATGTGGATAGCAAAAGGAAACATTACAAATTTGAAGGAAGGAACCTGGCATTCTAATCTATCCGTCATGACCTTGAAAAAGACACTTAAGCCTATTATCCACCTCCAAATCCTTGGTTCAGGCTCACTTAAAAACAAACAACAAATAAATGGTATTTTAAAAAATATATATTATATTTAAAATAGCAACTGTGTTTCCTAACCACCTGGGGCCTCAGCTGCAGCTGAAGTAGTAAACATCCCTACTTACCCTATTGCTGGTGTGTTGTATTTGGATTTCAGTTATTAATTTGCCATTTGCCCATCTCATTCTTCTTTCGCACTTCAGATAGATAAACTCTGCCCACCACAAATCCCAGAGCTAATACTGTTGCAGCAATTGGACATGCCATGGGATGGTCTTATACAAATGTACTGTAGTTCTAGTTATTTCTAGATATTTCTCTGCCTCTCTTTAAGATTCTGGTGTTTCTCAGGTCTTCAGCTGTCTCCTGTGTCCTACCAAAAACTCTTGTGTTCTGGGTTATTTCCCTAGTTACCTGTCCCCTGCTTCACAGAGCTACTGTGAGCAAACTGAGATGATGTATGTGAAACTGCTTTAAAATTCCTTAATCTCTCCTCGCTAAAATGAAGAGGATTGAATTAGACATTCTCTAAAGTTCCTGCGGCTCACTGATTCCATTATCTCTGATTTATTAACTTGCTTTTCAAGTGCAAGGTATTCTGACACTAGCCTCCAAATATCTTAGTTTATTGCTGAGGCAGGCTCTAGTACGCATTGTATAAACTGAAAGGAGAATTAAAAACACTGAAAAGAATTCAAATGTCTCTTTACATTAACCTATTCTCAAACTGGTGCTTGGATTAAATTTTTTTGTGAAAAGGGCTTCCCATTTTCTTTAAATCATATTAAGTGCATACATCGTTATAGGTCCACATTAAAAAAGTCAGACCATCACTTGAAATTATATATTTGGCAAAGACATTATTTTCGCTCAGTCTAACCTTGACCTGTTGCCTCATTTATTTTCAATTTGGCTTATAATTTGATGTTGAACAAGTGCCTTTTCATCTCATCATCTCACACGCTACTAAAGTAATGCTCAAAATTCTCCAAGCCAGGCTTCAGCAGTATGTGAACCGTGAACTTCCAGATGTTCAAGCTGCTTTTAGAAAAGGCAGAGAAACCAGAGATCAAATTGCCAACATCCTCTGGATCATCGAAAAAGCAAGAGAGTTCCAGAAAAACATCTATTTCTGCTTTATTGACTATCCCAAAGCCTTTGACTGTGTGGATCACAATACTGTGGAAAATTCTTCAAGACATGGGAATACCAGACCACCTGACCTGCCTCTTGAGAAACCTATATGCAGGTCAGGAAGCAATAGTTAGAACTGGACATGGAACAATAGACTGGTTCCAAATAGGAAAAGGAGTCCGTCAAGGCTGTATATTGTCACCCTGATTATTTAACTTATATGCAGAGTACATCATGAGAAACGCTGGGCTGGAAGAAGCACAAGCTGGAATCAAGATTGGGGGAGAAATATCAGTAACTTCAGATATGCAGATGACACCACCCTTATGGCAGAAAGTGAAGAGGAACTAAAACGCTTCTTGATGAAAGTGAAAGTGGAGAGTGAAAAAGTTGGCTTAAAGCTCAACATTCATAAAACGAAGATCATGGCATCTGGTCCCATCACTTCATGGGAAATAGATGGGGAAACAGTAGAAATAGTGTCAGACTTTATTTTTGGGGGCTCCAAAGTCACTGCAGATGGTGATTGCAGCCATGATAGTAAAAGACACTTACTCCTTGGAAGGAAAGTTATGACCAACCTAGATAGCATATTCAAAAGCAGAGACATTACTTTGCCAACAAAAGTCCGTCTAGTCAAGGCTATGGTTTATCCAGTGGTCATGGATGGATGTGAGTGTCGGACTGTGAAGAAAGCTGAGTGCTGAAGAATTGATGCTTTTGAACTGTGGTGTTGGAGAAGACTCTTGAGAGTCCCTTGGACTGCAAGGAGATCCAACCAGTCCATTCTGAAGGAGATCAGCCCTGGGATTTCTTTGGAAGGAATGATGCTAAAGCTGAAACTCCAGTACTTTGGCCACCTCATGCCAAGAGTTGACTCATTGGAAAAGACTCTGATACTGGGAGGGATTGGGGGCAAGAGGAGAAGAGGACGACAGAGGATGAGATGGCTTGATGGCATCACTGACTCGATGGATGTGAGTCTGAGTGAACTCCGGGAGTTGGTGATGGACAGGGAGGTCTGGTGTGCTGTGATTCATGGGGTGGCAAAGAGTCAGACATGACTGAGCGACTGAACTGAACTGAACTGAATCCCAAACCAAGCATTCTCAATTCTAACCCTGGATCAGAGACATGATATGACAGCAACTATGTTCACCACTGAAGTAACTGGGGTTTGAGGGGTAAAAAAAAAAATAGAATGCTTTCTCCTGAAGTTTGATATTCTAGCTAGGGTTTCAGTACTTGGAAAATTTTAGTGTGGTTTATGTGCATTTAAAATAATTTTGTTTTCTCCTATGATTCACCAGAATCAAACCTTATTTTCCTGTATGTGTACTTGGCATTCAACTTTCCACTTTTTATAGTGTGAACTTTGTATAGAATATTATGCAGTTGAATCAACTACTCACTTCTCAAAATAAATAATCAAAGGTGTGTGACTGTGTGAATAATATGAGACTGACATAACAGAATATGAGACTCTATGTAAAATGTGCCTTCTCATCATTAACATGGTGACAAGGCTACTGTGTACACAGCCATTTATATTTCCTCACCAGGTGGTAATGTTTTATTGTATACCCTTCTCCAGGGGATCTTCCAGATCCAGGGATCAAACCCGCAGCAGGTTTTTTACCACTAGTGCCACCTGGAAAACTCTTCAATTTTTAAAGGTGCCAATAACTTTTAGTCATCATTTTAATTAACTTTATATTAATTACCCTATCATCTTTCCTTGTAATAGAGATACAATATAAAGATTAATAATTTATAAAGATTGATCCTCTTCTTTCTTATAAAGTACCAGTTAAAAAATAGCAACCATGTTATTAAAAATTGTTACCTTAGTTCTAAACCATAGATATCATTTACATAGCTTTTCAAAAAGTAGATAATTTAAGAATAAGAAATATATTATCTGTATCCACACTTTCTAAAATCATTCTCAAAATATATATATATATTTTAACTTTCTTTTTTTTGTTCTTTCCTCCATGAATGTCTTGGGTAATACCTTGACTTATTTTCAGCATGTGTTACACATGGAGAGATTTCTAGTCACATTTCTTTTCTGGATTCTATACAGATTTGAAATACAAGAAAAATATTATTAGTCACTGTTTTTAAACATATATAATATGTGTACTAGCTGTAAATCCATCTACAATGTGGGAGACCTGGGTTCAGTCCCTGGGTTTGGAAGATCCCCTAGAGAAGGGAAAGGCTACCCACTCCAGTATTCTGGCCTGGAGAATTCCATGGACAGTATAGTCCATGGGGTCACGAAGAGTTGGACACAACTAAGCAACTTTCACTTTCACTTACTTCTTTAAAATAGGAATCACTGCCCCATTTTGTGTGAGGAAACCAAAATGGAGAAAAGATGACTACTTGAAAAAGATATCATGCTAAGTGAAGGGCAGAATCTTGCTTCATATCCAAGTCACTCCAAGTATTAATACAAAGCCCAACTCTTTGCATGACCTCTACTGCTGCCCTTCTGGTTTTAGAATAGTGATCGTTTTGATTATCAGTTAACTCAGCTGCATCCTACCCATCTCATTTCTAGAGTCCAGATATTTTAGTTATAACTGCTGTTCTTCTGCATTCCTTTGGAGAGATGAATAGGATTAAACGGTGGTAGTGGGGAATCGAGGTAAGAGTGGACCTCAGATCTGACTTTGTTCAAATTCTGACCTTGCCTTTTGATTGGCTCCATGAAGTCAGATAAGATGTGGAATCTCTTAAATCTCATACAGAGCATGACTGGAGCTTCACATCAGTTGTGTGATCTTGAGCAAGTTATGTAACTTCCCAGAAGTTCTTTTGCCATCTGAAAAAATTGTGATTGTAATAGACAACATCTGAATACCATTCTGTGAAGTTGAGTGAAGTCATATTCACAAAGCAGATTATACTTTAGAAAGGCAGTTGTGTCCCTGGCCTTCAGTAAAATATGAAACAGCAGTGACTTCCTAAAATATTTATTTCTAAGATATTCACTAAGAATATTTGAGCAATTATTTACCTAGGCCTTACTATCTTTTAATTAAAAACAAATACCTACTAGTTTTTATTACATATACCAACTTCATCTCCTGTAGATTAACAAAGAGCTATTGGAGAAAACAAACTGTGTTTGACCGAAAATGGAAAAATCTACCAGGGCACATTCTGTGTATGCTTACCATTTGGCTATCAGCACTTTTTTTTTTTTTTTTTTTACCGTTAACCTTTAATTGGAATATTGTGAAGATCTTTAGATTCACGCTGCCCAACGTAGGCACTCCAAATAAGTCATGCCGTGCATTTCTTTGTGTTTTATTTGATCAGATTTGCTCTTTTCACCCATCTTAGTAATTACAATTTGTGAATTGTTTCACACTTGATGCAAGATTTTGACTTTCCAACAACTTTCTATTAAGAAGTACTGTTACAGTGTTTTTAAATGCAATTGTTTATTTAAGAGAAAGAACCAAAGCAACATGAGCAGAAGCATGTGGCATATTAAGAGAAACTGTGTTTCATGATGTTTTTCTAATTTTATATTTTTCTTAGTTTTCATTGTCTTAGTATGATTGTCAACATTATAAACGATCTGATATATATCTGGAAGACTTTTCCCAGTCTTACTTAGTACCCCTGACACTATTTTCTGAATGTTAAACTCTATCAGGAAATACATTTGCAGCATGGACTATGTAATTCAACCAAAGCAATTGGAGTATTCTTGGGGAGAACCTTTGTCTGGGTAGCACTCTCTGGCTTGGAAAAGAGCACAGTAGAAATGACCTTCTGAATATGCTGCCAGGGAAGGTTTTACCTAGTATGAAGACAGGTAGTAAAATATTCCTTTTAAAAGTCATAGCTATATAATAACAGGGATCGGATCGGCAAAGAGAACTAAAATTACACAGAATGTGGCCAGTCTTTCAATAGAATGCTTTGTAGCTTTAAGAATAGGAGCCATTACGGACATCTATCAGTGATGCACACAAGTCAAACAATACCCCATTCTCTGGTTTCCTGCTGTTTCGAATGGACTTTCACTTTTTTTCCTGTTAAGACTTGAGCAATTATGAATATGAAACTTTGCCTTTAGAAACTTTTTCTTAGCTTCAAAATGTCATGGAAACAGTAATGGAATAAATGGGGAATCCTATTTAGAATGTTTGGCCTGTGCAGAGTTTTAAATGGTAGTTCATGTTTGGCAAGCCTCAGGGGCTGGTGATGATGCTCTCCCAGTAGGACTCAGCCTCCCTCATGAATCCCATCCCCCTTGTCATAGTTTTTCAGTCGCAAGTCATTCCGACTCTGCGACCCAATAGACACAGTATGCCAGGCTTCCCTGTCCTTCACTGTCTCCCAGATTTAGCTCAGATTCTTGTCCAATGAGTCTGTGATGCTATCTAACCATCTTATCCTTTGCCCCCCACCTTTCTCCATTTGCCTTCAGTCTTTTCCGGATCAAAGTCTTTTCCAATGATTTGGCTCTTCACATGAGGTGGCCAAAGTATTGGAGCTTTAGCTTCAGCATCAGTGTTTCCAATTAATATTCAGGGTTGATTTCCTTTAGGATGAACTCATTTGATCTCCTTGTAGTCCAAGGGACTCTCGAGAGTCTTCTCCAGCACCATGTCAAATCCACATCTCCTGTGTCTCCTGCATCGCAGGCTGATTCTTTGCCCACTAAGCCATTAGGGAAGCCCTGTTCCCATACACTAATCTCTCTATATAATCTGCCTGGCTCTCATTTGTGTTCTGAATAAATGCAATCAAGATCTCTCATATGATTCTCAAATTAACTTACAACTTTGTTTAATTATTTCTTTGTTCTTACCACGTTGTTACTTTATCACTTCCATCCTTTTTTCTCTCACTGTGCACTGTATCAGCAATGCTTTAACCTTCAGTGTCCCTTCTCCATTTCTGCATGTCCAAGTCTTTATGTGAGTGCTACATTCCTTAAAATGCTTATACTGATAACTCTGGCCCTTAAACTAAAATCATTTTTTCTCAGTTAACATCAGATCTCCATCTTTCATATAATATTTTATCATTCTCTACATTGTAAATTACTTGAATTATGAATGTAATTTACAATCACATATTTTGGCATGTGTACCATTATTCCTGTTATCTTTCACGGTCCTAATAATAATCTGTTGCCATTTCTCATGATTTAAGTCTTAGATTCAGCTGGAGTTTCCCTGGTGGCTCAGACAGTAAGAATCCACCTGCAATGCAGGAGACAAGGGTTCAATCCCTGGGTTGGGAAGATTCCCTGGAGAAGGGAAGGAATACCCACTCCAGTATTCTTGCCTGGAGAATTCCATGGACCAGAGGAACCTGGTGGGCTACAGTCCATGGATCGCAAAGAGTCAGACACGACTGATTGACCAGCACGTTCACATTTCACTTTCACTTTGGGTTCAAGTGAGTAGTTCTTCCTTCGAGTCTCCCATGAGGTTGTAGTCAGATGTCAACTGAAGGCTGTCAGGATAGCTCAGTGCAATAGCTACCGGTAGATGCTGATGCTTGCTTGTTGACTGGGAACTTAGTTGAGCCTACTGTCTGTACTGCTACTATTAGCTTTTCTTGTAGAGTGACAAGTCTGTTCTACTCTTCCCAGGGCATTCTTTAAAGTCCTGCATCCAGGTACCCCTTACAGTTTTTGGCAAAGTGAGATGCTTAGTCACCCACTCAGCCTAGACATTTTACAACTTTAAGGCTGGATTTCTAAGCTCAGTTGTCTAAAGTGTGGGTGTTCCAAGAGTATTCTACAAAAGTTGCAAGGCTTTTTAGTGACTAATTTCAGACTCCTTCTGATCTGTAGAAGTGATTACAGACCATCACTTCTACTGAATTTTAGTGAATTTTATTAAGGTCAGCCCCAATTCAAGAGGAAGGGAATTAAACTCCACATTGAAGGAATAGAAAAGTGACAGTGCAGGAGAGAGACTGGAATGGAAAATGTTGCTGTGGCCCTCTTTGGAAGCTATAATTTGTCAAAGTATATATTACCTCATCTTTCAGAGGGCAGGGTTCAATCCACATTTACGTTGCTTCCATATATCTCTCCCAAAGCCCTTTGCACTTAGCACTTTGAAAATGCCTAAAAATAAAAACAAGGAAAATCTTTATCTCTAAATTTATTATTATTACTTGGATAAAAATACATTCAGTTTTGTTTAGATCTTTACTAATTTATGTGGTTGAAAGTGACAAATTTGGATCAAGAAGAAAGGGATTCAAAAGAGAAAATGTCAAAGATAATGTCCATGCCAAGCACTGTCAAGAGTCTGTTAACAATTCCAAACCTTGGACAATGTTTTGATAGAGCCATGGTTAGTGTTTGGAAAGGCAGTAACTAATAGCACTGTTGAAAGCGTATGCATTTTTTTATTCATCTACAAGTACTGGAGCAAAAAAAAATAGACAAACTCCCATATCAGCAAAGTGATTCAGTTATACATATACATATATCCACCCTTTGCCAGATTCTTTTCCCATATGGGTTATTACAGAATATTGAGTAGAGTTCCCTGTGCTATAGAGTAGGTTCTTGTTGGTTATGTATCTTCTGCTTTAGCATTTAGATTCAGTTTTCATCAATATAATAGAAAAAACATATTCTTCAAACTATACAGGACCCCAAACTTGAGTATCACAGTAAGACATGTCATTTCTACTTTTCCTGTCCTATGAAATGTGATACATCAAATGCAGTGTGATAAATCTCAGGCTCAATTATGTAAACAACATTATATACTCATTGACAATTACCAATTATATGTTAAACTCTCCTAAGAAATGGATATTTTGTACTATCCATTAGCCTTGATAAGTTAACACAGAAATTTGGCATTGAGTGTTGAGATTTTGAACACTTTGAAAGTCCATTAAAATACTAGTTGTGGGGATAGGGAATATTGTGCCTCTCAAATTCTTGCAAAGAGATGGTTTAATCTTTGTCAATATATAGGGCCAAATCTATTAGATTCTTTCTTTTTTTTTTTCTTTTCCCATTTATGTTATGGGAGTGTATTATGCAGTATGCCCTGTGCTATATAGTAGGTCCTTATTGGTTATCTATTTAAAATATTTCAGTGTTTCATTTTTTGCTCAAATATTTGTTAAAAGGCTAAATGAATGGATTATGCATTCAATAGAAGTAAATGTGCATTAATAATTTTCATAGAAAATGAAGGTAAAGCTTTGTAAATTTAGTTGAAGCCAGGTGAGAACTTTGGTCTTGTCTGGGGTCACAACAGAGCAGTAGATCCACAATTTGACTCCAGGCAGCTTGATTCTGCATCGAGTCCAGAGTCCTCCACTTCTTTAATTTTTTTACTTTGAATATTTTTAGGGAAAAATTCTGAACACTTGAAGGAAATGTTTGCTATAATTTGTACCACAACATTGAGTTCCAGAATTGATATGTGTTTTTCCAAAATTAAAGGAAACGTGGGCATGTCACATACAGAAACACAACACACACACACTATACTGCATAAGTGTGTATTTCGTGAGTATATGTTACTGTATGTGTGACAAAACAAACATTAACCCAAAGCATTTGTTGGTAACTTACTGATATTACAAAAACTGCATTCTTACCATATGCTTTTTTATTTTTTTATTTTTTTTTTTTACTATTTATATTCCTTAATCCCACAAAGTACTTCTCCCCTCTACTGTCTCACCTCTCCCCCTGTCAGAGAGAGAGAGAAAAATTCTCACCACGGTCTTCTTTTTTTTTTTGAAAATATGTACCATGAGGTACTTTAGTTATTTTCAGTATTCATCCCACTAGCATAATATCTAAGACAGAACTATGTCATACCATATTCTTTTTTTTTTTTTTTCTGAAAAATTTCACAATATAATGTTGATAGTTTACCATGAAGAAATTAAGAAAAGAGAATAGTTTCTAATGTTTATCCAAGTATTGACTGTTCGTAGTGCTCTTTACTCCTTCCTGTATTTCCCAGTTTTGTTTTGATATTATCATCATTCATAAAGGACTTTATCATTTTTTATAGCTCGTGCATGCTTCCTTAGCTTTCATTTCTCTGAAGGTGTTTTCACCCCCATTTCAAAAGATACTTTCAATGAATATCTATTACAGAATTGACAGCTTTAATTTTTCAGCACTTTATTATTATTTTTTTTTTGATAAATTTAACGCCTTTTATTGCCATACCTCATTTTACTGTGCTTTGCTTTAGTGAGCTTTATAGATACATGTTTTGTTTTTTTTTTTTTTCCTTGTTAATTTTCTGTTTAGTTGATCTATCCATAAGTGTGAGTGGGGTATTAATGTCTCCCACTATTATTGTGTTATTGTTAATTTCTCCTTACATACTTGTTAAGATTTGTCTTACATACTGCGGTGCTCCCATGTTGGGTGGATATATATTTATAATTGTTATATCTTCTTCTTGGATTGATCCTTTGATCATTATGTAGTGACCTTCTTTGTCTCTTTTCACAGCCTTTGTTTTAAAGTCTAATTTATCTGATACGAGTATTGTGACTCCTGCTTTCTTTTGGTCCCAATTTGCATGGAAAATCTTTTCCCAGCCCTTCACTTTCAGTCTGTATGTGTCCCCTGTTTTGAGGTGGGTCTCTTGTAGACAACATATGTAGGGGTCTTGTTTTTGTATCCATTCAGCCAGTCTTTGTCTTTTGGTTGGGGCATTCAACCCATTTACGTTTAAGGTAATTACTAATAAGTATGATCCCGTTGCCATTTACTTTATTGTTTTGGGTTCGAGTATTAGATTCTTTCAACAGAGGCAGAGTTTGTGGGCAGTTCTGATGGCTTTTTCCTTTGGACTGAAGCACAGAAGTTCAGCTCTGATAAATACCAACATAAAGTGCATTTTGCACATCCAGATGCCCTCTAATTGCTTCAAAATGTCAGGTGCTCCAAACAGGAGCAAAAAGCACAGGCAGTGGAGAACTAATTGGTTTGGGGACATAAAGCTTTTCTAGGTCATTGATTTACATTAGGCTCAGGTCAGTAGTAACTCAGATTCATTCTCCTCAGTGGCAAATTACTTTATGGCAAATCAGGCTTGGATGCAGTCCAGTTTCTGCTAGATGGTGAATGGACCTCAAATCCAAAGTGCAAGTGTTAACATTGTTGGTATTAGTCAAATGTCTTTGAGATATTTGACTTTAATAGTAAAATTTTACATTTTAGGAAACAAGCCCAAGCTTCACAAAAGCCAACTAGGAAGGCAGGACTGTGGCCGCTTATAGATAATTGAGGACAGAGTCAAAACACCCTAGACACCTCTGCAGAGAGAATGTGGGACTATAAAGAAGATAATCTCTTTGTTTACTTTAGTGAAGACATGGCCCATGATTCTGGTAATGGAATATAGAAGAAATTATATTTATTTGCCTTTCTTTTCAAGCAGCTTGGAGTTAGCATGGGCTTCCTTGGTGGCTCAGTGTTTAAGAATCTGCCTGCAAATAGAAGAGGCAGTCTCAACCCCTGGATCAGAAAAATCCCCTGGAGAAAGAATGACAACCCACTCCAGTATTCTTGCCTGGAAAATCTCATGGACACAGAAACCTGGTGGGTTACTGTTTGTGGGGTCACAAAGAGTCGGACACAGATAAGTGACTAAACAGCAGCAGTAGCATAGTCAACACAGGACAAAGCTTCCTGTCAGTGCCCTGCTCCTGGGATCATTTTGGCTCCAGAGACATGGAATAAATTTAATAACTTTGTTCTAACATTGAAAAATTTTTAGCAAGGCTGAATATTGTTACCTGCTTACTTAACTTCTATGCAGAGTACATCATGTGAAATGCTGGGCTGGATGAAGCAAAAGCTGGAATCAAGATTGCCGGGAGAAATATAAATAACCTTAGACGTGCAGATGAAACCACCGTTATGGCAGAAAGCAAAGAAGAACTAAAGAGCCTCTTGATGAAAGTGAAAGAGGGGAGTGAAAAAGTTGGCTTGAAACTCAACATTCAGAAAACTAAGATCATGGCATCCGGTCCCATCACTTCATGCCAAGATGGGGAAACAGTGGAAACAGTGGCAGACTTTATTTTTTGGGGCTCCAAAATCGCTGCAGATGGTGATTGCAGCCATGAAATTAAAAGATGCTTGCTCCTTGGAAGAAAAGCTATGACCAACCTAGACAACATATTAAAAAGCAGAGACATTACTTTGCCAGCAAAGGTCTGTCTGGTCAGGGCTATGGTTTTTCCAATAGTCATGTATGGATGTGAGAGTTGGACTATAAAGAAAGCTGAGCACAGAAGAATTGATACTTTTGAACTGTGGTGTTGGAGAAGACTCTTGAGAGTCCCTTGGACTTCAAGGAGATCAAGCCAGTTGATCCTAAAGGAAATCAGTCCTGAATATTCATTGGAAGGCTTGATGCTGAAGCTGAAACTTCGATATTTGGCCACCTAATGCGAAGAACTGACTCATTTGAAAAGACCCTGATGGTGGGAAAGATTGGAGGCCAGAGGAGAAGGGGTTGACAAAGGATGAGATGGTTGGATGGCATCACCGTCGATGGACGTGAGTTTGAGCAAGCTCTGGGAGTTGTTGATGGACAGGGAAGCCTGGCGTGCTGCAGTTGGTGGGGTGGCAAAGAGTCGGACATGACTGAGCGACTGAACTGAACTGAACTGATAGCTTGCATTTTACTTTTCCTCCTATATCAATCAATATTATGGTATATTCTAATACTATGTTCCCACAAATCACCATATATAAATCAGATGAAGTTCTAAATTCAGATTTCAAATTTTGTGGGTATCTTAACAGAAGGAAAGATTATGTCCACTGCTGCTGCTGCTGCTGCTAAGTCGCTTCAGTCGTCCGACTCTGTGCGACCCCATAGACGGCAACCCACCAGGCTCCCCTGTCCCTGGGATTCTCCAGGCAAGAACACTGGAGTGGGTTGCCATTTCCTTCTCCACTAGGATATTAGGTAAGATTCATGGAGCATGTTGTATTGAGCTGACGCATGAGAAATCAGTAAGATTTTTAAAGCAGTAATAATATCTCAGGAAAGTATTTCTAGTTTGGGAACAGTAGCACCATCATCAATGATGATAAATATAGTGAATATTTTTAGGAAGATATGATATTTATTATTGGGAGCATGGAGTTTATTAACAAGTTTGTTGGGTATTGACTAATGGAGATTGTTGCCTTATTATAGAGCACCTAAAATGATATAAAAATAGTAGTCAGTAATCCATAGGCAGTGGCAATTAGCAATAAACTGTAGTTCTGTCTGTGTTAATAAAAAATGTAAACAAAAATGATCTCTGTTCCTCAGAGATTCTATAAGAAACTAAAATTCTTGACTCAGAAATCATTAATAATCAAGTGATCTCCAGAGATGAGAATGGAGACTCAAACCACATGAAGAGCATTAACAGAAGTGATCTCTTATTGTTTTGACCTGCTATTAACATTCAAGATATCCCTATTAAAAAAGAATGAAAATCCAAAGAAATTTAGTCTCTGCTTTCAGCTAGAATGTCAAAATATGAAAATAAACCCATTTGTCTTATGTCATCATACTACTTTATAATTGGTGGGAAATGGGACCAATACTTTTAATCTGTTTCAACATTGAAGTGATAATTGCAATAAAAGATTGCCATTGGGAATACTAGTAGAAGTAGGAGATATGTCAGTTCAAAACAATATATGTGCAGACATTAGATGAGGTTTAAACACATATATATTCTGAAGTATCAGACTTTCAGACCCTATGTTTGGTGTTTCCCATAATATGGTAGGTGCCATTAGTTTTAAAGATCTTTGAGAGTTAATTTTAAGTGTCCAGATGTAATCAGATTGAGACAGAATGGGACATAATAAGCTACTGAAAGAGAGTAATTACTTTTTGTGATGAAAATTAGCAAAGCACTAGGCTCTAGATGAATGTTAAGGCTGCCCTTTTGTCTCATAGCTGAAAGTTTAATGATAAGTAAAGCAATAAAATTGCACTTTTCTTGTAATGTCCTTCTAGTTAAACTCCTGGCATCTTCCACCCTGCCCACTCTATATAGGATTACATTATAGATGTTTGGAGTAAAAAAGAGTGATATTAATTCATTCTTTAGTCAGGTAACAAACATTTATCAAGCACTTGCTTTATGCCTTGTAGACAGAGAATTGTTAGACCAGATCCTGGGAATGCAGAAAAGAAAACCATCCAGAAGGAAGCATATGAGAAAATAAGCAAATGAATGCCATAGTAAAATATAAGCCATAGAAACACTTTTGCACATGGTACTATACACTAAGCAAATAAATAAAAACAAGAGCCAAATTTTGCCTAAAACTTTCATCTTTTGAAACTTAAATAGGAGGATGTCTTAAAAAACTGGGATGGAACAGGGAGATGGTATAATAAATGACTTCTTATGGAAGTGCCAGTGTGATTTATATCTAAGCACAATTTGGTATCAGGTGGATGGAAAATGTACTCTCTGAGCCTGTTGGTTGGAAGTCAGGATGAGGAAAAACTAACATGCAAATATGTGTATCTCACTGTATTCAAAGAAAACAAAAATTATGCTTTCATACTGCCCTTGAAAATAAGCTAATAATTTCCAGAGAAAATGATATTATTGAGAAATATGATGCCAAGGCAGATAATCAACCATCTTCAGAGACAGATTCTTGCAGTAGTCTGAAATCTGTCTGGTTTTGTGTCTTAAAGCATATTCTTATGGTTCATGAAAACGCTGCAGCTGCTGACAGCACACTGGAATGTCTTTGCCTCCAGAGAAGTAATTTCAAAGATGGGCTTGCTGCCAGCACTGCGAGCCTGCTGACTCCAGAATGTCAGGGCCAGTGAAGGGTAGGTGTAGCAATTACAGTGAATTCTGTGGGTCTGTTCAGAGGGCCAAATGGTGGCTTTTCATTCTCCAAACCATTCATACATGCTACTGTCAAGTATATAAGTAGACAGTGATTGCAAAATTTGTTTGGTGTTATACTAACTGGGCTTCCTAGGTGGCACAACGGTAAAAGTATTTGCCTGCCAATGCAGGAGACACAAGAGACATGGGTTTGATCCTTGGAACAGGAAGATCCCTTAAAGTAGGGAACGGCAACCCACTCAAGTAGTCTCACCTGGAAAATTCCATGGACAGAGGAGCCTGGTGAGCTATAGTCCACGGGATCACAGGCAGTCAGACACAACTGAGTGCAACAGCACCATACCGATTGGATTATCTGCTTTGTGCTTAGCTGTCAAATGCTGAGCTTCTTTTATATTTAGAAACATTTTCTCCATCAACAAAGCAACGAGGATATGAAAATAGTCTTCCTTTGACTCTTGAGATGTTTAAACTTAGGAACATATTATGAACACATAGATTCCAAAGTAAAACTGCTTTTCTAGATTAGAACCAGGGGGATGACCTGCCATGCTATAGATTCTCAGGTACGATGTGTATCATCACCACACTTCTCAATTTAGGAGTGAATGCCCACCAGACTACTACTTCCAAGAGTTCATTCCCTAATGTGTAGTATCCTGTCAGCTTTGAGCCACTTTAATTGTCCTTCATTTGCCTGCAGTTGTCATCTCCTGAGCTTACTCTCTGCACTTCCAGACCCTGTCTAATAACAGTTCTGCTTTGGACTCTTCTGATACTCAAATTGACACATAGAAAGCATGAGCCATTTGCCTTCATCTCTACAGGCTAAACAGCTATACCTTTGACCTCATTCTCATCTGTTGTCTCTTTGTTTTCTTTTCTTCTTCCTCAGTTAGCATGTTCTACAGTTTTGCTGTGTTTCTCTTTAAAGGATCATCTGAGAGTCAATATAGCTGTGATATACTGAGATATTTGCTAAGAATATTCTTAGTATTTTGGTGACATAACTAAACTTAAGTACTGCATTAAGAAACAAAAATTTATGTCATTTGTATTGCATGGATAAAGCTACAGTTCTCCATCAGTCAGAATCATTTGCCTTTCGTTTTTACTCTTAGGGCTTCCCTGATAGCTCAATCGGTAAAGAATCTGCCTGCACCGCCAGAGACCTTGGTTTGATTCTTGGCTTGGGAAGATCTGCTGGAGAAGGGATAGGCTACCCACTCCAGTATTCTTGGGCTCCCCTTGTGGCTCACATGGTAAAGAATCTTCCTGAAAAGTGAGAGACCTGGGTTCAATCCCTGGGTTGGGAAGATCCCCTGTAGAAGGGAAAGGCTGCCCACTCCAGTATTCTGGCCTGGAGAATTCCATGGACTGCATACCCATGGGGTCTCAAAGAGTCTGACAGGACTGAACGGCTTTCACTTTCACTGTTTACCCTTAAGTATGGATTACATTTTGTTGGTGAGAGAAACTATAATTTTAATACTGTTCTTCATTTTCAAGTAAACTTGTAAAGATATCAATTGTTCAGTTCTCTCCCTTGCAGAAGATTTATTGAAATTCTAACCCCAGGTATTTGTGAATTTCACTTTATTTGAAAATAGGATCTTAATGTAAATGAAGATCAGAGAGGAGTAAGTTCAGTTCAGTTCAGCTCAATCGCTCAGTCGTGTCCAAATCTTTGTGACCCCATGAACTGCAGCACACCAGGCCTCCCTGTCCATCACCAACTCCCAGAGCCTATGCAAGCTCATGTCCTTTGGGTCAGTTATGCCATCTAACCATCTCATCCTCTGTCGTCCCCTTCTTCTTCTGCCCTCAATCTTTCCCAGCATCAGGGTCTTTGCAAATGAGTCAGTTCTTCGCATCAAGTGGTCAAAGTATTGAAGTTTCAGCTTCAACATCAGTCCTTCCAATGAACACCCAGGACTGATCTCCTTTAGGATGGACTGATTGGATCTTCTTGCAGTCCAAGGGATTCTCAAGAGTCTTTTCCAACACCCCAGTTCAAAGGCATCAATTCTTTGGTGCTCAGCTTTCTTTATATTCCAACTGTCACATCTATACATGACTACTGGAAAAACCACATCCTTGACTAGACAGACCTTTGTTGGCAAAGTAATATCTCTGCTTTTTAATGTCTCTGTCTAGGTTGGTCATAACTTTCTTTCAAAGGAGTCAGTGTCTTTTAATTTCATGGCTGCAGTCACCATCTACAGTGATTTTGGAGCCCCCCAAAATAAAATAAGCCACTGTTTCCACTGTTTCCCATCTATTTATAGAGGAGTAAGGTGGACCCTTAATCCAGTGAATGGTATGTTTAGAAAGGGGATAGGAGACACAGGTAATGACACCCACAGATGGGAATATGTCATATGAAGGCATAGCCACACAAAGGAAAGACTGTTATATGACAACAGAGCAGAGATTGGAGTTAGGTTGCCACAAACCAATAATTTCTGGCAAACACCAAAAGCAAGAAGAGAGAAGATAGCCCTGCCAACACCTTGATTTTTGAATTTCTAGTTTCTAATACTGTGGTACATTGTTATGAAAGTATTAGGAAACTCGTGTGTGTGTGTGTGTGTGTGTGTGTGTGTGTGTGTATGTGTATGTGTGTAGGATTAGAGCTTTAGAGGCTAAGAAAGCCCCCAGAATCTCAGGACTCAGAGAAATCTGTATTCAAATTCCCAGTTGTTTCACTGGGAAGAAGTGTTCTTTTCAGCAAGTTTTCTTAACAGCAGTGCTCAAATTTTGCTACAAGAAGATAATGGCCATTTAACGACACTTTTAAAATTAAATGAAGCCATGTGTGTAAAGACCTAATACCTTGACTAGTTCTGTGGAAATGCTCTATAAAAGTAAGCATGAAGACAAAGGATGGGTGGCATGATGTGTGCTAACTGCGTTCATTCACATGACCTACTTAAAAAAAGTGGTCAACTTTCTGGGCTCAATGAGAAAATTAAGATCCAGAGAGGTGAAATATCTTATATATAGTTATTAGATGTTGTTGACGGGATTTCACTCTGCCAACAGGGTGACCCTCACCTACTGTTACACCTATGAATATGTTATCTCATATGGCAGAAGTGAAAGTAAAAGTCGCTCAGTCGTGTCAACTCTTTGGGACCCCACTGACTAGAGTCCATGGAATTCTCCAGGCCAGAATACTGGAGTGGATAGCCATTTCCTTCTCCAGAAGACCTTCCAACCCAGTGACAGAACCCAGGTCTCCTGTATTGCTGGTGGGTTCTTTACTAGCTGAGCCACCAGGGAAGCCCAAGAATACTGGAGTGGGTAGCCTTCTCCAGTGGATCTTCCCGACCCAGAAATCGAACTGGGGTCTTCTGCATTGCAGGTGTGTTCTTTACCAGCTGAGCTGCCAGAGATGTCCTGATAGCCCATATGGCAAAAGGAACTTCACAAATACAATTAAGTTTACTAATAAGCTGACCTGAAAATCCAAATTATTTTGGTTTATTTTGGTTGGGCTCAGTGTAATCATCTGAGCTTTTTAAAGCAGAGATTCCCCCTGCTGAAGGCCGAAATGAAAATTAGATTTGATATATGATAATACAACACATCCATCAGTCCTAAAGGAAATCAACCCTGAACATTCATTGGAAGGACTGAAGCTGAAGTTCCAATATTGGCCACCTGATGCAAAGAGCTGACTCATTGGAAAAATACCCCGATGCTGGGAATAATGAAAGGCAAAAGGAGAAAGGGGTGACAGAGGATGAGATGGTTGCATGGCATCACCAACCCAATGGACATGAATGGACAGGGAAGTCTGGCATGCCGCAGTCCGTAGAGTCGCAAAGAATCGTACATAACTTAGTGACTGAACAACAACAAATACAATAAATCATTCCTAAGTTGAAGATGGCAAAGGTATATATAAGAGAAATTGAGACTTTAATCATACAAATTCAAGAAACTCAATTCTGGGAACAACCAGAATTAGCTTGGAAACAGATTCTTCCCCAGCTACTCCAGAAAGGAACAAAACCCTACTAATACCTTCATTTTTTTTCCTGTGAGACCCTTAGCAGAAATTTCAGCTTTATATGGTATTGAATTTCTGACCAATAGAAGAATGAAATAATAAGTGAATATCATTTAAACAATTAAACTGGTGATAATTTGCTAAGTAGCAATGAGCCAGTGAATGCATATAACTCTGAGAAGTTAGAATGAAAATAATAACCCTGTCTCCCTGAATTAAAAAATAAACTGAGGCATCTTACAAGCTTTAAGTATTTTTTGAGCAAAAATTGATTGCAGTTGAGTGGCAACAAACCAGAAGTGGTTAATAGCACTGGAACAATAGGAACCAAGAGAAAGATTTATGTAGAAAAAGTACAGAAGCAAAGAAAGGAAAATACCTGTTAGCTGTTTGTAGTTATAATTGCTTGTTCTTAGTGTTTTCATTTCATAACTTTAAGACATTTGCAGGCTTAGATTTAACTTTGCTTTCTTAGGCCAGCAGGGCATAGAACACCTCAGTCTGACTGCCTCATGTTTAATAATTTAACAACTACGTTAGTTTCTCTATATCAACTTCCTTAATAGCTTAATTTTTTAAAACCTTTTACCGATATATAGTTCATTTACAATTTCTTATTAGCTTCTGATGTACAGCAAAGTGATTCAGTTGGATATTTTTCCATATTCTTTTTCATTATAGTTTATCATGGGATATTGAATATAATTCCCTGTACTATACACACAGTATATAGGACCTTGTCCATTCTATATATTATACTTAGCATCAGCCAATCCCAAACTCCAAATCTTTCCTTCTCCCACTCCTCCCCAGCCCCCTGCCCTTGGCAACCACAAGTCTGTGAGTCTGTTTCTATTTCATAGATAAGTTTATTTGTGTCATATTTTAGATTGTATAAATGTGATGTCATGTGATATTTTCCTTCTCTTTCTGACTTACTTCACTTAGTATGATAGAGTAAATCTAATTTTGTTTTGATTTATTTTTTTTTGTTTTGATTTAAACAAACATTTCTAATAAAGCTTAATACAAGAAGTCATGTATTACTTTATCAGGTAGTCTGTCCAAATTGTTCTGAATTTTCTCCACCCAGTAAATTTTATGTTATCATATAAAAAGCATATGTTGCTTTTCACTGCATACTAAGAGCAAAAATTAAATGAGCTCCATTATTGCTAGCAATTACCAGTGATAAAAACCCAATAGCCTGAAATCATTTGAAATCCCTCTGACTTAGCAAGACATGTCCATTCTTGATCATGGTTCAGACATAGAGGTTCACAAATAAATAGAGATACATATATGTCCCTTCATGAACAGAAGAAGAAATACAGATACTATTTAACACATGAGATTTTTTTTTCTAAAAAGTGAAAATTAGACCTACCTTTGAATATATTGAAATGTATTGTGAGCATTTTCCTATGAACTCCAAATTCATATTTGGAGTTCAGAAAGATTTTACCTCTCAAATGTTTCACTTCATATTATGCATATTGAATTTTGAGAGTAATAATCACAGTCCTGAGTTCTTCCTAACTAGAATCAGTTTGAAAATACCAGCACAAAGTGGAAATATTAGCTTTCTTATTGACAATACTGAGCTAGAAACGTGTCTTCGATGTACAGCCACAACCAGTCTCTCTCACATTTCCTCAAATGCCAAACTTACCTGCCAATATGAATAACCCCCCTTCAAAGAAATTGTTATTCATTTCTTGGGTGGAGAAGTAGAGTGAGAAGAGGAGAAGGTGGCATCTTCTTGCTTCACAAAGAATAGAAATTTCTACTCTGTAGTAGAGCAGTTATCAAGGGTGGAACAATCTATAGGAATTCTTTCATAGCAAGGCCAGAATAGGTGTCATAATGATTAGAAATTACTCTAATGTCCAAATTTCTAAAGAAAAATTCACTTATCTCTTTTTGCTTCACTTCTATATGGTTATGGTACATTTCCTTCCAAATATTCAATAAAAAGATGTATATTTGGTTCCAATGATGTGAGAGATAGATTCATTTAAGAAAGTGTAGGGTTTGAGCTTTCAAACGTGAAATCCCAAGACAGAGTGGAAAGCAGGCAAGCTCTCAGGAGGTGCAGTCTTTGCATCCACTCTTTGCCTCGGCCCCCAGTGTCTGATTCCAAAAGTTATTTGTGAGTGACCCAAAAAGTCTCAGCTTGGTTCTTGAATTTGAAGGGAAAGACAGTTTCTAAGAGAAGATTTAGCTCATTAGCTTACATGTCAGAGGAATCTTTATCTAAGCCTTCCAGATGTTAATGTTCTTTTGGAACATTTGAATATCATCCAAGTGAGAGCCAGAAATATGTCACAGAAACTAAAACATTTTGAATTCAGGAGACACTGTGTATATCTGGAAATATAGGACACGATTCTTCTTATGACCATGCTATTCTTCCAAAGAAATACTTTGTAAAATTCGAGAGAAAAGGGAAGCATTTAAATATCTAGAGTATAGATACATATTATGTTAACATATAACCATGCATCTAGTTATGATTTTTTCTGGGTCTATATTAGTCTAATTAATGACGATGTGATCTTATTTAAAAAGTCCTATAAGTAGATGTGGATATTTACTGCTTCAGTTATCCAAGGGGTGAACTTATGTTTAGGTCCAGCTAACATGTTTTCTGTAAAACCTTTCTATGAAGCAATAGGGAAGAAAAAACATAGGATTATAGAGTTTATAGTCAATCAAAGAACCTAGTTTCATGTTCTGTTCTGATCATTTCTTTTATGTTTGGATATTAGGCATATTGCTATATCAGGCCTCTAGGCCTGAGTTTTATCTGTTGTAAGGTGAGACTTAAAGGATATTAATTACAATATGTTTAATTATGGGGATGGGTTTTGAGATTTTTCTGTGTAAATTACAATGCAATAAAGAAACATTAGTTTAGCTTTCCTTCTAGCTTAGTATTATATGAAATAAGGAGTTTTACTATTTTTGGCAACATGCTATATCCCATGATACTTAACATTTTCTGCCATGTCTTAACGGTGTAGTCCTTAATTTTTCTACTGAAATTGAGATCCTTGGAGCCATAATTTATTTTATTCATCTTTTTGTTCTTCATTTCTCACTTTACATGTATCTTACATGTAGTATTTGGATTACTATCTGATAAATTAATTCATTCAAAAGCTAGTTATTGCATATATAACATGATCCAGGTTGTGATATGTGCTAAAAATACAATATTAAGCAATGTAGAAGTGGCACATAGTATTCCTAATCAGGAGTTTTAAACTATAACTAAACAAGAATCAACTGAACTAAACAGTTCAGGCTAACAATGGCATTAAAATACCATTTGGCTTTTTCTTCTAGTATGCATTTTTTGTCTCCTATAGAAATACAGAAACAGCAATTAAATGATATTCTGCGAAGAAAGTGAAGACAGTGGAAATAAAGTGGTGGCATAGGGAGTCATCACAGAGGATAGCATGGTCTATGACAGTGACCAACTGTGTTCCGGTTTTAGCTCAGCCATGTGCTATTTGTTTGACCTTGGCCACATATTAAATTTGCAGCCTCTTAAGTTTCCCAAAGTAATGACATTACAATTAATAATTTTAAATACTTCTAAGATTATCATCGGAGAAGGCAATGGCAACCCACTTCAGTACTCTTGCCTGGAAAATCCCATGGACAGAGGAGCCTGGTAGGCTGCTGTCTATGGGGTCGCATAGAGTCGGACACGACTGAGAGACTTCACTTTCACTTTTCATTTTTCATGCATTGGAAAAGGAAATGGCAACCCACTCCAGTGTTCTTGCCTGGAGAATCCCAGGATGGGCGGAGCCTGGTGGGCTGCCGTCTATGGGGTCGCACAGAGTCCGACATGACTGAAGCTACTTAGCAGCAGCAGCAGCCAGATTATCATTCTTGAGAATGTTCACTTATTTGACTTTTTCCTTTAAGAAGCCCAGGCTCTAAACTTTATCTTCTCCAAATGGCCACTATGATTTGGTGGAGACAGTTCTCAGTTTGATTTTAATATGTCTAGTGTTTTAAGGGCACTATTTTATAAAATAGTTTTTTAAAATCCAAAGTTATCTTTGGGTTTTACCTTTTTGGGGAGAGTATTAAGTGAAATTTCATCATGATGAAGCTGGAGAGATCTGCCAAAAGAGGACGGGAAATATATATTGTAAATCATGCCAAAGACCAGCCTGTACGTTTAACATTGGAACAGAGCAGAAATGAGGCTTCTCCTCTCTAGGGGCTCCCTACCAAGATCTGACTAATAATGGACTTTGAAATTATGTCTCATATAGAGTGCCATCAACATGATAGGACCATGCTGAGTTAGAGGTTTATGAGGTAGATATTAATCTGAACCACTTTATAGTAAGAAATCTCTTTCCATAAGCAAATATCATTTCTAATTTATCTCAAGAGATTAAATAAAACAACTAATCATAATTATTTCTAAGAACATTAACTTCATTAGACCAAGTTCTTGGAGAGTTATTATTCTGATTATTATAATGCCTTGAATCTGAGCTTTAAAAAATGTTTATTTTTTTTCAATGAATTTATATAAAACAATGAAGATAGTTTCCTAGTACCCTCTCTCCTTCTGTTTTGAAATATATTTTAAGAATTAGAGAATAAAAATTGTATAGTTATTCTATTGAAATGATGTTAGATTTCTCATAGAATTTTAATGAACATATATTTGCCTAATTCCTTGGGGGTAGATCTATATATACATCTATCTATCAATTTATATCTATTTGTCTACCTATCTATTTTTTGTCTCTATTTTAATTTCTAGAGTCATCACCTTAGTAGGTACAAAATAACAGATCAAAAGATTGACAGTATCTGTCTGCTCAAACTGCTCCCTGTCCCCACTGAATTCACAGCATTAATGAACAACTTGTCATAATGTGAATTGTTGTGGTTTAGTCACTGATTCATGTCTGACTCTTTGCTACTGCATGGACTGCAGCATGCTAGGCTTCCCTGTCCTCCACTATCTACCAGTTTGTTCAAACTCATGTCCATTGAGTCGGTGATGCCATCCAACCATCTCATCCTCTGCCACCACTTTTCTCCTTTTGCCTTCGGTTTTTCCCAGCATTAGGGTCTTTTCCAGTGAATCAGCTCTTTGCATCAGGTGGCCAAAGTATTGGAACTTCAGTATCAGTCCTTCCAATGAATATTCAGGGTTGATTTTCTTTAGAATTGACTGGTTTGATCTCCTTGCAGTCCAAGGGACTCTTAAGAGTCTTCTCCAGCACCACAGCTCAAAAGCATCAGTTCTTCAGCGGTCAGCCTTCTTTATTTTCCAACTCTCACATCTGTTCATGACTACTGGAAAAACCATAGCTTTGACTATACAGATGTTTATGGCAAAGTGATATCTCTGCTTTATAGTATGCTGTCTAGGTTTGTCATAGCTTTCCTTCCAAGGAACAAATGTCTTTTAATTTCATGGCTGTAGTCACTGTCCACAGTGATATTGGAGGCCAAGAAAATAAAACCTCACTCTTCCCACTTTTTCCCTATCTATTTGCCATGAAGTGATTGGACTGGGTGCCATGATCTTGTTTTTTTGAATGCTGAGTTTTAAGCCAGCTTTTTTACTCTCCTCTTCACCCTCATCAAGAGGCTCTTTAGTTCCTCTTCAATTCCACAATGTGAAAATAGAGTATCATTAAGCACCGTAGAATTACATGGTGTAAAAACTGAATGGTTTTTAGTAAAACTCAAAATTTCTGTGATAAAGAAATAGTTTAGCAAAATATCTTGTGTCTATCATGTCTCTATCATGTCTCCTTATAAAATCAAAGACAACAAAAACAACAAAAAAACCCACAATATCATTTCATTTTAATGAGTGAACTTTTGTGAATATATTCAGAAAGACATAAGAAGAGTAAGAAGAAGCGATTCAAATTTTTACAAGTTATGATATGAATAGATATTCTAAAGAGTAGTTTCAGGAATTAGGATTGTATATTTAATCAAGGAAAAAGTACCTAAAGTGAGAATGCTCATATATGTACACACATACACACAAACACACCCTCATCTGGGGACTGTTCTATATACTTTCATGAAATTTAAAGTTAATCAATTAAGTACAATACAATTAATACAATTAAATACAATGATAAAACTAAACACTGTAGACTTAAGCCCAAAGAAGTCTTTCAGTAAGATACAGGATTTTTTTACAAGTAAAAACTTATGAAATACTAACTTTTTAAAAAGAAAGTGCTAAAACCTTGTTCAGAATTACATTTTTCCTACATATATGTACAGTAGTACAAATACCACTTTGATTCAAGACAGTATTTGCTGGAGTACCCAACAAGTACTCCATAGTCCACTGTGTCAGCAAGATAGTATCTGCTGCCAGAGTGAGCAACCTTCCATAGGTGATGGAGGAGATTATTTTAGAAACACAGGGTAGAGATGACTTTGGGAATGGTTATTTGAGGATCTGTGTAGACCCACTCCCCAAAGAAGCAACCATAACTGTTGAAAATGATAAAAAAAAATCATGGAAATTCTTATGATACTGTACAGAAGATAACCATTTATTTGTGGATATATACTAAAACTTTGAGAAGAATCAAGAGTTGTGGCACTTGAGCTATAATCTGCTTTGTCTTATCCCTCCTAGTGGTAGAAGCACTGCTTTGGATGGGGTTCAGCCAAGAACATAGACCTCATCTCATCCCTGATCATAGTCAAGGAAAGTGAAGTCACTCAGTCATGTTCGACTCTTTGTGACCCCATGGACTGGAGCCTACCAGGCTCCTCCATCCATGGGATTTTCCAGGCAAGAGTACTGGAGTGGGTTGCCATTTCCTTCTCCATCATAGTCCAGGGCTACAAATTTAATCTGGAAGGAAGGCTGCTAGCTTCAAAGCAGAGGCTCTAAGCCATGCAGCAGAATTTGAAAAACAGAAAAGAAAAGTCCAAGGCTCTTTTTTCTCACTCAGAGACAGTGGAAGAGACATTCCTATTCCCAATTTTATGGGAAAGGAAAGAGGTTTAAGAGAAGTTAATGAACTGTCCCACATTTATCCAGTAAGTAAGAGAAATAAGATGGTTTCACTTTTCCATGTTTCATTTCTAAAATCCATAGTCTCATCTGTCTTCTGGTTCATTAATGCACTTTTACTCTTAGGTGACTATAAGCTAGGGCCAGAGTTCAGCAGCATAATTGTCTATAAATGGTTAAAAGTGTAGAATCTTAAATGGTCATTTTTATTCACCAAATATAGTATCTTGCTTCCTAGATCAGCAGAGTGCAAATCTTTATAAGATATAAAGATGGTATGCTGCTACTGCTAAGTCACTTCAGTCGTGTCTGACTCTGTGTGACCCCATAGACGGCAGCCCACCAGGCTCTCCTGTCCCTGGGGTTCTCCAGGCAAGAACACTGGAGTGGGTTGCCATTTCCTTCTCCAATGCATGAAACTGAAAAGTGAAAGTGAAGTCGCTCAGTCGTGTCCGACTCTTAGCGACCCCATGGACTGCAGCCCACCAGGCTCCTCCATCCATGGGATTTTCCAGGCAGGAGTACTGGAGTGGGGTGCCATTGCCTTCTCCAATAGGTTTTATTTATTGGAGTATAATTGCTCTATAATATTGTGTTAGCTTCTGCTGTATAATGAGGTGAATCAGTTATATATTTACATATATCTGCCTCTCTTGGACCTCCCTCATCCGCCCCTATCCCACCCCTCTAGATCATCATAGAGCACCGAGCTGAGCTCCCTATTTTATACAGCAAGTTCCCCACTAGCTATCTTTTTTACACATAGTAGTGTATGTATGTCAATCCTAATCTCCCAATCTGTCCCACCCATCCCTTCCCCCAACGTGGAATCTATAAACATGGTACAGATGAATCTATTTGCAGGGCAGGAATAGAGATGCTGACACAGAGAACAGGCATAATATAGGTTTTATTAAAACTCATCCCTTCTCCTTTGGGTTCGTGTGGGTACCATGGTAAAGTATTAGAAAAAGTTTTCATTTGACCTGTTCTGTGTTTCTGGCAGATTGTTCTTTTAATCTCTTGGGTGTTGGTCTTCTTGGAATATGGCAGCAAATGTAAAGCTATTTAAGCAAAAAAGTTTATTGCTTGAATGAGTATCCCATGATCTGTTTATAGAGGTATTGGTAAACACACATAACTAGCAATGTCCTAATCTACTAGAAGAACTGAGCTTTACATAAAAATTCAGACAATGGTTTGCGGCCTTTGCTTTGTGGCCGTCTGTATGTGTCTCCATGTGAATGGCTTTAGGAAGTGAGAATGGTTGTCTGGTCTCCCCTGTGACTCCATGTATCTTACCAGCCTTAGAAATATAGCTTGAGTTCTATGTCTGTCACTTTCTTCATATGGTGCCAAAGGCTCTAATGTGTTCCCTTCTCTGAGGCATCATTTCCTAAGTTCTGACCCTGACCTAGTGAAGAACCAAAAGGAAAGAAAACACTAAAGATTAGGTCAGAGAGAATATAATACACTATGGCATTTTTAAAAACCTGAAACGTACACTTTCAGAAGCTTCAGGGATCCATACAATTGACTTTTAGAAGATGTAATTTATGGGATGTGGCGTCAAGTAGAATTTGAACTCCAGCTCCAGCTCAAACTGGCTATAGACACTTGGGTAATTAACTTAACCTTTATTAGCCACCTCTGCAAAGTGTACATAATGACACTTTCCTCCCACTAATGCAGGGAGTTTTAAATAAAATCAGGCATTTGACGCTCAGCAGAAAGCCTGAAATCTGGTAGAGCTTATCGATCCTACTTTCCTTCCCTTTCCACTCCATTGACAACCTTGATTAGAGTCATTTTTTATGCTCACATTGATAAATTCCTAAAACTGAGCACTAAAAGATGACATTTTCCCTTCTCATGAAACAATCTTGCTACTCAGAGCAAATTTCCTACATGGATGCTTCATCACAAGGTCAGAGTCTTGCCTCCTGTGTGTAACGGTGAGTGTACCATGACATCAGTGAAGACTGATCTGTCTCAGTTCTCTTCACTGGTGGTCAGGGCCTTGAGAGTAGATGCTGTGCTTTAGAGAGATCACTAGTTCAGTCGTAACTGATAATTCCCACTCTTTTCAAATGACACCTTGTTTCATATGTCAGTGGACACAAATTATATAACACAAATGTGTGTGTGTCTGCTCAGTCGTGTTCAGCTCTTTGTGACCCCATGGATTGTAGCTCATCAGCCTCCTCTGTCCATGGGCTTTCCCAGAGGGGAATACTGGAATGGGTTTCCATTTCCTTCTCTAGGGATCTTCCTGACCCAGGGATTGAACCCACATCTCTTGCATCTTCCACATTGGCAGTCAGATTCCTTACCACTAACACCACCTGGGAAGTCCAACATAAATATTGTGTGTAACAAAAATGCTTGGGAAGTCATATAATCAACAAGTGTGTAGACCCAGAGTTCCCTTATTTAAGTAATGTGGCTGTTATATGGTGAATCAGAAATTCACTTTCTTACTTTCCAGAAATTTGAATTACAAAATAATCATGAAAACAAAACCTAAACAATTAATGTCATAAGACTAATGCTATCTTTTAAATCAGATTGCCCAATATCAGGGCTTTTTAAAAAAAATCTTAATCTGATGAGTTCAATTTAGTTCTTATAGGGTACAACACGGAGAAGGCAATGGCACCCCACTCCAGTACTCCTGCCTGGAAAATCCCATGGACAGAGGAGCCTGGTAGGCTGCACTCCATGGAATCGCTGAGGGTCGAACATGACTGACTGACTTCACTTTCACTTTTCACTTTCGTGCATTGGAGAAGCAAATGGCAACCCACTCCAGTGTTCTTGCCTGGAGAATCCCAGGGATGGGGGAGCCTGGTGGGCTGCCATCTATGGGGTCACACAGAATCAGACACGACTGAAGTGACTTAGCAGCACCAGCAGTAGCAGCAGGGTACAACATTCTATGTTTTAAATTATTCACTTTTTTTTCTGCTCTAAATATTTAAACCGATATTTTTCCTTATATAAGGACTATGTTATGCACCAGGGTGGTGCAGTGGAGAAAAATGCTGACAAGAGATCTAGGTTTCCATCCTATCCTTGACCCTACCTAGCCCTGTGATCCTATAGTCAGTGGCAAAGATTAGATTATATATTTCCATCTTTGGTCTATTTTCTTGTGTGTAAAATATTGCTATTATCTTTTGGCATCATTTAGAAAAGTTATTTGAAGACCCAAATAAAGTATGATGTTCCTGTCAGAATAAAAAGAGAGATTGACTTACAAATTCCTGGCTTAAAGTCACAGTTATTCCTAATCAGTTGAACAAACTTAGAAAACTACTGAACTTCACTGAGTTTCATTTCCCTCTTTCCAGAAGAGATTGAACTTCATCGCTAACGATTGCTCTGGTTCTGACTCAAAGTTATAATCATAAACACATACACACACTTACACATACACGCTTAAATAGAAAATAGAAAATGTTACCCAAGCATTTAATTCTTTAATTATCAAATATCTGGGGGCTTCCCAGGTGGCACTAGTGGTAAAGAATGCATCTGCCAATGTGGGAGACAGAAGAGATTCAGGTTCAGATGCTGGGTTGGAAAGATTCCCTGAGTAGAAATGGCAACCTGCTCCAGTATTCTTGGCTGGAAAATTCCATGGACAGAGGTGCCTGGTGGGCTACAGTCCATGGGGCCACAAAGAGTCAAACACAACTGAGCAACTGAATGCACATCAAATATGTACTTTGGAATCTGGAAAAGTATGTGTGTATTTTGATGAAGATTAATTTATGATGCATTATACTTCAGTAATCAGGATTAACATTAACATATGAAATGAGATGTGAGTTTGAAAATAATCTTATTATTTTGTAAAATATGACAAGTCACTGAAGCTCTTTTAAGGTTGTTTTTTCCTCTGTAAAATGACCCTATAAATGTATCTTGGGGTTACTGGGAGGATTCTATAGAACCACACATGTGACAAATTTAAGAGGTACAAATATTTGATTTTTATCCTAATTTGTTTACTTGTTAGCATGAGTGGATATTCCAGAACTTTCCATCTTTTCATCTCTCAGTCCCCATGGTTCATCACCGGCTCCTTGAGGAAAGTCCAGAGAGCGATTCTAGCACAGAGCACTGGGAAGTTAAAGCTGGGTCTAGAGTGAGATGAGCCTGAATAAATATGTCCTTGAGGGTTAAATACACAGTGATAAACTTTTGTTCTCAAATCAAGAAGGTTGTGAAGGTTGGAAACAAGAACCAAAGGCAAAAAGGTTGGAAGACATTGACACTGAAAATATGCAGGATTTTGGAGTAGGTGTAAAAGCAACATGTAGAATTTAATGGGAGGGATTTGGGGCAGGAGGAGAAGGGGATGACAGAGGATGAGATGGCTGGATGGCATCACCGACTCGATGGACATGAATTTGAGTAAACTCCAGGAGTTGGTGATGGACAAGGAGGCCTGGCATGGTGCGATTCATGGGGTCTCGAAGAGTTGGACGTGACTGAGCGACTGAACTGAACTGAACTGAACCCTATGACAACCACGCACTGGTAGCTTTGTTTATTACTTGTCAGCCTTAGTACTATTTTAGAACTTCAAAGAAATCTGTTCTCATAAGTCTCCTAGATAATGCTGTGTTGTAGCATCTACTTTCTGTAGATCCAAATGAGAGGAAATTTTAATAGTGTGATGAAGATGGAAAACATGCATTTAGGAATTAGACATTGTGGGGAGAATGCAAGATCATGGGGAGTGGTAGCCATTTCATTTTTTGGTACTTAGAGCTGGGTTTTGTCCTATGGTCAGTTCTGGTGAGCATCACTTGTGTGTTAAGTGGAGTCTTACCTCCCTCCCATGAAGACAGTAACCACAAAGTCCTCTGTGTATTACATTAAAGAAAAGCAGAACTACAGAGATTAGTTAAGATGCTGAAACTTTGTCTGTCACGTATCCAGCCTTGTGTCTACATTCTTACGAGGGACATACTCTTTTTCTTAACACTGAGCACTCAGCTTGGCCAGCATGAGTGATGGGACTTTTCTCTGGATAAGGGCCAACAGTGCAAAACTCCTTTCCTTGCTCACTTCTGTTACTGGACAGCTGACCCGTGGGAATTTTAGATTGAGTCATTACGAGACAACAAAGTGTGACTTGAGCTGATTGAATGTTGTGTCTCTACACAAAGAGACATGTTACCGAAGAGGTATTGATTAGCTTCTAGTGCTGGGAAAGATCAGACTCGATTTCTGGTCCTGGTCTATTGCTCTAAGGCCAGTGAAAGGTCATCAGGAATTCGCTATACCAACAGTAACTTAAGGTGTTTTACAGTCCATCTGCAGGCACTTTAGATAACTTTAGAAGGCTGACTCTATGGCTTTCTGGTGAAGATTTTGAATGCTGATTAATAGAGTTGAAATGATGTATAAAATAGGGAACTAATGAAAATGTAGTAAAGGGCAGAAAGAAACATGTAAGTGTGGGTTGGGGAAGGAGTCCATATGATATAGATACATTCTAATTTGTGTGTGTGTGTTTTTAATACCTTTTGTTTGTAACTATCTTAAAAAAAAACTTGCTTAATATAAGTGCTACCCTGGGTTACAGTATCCCACCTTCATCAAATATTTTGTAACTGTATATTATCATGTATAAAATACAGTCCAACTCTGGAGAAAGCAATGGCAACCCACTCCAGTACTTTTGCCTAGAAAATCTCATGGACGGAGGAGCCTGGTAGGCTGCAGTCCATGGGGTCGCAAAGAGTCGGACACGACTGAGTGACTTCACTTTCACTTTTCACTTTCATGCATTGGAGGAGGAAATGGCAACCCACTCCAGTGTTCTTGCCTGTAGAATCCCAGGGACCGGGAGCCTTGTGGGCTGCCATCTATGGGGTCACACAGAGTCGGACACGACTGAAGCGACTTAGCAGCAGCAGCAGCAGCAGCCATGGGCCAATCACCGTGCTAGGTGATTGAGATATAGTGATATTAACAATAATAATGAATATTTAATATATATAAGGATTCTAAGAAGCTTGCTTCAAATTGCATAGCTCATAAATGATGGAGCCTGGATTTGGCATCCGTTCTGCCTGAACTTTAATTAAATCACGTATTTCCATTGAATGAAGAAGACAGATCTCTTCGTCTCAAGGGCCCACTGCACAGTGGGAAAGGAAGACGTATCAACAAGTCACTTTCCTGTTTAATCTTCCGCTTGCCTTCCAAGTGCACATTAGAGGCAGTGCCAGAGTCCCCACTGTAGCCTCTGTGTTCTTTGTGGTCTGGTCACTGACTCCTTCTGCATCTTTATCTCCTTCCATCTTTTCTGTACTAGCTCAGTTTCAGTCATATTGATCTTTCTCAATTGTTGGTTCTCTCCCCCATCAAGGGTTCATCTCTCTGGTTCAGTCTTTATTATTTAACTAAAGTACTTGACCTGAGGATGGCAGTTTAAGTATGATTTTCTGGACAGGACTTTCTAAAAGCACAGATATAAATTAATTTATACTTCTGTTTTTTCTAATGTCACTACCACAATTTGTAATTATATGTTTATTATGAACTTTTTGTTTATTATGTGTTTCCCCAGTAACCTTAAAATTCATTTGGGGAAGGATTATGTATATTTTTTTTTATTCCCTCCTGGCTCAGATGGTTAAGAGCCTGCCCTCAATGCCAGAGGCGTGAGTTTGATCCCTGGGTCCTGAAGATGTCCTGGAGAAGGAAATGGCAACCCGCTCCAGTATTCTTGCTTGGAAAATCCAATGGACTGAGGAGCCTGGCGGCTATATACAGTTGACAAGATCACAAAGAGTTGGACATGACTGAGTGACTACACTTTCACTTTATGTATATTTTTAGTTCATAGTTCAGTTCAGTTGCTCAGTCCTGTCCAACTCTTTGCAACCCCATGGACTGCAGCATGTCAGGCCTCCCTGTCCATTACCAACTCCTGGAGTTTACTCAAACTCAAGTCCATTGAGTCGGTGATGCTATCCAACCATCTCATCCTCTGTGGTCCCCCTCTCCTTTCACCTTCAATTTTTCCCAGCATCAGGGTCTTTTTCAGTGAGACAGTTCTTCACATCAGGTGGCCAAAGTATTGGAGTTTCAGCTTCACCATCAGTCCTTCCAATGAATATTCAGGATTGATTCCCTTTAGGATCGACTAGTTTGACCTTCTTGCAGTCCATGGAACTCTCAAGAGCCTCCTCCAACACCACAGTTCAAAAGTATCAATTCTTCAGTGCTCAGCTTTCTTTATGGTCCTACTCTAACATCCATACATGACCACTGGAAAAACCATAGCTTTGACTAGACAGACCTTTGTTGGCAAAGTAATGTCTCTGCTTTTTAATATGCCGTCTAGGTTGGTCATAACTTTCCTTCCAAGGAGTAAGCATCTTTTAATTTCATTGCTGCAGTCGCCACCTGCAGTGATTTTGGAGCCCAGAAAAATGAAGTCTGACACTGTTTCCACTGTTTCCCCATCTATTTCCCAGTGATGGGACTGGATGCCATGATCTTTGTTTTCTGAATGTTGAGCTTTAAGCCAACTTTTTCACTCTCCACTTTCACTTTCATCAGGAGGCTTTTGAGTTCCTCTTCACTTTCTGCCATAAGGGTGGTGTCATCTGCATATCTGAGGTTATTGATATTTCTCCCAGCTGTCTTGATTCCAGCTTGTGCTTCATCCAGCCCAGTGTTTCTCATGATATACTCTACATATAAGTTAAATAAGCAGGGTAACAGTTCTTTATAAGTATCTAATAAAAACATTATCTTAATGAGTGTGTTGCCAAATAAATAATGTTTTAATCTCTTACATTTAAGAATATCAAGCTTAGCAAACACTATCTTTGATGATAATCCAAAATAAAGTGAAATGTCAAATCTCCCTAAAGCATTAAAATCCTAGTCATACTTTGCTATATGTGATGGAACACATGTTCACATATATCAAAGATGAATAAGTAAACATTTGTTGAATGAGTTAATGAATAAATTAATGGATCAATCTATTCAGGCATCCTTGCCCTCCAAGGAAACATTTCTTTATGGTGGCTCAAAAAGGACATACAAGGACATAAGTCCCTTCAGAATGCACTGAGTCTAATCATATTGTATGAGTTGGTTCACTTAGGGGCAAAACTTCTCTGTATATCTATAGCTATGAGGAGCAAAAAATATTAAGTAGCTGAAAAAGAACATAATAGAAAAACTTTTGATAACATTATTGGAATTAGGACTAATAACTTTTCTTTTCTACTATGGATACATTGGTATTATACTTTTGTGATAGGTTTTGTGTCTTTTTTTAAGTATCCCTTGTTTGACATAATTTTTTTGGCTATATAAACTAAAAAATATATATGATTTTCTTGTCTGACATTTCTAAATCTTACAAAATTAAAAAAATTGGGTCATTTTTTCAAAAATGTTCAATCTTTACTATGTACCAAAGGTGTATTAACTGCTGAGTATATATTAATGTTAATCTTGACCCTTAAGGAGCTCAACATTTAAAGGAGAAAAGTAATAACCAAAACTAGCATGTAACAGTCTGCTATTCAAAGGAATTTACATAGTTAACCTATTTAATCTTCATAAAATTGTTGTTGTTGCTAAGTCACTTCAGTCGTGTCCAACTCTGTGCGACCCCATAGATGGCAGCCCACCAGGCTCCCCCGTCCCTGGGATTCTCCAGGCAAGAACACTGGAGTGGGTTGCCATTTCCTTCTCCAATTCATGAAAGTGAAAAGTGAAAGTGAAGTCGATCAGTTGTGTCTGACTCTTCGCGACCCCACGGACTGCAGCCCACCAGGCTCCTCTGTCCGTGGGATTTTCCAGGCAAGAATACTGGAGTGGGGTGCCATTGCCTTCTCCAAATCTTCATAAAATACAGTGAGATAAATACTGTTTTACCTCCATTACTTAAAGGAATGCACAGACATAGAATGTCTGTAAATATTTCATGCTGCTGCTACTGCTGCTAAGTCACATCAGTAGTGTCTGATTCTGTGTGACCCCATAGATGGCAGCCCACCAGGCTCTGCCGTCCCTGGGATTCTCCTGGCAAGAATACTGGAGTGGGTTGCCATTTCCGTCTCCAGTGCATGAAATGAAAAGTGAAAGTGAAGTCGCTCAGTTGTGTCTGACTCTTAGACCCCATGGACTGTAGCCTACCAGGCTCCTCCATCCATGGGATTTCCCAGGCAAGAGTACTGGAGTGGGTTGTCATTGCCTTCTCCAAAACATTTCATACACTAAGGGAAATATAAACACTAATGTTGTAGTGTGATGTGCTATCATCTTGTTCAAGCAAGATTTGTTATATTGTATTAAATACTAAGTCAGAGTTTGCCAAGTAGTGACCTATGGTAAAAATGGAGGATGTTACTAGAAAATAAAAATAACATTTACAAAATTATGGATGTTGTTTTTCTACATTATGGTTAGTCATTGTCATCATATATCTAGATTCTAGTACTCATATGTCATGCTTATGAGTAAATAACCCTTTTAATCCTCACAACTAGCCAAGATGTAGTTGCCATATTTGTCATTTTATAAATGATAAAGTGAATGCATAGAGCCATGATCGATACTTATATGTTCTGTTTTTCATAGAAGCACAGCATTTCTAGGAAATAGAATATAATTTTGTGTAATTGGAATATTAAAATAATCATAGGAGATAAGGTATATAAAATTAGCCCTGAGTCAGACCATGTATATGATGCCAAGAAATTTGTCACTGATAAGTTCATGAAGGAGCATGCTATGATTTTATGTGTTTCCAAAGACCATGTAGTATAAAATGTGACAAGAGAGGACAGTTTGGAAAAAAGTATGAAATTCCAAGTCAACAAGGATGAAAGTTGAAACAAGGAATCATTTTGAGGATAGGAAAAAATGAATTCAAACCTAGTTAAATTTTGCATGAAATTGACAGATGTGATCATTTGGATGGCAGTCAGTTAGAAGAAAGAGAAATGAATGTCGATTACATAGTTTCACAGTTGGACAAATTGATAAAAGGATAGGGTCATTATCAGAGAAAGAAAATGCAGGAGAGAAACAAATTTGATTGAAATTAATTATTTTAAGTTTGAGCAGATTGTATTTAAAATTTCTGTGGTATAAGAACAATAAAATTGTAGAACTGCCAAAAGTTTCTTTAAAAAATGAAATCTTTGACTATGTTAATCAGTTCTCTCTGTTAAGTAAAGGATTATTTTGCTACCATTTATTTCAATTAAATGTGATCTACTTTCAGTTTCTATACATTGAAGGTAATCTATTAGTACTAGTGGCAACTTTCAGAAATATGGTTTGATTTATTTATTTTTTTTAAATTTTATTTTATTTTTAAACTTTACAGTATTTTATTAGTTTTGCCAAATATCAAAATGAATCCGCCACAGGTATACCCGCGTTCCCCATCCTGAACCCACCTCCCTCCTTCCTCCCCTACCCTCCCTCTGGGTCTGGTGCACTGGGACGACCCAGAGGGAGAAATATGGTTTGTTTTAGAGCTCAGCTTTGCTTGCACACTGCAGCAATTTTATAAATGGTTTCCTTTCAAAGATAATTGATGGTTAGCAACATATCTATAAATAAGTGAATACTTAATTCATATCTTTTCTTCTGCATAGAAAGTTTCCAGTTGGATAAGAATATTCTTCATTATCTAATCCATGTTTCTTTACATAATTGGTTATATATTTAATGTCTTCTGTGCAAACCAATTTTCATGCCCATTCCACGGCGTATTCTTTTAAGGCTTATAAATCTGTATCTTGGGCCTATTACTTTAACTATCTTCAGTGAGGTACATCTCTCCCTTTCTCCTGTAGAAATCTACCAGTTTTTTAAATTCTTTCACTTCATTTTTGCTTCTTATTGAGTTAGGGACACCTAATGACATTTGGGAGAAGGCAATGGCACCCCACTCTAGTACTCTTGCCTGGAAAATCCCATGGACAGAGGAGCCTGGTAGGCTGCAGTCCATGAGGTCGCTAAGAGTCGGACACTACTGAGTGACTTCACTTTCACTTTTCACTTTCATGCATTGGAGAAGGAAATGGCAACCCACTCCAGTGTTCTTGCCTGGAGAATCCCAGGGACGGAGGAGCCTGGTGGGCTGCCGTCTATGGGGTCCCACAGAGTAGGACACGACTGAAGCGACTTAGCAGCAGCAGCAGCAATGATATTTGTTGGATTTAGTTTTTAGCAAACAAGCATTTGACATATTTTCTGAAGAATCCGCAGGCCAAGTGTTCCCGCCAGTTCTACTGTAGGACCACACTCTGAATGTTATCAGCAGAAGAGGTCTCCTGCAGCACCCGTCTCTGTCTCTCGTTACCTGGAGACCTCTGTTTGTCTCTCTGCACTGTAACTACTGTGCTGCGCTTAGCTTCTTAGTGGTGTCCAGCTCTTTATGACCCCATGACTGTAGCCCGCCAGGCTCCTTTGTCCAAGGGGATTCTCCAGGCAGGAATACAGGAGTGGGTTGCCATCTTCTACTCCAGGGGATCTTCTCGACCCAGGGATCGAACCGAGATCTCTTTATCAGCTGAGCTACCAATTCAGTTGGCCTGGTAAATAGTGTATTTCTGATCTTTGGATTCCAAGAACAAATAAGATTTTCAAATACGCGTACAATAAAGGGGTGACTTCATTATGACGTATAGGAGATCATTTCATATTTGATCAAGAAAGGACATTAACACACACATATATTTGAACACACACACACTTCTCTAATCTGTTGAATACTACTAAAAGGGTAATTTTAAAATCATAAACATACCCAAAAAATATGATGGTATAAAAAACTGAATATTTTCTATCTAACTTAATGTAGGTAGTTAACTATCTAACTTAATATAGATAGTTAAGAAAACTTATCACATTTGCTATTTTCATTATTCAAGCTTGGAATGAAGAGAATTTTGACATTAATAGTCCCATTTCACATTTCTGGAAGAATAAAGACCTGTGCATATGGAATATGAAATGCACATGAGAGGAAGCAATAGAAGTGGAGAATTAGCTGAATCTATGTTACTTAGAAATACAAATCCAAGTAGATGTGAACAATGAGTATTTCTGACTTAAGGACTTGAGAAAGGGAGAGAACAATACAGTGGTTAAAACTAAAAAGCATTGAAGGAAATACATTACAAAGAGAATGATGGTAAGAGATCACAAAACAATCATTCAAAAGAAGTATCTAATTCTGACTCATTCACTATTTAGCAAATCTTTGCTTTTACATTGTTTTGAGAAACTCACTGTTTTAAGAAACTTCCAACTCCCCTCCCTATGTTAAAACTTCCAACACCCCTCCCTATGTTAAAACTCTATGTATCTTAAAGATCCAATACAATTATTTTCTTAGTAAATGTCAAGGTCATTTCTAATCTCCCAGGTTCAGATAATTGCCTCTTCTGTGTATGTTCTGTTTGCCTCTATGGTACATGTTGCTATCCTTAAACTCTTTAAACTGTTTAAACTTGTCATAATGATGAGCCTAATAGATCATAATAAATATTTGTTGAATAAATATGTAAATTATATCTTTCAAATCTAATTTTAAAATAACTATCTGTCTAAGCAAAAACCAAGAAATTTTGCTTGATTCCTCTTTCTCTTCCTACCCCATCCAGTCCATTCAATCTTCTATAAGTATTCTCTATTCTAGAAAACATAACTTTAAACAACGTCATCTCTACTATCTCTCCCACCATAATTCAAACCATCATTGTATTTTTTCCTTAGACTTCTGCAACATATTTTAACTGATGACTTATTTCCATTATGGAAATTAGAGCCCTCCCTAAGTTAGCCCTGGCCAATCTCTCAGATGTCATTTTATGCTTCTTTCTCCTTTATTTACTGTGTTCTAACCACAGTGATCTTTGTGTTCCTCAAATGCATGAAAATTGTTCCTGATTAAGGCTTTCCTGCTGTGTTTTCAATTTCCTGGAAAAACTACCCACCGAACTTCATATAACTCAGTCCTTTGTGTTTTCAGAGGAAAACATTATCTGATGACTCACCTAAAATTAGTCTTTTCTTCACTGTCTCCACCCATTACTGTAACACCATCATTCTATTTCACCTTCTTCATTTTTGTAGTCATTATCATTTAAAACCACCTTGTTGATTTGATTACTTCTTTGTAGTTTATGTCCCCAATTTCAGTGTAATTTCCTGGCATCACAGACTTTAACTGCTTTGTGCATAGTTCTATCACAAGAATACAGAACAGTACTAGCATAAAATAATAACCCTCAATACGTGTGTTGATTATGTAACAGAATAGATGAATATTATCTTCAAGTTCTCTTCAGGTTCTATAAAGTTTAAAGAGATCAGGAAATTTTAATTTTGGAATGACAGTTCATTTTATCACTGTTTTCAAAATATATTTTATGTATATATTTTTAATTAAACTTTGTGTGTGCGTGTGTGTGTGCATGCTTCAGCTGTATCCAACTCTGTGTGACTCTATGGTCGCTTCTCTGTCCATGGGATTCTCCAGACAAGAATACTGGAGTGGGTTGCCATGCCCTCCTCCAGGGGATCTTTTAACTTTGAGATAATTGTATATCTGTATGCAAAGGTAATAAAAGGAATCCCAATTATCTTTATCAAGTTTCTCCAGTGATACCTTCTCACAAAACTGTTATGAAATACCATGATCAGGATGTTGACATAGAGAACATTAAGATACACAACAGTTCCATCATCAAAATGACTCCTTTGCATTACCCTTTTATAGTCATACTTACCTCAGTCCGACACCTCTGCCCTTAGTTCCTGGCAACCTTGTAATCTCTTCTCCATTTATAAACTATCTCTGTTTGAAGAAAGATGTATTAGTGAAATGATACAGCATGTAAAGTTTTGAGTTTGTTTTTTCCACTCAGCATAAATCTCCAGAAATCCGTCCAAATTGTTGCTTAAATTCATAGCTTATTCGTTTTGTTGCTGGGAATTTGAATATACCACAGTTTGTTTTTGTGTGGTTTTTTTTTTTTCTTCCCATTTGGGGGTATTACCAATACAGATGCTATGAACATATGTAAACAAGTTTTTAATGTGAACGTAAGTTCCTGTTTCTTTGGAATAAATGCCGAGGAGTGAAGTTGCCGGGTCACATGGTGGTAGTATGTTTAGTTTCCCATGGAGATGCCAAACAGTTTTGCAGAGCAGTCTTACCATTTTACCTTCCCACCAGCAATTCTTTGCAACAACTTTTCAAAATTTTATTTTGGCCATTCTGTTAGGTATGTGCGTATATCTCATTATGCTTTTAATTTGTATATCTTTAATGACGTTGAACATTTTTCATGTTTTTTATTTTCTGCCTGTGTATTCTCAGTGGCAAAATGTCTCATTAGTTCGTTTGCACGTTTCCTATTTTGATTTATGTTTTAAGTTGTAGTTTGTTTTATGAGTTCTTTATATAGTCTAAATTCTACTTCTTGTTGTACACATGGTTTGCAAATATTTTCTTCCAGCCTATATAGCTTATATTTTTCTCTCTTAATGATCTTTTACACAGTGGTAAACCTTGAAGATTTATGAAACAAAACGTAATTATTTTCTTGTGTGAATAACAATTTTGGCATCAAGTGTTTGTTCAGTCTTAAATCCAAAAGAGTTTCTACTGTGTTTTTCCTTGTGCTTCTTGTTCTTCTCAATTTTTTTTTTCTTTTTTACATTTTACACTTAAGTCCATGATTCATTGTGACTTAAATTTTGAATGAAATACAGAATTTAAGATCAAGTTTTATTTTTGTTTTTGCTTTGTTCATGGATATCCAATTGCTCCAGCACCATTTGTTGGAAAGGCTGTCTTTCCACGAGTGAAATCACTTTGCACCTATATCAAAATCCAACTGGACTTATTTGTTTGGTCGTATTTCTTAGTTCTTTATACTGTTCCATTGATCTACATGTCTGTCCGTCCTCCACCAACACCACATATTCCCAGTTTAAGTAGTTATGTAATGTCTTCAAACTGGGTAGACTAATCCCTCTCGCTTTATTCTTCTCACAAGTATTTTTATCTATTTTACATATTTTAACTTTCCATATGTACATCTTTGGGGCTTCCCCGGTGACTCAGTAGTAAAGAATTCACCTGCCAATGCAGGAGACTCAAGAGACGTGGGTTCGATCCTTGGGTTGAGAAGATTCCCTGGAGTAGGAAATGGCAGCCCCCTCTTGTCTGGAAAACTCCATTGACAGAGAAGCATGGTGGGCTACAGTCCATGAGGTCACAAAGAGTTGGACGTGACTGAGCACATGCACAGCATGCATGTCTATACCTATGACAATTTCATAGAGTTTTAATTTGGAGAGAATAGCTATCTTTATTATATTGTATTCCAATCCATGAAATATTTAAGTCTTTCCATTTATTTACAATAATGTTATTTTTCGTTAGCATTTTAAGTTTGAGCATAAAAGTTCTTACACCATTTGCTAGATTTGATGTATTAAGAAATATCTATGTATTTCTTTTCTTCCTATTTGTAAATGGTATTATATTTTCAATTTTAGTGTCAACATTTCACTGCTAACACGTATAAATAAAATTAATTTTTGTATTCTTGTACACTGCAACCTTTTGAATTCACGTATTATTTCTAGGATTTTTTTAATTGAGATTTTCTATGTATATAATCATTTTATCACCAAATGAGCACAGTTTTCTTTCTTTCTTTATCTATTTATATTTTGTTTCTTACCTATTGCACTGGTTTGAACATCCAGCAATATGTTAAAGAGGAATGGTAAGAGTGGATGGATATCTGTGCATCATTTCCAGTCTTAGGAGGTAAAGGATTAAGTTTTTCACCAATACTTGTAAAGACAGTTGTGGGTTGTTTTTTTTTATAGATATTCAGTATTAGATAAGGAGATTCTCCTTTATTTCAAGTTCTCTAAGAGTTTTCTTATGAAAGGGAATTGAATTTTGTCAAAGAAAAATTTTGCCTACATTGATATGATTGTGTGATATTTATTCTTTAGTCTGCTAATCTGTTGGATTGCATCAAGTAATTTCTCAGTGTTTAACCAGTCTTGCATCTGAGGAGTAAATACCACTTGATCCTGGTTTATAATTTCTCTTATATGTTGCCAAATTCTTTTTTTTCACATTTCTGAAAGAACTTTGGTCTATATTCATGCAAGATAGTGATCAGTAATTTTTTTGGGGGGGGAGGTTTTTTTTTTTTTGGTGTTTAGATATTATATTTGTCTCATTTTTATAATCAGGGTAATACTAGCTTCATAAAATAAATTGGGCAGTGTTCCCTTCCCTTCTGTAAGATATAATACAGATTTGGTGTTAATTACTCCTTTAAACACTTAGAATTCTTCAGTGAGGACATCTTCTGGGGGTGGCAATTTATTTTTGGAAATTTTAAGTTACAAATTAAAAATATCTATTGCCTTTAATACTTATAAGACTATTCAGATATGTTACATACAAAGTGAGTTGTGAGTTGTGAACTTTTTAAGTAGTAGATACAGTTTATCCAAATTGTCAAATTGTTTGCAGAGTTATTTTTAGTATTCTATTTTCATATCTGTATGGTTTCTACTGATATTTCTATTTTATTTCTGATAATGGTAATTTGTGTTATTTTCTTTTAAGCAGTCTTACTAGAAGTTTGTCATTTTTTAGATCATTTTAGAGAGCCACATTTTGATTTCATCAATGTTCTGTATTATCTATTGCTCTTAATTTGATATATGGTCTTACATTTATTATTTCCTTCATTCTGATTGAATTGTGTTTATTTTGAACCTATTGTTAGATTCTGTTGGTATAAGCTTAGATTATTAATTTGACATTTTTCTTCTTTTCTTGTGTAAGCATTTAGTGTGAAATTTCCTCTCGGCCTTATGAAATTTCACAGACTTAGCTCTGATATGAAGTAACTTTGATATGCATTAATTCCATTTTCATTAAGATTATTGCATTTTGTAATATTGCTTGTGCTTTTCCCTCTTGTTATTCACAAGTATGTTGTTTAGTTCCTAAGTGTTTAGAGATTTGCCTGTTATCTTTCTGTTATTTATCTCTAGTCTGATTACCTTGTGATAAGAGAACAAACACATCGTGTATGATTTCTATTATTTTTAAATGATCGAGGCTTATTTCATGGGAAATAATATGGTTATATATTGGTATAGGGCGCATGGGTACTTGAATGTTCATTCTGCTGTTGTTGGATAGAGAATTCCATAATTGTTGATTAGAGCCTATTGATAGATGATGCTGAGTTTTTCTGTATTCCTGCAGATTTTGTGTGTAGTAATTCCACCAGTTGTTGAGACTGAAATGCTAGGTGTCTTGTCATGGTTTTAAAGGTTCCTGAAGCTTTGATAACATTTTTTAGTCTATTTTTCTATATTATTTAAGTTAGTTACTGTTATTCTATCTTCATGTTTGCTGATATATTTATTTCCTTTTCCCTCTTTACTCTACATTTGAATTAATGCATTTATTCATTACATTTTTTATTTTGGTTACTGTATTTTTAAATTATAAAACTCTATTTGGTTCTTTGGTATAACATCTTTTTTATCTTTTTTATTTATTAAAGGAGAATTTTTTTTATTTGCTTTAAGTGTGTTTGTAACTACCTGCCAAAGCATTTTAATCTTGGCTTCTTGAAAAATCACTGTCAGATAATTTTAACATCTCTATCATCTCAATGTTGGTTTGTATTGTCTTTCTTATTCAAGTTAAGATTTTCATGATATTTTTTAAACCTGAAGGTTTTAGGTATTATGTTATGAAACTCTGAATCATTTATTTATCATCTGTTTTAGCAGACTTCCTCTGACACCACCCAGGTAACAAGAATCCCTTGTTATTGCCATGTAGTAGAAGCGATATCAATTCCCCACTAAGCCTCCTTTGAAACCTAGAGGAGAAGGGGACTTCTTATTACTGCTGGAGAGGTGTGAGTTTTCACTGTCTATGTAGCCTGCAATGACATCACTTCAAGGGTGGGCTATGTGTGACGTTTTTACCTCTGGGCAGCACTGAAAGTCTAGACTCTCTGCTAGGCCACATGTGACAGTATCTTAGGTGGGGATGGGAGAAGCTGTCTTGTTCGGTGTTAAGTACAGGATCCCCACAAGTTTCCATTGATACGTTGGGGAAAGGTTGCCATGACCCACTGAGGATGAAAGTCCTTCTCCGACACTACCATGTTGCAGGGTTTGGTCTGCTTCAGTATAACCTAGCAAGTGTGGAAGTCAAGCTATTCACAAGTCTTTCCCTGGCTTGAATTAAGATGGGACCACAAATTTTTTTTCTACTGTACTTGACTGTATTTGGGAGGTCACTGCCTGTGTGTGTATGTTATTAAGCTGTCCCTTTTCACATTTTTTGGCTACAGACTGTAAGCTTTTGTTGAAACTTTTATTTCTTTGTTCCTTTGGAGTTTCTGAGTTGTGGCTTTTACAGTTCCAAGTCTGATACATATATATACAGAAAAGCAAGAAACTCACCAGCACTTACTTCCCTGAGTGGCAGACCCAGGTTTGCTAACTAACCTGCTTCCCTCTCTCCGTCTTTCAGAGTCTTCCTCTGTTTTTTGTTTATTTTATGTATATATATATATACATATATGTGTGTGTGTGTGTGTTTTGTTTTATATTTATAAATATTGATATTATGTTTGTTTTATATTTTGTGTGTATATATATATATATACACATATATTACTTGGATAAATAGGGAAAAATACATCTACTCTACATCTTTTTGGAAGCAGAAATGCTTATAATTTTATACTACTGAATAAACTTGTATAATTTAAGCAAAATTTCATTTTATAAAATGAAAATTTCTCCATGAAATCTGGCATCTTGTTTCAGCTAGAACATACCATTACATTGTCCACATTGTCCAAATTATCTTTTCTTCGCCTTTCATAGGATTTCTTGCAATTGTCACCACACAGAATTTTGCATAAAGCTTATTATATATACATATACAGCATGCTCTGTACTGACTGACAGCTCCTTGAAGAACAAAACCAGGTTTTGCTTATCCTCAGGGCACCTGGTCCACTGTCTTACACATGAAAGGCACATTAATGTTTTTCTGAAAAATGAGTTATTTGTACTTGCTGACATCTTATTAGAATGTATAAAATAGTAGAATTTCTATATTATGTGTTTGGAAAAAAGTAGTTATAAAAAGTGTAAGTATTTCCAAAATCATTAGTAATTCTTATAAATAGTGTAAGTATTATAGAGCTATATTTATGAAAATAAGCATTGTTTTTATTTTTTATTTAAAAGACTTGACTTGGTTTTTCTCTAATGCCAAAAGTGTTTTGTGGAGTCTAGTTTCAGGCTTAATTAAATAGACACATTTTAGTTAGACTCTAAAGCAAAAATCTAATTATTTGTAATTCCATAGGAAATAGCCAATTGGAATAAAAGCTTTTAGGATGAGAATTTGATTCTGTCACCTGTGTGTTTTACAAACATCAGGAAAAAGTATTTTCCAGATCTTTACCTTAAAAAACTGAAATAAGAATTCTTACCCTTTTCTTATTCAATGTATGAAAGGTCTGTAATTTTAAAATTCTATCTTCAAATAGGTCGAGATGCATTTTTTTGGTACAGTAATATTGATTATCGTTTAAGTTTCAACAAGATACTCTATCTCACTGCTCCTCAATTTTCTCCTGTTTAAAATGGAGGTAATAGTAATATTGGTAAAGAATCCACCTGCAATTCAGGAGACCCCGGTTCGATTCCTGAGTTGGGAAGATCTCTTGGAGAAGGGATAGGCTACCCACTCTAGTATTCTTGGGCTTCTCTTGTGGCTCAGCTGGTAAAGAATCTGCCTGCAACACGGAAGGATTTTGATCCCTGGGTTGGGAAGATTCTGTGGTGAAGGGAAAGGATACCCACTCCAGTATTCTGGCCTGGAGAATTCTATCAGACATACTTTCACTTTCACTTTTTGCACAATATCATGCAGTATTACAACTGAAGGAACTTACTTGAAAATAATTTATAAATAATTGAATTCTACAATGCCTATCTCTCCATGCAGTTGTATGAATTGAATAAGATGAAAGTGCTTGCAAAATGTCAAAATAACAGTATGTAATATTCTCTGAAATGCGATCCATTTTAGATTAAGGATGTGGTGACAGACAATGCCAGAATATGGTACGAGGATCTCCAAACTCTTAAACAGTTAATTTCAATAATCAAATAGCATACATTGTTTGAACATTTGACCCAGGTCGATAATTACAAATAAGTTCAGTGGGAGACACACATACACACATACAAACACACACACATTGTCACACATATACAAACTCACAATAGGACTGGAGATATTAATAAATTACTACAAAGTAAGTTAAGACAAAAACAAGTGAAGTCTTGATGTTATTTATCAGAAATTTAACTGAACCACAGCTCTCATTTTCAGTAAATACATACAAGGTGACCATACTTGCTGTTAAATACTGAAAACTGTCTATACCAGTAGCAACATTGCCTGAATTTGAACTGGGATCTGACTTTAAAGCCCTCTCCTCATAGTATTAGCATGTTGATTCTAATTTCATTTTCTTCTTTTCTGTGTCCATTTCATATTTTCTTTGAACTTTTTTGATGCTTCAAATATTTTACGATTCCCTTATTCTCACAAAAGAGTTACAAATCAAGTTCTGTGGTGTCTGACTTCTCTTCAGCTTGTGAAGAGAATTGTGTAGCACAACCTTGTCTACACAATTCTACCCCTTAGCTTGAGTTAATTGTCCTTAAATCTGAAAGAAGTAAAACAAATTCTAATGGTATATCTTGAAATATTTCTTATCTTGTTCTTTGTTTGTGTATCTCTTTGTTAACACTACCTGAGACTCCCCCCATACTTTAGGAAGGTAGACTCGCCAGTTGGCAAACAGCAAGTGTTCCTTAAGACCCCTCAGTTCTCAGTTTAAATCCTGACTAACTGCTCATCCACACAGTAACCTTGGAAAGTTTATTTTCTCTTTGTTGAGAAGAGCTAAGCCTGTTTGCTAAACTGGTAATAAAAAACTAGGAATAATAATAACACCCACTTCCTTGGATTGGTATGAGGACTAAGTGAAGAAATAGGTGTAATTTACTTGACAAGTTTTGTGAGAAATCAACAGTTATTGTCCCCTCCACATTGCCCTTTACTTGGCAGAATTGCCTATCTCTACCCTGAAAGATTCTTTCTTTTTTCCACTTTATTTATCTTTTTAATTGAAGGATAATTGCTTTACAGAATTTTGTTGTTTTCTGTCAAACATCAAGAAGAATCAGCCATTGTCCTGAAGGATTCTTATGTAAACTTTGTTTCTCATTTCTTATACTATATGTGAGAAATTATTCAGGAATCAGAATTGCAAATGAGAAGAAAAACCATTTTTGCAAAGAGGGTCAGTGATGCAAATAAGCTACCTTCCATCAATTTCAATTCTTTCCAATAGTGGGGGTGGAGGGATTCTGCACAGACACCACCTTAGATTTGTGAAGAGTGAGACATAACCAGACATTTGCTGAATCAAAAAACAAACAAACAAACAAAAAACTATTGCTCTCTTAGTTCATAATCCTACCCGGCTCTCAGTCTAAGCTATAAACACAAAAACTCAAGGGAAAAATATATAAAAGACTTCAAAAGTGTTCCATAAATAAGTAAGCCTATAGTGGCTTAAGTGATGAAATCAGAGTAACTCGAGGAAGAATCTGTTATTATTTTGACTACAAAACAGAAAATTTATTTATTTTCTGGATTTTCTTTTTGCCATTTGTTTTGCTATGACAGTTTAATATAGAAACACAGAAGGGGACTTGGTTTAATGGAAGAAGCACAAAAGACCTACTTTGCATCTTCCAATTAGACAGTATATCCCATGTGAGCTAGAAAATGTATCTGGTCTTCGGTATATGCCTGTCACATGAAACACTGCTGCTGCTGCTGCTGCTGCTAAGTCACTTCAGTCGTGTCCGACTCTGTGTGACCCCATAGATGGCAGCCCACCAGGCTCCCCCGTCCCTGGGATTCTCCAGACAAGTACACTGGAGTGGATTGTCATTTCCTTCTCCAATGCATGAAAGTGAAAAGTGAAAGTGAAGTCACTCAGTCACGCCCGACTCTTAGTGACTCCATGGACTGCAGCCTACCAGGCTCCTCTGTCCATGAGATTTTCTAGGCAAGAGTGCTGGAGTGGGGTGCCATCGTCTTCTCCACCCGATGCTTAAAAATGCTCAATAATTAGTTGTTGAATATTGTCTTACATGCATCAGTTTGCTTTGTCTCTTTTAGGAAGATTTGCTTTTGTCACTTAGGAAGAAACAAATGAGCCTAATATTAGCACTTGGCATTTTATGAGTGGTTATAGCTTATATAAGATGTTCATATCCATGGTTTTATTTCATCTTATAAATACCTTTTAGATATATTTAACTTTAAGTATACTGACAGCCTGAATATTATTTATAATTTAAATAAAGGAAAACTGAGAGCCAGAGAACTAAAATGAAATTTCCAGCATTACTTAAGTGGTGTAAAGACAATACTGATCTCAGTGCCAGAATCACATATTTTGTTGTCTGTGTGGTATTCATTCATTGATGTTATTCATGTATTTATTAAATAATAGTAATATTCAATTGAGTAACTAGTATGTTCTTGGGATAAAGGTGATAATAATTTTTCCCTGCCTGAAAAACTCATACTTAGGAGGCAGAAAAGATTGTGTTGTGTATATATATATATATGTGTGTGTGTGTGTGTGTGTATACATAATGCTAAGAAAAAATTACATATAGTTTTCTATGTAGAAATTAAAATTTTCTAACTCAGCACCAGAACCAGGAGGGGAATGATCAAACCCAAAAGCGTCCTTGTCATAAACCAATGATGACAATATAATGGGGTAAAACTCCTAATCAAGGATAGCAAGTTGAAGATATTTTTCATATCCTTTCTTTCAAGATCCTATTGAATTAGAAGATAAGGGAATGAAATGTGTAAATTCATAATTTCATCAACTGAGCTTTCCAGGATGGTTTCCCTGAAGGATAAGAGAGAAGAGAGCTCATGGTAATGATGATATTTTATTAAAAGTATGGATCCTATGGGCCTACATAATAGAGATGATAATGCATAGTTGCAATAAAATCATGGACCCTGGAGTAGAAAAGGCAGACCTGCTCTCTGATCCTAATTATTTTATGATTACCTGTATAGTCATGCATGGTTTGCCTCTCTTCTGTGAGCCCCAGATATAATAATGTAAGGTGCTTTATACCATGTACAGTACACAGTTCCTCAAAAACAGTGATGTTTTTGTTATTATTATAGCAGTCTGTATTTAGGAAGTGAAATAGATAAATAGGTGAATAGATTGTGGTAAAATGATGAAATCAAGGAACAGTAAAGAAGAGTAAGATTTATGAGAGAAGAGAGAAAAGGAGCAGTGAATACTTGTGGTGAACATGGGATGTTGGAGGTTAAGATTTCATAAGTGGAACATTTGAGAGAAATAACACAGTCCAGAGTCATCCCCCATTTGCTGAAATTAAGGGAAAAGCCTTGGAGAAAAGACTCGTGTGTGTGTGTGTGTGTGTGTGTGTGTGTGTGTGTGTGTAGGTATGTGTATAAGTAGTTATCCACATAGAAATTAAAATTTTCTAACTAGGGACCAGAGCCCTCAGTTGAAGATGGAGAAAAACCAAATCCACAAATACTATTGAAGAAGAGGTATGAGCGAAGAAGAGCTGGGTGGCGAGAAGTGAAGAATGTGTTTGTACAGGACAATGGAGATGCAGTGAGCAGCAAGAATGCCAGTGTTTCCAGTCGCCTTGCCTTTGGATATTTAGGGAGTGGGAAGGTGGTAGTTAAGAGCCAGAGTTTGGAGATTCGAAGGTTGCTACATTATAGCTTTTCAACCATGAGTAATTTATTTAAGATCTTTAGAATCTCAATGTCTGTTTTAATGTGTCAACCTCATATGGTTATTATCTTTATAATTCAAGCTGGGTCTGTGTAATGCTTTATAAAGGAGTGGCTGCTGGTGACCCCTCAACAAATGGTAGCTACTTCTGTTATCTTCCCCCACTGAGAATAGCTGAGCATGAGAGTTGTTTCAGCCAGAATAAGGAATATAAGCCATGCCTTGCTGTGCTCAGTCATGTGCAATTCTTTGCAACCCCATGGACTGCAGCCTGCCAGGTCCCTCTGTCCATGGAATTTTCTGGGCAAGAACACTGGAGTGGGATGCCAAGACCTTGTATTCTCTAAATTGTGCCATCCTACCATCTATGAAGAAATCTGGGAACCATCACTGTAGCATGTTCCAATTATCAGAAGATTTTAATAAACTGACAAACAAGCAGGAGAAAACAAGCTACTTCTCAAATGCAACGGCTTAAGATACATTCCCAAGGGAAATTGCATAATGACTTAGAATGACATTTTCCCCTTTATTCATTCTGTTGCCTTCTCTCCCTGATAGATTTTCATCATTGAGAAGGTGACCTTTCAGCCAGTTTGTGCGGGTGAGGTGGGAGACCACAATCAATGAATCACATGATTTTGTAAATAACACAAGCAGTTTGATGATATCCGTCTGACCTTTACTGAACTTTAGCCCGGTATTTTTAAAGAACAGGATATTGTGCATCAGCTCTTGATGAAGGCTGGTCAACATCATCAAAATGCCTGTTAAAATCAATAGAGAAAAAATGGCATCAAGTTCCTAAATGCAGATCAACATTAAATTGATTAATTGACATCTTGAAGTTGAATATCTGCTTTACCTTATCCTGACCAAAAAAAAAAAAAAATCAAGCTTTGATTCAAAGTCTAGGATAGTGTGTGATAACAGACCACAGGAAGTACCATGGTATTTCATGTGTGGTGTAGAATGATATGTTCTGAGTTTCTTTATATTATGGAGCTGCAAACTCCAGCCTGCATGCCAAATTTAGCCTGCTGCTTATTTCTGGATATAAAGTTGTACTGAAATACAGCCACATTCATCTGTTTTCATATTATCTCTGGCTAATGCCGTGCTGAGTTAAGTACTTATGTCAGAGATACTCCACCTTGCCAAACCAAAAAATATTTGCTATCTGGGCCTTACAGAAAAAGATTTCAATCCCTGCTCTATATAAAGAAGCTTTGAGGGTTTCTAGAGTCTCTTAATATTTACTACTTTATCAAGACAAAACTTTAATGTTATCTATCCATATAAGTGATACTTTATTCTCTATTATATGGATATTAAAATAACAAATTCTTTGCTCTACATTTTAAGCATATCAGAGAGGCTTTTATTTTGTCTCAACACTAAAATTTTTCTTTTGTAAGAAAAGCAAACTTCCACTTTTTAGGTTAGATATAATCTGTCATCATTATTGTTTCTTTTAGGGGAAAATAATTTCCCAAAACATGGTTGAATGAGACAACCCTGAATTAAATAGACTTTGAAATGGTTTTGGTCTTTCTGTTATTTAACTGACATAAAGCGGACAAGTTAGCAAATTAACACTTTGATTCACTGGAAAAACAGAAGTAAGTCAATCCATTGAAAACTCTTTAATAAAGACATGAGCACACAAGCAGTACAGAGAGATACCTTCATAGTACAGGAAAATCTGCAAGATATAATTGCCTGAGAATTAAAAATTTAAACCAATGTTTAATATTTCAGAGCAGACATAAGAAAAGACATATTACATAGCTAGTGGTTGTTGCTAAGATGTGCCCAACTCTTTTGTAACCCCATGGACTGTGGTCCCCCAGGTTCCTCTCTCCATTGGATTTACCAGTCAAGAATACTGGAGTGGGTTGCCATTTCCTTCTCCAAGGGATCTTCCTGACCCGGGGATAGAACATTCGTCTCCTGCAGGTGAATTCTTTACCGCTGAGCCACTGGGGAAGCCCTTAGCTGGTAGGCCAGGAAAATTTGACCATTTTCAAATAACTGACTATCAGAAAAACATGTTCATAGAAAAGAGGCTTTCCAGCCTTGAAAAGATAACTTCTTGACTTGCTTAGTGGACAGTATTCATTCTGGCAGTGTTATGGAGGACAAGGCTCTTCCTTTAACGCTAGTCTGACTCCTCAGGGTGCCAAAAATATCTCATAGTAGATAGACAATGAGTGTTCTGGCTCAAATAGTCATCTCTGAGAGTTAGTATAACTTGACTCTTTGCTGAAGAATAGAACCTCTTTGAAGTAATAGAGATTCAGGTGTTTGAGTCTATAGAGGTGAGATAGGAGGCTGGGCTGAGATAGCCTTCCATGTCGTGCTTCTGGGATGACAGGCAGTAGGTCTTCCTTTGTGAATCTGTGGAACATCCTGTAAGGCTCATTCTTCTCCACATCTAATGCAGGAGACTGCCGCCCTTTCCCTCAATATGTGTGTCCGTGTATTTTTAACTGAATTGCCTTATTGTTTTATATTCTGAGTAAGCTAATCACAGTCAAAGCTGGTTAGACAAATTAGACTATGAAATACCACCTGGGCATTTTCAGGCATTGGCAGTACTTGAGCTGGTGACAGTTCATGCATGTTGAAGAAATTATAAAGTAAATTATACTCTGAAATAAGAAGCAGGAATGGTTAGTACACACTTTATATTTTCATGCTTTTAAATTTGGAGCAAAGATGATTTCTTGTAAAATTACCACACACACACACACACACACACACTGCATACCACACACAGGAAACATGTCTATGTTTGTAGCTTATGTTTAACCTTAAGAAACATGATGGCATTTGGTTCTTTATACTTTTTAGTCTTGGTCAAAGCGTTGCAGGAACTTTTTCACTAACATACCATGGATTTCCATGGAAATAAGAATGAGAATTGGTTTCTTCTCTGTTATTTTGTGGAAACCCACTAACACATTTAAGACTTTTCCTGGAATCATGGTCCTTGAAGTGCTTATTTTCTTTTCTCAAGTTAGGTGCAATGAGTCCTAATTTATTTATTATAAATAATAATATTTATTATAAGGTTATACTACTGTATAAGAAATATAATTTATTAATTAAAAATACACTTGTATGAATTATATTAAAATATAAGTAAGTATAATTTTATGTAATATTTACTGTAAAAGTGTTTTTTAAGTAATTAACTCATTCTGGTTTGGCCTTGCATGTAGCAGATAAAAATAGAGTATATGTGTGATTGTATATATACACACACACATATATACTTACATACATATACATAGCAACATGCTAAATTAAGTTGTTAACAGATTATACTACGATTACTTTCTAATGCCATTGTATATAACATTCAACAGAGAAATCTGGTAAATTCTATAAGGAAGGCAAAGTTTTCTGTGACAAATTAGTTTAAAAAAGAGAGCGTATGAATATAATGTACCAACCACTGGACCTGACCCTACTAGCACACAGTCAACTGCTGTTATTTCTGACATTGGACGTGGCCCGAAGTGGGAATGATACAGCTAGGCTTGTGTTGGTCGTTATGGAAGTGAGGCGTTTATAGGTATTGGTATTTTATATTAGTTTCCAGAGTGAGGATATGTCAATACTAACAAATTTAGAATAGCTCATGTAGATATCAAGAGTCTATCATGTAAAACCAAAACAGAATAATTATCTATATATTCAGAGTTTGTAATGCACGTAGGAAATATTAGGCATTTGGTAGTGCTGTAAAAGTATTTGTGATTTTCTGATCCAATGAGTATTTTTATACCAATAATTTAAAATAAGTCTGGACTATGTGTCTTCTGTAAAGAAATTAATGTCATGGAATTTGAATATAAGAGAGAAGATGGTTAACTAGCCTCCCCCATACCATTCAAACTACAGTATAGGGAGAATACGTATGCTCTTTTGGTGTATGTCTGTAGAAATCTCATGTAAGAATCACAGGATTATCCTTGTATAAATCCCTGTTCTCTACCAATCAGAGCTTGAAAATCCCTGTCTGCTCATCAGGGTGACCCTGATGTCATCTCCAACAAGCAAGTCCATACAACAAAAAAAGTTGTATTCTTGAATCACTTTATAGTACACCTGAAACTAACAAAATATTGGTAATCAAATGTACTCCAATATAAAATAATTTTTTTTAAAGATATGCTCCAGTATCTCACAAATCCTAAAGTATGTGGAGAAGGCACACAATTACAGTGCACTGATGTTAGTCAAAAAAGGAGACAGACTTTTCAGCATGTAAGGAAATGCATAGTGTCACACAGAATATAAAAACTGACGAAATGCTCAGATACATTTACCTCTCGGACACTGTGTGTGCATTAGGACTCATCTAATCTGATTTGGGAAGAGATGATTTTCAATTCCTTCCACAAGGTGGTATATTTTAAAATAATACAGATGACAACCAGTGGATTTTAAAGGAGTAAAAGATTGCTTGAGCTGTTGTTTGAAAAGGAAGACTGGAACCTTAAAGAATGATAGGTTGCGTATGGGAAATCTAAGCAAACAGCAGTAACACATATTTTAATATGAATTGCCTTTCTCAGCCCTAATAACTATCTTGTCTCCTTGACACTAACCACATGTAAAAATACCATTATTTGTATGTGGCATTTTTGCAAATTTATTTATACCTACCCTGTGCTCACTTTCAAAGTCATTCAGAAGTAGAGAACATGTAAAAATGTTCCATCCAAAAACAATAAAATAGAGCTTCCACAATGCTTCCAAACATTTAAAAATAAAACTAGATATATAGGTCACCTCAAACCAAACCCAAATATATTAAGATTGACTTTAGGTGTCGATTTATTCTTAGCAAAGTATATACAAATTATACCATTCAAAAATTTTAAAATAGTTCTCTAAAAAGTCAAGTTTCTATTTCAGTTACATAATCACCCCATTAAAAACAAATGGCAGGCCACTCCAGTGTTCTTGCCTAGAAAATCCCAGGGACGGCGGAGCCTGGTGGGCTGCCCTCTATGCGGTCGCATAGAGTCGGACACGACTGAAACGACTTAGCAGCAGCAGCATTAAAAACATCAATCAATCAGAATCTAAAAAGTATATCTGAGAGGAAAATAGTGGGAAAAACTATGTAATTATACATTTTCTAAGTTGTAATAGTATATCTTATCATTACAAAGAAGTCCTTATGGATATAAATAAAAGTATTCATGCAAGAGAAACAATTCCCATCAAAATATACTTTAAAAAAATCTTAGCATACCATTGCCAAAGACTTTTTGTAGAAAAATTTATATTGTAAATTTTGATCTATTTCACATATTTAAGCATCACATGTTTTCTATCTCAAAATGAATTAATAAATCTCTCCAAATGTGCCCACTGGTGTTTATGCAGTTATGTTACAACAATATGAATTTTATTTTCTTTTATGAAATGAGCCATTAACTTCTGCTGTAAGTTATGTAATGGAATAATTATTGTCATTCACTTTAGAACTGTCACACTTGATGTCTTTCCAATTTTGAGAAAAAACATAAATATGTATTTTAAATTTTAAATGGTGAAATATTTGTGTCTATCTAGTAAAAGACAAAATTCTAAACTAGCTTATTAAATGGCAGGAGTTAAGAACATAGCCTCTGAAGATAGGATACTTAGGTTTTACACAGAAAAGCTCAAAACTTACTAGAAGTGTGGTCTTGAGCAAATTACTTAATTCTCTGTGCAAGTTATCTTATATGTAACTAAGTTTTTTGAGAATTATACATTAATACTAAGAACAAAATCTAACAAAGTAAAGCCAAAAATCGGATTAGGTAACATTATAGTAATAAGGCAATTTTCAAAATATAGTTCACAGAGTCTGCTCATTTTATTTGTATTATCTGCCTGCTTGCTCCCTGAAGGTAATTGACTTTGCAAGTGAGAAGTAGTAGGGAGCTGTTTTCATAAAATTAGAGATATCATTGATTCCCCCATTTCTTTTGTTTCTTTTTGAACAGCCTATTTTGAGTCTATTTTGAGTCTAGCACAGATGAAGGATAGGCACTAGAGATTAGATGAACACAGTGGTAAATCAGTCTCTCAATAAATCAGTCTCTGCTTTGGCTTGTTAGTCACCATAGTATCTTTAAAGATAACATAAAGTTATCCTTGTTACTTCAAAAACTATTATCAAAATGAAAGTGAAATAATAATTCCATCAATCTGACTTTATATTTCTGTAAATACAAAAAAAATGATATTACGTTTACTTTGTTAAAAATTACTACCAAAAACCAAATGCAAATGCTTTTTTCCATCTTGCCATTGCATAGCATGACACTCGCAAAAGAATTATTTTGTGTATACATTTCATATATAATATAAAAGATGTCAAACATCTGATCAGAAAATCATGGGTATGTATTTATAAGCCATAATATATAAATAAATTTAAATCTACAGTAAAACATATTTTTCCACCAAACTAGACAGTCAAGTAATGTTATATTTAATATATTTGTTTACAAATTATGCTGTTTTCCCCTAAGTTATCAGTTTAAATTAAACTCATGCTAGTTTGTTTAAAGATGTCAGAATATTGGCATTTCTAGCTCAATGTCTTCTGTAACACAGTTGAAAGAAACTAAAGGGAAAAAAGTAGAAGAAAATTTATCATTTAAGAAACTTTGAACCTTGGAGCAAATCAATACAGGATGTTAGGAAGGACATTTGAGGAACACAACAGCATTGATTCAAAGTGGATTTCAATGCTGTGAGGGACCCCAGCGATACTTCATTTGAAATATGAGGCCTGGGATGCAGGCAGGCTTTTGAAAGCCTGTCCAAACACTTGGTGATGTTGCAGAATGATAAGAAAAGTAGGGCTGGGAATAAAATGAACTACAGAGAGACATGCCATCCTTGCCAGGAGTATATTGCTCTAAGACAGGATGCAGGGAACACGCTGGGTGACAGTCTACTCTGGAGCTGCTGATTACTGTCAGCTGAAAAGAAGTAAATTGCCTATAAATTACTCCCAAAATAAATAAATAACCTGGGATAAGTGAGATTTTTCTGGGAGCCAGAAAGCTTTTCTTATGTGTCTAATGGGACTGAAGGCTGTAAGAAAACAGTGTACCATCTCCCTAACTGAAGACATGATATTTTTCCAAAGAAGCATCAGCATCTCAAATTGTAGACGCATTCAGCCACAGCTTACTTCTCCGTTGTGTCATTAATACTTTTCTGGTCTGGTAAGAACATCCTCTATTCAAAGTTACTAATAACTGGAAAGAATCATCATGGTATTCCACCGTAGACAGGGCATAGATTTTACTACAACAATATAGTATAGGGGTTGAGAGTGTGCATTCTTAAGAAACACTTGCAAAATTTGAGTCAATAAGGTAGAAACTTAAAATAGTTGACTAATGACAAGGAAATGTCAGTTTTCATTCCAAACCCAAAGAAGGGCAATGCCAAAGAAAGTTCGGTCTACCGTATAGTTGCGCTCATCTCACACACTAGCAAAGTAAAGTTCAAAACCCTTCAAGTGAGACTTCAATAGTATGTGAACCAAGAACTTGCAGATGTACAGGCTGGATTTAGAAAAGGGAGAGCAACCAGGGATCAAATTGCCAACATCTATTGGATCATAGAGAAAGAGGGGGAATTCCAGGAAAACATCTACTTCTGCTTCATTGACTGCACTAAAGACTGACTATGTGGATCACAACAAACTGTGGAAAATTCTTAAAGAGATGGGACTACCAGACCATCTTACCTCCCGAGAAACCTGTTTGCAGATCAAAAAGCAACAGTTAGAACTGGATATGGAACAATGGACTGGTTCCAAATTGGGAAAGGAGTATGTCAAGGCTGTATATTGTCACCCTGCTTGTTTAACTTCTATACAGAGTACATCATGCAAAATGCTGGTCTGGATGAAGCACAAGCTGGAATCAAGATTACTGGGGGAAACCTCAACAAGCTCAGAGAAGCAGATGATACCTCTCTAATGGCAGAAAGAACTAAAAAGCCTCTTGATGATGGTGAAAGAGGAGAGTGAAAAAGCTGGCTTAAAACTCAGCATTCAAAAAACTTAAGATCATATCACCTGGGCCCATCACTTCATGGCAAATAGAAGGGGAAAAAGTGAAAACAGTGACAGATTTTATTTTGGGAGGCTCCACAATCACTGCAAATGGTGACTGCAGCCTTGAAATTAAATACTCCTTGGAAGAAAAGCTATGACAAACCTAAACAGCCTATTAAAAGGCAGCTGCATCATTGCTTATAAAGGTCTGTATAGTCAAAATTATGGTTTTTTCCAGTAGTCACGTATGGATGTGAGAGATGGACCATAAAGAATGCTGAGCACCAAAGGATTCATGGTTTCGAACTGTTGTACTGGTGAAGACTCTTGAGAGTCCCACAGACAACAAAGAGATCAAACCAGTCAATCCTAAAGGAAATCAGTCCTGAATATTAATTGGAAGGACTGATTTGAAGCTGAGGCTCCAATACTATGCCCACCTGATGCAAAGAGCTAACTCATTGGAAAAGACCCTGATGCTGGATAAAATAGAAGGCAAAAGGAGAAGGGGATGACAAAGGATAAGGTGGTTGGATGCCATCACTGACTCAATGGACATGAGTTTGAGCACTCTCTGGAGATAGTGAAGGACAGGGAGGCCTGGCATGCTGTAGTCCATGGAGTCCCAAAGAGTCAGACACGACCTAACAATTGAACAACAAAGTGTCAAGGGGTGGCAAGTTTTGTTCCTCTGCAGGGGAAAGTTGGGAACCATTAAATGGTTTTATGTGAGAGGATGATATGCTCATAGTTGAATTTAAACATCATACTTGCACAGTGGGGCGATCAAGAGAATTCTGAATGGCTAAAGTCTAGACAAATTATGATGACAGCCTAAATTATTAGAATTGGATATACAGAATGAAAGATTATTAATGTGCAAGATTTCAGAAATACTTCAAAATTAAAAGCAGGAAATGTGATGATTGATTTGCACTAGAGAAATGAAAAGAGCTCTTATTTATTATATATATATATATATATATATATATATATATATATATATATATATAAGAATTTTGGTAAGGCCAGAACTGGGAACTGGTTATTTCCATTAGACTACAAAACAAAGATACAAGCCCCACATGAATACCAGTAGGGATGTGTTCATTTTTTCGCTAATGCACAATGCAGATTTTGGTAACACTTAACACTTCTTCCTACCTCATGCCAATTACACAGGCCCTACTCATTGACCTTGAGAGCCAGTGAATAGTCAATAAGAAGGTTGGTCAAGTGATCCTGAACAACTCCTAAGCACTCGTTTTGTAGGACATGTGGGAGAAGGTAGATTAATCGCGTTATCCTTATTTCATACTTAGTACACAAATTAGTCACTAACTGTTGGAAAAGACATCTAAGATGGGACATCTGTACAGAGTTTTTGTTGGAGAGTCTTGCTGAATACCTCCAGTGATAGGAAGGAATATGTTTCTCATGGTTGCACATTTCACTTTGGGATAATTGTAATTAAAAGAGTATTTTTATTACATTCAGAAGTGTTAATTGTTCTCTGCTTATACAGTTGCTACCAAATCAGTCTGAACTCCGAGGGCCACATAAGATGAATTGTTTTTCTTCTTCCGCATGGCACTATTCCCAAATATGCAGGCAGTTTTTACATTTGTCCTCCATAGCTAGTCATCTCTTGTATAGATTTCCGTAACTCCCATCCTAGGACTGAGTATTCAGGCAAAATAATTCCACTTCCTTCTGCTTTCCTCTGAAAATAAAATGTGCAAAACCCCAGATTTACATACTTTTCAGCCAGCCCTCCCATTGTCTTCTGTGGATGAAAAAAATTTTTGGCTCTTTCCTGTGTTGCTACAATGTCAGTTGCTGGCTGTTAAGCCTGCTTATACACGAGCAAGTGCAACTTTCAGATAAGGGCTGTAAGAAGAGCGTGAGTGTGAGCGTGAGTTTGCTTTTCCTGGGGTCTTCAGTATAGCCCACTCAGTTGCTCTTGGCAATTGTGCAGTGAAGGGTAAATCCTCATCTGTTATTCTCCTCCTGTTCATGTTGCATCAAGGAGAATGCTGCACATACATACTCTCCCCTTTCCCAAGTCAGATACCCAAACCACATGCTGCTGCTGCTAAGTCACTTCAGTTGTGTCCGACTCTGTGCGACCCCATAGACGGCAGCCCACCAGGCTCCCCCGTCCCTGGGATTCTCCAGGCAAGAACACTGGAATGGGTTGCCATTTCCTTCTACAATGCCTGAAAGTGAAAAGTGAAAGTGAAGTCGCTCAGTCGTGTCCGACCCTTAGCGACCCCATGGACTGCAGCCTACCAGGCTCCTCTGTCCATGGGGTTTTCCAGGCAAGAGTACTGGAGTGGGGTGCCATTGCCTTCTCCACCCAAACCACATAGATGCAGCTAAAATGGATGGCTAAAATAATAACAAGTTGACTTGCAGTAAATCATTTGTTTTATGCACATTTTTTTTTACCCTACATGCAGATCACAAGGCAAATGAAAGAACAATGAAACAGGGGACTCAAACAGGGGATAGATAGGCATAAACATTGACACTAGTATTTGAGTAGCCAGATCAACAAGTATTAGATTACAGAAGACTAAATCAGAATGGAAGATACGTCTTGACTGTGTCAGTATATAAATTTCTTGATTCTTTTTTTTAGTTTGGTTTGGGCCCCTCTTTTATTTTTTTGTCACTTCAGTAAAATCTTGCTAGAACCAAGTACAAATAAAACATCAAAAGTGAAATACATAATTGCTACTGAAGCTTTAAGATTAAACAATACAAAACAATCGAAAAAAATACAGCATACATATATTTGTCTTGGACTGAAGATTCAGGGGTAGTGACTATTGGAAATCACTTCATAGACTTGTGATTCTAATCAGTGTTTTGTTATCTTTCCTTGCTTCTGTCTTTTTATTTTTCTAGCTCTAATTAATTTTTTTTCTTCTAAATACCAAGCCTATTTATATACAGTGTTAATCCTGTGTAGCCTGCTGACATTGTGTCCAATAATAGTCTGCATTCTCAGCTTACTAACAGACTATTTATGCCTGTCACAAATTTGAGAGGAAAAAGAAAATGTATTTTCAAAGAGAATGGCCATAGACAATGATACAGTTCAGTTCAGTTCAGTCGCTCAGTCGTGTCCAACTCTTTGCTATCCCATGGACTGCAGCACACCAGGCCTCATCACCTAAACTCATGTCCATTGAGTTGGTAATGCCATTCAACTGTCTTATCCTCTGTCATCCCCTTCTTCTCCTGCCCTCAATCTTTCCCAGCATTAGGTCTTTTCAAATGAGTTAGCTCTTTGCATCAGATGGCCAAAGTATTGGAGTTTCAGCTTCAACATCAGTCCTTCCAATGAATATTCAGGACTAATCTCCTTTAGGATGGACTGGTTGGATCTCCTTGCAGTCCAAAGGACTCTCAAGAGTCTTCTCCAACACCACAGTTCAAAAGCATCAATTCTTTGGCACTCACCTTTCTTTACAGACAATGATAGAGTCAGATGTTAATTTCCACCTTTTGATTCTTTCCACTGGTTAAAATATACTTCAGTTCACTTCAGTCTCTCAGTCGTGTCCAACTCTTTGTGACCCCATGAATCACAACACAGCAGGCCTCTCTGTCCATCACCAACTCCCGGAGTTCACCCAAACTCACATCCATTGAGTCAGTGATGCCATCCAGCCATCTCATCTTCTGTTGTGCCCTTCTCCTCTCACCCCCAATCCCTCCCAGCATCAGGGTCTTTTCCAATGAGTCAACTCTTCACATGAGGTGGCCAAAGTATTGGAGTTTCAGCTTTAGCATCATTCCTTCCAAAGAAATCCCAGGGCTGATCTCCTTCAGAATGGACTGGATGGATCTCCTTGCAGTCCAAGGGACTCTCAAGAGTCTTCTCCAACACCACAGTTCAAAAGCATCCATTCTTTGGCACTCACCTTTCTTTACAGACAATGATAGAGTCAGATGTTAATTTCCACCTTTTGATTCTTTCCACTGGTTAAAATATACTTCAGTTCACTTCAGTCTCTCAGTCGTGTCCAACTCTTTGTGACCCCATGAATCACAACACAGCAGGCCTCTCTGTCCATCACCAACTCCCGGAGTTCACCCAAACTCACATCCATTGAGTCAGTGATGCCATCCAGCCATCTCATCTTCTGTTGTGCCCTTCTCCTCTCACCCCCAATCCCTCCCAGCATCAGGGTCTTTTCCAATGAGTCAACTCTTCACATGAGGTGGCCAAAGTATTGGAGTTTCAGCTTTAGCATCATTCCTTCCAAAGAAATCCCAGGGCTGATCTCCTTCAGAATGGACTGGATGGATCTCCTTGCAGTCCAAGGGACTCTCAAGAGTCTTCTCCAACACCACAGTTCAAAAGCATCCATTCTTCGGCACTCAGCCTTCTTCACAGTCCAACTCTTACACCCATACATGACCACTGGAAAAACCATAGCCTTGATTCGATGGACCTTTGTTGGCAAAGTAATGTCTCTGCTTTTCAATATGCTATCTAGGTTGGTCATAACTTTCCTTCCAAGGAGTAAGCATCTTTTAATTTCATGGCTGCAGTCACCATCTGCAGTGATTTTGGAGCCCAGAAAAATAAAATCTGACACTGTTTCCACTGTTTCCCCATCTATTTCCCATGAAGTGATGGGACCAGATGCCATGATCTTCGTTTTCTGACTGTTGAGCTTTAAGCCAACTTTTTCAGTCTCCTCTTTCACTTTCATCAAGAGGCTCTTTAGTTCCTCTTCACTTTCTGCCATAAGGGTGGTATCATCTGCATATCTGAGGTTATTGATATTTCTCCCAGCAATCTTGATTCCAGCTTTTGCTTCTTCCAGCCCAGCGTTTCTCATGATGTACTCTGCATAGAAGTTAAATAAGCAAGGTGACAATATACAGCCTTGACGGACTCCTTTTCCTATTTGGAACCAGTCTGTTGTTCCATGTCCAGTTCTAACTGTTGCTTCCTGACCTGCATAAAGGTTTCTCAAGAGGCAAGTCAGGTGTTCTGGTATTCCCATCTCTTTCAGAATTGTCCACAGTTTATTGTGATCCACACAGTCAAAGGCTTTGGCATAGTCAATAAAGCAGAAATAGATGTTTTTCTGGAGCTCTCATGCTTTTTCCATGATCCAGCAGATGTCCGCAAATTGATCTCTGGTTCCTCTGCCTTTTCTAACACCAGCTTGAACATCTGGAAGTTCGTGATTCACGTATTGCTGAAGCCTGGCTTGGAGAATTTTGAGCATTACTTTACTAGCATGTGAGATGAGTGCAATCGTGCAGTAGTTTGAGCATTATTTGGCATTACCTTTCTTCTCATATATTTGGTGCTTTTTAAAATTATTATAGTATACTACAAGTATCTCATTTGTTTAATGGTCCTTTTCTTTTCAAATTAGTTCTTTGCCTAATTATAAGATGCAGAACTGTGGTCACTCACCTTTCTTTAAAATGCAGATTATCAGGGGTTTCTTGGGTACCCAGGGCATTGGAATTAGGCTGTAGTGTTGGGGAACCTTTAGCTCAAGAGGAACGTTTGTCACCATCCTTGTGTTCAAATATTTCCGGAAATTTCAGTTTCCAAAGCAAACAGAAGCATACTGTGTCCAGTTTATGTAATTAGCAGAATACCTGCAAGTTTGGTCTAATAACAGTCTGTCAGCACTTTCCTTAAAATAGCTTTCACAGAAATTAAAACATATATATTACTTGGCTGTTTCCAGTTTCAGTGGTGCTAATATTTGGCATCTTGTTATGCTATTACAGTTATTTCTTGAGAGTATTAAGGAATAGTTATGTAGACAGCTTCAAAAAGTAAACAAGAGCATATAACTTCAATATTTTAATTCTGTGTGTGTGTATCTTTAGTCTTTTTCTTTTTTCCATAAAAAATAGTGTACATAAACTTTCAATAATTTGGTCCATTAAACCTTTAAAATCAAATGACTCATTCATTTTAGGAGGCGGAGGCTATACCAAACAATTATTAAAAGCAGGCTCCCTGGTGGGAAACAAACCTGGATTCAAATCCAATTCATTACACCCCTGTGGCCTTGGACTGGTTACATTCGGAACCTCTGGTTCTTTTTCTGTAAAATGTGAATTGTTAATAGCACCAGCCTCATAGTGTTGCTGAGGTAATTGTATCGATCTAGATCTAAGGACCCAGTTTGGCTCCTAAGAGCTGAGTCAATACTGTTTTCTGTGTTCAAGTCTGTTGACCTCTGAGTGCCAGCACTGTGTACATTTAAAAGTGTGTGGCTGTGTAAGTTCATTGCTCAGTCATATCCGACTCTTTGTGAGCCCATGGATTGTAGCCCACCAGGCTGCTCTGTCCATGGAATTTTCTAGGCAATAATACTGGAGTAGGTTGCTATTCTTTTCTCCAGAGGATTCTCCTGACCCTCGGATCAAACCTGGGTCTCCTGCATCGTATGCAAGTTCTTTACTGTCTGAGCCAGTTAATAAAGCATAACTGGAATTTTAATATTTGATTTTCAAAACAAGAAAAAGTCAGACCTTTATAACAATTCATTTTATTGGTGTTTAAAATCTGTATTAGTGTACTTTTTTTTTCAATTATACATGACAGAAGGTCCAACCAACAAGGCCTTAGTTTTAAAATTCTCATCTAAACAAATCAGGAGATTTATTGTTAATGGCATTGGTACAGCAGGTCAGTGATACCATCAGAATTTTCTGTCTTTATGTTTTACCATATAGAATTTGAACCTCTGCTCTTCTATTTTGTAATCTCATGCTGGATGACTTCTTCTACTGATGTCATCACATTCATGCTCAAAGAAGAAAAAGTGGTTTACTGTGCAGGGTACCAATCACTTCTCTTACTCTTCTCCTATGAAAGGTTTTCATAAGACTTTTGCTGGTGTTTCATTGGCCATATTTGTGTCTGATGTTTCTTCCAAGGTGCAAGGTAGTTGGAAAAGCAGGTATTCATAGGCCATTGTGCACCCAACAGTTTTATTATGGTTATTTTAGCAGGAAACAAATGAAGAAATGAGAATCAGATGAACACCTGAGTAGATGCTGTAGTAGTCATGAGAAGCAATAGTGTTTTTTTAGACTTCCATACACTCATTTTATAGTTTAGCATGTGTTGTATTAAATTACATATGAATAAATAGCACTATTAACTGTTTTCTTACCTAGAGACTTTGCAGTTTTAATTCAGTTCTGGTAGAAGGGGTTATGTATTCTACATTTCGGGTTTTTATGAGGTGTGTGTGTGTGGTTTGTGCTTCTCTTTTGCCTCAGCAAAGGAAAAAAAAAAAAAATAGGTGGGCCAAAAGCCTTATGAGGAATTGTTTCCCATCTTAGTTCTTTCTACACCTTTCCATGCTCATTATGACTTTCTCTTTTTGTTTCATGAATATGCTAAGTTCATCCTCACTCAAGGGCCTTTGCAGTTGTTCCTTCAGTCTGAGATGTTTTCCTGCATCTTCCGACATTATTTCATGCATTTAGCCCCTAGTAAATTCAAACATGGGGCTTCCCAGTTGGCTCTAGTAGTAAGGAACCTGCCTGCCAATGCAAGAGACGTAAGAAACGGGGCTGTTCGATCCCTGGGTCGGGAAGCCCCCCTGGTTGAAGGCGCAGCAACCCACTCCAATATTCTTGCCTGGAGAATCCCACAGACAGAGAAGCCTGGCGAGATTTGGTCCATAGGGTCCCAAAGACTCGGACAGGCCTGAAGTGGCTTAGCACGCACACACACAAATTCAAGCACATTGCGTTAATCACTACCTTTAATCACTAAGGTTTGTTTTATTTTAAATTGGTAAAATAAATTAATAAATTTATAGTGAGATAAAATTATGAGGACTTGAAGTGTAGCCAGTAATTATATGAGTAAAAAAGAAAATTCCTACTGAATAAAAGATCATGGAAAACTAATAGCATTGTTTTTCCAAAGGATAAGTGCCTAACTAATACATGACAATCTCAGGGAAGTTCTCGAAATTATTTTCTCTGATGAAAACATAGATTGGTTTCAACTTGATGAAATAAAGAGAAATGTAATCATATACTCTAAACATTTCACTAATTGCAAATCACTCACACGGAGACAAACAAAAATCAGTACCACTTTGGGTATGTGGCTTATGCTATTATCTAAGTTTCTCTAAATTATTGAGCTCCTTTTTTGTTTTATTTATTTTATCTCAAGATATACTGTTGTTTTGAGTTTAATTGCTTCAATTATTTTGCCTTTTTTATTTTAGCCAAAATATCAAACCACACACACACACACACACATATATATAAATTTTAATCTCACGCTTTCCCTCTTAAGAACCCTGCTATTCAAGGTGAGTACACATGGCCCGAACCACCAAGCATTTTAAGGAGACAAGCTGGTTGGAGGAAACAATTCTAACAAACCATCTGTCTTCATTCCATCATTGTTCAATGGACTGCCTTTGAACTGCCTTTCTCCACTTGCTATGCCAACCCTTTTCACCTTTGAGAATCCATTGTGGGCTATGCCAGCTTCCCTCTGCACAAATTCCATGCTTCACTTATCTTCTCTAGTATGACTTTTATTTCTGTAATCTAATTCTCATCTTAATGCCAACTTCATGTTTACCACTGAAACAGAAATGGTTTGCTGTTTAATTTCCTGTATAGCATCTTCAATTCAACATTCTCAAAGCTACTCTTCTCTTGTCTTTATGAACCTAGACATTTACCCACTTTTTACATTTCTGTCAACTGCACATATATTTACATGTTTATCCTTGTATGCAACCTGCTAGTTGTAACTATTCATCCCTTTATTTCACGTGGTTTAAAATTGTTTCTTGCTAACATCATCCTTCAATATCATCTAATTAGCACTACTAAAAAGTTTTTTTCCCTAGATTAAAAATCTAATTTTTCAGCCTCCCCAGTTTCTCTGTCTCCCTGATCCTTTTTTTCTTCCCCTTCCCTTCGCCCTCCTTTCCTTCCCTCTGTCTCCACCTCTCCCTTCTCCTCCTCCTTCTGCCCTTTGTTCTTCTTCTATCTCTCATATATGTATTTGTGTGTGTGTATTAGTCACTCAGTCGTGTCCAACTCTTTGCAATCTCATGGACTATAGCCCACCAGGCTCCTCTGTACTTGGAATTCTCCAAGCAAGAATACTTGAGTTGGTAGCCATTCCCTTCTCCAGGGGATCTTCCTGATCCAGGGATTGAAGCTGAGTCTCGTGCATTGCAGGCAGATTCCTTACTGTCTGAGTCACCAGGGAAGCCCATATACATATTTTATGTGTGTGTGTGTGTGTGTGTGTGTGTGTGTATAAAATAAATTCAGAGGATTAGTTATAAAATAATTCAGCCTAATCTGGTGTGTGTAGCCACTAGTCTTTCTTCCCTCGTTCTCATCCAATAATTTACATGAACAGTCTTTAAACATACTGTGAAACTAAGATATGAGGTAGATTACATATGTGCTGTGCTTAGTTGATCAGTCATGTCCAACTCTTTGTGACCTCATGGACTACAGCCCGCCAGTCTCCTCCATCCATGGGGATTCTCCAGGCAAGAATACTGGAGTGGGTTGCCATGCTCTTCTCCAAGGGATCTTCCCAACCCAGGGATCAAACCCAGATCTCCCACATTGCAGGCGGGTTCATTACTGTCAGAGCCACAGTAATAATTTATATGGGCATATATGCTCAACCTGAGATGGGAGTTTACTTCCAGAAGCTAAGGCATAAATGGAATTGCAATCCTCTGTGAGTGAATGCACCACGGTGAAGGAGCCAGACACAAAAGTGTGAGAGTCCACAGTGGGGGCTCTGGGTTAGAATCTAGTAATAATCCTGCAAACAATGTAGATACTAGAAATTGAAACTATAAGGACACTATGAATAAAGTAAAATGACTGTTTTCAAATTGTCCTACCCTATGAAGTCAACTGAGCAAAAACTATCCCACAAGATATGTTTATTTGTTAATGGATCCCTCCAAATATTTTCCAACCAATCAATGAGGGATTAATTTTCATTCATCATTAGGGTTTCAAATGTGTTTCCCTTCCTGTCACTAATCTCTTATAATATTGATATAACCCAGCATAAAGCCTGAAAAGCTACTTAAAATTTGAGGAAAGGTAAACTACTGGACGGAGAAGGCAATGGCACCCCACTCCAGTACTCTTGCCTAGAAAATCCATGAATGGAGGAGCTGGTAGGCTGCAGTCCATGGGGTTGCTAAGGGTCGGACACGACTGAGCGACTTCACTTTCACTTTTCTCTTTTATGCATTGGAGAAGGAAATGGCAACCCACTCCAGTATTCTCGCCTGAAGAATCCCAGGGACGGCAGAGCCTGGTGGGCTGCCGTCTATGGGGTTGCACAGAGTCAGACACAACTGAAGCGACTTAGCTTAAACTACTGGAAGAACATGCATAATTAAATATAGGTTTCCCCCACTGTCTGAAGGTACAGCATTTCTATGAAAACTTTTGTAAGCTGGAATGGTCTAGAGGGCAGAAGCAATTATAAAGTAATTGCTTGATAAAAGAAGCACAAAATAAATTGTGATAAAAACAGATGCTCAGAGACATAGATTAAAGCTCTGGTGACATGATACTGATATGCTGAGTATAGTTCCTGAGAAGGAGCTTATCGATTAGTTATGGGGTATGCCCTGCTTCTATAAGGGCTCCCGGCAAAACAAATACTGAATGTGATTTACTTGCTTTATACCTTTACTAAGCCAAAACCCTCTTCAAATTTCTTTTGGTTAATGAAAACAAGTACTAATCTAGTCTTGTATAAAAGCAAAGTGGCATGAAGCAAAGTTTCAAAAAGCAGAGGATACCTGTGCTTGACATATTCTTCTTTCTTATAAAACTTTCCTTAATAAAGAAAATGGATTTCCATTCTTTCAACCTTAACCAGGGAATAGTTACGGGTGGATGGCCAGACTGAGTCTTTCCAGTGTAATCTGTCCTAACAGGCTTTAAAGTGCCTGGCAAAATAGGTCACATTGCCCCCAGGATGGCAAAGAGTCCATTAGGGATAGTACAGATCTTAGCTAACTTTTTAAATTCTCTTCAAAAATAGCTTCTCTTGAAGAGGGTGATCTCTATAAGTGTTGGCTCCATCTGACCTCACTTAGAGCATCTCTTGAATCTGGTTAAGACTTCTGAATAGATGGGTGTGAGTAAGATTTTGGCTTAATGAAGTCCATGTGATTATTAAATTTCCAATTTCAAATGGTCTTAATGTAAAGGACCCTCAATCTGAATCTTCGGTCATGTTCTCTTTTTCATAAATTTCTCTTCACTGAAGTACTATTTGTAAGTGTTAATGACCTTTTCTCTTCAAGAGAAATTTGAACGAGAACCCAAATCTGGGTTCAGAGAGTCACTGTAATATTTTGGCTCCTTTTGGGAGACTATAAAGGTTTTCCTTTTTGATCTGAGTAACTAAAAGTTGTTGGTGTTATACCTAGAGGAGGAATAGTGAGAGAAAAGCCACTAGGTTTGGAGGAAGCAGGGCATTCAGTCATTTGTTTTAGAACTTTCCATGTTTTACAAACTATTTACACATCCAAGTAAAGATGCCAGTAGTCACTTCCCTACAAAAGTTGAATTCTGGGAACAATTCCTATGTGTATGAAGAGCCTTTAGCATAGCCATGGCATTTACAGCCACAAAGTAAGCTGAGATTTTTATAAAGAGTGAGGAGAGAAGTCTTTTAACTGATATGGGACATTCCTAGTGCCTTCTAACCCCTGAGGTTGGGCACATGAGAAGGAAATAGAGCAGAGGGTGAAAAATAATGCACAATGAGGCAGGAGGAAATACAAAAGTGGTTAGATCCTGGAAGAAAGTTTTGAGATGAAGATAATATGGTATTGTACACAAGAAATTTGCTAAAAGTAGATCCAAAGTATTTTCAGCACACACGCACACTCAGAGCTAACTATGTGAGGTGATGGATGTGTTAATCATCTTGGTTGTGGTATCATTTCACAATGTATATGTTTCTCAAATCATCATACTATATACTTTAAATATATGTAATTTAATTATATATATATATATATATATATAATATATATTATATATAGAGAGAATTCTGTTTGTCAAGTATTCCTTAATAAATCCTGGGAAAATGCATAGTATGCCACCCATGGCGGAGGCTTTCCCTGGTAGCTCAATCAAGTAAAGAATCCACATTCAATGCAGGAGACCACCTGCAATACAATACTCAGGTTTGATCCCTGGGTGGAGAAGATCCCCCAGAGAAGGCAATGGCAGCCCACTCCAGTATTCTTGCCTGGAAAATCCCAGGGATAGAGGAGCCTGGCAGGCTACAATCCACGGGGTCGAAAGAGTCGGACACGACTTAGGGACTAAACCACCATCACCATCTCTAACTGTCATGAAATGAGCCATAAACAAATAAAAACAAACTCCCATGTAATTTCACTGTATTGAAAGATGAAGACTTGTGTGCAGCAGAGAAAAATAAAAGAAACGCTTATGATTCATTTAAACACAAAGTTGTTTTATTGTGAAGTGGCAATTAAACATGGAAAAGAAGTTTCATTTTGGCCTCCTCCTTTCAATTTCACACTGATATAATTAAGACCTTGAGCTGAGTTGTGCCAACAGGGACTTTTGTTAGGGGTTAAGACAAAATCAGTCTTTTGTTAAGTATAAGCATGTGGGTAGACTTATAATTATGCATGATTTCATTACTTCAAGCACCTTAAAAAACTAACAAGGGACTTGGGAGACAGCTGTCTGTGTGTTCTGACACAGTGAAATCTATATTGCAGTGCTTCTGTTTTAAAGTGTTTTGCATAACTAGAGGGTCGAGGATTTTGTGGGTTATGTGGGAAATGTACTTCAAGTGATTGCCAGGTGACATTAAACATTCAGGGTCTAGAGAGCATAATCTCTTTAGATTGCAGGTACTTAAGAAGCTGTTATAAAAAGCAAGAGCATTAAAATTGTTAAAAATATTAGGTTTCTACCCATTATACTTTGAGATTCTGGAGAAATGTGTGCAGAGTTAAGAGATAGCATTGCCAAGTCTATGTGCTGCATAGGAAACCTCAAGAGGAAGCAAATGTGTGGCCTGAAATGCCAGAGAAAGTGACAGTGTTTGAAATGTAGTGACAAACTGATCTGTCCACTGGGGTTTGCTGTTTCTAAGTGATGTTTTCCCCAGTGACTTGTTCAAAATGCTGTGCTATGTTTCTTATCAATCCCTGGGATACACTTAGAAAACTCACCCTTTTTGAGTTCTTTCCAGATCTTGCTCACTACTCTGTGAGGATTTTCCCTAACTGTTCTCCTAAAGATTATCCTAGTTTTACAATTGAGGGTTTGCCCCCGGTGCAAAATTAATCAGATTTGAGCAAACTTCTGTTGGGCCTCAAAGTCCTTGTTTATTTCTTTAGGAAAAAAAAGACACATTTAATAACTGACTTGCCATAATTGTTTAAAAGTTTTATTATTCTTTAAATGTAAACAGGTAAAATTTGAAATGAGTAAGGTACATCTATTGATACCTTGGTCCTAATATTGTCCTAACTTTCTAGGAAAGATATGTTGTAACTGTAACTATTAAATAGTATCCAATCAAATACCCCCATTGTATTACTTTTCGATTGCTTTGCAGTATGTTACCAGAAACATAGAGGCTCAACTAGATATAAAGCTCTCGTGGCCAATTAGAGTAAATGAAGAATGAACAAATCGGTAATCCATTTAGAGGTAAGGCAGAGGCTGCTTAGTTAGGCCTACATGGACATTGTATTGGTTTGCTATTACTCCTGTGACAAATCACTACAAGTTTAGTGGCTTGAAACAATACACATTTATTGTCTGACATTTCTGTAGGTCAGAAGTCTGACACATGTGTTACTGGCTAAAATCAAGGTGTTGGCAGGGCTTTGTCCCTTCGTGGAGGCTCTGAGAAAGAATCTGTGTCCAAGTTTGTTCCAGCTCCTGGGATAACGGAGTTGCATGCTGCTGTAGGACTGGGTTCTTTCCTTGTTGAGTGTTGGTTAATTGTTATGCCAGATGCTGCCTTTAGTCCTTTGCTTGTGGCTCCTGTGATCGTATTGAGTCCACCTGTCAATCCAGGATAACCCTCCCAGTCTTTAATACGTCTAACCATACTTAGAACTGTGAAGTCCATATTACTGTGTAATTATCCTCAGGTTCTGGGGTTAGAGTGTGCAGTCTTTCCCAGAGTTGGAGGCAAGGCATGGGAAAAGATCCTGCCATGTGTTCCACAGACATGATGAATGATAATTGGATTTTTTTTTTTCTTAGCATAATGGTAAACTAATGGAGTTGTCTGATTTGATCTATATTCTTGAAAGGATGGGTTTCCCTGGTGGCTCAGCTGCTAAAGAATCTGCCTGCAATGCGGGAGACCTGGGTTTGATTCCTGGGTTGGGAAGATCCCCTGGAGAAGAGAAAGGCTACCCACCCCAGTATTCTGGCCTCAAGAATTCCATGGACTGTACAGTCCATGGGGTCTCAAAGAGTCAGACACAACTGAGCTATTTTCAATTCACTTGAAAAGGATAATGATATATGGAGAAAAAAAATGGGAATAAAAGAAAAATAAGACTATTTAGAAAGCTCTTGCAATCATCAGAGATAATGGAGGTGTAATTTTCGGGGATGGTGGAGATGATTAAAATGATTCAATTTTGGACAAATTTTGAAGGGAAACCTGACAGGACAAATGAGATTATTAGCAAAGGTGGAAGCAAGGTGGGTTCTAAATTTTGGACCTAGCAATTGAGGAAATTGAGGTGTGATTTTAGAACAAGGATTTTTAATCTTTTTTGTTCCATAAATCATTTTGGCAGTGATGAAGCCAATGGAAATTGCCTCAGAGTCATTCTTTTGAATACATAAAATAAGATGCATGGGATGGAAAAGAACCAATGTATTGAAATATAGTTAGCAAAATATGATTAAAATATTTGTGATATTGTAATATATGTGCATCTTCATTTTTATATTATGCAATATGGTAGGTAGGAAGAGTCCAGGATGATCCCAAGATTCCTGGCCCCTGATGCCTTCTCCCTGATTCTGCACAGAACATCTAAATACAATGAAGGTCACCCCTGTGAGCAGGTTACATTGAATAGCAAAGGTGGAAAGAAAATTTTTGTAGATATAATTAGGTCAATAACCAGTTCATTTTGAGAAGCCAAAAGGAGGATTAACCAGGGTGGGCTTGACCTAATCAGTGGACTCTTTGAAAGAAGATCTAAGATTAGAGACTGAAAGCAGCAGAGTCATTCTCTCCTGCTGACCTTGGAGAAGCAAATCACTGTGCATTCTACAACTGCATGAAAATGAATTCTGAAAACAGCCATGCAAGCTTGGAACAAAATCCTGCACCCCAGATGAGATTACGAGCCTGGTTCAGTTGCAGCCCTGTGAGATGAATTTAGACCTGAGACCCAGTTAAACTATGCCTGAATACCTGACCCAGGTGGTTTTAAACCACTAAGGTTGTGGCTTAAAGTATGCAGCAGTAGAAAACAAGTACTCATGGAAGGATCTAGTGATGGGCCTGATAATTTCTGTGATTTCAAAGTACTAATGAGCATAAATCACATACTACTTAATATTATCTGCCACCACCGAGATGTGATGTGAAGGTGTTTTTTTCTGCCATGACAGCGTCACAGGAAATGCTACTGTGATTACTTGATAATATTCATAATGGAAGGAAATACTAAATTTTAGCTATAGGTCAGCAAAAATAAAAGTAAAACTTTTACTCAACCACGTTCACTGTACTCTCAATTCCTTCTGGAATGCTTGGGGAGGGGGTGTGGACACAGATAATCCAGGCTTACAGAGTTTCTTTGTCAGTAAAAATGTGCACTGGGTCTTTTTAGAAAGACTTTATACAGACTATCAATACCAAAACAGAAAATGTAGTCACTGTAATCTTCAGTTTCTCAGAAACATTCATTTAATCAAAGTGTCCTTTCAGTTAATGTACTTGATTTATGTTATTGGATGCAGTGAGGGGAACAGTTTGGTAATATTTCTAAACTCTACTCTTTTTAATTAGACTACTTTCAAAAATCACTTGGGCATCTTATGATAAAAGACATAAAATAATTCTGCTTAAATAAAGACCTGGACTGCAAACTGATTCCTATGTTTGAAAGATGAGATCTATTTCTCCCGACACTGAAAGTTTCTATATTCTTATATGTTAAAGTAATGAAGTGCATTGTCTGCATGGATGACTGTCACATACTGCTCAGTAGTCTTACTCTAGCAAAGACATTGAAGCCATATCTTTAGAAAGAAGAGATGGTTAACTTTAAGAGACAATACTGATTTTAGCCAGCAAGTTACATGTATAGCTATGTTTTAAAACACAGAAATACAGATATATTTGGCATCATTCTTTTCACATTTTCTGAAATTGAATGCACTAGTAATCTAAAAATGTGTTTCTGCCTTGTTTCTGTGCTCTGCCCAATCTGCAAGCAATAATAAAATATTAACTCACAGGAAAGTTGCAGCTGGAACTCCTTTGCTTCAGTGCTGTGTGATTACTAATTGGGAGATAAATCCAGCATTGGCATAGGAAGTTGAATAAAACTTCATGAGGATTGTGCCAACTTAGAAACCCATCTGCCTCTGGCACCTTTTTGAAACAATTATCGTTCTTGTTAGATTCTGTGGGTCTGCTCCATGGGCTGCAGGCAGATGCCTGGATCGCATGTCACCTTGCACAGATGGGGCTGCTGAGTCGCAGGTACCTGTGTGTCCCACTCCTTTCTCCTTGTCAGCACAGCTGTAGTTTCCAGGACACTGGAGTCGAGTGTTGTTACAACTACTGAGCTCAATTTTCCTTTGTATTGAAAGTCCATCTTATTATAAATATCCATCAAACTCTATTTCTTGGGCTGATAAGACATAGGTTTACATTTCCCTTATGATTCATTATTTAGCTATTGCATTTTAAATTAATACTTTCACAGATATGAAATTTAACCATTTGTGAACCTAAGTAAAAGACATTTATCAATTCATTATATAGTTTTTTTTTTTTAATTTTCTTTGAGATTGGTTAAGAAAGCAAATAGTAATACTTAAAAGAGAAACATACCTAAACTTAAGCATGTACTAGAAAAGGAATATGAGACAGCCTATGCCTAAGAGAAGACCTCAACCCATGGTACCCCCTCCTTTCTTTTAACTCTCCACAGTAATTTTGGCACTTTTCTCACAATCAGCAGATGCAGTTTATAGTAAACCAAACCACAGACAAGTGCCCACAGACAAGTAATTTAAAAGACTCTAGTAACATCTAATCAAAGATAACCAGAAATGTCTAGGAAAAAAGAATAAAAATGATCAGTAAGTAAGCACCAAACTCAAAACCAAATTAATAAAAAACTAACACACACACACAGAATTAATAAAGTGAATATGAGGATTTTAAGATTAGCACAGTTCTTAGATTCAGAGACGTGGGAAAATATTATATCCATAAAACAAAAAAGTTTCCCATTAAAAATCAACATTTGTAGATCATAGGATTTACCTATACAATTCTTTTTCAAAAGTACCTAAAGAGATATTTTCTAAACCTATGCTTGAATATCTAGATTTTAAAATAAATAGGTACTCTTTAAAGGAGCTCACCTTGGTGCTCTGTGATGACCTAGATGGGTGGGGGGCGGGGTTTGGGGGGGAGAGGCTCATGAGAGAGGAGAGATGTGTGTGTGTGTGTGTGTGTGTGTGTGTGTGTATATATATATATATATATATATATATATATACTTACAGCTGATTCACATTGTTGTACAGCAGAAACCATCACAACATTGTAAAGCAATTATTCTCCAATAAAATAAATAATAAAATAGTGCCATTTAAAAGTTTCTAAATTGCAGAAAGAATTAAGCTAGAATATATATTTATATAATAGAATGTCCAGACTAAAATTTCTACCAGCAATCAGCAAAAAAGAAAAATGAAATCTCAACATAGCTCTATAAATTTCTAGAGAAATACTGAGATGCCTAAAAAAATAAAATAGTCAAAGAAATAAATTTAAACATTTCCAATTTTCTGATTATGATAAAAGATCCAAATTTTCTAAGTAGTGCTATTAACAGTACACAGAAACACTGCTTGGGTACCTGTAAGCAACCCCCTCAATCTCAGTCCTCTAGTTTTTATTTTATAAGAAAGAATATAATGAAAAATATCTGAAAATGTAGGAAATCATCCTCAAAAGTTTGGAAATCAACACTCTTAATGTTATTACTATTATATAGACGATGAAGGACTGCTTCAGCTGTAACACACAAAGCAAAATACAACCATCATTTTATTGAAAACGTTGGAGAAGGAAAGCATGATGGAAAGATGCACTGACCTTTATTTGTGGTTTTATTTTTCTAGTTTTTACTCCATTTTCACTTACTCTATGGCTTCCCTGGTGACTCAGATGGTAAAAAATCCACCTGCAGTGCAGGAGACCTGGGTATGATCTCTCGGTTGAGAAGATCCCCTGGAGGAGGGCAGGGCAACCCACTCCAGTATTCTTGCCTGGAGAATCCCCATGGACAGAGGAGCCTGGCAGGCTACTGTCCGTGTGTTCGAAAAGAGTCAGACATGACTGAGTGACTAAGCACAGAACACAGCACGTGGCTTTCTACAAGTCACTTAACCTTTTCAGCCTGTTTTCCTGCCAGATTTTTTTGTGAGTACACAATGAGAAAACATAGAGAACTATACTTTAATAAAAGATATATATATATATATATATATAATAACATTAATATTGTCCATGAGATCTCCTAACTTTTTAGCTTGCATATGCAAAATACACATTATCTTACTTAAATCCCCAAATAATATACTCTTGAACACAGCCATACCTCTCTTTATTGTGCTTCACCTTGCTGCACTTCACAGATATTGCATTTTTTACAAATTGAAGGTTTGTGATAACCTTGTGTCAAGAAAGTGTATTGGCATCATTTTTTTCCAACACCTTTTAGTGACTTCTTGTCTCTGTGTTGTTTTTCAATAATCCTCTCAATATTTCAAACATTATCATTATCATATTTATTATGGTCATCTGTAATCAGTGATCTTTGATGTTACTATTATTATTGTTTTGAAGCACCAGGAAATGTGCCCATAAAGGTTGACAAACTTACTAGAGGCTAAAACTCATTTACCATTTGAAAAATCCTTAAGAATTATGCTAAATCGACTCTGCTCTATAAATAGAACAACAAAGGCTGATGACAACAGACAGATGGACACTTGGAATTCAGTGATGGGTTTGAGAAAGCTGCTATTGTAAACATTTGTTTACAGCACGGTTTACTGAATATTTTAAGCCTTCTTTTGAGAAATGCTGCTCAGAAAAGAAGTTCTTTCAAAACATCACTGTTCATTGACATTGCAGGTGGATATTCAAGATCTCTGATGGAGATATACAAGGAGATTAATGTTGTTTTCATGCTTAGTAACTGATTCATTCTGAAGCTCATGAATCAAGGAGTCATTTCAAATTTCAAGTCTGATTTTTAAGAGATATATTTCCTAAGGCTATAGATACCATACATAGTGATTCCTCAAATGGATCTTGGAAAAGTCAATCAAAAACCTTCTGGAAAGTATTCATCATTCTAGATGACATTAAGAACATTTCTGATTCAGGGAAAGAGATCAGAATACCAGCATTAACAGGAGTTTGGAAGACATTGGTTCCAACTCTCATGGATACTGCAGATGTTTTAGATCTAGCAGGAGAACTGGAATTAGAAGTGGAGCCTGAAGATGTGAATGAATTGCTGCAATATCTTGAAAAAACTTCAAAGGATAAGAAGTTGGTTGTGGATTATGAAGGACCAAAGCAAGTGGCTTCTTGAGGTGAAATGAAATTTACTTCTTGTGAAGAAGTTGCTAAGATGCTGAAATGATGACAAAGGATTTAGAGTATTACATAGATTTAGTTGATAAAGCAGTGGCAGAGTTTGAGAGGACTGACTCCCATTTTGAAAAGGCCCTACTGTGGATAAAATAGGTTTTATTTTATCCTATTTAAAATAGGTTGCTGTTGTTTACTCACTCAGTCGTGTCCAACTCTTTTGCAACAGCATGGATGGTAATTGCCGGGCTTCTCTGTCCATGGGATTTCCCAGGCAAGAATAATGGGCTGTGTTACCATTTCCTTCTCCAGGGGACCTTCCTGACTCAGGGATCAAAACCACATCTCCTTTATTGCAGACAGATTCTTTACCACTGAGCCACTTAGAAGCCCAAACATTATGCTAAGTTGCTACTAAGTTGCTTCAGTCATGTCAGACTCTGTGCAACCCCATAGAGGGCAGCCCACCAGGCTCCCCCGTCCCTGGGATTCTCCAGGCAAGAACACTGGAGTGGGTTGCCATTTCCTTCTCCAGTGCATGAAAGTGAAAAGTGAAAGTGAAGTCGCTCAGTCATGTCCGACTCCTAGTGACCCCAAGGACTGCAGCCTACCAGGCTCCTCCGTCCATGGCATTTGCCAGGCAAGGGTACTGGAGTGGGTTGCCATTGCCTTCTCTGACCCAAATATTATGCTCCAGTTGAAAAAAACAAAAATGCCACCAAACAGCATTCATGCCACAGAGAAATCGTTCCGGAAAGGAAGAGTCAATCAATGTGCCAGACCCATGATTGTCTTACTTTAAGAAATCGCCACAGCCATAGGAACCTTCAGCACCACCACCTTACTATTCAGAAGTCACCAGTATTGAGGCAAAACCATCTACCAGCAAAAATATTAGAACTCACTGAAGGCTTCCATTATGTTTAGTTATATTTTTAAGAATAAAGTATTTTTAAATTGAGGTATGTACTTTTTTTTAGATATAATGCTATTGCACACTTGATAAATTCCAGTATAGTGTAAATATAACCTTTTTATGCACTGGGAAATCAAAAAAATCTATGTGGCTCAATTAATTTTGTTATTTGATTTATTGCTGTGGTCTAGAACTGGATGCTCAATATCTCTGAGGTATGCCCATATATAAACTTAAACATTCAATATGAATTATGCTATTTTAAAGGAATTAGATTATTCTGTAGAATAGAGGTTAGGATGGGGAGTTTGTATGTTCAAAGAGCTGGTTTTCATTCCTAAGATTTCTGACTTGAGGTGCAGATTTCTAAGAACATTTAACTCCCCACAACCCAGGGACCTAGGCAAACAGCAAATGGTAAACAGGCTTAGTCAAAGATATAAAACATACCCTCTAAGCAGACAGATGGGCCCTTGGAATTCAGTGGTGGTCTTGAGAAGGCTGCTATTTGTGTTGGCTGAACAGAATTTGCTTCTTAGCAATCCACGTATCTTAAAACTCAAGTCTTCTGACTCTTTTCAGGACAATAAATCCTCCAATGCAAATACTCAAAGAATGAAGAGCATTCATAGGATGGATACTTTTTTCCCTAAGAGTTTATAAATAGACTTTACAGGATGAAAACTATAAAGCAGCAAAACTGACGACAACTAATATCGGTGTCAGGAGAGCAAGCATAGTATTGAGTACTATAGTAGACAAATACACGTGGCCTTTAAAGAGTTCATAGTGCAAATCTGATTTACTCATTACAGGAAAGCTGCTGTGGTTTTCTCAGCTTTTTAATCAATAGTTTCAATGCTGGTACTCACATGGAATTTGTTGCTTGAAAGTAAGAGCAACTCAACTCTAATACTTAAGCATAACAAGAGAATTGATTGGTATTTCACTGGTGGTCCAGTAGTTAAGAACCCACCTGCCAGCACAAGGGACACAAGTTTGATCCCTAGTCTGGGAAGATTCCATGTGCCAAGGAGCAACGAAACCTGTGCACCGCCACTACTGAGCCCATGCACCCCAGAGCCTGTGTCCACAGCAAGAGAAGCCCCTGCAATGAGAAGCCCACATGTTGAAACCAGCCCCTAGTCGCTGCAACTAGAGAAAGCTCACACGCAGCAAGGAAACCCAACACAGTCAAAAATGAATAAATAAATAGATAAATAATAATGAAGAAAGAGAAAAGGGAATTAGTCTCATTGCTGCGTCCAGAATAAGTCTGCTGGGCTTCAGTCATGGCTGGTTGCAGGAACTCCAAAAATGGCTTCAGGATTTGATGGGTGTTATCTTTTCCCTTATAGTTTTATTCTCAAGTTGTCTCTCTCCATGTGGAGAAAAGTGACATGAAAGGAAACAGATACATACACACAAACTGGCAACACATGCGGAAAGAGAATATCCCTTTTTGAAAAACATTGAGTCGTACTAAAGAAAGATTGTGCTCGTGTACCTATCCCTGAATTAATTACTGTAGTCAGACATGTGTAATCCCCTGATTGATCTGCTTTCTGTGTGACAGAAAGTCATACAAGAGTGACTTCCCTAAAATAAATAAAGTAACATAGTTTTCCTCAAAAGGAAAATAGATGTGGGGCAGCAAAACCATAGATGTCAATTATACAGCAGATCCCCTGCTCTCTGATTAGCTCAACTTCTCTCATGGGATACGAAATGTACAAAAAGTGGAGGCAAGGGTTAAGTATGACTTTGTACAACTAGAACTTGAGCATACACAGCATTTTCCTGGAAAGTTAAACATTAATAATGTCCAGTTTTCCAGCCAAAGGTTTCAAAATGCTATTCACAATATGTAGGCCAACGAGTTTTTCATGAAATTATTTTCCCTTTAAGCAAAAAGTCTGGGTTAAGTACCTAGTGAAATAGAATCTCATTACCATGCTGCTGGCAGGCAGCAAGGTGCAACACTAGAATTTGAAATCAGAACTGAGTTCAAGGTTTGGCTAGGATAGTAGTTGCCTTGTGACCTTGGAAAAAATGTTCTTTTTGACTTCAGCTTTCTCATTAGCAGATTGAGGGCATTAGAACAAGCAACACTTGTGCCCAGGCTTATCCAGAAACAAAGCAAGCAGTTCGTTTCCTCCACATATCCAACATTCCTCTCTTCCAGATTATCTATTATTCTTGTGCCCAGATGTTTTCAGTTGCACTCAAGTATTCCTTATTACCTGGTACTTTCCATCCTATTCCTGGAATAAAATAATAGTAATAATTCTGTCTAGACTCTCTAAATGCTTACCTGATTGGTATTAGTGATTTTTTTTAGTTATCTGTGCACTTTCATAGAACTAAACTTTGGGGATTACAGTTAATGCTATGATTCTTAGAAACATTTAGAGGAAACCACCAGTGAATCTTTTCAATTTTCTTCCCCCATCCCAAAGTTCTGTGTTGTGAAAATGGCCATCCTCGGATATATAAATGTGTTTAGGTTTGTGGGTGGAAGATGGGATGTTTTGGTTTATTTTTAAGTGGGCATATTTTGTAGTAACTGCCAATAGCTATGCCTCATTGGTTTTATTAGTACAGTATTCATGTTCAGTGTTTGACAAATCGTGTTTTGTTAGTGCTATATCAAATAGTCACCCAGACTCTTCCTAGACTTTAAACAGGCAGAGTCTTTTACTTAGGTCATGAATCTTGAAAAACTGTCCCGAAGAAAGGGGAGTAGAAGAAAAATTTCAACTGAAGACCTTACTTATTGATCAGGTCTCCTTTAACTATCCTTGGCTATGCATTTTTTTACTTTAAATATATAATGATAGAATACTAAGTATATAGAGACAACAGTCAATTGTATGCCCATCTGGCTATATTCTGATATATTGATAATTTAAAAGGCAAATGTATTTCATTATGAGCTGCTCTGTGCATGTCCAGTCATATCTGATAGTTTGCAACCCCGTGGACTGTAGCACGCCAGGCTCTTCTGTCCGTGGATTTTCCAGACAAGAATAATGGAGCAGGTTGGCATTTTCTTTTACAGAGCATCTTCCTGACCCAGGGATCCAGTCTGTGTCTCCATGTCTCCTGCATTGGCAGGTAGATTCTTTACCACTGAGCCATATGGAAAGCCCTGTTTCATTATAGCAATTTTTAAGTTTTTATTTAAAAATTTTAATTTTTATTTTGTATTAGGGTATAATATTTACAATGTTGTGTTAGTTTCGGATGCACGGCAAAATGATTAGGTTATAGATGTACATGTATCCATTCTTTTTCAGATTCTTTTCCCTATAGGTTATTGTAGAATACTGCTTAGAATTCCCTGCATTATCTAGTAGGTCCTTGTTCCAATAAATAATTGTAGTTAAAAACAATGCTATGAGTTTAAATTAAAAGGACAAAATGTAGTGTAGCTAATGTTTCTTACAGAAGCTTCTTAAGAGACTCTTGCATTTTCATTTTGGTAGTGTTTACATAAGCAACATTAGGCTTGGAGTCAAAAACACTGGACTGAGGTTGCAACTCTGGAACTAAGAGCTCTGTGACGTCTTCACTGCTATTAACCTTAAATAAATTTAAAAAATAGTATTTTTTCCTTGCATAAAAATTATTATGCTCTCAATAACCTTTACAGACACTATAAATTAACTCTGTGATACTATCATCCTCATTTTAAGGATGAGCTGAAGCTTCAAATAAGTTAAAATTTTAGAATCGGTGGTATAAGTAAATGACACCAGGCCTGACGTCAGTGTGTGAGACCTAAATCTTATCACATCAAATTCCCACCCCGTCAGTCCACTATACACCACCTAACAAATTGCTGCCTTGGAATACTTTCTAGTTTGTTATCATTTGAACACCCGGGCACACACACACACATTTATTTTAGGAAAGATATTATGTTTTTAAATTAAAATAATTATACACTTGTTTTGATTTCTAGAGTTTTAAGTTAATTTCTAAAAACCTCCTTCATTAAAAATTTTTCAAAAACATGCTCCCAACAGGTTTAGATTTTCACTTCGTTTATAGAAAGTATTCATTGGGTTTATGTAGTTCAGTTCAGTTCAGTCCCTCAGTCGTGTCCAACTCTTTGTGACCCCATGGACTGCAGCATGCCAGGCTTCCCTGTCTATCACCAACTCCAGGAGCTTACTCAAACTCATGTCTATCAAGTCGGTGATGCCATCCAACCATCTCATCCTCTGTTCTCCTTTTCTCCCACCTTCAATCTTCCCCAGCATCAGGGTCTTTTCCAATGAGTGAGTTCTTTACATCAGGTGGCCCAACTGTTGGAGTTCAGCTTCAGCATTAGTCCTTCCAATAAATATTCAGGACTGATTTCCTTTAGGATGGACTGATTTGATCTCCTTGCAGTCCAAGGAGTCTTCTCCAACACTACAGTTCAAAAGCATCAATTTTTCAGCACTCAGCTTTTTTTATATTCCGGCTCTCACATCCATACATGACTACTGGAAAAACCATAGCTTTGACTATAACAACCTTTGTTGGCAACGTAATGTCTCTGCTTTTTAATATGCTGTCTAGGTTGGTCATAACTTTTCTTCCAAGGAGTAAGCATCTTTTAATTTCACGACCGCAGTCACCATCTGCAGTGATTTTGGAGACCAAAAAAATAAAGTCTATCACTGTTTCCATTGTTTCCCCAATGTTTGCCATGAAGTGATGGGAACAGATGCCATATTCTTAATTTTCTGAATGTTGAGCTTTAAGCCAGTTTTTTCACTCTCCTTTTTCACTTTCATCAAGAGGCTTTTTTATTTCTCTTTGCTTTCTGCCATAGGATGATGTCATCTGCATGTTGAGGTTATTGATATTTCTCTCGGTAATCTTGATTCCAGCTTGTGCTTCATCCAGCCCAGTATTTTGCATAATATACTCTGCATATAAGTTAAATAGCAGTATACAGCCTTTATGTACTCCTTTTCCTATTTGGAACTAGTCTATTGTCCCATGTCCAGTTCTAACTGTTGCTTCTTGACCTGCATACAGATTTCTCAGTAAGCAGGTCACTTGGTCTGGTAGTCCCATCTCTTGAAGAATTTTCCAGTTTGTTGTGATCTGCATAGTCAAAGGCTTTGGTGTGGTCAATAAAGCATAATTAGATGTTTTTCTGGAACTCTCTTGCTTTTTCGATGATCCAACAGATGTTAGCAATTTGATCTCTGGTTCCTCTGCCTGTTCTAAATCCAGCTTGAACATCTGGAAGTTCATGGTTCACATACTGTTGAAGCCTAGCTTGGAAGATTTTGAGCATTACTTTGCTAGCATGTGAGAAGAGTGCAGTTGTGTGGTAGTTTGAACATTCTTTGGCATTGCCTTTCTTTAGGATTTGAATGAAAACAGACCTTTTCCAGTCCTGTGGCCACTGCTGAGTTTTCCAAATTTGCTGGCATATTGAGTGCAGCACTTTCACAGCATCATCGTTCAGGATTTGAAATAGCTCAACTGGAATCCCACCACCTTCACTGGCTTTGTTTGTAGTAATGCTTCCTAAGGCCCACTTGACTTTGCACTCCAGGATCTCTGGCTCTAGGTGAGTGATTACACCATTGTGGTTATCTGGGTCATAAAAATATTTTTTCGTATAGATCTTCTGAGTGTTTTTGCCACCTCTTCTTAATATCTTCTGCTTCTGTTAGGTTATTTCTGTCCTTTATTGTGCCCATCTTTGCATGAAATGCTCCCTTGGTGTCTCTAATTTTCTTGAAGAGATCTCTAGTCTTATTCTATCGTTTTCCTCTGTTTCTTTGCATTGATTGCTGAGGAAGGCTTTCTTATCTCTCCTTGCTATTCTTTGGAACTCCGCATTCAAATGGGTATATCTTACCTTTTCTCCTTTGCCTTTTGTTTCTCTTCTTTTCTCAGCTATTTATAAGGCCTCCTAACACAACCATTTTCCTTTTTGCATTTCGTTTTCTTGGGGATGGTCTTGATCATTGCCTCCTGTACAGTGTCACGGATCTCTCTTCATAGTTCTTCAGGCACTCTGTTAGATTGAATCCCTTGAATCTGTTTGTCACTTCCACTGTATAATTGTACGGGATTCGATTTAGGTCATACCTGAATGGTCTAGTGGTTTTCCCTACTTTGTTCAATATAAGTCTGAATTTTGCAATAAGGATTCCATGATCTGAGCCACAGTCAGCTCCCGGTCTTGTTTTTGCTTTTTGTAGAATAAATGTTTATTATTATATTTTTCTCAAAATGGCTAAGCATTTGTCACCTAGAACTTCTAAGTGAATAACCCAACTTCCCCTACAGATTTTGAGTGTGATTGTTTCTGTCTAGCAATCAAGTCATTGCCAATCTGAATTGATTCCTTTTCATAATTAATTTCCATTTCCTACAAAGACAGTTTCCCTCTTAATTATTTCTTCTCATAGATGTCCTGGCCATTTTGTACATATTTGTCATAAAAATTTTTAGAATAATTAAAAAATGATTTTTCCAAAATCCAACCCAAGTTAATATTGATTCAGTTCATAGTATCAACTTAAGGTAAATGAAATAATATACATTTACCACCATGAATCTTTCATTCCAAGGAAACAGGAATATGTCTTTGAAACTATTCAAGTCCATTTTTGTATCTGTGTAGTTTTTTAATGTTTTTTTTTTTTTTCCTGTAGATCTTATTTCTTTTTTGTTTAATATATTTCTAGGGTTTTATTTATAAATTTTATCTCAGATTTCTCTTCTTGGATTACTGAAATTCCCCTTATACAACTCTGTTTATCCCCATAATTCTCATTTATAAATAACAGTTCTATGAACATGTCTGCATATGAATATTTAATTTTGAAATCATCAATATTCAGACAGATATAACAAAATACTAAAGCCCTATAGATTTTTTTTTCTTTCTTGACCAAAGTAATCTTTTGTCACACACACACACACACAAACTTTCAAAGAAAATTTAAGATACTTAGTACTGCCTACACAAAGACTCTAACATTCCTTCCTGAATGTCATTTTCAATGTGGGGTAACTTTAATGGACATACTGGCCAGATGGTATTTTTTATGCAAGAAAATTTAAGAAGACTCCTATTGCCAGAGTATCATGCTAAACTAGTTAAAATATGTGTGCTACACCTTCCAGAGCATGAGGCCTTCCTAACAATTGTTAGATACAAAAGCAATTGATGTAATCAATAGGCTACATAAGTGAAAGAGAAGTATTTAAATTTAACAATCAATGCAGTAGGTAGGGGCATTTATTTATTTGTCTTTTTTTCCTTTTTACTTGTGGTTAGTAGATTAAAAAACAAAACAAAACAAAACAGAACAGCACACTCTATTTGGCCTTTTTTTTTTTTTTTCAAGTTGCTCAGTCGTGTCCAACTCTCTGCATCTCCATGGGCCATAGTCCAGCAGGCTCCTCTGTACTCATGGGATTCTCCAGGCAGTAATACTGGAGTGGGTGCCATTCTCTTCTCCAGGGGATCTTCCTGACCCAGGAATCGAACTGGGGGTCTCCTTTTTGCAGGCGGATTCTTTACCAGCTGAGCTACCAGGGAAGCCCTGTTCGGCATGCCTAGAGCTTATTAACAGACTGACAGCAAATGTTGTGAATGGGTTTAAGTAAAATGTATTCTGGAACATAGACATCGTTGGCATCTCTATCACCAACTCGATCACGGACATGAGTTTGGGTAAGCTCTGGGAGTTGGTGATGGACAGGGCAGCCTAGCATGCTGCATTCCATGGGGTCACAAAGAGTCGGACACAATGGAATGACTGAACTGAACTGATTCTGGAACAGTTGCATTTTTGATTGAGAGATGTCTCTCACAGTGAGATTTATTAAATATTGTACTTCTAAAGGGAATAGCAACACACTCCAGTATTCTTGCCTGGAGAATTCCATGGACAGAGGAGTTTGGTGGGCTACAGTCCATGGGGTCACAAAGAGTTGGACATGACTGAGTGACTAACACATATAAATGTTAAACCCACTTACACATATATTCTGAATTGTACAGTGAGTCAAAATTTGAAATTTGGGGCCAAATAATTCTTTATTGTTAGTTCTCGTCCAGTTTTAGATCAATTAAAATGTCTCTGGTCACTGACAAATGTCCCCGGAAAGGCAAAATTAATGCTATTTGGTAGCAGCACTGCATTAACTTAAAAGTAAAAATTTTGAGAATCCATTTTCCTTTTTATTTTTTGAGGTGTTATCAACATGCAAAAATCTGTACCTATTTAATGTATATGTGTTGATGAGTTAGAATGCCTGTGCAAGTGCCATAAACAATGCCTTAAACATAAACGTCATCTATAAATGTTTTTTCCCTATTTTTTTTTTTTGGTAATAATAGCATTTACCATTAGGTCTACCATCTTAATTTTTTAAAGTGTATTAGACACTGCTGTTGTTGCTGCTAAGTCGCTTCAGTCGTGTCCGACTCTGTGCGACCCCATAGACCGCAGCCCACCAGGCTCCTCCATCCATGGGATTTTCCAGGCAAAAGTACTGGAGTGGGGTGCCATTGCCTTCTCTGCTTTGCATTCATAAGTATTATAAAATATTATAAATATCCTATAAATATCAATGAACATGAGAGGGCAGATACATCTTTAGGATCTTAATTTCAGTTCATTTTGGGTATATGCTCAGAAGAGTAATTGCCGGATCATATAGTATTTCCATTTTTTGAGGAAACCGCATGCTGTTTTGGGGCTTCCCTGATAGCTCAGTTGTTAAAGAATCCACCTGCAATGCAAGAGACCCCAGTTCGATTCCTGTGTCAGAAAGATCCACTGGAGAAGGGATTGGCTACCCACTCCAGTGTTCTTGGGCTTCCCCTGTGGCTCAGCTGATAAAGTATCCCCCTGCAGTGCGGGAGACCTGGGTTCAATCCCTGGGTTGGGAAGATCCCCTCAAGAAGAGCAAGGCTACCCACTCCAGTATTCTGGCCTGGAGAATTCCATGAACTGTATAGTCCATGGGGTCACAAAGAGTTGGACACAACTGAGCAATTTCACTTTCATGCTGTTTTCACTAATAGCTGTACCAATTTACAGTCCCCCCAAAATGTACAACAGTTCCATTTTTTCCACATGCTTGCCAACATTTGTTATCTCATATCTTGTTGATACTAACTATCCCAACATTTAGTATAAGGTGGCATCTCATCGTGGTTTCTACTTGGATTTCCACGATGTTGAACACATTTTAATATACCTGATGGACATTTGTACATATGTCTTCTTTGAAAAATATCTATTCAGATATTTTTCCCACTTTAAAATGAGGTGTTTTTTCTGATATTGACATGTAGGAGTTTCTTATGTGATTTGGATACTAATCTTTTATGAAATATATGATTTGAAAATATTTCCTTCCTTTACATAGGCTTTTTCTTCACTTGGCTAATTGTTTTCTTTGTTGTGCAGTAGTTTTTTAGTTTGATATAGTCCCATTTGTCTTTTTTTTTTTTTTTTTTGCCTGTACTTCTGGTGTCATTTCCAATAAATATTTTTTCCAGTGTCAATTTCAAAATACTTTTCCCTATATTTTCTTTTATTTTTAACAATTTCAGGGTTCCTTTACTGCTCTAGTTTCTTTTCTACACATTTACTCCTCAGTCTACCACAGTTTGGTTTCTGTCAATATATGGGTGCTAAAATTCCTCATTACCATGACCATTAAACTTTCAGTTGCTTAATCCTTGGTATATTCTGTCTCTGTTTTAAATTCTGAAATATTTGACATCCCCAATCCCTTTCCTTTAAGGAAACAACTTTGTATACAGCCACAATTTAAAAATGAATATTAAGGGATGAAAATTGCCATTCATCATTAACTCAGTATATATTACGTATGTATTAAGTCACTATGCTGAATATTTGTTTTGCCTGATTATTATCACACTAACCATTGATTGTGGCTTATTAGACAGATCTGACACTGTTGAGCATGGTCATCTTGAAATTTAATTTGCTTTCTCACAATCCCAAGAACCTGTCATGGGACCAGGTTCTGGTTCTTCTTTTATCTCCTTTTGCCATGTGCCCGAGAGAATTACCCGTGACCTTTTTCTTTTGCTAGTTGCAAATTTCTCTGTTCCCTGTTTTTCCATAATTTTTTTGGAGTAGAATTATTTTAAAATGTTGTATTAGTTTCTGTTGCACAGCAAATTGAATCAATTATACATATATCTTATTTGTTGTATTTTCTTCCCATTTAGGTCACCACAGAGCACTGAGTAGGGTTCCCCAAGCTATAAAGTGTGTTCGCATTAGTTATCTGTTTTATATGTCTATCAATAGTGTATGTATGTCAAACCTAATCTCCCAGTTCATCCCATTCCTCCTCTTTCCCCCCTTGGTGGCTGTATGTTTGTTCTCTATGTTTGTGTCTCTATTTCCATTTTGCAAATAAAATCTGTACCATTTTTCTAGATTCAACATACATGTGGAAATATACAATATTTGTTTTTCTGTTTTTGACTTACCTCACTCTGTGTGAAAAAAATAAATAAATAAATTGAAGAGGATAGAAATCCTAGAGATAAACCCACATAATTATGGCCACCTAATCTGACAAAGAAGGCAAGGATATACAATGGAATGAAGAAGGCCTCTTCAAAAAGTGATGCTGGAAAAACTGGACAGCTACATATAAAAGAATAAAATTAGAACACTCCCTAATGCCATACAGAAAAATAAACTCCAAATGGATTAAAGATCTGAAGGTAAGGCCAGACATTATAAAACTCATAGAGGAAACCATAGGCAGAACACTCTGTAACATAAATCACAGCAGGATGTTTTTTCACCCACCTCCCAGACTAATGAAAATAAAAACAAAATTTAACACATGGACTCTCTCTTGGATACTTCTATCCCTGTGCTTTGGTTGCAGGATGAAACAGTTACTTTGTCTGCTCTTTCTGTGATGCTCTTGCTTAGAGGTGCCCCCAGATCATTTCATTTTGTCGGTTTCACTGGGAAATATTGGGAAGATAATAACAACAGTGCAAAAACAAAATACACAAAAATACAGTGAAAGAACCCAGTTTTGAGACTTCTAAACACTGTTGGGTGTGCCCGGCAATTTATAAATCCCTCAGATACAATGCATAAAAGTCTATTTTACTTCTCCCTGATTGTGATTGAAGAATGGATTTCAGATGGCAGCTGCCATGTGATCTCACAAACTTTTTCTCTAAAGATTCTGTTTCCTTGAGTCTTTCCCATCCACAAGGAGAAACAATGTGAGCAGAGTTCTTTCTTGCAGATGATGTTCATAATAATATTCATTTTTTGTGTGTTTCTGTTCCTCATTTCAGTTGTAAAATTCAAAGTAAATGAGAAGAAATTATCAAGACTTTTCTTCTTTAACATGTACAAAGTGTCATTTACATCATTTTTATTGTTTTATTTAATAAATATTTAAATGAGCAAACACATTTGTGCCTGACCCCTGCTACAAATATTTCCCCATCTTCTTAAACAACAAATGGCATTGTCTTGGACATGTCAAAAATAAAAGATAATGATGATCAGAGTTGGATTAACTGTGTCCATCTCGGCTTCTCCCTCCTTTCCTTTCTTTCCTCTCCTGCTTCCTCCCATATAATTCAACACTTCCTTATGCAAGATCCAAGAGGCTTCCCTTGTGCCATTGCCCCGCAGATATTGGTTGAGAGGCATTTCAGATATTTTAGTTAGATCAGATCAGATAAGTCACTCAGTCGTGTCCGACTCTTTGCGACCCCATGAATTGCAGCACGCCAGGCCTCCCTGTCCATCACCAACTCCCGGAGTTCACTCAGACTCATGTCCATCAAGTCAGTGATGCCATCCAGCCATCTCATCCTCTGTCGTCCCCTTCTCCTCCTGCCTCCAACCCCTCACAGCATCAGAGTCTTTTCCAATGAGTCAGCTCTTCACATGAGGTGGCCAAAGTACTGAGTTTCAGCTTTAGCATCATTCCTTCCAAAGAAATCCCAGGGCTGATCTCCTTCAGAATGGACTGGTTGGATCTCCTTGCAGTCCAAGGGACTCTCAAGAGTCTTCTCCAACACCACAGTTCAAAAGCATCAATTCTTCGGCGCTCAGCCTTCTTCACAGTCCAACTCTCACATCCATACATGACCACAGGAAAAACCATAGCCTTGACTAGACGGACCTTTGTTGGCAAAGTAATGTCTCTGCTTTTGGATGTGCTATCTAGGTTGGTCATAACTTTCCTTCCAAGGAGTAAGTGTCTTTTAATTTCATGACTGCAGTCACCATCTGCAGTGATTTTGGAGCCCAGAAAAATAAAGTCTGACACTGTTTCCACTGTTTCCCCATCTATTTCCCATGAAATGATGGGACGGGATGCCATAATCTTTGTTTTCTGAATGTTGAGCTTTAAGCCAACTTTTTCACTCTCCACTTTCACTTTCATCAAGAGGCTTTTGAGTTCCTCTTCACTTTCTGCCATAAGGGCGGTGTCATCTTCATATCTGAGGTAATTGATATATCTCCCGGCAATCTTGATTCCAGTTTGTGTTTCTTCCAGCCCAGCGTTTCTCATGATGTACTCTGCATATAAGTTAAATAAACAGGGTGACAATATACAGCCTTGAGGTACTCCTTTTCCTATTTGGAACCAGTCTGTTGTTCCATGTCCAGTTCTAACTGTTGTTTCCTGACCTGCATATAGGTTTCTCAAGAGGCAGATCAGGTGGTCTGGTATTCCCATCTCTTTCAGAATTTTCCACAGTTTATTTTGATCCACATAGTCAAAGGCTTTGGCATAGTCAATAAAGCAGAAATAGATGTTTTTCTGGAACTGTCTTGCTTTTTCGATGATCCAGCGAATGTTGGCAATTTGATCTCTGGTTCGTTTGCCTTTTCTAAAACCAGCTTGAACATGAGGAAGTTCACGGTTCACATATTGCTGAAGCCTGGCTTGGAGAATTTTGAGCATTACTTTACCAGCGTGTGAGATGAGTGCAATTATGCGGTAGTTTGAGCATTGTTTGGCATTGCCTTTCTTTGGGATTGGAATGAAAACTGACCTTTTCCAGTCCTGTGGCCACTACTGAGTTTTCCAAATTTGCTGGCATATTGAGTGCAGCACTTTCACAGCATCATCTTTCAGGATTTGGAATAGCTCAACTGGAATTCCATCACCTCCACTCGCTTTGTTCGTAGTGATGCTTTCTAAGGCCCACTTGACTTCACATTCCAGGATGTCTGGCTCTAGGTCAGTGATCACACCATCGTGATTATCTGGGTGGTGAAGATCTTTTTTGTACAGTTCTTCTGTGTATTCCTGCCACCTCTTCTTAATATCTTCTGCTTCTGTTAGGTCCATACCATTTCTGTCCTTTATCAAGCCCATCTTTGCATGAAATGTTCTTTCAGTATCTCTGATTTTCTTGAAGAGATCTCTAGTCTTTCCCATTCTGTTGTTTTCCTCTATTTCTTTGCATTGATTGCTGAGGAAGGCTTTCTTATCTCTTCTTGCTATTTTTTGGAACTCTGCATTCAGATGTTTATGTCTTTCCTTTTCTCCTTTGCTTTTCACTTCTCTTCTTTTCACAGCTATTTGTAAGGCCTCCCCAGACAGCCATTTTGCTTTTTTGCATTTCTTTTCCATGGGGATGGTCTTGATCCCTGTCTCCTGTACAGTGTCACAAACCTCATTCCATAGCTCATCAGGCACTCTTTCTATCAGATCTAGGCCCTTAAATGTATTTCTCACTTCCACTGTATAATCATAAGGGATTTGATTTAGGTCATACCTGAATGGTCTGGTGGTTTTCCCTACTTTCTTCAATTTAAGTCTGAGAGTCTTCTGTTTTCCCCATATATCTAGGGAAATACAGTGTTGAGATTTTAACTTAAAAATGTAAACTCAATTTTCACCCACAAATATTGTTCATGTATCATGTGTTATGGCCTGACCCGAATTTTTAGCCAGTTTCTAGGAAGTGAGCCAAGCTTTTGAAACCTGCCTGCCATGCATGATACAGTCCGGTCTTCACATCAGACATGACCTTGATGTTTGTTTTTTATCCTATAATCACTTTTAAGAAAACTAGGCTGTAGTTGAGGGACAAAGTAAATCAATAAACGCTCTAAAATGGGATTGGGTTATCTGAACCGTAATTTCGTACCATAGACCAGTGCCTAGGTTAAAAATAGACCCTGTTTTCTCCTACAGGCTTGTGAAAAGAAACATGCTTAGCATTTCAGAACTTTGTACTGTGAAGTTTTCAAAATATGTTTTCTGTTGAAGGAATAGAAAATAACTCAATGTTTTCTGACATTTTTATGGTAGTTTTAGAGACTGTATATGATTTTGGATTATTATTATAAATCATTAAGTGATCTCCACAAGGTCAACTTTTTGCTCATTTATATAGAATTTTAGTATTATGTTTAGAGTGTTATAAATGTTGAATCATTCAGCAGAAAATTAGTTCACTGTAAAGGATTTTCAAAATAGAAACATCATGGTTGAAAATGGAATGTTATTCCTTTACCTAATATCTACTATATCAGCTTTTGATCTGATTAATTATTTTTTAATATGTGATGACTCTTAAATGCTGAAATAGGAAAACTTTTCATTCTTTAAAAGATACCTGTTGACCATTAAAAATTATTATTTTTAATGTATCTATTCCATAAAATTCCTATTATTTTTTCATCTTTCTTAAAGCATACAAAACCAAACAAAATGCCAATGACAGATTTTATTCTTTATCTTAACTGGCAGAATTAGAAAACAAGATTATAAATTAGTGAAGTAATATTAGATTATGAAAGAGCTTTCAGATAGTAATTTTTATAGGCTAAAACTTTTCTTGTGAAGCCCAAATGACTCCAAGATGTAATTTCTGAAAAACCACATAAATTATTTATGGATAATCTGTTGAAAATATCCTTCTTAAGTGGATGTTTTAGAAAATTTCCCCCAAATCCCAAAGCGTTAGTTAGAACATACCTCAAAAACCTTAAATAAAAGCTGTTTACACTATCATTAAAACAGCAATTCAAGGAATTGGAATATAATAAATAGGACATTTATTAATTCTAGTTAACAGGTAAAGACAATGAATAAAGTAAACTAGGTAAAGACAATGAATGACCTAGTTACGATTAGGCAAATTTGATTTAATGCAGAAGTAGCACTAAAATTCCTTAGGAATATCTGATTTTGTAATATTCCTTAATGAAAATCTCTTGTAGCTTCTATAAAGCCAAAACTCTAAGAGAATTTTATAAATAACACAATTGAAAAATTTTATCGAGAATACAAGATACAGACAGAGCAAGCTTCTCCTTCTATTTTCCTACCTCCAAATATGTATTGACTCTGTTCATTTTTGTCTGTTTTCCCTGTCACCATTTCAGTTTACGCCCCCATCCTCAGCTACCCGTCACTGAGTAGGAGACTTCCTCTTGCTTTCACTCCAAACTCCCTCCAATCTTTTCTGCACTTACAAGCCATCAAAATCTTTGAAATCACAAATTACTCTCTAAAATCACTTTTTTTTTTTTTTTGCTCTTAGAATAATGTACCAATACTATTCCAAGTCTCATAAATCCATGTCTGATCTTGTCCTGGTATGACCTTGCATTTAACTCACTTGTGCTACCTTCTCCATTCCTCCAGCCGCAGTAAACCCTTTAAATGTCCTACGATTGCTCTAGTCTCAGAGCCTTCTTACCTGCCCTTCCTTCTATCTGGAATGTCTTTGCTCTTTGCACAGCAGACATTCTCACATTTTTCAAGACTTCTCATGTCACTTCTCAGCGACATCTTTCCTAACCATTCTGTCTAGGTAGCTCTAATTATTGTCCTTATTGTCCCTTGTTTATTTCCCTGTCAGTTATTTGCCACAATTTGTAGATGTGTTTTTAGGGAAGAAAGAAATGTTCTTGTACCTTCTTGGTTCTTCTGGCTGATCTAAGAATTACAACACAGATTAACAGGGGAACCTCAAAGTTTAATGATGTTGTTCAGTCGCTAAGTTGTGTCCAACTCTGTGATCCCATGGACTGCCACACACCAGCATTCTCTGTTCTACATCATCTCCCAGATTTTGCTCAGATTCATGTCCATTGGGTCAGTGATGCTATCTAATCATCTCATTATCTGCCATCCCCTTTTCCTTTTGTCTTCAATCTTTGCCAGTTCAAAGTTTAATAACATGCATATATGGAAGAGGTCCAGGAAAACTGAGTTACTAAAATAGCTGAAACCCTTTCCTTAGATACCATCTTCAACTAAAGACTAAAGGGGATGTTGGGGTTGTGGTTTGGAACTTTGAAAAGGGGAAAGGCACATAGATGGAAAAGCAAGTTTTAGATGAACAAATGTTTGCTGGGCCATGAAGAGACAAGATGACACAGACTAGACTCTGAACTCAGAGAGTATCTCCGCCATACCCAACACATATTCACTGCAGACATCTCTGGTGATAGCTTGATCCCTGTAATTGACCCTCTGTCTAAAAATTTCAGGCCATTCAGTTCAGTCGCTCAGTCATGTCCGTCTCTTTGCAACCCCATAAATCGCAGCATGCCAGGCCTCCCTGTCAATCACCAACTCCCGGAGTTCAGGCCATTAAGGAAGGCCAAAGTTTTTTTTCCTGAGTCTTTTGGGCCTTGATTCTTTTTCAATAGAAATAATCTGCAGGTGAGAGAGACATTTTGGGTGGTGAATTTTGTTCCACTACCCATGTATATTTTATACACACATACACCTTCATACACATATGCATGTATCTGTATCTGTTTATCTATCTAGAGAAAGAGGGAAAGAGAAAGGAAGAAACCAGAGGGGTCAATAGGTAGATTGTTGCTTTTGACTTGTTTACTTGACTATTGCTAAATCCATAAAGGCAAGAACCATACATATTTTATTCACTAAAATATATCCAGTGCCTGGGATAATGCATGGCCCATAATAAGTATTCAATAAATTTTATGAATGAATAAAAAAATGAGATGTTTGAGATGGTTGAATGAGGATGAGATGGTTGTATGGCATCACTGACTCGATGGGCATGAGTTTGAGCAAGCTCGGGGCGTTGGTAGTGGACAGGGAAGCCTGGCGTGCTGCAGTCCCTGGGGTCACAAAGAGTCAGACACTGCAGAGCGACTGGACTGAACCAAAAAAGAATGAATGAAAGAGTTAATACCTAAATTCAAGCACCTGCTTCCCTTATGGCTCAGCTGATAAAGAATCCGCCTGCAATTCGGGAGACCTGGATTCCATCCCTGGGTTGGGAAAATCCCCTGGAGAAGGGAAAAGCTACCCACTATTCTGTGGGTATTCTGGCCTGGAGAATTCCATGGACTGTATAATCCGTGGAGTCCCAAAGAGTCGGACACAACTGAGTGACTTTCATTTTCATGCACCTAGATGATTGTTCACTAAGTTTTAAGAATTTCAGCCCAAAACTTTCTACTATGCAATTTTGAACCCCGAGCCACAGCAGAATGTCCACCTCTGACACACAGCTTTTCCTCATTTTCTCCCTTTAACTCTACTTCAAATGTGTTTGTTTTCACTATTCTAAAATCAAGTATTTATTAAAGACTCTAATTGTATGTTATGTTTTATGTCCCCTGTTACTTCTAAGTTACTCAGTATAAGCTCCAAGTGCGTAGACATTATTTCCTTTTAAGAAGAAAACATCCAAAGTATTAAACTTCCATAGTACAGACTGTTAGGTAGATTCTTATCTTAATATATGCTGATTAACTTTGAAGACATCAAGGTTGACTCAAAGGCAGGACTTTCAGTCCCTCTGAGAAGCACAGTACATCTCCCAATGTTAATTTAAGCTTGACAGATGAGGGGTGAATTTATTTGTGAGAGAGTTCATATCATCATTGAGAAGCATTTATTCCTTCCTGAAAGGTTATTTTCTGCAAAATAAGATATAGTGCTTCATCCAGGCTTCCAGCTTGCTCTGTAACCGAACAATCCTTGGCATTTAGACGAAGTGTTATGTCCTCTAGCTAGGAAATGAGTTGTGAGAGGTATTTTTCATTTCTAACTTTTGATCATAGTAACATTTTCCGTAAGCTTATATGGAGACAGCCACTGCTAAGCAGGTTTATTTTCTCTGGGTCATAAAATAACATATGGGTGGAAAGAATCCGGTTATTGCTTTGGTTGAAAGAACTTCATAATGTCATGGAAAAAGAGTGGGTCACATCAGATGAGATGGATGAGACGGATAAGAGAATGTATCTCAGCTTTGACCTTTATGGTCTAGGCGACCTTTGGCAAGTTATTTAACTTCTATAAATCTTTTTTATTTTTATGTTATATCATAACTTCCTCATAAGGTACTAAGTTTTTAATGACACATTAGGAGTTTGACACATGATAACTTAAAGCAACAATACTAATAATGCAGACAATACCACTGGACTGAGACATGGAAATAGATATTTTGGTATATGCCTGCTTGCATGTGTGCTAAGTCATGTCTGACTCTTTTGTGATCCCATGGACTGTAACCTGCCAGGCTCCTCTGTCCATGGGATTTCCTAGGCAAGAATACTGGAGCAGGTTGCCATTTCCTCCTCCAGGGGATCTTCCTGACCCAGGGATCGGACCCATGTCTTCTGTGTCTCTTGCATTGGCAGGTGATTCTTTTCCACTGAGCCACCTGGGAAGCCTATTTCAGTATTTATCAACAGTTATTTTATCCATTAATTGTTCAAATTTAACCAGTGCTTTCTAGGTGACAGGCATTGAGCTAGGTATAAATCACTGAGAAAAACCACAGTAGTATCTTTTCTCATAAGATACACTGCTTTTTTATTGTTTCAATTTTATGGATATTTGAAAAAGATCGAAGGTTTTATTTTTTAAAGTTTTGATGAGTTAATATTGCGTTTTCCCAGTTGTGTTATTTTCATTCTTTTTAATTTTTTTTTAAACTGGAATATAGTTGATTTACAATGTTGATTACTTTCCCTTTCTTTTAAAGTTGGTACAACTTGTGGACTTTGCCCTCAACCTTTGGGAGAGTCTCAGGATATGATGATAACCCATAGGTGTTTCTTCAGTGTGCTTATGTGGTGATTTGTAATTGCTTTAGCCCTTACTTGCTAAGATTATAATCACTAGTATAATTATCTCCTTTACCAGAATATAAAACTTGCTATAGAAATTGTGGCAACCTTACTTACTATTATGTGCATATAATATGCATTACTGTATAATATTGAGGGAATAAAAAGATGAATAGATGAGTATTTCCCATGATTACACATGCTATGGGAGCTGCTGCTGCTAAGTCACTTCAGTCGTGTCCGACTGTGTGCGACCCCACAGACGGCAGCCCACCAGGCTCCGCCGTCCCTGGGATTCTCCAGGCAAGAACACTGGAGTGGGTTGCCATTTCCTTCTCCAATGCATAAAAATGAAAAGTGAAAGTGAAGTCGCTCAGTCGTGCCCAACTCTTAGCGACCCCATGGACTGCAGCCCACCAGGCTCCTTCGTCCATGGGATTTTCCAGGCAAGAGTACTGGAGTGGGGTGCCACTGCCTTCTCCAATGTGATTACAAATGCTGAAAGTTACCACCTCATTTTGAAACACTGATGTAAATAAGAAAAAGTAATTATGCAAATTCAAGGTTCTACATTCACGACATTTTAAAATTACATCCACTGAAAATGAAAAGTGATATGTGTTGGAAAGTAAAGTGCAATTAGTCTAACATATTTTCACTAAATTGTCAGATTATCTAGGAACGTTTAGGAAGCCAAGATTCTCAAATAAATAATCCCCCTAAATCAGTGAAGCTGATCCTTTGCACTATCTACGGACGTGAGACAGGGGTAAAGCGATTAATTCAGCTCCAAAATAATCCTCTAAAGTGCTCATCATCTTTAGTCTTTGCTCAAGAACTTTAAGAACCTGTCAAAAAACTGTAGAGAAATGAATGAAGCAGCACTGATTACAACGTGTTTCTTTGTCTAGCCCACTTGCTTGCTTTCTAATAAGTAAAAATTGTCGTGTAAATATTTCTTACAGAACCAAAAGAAGAAAACTGAACGTAGATAAATCACCTTTAATATATCATCCTTTGATGACTTAAGAACTTGTATGATCTTAAATGAGAGCATATGCTTGACTTTCCATAATTGTTGCTATCCATAGTCATAACATAACATGCTTTCCTTAATTTGGATACAAAGATGTAAATATAGACTGAACCATATTGAATTTGTATTTTTGTCCCTGTATAATATATAATGTATTATTCATACTGTCTTCACTATATTCACAGTAACATAAAATGAATATGGAACATCTTAGAAGATTTCCTATTGTCATTAACCCTTCTTCTCTTTGCTTATTTGAGGTAGATTTCTTAAAATGTCCTATAGATCAGGAAAACCAATGGAAATAGTTTGTGGTAAGACAGAAATTTTTCTTTGTTGCTAAAGAAAAAATATGAATGTCTCTACATGTACTTATATTTTTTGCATTTATTCAGAGTAACTATTAGCTTAGGGTGATGTTTTCTTATTTCAAAAATGCAATTTATTCTTGGAAAAGTGCCATCAAATCACATCCAATTAGTTCCGTAATATTTGGTGAACTAATGCAAAGAGTGTGCAGTACAAATAAATTGAAATATACTATGAATTCTGGGCAGAGTAAAGTTAAGGTTAAACTATTTCATATTAATGTAAATGTTGCACATATTCAGTCTGTTAATTCTAGATGTGTTGAAAGTGAAGATAATTCTTAAATGTAGCTCACCTCTATCTAATGAAAAAAAGATATAAATGAATCCAAAACATATTTGAGACTACAAGCAAACCAGATAGGCTAGATAATTCATCAGGAAGGTATGTTGAGAGTCTAACATCTATCGCATCCCTGCTACCACCTGCTACACATGAAGTCATAAGTTAGGGACATGATAAGTAAAAGTTGGATGGGCCACAGGAGTGAGGTATTGCTTTGGATTTGGGAGGCTTGGAAGAAATGCTGCTTCTCTCAATTCTTTTTTTTTTTAATTTTTATTTTTTTTTTCCAACTACAATTTTATTTTTAAACTTTACAAAATTGTATTAGTTTGCCAAATATCGAAATGAATCCGCCACAGGTATACATGTGTTCCCCATCCTGAACCCTCCTCCCTCCTCCCTCCCCATACCATCCCTCTGGGTCATCCCAGTGCACCAGCCCCAAGCATCCAGTATCGTGCATTGAACCTGGACTGGCAACTCATTTCATAAATGATATTTTACATGTTTCAATGCCATTCTCCCAAATCTTCCCACCCTCTCCCTCTCCCACAGAGTACAAAACACTGTTCTATACATCAGTGTCTCTTTTGCTGTCTCATACACAGGGTTATTGTTACTATCTTTCTAAATTCCATATATATGTGTTAGTATACTGTATTGGTGTTTTTCTTTCTGGCTTAGTTCACTCTGTATAATAGGCTCCAGTTTGATCCACCTCATTAGAACTGATTCAAATGTATTCTTTTTAATGGCTGAGTAATACTCCATTGTGTATATGTACAATAGCTTTCTTATCCATTCATCTGCTGATGGACATCTAGGTTGCTTCCATGTCCTGGCTATTATAAACAGTGCTGCGATGAACATTGGGGTACATGTGTCTCTTTCCCTTCTGGTTTCCTCAGTGTGTATGCCCAGCAGTGGGATTGCTGGATCGGAACTCCCATAATTATTAACCCCCTAAGTAAGTAAAATGCCTTAGACCTTCTCTGTGAAGAAATGTTTGAGAAGGTTCTCAAGATCACAGATTTTAAGAAACACAGTCTTTAAGCACAGTTAATGAAGTTGCAGTATCTGTATTCATCAAATTCAACTCCCTTAGTTTTACAGCACAGTTGGTGGGTTACAGTCATCCATAGTTTGAGAGACGGTTCTGAGTGTGGGAAAGAGTATGGACTTTGGAGTCAGAAAACCTGGGTCCAAAACTACCTTAAACTTTTATTAGTCTTGTATCCTTGGGCAAGTCAACTGCATTTAGAATCTAAGCCTTAAATTCCCTTCCCTGAAAAATATGGACACCAACATGTCTTTTGTATGGATTTTGTGAGTATTATTTAAGACCAGGCATGTGAAGTTCCTGGCCAGTCAGTATGACTGTGTTAAAAGTGTGTGGTCCCTCATCTCACAACAAAACATTTCCAGTTAAGGATCTCAAAGCACAATGAGGAAATGTAGTCCAGCAATCCTGCAGATAGAAAATAGAGGAAATGAAGATCCTTCTCTCTACCATCTCACTTCCCTGTTTGACTCTGGGACATTTACTTTCAGTTCACTGACCATTTCTTTCCACTTGTAGGAAACGAAGTGATTAAAGAAGGACCCAGACATTGAAAAGTCTAGGTTATGCCAGAGCTGCACTTCCACTAAGGAAGCACCTTCAGGGCACTGTTAATCCTGCTCTGTGAAGGAGAGGCCCTGGGGTGATCTTTTAAAAAGATTTAAAAACCTTCTGACATGTTTGCCATCTAAGCAAGTCTAGTGCTGCTACAGAGCAGCACAGGGAAGCTAGGAGCAACTTTAGAAAGTGGAAAAATAATGAGCCTTACTCCTCTTTTGCTAGAAGGGCCTTAGCAACTCTATGCCCTCTATTTTGCATGCCTGGAGGGGAGAATATACTGTGGATACCATGCTTCTCCTTTTCTTTAACCTCTCTGGTTTTCTTCTTCCCCAGCCACCACCCCCTTTTTTTCCCATCATTTTCTTATTTTTTTAAAGTTTTGTTTCCTTTTCTTCTTGTGTCCCCACTAACAGTCAAGTGGCATGAATGGATCATCGTCTACTATTTTTAAGTCCCAGTGATGTCAAGACTTAAATGTTCATTGCCCTTGTCAAATTCCTATCAGCGGATCTTTATAGATGGGAGTGTATTTCCAAGGATTATTGGCTCATCTCTCAGTGCTGCCTAGCATGGTCTCCTGCTTTTAACTAGGGACATTCGGTTTATCTGCTTCCTTAAACATCTTATAAATTTCTCCTCAATGGCACCCACACCTTGCCTACTTGCCAGCAGTACCTCTTGTCCTTGTCACTGCCTGCAAGTTAGCTCAGCTCACTTCCTTTAGTAGGCCTAATATGATTAACCTCAGATCATGTCTTTTCACTGTCTGGAGGTCTAACCATCTTTGCAAACACAGAAGATTCAAAATAGCACTCACTCTCTCCCTTTATTGTTATCTCCGCTCAGCAAACAGGATCCTATCCTAAGTTCTTGATCCCAGGGGAGAGCCTCACCTGGAAACCCTCTTTTTTTTCTTACTGTGTATGTCAAATCACTAGATAATCCTTAAAAAGAATGCCTCTCTACTATCTCTCGTGTCTTTTCTTGTGTTAGTTTTTCTCCATCCTTCCCAAATTCAATCCTCAAAACTTCTCTCCAGGATGTTTTCAGTAACCTTCTAGTTGGCTTCCTAATCAATATTCTTTTCCCTTTTATTACATTTTCCATCTGATTATCCACCTGACCTTTTTGAAGGTTAGTTTTGTTTACATTGTTTTACTGCTCAAAACTGTTATTTGCTACTAATTGTCTACAAGGGAAAATAATAAACTTAAACTAGACCTCTAGATTATCCTTTTCCAGTCCTATTTTATCAAGATCTTACTCCCTTTAGACTTCAGAACTATTTTACCCATTGTCCCTGATTTCCCTTGAACTTTCAGGCCTATGTCATGTCTATGTATTGTTCCTTCTGTCCTATAGATTCCCTCCCCATCCAATTTCCTTAGGCCTAGTCCAGTCTTCCTGGTTGTTACAAATGATGTGTCTGTGCCCTAGACACTGTGATTCTGATTCACACTGATGGCACATCTGAGTCCTGAGGGAGTTGAGACCACGAAACACAGGAGCAGCAGCCCTCAGCCAGTGACAGGAACTGGAAGAAAAAGTACCCTGATATATGAATCTGGGTTCTGCAGAGAAACAGAACCAATAAACGCATATATATTATAATAAGTTCAGTTCAGTCGCTCAGTCGCGCCGACTCTTTTTGACCCCATGGACTGCAGCACGCCAGGCCTCCGGTTCATCACCAACTCCTGGTGCCTACTCGAACTAATGTCCATCGCGTCAGGATCTCATCCTCTATCGTCCCCTTCTCCTCCTGCCTTCAGTCTTTCCCTGCATCAGGGGCTTTTCCACTGAGTTGGTTCTTCAAATCAGGTGGTCAAAGTATTGGGGTTTCAGCTTCATCATCAGTCCTTCCAATGAATATTCAGGATTGATTTCGTTTAGGATGGACTGGTTGAATCTCCTTGCCATCCATGCATAGGGATTTATTATAAGGAATTGACTCACATGATTATGGAGGCTGACAAATACCAAGATCTATAATTAGTAAACAGCAGACCCAGAAAAGCCAATGGTATAGTTCCAATCCAAGTTCAAAAGCCTGAGAACTAGGATTTCTGACGGTGTAAATTTCAGTCTGAATTTAAATTCGAAAGAAGACTGATTTCTTACTTAGCTCAAAGACAAACAGAGAGATAAAATTGTCTCTTACTCTACCTTTTTGTTCTATGCAAGCCTTCTAGGTGTTGATTAAAGCCCACCCACATTGGGGATGGTAATTTGCTTTTACACAGTCTAGGGACTCAAATGTTCATCTCATCCAAGAAAGAAATTCACATACCCATCCTGAAAAATATATTTTGTTCTGTTTTAATTATTTTAAGTTTTTCCAGTTTCATTGAAATATGGTTGACATAATTGAATTTATTTAGGTTCTACAGAATGATAATATATGTATATACCATGAAATGGTTGCCAAAATCAAGTCACTAATACATACATCATGTCCCACAGTTACCATTGTTTTTGTATGTGATGAGAACACCGAAGATTTACTTTCTTAGCAAACTTTCTGTACATTAGAGAATTATTAACATAATCACCGTGCTATACATTAGATCTCTTTCATTGTATAACAGAAAGTTTGTGCACTTTAGCCAGCATCTCCCTATTTCCTGGTAATCACTATTCTAGTCTCTGATTCCATGAGTTTTACTTTATTAGATTCCATATGCAGGTGAGATCATACATATTTGTCTTTCTGTCCCTGGTTTATTTCACTTAACATAATACCTTCTAAGTTCATCTAAATTTTGTTCCAAATTGCAGTGTTTTCTTGCACAATTTCTTGCACATTTTATGTATGCATTTATCTGTCAATGGATACTTAGGTCTTTTCCGTATCTTGGGTACTTGTGGATATTGTGAATAATGCTGCAGTGAACATGCAGATATCTGTTCAGGGTTCTGATTTGATTTCCTTTGAATAAATACTCAGAAATGGAATTGCTGGATCGTATAGTAATTCCATTTCTAATTTTTTGAGGACATTTCAGACTGTTTTTATAGTGGCTATGTCAGTTTACATTCCCATCAAGGATATTCAAAGATCCCTTTCCTCCAGATCCTCACAAACACTTGTTATCTCTTATTTTTTGATGATAGCCATTTTAATAGGTGTGAGGTGATATTATTGTTTTGGTTTGCATTTCCCTGGTGATTTGTGTATATATCTTCTTCGGAGAAATATCTTTTCAGGTCCTTGGTACATTTTTTAATTGTGTTATTTGTGTTTCGTCTTGCTATTGAGTTGTAGGAGGCCCTTAATACATTTTGGATATTAAACCTCATCAGATATATGGTTTGCAAATATTTTATCCCATTCTTTAGATTCCCTTTTCATTTTGCTGACCGTTCCTTTTGATGAACAGAAATATTTAAATTTGAGGTAACCACCCACATTTGTCTATTTTTGCCTTTGTTTCCTGTGCTTTTGTGTCAAATCCATTAAATCGTTGACAAGACCAATATCAAGGAGCTTTTACAGAATAATGTTTAATCAAATATCTGGACACCCTGTGCCCCAGTCAAGTTGACATATTAAATTAACCATCACAACTGATTCCCTTCCCTTATGGGAAGACAACTATGAGGTATATTCTTTATTTCTAAGATCGTTAGCTATTTTGGTCTCTAGTTCCTCAGTGTCCCTTCAGTCAACTCTATTAGTTTCTTTTCCCTATCCATCTCAACTTCCAGCTCCCCAACTCAACTTCATAAGATCACCCAAACTGCACACAGAGTCTAGTTTCAGTGTTAATGAAAGGCAATAGTTTCTCTTAAAAGTCATCTCCATGCAGACTTCCTTGGTTTCTGCAGGATGGGAATGCTTTCTACTATTTTGAACTGTTATATCACTCCTAGAAAGCCACCACTTACACATGGGTTTTTATTTTGTCTTTCCTGTTATCATTAGATTTCCTGATAAGTAAGAGGTATACAACTTTCACTTTCATATTTCTCACCTTTCTTTGTGACGTATGTGATATATTTAAAATTCAATTTATCTGTGTGTGTGTGTATGTATGTTTGCCCTACTTAACCAAGTTTTTTTTTTTTTTTTTCTTTTGTGTGAGAGGGCTATTTGAGGGGAAATATTTCAGGAGATTCAAAATCAAAATGTTCATTTACAAAACATTTTTTGAGGAGCGACTCTAAGGGTACAGTGGGGAGAAGAGATACACTTGTCAAATATCACTAGAGTCCCTGTGCAAGTACAGTTAGGCAATGCCTCCATATTCTCTCATCCTTCAGTTGCAGAGAAGTGTCCCAGTGCTTATTTTCTTGAAAGAGGTCACTTGTTAAGTTTTAGACAAGCTAAAATTCATTTGAGATGTAAAGCAATATCATCTTTTTAGTTTCTTTAGAATCTTGATCATTGACTTGCTAAGGCTCCTGATTCAACTACCCTTTTCAACTTTATGTAGCTCTCTCGTTTAATATCCTCCTGCTATATTTTTTACTTCCCCACACACAAAATTCTGCATGTGCCCCTGGAATATTAAATATTTTTCTAGTTGACTGGATTAATAGGCATAGTTAACTTCCCTCTAGTAATGCAGTTATTGTGCTGTAGATCAAATATCAGATACCTGCTGCCTCTAGCCTTAATTATTTGGATACTTGGATATTTTTAAAGAAATCTTGGATAGCCTTAAATTGACTCAAGCATCCATCTCACAGATGTAGAGAACTCAGCACCCTTACCCTCATTAATGTTTCTAGGAGTGTTAAAGGCTTATGTTTATTTTGCTCTAAATTTCTTCTTTTGCTGAATTTGCATTCTCACACTATAGCTCCTCATTTTGCATTATTCAGTTTACTCCCTAAAAACACCACATCAACAAAGGATTTTATGTCCCTGCGGTTTTACTGAGGATTTTAAGTTATTTGAACATGATAGCATCATAATACTGTATACAATGTATATTAAATAATTTCTTTCTACATAATTCCCTAAACTCATTAGATACAAGGAATGCATTATTGGCTGTCTTTTCTCCTAGAGTCCTGCCCTTTTTACATTTCTGAAACCTATCCTTGCTTTAACCTATCTTTATCCTAAGCACAACTTTCTTACCTAAGTGTCCATTGAGAAATTTCTTTGGAAATGGAAAGTGTTTTGCACATACTTTCCAATGCTCAGATGAATCCTGGTGGGGATGGGGTGGTGGGGGATCATGTCACTCTAGGAACAAAAGTCAGAGTCCAGAGCTCTTCCTGATCTAGCACCTGCCTACTTACCACCTCTCATCTCTTACCTCTTCCCCAATATGCCTCCTCACTGTAATGACAGTAGGTCCCTGCAGGTCCATACATTCTTCCGTCTTCCATGCATCTTTGTGTGCGCTCTTATCTTCCACCTGTGACAAAGTATCCATTCCCTCCTCTCTCATGCTGTTACTGATATTGACCATGATTCTCCTTCTAGAACACTCTAATGCCCACCCAGCATAGTCTATCTTGGATACTTCCCCACTCTATTCCTACAGCATCCCAATCATGCCTCTTTTTCCTCCTGAGATATCACAGACTAAGGGATTTTTTCTTTTCTGGGCAGAAATTATGGTTTGTTCACTGATATATTATCATCTTTACTACAATGATGGTTTCTGGAATATATGGTGGATAATAATAAATTCTTGTTGAATGAATGAATAAATTATTGAATAAACTAACTGTGAGTCTAGGCTACCCAATGTCCTTCTTATATCTACTCCCAAATATTTTTGAAGGGGAATTAAAGTGAATATTAGAGTAATCCATATTTAGTAGAACTGGAAATGAGGAGTATCATATTTGATTGACACTCTCATATATTGTTGAATTCACTCCTCCCAAAGTTAAGAAATTACTTTTCTCATCATTGTTGAAGGTCTAGGTAAATCAAACATGTTAGTAATTATTGAGATTGGAGAAATTCATCCTAAGCTTTTATTTTCAGTATGCAGGAAAGGAGTGAAAGGACATCTTATAAAACATTTCAAACATGTAAAATATCATGTAAGAAATGAGTTGCCAGTCCAGGTTCCATACACGATACTGGATGCTTGGGGCTAGTGCACTGGGACGACCCAGAGGGATGGTATGGGGAGGGAGGAGGGAGGAGGGTTCAGGATGGGGAACACATGTATACCTGTGGCGGATTCATTTTGATATTTGGCAAAACTAATACAATTATGTAAAGTTTAAAAATAAAATAAAATTAAAAAATAAATAAATAAATAAATAAAATAATCCCCTTAAAAAAAAAAAAAATTTGTAGTCATGCTTTCAGCGGAATTTGAAAAAGAAAAAATGTGAACTCTGGAAGACACAATTTTGACTGAATTTCTTATTTTATCATTTGAAGCTTTTTGCTGCAACTTCTAATTTTCTCATTACTGCATCATATTCTGTTTAACTGCTGTGACATTTAGTGTTTCGAGCAGTTGCTCACGAGACAGTGCCTGAACATAAGCAATTCAAAGATGTCTTTGGCCTACTTTCATTCCAGTTACCAGAGATAATTGGAGGCACCTTCCATATGTCCTATGAAGAGCCTGCCCCCCAGTGAAACAGTTAGTCATCCCAGCAATTGTGTTTTTCAAAATCACTCTCCCACAATGTTCTTATTTTAATTGTAAGTATTAATACATCTGCCTAAATACATCTGCAGCTGCCTGATGATTGAAACTCTTCTATGCTATCCACCTAATTAGTCTCCCATCTGTTATTTGAAACAGGATATCTACTTCTTCCAGGAGACTGGCTTTCCACGTGAGTCTAGCTCTGTTGGCAATAGGGACTGTCCAATACTCGTGAACACAGTGACTTGCAGAACTCAGCCACTTTTAGGTGAATGCCTTGTACTTCTTGTTACCTTAACTGATTCTCAGCCTCCTCACTCTGTAACTGGAGCTCTTCAACATTTTATGCTGAAAAAATGACTCCATTCCTGACTTTCCTTTGCCCTCCCCAAAGTTGCTTATTATTAAACATGAAAATTCAGGTTTGACACTTCCTAGCAATGGCAACCCACTCCAGTACTCTTGCCTGGAGAATCCCATGGATGGAGGAGCCTGGTAGGCTGCAGTCCATGGGGTTATGAAGAGTCAGACACAACTGAGCAACTTCAGTTTCACTTTTCACTTCCATTCATTGGAGAAGGAAATGGCAACCCACTCCAGTGTTCTTGCCTGGAGAGTCCCAGGGACGGCAGAGCCTGGTGGGCTGCCGTCTTTGGGGTCGCACAGAGTCGGACACAACTGAAGTGACATAGCAGCAGCAGCATAACATCAGTTATCACCTGAAATGCCAAGGGGATCAACTGGGTTGTGCTTAATAAATGACTATGATTAAGATTTCTTGTGTCTGAGATAAAATTAGGAAAAGAAAATAAAAACTACTGAGTTACAGAATTATCCATGAGGTTAGATTGGTTCTGTTTAAAGGATAGTGTTTATACAGAGATATATATTCTTACTGTGGCTTTGGGTTCCTAATGTTTGGGAAAAGTGTCCTTGTATAAAATAACATTGGTATAATTTTAGAGTTCCTTTTAAAATGTCCTTGTTTGGCAAATTAAACATTTATCAAACCTATATTGGTCACCAAAACATGTTTTGAGGGCATTTTATCAGTCTCTGAATTTCAAAAGTAGAAAAATTAATGTTATAGCCAACAGTCACTCTTGAGAAACAATGTACAAGTTAACATTACATAGAATTTACTATTTGCCAAGTCCTGTCTCAAATACTTCACCTATAGTAACCCATTTAATTCCCACAATAAACCTGTGAGATAGGTAACTTTATTAGTTCGATTTAACAATGAACACACTGAGGCTTAGAGAAATTGTATAGTCTCTCCTAGGGCACAGAGCTGTTAAGAAGCAGAAATGGGCTTTAGTCTGGTAGAGTTTGATTGTGGGATGGTATCTTTAACTGTTTGTTAAATTGCTTCAAAAGGCAGGACTCATTTGCATACCTCCCATCCTTACCTGGGGTGATTATGATGTTGACTTAATCTTCTCCTTTATCCCACTCTACTTCTTGTATTCATAGACCCTTCCCTACTCAATTTAGGCCTAAATTATTCAGTTACATGTAAGTCAAAAATCTTCCCTGAAACTCTGTGAAATCTGAATGTCTTTGCTCCAGACCTGGTCTGAAGTATTAAATATATTTGAATTAATTCATTCAGCATTTAACACAGAGAAATCACTAAATAACTGATAGGCATTTCTATCCTTTTTCAAAGGGAGAACTTACCCAAACCTCTCTTTTATGTAGATTTTTATATTTAAATGAGATTTAGCTTCTATACCATAAAGGATACATTTATTAAATATAGATTAGCTTTTATACTCAAATAACCACAACCAAAATCAAAATATAGAACATTTCTAACATCCTAGAAAGTTCCCCAGTATCCTTTCCCAGTGAACATCCACTCACCCTTTCAAAAGATAACACTACTCTGATTCTGCCTCCAGAGGTTAGTTTTGCCAGTCAGGAGCATCATGTAATAGAATCATTCCGTATGCACTCATTTGCATCTGGCTTCTTTAGCTCTATGTAACGTCTGTGAGATTCCAAGTTGCTGGGTGTGGCAATAGTTTGTTCTCTCTCTCTCTCTTTTTTAAATTGCTGTATAGCTTTCTATATACTATAATTATTTATCCATTTTCCTATTAATAGACACTTTGGTTGTTTCTCGTTTTTTTTTTCCTATTATAAATGAAGTTACTTAATCTAATCACATGTGTGCAGTATTGTGGGCATATATATATATTCTTTCCTTCTGGGTATTCTCTTGAGAGAAAAATTGTGGTTATATTGGACAGCTACATCTTTGGTTTCAATCAGTTCAGTTCAGTTCAGTTGCTCAGTCATGTCCGACTCTTTGTGACCCCATGAACCACAGCACGCCAGGCCTCCCTGTCCATCACCAACTCCCAGAGTTCACTCAAACTCATGTCCATCTAGTCGCTGATGCCATCCAGCCATCTCATCCTCTGTCGTCCCCTTCGCCTCCTGCCTTAAATCTTTCCCAACATCAGGGTCTTTTCAAATGAGTCAGTTCTTCGCATCAGGTGGCCAAAATATTGGAGTTTCAGCTTCAACATCAGTCCTTCACATAAACACCCAGGACTGATTTCCTTTAGGATGGACTGGTTGGATCTCCTTGCAGTCCAAGGGACTCTGAGTCTTCTCCAACACCACAGTTCAAAAGCATCAATTCTTCTATACTCAGCTTTCCTTATAGTCCAACTGTCACATCCATACATAACTACTGGAAAAACCATAGCCTTGACTAGACAGACCTTAGTTGACAAAGTGATGTCTCTGCTTAATATGCTGTCTAGGTTGGTCATAACTTTCCTTCCAAGGAGTGTCTTTTAATTTCATGGCTGCAGTCACCATCTGCAGTGATTTTGGAGTCCCCCAAAATAAAGTCAGCCACTGTTTCCACTGTTTCCCCATCTATTTCCCATGAAGTGATGGGAACAGATGCCATGATCATACTTTTCTGAATGTTGAGTTTTAAGCCAACTTTTTCACTCTCCTTTTTCACTTTCATCAAGAGGCTTTTTAGTTCCTCTTCACTTTCTGCCATAAAGGTGGTGTCATCTGCATATCTGAGGTGATTGATATTTCTCCTGGCAATCTTGATGCCAGCTTGTGCTTCATCCAGCCCAGTGTTTCTCATGATGTACTCTGCATAGAAGTTAAATAAGCAGGGTGACAATATACAGTCTTGACATATTCCTTTTCCTATTTGGAACCAGTCTGTTGTTCCATGTCCAGTTCTAACTGTTGCTTCCTGACCTGCATACAGGTTTCTCAAGAGGCAGGTCAGGTGTGGTCTGGTATTCCCATCTGTTTCAGAATTTTCCACAGTTTATTGTGATCCACACAGTCAAAGGCTTTGGCATAGTCAATAAAGCAGAAATAGATGTTTTTCTGGAACTCTCTTGCTTTTTCCATGATCCAATGGATATTGGCAATTTGATCTCTGGTTCCTCTGCCTTTTCTAACACAAGCTTGAACATCTGGAAGTTCACGGTTCACGTGAACTTGAACCGTGTTGCTGAAGCCTGTCTTGGAGAATTTTGAGCATTACTTTGCTAGAGTGTGAGATGAGTACAATTGTGCGGTAGTTTGAGCATTCTTTGGCATTGCTTTTCTTTGGGATTGGAATGAAAACAGACCTTTTCCAGTCCTGTGGCCATTGGTGAGTTTTCCAAATTTGCTGGCACATTAAGTGCAGCACTTTCACAGCATCATCTTTTAGGATTTGAAACAGCTCAACTGGAATTCCATCACTTCCACTAGCTTTGGCTTCAATAGATATTGATAAACTATATCCTAAGTGGTTGAACAAATTTATAGTCCCAGTAGCATACATGAACATTTTAGTTCCTGCTCTCCCCGCCCAGCCTCTTTAACAGTTGGTCTTTTGGGTCATTCATAGGAATGTGTCCACTTTCTTATCTAAGCTCTCACTCTGCATAGAGCACCCACTTATATTGCTATCTGGAGCCTGGCTTCCACTTAGATCTTGGTTATACCGAAATCTAAAACATTTTTTCTTTGCCAATGTCATTTTTCTCTGGGGTTATCCACCTGTCATGTACAGACCCTGCCTTTTTTCCAAAATTAAACGTACAATGATAATAACAATGACAAAATAAAAGCAAACATTTACTGATTGTTTACAAAGGACCAAATTCTGTCCTAATGCTTTGTGTACTTAATGGCATGCAGTGTCTATTATCCCTGGCCTGGAGCGTTGCTGGGAGCCAACTGTATGAGTGGCACCCTGTGAGCAGCCAAATGGAACTTCTTAAATCTAAATCTCTTGTGGCTTGGGATCAAGCAGAAGCATAAAGCGCTAAAGATGGGCCCCAAGGATTCTGCTGTCCCAGCTACACCAAAATACTAAAAGTTCACAAAAGAAAAAATTGCAAGCAGACAGTAAAACTACACACATGAAAAGTAGTAAAGGCCATGCCAGGAATATGAGGCTCTTTCTAACATTAAATCATCACTTTCAAATCCAAGTTTTCAATATCAATATAAAGAACCAAAACAGCCTAAATATTGCTTTTATGTTCACTGTAAATATATATATATACACACACATATGTATGTATAACCCAAATTTCAAAAAATCTTGATATTTGGTGTCTGAAAAAGTGAAAGTGTTAGTTGCTTAGTAGTGTCTGTTTGTGACCCATGGACTGTAGCCTGCCAGGCTTCTCTGTCCATGGAGTTCTCCAAGTAAGAATACTGGAGTGGGTTGCCATTTCCTCCTCCAGGGGATCTTCCCGACCCAGGGATCAAAGCCAGTCTCCTGCATTGCAGGCAGATTCTTTACCATCTGAACCACCAGGAAGCCTCATCTAGTATCTACAACACATTTAATGCCACTTAGAACAATTTCCTCATTGTAAAAGTACCTAGCTAAAAAAATTTTACCAAACACACATCATGACTTTTAGCTGCATGTTGCCAAAAAATGTTAAAGCTGTATGATTTTTTTTCTTACTCTAATATACAGATGAAGCCAACACAAATTATGCTAATTATCTCTCTTAACTTCTCATTTAGGAGACTATTAAACCACTATTTTCTAATCTATAGAATAAGGAAAATGCATTTGGGTTAAAACCATTTGGCATTTCTCCTGCATATAGCTACAAATGGGAATTTATTTGATTTTCACAACTGCTTTTCTACTTGTTTCATTGGCATTAACTCACTTTCAAGTGACAGTTACATTTTATGTTTCTCCTGGATTTTACTAAAAGAGGCTTAGTTGTATGTTTTTTACTAAAAGTGAGTAAAAGTGTTTTGCTTTTTTGTTTTTTTTTTTTGTTGTTTGTATTTTTAGTACACTAGGTCCCATTGAAATAACTGACTAATTACTGACTTTCTTTTGTTTAGTATACTGTTTGATTTTTAGAGTTTTATTTTATATTCTAATTTCATTCATTCTTCTGTTTCCCTGCACTCTTTATGCTTGATCAATGTCTTTATTTTAAAAAGAAAAAGAAAAAGCATCACAGCGTCTCATGGACTTCTGCATCATTCGATGATTTATTGCACTGTTATATTACTAGAATGACAATATTTTTTGTGAATTTTAGCATAATGGATCATAAAGACAGTTCCCCCACCCCAGGAGTGTCTTAGCAATAAATCTTCAACGTTGATAGGATCAAGTGTTTTAAAGATGGAAACTTGAGGAGAACTAATATATGATACATGACCTTGAGTTTCTCCTCCACATATATTTTATCTTAAAATAGATGAGTATTGATGAACATGAAAGAAATTAAATTATATGTTGGTTAAAATGAAACACCATCTTATATTCATGCTTAATAAGGCATTTTTCAATGGAAACTGTCTTTGCTTTTCATTAAAAAAACAGCATATTTCACTTATTATTCCTTTGGAAAAAGGCTTCATTTTGATATTGTGTATAAGGTAGTTGGTCTTCAGTGGAGTCTAAAATTTATCAGAGAAAAGCAAAGACAAAGGGCCAATTCACTGTAGTTCTTGTCCTTGAAGTGTGTTTAGGGATTATATATGAATGCATTTTAAAACTGACTATTATCAATACAAAGTAAGTTATTCAGATACAGAAAATATAACAGTGGCCAAAAATATACAAAGTTATGTCTACTCTCCCTAGTTACAGGAAAAAGCTGGTATAAAGCAATCAGATTAGAAAAATAAATAAGGTTGATAATAGCCAGAGTATATTTAGAATGAGGTAAAAAGATACATTTTCATACATATTATTGGTAGATATGTATAATGATGAAAAATGTAAAGTGGTCATACAATATGATGGAGAAATTTGACATATTTTTGTTTCTGCTCAAAACCTTGCAATGGTCAGATTTCAGTTAAAAGGCAAAGGCTTTGTAGTGTTCTAAAAGCCCCATGCTCTTTGGACTCTTGGTCCTTTTCTTCTCCTCATTGTCAGTTACTCACTTATTGAGCCACCTGGGTCTCCTTGATGCTCCTGCAATGTGTTAGGTGTGATTTCTGCTTAAGGATTTGTTCCTATTTTTCTGTCTAGAATGTTCTTCCCCCATAGATCTGTTCAGCTAATTTGTTTGCTTGCTTTGGCCTTTGCTCAAATCTTCTGGTATTAAAGAGACCTACCTTAGCTGTCCCACTCAGCATTACATGTTCTGTCCATCCTTTACCTCTCCACAATGATGGTCTTTGTTTTTTTCTTCCCAGGGATTTATTCCAAGTGTCTAGGACCTACCTTATTGATTCAACAGAAGCAAAAACAAATACAAAAAGGTATACACACAAAGTATTTCTTTATTTTAGCACACGACTGAGCGACTTCATTTTCACTTTTCACTTTCCTGCATTGGAGAAGGAAATGGCAACTCACTCCAGTGTTCTTGCCTGGAGAATCCCAGGGACGGGGGAGCCTGGTGGGCTGCCATCTATGGGGTCACACAGAGTCGGATATGACTGAAGTGACTTAGCAGCAGTAGCAGTAGTAAGAAAAATCTAGAGATCCCCTAAGTATCCTTTGGTGTAAGCCATGGTTATATTCTTTCTGAGGAGTATTGTACAATATTTAAATTAATGTGGGCAATTCATGCATTCACCCATGAAATGCTATCAGAAATGTATAGTTAAGTGACTGAAGTGAGTTTTAGAATAAGTAAGACATGACCTAATTGTGTGGAAGGGACCCTCTGCCTTTAAATTCTATGTGATACATAAGAAAAGCTTTCTAAATATATACTTCAAATTGACAACAGTTATATTTGGGAAGGAAGTGAGGCAGGGAAGGGAAAGTACATGTGAAGAAGAATTTATGCATCGCTCAGTTATTTTTAACAAGAATATTATTATGTGTATGTGTTTTAATGCTAAAATGAAAATAAAATGAGTGGTTTCATGCTGTCAGAGAAAGGTCAAACTCTTTTATGATGAGGTCACATTTGAGTGGAAACTTAAAATATGCATGCACTTCTGGGCTCAACCCCTGGGTGGGGAAGATCCCCTGGAGAAGGGAAAGGCTACCCACTTCAGTATTCTGGCCTGGAGACTGTATAGTCTGTGGGGTCATAAAGAGTTGGATATGACTGAAAGACTTTCACTTTCACTTAAAAAGCAAAGCCTGTGAGGTAGAGGAAGAATGGAAGAATAGGGCAACTGAGAAAAGTTTACACTGGGGTATACTTTCAGTGTAGAGGTTGCTGGGGGAAATGGCAGATACACATCTTCAACATGAGGGGAAGCTCCTTGTATGACTATGAATTGCTCAGTTCTGGGAAGAAATGCTGGAGGCCCAGTTATGAAAGACTTTGCACACCACGCTAAGGATTGGGTGCTTTAGTGAATAAGAACGAGAAGCCACAGCTGGGGTGGCTGAACTGCTGCTGCTGCTAAGTCGCTTCAGTCATGTCCAACTCTGTGCGACCCCATAGACGGCAGCCCACCAGACTCCCCCGTCCCTGGGATTCTCCAGGCAAGAACACTGGAGTGGGTTGCCATTTCCTTCTCCAATGCATGAAAGTGAAAAGTGGAAGTGAAGTTGAGCAGTCGTGTATGACTCTTCGAGACCCCATGGACTGCAGCCTACCAGGCTCCTCCGTCCATAGGATTTTCCAAGCAAGAGTACTGGAGTGGGGTGCCATTGCCTTCTCCGGGGGTGGCTGAACTATATGTTGTTAAAACTGGCATTTAAAGAAAATTAGATTGACCCTGTTGGGCAGAACAAGGAAGTAAGAAAAACTAATTTTTCCTAGTCCAACTGGATGTGGTCAGACTGTACCCACAGATCTCCTGACAAGGACGAGGGCTTCTGAGGACAATGAGACACAACCTTTCACTTTAAAGCATTAGACAGATATTTCTGCTCATTTCTGACTTTTTTCCCCTTCGTCACTTGTCACACAGAGTTAACATTAAGCATAATGTTAGGAGTCACTGCAATTACTTATGTAAGCAGACTCTGATGCTTTAAAATATTGTATATTTCATTCCTAACAATTTGATTGATTTCTCTTTACTTCATACTAACATATTTCTTCAGTTGTGGAAAAATTAAGCAAAAATTACTGTATACCTTCCATGAACCATTAACTCTGGTAGGGGCTTGAAATAAATTGATAAAAAATAAAGATAACCTAAAACACTTAAAAAAAAGAAAAGCTGTAATGGAATCAAGTAGTAGAGATACAAATATGATAAAAATTTTAAAAATATATTATTTAAGGATGTGAAGACCAAAAATTAAGGAAAATATAAATGCAGATGCTAGGAATTTCTATTAAAGAGTTGGGAATACCAGACCACCTGACCTGCCTCTTGAGAAATCTGTATGCAAGTCAGAAAGCAACAGTTACAACTGGACATGAAACAACAGACTGGTTCCACATAGGGAAAGGAGTATGTCAAGGCTGTGTATTACCCTGCTTATTTAACTTATATGCAGAGTACCTCATGAGAGACACTGGGCTGGATGAAACACAAGCTGGAATCAAGATTGCTGGGAGAAATATCAATAACCTCAGATATGCAGCTGATACCACCCTTATGGCAGAAAGTGAAGAGGAACTAAAAAGCTTCTTGATGAAAGTGAGAGAGGAAAGTGAAAAAGTTGGCTTAAAGCTCAACATTCAGAAAACTAAGATCATGTCATCTGGTCCCATCACTTCATGGCAAATAGATGGGGCAACAGTGGAAATATTTTTGGGGGCTCCAAAATCACTGTAGATGGTGATTGCAGCCATGAAATTAAAAGTCGCTTACTCCTTGGGAGAAAAGTTATGACCAATCTGGACAGCATATTAAAAAGCAGAGACATTACTTGACCAACAAAGGTCCGTCTAGTCAAAGCTATGGTTTTTCCAGTAGTCATGTATGGATGTGAGAGTTGGACTATAAAGAAAGCTGAGTGCTGAAGAATTGATGCTTTTGAACTGTGGTGTTGGAGAAGACTCTTTAGAATCTCGTACTGAAAGGAGATCCAACCAGTCCATCCTAAAGGAAATCATTCCTGAATATTCATTGGAAGGACTGATGTTGAATCTGAAACTCCAATACTTTGGCCATCTGATGTGAAGAACTGAGTCATTGGAAAAGGCCCTGTTGCTGGGAAAGATTGAAGGCGGGAGGAGAAGGGGACAACAGAGAATGAGATGGTGGGATGGCATCACCGACTCAATGGACATGAGTTTGAGTGAACTCCAGGAGTTGGCAATGGACAGGGAGGCCTGGCGTGCTGCAGTCCGTGGGGTCACAAAGATTTAGACACAACAGCAACTGAACTGAACTGAAGAATTTCTATAAATAACATTAATGGAATTTTATGATTGGAAAAAAATATGACAGTGGGTAGTTTATAAATATGACCCCTTTGATAAGATAGCATATAGATTAAGATATAGATGAAAAGCAGAGAGTGAGAATTTTGAGCACTCTCTCCAAATTCTCTTGAGGAACCACAACATAGAGTGTTGTTGGGGTAGAAGCCAACAACAAAATGATGGTAGGAACTGTCAGTGAGGGAGGGATGTGTCAGGCACAATCCTACTCCTCCAGTCTGTACCCTTTTCCAGATTGTTCTATGACCACTTGCTTCATTCATTGGAATCTTTTCTTAAGAATCACCATCTTAGTAATATTTTCCCAGACCACCTAATTTCAAATCAACCATACCCGGTACCCTTAGTCCCTATAATTTTCTTTCCTACTCTAATTTTCTTCCTAACACTCACCAAAATCTCAAAATCTCACATAATATTATATGATTTACTCACTTGTGTATAAAATGTCTCTCCTCACTAGAGCATATGATTCAAGAAATTAGGAATTTTTTGTTGTTGTTGTTTATTTTAAAAACTGCCATAACCCTAAAACTTTAAACAGTGGTGGACATACTGGACTATTCAATATTTTGAGGAATTAAAAGAAATTAACTCTAGAATTTAATAGAATTAGTAATTAATGCTCAATAATTTGTGGAATTGAAAATTGTAAAAAAAATTACTGAATTAGTGGATATTGATGCAAGATTGAAATGCATTTAAGAATGAATGGGAAGTGAGGAAATCGGGCTGCATATAACCAGCTGTTTAAGGTAATTTTGTCTTTAAAACCAGTGAAGACATAAGCCTTAGAGGTGATAAGGAACTGTCTCCACTGGAAAAGGAAAGAAGATGTATATAAATGAATGCAAGTGTAGAGATTAGACTTGAAGAAAATGAGGCTGTTTCTCCATGTCTTCAGTGTCTTCAATGAACTCTTCAACCTGCTGCCAGGGAAGGGAGAGTAAGATTTGTGGGGAAAAGGAAGAAATTGAATTTACTGGTAATTCCAGAAGATGAGATTTAAAAGAATAAAGTGTCAAGATGGTCAAGTGATATGAATTTTCTAAGTAGATTTTGCCATTTCTGATTTCAAGTAAGAAGATCAATTTGGTTATATCATCATCACCGAATACTTTATTCGGAGGTGAGAAAAGGAGATAATATCTATGTTCAAACAGATAGGTTTTACTGGTTAATTGGACCACACAAGAAAGGATCATATAATATGTGCATACATATATATAATTTACTACATAATTAATAAGTATGTTATTAATAATATATGTTTTAATGACAAAACATGAAATCTATGCTGGGCAAGCAAGTGAAAACAGAAGGAGCCTGGAATATACTGAAAAAGTATTGCAGTTCAAGAGTAATACATCATGATTATACTATTACAAGGTCAGATAATTGAAACAGTGGAAGTGGTAGAACACATAATTTTTCAGTAAACCTGCTGAAGGTATTTTTTTAAACAAATCCCTTTGCTCCTGATATAACTGTCTATCATCTCTATCGGATTTGCGGGAAGATTTGTCCCACTGATTTCTATATCAGTTCACAAACTTCCAGTACCTGAGATCAACCAGGCAAGGCCACCAACAGTTACTAAGTACATCTTAAAAATCCATGTATCTATTATAAGTAATCTGGTGGACTCAGTAGTAGTTTAATACAGAAGTCAGAAAGAAAGTGACGTGGGAATTTGGGGAGGGTTGTTTTGTTTTGTTTTGGCAGGGAGATTTCACATCTGAGTAGCCTGATTTTGGAAAGCTTTATTCAGAACAGTGATTAAAAATAAACAACACTGAAATAGACAGCGTAGAGGAGTTTTCAGGCATCATAACGCTCTAGTGAAGACTCATTCATCATATTCTTTATGTCTGTAACTGAGAAACTAGTTTTCCTGGGCTCAGTCATGTAGATGTAAGGTATGCTTTAGTAACTTGAGTTGTAGAAAAGAAGAGAATATGATTTTTCAAACTGATTGACCTTTTAGATATAAATATAACATTTAGTCAGAATAAAAATAAACACTGATCTTAGATAAGTATTTTTCTCACCCAGCCACAAAACATACACATGGCATCCATGCTCATGCATTTCAATACTGAAGCACGTGGGCACTAGATTGTCAGGATATCCCATGCTTTGGAGTCTTCAGAGGGGAAGGGGAGAATATATGAACCAAACATGATATGGTCATTATAGGAAGAGCTACAAACAGTTGAACTTATATTTAACTATGCTTTGCTGCCGCCGCTGCCAAGTCACTTCAGTCATGTCTGACTCTGTGCGACCCCACGGACTGCAGCCTACCAGGTTTCTCCGTCCCTGGGACTCTCCAGGCAAGAACGCCGGAGTGCGTTGCCATTTCCTTCTCCAATGCATGAAAGTGGAAAGTGAAAGTGAAGTCACTCAGTTGTGTCTGACTCTTAGGGACCCCATGGACTGCAGCCTACCAGGCTCCTCCGTCCATGGGATTTGCCAGGCAAGAGTACTGGAGTGGGGTGCCATTGCCTTCTCCCCAGAAGACTCTAGCTGCTTTTAAAAAACAGAACTAGAGACCTCTGACCCACCAGCACTAAACTCAGCTCCTTGCCAGACTACCTGGGCTGTTAAACATCTGTTTTGTCATAACAATGGTGTAAAGGACCTGCCCTCCTCACATTTTTTTTTTTTTTAATATAAGATTTGTTCTATTGAAAATGATTAACATTTTAAGCAGGGGAAAGAAAAGCCATCTACCAGATTAAATTTTAAAAGGATTTTGTTATTTGCTATACAAATATACATTCCAACTTCTACAACCTCTCCAGGCTGACCTCCTTTTCTATAAGAACAAGAGATCAACACTGCAAGCCTCCTACTTCAAAGACATAATTACTGATACACAAATGTCCTCTGAAAGCTTCTGCAACTGACAGAAAGGACCAAGAGGCCCATGTGTTATCATACATTTTGTTTCCCAACAACAAACTCCCATAAGGAAAAAAGCAGTCTTATCTGGACAAGTCATCAGAGGTCTGCAACAATGGTCCTGGCTGACAGCCTCTGCTGTTCAGCTGTTCTATAAAACCCGTCTCTTCTTTGAGCAGCTGTCCTCCTCCAGGACCCTCTCATCCCAGTCTGAGTTCCTCTTTGTGTGGGAGCTCGCCCACCACTCCTGATCCCCTACACTCAAGGCTGACCACCCCCTCTTCCTGGTCACACTTCTTTTTGCTTGTGGAAGTGTCAGTACTAGCAGCTGGAGAGTCACACTGCATGTGAGGTGTGTGGTTATTCAGGGTGACTCCCTGCTGCCTGATGGGGCATGGCTCCTGGGGACTCCCAGGGCAGCCTGGTGCGCCCGAAGGAGGCACTGCCCCGGAATGCTGGGGTCTCAAGGGCTGCGGCTCCCTGAAGCTTATTCCTTGGGCATCCAAGGCCAAGCCCATCCTCCACAGCAGTCTTGGGTCCTGAAGCCCAAACAAATGCATAATAATAATCGAGGATACTTTTTTTTTTCGTTAACATTGTGTTATCATCCTCAGGAAGATCATTGCTGACCTAACTTACTTTTTTTGTTTGATTTTAACCAATCCTCTCATGACTGTGAGCAGTATTTGCCTGTCTAGAATCAAAATGGTCCTGTGACAGTTTGCCTCTTAGAATCTCAAATTGCTCCTATGAGCACTAGTTGCTGCTAAATCATGGCATGTTCCATAATCCAGACATTCAGGGTCCATACTAAGGTGTTCATAAAGTAAACTAACTAAAGGGGAATAGCTTTTATTGTCCTCAAGATAGTTGGAGAGTCGCAGGACCCTAGCTACTAATTTGGGCATCCCAGAGGAGCCTGGCAGGCTACAGTCCATAGGGTTGCAAAGAGTCAGATGTGACTGAAGCAACTTAACACACACACACAGTTACTAATTCAGTTCACCAAGCAATTTCCAGTGTGATTTCAATTGAAGAGTCATTCTCTTGTTATTCTCCTGAAAGACTGTGCTCAGTGCTGTTTACTCGGGATGGGTCTCTGCTGCCTTCTTCAAGTGGTTTGTTTGTTGTGAATGGAGGGAGGATCTTTACATCTAGGAGCACTTTGGGGCTTGTCACAAATGTCCTTTAAAGTATTATTGCTATCCCCTGCTTGCCGTGAAATCTGAGCAAAATCAGTGCATTATTGGTCTGTTTTCCCTTTTCTACAAATTAACAATATTTCTATCCTAGATTCTGTAGTTTTTCTCTGTGTTAAAAAGATATCCCAAGTCATTATTCCCACATATATTTTTTTTTTTTAATTTTATTTTATTTTTAAACTTTACATAATTGTATTAGTTTTGCCAAACATCAAAATGAATCCACCACAGGTATACACCCACATATATTTTTAAAAATTTCTTACACACAGTATGTAAAAGAAAAAACAAAAACAGATTATGAATGAGTACCTTGTTTTAACTTTATTTTTCTTTGTGGGATTAAGTACTTTGAACTTTATTACCTTACTAGAGTCGGCAATATGTGTCAGTGAGTTGAATGAGCATATATGAGGCAGTTTAAAATAAGTGCTTTGCAATATAATTATTGATTCAAAATCATATATTCAGATCCGTACATGCCCTAATTTCAGACAACTACATTTCTAAAGGGGACACAATTATGCAGACTTTCAGTTTTTTATTTGTATGTACATACAACTAAACTTTTCTTGCTGTACATACATGGCATCTCTGTTTTCTCCATTATTTTCCTCCTTAAAATTAAAATATAAAATGAAACCATTCAGCTGATCTCTAATATTAAGAAAATTAAAGAGTAAAAAGCTTAACTTTATAGAGCAAATTTTGTTCTGTTTTAGAGTTTTGTATTTTAGATTGTTCTTGCCTCTTTAAAAACCCATAAAGGAGATGTAGACGGAAACAAAAGAGGAGGAATCATGAAAGAGGACGTGTGACAAGACATTTCAACGTCCCATTGTCTTTTTCTGTAATTTTTTCCAACCCTGTTAATCATTTTATAAAAAATAAAACAGATCTGGATGTCAAGACTAACTGATAATACAAATTTTATGAAATCACAGAGCTAGTATTGTATTTAAGATCTTGGACTGGAAGATTTAAAAATTTGGTTTCAATATCTACTGAAATTAGATTTTCCTCTGTATATTTATTGAAACATATTGATAATAAAAAAACAGCTGTGCCAGCTGAAAACTATTTATAGTAGCAACTTGGTAGCAACAAGATAACATGTAAATTACCCAGATGTTAGAACAGAAATTTGTAGAAAGCAGCTGAACAACTGCAGTTACAACATTGCAAAAGACCTTCATCAGTTGGGATGTTGTGCACGGACACTGCTGCTCACCTTGATTAATAACCATCTCCTACAGCTCCTGGACCATCAAAAAATGACATCTTACATTTTCAAACTTGGCTGTCAACTTAATCTGTGCAAAAATAGATTCTTAATCTCTGATGGATATGTGCATAATTTCAAATAAAAGTGGCATATGCAAACTGTGGAAATATGACAAATTGGCCACTGAAGATGCCAGCAGTGTAAAATATTAAATATAGGCTCATAGTGCTGAAAAAGAAAAAGTGTCCTGAACTGCTGATTGCCTTTTTAGAAAGTACTGTGTCAAAGCTTAAACTAAGGTTTGTGACCTCCAGGGTGAGACTAGCTCCTAGGGCAATGGAAAATGTTCTACTGTGAGCTGGGCAATGACTTACACTTGACACTTCTTACCCAGATGAGAGAAGGAATAGTCATATTCTAAGGCACAGAAATTGCCTGGAAGTGTATGCCCTGTTTTATAATCTGCTCACATGAAAAAGATGATGACGAAGGTGATCATTAACCACTTTTTCTAGTATTTTGACCAGGCAAGACAGGGAATAAAATTGTCATTATAATATTTATTGAATATTGGGAGCATATTATTTATTTTATTATAACAAATGTCAGCTATATGAGAGTTGCCAAGACTTCTGATCTTCTCTTTCATATGTATTTTAATATTTTTCAGTCTTTATTCCATCTCATCAGAAGATCACCATTCTTAAAGCTATCATGTGGCTTGGATATTAACTAGATTTGGATATGAACTAGACTTATTTGGTGATACTGTCCCAGTAGGTACAAATATCAAGTCATTATGTTGAACACCTGAAATTAATATAATATTACTTTCAATTATAATATATAATTATAATTATTTACCAATGTTACTTGTCAATTACATCCCAATGAAAAAAACACCAAATGGAAAATACAGAAGAGCTTATTGGTTGTCAGATGTTGTTAGATGAACAATTAAAATTTTTCAGAGTGTTATCATGATTTATGGACTTCCTACATGATTTATGGACTTCCCTATAGCTCAGATGGTAAAGTATACGCCTGTAACGCAGGAGACCTGGGTTCGATCCCTGAGTCAGGAAGATCCCCTGGAGAAGGAAATGGCAATCCACTCCAGTATTCTTGCTGGAGAATCCCATGGAAAGAGGAGCCTGGTGGGCTATAGTCCATGGGGTTACAGAGAGTCGGACATGACTAAGTGATTAACAGACACAGATCATGATTTATATGTATTTTCTAAATGGATTAAATTCTGTTACATATTACATCTCCAATCTCCACTACATATCCTATTTCCTTTTTATCTCTATTTGTGATATGAAATAAAAAAATCTGAAGATCTTGGAGACTTCTTCCTATCTCTTATTGTCTGGATCCATCATGTGACATAACTATCTCTGTTGCAATGGAAGCTGAGAAAGTATATATGTGGTATTTGCAACCTCTAATGTAGTCTGACTCTGCCACTAAGAAAAGGGAGAAGGCCTAATGTATGGACAGCTATGTCTAGCACATTCTAGAAGGATAAAAGGAGGAGTTTATCTAGCTAGAATTAAGAATTAATCTGAATGTCATTCTAGGAGAAGAGAATAACATATACAGAGACATGGTATTATAAAAGAGTATAGAGTATTCAAGAAATGGAACAAAACATGTTTTGACTAAAATATAGAGTGTAAGGAAGGAAACTGTCAGGGAGATGAAGCTGAAGAGAGAGGAAAACAGATTTTGCCAGATGTATCTACATTTTTATCATATGCCTGTTCATATATAGTACCAAATTATGCCTAAAGTTATGAATAAAGAATTCTATTCAATATTTCAAACTTCCTAATAATCATTAGGAAAACTCTTTCTAGGTAGGATCCTCCTTTGCTGATTTTTTTGTTTTGTTTTGTTTTAGTCGCTCAGTCATGTCCAATTCTTTGTGACCCCGTGGACCCCATAGCTCATCAGGCTCCTCTGTCCATGAGATTTCCAAGGCAAAAACACTGGAGTGGGTTGCCATTTCCTTCTCCAGGGAATCTTCCTGACCCAGGGATTGAACCTGTGTCTTCTGTATTGGCAGGTAGTTTTGTTTCTTTGTTTGCTTGTTTTACCACTGAGCCACCTGATGAGTCCTACTTGTTTTACCTGCTTGTTTTACCACTGAGCCACTCAGTAATATAGCTGATTACTGAGTGAGAGCTGTAAGCTCTCACACAGCCTTCATTGCATCTTCATTCAAATTTCTGCACATTTAGCTTATATTTGTGGTCCTCAAAAGCAGTCAGAAGGGAGGAATTAGGAATTATGGGGAGAGTTTAGTTGGGTGGCCTTTCCTGTCCACCAACAGTGATTATATGGAGAGAAGCTCATGGATTAAATACCTGCACTAGTGTTTGCCTCTCTCAGCTGCTGGTTTATCGGATCCTTAGAACAGGGCAAGTTTAAGTAAACATGAGCCAGGATTCAGTCCTACCCAGGAAGTAATAATAGAAATTCACTCCTCTGAGGAGAAGGTTTTCTTTTGCCCCCAAGTTAATTATGGTTATTACTTACTGGGATTGACCCATTTAACATTTGAACAGGCCTTTGCCACTGTCTTCTAGAGTGAAAGTGAGCAGCAGCAGGGTGGAATTTCTGCATCACTGTGCAGTCTTGAAAGGAATAAAGCTAATATAAATGAAAGGTAGTGATTTTATTATTCTTGAGATGCCTTTGGAGTTTTCCCTCTGCACAATCAGAGATACCCTGCAGGCCTCAGAGCTTTTTTTTCTCCTCGTTTTAGAGTCTCTCCCTGACTAGATACAACTTACAGAATGGCAGGATCTGAAACCACTTAGTATACGAGGCTTGCAAAATCAATATAATTCCTATCAGTCAGAGACACGAAGCAGAAGATTCATTTCTTGCATCAAACAGAATACAAAGCCATGGATTCCTCTAAGCCTAGTGAAGTTTCTGTATAGATACATGAAGTTAATAAAAACCTAACACATTGATCAAGTATTGGCAGGGCTATTTTTCTCTGTGATTAATAGTCTCACCTTCAATGCCAATGTTACAGAAAACCCTTTTGAAAATTTCTACTACTTTTAAAGTAGCCATCCTTTCTGGTATGGATTTTCTTAATCACAAAGGATTTCTACTGCTTGAATTATCTGTTAAGAATACAACCCAACCTCTCACTACTACTGAACATAATGAATGTATTTAGCATAAATGTATCACATATTATTGCAACTATGCATTTCAGACTAAGAATTCCATTAAAGTAAAAGCAATAACTTTGTTTTAGACGCTTCTGATTTTCAGACATAGCTCAAAACTGGTAAAAAAAAAAGACAACACAGTAATTGTATTCAGTTAGCTTGAATGAAGTAGTCGTCCTAATATTTATTGAGAGGAGGTAGGGTCAAATAAAAGAGCTACATTGTTCTCAAGAACAGGCTAGAGTTCCAACCATGCCTAAACATCTAGTGATGTGTGCAAATGTATATATATGGCTATTTAGATCGGAGAAGGCAATGGCACCCCACTCCAGTACTCTTGCCTGGAAAATCCCATGGATAGAGGAGCCTGGTAGGCTGCAGTCCCATGGGGTCGCTAAGAGTCCGACATGACTGAGCGACTTTACTTTCACTTTTCACTTTCATGCATTGGAGAAGGAAATGGCAACCCACTCCAGTGTTCTTGCCTGGAGAATCCCAGGGACAGGGGAGCCTGGTGGGCTGCCGTCTATGGGGTCGCATAGAGTCGGACATGACTGAAGCGACTTAGCAGCAGCAGTTAGATACTGTACTTGCTAACTTCTTTCACTATGGTCATTACCTACTTTCATTACAGTGGGAGCATCAGTAAGGGAAAACTTTCCTCTGTGTGACCGTTTAAACGGTCTAGGGTGAAATGGGACCAATATCTTTTCTCCTTGAATAAACTCTCTTGCCCATCACAGAATTCTAAACTCTGCAGAGATGAGTACTTCTTGTTTTTTCTCAACTTCCCATTAGGAAAATATTTTGTAAACTCTTTGCCGGTCTTCCACTTAAGTTACCACTGATTCCAATAATCACCTTATATCTGGTTTTGATGTTCAAAAACAAAGTAACTAAAGATCCTAAATGACTCTGTACTTTGAGAGTAGGAGTCCTGTGTAAGGAAACTACGGCTTATGAACAAAAGGCTGCATTGGTGTCAGTGTGTTCATTTCCTGGTGCCTTGTGAAATCTTTATGTACAATGTTGTCAATTTGCAAGTGTGTAGAAATTTTTCTAGGAGCGTCTTCATATTTCTGTACCAGTATCAAAGAGGCTGACAAACTAACCCACAAAAGTTTAAGAAACATTCCTTGTAACCTATCACAGTGAAGATAATTCAAATTGTAAATTAGGGTGTAAGGCCAAGTTATCCTTAAATTTTCATGAATGTTCCATATGCTTGTCTCAATTAGCCCAATAGAAATGTAGAAATACATTGCGATTTCTTTGGTGGAACATCTGATGCACTCAATGTCTTGTATTTAGGATTGTGCTGTCACTGGGGAGGGAGGAGGTGGATTCTTCTAAGAAATCACATCCAGTGTGGCATAATGCTTACATCCTGAGAGACAAGGCCTTCCATCTCACACTTCCTTCGAGGCATGTGCTGAACAAATGACAGTTGTGATTATTAGCACTATCGGATTCTCTGTCTCCTTATCTCTCTCCTGTTTTAGAGAGATTAAGTGACTACTTTGGGGAAAATATAATTAGATGTCTTCCCAAGCCAGAAAACATCTCCACAAAGATAGAAGAGAAAGAAAACTTATTTTTATTATTGAATAAACACTAAACCAGAACGTGATGTGCATCACAGACAAAATGCTAAAAGTTTGCAAAGAGAGAAAGGACCCTCATCCTTTTATCGATGCACAGCTGAGCAGATACAACCTATTTCATTTTCTCAATATGAAAAATAATTAGTTCTCAACTAAGAGGGCTCAGTAGTACTCTTGGTCACACATTGTGCATCCTAAAGTCTTTGGTAGTTGGGATATTCATCTGCTTTAGCTAATTGGCTTCATCCAAAAGAAAAATAAACAGTGCGTCTCTGTGACAGGAAGTAGTTTTATATCTTGAAAGGAAGTACCTGCTGAAGTCTGACTCCTACTCTCTCCCAGAAGCTGGGAGATATGGATGCAATCTTTCTCAATGGTTCTATTTCAAAGAAATAGTTCTCAGGACAATTGAGAAGGATATTGTTGGGTTTTAAAGCTGGCTGGTGGATTGTTTACCTTTAGTGACAATTTACATGTATTTCAAAGAGACAGAAATAACTTGAATTTTCTAAAGTAAATATTCAGAGGGAAGAAGGTCTTTATCCTTATTTTCAACAGAGAAGAATAAGTCTCTCATTTTAAATTTCTCCTTGTCCTTATATGACAAAACTGATAGTATTTTCATAAGTTTTCCTCAACCTGTGATATTAATTTAATCTATTTATGTCAGATCTGGAAACTGAGACCCAAAGTTACAATGATTCTCTTGATGTCTGACTAGCTGGTTAAATGACAAAATTTGGAACTCAAATTTTATATTTTCAAATTTCATATTTAATGAATATGCTAAAACATGCATCATGACAGTGACTCTTTTCTACTTTTTATACCTTTTTTGTGTCTCCTGTATTTTAAATCTGCAAAGTATTGCTCTAGTAAGTATTTCTTTTCTGAGAAGGTTCAGGAGGGAGGGGATATATATATATATAATTATGGCTAACTATCATAGCTTATGGCAGAAACCAAAACAACATTGTAAAGCAGTTTACCTCTAATAAGGAAAATCTATTTTAAGAAAACATAAAAAATAATACATATCAAAAGATCCATACAGGGCCTGCCTAGCTGTGAGGAACAGTTGTGTGGGAATGGAGATATCAAAGTCATATGTCTTCTTTGGTTTGTTTATTTAGAAAAACTCAATTTTTGATTTTTGAAATTTCTTAATTAAAACCTTTAATTCGAGTTTGTTATACACATATGTGTGTACACATAATTTTATATAAAGGTAACACAGTCTATTTTTTCTTTTTCCTGTTTTCTTGTCTTTGATCTCCTAAATTCCCTCTGTCTGAAACCCTCCTCTGCCTCTGTTAACTCATTCCTTTTCAAATGTCTAACCTTAAACCAATATGTTTTCATGCTCACACACATAGACACAAACACATATTTGTACATACACCAGGCATTATTCATCATGGTTAGTGTTATATATGAGCATACAAATGCATTATACTAATCATTCTTATGCCTAGAAAATCCCATGGATGGAGGAGCCTGGTAGGCTGCAGTCCATGGGGTCACTAGAGTCGGACACGACTAAGTGACTTCTCTTTCACTTTTCACTTTCATGCATTGGAGAAGGAAATGGCAACCCACTCCAGTGTTCTTGCCTGGAGAATCCCAGGGATGGGGGAGCCTGGTGGGCTGCCGTCTATGGGGTCGCACAGAGTCGGACACAACTGAAGCAACTTAGCAGCAGCAGCAATCATTATTTTATTACTCAAAAATATTTCATGGAAGCCCTTCCAAGTCATCCAGCATAGCTTTAACTGGTATATCGTTTCATCTTAAAATAACATCATGTTGTCAAAGAAAACCCATGCTGGACAGCAATTAGGAGAGAAAAACAAATTTCATTCAGCAACTGTTGCATTTGGGGAAAGAGATCTCAGTATAGAACAGGGCTCAGTTCTCAATACAGCCTAGATAATAGGGATTTATGGCTAAGGAGCAGGAAAGGAATAAGTAGAGGGAAAATTACAGAGAAGAAGCATCAGGGGTAAGGGAGAGTTCTGGCTGACCTAACTTGACAGGATTCTTGCTAAAAGCAGGCCAACATTGTCAGCTATCACCTGAGCACTGGTGGAGGATAAGGAACTTGATTTGATATCAGATGATGACATACTGAGAGCAGTGGGTTCTGACGAAGCTGATTTAGCAAGATTCTCGCTACAGAATCCATTCTTGTAAGATCTTGGTGATGCAGATCTGATGAGGATGGATGCTAAACTTGAAGCTTAGCAGAAAAGAGGGCTTGAGAAATCTAACTCAAGTTTGGTCAAGAGTCTTTGCCTGTGTGTGTGTGTGTGTGTGTGTGTGTACGTATATAGTTTATTCAGTTTTCTTATTTCCAGATATTTATCTGTGAATAATGCTGCTTTTTTATTTTTTAATTTTCTTTTAAATTCAATTTTGTTTATTTATTTTTTGTGGCTGCAACAGGTCTTCATTGAAACATGCAGGTTCCCTATTGTGGCGCACAGGCTTTCTCTAGTTGTGGAGTGTGGGCTTCGTTGCCCCATGGCATGTGGGATCTTAGTTCCCAGACCAGGAACCAAACCTGAACACCCGAGTTCCCTGCAAAGGAAAGTGGATTCTTAACCACTAGAACACCAGGGGAGGTCCCCAATTAATGCTGCTTTAAATTTATACTCTCAGTTCAGTTCAGGCACTCAGTCATGTCCGACTCTTTTGCGACCCCGTGGACTACAGCACTCCAGGCTTCCCTGTCCATCACCAACTCCCGGAGCCTACTCAAACTCATGTCCATCGCTTTGGTGATGTCATCCAACAATCTCATCCTCTGTTGTCCTCTTATCCTCTCGTCTTCAATCTTTCCCAGCATCAGGGTCTTTTCCAATGAGTTGATTCTTCACATCAGGTGGCCAAAGTATTGGAGTTTCAGCTTCAGCATCAGTCCTTCCAATGAATATTCAGGACTGATTTCCTTTAGGATGGATTGGTTGGATCTCCTTGCAGTCCAAGGGACTCTCAAGAGTCTTTTCCAATACCACAGTTCAAAAGCATCAATTCTTTGGTGCTCAGCTTTCCTTATAGTCCAATTCTCACATCCATACATGACTACTGTAAACACCATAGCTTTGACTAAATGGACCTTTGTTGGTAAAGTAATGTCTCTGCTTTTTAATATGCTGTCTAGGTTGGTCATAGCTTTTCTTCCAAGGAGCAAGCATCTTTTAATTTCATGGCTGCAATCACCATCTGTAGTGATTTTGGAGCCCCCCCAAAAAAGTCTGTCACTGTTTCCAATGTTTCCCCATCTATTTGCCATGAGTGATGGGACTAGATGCCAGGATCTTAGTTTTCTGAATGTTGAGTTTTAAGCCAACTTTTTCACTCTCCTCTTTCACTTTCATCAAGAGGCTCTTTAGTTCTCTATGCTTTCTGCCATAAGGATGGTGTCATCTGTGTATCTGATGTTATTGATGTTTATCCCGGCAATCTTGATTCCAGCTTGTGCTTCATCCAACCTGGCATTTTGCTTGATGTTCTTTGCATATAAGTTAAATAAGCAGGGTGACAATATGAAGCCTTGACATACTCCTTTCCTGATTTGGAACTAGTCTGTTGTTCCATGTCCAGTTCTAACTGTTGCTTCTTGACCTGCATACAGATTTCTCAGGAAGCAGGTTGGGTGGTCTGCTATTCCCATCTCTTGAAGAATTTCCCACAGTTTGTTGTAATCCAAACAGTCAAAGGTCTTGTCATAGTCAATAAAGCCAAAGTAGATATTTTTCTGGAACTCTCTTGCTTTTTCCATGATCCAGCAGGTGTTGGCAATCTGATCTCTGGTTCCTCTGCCTTTTCTAAATCTACCTTGAACATTTGGAAGTTCACACTTCATGTACTATTGAAACCTGGCTTAGAGAATTTTGAGCATAACTTTGCTAGCATGTGAGATGAGTGCAGTTGTGCAGTCGTTTGTACATTCTTTGGCATTGCCTTCTTTTGGGATTGAAATGAAAGCTGACTTTTTCCAGTCCTGCATCCACTGTTGAGTTTTCCAGATTTGCTGGCATTTTGAGTGCAGCACTTTTACAGCATCATCTTTTAGGATTTGAAATAGCTAAAATGGAATTCCATCACCTCCACCTTATGCTCTTAAGGGCTAGATAAATAGATCCCCCTATAAGATTAGTAGGAGAAGAGTTGAGTATTTTAGTTTCAAGAAATCTTGATAAAAGGCTTACAATACTTCCATTTTTGACCATATTTATATGAGAGTCCCTCCTTTCCTAAAAGATACTTTTCTAGACTTCTCTACATAGGGACCCAGAATGAATTCTGCCACAGATCTCTAGTGGACTTTGGGTTATTTTCTTAGTTTGCATTGGCAGACCTTGAAAGAAAATCACTATGCAAATATCCTTGTGGTCACATTGAATGTTAAGACTGATACAAAGAATAGGAAAAGAATGGCCTCAGATAACACAGATGCCTCTTAGCAAAATAATCCATGGCCTTTGAGCCTAGATTCACAGGAGTTCTATAGCTGTCTAGCTGTCTTTAATTTTCTGAGGGAAAGCATTGCAAACGTTTCCCAGAATACAATTCCCTGTGGTCGCCAGCTTAATATTCTGGCCAAGCCTAGTTAACGTCACTCTTATTCAGTCTTCTTGCCTGTGAATAAATAAAGTCTACATTTTGGAATAGCTCTGACAACTGGGGGGAGGATAATTTAAATACTTCTTTTTTTGATATATTTTTGAGTTGGAAATCTGACTATCTGTATTCCTAAATAGACCTTCCTTGGTGATTCACAGAGCAGTAAATTTCCTATAGAAAGCGTACAAAACTCATGAGCATGGCATTTAAGAATTTTGATAAGTTGAATCTTACCAACTTTTTCTGGTTTTACCCCATAGCCCAATAAATACCCTGTATGCAATTTAGACTATATTACTTGCTGAGTTACAATTTACATGCACTCAGCACTTACCCATTTGCGTTGTCATCATTTATTTTGCTCCCTCTGCTTAGGATATCTTTTCCCTCTACTGCATTTAATAATCCTATGCGTCATTCAACCCCTAACAAAATTATATTTTCTTCCTTAAAATTTTCCATGATTGATTAACCTGAAGTTGATCTCTCCTAATGCCTTAGTCCCAAGGACTCCTTTGGTGGCTCAGTGGTAAAGAATTCACCTACCAATGTTGGAGACACAGAATTGATCCCTGGCTAGGGAAGATCCCCTGGAGAAGGAAATGACAACCCATTTCCTTTTCCAACAATGACTTAAGACTATCACATTTTTCCATATGTTATACTCATTTCCATATTGTGTTCTATTTTACCTAATATTGCAAGCCATTGGATTGGGGATAATGTATCGCTAATGTTTATAATTTTTTCCAACGTTTTCTGCATGTAGAAGGAACCAAGAAAATATTTACTGGGTTCATTTATTATAATGAGACTACATAATGCAATATTTTGTTATCAAATATATCTAGAGTTGAAGACCACCTATATAATATACTGTCTATGTGACCTTGGAGATATTATTCTGAATCTCTTCTTTCTTGCTTGTATAATGGATATAATATCACCTACATTTCAGAACGATTATGAGAATTAATGATATGTGTGAAATACCTACCATATGTCTGACGTGTACATAATAAATATTAGATATTAGTTTAAGAATAAATAAAATAAAGAGTTTTGGCTGCCAAAACATTAATAAATGCTTCTTTATATATAAGCAGAAATGCTGCAGACAGGTTGAATGGAGGTTTGTATTTTGGCAGTTATTGTTGCTCTTGTTCTTTTTTGGAGGAAAAGCAAATTTTCTTGAGATCTCATAATGCTAATTCAGAACTTTGAATTTTATGAGGTTTAAATCTGGAGGTATTCAAAACATTGACATAGCTTTCTTTTTTTTCATTTAAAATAAAAACTAAAAAAAATTCAAATGATGTTGAAACATTAAAAGACTACTCCATTTATGTCATTGATTTAATTGTATTTGCATTTGAAATAAACATTCAGGAATGTTTGTTATGGTAGGTCATCAAAGGAACAGAAGGAGTAAGGAAAACTTTCAAATGATGAGAACAAGTCATAAGATACGAGAGCCAGTTTGTAAAGGTCTCCACTGGCCCAATTCAGAACAATTTAAACATTAAGTTAAATAATTGTTTTCATTTAGTTGCTAAGTCATGTCTGACTCTTTGCAACCCCATGGACTACAGCACGCCAAACTTCCCTGTCCTTCACTATCTCCTGAGCTATGCTCAAACTCATGTCCATTGAGTTGGTGATTGCTTCTTCTCCTGCCCTCAATCTTTCTTTCCCAAAATCAGGGTCTTTTCCAATGAGACAGCTTTTCAATCAGGTGGCCAAAATAGTGGAGCTTCACCTTCAGCATCAGTCCTTCCAGTGAATATTCAGGGTTGATTTCTTTTAGGATTGACTGGTTGGATCTCCTTGCTGTCTAAGGAACTCTCAAGAGTCTTCTCCAACACTACAGTTCAAAAGCATCAATTCTTTGGTGCTCAGCCCACTTTATGGTTCACATAACTCACATCCATACATGACTACTGGAAAAACCATAGCTTTGACTATACGGATGTTTGTCAGCCAGGTGATACCTCTGCTTTTTAATAATGTATCTAGGTTTGTCATAGCTTTTCTTCCAAGGAGCAATCATCTTTTAATTTCGTGGCTGCAGTCACCATTCGCAGTGATTTTGGAGCCCAGGAAAATTAAAAAAGTAAAGTCTTTCACCGTTTCCATTTTTTCTGCCTCTGTTTGCCGTGAAGTGATTAAATAAAAAGGGAAGTGGGCTTGGGGGAACAGGGTGAGCAGGTTGTATGATCAGACAGTGTTTCCTCACCATCACCTGATTCTCAGAGGATTTGATAAGCTAGGGAAAGGTGGTTTGATGTTTCATACCCTGATGCTTGCTTAAGTTTCCAGTACTTTCTTAAATTCAAAATGAGACAACCTTCAAGAGGCCTTTGGGCTGGAGAAAAGCCTGGCAATAATTTGGTCAGGTGAAGTAGCAGGCATTTTGTACAGATTGGTCAGTGTGGGCCAATATTTCAGTTTATTAATCATCTATGAGACAAAGATAGGGCTTTGGCAGATCTATGTTTGACTTTGTCAAAGGTTAACAAGGGAGTCATCTGTGAGTCTTATCTAAGTCATATGGTAAGGCTTGGTTTTGGCAGTAAGATATTTCCTAGAACACAGAAGTTTGGGGTCAATATATGAACTACTGATAGTTTTCAGGAGCACAGGGCTCAAGTACAATTTAACATTGTCAGTAGAAAATATTATGCTAGGCAATAGTAGTACAAGACAGTATTCGTGCAATCAAAAATTTTAATTTTGTGGTGAAACATATACATAAATCATACATATATAAATCATACATCTAAAATTATACTGTTAATATAAGACTCTGAAGAGAAATAGAGAAAGAGAAGAGACTGGCTTGATGTATATAGAGGATTTTGGTTGTATTTGTGTTATGTTCATTTGTAAAATCAAAAGTGGTAAGTCTAGAGTATGAGGTTTTTTGAGAGTCTTGGCTCTTATGAGGAATTTAATATATGATTACTAGGGGAATTTGTTTTAATTTCAGTTTATTCATATAAATGCAAATGAAGAAAAACACATTTAAATGTTTTAAAGAAATTCTCTTTAGTTGTTAATTAGCAAAATACAGGACACATAAGATGATAAAGATCAGCAAAGAAAATCTGAGCAAAGGAAACTGAAGGACTGTGAAGATAATTTCAAGCCAGAAGACAAGCAACCTTGACATTGACCTTGATATAACCTAGGGAAGCATCCATATTTTGAACTATAAGTTGATCCAAATAAAACTTTAAGTTTAGAAAGTCTGATTTGAAAGCAGTGCATTAATTGGTTTGGAGAAGCAAATAAGAAATCAACTAATATAATGCTGTGAATAATTTAGATAATGTAGAATTAAACTAGGACTGTGAGATTCAGTCAGTCAGTCAGTTCAGTCACTCAGTCGTGTCTGACTCTTTGCGACCCCATGAATTGCAGCACGCCAGGCCTCCCCTCCGTCACCATTTCCTGGAGTTCACTCAAACTCATGTCCATCGAGTCCGTGATACCATGTAGTCATCCCATCCTCTGTCATCCCATCGGGTAGTTGCAAATAAAAATGTTCATATATTCAGAGTTGGTGAAGAAGTGGGATTCAGTTGAGCAATTAATTACCCTTGAGAGGTTAAAAAAACAATAGTTTGTTAAATAATGGCCCCCAGACTTTCATCTTTAGTGAAAATAGACAAGTTCATTGTCAAACAATTTTGGAGCTAATGGAAAAACTAAAAAAAATAAGACAAAAAATCCCTTTGACTACATTGGAAAACCATCAATGCACAAGGTGGCAAGTACTCATAGGACAAATCCCTGAGAAATAAAGTACAGGAACTTAACTCAGCAATGGGGTTACGTACCAGGTCATTTGCAAATATGACCATAATCATTTTTCTCCTTATATACATGCTAATTTGCAGTATGACTTTTAAACTTTTCCTATTGAAAGTATATTTCTTTACCTCTTGAATCTGGACTGAAAGTGTGACTTGCTTTGTGACCAGTACATTATGGCAGATGTAGCATTTTGCAATTTCAAGATTAAACCTGAAAAAAATATCCTTTACTTGTGTTAATTCTCTTAAAACTCTAACCAACTGAAATATGGGCTGGGCTAGAGGAAGAGTAACATATGGATGGGCCTGTTGTCTTCACTGACAAACAATATCATATCAGTCACAGGGCAGAGCTGTTTAGTTGCCCAGGAACTCATCAAAGAAACAAGAGTAACTCAGTCAAGAAGAGAACTGCCCAGTGGCACTCAGACAAAATTGCTAACCCCCAGAATCATGAACTAAATTAATGACAATAAAATGAACAGATTCCTAAAAATAATGTGTTTTATTACTGTTTACACAGGGACAGTTAGGATATCTGAATAGTTAAAAGTATATTAAAGCATTGAATCTGTAGACACCTCCCCAAAATGGATACTGCAAACCATACAATTTTTTACATGTCATTGTACTAATTTAGGGAAGAAATATTACTAATCGTACACACAAAAAAGTGACTAAAAAGGCCTGTAGTAAATACCGTATTTGTGATAATGAAAGGTCTTTCCCTTACAATATAGAATAAGAAGAGGATGTCTATAGCATTTCTACAATCTGGAAAAAGAAAATAATATTTATGTCACCAATTCTATTGAGCATTGTAGAATAGGTTCTTGGTTCTGATAGCAAAGTAAGATAAAAAACTTAGTAAAAGACTTAAGAATTGAAAACAAAAAGAGAAACTATCATTTTTTTTGCAGACATGATTATTTGTGGGGAAAATACAAATATATTCTAAATAATATGTATTTTAAATAGTTATTTTAAAAATTGTAGGGATAATGAAATATCAGTAACAGATTTTGAAAATATTTTTCATATGATAACAACTGAAAACTGAACAGTACACAGATAGTCTGCAAATCAATAGATAACTGTTATGGGTTGAATTGTGTTCACCCGTTATTCATATGTGGAAGTACCTAACCCCTCATATGTAACATCATCTAGAGATGGATATTTACAGAAGATATCAAGTTAAAATGAGGTCATTTGAGTGGGCTCTGAATCAGACTGGCTGATGTCCATCTAAAACAGGAAAATTTGGACATGAAGTCACACACAGAAGAAAATGTGAAGAATCATAAGAGGAAGACAGCCATCCTCAAGCCATGGAGAGAGCCCTAGAACAGATCCTCCCCCCACAGCCCTCATAAGAAGTTGACCAGCAACCTGGTTTTGAATTTCTAGGGTCTAGAATTGTGAGACCAAGATGTCTGTTGCCTGAGCCACCCATCCTGTGGTACCTTGTTACGGCAGCTCCAGAAAATGTATATAGTCACTAACCCAAAATATTCCCTGGTGGCTTAGTTAGTAAAGAATCCACCTGCAATGCAGGAGACCTGGGTTCTAACCCAGGGTTGGGAAGATCGCTTGGAGTAAGGAATGGCTATCCACTTCAGTATTCTGGCCTGGAAGAGTCCCATGGACTGTATAGTTGCAAAGAGTTGCAAAGAGTCAGACACAACTGAGCGACGTTCACTTTCACACTTTCAAAAGGCCTAAACAGATAGCTTATAAAGGAAGAAATATAAGTATTCATTAAAGTACTGATTAATGAAAATGTTGGGCTGGCCAAAAAGTTCGTTCTGGTTTCCCATATAATGTTAGGGAAAAACCTGAATGCACTTTTTCGCCAACCCAATATAATCATATAAGGCTGGAAGTGAAAAAGTGAAAGTTTAGTCTCTTAGTCGTGTCTGACTCTTTGAGACCCCATGGACTGTAGACTACCAGGGTTCTCTGTCCACGGGATTTTCCAGGCAAGAGTACTGGAGTGGGTTGCTATTTCCTTCTCCAGAGGATCTTCCCGACACAGGGATTGAACTCAGGTCTCCCACATTGTAGGCAGACACTTTACCATCTGAGCCAACAGGGAGGAAGTGATTGGAAATCATTTCAGAAAGATGATATCAATGTTCACTCATAATATCAACAAATACATAAAGGAAAGGAGGGCAATTTCCATTTCAGTGAACATGTTGAGAAGACTATCAGAATACACTGATAAGAGAAGTGCAGACTAGCCTAGTTTTGTCCTTGTTGTTTAGTCACTAAGTCATGTCCAACTCTTTGTCACCCCCATGCACTGGATCCCGGCCAGGCTCCTCAGTCCATGGGATTTCCCAGGCAAGAATATTGGAGTGGGTTGCCATTTCCTATTCCAGGGGTCTTCCTGACCCAGAGATCATTGGCAGGTGGATTCTTAACACCTGAGCTGCCTGGAAGCCAAAGCCTAGTTTGCTACTGCTAAGTTGCTGCTAAGTCACTTTAGTCGTGTCTGACTCTGCGCGACCCCATAGACGGCAGCCCACCAGGCTCCCCCGTCCCTGGGATTCTCCAGGCAAGAACACTGGAGTGGGTTGCCATTTCCTTATCCTCAGAGCATGCTAAAATAGGCTGAGTCTGCTGATGCCACTTCCTGAAGAACTGTCAAAACTGCAAAAATTTAAATTGTGACAACACAAAATAATAACGAGGAAACAAAGCCTAGTTTACAGGAAGGCAATTTACTAGCATCTATCAAAGTTAACATGTCAACTTTGAAGTGAAATATTTCAACTTATGGAAACATATATTTTAGGAAAAATATGTTTATCCATGTATATGGACTTCATTACTTTTCAAGAAAGAAAGAAAAATTGAAAACACTTTAAACGTCCAGTGGTAATATATATTACCGGAGAAGGCAATGGCACCCCACTCCAGTACTTTTGCCTGGAAAATACCATGGACGGAGGACCCTGGTAGGCTGCAGTCCATGGGGTCTCGAAGAGTCAGACACGACTGAGCGACTTCACTTTCACTTTTCACTTTCAGGCATTGGAGAAGGAAATGGCAACCCACCCCAGTGTTCTTGCCTGGAGAATCCCAGGGATGGGGGAGCCTGGTGGGCTGCAGTCTATGGGGTCGCACAGAGTCGGACACGACTGAAGCGACTTAGCAGCAGCAGCAAAATATATTACTGTATGGGAATAACAGATTTTAATATGTGTAGACATGGAAAAAGCTCCAAGACAAGTCAGTTGCAAAACATGACTGCATGAACATTGTATTTTTTGCATTTTGTCTTGGGAAAAAACATGTATTGGAAGATAAACATACACTCATTTGTAGATGTTAGAAAATCTGATAAGATTGTAACAAATGCTTCTGTCAAGGTAATTTACTTCTACAGAGTAACTGGTTTTGTCTTTTATAATGTCTTTGAAAGATTGAATCTAGAGTTGTATTATTAACATTTCTGGCTTTATTTTTCTGATAAGTGGTATCCTCATGGTTCTTATTATATTTGCCAGAAAATAAAGGAATTAAAATTGGTTCTCTTTTTTTCATGAAGTTACTTGAAGGCCAAATATGAGAATGGAATTAAACCATAGTTCAAAAAGACACATGTACCCCAGTATTCATTGCAGCACTATTTACAATAGCCAGGACATGGAAGCAATCTAAATGCCCATTGGCAGATGAATGGATAAAGAAAATGTGGTACATATGTACAGTGGAATATTACTCAGCCATAAAAATAAATGAAATTGGGTCATTTGAGTGATATGGATTGACCGAGATTCCATCAAACAGAGTGAAGTAATTCAGAAAAAGAAAAACAAATATCATATATTAACGTATATATGTGGAATCTAAGAAAATGGCACAAATAGAACTATTTGGAGAGCAGGAATGGAATCCCCTTGGACAGAGGAGCCTGGCGGTGGGCTGCAGTCCACAGGGTCACAGAGAGTCAGACATGACTGAAATGACTGAGAACACAAGCATGCATGCAGTAGAGACTCAGACACAGGGAGGGAAGAGGAAGGTGGTATGAATTGGGAGATTAAGATTGACATATATATATATATAAAATCTGTGTCAAATAGATGGGCTTCCCCAGTGGCTCAGCTGTAAAGAATCTGCCTGCAGTGCAGGAGATGCAGGAGACTCGGGTTCGATTCCTGGGTTTCGAAGATCCCCAGGAGAAGGGCATGGTAACCCAATCCAGTATTCTTGCCTGGAGAATCACCGTATACCAAGGAACCTAGTGGCCTACAGTCCATAGGGTCACGTAGAGTCGAACATGACTGAAGCGACTTAGCACATATGTGTAAAATAGACAGCTAGTGGAAAGCTGCTGTATAGCACAGGGAATTGAGCTTCATGCTCTGTGATGACCTAGAGGTCTGGGATGGGGGAGCGGGTGGGAGGGAGGTCCAAGAGGGAGAAGATATATGTGTACACATAGCTGATTACAGACCATTGTAAAGCAATTATATGCCAACAAAAAGATGATTAAAAGCAATAATAAAGGAATGCTATTTATAATTTTATTTAATGGCAAATAAATCCAAATACTTAAAACTTATATATGCAACAGTGATGGCAGAAATAGCACAGAATGAGATCTGTGTTGGGCACATTGAACTTTTAATTATAACAAAATTCTAGGCAATCAGTGTGTTCCTCCAGTGTGGTGGCAAAGACATTGGATACTGGAGACTGATACACTTCCTTAATATGTTACTGGAAGTTATTATTCCTGTGACTCAGTTTCTTCAACTGTAAAATAGAATTAGTACTAGAACTTATTAATATTAATGCTTTTCTCATAGAGTTCTGAAGATTAGTAAAGTGAACACACAGAAGACCATCTTGCATATAATACATTGTCAATATTTGGAATGTAACACTGTGATTGATTATGGTCACTTAAAATAATTTTGGAGATGTGTCTATTGTCACAGATATTCAGGAAGATAAATCAGGTCATGAAGTAAAGTTGTATAATTAGACGTAGATGACTGTATGCCTCGCTATTCATTATTTGACTTTGCTAATGAGATTGAATGGAAACCTGGGACATTAATAGCTGTCTTATTACTGGCTGATTCATCAGTGAAAATCTCAAAGCCAGGGAGAAATATTGAGGTTCTTACAGTGGAGCATTCCAATTTCCTTTGAATAAGAAGAAAGTGAAGAGTGCTAGAAACGTGTGTTTTAAAAAAATGAGAAAAGGCAAAGAATTGTAATAGAAAACTATTGTAGATGGCATTCATTTGTTAGTCATGACTAAGCTCACTGGTAGACCCATTTTCTTTATAATTCTGCAGAAAGATGGTAAATTCATCAAATTCCTCAGTCATAAAAATTTTATATTTTTAAAAAATGAATTACCTCCTACGTGTTCAAAGTTTTATATAAGTTGCTCCATGTAACATATAACAATCTCATGCAGTCATGTAGCACTGCCTTTTACAGACAAAGAAACTAAAGAGAGAATTTGATCCATTTTCCTATAAGTTGAATACAGAATGCGTCAACCCCATTTTCACTAAAAACCTGTTTATACAGTGGACTCTCTTTCAGTGAAGGGCTGCATTTAACTGTTGCCTAAACCAGGGGCTTGGCAACATCAATGACTAGCTCCTTCCCACTCTTTCCTTGTAACATACACACAGAATACAAAAATTTTAATTATATATCATAGATTCAATTTTGTATGTTTTGCTGAAATCAATCCAAGCTTCTCTGTCTCTAGTGCTTTGAATCTAAATTAGGCGAACACAGTCTTTTCCCTGGATTATTGCAATGGTAACTTCCTCCACTGCCTACTTTTCTCCACATCTTTCCTTCCTCCAGTGCATTTCCCAGTTTGTAGCCAGAGAAGTCTTTCCAAAACATAAAGCTGACAGGTCAGTCCCTGCTTAAAACTCTCCAGTTGCTTCTCCTTGTTTTCAAAACAATGCTCATCCTCCTAACGATGTTAAGAGACTTGCATTCTTTTGCTCATATTCTTCACATCCTCATTTCAGAAGCAGATTTATTACCCACTATTTCCTCCTCCAAACCTTCTGACATTTATACACGTATTTTCATTTTTATTAGTATTTATACATGCATTTCCTTTCCCTATAGCTAAATTCTACTTATCTTTCAAAGCTCATTTTAAGTTATTTTTTAATTGAAGAATAATTGCTTTACAGATTGTTGTTGTTTTCTATCAAACAGCAGCTAGAATCAGCCATAGGTGCACCCACGTCCCCTCCCTCCCATCTCCCTCCCTATCCCACCCCTCTAGATTGTTACAGAGCCCCTGTTTGAGTTCCCTGAGTCTTATAGCAAATTCCCATTGGTATCTATTTTATATATAGATAACTTACATATTGTAAGTTTGTTACTCTCTCCAGGTAGCTCAGACGGTAAAGCATCTGCCTACAATGCAGGAGACCCGGGTTCGATCCCTGGGTCGGGAAGATCCCCTGGAGAAGGAAATGGCAACCCACTTCAGTACTCTTGCCTGGAAAATCCCATGGACTGAGGAGCCTGGTAGGCTACAGTCCATGGGGTCGCAAAGAGTCGGACACGACTGAGTGACTTCACTTCACTTCTTCCTTACACCTCAGCCTCTCCCTTCTCTCCTCCCTCTGTGTCCATAGGTCTGTGCTCTATGTCTTTTTCTACATTGCTACCATGCAAATAAATTCATCAGTATCATCTTTCTAGATTTCATATATGTATGTTGCTGCTGCTGCTAAGTCGCTTCAGTTGTGTCCGACTCTGTGTGACCCCATAGACGGCAGCCCACCAGGCTCCCCTGTCCCTGGGATTCTCCAGGCAAGAACACTGGAGTGGGTTGCCATTTCCTTCTCTACTGCATGAAAGTGAAAAGTGTGTTATATATGTGTGTTATATATAGATATGTGTGTTAGTATACAATATTTATATTTATCTTTCTGACTTATGTTACTCTGTATAATAGGCTCTAGGTTCATCCACTTTATTAGAACAGACTCAAATGCATTCCTTTTTGTGGCTGAGTATTATTCCATTGTATAGATGTATCACAACTTCTTTATCCATTCATCTGTTGATAGACATCTAGATCAAACTGCGTATATCTTGTATCACTTTTACCAGGAAGTCTTCCTTGGATTCATAACTCTAATCTCTAACCGCCTGTGTGTGCCAGTTAATCATTTTTAACTTTTCCCTATCAGGTATAGTTCCTAGGCTTCACTGACAACTATTTCCTTGTGTACATTTTTTCCATGCACATACACACTTGCTATGACATATACAGATACACACACAAATACTTGTTCATTCATTCCTTGCGTAAGATCTTAGCATAGTGAATTTTTCTGAGCTCCGTCTTTTATATTGGCAAAATTAGAACCAAGTACCTACCTTGTTATCTTGCAAAGTCCATATGAGAAAAATAGGGGAAAAATTACATATGTATGTATGTATGATAGATAAGTCTTTCCTTCATGATAATAGTTAACAAGTCTGTTCAAACTTCACTGTAATTACTATAGTGACTGACTGATTTTTAGAGGCATTTTGCTTTGTCCAATACTTCTTTAGTAGTAGTAGAAATTTGAAAAGGGGTCCCTTTTCAGTGGACTTCATTTCCTACAAACCAAGGGTGAAGAAAACCCCCTCCGTTCTGTCCTGGTTCTACCCAAGTTTGTCCCCCAGTGTCAGAATCTATCTAAATCTCTGAGCTACATTGGTTCCAATCAAATGCCTTGCTGTAAAGCTTGAAGGACCTGAGAAAAAAGTGTGGTGATGTCATGGAAAATATCTGTATTTACAAGTGGTATCTGATATACTATGTTATAGATGCAAAAGATGTGCAGTGTTATTCTGGAAACTAGCCTGGCTAGTTATCAATGCAAAATAAAATCTTGTTTTTAAGCTGCTTTTTTTAAAATTCCTTTTTAGATGAACTAATAAAAATAAAACATCCTAATAATTAGGTTTCAATTCATCTAGACTTTGCTTAAAATGCAAGGGTTTGTGATCATGGCCAAAATGGGTAGAGCCAAGTGAAGAATTTGGGAGGCCCTCATGCCTTTTCTTTCTGTGTTAGACAGGACTATGAAGAGCTAGAAAAGCAGCTGAAACGAGTCTTTAAGGAGCGAAGCACCATCCTCCGTCAGCTGACAAAGACATCAAGAGAACTTGATGGAATTAAAACCAACCTTCAGGTGAGATGAAAACTAATTTTCTCAGCAGCCAAGTATAGGGAATCACCTAGTTTGTCTCAGTGGACTGATACATGAAGACTTCCACAATTTTTTTTTTACCAGTTTGAATATATTCCTGGGCTTGACCATGGGAGTTATTATTTATTATTATATGAGCTTTGAAAACAAATGTCATTTGAAATGCAGTCTAAGCATCCAGGAATGAGAAATTTGGGTGCTTGGCAAAGCCCTCAGTTTCTCACAGCTTCTAAGATCAACTTGACCCCTGTGTGTTTTATATTACAAAATGATGAAAAGCAATTATGGCCAAGACTTAAATGAATATATAAATGATCTCTAGGAGAGAACTTTAAATTCCACAAAAGATAGTTCTGAAAATTCTTTGATAAACCTCATTACTACAGTGGGTAAATCCTCACATCCTGTCATCTGTGAAAATGGATTAACATTCAGTGAAATCTCAAGTAAAAACCAAACACAATACCTATACTTGAAAAGTTTCTGAAATATCTGAGAATATATTTTAATATTTTCCTTTAACATTGTAGTTACTGAATATACAGTGTACCCCAAAAGCTTTGCATGTGTTATAGAATTTAATTCTCATAAAATACCAATGAGAATAGGCATCATAAATGTGATTTTTCTTGTTATACATGAGGAATCTTACTTGAAAGTCACAAGGGAAGCCAGAATTTAAATACAACCAGTCTGACTCAAAGCTGGTCTGTTAGTTATTTCCCAGAAGCACGTTTCTGAACCTTGCGTAATCACCATTGTTCTTAGCTTTCTAGTCCTGTGACAGCGACGATGGTGTCAGTAATCACTGCGGTTGCAGTGTATTGAATGTGGTCTCTTGTGTTAGGTACTCTTTCTTCATTTTTTAAAATTAATTTTCACATGATAATTATGCATGATTATTATTAGTCTCATTTTATAGGTAAGAAAACAGAGTTAGAAAAGGGCTCGGAAACTAAGAGCACGAGGACAGCTGGGAGATAGGTCTGCTATTTTGAAGCCAACACCCAAGCTCACATTCCAGAAGCTGTATTACATCTTGAGAACATGAAAATAGAAAAATCACTTAGACTCCAAGGACACAGTGACAGGTAGCGTGCTGGTGACAGTGCAGGAACGACAGTTCCACGGTGGAAGTAGACACGGAGCATCAGGGATGCACGTAGAGGATAAAAATGACTGTGTATTAATTGCCATAGGAAGCCGATGCCAGAACTGTACCTTTTCATTAAGTGGAAATTCAAATATTTTACGAGACAACAAAGGATATTTGACACTTGCACCTTCTTAGAGGAATAGAACATCTGGCACTGAGAATTTTCTGAGCATGTAGTGAAAGAAATGCCATAAGCGGTCATCTTTACAATATCTGCAGGGTTCTCAGTCTCTCTGGACCTGTAGCCTGTTCAGTTCAGTTCGGTTCAGTTGCTCAGTTGTGTCCAACTCTTCGCAACCCCATGAATCGCAGCACGCCAGGCTTCCCTGTCCATCAACAACTCCCGGAGTTCACTCAGACTCACGTCCATCGAGTCAGTGATGCCATCCAGCCATCTCATCCTCTATCGTCCCCTTCTCCTCCTGCCCCCAGTCTCTCCCAGCATCAGAGTCTTTTCCAGTGAGGCAACTCTTCGCATGAGGTGGCCAAAGTACTGGAGTTTCAGCTTCAGCATCATTCCCTCCAAAGAAATCCCAGGGCTGATCTCCTTCAGAATGGACTGGTTGGATCTCCTTGCAGTCCAAGGGACTCTCAAGAGTCTTCTCCAACACCACAGTTCAAAAGCATCAATTCTTCGGCGCTCAGGCTTCTTCACAGTCCAACTCTCACATTCATACATAACCACAGGAAAAACCTTAGCCTTGACTAGACGGAACTTGGTTAGCAAAGTAATGTCTCTGCTTTTGAATATGCTATCTAGGTTGGTCATAACTTTCCTTCCAAGGAGTAAGCATCTTTTAATTTCATGGCTGCAGTCACCATCTGAAGTAATTTTGGAGCCCAGAAAAATAAAGTCTGACACTGTTTCCACTGTTTCCCCATCTATTTCCCATGAAGTGATGGGACCAGATGCCATGATCTTCATTTTCTGAATGTTGAGTTTTAAGCCAACTTTTTCAGTCTCCTCTTTCACTTTCATCAAGAGGCTTTTTAGTTCCTCTTCACTTTCTGCCATAAGGGTGATGTCATCTGTATATCTGAGGCTATTGATATTTCTCCTGGCAATCTTGATTCCAGCTTGTGCTTCTTCCAGCCCAGCATTTCTCATGATGTACTCTGCATATAAGTTAAATAAGCAGGGTGATAATATACAGCCTTGACAAACTCCTTTTCCTATTTGGAACCAGTCTGTTGTTCCATGTCCAGTTCTAACTGTTGCTTCCTGACCTGCATACAGATTTCTCAAGAGGCAGGTGAGGTGGTCTGGTATTCCCATCTCTTTCAGAATTTTCCACAGTTTATTGTGACCCACACAGTCAAAGGCTTTGGCATAGTCAATAAAGCAGAAATAGATGCTTTTCTGGAACTCTCTTGCCTTTTCCATGATCCAGCGGATGTTGGCAATTTATCTCTGGTTCCTCTGCCTTTTGTAAAACCAGCTTGAACATCAGGAAGTTCATGATTCACGTATTGCTGAAGCTGGCTTGGAGAATTTTGAGCGTTACTTTACTAGCATGTGAGATGAGTGCAATTGTGCAGTAGTTTGAGCATTCTTCGGCATTGCTTTCTTTGCGATTGGAATGAAAACTGATATTTTCCAGTCCTGTGGCCACTGCTGCGTTTTCCAAATTTGCTGGCATATTGAGTGCAGCACTTTCACAGCATCATCTAGTTACAGCCTAGGAAATTATTTGAAAGAAATGTATCATTTTGTACAGAGTTACCTTTTTAAAAGAGTAACAATAACAAGTCAATCCCTAAATGTACTTGAAAATTTTATTTTTTTTAAATTTTGTTCCATTCATTGTACAAGGTGAATTTTTAATTTTTTTCTTGCTAAATCTCCTTAACAATATCTTCACAAAATTATGATAACTTTTTTATAATTTTGAAATGAGGAAACAAGATTCAAATAGGTCAAAGAAATTTCCCAAAGGCATACATCTAATAAGTGAGTAAATATTGCTAATTGTACATATTTTATTTTCCAATATAGCTTCATAAAGATATGATCTTTGTAAGTCTTGTTCATCTCTGTAACCATAACACCTGAATGGCTTAGTAATACTCATCAGTCAATAAACATTGTATTGATTAATTATTAGATATATCAATCTTTCGGAGAAGGCAATGGCACCCCACTCCAGTACTCTTGCCTGGAAAATCCATTGGATGGAGGAGCCTGGAAGGCTGCAGTCCATGGGGTCGCTAAGAGTCGGACACGACCGAGCGACTTCCCTTTCACTTTTCACTTTCATGCATTGGAGAAGGAAATGGCAACCCACTCCAGTGTTCTTGCCTGGAGAATCCCGGTGACAGGGGAGCCTGGTGGGCACAGAGTCGGACACGACTGAATCGACTTAGCAGCAGCAGCATATCAATCTTTAGTATCCTCAAAGTCATCAAAATTATTTTCCAAGATGTGCATCTCACTTCTCTGCTATTGCTGGGGAAATAATAATTTATTAAGTGCTGTCCTGCTCTTTAATTGCATACACTTTGCAGAGCCCCATCTGTCTACCTATTCTTTGCCTTTATATTTCTTTATCTCATATGTTGTACTTTTTCAATTTCTTGAAGAAAACGTGGTGACTTTTTAATTCTGGTTCCCTTTACAATGCCAGAGTATAGCAGATAGCCAAATGAATAAACATATTTATGCAAAGTTAATTCACACATCTATTATCCCCTTTGAGTTTTCCAATAACTGTCTACTGTTGTTGTTCAGTCATTAAGTTGTGTCTGACTCTTTAAACCGCATGGACTACAGCTTGCCAGGACCCCTATCCTCCACTGTCCTCTGTGGCTTTTCTAAATTTTGTGTGTAATAGTTGTTCAGCCGTGTCCAACTCTCTGCAACTCCATGGACTGTAGCCCACCAGGCTCCTCTGTCTATGGAATTCTCCAGCAAGAATGCTTGAGTGTGTTGCCATTTCCTTCTCCAGGAGACCTTCCCGACTCAGGGATCAAACCTGGGTCTCCCTTAATTGCAGGCAGATTTTTTACCATTTGAGTTATCCGGGAAGCCCTAAATTTGAAATCCCACAGTTTATCTAAATGTTAGTTCAGTTCAATCTGTAAGTGGTGTCCAACTTTTTGTGACCCCGTGAACTGAACCACACCAGGCATTCCTGTCCATCACCCACTCCTGGAGTTTACTCAAACTCTTGTCCATTGGGTCGGTGATGCCATCCAACCATCTCATCCTCTGTTATCTCCTTCTCATCCTGCACTCAATCTGTCCCAGCATCAGAGTCTTTTCCAATGAGTTGGCTCTTTGCATCAGGTGGCCAAAGTATTGGAGTTTCAGCTTCAACATCAGTCTTTCCAATGAATATTCAGGACTGTTTTCCTTGAAGATTGACTGGTTTGCTCTCCTTGCAGTCCAAGGGACTCTCAAGAGTCTTCTCCAACACCATAGTTCAAAAGCATCAATTCTTTGGCACTCAGCTTTCTTTATAGTCCAACTCTCACATCCATACATGACCACGGGAAAAAACGTAGCCTTGACTACACGGACCTTTGTTGGCAAAGTAACATCTCTGCTTTTTAATATGCTGTCTAAGTTGGTCATAACCTTCCTTCCAAGGAGCAAGTATCTTTTAATTTCATGCCTGCAGTCACCATCTGCAGTGATTTTGGAGCACAGAAAAATGAAGTCTGTTACTGTTTCCACTGTTTCCCCATCTATTTGCTATGAAGTGATTGGACCAGGTGCCATAATCTTAAGTTTTCTGAATGCTGAGCTTTAAGCCAACTTTTTCACTCTCTTCTTCTACTTTCATCAAGAAGCTCTTTAGTTCTTCTTCATTTTCTACTATAAGGGTGGTGCCATCTGCATATCTGAGGTTATTGATATTTCTCCTGGCAATCTTGATTCCAGCTTGTGCTTCATCCAGCCCAGCATTTCTCATGATGTACTCTGCATGTAAGTTACATAAACAGGGTGACGATATACAGCCTTGATGTACTCCTTTCCTGATTTTGAACCAGTCTGTTGTTCCATGTCCAGTTCTAACTGTTGCTTCTTGAGTTGAATATAGATTTCTCAGGAGGCAGGTCAGGTGGTCTGGTATTCCCATCTCTTGAAGAATTTTCCACAGTTTGTTGTGATTCACAGTCAAAGGCTTTGGCATAGTCAGTAAAGCAGAAGCAGTTTTTCTGGAAATAATCCCACAATTTATCACACAAGGAAGTTAAAAGGCAGATTTTGTGACCTGCCACGGGCCATATGGCCGTGATGCACTTTGAAATGTAAATTAGATGGTTAGTGATTTCCCCTCAACCCTCCTCTATCCTGTTTTCTTCATCAAGCTATTCTTCCCAAGGGCTTCCCAGGTAAAGAAACCACCTGCCAGTGCAGGAGATGTAAGAGACATGGGATCGATTTCCAATTCGATCCCTGAATTGGAAAGATCTCCTGCAGAAGGAAATGGCAACTCACTCTAGCATTCTTGCATGGAGAATTCCATGGACAGAGGGGCCTGGCAGACTGCAGTCTATTGGGGTCACAAAGAGTTGAACGTTGCTGAAGCGACTTAGCTGGAATACATGCACTTTTTGCAAATAAACACAGCATCTTTTATTGGCTATTTCCTAATAATGACCTCAATCATTTTAGGAAAGATTCTTCTTTTGTGAAGTTCACTCTACCACATGCCTATCAGAACACTTAACTTACTGTATGAAAATTGTTTGTAGCTTTAGGATGAAAAATCGGTGAAGGCAGACACCATGCCTTTGATGTTAAATAAATATTAAGTAAACAAAGCGTTTGCCATTCTTGTTAATGTTTTACTTGTCATAGCTGCTCTTCCTACAAACAATATTATTATCTCTATTTCAACTTTTAACATCAAGAAGGATCTGTTACCATGTTAAATAATTTATTGGGTATAAATAAGAAAGTTCTTAGGGAAGGCTTAACAAGACAGCTTACCTAATTAGAAAAGCTCAGTGCAGTTCTCTGTTTTGATTCACAGTCTATCAATGCTAAATTTGCCAGAGTAAATAAAGACTAATGAGTGAGGTGGTATTTTTTTCCCTTAATCCACTATCTATACAGTACTATTACAATTTGAACTGGTCCTAGTTTTTTTTACATGTATTCTAATGCATTACTTATAAATAATAGATAGACACAACCAAATAGGTACATGCCATTTGACTGCTTTGATTTTGAATGTATTATTATTTAGCTTATTTAGAGAAGTCTTTTATGTCTCCCTTTGTTTGTAGAAACTATGCCAAAACAAGTTTCACATACCTGCAGAGAACATGGTAAAACTTCGAATGAAGATCAGATAATATATTTTATATTCCATTATGGAGCTACCCTGGTGGCTCAGATGGCAAAGAATACACCTGCAATGCAGGAGATTGGAATTCAATCCCTGGGTCAGGAAGATCCCCTGCAGAAGGGAATGGCAACCCACTCCAGTATTCTTGCCTAGAGAATCCCATGAACAAAGAGTCTGATGGGCTACAGTCCATGGTGTTGCAAAGAGTCAGACACAACTGAGTGACTAAGCAAAAATACAGGCATATTCATTTAAAAAGACACCTAGAAATTTGGAGAGTTCTTTCTCTTTCACTGAACCTCTAAAGACTGAAACTCAGTTCATTCCCTTTCACTCACTGTAGCACCTTCCCTAGTTGGTGTCATAAACTGTGCGTCCTGAGAGCCAAGGGGCCATCATAGCCTCATTTGCACGTTCTTATTTCAGGGCACACCTTGTGCCATAAACACAACAGTAGAGTCAGCTTCAATCTATCACCTGAATAAGACTTCCTTTTCCCAATTTTCTTATCAGAATTTGAAAAACGATGAGATATCTGCTAAAACTGATGTTCAGAAGCTTCTGGAAATAGGTCAGAAACAAAGGTAAGGCTGCGTTCTTTCATTTTCTCAGTTCTTTTTTTCCATCACCAAAATTCATTCAGCAACTTCACATGAATAAGTTTATTTTAAATGTATTCATCTCTTTATAACCTTATTTACATTTTAATATATGAGAATCTTGCTCAAATCACTATATATATATAGGGTGGCACTTGAGATTCTGTATTTCTAGTATGTTCCCTCATGATGGGTGATGCTAATAGTGACCATGCCTATATGCAGATCTCAATTTAGCTATTAAGGATCTGGAGTATGTTCCTCTATTATCTTATAAGACGGAGCCCATCTTATAAGATAAATCTGCCCATCAGTATACAGATCCGACAGCTTTGACATAGTGGGCCATTTTTAATAGTGTCACAACTTGATCCTGGTGATAATTGGGTTGGTAAGGAATGGGGTAATTTTATTAATAGCATAATAGAATTAGAACATTTTTATTACTCTAACTTTATTTTTTAAAGAAAGTGAAGTATGAGCTAGATTTATACCTAGAATTAAAAAAAAAAAAAACCTTATGACTTAAAATTGCTTGTCTAACAAACACATAAAAAAAACCAAGGTATTATAAGGTAAAAAAGAGCTAGCCTTTGTTATTTGTTATACATTTATTAGAGGCTCTGCTGGTTTTATATATATACATACATTTTTTGTTTCAATACAATTACAGAGTAGTTATTATTGTCCCCATTCAATAAATGGGAAATTGTTGCTCAAAATGCTTAAGCAAGCTGCTGAGAGTTGTATTAAATTGGAATTTGCTCTGCTGTATCTTACCTATAGTCACACCCTTTCAAGTTAGTTTACCTAAATTTATTAGTTTGCTTCCAAAGCAGAAAGCTGTTTAAGAAGCTGGCAGGCACCACACTATGTACCCTCTGCTTACCATCTTGTATCTTCTCCACTGTCTTTGCCTCTTGATCCAGAAACCTCATATCATTGAGGCAATGACATGTTAAAAATACCAAATCGAGCATCTCATCTTGACTCTTTTCGTATTTCAATGAAATCTTTATTTCTTGAACATGAAATTCTCTCCAGAGTCCAATATTAAAAAGATCTCATGTAAAATATAGGTCTGATCATATTTTCAAAAGTACATAATTTTAACCTATTTTTACTGGTTTGAAATCATCCACCTTTTAAAACACATAAGCATTTGTGGTTCACTGAGTTAGTGGAGAATTATAAGCCATATTTTCAATAGGAATAGCTAATTAAAGCAGACCAAGTGTCACTGAAAGTTATTAGCTTTGCAGACTCTCCCACGTTTGGAAAAGATAATTAGCAAAAACATAAAAGTGGAAATGACTTCTGCATAATCCATGTGCAACACCAGTGAGGGGATTGCGTTGACTGAAGAGGACAGAGTGAGTCAGGAAAGATTAGAAAATGAGGCTGTCATACGTAGACGGGGGCCATTCTTGAAAGTTGGCTGAAAGTGGACTTCAACAGAAGGCTCATTTAGGTAGCTCTGAAAAAGGATGATATAATGTAAAATGAATTTTAGGGGAATTATTCTGACAACATCGTTCAAGGCAGAAAGAAAGAGACATAGACCAGGTTGAAAAAAGGTGGCCTAGAGGAGAGGACAGAGAGATCTCATCAGCGAGCACCAGGGCGTGAAGACAACAGCGTCAGTGTTTCTTATTGCACAAGAAACACAGATGAAGAGACAGGCTTATGCATGATGTGGAAAAGGAAAAACGTATTCCTTTAGTTTGCTGCTATTTTCTTAAGTTATCTAAGGCTTTTTCTACATGACACTCAAAATATCCATGCAAACAAGGAAAAATATGACTAGAGGTATTAAGAATTTCAGGTCATCATCATATTTGGCATGGTATATGAATGGCAGATGATGGACCAAGTCTTTCAATGAATGGATTAAATGGAGCAAATATTTTGGAATTATGCTTTCCAAGTTTCATCCAAAACTATAAAATTTGCTTAAAATGCGTAACTTATGTAATGCACAAAGTCAGAATGGAAAATTCAAATAAATCACATACCAATAGATGATTTCTCAAAAGTATAATGCATTTGATATGTGGTTTTTTTTCTGTTTCGTTAGAGATATATAAAAATTATAATTATCTGAATGTGAAAGAGGCTATGTATCTCATTTCCAAAGTAAGAGAGATTGATAAATAGTAAAAGAGAAAAACCTTCTCAGACTATAAATAGTATTAACTGGTTGCAAATTTAGAAGTATTATCAGAGCTGGAAAGATTATAATGTATTGCAGATGCCATCTAGGTATATACCCCATTCCCAGTAATTCTTTGTCCTCTGGGATTATCACCTGGTCCTTCCCTTGAGAAGTGGTCTCTAGACTACTTTTTATCTGACTCTGATATCACTGGATACAGTTAATTAGCTCAAGGTGGCCAGCAAAACAAAACTGAATCAATTAGAATTTCCCTCTTGGAATTGTGTGCCAAGAAGCAACTAATGAAATCTCTCTGTTTAGCTGTACCAGATTATAAGTAAGTAAACTCAGAGGATATGAGGTGGCCATAAATAACCAGGTACAGCAGCATGTCTTTCCACCAAGAGGTACAGAAAAAGGAGTGTGTGTGGGTGTGCACACACGCACACAGAATTTTACATGAGAGAGAGAGAAAGTTGCATTGACTCTTGATTTTTACATTTACAAAAATATTTAGACAGCCTAGGCAATATTCATAAAAGGATCTTCAAGTTGATGGAGAGACTTTTAAGCCATACCGTGTGAGGAGTGAGATTATCCAACCACAAAATAGAAATCCTGGGGGATAGAAGAGTACTCAGTATTTTGGAGAAGGAAATGGCAACCCACTCCAGTATTCTTGCCTAGAGAATCCCATGGACAGAGGAGCCTGGTGGGCTACCATCCATAGGGCCGCACAGAACTGAAGCCACAACTGAAGCCAGAACTGAAGCTTCAACAACTGAAGCCACTTAGCATGCATGCATGTCTTGAAAATAAAAAGGAATGATATATTTTACGCTGTACAATGGTTGCTGGATAGAGATTCTGAGAAAGCAGTTTTGGACTCTGTGTACTAATGGATTTTACTATATTGAGTTCTCTGAAAAGGAAAAGAATGCCTGGGATAGCAGCAAGATTTCTTTCTGTAATGTTACTGCAATACAGGCTGGTAACCATTCGAAAAAAATACCTTCCTGTAGGGTGAGTCATTTTTATGTTTATAATTGGAAATGGAAGATGTGTGAAAGAGCTGCCTTTTAAAATTCCTTGTAACCATGCAATTCTATGCTGAAATATACTCAGCATTGGAGAAGCCTGTCACAGTTCTTTAGAATTCAAGTTTCAGTTCAGTGCCAGATAGGGACCTAGAAGAGCTCTATCCTGTGCAAATCTCACTTGGTGGACAGGGATGGTTCTTGAGCAAGTCAGCAAGAATTTCTCATTGGAGTAAAACTCACCAAGTTTGGGGGGTTTGGGGACACCTAAAGCATGAGAGCAGTGAGAATGTGCAGAAATAAGCTTGAAAAATCTAAGAGGAGATGGAGATATTCAACAGTTTCAAAAGGATTGCTTTGCCATCCTGGTGGATAGCTTTCCTTGCCGTGAAAATGTGCAGAATTCTGTTTCTCCAGTTTTTGTTAACAGCTTTTGCAGTTTACTTTTTTTTTTCTTATTCCCCATTGCCTATAGATGTCAGTATGTGGGTATTTTTGAATATATATGTATATATATTGGATTTTATAAAATTTATATTTTATAATTTAAAACATATGTATCACTTTAAAAATAAAAATGAGAATTTTAAAATCCAGAAGTAATGAATAATTATTATAAGATTCTAATATAAAAGTTTTTAGTTGGAAATATAATATTCCTAGGGCTTCCCTGATAGCTCAGCTGGTAAAGAATATGCCTGCAATGCAGGAGATCGTGGTTCGATTTCTGGGTCAGGAAGATCCCCTGGAGAAGGGATTGGCTACCTACTCCAGTATTCTTGGGCTTCCTTGGTGGCTCAGATGGTAAAGAATCCTCCTACGAAGGCAGAGACCTGGATTTGATTCCTGGGTTGAGAAGATTCCCTGGAGGGGGATATGGCAACCCACTCCAGGATTCTTACCTGGAGAATCCCCATGGACAGAGGAGTCCATGGGGTCACAAAGAGTCAGACATGACTGAGCGACTAAGCACACAGATCATGATAGTCCTGTTCTATTTTTATTCAATACTTGTTGAATATTTGAGTGTTAGGAATAGAACGTGGATCCTTCTGTCCTTCTTTTTCTCTCTGTCTCTCTCCCTCAATAGAGGTATTATAATGACTCTAGAATTTGAGCACTTATGGTCCAGAACAGTTCCGCTACCTCTTTATGCATCGGTTTTCCATTTGCAATAAGATACTACAATTTGATGTGAAGTTTATTGAGTGCCTGGTGTACTATAAGCCTACAATATAGGTAGACATTCATATTATATTATGTCACAAGTGTTCTTTGTGAAAAATATCAGAAGCAGTCATGGAAATCCAGATTTTAAGTATCCGTATATGGCACTTTGGGGGCTTGCCAGGTTGCACCTATGGTAAAGAACCTGCCTGCTAATGCAGGAAACTTAAGAGATGAGGGTTCAATCCTTGGGTCAGGAAGACCCCCTGGAGAAGAAAATGGCAACCCACTCCAGTATTCTTGCCTGAGAATCCCATGGGCAGAGGAGCCTGGTGGGCTACAGTCCATAGAGTCGCAAAGAGTCGGACATGACTGAATCAACTTAGCAGTCAGCACATGTGACACTTCATTCTAATAAACAGTTTTAGTAAATGAAACCTATTTGAGGCTGTAATGGAAACTGAGATTTAAAATCCACTTTAAACGAAAGCATATTAAAGTTTTAACCAATCACGCATAAATCAACTAAGAACCAAAGTGACTGTAATTATTTTATAACTTGTCCCTATTATGTTTTGCTTTGGTAAACAACATCCAGATTGATTCCAACAATCGTATAGACTTTCACGGATAGTCCTAAAACTGAGAGTGTGACCTAGGAGTTTCTAGATACGCAAACTGGAGGCGTCATTAAGTTCTGCGGGAAAGAGCAGCTTGCGTTTGTGCAGGATGTGCTAGTCAAAGAATGAACACAGGGACCTCTAGTGGTACCAGTGGTTATGACAGTGATCTCACGTGTGCTGCTGCTGCTGCTGCTAAGTCGCTTCAGTCGTGACCGACTCTGTGCGACCCTACAGACGGCAGCCCACCAGGCTCCCCCATCCCTGGGATTCTCCAGGCAAGAGCACTGCAGTGGGTTGCCATTTCCTTTTCCAATGCATGAAAGTGAAAGGTGAAAGTGAAGTCTCTCAGTCGTGTCCGACTCTTCGCGACCCCATGGACTGCAGCCTACCAGGCTCTTCCGTCCATGTGATTTTCCAGGCAAGAGTGCTGGAGTGGGTGCCATTGCTTTCTCCGGATCTCATGTGTAGTGAGTGATTATTTTCCAAGTATTTTGCGTGCCTTATTGTCTTCTAAACCTCACTACAAATCTCCGAGGCAGTTCTGTCATTGTGTCCATTTTATGGATGGATAAAAATGAGTCTCAGAGTATACTCTCCTATTCCATAGTCTCCCTATTGTGGTTACACACCAAGAAAATATTTCTGTTCCAGAAGTTATCTTTTGGCTCTAGACTGGGAATTTTAGTCTATACGCTAGGTTTTCATTTGGTCTTTGCTGTTGCTTTGAAGGAGTTTAGTCCTCTAGCCATACTTAACACACGGCAACACTTAACACACATACTTCACTCATATGCTGTTATCTGCTGTCTGAAGTGATAGCTTAGATGATAAAATGAAGGCACAGAAAGGTAATAAAATCTGTCATAATTGAGAAAATCCTAAACCTTTGAAGGAACTGCGTATTTATGAAAGTATGTAATTTTTAATGTGAGACAGGGTCCGTATGTCCTAGTGAGCTTGAGACACAATGTGCATATGTGTGAAGACATGTGGTTTTTATTATCCCCAATAAATGAGCTTTCACATTAGAAATAAGTCTTTTTTTCTCTTTGTCTTTACAAAAACTCTCAGACCTTACACAAGATGTCTAAAACATAATGCTTTAGATTTAGTCAACTGGGGCATCCAAGGAAATGATCGTTTTATCCTATCAGCAAGTCTATGGTAACTGTTTTTTTTTTTTTTTTTTTTTTCTGAACAGCATATTCACACCCTAGCATGCTGTCACTAAAATTAGCTTTCCAACTCTTAATTATTTTATTGATATGATTTGACACATACTGCAGCTCTCACAGTGGGATTCTTATGAGACACAAGAGCAAGGCAATTGCTCTTAAATGCAGCTTGCTTTTCAAGCTTCCATGGGAGACAGTAATCTTTACCATAATCCTGAGATGCATCCTGTATATTTAACTCTGTCTCTCTATTTTCTAGTTATGTTTCCTAAGTGTATATGTGCAGTGAAATCTTATTTCATAGTGTACAGATTTATATTATGTCTCTCTTTTCCTCTCTGTTTTCTCCTAAACAAGAGAACAAATGAAGGCTCTCCAGGAGGCCCTGGAAAGTCAGCTTAAGGAGACAGCTGACAAAGCAGAAAAACAAGAGGCTACTGTAAGTGTTTCTTTTTTGTGTCCTTTGCTTGGGAGCTGGAGAATTGTTCATTTATTTTTTTTCCCCAAAATCACTATTGAACAAACACACCTCTAACAAATGAAAATACAATAAATAAAACATCATCACCAAGATTATAAAACGTGCTTCATCAGCATTCATTCCAAAAATAATATGTATTTGCTTCTTAGGGGTCTACCAATTCCCAACCCTTATTTATGAATGAGAAACTGAGGACAGGAGTGCTGGTGTCAGGCCCCATATCAGCAGCCCTTGGATTTGGGATGTGACCTTGAACTAAGTTAAGCTATACAGAACCCTGAGCCATGCCCTACAACCACTGAATAGATGTCTCTCAAGGGTGGGGCTACACCATCTACCTATTTAATCATCTCCACAGGTGATCCTGATACACCCCAAGGTTTAAGAATGAATATTCTCTCCAGATTTTCTCTCTCAAAATGATGTTCACTTGACCTTCATATTTCAATTTTTATGACTAATATTCCCCATAAGCAGGAGGGAGAGTGGTCTGGATAGTAGTGCTGAAAACTAGATTTCTACCTGTTCCCCCTTTATGTACAACTTATGGGGATTGAAGCTTTTATTTTATTTGAGGGCCTGAGTCTTTTTTAAAGTATAGTCTATTAATTAAAATTAAAATTATATTTATATTTATATATATTATATATATGTATAATTATGTAATTATAATTATATTTATTATAATAAATATAATAAAATTAAAATTATAAGGTATAGTAAGACCAACAGAAGGGCTTCCCCGGTGGCTCAGTGGTAAAGAATCTACCTACAATATAGAAGCCACAGGAGACACAGGTTCGATCCCTGGGTCAAGAAGATCCCCTGGAAGAGGGCATGGCAGTCCACTCCAGTATTCTTGCCTGGAGAATCCCATGGACAAAGGAGCCTGGTGGGCTACAGTCCGTGGGGTTATGAAGAGTTAGACACGACTAAAGCAACTCAGCATGAGCACACAAGAGCAACAGATCAGGAAATGACTCCATTTGGAAAGATAGTTATTTCCCACAGTTTCCGAGAAGGGTGACATGCCACATGACCTGGGACCATGCAGGGAAGCCCCAGGTCAGTCCCGGGGCAAATGAAGGTGGAGAAACTGTGGTCAAGAGCCTCTATTGTGGTTTCCATGGGAAGGAAGGGGTTAAGCGAGGTAAGCTGGTCTAGGATTGGCCAGTTTGAATGATTTCAGCAGGCTCTGCGACATAGGGGCTGTTTGTCAGGTTGATTATATGGGACCCCAGCTCCTTTGAGAATTGGCAGAAATGCCTGCCTTTCTTTTGCAAGGCCTCCTTGAATAATCTGAATTAGAGTATAGAATTTTGCCTCTGAAACTTAGCCCTGTCTGTCATCTGGAGTAACTGCTTCCTGGAGACAGTCTTTGTAATAATGACTGGATTTTCCTAGGCGCAGATTTATATCCTGTTAATAAATTCATTGTTATCTGTCCAGCCCACCAGTAAAGATGAGTGCCTTTATTCTTCTCTGTTATGCCATGGCAGCACTCACTGCTAACCTAAACCTACATAGAGTGCACCCTCGTGTCTAGCTCTTTGGACATATGCGTGTGCTAAGTCACTTCAGTCATATCTGACTCTGTGCAACTCTATGGACTGACTGTAGCCCACCAGGCTCCTCTGTCCATGGGATTTCCCAGACAAGAATACTGGAGTGCGTTGCCATGCCCTCCTCCAGGGGATCTTCCAAGTCAGGGATTGAACCCGCATCTCTTAACGTCTCCTGCATTGGCAGGCAGGTTCTTCAGCCCTGGTGCCACCTAGGAAGCCCTTCTTTGGACACACATGTCACATGAAAGAGCAGACACATTTTTAGCACTACTGTGTCGATTCCTCCCCTCAAAATCTGACCCCGTGTACTGAGTGACCCTAACTACAATCCCATTTCTGCCTTGACTTATCATATTTAATCTCAATTTGTGCATAGCCCAGTCATAAATAATGGCATTTAGACCAGAATAGAAGTTTCCACACATACTATTTTCTCAGATTCTCACAACAAAATGGCACACTATTTTTTTTAATTTTTTTTTTACTGAAAGTGAATAACTGTTGCTTGTATTTACACAGTTAATATTTAGAGAAGCCAAGGCATGGACCTGTGTTTACTCTAATATGTTACACAAACTGTGTCTAACATCCCAAAAGAAGAAAGCTATAATTTTTAAAGGAGCTCAGCAAAAGCTAGAATAGCCAAGTATCAGAATAATGGGGACAAGGGATGCATAGTTGGGGAGAAGAAGTTCTCTCTCAGAACCCTTCTAGTGCTTTTCTTAAAATTCAGCATTGAATCTTGAGGGAGGATTTTCCTCTCCCACCCCATAATATTGTACTGAGCCAGAAACTCCCTAAATGTATTCATAACCTAACATGTGCTACAGAATAAGAATAGAAAGAAAGAAAGAAAAGAAAGGCTCCTCTATCCATGGGATTTTCCAGGCAAGATGGAAATGGCAAATGGAGTGGGTTGTCATTTCCTTCTCCAGAGGAACTTCCCGATCCAGGGATCGAACCCAGGTCTCCTGCATTGCAGGCAGACGCTTTACCATCTGAGCCACCAGGGAAGCACAGAATAAGAATATTCAGGTTTAAATTCCTAGTGGTTCATCTGTACATGCGTGCTCAGTCGCTCCAGTCATGTCCAACTCTTTGTGACCCCGTGGACTGTACCCGCCAGGCTCCTCTGTCCATGGGATTCTCCAGTCAAGAATACTGGAGCAGGTTGCCTTGCCCTCCTCCAGGGGATCTGCCCAACCCAGGGACTGGACTCGTGTCTCCTGCATTGCAGGCAATTTCTTTACCCACTGAGCTACCTGGGAAGCCCAGTGGTCCATCTATTGTCTATAAAATTAAGTTCTTTAACCTGCAAGTTTCCTTATTTGAAGAATTTGGGGAATAATTCAAATTAAAATAACATGCATGATTACCCTAAAATTGTTATCTGGCATATAGTTTAAATAGAAACTAAATTTAATCTACTCAATAGAAAGAAAACAATTGTAATAAATAAAATTTCCAATTGAAAGAATAATGTAGGCAAAAAATTACTGATAGCAAAAGTTTCAATGTATTTTAATAAATGTTTAAATAAATAGTTAAACAATTCCTTATGTTTGGAAAATATATAAAACATTTCCTAATAACTCTTTAGTTACTAAGAAATAATAAAATATGTAAAGAAATAATAATAATGAAGACACTATGTGCCAGTGTAATAGTTGAGGTAGATTCAGAGCTTTACATGCATTTTTTCCAGAAAGACAGTACTAGCAACAAAAATTCAAGAAGTTGAAAAAGCAAAACATCAGTGTAAGAAAGAGAGTATTATAAAAGTTGGTGAAGACAACAATAAAATAGAAAAAAAAGGATTTTTAAGTTATTTGAAAAGACTGATAAATAGGCTTTGAGAAAGATTAAGAATAAAAAGACTCCAATTTTAAAATGTTTAATTAAAAGAGAGCTAATAGTCATAACAGGAATTAAACAAAATAAGTTATTATGAGCAACAGGTCACTGGCACATTTAAAATGTATATGTAAATTTCTAGATGAATAAATATAAAATGCTAACATTTTTGCAAGAAGAAATGTAATACTTGAATAACTGAATACATTCAAAATTTTATTATGCTGAAAGACGTCTTTTCCCATATATTCCAGGGCTAGAAGGTGACTTCTACCAATTTTTAAAGATCAGCTAATTTCAAATATTGACTAATTTGCTTCAGTTGTGTCCAATTCTTTGTGACCCCATGGACTGTAGCCCACCAGGCTTCTCTGTCCATGTGATTCTCCAGGCAAGAATACTGGAGTGGCTTGCCATTTCCTACTGCAGGGGGTCTTCTCGACCCAGGGATCGAAGTCAAGTCTCTTATGTCTCCTGCACTGGCAGGCAGGTTCTTTACCACTAGCGCCATCTGAGACCCAATTTCAAATATAGGCAAATACTTTCTGAAAAAAAGAAAAAAGGTTGAAAACTTTCATCTAATTTTATGAACATCATCATTTATGATTCCAAAATCAATTAATGGCTATATATATAAATTAATAGCTATTTTTATATTAATGAATGTACATGTAAAAATTCTATAAGAGCAAATTAAAGATTATATTAACAAAATATATCATCAAGATCAATGAATGCAAACACCTGTGGAAATAAATGATACTTGTCTTTTGAAGGAAATGTGTTTGTGCTTTGAGTTGAATGATGAATAAGTCCTAAGTCAAAGTACAAAAATAGATGACAGAAAGCTTAACAAATATGGGAATAAAATATATTTAATTAGCAGAAGTATGTGTTTTTTTTAATGTTTATCTGGTAGAATCTAGAAAAAAATAGATTTCATACTACTGGGACTCCTCACTTCCAATCTCTGGTAAAGACTCAAAAGGTTTGTGCTTTTTCTACTTATTGAGGATTAAATAAGTATATAAGTTTAATTGTTACAAATAATTCAGTGATTATTCTTTCTGCTAGAAAGACTCTAGTTGATATAGTTTAATGTTGGATAAGAAGGGGACAGTGAGAAATTTAAACTGCTCATTCCCAACTAGAGGGAAAACATTTGGATTTGATATTGTAAATATTGTCATGACTTAGGAGCAAATACTCTTATGTGCTGCCCTTCATTACATATCTGATTACTCTGCCTTTTTCCATAAAAGAAGACTGTATATTTTATGCAAAAGATGTTGCAAATACCCATATTAGTAAGTCCGACTCTGTGCAACCCTATGGACTACAGCCTGCCAGGCTCCTCTGTCCATATTTTTCCCACTCCAGGCAAAAATACTGGAGTGGGTTGCTATGCCCTCCTCCAGGGGATTTTCCTGACCCAGCAATAAGAACCCTAGGGATAAAACTCGCATCTTTTGTCTCCTACATTGGCAGGTGGTTCTTTGCACTAGCACCACCTGAGAATCCCCAGTAAGTCCATAGTAAAACATTACAAAACTTGAAGGTGATAGTACATTTAAATCACAAAATATAAAAGAAGACAAAATTTTGAAAATTAAAATGAAAAAGCATTTTAATGAAAATTAAAGCTGTCTTGATCTAATTCCATTTGCAAATAATTTTTATGAACATGTGAGCATCTGTTTTGATCTCTAAGCAGATAATGGAGTAGCAAATCCTACAAACCGTGTCCCGTATGAAAAACCTAACAAACAGCAAGAAAGGATGATCTATCAGGTGTAGCGGAGTAATTAAATCCATCAATGCTCTCTGGATGCATTTCACCACTCTTGTTAATGTTTATGGCTTAACTTGCCCTAAGTGAGACATAATTAGTATGAAGGCAAGAATTAGCTTCAAGCTCTGACTCTCATTAAGAATAAGGAATTATGGCCATCTATCCTTTACTCAAGGTAAATAAGTGTTATGTTCTGTCTCTAGGAACTATTTCACTTCTGATTTTCCAGGAATCTTAAAACCTGCTGGGATTCTAGACCAGTGGTTTCAAAATGCTATGACGTTTGAATATTCTGAATGTATTGTAGGTCCTGAATAATTGAACATTGCATTCCCAAGTCTCTGTCCTTTTTTTAGTCTTGACATTGCAGTATATCTTCATTACACTGTTAATTAAAGTTAAGTGTTAATTATGGAGAACATATAATAAATAGTATCAAAATGTGAGGATTTGGGGAAAATTATGGCATCACTGATGAGATAATATGAGATCACTGTCCCCATGGTCCCTGATGGCTCAGACGGTAAAGAATCTGCCTGCAATGTGAGAGACCTGGGTTTGATCTGTGGGTTGGGAAGATCCCCTGGAGAAGGAAACGGCAACCCACACCAATATTCCTGCCTGGAAAATCCCATGGACAGAGGAGCCTGGCGGGCTACAGTCCATGAGGTTGCAGAGAGTTGGACACGGCTAAGCGACTAACACTTTCACTTTCATGGCATCACTGAAACACCAGGTTGTTCATACAAGCAAGACAGCTTTAAGTAGTTCATAACCAAAACTAAAGACAAATCTGTACATACCAAAATTTTCTGGTGCCCATTAAGTACTGAGGTAGAGTATTGTAAGTCCTGATGGTTTGCATTTCTTTTTGTAGTTTGTGTCTGACTCATACTCCAATAAAATTTTTTTAATTAAAAAAAAAAAAAGATTTGATTGTAGTGGTGGCCACTTAAAGAGGCAACCACTCCAATAAACACTTTGCCAACCACTGACTTGAAGAATCAGCTGTACCTCCCACCTCTGCTCCCCAGTGAGCCTTTTTTTTTTTTTTCCCCAGAGGTTTTGGTTAATTTAAGTTTGTTAACTAACCTTTGGGGCTTCTTGATTTTTGTTTTGTTTAGTGATTTTCTGTTCTGCACTTTAAATCACCACTCATATTTTAAAGTCACCAATAAAGAGTGAACATTCTGAAACCCTAGGCCCCCACCCTCCACCCCAATAAAAGCAGAACCCCAGGTTCATGGACTCCTTTTCTCTCTCTCTCCTCACAAACTCCCTCCAACTATACCATGTAATTTCCTGGACTCATAAGTCATAAACCCTTATTTTTTTTTTCAAACTTTCCTGATGGTTATTGCTGAAGGCATCTTGCAGTGATAAACAGAACCACAAGAGTTGGTCTAGTCCATAACAGTGGTAACCAGTAAGTTGATACCAGCCTGGAGCAGTAGAAATGGGTATAAAAGCTATTTTGGGGGAGACATATACTACTACTTTGCACACATATCTAAGTTTGATTGTCATCAAGTCCTTCTAGTGATAACTTTGTTTTATCCATCAAATTGAAATGAGTATAACTCACATTTTCAGGTTGCTGTCAGTACCTTCATGATTCAAACTTAACTTTGAAAATTGTTATGGCCGAATGATGGACATAGTTCTCAGGCTTCTGCTTCTATTTTATATGTAGTTTGACCATCAAAAATTGTTTGATTTAGATTTTGTTACCATTTGGTTACAGATTTCAACAATATTGTATATAGGCAGAAACCTCTTGGTTTCTTTAGCACAGTACTTATAAGGGTCCATGCTTCAGGTGAGGAGCATCACTGTGCAATTCCGCTCATACTTGGCCATGTGTCAGAAATACCTGGAGAGTGTTTTAATAAAAGAAATTCCTAGGCCCAACCCTAGACTCTAGCTGTGTTTAGGAACCATATTTTTAAAAATTAAGCTTTATACCGGTGAAAGAATCATAGTCATAATGTGCATTTCTCAATTAAAATACAATATCTCATTACATAAGAAAAAGAGTATTTTTATGTAATTAGCAGATATATTTATGAATTGGGCAATAAAAGTTTGGTTAATGAAAATTTTAATCCTTTGTTCTTTTTCCATATTTGTTGACAGAGATAATCATTAGGTTATACTTCAAAAATTGTAAAAATAAACATAAAAGCTATAGAAATGAACGTGAAATGCGTCTACATAGTATCCTCTTTATTTTCAGATTAATTTTCTAAAGACTGAAATGGAAAGAAAGAGCAAAATGATTCGAGATCTCCAGAATGAGGTAAGACTTATATTTTAGGGAGTTTTATGGAAGTCAAAGAATATGCACAAATACAAATATTGATTTGCCATAAACTTTAGAGTATTGGTCACATTTGATTTTGGCCTTTAGCTGTGTACTAATGGGGAGAAATTATAAGGTTAAGAATTCCAGAGAGGATAATTCCTAATTTAATTGTGATATGTGTGATATGTGATATCACAAATGTGACAATGTTATTAGTTCATAATCTCCAATTTATTTATCCTTCTAATAATATTTTGTTTTGACAATATTAAAAATTATGTTTATTTCATAAATGTATTTATCTACATAATTCTGGCACAGGAGCTGATGAAGAAAGTTAATTAGAAATGGCCTTCATGTTAGGAAAAGCCAATCTAGAATCAAAAAATTATGTGAGATAATTTTAAACTAAAGAGACTTGAATACAAGCAAATAGTTGTAACTACTCTCCTTACAGTCTTTAAAATATAAGGACCCTATAAAATGCTGTGTGCATTTTTTTCTCTTTTGATTTTTTTGTCTATCTTGTTATACAACTACTTTATTTTCTAAATTTTTTCACATTTATATTCCACCTCTTTATTTCTTTTTTTCTTGACTGCAGTTAGTTATGTAGGACTATTAAACCATTAATTAAACTATAATTAATCATGCATCTTCTTTGATCAACCCCACTAGGTTAATTTTAAATCTCAGTCAATTGCTTTACCCATTACTATTCTCCTTTACTTTCCTTCCTTCCTTACTCCCTCCCTCCCTTCTTTCCTTCTTCAGTTTTTTTGTTGAAGCATTGCAGCAACAGATGAGCTACATTATTCCTAAATTGATACTACTTTTATGTCCAGGTTGAAAAACACTCTTTATAAATGTCTTGGTATCAAGATTTAGCATTTGTCCTCTGATTATTACATTAAAATGATTTATCATACATGCAAAAAAATGATAAAGGAAAACAAGGAAAGTTTTAAGTGGCTTTCTTATGATTCTATTATATTTCCATTTCTTGCTAATGATTTTTTCCTCTAACTCTTCTGAAGAAAGTCTAATGAGATGAACTTGATAATGTTTTTCCTGAGGCCTAAATCTTCCTGGATTTAATGTTTATAGTGGAAAATGTCAGCAAAGTAGAGTTACTGAAACACTGAGCTTACTAGATAATTTCTTGTTCACTGGGGCTCAGAGAGGGCTAGACTACTCAAGTCTAAAACTTACCATGGGCTAGTGCACTGGGACGACCCAGAGGGATGGTACGGGGAGGGAGGAGGGAAGAGGGTTCAGGATGGGGAACACATGTATACCTGTGGCAGATTCATTTTGATATATGGCAAAACCAATACAATGTTGTAAAGTTAAATAAAATAAAATAAAAAAAATAAATAAAAAATAAGGTAAAAGGTATTTTACCTTTTAAGGTAAAATTTTACCATTTAAGGTAAAAGGAATATTTAAAACAAAATTAAAACCATTATTAAAATTGGAAAGAAAATACATCTGGGTTTGTACACAGACACCCATACACATACACACAAAAATATAAACTTGATTGTATAATAATGAGAGGATTATGGGCTAATTTATATCTCTGTATATGTATTATCAGTTAACTTTTAATCATAGATAATTTTTTTTAATTTAGAATTCAACCAGTGAGGAAGCTTTTTCATAATCAAACTATAAATTATTCATAACAGGTATAGATGAGGATTAATAAAATATTTTATTTTATTAATAAAATAAATAATAAATAAAAACAGGGGATATGTTTTAAGTTTAATATTAATTTTCTAGTGTGTAGATTAGAATAATTCTAAAAGCAGTACAACTCTTCAGAAGTAATGACTGCCAAATGTAAGTCTGATAAGTAAATTTGCTCTTTACTTTCATCCTATTGAAAATCTGCAAGATGATAATTGATAACCGGAAAAAGTTATTGACTTCTCTAACAAAACCTAGTGATGAACTTCTAAACTGAATGCTTTTAGTTTAACTCGTTTGTATGAATTCCTTAAAATTTTAGATTTATTGTTTTGACAAATAATCATTATGTAGAAATTGAACAAAATAATGGATCCATACTCTACACAGTAAAAGTATATGGACGTCCACTGCCCAAAAGATTTTTGTTCAGAAGTAAGAAAATAAAAAGGTAAGTTGATTAAACAAAATGTGAAGTGGTGAGGGAGATCATATGCGTATAAAGGGATTTGGGGGAGAAGATTGAAGTCTCGTGAATGATGTCTGGCTCTAGGTGAGTGATCACACCATTGTGATTATATGGGTCATTAAGATATTTTTTTATAGTTCTTTCGTGTTTTCTTGTCACTTCTTCTTAACATCTACTTCTGTTAGGTCCATACCATTTCTGTCCTTTATGGTTGCCATCTTTACATGAAATGTTCCCTTGGTATCTCTAATTCTCTTGAAGAGATGTGTAGTCTTTCCCATTATGTGTTTCCTTCTATTTCTTTGCATTGATCACTGAGACAGGCTTTCTTATCTCCCCTTGCTGTTCTTTGAAACTCTTCATTCAAATGGGTATATCTTTCCTTTTCTCCTTTGCTTTTCACTTCTCTTCTTTTCACAGCTATTTGTAAGACCCCCTCAGACAACCATTTTGCCTTTTTGCATTTCTTTTTCTTGGGGATGGTCTTGATCCATGCCTCCTGTACAATGTCACAAATCTCCATCCATAGTTCTTCAGGTACTCTATCAGATCTAATCCCTTGAATCTATTTGTCACTTCCACTGTATGGGTGTGAGAGTTGGACTGTGAAGAAGGCTGAGTGCCGAAGAATTGATGCCTTTGAACTGTGGTGTTGGAGAAGACTCTTGAGAGTCCCTTGGACTGCAAGGAGATCCAACCAGTCCATTCTGAAGGAGATCAACCCTGGGATTTCTTTGGAAGGAATGATGCTAAGGCTGAAACTCCAGTACTTTGGCCACCTCATAAGAGTTGACTCATTGGAAAAGACTCTGATGCTGGGAGGGATTGGGGGCAGGAGGAGAAGGGGACGACAGAGGATGAGATGGCTGGATGGCATCACTGACTCATTGGACATGAGTCTGAGTGAACTCTGGGAGTTGGTGATGGACAGGGAGGCCTGGAGTGCTGCGATTCATGGGGTCACAGAGAGTCAGAAACGACTGAGCAACTGAACTGAACTGAACTGTATAATTGTAAGGGATTGGTTTTAGGTCATACCTGAATGGCCTAGTGTTGTTTTTTTTTTTTTTTCCCCTATATTCTTCAATTTCAGTCTGAATTTTGCAATAAGAGTTTATGATCTGAGCCAAGGTCATCCATTTTTACACTTAATTATTTATTTTGCAGTTTGTATTTGGGTATTATATAGTTACAACAAATATGAAAAGTTGCACCAAAGCTTAGAATTCTCTTTGATTTGCACATTTAAAACAACTTCTCTCCATTGTCACTTCTAATTTTCGTAATTTTATCTGTTGTTTCTTATAGGATAAAATAAGTCTCTCTAGTTAGTAAAGAATCTGCCTGCAATGCAGGAGACCCCAGTTCAATTCCTGGGTCGGGAAGATCTGTTGGAGAAGGGATAGGCCACCCAGTCCAGTTATTCGGGGCTTCCTTTGTGGCTCAGCTGGTAAAGAATCTGCCTGTAATGTGGGCGACCTTGGTTTGATCCCGGGGTTGGGGAGATCCACTGGAGAAAGGAAAGACTACCCACTCCAGGATTCTGGTCTGGAGACTTCCACGGACTGTATAGTCCATGGTGTTGCAAAGAGTCGGGCACGACTGAGCGACTTTCACATAGTGGTCCTAGACACAGGAAAGGCTCAGGGGAGAAATAGGATAATACATAGTTGCTGAAATATGAGGAAGAATTAAGCATTGGGACAAGCATTCTGATTTGTTTGAAACTCCTTAATGAAATGTGAAAGTTCGATAATATTCAGAATTTTTTAAAGGAACACATAGCTGGAAATATTCGAACTGTGCTCAGTCCTGTTTAATTCTTTGTGGCCCCATGGACTGCAGCCTGCTGGGTTCCTTTCTCCATGGAATTTTCCTGGCAAGAATACTGGAGTACATTGCCATTTCCTACTCCAGGGGATCTTCCCAACCCAGGAATTGAACCTGTGTCTCCTACATCTCTTGTATTTGCAGGTGAATTTTTTTTTACAACTAGTGCCACCTGGGAAGCCCAGTAGTACTAGAATTAGATTAATATTAAAATATATATTAATACTATATTAAATTATATTCTGTATTAAATTAGTGAGTTCAGTTCAGTTCAGTCGCTCAGTCGTGTCCAACTCTTTGCGAGCACGCCAGGCCTCCCTGTCCATCACCAAATCCCAGAGTTTACCCAAACTCATGTCCATTGAGTCGGTGATGCCATCTAACCATCTCATTCTCTGTCGTTCCCTTCTCCTCCTGCCCTCAGTCTTTCCCAGCATCAAGGTCTTTTCAAATGAGTCAGCTCTTTGCATCAGGTAGCCAAAGTACTGGAGTTTCAGCTTTACCATCAGCCCTTCCAAAGAACACCCAGGACTGATCTCCTTTAGGATGGACTGGTTGGATCTCCTTGCAGTCCAAAGGATTCTCAAGAGTCTTCTCCAACACCACAGTTCAAAAGCATCAATTCTTTGGCACTTAGCTTTCTTTATAGTCCAACTCTCACATCCATACATGACCACTGGAAAAACCATAATCAGACCTTTGTTGGCAAAGTAATGTCTCTGCTTTTCAATATGCTGTCTAGGTTGGTCATAACTTTCCTTCCAAGGAGTAAGTGTCTTTTAATTTAATGGCTGCAGTCACCATCTGCAGTGATTTTGGAGCCCAGAAGAATAAAGTCAGCCATGGTTTCCAATGTTTCCCCATCTATTTGCCATAAATGGAGAAGGAAATGGCAATCCACTCCACTATTCTTGCCTGAAAAATCCCATGGATGGAGGAGCCTGGTCAGCTGCAGTCCATGGGGTCGCAAAGAGTTGGACATGACTGAGGGACCTCACTTCACTTTCACTTTGCCATGAAGTGACAGGACCAGATACCATGATCTTAGTTTTCTGAGTGTTGAGCTGTAAGCCAACTTTTTCACTCTCCTCTTTCACTTTCATCAAGAGGCTTTTTAGTTCCTCTTCACTTTCTGCCATAAGGGTGGTGTCATCTGCATGCTGCTGCTGCTGCTGCTGCTAAGTCGCTTCAGTCATGTCCGACTCTGTGCAACCCCATAGACGGAAGCCCACCAGGCTCCACTGTGCCTGGGATTCTCCAGGCAAGAACACTAGAGTGGGTTGCCATTTCCTTCTCCAATGCATGGAAGTGAAAAGTGAAAGTGAAGTCACTCAGTCGTGTCCAACTCTTCCTGAGCCCATGGACTACAGCCTACCAGGCTCCTCCATCCATGGGATTTTCCAGACAAGAGTACTGGAGTGGGTTGCCATTGCCTTCTCCAGTCATCTGCATATCTGACATTATTGATATTTTGCTTACCCCCCAACCCCTACTCTTTTCTCTGATGGTTAGTTTTAGTATAGATGCTTATGATTGATTGTTTCCATGAAAATTATTCAAGATAGTTCAAGGTAAGAATAAAAATAAGAAATCATGTTTTTTAAAAGTAGTAATCATGAAGTCAGACACCTAAAACTGAAACTTACTCTGTCCAGTGATAGAAATTAGATGTGGCAAAAAAAAAAACTACTCTCTATAGCAGGTTTTCCCTCGCACTATTTCATGGCTCTGATTTTCTTTCTTTCTGGTCTCTCAATTATTTTGCTCATTTGTTTTTCACATGACTCATATAGTTTAACCCAACTTTGAAATATTAACCTGCCCTCTTTATCTCCTACTAATAACTGATTTAACCTTCTTTAATGTTTTGATCTATTTCTATTGTTATAAAGCCTGGCTAAAAAACTTTGCTAGAGGTCAAGTCACTGGCCGATCTGTGGATTTTCAAAGCATTCCAAACAACCATTGACACATATGCAGTTATAGGAAAAGTAAAACATGGGTTTTTAGGGGCCATGTATCAGTCACTGTTCTCAGATGTGAAAAAAAGCAACCTCTGATAAGAAAATGACTTATTAAGCCATTTAGAGACCTCAGCAATGTGTTAGGAGAGGTGTACATACAGTTTGTAGACTAAGCTTTAGGAACAACTCCACAAACAAACCTCAGAGCTGGCTCTCTCAGGGCAGGGCTACCTCTGCCAAGATTAAGAAGCTGCCAGCCAACGTTACCTTTCCATCACAGGGGACTCCAGGATCGCATAACCATAACCCTGTGTATCAGACAATGGATAACATCTAACCCATGTAACTAATTGCTGTATTTACATTTTTCAGGGATCATGTCTAATTAGCAAAACATAAACTAAGTTTTGTTTTCCCAAGAGCTGCAATGAACTTTAGAAACAGAGAGGATTTGTTTGTTTTATTTCTAACTTGTTTGCTTTAATTTTTCCTTGGGAAAAGGGGATTAACACTATGAAAAAACTGCTCACATTGTGGAAACAATGTTACAAAATGTGGTTGTGTGTGTATTAATTTTTCTTAAAAAAGAATTAAAGTCTGTGCCAACTAGCTGGAATATAAGTTAAGCCATCATTGAAGGGTTGTGAGTAGTTGAGAGATATGCTTCAAGTAACATTTATAGAGTATCCATTTGTGTACATGTGTGTATATGTAGCCTCTTACCTGTCTTTTATCATCTGACTTTAGCTTTGATTTTGTATGAATTATTTCCTCAACTAGATGCTGACTCCTCAAAGTTATAATCTTATTTTCCCTAAAATGTTATAATTCAGATTTTTTCAGACACACACAACGCAGGGCCAGAACTCGGTTTACATGAGAGTAAACTTAAGCCATACTTAAGCCTATACTTAGCACCAGTGAATTAAATAAACTGAATAAACGTTGGCCACTGTGTCCACAGTTGGAGATGGAAGCTAGTTTCTCTAATTTGCTATTCTCTTCAGTAGGGATGGTTAGAGACCCTGCAAGATATCATGGAGTATCTGACCATCCAGAGATTATTAGATAACAGGAAAAAAAAAAAAAATGTGAAAGTACATACTGTATTTTTCAAAGACGGGATATAGATTCTCAGGGAGAGTCCATGATTGAAACAAAAAATAATAAAGGTCAATAACCTCTGATCTAGAGAAAGCTCTAGTAAAGTTAAAGAAGAAAACCCATTTTGGTTCAATTCTTGTGGCTGCAAGTGTCTGTAAAATAAATTATTCTGTCTTCTTGCCTCAATAAGCACCCTCAAGTGAAACTGATGGGATATTTCATAATGTGATAGAGTGCTCCAGGGTCACCATTCTGAGACGGATTCTCATGCTTGCCTACAGATTAATCATTTTGAGTCAAATATGTACTGAGTCCAGGACATGCCTGAGATGTTTTCAAATAATTTCATTACAACTTTCTCACTTTATTAAAGTGATTATTTCCGAGAGATGTTGGCCAACTGGTTATCTTGGTTAATTGTGTATCTAGTGTCTAAAGTTTATTGTAACCCATGTGTACTAAGTCCTAGGGCTACTGAAATAAAGTAACGTAAGCTGGGTGGCTTAGAACAATAAGAGTGTACTCTCTCACAGTTCAAAGGATAGAAGTCTAAAATCAAAAAAGTGCGACAAGGCCGTGCTCCATCTGAAGGTTCTGGAGAGTAATTGTGCTTCACTGCTTCCTACTTCCTGGTGCCTCCTGGCAATCCTTGACATTCTTCAGCTTGTCAAGAATCTCTTCTTCATCTTCCTGTGGCCTTGTCTGTGAATCTTTTTTTTTTTCTCCTCTTCTTTATGGACACCTGTTATTGGATTTGGGACCCACCATCATCCAGTATAACCTGATTTTATCTTAATTACATGTACAGAAACACTTCTTATAAATAAGAGCACAACTTGAGCTTCCAGATAGACATGAATTTTAGGGTGATACAATTCAAACAACTCTACCTACCTACCATCTATGCCATTTTATATATTTTAGGTAAACAGCTTAGGCCTTTTTTTTTTTTTTTTTTTTTTGAACAGGAAAGGAGGGAACATTTTACTAGGTATAAGTCTTACTCAATATTTTAATAGTGAAAGAGAAACAGTTTTATTAGATGCGAATCTGTCTATGGAAGTACTTTTCATACTGCTTATTTAGATCCATATGTAAGGTTTGTTGGGCTTACCAGGTGGCGCTAGTGGTAAAGAACCCACCTGCCAATGCAAGAGACATAAGAGACACCGACTTGATCCCTGGATCAGGAAGATCCCCTGGAGGAGGGCATGGCAACCCACTCCAGTATTCTTGCCTGGCGAATCCCATGGACAGAGGAGCCATGGATTTTGTTTATCTACCATAAAAACAGATTGAAATTAGCATTAGCATTTGACAATAAAATACTGTAAAGGGGCAGATGAAGGCAATATCTTCAGTGTGGTGGCCACTGAAAATATCATTGAAGGGTGAGTTTCAAAAGAAAAGTGCTTAGAACTTATGGCTATTTATTCATAATCAAGAAAGCAAGCTTAAAAAAGGTGAATACCTCAGAAGTTTTCTTGTAGATGAAAAGATTTTTAGTTGCTGTGAAGGAAGTAATTAATTTTTAATGATTGTAGATGAATCCAATTTCAGGCCAGTTAACTTGCAAAGAATACTTTTTTTGGTCCTAAAATCAATGCTGTAAGTATGTGTTATAAAAAATGGGTTGGAAGCAGCCAAACTGATTGATACAGCCAGGGTAAAAAAAAAAAAACAGAAAAATAAATCTGAAAAGTTCCACTATCAGATATAATTACAACAAACTTCCTGGTTTACAAGGACACAGAATTTTTACTCAGCATTTCTGAAATAAACCAGGACTGCTTATGAGAGATTACAGTCTACCTAAAATCTCATTTTATTTACTGTTGCAGTCAGTTAATTCCACCAAGTTCAAACTTCCTTCTTGAGAATGTTGTCTAGATGCTAACATTGTCCCCAGTTTTAGGAATAATTTTCCTTTGAAATTATGTCTTGTGCCCCTGACTGCATCTGGGTCACTGTTTCTGTTCTGTGATAAGGAATATCTATTATTCTCTCATGCTTCAGGTAAGGGGAATGTTTTGTTTATTAATTTTGCATCTTCTGTAAAACATCATTTTATAAGTTTTAAACACCTAAGAATATTATTGATTTAGTAAATGAAAAAACAAAATATGAAAGACATTTAGCATATGCTTAGACATTTAGCTTGTAACAAAAGGAAATTATTATCATCATCATAGTTATTATTCTCATTGGGTGCTGTGGCAAAATGGGTTCATCAGTAAGCAATACTATGGACAAATATTTGCTTAGGGAACAGTCTTAAACACACAAATACACTAAAATTCCATACTTCATTTAAATAAAAATACCAAGGTAAGACAGGACTCTGTCTCTATAACTTATAGACAGTCTCATTCCATCTCTCATCGTGTCTCTCTCCACATGGCAAACAGGAATTCCAAGAACTGTTTGACTAATATTCTACCAGCTTAGCAAAAATAGCCAAGCGAGACTGCCTTTTTAGATTGCATGAGCAGAAAAATCCCAGGAAAGAGTCTAAATTGTTTGTATGCCCAGATCAGTCACCATGGCCAGGGAATGAGCACTTTGGCCAAGTCTGAGTCACATTTCTATCCTTTCTTGATGGGATCAACTTGACTCAAAATTTAGATGATTTCCCACAGGAAAGAAAGATTCGTTGCAAAAGAGTAACGAGCTATTGGACTGATAGAGTAAAATGTATAAAGAAAGCCATCAAACACTTCTATTAGTCCCTGTTAGCCTCGCTCATTTTCTAACTAACCCTCAGATCAGAGCATGTAAGTAATACTTTAATCATTTCAAGTCCCAAGTCGTGAATGATGTATTTGCATTACCATATCTTTGTTAAGAATGCTCCCTTGTATATAATTACACCTTCATAACAAACATATTAAGGATCTTTGCTTCTCTCATTTTATGTTTACTTGCCACATTCAACTTCTCAATAAATATGACACTAGGGAAGCTTTAGTCACATGATACTAAGTAAATGATCTTCTTCTCTATATCTGCAAGAAAATGGAAGAACTGCTTTGTTTTCAGTCTTTGAGGGTCATCATTCTTTTGTATTTGCTTCTCAGTCCTTCCTTCACTCCACTGGGCTTCCCTGGTAGCTCAGCTGGCAAAGAATCGGCCTGCAATGCAGAAGACCCAGGTCTGTCCCTGGGTTGGAAAGATCCCCTGGAGAAGGAAATGGCTACCCACTTCAGTGTTCTTGTCTGGAGAATTCCATGGAGAGAGGAGCCGGACAGGCTATATAGTCTGTGGGGTTGCAAAGAGTCAGACATGACTGAGCAACTTTTTTTTTTTTCACCCTGTTATCCCTCTTTTTTGCATCAAGGGTCCAAACCAACATCAGCACTGGAACCTACTGCCTAACCATCATAATGTCCTATCTTGAAAAGAGTTCCATCCCTTAACCTTAAGTAGTCTTTACTCAAGGACACAGACTGCATATGGATGGGGGAGAGTGTTGTAAAGATGCTACAACTAGTTATTGTTCACTCAGTCGTGTCCAACTCTTTGCGATCTCATGCACTCTAGCATACCAGGCTTCCCTGTCCTTCACCATCTCCCGGAGTTTGCTGAAACTCATGTCAATTTGAGTCAGTGATACCATCCAACCATCTCATCCTCTGTTGCCCCTTTCTCCTCCCACCCTCTGTCTTTCCCAGCATCAAGGTCTTTTCCAGTGAGTCAGCTCTTCACAGGTGGCCAAAGGATTGAAGCCTCAGCTTCAGCATCAGTCCTTCCAATGAATATTCAGGACTGATTTCCTTTAGGATGGACTGATTGGGTCTCCCTGCAGTCCAAGGGACTCTCAAGAGTCTTCTCCAAAACCATAGTTTGAAAGCATTAATTCTTCAGCACTCAGCCTTCTTTATGGTCCAACTCTCACATACATGCATGACTACTGGAAAAACCATAGCTTTGACTAGATGGACCTTTGTCAGCAAAGTGATGTCCCTGCTTTTTAATATGCTATCTAGGTTGGTCATAGCTTTTCTTCCAAGGAGCAAGTGCCTTTTAATTTCATGGCTGCAGTCAACATCTGCATTGATTTTGGAGCTCAAGAAAATAAAGTCTGTCACTGTTTCTATTTTTGCCCCATTTATTTGCCATGAAGTGATGGGACTGGATGCCATAATCTTAGTTTTTTGAATTCTGAGTTTTAAGCCAGCTTTTTCACTCTCCTCTTTTGCTCTCATCAAGAGGCTCTTTAGTTCCTTTTCACTTTTTGCCTTCAGAGTGGTATCATCTGCATATCAGAGGTTGTTGATATTTCTCCTGGCACTCTGAATCCTGTATGAGAAAAATTTTTGGAGAGAATCCATTTAAGCATGTATAAGAGGATGGAATAAGTACTGCTTTCATGATAGATAAGGAGAAGAAACAAGTTCAAACAAGTACTTGTTGACTGTTTTATTGCTAGATTTACGTATTTTAACAGTAAAGAATCTCTCACCAAAGAAGGAATAAAGACTGCCACTGTCAATGAACCGCTATGGCTGATAAGTTACACGTGTATTTACACTTCTTGGTGGCAAGTTCTTTTGCCCAATCCAGCCATGAAGCAGAACATATTCTGAAATGGAAGAAAGAGAAAAGGAAAATGAACTCTTAGAGACTTTTCAAGCTGCTTAGTTTCACAGAGCTAGAAAAGTGGAGGAGGAACTAAGCACTCAGTTTTTCTTCTCCATTTAAGGTGCTTTTCTCACTCTCCTTGGAGTTCTCCTAGTCCCATGACTATCGACTTTGAAATAAATGTGAAAATAACCACCTAAATAACTGTCTCTTTTCATCTTTCTAAATATCAGATGCAGGTAAGCTCCCTAGTCTTGCTACAGCCGTGAGAAAATAAACCTCTCTTTGTATTCTTCATAGAGCTGTTTCTGTTACATTGGATGTTACACCTCTTATGTTTCCATGGATTTTTTTCTTTCTAGATAAAATCATACCTCTGTTGACATGATGAAAAACTACTCCTCTGGGCTTTTAATAAAATTATATTTACCTTTTTTTTTCTAAATGAGATGACAGAATTATAACTCACAATTCAAAGTTATCTGATGTTACTAGATATAATTTTTAAATAAACTAACTTAACGATAAAACCATCAAAAATCTCAAGTATCAATTGATATCATATTTACAAATAAAATTATAATATTTTCCAAGTTTGAGGAGTAAGTTTTCATATCAAAATGACTGTGCTGATAAGCATTTTGAATTATTTAGACATTAAAATATAGCCTTCTCCTGTGGCTGCAATTGGGCTATTAAATGATAGTTTGCTTAGGATAAGTTTTAGTTTTTTAACCTGTATATCTCAAACTACTTTTTATAGACAATTTCAAAAGTTCATGCATTTCACACTTTTCTAGATTTAAGCAGAAAAATTGTATTTTATTCTTTATGTATGTATCCTATTGACATACTGTCTTCTAGTCACTACCTCTCCTGGTCACCAGCAGAATTTAAAAGAAGGCAAGTGTGGTAGAAGCAACCATATGTCCACCAATGTCCGTTCTCCCAGTCTTTTATTTGGTAATAGAACAAATGGTTTTTAGCTAGAAACATACTCACTTTTCAAGGTATCACATTTCTAGCCCCTAGCATGATTTTCAGTTAGTCAGGGCTACACGAGTATATTATAGACAGTGGATATGATCAAAACTCTGAGTTCATGGCTATATAAAAAGCAGAAGACTGTAGTTGTTCTTTTAAATAGTTAATTCTTTCTCACCAAGTAACTGGAGTTGTCTTTATTCATTCAACTAAGTGATGAGTTCTTGATCAGTCCAGAAACTCTTTTCAGGTCAAACATTCTTTACTTTTAGGATCTGTTCTATATCTTATTCGAGAGACCTTGCCAGCTTGTCTCTGTCTTGTCTTCTACTGGTGCTGGGATAAGGCACAGCCTTGTCTCCATACCTGGATCTTTATCCTGCGACATCTGTGGACCTCTCTGCTTCATCCCTGCACTCCTTGTCAGAACTAGATCAGTGTCTGCTCTATATGCTCTGGTTCTGCTCTACACTTCTCACATCTTAAAAGTTATCACACTGCATTGAACTGTCTGTGGTAGAGAGGGGCAAGTTTCTATTTGTTCTCTATGTATCCCCAGTTTCTAATTTAGTTCGTGATACATGGCAACTTTTTACAAAAATAACTAAAAACTACCTTGCCTGTGTCCTCTAGGGATACCTCTCTTTTAGGGGAATTTATTTTTTTCTTTTCAGGATCAACATTCTGTAAGATGGAGAGTAAAACCTAATTTGGTAGGAAGGAAGCTTCCTAAATTACGATCTTTAGAAATCTAAATTTATAAGGATAAATATACAAAATATAAATTTTATAAGCGGTGTCATTCGTGCAGTTCCTAGGCCTGTCTGGTATTGTAACAGTAAAAACGTCCCCAGACACGGAGCTTGCGACTAAAGGCGAGTCACTTCACACTTAATATCTTAAGAATCAATAGAACAGAACATAGCACTTCCTTTGTGTTAGCTGATACAGAACTTTTATTTTCCAGTAATGTCAGAGGCAGGCTTTCCTGGTGGGTTTCCTTAACTGGGTATTCATCTATCTTCTATTAATTCCGCTTTTTTTTCTTTGTATTTCACTCATCAGTTTAAAATATTTATCACTTTACATCATTAAAATTAAAATTATCTCCCAAACCTTCTTACTTTTTAATTAGGAATCTCTGAAGATTCCTTTGAAAAAATGGTGACCATAACAAATTCTAAGGGTACACTGTTATCAGTGTATTTACTTAGTGTTGGCTCAGTTAGATTTTTTTGTAAACACCTTCTTCTTCCAGCCTTTGGAAGTTGCTCATTGATTATGTCACAGAAAGGTAAACATATCATCCATTTCCTTTCAAAGCAAGCTGGATTCATTGTTGAGCAATAATGAATCAGAATCTCTAATTTGTTTTTATCACAAATTGCAATCTCTTTCTGTAAAGCCATGCAAACACTGTGGCTTAATGAAATTCATATTCCTTTCAAGAATGTCTGAGTCCTCCACCTAAACAGGACCATAGTGATTTGATAATTAAGTGAAGTAGTAGTCCTTTTTGCACTGTTTGCTCCTGACCATGGAAAGGTAGAATCTTCACAAAAATTTACTTTTGTGTCACATTTATTTTTTAACATAAGTTTGATGCATAAAACTGTGTGTCCAGATATTAGATAGAACTCATTTGGGATCAGCTGTTTATGAAACAGTAAACTTGATCCTTTTTAGAATTGCACAGCTTTGCCAAAGTGTAGTGAAAGTAAAAGAGTAGGGCCTTTTCCAAATGTCTATAGGTTTCATGCCCCAAACCCATGTCTTTCCTGCAGTCAGACACAATTCAGGTAAATAGAATTCCTTTTTGAACGACACCTCTGTGAAGACACCATTTTGAAGACACTTCGGATGTAAATTGACTGACTTATCTGTGCCATCACAGGCTGTAACTACCTCTCTGTTTGAATTCCATCACATTGCTGGTTAGTTTCTGTTAACCTGACTGTCTTTAACAGTCTTTACCTGTCTTTAACCTGACTGTTAACCTATCTGCTGCATTCTGAGGAACTGCTACACTCTAAATTCTTCAGGGCAGAAAAGAAAGGAGCAGGGTGCAAAGAAGGAGTTAACAATCTAAGGTTTGAATAAATGAATGAGTTGGTGGATTTATGATTAATGATGTTTGTAAAAGGTGCATCAGTTTTTATTGTAAGTGTCATTATGTGAATTGCTAAAGTGTGGACCTTATTTGGAAATGTTGAAATGAGTAATTAAAAGTGGCTTGTGACCTGTGAAGACATCCTTGTTTACTTGGGAGTATTAATGATATATCGGCAGAAGAGTCTAACATTTTATTAGGACGTTTAATGAACTTGACTAGATGATCCTTGTGGTCAGTTCAATCCTAACATGTTATTATAATATGATTAGGATGAAGATGAAAAATTATATAAAATAAAGAAATCCTTATATCTAATAAAATTATGGCTAGGATTCTACCTGAGTAATATTATATGCACCAAAAGTGAGGTTTCAGACAGCATTTAGCCTGCCCTTCTCCTTCCTTTTTTTTTTTTTTTTTCAATTTTATTTTATTTTCTTTTATTGTGCTGGGTCTTTGTTGCTACGCAGGCTTTCTCTCTAGTTGTGGCAAGTTCTTGCCTGGAGAATTCCATGGACAGAGGAGTCTGGCAGGCTACAGTCTTTGGGGTGGCAGGAGTCAGACGCGACTAAGCGCACACGCACACGCGCACCCACACACGCACACACACGCGGGCTGCTCTTTAGTTGCGTTGTGTGGGTTTCTCATTGTGCTCTTTTCTTGTGGCACAGCACAGGCTCTAGGTACACACACACACACACACACACACACACACACACACGGGCTGCTCTTTAGTTGCATTGTGTGGGTTTCTCATTGTGCTCTTTTCTTGTGGCACAGCACAGGCTCTAGGTACACACACACACACACACACACACACACACACGGGCTACTCTCTAGTTGCATTGTGTGGGTTTCTCATTGTGCTCTTTTCTGGTGCTCTTCTCTTCTCTTGTGGCAGAGCACAGGCTCTAGGAGCACAGTCTTCAGTAGTCGTCCCTCACAGCCTCAGTAATGGTGGTGCATGGACTTAGTTGCCCCAGAGCATGTGGGATCTTCCTAGGGAAGATCCTGAGTCTCCTGAGTCAGAGAAGAACCTGAGTCTCCTGCACTGACAGGGAGACTCTTCACCACTGAGCCACCAGGGAAGCCTGCATTCTCCTTTCACAGATGAAAAGTTGGAGCCTTAAAAATCTATGCTGATGCTTTGTGGGGTCACGTTGTTTCAAATTGACAGTAGTTCTGTATAACTCACAGAAACCATAGTATAACATCCTGTTAACATTCTCCAAGTGCAGTTATTTGAGTTTGTGTTTGGAAGCTCTAAGTTCTAGCTCTTCAGGTAGACTCAAGAGTCATGCCACTGAGCACAACATTGTATTAACTTGCATTCGCCTGGTGGGAACACGTGTCCCCCACTGGGTACTAATTCATGATGGGGGACATTAATATATAGTGTCCCCATTATGTACTAAGTCACTTACTACATAAATATATTTTTATGTAAGCTCTCAGAGTTGCGAAGATATTATAATGTGTGCCTCAGAGAAACCTAAAAACGAGAAGCATATTTTTCATGATTTATATTTTATGATTTCATTAATAAAGATATACATTTAACATATTACATACATGTAATAAGACCTTTTAAAGGGTAAATGTTATTTCCCAATTACAGTAAGTATGTATGTTCTTGGAGAAGGCAATGGCACCCCACTCTAGTACTCTTGCCTGGAAAATCCCATGGACAGAGGAGCCTGGTAGGCTGCATGCAGTCCATGGGGTCGCTAAGAGTCAGACATGACTGAGCGACTTCAGTTTCACTTTTCACTTTCATGCATTGGAGAAGGAAATGGCAACCCACTCCAGTGTTCTTGCCTGGAGAATCCCAGGGACGGGGGAGCCTGGTGGGCTGCCATCTATGGGGTCGCACAGAGTTGGACACGACTGATGCGACTTAGCAGCAGCATGTGTGTTCTATATAGGAACAGAAAACTGAGAAGAAAATAATAGAAATGCGTTCTATTATCTTACCATGGGAAAAGCTAGAGTATATAAGCATAGCTAACAAATACAGTCCCAACCTCTCTGTAGATGGACTGTATTATGTTTTACTTGCTAATTAGTGTAGACGCAAAGTTTCTCATGATACCAAAATGTTTTGGCGAACGTTATATTAATGGTCTCTTATTTATAACACCTGCCTCAACTCAGCAGTGGCTACAGGACTGGAAAAGGTCAGTTTTCATTCCAATCCCAAAGAAAGGCAATGCCAGAGAATGCTCAAACTACTGCACAATTGCACTCATCTCACATGCTAGTAAAGTAATGCTCAAAATTCTCCAAGCCAGGCTTCAGCAATACGTGAACCGTGAACTTCCTGATGTTCAGTCTGGTTTTAGAAAAGGCAGAGGAACCAGAGATCAAATTGCCAACATCCGTTGGATCATGGAAAAAGCAAGAGAGTTCCAGAAAAACATCTATTTCTGCTTTATTGACTATGCCAAAGCCTTTGACTGTGTGGATCACAATAAACTGTGGACAATTCTGAAAGAGATGGGAATACCAGACCACCTGATCTGCCTCTTGAGAAATTTGTATGCAGGTCAGGAAGCAACAGTTAGAACTGGACATGGAACAACAGACTGGTTCCAAATAGGAAAAGGAGTTCGTCAAGGCTGTATATTGTCACCCTGTTTATTTAACTTATATGCAAAGTACATCATGAGAAACTCTGGACTGGAAGAAGCACAAGCTGGAATCAAGATTGCCGGGAGAAATATCAATCACCTCAGATATGTAGATGACATCACCCTTATGGCAGAAAGTGAAGAGGAACTAAAAAGCCTCTTGATGAAAGTGAAAGTGGAGAGTGAAAAAGTTGGCTTAAAGCTCAACATTCAGAAAACGAAGATCATGGCATCCAGTCCCATCACTTCATGGGAAATAGATGGGGAAACAGTGGAAACAGTGTCAGACTTTATTTTTGGGGGCTCCAAAATCACTGCAGATGGTGACTGCAGCCATGAAATTAAAAGATGCTTACTCCTAAGGAAAGTTATGACCAACCTAGATAGCATATTCAAAAGCAGAGATATTACTTTGCCAACAAAGGTTCATCTAGTCAAGGATATGGTTTTTCCTGTGGTCATGTATGGATGTGAGAGTTGGACTGTGAAGAAGGCTGAGCGCCAAAGAATTGATGCTTTTGAACTGTGGTGTTGGAGAAGACTCTTGAGAATCCCTTGGACTGCAAGGAGATCCAACCAGTCCATTCTGAAGGAGATCAGCCGTGGGATTTCTTTGGAAGGAATGATGCTAAAGCTGAAACTCCAGTACTTTGGTCGCCTCATGGGAAGAGCTGACTCATTGGAAAAGACTCTGATCCTGGGAGGGATTGGGGGCAGGAGGAGAAGGGGACGCCAGAGGATGAGATGGCTGGATGGCATCACTGACTCGATGGACGTGAGTCTGAGTGAACTCCGGGAGTTGGTGATGGACAGGGAGGCCTGGCGTGCTGTGATTCATGGGGTCGCAAAGAGTTGGACATGACTGAGCGATTGATCTGGTCTGATCTGATCTTGCCCAAAGAAATTTATCTATCAATCAGCTAGCTAGCTAGCTATACCTATGTAACTAATGATTTAATAGAAAGACCATCTCTTCCCTGGAATGAGTTTAATATTCACCTACATTTTCTTTTAGATATTTTTCTGATAAATATTCAGCAAAAAACTGCTGTATGAACAAATATAATGATGCCGCTTGTACATTTTTTAGTAGGATTTGTACACTTGGGAAATAATGACTGCCACTAAAACATAATAGGATTGACAGTTTTTCTTACCTAATTTGGGTCTAGTCAATCAACACAATTGAGGAATAAGTGGGTTAACTGGATATTCCTGTTAACTCAAGTTACACAAGCTCTGACCTGTGCTCCTTGATCCCCTAAATGATTAACAAAAGAACTTACTATTTCAACAGCTATAATTGGACATCCTTCTGAAACTCTGGCCAATTAAGTTCCTATAAAATTATTTTTTACTATTTCATATCTCCCAAAAGCTCAGGCTCAATATTTAAGTATTGGTTGCATTTTTTTTTCCATGATTTAAGATTTGAAGCTAAAAGAAATTGAGATGAATGTGTGTTGGTTGCAAATTCAGCAGTTTGGGGAGGCTCATTCTTATTTCCTCCAACTGTAAAATAGAAACAGTTATTATACTTACCTCACAGATACAGAGTGAAAACTTAGATGTATGGAAAGTGCTGTGAACCATCACTGTCTCATAGTCAGCATCTCATTATTGTTTGCTCTAATCACCATAATTATTATGATCATTGTGGATTAATGCTAAAATAGAGACAATTGCATACTGTTGCCAAGGGACTTTTCATTTATATTTATTAAAGTATCAGCATGAGTAGTTGATGGGACTGTGGGGTAAAATGCTCACTATTTCTAACTTCTTTGTTTTTAATCACAGTTTTCATGATTATGCTTTTAATACCCTCCTCTATTTATTTCCTCTGCAAGGTCCTTCCCTCATATTTATTTTCTTTGCAGTATGTTAAATACAGATGAGAAAGTCAGGTTCATATTTAATAATTGTCCTTATAGCTAATGAATCTAGCTTTTCGATGCAGCATACTTAATTATGGTATACCTGGGGCATCAGCATAATCACTGATATCAAAAGCCTGTTACTGCTGGTTCCGGCCTCTGTGCAAGGCCTGATCTCTGCATGAGCTGGTGGCTGAGATACCACCTGAGTGGAATAACCTGGATTTATTCACTAATTACCCTAACTAGACGTTATTTCCACCAATTACAAAGAAACCTCAAAAACAAGATAGGATAATTAGAACCAGGCAGTGAGCTCTGAAGGAAAGTTTGGTTATGTATTCACAAGCCCTTGAAGCACCATGACTTACAAAAAGTATGAGTGAAAATAAGAGATGAGAAACAGAAATTGAATTTATATATGGAATATCCCTAGCTACATCTCCAATTATATCTTATCTCCATCTCTCTTCTTTATCTTCAGTAATTTGTCTATCCCTTTAATTATAATGTGTCATACATATGTATTTAATCAATAAATATTGACTATGTACCCATATATATATATATATATATATATAATATATATATATGCATAGTATGGTGTGAAACTGAAATCCTAAGCTTTATCTCTTTGACTGTTCTAAATATTGTTTTTTAATAAATTATATTATCAAATATAAAAGTGTATGATAGAGATGGTAATTTTTAATGAGAATTACCATTTATATGTTCTATTCATGACTTACTGAGGAAATTGTTTGCAGAACACATTGTCTGTTCCAGTATTTGATACTCCTTCTATAAACTTCCCATGTTCATATTTTCTGCTCAGCCTACTCCTTTGAACTGCAGATATGTATGTACAAATGCTTATTTAACATATGTATTTGTATGTTTAAATGACATGTCACACACAGGAGTTCCAAAACAATGTCTCTTACTATTTTCCTCAACTGTGGAATTTATTAAAATAAAATGATGTGTAATCATCTTTGATGCCATTCTTTTTCTCACATATGAAATTCTTAATGTTTTAAAAGAATAATGGAATCTTAAAGGTGCAAACTGCCTTAGTGATCCTATGCTAAATCTATGATTTTGCATTATTGTCAATTTTGGTTAAATAAGCAAATCTTATTCAAAATTCAGATAATGTATCCTGTGCTTTTGACTACCACATTTTCAAGAATCTTTTTCATTATAAATTTACATTTAACATCAAAGCTACACCTTTCAGTTGGACACAATGACCTTTTCTATATCTCTAGGGCAGTTTCTATATGATATATACAAAATTTGTGGGAATAACTGGTAAATATATGTTAGTAATATTGCATCATGATATGAAAAAAATGCTTAAAATTCAGAGACCAATGCCAAAATGTTTATTATAATCACTTATTGTATTTACTGTTCTAAGTACAAACAGATGCTTTCATTCTTTAAATACTTTTTATTTGTCTTTCAATCTGTACAAATTTTATTTAGGTGTACAATAGTTTTAAAAGTTTTCTTTTCTGAAAATCACTACTACCTTGCTATGCAGTTCTTACATTTTATTATCTGTCATGATAAGCTCAATAGCATATTTAATAAATATGTGTGTGTTAAGTGTCCAGAACTTCGGGTCTGTGTTATAAGGGGGTCAAAGAACAACTGATTAAATAACCATATTTTCCAGGATCTCACGATGTGGTAGAATTAATGTAGCTACTAGTAGACTTTTTTATTGACCATCAAAAAAACTAAATTATTCCCTTTTAAATAAATACTTTTCTAGTTATTTTCTTTTGTAGGAAAGGGGGGAGATGATATATGAATCAACATTTTAGTCTTTCCAAACTATAGTACTGTTATTTGGAGTCTTGAAATTAGAAACATTTTCCTGTGATCCGCACTTCAAACAGTAAAAGCAGTAAAGTGAGCAGAATCTTTGATATGGTAAATGTCAGAGACTTCTCCTAATGCTCAAGTTCTTTCTGAGTGAGTTTCTCTTTGTTCAATCCAAATAAAAAGCAATGTCTTCTTTCTTTTTCCTTTCTTCTTTTTTTTAATCTTTGAGGTTTCAAAATGGAATCCTTCATTTTAAAATTATCCAATTATTTCTTCTGTGTATGGAAAAGTTCATTTAACTTTTGAAACTTATCTTTCTGACTCTTCTGTTTTCAAGGATATGATACTTTATACAAGTCTATAATAATCATTTCCCAAGTTACAGTTTGTTTGATTTATGAATTTTTTGACTTTATAGTGGTGCAAAAGCTGTAAGCATTCAGTAGAAACATCACCTTTATCTTTGACTTTTGGTCTTTTTCTGAGTTAGTGATATGCAGTACACTTAAAACCAATTCTGTATCCCAAAGAACCATTTTGTTTTTCCCTTTCAGTACCCTTGTTTTTGTTGAGTCTCTAAGTTGTGTGTGACCCCATAGGCTATAGCCCACCAGGCTTCTCTGTCCATGGAATTCTCCAGGCAAGAATACTGGAGTAGGTTGCCATTTCTTTCTCCAGGGGATTGTCTCAACCCAGGACTTGAACCCACGTCTCCTGCACTGGCAGGCAGATTCTTTACCACTGAGCCACCAGGGAAGCCCCACTTCCAGCACATTAGTCAATAAATTACATGAAATATTCATCAATATATTACAAAATAGGTTTTGTATGAGATGAATTTGCCCAACCATAAGCTAATGTAAGTGTTCTGAGCATGTTTGAGGTAGGCTAGGCTAAGCTATGATATTCAATAGGTTAGTCACGTTAAATGCATTTTTGTCTGATGATATTTTCAAGTTAAGGCAGATTTTAAGGACTTCCTTTGTATGTCGAGGAAGTACCACCTTCTAGTACCATCTGTTGAGAACCTACTCTATGGGGGTGGATACTGTGTTAGATTTTTTGTATATATTACCTCTCATCTTTATAGCAACCCAGTAGAGCAAATGTTATAAATTCTAACTTACAGGAAAAAATAATGAAACTGAGTTAAGTTAGCATGCTTGACTGGATTTCAATCAAAGTTTATCTGGCTCTAAAATCCAGATATACCATTAAGCAATAATTTCCTTCAGTCAAGTTCTGGCATTTTCTTATGCCCCACATTTTCCCCTCCTTTCCACAGTATTACTGCTGTTCCTACTCACTTCACACCCTGATTCTACCTGCATGAATTCAGTGGCATCCTTGGGATTGGTACCTGCTCCAGTGAAAGATATAGGTCACCTGGATAGAGAGCTTCTCTTGAAGCAGTTTCCAAGACTGGCACTTTAAAATTTATTTCCTCCATTTTTTTTTTTTTTTAACCAAAAGATCTTGGCTTCCTGCATCCTAGAAGGCTGGGTCCACTTTCTGAAGTAATAGTCTTCATTGCATTGATGGTTGAATTCCTGTTAGATCTGAGTTTAAATTTTAGCTGAGCATCTTAACTGTGGGTAAGTCTCTTCTCAGTCCTTTACTTTGATGCTCACTAATGGATTCAGTCTGGTGTTGATATAAATAACACACTGGACAAAGTCAGATTGTTTTTTTTTCTTTTTTCTCTGCTATCATTGCTGATTTTGTGATTATTGATATTTCAACTTTTCAAGTTTCAAAGGTTAGCTTTAAAATATGGGACCACTCAGCTTTGTAGATATACCGCCTTTGACAGAATTTTCTGATTTATTTCTAAACAATTATGGGTATTCCTGAGAGGCTACATTTACTTTATGGACAGTTCCTTCACATGTAAATATTATCTTTTTAAAATATATTTTTCAAATACTATTCTTTTTTTTTTTGGCCATACCACACGGTTTGTGAGATATTAGTTTCCAGACCAGGAATTGAACCCAGACCTTTGGCAGTGAGTCTGCAGATCCCTAATCACTGGAGCACCAGGGAATTCCAAAATAGGATCCATTAATGTCATTACCTGCAACTACCTGTGGATATGCTCTGCTGATTGATGACTGGAATGAAAAGATTTGTATGGCTCCTCCCTATTTTAAGCTGTAAACAAATTAAAAAAACAAAAAAAACAACTCCTGATCAAATCTTGGCAAAAAAAAAAAAAAAATTGCATTAGGCAAAGTAAAACAGGCATGGGAAACTTTATTCAAACCTATTGCAATAGGGGAGAGAGGCCAGAACAAAGTCTGAAATCAGCTCTGCTGAGACAAATGGCAGGAGGCCCTTTAATCTCTGGCGGGGGGAACTAGTGGAGAAGTACAGTGGCAGGAAGTTAGGAAAGAGGTCGATCTATGGGTGAGTTATTTCTAAGTTTGCAAATGTTTTTCTCTGTGGTTAGGCCACCTATGTTTGCTAATCACGGCCCATAGAAACTACGCTACTACCTTCCCACAGTGAGTGGAAGATAGGGTTGGCTTCTTTGATGAGTCCGTTTCAAAGACATAGCCCTCAGGCCCCTGAGGAAGATATTCCTGAGTTGTAAGACTGGAAAGAGGCTCTTAAAATTTTTAGATCTCAAAAAGGCAGAAAATAATTTATAATTCAAGCTTACTAAATTAAATGCCCTAAGTAAAAGGAGGTCAGAGCAGAGAGTTAGGAAGCGTATCTAAAATTTAGGCAAGCTAAGGGAAATGCAAAGGCTATAGTCTAGCCAGGCTTATTTCCTGTAATACATGACTCATTAATCATAAGTCCATTCCTTTATTTTACCCCCAGAATACACATCAAACACCCTCTGGGCAATAGCAGCTGTTCTAACATGTTTTTACTAGCTGCACAAAGAGATTTTATCTTTTTCAAACCTAATCACAGGGGAGTTGCACTTACATATATCTCCTCTCTGTTTTGTGTTTTGATTACCATTAATCATGTATTAATAGAAAACCCAAAAAGTACTCATTCTGATGATGAGTTTGACAAGAAACTAGGTTCTGACATCATATTTGTCCTTTCAAGTAACAGGTAGTAAAGATCATCCTTTTAAAATGTCAAATCTCTGTCTGATTCAAAGTAGGTTAAGAATATAACCAAAGAACATGGCCAAGTTAGTCTTGTCATGTTCCTTTAGCAAGTTATGGAGTTTGAGAAGAAAGTATCATTAAACCAAGACCCAGCAGAAGAGAAACATCAAAGGGCAAGGTAGGCAAAGGCTTTCTTCAACCCTCTGTGGATCCCTGTCTAAAAATTAAACTGACAAGGACAGATTAACAGGAGAAAAGCATAGAAATTTATTAAATAGAAGTTTTACCTCACACAGGAGCCTTTTAAAGGAAATGAAAACCCAAAGAAACAGACCTGCAGGTTTTTAATGAAAGATTTGATGAAGAGTGGCAGCCATTACAAATATGACAGATGGAAAATGTCCCCTGAAGAAAAACACACAGCCTAAATGTTGTGAGTTAAATTTTACTTAGGAATATTACTGAAGACTACAGCCCATGAGACAGCTTCTCAGATACTTCTGAGGTAATACTCCAAAAAGGTAAAGGAGGAGCCAGGAAATATAGATTTTTTTTTTGCTATAGAAAAAAAGAAAAAAAGCTACCCCAAAAACATATAGTTAAGCACAAAAGACTATTGAGAATCACAAAGACATCTCAGGTTCATTATCCTAGTACTTTCTGTGTATGGGAATATGTGAGGATCAGGTTCATTGTAATTATTCCTGGGATATGCGTCTTAACTATCTAGGGCCAGTATCCAAAGCATGGAGCTTCCCAAGTAGCTTGACGTTTCCCAAGTAGCTCGGTGGTAAAGAATCTGCCTGCAATGCAGGAGACCTGGGTTCAATCCCTGGGTCAGAAAGATCCTCTGGAGAAGGGAATGGCAACCCATTCCAGTATCCTTGCCTGGAAAATCCCATGGGCAGAGGAGCCTGGTGGGCTACAGTCCATGGGGTCGCGAAGGTTTGGACACAGCTGAGTGACTAACACACACACACACACACACACACACACACACACACACACACACACATCCAAAGCACATAATGTTTCCTGTTTTTCTCCAAGCCAAATTCCCCTCAAGGGGATTACAGTGACTAAGAGCTTAATCGTGGATGGCAGAAAGCATTCTTAGCTTATTAAAAAGGCAGGCAAATTTTCCTGTCCACAGAAGTTTGAGGCAATTATAACCTGTGCATTTTTATGTTAGGTTGGATGAAGTGTGGGCAGACATGTAGAAATATGATAGTATGAGGAGTATGAGGTTTATAGTAAACTGGGGAAAATTTATCAAGACCCGTTTGTTGGGATTCATTTTGGTTTTCCTTTGTCCTTGAAGTAAGGATGCTCCTCTTTTCTGCATGTAAGGAAGGCATCTCTTCCATTAAGAATCTATGACCTATACCAAGATGTTAATTCTAAGATTCTAGGATTTGGGAATATTTTGGTTATGGATAATATCTTTGATTGTCTCTTCGATTATTTGTGCTGAATTTAGTGGTAGATGTAAATTCAATAGTATTAAAACTCATCCACAAAGTAGAATTAAAAATCAGTTTATTAACCTCATAGCCCATTTCACTCTCCAAAGTGTTTCTATTTTATTAAGAAAGCTCATCATTTTTTCTTTTTTTTTCTTTATCATTAATATAGTGATCACTTACATATGGAAATGGAAACATAGCATTATGCCTGAGTTCAAGTATTTAGTGTTCTCTGTCATCACTTTTGTTATATAAAAATGTGATTTCAGTTCTTCAGAAATACTTTTCTCTTTTCATGTGTTTGTTTTCTGCTCTGATTGTCTTCTCTTGGGAATAATTGGTAGAAGTCCAATGATAAAAAATGTTTATGTACAGAAAGTTCACTAACTTTTACTGCTGTATTTGATACCTATAGTGTTAAAAGAGTATAAGAAGTATGAATAAAAGGATAAGGGCAATAGCAATGACCATAAAAAGAATACATCTTACAGAGCATTTTTATGAGTTTTATTACATATAGTTTTCTTAATATCTATATGAAAATGACTTCACTGATAATTTATAGGGAGGGATTAGTGCATATCTCACAACTAAACCAGATCTTCAGACTGAAACCTGAGCTCTTTACTGAGCTGTACATATGTCCCTCAGTGTGCTGTAGTTCCTCTACGCTATTTTTACAATGTTCTCGTGTAATTTGGACCTAGCAAACTCAGACTATTGAGAAAGCCATGAGAAACATAGACACTGAATTATGTTGAAACTGTGTGATGCACTGTGGATCTCTCCTCCCTAACAAGCCCAGCGTTACACATTACCTCACTGTGTCATGTACGTGCCCCTGTGATCCTGGTTGGCTACAGGGAGCCAACTCTGCAGAAATTGTGACCTTGTTCCACTGCCTGTAAGTGGTTATGAACCGAACTCCTTACTGTGCTATCCAGAAAGTTCTCAAGGGATTCCTTTCTTTTCACAAACCATGTCCTTGGCTTTAGACACTGCATAAAATCATATTGAATTTTCTTAATGTGGCAAAGCTTTGTCCTTTGGAGCACAACTTTGAATTTGGAGCCAGGTAGAATTCATTTAAAGCACAGTGTAGTGAAAAATTTGTTAAACCAGGAGAAGCATAATTTTTAGGCCTAAAAGTTGCTCTGGTGTTTTCAAGACCTTGAAATGATACATTCAAAGCAATCCATGTTCCTTCAAGATCACATGAGTTTATATTTTTAATAATTTGGTTAGAATTTTCTGTGGTTATCATATTCTACTTTTCTGTGTTCTCTGGCTCTCCTCCAATGCATGTATACATGCTTAAGTCACTTCGGTCATGTCCAACTCTTTGTGACCCTGTGGTACTGTAGCCCAGCAGGCTCCTCTGTCCATGGAATTCTCCAAGAATACTGGAGTAGGTTGCAATGCCCTTCTCCCAGAGATCTTCCCAACCCAGGGATCGAACCCTCGGCTCCTGCAACTCCTGCATTGCAGGTGGGTTCTTTACCACTGAGCACACAGGGGAAGCCATATATCTATGTGTATGTGTGTGTGTGTGTGTGTGTGTGTGTGTAAAAAAGAAAATATATATATATAGGCAATAAGCATAATATTATTTTACCAGTAACCACAACAAATTGTAATTCACTTTTCCAATTGATATAATTTTCTTATAAAAGTTAATAACAACTACAACGTTATTTAGTTTGAAGTGATAACCATTATGAGTATGCATGTGTATATGCGAAAGAGCATTGGGATAGAAAATAAAGAGCAAAAGTGGTAGGAAAAGAGGAGATCCAGAAGGTATAGACAACCCTCACTGGCCCTGATGGCAGCGCCTAAAAAGCATAGGATTGGCTTGTGATCAGGCTACTGGTAAACTGTGGTTAGGTTCAGTTTTGTTATGTCCAAATTTTACTGAAATTTCCTTAGATGGTAAAAATGCAAATTCCTATAATAGTTGTTTAAGTGAAGTATTGCTTCACACTTGACATGATTTAGATAGTACACAGATTATGGTTGCGTCCAGGAGTATATCTAGCAAAACTTAGTTGAATGGACTATGAAATGCATAGATAAATAAAATAAATCCTTTTCAAGAAGAGTGCAAGCTATCTACATATCCTTGTTTTATCCTATGCAGTAAGCCATCCAAACACAGTGAGCCTCAATACTTCCTGAATAACTTGGAAAAAGCAATAGTACCATTCACAGAGTAGTTACAAGAGTTAAATTCATATGTATAAAGTGCTTGAGAAGTAGAAACTTAATAAGTATTAGTCCTTATCAATTAGCATGTTGTAATATAAAATAACCAAAGATTCTGAAATTTTATCTTTGTTTAAAATAACTTTTTTGTGGCCTGTGTCCTGATACTCATTTTTGTATGCTTCCTACTTGCCACAAAAACAAACTGATAAGAGACAGGGTCATTATTCCACAGCTACACATTGCCCGTAACTTTACAACCAACTAATGTATCTTTCCTTACTTGAGTCTGCCCATTAACATTCTTACATCACTTTGACTAGTATTTTAATAGCTCTGAGCAAGTTTATTATCATTTGAAAGTATTAATTTAGTTTTTATAAAATAGTTTCTCAGTGGGATGCAATGAGTGTTAAATATTGTGAGCACAGTATCTAGTATCTGATAAATGTGACACTAAAATTTCTAAATATCCGAGGCCTATGGATCATCATCACATTCGAAGATGAAACTGTGCATATTTTCTGAACTCTGTGTTTGTAAAGCAAGCATGCAGTTTCACACTTAGATTGTGTGTTTATTATGCAGGGAATGGTGTAGACATGGAGATATTTAGATGGCACTATGTTACTCACTCAGTCGTGTCTGGCTCTTTGCGACCCTATGGACTGTAACCCACCAGGCTCCTCTGTCCGTGGAATTTTCCAGGCAAGAATATTGGAGAAGGATATTCCTTCTGCAGGGGATCTTCCTGACCCAAGGATTGAACCCGTGTCTCCTGCATTGCAGGCAAATTTGTCTAAGCCACCTGGAGCTGCTGCTGCTAACTGCAACATCAGTTCAGTTCAGTTCAGTCACTCATTCGCGTCTGACTCTTTGTGACCCCATGAACCTCAGCACGCCAGGTCTCCCTGTCCATCACCCAAACCCATGTCCATTGAGTCAGTGATGCCATACAGCCATCTCATCCTCTGTTGTCCCCTTCTCCTCCTGCCCTCAATCTTTCCCAGCATCAGGGTCTTTTCCGGTGAGTCAGCTCTTCACATAAGGTGGCCAAAGTATTGGAGTTTCAGCTTCAACATCAGTCCTTCCAAGGAACACCCAGGACTGATCTCCTTATGATAGACTGGTTGGATCTCCTTGCAGTCCAAGGGAATCTCAAGAGTCTTTCCCAACAGCACAGTTTCAAAAGCATCAATTCTTCGGCGCTCAGCTTTTATCTGCAACATAGAAGGGGCTTAATGAATTCAACTCTTTTCCTATGTAGAAATGTTTTGTACATTAGTTTAAATCTTCCTTTTAAAAATTACCCTTTTGTTTATCAAAAAATTTATTGCATCCCGCAACTAGAGTCTGATTACTCAATTTACAGTTACATTTGTTAGGCAGTCACAGTAGAAAATTTGAAAACCACAGTTTATGATAATGTCAGTGAAAATGATAAAAATGTCAATCTTTTTTTGAGTACCTGAAGTTTGGTACACACTGCATGAAGGTTTGCTTTTAAGGAAATAATCTCATTGAATCCTAAAAACAATTTTGCAAGGTAAGTATTTCTTTCTTCCCATTTTACCATGAAGAAACTAAAGCTCGGGGAGTTTAAAATTATCCAGGGTCATAAAGCAAATGATAGAATCCAAAGCTGAAGTCTCTTACTCCTATTGGTAAGTTTGCCAGTCTACAATTAACATGCTTCCCATTTGTTAAAAGGTGGTAATTTAAGGGAAAAACATTTTGTCATAAGCATCTTAATTTCATATTGCTAAGATAAAACAACATTTAGGACTCATCCCAGGATATCTCTAAAACAGTGATTTAGCTTAGGAGTTGTGTTTATTAGAGAATCATTAATGATCTCTTAGAAATCTGCTGATGAGACACTAATAAGAGTTATGGGCAAAAGCTAAACACTGTTTACCAAGTTACACTTTATCTATGTTTATTGCTTGAGGACATTTTAAAGGCTTCATTATTAGTGAGAGAAAACAGTGAGGGGCCATATCTGATAAGACATGAAGGAAAATACAGAGTAAAGAGGACATCTGAAAGCAAGACCAATTTTCCAAACATGATAACCCGTAATAATGAACGGACTTTGGCTTTGATTATATTGTTTTGTGTTGTTAAAACATCCTTTGTTTGGCTTTGATGCTGTGTGAAATATGCAGCTGCTTTGTTTTTTGTATGTTTATTTTCTTATTTGAAAAATTGAAGTATATATTACCTTCTTTCTTTGAAGTCTCAGGCATCTTATATTTATGTTACTTTGATCTGAGGAACTTGCAAGTTTTTTCCACAACAGGGGAGGAATCTTTTAAGTTCTGATGTGCCTTGTGGGCAACACCAGATCACAGTGCACAAGGGACATTCAGCCTAGAAGCTTCAGATGGAAAGTGCACACTTGCTTCTGCAGACTGGCCTTATAAACCGTAGGAGCCTGGGGCTGTCTACCCTGCATGATGAGGGTCCATATCCCCTGCTTCCCATTAGGAGAGGGGAAAGGATTTCCTAGAGCAGGGGTCCTCAACCCCAGGCCATGGACCTGTATCTGAACCAGGAGGATCAGATAACAACAGGGAGTGAGTGGCAGGTGAGCAAGTGAAGTTTCGTCTTTATTAACAGTCAGTCACCATTACTCACATCTCCCCAGTTTGTGGGAAAATTGTCTTCCACTAAGTTGGTCCTTGGTTCCAGAAGTGTTTGGGATTGCTATCCTAGAGCTCCAGAAGAATGCACTGCGGGCTAGAGTTAGCTGTCTGGCTTCTGGAATGGACCTAAGATGCATTTCCCATTTAAATAACAGTGTTGTAAATCATTGGCTGCTGTTGCTGCTGCTGCTAAGTTGCTTCAGTCGTGTCCTACTTTGTGAGACCCCATGGACTACAGCCTACCAGGCTCCCCCGTCCCTGGGATTCTCCAGGCAAGAACACTGGAGTGGGTTGCCATTTCCTTCTCCAATGCATGAAAGTGTGCCAGGGTCCAGCCCCGGCTGATCCAGGGTATTCGAAGGGGAGACGGCGTTGGCGACTATTTAAATATTCATCAAAGATATAAAGAGTAATAGAATGAGGATAGCTCAGTAGGAAAATTCAGTGGAGAAAAGAGGCTGAGTAGCTTGGTTTACGCGGGAGACCAATAAAACTTCAAGACAAGAAGTTTGCACCACTTACGTAGGACGCAGGCATCCTTCTGTTCTCCCAAAGGAGAGGAGACACTGAGGCCTCCCCGGTCAGATCTTAGAAGCCCAGGCATAATTAGTAAGCATAGCAGGTTCCGCGCTCCAGATGGAGACTCAGCCAGAGTTTGAGAGAGAGAGCGACATGGGGAGACCAGTATTTCGAGGAACTGATCTCAATTCTTTATTTTCCAGAGTCTGTTTTTATACACTGAGATGTTATACAAAAGTCACATGGGGACAGCAGTCCTGACTTTTATTAAAGTCAGGTGCTTCATACAAATGTATACAGAGGTCTTAGGGGTGTTACATCATCTTCTGGCCAGGGGGGCCTGCTGACAATTTATGACCCTCTCCTTGTGACAGCGGTCAGTCAACCAGAACATTATTTTCTCCAAGGGTGATTATTCTTAAAACAGATGCCACCCAAATAAAGTTACATTCCTATACAGTGAGGGTGTAGTGGGTTTTAGTTAAAGAAAGAATTTACTTAGCCTAAGGTCTAACGTGATTTATATCAAAGGTTAATCCTTATTTCTTCTATATATTCATTAATGTGTGTAAGGGCAGGGGATGTGGAGTTTTAGCAACAAACATTGGCTCAACAAATGAAAAACCCTTCACCAATACAATTTCTAATCAGCCCACTATACTTATACTAATGGTTTTCTAACTTCTCTAAAGAACCTGTTTTTAGAAGGTTTAAAGCATCTCGTGCCTCTCACGGTTGAGAGGCTGTGAGCAATCACATGTGGCCAGACAAGCCTGTCAGGCAGGCTAGAGAACCTTCAGAGGAGTTTGTAAGTTTGAAACACTCCTATCACACCCAGGAATTATTATTAACTGGAGCTCTAAGTTAACTCCTTCTCTGAAAGAGGTGGTGGGGGACAGCCCCCCATAAAGTCAGAGGTATAGGTGAGAGCACAAAGTAGTAAAGTAGGCAGACTCTGATTTTGGGGGTAGATGCTCGAGAATTTCCAGGGGGACTCCTGAGGCTCGATTCTGCCTTTGCATATGTCGAGCCTCCTTCCTCATGACCTTTGCCACGGGCGGAGTTCCTCACGCTGGCCCCCAACAAAAGTGGAAAGTGAAAGTGAAGTCCCTCAGTCGTGTCTGACTCTTAGCGACCCCATGGACTGCAGCCTATCAGGCTCCTCCATCCCTGGGATTTTCCGGGCAACAGTACTGGAGTGGGGTGCCATTGGCAGGAGTGGCAAAAGCAGTTCCACTAGTGTAAAAAGTGCCCAGAATTGCTAGGCTTGCTTTGGCTACGTGAGCCTCTTCACTGTATGTTTAACACTGCTTCTAACGGCAAAAAAATTTCTGAGGGACAAGCAATTTATAAGCTTAGTTTGACTACAGCAGTGCAAGTTTCACCCACTGGAGAGAAAGCTGTTTCATCACTGCAAGGGCTGTGTTTCATCGTCATCTTCTCTTTCTGCTCCTCGTCCTCCACCATTGTCATCATCTTCATGTGGTTATCATCAGCCTAAAAATAAGTCATCCTGATTGAGCCCTTTCAATATTCCAGGCACTATTTTACAAGCTTTATCTACATGAACTCACTCAATTGTTACAACATTCCTATGAGTTTCTCTCTTTTTACTGCAGAGAGAAAACTGAGGGACAGAGAGCAGGAAAAAACTTGTACAAGCTATTCATTCATTCAGACCATGTGACTTCACATTGTTTCCCTGCAGAAGATTTAGGTCTGAGCTCCCAAGTCTGGCAGAAGTGGGTTCAAGTATAAGCCCTATCAATTACCCACTTAGTGATTATAGCAAATTTACCTAGCATTTTGCACCACAATTGCCTCATCCATAAAATGGAACAAGTAATAATAGCTATCTCCTAATGGAGAAAGCAAGGGAATTCCAGATAAATATCTACTTCTGCTTCTTTGACTATGCTGAAGCCTTTCACTGTGTGGATCACAACAAACTGTGGAAAACTCTTATTAAAGAGATAGGAATACCAGACCACCTTATCTGTCTCATGAGAAAACTGTATGTTGGCCAAGAAACATCAGTTAGAACTGGACATGGAACAAAGGACTGGTTCAAAATCGGGAAACGAGTATGACAAGGCTGTATATTGTCACCCTGCTTATTTAACTTCTATACAGAGTACATCATGCAAAATGCTAGTCTGGGTGAATCACAAGCTGGAATCAAAATTACCAGGAGAAATATTAACAGCCTCAGATATGCAGATAATACCACTCTAATGGCAGAAAGTGAAGAGGAACTAAAGAGCCTCTGGAAGAGGGTGAAGGAAGAGAGTGAAAAAGCTGGCTTGAAACTTTAATTCAGTTTAGTCACTCAGTCATGTACAACTCTTTGTGACCCTGTAGACTGCAGCACACCAGGCTTCCCTGTCCATCACCAACTGCCAGAGCTTACTCAAACTCACACCCATAGAATCGGTGATACCATCCAACCATCTCATCTCTGTCGGCCCCTTGTCCTCTTACATTCAATCTTTCCCTGCATTAGGGTCTTTTCCAATGAGTCAGTTATTCACATCAGGTGGCCAAAGTATTGGAGTTTCAGCTTCAGCATCGGTCCTTCCAATGACTATCAGCACTGATTTCCTTTAGGATAGAATAGTTGGATTTCCTTTCAGTCCAAGGGACTCTCAAGAGTCTTCTCCAACACCAAAGTTCAAAAGCATAAATTTTTCAGCACTCAGCTTTCTTTGTAGTCCAATTCTTACATCCGTACATGCCTACTGGAAAAACCATAGCTTTGACTAGATGGACCTTTGTCAGGAAAGTAACGTCTCTGCTTTTTAATATGCTGTTTAGGTTGGTCATAGCTTTCCTTCCAAGGAACAAGTGTCTTTTTAAATTTCTTTGCTGCAGTCAGCATCTGTAGTGATTTTGGAGCCCAAAAAAATAAAGTCTCTCTCTGTTTCTATTGTTTCCCCATCCATTTGCCATGAAATGATGGGACCGGCTGCCATGATCTTAGTTTTCTGAATGTTGAGCTTTAAGCCAGCTTTTTCACTCTCCTCTTTCACTTTCATCAAGAGGCTATTTAGTTCTTCACTTTCTGCCATAAGGGTGGTGTCATCTGCATATCTGAGGTTATTGATATTTCCCCTGGCAATCTTGATTCCAGATTGTGCTTCTTCCAGCCCAGCATTTCACATGATGTACTCTGCATATAAGTTAAATAAGCAGGGTGACAATATACAGCCTTGACGTACTCCTTTTCCTATTTGGAATCAGTCTGTTGTTCTATGTCCAGTTCTAACTGTTGCTTCCTGACCTGCATACAGAATTCTCAAGAGGTAGGTCAGGTGGTCTGGTATTCCCATCTCTAATAACTTTCCACAGTTTGTGGTGATCCACACAGTCAAAGGCTTTGGCATATTCAATAAAGCATAAATAGATATTTTTCTGAAACTCTTGCTTTTTTGATGATCTAGCTGATGTTGGCAATATGATCTCTGGTTCCTCTGCCTTTTCTAAAACCAGCTTGAACATCTGGAAGTTCACAGTTTATGTATTGTTGAAGCCTGGCTTGGAGAATTTTGAGCATTACTTTACTAGTGTGTGAGATGAGTCCAATTGTGTGGTAGTTTGAGCATTCTTTGGCATTGCCCTTCTTCAGTATTGGAATTAAAACTAACCTTTTCCAGTCCTGTGGCCATTGCTGAGTTTTCCAAATTTACTGGCAAATTGAGTGTGGCACTTTCACAGCATCATCTTTTAGGATTTGAAATAGCTCAACTGGAGTTCCATCACCTCCACTAGCTTTGTTCATAGTGATGCTTCCTAAGGCCCACTTGACTTCACATTCCAGGATGTCTGGCTCTAGGTGAGTGATCACACCATTGTGATTATCTTGGTCGTGAAGATTTCTTTTTTTTTTTTGTACAGTTCTTCTGTGTATTCTTAATATCTTCTGCTTCTGTCAAGTCCATACCTTTTCTGTCCTTTATTGAGCCCATCTTTGCATGAAATGTTCCCTTGGTATCTCTGATTTTCTTGAAGAGATCTCTAGTCTCTAGTCTTTCCCATTCTATTGTTTTCCTCTATTTCTTTGCACTGATTACTGAGGAAGTCTCTCATCTCTCCTTGCTATTTTTTGGAACTCTGCATTCAGATCGACATGTCTTCCCTTTTCTCCTTTGCTTTTGGCTTCTCTTTGTAGCTATTTGTAAGGCCTCCTTAGACAGCCACTTTGCTTTTTTGAGTTTCTTTTTCTTGGGGATGGTCTTGATCACTACTTCCTGTACAATGTCAGGAATCTCTCTCCATAGATCATCAGGCACTCTATCAGATCTCATCCCTTAAATCTATTTCTCATTTCCACTGTATAATCATTCAGTTCAGTTCAGTCACTCAGTCGTGTCCGACTCTTTGCGATCCCATGAATTGCAGCACGCCAGGCCTCCCTGTCCGTCACCAACTCCCGGAGTTCACTCAGACTCATGTCCATTGAGTCAGTGATGCCATCCAGCCATCTCATCCTCTGTCCTTCCCTTCTCCTCTGTCCCCCAATCCCTCCCAGCATCAGAGTCTTTTCCAATGAGTCAGCTCTTCGCATGAGGTGACCAAAGTACTGGAGTTTCAGCTTTAGCATCAACATTCAGAAAATGAAGATCATGGCATCCAGTCCCATCACTTCATGGGAAATAGATGGGAAATAGTGGAAACAGTGGCAGACTTTATTTTGGGGGGCTCCAAAATCACTGCAGATGGTGACTGCAGCCATGAAATTAAAAGATGCTTACTCCTTGGAAGGAAAGTTATGAGCAACCTAGATTGCATATTCAAAAGCAGAGACATTACTTTGCCAACAAAGGTTCATGTAGTCAAGGCTATGGTTTTTCCTGTGGTCATGTATGGATGTGAGAGTTGGACTGTGAAGAAAGCTGAGCACCGAAGAATTGATGCTTTTGTGGTGTTGGAGAAGACTCTTGAGAGTCCCTTGGACTGCAAGGAGATCCAACCAGTCCATTCTTAAGGAGATCAGCCCTGGGATTTCTTTGGAAGGAATGATGCGAAAGCTGAAAAAGGTCATACCTGAATGGTCTAGTGGTTTTCCCTACTTTCTACAATTTAAGTCTGTATTTGGCAAAATGAGTTCATGATCTGAGCCACAGTTGGCTCCCGATCTTGTTTTTGCTGACTGTATAGAGCTTCTCCATCTTTGGCTGCAAAGAATATAATCAACCTGATTTTGGTGTTGATCATCTGGTGATGTCCATGTGTAGAGTCTTCCGTTGTGTTGTTGGAAGAGGGTGTTTTCTATGACCACTGCGTTCTCTTGGCAGAACTCTATTATATGCCCATTCATCTCTAAATTGTTTTCCCTGCTGAGAGACTGAACAGCACCCGACAGGATGAACTTTATTTTAGACAGTTTGAGGAAATCATGCAAGTTTTAATACAAGTTCGGCAACCCACTCCAGTATTCTTGCCTGGAGAATTCCGTGGACTGAGGAGCCAGGCTGGCTAGAGTCCACAGGGTCGCAAAGAGTCAGACAGGACTGAGGGACTCACACACACACACACACACACACACACACACACACAGCCTCAGGTTGAAAGTTCCTTGATAAGGAGCTTCAAAATTGTTCTTCCTGGAATTCTTCCTTAAACCCTGCAAATAGCATCTTTTGCTTTGTTTAGTTGAACCTCTTTTATGGTTGTATATTTTTAGTATAAAATTTATAACTAAAAGGCACTGTGGATTCTATTTGCATTTACTACCAGATCAACATGACCTGTAGGAAAAATACAGAATAGATTTAACCTTCCAAAATCTCTTTTGTTTCAGGTTACATCATGACATTTCTTTTCCCTTTTTAATTTTACTTGACTCCAATATGTAAATTTGCTAAAAAGGCTTTAATTTATAAAACAATTTTCTCTGAGGTTTTATGTATCACAAGAGACTATTGCTCATGTTGAATCAACAAACAAACCTTTACATCAAGGTGCCACTGATAAAAGAATTTCTAGAAAAATTCTCAGAAGGGGTAATTTTTAAAAATTATGGCTGATAATGAAATATTATTTCCCTGCCCTAGAAATAGAGCTGAGTACCACCACAGCCCAAGTCTTCAGTGCATTTTCAAAGTCTCTTATATAGAACATTAAAAATATCTGTTATATGTGTTCTGACTATCATATGTTCACTGATAATAGTAGTTTTCAGGTTTTGGTGATGTATTATATTCTTGGAAAATTTTGTTAAACATTCTTGATGTGTTAATTTAACTGTTATGATAATATTGTGGATATCATGTCATTATTATTATAATGATGATAATGATTATATTATTCTTTAATAAATGAGGCTTAGTGTATGGTCCCAGGGTAACACAGCTAAAGAAAGAGATGCTCTGGGACAACTCCATATTTCTTCCCGAAGAAGACTGAAATAATGCTACATTGGATATTTATATATATATAATACTAGACTATTTTTACCTGACTCCTGGGATATACACACAATTTTCTTAATTGTTATTTTTTGAAATGTAAGAAAGGGTGTGATCTAATGAAAAGAGCTTAGGAAAAATACCCAATTCTGCCATTTAATAATTGTCCCAAGTTTGGAAAATGATTTAATGTCTGTGAGCCTGTTTGCTCATCTGCAAAATGGGTTTAGTAATATTTACCCCAAACTGTTTCTGTAAGTGCTAAATTAAATAATGTATGCAAGTGTCTAGCAGTGTCTCAATAAGTGTCCTTATAGTTGTATGTGTAAAAAAGTTTTTCCTACAAGTATTCAAGGTGAATTGGAAGGATTTATGAGGAATGAATGTTTCTTAATCATTTGACACTTGAAACCATCAAGATTGGGATTAAAAAAAAAGGTTGGAAAAAATTAGTGAGATACAGAAGCACACACAAGGCAGGTGCCAGAGAAGAGACAAAGAAGTAGGGCCAGTATTGGCAAAGTGAAGAGGCAGCAGATACACAAGCTGTTCAGATAAAGCCTAAATTTCTGGTCAGTCCCCCAAAGATAGGGAAGTTATAGGAAGCACCTCCTGACTTCATACTCTTTCCTTTGTCAACATCTCTTGGTTTTATTCTCAGAAAAAAATTAGCTTAGCAAACAGTTATTAAGTGGCCACAAAGGCCATGCATGGTGATAAAAGGGACTGGAAGTTTATAGTCTGAAGATGTCAGAAATAATCTCTGGATGTTATTTTAAACCTTTGAAAATTAGAACCAGAGTAGTCATTGAAATTTTCTAACCCACCATTTTCCAAACTGTGTGTTTTATTTTGTAATTTTCCCTGAAACAGACCCTGAGACAAAAATACAAAACTAAGCATTTAATGTGGGAAGTGGAAGAAATGGTGGAGGGGATCAAGAAGTAAAACAAAGAAGGGAGGGTAGACAGTTAAGATGCATGGAGTTTAATCATCCTAGAAGAACTTTTGGTTGACGTTGTAAAAATTCTCTTGGATATTGGCTGACGCTGGTTCCAGAGATTTCAGTTCCATGATATTCATGTCTTGCAACATAAGCATGAAAACGGTATTCTGGCAGAAAGCCCCAGAGCAAAGAAATAGAGTTAATAGGATTCAGGTGGTTAATAGACTTGCATGGAAACACCTGGATGAGAAGACTTGGATAGGCTAACATTATGATCTGTAAACATGAGTTACATAGATGTTAATTTATAAAGAATATTTAATGGTCAAAAACTTTTGGGGAAGAATCTGGGTTGTGCTCCAAGACTTTTCCTATCATCTGTGATCGTGTAGCTTCAGCATAGGAACATTCAGTGATATGATGAAACTGGCTTTTATTGGTTGGTAGGAGCTGATTGATATATATTCTTTGAGTCAGTTACTAAACTGTTGATGGCTTGAAACTGGATATTGTGGGAATATTGACACCACAAAAAATTGGCAAATATCATAAATCAACCTTCAGCACACCTAGAACTTGTTTGGCAACACATCACCAAAATTATGCCAGTTTTCTCAAGCTATTTAGACCATCAGTTCTTAAATTAATGGAACATTGTGTGGGATCATTGTATTGTGTGGAATTCACTGCCCAAATCCAATTGTTCCTTTTTACAAATGAAGAATATGTTGATAGTGATTTGTTCGTTAAAATAAAAATTTTCATTGTACATAAAAAAGATGAATCATTGTGGACACAAAGTATGTGGTCAGCAGATATTTGACAATGTCCTATTGACAATGTCCTTACACTTAAAAATTCAATTTAAATTAGCAAGTAGTTTTTATTTCTTTAGATATGTTTTCTGAAATAAGACTGTGGAATATAGAAGAAGTCTCCCCAGACAAACTTTATTAAGAAGGCTTAGTCCTTTAAGGGTCTCTCTTTAGTAAGTTTAGCTTCTTATACAGTCATCTGTGGAATCACAAATTAGTTTTTTCAAGGCTGGGTGTTGACTTAACAGAAAAAAAAAAAAAACTATAAAAGTTGAACAGAGATATTTCATTAATAATTTTATTAAACATATTAGAATGTAAAAAGAGTGACTTACATAGACCAAAAGGAAAAGAGAGGTGATCTGGATACCACACACCGAGTCACTCCTTGGTTATAGCCCATTGGGGGATGATGGAGCCTGGTAGTTATACTGTTTACTCTGAAAAATGGAGCTGAGGTCAGGAGAGAAATAAAAGCATTTTCATTAAATAGAATCCAAATCACTCCTTGTTTTGAAGTGTGATTTTATAGGAAGTTTACATTTTACAGTGTCAGCTTGGCAGATCAGTTGTGAAACAAGATACTAGCAATAGAAATGAAAGCTAAAATGTCTATTTTGAAATTCTTAGCTTATTAAGCACTTTCACATATATAATCATCACCAATTGTGAATTCAGAAGTTAACTGTGGAAAGAGATGATATAGGCACCATGCCAAGTCCTTAAACCCAACTAGTTCAAGTAATTGTAGGGGGCGGTTGCACAGTGTAAATTCTAATACTGTTTAGTGCATGCCTCTGCGAAGGTCACTAACATGTTATCTTGTATTTATTAAGCTTCTGAGTAGATTTGCAGTGTACTCGGTTCTAAAGGTTGGCAAATTCCAATACTCACATAACCTTTCCTGTAGATATTATCTGATAAAATAAGGCTTAGAAAATTTAATTCTTCCTCTGCCAATCTGTGGAATGGAAAAACAAAGTTTCAAACCCAAATTCAAACTCCAAAAGTCTTTGGTTGCCAGACTAAAAAAAAATCTAATACCTTGATTTAATTAAAGTTCTTATATAGAATTACTCTATTGTACACATTGTAGGAATAAACGTATCTGTAATGTAAAATTTAACTGTGTTTTCTATATAGATGTCCTCTGCCACTCAACAAGAAGTTGAATATCTACAATATTTAATCTATAATATATTGTCACATCTTTTTTGTACAGTTCTTCTGTGTATTCTTGCCATCTCTTCTTAATATCTTCTGCTTCTGTTAGGTCCATACCATTTCTGTCCTTTATCCATCCCATCTTTGCATGAAATTTTCCTTTGGTATCTCTGATTTTCTTGAAGAGATCTCTAGTCTTTCCCATTCTGTTGTTTTCCTCTATGTCTTTGCACTGATCGCTGAAGAAGGCTTTCTTATCTCTTCTTGCTATTCTTTGGAACTCTGCATTCAGATGTTTATATCTTTCCTTTTCTCCTTTGCTTTTCGCTTCTCTTCTTTTCACAGCTATTTGTAAGACCTCCCCAGACAGCCATTTTGCTTTTTTGCATTTCTTTTCCATGGGGATGGTCTTGATCCCTGTCTCCTGTACAATGTCACGAACCTCATTCCATAGTTCATCAGGCACTCTATCTATCAGATCTAGGCCCTTAAATCTATTTCTCACTTCCACTGTATAATCATAAGGGATTTGATTTAGGTCATACCTGAATGGTCTAGTGGTTTTCCCTACTTTCTTCAATTTAAGTCTGATTTGGCAATAAGGAATTCATGATCTGAGCCACAGTCAGCTCCCGGTCTTGTTTTTGTTGACTGTATAGAGCTTCTCCATCTTTGGTTGCAAAGAATATAATCAATCTGATTTCAGTGTTGACCATCTGGTGATGTTCATGTGTAGAGTCTTCTCTTGTGTTGTTGGGAGAGGGTGTTTGCTATGACCAGTGCATTTTCTTGGCAAAACTCTATTAGTCCTTGCACTGCTTCATTCCATATTCCAAGGCCAAATTTGCCTGTTACTCCACGTGTTTCTTGACTTCCTACTTTTGCATTCCAGTCCCCTATAATGAAAAGGACATCTTTTTTTGGGTGTTAGTTCTAAAAGGTCTTGTAGGGCTTCATAGAACCATTCAACTTCAGCTTCTTCAGTGTTACTGGTTGGGGCATAGACTTGGATTACTGTGATATTGAATGGTTTGCCTTGGAAACAGAGATCATTCTGTTGTTTTTGAGATATTAAGAAGACATGGCAAGAATACACAGAAGAACTGTACAAAAAAGATCTTCATGACCCAGATAATCACAATGATGTAATCACTCACCTAGAGCCAGACATCCTAGAATGTGAAGTCAAGTGGGCCTTAGAAAGCATCACTACGAACAAAGCTAGTGGAGGTGATGGAATTCCAGTTGAGCTATTCCAAATCCTGAAAGATGATGCTGTGAAAGTGCTGCACTCAATATGCTAGCAAATTTGGAAAACTCAGCAGTGGCCACAGGACTGGAAAAGGTCAGTTTTCATTCCAATCCCAAAGAAAGGCAATGCCAACGAATGCTCAAACTACCGCACAATTGCACTCATCTCACACGCTAGTAAAGTAATGCTCAAAATTCTCCAAGCCAGGCTTCAGCAATATGTGAACCATGAACTTCCTCATGTTCAAGCTGGTTTTAGAAAAGGCAGAGGAACCAGAGATCAAATTGCCAGCATCCGCTGGATCATGGAAAAAGCAAGAGAGTTCCAGAAAAGCATCTATTTCTGCTTTATTGACTATGCCAAAGCCTTTGAGTGTGTGGATCACAATAAACTGTGGAAAATTCTGAAAGAGATGGGAATACCAGACCACCTGATCTGCCTCTTGAGAAATTTGTATGCAGGTCAGGAAGCAACAGTTAGAACTGGACATGGAACAACAGACTGGTTCCAAATAGGAAAAGGAGTTCGTTAAGGCTGTACATTGTCACCCTGTTTATTTAACTTATATGCAGAGTACATCATGAGAAATGCTGGGCTGGAAGAAACACAAGCTGGAATCAAAGTTGCTGGGAGAAATATCAATAACCTCAGATATGCAGATGACACCACTCTTATGGCAGAAAGTGAAGAGGAACTAAAAAGCCTCTTGATGAAGGTGAAAGTGGAGAGTGAAAAAAATTGGCTTAAAGCTCAACATTCAGAAAACAAAGATTATGGCATCCCGTCCCATTACTTCATGGGAAATAGATGTAGAAACAGTGGAAACAGTGTCAGACTTTATTTTTGGGGGCTCCAAAATCACTGCAGATGGTGACTGCAGCCATGAAATTGAAAGACGCTTACTCCTTGTAAGGAAAGTTATGACCAACCTTCATAGCATATTCAAAAGCAGAAACATTACTTTGCCAACAAAGGTCCGTCTAGTCAAGGCTATGGTTTTTCCTGTGGTCATGTATGGATGTGAGAGTTGGACTGTGAGGAAGTCTGAGTGCCGAAGAATTGATGCTTTTGAACTGTGGTGTTGGAGAAGACTCTTGAGAGTCCCTTGGACTGCAAGGGGATCCAACCAGTCCATTCTGAAGGAGATCAGCCCTGAGATTTCTTTGGAAGGAATGATGCTATAGCTGAAACTCCAGTACTTTGGCCACTTCTTGCGAGGAGTTGACTCATTGGAAAAGACTCTGATGCTGGGAGGGATTGGGGGCAAGAGCAGAAGGGGACTACAGAGGATGAGATGGCTGGATGGCATCACTGACTTGATGGACGTGAGTCTGGGTGAACTCCGGGAGTTGGTGATGGACAGGGAGGCCTGGTGTGCTGTGATTCATGGGGTCACAAAGAGTCGGACATGACTGAGCAACTGATCTGATCTGATCTGATATTGTCACATGTAACAAACCTTGAGTATCAGTTCTAAAATTAAGAAAGTCCATGTTTGTGTGTGTGTGTGTGTGTGTGTGAGTAATAACAGCTATAATATAGCCTATGTCATGCTCTATATTTGAGTCACTATATTTGAAAAATATGCTGAGAAATATCTACACAAAAAGAGATAGTTTTACATGGGATCCTTCTTCCTATTAAAAAAAAAAGCATCTTCACAATCAAAATTTGGAAAAAAATTCATATAAGTTGAAAAATATGAGAGTACAGAACCAGGTCTGTATAGAAATTTCCATCAATAAAATTAAAGAAACAAAATGAACACTGACATACTGAGTTATAGAAATGACCATTGAAGAAACTGCCCAGGGCTCAAGAACTAAAGGATGACTGTACAAAGTAATTTAGAATTACTCTGGCTTAAATTAAAGATGAGAAATTGTTCTAATGATGTCCAGTCCTTTTATTTTGGCAACTCAGTAAAATTGGTCCTTTGGAAAGATGAAATACAAAGCCTTACCTGGTCATTAGCAAGTTTTCAAATTGAGAAAGGATGGCATGGTTTAGCTGGCAAAACAAGTTTGATATGAAAGACAGCTAGTGTTTCCATGTGAGCTCTATTATTTATTAAATGTGTTATGTTAAAGTGGTTTCAAATCATTTTTTAACAAAATGTGGAGTAAAACCAAACAAATGTATGAATAAATTTAAAAATGTGAATTTTCTTGGAATATTTTGCAAATCTCTGCTGCTGCTGCTGCTGCTGCTGCTGCTAAGTCGCTTCAGTCCTATCTGACTGTGTGACCCCATAGACGGCAGCCCACCAGGCTCCCCCGTCCCTGGGATTCTCCAGGCAAGAACAATGGAGTGGGTTGCCATTTCCTTCTCCAATACAAATCTCAGACTCATTCAAACATGGAGTCAGAAGGGGATAATCTTAACTTACAGAATTACCAAGGACGCAAACTAACAATTGGTTGACATGTCACACAGGTGATCATTGAGTTGATTTTCTTTTCTAACTGTGCACTCTTTTAGCATCTCTCCTGAACCCACCACCTGAAATTCCAAGGACACGTTTTCTTCCTTCACCATTTTCCATTAATTTGTGAATATTTTAAGTGTTTAGAAGAAATAGACTACATAAGACTAAGACAGTCCGTTCTTAAGGTAGCTAGGAAATGAACTCAGGGAGGAACATGTGAGAATTAACATTCTTAAAATGAGTGTTTTAAATAATGTTTTTCTTTACTTTCCTCTGTGAGAAGGGAAAAAAGAGAGACTTTTTAAATTTTCCTCATGTGTGGTTTTGTCTATGTGTATGTGTACATGTGAGTTTGTCCCTGTGAAGCAATGGGATTTGCTTAGGTGGTCTCTATATAAAAATGAATTATAATAATACAAAAGTGTAAATAAGAACTTGACTCACTATTTTTAAATATTAAATTTTTCTTTTAATATTTTTGCCATGAGTAAAAGTAGCTATTAAATGCTGCAAAAGCACAGAGGAGTTCACACAACTGGTTTTCCTTACTAAAGTACTGAGTGCCAGGATTTTTTTGGTTTTTGTTTAGTCGCTAAGTCGAGTCACTTTTATGACCCCATGAACTATAGCCCACCAGGCCCCTCTGTCCATGGGATTTCCCAAGCAAGAATAAAGGAATGGGTTGCCATTTCCTTCTGCAGGGGGATCTTCCCGGCCCAGGGATTGAACCTGTGTCTCCTGTATTGGCAGGCAGTTTCGTTACTGCTGAGCCACCAAGGAAGGAACTATTTATAAGTGCAGAGGTACACTTAAATTTACAAGTAGTTGTGCCCTGGGTCATTGACAGTTCTAATTTTTTGTTAATTTGTTTTGCTTATTATGAAGTTACTGGTATCCATTTGGTTTGTAGATTTCGGAATTCATACCTATGTTTGTAAACCTCAGGAAGTCAAAGGAGAAAAAATCAATCATCACACATATATGCACATAACACAGATCAATTTTATTTATAGGTTTATCTAAATTTCTCACCCGAGTTGTAGTTGGCATATTTGTAGAGCCATATAAAATTGCCAGTCTTGTAAAATATTTTAAAAAGCACTTTAAAATCCATAAGGTTCATCAAAGAGCTAAAATAGACATAGTTGTTCTAAGGATGTACATGAAGGTATGAACCATTCTTTCTGGATAGCATTCCATAACACCTGGTCAACATGCTTTGAAAAATTTTAAGCTATTTCATTTAATCATAAAACAGGTGCTCCTTCATTTTGTTCAATAAATATTATTCAATGTCTATCATGTGCCAGAATTAGGAAATACTATTTAACAAAATAGCCAATATACCGGCTCTCATTCTAGTGGACTAAAGAGGAGAGTGAAAAAGTTGGCTTAAATCTCAACATTCAGAAAACTAAGATCATGGCATCCAGTCCCATCACTTCATGGCAAATAGAAGGGGAAACAGTGGGAACAGTGGCTGACTTTATTTTTCTGGGCTCCAAAATCACTGCAGATGGTGATTGCAGCCATGAAATTAAAAGACACTCCTTGGAAGGAAAGTTATGACCAACCTAGATAGCATATTCAAAAGCAGAGACATCACTTTGTCAACAAAGGTCCATCTAGTCAAGGCTATGATTTTTCCAGTAGTCGTGTATGGACGTGAGAGTTGGACTATAAAGAAAGCTGAACACTGAAGAATTGATGATTTTGAACTGTGGTGTTGGAGAAGACTCTTTTGGACTCTGTGGGAGAATGGGGGGAGGATGATTTGAGAGAATGGCATTAAAACATGTATAATATCATAAAAAAAAAGAGTCCCTTGGACTGCAAGGAGATCCAACCAGTCCATTCTAAAGGAGATGAGTCCTGGGTGTTCATTGGAAAGACTGATGCTGAAGCTGAAGTGCCAATACTTTGGCCACCTGATGTGAAGAACTGACTCATTGGAAAAGACCCTGATGCTGGGAAAGATGGAGGGCAGGAGGAGAAGGGGACAACAGAGGATGAGATGGTTGGATGGCATCACTGACTCAATGGACATGGGTTTGGGTGGACTCTGGGAGTTGGTGATGGACAGGGAGGCCTGGCATGCTACAGTTCATGGGGTTGCAAAGAGTCAGACTTGACTGAGCAACTTAACTGAACTGAACTGATGTAAAAAATTGTAAAATAAAAAGTGTTAAGGGCAAGAATAAAGCAGGGATGAAGACTGTGAGAGAGAGGGATTGCAATTAAAAATGATGACCTTGGAAGGTCTCAAGGAAAAAATCTAAGGGAAGTGAAGGGCATACCACGTGAACGTCTGTAGAAAAACAGTAGCCATTACACTCTGCAGGTCAGCTTAGGAAGCCACGTGCTGCCACAGCACATGCTTAGTGGCCCTGATTTGCCACTCAACTAGGTTCTATGGGTCTCACAGCTCTTACTGAGTCCTGAACCAGGATCTTCATGGCAGAGAACTCTAGCTTCTGATGATACCATTCATTGTTGAAGTCAGAGACAGTGAGAAATAAACAAGGGTCTCAGTTTGTCCACATGTGTTCTATTTGTTTTTTGTAGGTCTTGGTTTGTTCTTGAGAGTTCTACTTTTCCTTGCACACCTTCTTTCTCTTCTTGCATTTTTACTGACTGCCAGCCCTTGGTATTCTTTGGGGATTTTAGGCTCACTGTCAGATTCAGAGGTGATAGCCTTCCATAGACTACCTTCCACTCCATGTTTCTAAAGGTTTAATGCCTAAAATAACATCTGTGTTCCATATCAATAGTACTGGTTTTGCTTCTTTGAATGCTAGTTAAGACTCTAATTAACTTTTAGTACATAATAGGCCTCTCAGCTGTAGCATATCCAGCACTCACTTCCTGATTCCTGCTGGAACAGACTTGTTTCCTTCACAGTCTTACCCAACACAGTTAATGTCAGCTTAATCCCTCTGTTGTTGATCCAAAAATCATGGAGCCATCTTTGATGTTTCTCTTTTATATATACCCCATAGTATGTTATTCTGGAAATCTATTTGGTCTACCTTTACAATATATTCAGTATGCAGCCTTTTGTTTTCCCCTGTATGGCACTCCACTGTGGCCCAAGCCACCATCATTGTAAAATCATTGACAGGGAGTGAGTGTAGATAAAAAAAGATCAGCGATCCAAGAGATACTTCAAGCTTTTAAGGTCTGGCAATGCAGCAATTTGCCAAGGAAACTGAGAAAGAAGAGGCAGAACCATTGGAAGAAATTCAAATGAGTGTGAGAAGCTGAGAAACCACACAAAACCAATTAACAAAGAAAAAGGTGATTCAAGGAAAAGAAAGCTATCTATCATTTGCTATCATATCTATCATTTGTTTCTCCCCAGGACTTATGAATTACTTCATTAGGAAAGCGGGCTACAGTGTTTCATCAGAGTTGCTTATCAACCTATCCTAATGTATGGCAGACTTGCCCTTATACCTTAATTTAGTGCTAGAAACTTATAAAATATATTTCACTTTATTTTATTGGAATGGATTACAAGATGTTTGATGTAAAAATCAAGTATTATATAGTGAACACTTCTCTCCACATTTCTTGGCTATTTCGCTGATGTTGACTATCACCTTGAACTTATTTACTGAGTCCACAGGTCAGTGGCAAAGCTTGCTAAGAATTAAGGGAAAAAAAAATGCCTGTCTTGAAAAAGCCATATTCAGTTTCTCTTCTGCTCCTGAGCTCATTGTGTTCTGATAAAGACAGACTCCAACAGCTCAAGCCATATGAAATATCAGTTGCCATTTGCCAGTTGCTCTTACACATAATGAGCTGATTCCAGAGAGTGAGCTATTATTTCCAGCTCCCCAGATGAGTCACTTAACCTCTCTTTACCCTTTAAAGATAGGAATACATTTTTCCTTGGCAGATCTCATGGGGCTAATGTAAATATTGGTGATATAACAGTTGCAAGGTCACTTGAATGTCACACAAGAAAAGGTAAAATTAAATTTTTCCTGTGAGTTTTCATGGATTAGGGATGAAGGTAATCTTTTTCAGACTGCCAATAGAACCAAATGAATTAATTTTTGCCCAAGCAAAGGAATAAGGAATGGGGTATGCATTCTCAGAGAAATATCTTCTGAATAGGTGATGCTTTCATTAAGCATATGCATATCTTAAAGAGGTACATGAAGTTGCTATATACCACAGGGATGGTGCTCTGTGGTAACCTAGAGGGATAGGATGTGGGGAGGGAAGAGAGGCTCAAGAGAGGTGATAAATGTATAATTATGGCTGATTTGAGTTGTTGCATGGCAGAAACCAACACAACATTGTAAAGCTGTTTTCTTCCAATTTAAAAATAAAGGAAAGATTACATGAAATTCTGAATTGCAGTAAACCCAAAGATCTAGATTTTGGAAAACAGCTGTCGTCCTTTTGTTGGGATTTGTCGTACAAATTGGGCTTCCCTGATAGCTCAGTTGGTAAAGAATCCGCCTGCAATGCAGAAGACCCTGGTTCGCGATTCCTGGGTCAGAAAGATCTGTTGGAGAAGGGATAGGCTACCCACTCCAGGATTCTTGGGCTTCCCTTGTGGCTCAGCTGGTAAATAATCTGCCTGCAATGCGGGAGACATGGGTTCAATCCCTGGGTTGGGAAGATCCCCTGGAGAAGGGAAAGGTTTATACCATGCTACCCAGGTAATATGCCTAGGAGTCATTCTAGTCCTTCCCTTCTCCCCTCAACACTTTCAGGCCCTCTCCAAACCTTATCTACCCTTTCTCCTCTGCATCTTGCTAATCACCTGTTGTCGCATCAATACTGTCTTATTGAGAGTCCCTTGGACTGCAAAGAGATCCAACCAGTCCATTCTGAAGGAGATCAGCCCTTGGATTTCTTTGGAAGGAATGATGCTAAAGCTGAAACTCCAGTACTTTGGCTACCTCACGCGAAGAGTTGACTCATTGGAAAAGACTGATGCTTGGAGGGATTGGGGGCAGGAGGAGAAGGGGATGACAGAGGATGAATGGCTGGATGGCATCCCTGACTTGATGGCCGTGAGTCTGAGTGAACTCCAGGAGTTGGTGATGGACAGGGAGGCCTGGCGTGCTGTGATTCATGGGGTCGCAAAGAGTCGGACACGACTGAGCGACTGAACTGAACTGAACTGGAGTTTTTCACATTGGCTAATGTGTTCATCTCCCATACGATCTCTTGGCCTATAGTCTTACATTTCTTTATTCCATCCTCAATATACATGGCACAGGCAGCCTTCCTTGCCTGTCACTCCAGAAACAGAGCTTTTGCTCCAAGCATGCTGAATTACTCAGTGCTATTTCACTTGTCTGACTGTTGAATCGTTGTTAACTGAGACACTTCTTCCTTCAATACCAACCTATAGTAGACAGAAACAAAGGTTTTGGCTTGTATTCAAATCCATTTTCCTACTATGTGACCTGTGGCAGAGTTCTGAACTTTTCTGTGGCTTTACAGGGTGTCATCTATAAAGCTGAGATAATATCACCGACCCCAGTGGTTGGTCGTGAGGATTACGTGAGTTAATCTTTGTAAAGCACTTCAGTGTTCAGCACATAGCAAGCAATTGGTAACACTATTGTTATTATTTTTTCCCAAATTCCAATTTATACATCATGTGAATCAAAATTTGCTTATTTCTTTTCTGTGAAACATTTCAAACATCTGTATTCCCCTAACTTCAGGAGGAATGAATGACATGTAAAATCAAGTGATTTCTGTCATAAAAAGCCCAGAAGTTAAGGGAATACAGATGTTTGAAATGTTTCATAGAAAAGAAATAAGCAAATTTTGATTCATATGATGTATAAACTGGAATTTGGCAAAATATAATGACATAAAAAGCCTAGAGAGAGAATAGGAGCCTCTTTTTTACACCTGGAGAATATGTATGTAGTCCTCATACATACATACATACATACATATGTGAAAAAAATTGGCTTCTTTCTGGTGCATATGGATGTTCCCTTTTCTTGTATTAATTTTTCTGATATTATTTTTCAGATAATTTTTCAAAAATAATTAATGCTTCTGATATTAATTTTCCCTTGAGAACAACTGTTTTCCTTTTAGTTTATCTTTGGAGAAACTCCTCCCCTTCTTTCAACTTAATTCTTCATTAACCCACAGAGCTAAAATGGTTTGTTCAGCACATAACCCCATGTAGCTTATGGTAATTGCAGCTTAGCATGCTCAAGAAGAAAGATTTAGATTCTAGTATATTGGGAATTTCTCAGTATTATTCAGGAATCAATGTGAGAGCAAAATCAATGGTTATTTTTAAGCTGCATTTCTTGAACTATATTGATTTCTTAGCTTGAGAGTAGGGGACAGGATCTGTTATTTAAACATGTAGTTTTAAAATGGAAAATGTATTCAAGTCCCTATAATTAAACCCCTCACATAGTTTTTTGCAAATGACATATCAATGGGTCTATAACATTATTTCTGTAATTTAATTACAAAATGCTGTTATCGCAAACTTAAGTATAAGAATTTAAAATCAATCACTCATCTACTTTTAATTCTTACACTCAGGATTGTTTTTACTATTTCTAAAAATATTTTCTATATTGACTTTGATGCATGTGAAAGCAATTACAAAAATATATCTGAGATGATAACCAAAAGTTTTAATCAAGAGTTTAGCTTTAGGCATTTTGAAGAATAGTAAATTAGATTTCCTAACACATTAAGCCTTGCCTTTTGTGAGGAGTTTTAAAAAGCCATCAGTAATCAGTTTGTTTGATTCAGTAATATAACTCTGTATAAATAAGAGTTGAGGATAGAGTGTATCTAGAAGATTCTTGCTTCTTTATGATCATCTTTTAGCAGCTTAAAACAGTAACATTTCTGTTAGTAAAGACAGAGAGTTTGTTTTCATCCACCAGACCTCTCAGCCTCTACTTAGTTCAGTGAACTATCCTCCTAGAGGTTTTACATGCATTTTCAAGTGCATTATGCTCTGTGTCCAGTACTCTTGCCTGGAAAATCCCATGGATGGAGGAACCTGGTGGGCTGCAGTCCATGGGGTCACTAGGAGTTGGACACGACTGAGCGACTTCCCTTTCACTTTTCACTTTCATGCATTGGAGAAGGAAATGGCAACCCACTCCAGTGTTCTTGCCTGGAGAATCCCAGGGACAGGGGAGCCTGGTGGGCTGCCATCTGTGGGGTCGCTCAGAGTCGGACAAGACTGAAGCGACTTAGCAGCAGCAGCAGCAGCATGCTCTGTGTGTTATTAAAATATCTTGTCAAAATGTCCTTTATAAAAACATGTCAGTGTTCTCAGTTTCTATCCCAGATGGAACAATTAGAGCCACAGGATAAAGTCCAGATTTACTTAAATTTTTAATAGCTAAGTGCAATATAATGGATTAAGTGCCAAGTGGGAATGCTGAGGGCTCTACTGAGGGGTGAGATTAGTTTGTACATCTCTCTCCTCTTCTCTTTTTATTTCTAATAAATACTTCATGACTTCTATGAGCCCAAATCTTCCATTTACAAATAGGGTGACTGGAACATGTAAGCATATTTTATTTTTTCAACTTTAAAATTTTTTATCCCTCTGTTATTGACATCAATGAGGTAAAAAATAAGTTTCCAGCAGTGAATGGTGGGATTAATGGAAGTGAGTGTTTTTAAGCTGCTTAGAGTTTGATAAAGAAGATTTAAAACATATAGTCATGGTAAATAAGAACAAGAGTTTGTAAAATTTAATGGTACTTATTTTTATTTTTTTATACCAGAAAAGTACTTTGATCTCATTAACAATATGAGCAGGTTTATTAGTGTTAATCTGGGCTGTTAATATGGACTTCTCTGGTGGCTCAGACAGTAAAGAATCCACTCAAGTAGGAGATCTGGGTTTGATCCCTGGGTCAGGAACTTCCCCTGCAGAAGGGAATGACCATCCACTGCAATATTCTTGCCTAGAGAATCCCATGGACAGAGAATCCTGGGCTACAGACCATGGGGCCACAGAGATACAACTGAGTGACTAAGTATGCACACTGCTGCTGCTGCTAAGTCGCTTCAGTCGTGTCCGACTCTGTGCGACCCCATAGACAGAAGCCCACCAGGCTCTCCCGTCCCTGGGATTCTCTAGGCAAGAACACTGGAGTGGGCCGCCATTTCCTTCTCCAATGCGTGAAAGGGAAAAGTGAAAGTGAAGTCACTCAGTCGTGTCTGACTCTTAGCGACCCCATGGACTGCAGCCTACCAGGCTCTGCTATCCATGGGATTTTCCAGGCAAGAGTACTGGAGTGGGGTGCCATTGCCTTCTCCAAAGTATGCACACAGGGTGTCATTAATATATTCCCACAAAATATGACAATACAACAAAAATCTCGCCCTAACCAAAGATGGATTTAAAAAAAAAAATGATACTGTGCAATCAAACATTTTGATTCAGAGTTTACTTCATCATGCAGTAATCTGGTAAGCACTGTGTTAAGTTCTCTACAAACATTATCTCCCTTAGTTCTCAGGACAACCACAGTAATAAGTACCCTCACTATTTTAAATTTTCAGGGCAATGGGTAACAAAAGGACATGTAACTGATATAGTTTCTGAGTAAAGTTTGCTTTTCTTCCATAGCACTATATTTTTTAGCACTTTATAACAATTATATTAATGTTTCAGCTAAAACTAAGAAAGAAAGAACTGATTTTTTGATATCCTAGCATATGCTTTAAGACATAATCTCTGCCCTCAGGATTACATTTAAAAAGAGAAGTTCTTACCAAATTACTTAAGTACTCTACAGCACAGTAGTTATGTGCTCTAAGGTCAGATCTTTGGATTCAGATTTGATGTTTGGTATATTGGTAAGTAATGATACTCCCCTGATGACCATTTTCATTATCTGATTTATATTTTGATTATACATATTTTGTTGTAAGCAATAAACATTACCAGTAATGATAATAAACTTAAAAGATTTATCAAAGTGTACTATGAAGAGAGAAATATCTTTAAAATTGTATTTCAAATTCTAACTATGCCACGTATACCTTTATAACTAGGTATATATATGAAGGCATATAATGTGGGGAAACAGTGGAAACAGTGTCAGACTTTACTTTTTTGGGCTCCAAAATCACTGCAGATGGTGACTGCAGCCATGATATTAAAAGACACTTACTCCTTGGAAGGAAAGTTATGTCCAACCTAGATAGCATATTCAAAAGCAGAGACATTACTTTCCCAACAAAGGTCCATCTAGTCAAGGCTATGGTTTTTCTTGTGGTCATGTATGGATGTGAGAGTTGGACTGTGAAGAAGGCTGAGCGCCGAAGAATTGATGCTTTTGAACTGTGGTGTTGGAGAAGACTCTTGAGAGTCCCTTGGACTGCTGGGAGATCCAACCAATCCATTCTGAAGGAGATCAGCCCTGGGATTTCTTTGGAAGGAATGATGTAGAAGCTGAAACTCCAGTACTTTGGCCACCTCATGCGATGAGTTGACTCATTGGAAAAGACTCTGATGCTGGGAGGGATTGGGGACAGGAGGAGAAGGGGACTACAGAGGATGAGATGGCTGGATGGCATCACTGACTCGATGAACGTGAGTCTGAGTGAACTCTGGGAGTTGGTGATGGACAGGGAGGCCTGGTGTGCTGTGATTCATGGGGTTGCGAAGAGTCAGACACGACAGAGTGACTGAACTGAACTGAATGTGCAAATGAGGAACAGTCTGAGAGAGGTTAAATAGGGCAATAAAAATTATAGATGAATACATACAGAGTTGAAATCTGAAATCCAAACTTCAAAAGACCTTTTGGTCTTCAGAGCCCCCATACTTTTTAATTAAAATACAGAGATGGAGCGTGCAAGATTTTGAAGAACAAAGTTGATTCTCCAAAATCGCTGAGTATGCTGTGAGATTCTGTCTCACTGGAGAAATCCATGAAGTGAGGGATGGATACCTTTTCAAGTCTACAGCACAGCATCCAGGCCTCTGTCCTCAGCACAAAGAATATGTGACGGTTTTATCCAACCACAGAGTGGAAAAAAAAATCCTTGTTCAAAAAACGGAATTAGCAAATGCATCACAATTTCTTGTACTACTTATTTTCCTCTTCCAAGTAGAGGCCTGTCATACACTGTGCGATATTTTTATGTTACGGACACATGTCCCAAGTCATTTTTCCAAATGTTTAGATAATATGATTTATTAGTGGGTTTTTCTGGTCCCTCCTGGCAGATTACACATGCTTACTGCTTTAGTGCTTTAGAGAAATGCCAGGCATGGGCCGCATTATATTTAAATAAAGATATGAAGGCCGTAGGCTAGAAAATTCCCCGAGGACCTTGAGTGGCAGCAACTTAGCTCCTTAAAACAACTTTAGCTCCATTCCTTTAAATAGATTGTCAAAACAGAGTTAGCTGTCAGTGGCAAAAATTTCAAAAATCTTTGCAGACAGATGACAAGATGCATGTGTCTTGCAGGCAGATGATGATCAGGTTCTTTGTGTCAAGAAGGCAGACAACAAAAGTGACTGCATCTTCAGGAAAATTCAGATAAAACAGCTTTTTTTTTTTTTTTTTTTGCATTTGTGAGAGTGATTAAGCTTAACTAAGTTGAAAAATACTGAATACATTTTATTTATATGATGATATGAAGGAAGACCTTTATTTCTATCCCAAAGCCAAAAAAATGGGATTTTTGTAATTGGCATAGAACTGGGAGTTCATATATCACATATATTTCTGGCTTTCATAACCACTATCCAATGCACAGTCATTATAGAATTCTTCTCTCAACTAGTTTGCATTAAAATATTTTTATATGTAAGAGATATAACCTGAGACTTTAAACATTCCATTTGTTAAAAAAATGTGACAGGCTTGCAGAAATTATATGGAAAATTTAGGAAAAGTTTTACTTTATCATTTATTTTTTCATTCAACAAATATTTACTGTGAGCTGACCATATATCATGATATATGTTAGGCAAGAAACATTCCTTCTGTTTATCCTTATAGCTTCAACTTAAACATCACTTTCACAGGAAGCCTTCTTTGGCCCCGTACTTGGTCTGACAACTGAAATATATTTTCATAAGCCCTTAATACTCATACATTTTGTTGTTCACTTCAGTTCAGTTCAGTCGCTCAGTCATGTCTGACTCTTCACGACCCCATGAATCTCAGCACACCAGGCCTCCCTGTCCACCACCAACTCCCGGAGTTCACTCAGACTCACGTCCATCGAGTCAGTGATGCCATCCAGCCATCTCATCCTCTGTCGTCCCCTGCTCCTCCTGCCCCAATCCCCCACAGCATCAGAGTCTTTTCCAATCAGTCAACTCTTCGCATGAGGTGGCCAAAGTACTGGAGTTTCAGCTTCAGCATCATTCCCTCCAAAGAAATCCCAGTGCTGATCTCCTTCAGAATGGACAGGTTGGATCTCCTTGCAGTCCAAGGGACTCTCAAGAGTCTTCTCCAACACCACAGTTCAAAAGCATCAATTCTTCAGCGCTCAGCCTTCTTCACAGTCCAACTCTCATATCCATACATGACCCAGGAAAAACCATAGCCTTGACTAGACGGACCTTTGTTGGCAAAGTAATGTCTCTGCTTTTGAATATGCTATCTAGGTTGGACATAACTTTCCTTCCAAGGAGTAAGTGTCTTTTAATTTCATGGCTGCAGTCACCATCTACAGTGATTTTGGAGCCCAAAAAAGTAAAGTCTGACACTGTTTCCACAGTTTCCCCATCTATTTCCCATGAAGTGGTGGGATCAGATGCCATGATCTTCATTTTCTGAATGTTGAGCTTTAAGCCAAATTTTCACTCTCCACTTTCACGTTCATCAAGAGGCTTTTGAGTTCCTCTTCACTTTCTGGCATAAGGGTGGTGTCATCTGCATATCTGAGGTTATTGATATTTCTCCCGGCAATCTTGATTCCAGCTTGTGTTTCTTCCAGTCCAGCGTTTCTCATGATGTACTCTGCATATAAGTTAAACAAGCATGGTGATAATATACAGCCTTGATGTACTCATTTTCCTATTTGGAACCAGTCTGTTGTTCCTTGACCAGTTCTAACTGTTGCTTCCTGACCTGCATACAGATTTCTCAAGAGGCAGATCAGGTGGTCTGGTATTCCCATCTCTTTCAGAATTTTCCACAGTTTATTGTGATCCACACAGTCAAAGGCTTTGGCATAGTCAATAAAGCAGAACTAGATCCTTTTCTGGAACTCTCTTGCTTTTTCAATGATCCAGTGGATGTTGGCAATTTGATCTCTGGTTCCTCTGCCTTTTCTAAATCCAGCTTGAACATCAGGAAGTTCACAGTTCACATATTGCTGAAGCCTGGCTTGGAGAATTTTGAGCATTACTTTACTAGCGTATGAGATGAGTGCAATTGTGTGGTAGTTTGAGCATTCTTTGGCATTGCCTTTCTTTGGGATTGGAATGAAAACTGACCTTTTCCAGTCCTGTGGCCACTGCTGAGTTTTCCAAATTTGCTGGCATATTGAGTGCAGCACTTTCACAGCATCATCTTTCAGGATTTGGAATAGCTCAACTGGAATTCCATCACCTCCACTAGCTTTGTTTGTAGTGATGCTTTCTAAGGCCCACTTGACTTCACATTCCAGGATGTCTGGCTCTAAGTCAGTGATCACATCATCGTGATTTTCTGGGTCATGAAGATCTTTTTTGTACAGTTCTTCTGTGTATTCTTGCCATCTCTTCTTAATATCTTCTGCTTCTGTTAGGTCCATACAATTTCTGTCCTTTATCGAGCTCATCTTTGCATCAAATATTCCTTTGGTATCTCTGATTTTCTTGAAGAGATCCCTAGTCTTTCCCATTCTGTTGTTTTCCTCTATTTCTTTGCATTGATTGCTGAAGAAGGCGTTCTTATCTCTCCTTGCTATTCTTTGGAACTCTGCATTCAGATGCTTATATCTTTCCTTTTCTCCTTTGCTTTTCACTTCTCTTCTTTTCACAGCTATTTGTAAGGCCTCCCTAGACAGCTGTTTTGCTTTTTTGCATTTCTTTTCCATGGGGATGGTCTTGATCCCTGTCTCCTGTACAATGTCATGAACCTCATTCCATAGTTCATCAGGCACTCTATCAGATCTAGGCCCTGAAATCTATTTCTCACTTCCACTGTATAATCATAAGGGATTTGATTTAGGTCATACCTGAATGGTCTAGTGGTTTTCCCTACTTTCTTCAATTTAAGTCTGAATTTGGTAATAAGGAGTTCATGATCTGAACCACAGTCAGCTCCTGGTCTTGTTTTTGCTGACTGTATAGAGCTTCTCCATCTTTGGTTGCAAAGAATATAATCAATCTGATTTCAGTGTTGACCATCTGGTGATGTTCGTGTGTAGAGTCTTCTCTTGTGTTGTTGGAAGAGGGTGTTTGCTATGACCAGTGCATTTTCTTGGCAAAACTCTATTAGTCTTTTCTCTGCTTCATTCTGTATTCCAAGGCCAAATTTGCCTGTTACTCCAGGTGTTTCTTGACTTCCTACTTTTGCGTTCCAGTCTCCTATAATGAAAAGGACATCTTTTTTGGGTGTTAGTTCTAAAAGGTCTTGTAGGTCTTCATAGAACCATTCAACTTCAGCTTCTTCAGCGTTACTGGTTGGGGCATAGACTTGGATTACTGTGATATTGAATGGGTTGCCTATTGCTACATAATGTCCATCTTTCCCAATTATCTGTAATCTTGCAGCAATCAGGAGCCATAGTGGCTTTATTAATTACCTTAACTCTAGTGCTCATAGAGGAGTTCAGTATTTTTTAAATATGTTAAGAAGGCATACATGCAAATAATGAAAATGTGGAATAATATTAAATGTAATGCCATTTTGTTAAGAACTACAATCGACATACAGGTCAGGCGAAACCTGGGTGTCTGAGAATATCAAAACTCGTGGGAGAGGTAACTCAGATAAGATTTGTTAATTTCTGGGAAGGAAAGGTGAGGTAGATGTAACAGGAGTGAAAGAAAAAAGTCTGCTAGCACAGCAGTTTTGGAAAACTACGACTGGAGCAGAGAGAGTGAGGTGTAGAATACCGGGAAATGATTCCAGATTCCGGGCAAGTTACAGGAAGCAGCTTCTGAAGGGCTCTTGATTCCACCTAAGGGATTTCCAGTGTTTTATATATTTAAAGTCTATATATGTGTGTATATATGTGTATATATATATAGTCTTTATATATATATGTAAAACACTGGAAATCCCTTATAACCTCAAAAAAGTAAGTGAGAAAATGGTAGGATTCAATTTTTGTGTGAATAAAAACCACTCCTAAGAAATAACTACTTCTGGTCTCAAATATCCAAACACTTTTCACCTGGAATACAGATGAAAAGTATTAGTTTAGTTACTTGTAAATCTTTATTGACATCTATGCCCAGAAACTCTTATGCATTTATAATAATGTCTGATGTTTCAAACTTTTCTGATTGTTTTGTATTTTATCTAGAGTGCTTTGTTAATTCATCATCATGAGTTGCTTTTCACATTTTACAGACCATAAAACAATTCCAGTATATAGTGTGATTCTCTCTGTTAATCAAATTCATATCACCTGCCTAGAAACTACTTTCCTTTCACACAGTCATGAGAGATATTTTCGTTTTTTTCTCACAATGACTTGTGAGGCAATGGTTACTTTTTAGTAAGCAACAGTATACATCAGAAAATTAAGTACAGTTGCTTAACACTGAGATGCTTCTACAGTAATAATTTTGTCACCAAGTGGCTCTTTTTGTTCCTCTGAAACAGAATAAATTATCAGCAGAAGACATTAAGTATAAAAATGAGAGTGATAATTCCACCTTAATTTAGGTGTTAAATTAAAATTATTCATACATTTATTGAGTGGACAGGAAAGCTTCATGAAGAAGTCATGGCAATTGAGAGTAGGAATGGAACTAATTCACTCATTTGACATTTACTGAGTATTTGATATACACAAGAGAAATACCAGTTTGTACCCTCAAGGAGCCTTCAGCCTAGTAAGACAGAGAGGAGAAACCTTTGAAATAAAGTGTGGAAATTATAATAAATGAACACACACACAGTAGGAAGAGAACACTTGGCCTGTGGACTTTAGAGAAAGTTTCATCAGGGAGGTGGCATCAGCTTTGTCCTGGGCATGCATGTTACAATACCCTACAGGTAATATCCCAATATGACAAGCGTATTGAGTCGAGTTCCTTGTGCTATACAGTAGGACCTTGTTGATTATTTTATATATAATAGTGAGTATATATTCATCTGAAACTCTTATTTATCCCTCTCCCTGCTTTTCCACCATTTGCTATGTCTGTGTGTATGTTTCTGCTTTGTACTAAGTTCATTTGTATCATTGTTTTAAATTCTTCATGTTAAGTGATATCATATGATATTTGTCTTTGACCTACTTCACTTAGTATGATAATCATTAAATCCATCGATGTTGCTGCAGATGGCATTATTTCCCTCTTTCATGGCTGAGTAGCATATCAGTGTGTGTATGTGCCACATCTTCTTTATGCAGTCCTCTGTCTGTGTACATGTATGTTGCTTCCATATCCTGGCTATTGTAAATAGTGCTGCAGTGGACACTGGGGTGCATGTATCTTTATGAATTATGATTTTCTTGGGATACATACCAAGGAGTAAGATTGTTGCATCATATGTTTGCTCTGCTTTTTGAGTAATCCCCATACTGTTTTCCATAGTGGCTGTACCAATTCACATTCCCACCAATGGATTCCCTTTTCTCCACACCCTCTCCAGAATTTGTTGTTTGTAGACTTTTTAATGATGGCCATTCTGACAGGTGTAAGGTGCTACCCCCATTGTAATTTTGATTTGCATTTCGCTAATAATTAGCAGTGTTGAGCAGCTTTTCATGGACTTTTTTGGCCTTTCCTTGCAGAGTCTGAAATGAAAGCACAGAAAAGGGCATGTCTGAGGCTATGGATAAGTGGAAATGTGTGTTAGGCTTAGGAAAGCATAGTAGGTCTTTGTGTGTTAGCAGAAGGGGACAGGATTAAGGAATATTACATGCTTAGTCACTTAGTCATGTCCAACTCTTTGTGGCTCTTTGGACTGTAGCCCTCCAGGCTCCTCTGTCCATGGGATTTCTTAGGCAAGGATATTGGCGTGGGTTGTCATTTTCTGACTTAGGGATCAAATCCATGTCTCAAGTATGGCACACGGATTCTTTACCCACTAAACTATTGGGGAAGCCCTAGGAGTCTTAGGAAAGGAATAAGAGATGGAAATAAGAAGGTAGTTTAGAGCCAGAAGTGATGTAAAGCCATCAGAGTTTAACATAAGGATGTACAGCATTTGGATTTTTTCTAAGGAGGGTAATTTCATACTTGCGTGGGAAGTGAACTAGGCAGAAAGGGAACTAGGGGTAAACTTGACTAAAATGAAAGTTAGGGAATTGGCAGTGATGAGATTAGTGAAATATACAAGCAACTCCTATAGCTCAACTCCAGAAAAATAAATGACCCAATCAAAAAATGGGCCAAAGAACAAAATAGACATTTCTCCAAAGAAGACATACAGATGGCTAACAAACACGTGAAAAGATGCTCAACATCACTCATTATCAGAGAAATGCAAATCAAAACCACTATGAGGTTCCATTTCACGCCAGTCAGAATGGCTGCGATCCAAAAGTCTACAAGTAATAAGTGCTGGAGAGGGTGTGGAGAAAAGGGAACTCTCTTACACTGTTGGTGGGAATGCAAACTAGTACAGCCACTATGGAGAACAGTGTGGAGATTCCTTAAAAAACTGGAAATAGAACTGCCTTATGATCCAGCAATCCCACTGCTGGGCATACACACTGAGGAAACCAGAAGGGAAAGAGACATGTGTACCCCAATGTTTATCGCAGCACTGTTTATAATAGCCAGGACATGGAAGCAACCTAGATGCCCATCAGCAGATGAAAGGATAAGAAAGCGGTGGTACATATACACAATGGAGTATTACTCAGCCATTAAAAAGAATACATTTGAATCAGTTCTAATGAGATGGATGAAACTGGAACCTATTATACAGAGTGAAGTAAGCCAGAAAGAAAAACACCAATACAGTATACTAAGGCATATATATGGAATTTAGAAAGATGGTAACAATAACCCTGTGTACGAGACAGAAAAAGAGACACCGATGTATAGATCAGTCTTATGGACTCTGTGGGAGAGGGAGAAGGTGGGGAGATTGGGGAGAATAGCATTGAAACATGTATAACATCATGTATGAAACAAGTCGCCAGTCCAGGTTCGATGCACGGTACTGGATGCTTGGGGCTAGTGCACTGGGATGACCCAAAGGGAGGGTAGGGGAGGGAAGAGGGAGGAGGGTTCAGGATGGGGAAAGCCGGTATACTTGTGGCAGATTCATTTCGATACTTGGCAAAACTAATACAATATTGTAAAGTTTAAAAATAAAATGAAAAAAAAAAAGATCTGAAAATCATTTCCCAGATGACTTTGGTGACTTGTTGAATGAGATAATATTTGGGGAAAAGAGGCAAGAAAGATTCAGAGACAGCTCAAATAATTAGATTTGAGGTGTGTTGTAATCCAAGACCAGAGGACAAATACTAAGATGAGCAAGTTGGAAACATTTACACAAAACAACCTATCTTTTGTGTGAAAGGCATAGGATAATAAGATCTTAGAAGTTACCTAAAACAACCTCTTTTTCAGATATTATAATTGAATTTATGACAGAGGAATCTTTTGAAGTTCAAAAATCAGTGTTAATTTCAGTGGAAGTTTTGAGCTTGGGAAAAAAATACAGATTATCAGATTCACATTCCACTTTGTGGCTAATAAATTGATTTGCAAAACAAATAGAAGTGTAGATGACCTTGAAATGCATTTCAGGCAGTGTTATAGGAATAATGGTTGATAAAATTTACTGTTTCATATTTCAGGGAGATACTGTCTTAAGACAAAATTTTAGAAAGCAAATATAACATAGTACATAGATTATTTTGTGTAAATGTTTTCTTCTCTTGTGGGGCAGGGGATTATTTACCAATTGTTTGGCAAGGCTATTGCTTTCTTGCATTAATTAGCATTTTGAGATATGAGGCATACGTAAATGTACACATTTCCTATCACTAACAAGTGCCAGAAACACAGTGAATTTTCAGTAGCTACTAGTAGAATTAATGTGTGCACACAGAAACGAATGGATTAGTTAGTCCAGTTCTCCAGATGCTATCTGCAGACCATTATATCAACAGCATCTTGAATTCTAAATGTTCTCACTTGCTCAGTCATGGCGGACTCTTTGGGATCCTATGGACTGTAGTCCACCAAGCTTCTTTGTCCTTGGAATTTTCCAGGTGAGAGAGTTGTAACTACTGGTGCCTTATTAATCCATACTATGCCTTGGCTTCCCTGGTGGCTCAGAGGTAAAGAATCCACCTGCCAATGCAATAGACACAAGAGACACAGGTTTGATCCCTGGGTTGGGAAAATCCCCTGGGGTAGGAAATGGCCACCTGCTCCAGTATTCTTGCCTGAAAAATTCCAGAGGAGCCTGTTGGGCTACAGTCCATGGGGCCCCAAAGAGCAGGGCCTGACTGAGCACACATGAGCACGTGCTTTCGTTAACTATTTTATTAAGTTCATCACTACTTCAGCTGATATTATGCTCGGAACTTACCTTCTTACCCCACTGTTCTCACACTCTGTTTGATTTTAGATCTTGCTACTATGCAGGAATTATTTTAGTAAACATGACAATATGATTTTTTTTTCAGTTGAACCTTCCTGGTTGCAGTTTTCTGTTTGCTACTGGCATCTGGGGGAGGGAAAAAAAAAAAAAAAAACTTTCAATGCTACCTTAAAACTTTCCAGACTATTCTCTTATACATAGTTAGTTAAAAAAGAAAGAAAGAAAGAAAAAACCTCTAAGGTTAAAATAGCCTATTTTCTGATTCCTTGAAATGACAGTAATATGAGATTAGTTTTTACAATGATGGAAACTACAGGTGAGTCACAGAGAAGTATAGCAGACTGCAGACTTTCCAAATGAGTTTCACTGCATGGCACATATTAAAAATAATGACATTATATGACAGCAGTGTCAATAAAGATATTTGAAATCTTGTGATTTAATTTAATACCATAATATAAACTGTGGAGTCATTACCTTCTGTTTACATCTTGGTTTAACTGTGAATTTGTTATGCATTTATTGACAGATTATTTAATATCTCCCAATATTTTTTGGTTTGGTTTTGTTGTGTTTCCTTTAAATAATTAGGATAAGGTGTAACCTTTGTAGAGTTGTTATGAGGATTAAATACAAAAGCATTGTGCGGATTGCCTCACACAATATGGAATAGAGCAGATCCTCAGTGGTTATTATTTTTCTCTTGAAAGATTATTTCCTTTGCTGTAAAAGTCTGAAGTCAGATTATGATTTTCTTTCTTTCTTTTTTATTTCTATGATCTAGTCATGTTTAAAACTGGCCTACATTGTCCTTCTGCCCAAATTTGAATAGAGCCTAAGAGGCTTTTGTTGCTATTTTTAGCCTCCTGAACAACACACATGACATACATTTGTATACCATTCTTAGGCATCCTTTCTTATCTATTTCTGCATGTATCCTTTTATGGTATTATGGTATTCTTATCACAAGAGTATGTGTGTGTGTATTAGGTGAAAGACCTTCTTTTTTCTATTTTGCTTTATTGAAGTATAACTGATATACAAAGAACTGCACATATATATTAAATACAGTTTCAGGAGTTTTAATGTATTGAGTTGGCCAAAAAGTTTGTTCATGTTTTTCCATAGCATCTTATGAAAAAAACTCAAATGAACATTTTGGCCAACCAATACACACACACTCATGAAACCATCTACACAATCAAGGTCACAGACAAATTTAACACCTTCCAAAATTTTCATGTGCTCCCTCCTCTTTTTTATGGTAGGAACATTTAACATGAGCTCTAGTCTCTTAGTTCATTTCCCTCATAGCTCAGTTGGTAAAGAATCCACCTGCAATGCAGGAGACCCCAGTTTGATTCCGGGGTTGGGAAGATCCACTGGAGAGGGATAGGCTACCCACTGCAGTATTCTTGGGCTTCTCCTGTGGCTCAGTTGGTAAAGAATCCACCTGCAATGCAGGAGACCTGGGTTCGATCCCTGGGTTGGGAAGATCTCCTGGAGAAGGGAAAGGCTACCTACTCCAGTATTATGGCCTGAAGAATTCCATGGACTGTATAGTCCATGGGGTAGCAAAGAGTCAGACATGACTGAGTGATTTTCACTTTCACTACTCTCTTAAGTTTTTTACTGCATTGTAAAACATTGTTGTCTATAGAGATTGCACTGTACAGGAGATGCACAGAACTAGTTATTCGTGCATAACTGAAATTTATTGTTCACCCATTGAACAACTTATTTCTCCCTCCCTTCCCCCAATGCCTGATGGTTGCTGTTCTAGTATCTGATTCTATGAATTTGATTATTCAGATTCCTTATGTAAGTGTAATCATTCATTGTTTATCCTTCTGTTACTGGCTTATTTCACTTAGCATGATGCTGTCAAGATACATCCATGTTATTGCAAATTGCAGAATTACCTTCTTTTTAAATCTGAATAATATTTTATTGTATTATATAACAATTTTTCTTTCTCCATTCATTTATCTATGAAATTTGTAGTTTTTATAACTTGTGAATAATGCTGGGATGTACTTGAGAAGGTTATCTGTTTGAGATCACTATTTTAATTATTTTGGCTATATACCTAGAAGTGAGGTTGCTGGATCATGCAGTAGTTCTACTTTTAATTTTTTTGTGGAACATCCGTATCGTTTTTCATAGTGGCTATGTCATTTTATGTCCCTGGCGACAATGTAGAAGAGTTCCAAATTCTTCACATTTTCACCAACAGTTATTATATTTTTTAATCCTTTTATCTTTTTATCTTCACTGATACACATTATCTCATTGTGGCTTTGTTTTACATTTCTCAATAATTTCCTTTTCTGATATTGAGTTGTATGAATCTTTGTGTATCTTAGTTATTAATCTCTTGTCAGATATGGTTTGCAATTTCTTTTTCTGTTCCTTACAGTGTTTTTGCATTCTGTTATTTTCTTTGCTGTGTAGCAGCTACAGTAATTAAAACAGTATGTCTGTCTTTACAGGCATAAAGACAGACATATAAACCAAAAGAATGGAGTAGAGAGCCCAGAATTAAAGCTGCATGCATACAATCAATTGATATTTGACAAGAGAGATAAGAATACACAGTGGGGAAAAGATAGTATCTTCAACAAATGATGTTGGAGAAACTAGATATCCATAGGCAAAGGTGGGTCTGTATCTGACACCATACACCAATAAATTCAAAATGGATTAAAGACTTAAATATAAGATGTGAAACTATAAAACTCCTTGAATAAATCATAGAGGAAAAGCTTCGTGACACTGGTCTTGAAAATTATTTCTTGGAAATCACATCAAAAGCATAGTAAACCAAAGCAAAACGGACAACTGGGACTATGTCAAAGAGAAAGTTGTTTTGTTTTGTTTATTTCCTAAGTGGCAGAGATGCCAGAGAATCTCTTTACCCATTCCCCATTCTTTGTACTGGTTATCATTTTCTTAAGATCTTAAGTCTCAGGAAGTGTCTAATATTCCAGCGCTGCCTTCTCTTTACTAATGACTCTTATTCAATGGATAGTACTTTTTGTTATTATCTGAGCATGTCCACCTCTCTGATTCATTATGGCCCAGTGATTGTTTTAAATCTAGGAAAGTACTTCTCCATATTGCTGCTTACCCATTTTTTGAGAAAAAAATCTGTAAGCATGATTTTAAAAAATAAATCCTATATTTAGGTGAATGGGTTTTACAGTAGTTTTTTTTTTTTTTCTTTTTTCCATACACCTCACTCTCTCTTCCCCTCGCCCCATGTCCATAAATCTATACTCTATGTCTGTTTCTCCATTGCTGCCCTTAGAGAAATTCTTCAGTAACATGTTTCTAGATTCCGTATATATGCATTAGAAAACGATATTTATTTTTCTCTTTCTGACTTCCTTCACTGTGTATAATAGGTTCTAGGTTCATCCACCTCATTAGAACTGACTCAAATGTGTTCCTTTTTATGGCCAAGTAATATTCCATTGTGTATAAATACCAATATTTCTTTTTTTAAAATTTATTTATTTTAACTGGAGGCTAATTACTTTACAATATTGTATTGGTTTTGCCATACATCAACATGAACCCGCCAGAAAAAAAAAAAAAAAAAAACATCTATACAGTATACTAACCAATATATATGGAATTTAGAAAGATAGTAATGATAACCCTGTATGTGAGACAGCAAAAAAGACACAGGTGTATAGAACAGAATTTCTTTATCCATTCATCTGTCAATGGACATCTAGGTTGCTTCCATGTTCTAGCTACTGTAAATAGTGCTGCAATGAACAGTGGATATGTGTTTCTTTTTCAATTTTGGTTTCCTCAGGGTATATCCCTAGGAGTGGGATGGCTGGGTCATATGGTGGTTTTATTCCTAGTTTTTTAAGGAATCTCCATATTGTCTTGATTAGTGGCTATATCAATTCACATTCCCACCAACAGTGCAAGAGCATTCCCTTTTCTCCACACCCTCTCCAGCATTTATTGTTTGTAGACTTTTTGGTGATGGTCATTCTGACTGGTGTGAGGTGATTTCTCATTGTAGTTTTGAATTGAATTTCTCGAATAATGAGCGATGTTGAGCATCTTTTCATGTGTTTGTTAGCCATCTGTATGTCTTCTCTGGAGAAATGTCTGTTTAGGTCTTTTTCCCACTTTTTGATTGGGTTGTTTGTTTTTCTGGTATTGAGTTGTACGAGCTGCTTGTATATTTTGGAAATCAATCCTTTGTCAGTTGTTTCATTTGCTATTATTTTCTCCAATTCTGAGGGTTGTCTTTTCACCTTGCTTATAGTTTGTTTGCTGTTCAAAAGCTTTTAAGTTTAATCAGGTCCCACTTGTTTAATTTTGTTTTTATTTCTGTTACTCTAGGAAGTGGGTCATAGAGGATCTTGCTTTAATTTATGTCATCAAGTATTCTGCCTATGTTTTCCTCTAGAGTTGTGTAATTTCTGCTCTTACATTTAGGTCTTTAAACCATTTTGAGTTTATCTTTGTGTATGGTGTAAGGGAGTGTTCTAACTTCATTCTTTTACATGTAGCTATCCAGTTTTCCAAGCAGCATTTATTGAAGAGGCTGTCTTTGCCCCATTGTATATTCTTGCCTCCTTTGTGAAAAATAAGGTACCCATAGGTACATGGGTTTATTTCTGGGCTTTCTATCTTGTTCCATTGGTCTGTATTTCTCTTCTTGTGCAGTACCATACTGTCTTGATGATTGTAGCTTTGTAGTATAATCTAATCTTAAGTCAGGAAGGTTGATTCCTCCAGCTCCACTCTTCTTTCTTAAGACTGCTTTGGCTATTTGGGGTCTTTTGTGTTTCCATATGAATTGTGAAAATCTTTGTTCTAGTTCTGTGAAAATGCCATTGGTAACTTGGGATCACATTGAATCTGTGGATTGCATTTGGTACTATAGACATTTTCACAATATTGATTCTTCCTACCCAGGAACATGGAATATCTCTCGGTCTGTTTATGCCACCTTTGATTTCTTTCATTAGTGTCTTATAATTTTCTGTATACAGTTCCTGTGTCTCCTTAGGTAAGTTTATTCCTAGATATTTAATTATTTCTGTTACAATGGTGAATGGTATTGATTCCTTAATTTCTCTTTCTGATTTTTCATTGTTGGTTTATAGGAACGCAAGTGATTTTTGTGTATTGATTTTGTATCGTGAAACTTTGTTAAATTCACTGATCAGTAATTTTCTGATACTATCTTTAAGGTATTCTATGTACAGTATCATGTCATCTGCAAACAGAAAGACCTTTACTTCTTCTTTTCCAATCTGGATTTCTTTTATTTCTTTTTATTCTCTGACTGGTGTAGCTAGGACTTCCAGAACTATGTTGAATAAGAGTGGTAAGTGGACACCCTTGTCTTATTCCTGATCTTAGGGGGAATACTTTCAGTTTTTCACCATTGAGAATAATGTTTGCTGTAATCTCATCATATATGGCCTTTACTATGTTGTTGTAGGTTCCTTCTATGCCCATTTTTTGAACAGTTTTAATCATAAATGCCAAATTCAGACTTAAATTGAAGAAAGTGGGGAAAACCACTAGACCATTCAGTTATCAGTTCAGTTCAGTTCAGTCGCTCAGTCGTGTCCAACTCTTTGTGACCCCATGAATTGCAGCACGCCAGGCCTCCCTGTCCATCACCAACTCCCGGAGTTCACTCAGACTCACATCCATCGAGTCAGTGATGCCATCCAGCCATCTCATCCTCTGGCGTCCCCTTCTCCTCCTGCCGCCAATCCCTCCCAGTATCAGAGTCTTTTCCAATGAGTCAATTCTTTGCATGAGGTGGCCAAAGTACTGGAGTTTCAGCTTTAGCATCATTCCTTCCAAAGAAATCCCAGGGCTGATCTCCTTCAGAATGGACTGGTGTATGACCTAAATCAAATCCGTTAATTACTATACAGTGAGAAATAGATTTAAGGGACTAGATCTGATAGACAGAGTGCCAGAAGAACTATGGACGGAGATTCATGGCATTGTACAGGAGACAGGAATCAAGACCATCCCCAAGAAAAAGAAATGCAAAACAGCAAAATGGCTGTCTGAGGAGGACTTACAAATAGCTGTGAAATGAAGAGAAATGAAAAGCAAAGGATAAAAGGAAAGATATACCCATTTGAATGTAGAGTTCCAAAGAATAGCAAGGAGACATAAGAAGCCTTCCTCAGCAATCAATACAAAAAAAAAAAAAAAAGAGGATAACAATAGAATGGAAAAGATTAGAGATCTCCTCAAGAAAATTAGAGATACCAAGAGAATGTTTCATGCAAACATGGGCTCAATAAAGGACAGAAATGGTATGGACCTAGCAGAAGCAGATGTTAAGAAGAGGTGGCAAGAATACACAGAAGAACTGTACAAAAAAGAGCTTTGTGACCCAGATAATCATGATGTTGTGATCACTCACACTCACCTAGAGCCAGACATCATGGAATGCGAAGTCAAGCGGGCCTTAGGAAGCATCACAACAAACAAAGCTAGTGGAGGTGATAGAATTCCAATTGAGGGTTCAGGATGGGGAACACATGTATACCTGTGGCAGATTCATTTCAATATTTGGCAAAACCAATACAATATTGTAAAGTTAAAAAAAAAAAAAAAACAATTCCAGTTGAGCTATTTTAAGTCCTGAAAGATGATGCTTTGAAAGTGCTACACTCAATACATCAGCAAATTTGGAAAACTCAGCAGTGGCCACAGGACTGGAAAAGGCCACTTTTCATTCCAATCCCAAAGAAAGGCAATACCAAAGAATGCTCAAACTACTGCACAATTGCACTCATCTCACATGCTAGTAAAGTAATGCTCAAAATTCTCCAAGCTAGGCTTCAGCAATATGTGAACCGTGAACTTCCAGATGTTCAAGCTGGATTTAGAAAAGGCAGCGGAACCAGAGATCAAATTGCCCACATCCATTGGATAATCAAAAAAGTAAGAGAATTTCAGAAAAACATCTATTTCTGCTTTATTGATTATGCCAATGCCTTTAACTGTGTGGATCACAATAAATTGCGGAAAATTCTGAAAGAGATGGAGATAGCAGACCACCTGATCTGCCTCTTGAGAAACCTGTATGCAGGTCAGGAAGCAACAGTTAGAACTGGACATGGAACAACAGACTGGTTCCAAATAGCAAAAGGAGTACATCAAGGCTATATATTGTCATCCTGCTTATTTAACTTATGTGCAGAGTACATCATGAGAAACGCTGGGCTGAATGAAGCACAAGCTGGAATGAAGTTTGCCAGGAGAAATATCAATAACCTCATCTATGCAGATGACACCACCCTTATGGCAGAAAGTGAAGAACTAAAGAGCCTCTTGATGAAAGTGAAAGAGGAGAGTGAAAAAGTTGGCTTAAAGCTCAGCATTCAGAAAAACTAAGATCATGGCATCTGGTCCCATAACTTTATGGCAAATAGATGGGGAAACAGTGGCTGACTTTATTTTTTTGGGCTACAAAATCACTGCGGATGGTGATTGCAGCCATGAAATTAGAAGACACTTCATCCTTGGAAGGAAAGTTATGACCAACCTAGACAGCATATTACAAAGCAGAGACATTACTTTGTCAACAAAGGTCTGTCTATTCAAGGCTATGGTTTTTCCAGTAGTCATGTATGGGTGTGAGAGTTGGACTATAAGGAAAGCTGAGAACTGAAGAATTGATGCTTTTGAACTGTGGTGTTGGAGAAGACTCTTGAGAGTCCCTTTAACTGCAAGGAGATCCAACCAGTCCATCCTAGAGGAGATCATCCTGGGTGTTCATTGGAAGGACTGATATTGAAGCTGAAACTCCAAAAGTTTGGCCACCTGATGCAAAGAACCAACTCATTTGAAAAGACCCTGATGCTGGGAAAGATTGAGGGCAGGAGAAGGGGACGACAGAGAACGAGATAGTTGAATGGCATCACCGACTCAATGGACAGGGGCTTGGTGAACTATGGGTGTTGGGGATGAACAGGGAGGCCTGGCGTGCTGTGGTTCATGGGGTCGCAGAGTCGGATATGACTGAATGACTGAACTGAACTGAACTTAATCATAAATGGGTGCTGAATTTTGTCAACAGCTTTTTATGCCTCTATTGAGATTATCATATGATTTTTATGTTTCAGTTTGTTAATATGGTATATCACGTTGATTGATTTGCATATATTGAAGAAGCCTTGTATCCCTGGAATAAACCCAACTCTATCATGGTGTATGAGCTTTTCAGTGTGTTGCTAAATTCTGTTTGCTAAAATTTTGTTGAGGATTTTGCATCTGTGTTCATCAGTGATATTGGCCTATAGTTTTTGTCTTTTGTGTTGTCTTAGTCTGATTTTGGCATCAGGATGATGGTGGCCTCGTAGAATGAGATTGAAAGTGTTCTTTTTCTGCAATTTTTCGAAAGAGTTTTAGAAGGACAGGCATTAGCTCTTCTATAAATGTTTGATAGAATTCTCCTGTGAAGCCATCTGGTCCAGGGCTTTTGTTTTGGGGGAGATTTTTGATTACAGCTTCAATTTCAGTATTTGTAATTGGGTTGTTCATAATTTCTATTTCTTCCTGGTTCAGTCTTGGAAGGTTGAAATTTTGTAAGAATCTGTACATTTCTTCCACGTTATCCATTTTATTGCCGTATGCTGCTGCTACTGCTTCTAAGTCACTTCAGTCATGTCTGACTCTGTGCGACCCAATAGATGGCAGCCCACCAGGCTCCACTGTCCCTGGGATTCTCCAGGCGAGAACACTGCCATATAGTTGTCCATAATAGTCTCTTATAATCCTTTGTATTTCTGTACTGTCTGTTAAAACTTCTCTTTTTCATTTCTAATTTTGGTGATTTGCTTCTTCCTTTTTTCTTTTTTTTTTTTTGAGGAGTCTGGCTAAAGGCTTGTCAATTTTATCCTCTCAAAGAACCAGCTTTCAGTTTTATTTATCTTTAGTATTGTTTCTTTCATTTCTTTTAAATTTATTTCTGCTCAGATCTTTGTGATTTCTTTCCTTCTACTGATTTTTGGGTTTTTTTGTTCATTTTCTAGTTGTTTTAGGTGCAAAGTTAGGTTGTCTATTCGATGTTTTTCTTGTTTATTGAGGTAGGATTGCTATAAACTTCCCTACTAGAATTGTTTTTGCTGCATCACATAGTTTTTGAGTTGTCGTGTTTTCATTGTCATTTGTTTCTAGAAATTTTTGATTTCCCTTTTGGTTTCTTCAGTAATCTGTTGGTTATGTAGAAACATGTGTTTGTATTTTTTACAGTTTTTTTCTTGTAACTGATATCTAGTATCATAGTGTTGTGGTCGGAGAAGATGCTTGATATGATTTCAATTTTCTTAAATTTACTGAGGTTTGATTTGTGACCCAATATGTGGTCTGTCCTGGAGAATCTTCCATGTGCATTTGAGAAGAAGGTGTATTCTTCTCAAATGTATTCTTCTCATTCATTTGGATGGAATGTCCTGAAGATATCAGTGAAATCCATCTCATCTAATATATCATTTAAGACTTGTGTTTCCTTATTAATTTTCTGTTTTGATGATATGTCCATTGGTGTGAGTGGGGTGTTAAAGTCTCTTCCTATTATTGTGTTACTGTCAATTTCTCCTTTTATGTCTGTTAGTGTTTGTCTTATGTATTGAGGTGTTCCAGGTAAGGAGGACAGTAACTTGGGCTGGGATAGCAACAGTGAAAATGAAGAGAGCTGGCCATTTTCTAGGAAAAAAATCTATGGTAACTGCTGAAGGCACAAAGGAAATGTTTACATATAGATATAAATGAATGATTTTTTCCTAAGTTTGGGGACTGAGCAAATGAGTAATACTGTTTACTGTGATAGGGAAAACTTGGAGGTACTTTTCTTAGAAAAGACATGGTAATATCTGAGAAAGAGCCCTGGAAGACAACTTGGATGACGTGAGTTATGGCTGTTATTTTTTTCTTGATGAATAGTGTACTAAGAAATGAGACAAAATCATACCAATCTTAGTTTAATCAGGTAAATTCATTTAGATGGTTGTAAAGTTTACTTCTAATTTTAAAGCCTTCTAATATGATGAAATTAAATAAATCATAAGCCCCAGCAGGTTTCTGCTTCAAATATTCTTAGTATATTTATTCTATATAATTTGATTCTTAGGAATTTTAGAAAATGCTTTCTATGATATTATAATATATGAGTTATGTGCTTTCAAAAATCTCATTTTGTGTTTATGCACAGTACCATGATATTGAGCAATAAATCATTTTCAATTATTAGTTGTAATTTAACAAAATAAATTACATTGTTTTGTATTTGCACACAAAAATTAAAATTTTGCTTACTATATATTATCCTTTGGTTAGGCACATAAGCACATACATGTTGATTCATGTGCTAAGCTACACATACACACACACAGAATTCAAGGCAGAATGTTGTATCTATTAATAGAATATTTAGCCTCAGATATTATATAAATTTTCTAACTAATTCTAATATGGATTCTCCTTTTTTTTTTAAAAGTGTAATTTGATATTTCTTTGAAATGTTTTTATTAAATAAATCAAAGTATGAGAGAAGTTTATATTCCCACTACCTCCTCACTTCATTAAAGACAACAACTTAATGGGGTCATTTGTACTGTTATAATATAGTTTCTTCGAGATCACCTACATCAGTTTCCCTGAACTGAAAGCCCAATTACTTTGTGCTTCATTTTGTTTCTTTCTCTGTCCTTCCTCCTCATGATCCTTCTTCCTCCTGTTTTCTCACTTTGTCAGTAAGAAAAATCTGTCCGACCTGGCCTTCAGTATCTTTGTGCACCCTTCTCCCTTTAAGTGTGTGCTTAGTTGCTCAGTCATGTCCAGCTGTTTGTGACCCCATGGACTGTAGTCTGCCAGGCACCTCTGTCCATGGGAATTCTCCAGAAAAGAATACTGGAGTGAGTTGCCATTCCTACTCAGGTATCTTCCCAACTCAGTGTTCAAACCCAGTTCTCCCACATTACAGGAGGATTCTTTACCATCTGAGCCAGGAGGGAAGCCTTCCCCCTTTAACAGGCTCTAGAATTGACACTGTCCTTGGTACTGAAATCCTAGACATCAAAATGATTTCAATAGAGCATATCTACCATCTGAGGACAAAGGAAATAGAGTCTTTTATGTTCTCAAAGACTGAAGAAGAGATTTACCAAACAACAACAACAACTACTACTATCATTTTTCTTTGGGTGAAAGTAATTTCCCTAATCATGAATATAAAAAGTAATAATATTTCCTTACCTATATATTCCACAGCAGCCCCACATATAGGCCCCCAATTTCTCTCCCTTTTGAGTGGGTTCAATATTATAAAGATTCTTACACACTTGGGAGTATATCCCACTTTTATTATTTGTTAGCTACACTTTAAGTGAAGTGCATTTTTGATATTATGATACCAATTGGCTTAGGAAATAATTTGGGAATATTTGAACTGTATTATCTCATTCTAGGTTGTGTTACCAGGCTCTGAAGACTGGTGTACTATAACTATAGTCTTCTAAATGATGAATGTGGTTGTAGTAGTCATGTCCCTTTGAGACTATGGTGTGTCTTACAGGAACAGGAAAACCAAATTCACTGTCAGTAAGTTGAGATGTTATGCTTTTCCTACGCTCTCAAAAATCATACAGAAGACACATACTATAATATATATAGATCCTTCTTCAGAGTAAATTTGCAGTACACTAGAAAACTCTTAAGAGAGAATTAAACTTTATTTTTCCCCATTTTTCAGTCTTCTTACAGCTTTAATAACACCTTCACATATGACTAGTATCTTGACAGAAACTTCAATAATAGGACAGTCAAATCAATTTGCCATTGTAATATTCACAATCTTATTCTAAACACCTACCTGGTCATAAACTGAAGGGTCTGGATTTTCCCTGAAGATATTTCTGCAATGGAGAGACACAATTATTAAATAATTTAATAGTAAATGATATCTAATGCATTAAATGAAAATATTTTCTGAACAGGTAACCTTGTTTAGTTTAGGATGGTAAAGGAATATAGTATTTCTTAAGGTAGTATAGCAGAAAATGGGAATATACCAACTCTTAGGCCAACCGGACACCTAATATTGATGCTTACATGAAGAATCCTTAATATGAAACTCACTAATTTAAAAATATCTTGGCATAAGGGGATATCAAAATCACATGGAATTATTCTAATAAAAATGACAATGGCATTGATTTTTCAATTAGAAGACTGATAAAAATAGTTGATATAGTAAAATTAAGCAAAAGAGTAAATTTGACTACTATCTAAAACAAATAATCCAGAATATTGGATGATTAATCTATAAACCTATATAATATAGCATAGTTTCGAGTCAGGTACCTCAGTTTGTATTATTTAAATACCAGTGAATATAAATTAGCCAGAAACTAGAGTAATGATGCAGAATGAATCAGAACTCAGAGGTTATACCTAGAGACACCAGGTAGATTTCTGCTTTCTTGAAGTCCAAGATAATGTAAATATTTTTAACAATTTTAATTGTAGACAAAGTAAAAAGTCATGGGGAAAACATAATAAACATTACTTTATGTAGCAATTATCATCAACAGTGATGAGGGAAAAATTCTTGCCTTCATGGACTTTGTATTCTGGCCATGGAATCAGATCTTAATTAATAACATAGCATGTTACTCTTAAGAAACAGCATATTCAAAAGTCTTAAAACAAAAGGAATTATAGCAGCACAGTATGACTCAAACAGGAAAAGAATGAGGGGCATGGTGCAAGTTGAGACTGGAGAAGTAGGTGGTCACCAGACCATACAAGGACTTACAGAGGTATAGGCTGTGTCTTTGAGGATAGAATCTGGAGCTCTGCACTTACAACCAATAGTCCAATCATTCTTATCTGTACTAATTTATGTTTGAGGGTGCTGGCCTATAAACAATCCTTAGTAATTGTCTTTGGACACCCAGGCTTTGTGAATATCCCATCAGTGTTAGGCACAATCAGAGGAGGATGGAAATGGATACCTACATTTTAGACTACAGGGAATTTTCATAGAGAACTGTACCTTAGATTATACCAAGTTGAACAACATTTAATGTGTTCTATAGATCTGAAACTTAACAGGTTTTGGTACCCAGTTTCACAAATTTTAGAATCAAAAAAATAAAAATAAAAACAGGAAGAAAGGAATGAAAACTGAAGAGAATTAAAGAAGGAAAAAATAGGATGATAGATAAGTAAGTGAGGTCCTAATGATTATTTTGAAGACTGTAAAGAGATAACAATCACAAGTGTGAGCCTTAATAATGAAGGCAAGAATTTCTGCCTCATCACTGTTGATGATAATTGCTACATAAAGTAATGTTTATTATGTTTTCCCCGTGACTTTTTTCTCCTGCTTTCCTATCAGGTCACATTTGCTTTCAGTCTCTCACAATGATAAGGCATTTGAGTGAAAATATATAAATAATAAGGAATGACTGATTTGTTTTCAATGTTCAAGGCTGTAACGCAGCTTAGAATCTGCTTCATATAACTGAAAGTACTTGCCTAACTGCCTTTGTAAAAGCTCACTTTGTCTACTATCCCAAATTCATCATTCAGAGACACTTAGAAATAAGAAAAGATACAATTCCGAATTAGTAATTGGGAAGAAATTATTGATATTCCGTATTGATCTCCTCCTCTACAGGTACTTTTCACAACTACCAGCTCTATGGCAGAAAATGCATCTCCTAATATTATCTGTCTTGCTTAGTGGGTCGGTGTATTTTTATCAGCTTCTGACATGTCATAACCTGATGAATGAAAAAGCAAAATTAAGAAATGTGATATCTCACTGTCAGCCTAAATTTTCCATAAGCCAGAGGAGAGGCAGCTGCCCAGAAACCTTCAAGCTGGGATGGAAAAAATTGTGGGTGGGCTAGAAGGTCAAGAGGGCCATAAAGAAGGGTCAATTTACTTTTAGGTCCTTTTCAGTTTACCGTTTACAGTGTTTTTACTTTGGATTTATAAAAATCAGCAAGTAGGAGGGAAGTGAAACTCTGAGATAGCTCTCGGTAGGAGGACAGACAGTGAGTGGCCCTGGCTTTCAACTTCAAATCAAAGGGAAAGAACAAGAATGTTGATATATCCTCCTGTATCTTTTTGAAAGAGAGGTCCTGCCATGATGAAACCCTGCTGATTTCCTTCAGGATGAACTAGCTGACTGCTGAGAGAGAAAAGCTCCACTGCCAACTGTTCTATTCCCCATGAATAGGGAAGCAGAGGGAGGCAGATTATCCTGAATAACCTGCTTCAGAGGGTAAACAAAATGAAATGTAGGAGTAACAGAGAAGAGGTGGGATTGAAATAAGAAAGATCAGGGTTGGAGGTGGAGGGAGGAGAGAATGCTTAGCAAGACCTTAGCAAAATAAAGAGATTTGAGAGTGGGTAGGGATCAACAAAAAGGGAAAGAAATGTCACAAAGATGGAAATGAAGTAAATGGAAAACTCCAGAGCACACACACAAAAGTAAATCGTGAAAATAGGAGGTAGAAGAGCACAACTTTATTTTTATAAACAAAGGGTTCTAATTTGAAAGTCTGTATTTTGAAAGTATTTAATTTGATAGTTATAAAAGGAGAAGTGACGCTGGAATCTTATAATTAATGGGTGTTCATCATTGCTGTGACAGGGTCCATCCTGAGTGGGTAGACACTGCAGTGAATGTAGATCTGTCAAGAGAAATGCTGATAAATTGTACAAACAAAATGAAAGTATTAGACTACTGTATTGTTAAACTTTTCAGAGAGGAACACGATTATCTGGGATTTTGGACAGTATGCTTTTTTATTTGATGAAAGGGCTGACTTTGAAAAGACAATTTCCTGCTGTTCTCAGTGAGTATGATTTGATCAACCCGGGGTTAACAGATGACACATAATTCCTGTAAGACACATTTGTGGATGGATGAAACTTGTACTTACTGTGTTTTTCATTGTAGCCTTTTTTCTCATAGGAAATTAGTCCTCTCTTAGGAGAGAGAGTAGCAACAACGTATTAAGAAATAAACCTAAAGGCTCAGTAACAATCTGTAGAAAAAAAGATGTGATTTGGTCAAGGATTATTGAAACTACTCAAATCATTCAAATATATTAATAAATTTTGTGAAGAAAAAAATGAAAAAATATCAAGCCCACATATTTGCTTCTATTGCAAAACTACTTCTATGATATAAACTTTCATGTTACATTATTCATTTAAAACACTTTAATCATCCATCCAGTTTTAGCTCAAGGGTCACTTCTCATCAATTTCCTGAGGCCCCCTCTTTCCTCCCTTATGTTTAAGTCTCTATCTTATACCTTCACTGTCCCTGTATTTCTCCTAACTGAAAACTTGTCACACTAGATAGTAATTGACCATTTATTTGTCTGCCAGGCTCCTCTGTTCATGGACTTCTCTAGGCAAGAATACCAGAGTGGGTAGCCATTCCCTTCTCCAGGAGATCTTCCCAAACCCAGGGATTGAACCCAAGTCTCCAGTATTCTTGCCTGGAGAAATCTATGGACAGAGGAGTCTGGTGGGCTACAGTCCATAGGGCGGCAAAGAGTTAGGCATGACTGAAGCGACTTAGCACAGCTCTTGCATTGCAGGTAGATTCTTTACCATGTGAACTACCGGGGGAGCCCGAATAACAGTCTGACTGAGGGTCAAAGCCAAGTTTACCTCGCTGCTCTGGCTATAGGATTTGGTACAGTGAATGACTCACAACATACAGAAAATACTTAAGGAATGGCAATAGCTAATATTGTTGGAAAGTACCAGATATTGTTATGAGATTTCAATACATTAAATTATTTAATGTTTAGAACATTAAAAATTGAGTACAGTGTTTATCCTCATTTTAAAAATGAATAAACTGGATTTTGTGACCTCTTCAAAGCCTTGCTGTAAGAAGCAAAGTTCCAAGTCAGACTCAAGCAAGTTATTTCCAGACCTGGCCTCTTAGCCATTGTTTGTACTGTTTCTCAAACAGCAGAAACAGAAAGCTGATTATCTAGCACTTCAGTCAGGTCAGTCGCTCAGTCGTGTCCGACTCTTTGCAACCCCATGAATCACAGCACACCAGGCCTCCCTATCCATCACCAACTCCCGGAGTTCACTCAGATTCGTCCATCGAGTCAGTGATGCCATCCAGCCATCTCATCCTCTGTCGTCCCCTTCTCCTCCTGCCCCCAATCCCTCCCAGCATCAGAGTCTTTTCCAATCAGTCAACTCTTCGCGTGAGGTGGCCAAAGTACTGGAGTTTTAGCTTTAGCATCATTCCTTCCAAAGAAATTCCAGGGCTGATCTCCTTCAGAATGGACTGGTTGGATCTCCTTGCAGTCCAAGGGACTCTCAAGAGTCTTCTCCAACACCACAGTTCAAAAGCATCAATTCTTCGGCGCCCAGCTTTCTTCACAGTCCAACTCTCTAGCACTTACCGTGTCATATTGATGATACTTCTTCATGTATCATCTGTAGTGGGAGAAACTACTTAGGAGCGAAATGAGATCTTATTCAAGTGCCACAATGTTTCTCTTGAGCTCAAAAGGCAGAGCAGTTCTGTAAACTTCGTCTGTAGAGGTTTGCTGTAGAAACCTGTAGTGAGTTCGTGATCACTTTGGAGTCACTTCTGTAAGCATTGTTCTTGGTACTAAATAGCATCTTGAATGTGACATCATTCAATGTTAACATCTCTGAAAAGGAATGTCTGAATAAAGTTGGAAGCTTGCTTTAGTAAAATCAGAACAAGTTGCTCTTCAGAGACCTTTGAAAGAAAGGACAGGAAATGTAGTACACATCCTTGAGAAAAAAAGAAAATTTGCAAAAATTGTGAATTATTTTAAATACTCCAGAAACTTGTACACTGCAATTGACTATCTCTTAATATTGGGTATAAAGAGTTTAGGAAGAGGAGTCAAGTATGAATTTGATTACTATGAACACTGCAGCATGTCATTTAATAATAAATATATAAATGTACCTCTATTGTTTTCATCTATTATCTTTTAAACAAAAAAACAAAACAAACAAATAAAAAAATAACCCATTGTAGTGAGAAGAGGAAGGCTTCAAAAATGCTGAAAAGTGCAAAGTGAAACAATTTCTTTCCCTTTTTTTTCTGTTTGCTAAAGGAGTGTGTGTAATGCATAAATCTGCTGTGTAATAGTGTGTATACTGTGTGTGTGCTGGCATTTAGGATTCTGGGAAGAAAACAAGATAGAGGTCCAGGAGAAGGTAGTCCCAGTGAGGACCATGTTGCTATATTTACTGATTCATCCCTAGTGCCTAGAGTATTAGCAGTTATATATTAGATGCAAAATAAATATGTGTAGAATTAATAAATTAATGTATGAGTGAAATATGAATGTGTTCATCTCCTAAGAGCTCTGCTTTAATAGAATTGGGTGCAATATAGCAGAGTACTTGCTATTTATAATAGAAGAAAAGAGAAATCAAATCTGCCTATAGCATAATGGAAACCATCATTGAGAAAATGAGCCTTGAGAAATGAATAGAACAAAATACGAGAGGAGATTTCACACTGGAAAATGTTGATAATATCATTGGACTTGGTGTAGATTTATTAAATGATCATCTTATCCTCTGAAATAGCCCTGACCCTCAACCAAGAGCAAAATGAAATAATAAATAACATCATCTTGCTATGTGTCTTTAAGGTAATGGAACAGACTTCATAAACATTTAAATACAACAGCTTTTATTTTTCCAAGTGGGTATTTTCCATTTCAAAGAAGTTACTTTGGAAATAAAAAATATAATACTATATACCACAACTTAGTTTTCTGTAATATATTGCTAATGATCAATTCTCTTTTCATTCAGAGACAGTGAAACATGGAAAATATGCAAAAATGGCAAAGCGTGCAAAGTCATTAGTATCCATAGCAACTGAGGATTGAGAAATGCTTGTTTAAATAAAATTCTATATGTAATTAGAGCGTAATGAAGTTAGAATATGTTTGCATTTTATAAAGTGCCTTACTATAAATCCTAAAAGAGAAGTTTCAAAGATATTTTCAGAGTAGAAAGAAGACACTTATTTAATTGAATGTATGCAATACCATTTGTTTCTATTTAATATAAATAAAACAGAGCAAGTCCATTTTACTTTAGCACTTTGTGTAATGCTCGTGACTTAAAGGACAGAGCACTTAACTTGGAGGACAGAGATCTGGATTCTGATTTCATATTTGTGACAAACTCCTTGAGTGATTTTTAGACTAATAACTTTACATCCTTGGGCTTCAGTGACTTTAACTGTAAAATGAAGCAGTTGAGCCAGGGGAACCCTGCATGATACCCTGTAACTATAGTCTGTGGTCTTCTGGGTACAGTCATTACTAGCAAAAAATGAATGAATGCAATGGCATAAGTAAACATAGAAGGATAAAAAAAAATTTTGTAAAGGTGCCTTGGAATGATAGTAACGGAACACTTTGTTGTAAACTGCTCTCTCTGTGTCTCGTATCGAATTTGCAGATTAGAGAACTGGGGAAAAAGCACACTAATTGTAGAACAAGAGAGTATTCTAAAAGATAATATTCACCAAGCCAATGAAAACTGCTCAAATCAAAACACCACTATTATTAATTTTGCTGAACAAAATTGGTTTCCAAAAAGTGATATTTAGTTTGTTGTGAAAAATATTTTGCATTTCATGTTTAAGAGGCCATTCAGTCTTAAGAGTTCTACAAAGGCCGATACTCATAATCTGGTTTCCTAGTTAGATATCCCCAAGCAGAGATCCTTTTCTTCTATCACAGAGGTCCTCAAAGTTGGTTATCAATCAAAATCACTTGGGGTTCTTTTGTGTAAACAAACATACAAATCAACTTATTTTTTGGCTCTCCTCTGGACTAACTGAACCAGATTTTGTGGGTCATGGGACTCAGACACCAATATTTTTAAAAACTCCACCTGACTTGATTTGATGGTGCTAGTGGCCAATGCAGGGGACATAAGAGATGTGGGTTTGATCCTGGGTCGGAAAGATCCCCTGGAGGTGGGCGTGGCAACCTACTCCAGTATTCTTGCCTGGGGACCCCCGTGAACAGAAGAGCCTTGCAGGCTATACAGTCTATGGGGTCACAAAGAGTCAGACATGAGTGAAGCAACTGAGCCCACATGCCTACTTGATGATATTGTGCAAAGAGAAGAACCACTGAAAGCTCACTGCCCCCCTCATACAGGCATTTAATTTATTCAGAGAAGATTAAATGTAGGCTTAGACTGACCCTGCTGATATCTATTAATTTCACTAATCCTAACAGTGTGGAGACAGCTATTATGGCCTACCTTCACATTTTCCTTCTGAAGAAACATAGGAAGTTACTATTCCATAAGAAAGGAAAGCAAATTATTTGCATTAATCACATACATTTATTGTTCTCAAAAGTGCCACCACTTTGATTCTTACTAAAGTTTTACATTTTATTAAATGTTGAATTTTTATAGCTACCATACACTTTCATAATCTAATTCAAACCTTTTAGTTTGCAGATAAGAAAATTAAGGCTTAGAGGGTGAAAATGTTGCTCACTGTGACAGAACCAAAAATCAGCAGAGCTACTTCAATATCCAAGTTTCCAGATGCTCATTTTATTACATATTAAACCCTACTGACCCCTGACATTTCGTATTCCTACCACAGAAAGGACAGAAATGTTGTAACTGTTAGGAACCTTGCATAAACAACCTCAGTGCTTTAAATCCCTTAATATAGAATACACATCCATATATTTGATACCAATGTAGTGTGTATTTTATTTACATTTATTAATCTACTAAGTGAATGTTAAACTAATTATAAATCTTACTAATCAGTTCAGTCACTCAGTCGTGTCCGACTCTTTGCAACCCCATGAATCGCAGCACACCAGGCCGCCCTGTCCATCGCCAACTCCCGGAGTTGACCCAAATTCATGTGCATCAAGTTGGTGATGCCATCCAGCCATCTCATCCTCTGTCGTCCCCTTCTCCTGTCCCCAATCGCTCCCAGTTATCAGGGTATTTTCCAATGAGTCAACTCTTCACATGAGGTGGGCATAGTATTGGAATTTCAGCCTCAGCATCAGTCCTTCCAAAGAACACCCAGGACTGGTCTCCTTTAGGATGGACTGGTTGGACTCGCAAGAGTCTTCTCCAGCACCAGAGTTCAAAAGCATCAATTCTTTGGCGGTCAGCTTTCTTCACAGTCCAACTCTCACATCCATACATGACCACTGGAAAAACCATACTGAACTGAACTTATGTCAAACACTTTCATGAATTATCAAGAAACTATTCATAAATTTTCACTTTGAAATTCTCAAGAATGATAAAAAGAAATCTTAAGCAGGTCATAGTGCCCTCTGGATAAATATGCAGATATCATGAGGCACTCATCATAACACATGGATTTGCAATCAGAGTTGGTTCAAATTCTGGCTGTTCAGCTTTCAAAGTTAGGACTATGGTAATCATGTATGAGTTTGGTAGCCTGAATATTCTCATTAGCATATGAACAGTGATGGTGTCAACAAGAATGGCAGAATCTGGTTTGAGCACCAGTGAGGATTAGATGAGAAAATGTATTCCAAGAGTTTAGACTGTTGGTAAGCACAGAAGCAGAGACATTACTTTGCCAACAAAGGTCCGTCTAGTCAAGGCTATGGTTTTTCCTGTGGTCATGTATGGATATGAGAGTTAGACTGTGAAGAAAGTTGAGCACCAAAGAATTGATGCTTTTGAACTGTGGTGTTGGAGAAGACTCTTGAGAGTCACTTGGACTGCAAGGAGATCCAACCAGTCCATTCTGAAGGAGATCAGCCCTGGGATTTCTTTGGAGGGAATGATGCTAAAGCTGAAACTCCAGTACTTTGGCCACCTCATGCGAAAAGTTGATTCATTGGAAAAGACTCTGATGCTGGGAGGGATTGGGGGCAGGAGGAGAAGGGGAACGACAAAGGATGAGATGGCTGGATGGTATCACTGACTCGATGGACATGAGTCTGAGTGAACTCCGGGAGTTGGTGATGGACAGGGAGGCCTGGCGTGCTGCGATTCATGGGGTTGCCAAGAGTCGGACACGACTGAACTGAACTGAACTGAAGCCCTCATTATGTGGTCACTGTTGTTTGTATCATCAAGATCTTATAAAGTTTTTATACCAAATAGAATTTAAAGGAACATTAAAAAGATTGAAATGTAGTATTTAAAAACACTGATTTCCCAACTAGTAATGCTGAAATTATATCATGCTTGGTAGAGACCAACGAAGTTTACGTGGGTTGTCACAAAGTAGAGAGCAAAGGGGATGGGAGCCAGAGCGAAGAAAAAAGAGTCATCACAGAGGAGGGGAGAAAGTGCAGCAAGACTGAGCTTTCGTGGAATGGAGAGGGTTTCCCTGTAGATGGGCAATAGCAATATCAAATCTTAGGTACAGAGCATCACTCAAACACTTAAAGATATAAGTTAAAGAGAGGCAGGTTTCTTACTATCTGAGAAGGAGGTTATAAAGATTGGGAAGGAGAAAACCTGTGACATAAGATTGGAGTGTGGCCATGTGGAAGTGCATTTGTATAAAATGTTCATTTGCAAAGATATCATATATAATGTGGGGCTTCTCAGGTGGTGCTAGTGGTAAAAAACCTGTCTGCCAGTGCAGGAGATATAAGAGACTCAGGTTTGATCCCTAGGTTGGGAAGATCCCCTGATGGAGGGCGTGGCAACTCACTCCAGTATTCTTGCTGGACAGAGAATCCCATGGACAGGGGAGCCTGGCAGGCTCTGGTCCAGAGGGTAGCAAAGAGTCGGACACGACTGAAGTGACTTAGCACACACACATGTACATATAATGTATATCAGTAAGTATATAAATCCATGTATCCCTAGTTCTGCCATCAGAAGGGTCTGGGATCACCTCAATAGCTATGAGCCCACCTTAGAATCCAGTTCCCAGTTTCAAAATAGTATTTTTCATTATAAAGAAATAAGGTTGCTTGAAGGAATATAACTAATTTCAGTGCTGGTATTAAGGAAAGTACAAGATGAACCTAGAAAACCTCACTGTAGCAGAAAATAAGAAATTTCTCAAATAATGACTGGGGTGTAGAAGAGGACACAGAAGCCAGTGTGAAAAGATCAACTGTCCAGATTTGGGGAAAATCCAGCAGCAAAATCAATAATGATAGTAATGGATTATAAACCATTAAAAGGAAACCATGCAACATCTAGCATAGAAGGAAAGAAGGAGGTGGGGAAGAAAGGAGGGGAGGAAGGAGGGAAGGGAAAAATCAACAGGCAGTTTGAGAATTAGGATGCCCACACAGTCTAAAATACTTTTCCTCAAAATATCTATTGATCCCTACTTAGGATAGCAGTGAATTCTAGCAGATACGACTGAAATCAAAATTCATATCACCATAAAAGGGCATGTCAGATTTATGTGCCATCTGATAGGATGCAATGAGAAAAATACCATTATCTCTGTGATATTTCTCCCCAAATTGCACAGCTTTAATCTTATCATGAGGACATATCAAACAATCCCAAAATAAGGGACATTTTATGAAAAAACTAGTTTACAATCTTTGAAAATATAGAGGTCATGAAATCTACAAAAAAGGCTGAGGATGATTGAAGGACACTGAAGAAACCTGACAACCAAATGCAAAATGTACTTCTGGATTGGAAGGCTGTATAATAAAGGGTATTACTTAAACAAATGGGAAAAAGGTTGAATGGAACCTAAGGTTAGGTGGTAGCAATGTATCGGTTTTTTTTTTTTTTTTTTTTTTAATGCTTATGGCATTTGAGGATATCCTTGCTAGTAGATCATGCACACTAAGATATCTATGAGCATTATATTGGCAACCGACTCTCAAATGGTTCAAGCAAGATCAACGTTCCTTTAACTCTACCTGGAATCTGTGTTACTTTCAGGGTCTAAAACTATAAAATTAATAATAATGAAAATACTGACAGCATCAACACTCACAGAAATACCAACCATTGGTAGTCTTTGGGCTGATCAAGAATGGTAGGTAGAAATAAAATCCTGCTGTGTTCATTCCATCTAGTTTGCTTCTGTGTTCTACCCTTCTCTCCCTGTTCCCTGTCATTTCTGACATAGAGTAGGTCTCTTTTAATGCACCATATTTATGTTTTTGTGCTTTTATTTATAGGCATTATATACAAAATTTTTAATCAATTTATTAGACTATATTAAAGAAGAGATTTATGTCTGAACGTACAAGAGAGGAGGTTTTTATGTTTTGGATGAGAAGTGGTTACTCAGGATGAATAGAGTGTTGGCTGAGGCTTCTGAAGAGACAGGATAGAATATGTGCCTTCAAGTTACTATTTATGGGTTGTCTGAGAAGCTGTTGAAAGGAAGCCATTATTAGCCAAGGCACGTGGAATAAGGACAAAAGTTAGGATGTTATGAGATAATGATGTGCACTCTGGATAAAATGTATCAGCATGGCACCTGCTCTCCATTTTTTAAATGACTTGTGGGACAACAGTGGTTCCAAGGGGAATCTGGTGCCTGGAAACACAGAGGGACACACACTGATTTATTTTGCGGTGAGTAGATTCAGGCCTTGAGGACAGAAAGATACCATTTTGAACTCCAGATTTGCCAAATTGTTTCAATTTACCACCACCGTGGTGTCTTTATCTGTAAAATGGGTATAACTCGTGGATTGTTTTGAAGCTAAATGACTTGGAGACTGGAGTGATCTGCTTGGAGTTTGACTCCTGTGTGCTCAATGTGTGGCAATTGGTCTTACTGATCCTCATATTAGTATTGTACTTTCTCCTTATCAGGGTGTTTGATCTTCATAACACCCCATGAGGAGTAGTCTAATCTCTTCCAGACAAGGAAAGTAGACTGTAGATATAGTTGCATGATAATTCTGTAAAACAGCAATAACAATAATAACAGGTAATGTATATTGAGCATGTATGTATCAAGTGCTACCTTAATCACCCTAAATACCACAACCCTACTTATTACATGTTAATATTTTTTTCATTTAACATGCAATCTAAGACTTGGGAGAAAGTTTAAATGATGTTCCCAAGATCACATTGTTCTTATGCAGTAGACCAAGGTAAAACTACATCTACCTGATACCCACAATTCTAGGAGTTAGTGTACTCCATTACCTTGTTGTAAGAAATGGATATATGTTGCCATTACTGTTTAGAGCAAATGTGGCTGATTTGCAGTATTTAATATTTTGTAAAATGTTAATATATATTCCAAGTTATTGTATTCTTACAACCTTGTAAGGGAGATATGGCTCAATTTATCCTATCTTCTTTTTAGAGATGAATTGAGACAGTTAAGTCCACTTGTCCAAGATTGTGGATTAGCTGAGACACAGTTCAGGTCTTCTGAATCTAATCATCTGACTCTTTCCATGCACTGTCCCCACTGCCTGTTAATGTCTTTATCACTAAGACCTTTATTACTTTGGGCTTCCCCAGTGGCTCAGCAGTAAAGAATCCGCCTGCAACTGAGGAGACCTTGGGTGCATCCTTGGGTTGGGAACATCCCCTGGAGAAGGAAGCAGTAACCCACTCCAGTATTCTTGCCTGGGAAATCCCATAGACAGAGGAGCCTGGCGTGGTCGCAAAAGAGTCAGACATGGATTAGCGACTAAACAACAACAAAGACCTTATTTTGTAGGTTGTGGGAGGAGGAGAATAGCATTTGGCTGTTGTCTTCAGGAAACAAGCTAACAGCATTTCAGTTCACTTTTGTGGCTGATAATTTTCAATTTATGTGACCTTTCAGCATTTTCTCCAAAGCATTGGATTGACCAAAATTTCTTTTGGGCTTTTCTATAACATCTTATTAGAGAAGGAAATGGCAACCCACTCCAGTGTTCTTGCCTGGAGAATTCTAAGGACGGCAGAGCCTGGTGGGCTGCTGTCTATGGGGTCGCACAGAGTCAGATATGATTGAAGCGACTTAGCAGAAGCAGCATAACATCTTATGGGAAACCTGAACAAACTTTTTTGCCAACCCAATAGTTTTCTCCCCGAGTTATTAAAGAGAGCAGTTGAAATATGTCTATTTTCCCCTTTAAATTGCATTCATATAGCATCATGAGATAGTCAGTACATCAAGGATTTTGTTTTTTTAGGTATCTGTGAAAGAAAATATACTCCAGTAAAAATTAATTTTAAAATAATAAATAAATAAATAAAAAGAGTGCTTCAGTTCACTTCAGTTCAGTCACTCAGTCGTGTCCGACTCTTTGCAACCCTATGAATCTCAGCACGCCAGGCCTCCCTGTCCATCACCAACTCCCAGAGTTCACTCAGACTCACATCCACCGAATCAGTGATGCCATCCAGCCATCTCATCCTCTGTCGTCCCCTTCTCCTCCTGCCCCCAATCCCTCCCAGCATCACAGTCTTTTCCAATGAGTCAGCTCTTCGCATGAGGTGGCCAAAGTACTGGAGTTTCAGCTTTCGCATCATTCCTTCCAATGAAAACCCAGGACTGATCTCCTTTAGGATGGACTGGTTGGATCTCCTTGCAGTCCAAGGGACTCTCAAGAGTCTTCTCCAACACCACGGTTCAAAAGCATCAATTCTTCGGCGCTCAGCTTTCTTCACAGTCCAACTCCCACAGCCATACATGACCACTGGAAAAACCATAGCCTTGACTAGCCGGACCTTTGTTGGCAAAGTAATGTCTCTGCTTTTGAATATGCTGTCTAGGTTGGTCATAACTTTTCTTCCGAGGAGCAAGCGTCTTTTAATTTCATGGCTGCAGTCACCATCTGCAGTGATTTTGGAGCCCCCCAAAATAAAGTCTGACACTGTTTCCACTGTTTCTTCATCTATTTCCCATAAGTGATGGGACCAGATGCCATGATCTTCGTTTTCTGAATGTTGCTACCAAAAATTGGGACCACTAACACTTAATGCATGAAAAAAGATTTGGACTCTCTCCTTGAAAAAAATGTATATGTTCAAAAAGGTTTAGTACAAATTTTGGAATTTTTAGCTTGCATCAGGCCCATACTCGGATTCCCCATCAGGAACCTTTTCCCTTACACATTCCTACCACCATTGCTGCTACTTCACTGTTAGCTTTTAGGTTCCAGGCATTGTTCTAAACCTTTAAAGTTTTTATCTGTTGCTGTTGTTGTTCAGTCGCTAAGTCATTTCCGGCTCTTTGCAACCCCATGGACTGTAGCACACCAGACTTCCCTGTTTTTCACTATCTTTATTTTATATCTGATTTTGTCCTAATAATAGTCATATGGATTAGTTACAGTTATCATTACAGTTTCATATATGGGGAAATCAAATTTCATTCTCATGAGTATTTATTTTCTAAAGTTATCGTATTTGAATTCCACCTGTAACTGTGTTTCATTTTTTTAATATACATTTTCTTGCAAGTAGTTTATTAAAGGGCTGACTCCAACTCTGATAGATGTGATCCTTTAGGATTTCTACTTTATGTATTTCTATATTCTTGGAGAAAAAAAAATCTTCTTAATCACAAACTTGGTTTTTGATCACTAAGTTGGTTTCATTGATGGTGTACTATTTTCAGAAATAAGGCCATACAAGCAGATTAAATATTTTTGTTCTACTTTTTTATCATTTTTTTGTTAAGAAATGATCTATTTTTGGGAAGCTAAACCTTCTAGGCTGCAGACACTGAGATACTATGAAAAATTATGCTAAAGATAATCAAGTTATGAATTATTAATATCCCAAATTGCATGTGCTGCTGAATTTAGTACTATAATACAATACAATATTGATGAGGAAAAAATCCTCAGGCTTTTATCTTTGCGCAATCCTTTGTCACAGCTAAATGATCATTGTAAATATTCTGAATACAGCCTGATGACTTATCAGCTCATAGGAATCTTACTGTTAAAATGCAGTTCCTTTCAAAGAATATGAATTCTTATGAAACTAAGAAGTGAAAAGCAAAGGAGAAAAGGAAAGATATAAGCATCTGAATGCAGAGTTCCAAAGAATAGCAAGAAGAGAAAAGAAAGCCTTCCTCAGCAATCAATGCAAAGAAATAGAGGAAGACAACAGAATGGGAAAGACTAGAGATCTCTTCAAGAAAATTAGAGATACCAAGGGAACATTTCATGCAAAGATGGGTTCGATAAAGGACAGAAATGGTATGGACCTAACAGAAGCAGAAGATATTAAGAAGAGGTGGCAAGAATACACAAGAGAACTGTACAACAACGATCTTCATGACCAAGATAATCACAACGGTGTGATCACTCATCTAGAGCCAGACATCCTGGAATGTGAAGTCAAGTGGGCCTTAGAAAGCATCACTACGAACAAAGCTAGTGGAGGTGATAGAATTCCAGTTGAGCTATGTCAAATGCTGAAAGATGATGCTGTGAAAGTGCTGCACTGAATATGCCAGCAAATTTGGAAAACTCAGCAGTGGCCACAGGACTGGAAAAGGTCAGTTTTCATTCCAATCCCAAAGAAAGGTAATGCCAAAGAATGCTCAAACTACCACACAATTGAAACCCATCTCACATGCTAGTGAAGTAATGCTCAAAATTCTGCAAGCCACGCTTCAGCAGTACATGAACCGTGAACTTCCAGATGTTCAAGGTGGTTTTAGAAAAGGCAGAGGAACCAGAGATCAAATTGCCAATATCTGCTGGATCATCAAAAAAGCAAGAGAGTTCCAGAAGAACATCTATTTCTGCTTTATTGACTATGCCAAAGCCTTTGACTGTGTGGATCACAATAAACTGTGGAAAATTCTGAAACAGATGGGAATACCAGAACACCTGACCTGCCTCTTGAGAAACCTATATGTAGGTCATGAAGCAACAGTTAGAACTGGACATGGAACAGCAGACTGGTTCCAAATAGGAAAAGGAGTACGTCAGGGCTGTATATTGTCACCCTGCTTATTTAACTTATATGCAGAGCACATCATGAGAAACGCTGGGCTGGAAGAAACACAAGCTGGAATCAAGATTGCCAGGAGAAATATCAATAGCCTCAGATATGCAGATGACACCACCCTTTTGGCAGAAAGTGAAGAGGAACTAAAAAGCCTCATGATGAAAGTGAAAGTGGAGAGTGAAAAATTTGGCTTAAAGCTCAACATTCAGAAAATGAAGATCATGGCATCTGGTCCCATCACTTCATGGCAAATAGATGGGGAAACAGTGGAAACAGTGTCAGACTTTATTTTGGGGGGCTCCAAATTCACTGCAGATGGTGACTGCAGCCATGGAATTAAAAGACACTTGCTCCTCAGAAGAAAAGTTATGACCAACCTAGACAGTATATTAAAAAGCAGAGACATTACTTTGCCAACAAAGGTCCGGCTAGTCAAGGCTATGGTTTTTCCTGTGGTCATGTATGCATGTGAGAGTTGGAATGTGAAGAAAGCTGAGTGCCAAGGAATTGATGCTTTTGAACTGTGGTGTTGCAGAAGACTCTTGATAGTCCCTTGGACTGCAAGGAGATCCAACCAGTCCATTCTGAAGGAGATCAGCCCTGGGATTTCTTTGGAGGGAATGATGCTAAAGCTGAAACTCCAGTACTTTGGCCACCTCATGCAAAGAGATGACTCACTGGAAAAGACTGTGATGCTGGGAGGGATTGGGGGCAGGAGGAGAAGGGGATGACAGAAGATGAAATGGCTGGATGGCATCACTGACTCGATGGACATGAGTCTGAGTGAACTCCGGGAGTTGGTGACAGTAGGGAGGCCTGGCGTGCTGCGATTCATGGGGTCACAAAGAGTCGAACACAACTGAGCAACTGAACTGAACTGAAGAAAGCATTGAAGACATTGTACACTCTAGGGTTTCTTTTGTATGACAGTCAAATTATGATCATCTCTGTTTTATGATTTTTCACAATCCAGAGGAGGAAATCAAAATAGTAGTGAGTTAGGTAGAACATAATGGGAATGAGGCTTAATTCTTTTTCTTGATGCTGATGACACAGTAATCTAATTAGAACATTTATGGACATGACCCTTATCATAAAACCTGCATTGATTTTTGGCTCCAAGATCATGGTGTCTGGCTCCCATCATATTTTGCCATAGAGAGAAAAGAAAAGTGGTTCCCTGTCCCTTTTTAATAATGCTGATTTGTTGTTGTTGTTCACTTGCTAAGTCGTATCTGTCTCTTTGTAGCCCCATGGACTGCAGCATGCAAGTCTCCTCTGTCCTTCACTGTCTCCCAGAGTTTGCTCAGATTCATGTCCTATGTTGGGTCAGTGATGCTATCTTACCATCTCATCCTTTGCTGCCTCCTTCTCCTTTTGCCTTCAGTCTTTTCCAGCATCATGGTCTTTCCAATGAGGCTACTCTGCGCACCAGGTATCCAAAGTATTGGTGCTTCAGTTTCAGTGTCAGTCCTTCCAGTGAATATTCAGGGTTGATTTCCCTTAGGATTGACTGGTTGGATCTCCTTGCAGTTCAATACACTGGTAGTGTCATGAAAATGACAAATATTTATTAATTTCATGTAACGGAACCTTGTATATGTGTGGAAGGATAAGGAGTGATTTTTATTTTTTCTCAGATTGTATTTAAACAGCAGTCTTTTCAAGAAGCAAAGTCTTAAAGGCCCCATATCTGTACACTGTTGGTTTAATACATTTTTAAAAATCCGATTGGTACCTTTCATTCTTATCCTTTTCAACCCTTTCTTCTTACAAACTCTGTGCTTCTTACACTTGGGCTTAAATCAGAATAAGGTTTCTTCCAGTTCAGGACAAATATCAGCATGCTCTGTAAGAGCAGCCAACTGGAAAGGGGCACAGCTTCCTATAGGAAAGGTCTGAAAGAAACCTAGTGGCTCTCTGATACTATGGTATCTTATTCTGCTCTTTGTTCAAAGTATAAAGCTCTCTAGTAAGGATTGGAGAAAATCATAATGTATAAGATTAGGAAGCAATTTTAACAATTATCTAAATCTATAATCCTTTTTTGCAGATAGTAAAGTCCTAGGCATGTTGCTTAAATTAGTAATTTTTAGTCCTGTCTGAAAATAGAATTACTCATGAAGCCTTTTAAAATTATGTACATTAGGCCTCTCCCTTAAAATCTCTAGGGAATTTCTGGGCTCTACTCCCGAATTTACTCAGAATATTTGGAGATGGGGTTTAACGACTGTTTAAAAAAAATAATAAAGATCCACAAGTGATTCATATGTATAAGTCAAGGTTAAGACCAGAGCATTCATAATTTTGCCAAGCCTACAAATGTACTAAATAAATGACAACAGAGAAAGCATATTTCTAAAGACCTGATATTTGGGTCAAGTCTCATTCTATGTCCTTTAAATAAATCTGGTTAATTACATCAAGAGCCATACATTCACTAACGAAAATGTCAGTGCAACAGTAACCAAAAGGCTCAACTCTTCTTCAGGTTGGTAACAAATAGAGTTACACCAGTTATTTATTGCAAAATGAGGCATTGGATTTAAAATGCCATCATGTGTCCTTAATTTCTATGAGAATGACGCAGTGTGTGGTACTGTTAGGAAGGGTCTTTTTCCAGGGCAGACATTATAGGTATGAAGTCAAAGAGAAGTGAAGCAGTAGCAGGTGGAATTCCACTTCTGACCACGTAATGAATTATATATTCAGTAGAATTGTTCTGCTCAGTGCATGTAGGTTTTTCATAAATTAAAATGCATATTATTTTAGATGCTTTTCAAACTCGAGAGAGAGAAAATCAATTCCCAAGTGCAGATGAACAATTGAAACAAATTTACTAGATGAACTTGAAGTCAAGAGTATCCTAAAGGCAAATGCCACATACAGGATTAACTGACACATAGATATTCTAGACCTTGGGCCCAGCAGCTAAACATAAGCCCTTGAATGAAGCTAGGATACTCAAAGGAATTATACCCACAGTCAAAGTTAAGGCTGAGAATAAAAGGAACATCAAAGGAAAACTTTCTGCTTCTGCAGTTTCTGAGTTGCAAAAACATAGTGATGGTGATAATAATAATGTCTCACCTGAGACTTTGAAGCCTTTAAAGTAAGTATTAGTATAGTATGTGCTATGATTTAAGTCACTTCAGTCATGTCTAACTCTTTGTGACCCTATGGACTGTAGCCCACCAGGTGCCTCTGTCCATGGGATTCTCTAGGCAAGACTTCTGGAGTGGTTTGCCATTTACTCCTCCAGGGGAGCTTCCTGACCCAGGGATCAAACCTGTTTCTCTTAAATCTCTTGCACTGGCATGTAGGTTCTTCTTTACCACTAGCACTATTAAACACATTATTACAATGAGTGCAAATAGACTAAAACGTTCATTTAACATATCTAGAATAATGCCAACTATATTTTAAAATATTAATATGTGGTATAAGTACTCAACATATTTCAGTTCAGTTCAGTTCAGTCACTCAGTCATGTCCGACTCTTTGTGACCCCATGGACTGCATCACTCCAGGCTTCCCTGTTCATCATCAAGTCCTGAAGTTTACTCAAACTCCTGTCCATTGAGTCGGTTATGCCATCCAAGCATCTCATCCTCTGTCATCCCCCTCTCATTCTGCCTTCAATCTTTCCCAGCATCAGGGTATTTTCCAATGAGTCAGTACTATGCTTCAGGTGGCTGAAGTATTGAAGTTTCAGCTTCAGCATCAGTCCTTCCAATGAATATTCAAGTCTGATTTCCTTTAGGATTGACTGGTTGGATCTCCTTGCAGTCCAAGGGACTCTCAAGAGTCTTCTCCAACACCACAGTTCAAAAACATCAATTCTTCAGCTCTCAGCTTTCTTTATAGTCCAACTCTCACAATGTTTAAAATAAAAAAATAGAAAAATTATAAATATATCAGGAAATACTATCTAAAATGAGGTTGTTGTAAGTAAATTAATACCAGACAAAATTATATTTGACAGAAATCATTTTTAACAGGATCTTTATTTAATATGAAAATATACATTTCAAGAGTGATGTAATAGTTCCAAACATCTGTGAAGCTACTAATACCTTTATAAGTTATAAAAGTAGAATGGCTGTTAAGAGTTTAAGATATTACTCATGGGTCAAGTGGGGCTTCCCAGGTGGCTCAGTGGTAAAGAATCTGTCTGCCAATGCAGGGAGACACAGGGGATGCAGGTTTGATCCTTAGGTCAGGAAGATCCCTGGAGAAAGAAATGGCAACCCACTCAAATATCCTTGCTTGGGAAAAGCCCATGGACAGTGGAGCCTGGCAGGCTACAGTCCATGGGGTTTCAGAGTCGGACCTGATTGAGTGACAAACATGTGTGAATCAAGTATGTAATAGGTTAATCAGAGAAAAAAGTCAATAAACATGTACACTTTAAAAAATACAATATTCTGTTAATTTTTACTTATTTAAATTTTACTTAATTCAATTAATTCACTTAACTAAGTAAAAATACAAAATTAATTCAATAAGCAAACATTGACCACTTCACCCAACAATTAGAAAATACACATTGTTTTCAACTTTAAGTTAAATTTAGTAACCTGCCAAGCATTGTATTTACCATTATGCTACAATCAGTAACAAAAATATATATCTTTTGTTTATAAGTAAATACTTTTAAATCACTCATTAGTCAGAGAAGAAACAATGGTAAATTTTTAAAAAATATTTAAACTGAAGTATGACTCACAATGGCAACCCACTCCAGTGTTCTTGCCTGGAGAATCCCAGGGACGGGGGAGCCTGGTGGGCTGCCGTCTATGGGGTCACATAGAGTCGGACACAACTGAAGCGACTTAGCAGCAGCAGCATGACTCACAAACTGGAATCAAGACTGCTAGGAGAAATATCAGCAACCTCAGATATGCAGATGATACCACTTTAATGGCAGAAAGTGAAGAGGAACTAAAGAGCCCCTTGGTGAAGGTGAAAGAGGAAAGTGAAAAAGCTGACTTAAAACTCAGCATTCAAAAAACTAAGATCATAGAATCCAGTCCCATCACTTCATAGCAAATAGATGGGGAAAAAGTATAAACAGTGGCAGATTTTATTTTCTTGGGTTCCAAAAGCACTGTACACATGACTGCAGCCACAAAATTAAGACACTTGTTCCTTGGAAGAAAAGCTATGACAAACCTAGACAGTGTATTAAAAAGCAGAGATATCACTTTGCTGACAAACGTCTATATAGTCAAAGCTATGGTCTTTGTAGTTGTCATGTGTAGATATAGAGTTGGATCATAAAGAAGGCTGAGTGCTGATGAACTGATGCTTTTGAACTGTGGTGTTGGACAAGACTTTAGAGTCCCTTGGACTGCAAGGAGATCAAACCAGTCAATTCTAAAGGAAATCAATGCTGAATATTCATTAGAAGGACTGATGCTGAAGCTAAAGCTCCAATACTTTGGCCACCTGATGCAAAGAGCCAACTCATTGAAAAAGACCCTGATGCTGGGAAACATTGAAGGCAAGAGGAGAAGGGAGCAACAGAGGATGAGATGGTTGAATGGTATCATTGACTCAATGGACATGAATTTGAGCAAATTCTGGGAGATAGTGAAAGACAAGGAAGCCTGTCATGCTGTGATACATGAGTTCACAAAGAGTCTGACACAACTTAGCAACTGAACAACAACAGTAATGAAAATACAATGTTAATGTTGGTATAATGTAGCTATATTAATAGTCTAGGAGAAAGATACATTTAAATTTTTAATTTACACTCCCATCAACAGTGCATGAGGGTTCCCTTTTTAACACATCCTCACCAACATGTTATTTTTTGTCTTTTTCATGATAGCCATTCTGACAGATGTGAGGTGATGCACTGTTGTGGTTTTGATTTTCACTACCCTAATAATTAGTGATGTGGAGCATCTTTTCCTGTGCCTGTTGGCTGTCCATTCATATGTCTTCCTTGAAAAATGCCTATTCAGGTGCTCTGTCCATTTTTAATTGGATTTTGTTTTTATTATATGAGTTACTTATATATTTTGAATACTATCTGAATACTAACCCTTTACTGGACATAGCAGCATATTCACAATAGTCAAAATGTGGAAACAACCTGTTTCCATCAGCAGAGAAATGGATAAAGAATATGTGGTATGTATAGACAATGGGGTTTTACTCAGCCAAAAAAATAAAGAAATTTTGCAACAACATGGATGGTCCTGGAGGTTATGCCTAGTGAAAGAAGTCAGACACAGAATAGCAAATACTATATGTTTTCACTGATAGGTGGAATCTAAACATGAGACAACAAAAATGTAGCGAAATAGAAAACAAACTCAAAGATACAGAGTATAAAACAGGAGTAGGAGAGGGCAAAATAGGTGAAAGGCAGGAGTTAAGAATTACAAACTATTAGATATGAAATCAGAGAAGGCAATGGCATCCCACTCCAGTACTCTTGCCTGGAAAATCCAGGCTGCAGTCCATGGGGTCGATAGGAGTCCGACACGACTGAGCGACTTTACTTTCACTTTTCACGTTCATGCATTGGAGGAGGAAATGGCAACCCACTCCAGTGTTCTTGCTTGGAGAATCCCAGGGACAGGGAAGCCTGGTGGGCTGCCGTCTATGGGGTCGCACAGAGTCGGACACGACTGAAGCGACTTAGCAGCAGCAGTAGCAGATATGAAATAAGTAGATCACAAGGATGTAATGTGCAACACAGGAAATATAGTCAATATTTTATAATAACTTTGTATGGAGTATATTCAATAAAAATTTCAAATTAGTCTGTTGTACACCTTAAACTAATATTGTAAGCCAATTATACTTCAATAAATTTTTTTCAATTTTTATATTAAAAAGATTAGTTAAAATAATAATGATCCAACCGTCCAACTTGACATGTTAGAAAAGGAAAAAAAAATAATAAATTAAACCTAAGAAAATAAATAATATCCAAAAAAGAAGACACTAGTGAAATATAAGGAAAATAAACAATGATAAATTCTAAAATCTAGTAAAATAGATTCTAAAGATTTGGTCAAGAAGATGATTGAAATAAATGACCTTATATTAATAAGTGAAAAGGAGTATGTAACTATAAATCTCAAAAGATGTTAAAAATATAAAACAAGAAAAAATTGTATGACAATATATTTTAATAGTTAAACAAATATGTACAGACATGTATAATTAGTTACCAAAACTGACTAAAAAAGAAATAAAGGGAATTGACATAATCACTGAAGAAGCTGAGTTGTTAGAATTCTTCCCAAGCGAAAAAAAAAGGCCCTCCATTTGATTTTAGAAATAAATTTTAACAAAACCTATTAGAACACATTTCCTTAATCTTGAACAATTATTCAGAAAATAGATAATGAGTGAATTCTTCCCCACAATTTTAGCATAATATAAATATGAAAACCATGAATGTTTGAAAATAAAATTATGTGAGACAGCTTAATTATAATCAAACATTTCTCTATATTGAATCAAAATCTTGTTTCTCATGCATTTTTCTATTGAGGCTGTACAACAGAAGATAATATCTCTGTCTTTCTAAACCAAAATTTCAATATAGAAGAATCCTGTCCCATTACAAATTCTTGAAAATGAATTATTTTTCTTTCTGTGTTTTATGGTACAGAACCTTTTAGAATTGTAAATGTAAGACAATGTTAATATATGTGGAGCACTTAGGATAGTACCTGTCACAGTAACATAAGCACTTGGTAACTGTGAACTATTATTATTTTATTATCTTGAGCTGCATTCAAGAGTGAACTCGAGTAAAATCCATGAAACAGTTGCAGCTTAAAGTCATTTAGCATGCTTCTGAAGGCTTCCCTGGTGGTTCAGATGGTAAAGAAGCTGCCTGCAGTGCAAGAGATCCAGGTTCAATTCCCTGGGTTGGGAAGATTCCCTGGAGAAGGAAATGACAACCCACTCCGGTGTTCTTTCCTGGAAAATCCCATGGACAGAGGAGCCTGGTGGGCTACAGTCCATGAGGTTGCAAAGAGTTGGAAATGACTTAGTGAATAAACCACCACATCTTTAGAGAAGCATCTTTTTCCTGTCTTTCTGAAAACGAATTTTGTCATTCTAGCTTCATTCCATCCCCCAAATAGAAAATATAATTGTTTTTCTGCCTTCTTTTCCTGGAAAGATTATATTCACTATTTTGAAAGATGCTCTCTTTAAAGATAAAATTATTCTTTTCAGACAGCACAATGGTTTCCAGGGCAACTCAAGTAACTTACTAGGACAAAGTTGTTCTCATTTCTCACTGGGGGAGAAAGTTTCTAAGAAATTGTTATCACACCTAGAAAAATTGGAATAATAAATAATGTCACATTGCTCTGTGTATCTCCCTGTCTTGACTGTCTCACCAGAAGCATTTGGAAAAACTAAAGAGCTGTTGCAAAATGCAAAGAACTTTAATGACCCGTATAAAGTTAGAAAATATAGCTACATCCTTTCCTTTTGAATGATAAAAAGCCTGTCAACAGTATAATCCTTAGGGATGCTCCTGTGCAAAGCAGGATGAGGTATAGTTTGAGTGAATCTGAGCCTGTACTCTTTGAGGGGAGGAGACAAACAAGAACAGCAAGAAATACACAAAAGAAGCAAAACCTTCTAAGATCCTTGTCTGCATGTCCCTCTTTGGCTTATCTCACCTCCATTTTGAGAAGCAATGTTCTTGGGAGATAAAACACACTTATCACTCATCAATCATAATAGCTGGATTCAGTCACATTTCTGTGGCTTGTTATATATACTGTATTGGGTGTCTCATACCTACCTCCACTGTAAGCCCACCAATAGCCAGGAACACAGTACAGTTGAGCCCCAGTTGTTATGGCCCTGCTCCACGCAGACATCTGTATCTGCTCGCCATTGTTCCGTTCCTACCGCTTCACTCTCAATGGTTATCTCACTGCTTCCTTTTTCTAGCTAATAGGTTTCATAAGTACATGGTACAGAGTTGATAAAAAAAAAAAAAAAAAAACTACACATGCTGTTATCGTTTAAATAGAACAAAGTTCATAAAGGCCTAAATTAATATGAAAGAGGGGGAAACTGAGTTAAACAGGATGAATTACTCTTTGCTCCAGATCACTTTCTATGCATGTGCGCATTTACTATAGAGGTTACCACATCTGACCACGTATACTACATTTCCCTACCCTCTTATTTCCTTATTCCTCTTGCTCAGTGCCCTGCTCTCACATGATTTAGCTAACATAGGAGGTGAAAGACATTTTTGAAAGTGAATAAAATGTAGGTTTTAATTAGAACATTGGGAGAAAGGGGTACTTGAGGTTAAATATGGAGAAGGAAATGGCAACCCACTCCAGTGTTCTTGCCTGGAATCCCAAGGATGGTGGAGCCTGATGGGCTGCCGTCTATGGGGTTGCACAGAGTCAGACACGACTGAAGCGACTTAGCAGTAGCAGAGGTTAAATAATGTGACTTTTTTTCACAGTATTAATTATAGTCTATAAATGATTTTGAAGAAAATAAGTTTAGTATGGATTACAATAGTTTTCCATGTTTTAAGATTTGTGTTATTAAGTGTACCACATTTGCATTGGATTAAATGACACTTGGAGGACTTCCCACTGTGGGGCATATTGAAGCTTGTCTTCTGAATTAGTATGATAGCTCGTCCTTATTCCTTAAATTCAAATTTGGCATTAATCCTACACTGAAAAGAACTACTCCCTTCCCTGTGGCTAGATATCACATACAGGCATTATGTCAAAGCGAAACATAGATGTATATATGAGCTAAAACTAAAAAATAAAAATTAGTAGAAAACACATGAGTAAATATTTGTAACCTTGGTTTAGCTTCTTAGATATAGAATAAAGAAAAAGTAAAAAAAAAAAAAGGATAAATTGGACTTCATCAAAACTGAAATGTTTTTCTTCAGAAAACAAAATAGTAAGAAGACAACCTGTATGCTATACTATACTAAGTCACTTCAGTCGTGTCTGACTTTGTGCGACCCTATAGATGGCAGCCCACCAGGCTCCGCCGTCCCTGGGATTCTCCAGGCAAGAACACTGGAGTGGGCTGCTGTTTCCTTCTCCAGTGAATGAAAGTGAAGTCGCTCAGTCGTGTCTGACTCCTAGCGACCCCATGGACTGCAGCCCACCAGGCTCCTCTGTCCATGGGATTGTCCAGGCAAGAGTACTGGAGTGGGGTGCCATCGCCTTCTCCTAAGACAACCTGTACAATGAGATAAACTGTTTCCAATCATACTGAATAAAGGACTTGTATCCAGAATAAATAAATAGATTTTCCAACTCGATAATGGAAACTCAATTTGAAGTGAGCAAAGAATAGGCATTCCTTCAAAGAAAATAATCAAATTACTAATAAGGACATTAAAATTTGCATTAAGAAAATATAAATTAAAACCACATTGAAGAGGAGAATAATGTCAGCATTATGGTGCAGTGCTTTCTATCATTATCTCCCAGAAGAATGTGAATTTAAACAATCATGCATGGGGGAGAGATTCTTAGGTGCTCTAACATATTCTCACCTGAAAACTGGTGTCAGATGTTGAGAAGAATTTTAAGAACCTGGAAAGTTCTTACTAAATTGTTAACTATTATTTCTGTTAGTTAATACTTACATTGTTCTCATTTTCAAAGTACCATCATTTAATCTACCTTAAAATATTTATTGAGAAGTTTTAATAATGGTGAATAATAGTATATTGTGATTCAGGTGGTAAAGAATCGGCCTGCAATGCAGGAGACCTGGGTTCAATCCCTGCATTGGAAGATCCCTGGAGAAGGGAACAGCAACCCACTCCAGTATTCTGGTCTGTATAGTCCATGGGGTCACAAAAGAGTCAGACGTGACTGAGTGACTTTCATGTAATAGTATATAAACATTTGGCCTGCTCAGTCTGCCCACGGCAAATATTAAGTACATAATGATTTTTAAAGATTGATCCTAAAGGTCCAGACATTTTGCTGCTTCTTTGCCTGTCCCTTTTGCTGTCCGGGGTTAGCCCATTCACGCAGGCTGGTGGGCATGGCAGGTGTAGCGTGGCTCAACACTCCGCCTCTGTGACTATCCAAAGCCACTTCTACCCTGGCTGCCACCTACTCTCTCGTATTTCCCCCTCATTCATGCCAAATATCTTTACCATGCACTTCTAGGAGTTTTTTTGGCCCTGTGGAATGATATATTTTAAATTTTGCCTTGTATTATTCTTTGCAAATTGTCATGAATCTTTCTTAGTTCTCCCCTAGCATCCTTATAAGACATAACTAAAGAGTTCTTCACAATTCCTGGTTCACAGGAAGAACTGAAATTATCTCATGAGGGTAATTCTCTGTATCACCTCCCTATCAGGGAAGGGAATTAGACATATATCTTGTCGAAACCTACAGTGACTCTTCTGTTGGCCATGACAACCAGCCTGGAACCAGAGGTTCCAAGGGGAAGACTGTTCAAGAGCTTTTTTATAAGCAAAGTGACATCTACCAGATTTAATGATCCATTTAGTAACGTGCAAACAGCCCCATTTTTCTTTAACAAATCTATCGGAAAGAGGTGATGGAACAGATAATGTTGATCAAACAAACACTGCTGTGTGTGAAGTGCTGTGCTACCTGCTGTGAGGATTAAAGCAAAAGGAATACAGTAACCCACTGAGGCTGTGCAGTAGGGAAGCTGAATGCATCTCTCAAGATGATGTGTAATGTGAAAAAAATGGAGAAGCTGTTTGGGGGTCTTGAAGAAAGTAGGGAAAACCACTAGACCATTCAGGTATGACCTAAATCTAATCCCTTATGATTATACAGTGGAAGTGAGAAATAGATTTAAGGGCCTCGATCTGATAGATAGAGTGCCTGATAAACTATGGAATGAGGTTCGTGACATTGTACAGGATACAGGGATCAAGATCTGCCCCATGGAAAAGAAATGCAAAAAAGCAAAATGGCTGTCTGGGGAGGCCTTACAAATAGCTGTGAAAAGAAGAGAAGTGAAAAGCAAAGGAGAAAAGGAAAGATATAAACATCTGAATGCAGAGTTCCAAAGAAAAGCAAGGAGAGATAAGAGAGCCTTCTTCAGAGATCAGTGCAAAGAAATAGAGGAAAACAACAGAATGGGAAAGACTAGGGATCTCTTCAAGATATCAGAGATACCAAAGGAACATTTCATGCAAAGATGGGCTCGATAAAGGACAGAAATGGACCTAACAGAAGCAGAAGATATTAAGAAGAGATGGCAAGAATACACAGAAGAACTGTACAAAAAAGATCTTCACGACCCAGATAATCACGATGGTGTGATCACTGACCAAGAGCCAGACATCCTGGAATGTGAAGTCAAGTGGGCCTTAGAAAGCATCACTATGAACAAAGCTAGTGGAGGTGATGGAATTCCAGTTGAGCTATTCCAAATCCTGGAAGATGATGCTGTGAAAGTGCTGCACTCAATATGCCAGCAAATTTGGAAAACTCAGCAGTGACCACAGGACTGGAAAAGGTCAGTTTTCCTTCCAATCCCAAAGAAAGACAATGCCAGAGAATGCTCAAACTACCACACAATTGCACTCATCTCACACGCTAGTAAAGTAATGCTCAAAATTCTCCAAGCCAGGCTTCAGCAATATGTGAACCGTGAACTTCCTTATGTTCAAGCTGGTTTTAGAAAAGGCAGAGGAACCAGAGATCAAATTGCCAACATCTACTGGATCATGGAAAAAGCAAGAGAGCTCCAGAAAAGCATCTATTTCTGCTTTATTGACTATGCCAAAGCCTTTGGCTGTGTGGATCACAATAAACTGTGGAAAATTCTGAAAGAGATGGGAATACCAGACCACCTGACCTGCCTCTTGAGAAATTTGTATGCATGTCAGGAAGCAACAGTTAGAACTGGACATGGAATAACAGACTGGTTCCAAATAGGAAAAGGAGTTCGTCAAGGCTGTATATTCTCACCCTGTTTATTTAACTTATGTGCAGAGTACATCATGAGAAATGCTGGACTGGAAGAAACACAAGCTAGAATCAAGATTGCCGGGAGATATATCAATAACCTCAGATATGCAGGTGGCATCACCCTATGGCAGAAACTGAAGAGGAACTAAAAAGCCTCTTGATGAAAGTGAAAGTGAAGAGTGAAAAAGTTGGCTTAAAGCTCCACAGTCAGAAAACGAAGATCATGGCATCCAGTCCCATCACTTCATGGGAAATAGGTGGGGTAACAGTGGAAACAGTGTCAGACTTTATTTTTCTGGGCTCCAAAATCACTGCAGATGGTGACTGCAGCCATGAAATTAAAAGACGCTTACTCCTTGGAAGGAAAGTTATGACCAACCTAGATAGCATATTCAAAAGCAGAGACATTACTTTGCCAGCAAAGGTTTGTCTAGTCAAGGCTATGGTTTTTCCTGTGGTCATGTATGGGTGTGAGAGTTGGACTGTGAAGAAGGCTGAGCGCCGAAGAATTGATGCTTTTGAACTGTGGTGTTGGAGAAGACTCTTGAGAGTCCCTTGGACTGCAAGGAGATCCAACCAGTCCATTCTGAAGGAGATCAGCCCTGGGATTTCTTTGGAAGGAATGATGCTAAAGCTGAAACTCCAGTACTTTGGCCACCTCATGTGAAGAGTTGACTCATTGGAAAAGACTGATGCTGGGAGGGATTGGGGGCAGGAGGAGAAGGGGCAACAGAGAATGGATGGCTGGATGGCATCACTGACTTGATGGACGTGAGTCTGAGTGAACTCTGGGAGTTGGTGATGGACAGGGAGGCCTGGCGTGCTGCGATTCATGGCGTCGCAAAGAGTCGGACACGACTGAGCAATTGATCTGATCTGATCTGATCTCTAAACCAGGAAAGCTTCATAGAAATGATATTTTTGTTAAGCTTGGTGGACTTCCGAGGATTTCAGTCAGTGCAGAAGTGTAGGAAATGGCAGAAATATAACCACAATGCTTGAGAAATACTTCGATTAGAATACTTAATTAGAAAATGAGATTCTCACAACTCCCAGCAGTTTATTGGGAGATGAGCCTGGAAATAGATTGAGGTCACGTTGAGGTGGACAGTTGCTGCTAATGGTATTAATTCCAGTCTTTAAACCTGTTTCCCAGGAAAGCAGTATAGCCAAGAGAAAGAAGCTGAGTAAGGTCTCTTGATGTAAAAAAAAATGTTAAAGTTTTACTAGGCGACCCAATTAAGAGATAGTATAAATTATGGACCATAGTCTTTCTTTTTTCCTTTAAGAGGATAAATTAATAGTACGTTTTCACCAAAGGAAGGAGGAAGGATTCCTTTTACCAGTCAATATAAATCACTTGTGTTCTCTCTTATGATAAAAGAAGACTCCAAACAGTGGGAAAACTTAGATTTGAAGTTCCCAGGAATGTATGAGATGTACTTTTCATTTGTATTTTGATGGTCTGGATTACTTCTCATCTTTGGTTTTGCCATATTCTTCCTTTTGGCTACATTTTAATGAAGCACTGCGTGCGTGTGTGTGTGTGTGTGTGTGTGTGTGTGTGTGTACGTGTGTGTGTGTGTGTGTACGTTAGTCGCTCAGTCTGGTCTGACTCTTTGTGATCCTATGGACTGTAGCCCACCAGGCTCCTCTGTCCATGGGATTCTCCAGGCAAGAATACTGGAGTGGGTTGCCATTTCCTTCTCCACCAATTGTGTCAGTCAGTTCAGTTCAGTTCAGTCGCTCAGTCCTGTCTGACTCCTTGTGACCCCATGAACCGCAGCACACGAGGCCTCCCTGTCCATCACCAATTCCCAGAGTCCACCGAAACCCATGTCCATCAAGTCAGTGATGCCATCCAACCATCTCATCCTCTGTCATCCCCTTCTCCTCCTGCCCTCAATCTTTCCCAGCATCAGGGTCTTTTCAAATGAGTCAGCTCTTCACATCAGGTGGCCAAAGGTCTGGAGTTTCTGCTTCAGCATCCGTCCCTCCAATGAACACCCAGGACTGATCTCCTTTAGGATGGACTGGTTGGATCTCCTTGCAGTCCAAGGGACTCTCAAGAGTCTTCTCCAAGACCACGGTTCAAAGGCATCAATTCTTCGACGCTCAGCCTTCTTTATAGTCCAACTCTCACATCCATACATGACCATAGCCTTGACTAGAAAAACCATAGCCTTGACTAGATGGACCTTTTGTTGGCAAAGTAATGTCTCTGCTTTTTAATATGCTGTCTAGGTTGGTCATAACTTTCCTTCCAAGGAGCAAGCGTCTTTTAATTTCATGGCTGCAATCACCATCTGCAGTGATTTTGGAGCCCAGGAAAATAAAGTCAGCCACTGTGTCCACTGTTTCCCCATCTATTTGCCATGAAGTGATTGAACTGGATGCCATGATCTTAGTTTTCTGAATGTTGGGCTGTAAGCCAACTTTTTCACTCTCCTCTTTCGCTTTCATCAAGAGGCTCTTTAGTTCAATGGTGTCAAGCAGATGTTAAAGATCCTGGCTACCTAATGATGCTTTCTCCTACATGTAATCAGGAGAATGGAAGAACAACAAAATAGAGGGAATTATAAGAGCCAACAGCCTTCCAAGAACTTGTTCACATAACAAATATTATTGATTTTATCTTTTTTTTTTTTTAATGTGCCCAGCATCTTTTGGGCCTTTCCCAAATCATCTTCAGGAATCTATTCCAGAAGATTTTCCACCCTATGACAAAGTCTTCCTTTGGGAGTTTTGAGAGCTGTTCAGATAAGTTGAGCAGATGTAGAATTAAAAGCATTCATCCTCACACATACTGGCAAAGCAATTGAGAGGAAAGCATGGATTGCAGAGCATAAAATGGTATCAGTGCTGGAGAGTAGCAAATTTGTTAGAGTCTTTTAAACAGAAGGGTACTAATTTCATTGATCATTGTGTGAAACTAAACTTTCTTTTTTCTTCTTTTAAGGAAACATTCCCACCCTCTCTGTTTTAATCTTATATAATCTAAGTATAGTGCCATCCCTACTTTCCCCCCAAACTAACATGCTGCTAAGTTGCTTCAGTCATGTCTGACTCTGTGTGACCCCATAGACGGCAGCCCATCAGGCTCCACCGTCCCTGGGATTCTCCAGGCAAGAACACTGGAGTGGGCTGCCATTGCCTTCTCCAATGCATGAAAGTGCAAAGTGAAAGTGAAGTCACTCAGTCGAGTCCGACTCTGTGCGACCTCATGGACTGCAGCCTACCAGTCTCCTCTGTCCATGGGATTCTCCAGGCAAGAGTACTGGAGTGGGCTGCCATTGCCTTCTCCAAACTAACATGAAACATTTTAAATCTCCTCTCTTGCCCATGGAAAAAGATGTATATTACTACAAAAAGCTGTTCTTTTTTCTTACTGTTTCCTCATCAGACTGCACATTTCAGATACTTTCTTAATTCCTGAGTTACTTCTGTCCAGGTTGCAAATTTTTCTAAATTTCCCTCTCATTCTCTCTAACCCATGCCTAGTTTCAACTTCAGTGCTAGCCTTCCCTTGCTAAAGGAGAGGTTAGATAAAAAGAAGTTAGGTTATATTTAGGTTATGGCTCTGTGTGTGTGTGTGTGAGAGAGAGAGAGAGAGAGAGAAGGAGAGGTCTACTGTGACATTTCAAGTAAAATGTAAGTATTAACCTTTCTGAGAAGCCTTCCCAGTCTCCCAGAAATGGAAATTTCCCTCCCCTGAATTCCACAAATCCTAGCTGATATTGTTGTAGCCACACATTCCGAGAAACAAACTCACTCAGAAGGACAATGCAGATAATGAAGTACAGTTTATTACACTGGCAGGCCTAAGGCAGAGTTTCCTCTTAGCCAAGGACCCCAACCAGTTTTTGTGAAAACCTTATATACCCTAAGTGTACATGCCCAAACCCACCTCCCCAAATTCCCTGAAACTAGTCTGAACAATGGAGAAAGAAATGGGAGCCCATTCCAGTGTTCTTGCCTGGAGAATCCCAGGGACGGTGGAGCCTGGTGGGTTGCCGTCTATGGGGTCGCACAGAGTCAGACACGACTGAAGCGACTTAGCAGCAGTCTGAACAAAGGAAAAGAAAGTTAACTGTGATCCATATGCCTTAAGCCTAGGTAGTTAACAGTGGACAATTATCAATAAGCCGGTGGTCGCACTCCAATAAGCATAACAGAATTTATGATTCTATTCGGTTACACAGATAATTAGGGTATTCATTTAGGCGATGAAGAGTCTAGGTACGAGCTGTGGGGCTCTTCCTTCCTGGGGCCTGGTTTTCCAGTTGGTTTGTCTTTTCCATAGATACTGGGCATATAGCTCAAAGTCCTTAGTCCAGCCCAAGATAGAGTCCTGCTTTCTTGACGGAATCTGTTCTGTTTCCTCCTTCAATATCAATAACTACCATTTACTGAGTCAGTAATATAGCATGTTCAATCTATGTCTGTATTTCTCAGTATATTGTAGGTTGAAGTCAGATGGCAGGACTCATTCATCTTCATAACCAAGCTCCAAACAAGTATATAGCAGAATTACAGAAAATGCTGTAGGAATTAAGATTAAAGTCAGTTTGAGGCACAATCTATATAGTATTTGAAATATGTTATCTTTTTAGGGAAATTCTCTTTACAGATATTTTCAGAATTATTAATAGACATCAGTGATAAGAGGAGGCATCATATATCTTAAATAAGTAGAAGATAATATTGAGAATTTGCTACTTGGTTAGAAAAAGAGAGTGAAAAAATTATGTCTCCTCTTAAAGGATATTACCACCATAGACTCTGACTTTCATTCTTAGTGAGACAGCTTAGCAAAAACTGGAGATAATAACCCAGATGATGAATGAAATGATAAACCAAGTATAAGCAGGTAAAACCTAATAGAAAAAAGCAACCTAAATAGAATTATTTAGCAAGTCATATAAGTATGATCCAATAGATAATGAATCTTGAATGAAAGAGTCCAGGGACCTCCTATAAAGGGAAGGAGAGCTTGTATTTGCTATTATAAAGAGCATCATCTTGTGAGTAGAATATTTTATGGTTTTGGTAACTGCCCTTGGTTAGTACAAAGCAACCCTGGAGATTATTGTAGTAAACTTTGTCAACTTTTGGCTTCAGCACATTTAATCTATCTCATTATCTTATTTGCATTTTATTCTCCCATCTGGAGGAATTTTCCTTTGTTTGTAGTCTTACTACCGCCTCTGTTGCCTTCTGTTTACAGGCGCTGAGGGAAGGCAGACTCTTCTGCTATTTGTCTCTTGAACAATCGTATTACTTAAACCTCCTGATCATACGTGTTCTACCAGAATTTTGAATACTTAGAGAATATTTTGGAGGATCCCTTACAAGTGCATGCTCACTCAGTCATGTCTGACTCTTTGCAACCCCTCAGACTGTAGCCCAGCAGGCTGCTCTGTCCATTGGATTATCCTAATACAAATAATGGAGTGGGTTGCCATTTCTTCCTCCAAGGGATCTTCCCAAAGCGGGGATTGAACCCACATCTCCTGCGGCTCCTGCATTAGCAGGGGGATTCTTTGTCACTGAGCCACCTGGGAAACCCCTCCCTTAAGAGTGGCTGAAGTGTTGCTGCTGCTGCTAAGTCGCTTCAGTCGTGTCCGACTCTGCAATCCCATAGACGGCAGCCCACTAGGCTCCTCTGTCCCTGGGATTCTCCAGGCAGGGGTGCCATTGCCTTCTCCGAGCTGTAGTGTTACCTTGGTGCATAGTTTCTGAGCCTCATCCTGCAACCATACTATACCATCAAAATCTTTGAGTCTAGCAGTTCCTATATATACGTCTATGTATATGTACATAAACACACATACAAACATTTTTTGTAGGGTAGCAGGCATCTATTTCTGTTACTTGCAACCTAGAAAACTGTCTCTCAGAGGTAGAATTTCCCAATTTTTGAGTAAGGATTTGAGTGAAGAAACTTAAAATAAATCTCCCACAAGCTTGTTTGTTTGTTTTTTAATTTTCTATGTTTTGATGCTGCTGGCTCAAAAAATTCCTGAGAAGTTTGGTCTGTTTTAATCTCTGTCACAGACTACTGAAAGGTTGGTGCTGCAAGCTATGTGTTACTATGGGATTTGTGACCTCCGGAGGAGAGAATTTCAATCCAGGGTCAGAGACTTGACTACTTGGAGCTACTTGGAGTTTTTTGTGTAGCAAAGTTTTATTAAAATGTAATGTAGAGATTAGGAACGCTTCTGACATAGACATCAGAAGGGAACAGAAAGAGTGCCCCCTTGCTAGCTTTTAGCAAGGAGTTTTATGTTTGTTAGAAAGCTATTAATCAGATAAGAGAGACACCTCGAGGCTGACGGAGTTTCACCGGCCCCTCGCCCACAATATGCATTTTTGAGATAGGATGGCACGAGGTGTGTCATCCACCAGCCATAAAACAATTCACAGGAATACTGGTTTGTTGAGTCATTGTCAGCCCAAGGTTTGAGAAAAGAAAAAAGTTAGTCTTAGGTGGAACCATTTTGAAGAAAGGCAAATTCCAAAGCAAATAGATAGTTTCATTAACATAGCTTAAGAAAAACATGTCCATGAGAAAAACCGCATTGGTTAGCTCAAGGCAGAACCAGGTGTGGTCATGTGGTCAACACAGAATTAAAAGACACCACTTTTAATTATGTGTAGCTAAGGGAAAAAAACGTCCGCCACCTGCAGTTTATTTCCTCCTGCTGCTTGGGGACCTCTGGCCTTCTGCCTGTTCCCATCTCACTATCATTTATACAAAAGTCTTAGGGGCTTTCTAGTGTATATAATATATTTTATTGAATACAAATCTTTGTGTGATTAGAATCCTTATCCTGATCATTTTCTTGGTAGGAAATCCAGTGGTGGTTGTTCTCTGTTTGTGTCACAGATTACAATGTAAATGTAATAGAAACAATAAGGAAATAACTTGGTCAAGGGATGAATTAATTCAGTTAACCATCTCTTCTGAAAAGTATTTGTTTCTAGGTTTTACATTATTATAAAATATTAGATATGAACAACTTTTTAATCCATGCTTCTTCCTCCTATACTATTGTTTGGGCTAATTCTTAAAAAAATGGCAATACTGAGTTAGTGTAATAAGACCCTTAAGACAGTTAAATACATTGTCAAACTATTTTCCAAAAGTGCTAGACAAATTATATGTTTAGTCGTTTTTAAAATACTTGTTCACTATACTTTGACTTTTTCTCTCTTCCCGAGTGCTTCCTATTCCCTTGATTTTTTAAACAAATATGGTGCATAAAAATGTTGTCTCTCATGAATTTGAATTAGGTTGATTATTAGTGAGGTTTTCAACCACCACAATCTCCTCTGTGGAAATGGTTGATTAATGACCTTAAACCACTAATAAAGTGTGTTCCTTTTTTATTTGGTTATTAGTAGTCTCAAAATTTAGTCATCTCTGTCACCAGTCTGCTACCAACAACCCCAGCTGTCCTGTACACTTAGTTCCAAAGACCACACATTCTGCAAGTTGTGCTGGCAACCTGAATGTATATCCACTGGATACTTCAGTCTTGAATTTAATTGCCTGAAAAGTGTACTTCCCTTGGAAGTACCTCTAGTCTGCCTCTGAAGACTCCCCAGACTCTCTTTAAATCAAATTCCAGGCTGTCCTTCAGTAAAGAGAAATGGTTTTCAAATTTATTTCTCATAGAATTGTTTGCGATGTTATCACAATTACTATTCCATAGGGCTGGTATTCTATAGAACCCACATTAAGAATTGTTTAATAGCATCCAGAAAAATTAATTCAGAACTTCATGAAGTCAGTGTAAACATTTCTTTGAAAATGACTGACCCACATTTTGGGTGAGTTGTATGTGTAATGTGTAATTACTTTAAGAAGTAATCTTCCCAAACTGTAATGAATCACAGGTATTTATACAAATATCTCTTCATTCCTTATCTGCTTTACTAAGGAAATGATGGAAACCTAGACTTCCTCATGTTAGTTGTATCTGATTCTGGTCTTCTCTGCTTCCCCTCCTCTTCCTGCTTCTGTTCCCCTTCCACCTCCTCCCTTTCTTCTTGTCTCAGCTCCCCTCTTCCCACTCTTATACCATCTTCCTCCTTGTTATAATAAATGTTGAAGTTGTTCTGATTCCCTTTCATGTGTCCAGACAGTTTTTCCCCACATCACTCCACTGGGTTACTTATTTATATCTGAGTCATTATTATTGATTGCAGACTTTTCTCAGTATTTACTTAAAATTACTGAAAATCTACCTTACATACCAGTGCTAATCTAATTCAGTAGCATTCTGAAGGAGGCTTGTTCCCTCTCATATCCTTTGCACAAAGTTCGGTACTAATTATGGGTACTTATGTCCATCTGGAATGATTTCACACTATTTGCTTGCTCTGTTTGTTTCGGTCTCAGCTGTACTCCTTAATCTAAGCACTTTGTTCCCTGCCCTGGCTGCAGCAGCTCAGTAGTGCATCTATTAAACTATTTAAGGAGATTAACACATTTTGGCAGATTAGAAGGCATATTTAAAATGTTAATTACCTATCAATTCTTCAGTACGCCTCTCTTCCTGCTCTGATCCCCCATTTTATACTTATCCAAATGGAGAGTAATTTCAGTATACAGAAGCAGTAGAAACACATATGGATTTTTTAAGTTAACCAGGAAGCTGTATTTGAGGAGAATCTTGCACCCTGTTTTAATTTCTGATTCAGTCTCAATGATATATGACTATAGGGCGTATGCAAAATGGCATTTTTTATATTTACTAAGCACTTGTACTTTCCTTTTTTTCTCATACTGACATAGAAACAAGGCAAACATAATTGTAAATGGAGAAACAGAGGTTTAGAAATGTCATAGTACAAATAAATCCATGGTGACAGCTTGTAAAAGGGAGACCCAGGACTAAAACATAAGCCTTGTGAATTCCATTCCATGTTTTTTTTTTTCTCTCCAACACTCTATCAAATATATCAAATAAACAGTGGAAGATCTTGGTTTTGACTGTAAGAGCAATAGTAGAAGGCTTTTTCCTTTGTTCTAATCAGCCCGTACAGGTGCACACCACATGAGCAGATGGAAGTGCAATTAAGACAGATGTGATGACAGCCCATCCACAGACTGTAATGCTTTAAAACCCCAGTCCTAGTCGACAAGCACAGGGCACAGCAGGCACACCACAAGAAGACTCAAAAGTGGGAAAAAGATTTGTTCAAGCTGTAGGTCTCTCCAAACTTTGAAAGCAAAGTGGCGTTTAGGGATTTTGAAATCCTACATCTATTCATAATTTCCTTAGGTAATGAACATTTTTTACATTGTTGAATATAATTAGAAAAAATAAAGGTCAATGAGGTTGATTATTTATGCACTGTAAGCCCAGTGAGAGATAAGTCAGAATGAGAGAGGGAAAAAAGCTTTGGTGTGCGAGTTGTGTGAGCTGTTATATCTATATTATGTGAAGAGCCTAGATGAGTGCTGGGGGCAGGCTTTCAGTAATCCTTCCTTCTTTCCTCAGGAAAACCTTTAAACCTTAGTTATTATTTTCAACATTAAAATTTTCTGTAAGTAGGCTTTCTGGTTAGGATAAATTACAGGCTTCGAGGGAAGAGGCATCAAGATGAACATCCTCATGGGTCCAAATGGCAAAGTTGAAGCCCAATGGGCATTATGCTTGGGGTAATGCCCTCAACCTTCTTATTCCTTGTGAGATTGTTGTACAAAGAGGCAGAAGAGCAAGTACCTGTGGTCAGATAAAGATTTACATCCACTTCTGTGTTCAGTTCTGTCGCTCAATCGTGTCTGACTCTTTGTGATCCCATGGACTGCAGCACACCAGGCTTCCCAATCCTTCATCAACTCCCAGAGCTTGCTCAAACTCATGTCCATTGAGTCAGTGATGCCATCCAACCATATCGCCTCGATTGTCCCCTTCTCCTCCTGCTTTCATCTTTCCCAGCATAGGGTCTTTTCCAATGAGTCAGTTCTTTGCATCAAGTGGCCAGATTATTGGGGCTTCAGCTTCAGCATCAGTCCTTCCAATGAATAGTCAGGACTGATTTCCCTTAGGATGAACTGGTTGGATCTCCTTGCAGTCCAAGGGACTCTCAAGAGTCTTCTCCAACACCACGGTTCAAAAGCATCAATTCTTTGGCTCTCAGCTTTATAGCTCAATTCTCACATCCATACATGACCACTGGAAAAACCATAGCTTTGACTAGACGGACCTTTGTTGGCAAAGTAATATATATGTTTTTTAATATGCTGTCTAGGTTGGTCATAGCTTTTCTTCCAAGGAGCAAGCATCTTTTAATTTCATGGCTGCAGTCACCATCTGCAGTGATTTGGGAGCCCAAGAAAATAAAGTCTGTCACTGTTTCCATTGTTTCCCCATCTATTTGCCATGAAGTGATGGGACTGGATGCCATGATCTTCGTTTTCTGAATGTTGAGCTTTAAGCCAACTTTTTCACTCTCCACTTTCACTTTCATCAAGAGGCTCTTTAGTTCCTCTTCACTTTCTGCCATAAGGGTGGTGTCACCTGCATATCTGAGGTTATTGCTATTTCTCCCGGCAGTCTTGATTCCAGCCTGTGCTTCATTCAGTCTGGCATTTCACACGCTGTGCTCTGCACGTAAGTAAACAAGCAGGGGGACAATACCAGCCGCTTCTGTGTAGCACTGTGGAAATTTCTCGACCCCTCTGAGTGTCACTTTGATTTACTTGTCTTTTGAATAGTAATACTGGATTTTGCTAGCTACCTCTCAGTGTTGTTAAGAAGCTTGCATGAGATAATAACTGTGAAAGTTTGACTGTTTTAAGTGATTTCTATATAATTCCCTTCTATAATAGTTGAGCTCTAACACCTGTCAGGAATCAGTAAGCATAGAAAGACCAACCTGGAGATTCTGCAGAAAGACCGTAATAGGAGGTCATAAGAGAGAACCAGAAAGAATTGGAATCCATTTCTTCCTCTCACTATGCAGTGGTTTTAAAGTTTAGTGTGTGTTAGACTCTTCTGAGAATAATGCTAAAATGTAGGTTCCTGGACCACATTACCAGAGATTCTGATTCACCCAGTCTAGGCAGGAACCAGGATTCTGATTTATTATTAAATGCTCTATGTGGTTCTAAAGGTGACTTGAGGATCCTAACGTGCGAAATATCGACTAAGCACTTTATCTATGATGCTTACTCCCAAGATGGGTAGTAAGTGGCTTGGGAACAAAATTCATACTTAATTGATTTTTGCAGACTCATAGAGTGTGAGGCATTAGACGCACTAGCGTTTTCAGCTGAAAAGGGTGCTTTTCATGTGTTCTGTTAATTAACTTTAGTGATAAAGATTTGTTATTTACCACGTTTCACTTCATATTTTAAGAATTAAGATCCAGGTTCTGAATTAAGGTGAGAGATGAGTGATCGAATGTGGCGAATATTGATGGCTTTTTCCCCAAAGCTGTTGTCTCTGTTCTAAAAAGATACTCCACTTTAATCTGAGCAAATTGACGCCCAGAATAAACATTTCCCAACCTCCTTTGCAACTGGCTGAGCCATGTTACCAGGCCCTCATTCTGGCCACTGTTCTATAAGGAAAAGAGATATTGATAGCTTCTAGGTTGTAGCCATAAAGGAAACGAATTTATTCTTTTATTTCCCCTTCCTTGGTGGTAGAATGTAAATGCAGTGGTGAAGACATCATGGACCAAACAGTCCAGTCTGTTTGGTTAACACAGCCAAAGAAGTTAACAGAGAAGTTAAGATCTCCAAGGAATATAATCACATGGCTTTGACTTATGTGTTAGAAAGGCAGAGAAAAGAAACTTGTGTCTTGTGTAAGATTCTGCTCTTCTGAGTCCATACCATGCAAAACTAAACCCAGTTTGTTCTAATACATGCATCAAATAAGCACCCAGGATTAGAACAGTGAAATATTATGATGTGAAATGAATACTAGAGTGTAAAATGAACACTCTAGTGCCTCCCTTCTAAGGCTATTAGAAGAACCACAAGATGTATATTGCATGATGAAATGCCTGCAACTTTGTAAATACAGGCAGGAGGAGAAGGGGACGACAGAGGATGAGATGGCTGGATGGCATCACTGACTTGATGGATGTGAGTCTGAGTGAACTCCAGGAGTTGGTGATGGACAGGGAGGCCTGGCGTGCTGCGATTCATGGGGTTGCAAAGAGTCGGACACGACTGAGTGACTGAACTGAGCTGAATGATTTTAATTACTGAATAATTTATGTCATTATTTATAAGTCACTGACTCTATGATAAAGATACTGTGCTAAGATTAGTAGAATAACTGAGATATAAAGAAAAACTGACTTCAGCTCTAAACTTTAAGTGGAATTTGAGTGATCTCCAGGCCATAAGACCTTGAGTAGGAAACACTAGCCCAGTGTACGTTTGGCATCAGGCCCCTGATGATTTGCTGGAAAACATAACCACCAGTCAAGCAGGGGCAATGTTGAGTTCCAAGGCCCTTACAAAATACAAAGGTAATGTCTGTGAACGTGGATACTAGAAAGGTTATTTGGATGGCTGATTTACTATTCATGGAGAGTGTACATTGCAGGGTTTTTGTTGAAGGCTTTTTGAATCATATTCCCATCGTCATGAAAAACAACCCCGTCACAGTACTACAGCCAGAAAGATTTATGTGTTTGTCTTTTACCATATTTGAGAGGGCTGCTTAGCAACAATGCTAGGGAACATTTGAAGGTAGCCATGTGTTAGATAATATGTATTATTTAAAACCATTCAAGGTGGGGTGGTGAAGGCGAAGGAATGGGAGCAGTCAACTTAAATTATGTCTGCATGATATGAACTAGAGAGATTTTGCTGTGAGCACAAAGCCAGACAATGGAATGCCCACTGGATTGTGTCTCTATAAATTGGGGGCGAGTTATTACATTGCTTTCAGCAGTGCTTTTCAAACTTGAGTGAGTAGCAGAATCACCTGAAGTGCTTGTTAAAACAGCCAGACCACACTCTCAGCGTTTCTCATTCAGTTAGTTCTGGGTAAATTGGGGGCCCAATAAGTATCAGGTGATTCGATTGCTGCTTGCATTGATTGCATCGGTGCTCAGTCCGACTCTTTACGACCCCCTGACTGTGGCCCACCAGGCTGCTCTGTCTGTGGGACTCTCCAGGCAAGAATACTGGAGTGGGTTGCCGTTTCCTATTCCAGGGGACCTTCCTGACCCAGGGGTTGAACCTGCGTCTCTTGCATCTCCTGCATTGGCAGGCAGATTCTTTACCACTGAGCCACCTGGGAAGTTGCTGCTCATCCAGAAAACAGATTTTGAGGCCTACTGGCTTACAGGAAGTTCTAGTAAAGTTTGGTAGGTAAGCAAACAAACTGTTTCTGTGTTGATATCTTTCAAGGTCGTAGGGTTCCTCTCATTCGCTATCCACATAGAGGTTAGATTATAAAATTCTAGATAGTAAAGACCACATCTTGTTTGTTATTGTAACTGAGGCTTTGTCTAGTGCTGGGCATTTCTTAGCTGCTTAGGTTTTTTGGGTTCTTTTTCTAAGAGGAAGCCTTTCTGCCTTCTTTCTTCTCCTTCATTGTGGCAACACTCCAGACAGCAATACATTATTTCAGACATGTCTGTGTTGTGGAAAGTGCTTTGTATAACATGCCAATACTTGCTTCACAGGCGAGAATTCCTCCTCTGTTACGGACATAGCTGCATTTGGGGGTGGGAGGCAGGGATAAGGTTTTTATGAGCCTGGACCATGGAGACAGGAGATCTGATGGAAGTCAAAACCTGGGTTTGAATCTTGGCTTTGTTTTTTATTTGCCCTGTGAGTTAAGAGAATCACCTAATCTGTGTCCTTACTTCACTGTTCAGTTCAGTCACTCAGTCGTGTCCAACTCTTTGTGACCCATGGACGGCAGCATGCCAGGCTTCCCTGTCCATCACCAGCTCCCGGAGCTTGTTCAAACTTGTGTGCATCAAGTTGGTGATGCCATCCAACCATCTCATCCTCTGTCGTCCCCTTCTTCTCCCACCTTCAATCTTTCCCAGCATCAGGGTCTTTTCCAATGAGTCAGTTCTTCGCATCAGATGGCCAAAGTATTAGAGTTCAGCTTCAGCATCAGTCCTTCCAATGAATATTCAGGGCTGATTTCCTTTAGGATTGACTGGCTTGATCTTCTTGCAGTCCAAGGGACTCTCAAAGAGTCTTCTCCAACACCACAGTTCAAAAGCATCAATTCTTCAGCGCCCAGCTTCACTGTTCAACTTCACTGTTACATGGGTTTTATTATTTGGAATATTAATAATGTACTTTATGATACATCAAGACTTAAATGGGTTAACACATTTAAAGTTCAGTTATATTCAATTCTTTCAGCTGAAGGTTTTTTGATTTTAACTTAAGGGAAATAAAAATTATTCCTGGTAAAAATATTTAGCAATAGTAAAAAGGAATGACTGAGTACTTGTGGAAAAAAACAGAGGTGAAATGATGTCTTAGCAAGAGAGGTTTCTACAATGGAACAGAGAGAAAGCTAGATCTGACTATCTCTGTGTCTATAAGGTGGGCAGGATGAGTAAGTGAAGGGGGACTGTTGGTATGAGTATAAAGACCAAGGAATATAGATACTGTAGGGAGAGAGCAAATTAGCCAACATTACGGTGGTCAGGCACTCTCTCCCCACAAGTTGTAAACACATGGTTGTGTAACAGCTGAGAGCGTTTGTAAAATCGTGCACGTGCAACGTCCTATATAAGCACCACCTGAAAAGTTCTTGTAGGTGAGGCAGGTCAAGTTCCATTGAGTTTCACAGTCGTCGTTGCTGCTGCGTCAGCCCTTAAAGAGTAAAGTCTGTCTGCCTTGCTGATGCTAATAATGCATGTCCATAGTACTATGGTAACCCACTCCAGTACTCTTGCCTGGAGAATCCCATGGATGGAGGAGCCTGGTAGGCTACAGTCCATGGGGTCTTAAAGAGTCGGACACAACTGAGCGACTTCACTTTCACTTTCATAGTACTATAGCTCCTCGCATTTTCTTCCAGCTTCCCTACTCATGTCTTGCCTACCCTGGTTTCACTGAATGATGAGATACAGCAAGACAGATACAATTGATTGTAAACTGTTGCTTGCTTAAAATTGTACGTTTGTAAAAATACTCAATTTGCAACACTATTTTTTTTTCTTTTGTATGCTTGGCTGTTGTTCAGTCACTCAGTTGCGTCTCTTTGCAACCCATGGACTACAGCATGCCAGGTTTCCCTGCCCTTCACTATCTCCTGGAGTTTGATCAAAGGGAAAAGATTCTGATGTTGGGAAAATTGAGGGCAGAAAGAGAAGGGGGGCAACAGAGGATGAGATGGTTGGATGGCATCATTGACTCAAGGGGCATGTCTGGGTTTGTCATAGCTTTCTTTCCAAGGAGCAAGCGTCTTTTAATTTCATGGCTGCAGTCACCATCTGCAGTAATTTCGGAGCCAAAGAAAATAATTTTGTCACCATTCCCATTGCTTCCCCATTTATTTGCTTTGAAATGATGGGACTGGATGGCATGATCCTAGTTGTTGGATGTTGAATTTAAGCCAGCTTTTATACTCTCCTTTTTCACCTTCATCAAGAGGCTCTTTAGTTTCTTTTCACTTTCTGCCATAAGGGTGGTGTCATCTGCATATCTGAGGTTATTGATATTTGTCCCATCAGTCTTGATTCCAGCCTGTGCTTCATCAAGCCCAGCATTTCACCTGATGTACTCAGCATATAAGTTAGCTCAGCTGATAAAGAATCCACCTGCAATGCGTGAGACCTGGTTTTGATCCCTGGGTTGGGAACATCCCCTGGAGGAGGGTATGGTGACCCTCTCCAGTATTCTTGCCTGGAGAATCCCCATGGACAGGGGAGCCTGGCTGGCTACAGTCCATGGAGTTGCAAAGAGTTGGACATGACTGAGTGACTAAGCACACACACACATTTCACTCTCCTCTTTGACCTTCTTCGAGAAGCTCTGTAGTTCCTCTTTGCGTTCTGCCATTAGGGTGGTGTTATCTGGATATCTGAGGGTATTGATATTCCTCTCAGCAATCTTTGATTCCAGCTTGTGATTCATCTAGCCCCGCATTTCACATAATGTATTCTGCATATAAGTTAAATAAGCAGAGTGACAATATATAACCTGAGATACTCCTTTCCCAATTTTGAACCAGCCCATTATTCCATGTGCTTATTCATTTTTAATAAGTGACAAAAAGGGTATTTGTAGTTTAACACATGATCTTAAGTTCTTATTGATTAAACTGCTACTTGGAACTTTCAAAGAGATATCTGTGGTATAAGGCCACTTTATAATAAAGCAAACTTAATATTTATAAAGTTTTAATAAAGTTTTAGTAATATCCAACTACTTAAACAATCATGCTGATTCTCCTCAAAGAATATATATTTCATATGGAAGATCTAATATACTTCATTTTAAGTGGTGAATATACTGATTATTTCAGCCTAGATCTTCACAACCCAGATAATCACAATGGTGTGATCACTGACCTAGAGCCAGACATCCTGGAATGTGAAGTCAAGTGGGCCTTAGAAAGCATCACTATGCACAAAGCTAGTGGAGGTGATGGAATTCCAGTTGAACTATTCTAAATCCTGAAAGATGATGCTGTGAAAGTGCTGCACTCAATATGCCAGCAAATTTGGAAAACTCAGCAGTGGCCACAGGACTGGAAAAGGTCAGTTTTCATTCCAATCCCAAAGAAAGGCAATGCTAAAGAATGCTCAAACTACTGCACAATTGCACTCATCTCACACGCTAGTAAAGTAATGCTCAAAATTCTCCAAGCCAGGCTTCAGCAATATGTGAACCGTGAACTTCCTGATGTTCAAGCTGGTTTTAGAAAAGGCAGAGGAACCAGAGATCAAATTGCCAACATCCGCTGGATCATGGAAAAAGCAAGACAGTTCCAGAAAAACATCTATTTCTGCTTTATTGACTATGCCAAAGCCTTTGACTGTGTGGATCACAATAAACTGTGGAAAATTCTGAAAGAGATGGGAATACCAGACCACCTGATCTGCCTCTTGAGAAATCTGTATGCAGGTCAGGAAGCAACAGTTAGAACTGGACATGGAACAACAGACTGGTTCCAAATAGGAAAAGGAGTTCGTCAAGGCTGTATATTGTCACCCTGCTTATTTAACTTATATGCAGAGTACATCATGAGAAACGCTGGGCTGGAAGAAACACAAGCTGGAATCAAGATTGCCGGGAGAAATATCAAAAACCTCAGATATGCAGATGACACCACCCTTATGGCAAAAAGTGAAGAGGAACTCAAAAGCCTCTTGATGAAAGTGAAAGTGGAGAGTGAAAAAGTTGGCTTAAAGCTCAACATTCAGAAAACGAAGATCATGGCATCCAGTCCCATCACTTCATGGCAAATAGATGGGGAAACAGTGGAAACAGTGTCAGACTTTATTTTTGGGGGCTCCAAAATCACTGCAGATGGTGACTGCAGCCATGAAATTAAAAGACGCTTACTCCTTGGAAGGAAAGTTATGACCAACCTAGATAGCATATTCAAAAGCAGAGACATTACTTTGCCAATAAAGGTTCATCTAGTCAAGGCTATGGTTTTTCCTGTGGTCATGTATGGATGTGAGAGTTGGACTGTGAAGAAGGCTGAGCACCAAAAAATTGATGCTTTTGAACTGTGGTGTTGGAGAAGACTCTTGAGAGTCCCTTGGACTGCAAGGAGATCCAACCAGTCCATTCTGAAGGAGATCAGCCCTGGTATGTCTTTGGAAGGAATGATGCTAAAGCTGAAACTCCAGTACTTTGGCCACCTCATGTGAAGAGTTGACTCATTGGAAAAGACTCTGATGCTGGGAGGGATTGGGGACAAGAGGAGAAGGGGACGCCAGAGGATGAGATGGCTGGATGGCATCACTGACTTGATGGACATGAGTCTGGGTGAACTCGGGAGTTGGTGATGGACAGGGAGGCCTGGTGTGCTGCGATTCATGGGGTTGCAAAGAGTCGGACACGACTGAGCGACTGATCTGATCTGATCTGATTGCTTTGTAGATTGTGAAACCAGATATTGTTTTGTTTTTAATAAAGTTGAACAGATTTATTTTAATAAATTTTATATTTTAGATTTGTTTCAGTCTCACAGAATTGAGCAAAAAGTAGATACTCATATACACCCTATATCTCCATATACCTGACACTTCCTCTACTATCAGCATCCCGCACAAGAGTGGTTCATTTGTTGTAATCTGTGAACCCACTTTGACACATTGTTGTCACCCAAAGTTCAAAGCTTACGTTAGGGTTTACTTGTGGTGGTTTATATTCTATGAGTCTTGACAAATGTGTAATTATATAATCCATTCCTACAGTCTCATACAGAATAATTTCATCCCATAATAATAATAATTTCACTGCCTCTTCATCTCTCCTTCTCTCAGACCCTTAGCAAATGGTGATCTTTCACTGTCTCCATAATTTTACCTCTTCATAATGTCATATTGTTGGACTGCTATAGAATGTGTACTTTTCAGGTTGACTCCTTATATTTAGTAATGTTCATTTAAGTTTGCTTTTCATGGTTTGATAGCTCATTTCTTTTCAGTGCTGAATAATATTTTGTCTGGATATACCACATTTCTTTCATTCACCTACTGAAAGATATCTTGGTGGCTTTCAAGTTTGGGAAATGATGAATAAAGCTCATTGTAAAGCATGAGCATCCTTGTGAAGGTTATGTGAACCTAAGTTTTAACTCCTTTGGGTAAACATCAAGGAATGCAATTGCTGGATCATATGTAGAGAATATATATATAGTTTTACAAGAAATTGTAAACTGTCTTCCAAAGTCATTGTGTCATTTTATATTCTCAGCAACAGGGAGTGAGAGTTTCTATTGTTACAACTCTTGACAACATTTGGTGTTGTCAGTGTTTTGAATTGTTGCCATTATTATAGTCAGTGGTATCTCACTGATGTTTTAATTTGAAATTCCCTAATGACATATGATATAGAGCATCGGTACATATATTAATGCCTTTGTACCCACCATACATGGGTTAGAGGAGCAGTTATTTAATATTTAAAGAAGAAATAAATGAATGATTAAATGACAAATCAAAACCGAGGTTCTGACTTTAATAGTGAAATTTGAAGTGGAGAGAGGTAAACTTGCCATGAAATGCTTCTGTGTTGTCATGAGAGCAGCTTCCTTGTCCACAGCATTCAGAGTGCACTCTGAACACAGATGCAACCTCCAAGTGCCTTACAGGCACTCTAGGTACTGTTGCTAATCATAAGTAGGGGAGCTTTTGCATGACTGTCCCTCTGGAACTGCTCTGTGAACACCCTTCGCATGTTTGATCTAAGCCACAAGATCATGCATTCAGCGCATACTCTTTTAGTACTGCAAATATGAAAGAAACTGAAGAGCAGATAGACCCAACCAGACAACTACTAGGCAAGTACTTATGAGCAGAAATAAAGGAAATTAAAGTATGAATAAATAAGACACCCAATACAAAATGAATCTGCACACCAAATTCCAAAATACATAAAATCCCTAGTGCTATGAAAGATAGTAAATAAAATTAACAAAAAGAATTTAGTGTAATTTTTTTTTCTTAATCGGACAAAGGAAAAAGAAAATTTGCTTTGTTTTACATGAACAGGATGTATTGGTGGCTGTGAATAAGGGGAGGTGGGTGGCAGGCAGTGTCAAAGCTTGCTTGGCAGTGCGTTCTAGCAGGGGAGCGCAGCATTGATATACCATTGACCAAAGACCGGCCCTCCTCTGTCTTCGTCTTCCATGGAGTGCACAGCTTTGGGAGTGGGGCACGTGGAGCCTTGAGGATGGAAGCGGGGGCCGTCACCTGTGTCCACACTGCCTCCCGCTACTCCATATTCGGTGGTTTAGTGAGGCCCTCCGGTCGGCCCCGCCCAGGTAGGCCCAAGGCCCTGGCGGAGCACTGACGAGGCCGCACTTGACTATCCAGAGGAAGTAAAAGCTGTAACACAGTTTCCGTAGGTGAACTTGGGGAGGACCCACCAACTGGGCTCTGAGCGTGCGAGTTTGCTCCTGTTGTGGCCCTGGACGTGTAGGAGGGATGGGGTGCCCACGTTTCGGTGTGGCCTTTGCAGGGGCGAAGAGAGCCAGAAGGTGAGGGCTGGCCTGACGGGATGAGGTAGCAGCTATGGCACAGTGGTGCTGTGTTTTATGCAGTTGTACTGCTTGTATTTGACTGTGGAAAATATATTCTAACACTTTTTTTGTGTGCGTCCTGTGCCTGAGATTTCCTCCATTTCGGTCAAATTCATTTTGGTAAAACTCCAGAAAGAGAATTCAGTGTTCTCACAAAGTCAAAGAAAGAGGGAGATTTCTTCTCAGTTGCTCTAAGTCGCTCAGATGGGTTCCCAAGATGAGCTCGCTTTATTGGGCTGGGAATTCCCAATAGAATTGCAGAGAGAAGGTGGCAGGTGTTCAAGTCTTCAGTGGGCAAATCAGGAAGAGCATATACTCAGGAGTAATTCCAAGTGAATTAGCTGATGTTTTCTAGTGATTTCACAACAAATTTACTTTGCCTTCTGACTGCTCTAGGGGCAAAGTTATTTTATAAACCATAATTTATTTTATTGCCTAGAGGGTTTTTATTGGCTGGTAAAAGTATAAGGAAATCAGTCCTGGGTGTTCATTGGAAGGACTGATGCTAAAGCTGAAACTCCAATACTTTGGCCACTTCAAGCAAAGAGTTGACTCACTGGAAAAGACCCTGATGCTGGGAGGGGTTGGGGGCAGGAGGAGAAGGGGACGACAGAGGATGAGATGGCTGGATGGCATCACTGACTCGATGGACATGAGTTTGAGTGAACTCTGGGAGTTGGTGATGGACAGGGAGGCCTGGCGTGCTGCAATTCATGGGGTCACAAAGAGTCAGACACGACTGAGCGACTGAACTGAACTGAAAAGTGTATGTGTCTAGAATTGAAAGCTCAAAGACCGATTCCATGTTTATATACATTCTGGTTATTGCCCACACATTATTCAGTAGAAATCCAGGTCTTGTCTTCATTATTTGCTGTTTATCCCCAAGCTGAGAATGAGTAAAAACTATACAACATGATGAAGACCATGGGTTCTGGCAGAGATTAGACCTGGACAAATCCCAGCTAGACCACTTAGTAGCTGCTGAACATGAGTGGGCTAAATAACATCATTCAGCCTCAGGTTTGTCATTTTTTAAATGGAGATGATTTAGAATTTTTTGCCTGTAGGGTTGCTGCAAAGAATCAATGAAATAACATATGTAAAGTAACTTTGTACAATACCTGTTGCAAAATAAGCATTCGGCAAATGCTAGTTTAAACATACACTCTCAATACTCAGTGGACGCCCCCCACCTCCCGCCCCATTTTTATTGAGTATAATTATAATATGATACTGTCTTAAGTTTAAGGTGTATAGCATGTTGACTTGATACATTTATATACTGCAATATAATTACTACCATAGATTAGCTAACACCTCCTTCAGCTCACCTAATTACCATTTCTTTTTTGGGTGTGTGATGAGAATATTTTGGACCTACTCTTCTAGCAACTGTATATGATACAGTATCATTATATATAAAATCACAGTGTTGTACATTAGATCCCCAGAACTTATTCATCTTCTGACTAGAAGTTTGTACTTTTTGACCAGTCTCTCCATTTTCCAACTCTTTAGTTCCCAATAGTCACTATTCTACTCTCTTTTCTTACAAATGCAGTTTTTTCTTAGATCCCACATAGGAGATATTATGCAGTATTTATCTTACTCCATCTGACTTTTCTTATCATAATACTTTCAAGGTCCATCTGTATTATTGCAAAAGACAAGATTTCCTTCATTCTCATCAATGGATAACACTCCCAAGTGTATGTATGTGTATATGAGTAAATCACTATATAACCATTATGATATATTATTTATCCATTCATTCATTGGTGGACACTTAGGTTGTTTGTATATCTTGGTTATTACAAATAATGCTGCAGTAAACATGGGAGTGTAGGTATCTTTTCTATATCCTGCTTTAATGTCCTTTGGATATATCTCAGAAGTGTTGTTGCTGGATCATAAGGTAACTCCATTTTTAATGGTCTTGAGGAAACTTCATACTGTTTTCCATAATGGCTGCACTAATTTACATTCTCACCCATAGTGCAATAGTATTCCCTTTTCTCTACATCCTCAAAAACACTTGCTATCTCTTGTCTTTTTGATAACAGCCTTTTTAACAGGTGTGAAATACCTCATTGTGGTTTGCTTTACATTTCCGTAATAACTGGTGATGTTGAGCACTTCATGTACCTGTTGGCCATTTATATGTCTTCTTGGGAAAATGGCTGTTCAGTTCCTCACTCATTTTTAATGAGGTTTTTTTTTGTTTGTTTGTTTCTGAGTTGTATGAGTTTAATTCCCCCAATAAAATATTGCCTAAAACTTAACTGCTAAGTAGACCTATATGGGGATGGGGAGATGGGGACAACTGTTAGATATCTTAATGAATTTGAAATCCAGAATTCTTCCTGCTTTATTTTCCTAAAGAGTAAATCTGATCATGTGACTTTCATGCTAAACATCCAATGTCATGGCTTCAGTGGCTTACAGGGCCCTGTTTGACTAACCCTAAAGCCCCTCTCCCATCTTATCTTTCAACTCTTGAGAATCCTAGGGTCTAGTACACACACTCTTCTCTCTCTCCTGCCATTGCTTATTATTTGACTGAATCCTTTGCCCATTTAGGGCTTCCCTGTGGCTCAGATGGTAAAGCATCTGCCTGCAATGCAGTGGAGCCAGGTTCAATCCCTGGGTCAGGAAGATCCCCTGGAGAAGGAAATGGCAACCCACTCCAGTACTCTTGCCTGAAAAACTCCATGGACTGTCGCCTGAGAAGCCTGGTAGGCGACAGTCCATGGAGTCGCAGAGTCGGACACGACTAAGCGACTTTACTTTTGCACATCTAGAAGCAGCTCAGTGTCATTGCCTGAGTAGGTGTCTCCCCGGAGGCTTGCTACTGTTGTCAGATTCCTCCGTGGATGTGACCTTCTTGAAGAGAGGGGTTGTTTTGCCTCCATTCCTGGTACATAAAAAGTTTCTATAAAGGTTGATAAGAGTATTAATGCTTTATTTAATGAAGTTATTTCTGGAATGAATGGCATCTCATTTATTTAGCAACACTTTTTAACCCATTAGAATGAGAGCTGTCTGGTAAAGGAAGGGGGTGTTTAATGACAGCAGAAGCAGGTTCTATTTCCAAGAGAGTTGTCTATTTTAAAAGAAGACCAAATAAGACATATAGAGAAATACTATTGAGAGCAGTGTTTCTCCACAATAAACTTTTATCTCTAAGAACAATTAGAGGACTCAAGAGCTAGAAATGTATGTCACCTGCTAAAATAATAGTATTTATATATAAAAATTGTGATTTCAAAACTCTGAACCTTCTTAGAGTGCTGTCATAATCTTCAAGAAGAGTAGTTCTTATTTTTTGCAAGACAAACTGAACTTCATTGAAATAATAAGAGCTAATATTTATTGAGTGCTTATTGTGTGACAGTCACTGTTATAAATGTTTTGTTTATGCCATCTCACTTAATACAACCACTCCATTGGTCATAACAGTTATCTAGTTTTATGAGAGGAAAAACAGAGGCATCAAAAACCACAGAGCATATAAAAAACTGAGATTTAAATACAGTTGTTTTTAGACAGAACTGAGCTGTTCTGTCCTAACTCAGTCACTGTGCCATATTATAGTCATACTGTTTGCAAAGTGATCTTGTAGGTATGAGGCCAACCAGTTCAGAGGATATCTAATTAATATACTCAGTAAATTGAAATATATTAAAACTATCTTTTTACCTGTCATCAGAAAAAGTCACCAACTCATAACCCCTCTTAATAGTCCTGAAGCTGAAAGAAATCTGAGATGACCTAGATATTCTTCATTATTTCACATATGTCGACATTGTCTCGTGACACTGAATATTAGAGCTAGTATGGTGCTAAGCTAAGAATAAAATTCTCATGAAGCACTCATACATTTTCTAATGAATTAGAGCCAAGGTCAGTATGCCGTCCTGTTCCGGAGATAACCTTGTCGAGGAAGCCTTTGAGCACTTGTACAACTTTTGTTATGCCTTTAACCAATTTGGAGTTCAAGCTGGCGAGGCTGAAGCTTCTCTGGGGTCCCTACCGTCACTTGGCTGAGGGTGGTTTTACGTGTTTACAGAATGATCCTGCCACTCATGTCTACTATTCTAAATCATTCTGTAAAAATGTAAATCTTGATTAAAGTAGCAATTAGTTTACATACAGATTAAGTCATAGCATTACATTTAAACAAGGGAATTACTTGAGAAAATAGTGTTGTTTGGTTTTCACCTATCTTTCTTGCTGCTTGCATTATGTTTTAGTGTAATTTTAAAGAGAATATCTAAGTCTTTTTTTGACCAAATGTGCTTCAGCTGTCCAAGCTCTGCATTTATATTATATAGAAATGGCTGACTCCCTTTGGCGTTTTTCTCCATTATAGATTTGAAACTATTTTATAGACAATTTTATTTTCATCTATTTTGAAATTCTACTTTTTTCCTTTTGTGTGGCTTAGAATAAATAACCTTATATGTTTCATATTTTATGCAGTTCCTATGCAGCTGAGCTTTATTAAATGGGAGGATATTTTCTCATCTTTATTGATCTCTTCACTCCTTATTTTAAAACAAAAATCATCTTTAAATTTTAAAGAGTCATCAGTTGTAGAGTGGATTGTGATTTGACAGCATTCTTGGGGTGGAGGGACCCAAAAATATAATAAATGAAAAGTGCCAAATATTGTAGACCACATCCTGATTTCAGAAACATTAAAAAGTGAAAAAATTGTGCATCCCACAAATTGGTGAAATACATGTTCATGGTTTATACCAGTCCAGTAACCCATCCTTCTCCTGAGATGTGCTCAATAAGAGACTCTTAGGGAATTTGTAAAATATTATAACATCTGCAGATACTTTAGAAGCAAAGTATTTGTCACATACTTCTCAGAAACTGTTACTTTTCTTTATATGGGATATAATGTTTTGAGTTCCAGCTCTATTTGAAAGAACATGTCCATTTTTTTCAGGCATTTAAAAAACATTTCAATTGAAACATGTGGCTCACAAGCATTCTTATATAGTGGTTTGTGCAGTTTTAGAAACTTCTAAAAAGGAGATGCTACCTGCCGTGAGACGCAGCACTCTCTGGTTTTAGTTTGAATACCACTGCAGCTGTTTTTACTTTTGGTTTATACTTAATTGCACATTGAAGACATTAACACATGTTTTCATCTGCCTGGCAGCAGTGGTATATTTTATTTAAATCCAGAAAATAATGTGATAAGCATATTTACATAATTTATTATGTTTGACAAACCTAAGTGTTCCCAGATTTTGACTTTCACCATGAAAATTCATTGAGACCTCATCAACCTACCTTGTAATTAAGTACACTGATGTACAGCCTCTTTTTCAATTGTCAAAATAATTCTATTCCTGTCTCATAATTATAGAACCCTCCTCCTACTTGGTTCCTGCCTATTTTCTGAGCCTCATTCCCCAAGTGTTCTCTATCCTACATGAAATAAATTCATGCTTTGCCTGATTGAACCATTATTGGTTTCTGTTCTTTGCAAACAAAAATTCAAATTTCATTTGAAAGTACTATGTAAAATGGAAATGCATAGTAATTTTAGAATTTTTACATTTCCATATAGCAAAATGAATAGAGATAGGCTAGATTTATGTATGTTGCATGTATGTTGATTGCATGTCAGATTTGAGCTAGCACGTGTGTGTATGCTTAGTTGCTTCAGTCATATCTGACTGTTTGCAACTGTATAGATTATAGCCCCCCAGGCTCCTCTGTCCATGGGATTCTCCAAGCAAGGATACTGAAGTAGGTTGCCATGCTCTCCTCCAGGAGATCTTCTTGACTCAGGGATCGAACCCAGGTCTCTTATGTCTCCTGCTTTGGCAGGTGGGTCCTTTACCACTACAACCACCAGGGAAGCCCAAGCTACCATGCAAGCTGCAGTGAAAATGTGATGCTTTATGTTTGAGGCAAAACTCAAAACTAGATTAACAGATCTACCTATTACATTTTGTTATTATCATATTTGAGTTTGAGTTTTATCATATAGACAAGAGGAGATATTGAGTGACATTTTAGGTAGTTTTTCAAGAAACTAGGTTCCCAAGAAGGTTGTTGGGACATTTATTTTAAGCAACCCCAAATTTGTGCAGATTTGTCCATCTGGGAGACTTTCCTTTAGTAGGTAGTAAGCAGGGTCTGTATTTCATTTAGTGAAGCCAAAATAGATGGATATGTTCTGTGCCCACATCCTGATCCAAGCATGGGCATTAGATATAAGCTTGGACTTTTGGATTTGGTGTAGGGGAAGCTATCACTCTGAATCCTAAGATATTGACAAAATTATAGTTATGTAGATAGGGTGGACAAAAAGATTTAAGTACAACATTAAGTGAACAGAGAAGCTGGAGCTAGAAGCATATAGCTGAAGAACCCAGGATTATATATACTAGCTTTAGATAAGTGTGAAGGGAAATAGAGGGGTCATCAGCATCACCGGAATTCAGTATATCTCTGTCCAAACTCATGTGTTCTTTTTTCTATGTTATATTCAGTCTCAGCTGAGTTGTGATGTAGTGATGACCCTCAGTACATTTTCCTAAGCAATTCTTGAAAATAAAATTTTATATTTGAGTCTCATCAGCAGCTTTTATGTTACTTTACCAAATGTGGATGAAGCCTCTGATTGGCTGAGTTTGAATCTCATCCTTTCCCTTGATCAGATCAGATCAATTGCTCAGTCGTGTCCGACTCTTTGCGACCCCATGAATCGCAGCACGCCAGGCCTCCCTGTCCATCACCAACTCCCGGAGTTCACCCAGGCTCACATCCATCGAGTCAGTGAAGCCATGCAGCCATCTCATCCTCTGTCGTCCCCTTCTCCTCCTGCCCCCAATCCCTCCCAGCATCAGAGTCTTTTCCAATGAGTCAACTCTTCACATGACGTGACCAAAGTACTGGAGTTTCAGCTTTAGCATCATTCCTTCCAAAGACATCCCAGGGCTGATCTCCTTCAGAATGGACTGGTTGGATCTCCTTGCAGTCCAAGGGACTCTCAAGAGTCTTCTCCAACACCACAGTTCAAAAGCATCAATTCTTTGGCGCTCAGCCTTCTTCACAGTCCAACTCTCACATCCATACATGACCACAGGAAAAACCATAGCCTTGACTAGATGAACCTTTGTTGGCAAAGTAATGTCTCTGCCTTTGAATGTGCTATCTAGGTTGGTCATAACTTTCCTTCCAAGGAGTAAGCATCTTTTAATTTCATGGCTGCAGTCACCATCTGTAGTGATTTTGGAGCCCAGAAAAATAAAGTCTGACACTGTTTCCACTGTTTCCCCATCTATTTCCCATGAAGTGATGGGACCGGATGCCATGATCTTTGTTTTCTGAATGTTGAGTTTTAAGCCAATTTTTTCACTCTCCACTTTCCCTTGATAGAGTGGGTAAAGTTAGTATCACACAGCCACTTAGAATTAGCATGGGAAAATGATTCTCACAAGAAAAATCAGGATCTAGTTATTAGAAAAAGGATAGTATAAGCTTGATAGGCAGGGAAAACAGACACCTAAACATTTTATGATTCTTTTAATCTACTTTTTCTTATGTCCTAGCAAATCATACTTATAGTTGGATCCTAGCATTTGGGTCATAATTACATGTGTAAGTTGTTATTTTAGGCCTTCTGAAAGCATCATCCAATTTGATAGGGATGAGATCCATCATTTATTAAATGCTATATGTCTGATTACATAATTTTAAAGAGTATGTTCTTAATGCCTGAATGATTTGTTGTTGCTCAGTTGCTCATTCATGTCCACCTCTTTGAGATCCCATGGACTGCAGCATGCCAGGCTCCTCTGTCCTCCACTAGATACCAGAGATTGCTCAAACTCATGTCCAATGAGTCAGTGATGCTTTCTAACCATCTCATCCTCTGCTGCCCCCTTCTCTTTTTGCCTTCCATCTTTCCCAGCATGAGGGTTTCTTCCAGTGAGTCGGCTCTTCACATCAGGTGGCCAAAGTATTACAGCATCAGTCCTTCCAGTGAATATTTAGGATTGATTTCCTTTAGGTTTGACTAGTTTGATCTCCTTGCTGTCCAAGGGACTCTCAGGATTCTTCTCCAGCACCAAAATTCAAAAGCACCAATTCTTTGGTGCTCAGCATTCTTTATGGTTCAATCTCACATCTGTACATGACTACTGGAAATAGCAAGTCTTAATTCTTTCCGAGATTAAAGAGGTGTGATCACCAGCACTGAATGAAAAGGTTAAATCAGCGAATTTTCTGGGAGTCAGTGTTCCCTCTCCAGTGCTCTGTGCCATCTGTGTTTCTGAAAAATATGTCATTTAAGAAAAATCTCAGTACGGGTCTTGCAAGTCTTACTTTTATCCCACAATTGGCCCCATTATGGGTGATTATAATTGATTATCCTCAGTTCTGGATTTATTTCAAAATAGTTAAATAGTCTAGTTCTTAAGCTCTGGAAATGATATTTATCTTAATGGAAACATATTGTTTGCATGGATGCCCAGAATTATCAACTGCCAGAGCAGACTGTGGATACACAGCATAATCATTGCTCATTTTGGGGATGGCCACAGGGTATCCATGTGGGACAGTCTTCCTTGTGCTAATATAGTTGCATTGTCCAAGTCTATCACACACGTTGAAAAGAAATATTCACTGCTGTATCACTTTAGAATTAAACATAATGAACAAATGAAAGAAAAAAAAATCAAAAGAAAGGAAGGAAGGAAGAAAGGAAAAAGAAAAAAGGGGGTAAAATCTTTAAGTGAAGATGTAAATTTTAAATAGTATGGTAAAATTTAAAGTATTAAATTTTAAGTAGAAATATATTATTAGCTTTATTATCTTTCTAAATTTACTCATGTATGGATATTAACACACAAGGCCTTTAGATGTCCTTCACTCAGCTTGTCTCAAATTTATTTATTTAATATTCCTATTTTTTAGATATTTTAACTTTTTATTTTGAAATAATTGTTCCCAGTTTTATTGGAAATTAATTGATACATATCACTGTATAAATTCAAGGAGTACATCATGATGGTTTACTTTATGTATATTGTGAAATGATTATCACAATAGGTTCAGCAAGCATCCATCTTCTCATACAGATATAGTAAAAAGAAAAGAACGATCAAAGGGACAACATTTTCCTTGTGATCAACCCTCTTTGGATTTTCTCTCTTAACTTTTTTTTCTGTATGTCATCCGTCAGAGTTAGCTGCAGGTATCATGCTGCACTTTACACATACAATATTTATCTGATAATTCCAGATTTCTGCCTCTTGACTACCTTTCTCTAATTCTTCCTTCTTCTCCCCTCCACTTCTGGTAACCATAAGTTTGATCTCTTTTTCTGTGAGTTTGGTTGGTCGGTCTTTAGTTTCTCTATCTGACTTACCTCATTTCACATTTTGCCCAGGTTTTCACAAATGACAAGCATTTTTTCTTTTTAACCACACACACACACGTATACACACATACACTCACACATATACCACAACTTCTCTGTCCGTTCATCCATCAGTGGGCACTTAGGTTGTTTGCAGGCCCAGAATTATAAATAATCCTGCTGTGAAGGTGGGGGTACCGATACTTTTCCAAGTTAGTTTTTCCTTTGGTGGAAGTAGACTCATTGGATTATATGGTAGTTCTGTGTTTAATTTTTCGAGGATCCTCTGTATTGTTTTTCATAGTGGCTGTAGCAGTTTACAGTCTCACCAGCAGCGCCAAGGTTCCCTTTTCTTTGCATTTCTGCCAGCATTTGTTATCTCTTGTCTTTTGATGATGGCCATTTCAACAAGCATGAAACAATACTCTATTGTTTCAATCTGCTTTTCCCTAACGACTAGTGATGTTAAGGATAATCTCATATACCTGTTGGCTTTTTGTATATCTTCTTGGAGAAGTGTCAATTTATGTCCTTTGTCCAGTTTTTCCAAATTAGACTATTTGGTTGTTTGCTGTTGCATTGTACGAGTTCTTTACATATTTTGAATATTAACTCATCAGATACATTATTTGTACCCTTTTTTTTTTTTTTTTTTTTGCCATTTCATAGGTTTTATTTTTACTTTGTTGATGGTTTCTTTTGCTGTACAGAAGTTATTTAGTTTGAGGCCGTCCCATTTGTTATTGCTGCTTGTGCTAAAGCAGGTTAGAAATATCAGATCCAAAAAGACATTACAAACATCAAGTAGCCAATTAATATAGAATGTTCTCATGTACCTTTCCCCAAAACCTCTAATATAACAACCTACAGTGATACTATAATTATTGAACCAGAAAATTAACATTGAATTTTACCAGTGTTTCCACTAAAGACCTCTAGCCTTAGAATGATGAAAATCTAAGTGAACAACAAATCTCTAGAGATACTGAAGATATATACCTAATATTTAAAAACTGAGAGAAATCAAAAAAGAGACAATTTAATAAAAAAATTTAACATCCCCTGTGTCAAAAATATCATAAATAGACATGTACCGTAGGAAAACAAGGGTAATTTTTAACCTACAAACTGAGCAATACTGTGGAGTTAAAAAATAAGTATGTGTCTCTTTACTGTAGTTTCTGAGCTTTTAGATACAGGAATACCATACATTAAAGACTTTAAAAACCTTAATCTGGGGGGAGGAGCTAAGATGGCGGAGGAGTAGGACGGGGAGAACACTTTCTCCCCCACAAATTCATCAAAAGAACATTTAAATGCTGAGTAAATTCCACAAAACAACTTCTGAAAGCCGGCAGAGGACATCAGGCACCCAGAAAAGCAACCCAAGTCTTCGAAAGGAGGTAGGGAAAGATATAAAAGACAAAAAAAGGGACAAAAGAGGGAGGGACGGAGTTCCGTCCTGGGAAGGGAGTCTTAAAAAGAGAGAAGTTTCCAAACACCAGGAAACCTTCTCACTGCCGAATCTGTGCCGAGCCTTGGAAGCACAGAGGGCAGCATAACAGGGAGGAAAAATAAATAATTAAAACCCGCACATTGTGAGCCCTACGGTAACTCCCCCAGCGGAGAAGCAGCGCAGACGCCTGCATACGCCATTAGCAAGCGGGGGCTGGGCAGGGAGGCGCGGCGCGGGCTGCATCGCAAGAATCTGGCCTGAATACCCCGAGCACTATCTGAGCGAAGTAATTTGGGCTAGCAAACCAGACTGTGGGATATCTACCACGCGAAAAGCCAGCCCTAACCTATGACACCGCCAGGCCACTGCATGGAATAAAGGACTGAACAGAGATAGCCGGCAGCAGACCATCCCCCTCCGGTGATAGGCAGCCAGAGCCGGAAGGGGACAATCGCAGCCCCAGAGAGACATTATCTATAAAACTGTAAGCAGGCTTCTTTGCTAACTAAAACTTCTTGGGGGTCTGGACGGTCAACATCTGCCTGAGAAGGTGTGCCGGTGCACAACTAGATAACCGAGCGGCGGGGAGGCGATAAGTTGCAGCAATCGCGCGCGCGCAAAACACCTCATCACCTGAGCTGCTCGGATCTGGGAAGGGCACAAAAAGCAGGCCCAACTGAGAGTCTGCACCTCTGAGGACTACTGGAGTGCCTGAACCTGAGAGGCTTGGACCTGGGAAGTACAGGCAGCCCAGGGTGGGCCGCGGATGGTTCGCGGCAGAGCAACCTAGAGCCTGAGCAGCGTGGGCAGAGAGGCTACACGTGCCGTGAACTGGGGGCAGACCCAGTGTGGCTGAGGCACTGCGAGCACACGCCAGTGTTATTTGTTTGCAGCATCCCTCCCTACCTCCCCTCAGTGCGACTGAACAAAGAGAAGAAATACAGCTCCACTCACCAGAACACCGATACAAGCTTCCCTAACCAAGAAACCTTGACGAGCCACCTGTACAAACCCACACAGAGCAAGGAAACGCCACAATAAAGATAACTCCACAAACTGCCAGAATATAGAAAGGACATCCCAAACTCAGTGATTTAAACAAGATGAAGAGACAGAGGAATACCCAGCAGATAAAGGAACAGGTTAAAAGCCCACCAAACCAAACAAAAGAGGAAGAGATAGGGAATCTACCTGATAAAGAATTCCAAATAATGATAGTGAAATTGATCCAAAATCTTGAAATAAAAATGGAATCACAGATAAATAGCTTGGAGACAAAGATTGAGAAGATGCAAGAAAGGTTTAACAAGGACCTAGAAGAAATAAAAGAGAGTCAATATAAAATGAATAATGCAATAAATGAAATTAAAAACACTCTAGAGGCAACAAATAGTAGAATAACAGAGGCAGAAGATAGGATTAGTGAATTAGAAGATAAAATGGTAGAAATAAATGAATCAGAGAGGATAAAAGAAAAACGAATTAAAAGAAATGAGGACAATCTCAGAGACCTCCAGGACAATATTAAATGCTACAACATTCAAATCATAGGGATCCCAGAAGAAGAAGACAAAAAGAAAGACCATGAGAAAATATTTGAGGAGATAATAGTTGAAAACTTCCCTAAAATGGGGAAGGAAATAATCACCCAAGTCCAAGAAACCCAGAGAGTCCCAAACAGGATAAACCCAAGGCGAAACACCCCAAGACACATATTAATCAAATTAACAAAGATCAAATACAAAGAACAAATATTAAAAGCAGCAAGGGAAAAACAACAAATAACACACAAGGGAATTCCCATAAGGATAACAGCTGATCTTTCAATAGAAACTCTTGAAGCCAGGAGGGAATGGCAAGACATACTTAAAGTGATGAAAGAAAATAACCTACAGCCCAGATTATTGTACCCAGCAAGGATCTCATTCAAATATGAAGGAGAAATCAAAAGCTTCTCAGACAAGCAAAAGCTGAGAGAATTCAGCACCACCAAACCAGCTCTCCAACAAATACTAAAGGATATTCTCTAGACAGGAAACACAAAAACAGTGTATAAACTCGAACCCCAAACAATAAAGTAAATGGCAACGGGATCATACTTATCAGTAATGACCTTAAATGTAAATGGGTTGAATGCCCCAACCAAAAGACAAAGACTGACTGAATGGATACAAAAACAAGACCCCTACATATGTTGTCTACAAGAGACCCACCTCAAAACAGGGGACACATACAGACTGATAGTGAAGGGCTGGAAAAAGATTTTCCATGCAAATAGGGACCAAAAGAAAGCAGGAGTAGCAATACTCATATCAGATAAAATAGACTTTAAAACAAAGGCTGTGAAAAGAGACAAAGATGGTCACTACCTAATGATCAAAGGATCAATCCAAGAAGAAGATATAACAATTATAAATATATATGCACCCAACACGGGAGCGCCGCAATATGTAAGACAAATGCTAACAAGTATGAAAGGAGAAATTAACAATAACACAATAATAGTGGGAGACTTTAATACCCCACTCACACCTATGGATAGATCAACTAAACAGAAAATTAACAAGGAAACACAAACACTAAACGATATAATAAACCAGTTAGACCTAATTGATATCTATAGGACATTTCATCCCAAAACAGTGAATTTCACCTTTTTCTCAAGCGCACATGGAACCTTCTCCAGGATAGATCACATCCTGGGCCATAAATCTAGCGTTGGTAAATTCAAAAAAATAGAAATCATTCCAAGCATCTTTTCTGACCACAATGCAGTAAGATTAGATCTCAATTACAGGAGAAAAACTATTAAAAATTCCAACATATGGAGGATGAACAACACCCTGCTGAATAACCAACAAATCACAGAAGAAATCAAAAAAGAAATCAAAATTTGCATAGAAACTAATGAAAATGAAAACACAACAACCCAAAACCTGTGGGACACTTTAAAAGCAGTCCTAAGGGGAAAGTTCATAGCAATACAGGCATACCTAAAGAAACAAGAAAAAAGTCAAATAACCTAACCCTACACCTAAAGCAACTAGAAAAGGAAGAAATGAAGAACCCCAGGGTTAGTAGAAAGAAAGAAATCTTAAAAAATTAGGGCAGAAATAAATGCAAAAGAAACAAAAGAGACCATAGCAAAAATCAAGAAAGCCAAAAGCTGGTTCTTTGAAAGGATAAATAAAATTGATAAACCATTAGCCAGACTCATCAAGAAACAAAGGGAGAAAAATCAAATCAACAAAATTAGAAATGAAAATGGAGAGATCACAACAGACAACACAGAAATACAAAGGATCATAAGAGACTACTATCAACAATTATATGCCAATAAAATGGCCAAGGTGGAAGAAATGGACAAATTCTTAGAAAAGTACAACTTTCCAAAACTGAACCAGGAAGAAATAGAAAGTCTTAACAGACCCATCACAAGCACGGAAATTGAAACTGTAATCAAAAATCTTCCAGCAAACAAAAGCCCAGGTCCAGACGGCTTCACAGCTGAATTCTACCAAAAATTTAGAGAAGAGCTAACACCTATCCTGCTCAAACTCTTCCAGAAAATTGCAGAGGAAGGTAAGCTTCCAAACTCATTCTATGAGGCCACCATCACCCTAATACCAAAACCTGACAAAGATCCCACAGAAAAAGAAAACTACAGGCCAATATCACTGATGAACATAGATGCAAAAATCCTTAACAAAATTCTAGCAATCAGAATCCAACAACACATTAAAAAGATCGTACGCCATGACCAAGTGGGCTTTATCCCAGGGATGCAAGGATTCTTCAATATCCACAAATCAATCAATGTTATACACCACATTAACAAATTGAAAAACAAAAACCATATGATTATCTCAATAGATGCAGAGAAAACCTTTGACAAAATTCAACATCCATGTATGATAATAACTCTCCAGAAAGCAGGAATAGAAGGAACATACCTCAACATAATAAAAGCTATATATGACAAACCCACAGCAAACATTATCCTCAATGGTGAAAAATTGAAAGCATTTCCTCTAAAGTCAGGAACAAGACAAGGGTGCCCACTTTCACCATTACTATTCAACATAGTTTTGGAAGTTCTGGCCATAGCAATCAGAGCAGAAAAAGAAATAAAAGGAATCCAAATTGGAAAAGAAGAAGTAAAACTCTCACTGTTTGCAGATGACATGATCCTTTACATAGAAAACCCTAAAGACTCCACCAGAAAATTACTAGAACTAATCAATGATTATAGTAAAGTTGCAGGATATAAAATCAATACACAGAAATCCCTTGCATTCCTATACACTAATAATGAGAAAACAGAGAAATTAAGGAAACAATTCCATTCACCATTGCAACGGAAAGAATAAAATACTTAGGAATATATCTACCTAAAGAAACTAAAGACTTATATATAGAAAACTATAAAACACTGGTGAAAGAAATCAAAGAGGACACTAATAGATGGAGAAATATACCATGTTCATGGATTGGAAGAATCAATATAGTGAAAATGAGTATACTACCCAAAGCAATTTATAGATTCAATGCAATCCCTATCAAGCTACCAACGGTATTCTTCACAGAGCTAGAACAAATAATTTCACAATTTGTATGGAAATACAAAAAACCTCGAATAGCCAAAGCTATCTTGAGAAAGAAGAATGGAACTGGAGGAATCAACCTACCTGACTTCAGGCTCTATTACAAAGCCACAGTTATCAAGACAGTTATGGTATTGGCACACAGACAGAAATATAGATCAATGGAACAAAACAGAAAGCCCAGCGATAAATCCACGCACATATGGACACCTTATCTTTGACAAAGGAGGCAAGAATATACGATGGATTAAAGACAATCTCTTTAACAAGTGGTGCTGGGAAAACTGGTCAACCACTTGTAAAAGAATGAAACTAGAACACTTTCTAACACCTTACACAAAAATAAACTCAAAATGGATTAAAGATTTAAACGTAAGACCAGAAACTATAAAACTCCTAGAGGAGAACATAGGCAAAACACTCTCCGACATACATCACAGCAGGATCTTCTATGACCCACCTCCCAGAATATTGGAAATAAAAGCAAAAATAAACAAATGGGACCTAATTAAACTTAAAAGCTTCTGCACAACAAAGGAAAGTATTAGCAAGGTGAAAAGGCAGCCTTCAGAATGGGAGAAAATAATAGCAAATGAAGCAACGGACAAACAACTAATCTCAAAAATATACAAGCAACTCCTACAGCTCAACTCCAGAAAAATAAATGACCCAATCAAAAAATGGGCCAAGGAACTAAATAGACATTTCTCCAAAGAAGACATACAGATGGCTAACAAACACATGAAAAGATGCTCAACATCACTCATTATCAGAGAAATGCAAATCAAAACCACTATGAGGTACCATTTCACGCCAGTCAGAATGGCTGTGATCCAAAAGTCTACAAGCAATAAATGCTGGAGAGGGTGTGGAAAAAAGGGAACTCTCTTACACTGTTGGTGGGAATGCAAACTAGTACAGCCACTATGGAGAACAGTGTGGAGATTCCTTAAAAAACTGGAAATAGAACTGCATTATGATCCAGCAATCCCACTGCTGGGCATACACACTGAGGAAACCAGAAGGGAAAGAGACACGTGTACTCCAATGTTCATTGCAGCACTGTAATAGCCAGGACATGGAAGCAACCTAGATGCCCATCAGCAGATGAATGGATAAGAAAGCGGTGGTACATATACACAATGGAGTATGACTCAGCCATTAAAAAGAATACATTTGAATCAGTTCTAATGAGGTGGATGAAACTGGAGCCTATTATACAGAGTGAAGTAAGCCAGAAGGAAAAACACCAATACAGTATACTAACGCATATATATGGAATTTAGAAAGATGGTAACAATAACCCTGTGTACAAGACAGCAAAAGAGACACCGATGTATAGATCAGTCTTATGGACTCTGTGGGAGAGGGAGAGGGTGGGGATATTTGGGAGAATAGCATTGAAACATGTATAATATCATGTATGAAACGAGTTGCCAGTCCAGGTTCGATGCACGGTACTGGATGCTTGGGGCTGGTGCACTGGGACGACCCAGAGGGAGGGTAGGGGAGGGAGGAGGGAGGAGGGTTCAGGATGGGGAATGCGGGTATACTTGTGGCGGATTCATTTCGATATTTGGCAAAACTAATACAATACTGTAAAGTTTAAAAATAAAATAAAATTAAAAAAAAATAAAAAAACAAAAACCTTAATCTGTGTTTTGCTGTATGATGAGTACAGATATTTGCAAAAAAAAAAAAAAAAAAAAACCCCATTACTAAATGAATCAAGATAATTCCTCACTTGTATAAAAAAATTCATGGTATTTAAATTTGAAATAAGTTTTTTAGAGTTTCAACTCATACTTGAAGAGGAAAAGTTAGACAAAGGATTCTTTCCAACTGAGGGAGCTATAACCACTCTGCATGACAGGAAAATAAAATAGGAAATTATGTTCGTAATCAGGTGGGAATTGTGTGTGAAGAAGTCTTAAATTTGATGTATTCGTTCATTGAGTTATTCATTCACACTGCATAAATTTAGTTCAATTTCCTTATGATGCTCATCAAACTGACTCTCTTTAGAGTAGTTATGTATGAGATATACTTTCCATTACATTGTTTGCTACTGTAGAAACAGTATAAAGTCTAAATCCTGTGAGTTTTTACAGAGTTTTCTGCTCTCTTTTATCCTTCCTGTCTAAAAGAAGAGAAGGTACTCAGTTATGGGACAAAGAAAAGCCCGAGTGTCACGAGGGAGATGTAGCTGACACATTCTAAGGGTTTAGATTCAGATGGCTAACACTGTGCCTCCATTTCTGAAGTAACAAACATTTGTCTATGACTCTAGGTCAAGTCCAGCAGACAGAGTACTCTTATGAGGCCTGGAAGAAGAAATGGTTTCTGAGCATCAAAATGCCCTTTGCATGCAATGTACAGGTGTCAGAAACAGGAGAACTCTAAAACCATATTGTTTAAAGGAAATTTAGACCCTAGTGCATCCGTGACTCTATTAAACTAGACTCCAAGTTGATGCGCATCCAGCTGATGGTAGAAGTAAATGCTTGCTGTTTAGAGGGAGCTTTCAGAAACTAGTATCAACTACAAATTTGAAACCAAAATTATTTTAGAAAACAGCATAGATAAATAACAATAAACAGATTTAAATGTAAGACCAAAGAAAGTTCCATATTTTCTAATAACTGTGTTAATGCCAATACATCAAATCCATCAATTTTTGTTGAATAAAAAAACAATCTTTTATAGTACAGATTCTACTCAATTTATGAAAATCAGCTACATCTCATATCATGAAGGACTTATCTGTGAACAAACCAGAAGCACTGCTGACATAATTTAAATAAATTGTTAATATTTTATAACTTCTTAAAAGTATGTTTCTTTCCTCAGAATAAAAGCTTGAAACACAAACTGTTGTTTGGAAACAAGCTATGTGGCCTACATGCAGAAGAGGTGAGTATGTTTTCCTTTCTTAAAGCTTCAAGTGAATAGAAACAGTATTAGTGCCAGATGTTGTTTTTAACCCAAGACATCTGGTGACTCTGTTCCCTTAAAAATAACTGCAAACATTGGAATAAGAAAATAAAAACACATTTCAAACTTTTAGGTATTTTGGATGTTTTAACATTTCATCACCAAATAGAAAAAATGTTAAGCCACTGAAGTGTTACTTTCCTAAATGATATTCTGGATTCCTTCTTTAACTGGATTATTAAGAGTTCCTTACTAGCAAACACCTGCAAGTCCATTTTTCAGTTTTCACTTCTGGTACCCTCTATGTGGTGATAGAGAATCCTCCTGCCAGTGCATGAGAGGCAGGTTCAATCCCTGGATCTAAAAGATCCCCTGGAGAAGGGAATGACAACCCACTCCATTGTTCTTGCCTGGGGAATGCCACGGACAGTGGAACCTGGCAGTCTACTGTCCATGGGGTCACAAAGAGTGGACATGACTTAGGACTAAACAACAACATCAACAATGTGATGTCTGTACCTGTTGGAGACTAGAGTGGCAAAATGAGGATTCTAGGACTGAACATAAAATGAAAGAAACAAATAAATTCACTGGTTCTATTAGATGGACAAAAATACTGTCTCATACAATATTGCCCCCTAAGTGTGGGGAAACGTCATTCTGTTTAATTCAGTTTTAATTACAATCCATTTTTTCATTTCCTGTTCTTCCAAATGAAATATGTAATGTAGAAATATAGCTCACAGTCAGTAATCCTTAGTGACAGTAAAGAGAGAGTAGAAATAGTGTCATAGTAGAGTGATACTTCAAGGAGAGGAGACTGCACTTAATGTGTTAAGTTGGAGCCTCAAAGGAGCATACAAAAAGACTAGTTGTGCAAAAATATAAAATAATAATAATGGAAAAGCCTGTGAATGATAAGGCCCAGGCATGTTAGTCTTCAGTGAAAACCAAATACTTGTGAAAGGAAGAGGGAAAGAGACAGGTTTAGGCAGAAGAAAAACAGTCTAACACAAGTTTATCCCTTTCCCCATAGCAGATTAGAAGCAAGGCACAGAGCTGGTGAACAACTTCTACCGTCTCCTAAATATGGAGCCACCTCTTAATTCCAAAAGCTGTTTCCTGATATTATCACCTTCTAGCAGAAGGAACAGGAAATATTACCTTGTGACTCATAAACATTGATCTTTAGGAGTCTATCTAGAAAGTAATGGCACATATGTCCTTGTATCCTATTTGCCAGAACTAGGTCACAAGCCTAGCTAACTTGTAGGAACCTGGAAAAGGCCATTAGGTTGGTGTTCATGTGCTAACTTGTAGGAACCTGGAAAAGGCCATTAGGTTGGTGTTCGTGTGCTCATGCAGAATTTGGGATTTTTTAATTAAATAAGGTGAGAATACTCCTTGGTGGACATGTATAAGTCACTATTGAGAGTCTAGCATGCAATATGATTATCCACTTATAATGTCTTTACAATAATATTATATATGAAATGAATAGAGCTGTTAAATACATTGAAATTGAAAGGTTGATGCCCCATAAATGAGAAATAAAACTGAATGGCATATAGATATGAGCCTGTGTATTTTATTTTCTCCACTGTATTTTTCTATTTGGATATCAATAGACTCTCATATTGTTTATATTTGCTAAGTTTCTAGACATATGGCATACCTAGTGTACAGTTTTTGAATATTACCTTTAAGAGGGTAAGCAAGTGGAGCTGTTTTGAATAAGGACCATCTGAATTGAAGCTATATTCTGTGACAATTTACATGTTCCCAGAGTTCACACAGCACCCACGTACATGTAAAAGAGGTGGCCCTAGGAGAAGGGGTGTGTGGTGTTTAGAAACAAACAGAAGAATGAAAACCAACAATGACGACCTGGGTCTACCTATAGTTTTTAGCCCCTTAGTTCAAGAAAGACTCACATATTGTCTTCATCTTAGCTTCTTAGAGGACGTATTATTTCTGTATTCTTATTTATGAATTCCTAGAGGTTTCATTTTCTTAATTCAGCAGATCAATTCAGTTGGCTCCTGAAAGGAATGTCTGTGAAAAATTGTTTCTAATATTTGAACCTTTCAAGGGTGTGCCATTTACAACATTTTCAAGATTCTACTCTAATGATGCTCCCCCATTAAATGATGAGTTAGTAATTATAACACCATCATAACACAGTCCCCCATTTTGCCAGCTAAAATACTTTGCATGGTTGGAAACACTCTGAATATAAAAGTAAACTGAATAACAGTTGCAGTTTGATAACTGAGAGACTCATAAGCATTCAGCGAATGCTTAGAAAAGCACAATATTTCAAAAATATAAGTGGGATTTACTTATTAAAGATGATTTTCATATCAGCACTGTTTACTAGGATATAGTAATTCCATGAGGATCATGTAATTTATTGGGCACTATGACCAGCTACTTTTATTTTTTGTTTTTTAAATAGGCTTTATTTTTTAGAGACATTTTAGGTTCATAGCATAATTGAGCAGAAAGTTCAGAGTTCCCATATACTCCTGCCCCCACACATAACCTCCACCATTATCAACATCCTCCACCAGAATGGTAAATCTTTTATAATCAATGAAACTACACTGATGCGTGATTATCATCCAGAGTCCCTAGTTTAGTTTAGGGTTCATTCTTGGTGGTGTACATTCTATAGATTTTGACAAATATATGACATATATCCACCCTTACAGTATCATATAGAAAAGTTTCACTGACTTCATCTGTGGTTTAAGAAGCCCTTCCGGTAATTCTTATGTACATTAAAATTTAACAACCATTTCATTACTAAATTTTAAACCTAAGTTGAAAAACATAGTCAAGAAATGAAGACTGTATTAAATCCTGCATCTAAACTGAAAGTGTACTGGATTTATCCTATTCTCTTATTTTATTGAAGTATAATTGATTTTTATTAGTTTCAGGTGTATAACAGGCATTCAGCATTTTATATTTTATTTAATAATGGCTATGTTTGCTTGTGCTATACAATATATCCTTGATACTTAATTTATTTTATACATGATAGCATGTATATCTTAATCCTATATACCTGCCTTGCCCCTCCGCATCACCCCTTCCCTGTTGGGAACCGCTGGTTTGTCCTCTATACCTGTGAGTCTGTTTGGTTTTTTTTTTAGATTTATTTTGTTTTATGTTTTTTTGGTTCCACATATAACAGGTAACATAGAGTATTTGTCTTTCTCTGTCTGACTTTCATTATATATATTTATACCAATATCCTTTTTATCCATTCATCTTTGATGGACACTTAGGTTGCTTCCATATCTTGGCTATTGAAGCAATGCTGCTATGAACATTTAGGAAGATGTATCTTTTTGAATTAGTGTTCTTACTCATTTGAGTAACTCCCATACTGTTTTCTGTAGTGAGGCAGTGGTAACCCACTCCAGTACTCTTGCCTGGATAATCCCATGGACGGAGGAGCCTGGTGGGCTACAGTCCATGGGGTTGCTAGGAGTCGGACACGACTGAGCGACTTCACTTTCACTTTTCATTTTCATGCATTGGAGAAGGAAATGGAAACCCACTCCAGTGTTCTTGCCTGGTGAATCCCAGGGACAGGGGAGCCTGGTGGGCTGCCGTCTATGGGGTCACACAGAGTCGGACACGACTGAAGCGACTTAGCAGTAGCAGCAGCAGCACCAACTTAAAGCACCAGCAACAGTATACTTGGGTACTTTTTTCTCCACATCCTTAACAACATTTGTTACTTGTAGACTTTTTGATGATAGCCATTCTGACAGATGTGAGGTGGTATCTGTTTATGGTTTTGATTTGCATGTTCTTGATAATTAGCAACGTTAAGCATCGTTTCACGTCTTATAGTTTCATGGATGGTTTCTTTTGCTGTGCAAAACTTCTTCAGTTTAATTAGGTCCCATTTGTTTATTTTTACTTTTGTTTCTTTTCTTTTGGAGACAGATCCAAAAAACATTGCAATGAATTATGTCCTGCATATTTTCCTCCAAAAGTTTTACAGTATTTGATCTTACATTTAGGTCTTTAATTCTTCTTGGTTTAGTTTTGTATATGGTGTTACAGAATGTTCAACTTAATATTTCACATGTAGCTGTTTTGGTGAGCTAAAACAAAAATTGAATTTTATTGAGGTATAGTTTTCATAGAATTAATCCCATTTATCTATATACTTTGAGGGTTTGACCAATATTCAAGTTAAGGGCTTCCTTCATAGCTCAGTGGTAGAGAACCTGCCTGCAATACAATGAGTTCAGTCCCTGAGTCGGGAAGATCCCCTGGAGAAGGAAATAGCAACCCACTCCAGTGCTCTTGCCTGGAGATCCCATGGACAGAGGAGTCTGGTGGACTGCCATCTGTGGGGTTGCACAGAGTCAGATATGACTGAAGTGACTTAGCAGCAGCAGCCAGTATTCTTGCCTGGGAAATCCCTTGGGCAGAGAAGCCTGGCGGGCTACAGTCCATGGGGTCATAAAAGAGTCAGACAAGACTTAGTGACTAAACAGCAAAAACAACTAAACCTCCCACTTGATATTTTATAATCTCTACCATCAACCCCCCCAGCCCATGTCAACTAGTAACCTGATTTACAACCTAGTCTTTTGTCTTTTCTAGGATATCATATATATGGTAATTTACAAAATAAAGCTTTTTTTGTGAATACATAGTATAAGACCTTAGAAATCCACCCATATTGTTACATATTTCAGATTTTATTTAAAACATCAGATCAGATCAGTCGCTCAGTCGTGTCCGACTCTTTGTGACCCCATGAATCACAGCACGCCAGGCCTCCCTGTCCATCACCAACTCCCGGAGTTCACTCAGACTCACGTCCATCGAGTCAGTGATGCCATCCAGCCATCTTATCCTCTGTTGTCCCCTTCTCCTCTTGCCCCCAATCCCTCCCAGCATCAGAGTCTTTTCCAATGAGTCAACTCTTCGCATGAGGTGGTCAAAGTACTGGAGTTTCAGCTTTATCATCATTTCTTCCAAAGAAATCCCAGGGCTGATCTCCTTCAGAATGGACTGGTTGGATCTCCTTGCAGTCCAAGGGACTCTCAAGAGTCTTCTCCAACACCACAGTTCAAAAGCATCAATTCTTTGGCGCTCAGCCTTCTTCACAGTCCAACTCTCACATCCATACATGACCACAGGAAAAACCATAGCCTTGACTAGATGAACCTTTGTTGGCAAAGTAATGTCTCTGCTTTTGAATATGCTATCTAGGTTGGTCATAACTTTCCTTCCAAGGAGTAAGCGTCTTTTAATTTCATGGCTGCAGTCACCATCTGCAGTGATTTTGGAGCCCCCCAAAATAAAGTCTGACACTGTTTCCACTGTTTCCCCATCTATTTGCCATGAAGTGATGGGACCGGATGCCATGATCTTTGTTTTCTGAATGTTGAGCTTTAAGCCAACTTTTTCACTCTCCTCTTTCACTTTCATTAAGAGGCTTTTTAGTTCCTCTTCACTTTCTGCCATAAGGGTGGTGTCATCTGCATATCTGAAGTTATTGATATTTCTCCCGGCAATCTTGATTCCACCTTGTGTTTCTTCCAGTCCAGCGTTTCTCATGATGTACTCTGCATATAAGTTAAATAAGCAGGGTGACAATATACAGCCTTGATATACTCCTTTTCCTACTTGGAACCAGTCTGTTGTTCCATGTCCAGTTCTAACTGTTGCTTCCTGAACCTGCATACAAATTTCTCAAGAGGAAGATCAGGTGGTCTGGTATTCCCATCTCTTTCAGAATTTTCCACAGTTTATTGTGATCCACACAGTCAAAGGCTTTGGCATAGTCAATAAAGCAGAAATAGATGTTTTTCTGGAACTCTCTTGCTTTTTCCATGATCCAGCGGATGTTGGCAATTTGATCTCTGGTTCCTCTGCCTTTTCTAAAACCAGCTTGAACATCAGGAAGTTCACGGTTCACATATTGCTGAAGCCTGGCTTGGAGAATTTTAAGCATTATTTTACTAGCGTGTGAGATGAGTACAATCGTGCAGTAGTTGGAGCATTTTTTGGCATTGCCCTTCTTTGGGATTGGAATGAAAACTGACCTTTTTTTAAAAATTTTATTTTATTTAACTTTACAATATTGTATTGGTTTTGCCATGTATCAAAGTGAATCTGCCACAGGTATACATGTGTTCCTTTTCCAGTCCTGTGGCCACTTCTGAGTTTTCCAAATTTGCTGGCATATTGAGTGCAGCACTTTCACAGCATCATCTTTCAGGATTTGGAATAGCTCAACTGGAATTCCATCACCTCCACTAGCTTTGTTCATAGTGATGCTTTCTAAGGCCCACTTGACTTCACATTCCATGATGTCTGGCTCTAGGTCAGTGATCACACCATCGTGATTATCTGGGTCGTGAAGATCTTTTTTGTACAGTTCTTCTGAGTATTCTTGCCATCTCTTCTTAATATCTTCTGCTTCTGTTAGGTCCATACCATTTCTGTCCTTTATCGAGCCCATCTTTGCATGAAATGTTCCTTTGGTATCTCTGATTTTCTCAAAGAGATCTCTAGTCTTTCCCATTCTGTTGTTTTCCTCTATTTCTTTGCATTGATCGCTGAAGAAGGCTTTCTTATCTCTTCTTGCTATTCTTTAAATATTTAAAATATTTAATTTTAAAACATGGCTCACTCTTTTTTAGCATTCCATTTCATGTACGTATGATAATTTGTTTACTATTCACCACTTAAGGGACATGTGGGTTATTTCCAGCTTTTGACTCTTATGGATAAAAGTACTAAGCATTTATGTATGTATTATCATTTCTCTTGCTTGAATACCTACAAAGAATTTCTGTCTAATTTATTTTATAAGAAACTATCAACCAGTTTCCCCAAATGACTATAGCATTTTGCATTCCCACTAACCTATTTTTCAAATATCATTTCATGTAACTGTGATAATCTATTTCCATGTATTCTTTTTAATCCTGCTGAAGAATCAGAACCTATAATCTTAGATGGATAAAGACAAATAATTGAGGTCCTAATGTTAGAATGTTTGAAATTGGGACGGCTCTGGAAAAATAGGAATGCTTAATCGGCCATCTGTGGCTCACCAGAATGTCTTCCAAACAGTAGACAAACATGTCTGCTGGGAGATATGTCTTTCTTACAAACACTTTTTTGTTTGTAATAGTCCTCATAAAAAGCATTATCCTAATAAACACTGTTTATTATCTTAACAAACACTGTTCACCTTAACTTCTTAGCATTCTAGCTACTTCCCTCACCTCTTGGAACACTTGCTTGCTACCTCCCCTTTATATTCAATATACAACCAAATATAAACTTGACTGTCAACTGAAACTCATGTTTATTTAATCTTTAACAATTTATAAAATTAAAAATAAGCAGTGAAACTGAGCAATACATATCTGCAGGTATATGTATAGATATACCTCATTTCAATTCAGTCGCTCAGTCATGTATGACTCTTTGTGACCCCATGGATTGCAGCATGCCAGGCTTCCCTGTCCATCACCAACTCCCAGAGCTTGCTTAAACTCATGTCCCTTGAGTCAGTGATAACATCCAACCATCTCATCCTCTGTCATCCCTTTTTCCTCCTACCTTAAATCTTTCCCAGCATCAGGGTCTTTTCCAGTGAGTCAGTGCTTCCCATCAGGTGGACAGAGTATTGGAGCTTCAGCTTCAGCATCAGTCCTTCCAATGAATATTCAAGACTGATTTCCTTTAGGACTGACTGGCTTGATCTCCTTGCAGTCCAGGGGAATCTCAAAAGTCTTCTCCAACACCACAGTTGAAAAGCATCAATTCTTCAGCGCTCAGCTTTCCTTATAGTCCAACTCTCACATCCATACATGACTACTGGAAAAACATTAGTTTTGACTAGAGGGACCTTTATTGGCAAAGTAATGTCTCTGCTTTTTAATATGCTGTCTAGTTTGGTTATAACTTTTCCTACAAGGAGCAAGTGTCTTTTAACTTCATGGCTGCAATCATAATCTGCAGTGATTTTGGAGCCTCAAAAATAAAGTCAGCCACTGTTTCCCTATCTATTTGCCATGAAGTGATGGAGCCAGATGCCATGATCTTAGTTTTCTGAGTGTTGAGTTTTAAGCCAACTTTTTCACTCTCCTCTTTCACTTTCATCAAGAGTCTCTTTAGTTCCTCTTCGCTTTCTGCCATAAGGTTGGTGTCATCTGTGTATCTGAGGTTATTGATATTTCTCCATGCAATCTTGCTTCCAGCTTGTGCTTCATCCAGCCTGGCATTTTGCATGATGTACTCTGCATATAAGTTAAATAAGCAGAGTGACAATAGATAGCCTTGACGTACTCCTTCCCAATTTGGAATCAGTCCATTGTTTCATGTTCAGTTGTAACTGTTACTTCTTGACCTGCACACAGATTTCTCAGGGGACAGGTCAGGTGGTCTGGTATTCCCATCTCTTGAAGACTTTTCCAGTTTGTTGTGATCCACACAGTCAAAGGCTTTGGTGTAGTCAGTAGAGCAGAAGTAGATATTTTTCTGGAATTTTCTTGCTTTCTTGATGATCTAACGGATGTTGGCAATTTGAACTCTGATTCCTCTGCCTTTTCTAAATCCAGCTTAACCATCTGGAAATTTATGTATCATGTTATGTTGAAGCCTGGCTTGGAGAATTTTGAGCATTGCTTTGATACTGTGTGAGATGAGTGCAATTGTATGGTAGTTTGAACAATCTTTTGCATTGCCTTTCTTTGGGATTGGAATGAAAACTGATGTTTTCCAGTCCTGTGGCCACTGCTGAATTTTCCAAATTTGCAGGCATTACTGAGTGCAGCACTTTTACAGCATCATCTTTCAGGATTTGAAATAGCTCAACTGGAATTCCATCACCTTCACTAGCTTTTTTCATAGTGATGCTTCCCTAAGGCTCACTTGACTTCACATTCCAGGATGTCTGGCTCTATGTGGGTGATCACACCATCATAGTTACCTGGGTTATGAAGACCTTTTTTGTATAGTTCTTCTGTGTATTCTTTCCACCTCTTCTTAATATCTTCTACTTCTGTTAGGTCCATACCATTTCTGTCCCTTATTGTGCCCATCTTTGCATGAAGTGTTCCCTTGGTATCTCTAATTTTCCTGAAGAGATCGCTAGTTTTTCCCCTTCTATTATTTTCCTCTATTTCTTTGCATTGATCCCTGAGGAAGGCTTTCTTATCTGTCCTTGCTTTTCTTTGGAATTCTGCATTCAAATGAGTTTATCTTTCCTTTTCTCCTTTGCTTTTTGCTTCTCTCCTTTTCACAGCTATTGTAAGGCCTCCTCAGACAACCATTTTGCCTTTTGCATTTCTTTTTCTTGGGGATGGTGTTTATCTCTGCCTCCTGTACAATGTCACATACCTCCGTCCATAGTTCTTCAGGCACTCTGTCTATCAGATCTAAACCCTTGAATCTGTTTTCCCAGTTTTACTATATAATCATAAGGGGTTTGATTTAGACCATACCTGAATGGTCTAGTGGTTTTCCCTACTTTCTTCAATTTAAGTCTGAATTTGCCAATAAGGACTTTATGATCTGAGCCACAGTCAGCTCCTCGTCTTGTTTTTGCTGACTGTGTAGTGCTTCCATCTTTGACTGCAAAGAATATAATCAGTCTGATATCAGTATTGACCATCTGTGATGTCCATGTGTAGAGTCTTCTCTTGTGTTTTTGGAAGAGGATGTTTGTTATGACCAGTGTGTTTTCTTGGCAAAACTGTTTGCCTTTGCCCTGCTTCATTTTGTAATCCAAGGCCAAATTTGCCTGTTACTCCAGGTGTTTCTTGACTTCCAGTCCCCTATAATGAAAAGGATATCTTTTGCGTGTTAGTTCTAGAAGGTCTTGTAGGTCTTCATAGTACTGTTCAACTTCAGCTTCTTCAGCGTTACTGATTGGGGCATAGACTTGTATTACTGTATTATTGAATGGTTTGCCTTAGAAACCAACAGAGATTTCTGTCATTTTTGAGATTGCATCCAAGAACTGCATTTTGGACTCTCTTGTTGACTATGAAAGCTACTCCATTTCTTCTAAGGGATTCTTGCCCACAGTATTAGATATAATGGTCATCTGAGTTAAATTCACCTATTCCTATCCATTTTAGTTCACTGTTTCCGAAAACATTGATGTTCATTCTTGCCATCTCCTGTTTGACCACTTCCAATTTACCTTGATTCATGGACCTAACATTCCAGGTTTCTATGTATTATTGTTCTTAAAGCATCAGATTTTTTACTTCCACCACCAGTCACATCAACAACTAGGTGGTTGTTTTTTGCTTTGGGTCTGTCTCTTCATTCTTTCTGGAGTTATTTCCCCACTGATCTCCAGTAGCATATTGGGAAAATACCAACCTGGGAGTTCATCTTTCAGTGGGTATGCCTAGATGACTCATTCTGTGTGTGTGTGAATTTTGCGGGGGAGGGTTGAGGAGAGGAACAATAAGCCACTTTCTTTAAATATTACCTTTTAAACAGTACACTTCTTTGAACAGGTTTCGGTTTTTTCTTCCTGCCTAGAATAGCTGGATGTCTGACTCCCAAAGCAGAGATTAAGCTTTTCTCTTTCACTTCTAGACTAGTTGAACTCTTTTTTTGTTTGGCTGCAAAGTTCATTCTTGCGCAGTTAAAGGAATTTTAATCTTGACATTTGAAAATGTAAATGAAATTAAGTCTCTAATTCATGTTTTTGTTCTTACAGTCAAAAAAAATTCAGTCCCAGCTGAAGGAGCTTCGTTATGGGAAGAAGGATTTATTATTTAAGGTAAGCATCTTTCTCCCTACTTCCTCCAGCTGGCTGGTTCAATACCTAAACTATAATACTATTTAGCTTAAATTTAATTTCCAGGTTTTCACAGGAATTAGAGTTATATTTGACTGAATTGAAGGTGCTTTCATTTTATTGCCTACTTAATTAATGGAGATAAATACAGATATGGTTTCCTGGGTACATTCTTAATCAAAGGCAGACTTCATTTCAAGGTGTTTAAAGCCTCTTTGTAAACTTCAATTACTGTAATTCAACATTGAGGAATACTGCCTTTCAGAATGCTTTTACATTACAGTGAGCATATATTGAACACTTTTCAAGAGATCAGGTTCACTGGTGACCTACATTCTTGACTTTCAGAGATCCCTGCATTAGTCTCTTTATTATAATCTTTATATTTAATCATGGTTGATTGATTTTCATTATTTATACTTTCCTTTACAAGACTGTAGGTAGACATCTATCACAAACTATGGTTATGGTTAACTGACTAATGGCCTCCAAAATATATCCATTGCTAATCCCTAGAACCTGTGAATGTGATATTTTATGGCAAAAGAGACTTTACAGATGTCATTAAGTTAAGGATCTTGAGGTGGGAAGATTATCCTAAGTTATCTAGGTGTATACTGAGTATATTGCACACGTTTTTAATAAGAGTAATACAGGATGGCTTAAGTAAAAAAAAAAAAAAAAAAAAAAACGGATTATGTAACCTTTGGAGAAGTTGGAGGAGGAAAGACAATGCAAAGGATTTTCCCACATAGCCTCTGGGATAAACAGCCCTTTCAACACTGATGTTGCTCGTAAAATTCATTTCAAACTTCTGACTTTCCAAACTCTTAAGAGAATAAGTTGTGTTGTTTAAGTCACTGAGATCAAAGTAGTTTGTTATAGCAGCAAAAAGAAACTAATACAGATACTTCCTTTTATCTCCCTTGAGCAGAGAAGCTGAGCCTTTACTTGTGCTTGTGGTACACCTGCATTCCCAAATGCAGTAGATAATAGAATATTAGGCTTTTCGTACTAGGAATAATACTTTGTTTAATAAGTAAATGTAAATTAATTTGTGTGTAATATCTGTTTTTCAAAAATGTTTCCACTACAGTGATCATTCCAATCTATCTTCAGGTTTAATTTGAGATAATTCTTCATGTTATTTAATGTTTGGAAAATTCTTTAGTTTTTCTGTTGAAAACAGTAAAAAATAACTTCTCACTTTTCTCTGACACATTTACTTTTGGATTAGAGTCATACAAAGGTGTTCCTATGATGAGAACCAATATTTATTAAATTCTTATTCCATGCAAGTCATGAATCTGGGAATATTTTACCATTCAGTCATTCATAAACATGCTTCCTGTCATTCCTTTAACCTCTTTTATAACAAAATGTTCTTTAGCACACCAAGGAAAATGTGAATTAATTCTCATTAATGCTCTCTGACTCTCAGCCCTCTGCTCATTGTATATGATAGATAAAAGAGGAAAATCCAAGGTATTAATGTTTTCCTGTGTACCATCAATCTTTCATACTGAGACTCGCGCTCAGGGTATCTTGACTGTTACATTCAGCTCAGCTTTAGCTTTTTGCAGTCATCAACAACAAATAATTGAAATTGGGGGAAAAAACACAACTGTGTGTGCATGTTTATATTTGCAAAGAAATGTCTAGTTGTTTGATTTGCTCAACACAATAAGATTAGGAATATAATAAAAAAAATTCCAAGCTCCCTAGAGCTGGTAAGTTTGCGGTATTAGGCTGGGAGATTTATGTAAAGATAGAAGATCATATGAGGCTTTTTAAATTTTTTGAATATCAATTCTCAAATTGAAGAGTTAGAAAAGTTTGGAGAAAAGAATAGGAAGATCCAATAATTTTCCATGATTTACTTCTTTGTTGTATGACAGCTCTTTGGGCTTCCCTGGTGACTCAGATGGTAAAGAATTGACTACAATGCAGGAGACCCAGGCTCAGTCCCTGGGTCAGAGAGACTCCCTGGAGAAGGGAATGGCTACCCACTCCAGTATTCTTGCCTGGAGAATGCCATGGACAGAGGAGCCTGGCAGGTTATAGTCCATAGGGTTGCAAAGAGTTAGGCATGACTGAGTGACTAACAAATTCACTTTTTTCAAATATAGATTAGTAATTTATCAACTTTCAGAAATTACCCAAATCAGGATTTGTTGAAAATGTGAGACATTATTTGTAAGCCGTGTTATTTTATGTCAGTTTGAGAAGAACACTTATACATGAAATCAGGTGGATTGCATATGAATAGACCATGAAGTTGCATAAATTAGAATGTCATCCCATATTCCCTTCCCAAACAATTTAATCTCTAGATTTTTATTACATCCAATAGCAGGAGGTCTAGAAGCATGGCAATTTTTTAGCTAAATTAGCTTATTTAGTAGCTAAACTATGTTAGCAAGGACCCGGAGTTGTTTGTCTATATTTCAGACTTTTTCATATCATGATAACTGACTTGTTCTAAACTTTAATTCCTCATTGTACAATGATAGTGTCTAAAGATCTATGTCACTGTGTACAGAGTCAAAGAAAAGGGTGTGGGGGAAACATTTGTTCTTAAGTGTCATAATTTTTATAAAGGAAGTACATTTTTAAGAAGTCTCCCCAAACTTGGGTGTGCATCTATGTATAAAAGTGAGACTTAAGTGTTTTCAACTTCTATTGTGAAAAACTGCTTTTTTTTAAGAAACCTAAATTGTTAATGGAGAACCACCCAGACAATTTCTGCTGTAAGGTACTCATTCACTCATCTTGGGACAGCTTACATTTATATCATCTCATTTGCTAACTTTTGTATTAACAGTGCACATTTTAGGTATTGTATAAACATGTTAATTGAATGAATGAAAACATACCTACATATGTACATGTACATGAATATGTAGGCCAGGGCAGTAGATAGTAGAAACATTATAATTTTGTGACCAGAATCTATCCATGCACTCATTCAAATGAGTCCACAAAATATTTTTGGTAATAACTTGCTGAATCTTGAGATAAGTAGTAGAATATTTTATTTCCCTGAAGTAGTTTCCTGAGCATCTATTCAATTTTGAATAGATTTGATGGTTTTTAGTGAAGATAATATGTGAAGGAGCAGTGCTTACCACTAAAGCACATGAATTTTATCTTAAAAATAATGGAATGTGCTGACAGTTGCAAGGCAGGTTGATAAATTCAGTGTCCTTATTAATGTTTGAGGGCTGACTTTTGACTGAGGAAGGCAGCCAGCAGCAGTAAACATTCTATATTAAGGAAAGAAGTGAGGATCTGCAGATTATTTGCCCAGGACTTGAGTACTTTTTATCCTCCTTAATTCAATTTGGAGTTGACATTCTCTGGAATACCTATGCTCCATTGTGCTATTCTGTTTTACTTTTACATATATCTATTTTTTTAATTTCTATAGCATTATTTTCTCATTATAGAAAAATGTCAAAACATGTCTAAATGTATAAGGCCAAACAAACAAATAAAAGCCCCAAACACTTAAAACCCATCACTTGGAACATACTCAATATTTTGAAATTTTTATTTAAATAAATAAATATTAAGAAAGAATTTTTTTTTAAGTAGCCCAAACCAAAGGTGCTGTGTAATTTATATTCAATTTCTATATGTACTATAGGGTTTATAAAATATTTAACAATTATTTTATTTTTCACTTTTTCTAACTTAGTATTCATATTCTATATTATTTTTATATCACTATTTAGTTCCTTTTGTATTAGGCATATCTGCTTTGTGATTAATATATGTATCTGTTAATAATAATAATATGTACATTATATACATTCTGCTTTTTTACATAATTTATAAAGGTATCTTTTATTTACAAAACAGAAACACACTCACAGACTTACAGAACACACTTAAGGTTACAGGGTGGAAGAGGAGGGAGGGAAGAGATGGGGAGTTTGGAACTGACATGCACACGCTGCTATATTTCAAATGGATAACCAACAAGGACCTTCTGTTGGTTATAGCACAGGGAACTCTGTTCAATATTATTTAACAACCTAAATGGGAAAAGAATTTGAAAAACAATAGATACATGTATATATATATAACTGAATCACTTTGATGTATACCTGAAACTAACACAACATTGTTAATCGACTATACTCCAACACAAAATGAAAAGTTTTAAAACTGTGTATTATGACAAAAATTGTGTATTACAATTTTAATTCATGCTTTGATGAAAAATGTTTTCTTATTTTTAACTTGAGGTATAGTTTTTATTGAACATGTATCCAACTATAAAGTAATTCACTAAAGTTATTGAAAAATTGTAATGTTATTGATACCTGATATACATTATTTTTGGATTTGGATTTTTAACTTGAATGGAGGGTAGCTGACAAAAATAATCACATATATTTAAAGGATACAACATGATTTGATACACATATACAGTGTGGGATGATTATCAAGATTAACTAACAACCCTCACCTCACATAGTTAACTGTTTTTCTGTATGTATAAGAGAGTGATTTAGATCTACTCTCAGCAGTTCTGAATGATACAATACCCCATTGTTAACCATAGTTCCCTATCCCATCAGTGTATTAAGAAAAAAAAATGTATTTAATTAAGGCTTTTTTGGACATATCCAGAGAACTGGGCATTCTCATTAAGGAAACAAGAATAAATGAAAGAGGCTTCTGGTGGCACAGACAGTAAAGAATCCACCTGCAATGCAAGAGACTCAGGTCGGATCCGTGGATCGGGAAGATCTCCTGGAGAAGGGAATAACTGCTCCCTCCAGTATTCTTGCCTGGAGAATCCCATGGACAGAGGAGCCTGGTGGGCTACAGTCCGTGGGTTCGCAAAGAGTTGCACACAACTGAATGACTTAACACTTAAGTAAATATATTGGTCTACTGAGGCTGACATAAATAGTAACTTGGACCCAGTGGCTTAAGAACAAAAATTTATTTTCTCACTTTCTAAAGGCTGGAAAGTCTGGGATAAGTCTGACAGGTTTCTGTTAGAAACCTGTGTCCTCACATGGAGGAGAGCTAACGAGCTCTCTGATGTCTCTCCTTACAAGGACACTAATTCTACAATATCAGGGTCCCACCCATATGACCTCATTTAACCTTAATGACCTCCTTATAGGTCCAGTCTTCAAGTACAGTCACATTGAGGGTTAGGCTGTCAACATGAGTTTAGGGGAGACAGTTCAGTTCATGGCAGTGATTAAGTAATACATAAAATAAAGCAGTAACAAACCTTGAGAAATTATAAAATGAAAATTACTGTTTTAATTTGCCATAAAAATGATTGCTGGGCAATTTAAACATTTACTTTGAAACGTAATCCATTTAATTTCATTTATCAATACTTACTTTTTGTTGTTGTTATTTGGGTCATTTCAAAACAATTTACATTAATGTTTCCTCAGTTCAGTCTCTCAGTCACGTCCAACTCTTTGTGACCCCATGAACCGCAGCACGCTAGGCCTCCCTGTCCATCACCAGCTCCTGGAGTCCACCCAAACCCATGTCCATTGAGTTGGTGATGCCATCCGTTCATGCCTCAAAATAAGTCTATGATCACTCAGGGTATGTGACACTGTCACCTTATCATGTATCAGAAAAACAAGACCAAGAGAAGGTAAAAGACTTGTCTGAAATAATAGAACTAGTAAGTGGCAGAGTGTTATTCTAATCTAAGTCCTGTGACTCCACTATGTCACATTTTTCACAGTTATATTTCTACTTTGATTCTTGGGGGGATTTATAGATTATACTTTTCAGAACTATTTTCTACTGTACTCAAAAATTAAAAGGGCACATAGAAAACAGACTTGTGGACACAGTGGGGGAAAGAGAGGATGGTACAAATTTAAGAAAGTAGCATTGACATATATAAACTAAATATATATATCAGATCAGATCAGATCAGTCGCTCAGTCGTGTCCGACTCTTTGTGACCCCATGAATCACAGCACGCCAGGCCTCCCTGTCCATCACCAACTCCCGGAGTTCACTCAGACTCACGTCCATCGAGTCAGTGATGCCATCCAGCCATCTCATCCTCTGTCGTCCCCTTCTCCTCCTGCCCCCAATCCCTCCCAGCATCAGAGCCTTTTCCAATGAGTCAACTCTTCGCATGAGGTGGCCAAAGTACTGGAGTTTCAGCTTTAGCATCATTCCTTCCAAAGAAATCCCAGGGCTGATCTCCTTCAGAATGGACTGGTTGGATCTCCTTGCAGTCCAAGGGACTCTCAAGAGTCTTCTCCAACACCACAGTTCAAAAGCATCAATTCTTTGGCGCTCAGCCTTCTTCACAGTCCAACTCTCACATCCATACATGACCACAGGAAAAACCATAGCCTTGACTAGATGAACCTTTGTTGGCAAAGTAATGTCTCTGCTTTTGAATATGCGATCTAGGTTGGTCATAACTTTCCTTCCAAAGAGTAAGCATCTTAAATATATATAGAGACATATATAAAATAAATAAATAGTGGGAAGTTGCTGTATAACGCAAGGAGCCTAGCCTGGCACTCTGTGAACTGGAGGGGTGGTATGTGGGGTAGAGAGGCTCAAAAGGACGGAGATACATATATATATATATATATATATATATATATGTATATATATATATATATAATTATGACCAGTTTGCTTTATTGCAAGACAGAAACCAACACAACATTGTAAAGCAATTACCCTCCAATTAAAAAATATTTTAAATTTAAAAAGTATTAAAAAGGCAAATATGCATAGATGGAAATATAACTTGTCCACATAAAAATAATCTGTCAGAAACTAATATTCAATGCATTTGCTTGAAAATATAATGATTTTTATTACAAAAATAAGATGTTTTCAGTTTAGAATTGGTAGTTGCTTAAAACAGCAGATTCTTTTCTAACTCCCTATATTCGTATTATCTACTCTACTAGTTTTTAAAACTACAGTATTGTTTTAAAAGTATGTTCTGTGGTTAAAAAAGGAGAAATTTAATTGACCTTGCCCAAATCAACCCAACTTTTCAGACTTGCTCCTCCCCCATGCTTTAAAACATAAAGCCAACTAGCCTGACTTATTTTCTTATTGTTCACCAGATAATGGAATATATATGCATGTTTAAATGTTTTAAATATATGCATGTTTCTTAGCAGAAGTCATATCAAATTTAAGTCTACTAAACTTTAATTTTTCTCCAAAAATTATATTCCAAATACTGAAAGTCACTAAAAGTGCAGGACTTTAAAAGAAGCCAAATGCAGAACTTTATAAAGTGACTTACTGTGATTACAGAACTTCAGTCTAAGTTCCAGACTTCATGTTCATTCAGTCCTCTAAAATTATTGGTTGAGAACGCATTATCTGTCAGGCACTGAGCAAAGTGGGTTTTTTCCATTTGACCAAGATTCCTTCACACTTCAAAGGGATTTAAAGTCAGTGGATGAATTTCAGGACGATATTGATTCCTCAGAATTTTTTCATAATTCTTATAGATTTGCATATGGCACTTTTCTTGGAGAGGAGCTTATATAATTTATTAGATTATCAAATGATTTATACATATCCAAAAGTTAACAGTTTAGGAATCATTGCTCTACATCCTGGCCCTCACCTTCTACCACGTTAAGCATGTTTAGGCAGTGATAAGCAGAGCCATCTCTGGCTGTTATTGAGAATATTGTGCTTATTCCAAGTTTCTGTGTTTTCTTTCTTTGTTCACTTATTAGAAAACTCAGGTGTGTTCTATAACTGCCAGGTTGATTCTGTTAGAAATTATTTTTATAAAATTTCTATAACTTTAAATAATATTTTTAAATTTTACCACTTTAATCACATTTTATCATTAATTCATAATTTGAATAAAAAGTTATGGCCTATCACATAGGAAAATAAAACACGTTAAGTGGCTTAAGCCAGGTATTGTAAATACATTTTAAAAAAGTGAATCTCTGTGTGTGTCCCCACCGCATACCCTGTGCCTGCCTATCTTTTACCTTGCTAATGATTCATGGGGTTCTTTTCCATTGAGCTTAGATCTAGTCTGGGCATCATTCTCATTCCAAGCAACTCCTAAATGTTAGTCACAGTTGGTATCTATCTGCCATCCCTGAATGAGCTCTAACTATTTTGCATGTAGCCAGTCTCCAGTTTCTAGAAAGAGACTCTGCGGTATTTGCTCACTATTTCCCTACCATTGTAGCAAATGACAACCATTACACGTTGCAAAGTCTTTGTACAGAAAAGGTCTAAAGGCTAAGGAATTTAGGGAATAAGTGAAAGTGAAGTCCCTCAGTCGTGTCTGACTCTTTGCGAACTCATGGACCTACCAGCCTCCGCGGTCCATGGAATTTTCCAGGCAAGAATACTGGAGTAGGCTGCCATTTCCTTTTCCAGGGGATCTTTGCAACCCAGGGATCAAACCCAGGTCTCCTGCATTGCAGACGGATGCTTTACCATCTGAGCCACTAGGGAAGCCCACTTAGGGAATAAGGCATAAGTGTGAATCTTTCTGCAAAAAATCTAAGTGAGTACAATGAACTTTAGACCCGCCCTAGAACATTTCTTCTTGGGTCTAAGATACTAGAATGAGCCTTGAACTGCTGACCTTTGCTACCCCTTCTTCTTCTATCCATAATTTTCCATATATGTCTGGGTTTATCAAACTATCCTCCCACTGTGAGTGGCCCTCAGTCTTTGCTAGGTTCAGCTGACTTGGCACAGGTACCTGCTTGGATCATATATAGAACAATGGCATCATGAGACCTTTGGGAAAAATCACCTTTTTCTGTGGCACTTGACAGGGAGACTGCTATTTCAGTTCTAGGCACAACAGCCAGCAATTGCTGCACTCCTTTCTTTAGGTCCTAAATAAATGCTTCTATTTTAAGTACATTTAAACATTTTTTTTTTTTCAGTGAGAGACATCAGTTTCTTCTGAGTAGTCTAAAAGTTCAACCTGTACTTCTGATCAGAAGTTGTCTTAAGTTCTGAAATTATAGATTAGCAATTATAACCTTTCATAGAGTCAATTTGAGCATTAGGCGTACTGCTCAAGGACATGTGCCATCCCCAGATAGCTTTTCATCTCTAATTAAAATAGAAAGCAATTACAATACTATCTCTGTGCTAAACATAATTCTTTATTTTGAATATAAAATGAAAAGAACAATGAAGAAAACACACAGCAATTTCATGCATCATACAGTTTTTAAATGCCTTGTTTTCTATATCCTTTATCTTAACAGTGAAGCCAACCATAATTTTAGAAAACAAGGGCAGATTTTTGTTCTCCTTTGAGTACTTCTTTTGGTAAGACATTTAGATGTTCTCCTTTGTCTCGGCAGGAGACATTTAAGAAGCATATTTGTGAACCTAACTTTTCATTCCATTTCATTTCATTTCACTGCTGTTGCTCAGTTACTAGGATGTTTCTTAAACTACGCATAATAAAAAAGAAGAAAACAGTTACCTCTGAAGGTAATTGAATGGAAAGCTGCTGCAACAGAAACAATTTAGAATAATTTTAAATAGGAAAATTCTCCATAAACTTCATAGTTTATGAAAAGGAATATGCTGCTTATGAAGGCAAGAGCAGAATCTGTTAGTAGTGCATCCTGGGAGTCGTCTTCTGTATCTTCTTCCCTACTATTGTCATTCTAACTTAACAAACCCCATTTGAAAAACATATCAGATTAACTTGTTACATAAATTTTCAACAATATAGAGCCTTCACATTAGAAGGATCCTGTAACACACCGAACTCCAGTTCTTGCACAGTATTGGCTATTATCCCTAATATAATGATTCCCTGGTGGCTCAGTGGTAAAGAATCCACCTGCAATGGAGGAGACAAGGGTTCGATCCCTGGGTTGGGACGATCTCCTGGAGGAGGAAATGGCCACCCACTCTTAATATTCTTGCCTGGAAGAATTCCATGGACAGAGGAGTCTGGTTGGCTGTAGTCCATGAGGTCACAAAGAGTCAGACACGACTGAGCACACACACACGTCCCTAAAGGCATTGACTCTGCTTGTAAATGTCCAGTGATTAGGGTTCACAACATTCCAAAGCAGGTGTTTTCCTTCTTACAGAATTCTGATTATCAAAGAATCCCCTTCTCACACTCAAGTGTATTTTCTTTATATACCTGATTCCCACAGAGATGCCAAGCTCATTCTAATAAGTTATGTATTTTTCCCCCACAGTCTCCTCTTGTGGTTTCTTCCTTATTCTTTGTCTCTAATTGCCCTTTCTATTCTTCATGCCCTCACCACTAAGACGCCTTCAGAAGGAGAATTTCATTATATGATGTAATTGTTTCTCAGTCTGAAAAATATTTGTGGTTTCTTAACCAAGAGTAGAACTCAGTTTACTGCTAGTGATGAAATAACCTGGGGAGGTGAAGTGGGGTGCATTATTTGAGTAGGCAATGAAACTCATTTCAATGCTCAGAATTCATGCTCCTTAAGCCAAAGCCACCATTTACAGTCACTAGCACACATTTTTCAGTTTTCTTCCCAATCACGTAATCTCTTCCTTTTTTCTTATTGAGGCATACTTGACAAATGACAGTGTGTTGGTTTCAGGAGTACAACATAGTGATCTGATATTTGTATATGCCACAAAGTGATCCGCAGAGTAAGTCTAGTATATATCCATCACCATAAATAATTGCAGTGTGTGTGTGATAAGATCTTTTAAGGAAGATTTATTCTCTTAAAAACTTTTAAATATCCAATTCAGTCTTACTAACTATAGTCACCATGCTATGCATGGCAACCCCATGACTTTTTTTTTTTCAAGTTCTATTTTTTTAATAAGATAGAATAACATTTACTTTTTAAATAAAAGCGATACACAATAAACCTAAAAATACAAAATAAAGTCACAATTTTTCTGGGAGTTTGTACCATATGGCTCCCTTTACCTATTTCATCCACCTCCCATCCACTGCCTCCAGCAACCACCAATAATCTTCTCTTTTGTGAAACCATGATTAGCATATCCTCCCATCCTGCCCCAACCATTGCTACTCCACTCCTCTAGAAGTAGAGTATGAAGAATCCCTGAGGCTGGAAAAATCCATATGGGATATATTATATATGTGTAGAAACTCTATAATTATGTAATATTTGGGGTGAAATCTTTTAGCTTATTCAGTGCTTCTTGCAGCAAGTTAGATAAAACTTGGCACAATTAAGAAACACTTACTGTGGGGCCTAAGAGTGCTTTGCAGGCTACAAGAGAAAGAGAAAACAGCACAGCTAAGACTCGTTTACAACTTTGACCAATCTATGTGTAAAAAGTCTTATGTCAACCCTAAGCATCATCTACTGAATATTTATTTTGTGTATTTCTTCTTCCTTAGTGAATGTAGCTTGATGTGACAAAAATAGTATGTGCTTGCAGTTAGGGGATCTGTGTTCTTTATTATTTCTTTCCCTTGAAAGTGAAAGTCGCTCAGTTGTGTCCGACTCTTTGCGACCCATGGAATATAGTCCATGGAATTCTGCAGGCCAGAATACTGGAGTGGGTAGCCTTTCCTTTCTCCAGGGAACCTTCCCAACCCAGGGATCGAAGCCAGATCTCCCATGTTGCAGGCAGATTCTTTACCAGCTGAGCCACAAGGGAAGCCCAAGAATACTGGAGTGGGTAGCTTATCCTCACACTGGGGTCTCCTGCATTGCAGGCGAATTCTTTACCAACTGAACTATCAGGGAAGCATCTTTCTCTTACCTGGAAATTAAGGTTAATTAGTCACATAGCCTTGTTGGGTATCAATTCTGTCAGTAAACTGTGGATAAGATCAATACACACACTTCAGAGGTATTTAATAGGATCAAATGAGATTGTATATCAAGTTAATTCTGTAAAATATCTTATAACCATTCCATTATCAATGAGTTGTTTTTGTCTTTTATTTCCAGAGGGAAATATATTTTTTTAGATAATACTAGATCACTTTTTCAGAGTGAAACTATTGTTCTTAGTTGCATTCAAGAATTATGTCATAACTTTTCGACTCAAACCTTCATGCTTTGTAGTCCCCAGCATATATAAAACTTTATGATATAGAGTTGTTTGGGAAGCCTGGAGAAGAACAGTTAGTTCATTTTCTTCGTTTTAGGCAAATGTGTGTGTATACAAACACAGACACATACACATATATACAAAGGCAAAAGGATCTTCAGAACATTCTAGAGAGATCTCATATTTTTAAAGTATTTATATAGTAATGAAATACTAAATGATAAAGCCTTTTAGAAATGAAATTGTTGGGATACATTTTTTTCCTAATAAAGTTTTACATAAGTTTTTTTATTTTAAAAAAATGGGATGTAGAGACCAAGAACTAGATGCAATTTCTTAATATAATTGCACTTGACCATTGTTTGGAACAGAGATGGGAAAGATGATAGTCGTCTTCTTTCAAACTGCCTTTAACGTATTGTTTATGGGAATAATAAATGGAGATTGTCTCTACTCTAATCTCATTAGTTAGTTATGTAAGAAGCCTTTGCTTTAAATAATTTGGTTTCTTGCTTGGTTTTTATCTTGGACAAATTTGATATGCTGATATACTGATAATTTATTCATTAAAATCTATAAAATCTAAAATAATAATACTGAATTTAGTCCTCTTTTTCTTTTTGTTTCAAGTTGAGCAGAAACTGTGTTAACTCATTATTATAACACTCCCCCTTTCTTCATGTGTTGAATTTGCTCATATTTTAGTTGCATTGTGGATAACTGTGATCTTATATGTGATGTTTTCACTTATCTGAGCCCTTTTATTTGCATACTGCTTGGATTTTAATGTTAATCTGTAAGAGTCTGGTAGTAATCAAACACAGTCTTATAGACTGCCTATTCAATTATGGTTATTTTAATAATGATACTCAGCTTTACTGAATGAGAATGGTCTGTTGGTATTTCATAAATTTTAACATAATGCAGGGGCCACCCATATGTCTTGTTAAAAGGATATTCTGAGTCCGTGGGCCTGGGATGGGGCTTGAAATTCTGCATTTCAAGCAGGACCTTAGGCAGTGCTGACTCTATTGGTCTATGAGGCCCTAGGGCATTTAATTAATCTGATGTTAAAGGGTTTTACTTTTCTTTTTCTTAATTTAAAAATTCTTTAGACATTGCGTTAGAGAATGAAGGAGCGTTTGAAATGAGATGATCTGAGTTCCCTTTCAGACTTTTCAGTTAACTTACGAATGTTTCTTTTGTATATGAACCTTGGAAAGCAGGTATTTGCATTTGTTATTCAACATCTGTCCTCCTCCCCCTGCCCTCCTTTACACTGATCATAGCTGACATTTTGTAGCAGACATAAGAGAAACAAAACTGACTGGACTCCCTCAGTAAAGGAGATAGGCTAGTTTATAATTAGTCTTAATACATTATGGTAAGTGGTTTTTTTTTTTTTTTTTTTCTGAAGTATGGTAAGTGCTTCCCCCGCCCCCAAAGCAAAATTAGTTTATTTGGGAGGTGAAAGGGATACCAGAAGGAGACTAGGGAAGTGAGTTAGGGAAGGAAAGAAGGTCAGTAAAGGGTCCATTATCAAGGCATCCACAACTGAGAGTGAGACAGCTCCATGGGAAAAATATGAAAATGAGACCATACACTTTAGAATAATACGCTTGTGGCATGCTGATTCCCAAGAGTCACAGGCTGGGGCCTGTTCCAAGGTGGTGATAATTCTTCATTACTTCCCACTGGCCCTGAGCATGGCCAGAATGTCTTTTAGTGGTTGGGGATGGGGTGGAGGAAATCCCTCAGTCATAGATGCAGATACAGGCACTTATCCATAGTCAGGAGCACACTGAAAGATTGGCAAGTATAACAGTGTAGTGGCATAATATATTGTCATTAAATATGAAAAATAAGTAAGCCATGTGCGTATTTATAAACAGAAAAAGTTGTCAAACAGCACAATACTATCATGCAGTGTCTATAACCATGCAAAAGCAAAAACTAGTTATGTCATTAGAATACACAGAATCTTATCTACCACTCTTGGAAGATAGGGCATGAGAGAGATCAGTAGGTCAATTACTACATCAGGACCAGCATCATGGAAGAGTGACATTGGGTTCGATCTTGAGGGCATTGCAACAAAGTCTACGCTTGACATTTACTCAGTAAATATTTTGAAATGAAGGAAATAGGAAAGGAGAGAAGATTCAGTAAATGAAGAATGCTATCTTTCTTGAGAAAACAGCATAACATACATTACTATTTAATAAGTTATCGTAGAACTTTTTTGAAATACATGGTAAATGTGGAAAGAAGCTAGAAGAGATTGAGAAGACAAAATGATGCCAAGTCATGAGGGGCATTAACGGGCATATTAATAATTTTGACCACATTAAAAGATGCTCAACATCACTAATTATTAGAGAAATGCGAGTCAAAACTACAATGAGGCATCTCCTCACCATGGTCAGAATGGCCATCATCAAAATCTCTTGTTGTTCAGTTGCTAAAGTCATGTCTGACTCTTTGCAACCCCATTGAGTTCAAAAACAATGGAATATTACTCAGCCATAAAAAGAACAAAATAACTCCACTTTGATTGTTGTACTGAGTGAAGTAAGTCAGATACAGGAAGACCAATATCACAGGACATCAGTTATATGTGGAATCTTAAAAAAAGGATGCAAACAAATTCAGTTACAAAGCAGAAGTAGAATCACCGATATAGAAAACAAATCTACGGTTACCAGGGGATAAGGGAGGGGAGGGATAAATTGTGAGACTGGAATTGACATATATATACTACTGTATATAAAATAGACAACTAATAAGAGCCTACTGTAGGGCTTCCCTTGTGGTCCAGTGATTAGGAATCTGCCTGCCAGTGCAGAGGACACAGATTTGATCCCTAGTTCGAGAAGATCCCACATGCTTCAGAGCAACTAAGCCCATACACCACAACCCTTGAGGCCTGCATGCCCTAGAAAAGCCACTTCAATAAGGAGCCGTGAGCTGCAAAGAAGAGTGGCTCCTGTGTGCTGCAGCTAGAGAAAGCCTGCGCACAGCAAAGAAGACCCAGCACAGCCACAAATAAATGAGTAAATAAATCTTTCAAAATAGAAAAAGAGCTTACAGTACAGCACAGGGAACTCTACTCAATACTATGTAATGGGCTCTATGGGAGAAGACTCTAAAGGTATATGTATAACTGCACAGTTGAAACTGCTGCTGCTAAGTCGCTTCAGTCGTGTCCGACTCTGTGCAACCCCATAGACGGCAGCCCACCAGGTTCCCCCGTCTCTGGGATTCTCCAGGCAAGAACACTGGAGTGGGTTGCCATTTCCTTCTCCAATGCATGAAAGTGAAAAGTGAAAGTGAAGTCACTCGGTCATGTCCGATTCTTAGCGACCCCATGGACTGCAGCCCACCAGGCTCCTCCATCCATGGGATTTTCCAGGCAAGAGTACTGGAGTGGGTGCCGTTGCCTTCTCACTTGAAACTTAAGACATTGTAAATCAAATACACCCAATAATTTTTTTAAAGAAAATAATAATTTTGAGAGGAAAGTGTCAACAATTTTATGAATAGTTGCTTCTCTTTGTTAGTGGGAAAAATGGTCCATTTCCTGATGGTTTGTATTTGGATATCAGCTTCCCTCTCGGATCTCTCGGATTCCTTCTCCTCCTCCCATGGGGCCTGGGCCATGGCTTATCTTTCCAGTCAGTGAGGTGTATGCCAGCAGCAGCTTGACACTGAGTAGGTGCTTCTGACTGATCAGCAGGCCTATAGGTTCTGGTTCTGTTTTTGTTTTTTGGTTTTTTTTAAACTGGTTAATGACTTAAAAATGTCTTCTGACTTCAAAGTAGATATAAGACTAAAGGAGAGAAGAAAGAAGACTGATGATATAGAAGCATTATTCTCAGACAGCAGACCAAAAATAATATAAAAACCCACATTACAATCTAATATTTTCATATTTCTTTTTAATAAGCAATTTAATGAAAATAGAAACTATTGCTACTTAATGGGGTATAAAATTTTTCTCATTTAAAATTATCTACTAGGCTATGAAAAGAGAAGTAGAATAAAATATTCTGGGTATTAAGGAAAAATGGGAGCACTTGGATCTGTCTTACCTATTTTAGGCATTTAGTAAGCCTGTATTTTATTCACAACTGTTCTTACTATCTTCATCTCCAACCCATATAAGAGATAGGATTATGCATCAGTTAGTAGCAGAGACTCTGGAATCAGGCTTCTGTGTCAATTTCAGTATGGATTTGAACAAGATAAGTAAACATATGTCCTTTTTTCTTTTCTCACCTGTAAAATGAGATTAATGATAGCTTCTATATAATACACTTATTTTGAGAATCTAATGATACAATAGTATCTGATACATGTTAAATGTGCAGTTAGTATTATCTATTATTGTTTAAAAAACAGGATCATTCTTTTGATCATAATATTGATAAGCATGATTTTGTGATTCTAACACTAACTTAGGTAGAATCCAGACTTTCTACTCTTGAGTTGAATAACCTCATTGAGCTGTTTTTGCAGCTGTAAAATGGCAAAATCATTACTACTCTGTAGAAGTGTTGGTCGTATAGATAATGTATGTGAATCAGCAACTGCCTTCATCTTCCTTTCTAGTTTATTTTTTCTTAATATATACAGACAGAAATATAAAATTTTTGCCCCCCCCCCTTTTAATGTTGCTCATAGGCAAGGCTGAGAGAAGATTGAGAGGTACTGTTTTTCCCTCCATTTGCCAGTTAATCATTACTTTGGTTGTTTCCCGTTTGGCACTATTGTGAATAATGCTGCTATGAACTCTCAAACAGGAGTCTTTGGTGCACACATATTTCCACTGTTCATGAGTAAATTCTGAAGTAAGATAGTTAGGTCATATTGCTATGTTTAATTTTGTGAGAAACTGCCAAATGTTTTCTAAATTGAATGTATAGTTGCGTTCCTAGCAGTAGAGTGTATCAATGTACTCTACTTTCCTGCCAATACTAGTTTGGTCAGTCTTTTAAATTTGACCTTTTCTAATCATGTATCGTCATCAAGCATAATAATTTATTATTTGCACTTCTCTAAGGTTAATGATATTGAATAATTTTCATATGCTTATTTTACATTTATATATCTTCTTTGAAATGTCTATTTAAATATTTTGTTCTTTTTATAAAAGTGTTTTATTTGTGTATTGGATTGTTTTCTAATAACTGAATATTAATAGTTATTATATATTTATCCTACGTAGAAGTTCTGTATCAGATGTATATTTTGCAGGTGATGCCTCCTACTTTGTGGCTTGAATTTTCATTTTCCTAGCTGTGACTTTCATAGAAGGAAAAAAATGTCTTATTTTTTATTAAATCAGTTATAAATGTTCCTTTGATATTAAAACTTTTTTTGTCTATCTAAGAAATATTTGCTTAATCCAGGGTCATAAAGTGTTGCCTCTTTGGGCAAGGTTTGTGTTTTCTTTTAGACATTTTATATTTTTCGGCCCTATACTTAGGTCTGTGGTCCACTTCATTGAGTTTTGCATAAAGTATGAGTTGGTGAATTGGGAGGACCTTTTCTTCTATATTGATATTCAGTTGTTTCAGTTTCACCATAATTTGTTTTTAACATCGTGGTGATTGAGCTGAGAACTGACCGATGATGGTAAGAAGCATACCCAGAGCAGTGCAGAAACACACCACTTCATTCATGGGTTTCTACGTGGGAAGTCCACATACAACTCTCTTGATTAGGGGTATGCTATGACTCCTTGCTCTTACACTGCAGTGCAACACTTAGGTACTTTGAAACTAGACTATGCAAAAAATTTGCCACTGACTACAGTGATTTTAGGCAACTTCAACTTCTGGGTCTTAATTTCTTCATCTGTAAAATTGGGAGAGCTCATATCTTTCTTCAGTGCCTTATAAATGTTACCTCTTCTTACCCGCCTCTTCTTCCTTCATCTTTTCTTCCATTAACATATTGTTTCAATCAAGGAAAATGTTTTTTGCCCAGTTCTCTTCTATGCTACTGTAATGTAGTGCTCTGAGCTCAGCTGTCCCGTGCTGGGTTTTACTGTAATTATCTGTGTGTCTGCAACCTTTCTTTATAGAGGTAAAAACTCCTTTTTTTGTGAAAAGAATTCATCTAATACTGATTTATTCTAATTTATCTAATAAAAAAATTGCATGCTGCTGTTCCTGCACTAATTGCTTCACCTATATGCTATGGGCTAAAAAATAATAAGGTATAGTTTTTCATTCAAAAATTCCACAAATAATAATAGCAATTACTATTTTAAATGTCAAATACTGACCAATATGCTACTAACATACTTACATGACTATATATGATCTTTCCTTTAAGGCAGTGGTTTCCAAACTTACATGCCCCTTAGAATCATGTGAAAAAAAATTTTTAAGAAATTCCAAAGCCCTGGGCTTGACTCCATACCAATTAAATAAAATGTCTGGAAATGGGGCAAAGTATATTTTTACACTTTCCAATTACCTTCAATAAACCGACAAGTTTGGGAACCACTGCTTTAAGGCCATTCCTTCATTATCAACCACAGATTTCAGATGAAGTAATTGTGTGTCTCTAAGAGATTAAAGCATTCTGACTCCAGGACCCCATGCAGTCAAACATTATGTTTTATGAATTGCAATTAAATTATGCATATATAAGATTATATATTCACATACACATACTTATAAAGTAAGCATATGTCATGTATAAAGACAGATTGGAAATATATGACAATTGATATAGAGAGAAGAAAAATTGGAAAATGTCATATCACTTTTGAGGATGGTTGTTGATATTGTGGTTGGAGCATTTAAGAAACATTTTGAAGGTAAGTTGACATTTCACCTGAGTTTGGGAAGAGAAGTAGTTATGCAGGTATAAAATTGGAGAAGTTTCTTGGAGGGAAGATGTGGAGGCTTGGCTGCATGGTCTGAGGAATCAGAGAGCATGAAAAATCTGAAATTGACAAATAGTAAAAGGAGCTAGCAATAACCTGGAAAAAGCTGAGACAAGGAGTCAGAGCAGAAAGGTGTATCTAAGTGAGGTATTGGAGTACCTTGTATTCCAAGTTCAGGGGTTTAAACTTTACCACTTATTAGCTTTGCTGAATTTAATTGAAGATTAATGTGGATAGAGTCACCATTAATGCACATCATATGCTCATATCTACATTTATGCAATTTTGATTTTGAGCATATTGTAATAGACAGCAGTGAGTACCAATTCTTCTCTTTAAATCTTGCAAAGAAATCCTAAGTTATTTGCAGGCTGGAAACCACATTTCAGCCTTAATTGCCAGATGCCACTGGCAAGAAGCACATTTCCCTGAATAGACTCCTATTTGCCAGTTCCAAAGATTAGCAGTATAACTGAATGTCAAAATGCATCCTCCCATGCTCCTCCCTGCTGTTTTCATAATAGGGAAACCTACAAGGAATGAAGCAGGTGATCTTACTTAACTAATTGGAACTCAGAAGCCTATAAGAATAAGCAGAGAGATGTTTCCAACATGACTACACATTTATTTATAACTACACGGAAGAGTAATTGTAAAATTTTCCTTCTAAATGTTTTCTTCATATTAATATTCTTTGTGTTGGTTCAGACTTTCTTCACCTTTGCAGAGTCAGTGGCAGAGTTCCCTGACTTCAACACGTTACTCCTTCAATGTTTCTTCCACATTGTCAAAAGAAGTGTTGTCGGTTTAAAATTTAAATTTGTCCATATTCCACTTCTGAATCCATCATTATTTGTCTAGCCATTATAGGATAAAGTCCAGCCTCCTTAGATGGTTTGCAAGGACTATCACTACCTATTACTTCAGTTCAGTTCAGTCGCTCAGTCGTGTCTGACTCTTTGCGACCCCATGAGCTGCAGCATGCCAGGCCTCCCTGTCTAACACAAACTCCCGGAGCCTACCCAAACTTATGTCCATTTAATCAGTGATGCCATCGAACCATCTCATCCTCTGTCGTCCCCTGATCCTCCTGCCCTCAATTGTTCCCATCATCAGGGTCTTTTCAAATGAGTCAGCTCTTTGCATCAGGTGGCCAAAGTATTGGAGTTTCAGCTTCAACATCAGTACTTCCAATGAATATTCAGGACTGATTTCCTTTAGAACTGACTGGTTGGATCTCAAGAGTCTTCTCCAACACCACAGTTCAAAAGCATCAATTCTTTGGCGCTCAGCTTTCTTCACAGTCCAACTCTCACATCCGTACATGACTACTGGAAAAACCATAGCCTTGACTAGACGGACCTTTGTTGGCAAAGTCATGTCTCTGCTTTTGAATATGCTATCTAGGTTGGTCATAACTTTCCTTCCAAGGAGTAAGCGTCTTTTAATTTCATGGCTGCAGTCACCATCTGCAGTGATTTTGGAGCCCCAAAAAATAGTCTCTCACTGTTTCCACTATTTCCCCATCTATTTGCCATGAAGTGATGGGACCGGATGCTATGATCTTAGTTTTCTGAATGTTGAGCTTTAAGCCAACTTTTTCACTCCCCTCTTTCACTTTCATCAAGAGGCTCTTTAGTTCCTCTTCACTTTCTGCCATAAGGGTGGTGTCATCTGCATATCTGAGCTTATTGATATTTCTCACAGCAATCTTGATTCCAGCTTGTGTTTCTTCCAGCCCAGCGTTTCTCATGATGTGCTCTGCATATAAGTTAAATAAGCAGGTGACAATATACAGCCTTGATGTACTCCTTTTCCTATTTGGAACCAGTCTGTTGTTCCATGTCCAGTTCTAACTGTTGCTTCCTGACCTGCTATTTCTTCATTGACATCAAACCCTGAATCATGGAAGTCTTGCATTTCTTGTAATTTTCCATACCTTATCTATGCTTTTCTTCAGATGTTTTTCTTTGTGTTTTCATCCTTTTTTGTTCCCTTTGTTAATTCTTAATTTTTAAAAGTTTTGAGACATATATAATATAGTATAAAACTAATCTATTTGATTTGAAATATTCAGGGGTTTCATTTTATTCACATACTTCTACAGCTATCACCAGAATCAAATTTTAAAACATTTTTAATTTAATTTTATTTTTAAACTTTACATAATTGTATTAGTTTTGCCAAATATCAAAGATATGTATGCCCATTAATAGTTACTGTATATTCTCCTTCACCCCTTGCCCATGGAAACTGCTAGTTAGATTTCTGTCTGTAGATTTTCACATTTTGAACAAGTCATACAAATAGAATCATACAATACTTGGTATTTCATACCTGGCTTCTTCGACTTTGTATGTTTTCAGGTTTCATTCATTTTGGAGTATAGCTAGTTATCAAATTATAGCCTTCCCCCTTTTTGATATTATGAATAATACTGAGTCAAATAGATTTGGTTCTTTTTCTTTTATCCAGTATGAAAATCTCTGTATTCTGGTTGAATGGTTTTATGCATTCACACTTGGTGTTATGTATATGTTTGAATTTAAGTGTATGTCACCTTTCTTTTTATTTTCTGTGCCTCATGACTACTTTGTTATTGCTGTGCTTATTTTATTGTCTTCTTTTGTATAATGAAATATCTTCTAATGTAATAATTTAATTCCTTTTTATTAACTATATTTTTTGAGCTGTGTTTCTAATGCTTCTTCTAGGGCTTACAATACACCTCAAATTATCAGTATCTACTTTGGATTCATATTAACTATTTCCAGTGAAGGATAGAAAACTTACACCTATATAGCTTCATTTTCTCCACACACACTCTTCTCTATTATTTTTATTCATATTTTAACCATGTTTCTCTTTTGTCTTTAAAGAAGTTGAGAGAAGAAAGTAAAGCAATTAAAGAATTTAAGAATGCATTTTATTAGCCTTTTTATTTGAGATGTCAGCTTCTCTTTATTTTCACTATTCCTGTGAATTTAAGTTACCAAAGTTATCAATTTATTACTACAGTTCAGCTTTGTTTCCACTTCTCTTATATGCTATTATTGTCAAATATACTACATTTCTATTTGTTACATGACCAACAATGCAATTTATGTATCTATATATCTATACCTATATGTATATGTATATTCCTCTCTTTTGGGCTTCCCTGGTAGCTCAGATGGTAAAATGTGCCTGCCTGAAATGCAGGAGACTCAGGTTCAATCTCTGGGTCAGCAAATGTTCTAGAGAAGGAAATGGAAACCCACTCCAGTATTCTTGCCTAGAGAATTTCATGGATAGAGGAACCTGGCTGGCTACTGTTTGTGGGATCACAAAGAGTTGGACATGACTGAGCTACTAACACACACACATTAAATATACACATATGTGTGTGTATAATGTATATATGTTTGTTTGTGTGTATGTATATTAGTTTCCTCTGCTATTGGAAAGTAGAGCATTTATATGAAACTTTTCCTAAGGTGATTTGGAATAATGTGAAAAAGCAGTTGCCTTAGGACACATCTTGCCAATGGATGCACAAAACGAGTTGAGATAAAACATTCACATTTCTTTCAGTTTGGAAAAGCAGATACTAATGTAGTATCTTTCATAAAAGTAAAGTGGCATAGAGTGAGATTCTGAAAAGCAAGGGATACCTGTATAGTTTATGCGATTGTTTATAATTAGTTAAAAGAAGAAAAAAGATGGAAATATACTCTTTTATAATCACTAATTACCTTTTCAGTGCTCCTTTTTTTCCCGTGTGTATTTGAATCTTTCATCACTTGCTTTAGGTCTAAAAAAATGAAGTTGAGGGTTTCAGACCTACTAGCTCAAATAAAGAATTCTTCAAATTCTTTTTTCTTTCCCTTTATCTAGGAATATTCATATTTTATCTTCCTTTTTGAAAGATAGGTTTACTGTGTATAAGATTCTTGGGTGGCTTTTTCTCCTTCACTCTTGGATACATCATCACACTGTCTTCTGGTCTTCATTGTTTCTTAATATGGTGTTGAGCTCACTCATGATTTTTTTCCATTGAGTTATTGTACTTTTGACTCCATAATTTTCATTTTATTCTTTTGAATAATTCCAGTCTCATAATTGCTGTTTTCGTTTGAGAAGGCATTGTTATCATATCTTCATTTAATTATTTAAGCATTGTTTCCTTTATTTCTTCTAACATGTTTTATAATAACTCTTGAATTCTTCATCTTGTGCCCACTGTCTGGGCTGCCTCAAAGACAATTCCTCTTGCCTTTTTTATTTATTTTTTTTTTTTATTTTTATTTTTTTTTTTTTTGGTTTTAATTTTATTTTATTTTTAAACCCCACATAATTGTATTAGCTTTGCCAAACATCAAAATGAATCCACCACAGGCACACATGTGTTCCCCATCCCGAACCCCCCTCCCTCCCCCCTCCCCACACCATCCCTCTGGGTCGTCCCAGTGCACCAGCCTCTTGCCTTTTTTAAACCTGTGTATTAGATAAACATTCTTTTTTATTTGCATGTTGTACAATTTTATTGTTTAAAATTGGATATTTTAGATAATATATTGTACTGAATCTCATTATTGATTCTCTGCCTCTCCTGAGACTTGCTGTTATTGTTTGCTTGTTCATTATTTCTTTATTTAGTGATTTCATTAAACTAAATCTATGAAGCCTATTTCTTCCTTCACTGTATAGCCTTGGATGGTCCTGCTCAGATTTTCCTTTCAGATTGATTACCCAGGAGCCCCTCCTGGTTTAGCATAATAAACTTGTTGGTTAAAGATGTTCACCCTTTACTGTTGAACCTTCAAAAGGTATAAATAAGCTGAGTTCATAGCTTAAGGAATTTAAAAGTTTGACTCACTCATCCAGGAACTAGTACCTTGAAAGTTTCCTTTTTACTTCATCTGAATAGATCACAGCCTTTAGCATGGACATAGTCTTCCATTCTCCATATCATCAGTCTTGATTATGATTTATTCATTAACCTTGCTTCCTGGGAGTTGTCCTGGGTCAGAGGGGCTTGTAGTTTTGTTTTGGTTTTTTTTGGTGTTTGGTCAGAAGTTGTACCTAAGCCCTTTGTGCTGTTGAGACTTCTGCCCTTGGCTGATGAATCTGCTTGTGACTGAGGAAACCCTTCCAATCTGTCTACGCTTTTCTCTAACTGATCCTGAGTGAGTGAGCCCAGTACATGTGTATATAGTCTTGACACCTAGAATTGTGAGTAATCCCAGGAGGACTCTTTCAGACTGTCTCTTTCCCCACTTTTCTTTGTGAAACTTCTGGCTGCTCTGTGGTTTCCTTTTTTCTTAGGAGTATCAGGAGGTCACCACTTTCTTTTTAAACCCCTTCCTTGTTTTCTACAATGACCTCAGGCATGAAATTATTTTAGCTCCCTTCTAAAATCAGCACTTCCAGGCATATTGCAGAGCTCATGAGCATTAAGGCCTGCTTCTCCCCTTGGGCAGAAACTGTGTACCACTGCACCTGAGCTGATGGGAAAGACAACTGCCCATTTCTCCCTGAGTGGCGTGCTCTGCTAGTGGGCGTGACTGAGAACAGTTAGTGTCTGGTCCTCTTGGCTTGCTCCTCCCTGGGAAGAGCTTCGGCATTCTGAGCTGAGATGGGGGTTTGGGGAGGATCAAGTCCCAGCATTCTTTCTTTGTTATACTCAAAATAGAGCTTTCATCACACAGTGCTACAGGCTGGTGAGAAACACTGTTTGCCTGTTCCTGACAGGGTGAAACCATAGTCACAGACTTAGCTTAGGGGAGAGGGAACTCTGTCTTCTTGGCTTTACTCTCCTAGAGTAGCACACTTAAGTTTCCATCATGCAGAGCTAGAGACTAAACAAGAGGGTGATTCAATTGCCATAGACCTAGTTATTGTGAACAAGATTTAGTCAGTTTTTAAAATATTCATTTGTTAATTTTCTATACACCATTATTGACTTTAAATGGCTTTTTAAAGAATATTTTTCATCTGTCAAATGATTATTTCATTGAAGATGTCACAGGGCTTGTCACACCACCATTCTGGAAAACTTGGTCAGTTCTTACTCATTTTTAAAACTAGTGCTCAGGTGTTATTTTCTCCTTAAAACCTTTCCTGAATCCCTAGGTTGAGGTATGGGGCCATTCTGTCTTCCTATATTATATTAAAAGTCTTTTTTTTTTTTTTTTTTTTCTGTTTGCATTCTCAAGTTCTAAGCTCCTCAGTTTTTTTCCTATTCATCTATCTCACCAACCCCTACTTAGCCTCCAAAATGCAATCACGTTCCATACTCATTAGCACTGTCTCCTCTTTCTTGCCTCTCAGGTCTGGAGACACTCCTCTAGGCTTAATGAGCCATATAAATATATACACATATGTATATTTCAGTGTTTACTAAATTACATTTAAATTATATATTTCTTTCACCTAAGTTAATATCTGTTAACTTTTCAATTACATTTTATTTTGTGTCTCTATTAACTAGGTTAGCACCAAACATACCATAAATATTGATGAGCTAATCCAACACATGCATTTTGAGAGAAAACCCTGTGCCAAATACTGTACAAAGTATTGGAGGGACAAAGTGTACTAACAGATGCTATACCTTATCGACATGTAGCATATGACCTATTAGATGAAACAATACTGAGCAAAAAGTTAAACAAAGGGATTTAACAAATAAGAAGTACTGAGACAAACCTGTACCCAGTGTTCAGGGAGTTAATGGTGTTATCTGTTTCCTTGGAGTTACAATTCGGAAGGGATGGCTGGGATGAAATAAAAAAGCAAATGCCATTTGACTAGAGGAAGCGTTCAAAGCAGAGGGTTATGGATGCCAACCACCCAGAAGTAGAGTGAGCATGGAACTCCAGGATCTGTGAGCTTACTGTGAGTGTAACAGCCAAGGTGAAGGAGGGCAGAGTGAGAGAGCAGTAGGTAGAACAGATGACCCTTGAACAGCGTGGGGATGGGGTGCCAACCCTGTGCAGTCAAAAACCCACTTATAACTTTACAGTCAACCCTCCATTATCTGGAGTTCAATATCCACTGATTCAGACACCTGCAGACCCTATAGTACTATAGTACGTATTATTGGAAAAAATTCAAGTATGAGTGGACCTATACAGATTCATATCTGTTGTTCAAAAGTCAGCTGTACTGAGATAATGTGGGGCTTTTAGGGTATGTTCAGGATTTTGTCTTTAATTCTAGGAGAGTGGTGAACAAACTATAGCCAATTCTATGCAATCAAGTTCTAAACTCATTAGCACTCTGTCCTCTTTCTTGGCTCTCAGGTCTGGAGACACTCCTCTATACTTAATGCTATAGTGCTATAGGCAATTCTATAGCCATTACATATTCTTGTATAGCCTGAATATTAGAAATGGGTTTTGTGTTTTTACACGATTTTAAAAAATAAAAAGCAGAATAATATTTCAGTAGGGGTAAACATTATATGAAATTTAACTTCAATGTCCAAAAATCACCTTGTATTAGAATACAGCTATACTCATTTGTTTATTTACTGTCTATGGCTGCTTTTGCTTCCAGGACAGAGTTAAGTAGATGTGAAGAGACTATATGACCCTCCAAAGTATCTGGCCCTTTATAGAAATAAGTTTATCAACCCTAGTTCTATAGTAGTAGAACAAATTGAAATGTTTTAATCAAAATGTTCAAAGGGCACAGGGAGCTGCTCAATGTTATGTGGCAGCTTGGATGGGAGGGGAGTTTGGGAGAGAATGTACAGATGTATATGCATGGCTGAGTCTTTTTGCTGTCCACCTGAAACTGTCACAACACTGTTAACTGGCTATACTCCAATATAAAATTAAAAGTTTACTTTAAAAAAAAAAAAAAAAAACATTTACAGGGCAAATAATCACAGAGACGTGTTTTGTTTTCAGAGGGAGGGCAACTTAGAGGAAGGAAAACCAGTTCAAAGATGAGTTGGAAGTCCCTAGGACCTTCCCAGGGTTGCATGAAATTACAGGAAGACTCATGAGACTCAGCATCTAGTCATACTCATGACTATGGTCTTATTAAAGCCAAAAGATACAGAGCAAGATAAGTAAGCAAAGGGGAAAAGGACATAAGGCAAAAGCTGAGAACACAAGCAATAGATTTCAAGAGTTCTCTTTCAGTGAAGTCACATAGACGTGCTTCCTTCCTGCCAGTAGGTGTGATAATACAGGTGAAATGTTTTCTGTTGGAAATGCTTGCCTGAATCTTGGAGTCCTAGGTTTTTATTGGGGGCTAGACACATAGACATGTGCACCTCTGCCTAGTACATACAGTTATTCCAAACTCCCAGAAGGAAAGCAGGTTTTCAGCATAATCCATACTGTTTGCACAAAGAGTATGGCTCACTGAGCCACTCTTAATAGTGAGTAGTGGAAACCTTACCAAAATCCAATCTCCAAACTATTACGCAGATGTTTGTAAGTTTAGCAGTTTCAATCTTGCCCATGTAAGTATTTTTCTACACATGAGGTTATTGAAGCAATCCAGGTGGAAATGGTAGTAAAGTGGACCAAGAAGCTAAAGTGTAAATGAGAGGATGGACAAAGTTGAAAGATACTGAGAACGTGATTTGTAGATGACTTGGCCATAACCTGAATGTGGTAGGTGAAGGGTAAGGAGATACGAGGGATTATGCAGGGATCAGGCTTATGAGCAAATGTTGATAAACTGATCTCTTCTACAGTTCCATAGTAATTCCAGTTGAAGAATAAATTGAGAAGATGGAGAAAGTGTCTCATATGATCTATTTGGTCATGTCACATTTCAAAAAGTGCTGAAATTTTATATATGTATATAAATATATCTTTAGTTTCAATATGCATATATGTATACGTATATATGTAAGTATACAAATATCACTTAAAGGTTTCCCTGGAGATACTATTAAAATGATCCTTTTTATCTTTATGGTTGGAACCAATTAAAAATATTACAGCTATCAGAAGAATGGAAATCTAAAACATGCTTATTCCAGGATTTAGAAGGTGGGATTGTGGCTACCAAAAGCCATATCTGAAACCTGTATTACTGCCCTTACTCACCCCAGGCCACTTAAGTCACACCTGCATAAGATAAATTGATATGTGAGGCAGATATTAGGCCAGCTACAATGCAAAACACATCTTCATGTATAAGATCCCAAGAGCGGGGCAGGGAATGACTCCGCAACTGCTTGCAAAAATTGTGCCCTGGGCCCTCATTTTTTAAAGCGGAACAGTCACAAGATAGAAAGATTTTTAAAAGGCTATAAAAGGACAAGCCTCTGAGTATTTAAAAAAAAAAAAACTCATGAGTTTTTAGAAATTTGAAAGTTCATCACTCATAAAATCCACACCTCCTCAATTCCCTGAGTGAAAAACAGTGGAGAGAAGACTGAGGAAACTACTTGTGTGTTCTTGACTCTTGGAGAGTAAAGAGGAAACTTCCTTCTGAAACTACACACACAGATTGGGTTTATTTTCTATTTACAGACATAGCGCAAAGCATTCCTAAAATACATCTTTCTCTTCACTAACACCAGTGGCCATACTGGTTTAATTTAAGCAGCTACATTTATGAAATATTTTGAGTAACATTTTGATGTTGAGGTTACCTCAGTCTTAGGAATGTAAGGGATTTATACTATTGTTAAGCATAGGTTAGAATGTGCATATTCTAGTGGGGCAAGCCAAGGGAATCATGGTCCTTAGTGAAAGCCACACTGTGTACTCCTCAGAGACAGTGGTTCTTAATAATAGATTGGAATTGAAATTTGCACACAGATATTTCAAAACACTAAAGCCCATGCTAAGACCCTTGAGACGCTGCCCCAGGTGGTTTGGGTGGGAGAGCAGTTATTTTCATACGCAGTCATTACTCCAAGGATTCATGATTTAAATGTGTATAAAAGATTAGAATCTTTGGAAATAATCCGAATATCCTTTTCAATTCTCTAAGAGAGATTAAGTTTCTCTTCTTTTATCTTTAAGATGAGCTTAATGTATCTCTTCTTTGTATTTCAAATGTCCACCCTGAGCTATTTGGCTGCATTACTGGGTTGAGTAGGTGAATGAATGGATGCATAATGGATGGTAGATGAGCAGAAAGGTGGATGAAGGCAGAGATGGATAAGTGGATGGATATATGAGTATCCATGGAGGCATGGATAGATAATAGGACAAGGGTGTGTGAGTGAAGGGATAAATGATGAGTGGATGAGTTGACTAGTGACTGAACTGAATGAGCTGAGTGAATGAATGACCCATAGGGGATACCTAAAGAAGAGGAACAGTAAACTTTATAACATCTCTATGCAACATTTAATTTACCAGATTGCCCAGAAAAAAATTTTCCACGTTCTGTAAAAATATGTTATTTAGAAGAGCTTTATTCATTCATTCTCCAGGTGTGAGTTTCTCAGAATTAGATGGTAATCACTGGCACAGGACTACACTGAACCCCCTGGAGGCTAAGTACATAAAGCTAAGTGATAGCTGCAAGACAGTGAAATACACATTTTGACCCTCATTTTGACAGCTACAATTACAAGTCATGTAACTTCTCTACATGTGAGGAGAGACCAGTGACATCTGAGTACGGCAAACAGAAAATGTGAGCAGTTCTTTTATTGTCTATAGAGAAGCAATATAGCTAATGAACTGGGCTACAAAGACCCGTTTTGCTGAAACCAAAGTGACAGCTCTACCAGAAAATTCTTCCAAAGGCCACTCAAAAAAATTGTACGTCAGTTTTTTTGCATTCGTTTCCTGATGTAAGCTTTAGAAGAAACTATTTCGGCACTATTTTACTAAGAAGGAAATCCCACAGAAGGATTAGAGTCATTATTTTTGTCAGGTTGTTTGTATTGAACAGCCCTAAATTTTTAAGACTGTGACATCCTTCACATGAAAATTTGATTAACCAAGACATTGATTTGAAAGCTTCTTGTTTTCTTTTTGTGTTATGTATTCTGGTTTCATGAAATGCTTCTCACATGAAAAATCTAGTTTGTATTTCAGCATTTTTGTTCTTGGTCAAGTAGAGTGAAGGAGAAGTTTAATGTGCCATTACATTTTACTATCATTTGGGATTCAATGAAGCCCTGAACAGCATAATAATTTGGGAGAAAGCTGTCCATTATCTTACGTAACCTCAGATCAGTAGTCTTAATTGCATGAAGGTTTTGGAATCAAGCATCTGAGTTCAGTTCAGTTCAGTCGCTCAGCTGTGTCTGCTCACTTTGCAACCCCATGGACTGCAGCACACCAGGTCTCCCTGTCCATCACCAACTCCCAGAGTTTACTCAAACTCATGTCCATTGAGTCGGTGATGCCATCCAAACCTCTGTTGTCCCCTTCTCCGCTTGCCTTCGATCTTTCCCAGCATCAGGGTCTTTTCAAATGAGTCAGTTCTTCACATAAGGTGGCCAAAGTTTTGGAGTTTCAGCTTCAACATCAGTCCTTCCAGTGAATATTCAGGACTGCTTTCCTTTAGGATGGACTGGTTGGATCTCCTTGTATTCCAAGGAACTCAAGAGTCTTCTCCAAAACCACAGTTCAAAAGCATCAATTCTTTGGTGCTCAGCTTTCTTTATAGTCCAACTCTCACATCCATACATGACTACTGGAAAAACCATTAGGTTTGACTGACAGACCTCTGTTGGCAGGTAATGTCTCTGCTTTTTAATATGCTGTCTAGTTTGGTCATAACTTTTCTTCCAAGGAGCAAGTGTCTTTTAATTTCATAGTTGCAGTCACCATCTGCAGTGATTTTGGAGCCCCCCCAAAATAGTCTGTCACTGTTTCCATTGCTTCCCCATCTATTTGCCATGAAGTGATGGGGCCAGATGCCATGATCTTAGTTTTCTGAATGTTGTTTTAAGCCAACTTTTTCACTCTCCTCTCTCACTTTCATCAAGAAGCTCTTTAGTTCCTCTTCACTTTCTGCCATAAGGATGGTGTCATCTGCATATCTGAGGTTATTGATATGTCTCCAGGCAATCTTAATTCCAGCTTGTGCTTCATCTAGCCCAGCATTTCACATGATATGCTCTGCATGTAATTTAATTAAGCACGGTGACAATATACAGCCTTGACATACTCCTTTCCCGATTTGGAACCAGTCTGTTGTTCCATAGCCAGTTCTAACTGTTGTTTCATGTCCTGCATACAGATTTCTCAAGAAGTCAGGGGCTCTGGTATTCCCATCTCTTTAAGAATTTCCCACAGTTTGTTGTGATCCACACAGTCAAAGGCTTTGGCATAGTCAATAAAGCAGATAAATCTGAGTACCTACCACCAAATTCTCGTAAGGCACATTTGGGCCACAGAGGTAAAGCCTTCTTAAGGTTTTCTTGCCTCCTTTGCTGAATTGTTGTAAAAATAATACTTAAAGAGTTTTGCAAAGTTTAGCCAAATAATATTTAAGTATCAGCACAATTCTTAGCATATAGTAAATATTCCATAACTTTTCAGTGGTATTACTTTTCCCATTTTGCATATGAAAAAATTGAAGATTTGAAAAAATAAGTGTATTTCTGGTAATCTTAAATAGAAAAGGAAAGACAAGACAGAAGTATTTTATGTTTCAGGACTCTTATTAATAGTAAGTCAGAATTGAAATACCCTACCCAAACCTATTCCATTCTCTATTGTAACACATACCCTGTTTCATATGGGAAGTAATTGCTGGTTTATGCATGACATATCCCATACAGTACCCCTTCTTGGAGGGCATAGTCTGTATGTTACACATCTTCATATTCTTCATAATTTGCATATTGACCAGCACAGGATAGATAACTGATAAATATTTGTGTCACCACATTGAATTTATTTGAATACAAGTCATCATTTTGTTAACAATTTGGCAGTTGTACTGATAACTGAGATTGAGGAGAATTATGGATCTGATAATAAGATGACTAAATATTAAATAATGTGGTAGTAGCTTAATTTAAAAATGAAGAAATCTCTTTTTAATCATACCATAAATTCTTGTTATTTTCATTATCTTTTTCTTTTGTTGAACACCAACTATATGCCCTGCTCACATTTAAAAGTGTTTCCAATATCCTTACAAAGACTAAGTCGTGTTACAGTGTAAAGATAATGCTTCAATTAGCACATTTTTTTGGACAGACTAATATTGCCAGGTACTTTTCCAGGTGCTTATATGGTTCATCAGTGAACAAAAGCTTCTTACTTGGTAGACCTTATGTTCAAGTAGGTGTGACAGGCAATACCCAATAAATGGAAATAGTAATTTATATAGTATATTATGAGGTTAAGTGGTAAAGGAAAAAGAAAAAATAGAGAGAAATAGAGGATGAGGAATTTCAAATGGGAAGTAAAGTAGTCTGCAATGTTAAAAGTCTAAAATCAACTCTTTAAGCAGGTAACACTTGAGCCAAGAATTAAAAGAGGGGAAGAACTTGAGACAGATAAGAGTGGGCTTTGGAATCATAAAAATCTGAGTTTGAATTTTTTTTCTTCTATGTATTATCTGTATACTTTGCTGGATCCCCACAAACTTTTTTGAACATCTAATAAAACCAGAAAAGAAGACTTATTTGTTCATCTTTTTACCTATTACATATATGTGTAAATTGTTTAGAACTTGCTTGAATTGCATATACTGAGCACTATTTAATATGTGTTTAAAAAGTAAAAGGTGCTAAAAAAAACATGAATCGTGTTATATATAGTTGGATGATATACAGAATAGATATATAGATATTGCCATAGGTTGCAAAGCTCTTTGTTTCATTCCAGGGTGCATAACACACTTCTAAGACTTTAGGTATTCCCTAGAGTGTAGCTTACCCTGGGTAACTGCCAAATCCTATGTCTTCTGGTTCCACTTTTAAATTCAAGTGAAAAGAACAAAAGACATCTGTTGGGAAAGAGGCCTTGGAAATACATTGAAAATCCCTAGTAAAATGCATTAAAATGAGTTTAAAGGGAGAAAGGTACACATCTTGAAGAGTAGGAAATTTGACAAGGTGGTTTGTAGACATGTCAGTACCTGCTGCTTTCAACAGAATTCACTTAGTGGAATAAACATTTTGAAAGGATGTTTGGAACAAGTTTGCAGAGCAGCTGCCGTACTTTGGCAGTGACAAAATTAAACAATTGGCTTCATCCAGCCTTCAAATGGCAAGAAGATTCGCACAAATAGAGGGGACTATGACATTCAGGCAGATTCTCAAAGGGAAAAAAAAAACCCTATTCAAAATATTTACACTGACTTAATCCTGATACCTACAAAATTCTGTGCTGGATTTAATTCACTGTCCCTTCAGCACTCTTGTCAGTAATGTTAATAAACCATCAATTCCTGTGCCTGTTAGAAGGTAGTGCAGCCATTGTCTGACATGGCCATTAACTGCCAAAATAAGAGATTTACATGATAGACTGAAAAGGCCCCTAGAGGAGCATTGTTTGGACTGTTAAAATCAGAATCAGAAATCCTCAAAATGTTCAAATAAATAGAGAGTTCTTGTAAACACTGAGGCTCTTCAGACACGAATCATTTAAAAAAAAATAAGTGCTTGGAGAAAGGTAAGAAACCTATTATGTTAGTACAGTGTGTGGTACCAATGTCAAATTTACTCATTTGCACTTTTGTTCATTCAGTATTTATTACGTATCCACCAGGTACCCAGCACAATTTTAACAGATATCTGTTTAGCAAAATGGAAGCAGTTCCTATTGTGAATATGACAATAACTGGAAAATAACTTTTGTCTCCTACATCTTGGCCCTTCTCCTGGAATTGTATACCCACCCCCCACCCCCCTTCCCACACACACACAGCTGTCATTCAGCAATAAATGACTAAAACTTATTGGAGCAAAATGGCTCTGCATGACCATCTGATGACCTTGCATATTTCCCCAAAAGGCTAATCGGAGTGTAACCCAGGTCTTGGTGGAATGCCCTGTGATCCTCCCTGGAACACAGAAGTATAGGTTGTCTTGTTAGCAGCTGTTGACAGACTACTCTTCATTTCCCTCCATACCTCACAGGAGACTCCAAAAGGCATAACATCCTGTCCGCCTTCCTGAGGCCAGTGAGGCATAAGACTTCCCATATCAAACCTATCCCCCTCCTTTGGGTAAAGCTGAAAGCTATAAAACTGCGTTCTTGTAGTTTAGAGTTGTATCACAGTGGCAGAGAGAACCTCCGCCTGTGTTGTCTGTCACATGGCAACTGTGGTTTGATGTCCTCCACTGATACTGACGATGTGGATTGCCAATGCCATGCTGATCTTCCTAATGCTTTGCATATGAATAATAAACTGTCCAAAGTGATTTGGGCTCATGTCTCTTTCCTGGCTGAGTCTGTGGGAGAGTGGCAAACCACTTAGGAGCTGCCACAATGCTGCTGCTTACAGACTGTTTGATTGCTTGATACCTGTCAAGCAGAAAGCTCGCAGAACCCTGCTCCAGCACTGAGGGGAGAGTCATATTTACTGCTTCATGTCTGTACCAGAGCAATCATTTTGTGTTTTGAATATCACAACTAGTGAAAGTAATAGAAAGGAAAATATAATATTTCACAAGAGAATATTTTAAAAGATACTACAATTATGCTTAAATGTTCAGAAATGTCTCTCTGATGAGTAATTGGCACCTCAACCAGAATCTAAGGGATGAGAAGGACTTGATCAGGGGAAATAAGGTAGTGGGGAATGTTCCATGATTCCAGGCACAAAGAACAGGTACATGTGATGACCCTGAGGTGTATAAGAATACACTTCATCCAGTGAACTATAAAGAAGGCTAATGAGACATCATGCCATCCATTGGGTCAAGCTATCTATTGGTTTCTGACAGCCTAGTAAAATAGGTACAATTCTACTAGTAAAGTTGGAGTTCCTGGAATAACACATAGAAAACCAATATAATGTCTCACTATGTGAAAGACACATTGATAGCTTTAGTGGTGAATGCAGAAATGCTTAAGTACCCTTTTAGACTGTCAGCTTCATAGAGTTAGAGGCGTTGATTGTGTTGTATTCGTAACTGATCTTAGAGCACAGAAAGTAATATCCGGTAAATGAAAATGTGAGAAAGGGAAGGAGAGAAGGAATAAAGGTAGGGAGCAAAGGAGGAAGGGTGGGAGGTCCTCTACTTAAAGGCATATAAAGCTTATAAAATGTTTGTTGTTGTTCAGTCACTAAGTCATGTCCAACTCTTTGCTACCCCATGGACTAACACAGGCCAGGTATCCCTGTCTTTCACTATCTCCTGGAGATTGCCCAAATTCATGTCCATTGAATCAGTGATACAATCCATCATCTCATCCTCGGTCGTCCCCTCCTCCTGCCTTCAATCTTTCCTAGCATCAGGGTTTTTTTCCAGTGAGTCAGTTCTTCAAATCAAGTGGCCAAAGTATTGGAGCTTTAGCTTCAGCATCAGTAATTCCAATGAATATTCAGGATTAATTTCCTTTAAGATTGACCAGTTTGATCCCCTTGCTGTCCAAGGGACTCTCAAGAGTCTTATCCAGTATCACAGTTTGAAAGCGTCAATTCTTTGGCACTCAGCCTTCTTTATGGTCCAACTCTCACATCTTTACATGACTACTGGAAAAGTAGTCTTTTTTCAACTGCCATGACTACTGTGGCTTTCACTATATGGACCTTTGTTGGTAAAGTGATATCTCTACTTTTTAATATGCCGTCTAGGTTTGTCATAGCTTTTCTTCCAAAGAGCAAGCTTCTTTTAATTTCATGGCTACAGTCACCATCCACAGTGATTTTGAAGCCCCCCCCCCCCCACTAAAATAAAATCTGCCACTGTTTCCAATTTTTCTCCATCTGTTTGCCATAAGGTGATGGGACCAGACGCTGTGATTTTCATTTTTTGAATGTTGAGTTTAAGCCAACTTTTTCACTCTCCTTTTTCACCTTCATCAAGATGCTCTTTAATTCTTCACTTTCTGCCATAAGGGTGGTGTCATATGCATATCTGAGGTTATTAATATTTCTCCAGAAAACCTTGATTCCAGCTTGAGCTTCTTCCAGCCCAGCATTTCTCATAATGAACTCTGCATATAAGTTAAATAAGCAGGGTGACAATATACAGCCTTGATGTACTCCTTTCCCAATTTAGAACCAGTCTATTTTCCTTGTCTGGTTCTAGCTGTTGCTTCTTGACCTGCATACATGTTTCTCAGGAGGCAAGTCAGATGGTCTGGTATTTCCATCTCCTTAAGAATTTTCCACAGTTTGTTGTGATCCACACAGTAAAAGCTTTAGGGTAGTCAATGAAACATAAGTAGATGTTTTTCTGGAATTCTCTTGCTTTTAATATGATCTAGCTGATGTTGACAATTTGATCTTCGGTTCCTCTGCCTTTTCTAAATTCTGTTTGTACATCTGGAATTTCTTGGTTGATGTACAGTTGAAGCCCACCTTGAAGGATTCTGATCATTATCTTGCTAGCATGTGAAATGAGGACAACTGTACTCATTTTTTGAACATTCTTTGGTATTGCCCTAATTGATTGGGCTTACAGTAAATATCTCTTGAAAGACTGAATGGAAGAGGAGAAAGATATAGTGAAGAAATTATATGTATGAAAACACATAATACAAAATAAAATGACCTCACTTTAAATGGGTATGATAGTATGCTGTTTTTTCACAGCATCCCATTATTAAAAGTGGAGACAGATTTTTTTAAATAAAATGAATAAATTATAATCTTAAATAATTTATCTGAATATAATATACATTCCAAATTAATAGCTTACATTTGTGATGTACTTTACACACAGGAAGAATTCCTGTTTGTTGGCTTGTTATTCAATTTAGCTTTTGAATCATTAGTACAAAAGCAGCATACTACAGTATATTTGGCATCAGACACTTGGGTACCAAAACTTCCTTCTAGTCCCTTGTTTATTTTGTTTCCTCTTTTGTGAAATGTGGTTAATACTATTTAACCTCTTAAGGTTGATAAAATTTTTGAGGTAATGTTTGGGAATCTATATGCATCTTCCACAATGTAGACATTATAAAGATATATTTTTCATTAGATGATAACAAAGAAAGAATAAGAAGAAAACAGACTAATATTAGATAAGAGAATATATGTGAGTACAAGAAATGCCTATAAATACAGTAAACAAAAGTAAGTATTTTCTCCTTTCCTCATGCTCATTCCTCAACTGTTTGAGGTATCTATTAATTTCTATGATTAATCAGCAAAAGCCAACTGTGTAGTTTTGAGGACTGTTTCTCATCCAGGATTTTAACAGATACATGTATATATTGACTTGATGATCTATGCCTAAGAAAGGCACGATTCAGATAACCATCATTTCTTCTCAATCTTTCAAATTGATAATTACATAAGATAGTATCATCTGGACCCATCACTCCTAGGAGTTATCATTTCTTAAAAAAACTTAGTATATACAAAGACAAAATAGATTCATAGTAACTTACAAAAGGTTTTACCCTCATGAAGTCAGTAATGAAAAATGACACCCTCCTAGACCATATCTCAAAGCAGTGTATTCAATGCCAGTTTGTATAGATCACAGAAACTCCTCAATGAGTGTAAGAAAGGAAGCACCTGACATCCATCTTTCATGATGGCAAACATTTTTATTTTTAATAATAAATAATAAACTAGTTGTTCATACTCTTATTATATATCTCATTTATATAACTTGCATTATAGTGCTTTATCTGATATATATTTTGCAAATACTTATCAGTCATGACTTGAATTTTTATTCTCTTAATTGTTTGTATTGAAAAGCAAGATGTTTAAATTGTCTAATTCATCAATTTTTATTTGGTCATGGTGAAAAAAATTTCCAGATACTTTTCCCCATGTTTTAGAGTTTTTAGGTAGGTAGTTTAGAGTTAGGACATGTTAGTTAGGGTCTAAAAAGCTAAATGGAGTTTCAGGAAAGTAGCTTGAGGCTCCTATCGTGATTCCCAAGATTAAAGAACAAAAATATATAAAAAGATATTTGGGCATTAAAGATGATTTGCCTGTGGCAACTGTCCAATCTATAATGGTAAATACTGAATAGGTGGAAAAATCACTCCTCTTCTCTGCCCCCAGTTATTTTTTTCAATTTTTCTTTGATATCAAATCTATATGCACAATACTAGTTCCATTTTATATTTAAGAAGTTATTTTCTTAGTAATATGAATGGCATAGTGAGTTATATATGAGATTGATCTGGCATAAAATTGCTTAATTTCATCAGCATTATCCTCAGACCTGCACTCAAATTTATGAGGAGGCAAAATATAATACATGTGAAGTTTGTTGATTCATATCAAAGATTCTTTGGAATATTGTTGCCCAGAAATAAAAGATAAAATTTGATGACTATCAAAAGCAATATGTTCATGGTTCAGTGAATCACAGAAAGGCTGAATGAATTCCAAAGGTTTTTGAAATAATTTCTGAGTGAAATCTAAAACATGAGATTATAGAATTTGAAAGCAATTTGAGGAAAAAAATCATAGATTACTGATATTTAGCAAATATCTTTCTACTTACTGAAACCATTAATAAAATAGTACCATAATTTTACGTAAAAAATGTTGAATTACACCTACCAATTTGAAAAGATATTGGGAATAGAATTTAAGAAAGGAGCAATGCAAAATGTATATCAGTTCAGTTCAGTCTCAGTTGTGTCCGACTCTTTGCGACCCCCTGGACTTCTGTACACCAGGCTTCCTTCTCCATCATTAACTCCTTGAGCCTGTTCAAACTCATGTCCATCAAGTTGATGACTCCATCCAACCATCTCATCCTCTCTAATTCCCTTCTCCTCCTGCCTTTAATCTTTCCCAGCATCAGGGTCTTTTCTAATGAGTCAGTTCTTCGCATCAGGCGGCCAAAGTATTGGAGCTTCAGCATCAGTCCTTCCTATTAATATTCAGGGCTGCTTTCCTTTAGGATGGACTGCTTGGATTTCCTTCCTGTCCAAGGGACTCTCAAGAGTCTTCTCCAACACCACAGTTCAAAAGCATCAGTTCTTTGGTGCTCAGCGTTCTTTATGGTCCGTCTCTCACATCCGTACATGACTACTGGAAAAACCATAGCTTTGACTAGACAAGATGTATATAGAATACTAAAAATATGGCTTATATTATGTTGGAGGAGACTCTTGAGCGTCCCTTGGACTGCAAGGAAAACAAACCAGTCAATCCTAAAGGAAATCAGTCCTGAATATTCATTGGAAGGACCGATGCTAAAGCTCGAATACTTTGGCCACTTGATGCAAAGAGCCAGTTCATTGGAAAAGACCCTGGTGCTGGGAAAGATTGAGGACAAGAAGAGAAGGGGATAACAGAGGATGAGATGGTTGGATGGCATCACAGACACAATGGACATGAGTTTGAGCAAGCTCCAGGAGTTGATGATGGATACGGGTCGCTAGGAGTTGGACATGACTAAGTGATTTCACTTTCAATTTTCACTTTCATGCATTGGAAAAGGAAATGGCAACCCACTCCAGTGTTCTTGCCTGGAGAATCCCAGGGACGGGGGAGCCTGGTGGGCTGCTGTCTATGTGGTCGCACAGAGTTGAACACGACTGAAGAGATTTAGCAGCAGCAGCAGGGAAGCCTGACATGCTGCAGCCCTGAGGGGGTCACAAAGAGTCAGACACAACTGAATGACTGACAACAATATATTGTAAGTTAGGAAATATAATCAGATGTTATTTTGCTTACTCTAGTACATTAACTGGAAAGCACCCAAGAAATCATAAATTCCATTATCTTGAAAAGATATAAAAATAATCTACTCTAAAATCCTTATTTTACCGAAGGAATTTGAGCTCAAACAATAATTAGTGGACAAGGTCATGCAGCAACTCTGACCCAGAGGTTGATAATCTCTCTTGGAGTAATTTTTCAGAGAGTTTTAGTGATTAACCAAAATATTATGGTTAAGTTTTCTAGAGAAGGAAATGAGATTTCATTGTGGTTTTAATTGCTTTACTTGATAATTATTGGTGTTGATCGTGTTCCCATAAGCTGATTTGTCATTTGTGCATCAGCTTATTCAGTTCTTTCTGCCCTTTTAAAAAACTGGTTGCTCATACTCTTATTGTTGAGTTTATTTCATTTATATACATTACATTCAAGTTCTGTATCTGATATATATCTTGCAAATACTTCTTATCAGTTACTGAAAAGGAAAATGTTTACCTTGATAGTCTAATTCATCAATTGTTTTTATGTTTGGACGTTTTAGTCTTACCTGAGAAATTTTTGCCTTTCTCAAGGTCATAAAAATTATCTTCCAGAAGTTCTGTACTTTTATATTTTACATTTAGGTCTATAATCATTTCAAATTAGCTCTTGTGAATGGTGTAAAGAAAAGGTCAAACATAATTTTACATACACATTTACATAATCTTCAATTCCTTTATCACCATTTGTTGAAATTATTTTTTACACATTGAATTGCAGTTTTATCTTTTTCAAAAACAAAATGTGTATGTTTTCAGTTGACTTTGTATGCTTGAGTAGATTTCTGGATTCTCTTCCCTTTTATTTCAGTATGTGTCTATTCTTTTGCTAATACGACACGGTCTTTATTATTGTAGCTTTAGAGTTAGTCTGGAAATCACACAGCATAAGTCCTGCCACTCCAGTGTTTTTTTAAAAGATTGTTTCAGTATAGTTTTTAGGGGTGGTTTAATAAATTTACAAAAAAAAAACCTTATAAGAATGCTAACCTGATTTGCATTTTATCTATAAATTATTATGGGGAGCACAGATATCATAAGACTATTGAATATTTCCATTCAACAGAAGTTAATGTTTCAATTAATAGGCATGATATGTTTTTCCACTAATTTAGAATTTCTGCCATTTCTGTCAGTAATGTTGTATAGTTTACCAAAAGATTTTTCACATTTTTCATTTTTTTCAAAGTTTTAAGTGATTTTTTTCTTTTTTTACACTCTTCTTCCATTACTCACAAACATGTTATTATTTTTAATGCTGTTCTATAGATATCTGGGACCATTCATGTCTTTTCAGAGATTTTTTTCCTCACAGCTTTTCAGAATGGATAATTTCTGTTGATATCACTTCATTCATATTTAGTAGATCTTTCTCATGTCATTTTTATTTGATAAATCCAGTGAATTATTTTTCTAGAATTTCCATTTGATTCTTTTTTATAATACAGTTTTTCTGCTAAGATTATCTATGCCTTCATTAATCAACAACATTACCTTTAATTTTTTGATAGTATTTCCAATGACTGGCCTTACAGTATTTTCCTATTATATCCAACATATGAGCCATCTAGATTTTGGCTACCATCATCAACTTTGGTTCATACATTTCATTTCTTTGAATACTGGTAAGATCTTATTTTGTGCTGGACATTGTCATTTATGTGTTACAGAGATTCTGTATTTTATCTTCTTCTGAACATAATTAAGTTTTGTCCAATAATACAGCTAAACACTGATATTTAACTTGATGTAGAGTTGGCTTTATGTTTTGTTATTGCAGATATATGAAGAGTCCATGATAAAACTTAAGTCCTCTCACTTGACTGAGCTAAATCTCCAAAAATTTCCCCCAGTCTCACCTCCCAGAATTGTATCTAGGTTTTGATTTAGACTTTAAGACAAGCCTAAAGTAGACTTTATAATACAAAAGGACTCAGAAGACTTTTCCTATAAATTCTCATACAGTGAATATTTTAGTCATTGCAAACTTATATGGTCTCTATCACAACTACTCAGTTCCACCATGGTAGCACAAAAACAACTACACCATACATAAAGAAATGAAGGTGGTTGTGTTCCAATAAAACTTTATTTACTGACACAGGCAGTAGGCCAGATTTGGAATTTGGGCTGTAGTTTGCCAGCCATTTCCCTAGTGAAAGGCTATTAATCTAAAGGCTGTCACTTTGATGCCTGTGGTATTAATAAGGTTTATGAATGTCTAGAGAATGCTCACATCCTTCTGCAATGCTCAGTCTCTACTGTCTCTGTTCTGCTGTCAGCCATATAACAGTTACTTTGTGGTTAGCCTTGTGTAATATGTTGCTCTGTGTAAGTGCAGCCCAACTCTCAGCCAGGGAATTGCAGGAACATTCCTCAACAAACTGACTTTAGGAGGCCCTGTCCGGTTATCCTTGCTTTTCTCTGATGCCCTGCCCCAGATACTCCAGGCATTTAATTTGCTCCAAACTCTGGTATCTGCCTCCAGAGTTGAGTGCAGCTACAGTGATCTGGGTGGACTCAGTCCTTGGCCCTTCAGTCAGGAAACTGTCCTCGGGTAGAAATCCATAGTCATGAGTGTTACCTACTGAGTTTCCCATATGTCAGGTTTTACAGGCTGGCATAATTAGCTTGTCATTGTTTATGGACGGAGGACTAGTTCAAAACCAGCTACTGGTCAAGAAGCAGACATTTTGAATCATTTTATTTTTAAATAACAAAAATATAAATACATAATCATTTAATTAATAAAAATGAGTGTTATTTACTCACAGTAATTGAAACTACAAGGTTCATTTACCTTCAGATGTGGTTTGATTGTGAAGTTTTATAAGTCAACAGAATTTGTGTGTGTATCCTCTTTTGTATTTTTGTACATATACAAAAATATATATACTACTATTTTATATGCTTTGCTTTCTTCTATAGGATGGTTTTAACCTTATGTTGTTCTCTCATTTTATAAATAATGCCTATTAAGCTTAGACTTAAATATCCTCATATTATGCTATCCAGGGAAAGAGAATATACTTTTTATTCATTCAAAGGCAGAAAGGCAGCTTTCATTACAGAATACACCAGTAAATATCTTCTTGTCTCTGGCCTGATATTAATTATATGTCTAAACCCACTACAGCTTCCCTGATAGCTCAGTTGGTAAAGAATCTGCATGCAATGCAGAAGACCCTGGTTTGATTCTTGGGTCGGGAAGATCCCCTGGAGAAGGGATAGGCTACCCACTCCAGTATTCTTGGGCTTCCCTTGTGGCTCAACTGGTAAAGAATCCGCATGCAGTGTGGGAGACCTGGGTTCAATCTCTGGGTTGGGAAGATCCCCTGGAGGAGGGAAAGGCTACCCATTCCAGTATTCTGGCCTAGAGAATTCCACGAACTGTATAGTCCAAAGAGTTGCAAAGAGTTGGACATGACTGAGTGACTTTCACTTAAACCCACTACAGTCATTTGGCTAGGGAGTTGAGATAGAGTATTTGTTTTCTTTAAGAAATCGCCTCCTCATCTCTGGAACTGAGTGTTGAGATATGTAAGTCTAAAATGTATGGCTGATGTCTATACACGTACACATAATGGCACTAAGATACTTACAAAATTTAATTTTGAGAAAAAAATATGTCTGCTCTTATTTCTCAGTAAAGACTTTACTGAACCTTTTAATTTTTTTATATATTAACATTTACTTTTAATAGTGCTTTAACCAGATGTTATGCTAAGCTATACCTGTGTAACTTGAGATCTAAATCTGGTCCTTTTACATATATTAGTCATTCAATTCCAAGTCTCTTATAATTACTCCCAAGTATTAATGTTGAAGTGAGCAGGAGTAGCATCAAAGAATGATGGCCAAACATAATCTTGGTGCTACAACTTTATACTTTTATGACAGTTAGTAGAAGCAAGTAGAGCTTGTTGACTTCCTACCTCTTTAACTCAGTGGTAAACTGGAAGGTAGAGATGATGGTGATGATGTTTTGTTCTGTGTTATATCTCTTTAGTACTATCCACAGCTTCTATGTTAGTGCTGCTGAGCAGGGTGCATACACTTCATATATATACTAATAGATGCATTGACAGAGAAGGTAATGGCACCCCACTCCAGTGTTCTTGCCCGGAAAATCCCATGGATGGAGGACCTGGTGGGCTGCCATCTATGGGGTCGCACAGAGTCGGACATGACTGAAGCGACGTAGCAGCAGCAGCAGCAGATGCATTGAATGATACATAAAAAAGCAATCTTATTATTATCCATTCACCAAAATACCAAGTACACCCTACTGAGCATTTGAAAACATCTCTTTTATGAATTTATTGTACACATTGGACAGGACTGGAAAAGGTCAGTTTTGATTCCAATCATGGTGGCCCACCAGGCTTCCCCATCCCTGGGATTCTCCAGGCAAGAACACTGGAGTGGGCCACCATTTCCTTCTCCAATGCATGAAAGTGAAAAGTGAAAGGGAAGTCGCTCAAGTCGTGTCCAACTCTTAGCGGCCCCATGGACTGCAGCCTACCAGGCTCCTCCATCCATGGGATTATCCAGACAAGAGTACTGGAGTGGGTCACCATTGCCTTCTCTGAATCCCAAAGAAAGGCAATGCCAAAGAATGCTCAAACTACTGCACAGTTGCACTCATCTCACACACTAGTTCAGTTCAGTTCAGTTCAGGTGCTCAGTCATGTCTTGCAGCAGGCCAGGCCTCCCTGTCCATCACCAACTCCCAGAGTTCACCCAAACCCATGTCCATCGAGTCAGTGATGCCATCGAACCATCTCATCCTCTGTCGTCCCCTTCTCCTCCTGCCCTCAATCTTTCCCAGCATCAGGGTCTTTTCAAATGAGTCAGCTCTTCGCATCAGGTGGCCAAAATATTGGAGTTTCAGCTTGAACATCAGTCCTTCCAATAAACACCCAGTACTGATCTCCTTTAGGATGGACTGGTTGGATCTCCTTGCAGTCCAAGGGACTCTCAAGAGTCTTTCCAACACTGCAGTTCAAAAGCATCAATTCTTCGGTGCTCAGCTTTCTTTATACTCCAACTCTCACATCCATATATGACCACTGGAAAAACCATAGCCTTGACTAGAAGGACCTTTGTTAGCAAAGTAATGTCTCTGCTTTTTAATATGCTGTCTAGGTTGGTCATAACTTTCCTTCCAAAGAGTAAGCATCTTTTAATTTCATGGCTGCAGTCATCATCCGCAGTGATTTTGGAGCCCAGAAAAATAAAGTCAGCCACTGTTTCCACTGTTTCCCCATCTATTTGCCATGAAGTGATAGGACCGGATGCCATGATCTTCGTTTTCTGAATATTGAGGTTTAAGCCAACTTTTTCACTCTCCTCTTTCACTTTCATCAAGAGGCTTTTTAGTTCCTCTTCACTTTCTACCATAAGGGTAGTGTCATCTGGATATCTGAGGTTATTGATATTTCTCCCGGCAATCTTGATTCCAGCTTGTGTTTCTTCCAGTCCAGCATTTCTCATGATGTATTCTGCATGTAAGTTAAATAAGCAGGGTGACAGTATACAGCCTTGACATACTCCTTTTCCTATTTGGAACCAGTCTGTTGTTCCATGTCCAGTTTTAACTGTTGCTTCCTGACCTGCATACAGGTTTCTCAAGAGGAAGGTCAGGTGGTCTGGTATTCCCATAATTTTCAGAATTTTCCACAGTTTATTGTGATCCACACAGTCAAAGGCTTTGGCATAATCAATAAAGCAGAAATAGATGTTTTTTCTGGAACTCTCTTGCTTTTTCCATGATCCAGCTGATGTTGGCAATTTGATCTCTGGTTCCTCTGCCTTTTCTAAAACCATCTTGAATATCTGGAAGTTCATGGTTCATGTAGTAAAGTAATGCGTGTGAGATGAGTGCAGTAGTGAGGTATTATATACATATACACAGTATAATACACGGTAGTAAAGTAATGCTTAAAATTCTCCAAGCCCGTCTTCAGCAATACTTGAACTGTGAACTTCCAGATGTTCAAGCTGGTTTTAGAAAAGCAGAGGAACAAGACATCAAATTGCCAACATCCGCTGGATCATCCGTTTGTTATAACTTTGTATTAGAACCTGTTGCTTGGAAAAACCTGCCCCATTGTCTCTGGTATGTTTACTCACTCTGATATGGGCAATTTTGGAGGCAACAATTTGTTGCTGTCTTTTAAAATGAATTTATTTTAATTGGAGGCTAATTATTTTACAGTATTGTAGTGGTTTTTGCCATACATTGACATGAATCAGCCATGGGTGAACATGTGTCCCCCATCCTGTACCCCGACTCCCACCTCCCTCCCCATCCAATCCGTCAGTGTTGTCCGAGAGCACCAGTTTTGAGTGCCCTGTTTTCATGCATCAAACTTGGATTGTTTATCTATTTCACATATGGTAATATACATTTCAATACTATTTTCTCAAATCATCCCACCCTCGCCTTTCCCACAGAGTCCAAAAGTCTGCTTTTATATCTGTGTCTTTCTGTTTTGCATATAGTGTCATTGTTACCATTTTTAGAAATTCCATATATATGCGTTAATATGCTGTATTGGTGGTTTTCTTTCTGACTTACTTCACTGCGTATAATAGGCTTCGGTTTCATGCACCTCATTAGAACTAATTCAAATGTGTTCTTTTTAATAGCTGACTAATATTCCCTTGTGTATATATACCACAGCTTTCTTATCCATTTCTCTGCTGATGGACATCTAGGTCCTAGCAATTATAAACAGTGCTGCAATGAACATTGGGGTACACGTGTCTCTTTCAATTCTGGTTTCCTTGGTGTGTATGCCCTGCAGTGGAATTGCTGGGTCATATGGCAGTTCTATTTCCAGTTTTTTTAAGGAATCCCCACACTGTTCTCCATAGTGGCTGTACTAGTTTGCATTCCCACCAACAGTATAAAAGGGTTCCCTTTTCTCCATACCCTCTCCCGCATTTACTGTTTGTAGACTTTTTGATAGCAACCATTCTGACTGGTGTGAGATGGTACCTTATTGTGGTTTTGATTTGCATTTCTCTAATAATGAGTGATGTTGAGCATCTTTTCATGTGTTTGTTAGCCATCTGTATGTCTTCTTTGAAGAAATGTCTGTTTAGTTCTTTGGGCTATTTTTTAATTGGGTTGTTTATTTTTCTGGTATTGATCTGCATGAGCTGCTTGCATAGTTTTGAGATTAATTCTTTGTCAGTTGCTTTGTTTGCTATGATTTTTCTCCCATTCTGAAGGCTGTCTTTTCACCTTGCTTATAGTTGCCTTCGTTGTGCAAAAGCTTTTATGTTTAATTAGGTCCCATTTGTTTATTTTTGCTTTTATTTCCAATATTCTGGGAGGTGGGTCATAGAGGATCCTGCTGTGATTTATGTCAGACAGTGTTTTGCTTATGGTTTCCTCTAGGAATTTTATAGTTTCTGGTCTTATATTTAGATCTTTACTCCGTTTTGACTTTATTTTTGTGTATGGTGCTAGAAAGTGTTCTAGTTTCATTCTTTTACAGATGGTTGACCAGTTTTCCCAGCACCACTTGTTAAAGAGATTATCTTTCCTCCATTGTATATTCTTGCTTTCTTTGTCAAAGATAAGGCATCCATAGGTGCATGGATTTATCTCTGGGCTTTCTATTTTGTTCCATTGATCTATATTTCTGTCTTTGTGCCAGTACCATACTGTCTTGATGACTGTGGCTTTGTAGTAGAGCCTGAAGTCAGGCAGGTTGATTCCTCCAGTTCCATTCTTCTTTCTCAAGATTGCTTTGGCTATTTGAGGTTTTTTGTATTTCCATACAAATTGTGAAATTATTTGTTCTCATTCTGTGAAAAATCGTGTTAGCTTGATAGGGATTTCATTGAATCTATAGATTGCTTTGGGCAGTATACTCATTTTCACTGTATTGATTCTTCTGATCCACGAACATGGTATATTTCTCCATCTATTGGTGTCCTCTTTGATTTCTTTCACCAGTGTTTTATAGTTTTCTGTATATAGATCTTTTGTTTCTTTAGGTAAATGTATTCCTAAGTATTTTATTCTTTTCTTTGCAATGGTGAATGGAATTGTTTCCTTAATTTCTCTTTCTGTTTTCTCATAGTAGTGTATAGGAATGCAAGAGATTTCTGTCTGTTAATTTTATATCATGCAACTTTACTATATTTGTTGATTAGCTCTAAATATATTCTGCTGTTGTCTTTAGGGTTTTTATGTAGAAGATCGTGTCATCTGCAAACAGTGAGAGTTTTACTTCTTCTATTCCAATCTGGATTTCTTTTATTTCTTTTTCTTCTCTGATTGCTGTGGCTTAAACTTCCAACACTATGTGGAATAGTAGTGATGAGAGAGGGCACCCTTGTCTTGACTTAAGGGGAAATGCTTTCAATTTTTCACCATTTAAGATAATGTTTGCTGGGGGTTTATCATATATGGCTTTTATTATGTTGAGGTATGTTCCCTCTATGCCTGATTTCTGGAGAGTTTATCATAAATGGATGTTGAATTTTGTCAAAGGCTTTCTCTGCAACTACTGAGATAATCATATGGTTTTTATCTTTCAATTTGTTAATGTGGTATATCACATTGATTGATTTGTGAATACTGAAGAATCCTTGCATCCCTGGGATAAAGCCCACTTGGTCATGATGTATGATCTTTTTAATATGTTGTTGGATTTTGTTTGCTAGAATTTTGTTGAGGATTTTTGCATCTGTGTTCATCAGTGATATTGGCCTGTAGTTTTCTTTTTATCAATTTGTTTTTAATACCTGGCTGCCAGAAGTCTTGGAGCAAATTTGCAGCACAATCTGGACAAATGGATAGAGCTCCATAGGCCCCATGACCAATGCCTCCTTTTGCTCTCACTACTCATAATCTACCTTCACATCCCATTCACAAGACACACACATGTGTTTTCCATAGACCTCGTGTTTTTGATTTATGTTTAAGATTCTAATACATTTAGTGTTAAAGTTGTTTCAGGTTCTTTTGAGTTGTAAATACTTGCATACTCCACAAACCTCAGGGAAATTCAACCAAAAATTAAAAAGAAGGTAACTGGACCTTCTAACCTAGAGGGAAGGAAGTGGGGAAGGATTAATATAATCCTTGTCCCAGTGAGTTTCCAGAAATATTGAATTACACACATGATGTATGAATAATGAATTAGAACCTTGCAGATGTGTGTATTTGCCAAAATTTTGTAAAATGGTTCATTGAAATCTCAGATAAAATGCATCTCCCTAACATCATGTCCTTTCTGTTTCCTTCATTCAGTATGACTATGCATGTCTGTTTCTTTGAAGAAAAAAAAATATATATATATGATTTTTGCTGTAAATACAGCACTCATTTCATCCTTATAATCTTACCCAATTTAAGGTAGATCCTTGAGAAAAACAGCTAGGAACAGTTCCAGACTTAAGAGGCTGGATGGCAGAGCCAAACCAGGTTCCAGTATTTTGTGGTCTATACAAACTCAAGTTGTGGAGCATAACTTTTAAGTAAATTAAGAATTATTATATGGACTCTAGCCTCTTGTGTACAAAATCTCAAATGAGAAAATATATAAAAATTAACTGTTACAGTTTCGTTTGGTGTTAGTCTTATGAGGAGAACACTGTGACTTCTCAGGCCACTATGAAAAACCCCTCCGCTGTTCTTTGCTGCAGCTTATACACACTCTCAGCTTAGCAGTTAGAATCTCATGATTTCACTTTATCTGCTTGCTACCTCATATGTATTTTCAACCTCTGTATGTAGATGATTTTTCCTTCTTAGTCTGAAAAAAGATTAATCACTTCATAGATACTTATTCAATGGACTGGATGTAAGTGAAAGCTACTCTAGATTCATGACTACCTCCCCTTAAGTAATCCTACCTGTTTTTTTCCATGTTGAGAAAATAAATCACTTACAACAGATAAAATTCACTGTCTGATAATTCTGCTGCCTTTCATAAGTCTTCTGATGATTTAAAACTCACAGAACTGTATTTATTTCCTATAGTTTTGTAAATACTACCTATGATCTAATCCAGTAGCTGATCTTTTCAAAACTAAGACCAAAGTATGATAATATGAGTCAGTACCTGCAATCCTATGAATACTTTTCTTAATATTTTTCTAAGCTTTTGTCTCCCAAGATTTCTTGGGTAGATTTTACCAAGTTCAATGAGTTCTTAGTAGAAGTAAATACTTGAAATCCTGAGAACTCATGGCAATAAGCTTTTGAAGGCATATATGGTTTTTCTGTTGGAATTCATCCCACCTGCTCTGAAACAGGGTCCCTGAATCACCATATCATTGTCCACCCTGAATTCATCCTTCAGTGAGAGTGTGGATGACAGGATTTGGGCTGAAACCCACATGTGGAGGGGGAGGGATGAAGGCAGGAGGACTTATATCTATGCAGACCCCCTCTAGACTGCAGATAATGAATGACAGCATCATGAGGAGGATAGCTGCCCACCAAAGGGGTCCCTAAGAAAGAAAACATCATGAGGTACATTGTCGGAGTAATGAGTTCAAACCATAGGGGATTTCTGGGTGGCTGGTGACCAAGATGGTTGATTGGCACTGAGGCTGGTGCTGACACTCTTGCCCTCATCACACACAAGTTCCAGGGACCTCTCCTAGAGCCTACAGCCACAGTGGGGTGTGGGATGAGCACTGTCCCACTAAGGCCCAGTCACTGTCCCTCTTGTGTCTTCCCTAACTTCTGTCATAGGCTTAGAAACTGGGAATGGATGGAAGGGCAACTCTTCTTCCTTACTTTGGGACTCAGTCCCAGGGACAGAAGCTAGCTCTGGCAGGGCCCATGGTAGCAGGCACGGTCAGAGAGCAAATCTGGAGTGCTCTGTGGTTGAGGAATGTGGCTGGAACCAGAGCAGCAGCGATTCAGGGCCAGCAGAGTGGCCCAAGACCAGGCCAGGATTGCAAGACTGAGTCTTATAGTCCCAAAGCCCTCCTGATGTGGGGTCAGGTGATCAGAAACAGGAGAACATGGTCAAAGGAGAGTCTAGTATTCAGAGTGTCTGAGTGTCCACTCACTTGTAGGTGCCTCAAATTGAAAACAACTCTCTTCATCCCCTCTCTCTCACTCGCTCTCTTACTCAGAATGATTTATTTTTAAACAGTATTAGATGTTTAGAAGTGCTCATGTATATTTTATGTACATGATTAGGTTCCTGTTTAAGGACTACAGTTGCCTATAGGAAAATACTTTTCCAAGAGAGTCAAGTGTGGAAAATAGCACAAATCAGTTTAGGGGATGAAAACTATGCATGCACCCAAAGAATGTATATAGGTTTTCATAATCAAGAAAAATATCCTCACCCTCTTCTCCTGCCTAGGGCTCACTCTAGGGAAAAAGAAAAAAGGTTAATTAAGGACAGAGGTGCAGGGTGCTATTTCCCAGACTGTGGGAGAGAAATGAAGAGCAACAGACAAATAGGCACTTTGCTGGTTGGCTATACACAGCCTTGCTCCAGGCCCAGCATCATAGTGCCCAGGATGGAGATCCAGAGTGGGGATGTCCTGGTCACTGCAGAAGTGATAAGCCCCCTCTTCTGATTTCTCCCAAGTGAACTCAACCCCCTTGCCTCACAAGAACATCAGAGCAAGCCTTGCTCCTTCCAGTTTTAAAGGATTTTCATTGGCTAAAATGTAAGAGATGGGCAAAAGTGAGAGGCAGAGAGAGGCTCTGAGGATGAGGGATTTGGGCCCTTCTGCAGGCCCTTTGTGGAGAAGGCAATGACAGCCCACTCCAGTACTCTTGCCTGGAAAATCCCATGGATGGAGGAGCCTGGTAGGCTGCGGTCCATGCAGTCGCTAAGAGTTGGACACGACTGAGAAATTTCACTTTCACTTTCATGCATTGGAGAAGGAAATGGCAACCCATTCCAGTGTTCTTGCCTGGAGAATACCAGGGACGGGGGAGCTTGGTGGGCTGCCATCTATGGGGTCACACAGAGTTGGACATGACTGAGTGACTTAGCAGCAGCAGCAGGCCCTTTGTGAGCCTGCAGGGCATCTTCTCATCAGTATGTAACTAGTATATACAGTAATTAGCAGTTGGTGGAGGCAGGACTTGAGAACAGGTCTTCCAAATCTGAGTCTCTTTTAACAATATAGGTGTGATATTTGCAAAGATACAGATATATGGTAGGATAGAATTGTATTGGTGTAATAGCGATGGCACCCCACTCCAGTACTCTCGCCTGGAAAATCCCATGGACGGAGGAGCCTGGTGGGCTGCAGCCCATGGGGTTGCGAAGAGTCGAACACGACTGAAGCGACTTAGCAACAATACTAAAAAAAAAAAAGAAAAAAAATTAAGTGAATACTATTGTATTAGTCTTCTCAGGGCACCTTAACAAACTACCACAGAATGGGTGATGTAACAGAATCTGTTTTCTCATGGTTCTGCAGTTAAGGTGCTGGCAGATTCAGTTTCTAGTAAGAGCTCTTTTTGGCTTGCAGATGGTGACTTCCCACTGATTCTTGCCTCTTTGTGATGATGGACAGAGATCTCTGGTATCTCTTCCTCTTCATATAAGGACACCAATTCTATGGGATTAGGGCCTCACCTTTATGACCTCATTTAACCTCAGTTACCTCCCTAAAGGCTTTATTCCCAAATACACTAAGAAGGTGTGTGGGAAGGGATGTAGAGCTTCAACATGAGTTTTAGGGATGGGCAAAATTTAGTCCATAACGACTAGAAACACAACTGATGGTTTTGTATCACAAATATTTTCAAAGACTTCAGCTGGAACTTTGCAACTATATGTTTTGATCCAGTGAAGCATTTAGTGCATATTCATCTGGAATAACATTTTCTGCAGCTTAAACAAATGACCACATAATAGGATATATTTAACTTGAATTCTAAATGAATTTCAATAGTTTTTCTTTCTTTTTTTTTTTTAAATTCTTTGGCAGTGAATGACAGATATTTAAAGTGGAGAGGGAAGAGTATAGAACTTACTGAAAAATATTTACCTCTCTCATTTTACAGGCCCAACAGCTTACTGATCTGGAACAAAAATTAGCTGTAGCAAAAAATGAACTGGAGAAAGCAGCTCTTGACCGGGTAAGTTGATTACACCCATGAGCCATCACGACTTCGGTTGTAGCAGATGAAGCTAGGGTGTACTCATTGTTTCCCTTGTTTCATCAGTGCAGTTCCAGATGCTGTGCTTGCAAGATGGTTATAGATGGTTCTTATTTTTGATGCTCCAGTAAATATACTTAAGGTGGAGGCTCTGTGATGATTGCATGGTTTTATTTTTCACCTTACTGGTACACTTGTTCCATAACATAATGAATAGACATACTTTAAAGCATCAACAAAGATGCCATGTCTTAAATTTGCATGGCTGAGTTGTAAAGCAAACGGAAGTAGTCACTGATGGTTTTTATTTTGGAAATTTTAAGTTTCTGGAGGAAGAGACATCAAAGAATGTAGCTCTCTTAGCACCTCTGTTTATGCAAAAATAATGCAAGAGTAGCTAGCATTCTGTCTTTATAACAGCTTTATTGAAATAAAACTCACATACCATAAAGGTCACATTTTTAAAGTTCACAAAGTTGTACTTTCATCAGCATTAATTCCAAAAGGTTTTCTTTGCCTTCTTTTATCTTATTTCATCTACTTCATTTTACTTTTGTCAATGTATCATTGTGTTACAATTATATATGCTCAGAAAGAAACCACAATTCCTAATTGATACCTACCTTTGCCTATCAATGCTCTTCATATGAGACATACATGGAGAATAGGGCACGGGTATATAGAAAGAGAAATAAAATATAGAGGGAGGAATTAGTCATAAAATTTAGAATTATGGTTCTGTTGGTTTTATGGTATTTGGCAAAATTTCTTAAGGCTTCCTTTCATTTTTAAATTAGCTGTATAAAACTATAAGAAGTAAATATTCCTTTTTTTCTTTAGTTCACTTGAAGAAAAGGGTAAAATGATTTTTGAAATTATTTCTCTGTTCACTCAGCATCCATTTATTGAACATCCAATGTAGTTTTATCTAATTTTTAGAACATATAACTAGCAAATATTAATACAGGGAACTCTGACTGAAAATTAAATCATAGTGTTTCAGACTTGGAAATACAAACACCCACATTGCTCTCAATCAGATGCATATAAAGTCTATGCTGAGGCAACAGGGCCAATTTTGGAATAATCTGCATTTAAACAACTTTTCAACGCATCTTTTGCCTGAAATCTATTCTTGATTAGATTGGAGTTAGCAATCATTCTAACAGTAGAAAAATAGACCCTCTCTTTATATCATATGGCGAATTGTTGGTTCATTTATACACAATAAAAATATTTCTAGACATATAAAGAGAGAATGCAATCTGATCAATATAAAGAAAATCTGATCAATCTGATCAATATAAAGATCAATATAAAGAAAACAAGAGACATGTCTCATTTTATATGTATCCAAGTACTTAATGTAATAGTTAATAATTTTAGGGAAGCCTGCCTACATTTTTGTAGACTAGTTCAAATATAATTCACTTTACCAAGATTCCAGCTTTAGGAATTGTTTTTTGTTTTTTTTTTTACTTTAGGAAAGAAGTTTATACCAATTATGCTAATTTCTTACCATATCCAACTCATGCCGCATAATATTATTTTTAAAATGGGAACTGATTCTTTATGGAATTGATAGAATCAGAAAATCAGCAATATATATAATCAGAAAGTCCAACTAGATCATCTTTTTATATTTCCTTTCTTTGATATCCCTGGCAAAATCTCTGCAGTATGTTTTACATTCTAAAGACACTAGATTTCCAAGACTCTGAGGCAGACTGGCCCCCTTCTTAGATTTAACAACTGTGACTGTTGGAATGTTCTTCATAACATTAAACTTTTCCCATGACGTGACTTCAAATAACCCATTTAGTCAGTGAGTCACCCATTTAGTCAGTGAGTGTGACCACCCTGCACCAGGTGCTATGAGAAACAGAAAACACTGCATCCCTCACAACTTTGTTGGGCACCAAAAATTATGAAATAATTATATGTGGAGCCATAAAGTCAGAGAAACATGAAGAGTGAGTACGTATATTTTAAGTACATGTGTTATAAAAACTAGTGGTGTCACATGATAACATGCGCAGTTGATAATTTGTCCTGAGCCACAGAACTTGAAGATAAAATAATTTTCCCTCCTTTGTCTTATCCACTCTATGTCTTCCTCCTCCCCATTTCTACCACCACCACTATTTGCTTAGCTCTCACTAAGCCAGACTAGATTTGGGATGAGAGACTATATCCTGGAATATTTAATAAAGTTCTCCAGAGTCAGTCTGTGTTCAGATCATAACCCTTTCACCAAATGATCGTGTTCAAATCCCTCAAACTCTTTATACTTCACCATAAAATAGAATGATAATAAAATTCACTTTATAATGATGATGGGAAAATTATATATATCCATAAAAGTTAAGTCCTGAGAATTCTTGGCACATGAAAAATACTCAGTAAGCATAGTAATTACTATTATTAGTGAATGAGAACCTAGAGAGACTGCTTCTTTGTGATAATTTTTCTCTTTAGCCGTCAGTATCTTGTCACCCATTTGCTACAGTGAACTATAAAAGCACTGCGTATTACCAGAGGTTGATTTCAACAAATCTCATATAAGATACATATGAGACTCGTAAACTGTAGTCATAAAGACAGGTAGAAATGCTCGCTTACTTCAAAAATGGATACAAAAATACAGTTTAATGAAATTGCTCTTCACCTCTCTCCATCATTTTTATATGAGACAAGACTTTTTAAAATTGTCTTCATGTGTCTAGATCCAAAGAATATTATATCTGGGCCTCAAATAGCCTTAAATACCTAATAAATATTTTGAAAACAGTATCTTCACACTCTAACTTGTTTCTCATTTCATACTTCTCATGAAAGAAGTGTCAGATTACTATCCCAATAAAAGCAACAATAATCTTAAGATCCAAGAATCAATCTTTGTTTTCTAAACAATCAGTTATTTTATGGCAATATGTTATGGAACTTCCCCAATGGCTCAGAATGTAAAGAATTCACCTGCAATGCAGGAGACCCATTGATTCGATGAATGATAGTTAGCCTCAGCTACTGAAATGTAAAAATATCTTTATGGTGTGAAAAATCTATCTCTCAAATTCTTATATTAGAAGTTTCTTTTGCATCTGATCCTCACAAAATTTGACCCAGGAAAGTATGCATTATTATATCATAGATGACACAGGTAGGTGATCTGCACAGACTCCCAGGACAAAATAGTAAAAGAACAAGAACTCTTCTTGCTACAGTGTATCTGGCACATGGCAAGAACATAATAAATTGTTACTGATTAAACAGGTAGATGAAGATCTAACTTCGTAAATTAACGTACATGCTATTCATCCTACATAGAAGGGCCAAAGTATATAGAACAGAGAAATAAAACTGTCAAATAACCTTTTAGGATTCAGAGATAATTTCTTGGTGAAATAAAGGTAGGGGAAGGGGAAAGCCTTTGCATTCCCAGTCCTTCATGATTTTTCCAAAGACAACTGCCATTGGTGCACAAAGATCTCTCTGAGGATTTCACATCATGTAAATAAATGAAGACAGACATGAATATTACCTTGTGAATTTTTTAAAGGAGATACGAAATGAGGACGCTGTTGTCTTTGCCATATGTATCTAGGCATCCCCACAAAAATGCATTTTTCTTGAGAAAACTACTCATATACAGATGTGAAAAAAAATGGCTTCTAAATCTCCCACCATCCTACATACATATATATAAATAATAATTTCTTACAAGTTTTACATATGCTATAGCATAAGCACTAGTATTTTAATGTCCAAAATAATACATTTATATTACATAATATACAGGGTGAAATGAAAAATAGTTCGTTATTTTCTCTATAAAACTTATCCTCTGGAGATTTCCTTTATTTATATTTTAACAAATATTTCTTTATTTAGAAACCAGTGATACTGCAAAAAAAAAAAAAAAAATATTGGCCCAGCTGTATACCACAAAGAACACTGATTAATATTCTGTAATAACATAAGTGGAAAAAATTGATAATAGATACATATATATGTATAACTGAATCACTTTGCTGTACACCCAAAACTAACACAACATTGTTAATCAACTATGCTCCAATATATAATAAAAATTAAAATATATCAGCCCTCAAAGAAATTACATTGCAGTGTTGTGCAGTCACTCAGTCATGTCCAACTCTTTGCGACCCCATAGACTGTAGCACTCCAGGCTTCCCTTTCCTTCCCTATCTCCCGTAGTTTCCTTGAATTCATGTTCATTGAGTCAGTGTTGGTGTCTATCCATCTCATCCTCTGACTCCCTCTTCTCCTTTGGACTTTGATCTTTCCTAGCATCACATCTCTTCCAATGAGTTGGCCCTTCGAATCAGATGGCCAAAGTATTGGAGCTTCAGCATCAGTCCTTCCAATGAATATGCAAGGTTGATTTCCTTTAGGATTGACTGGTTTGATTTCCTTGCAGTCTAAGAGACTCTCAAGAGTCTTCCCCTGCACCACAGTTCAAAAGCATCAGTTCTTCAGCATTCAGCCTTCTTTATGGTCTAACTCTCTCATCTGTATGTGACTACTGGAAAAACCAGAGCTTTGACTATACAGACATTTGTCAGCAAAGTGATGTCCCTGCTTTTTACTATCATCTGTAGGTTTATCATAGCTTTCCTTCCAAGAGCAAGGGTCTTGAAATTTCATAGCTGCTATCACCATCCACAGTGATTTTTAAACCCAAGAAAATAAAATGTCATTGCTTCCACTGTTTCCCTTTCTATTTGTCATGAAGTGATGGGACCGGGATGCCATGATCTTAGTTTTTTGAATGTTGAGTTGTAAGCCAGCTTTTTCACTCTCCTCTTTCACCCTCATCAAGAGGCTCTTTAGTTCCTTTTCATTTTCTGCCATTAGAGGGGTATTATCTGCATATCTGAAGATGTTGCTATTTCTATCGGCAATCTTGATTCCAGATTATGAGTCATCCAGCCCAGCATTTCGCATAATGTACTCTGCATATATGTTAAATAAGGAGGGTGACAATATACAGTCTTGTCCTACTCCTGGCTCAGTTTTGAACCAGTCCATTGTTCCATGTCCAGTTCTAACTGTTGCTTCTTGACCTGCATACAGGTTTCTCAGGAGGCAGGTAAGATGGTCTAGTATTCCCATCTCTTTAAGAATTTTCCACAGTTTGCTGAGATCCACAGAATCAAAGGCTTTAGTGTAATCAATGAAGCAGAAGTAGATGTTTTTGTAGAATTCCCTTGCTTTCTCCATGATCCAACCAGTGTTAGCAATTTGATCTCTGGTTCCTCTGCCTCTTTGAAACCCAGCTTGTATATATGGAAATTTTTAGTTCACGTACTTCTGAAGCCTAGCTTGACAGATTTTGAGCATTACCTTGCTAGAATGTGAAATGAGAGCAGTTGTATGGTATTTTAAACAATATTTGGCATTGCCCTTCTTTGGGATTAGAATGAAAACTCCCATGGTCACTGTGGAGTTTTCCAAATTTGCTGATATATTGAGTACAGCACTTTACAGCAACATCATTTAGGCTTTTAAATAGCTCAGCTGGTATTCCATCACCTCAACTAACTTTGTTTGCAGTAATGCTTCCTAAGGTCCACTTGACTTTGCATTCTAGGATGTCTGGCTCTAGGTGAGTGATCACACCACCATGGGTACCTGGATCATGAATACCTTTTTTGTTTAGTTCTTCTTTGTATTCTTGCCACCTCTTCTTAATCTCTTCTGCTTCTGTTAGGTCCTTGCTGTTTCTGTCCTTCTTCATGCCCATCCTTGCATGAAATGTTCCCTTGATATATCCAGTTTTCTTGAAGGGACCTCTAGTCTTTCCTATTCTATTGTTTTCCTCTTTTTTTTTTTTTTGCATTGTTCACTTAAGAAGTCCTTCTTATCTATCCTTGCTATTCTCTGGAACTCTGCAGTCAGTTGAATACATCTTTCCCTTTCTCCCTTGCCTTTCATTTTTCTTCTTTCCTCAGCTATTTGTATAGCATCCTCAGACAACAACTTTGCCTTCTTGTATTACAGCCTCCTTTACAATGTTATGGACCTCCATGAACAATATGAAAAGGCAAAAAGATATGATACTGGAAGATGAGCCCCCCAGGTCAAAGGTGTCCAATATGCTACTGGGAAAGTTGTTGTTGTTCAGTCTCAAAGTCTAGTCCAACTCTTTGCAACTCCGTGAATTGTAGCATGCCAGGCTTCCCTGTCCTTCATCATCTTCCAGAGTTTGCTCAAACTCATGTCCACTCACTCAGTCAGTGATGCCATCCAACCATCTCATCCTCTGTTGCCCCATTCTCCTTCTGCCCTCAATCTTTCCCAGCATCAGGGTCTTGGCCAGTGAGTCAGCTCTTGTATCTGGTAGCCAAAGGATTGGAGGTTCAGCTCCAGCATCAGCCCTTCCAATGAATTTTCAGGGTTGATTTCCTTTATGATGGGCTGGTTTGATTTCCTTGCTGTCCAAGGGACTCTCAAGAGTCTTCTCCAGCACCACAGTTCCAAAGAATCAATTCCTCTGCACTCAGCCTTAACTCTCAGATCTGTACATGATTACTGGAAAAACCATAGTTTTGACTATATGGACCTTTGCTGGCAAAGTGATATCTCTGCTTTGTAATATGCTATCTAGTTTGGTCATAGCTTTTCTTCCAAGGAGCAAATATCTTTTAATTTTGTAGCTGCAGTTACCATCCACAGTGATTTTTGAGCCCAAGAAAATAAAATCTGTTACTGTTTCCACTTTTTCCCAATCTGTTTGCCAGGAAGTGATAGGACTGGATGCCATGATCTTAGATTTTTGAATGCTGAGTTTTAAACCAGCTTTTTCACTCTCCTCATTCACCCTCATCAAGAGGCTCTTTAGTTCCTCTTTGTTTTTTGCCATGAGAGTGAGGTTGTTGATATTTCTCCTGACAATCTTGATTCCAGCTTGTGAGTCATCTAGCCCAACATTTTGCATGCTATACTCTTCATATTGGGGAAAAACAGAGGGCAATTACTGATAGCTCTAGAAAGAATGAAGAGGCTGGGCCAAAGCAGAAACAATGTTCAGTTGTGGATGTGTCTGGTGGTGAAAGTAAAGTCTGATGCTGTAAAGAACAATATTGCATAGGAACATGGAATGTTAGGTCCATGAATCAAGATAAATTGCATGAGATAAAGCAGGAAATGGCAAGATTGAACATTGACATTTTAGGAATCAGTGAACTAAAATGGATGGGAATGAGTGAATTTAATTCAGATGACCATTTTGTCTACTACTGTGGGAAAGAGTTCCGTAGAAAAAGTGGAGTAGCCTTCATAGTAAACAGAAGAGTCTGAAATGCAGTACGTGGGTGCAATCTCAAAAACGACCAAATCAGTTCATCTCCAAGGTAAACCATTCAACACCACAGTAATCCAAGTCTAAACCCCAACCACTGATAATGAAGAAGCTGAAGTTACCAGTTCTGTGAAAACCTATGAGACCTTCTAGAGCTAACTCCCCCAAAAAATGTCCTTTTCATCATAGGGGATTGGAATGCAAATGTAGGAAGTCAAGAGATACCTGGAGTAACAGGCTAAGTTTGGCCTTGGGGTACAAAATCAAGCAAGGCTAAGACTAACAGTTCTGTCAAGAGAACACACTGGTCATAGCAAACACCTTTTCCCAACACTGAAATAGAAATAGATAAAACAATAAACATATTAACAATAACATAATTTGCACTGATGACAAGGACTGCAAAAGACGTAATTTAAGAACCTATGTGATAAAGACTTTGAGATAGAAGTGTGCTTTGACAGAGTAATCAGTGATTATGTTTCATAGAAGATAATATGTGAGCTGAAGCATACATTTTAAGTAGAAGTTTCCTATGTAGCTATTTGGAAAGAGAGTTCTTCAGGCAAAGAAAACAGCAAGTATAAAGGTTCCTAGATGAGAATGAACTTGAAACGTTTGATGGACTATAAACAAAGGACATTGTGACAAGCAGGATATCCTTAAAGACTTTGCATTTTATTATCAGGTGGCAGAGGAAACGGGAAATGTGGTTTGGTGTGGGAAGAAGATCAAGGACAAAAATAAGGCTGAATCTCAGAGGGGATATGCTGTAAGATCTAGGGCAAAGTATACTTTGTATAAGTCACATCATATTTCATTAGGTGACATCCTGTTCCAGTGAACTTCAAAGTGAACAGTGGCCTTACCTGCAATTTTAAAACAGACTAAAGCTAGCAGTATAAATGAAAATGTAATGACACTGTGGTGTAAAATCATCGTCTTGGCCTTGCTCATGGATGGGCCAAGCCAAACCTGAGTAGTGTCAATTACAGGCTTTATTTAGTTAGAGGGACTAACTGGAAAGATGTGAGCTTTTTTTTTTTTTTTTTTTGATAGAAAGATGAACAAATTAGGGAAGCATTGTTCACAGAAATCTGTGGTCTCTGGCAGGAAAAATCTACAGTGTAATGAAGGAGTGAATCCAGAATCTAATATAGGAGGCCAATTCACAAGCTTGTGATCCAAAAAAGAGAGGAAGTAAAAAACTATGAGATTAAGAATAGGTTGAAACATAAGAGGAAAGATAGCTTACTACAATGGCTATGAAAGGTGAGCTGGAGGTTACATCTGTGTATTGTTGATTCTGCTCTCCGAGGTGACCCTGAAAATGTCAGGAGGCCTGGATGAGCAGATGAGATGATTTCACCCACATTCAAATGTATCGATTGCTCCACTGGGAATTTTGTCTTGCCTAAAGAATGTTTACTTAAAATGAAGTATTAGCTTGATGCCATTCATTGTTTACTTTTGGCATCTGAGTTTACCTGTTGCTCAGGAATTTGTCTATTATGTCAACATATACATATATATTTTGTGCCTGTCGTAGATCTAACTTTTATATATATATACTGTGTTGAGAGGAGCCATGATATGAATGCAGTGAATCAAATAACTATCAAATAACTTCCTGCATTATCTGAACATTGAAAAATCTACATTTGAAAGCTATGTTAACTTTGAGTCCTGGCCAAGACCTGCCTGACGTCGTCACATTAGTTCTATTTCCCTTATCTAACTATATTATGAGAAACAGAAAACATACTCAAATTGTTCAGTGGAACCTGGAACATCTCACTCCAGAGAACAGCATCCACACTTATTCTGCAGTAATAGAAGGTTAGGGCCATCCAAGATTATAACAAAGACTCAATAGGAAGGGTAATCTGAATCATTACTTCATTTCTTTTATTGAGATAGCTTCTTTCCCTGACAAAAGAGAAATTACATTTTCAACTAGGTATTTATTTTTAAAAAAATTTTGTGTGTCCTTTCTCCTGTGTCAGGGATTGTGTTAGGTGTTAGCTATACAGTTCTGAACAAAACAGACAAGTTATGCATATATATAAACAAATTAAAATTAGTGATAAAATATATAAAGAAAACAAACATAATCAGCCATAGCGGGCATCTAGCTACTCAGCAAATAAAAGGGACCATTTTGAATATAAGTTTATTATTCAACTTTACTCCCCCATCCAGTTAACAAAGCCCCTCCATCCTGTTTCTTATCAGACTTTTATTTTCCTCTTATCAGAAGTTTATGAAATGCGACAGGGCAAGGTTAATGTGAGGGAAATACATGTATGTCCTGTTTCTTACATATTTCCAGTTGCTGTTCTTACTGTTGCCTTTTTTTAAAATCTCGTGATATGACCAAAAAGAAAGATTTCTTAAATTGCTATTGTAGCAACATACACTCTCATCTTAAAGATAAATCTTATACCACATATTAGTAGGAAACAGAGAACATTGGGAAAAATCAAAGCCATAGTCACTCTCAAGAAATTGACCCCAGGGGCTGTATAGGAGACAGTAAGTAGGAGGGGATGCTATCTGTAGATATGTTCCTGACATCAGATACAAAAGGCAGTAGTTTTGTTGGGAGTATACTACTGTGACAGGAGAAGACAACAGACTTTTCTGCTTCATTGATCCATTGGATCCAGTGATCCAAACATGGAAGTACACGAAAAGGGTAAACGCCAATTGTGCCAGTTTGTCCAGGGATAAGACTCCAGCAACTATTCTCTTTTCTCCTTCTCTCTTGCCCCAGAGGCCACATTTCATATCTTGAAGTGGATATTCATATGTTATTGTCTTACTAGGGTCTATATGCTTGCCCCCAGTTACCCCTGTGTTACCATGAGATTTCCTCAAGGTTGTTTCTCTCTCTTTATTTTGGTACCTGGGGATGTCTTTGTCATTGGGACTCAACTTTACATCGTTTTAAAACCTTATAAGCATAATGAAGTACTGATACTGAAGATGAAGCTCCAATACTTTGGCGACCTGATGGGAAGAACTGACTCACTGGAAAAAACCTTGATGCTAGGAAAGATTTAAGGAAGGAGGAAAAGGGGACAACAGAGGATGAGACAGTTGGATGGCATTACCATCTCGATGGACATGAGTTGAAGCAAGCTCTGGGAGTTGGTGATGGACAGGGAAGCCTGGCGTGCTGCAGTCCATGAAGTCGTGAAGAGTTGGACAAAACTGAACGACTGAACTAAACTGACATACTAATTTTTTAGATTTGGTGAATATTTTTTTGCTTACATCATATTTTAATCTATGCTAAGTGCATATCAAATGCTACATACCCACAAGCAGATAGTCATTATAGTTCCCTGGAGGATGAGTCTAAAGAATATTCTTCAAAGCCTCTAAGGCAAATTCTGCAAATTTTGAATGTTTTATTTTCCCCAAAAATGTCCAATGGAAAGTTTTTCAGATATAAGCTGGACTTCTTTTTGTTATCCAATTTGTTCTTAAATGCTTCATGACTGAATTCTTGAAAAATGAAGTGTCTGGTCACACCACCAGGAATTAAAATTTTGATGCCTCTGCCATGTAGCTAACAGTTATTTTAAGATGTCATGTGTAGATCTAAAATGTGAAAAATTTTACTTCATAAAGTGATAAAAGACTGTAGTTTTTACCTCCCAAAATACATGACTGTTATTAAGTAAAAATAAATAAATAAAACCTTATAAGCAATTTAAAATATTTTTAGCAGTGGGATCTGGAGGTTGGATGGCAGTTGGAGATGGTTGTCTCTATATAGTTCACTCTACCTTGGAATGTAAACCTAAAGAAAAAGTAGTTCTGCAATAAATGCTGGAAAGGGTGTGGAGAGAAAGGAAGCCTCCTACACTGTTAGTGGGAATGTAAATTGGTACAAACACTATGGAGAACAGTATGGAGTTTCCTTAAAAACTAAACCTAGAACTATCATATGATCCAGCAATCCCACTCCTAGGCATATATCCTAAGAAAACCATAATTCAAAAAGATGCATGCACCCTAGTGTTCATTGCAGCACTGCTTAACAATAGCCAAGACATGGAAGCATCCTAAATGTCCATCAATAAAGGAATGGATCAAGAAGATGTGGTACATATATACAGCAAAATACTACTAAGCCATAAAAACAGTGAAATAATGCCATTTTCAGTAACATGGATGGACCTCGAGATTATCATGCGAAGTGAAGGAAATCAGACAGAGGAATACAAATATCATACGATACAACTTGTGAAATATAAAAATGATACAAATCAACTTATTTTATAGATAGAAATAGACCTCACAGGCTTAGAAAATTATGATTACCTAACCTAAGGGGAAAGGTGGAGTAAATTAGGACTTTGAAATGAGCATATACACACTGCTGTTATATGAATGAGATAACTAATAAGACCCTACTATATAGCACTGAGAATTCTACTCAATATACTGTAATAACCTATATGGGAAAATAATTTGAAAATGAAAGGGTATATGTATAACTGAATCACTTTGTTGTACACCTAAAGGTAACACAACATTGTAAACCAAAATATATTCTAATATAAAATAAAAATTTAAAAAGAAGAAAACAGTCTAGAACCTGGAATTTTGTTACATTCATAGTAAAACAGAAATAATAATGCCAGTTTCACAGATGTTTGATTAGCACTTACAATCACATCTGAATAACTCCTACTACTTAACAGGACCCATGGAAATAAGAGTTTTAGCATTAATTGAGTGAAGATACAGGCTGATTTGAGAAACACAGAAAAAGCCTACATCACAAGAGGAGTGATTTGTAATAAAGGAGGTTTATGATAAAAATGGCAGATGCTTAAAAGAATCCAATTTAGAGTGACTCTAAAGTATATTTCCTTGCCAGCAAGGTATCATGATTGAAATCACGTCAATTCAAGGGGGGATAATGTAAGCTATGTCTCTGAATTCCAGTGATCAAAGGATATCATGAAACACATTAGTTCCTAAAAAACAGACTGAGTGTGTATTCCATGGCATGTTATCATGGAATTTATGTTGGGCAATTATGTATTAAAACTAATATGCGTTTGGGGACTGAGTATAGGCTAGGAGGAAAGGGAGAATCTAGTCAGGTGAATGATGACCTTCAGAAGCACATGTAAAAATTGTGATCTCTCTTGTTTTTATAGGAGTCACAGCTGAAAGCAATGAAAGAGACTGTGCAACTCTGCCTCTCAACTGTTTTCCGCGATCAGCATCCTCTCCATTTGAATCCCTTCAGGCCGTATCGAACTCAGTTATCAGTCCCAACCATGATAACTGACACCAGGACTGCATATGTAAGCACAACGGCCAAGGTACTTTCTTGACTTCAATTCGTATTATCATCAAAGTGAATCCAAGTAAGATAGCAAATTCATTGAAAAATCAGGATGTAAACGGGAGATAGTAACCCAGTTTGTAAAGTCTTCATAGTCACTTGGAGAATGTTGGAAAACAAATTTTCTGTATAAGAGAACAAGGTGTTTCTTAGGCAGAATTATTATTATCATAATTATTTTACAATATTATAAGAAAATATCTTGTATTATATTCCAGTTTTCACCAGGGGTTTATTATGGAAAATACTTTCTTCTAGGGTATAACCACCATCCTTACAAAAGTGGATACATTTTTCAGAAATTAAGCCTGTAGTTCTCAACACTGTGACTGTACATTAGAATCACTTGGGATAGTTTTTTTTTTTTTTTTTTTTTTTTTAAAGTCTTAATACTTGGGACTCACCTCAGACAAATTCTTCCTGGTTTGGCTCCAGTCATCATTAGGTTTTAAGAGCTCCCTAGGGGACTAGGAGGGCTTCCCTGTGGCTCAGCAGCAAAGAATCCACCTGTCAATGCAGGAGACGTGGGTTCCATCCCTGGGTTAGGACGATCCCCTGGAGAAGGAAATAGAAGATAGAAACCCACTCCAGTATGCTTGCCTGGAAAATCCCATGGACAGAGGAGCCTGGTGGCCTGCAGTCCATGGGGTTGCAAAAAAGTTGGATGCAACTTAGCAACTTAAACAATAACACCTTAAGCAAATCCCTGCCATCACTCTACTTTATACAGGACAAAAGAGGGCATTTCAGTTCCGCTTTTGTTTCAATCATCAGAACCTTCAGTTTGCAAGCTCTAATTTTAAATAAATATTGACAATCTGAAATTGTTATTAAAGAAAGGAGTTTAGTTTCAGGCAGTATACTTGAAGGTGCAATTCTTTTATCACTTGCCTCAGGATCACTTGCTGTTGAAATAAATGTTATAGAGAGGAGTCCAACTTCTAAAGCAAATCCATGGTGAGCTAGAGGACGGTGGGCAAAAAACCCTGAGGACCACTGTTACAAATACCTACCAATACAGGACTGGGGGTGTGGCCAATCTGTAGATGAGGGAAATGCTATTTTCAGGATTAAGAGTCAAAATTAGGTAAAATAAAATAAATCTACCATTCTGTTTTTCTCCTGTAATGGGTTGACTTCTCAAAAACAGGTTAATCTGTGTAACCTTCTTTTTCTGTTAAAATCATTTGAAATAAGTATTTCCATTTTATATTATCTTCTTTGTTTTTATTATGTAATGAAGGATCTCAAAAAATTTAGGCCAATATTTTTCATCTTTACATCTCTCTGATCCTCCTTTGAAAACAGTGTTTTGTTTTGTTTTGTTTTAATTCAACTAAACTCAGGGAAGAAAGTTGCATACTAATATATTTTTATGTTTAAAAAAAATCCTGGTAAATTTATTGAAACAGACTATTGGTTAAGTGTACAGCTACCTTACACAATCTCTGCCACCTATCATAAAGCCACATACTCCTTCCACTTCAGGTTAGTTTAAAGGAGAAGCAAAGATTCAACCGTATTAAGTCCAGTGACTTTGGGCAAAGTGGCTTTGTGATTTTATGGACACGTGACACTTGTCTCCAACTTAAAGTATATTTATTAGGCTCATTATTAAAACTGGGCTCTTTATGACCCTGAATATATGGAAGAAATTACTGATTGTTACTTTAACTGGCTTATTAATTGTTACTTTAACTGACTTATTAATAAATATGTATCCTGTCATGGAAATAAATAATACATATATATTATTATTTCTCTAGGTTTATCACAGGAAAACACAGGAAGCATTTAGATGCATGTAGTTTAAAAAATGCTTTTTTAAAAAAATGATAACATATCTAATTATTTAAGATAAAGTTCAATAAATCTAAGTTGATATACCATAGAGCATTCTGTTTTACAAATTAGCATTAAAAGCCTCTCTGGCATGTCTCTTTTGCTTATATTATTTATCTTTTCAAATATATTGTATTTGAAAAGATTGTATTTGGCAATTGTATTTTATGTACATGTGTGTGTGCTTTGTTCACTAAAGAAGCTCCTATTCTGTGCCTCAGTTTCCTCAGTGCCTATCTCAGGTCATTGTTGTGACATGAGCATTACAAATCATAATTTTTCTTAATTTCCTTGATACACGTGGTATCAATTCAGTTCAGTCGCTCAGTCGTGTCTGACCCTTTGCAACCCCATGGACTGCAACACGCTAGGCTTCCCTGTCCATCACCAACTCCCGGAGCTTACTCAAACTCATGTCCAACAAGTCAGTGATGCCATCCAACCATCTCATCCTCTGTCGCCCCCTTCTGCTTCAGTCTTTCCCAGCATTAGGGCATTTTCCAATGAGTCAGTTCTTCGCATCAGGTGGCCAAAATATTGGAGTTTCAGCTTCAGCATCAGTCCTTCCAATGAATATTCAGGACTGATTTCAGTTAGGATTGACTGGTTGGATCTCCTTGCAGTCCAAGGGGCTCTCAAGAGTCTCATCCAACACCACAGTTTAAAAGCATCAATTCTTCAGTGCTCAGCTTCTTTATAGTCCAACTATCACATCCATACATGACTACTGGAAAAACCATAGCTTTGACTAGTGCAACAACAGACCAACCCAGACTTGCCTGTGAGTGGCCAGGAGTCTCCAGCGGAGGTGTGGGTTGGCAGTGGCCTGCTGCATGGTCGGGAGCACTGAGTGCAGCAGTGTGCATGGGACCTTTTGAAGGAGATTACCGTTATCTGCGTTACCTCCACTATAGTTTGGCCTCAGGTCAAACAACAGGGAGGGAACACAGTCCTGCCCATCAATAGAAAATTGGATTAAAATTTACTAAGCATGGATCTGCCCATCAGAACAAGACCCAGTTTCCCCTTGGTCAGTCTCCCCCATCAGCCTTGTCTAACTCAATGCACCTATGATCCATGCCATGTAGGGCCACCCGAGACAGATGGGTCATGGTGGAGAGTTCTGACATGGTCCATTGGAGAAGGGAATGGCAAACCACTTCAGTATTCTTGCATTGAGAACCCCGTGAACAGTACGAAAAGGCAAAAAGATAGGACATTGAAACGTGAACTCCCCAGGTTGGTAGGTGCCCAATATGCTACTGGAAATCAGTGGAGAAATAACTCCAAAAAGAATGAAGAGATGGAACAAAAGCAAAAACAGCACCCAGTTGTGAATGTGACTGGTGGTGGAAGTAAAGTCCGATGCTGTAAAGAGCAATATTCCATAGGAACCTGGATTGTTAGATCCGTGATTTAAGGCAAACTGGAAGTGGTCAAACAGCAAATGGCAGAGTGAACATTGACATTTTAGGAATCAGTGAACTAAAGTGGACTGGAATGGTTGCATTTAACTCAGATGACCATTATTTCTACTACTGTGGACAAGAATCCCTTAGAAGAAATGTAGTAGCCCTCATAGTCAACAAAAGAGTCTGAAATGCAGTACTTGGGTGCAATCTCAAAAACGACAGAATGATCTCTGTTCATTTCCGAGGCAAACCATTCAATATCACGGTAATCCAAGTCTATGCCCCAACCAATAATGCTGAAGAAGCTTAAGTTGAATGGTTCTGTGAAGCCCTACAAGACCTTCTAGAACCCACACCCAAAAAAGATGTCCTTTTCATTATAGGGGACTGGAATGCAAAAGTAGGAAGCCAAGAAATACCTGGAATAACAGGCAAATTTGGCCTTGAAGTACAAAATGAAGCAGGGCAAAAGCTAATAGAGTTTTGCCAAGAGAACGCACTGCTCTTAGCAAACACCATCTTCCAACAACACAAGAGAAGACTCTACACATGGGACATCACCAGATGGTCAACACCGAAATCAGATTGATTATATTCTCTGCAGCCAAAGATGGAGAAGCTCTATACAGTCAGCAAAATCAAGACTGGGAGCTGACTGTGGCTCAGATCATGAACTCCTTATTGTCAAATTCAGACTTTAAGAAAGTAAGCAAAACCACAAGATCATTCAGGTATGACCTAAATCAAATCCCTTATGATTATACATGTGATATATGGCTGTTCTAATCTACATTTTTAAAAAATCTGCCTCTTCTTTGAAAAGTGTATTTGAATGATTTTCCCTGAAATCTGTAAAACAAATCCAAGTAAGCAATTTTTAACCTATATCTGGAAAAAATGCAAAATTTTCCCCAAAATGTCATTTTATTTTTATTTTTCCCAGAAGGCTAGATAATGTAGGCAGGTTTTTATTGCATCATGTATGTGGGTATATATGTGTATACATGATCCCAATAGACATATGCACTTCACATACAAATTATATACTCAGTGTGGATTTTCAAAGCTACAGATTTCATTAATTGAGTACAATATTATGAGAATTTACTGATGAAAGATTAAAAAATAATTTACATGTTGGTACTTTTTTAAAATTCTGGAGCATGACTGCTGCATAGTCATTTAGACCCACAGCTTAAGTTTCTGCTGAGGAAACAATCTGGTTTTAAAACGGTGAATACTCCAGCGGTCTGCTGGAGATGGCTCATGCTGCTGCTGCTGCTGCCAAGTCGCTTCAGTCATGTCCGACTCTGTGCGATCCCATAGACGGCAGCCCACCAGGCTCCCCTGTCCCTGGGATTCTCCAGGCAAGAACACTGGAGTGGGTTGCCATTTCCTTCTCCAATGCATGAAAGTGAAAAGTGAAAGTGAAGTCGCTCAGTCATGTCTGACTCTTTGTGACCCCATGGACTGCAGCCTACCAGGCCCCTCCATCCATGGGATTTTCCAGGCAAGAGTACTGGAGTGGGTCGCCATTGCCTTCTCCGGGAGATGGCTCATACATACCTATAAAAGCTGGTTACACAAATTTTCAGAGTTTGTACTAGTTAGTTATTAAACACTTACTATTAAATATTAATTATATACATTTACAATAAGCAAATTATACTAAAAGCAAATAACAGTATCAAAACTACTATATCATGCTGATATCTCTAAAGTTACGATGTAAATATATTTTTTCTAAGACTTTCTTATTTTGAAATTTTGATCAACCCCTTAGATTGTGCTCCCATAGATATAAAATGAAGACAATAACAGCACAACCTTATAGAATTGTTGTGAAGATTAAGAAAATTAACATAGGGCATTTAGTATGTGTAATAGTGTCTCATACTAGAAAACAGTCAATAAATGTTCAAAGTAAGTACTATTAATATATGTGGAAATGAAGATAATAGGTGGAGAAGATTTTTGGCAGGATATTAATTTGAACAAAAACTACTTAGTTTCACTGTGCAGACGTAAGAACACATTCAAATAAGCACAGCTACAATTTTTTAGCTTATGAATGAGGGAGGAAGTGGGAACGGCCGTGGCTCCTGCGGTGATAGGGGGCCCGGCCTCTAGGGCGGCCTGTGCGCAGTTCGCAGCCCCGCCCTGGGCCTGGGGCTCCTGTCGCCTCGCAGTGATCCCGGTGCGCGCCGCAGCTCCAGCTGGCCCGCCAGGGGCGCCATTGGTAGCGGGGGTCAGAAAGGCGCTCGAAGCCAACCCCTTCTAGGACCGCTACTGCAAAAAGATCCAGCAGTTGTGCAGGTCTGACTCAGCTGCTTTTGAGTCCTGACTAGAGAAGTGCAGTGAGTTTAGCAAGCAGCCAGTGGGGCACTCCAAGCAAGGGGACTTTATCCCATGTGTGGCACGGAAGACACTGGGGAAACGGCCTGTGAGCCGAGGATTCACTAAGGACTAGACTCTCAGTTCAATCTTCAACATTGAGATGGTGAAAGACAAAACTGCCGAAGAAATAAAACAGATTTGGCAGCAGTATTTTGCAGCAAAAGAGAACAGTCTACGCAGTTATTCCTAAAAAGTTTGATTTGATTTGGAACCGGGCTTAGTCCTGTCCAACATTTCTGTGTGGCCTACCAAGAAGGGAAGGTTATGAGTTTTTTGTCCGGCAATGGACAGGTACTGAACTCCACTTCACTGCACTTATAAATATTCAGATCCCAGGGGAAGCTGCGGCCAGTCAGCTGATTCTATATCATTACCCTGAACTTAAGGAAGAAAATAGTATAGTGCTAATGACAGCAGAAATGGATTCCACATTTCTGAATGATGCTGAGGCACAGTGCCTGGCCAACAAAGTTCAGCTCTTCTATGCAGGGGGCTCTTCTATGCCACTGATCCAGAAGAGAACTACAGGTTAGTGGATATCTTTAACTTCAGACCCAATGAGTTCAAATGTCTGTCACCGCACAGTTGGAGCAAAGCGGACTTGGAGCCGAAGTGAAATGTTCTCAGAACGAGGATAAGACTTAGGGCTGTCTAGTTGGCTTGTAGAATTTTCTGCTCAGCCCTGGATGGTCCTGAGCCTACCCACCCCTTGAACTCTCCGAGGCTCAGTATCTATAATAAGTCGTCTCTAAGGAGTTGCCCTCTGTGCTTATTGCAAGAAGTAACATGGAGGTGAGCCCTGTTACGTGGTATTCAGGAACAAAGATACCTAAACATTCTGATAACTGTCTCCCAGCATACTTAAAACATCCTTTTCAAGTGTTTGAAATCACATCCAGAGACAATCAAGGATCCACAAGATGGTTGACTTGATCTTACGCACTGTAGGAGTATATTTGTTCTCTGGCCATTGTGACTGTGCAGCTCCCAATAATTAGTTCCTCACCTTTATAAACTGTGGCAGGATAGTAAGCTTGAGGACCTGCTGTAGTTAGATGTGGTCTTTGCATACTCTTCCCACTTGGCTGTCCAAAGGCATAACCCAGGTATCCTGTTAGACTCTATAACAATCACATATTGTCATCAGGATTAAAATTCTATCTAGATGCTCCAAGGACTGCTGTTAGTGTAGCTGGTTTGGAGTAGCAGTAGAATGCAGGTATATTAAACGCACAGGTACAGTGCCTGCTGCCTGCATATTTTTAAACCATAGTTTGTGACACCTGATTTTTTGCCTGTTGGAAGCTTTGTATTTGGAGGGGCTGAATTGTTGCAGTATAAAGAAATCAACTATTTTGTAAAGAGAGGATCAATCCAGATTTGCTTTTTGTTTTTCAAACAACTCTAAACCTTGCCAGTATTATATTAATAGAAAAGGTAGGCAGAAGCAAATGCACCGTATTGTGTGTGGGGGAAATGTAGCAATAAAATAAAGTCTGGCTTATTAAAAAAAAAGTATGGATGAATCCTCACAATACATTTAATGTCAGCGATCACAATAGTAAATGTCATAAAGAAAGGAGACTATTGAAAGACAGCAGAAGAAGCAATTCAGAAAACAGTGTAGATAAGAAAATGATGAAATTATGTTATGAAAGTTCATTATTTCGTTCCCATCCCAGGGAGTCACCATCTTCTATCTTTGTTTTTCTTTCCATGCAATTCAAAGTCAACTTTAGCTGCAGTTGACATTGGTAAAGGTCACAGCTGTGGCATCAACTTAATTGGACAAGGATGATTTGTTATTTTTTTTTTCCAGTTTGGTAGAAATGCCAAAATCATTTTAGGGCAACAGGCAAACAGTAGTCCTATTCAGGAGCTTAAAGGCATCCAAGTGAAAATTGCATTCTGCTTGGTGCCTGGAGGTTTAAAGCAAGGTGGATTTGTTTTCCCTGTTTTATTCCTGCCAAAAATCTGTTGCAAAGTAATTTCTAAGAACTCTCAAAGAAGTGCACCTGGAATTACCAGACAAAGGGTCTCGACCTAGACTGCATTTTTTAATCATTGGGAGCTTTGCTCACACCTGATGCCAATATTTTCAATTCTATTGTACTCCAGTAGAAGCACAGGGTAGTTTTGGAGATTATTCAAAGCTCCTAGATTATTCATGTTTACAGCCAAGGTTGAGAGGTATTAAAATCTGTACTGTAGGAATAGGAAACGACTCTCCCAGGTAGCTCACTTGTAAAGAATCCACTTGCCAATGCAGGAGACACGAGTTCAATCCCTGGAGGAGGAAATGGCAACCTACTCCAGTGTTTTTGCCTGGAAAATCTCATGGACAGAAGAGCCTGGCAGGCTACAGTCCTTGGGGTCGCAAAGAGTCAGGCATGATTTAAAAACTAAACAACACAGTGGAGAAGTAAGCTTGTCCTTTCCCCCCACTTTGCTGCTTCTGGAAGAGATTTCCCAACTAGCCCAAAGGTTTTCAGTTTTATAAAGATCTGTTTTTCTACCAGCTCTCTGTCCCTAGCTAACCATTTAGTTACCTGTAATACCAAGCAGCTGCTCATGTTCTTTCCATGATACAGAAATATGTTTTATATCTTTGTATGCCCAGGGTTATTGTGAGAATAAAAATGAAAACATGAATCTAAAATATCTGCATAAAATACTACAACTAAGGAATTTTGTTTGGGTTTCATTTTTGGTCTTAGGAAATCATAATTGCTTTTTTAATTACTTCCCAGTAGATGTGGCATATTTGTGGCAAGGAAATTAAGTTTATATTATATAATGTTTTACATGTTACTGTATGAACATATATATTACATATGCACATAAATATTTTAAACTAACACTATAAATTATAAGACATATGTTTAATATCAGTTCAGTTCAGTCGCTCAGTTGTGTCCAACTCTTTGCGACCCCATGAACCGCAGCACCCCAGGCCTCCCTGTCCATCACCAACTCCCGGAGTCCACCCAAACCCGTGTCCAATGAGTCGGTGATGCCATCCAACCATCTCATCCTCTGTCGTGCCCTTCTCCTCCTGCCCTCAATCTTTCCCAGCATCAGGGTCTTTTCCAGTGAGTCAGCTCTTCGCATCAAGTGGCCAAAGTATTGTTTAATATGGTAAAGATAAAAATGGAAACAACAAAGGCCCTTTAATGCTTTCTTCTTATTACTGGTATGCATATATGTACCCTGAAATGGTCTGAAACCAAATTCTCATTTATTCTTCATCCTTGGTACATGTATGCTGTAATAAAATACTACATAGAGAAATTGATTATTTGGATATCTCTATGAACTTATTTTAAAGACATGTTAGCTCCATAAGGATATAATTCATTTAATCCTTCTGAAATTAAAATAGGAACAAGACATTTTTGTTAGAAATGTTAATATACATAAGTCTAGGAAAGCATACTGATATTCAGAGAAAATGCTACTAAATATCTTTTATGTAAAGAATGACCACCAGTTTGCATTTTCCTTTCTTTTCTTTTATAATTGAGACTTTATTGTTTGTACACATTTCTTAATGTATGAACTGAAATTTTAAAAGGCATGTAGTTATAATTTCTTTTAAACAGTTATTGCAGTGACTTTCCAGCCTGACATTTGAAAGCAAATTTTTCTTAAGAGTATATCAAGTACCTACATCTTCAAGTTTTGATAAACTATTACATCATAAGTCTCACCAATTAACAGTTTAATATTATATATACTACAGATTCAAATTTTCAATCTTTCACAGCACAATAACAAAGTTACTAGGGAAATTAGACTATTGCCACCAAGGATGTTATAGAGAACATGTCATTCTGACAAGAGCCACAATCAAAGAGTGATTTTCTGTAGGAAACAACTATACTAAAAAAAAAATGAGAATAGAAGTAATGTAAATATTCAAGGCATAGTCAATGCACAACTGTAACTACAAATTGTCATTTAGTATGCTAAGTATTATAGGATATAAAAGCTACTGCCCTACCTATGGATATTTAACACTCAAGACTACCAAAACCTCCCATACTTAACATGTTGCTCTTTTCTGGTTGTACCAAAACCAAAAACCACCACCAATGGCAACCAGCAAATGAGTTAACCTCTTAAAAGTGAAGCACTTACACTAAAAAAAAAAAAAAAAAGAAAAGTGATGAGGTGAGATTTTCTCCTTCTTAAAAAATGTTTCTAGAACTACTAAAAAAAAGGTTGTATTTACAAAATAATTGATGAAAATATTCACTTGGATTGTACTTAGAAGGGAGATGGGAACCAGTGATTATATGTGGTAAGTACATGTGGGCTTGGTTGCTTTAGTTGTGTCCAAATCTTGGTGACCATATGGACTGTAGCCTGCCAGACTCCTCTTATCCATGGGATTCTCCAGGCAAGAATACTGTAGTGGTTTGCCATGCCCTCCTCCATGGGGTCTTCCAGACCCACAAATCAAACCCAGGTCTCCTGTGTCTCTGGAATTACAGGTGTATTCTTTACCCAGTGAGATCCTTGGGAAGCCCCACACGATATTAATCAGACTTGGCCTTTTCTACCTACTTCATCAGATACTGGACTCTCCTTTTTAGTTCCTCTGTTTTCCACAGCTAAATCTTCGTTGTTATCATGGTTAGTCACTTGAGGCTCTTTATCCTTCTCTTTGCACATTTTTTTTTTAGTGAAGATTCATCCTTTCTGCCCACCTTTTTGACTTTATTTACACTTTTGTGGTAGAAGGTTAAATGACACCATCATCACTCTCCTCTTGTAAGGCTCGATCACAACTACCCTTGACAGATCAGACCTTCCTTCCTCTCGGGCATCCTGGTGATGACGGCTCCTGCCGTGTGCCCCAGGCCTGGATACCCCTGAACCTTCGTGAGCTGGGCGGCAGGGCCACTGCCACTCCCCAAACTGCCTGAGTGGCTGGGTTATTACACACCAGAGATGGTGGGAGAACCACCAGATGACTTGTTCCATTTTCTTGTCCTGTATTTTCATTAGAATTTCTTGGATGCTCATCAGATAGTATTGACTTTCATGGTATCTTCAAAGATAAAGTTATGTTAAAGATGTGTTGCTTCTCATCACCAGTTGGCTATTCATAAGTAAGACAGCCCTCAACCTCCTGTCCATTGATGATCAATACAAGAGATTTTTTCTTTAAGACTAGAAATTCTCATCTAACCTTTCTTTTGTCTCTTTAGATGCAGTAAAATCTTAATCCTAAAAAAAAAAAAAACAACTATGAGATATTTCCTTATAACACTTGCAAAAGAAAAGGACATCCATATGGAATTTAATCAATTTGGTTGTTGCTTGCTCTTTAGCGGCTCAGTTGTACCCAACTCTTTGCAACCCCTTGGACTGTAACCCACCAGGCTCCTCTGTCCATGGAATTCTCCAGGCAAGATTACTGGAGTTGGTTGACATTTGTTTCTCCTGAGGATCTTTCTGACTCAGGGATTGAATCCAGTGCATTGGCAAGCAGATTCTTTACCACTGAGCCACTAGAGAAGCCCTTACTCAGCTTCCTGTGATCATTTTATTGGCAGTATTTTCTTTCTTCTCTCTGGTGGAATTCATTCACTTGAATATCTTGCATTAACTTGGAATCTACTAGAAGCTTTTTAACAAGGGGAACCTGATGAGATTCTAGTTTTAAGAAGCTAATTCCAGTAGTAACATAGAAAGAATAGGATAAGATAATAGAAACAAAATTATTGGGAGAATAATATTATTGATAAGAGCAATGAGACAGTAGCAGCAGGAAAGGAACATGGAATGAATTTGAGAAATGCAAAGGACACAAAAATTTAAGGAAAATGTGAGGAAGTGAAGGTGGGAAGACTAGATGATTATGCTAAGGAAATTAGCTGAGAAGAGAGGGGACAAATCTTTGGGGGACTTAGTAGGATGGCAGGAAGATTATGTACATTTTTAGTATGATATAGAGTGAAGAATGCGAAAAAGATAATGAAGACAAAGTTTGAGATATGAAATAAGGATTTAAAATTCAGAAGCAGCATTAAGGAATATGAATATGATCACAAGGTGGAGAGTTGGATGTGGAGTGGAGTAGGGACACATAGCTTCTGAGAGGGGAGATAAGTTGGAAAAGATGAAGGTGTCGATGAATTTTTATGTAGATGGACAGGAGTTCAAAAAGAATAATATACTCCATGGCCTACAGTTTTCCAATGAAAATTTGATCCTTAGCAGGCCTATACTTCTTCCCAGTGGTCCTTTTCAGGCATTAGCAAGTTCCATTAGGTGGGTATCCTGAATTGGCAGGCTTCTCTCTTTAACATTGCTGTCCTGGAAACCTGTGCTGGCATCTGTGACTAAACACCAGATACCCAGTGCCAAGAATCATGTGTGTGAGAGCACAGAATTTGGAATTCAACAGACCAATTATAAATCCTGGATTTAGCCAGTTATTTGTAAAATGTTGGAAACTGAAGCAAAGACTGTGGTTATTCTTTTTGTGAAATAGAGCTAGCAATATAAAACAATGAGCCTAATTAACTAAAAGGCTAAATTTATAGCATAAAACCTGGCATGTAGTGTATCTAGTGTTTAAGAGAGTAGATATTAAAGCCAAATTGTCTGGATGTGAATTTTTGCTCTGCCACTCCTCAGCTGTGTAACAGACGCAACTTTTAAACCAATTCGCTCCTACTGATATGGGAATAATAGTACCATTTTCTTCAAAAGGTTGTTGTAAGGATAAGCTATGTATTATAATTTTCAAGATTATTTGGGCTAATAAGATATTATTTTGTGTCCTTCTCTACCGAAGTGTCCATCACACAGTTCTACGTGGAGTTTGACAATGAGAAAATAATTTCAACGTTCATCAAAAGAATCCCCACAAAAGAATTTACAAAAGCAACAGGAAACATAACATCTTGATATTTGCTGAAAGTTATTACACATTTTTGTGCCAGCACTGGCAAAAGACAAGAAAATTATTTATCATTTTGATCCACCCTCAGTGCATTGTGAATTAAATGTTTCAAAGAAAATTAGAAGTAGTATCCTTGCTTTTCATCTCTATATAAAATGCATCAATATTCAGGATTTCAAGAAATCATAGACAGTGTTTTTGAGTTCCCTAGAGTGCTGGTGTTAGACTTTCCTTTGGCATATTGTGGCCGTTTTTGATCTCTTTGTGAAAGTAAGAATATTTCTGGAGTGTCTGCAGGTATGTAACCAGGAAGTTATTCACATCAATTATACTCCAAGAGCTAACTTTTCCCTTTCGAAGGCTATTGCATGGATTCCAACTATGGTTCCAGTTGTTCAATAGTAATAATGATAGTGAGAATTTTAATTTCCATAGTTCTTTATGGCTATTGCCTAGGTGTTTTATTAGATCATCACAATAAATAGCGTGCATCTTACTATAACCATTTTACTTAAAAAGGGAACTTCAACTAAAATCCAGGTTTCTTATGCCAAGTCTAGTGCAACAAACTGCCTGCTCAAAAATGTGCATTACTTAGAATCTTAAAGATATGCTAACAAAAACAATAGATGTTTAAATATGCAGTGCTTCTTATGTTATCACAACACAAAATGTATAGAGCACTCTGGGTGACTGACTTCCTGCTGACGGCTTTACACAAGTTTTCTCAGTTAAAATCAAGAAAAACATTGTGAAGCGGTGCTGACAGTATTCTGATGTTATAAGAGAGGAAGACTGAGGGTCATGGAGGCTTGTAACCCATCTTAGGTCTCAAAACTGGGTCATTGACAACTGAGATTTTTGGGGGGTTTATTTTTAGTTCATTGAGGCAAAATTAGTGCATAACATTATATTAGTTTCAGGTTTGCTCCTGCTCATGCTCAGTCATGTCCAGCTCTTTTCAACCCCTTGGACTGTAGCCCACCAGTCTCCTCTGCCCATGGAATTTTCCAGGCAAGAATACTGGAGTGGGTTGCCATTTCTTACTCCAGGGTATCGTCCTGACCCAGGGATGGAATTCACGTTGCCTTCATTGGCAGGCAGATCCTTTACCACTGGAGCTACCTAGGAAGCCCTGTATGTAGTGTATACACTACAAAATGATTAACACAATAAGTCTAGTTACCATCTGTTACCATGCAATTAACTTCCAATCTTCACACCCCATGCCCTTCCACTGGCAATCACCAATCTGTTTTCTGTATATGTAAGTGTGTTTGTTTTCATTTTTTAAAAAGATTTGCGGACTTCAAATATGAGAGATCATATGGTAATTGGTATTTGTCTTCGTCTGGCTTAATTTCACTTAGTGTATTGTCCTCAAGGTCCGTCCATGTTGTTTTCAATGGCAAGATTTTATTATTTTGTGTTCAAATAAAATTGCACTGTATTATTGTTGTTCAGTTGCTAAGTCATCTCCGACTCTTTGCAACTCTATGGACTGCAGCTAGCCAGGCTTCCCTGTCCTTCACTATTTCCCAGAGTTTGCTCAAATTCATGTCCATTGAGTCGATAATGCTATCTAACCATCTCATCCTCTTCTGCCCCTTTTCCTTTTGCCTTCTATCTTTCCCAGCATCAGGGTCTTTTCCAAGGAGTCAGCTCTTCGCATCAGGTGGCCAAAATATTGGGGCTTTAGCATCAGTCCTTCCAATGAATATTCAGGGTTGATATTGTTTAGGATTGACTGGTTTGGTCTGGCAATCCAAGGCACTCTCAGGAGTCTTCTCCAGCATCACAATTTGAAAGCATTAATTCTTCAGCACTCAAAGTTAAGTAGTTACCACATCTTGGTTATTGTAAATAAATAATGCTGTGATGACTTTAGGGGTGTGTATATCTATATATCTCTACAAGTTAGCGTTTTTAAACTTTTTTTTGGAATAAGAGCCTCTCTAATACTTGTGAGCTGATATCTTATTGTGGTTTTGATTTTTATTTCCCTTATAGTTATGATGAACAGCTTCTCATTTGCCTGTTGACCATCTGTATGTCTTCTTTAGAGAAATGTCTGTTTAGACTCTTTGAACATTTTTTATTGAATTGTTGGGTTTTCTTGCTGTTGAGTTGTTTGAATTCTTTATATCAAAGTTCATTCAAGTTTTTCTGTAACAGCTTTCAGGAAAAACCCAAACAAACTTTCTGGCCAACCCAGTGATTTTGGATACTGACCCATTATAGGATATATGATAATGGATGTACAGCACACTCACAAGTACTCAGTTAGTGTTAGCTTCTCATGGTAGGCAAGAGATTATCAACTGAGCTGATATTTCCATTAAAAAAATCATTGATGCTTTTGGAAATTTGCCATAATGCCACTAAATGTCACATCATGGCTGATGGTTTAATTCAGAGCGGCAGACTGCTGGAGGGTGGGGGCTGAGGCATATCTTCATTATTGCTGCTAAGTCATGTCAGTCGTGTCCGACTCTGTGCGACCCCATAGACAGCAGCCCACCAGGCTCCCCCGTCCCTGGGATTCTCCAGGCAAGAACACTGGACTGGGTGGCCATTTCCTCCTCCAATGCATGAAAGTAAAAAGTGAAAGTGAAGTCGCTCAGTCGTGCCCGACTCTTAGCGACTCCATGGACTGCAGCCTACCAGGCTCCTCGGTCTGTGGGATTTTCCAGGCAAGAGTACTGGAGTGGGGTGCCATTGCCTTCTCCATCTTCATTATTAGAGTTCCTCTAATGCTCATCACAATACATTGTGCACGTGCGTGCTCAGTTGTGTCCGACTCTTCCTGACCCCACGGAATGTAGCCCGCGAGGCTCCTCTATCCATGGGATTTTCCAGGCAAGAACCCTGGAGGAGGTTGCCATTTCCCCTGCAGAGGATCTTCCCAAACCAGGGAACAAATCTGCGTCTACTGTGTCTCCTACCTTGTAGGCAGACTCTTTACCACTTGAGCCATCAGGGAAGCCTTGCTCATTACAATATACTGTGACTAACAGCAAATGTTGGATGGATGAACAAACAAATGAATAAATTAATAAATGAGGAATTTTGCAAAGAGAATGATCCCACATTAGCCAAATTACATTGTGTCCATGAGCAATCATATCTGTCTCTAAGGCTGTTCATATCCATAAAATTATTCTATCATGGAGAGTAAACATATTTTCATGACAGCAGTGGCTATGAATTTTCATATTAGACATATGTGCTTTTCATATTTCATCATTAGTCATGAGTACATTGTGAATTTCAGTATCCATGATAGGAACAGCTTTACCTTTAGTACTTTCTTCTACTTGTGTTAATTATCCCATTTGAGGCTACAGTAGTGTCAACGGAAAAGTAAGCCGGAGGTTCTGGCCATTTAGTTTCCAATAGTTTATAAAATATTCTAATTTTATTTTAAAATAAAACATAAAAGCCATGAATGCCTGACTGTCCTTTTCATGGATGATGATACAACAGCTGTATTTAAGTTATCTGAGACATACCAAAAAAGTTTGTTTTTTTTTTTTAACAAAAGTTTTATTTTTTTAAATAAAAAATCTTATTGTCCAGACCTTGATCAAAATACAGAATAGGGCTAGTGAATTCATTGAATCCCTGTGAGCCTTTAATTTTGCCACTGCTCATTCTCTAAGGCTAAATTTACTACCAGGCTGTAATCTATTCCAGAATCACTCCCGATGCAGTTAAGACGTGTATTGGGGAACCCTCCGTATCACCTGTGGCACCTTGGTATCGAAGGATGTAGATAACAGGGATGTTCGCTGGTTGCTTTTAAAAAGACACAGGAGCAGAATTTCCTACTCTATTTCTACAAAATTGACCATTTCTAAAACTGGAATTCATCTTACTTTCATAGATTAGGGACTCAGTTTCCCATTAATACTGGAATTGGGGTCCTTCCATGAATGCCAACCTGCTTTGCTGAGCACTTAAGAAATCCCAAGTTATGTTTCCCAGGTCTCTCAATGGACAAAAAGCAATATCCTCCTACTCCCTACATCTCCTTGAATCTGTGACTGAATAAGATAGTGTAATGATAATGGTGCTTTCACTACCTGCTGCCAGTAATGCTGTTTCACATGACTGACAGAAATCCATCCCTGCCAACCTCCACAGAAGGCAGTGGCACCCCACTCCAGTACTCTTGCCTGGAAAACCCCATGGACGGAGGAGCCTGGTAGGCTGCAGTCCATGGGTGGCCAAGAGTCCGACAAGACTTAGCAACTTCACTTTCACTTTTCACTTTCATGCACTGGAGAAGGAAATGGCAACCCACTCCAGTGTTCTTGGCTGGAGAATCCCAGGGACGTGGGAGCCTGGTGGGCTGCTGTCTGTGGGGTCGCACAGAGTTGGACATGACTGAAGTGACTTGGCAGCAGCAGTTGCCAACCTCCCCACACAGTTGCCCAGCTATGCCTGAAATTGTCACACCCTTTTGACATTATAAATGCTGGACGCTTGTCTAGAGCCACTCTTCACAATTAGGAAGGTGTTGCTCTCTCCCTGAATTGTTGGTCCTCACTTCCTCCTCACTGATGCTGCTGAACCCCAGCAATGGCCCAGTAGAATCTCAAACTGCATTGCATGGCACTGAGACAATCAGAAACATGGCCTTAGTCTCATTAAGCTTTTACTTCGTGGCTCAGTTGGTAAAGAATCTGCCTTCAATACAGGAGACCCAGGTTCGATTCCTGGATTGGGAAGATCCTCTTTAGAAGGAAATGGCAACCCACTCCAGTATTCTTGCCTGGAGAATCCCTTAGACAGAGAAGCTTGATGGGCTACAATCCATGGGGTTGCAAAGAGTCAGACATGACTGAGCAATGAACACTCTCACTTTCCATGATGTTAAAAACAGACCTCCTCTAGCTTCTCCGTATGCTTAATATTTCATTGGCACAAAATAGCTAAAATATTTTAATTTTCAACATTAAAATATGTGAAAAAAATTCACTTAAGACTGCCTGATTTCCTACTTTTATTTTTTTGTCACTTTTTGCCATTTGCTTGTGCTTCGAGATAAACTCATATTTTGATCATAGGTACGGTAGCCAAAATGTTGCCATACTTAATGTGTTGAAAGACATAAGGTCACCTAACAATAACCATGTGTAATAATACGTTAGTTATTTTATTAAATTAATGTATATTTGTCATGACAATTTTAGCAATTAATGTTAGTAGTAATTATACTAATAGTAGCTGGCATTTTTATTGAGTTCTGCTATACCCATATGAACTTATTTGATACTCACAAGTCTCTAAAAGAAAGACTTATTATCCTCATTAAATATTTTTTCTTTTGAATTGACTTTAGACTTAGAAAAACATTAAGATAGTACAGAGTTCCTATATTTCCTGTACATCCTTTAATGTTAACATCTTATATAGCCATGACATAGTTGTCAAAACTAAGAAATTGGCAATCGTATAATACCATTACCAAACCACAGACCTAACTGGGGTTTCACCAGGTTTTCTACTTGTTGTTTTTGGTGGGTTTGTTTTTTTTTTTTTTCCTGTTTCAGGATCCATTTCAGGGAACCTCATTGCATTGTCTCATCATGTCTCAGTCTCCTCTTGTCTGACAGTGTTTCATTCCTTATATTTCCATGATCTTGACACTTTTGGGACCAGTGATCAGATATTTTATAGACTGTCTCTCTGAGGATCTGTCTGGTGTGTTTTTATGCTTAGATTGGATTGTGGATTTTTGTGAATAATACCACAAAAGCACAGACAGGACAGATTTCAGGAATATTCTGTAGTGCAGATTATATTAAAATTATATTTTCAAAAATAAGTGGGAATGTATAAGGAAAACAATTTAGGGGAAAGTAGAAGAAATAACCATGGCAGAGAGACAGAGCCAGGAGAGGAACTATTATGAATAATGGAAGACATGAAAACACTTTCTGTGAACGCACATGTGTGTGTTTCTCACATTCACTTGTGAGAAGGAATAGAAAGACAAGAAATGTAGCGAAACATACTCAGAGAGGAGAGGGAGAGAGAAACTGGGCAACCAAAGAAAGAGGTTAAAGAGTGGGTTTTATAGGCACTTCTGTTTCCAGACCCAGGAATTTTCACTTAACCTGAACATATCTGTTTCAGCTTCGCTTTTATTACAGTTGCCCTGTCAGCATTTTGGAGGATGCAACATAGGGGAATGTAGGGAATCTGCGAGGAAAAGAGGTGGGGAACAAAGAGGTAACTGTATGTAATGTGGATGACTTTGAAAGCAGAGCTGAGCATCTAGGTTGGAAGGTAGAATTAGGCAGACCCTGAGACATCTGCGCCTTGCACTCTAATGGATGCCTCACTGCTTTCACCTTTCCCCAGGTACAACTGCTTTCTTTGGGATCCTCAGTGTCCTCCTTCCTCAGTCCCATGCCTCTTCCGATCCTTTCCCTGGCCTCTTCACCTGGGGAGGCAGGCACTGCTCATCCTTCAGTTCTCGTTTATAATACCACTTCTTCAGGAAAACTTATCTGACCCTCCAGATGGGTCAGCTCACCCTACTGTGTGCTGTTCCCTCAAAGTAATCTAAAATCTTAACTCATAATCATTATCCAAATTGTATTTAATTAAAGTTTCCTGGAAGTACTTATTTTACATGCAGTTCTTCCATCGGACTGGATGTTCGTCTGCCATATTCTGGCCACATCATGGTCAAAAGTAGTTTTTGAGTAAATGAATGACATACATTTTACAACTTAAAAAGGAAGAGAGTATGTTTAATGGTTGTGGCAAAGATGCTTATTTGTGAAGGGATGTAAATACTTTAAATCAGTTGTCCTTAATCATTTGGGATTTTGCAGAATTCTTAATTTTATATAAGCAGTGGACTGTCTACAGAAAATAATACTTATAATTTAATACCAGTGGACATTAGTTTAAAAAACTTTGTTTTAAAGGTTCTTTTTAGAAAGTTATGAAAATGAGGTTAGATTGAGAAGTTGAAGGTTATTTGGGCATTCTGTGTTTCTAAAGAAATACTGCTAGACAGTAAACTTTAGCTTCTTTGTATTTCCAATAAAATGAGATGAAAGGAAATGCATTTAAAATTTTAACAGGAAAGTCTCAGATGAATTAAAGTTTAGTAATTACAAACCATTTAATCTCTGGAGATTAACTGTTGTATTGTAAACATGGTTTTTCTAATGTTTTTCATTAGTATAGAGATGCTATATTTGGAAAGCATTTTATAAGAAATGTTGGCTTAAAAAACTAAAGCTTATTGAGTTAAAATATCAACTTTTCCTAATTAATTTTTAAAGTGGCCATTTATTAGGATTCAGTATGATTAAAAATTGAATATTTGAATGAAGTCTATCATTTACTGGCTTGTTGAATTTGGGCAAGTCTCTTAACCTTCGAATTGTAGTTTCTTTATTCTTAAAAGGTAACATAGTTCGTTACAGAGATGTAATACACATAGCTTTTTCTAAAATATGGCAAGGACTCTATAAAGACAGACTGTTATCCCTCTCCCACAGAGTCCAAAAACATAGTTTAGAACACTAGACCCTAACTAAGGTCAAGAATACTCTGTAGATATCCTCTTTCTTTTTACCAGTGTCTCATAATACAGAAACTAGACCCCTGCAGAAAATTATATGATTTGAGGGTGAAATGGGGGCTTATATAGTATTTAAGTAAGTGGCTGACACATCCTGTCAACCACTATCACACCTAGTAGAGAAGTATTAAAACGGAGTTGAATGAACATAAAATTGGCATCTGATAGGTTGGGTTAAATCTCTAGCTCTACCTGTTTTACTTTGGTGACTCGGAGGACGTTAGTTTCTTTACTCAAAAGATGGAGCATCACAGAGTTCAGATATGACCTCATCTGAAGAGTTCCATGATGTTTCTGTTCATCAAACAACTTCCTTTAGACTGTCTTGATGTGAGATGTTACAGAGCTGAAAAAGGCATTGTCCTTGCCTTTAATATGTTCCTGATCTTGTTTATTGGTCAGGACTCCTGGGAATTAAATTGTCAACAAAAAAGATTATTTCAATCACTTCATTCATATTATGATCCTCTTTATAAGGGAGATATGTCCTCCTCCATCCAATTCACTCTCTATTCCCCAAACCCTACTTCTGGCAAACACCAATCTATTTTCTGTAACTGTGAGCTTATATTCTTTTTTTTTTTTAATTATATATGTGTGTATATATATATATTTATTTATTGAAGTGTAGTTGAGTTACAGTGTTTAAAATACATGGCAAGTACAAGTTATACATATAAACATATATTACTTTTGAAATTATTTTCCATTATAGATTATAATATATTGACTATAGTTCCCTGTGCTATACAGTAAACCTTCATGCTTGTTTATGAGCTTATTTTTTTTTTTTCATTTTTTTAAGTGAGATCATGCAGAATTTGTCTTTCTCTGTCTCCTTATTCCACTCAACATAATACCCTCAAGTTCCATTAACATTATCCCAAATGGCAAATTCTCATTATTTTAATGGCTGAATAATATTCCATAGTCTATATACATATATATCATATATTCTTTATAAGTGTGTCCAAATGATGTACTCTTCTTAGGTTGATGGGGATGCATTTAAGTGGAATTGCTGTATTATATTTCAGTCCTATTTTAAAATTTGTTAGAAATAACCATTGTTTTCCATAGTGACTATACCATTTTACATTCCCACCAAGAGTGCACAAGGTTCCCTTTTCCTATGTCTTCACCAACACTTGTTATTTCCTATCTTTTTGATAATATCCATCTAACAGATGTGAGGTGCTATTTCATTGTGGTTTTGATTTGCATTTTCCTGATAATTAGTGATTTTGAGCATCTTTTCATGAACCTGTTGGCCACCTGTTTGACTTCTTTGGGGAAAAGCCTATTCAAATCTTTAGCCCATCTTTTAATTAGACGGTTTTGTTTTGCTTAAGTGTATTGTTGAATATGATTTGCTAAAATTTGTTGAGAATTTTTGAAACCATATTCATCAAGAGTTATTTTTCTTGTTTAGTCACTAAGTCATGTCTAACTCTTTTGTAACCCCATGGACTGTAGCCTGCCAGGCTCCTCCATTCATGGAATTTGTCAGACAAGAATGCTGGAACTGGTTGCCATTTCCTACCCAGAAGATAAAGCCATGACTCTGATATTGGCAGGCAAATTCTTTACCAATGAGCCAACAGGGAATCCCTCATCAAGAATATTGGCCTATAATTTTATTTTCTCATGGTATCCTTATCTGGTTTTAGTATTAGTGTAATACTAGACTCATAAAGTGAATTTAGAAGTGTTCTCACCTCTTCTATTTCTTGGAAGAAATTGAGAGGAATTTCTTGAAAAGAATTGCTATAAATTAACTATTTTAATTGTTGGATAGAATTCACCAGTGAATCCATCTATTACTGGATGATAGTACATGGAGAAAATGAAATATTTATCACCACTAAAGAGATATGAGCCACCAAGCCATAGAAAGACATTGAGAGACCTTAAATATATATTACAAAATGAAAAAATCCTATCTGAAGTGGCTTTATTCTGTAGGATTCCAACTATGAATATTCTAGAAAAGGAAAAACTATGGAAAAAATTAAAAGACTAAAGGTTGCCAAGGGTGAGGAGGGTAGGGATGAATAGGCAGAACACAGAGGATTTTTAGAGCAGTGAAAATACTATGTATGATAGCATAATGATGGATATATGTTACTACACATTTGTCCAAACCTATAGAATTTCATCTACTAGTGAATCCAGATATTAATATACACCATGGACATTCACTGATTATGATGTGTTAATGTACATTCACCCTTGGTAACATTTGTACCACTCTGGTGAATGATGTTGATAATGGGAGAGTCTATGCATGTGTGAGAACTGGGGCTTTATGGACAGTCCCTATACTTATCAATTTTTTGTGAAGCTAAAACTATCCTAAACAACAAATAACAGCAACAAAAATATTGCAATTTAGGTGTTATTGACCTAATTTAGTATGGCAGTAGAAAACAGGCCCTCCAAAGTCATATGTAGTGTCTAAGACCCTGCTTTATTTATGTGCTAATCCAGAACAGAATTCACATGTTTTTCAACGCCAAAATACACTGTAATTCCCCAAAGCCAGTTCCCATTCTTTGTTAATTCATCAGATTCAATAAGGCTTCTTTCTTTTAGAAAGAGCTATTTCACTGATAGCAAATGCCTACATTAAGGATTGCATGTATTATGTTTAATGCAACTAGTTCTAAAAACAAATATTATGTTTTTGTATTTAAAGTAATTTAATTTTTCATGCTTTATTGCTCACATTGATGAAGTGATGTATAATTTCCTCCAGTCGTTAAAAGAAATTAATTTATGTAATTTTCTTTCCTGAAGCAAGTTAAAATAACTCTTGTAAACAGATGCAGAAGTTGACAAACCAGCCAACCCAGTTGTGAAGTATAGGAGCACAAGGGTAGACTCTGGCAAACTTGCGGAGGAGGAAAACGGCACTGTCGTTCTTCCCTCCTGCTCTTTGTGAACTTAATAGTAAATGAAGCCCCTTTTAGATCTTGTCCAAGTTAGCCAAGGCCTACAAAAGTAGATAGGTAGATAGACAAAAGCTTTTATTCTGCTCATATTTCTTACCTAAACCTCACCACCAAAGTCTGGAAGCACTTTCATAAATGTACAATATTTGCATAAGAAAATATAATTAACGAACATTAGCATTTTTCAATATGGGCATATTTATATTTTAAGGAAGATATTCAATACTTACTCTTAAATGTAATCTCCATCATTGGTGAACCTGTTATTTTTTACAGCTTACCTAGCTGGGTTAGTTTTCCTTCCTGTTGGTTTCTGTAGCAAATGGTTTCTATCTCAGCTCTTATGTTGTTCTGACAGTTTTATTTTGTTGATTTGACTCCCAGTATCATTAACATCTGTGTTTACAAGCAATAAATATTGACCCTTACCAAGTTAAATGAAGGAGATTTTAATGGTAGACCATCAGGAGCTCATACTATCTGGGAGAAGGCAGAAGTAACAAAGTTGAGGCTGGACAGAAACAGAGGCTGCTTCAGAAGACTGGGAATGTGAACCATAAGAAGTGTCTCACTGTAGAAACAACTTGGACAAGTGAATTTACTGAAATTAATATATTTATATTAATTTTTAAATATATTTAAATTAATAAATTAAATTTTTTAATTAATATATTTTATATTAATTTATATCTATAGATATAAATAAATCAATTAAATTTAAATAGATTTTAATAAATAGGTTTATTAAATCTATTTAATAGATTTATTTAATAAATTGATTTATTAAATCTATTTAATATATAGATTTATTAAATCTATTAAAAATAAATAGATTAAAATAAATATTTAAAATAAATTTTAAATTAATATATTTTATATTAATTTTTATCTATTTATAACCTCTTTTTAATCTAGTCAGTATTTACTTCCAAAAATGAAGGTTTCGATGACCCAATTTGGATCATGTGCATTTCTGTGTAGAAAGTAGCACAAAGACATTTAGAGTAATATGTAGGGTTTCTTGAGGTATAAAACAGTATTTGATTGGTAGGTGAAGCATTGGAGTCAACATAATTCTTTTTGTAACTTACAGTGAGATATTAGAAAATATCATATTTACTATTAAGAAAATAGGATGTGTACTAATTATTTCCCAGATAGATATGAGGTTAAAATAAAGAGGAAAGATAGGATTCCTGGTTTTTTTTTTTTTGAAGAACCAGAATCCTTAAAAGTTTATTATGCAAGAAATAAATATTTGCAGTAGGAAAGTAGTCTTACTGGACAGCACTCCTACAAAATTGAATAGAAATTATTTCATTCAATTTCATAGTTAGTATTTAAGGTACAGTTAAGGTCTCTGATATATACACATTTTCATTCAGTGTGGTTGCCATTATAGCATGTTTTACAAATGTATTAGGAATTCTTTGATGAAACTACTTCCCTCTTAATGTTCTCTTTCTCTCCAGCCTCAAGAAATCACTACTGAAGTCAATGAAACCCCACAAATTGAGACTACAAAGGAAGAGGTTCTACTCAGTACCCCTGAGTGCGACACTCAAATTGTAAGATTAATTTTATATGTTTTTAACAACATTCAACATGAAAACATGGACATAAGCATTTTTAAAATCCTAGTTTATGCCACCATGAAGCTGTCTATTTATATGCAATATCTACTATCTAAGGGCTTCCCTGGTAGCTAAGATGGTAAAGAATCTGTGGTGAATTCATTTTGATATTTGGCAAAACTAATACAATTATGTAAAGTTTAAAAATAAAATAAAAATTAAAAAAAAAAAAAAAAAAAAAAGAATCTGCCTGCAATGCAGGAGGCCCAGGTTCGATTCCTGGGCTGGGAAGATCTCCAGAGAAGGGAGTGGTTACCCATCCCAGTATTTCTGCCTGTAGAATTCCATGGACAGAGGAGCTGGGTGGGCTACAGTCATGGGGTCACAAAGAGTCGGACATGACTAAGCAGCTAACACTTTTCTTTCACTTCTGCTCTCTAAACATTGTACTTTTCATTTGATAATGCAGATGTTCTTTAGATATCAATCATGTGGTTATTCTAATAGGTGTAATTGCAAGACAATTGTAAGACAATTAGGAATATGAAGATGCCCTGGAAAAGAGATTGGCTACCCACTCCAGTATTCTGGCCTAGAGAATTCCATGGACAGTCCATGGGGTCGTAAAGAGTGGGACACGACTGAGTGACTTTCACTTTCATAAACTTGAATTGCCAGAGAGATAAGGTGGTCATTCCCAGAGTCACTTGACAGGAAGCTGTTAAAATATTAAAAGCAAACACAACTCCAAACAAAGAATGTGATTCAATAGTATTCTCCCCATAAAGCAAATAAACCTTGAATTACAGAGATATTACAATAGAGGAAGGGAAATTTTTACCCTTCAAATGATAACAGGAAATGAGGAATTTGTACTCTGTGCTTTTACTCTAAAAAGTGTAATGAAATTTTAACTCTGGAACTTTGGCACAATTACCGATCTGTCATATCTGGGCTTGAAAAATGGCAAATGTCAGTTGTATTTAATATATTCAAAGATAGCCTTTAATCTAGTTGACAAAATGGAAAGTGTCTGCTAAAACTATTCATCATGGAAAAAGAAATCAGGTGATAGCAAAGGAAATAAGGCAGAATAGAAACAAGTTAACCAAGTCAATCTCTTTTTCCTCTATCGACTGCCAAAGTAAATTTAGAAATACTAATTTCTCAGCAATTTCGCTTTCACATCTTATGTTGAAACATGTTCAAAACCAAAAATTTAGAATATAAGATTAATGAGAAGTAGAAATTCTGCAGTTTACTTCCAAGGGAAGAAGAAGTCAAGAAGGTTTGGGGAAGGAAGGACTATTTTTGCTATAGTTTGCAGAACAGATAGGGTTTTGATAGTGTGAGTCAATATCAGAGACAAGAAAACATCAGAATATGAGTAGAGAGTATCGAACAGAAAATGGTGGGATGTGTGGCTAAGATAATTTGGGACTTAAGTAGGAGGGGCACTGGGTTCCCAAGCTAAGGAGTTTGGTTTGAATTAGGGATATGGACTTCTCAGGTGGCATTAGTGGTAAAGAATCTGCCTGCCAATGCAGGAGAAATAAGTGACACGGATTTGATCCCTGGGTCGGGAAGATCCCCTGGAGGAGGGCGTGGCAACCCACTCCAGTATTTTTGCCTAAAGAATCCCATGGACAGAGGAGCCTGAAAGGCTACTGTCCATAAGGTCACAAAGAGTCAGACACAACTGAAGCGACTTAGCACACAGGGATATAGTTAAGATTTTCACATGTTTATGTCCAGTTAAGAGATAAGACCATTGGGTTAATTTTAAGGCTATTCTTGATACAGTTTCCTAAAACTACCTAAAAATCATTTTGCAGTATATACATGTATCAAATCATTATGTTGCATACCTAAAACTAATACAATGTTACATGCCAATGATAATATCAATTGAAAAAAAAAAAAAACACTTTGAAACAAATTAGAATTTTGGAAGCTTCTGGCCTGCACCCTTCAGGGTAATGCTCAGGCTTGATCCCTAAATGTCCTGCTCTGAGCCCTTGGATTAGGAGGGATTCCATTGCTTTTTTTTTTTCCTGCACTTGTACTGGTATACCTGTGCCTTGAGCAAATTGTTCATGTATTAAAGTGGCCAAAACATCTGAAATAACAGAAGAACCAGGACTTGATCAAACTTAACAAACAAAATATTCCCATTTAAGGCAAACCTTGAAAAGTTCTATGTGTTTTGCAAAGATTCCTCAAAGCAATATTTTGGTGTACATTTCTTGTCAAGAGAGAGGTATAAATTCTTTGTTGTTGTTGTCTGTTCCACTCTATTTTTGTTGCCCTTCCTTGTCACCAGTAGCTCCTCTCCCTTCAGTAAGTGGCGTAAGCAGCTACTACCTTGGTGGAGGTCCCAACTGGGTTGCTTCAAAAAGCTTCCTCCCCCTGTACCAGCATGATGGCTCTCTCTCTAACCTGATCCCAGTTCCTTAGATTTTAGTCTTTGAAGTCTCTGCTTCCAAGAACCCACACTTGCCAGTGCAGAGAGTGCTCAATATTTATAGTCTGCAGGCTCAGTTACATTTAAAGGCCAAGTGAATAACATAAGGGAGTGAAATAAGCCAGGTGTAAGCAGTAGGAGTGAGTGAGACTATTGTGAATATCTTTTTTCCAATTCTAGATCAGTAGTTCTTAGCCATATCCTCCCTGTAGTATCATATGGAGGATTTTTATAAAATACTGATGACCAGGTAATTCTAATATGCAGGCTAGTTTTACTAACAATGTATCTCATATGTACATGATTCTTAAAATCATCTGAGGAGCTTTTAAAAATAAAGACTGTGAAAAATTCTTCAGTAAATTCTAAGTAAACGGGACTAAAGGTAACTTGTCTTTTTTTTTTTTTTTTTAACATGGACCTGACACCACTTTCCAATCCAAGGGATTCTGAAAGAGATGGTCTGTGAGCCTTAATTTGAAAAAGATTGGTTTAAACAAGACATAATGCCTTTAGTATGTTGTTTAGTAACAAGGGTTTCACAGCAATGCCTAAATGAGGCTCTGTAATGGTAGCCATGAAAAGTCTATGATGTCACTTTTGATAGTAGGTAGAGGGGATACATCCCAGAACCCTCTGTTTATTTTGCAACCAAATCTAAGAGCAGCAGGGCTGTGAAACTGATCAGGAAATTGATGTGCGATTTTGTCCATAGCTAAGCTTTCCATGAGGGAGCTAGTATGCCATCATCTCTCCAAGCTATAGTACTCAGAGTATAATTAATCTTAATCATAGAAAGCTGTATAGTTCCTTTCCAGCTTTCCCCAATAGTAAGAGAATAATTCTGATGGCTTTCTCCACTTTACAGGAAAAAGTGAAGGGCCCTTTGGATCTATGAGAACTACCCTTACTCAGCTTGTCCAAATTCACCCAAAATATTCTGATTTGTGTTAAATATCATGAAATGCATTCCTTCCATTTCAATACAGCAACATGAAAATAGCTTCACCTTGATTCCAACAAGCTGGAGATTCAAGCTTCAATTTGAATTGCTTTAATTGAATACCCAAATAAGGTATCAAAACATAATTTCATAAAGGAAAAATAAGAAATTTACCTCCTTTTCTGGTAAAAGGATTGCTGCATTTTCTGTTGTAGGAAAGATAGTTTTAACGTGTTTGGCAAAAATATAACCTTCTTATTGTCTTTGTTTGGAGACTGAATATGAGTAAAGAAGTGCATCTATGTGCCAGGTTGATAAGAGGTGGCCTCGTGATAGCTAGTATTATGCATCAAAATGACTGAGCTCAGGGATGACCAGAGAGTTGGTAAAATATTAATTCTGGGTATGTCTGATAGGGCATTTCCAGAAGAGATTAACATTTGAATTAGTAGACTAAGAGATCTTCCCTCAAAAACATGGTAGGCATCTAATCTCTAGAAGGCCCAAATTGAACAAAAAGATAGAGGAAACATAATTTCTTTTCCCTTTGAGCTGGGCCATATTTCTTCTTCAGCTCCTATTCATGGAGCCTTCCAACTCAGGGACTTAATACCAGCAGGCCACTCACCCCAGTTCTCAGCCCTTCAGACTTAGACTGAATTTTATGCCACCAGCTTTCCTGATTCACCAGCTTAGAGAGTGCATATCATGGCATGTCTCATCTTCCATAACAGCATGAGTCAATTCCTATTAAAAAAAAAAAAAACTCATATACCTATGTATATATTCTGTTAGTTCTGTTTCCCTGGAGAACCTAATACAATTATTTTTTCACATTTATGTTTTGTATATTTCATGTGTATTTTGAAGTATTTTCACTGCTTTTTTATAAAAGACTTTAATTACAAACTAATCAGTGCTACTTAGTTTTCTACAGAAAGAAAATACATGGTAGTTGTTGAGTTAAATTTTAATTTTGGTGGCCTTACTTGACAAAATTAAGAGTTAGAAAACAAATGGAAATAAATTTTCCATTTAATGTGTTTTTCTGCTCTATGAAATTAAAAAAATCTAGAAACTACCCAATGAGGAATTTTTAAAAAATAATAAAAGGGGAGATAAAATAGGGATCTGAATGAAGCCAATAACAAATAATTGAAAGCAGGAAATAAACAGAATATCAGAATGAGAAATCCCCAGAATTGTGTGTTCAAGCAAAGATACAAGAATAAGGATGAAGTCTAATATGAGTCTCTATTTTCATCTTGGTTGACTGGAACAATTATAGTTTTATTCTCAAATAAAATGAACTACTATAGGAGAAATTTTAAGTTAATTTTTGTCCATTTGCTCCTTTACAGGAGAGATTTGTGCTGTCTTAATAACTAGAATGAACAAAAATTAGCACAGTGGGGCTAACTGCTTGTGAAAAATATGACAGTTTTTAAAAACAATTTGCATTCTGTAAAAACCACAGATTTTAAGTGTATATTTCAGTTATGCATTTATTTAATTTACCAAGTTTTGCAACCATTACCACAGGCCAGTTTTAGAACGTTTCTATCTTCCTAGTAACATCCCACATGCCCGTTTTTAAAGTTAATCTCTATAAAGACAACCACTAACCTAGTTTCTACTGGTTATAGGTTTGCCTTTTCCATAGATTTCATAGATTGATCATACAGCATGTGGCCTTTTGCATTCCCTTTTTCATGTAGCATAATGACTTTGAGGTTCATCTATATTATAGTATATTTCAGTAGTTTGCTCTTTTTTATTCTGAAAAGAATCCATTGTATGGTTTTATCACATTTTCCTTATCCATTCACCAGCTGATAACTTTTGGATTTTTTCCACTTTTTTGGCTATTATGAATTAATCATACCATGAACATTTACATAAACATCTTCAAGTGGACATATGTTTTATTTTTCTTGAGTAGAGACCCAAAAGTAGAATAGGATACTGTAAATACTTTCTTAACTTTTTAAAGAAACAGACAGACATTTCCAAAGTGGCTGCACCATTTTACATCTTAATTAGCAATTATGAGAGTTCCGTTTTCTCGACATCTTTGTTACCACTTGTTATGCTCTGAATTTTTGCTTAAAAATAAAACTCTAGGGAGCCTGAAATCAAATTTCATTCCAGGATTAACTGTTAATTTCCAAATGGTTAAAAATTTTAGCATATTTTTTATATACTTATTAGCAACTGACATATTTTCTTTGGTGAAATGTCTATTCAGATATTTTCCCCATGTTTATTGAGGTTGTCTGTCCTCTTGGTATTAAGTAGCAGGATTCCTTACATATTCTGGATATATATCCTTTACCAGATATAAGATTTGAAAATATTTCTCTTACTCAGGATGTTTCTTGTCTTTACATTTTCTTAATGGTGTCTTTCTAAAAGATAGCGGATATATATGGAATTTAGAAAGATGGTAACAATAACCCTGTGTACGAGACAGCAAAAGAGACACTGATGTATAGAACAGTCTTATGGACTCTGTGGGAGAGGGAGAGGGTGGGAAGATTTGGGAGAATGGCATTGAAACATGTATAATATCATGTATGAAACAAGTTGCCAGTCCAGGTTTGATGCACGATACTGGATGCTTGGGGCTGGTGCACTGGGACGACCCAGAGGGATGGTATGGGGAGGGAGGAGGGTTCAGGATAGGGAACACATGTATACCTGTGGCAGATTCATTTTGATATTTGGCAAAACTAATACAATATTGTAAAGTTTAAAAATAAAATAAAATTTAAAAAAAAATAAATAAAAGATAGCAGGTATTTTTAAATACAGCTTTTCGGTTTGCAGAGTAATTGAGCAATAGTTCAGAGTTCCATACAGCAACCAGCTATCTTTCTGTAATTTGTCGTTTAGTTCCATTACAGTCTGATGGCATACTCTACATTTGCTCAAATGCACTCTATCTAATGTTCCATGTTACCTTGAGAAGAATTTGTATTTTATTCTTGTTTGATGAAGTATTCCATAAATATCCGTTAGATCCATTTGATTTGTAGTGCTCTTCAGGTCAACTCTATTTTTGGAGATTTCTGCTCACTTGATATGTCCACTATTGACAGAGAGTGTTGAAACTTTCCTCGGTGGTAGTGGTTCAGTTCTGTTTCTCCTTGCAGTTCTATTAGCTTTGTCTCAAATATCTTGACAATCTGTTGTTAGATGTATTTTTGTTAAGAATTGTTATGTACTTTTTTTTTTTTTTTGTAGAATTGACCCCTCTATTATTATACAGCTGTCCCTCTTTATCCCTGATATTTTTCTTGCTCTGAAGCTGGCTTTGTCTGAAATTAATATGGCTACTTCAGCTTTCTTTTGATTAATAACAGCATCACTTTAAATATATCCTGCCACTCCCTTCTGGCCTGCAGAGTTTCTGCTCAAAATTCAGCTGATAAACTTACGAGGATTCCCGTGTATACTATTTGTCGATTTTGCCTTCTTGATTTTAATATTTTTTCTTTGTATTTCAGTGTTTATCCATGTTGTCACAAATGGCAAATTCCCATTTTATATCTGAATAATATCATATACATATATGTTCCTCTCTATGGAACACTTTGTTTATTCATCTAGAAACTTAGATTGTCTTCATGTCTTGGATATTATAAATAATGCTGCATAGCCCTCCCAGATTTCAGACAGTGCTACAAAGCTTGTTGTTGTTCCATCACTAACTTATGTCTCAGTCTTTTCGACCCCATGGACTATAGCCCACCTGGCTCTTTACCTGCATCTCTTCACCAGATTCTTTACCACTGAGCCACCAGGGAAGCCCACCACAAAGGGACAGTAATCAAAACATCAAGGTATTGACCTAAAATTTGGATCAACAGAACAGAATACAGAACCCAAAAGTGTCTGATTCTTTTGAGACCTCATGGCTCCTCCAGGCTCCTCTGTCCATGGGATTTCTCAGGCAATACTGGAGTGGGTCACCATTTCCTTCTCTAGAGGAACTTCCTGACCCAGAGATTCAACTCATATCTCCTGCATTACAGGCAGATTCTTTACCACTGAGCCACTTGGGAAGCCATCTATAGTCAATCAATCTTCTACAACCATTTTACGCCAGTCAGAATGGCTGCGATCCAAAAGTCTACAAGCAATAAATGCTAGAGAGGGTGTGGAGAAAAGGGAACCCTCTTACACTGTTGGTGGGACTGCAAACTAGTACAGCCACTATGGAGAACAGTGTGGAGATTCCTTAAAAAACTGGAAATAGAACTGCCTTATGATCCAGCAATCCCACTGCTGGGCATACACACTGAGGAAACCAGAAGGGAAAAAGACACGTGTACCCCAATGTTCATCGCAGCACTGTTTATAATAGCCAGGACATGGAACCAACCTAGATGTCCATTGGCAGATGAATGGATAAGAAAGCAGTGGTATATATACACAATGGAGTATTACTCAGCCATTAAAAAGAAAACATTTGAATCAGTTCTAATGAGGTGGATGAAACTGGAGCCTATTATACAGAGTGAAGTAAGCCAGAAGGAAAAACACCAATACAGTATAATAACGCATATATATGGAATTTAGAAAGATGGTAACAATAACCCTGTGTACGAGACAGCAAAAGAGACACTGATGTATAGAACAGTCTTATGGACTCTATGGGAGAGGGAGAGGGTGGGAAGATTTGGGAGAATGGCATTGAAACATGTAAAATATCATGTATGAAACGAGATGCCAGTCCAGGTTCGATGCATGATACTGGATGCTTGGGGCTAGTACACTGGGACGACCCAGAGGGATGATATGGGGAGGGAGGAGGGTTCAGGATGGGGAACACATGTATACCTGTGGCGGATTCATTTTGATATTTGGCAAAACTAATACAATTATGTAAAGTTTAAAAATAAAATTTAAAAAAATTTAAAAAAAAGAAAACACAGTGGAGTTAGACAGTCTCTTCAGCAAGTGGTATTGATAAAGCTGGACAGCCAAATGTAAATCAATGAAGTAAGAATACACCCTCACACCATACACTAAAATAAACACAAAATGGCTCATAGAGTTAATTATAAGACATGACACCATAAAACTCTTAGAAAAGAACATAGGCAAAACATTCTCTGACATAAATTGTACCAGTGTTTTCTAAGATCAGTCTCCCAAGGAAATAGAAATAAAAACAAAAATTAACCAACAGGACCTAATCAAACTTGCAAACTTTTGTGCAGGAAAGGAAACCATAAACAAGTACAACCTACTGACCAGGAGAAATTACTTGCAAATAATGCCACCAACCAGGCTTAGTTTCCAAAATGTATCAACAGTTCATATAATGCAATAACCTAAAAAAAAAAAAAAAGCCTAATTTAAAAATGGGCAGAAGACCTAAATATTTCTCCAAAGAAGATATACAGATGGCCAATAGGCACATGCAAAGATACTCAGCATCACTAATTATACAGAAATGAAAATAAAAATCACAATGAATTACCACCTGACATCAGTCAGAATAGCCATCATTTAAAAACCTTGTCTGATTCACTCTTAGGGCAGATCCAGATGCACCTAATAGAAACAGCTATAAAAAGGTGAATATTTCAGTCAAATATTAAAGTGAACTCAATGAAAATTTTCTGAAAATAGAATTAGCATAGAATAGAAGACATGGTATATTATATAATTAAATAATGAAAAACCACCATTCTGTGATGCAGTCAGGAAATGGAGCCTTAGAGTAGAGGAAAAGAGCTATCATGAGTGCATGTCTTTCTATTCAAGGATTCTATGATCAGCAACCTCACTGAGTGCTGATGGGAACACATGCAATTTCTTAGTCAATAAATAGCAAAGGTGATTCATTTTGATTTCTGTTGGTCATACCCAAGACTAAATAACATACTAGAAAGAACCTGGAAATTACCACTGTGCTGTTTTCCTAACACATCACTTATTGGCAAGTGATTTTTTTATTCAGATCCCTTTTCTATAAAATTCAGATCAACTATCTTCAAATCAGACTGCTTGTGCTAAGGCTTCACTCCACAGATTATTAAATCAGTAGATCTAGGGCACAGGCCAGGAATGTGTGTTATTTGAATAAACCCTCCTAGATTTTCTTCCATCAGTATTTCCTGTTAAACATTCTTGAGAATCTTTAATGTTTATTTCTTATAGGTTTATCATGATGATTGTAGTCATAGAGATTAACCATACTAGAACTATACCAACTAATTAGAAGTGTTTGGTTTTATTATGGATGTCCTTAGTTCAGTCTGAATTTACTCTGCAGTTTTCATATTCATGGTCTTAATATCTTGTATGGACAAGGTATATCTTGGAATTAGGGCCCATGCATTCTTAGATATGTTCTACTTCCTGCTCTATCCAACCAGGCAGGGTCACCTAGGAAAATGGCCCTTTTGTTCGTGGATGTAGAAAACTTGAAATGGATCCACAAAAGCATAACAACATATTGGACTACAAGTTTTGGGGAATGTTTAAGTTCCCTTGAAAGTAGTTTTGCTCCAATGATAATTTTGTAGTCACAGGGAGAAAGCAAAGGATGTACCTGCTTTATCCCATTTTCCTGCAGTTTGCAAATGTGCCTCATATTGTTTAATAGCATATCAAGAATTAAAGATACTGAGCAGTTTATGTTAATTTTCACAAAAGGAGTGTGTGTTTTATAATGTTTCTGACTCCTCTAGATAGCACACACTTAACTTTTCTTAATGTGCTGAGGAAATGAAAGGCAACAATGGCTTATATTTAGCATTGTAAGTACTCCTTGCTCAGAATCTTGCCGTTGCACCTGCCTGCAAGTCCCTTACCAAAGGGAGTTTATTCAACAGCACAGCATTGTCTAGGAAAATGAGAGCATAAAGTGTGTAGGAAATAAATCTAGAGCTGCTAGTAGAAACTTACGTTAGCATTTTCATATTAAAACAATTTTGGCAGAGATTTTAAAAGTTCTAGTTTACAATTATATCCAATATTCATTGTGTGACAGTTGATGCCCTGATGAATTGTTGGCAGACACTACATTAACAAAAATTTTCTAGGAGAGTCATGCCCTGCTGTAACTGGACTGAGTGACCATGCACCACTGTCATTCTGGGCTACATTCCATCAGACCATCTGAAGAGGTTGGCTTCGTAATAGGCATTCTTCATTGTACTCCTGTGGTTTTTTTTAAGGAACAGGCATGCCTCCAGATCATATGAGAAGGACAGTTACCTAAGGTCTTTAGAATAAATTTCTGCTTTTTACATTAGATAATAGATTTCCATGTTTACCCTCCTATAACATATTAATTTAAATCATGAAAATGTAAACTTAAGTATGCTTTCTTACCAGATGCCATATAGAAACCATAAGAATAATGGGTAACTTATAATTTGGTAAATTGGTAAATATAAATAGCCTAATAAGCATGTTAACAATTATTATAAGGAAATAGATCAAACAGTGACGTGTGAATACAAAGCTTACTCTTGTTGATAACTCTTTGACCTCTCTTACCTTCCCTGAGACAAAATGGTTTTCTCCTTTGGGTCTCCATAGTGCTTGGAGTGTTTACCCCATATCATCATCCCTCTTGCAAGGTGATTATATGTATAAGGTTCTCATTTTGCATTAGATAATAGGCAATTTGAGGACAGATATAAAAGTATTGATATTTCCTTCAGAACCAAACAAAATGCAAATCATAACAGATGCTTTTAAATAGTTTTCCAAAATATCTAAAATGATGAAGTTAGGGCTTCCTGTTTCCAAATTTGAACTATTTCATGTAATGAATGAATTATGGTTCAGAGAGGGAACGCAACTTGCCTGGAGGAGCCTGGTGAGCCTGGTAACAGAGAACATCAGTGTCAGATCCTGCCTCCCTCCCAGGCCACTGTTCCTCCACTACCTACCATCAACTTGATTTAACATTCCATTTTTAATCTTTGAACTTCTTCCAGTTTCTGCCTTTTTAAATATTTAAACAGTACTAAAGTATCATTCTATAATAAATTTTAAAAAAGCATTTCATACTCAAAAGTCGCATGAGAGAAAAATTTAGCCAATGTTTCTTAAAAACTTGATACTTAATTTCATTTTTTCTTTTATATATTCTGAAAATCATGTTTGTTTTTAGCCCCCAGCTTGTCCCAGATAATAATTAAATATGAAGAATGAATTGGACCTTTTAACTGTCAGATGTATTTTTTCTAGGTAGAATTTCAGGTTGCCCAGAATGCATTTGTATTAAGTATTTTGAGTTCTTTTAGTGTATACAGAAAAGTCATCAGAGACAAAACTAATGCCTCTTGTGAAGTAGAACCAAGTGCTCAATACCATTAACAAAGTTAATTTAATCAACAGAATCAGAGATTAAAACCCAGAGAAGACTTTAAATGAATCTCTGATAAATCATCTCATCTGCTTTAATTCTTAAAGTATTACTGTTTATTTCAGAGGCAGAATGGAGTGTAACTTAAACAAAATGCAAAAGAGGCTTTTCTTTTATAGGCTTTCCAGTAATTTTTTTACTCTATCATAGTGCCTGTTTTGGTTTTTGTTAACATTTGTTAAGTAAAGCCCTAGGTATCAGATGGTGCCCCAAGGTGTGAGAAAGACCTCCAGCTCAGGGAAACTGAAATACAGAGGTTTGCCAATCACAGGTCCTGGAGGAACACAAGGCATTCCTCCTTGAGCTACACGGGAGTGTCCAGGCCAAAAGGAAGCAGCAGGACCTGGGGCATATGCCTCTGTTAGGGTTGGTGTGGAGGGCTTGAGGTTCCAGGGTAGGCTGGATCGGTCAATTCAAACTGAAAGGAGCAGTAGCAGAGTTTCAGTAAGCTTCCCAGGGTTCTTACCTAAGGGTCTCACAAGCAAAGGAGCCGAGAAACAGGAGGACCTGTATTACCAGCAGCACTGGAGAAGTTCCATTAGGACCTTACACTTCCTTGTGTCTCTGCTGGCTGTTACCTAGGAAACGCAATGGAGGATGGCGCTGGGGGCTAGTGTCAGCTTCAGGCCCTTGAAAGCCGCTTAACAACACACAATGGATGCCGATGCAACAGTATTACGGAGTAATTTTACTCATGGTGCCCTGTAACAAAGGTCATTCTAAATATACAATTTTATTTCCATATTTTCTAAATGGGATATTTGCACTGAAGCCAAAGATGTGAACGTTCCTTAATGAAAACCTTCTGAAGCACCTGAATGCTTAAGTTGGTTAGACTGATCTGCTGATTCTGCCTTGAAGAGGAAAACAAATGAAAATTCAGGAAGGATAAAGGCATTCTCCAAGGTTAAGATGTCTCAAGGAAGATGGGTGGTTGGTTAAGCTGACATTTTTCCTGCCCTGTTAAATCATGAACAGGAAAGGATCAAGGACAGCCATACATTCTTTGGCAATGTCAGCATCATCCAATGACCAGGGTCATTATGTTGACAGCACGACTGAAAATTAAAATGACTGAACAGCTGTGTTTCTATTCTGATACAAGTATTTTTCAACAAAATGGAGAAATTTTGACGTAAAGAAGCTTAGGAAGGGAAAGAAAGCGTAGGAACTAAGCCTAACTGAGCATCTAATACATGCAAAATACTCCTTTAGAAACCACTGCATAAATTGTTTCATCAAAACTCCTGTCAGGTAAGGATCATTCTGCCTACCTTACTGATAAGGAATCAGAACCTCCTTAAGATAAAGTAACTTTCCCCAGTGTACCCACCAAATAAGAGCTAAAGGAATTCTAACCCCAATGGACTCTTTACTCCATTCACCTAGCTGAGTTACCTTCATTAAATCATTTCACTTGATGTCAGAAATTTTGAATGTATGCATCATTATCCCCATTTCACAAATGAAGGAAAAGTGAAGTCAAATTGGTATTTCCCATCCATCATTTCACTAACAACTACTGGCCTGTCATGAAGTTTTCAACAGTATTGGAATGTAGAAAACTGACATTTAATATCAAACAACAGAATATTAGTAGATTTTCCATGAGACAATCTCTCTCTCTCTGGTTCTCAAAAATAATTTCTTTAGATATTTGATCCTTTATACATATTAGTATTAAAATGTTATTCCTTCTTTGAAATATCACTGAAACTAGCAGTGGATTTTGCTTGTTGGTTTATTTGTTCTGATGTCAAAATCTGTTGTTGGTGTTTAATCTTATTTTTCTGTAAAATATCAAAGAAACCTCAAAATATCAGAAACCTCAAAGTTCATTATCAAAGATATTGGAATTACTCAGCCTTTATAAATAATAACGCTATTTGCAGCAACATGGATGGGCCTAGAGATTTTCATACTGAGTGAAGTAAGTTAGAGAAGGAGAAGGCTTATATGACATCCCTTATATGTGTAATCTAAAAAGAAATGATACAAAGAGCTTAGTTATAAAACAGAAAGAGACTCACAGACTTAGAGAATAAACTTATGGTTGCAGGGGGTGAGGGTGGGGTAAAGGAATAGTTAGGGAGTTTAGAACAGGCTTGTACACACTGCCATATTTAAAATGGACAGCCAACAAAGACCTACTGTATAGCTCAGGGAACTCTGCTCAATGTTATGTGACAGCCTGGATAGAAGCGGAGTTTGGAGGAGAATGGATACAGGTATAAGTATGGCTGAGATTTTAACACTGTTAATTGGGTATACCCCAAAACAAAACATAAAGGTTTTTTTTTTTCCTTATAAAGATAGGAGATGGAGTTGGGACTCAAATTTGTTTGTACATGACTCCCAAGCCATTAAAATGAGAATCCTGACCATTGTTAAAGATACTCCAGTATTAGAGTCTGCACCAACATGGTAGGATTATGTATTTTTTCCACATAGAGGTAAATAATTAAAGGGGCTTGTCTCAACTAAATTTGTTATTACTTTGCGTACTTTTGTGGCCATAATATAACATTTTGTCAGATAGTAATCTGTGCCCAAAGCACAGAAACAAACTGGTGATTCTGGAGGTGTTGGTGAAGAAGTGTATGTGAGAAAGAGTATGTAATTACTTTAATAAAGATATGTTCATGGCTCATCCCATTTCATAATTTACAGACCCAGCTAGGTCGCCTGTATAATGAATAGTTGAGCTGCACATTGAAGTAGTTGAATCTGTGCAGACTTTCCTGATCAATCTCCATTTGAGTTTCTAGAAACAGGTACAATACTCATCAGGTTGATGAATTTTATCTAATTGAGAGTATTTTGAAGGTTTGTGCCTTCAGAAGTGCTTAAATCGGTTGCCTTTCTGAATAACACTAGGAATTTTATGAACCCCATCTCACGAAGTTTCCACGATGCCTGTGAGGCACACACACAAAAATAAACTTAAAGGCTGTGTTCATTTTAAGATCAAAGTATCAAAAAGATTAGAATTGTCTTCCAGCCACATAATATTTTCTTTAAAGTTGAAACTTAATAAGTTTTCATTGTTCAGATGATCAAAGGCTTGTCTCAACTAGTCAGCTGTGCTTACCATACTCCACCATAAATCCTATGGTATCTGTCTCAAGACAATGACCTCAAGTAATACCTCACACACAAAAACTGATTTTGAGGTCAAATGGATTTAGGAAATGGTTATATCATATCTCCTAAGAGATTTATAGTGCTTTTATACATTACAGAGAAGTGGATTTCAAATTTCACTGTTCATTTGAATTGCTCGATTGCTGATTAAAAATGCAAGCCCTATATTCATAAGACTGAATTTTCACCCAGGAGTATTATATTTAACAAGCACCCCATGAGAAGATCATTCAAGACCAAAGATTTAAGAAATTTTGTATTAAAGACTCTGAGAAGAACTACCTTAAATACCATTGTTTAATGTTCAAGTAAAGTTTTCCTCAAACTTATATAACTTATATACTCCACTATTCAAAAATATATTTTGGGAAGCCTTATACTCTGCATGTTATTTTCTGCATTTTGAGCTTGATTTTGTACATTTGTTTAGGTTTTTTTCCCCCTCCAAGGCTGAAGGCAAGTAAATAAAAACAAAGGTCAGTTGTACTATTACAATAAAAACAAAATACTTGTAATATTCCAGAGAAATTCTAGTTTCTGGGTCTAACTCAAACCCATACAACCTAAAAAGAAAAGAAAAATTAGTACAGAAGATTCCTCATGTAGCTGCCTAAAATTCTTTGGACTAAGGCACTCAAAGTTTTGACTACTCTTTTATATACTGTAGACTTATTTTGAAGAAGGGGCTATGTACAACCATCTTATCAAATATAACTAAATCTCATCATTTGACAAACTCAGGCACTTAAGAAAATTTGAAAGGACTAAAATATTTTCATAGCCAATGTTCCTTTTTTCATTTATTATTAACTCAGTGATTACATATGACCATTTGCTATCTAATAGGATCTAGGGCTGAAAAATGTAGGCTCTGTCTTCAAGGAACTTACAATATATTGAGGCATCAGACATACATATACATATAAAATCATTTAGTGTCAATGTTTCTAATGCACTGTACATTTAGTGAAAGTGTGATGAGCCTGTCTAGTGGTGAAAATAATGTGCTAGGAAGGGAGAAACTAGCTGTTCTTCAGGATCTCACAGTGAGGAGGGACTGTTAAGAAGGTGTAGAGGGGAGAGCATGCTACACAGACACAGAAGGGTAAAGTCACATGCTGCACGTTCAGTCAGGAGCCATGCAGAGTAATAATAGGGAGCAGGTGAGAATAACTTTGCCTTCAAATCTGAATTGGAGTAGGTTAAATATCCTACACAATTTCTTTAGTTATCATCCACTCCTAGAATTTATGGAAAGTTAGAGTTCAAATCAGGTATCCTCCTTGTCTGACTTCAAAGAGACTAACTTGTTCAAGGTTAGAGTTACACAGTGGCCATGAACTATTAGACTCCCTGTCTCTGTTTTATACATTTTCTACAGGGAAAGGATTATAGAGATATCACTAAAAAGTACATATTCTTACATTAAACAGTTTTGACATTTACTTTAAAAATGTGTTTAAGTAAAAAAAAAAATGATGAAGAGATAAAGGGAGAATTGAGAGGCAGTGAGGAAAAGATGAGGGGAAAGAGGCTGACTGAGGAGGAAGGAAGAAAGAGAGGGATGGAGGGAAGATAAATTCAATACTTTTAACCCTTGGTTAATATGAAAGTGAAAGCCAACTGGAATATGCTGCCAGTAAGTCATTTTTTTTAAGACTATGGAAGATAGTAAGTAAGAAGGGATATCCTGGTTAGTGAAATATATGATCTTATTTGCAGAAATATAATCTTTTTTAAGGTGTTGAAGATTTTTTGCTAGACAGATTGATGTTGAGCAAAACAGACAGACCGACAGACATGTCTGCAGCAATTATGTGTTTACTTGGAATCGGTAGAGAATTACAGTGTGGGTGTCTGCAATCATGGTGAGCAAGGTCCAAGTCCCCACAAAGCAAAGGAAAAAGGACTTTTTATGGAGGGGAAAAGAGAGTTGGAAGGGCTACAGGAAACAGAGTTCTTGGCTTTTCATGGGCTGAATTGTTGCCAGGAAAGAAGAGGAGTCTGTGTTCATCTTGTTGGGCTCTACTATTGTTGTGGCATATGAGAGCTCCCCTTTTGGTCTCCTGATTCCATTTAACTGTGATTTCAGTTTATTTATTTATTTTTTTTACAATGATCATAATGTTTACATTGTTTTCTGCCTTGCAATCTTGATGTTCCTGCAGGCATATAGACCATGAATATATTTAAATCTTAAAAGTCTAGATACATCAGGGATAATAGAATATAGTAGTTGTGCAACTCTTTATTTTTAAAAACTTTTTGCAAAGAAAGAATTTTTCATTGGAATAGAGCTCTTTTTTAGTAGCTGTCTGTCATAAGCATGACTGAGATCCCCAAATGGACTGTGAATAATTGCCCTCTCCCTGGGATCTCAGTCATGTTGTGATCATTTTGTCCCTCGCTTAACCTTTCAGCTTGTCTCAAAGTGAAGGAAATTTACCAATGGGAAGATTTCAAGCGAGATTTTCTGTTCCTTTCCTTCATTTAACTTCACTGACCTTCTTTCAATCGCAGCTTTTTCAGGAGAACACGGCCTGTTCTATGAAGCATGATGAAAATCTTCCAAACAATGACACTGCAGAATCATCACCTGTCCCACAGGTATTTTGTTTGTTTGGTTGTTTGTTTTGATTGTCAGAAAACACTTTTTTGAAGCTCGTGGGTTCTATGATTTTCTCTCTTGCTCTAGCTGAAGCCAGGATGCTGTATTACCTAATACAAGATATATTTTTCACCTATTGCCTCTGGATCTTTCCATGGCCACTGTGCCTGCCACTAAGCTTTGATTTGATAAGCTGAAGTCCTAGAAGAACAAGGGCAAGGGAAGCGTCCTACCCTTCCCCAGCAACCAAGGAACAAAACAAAAGTAAACAGAAAACAAAAAGTACACTTACATTCTTAGAGGACAAAGAAGATAAATGAAGACTTGAGAAACAGAAGGTAGAAAGACATACGTATCCCCCACAAAACAAACATAACTCAGGAGCTTAATTCTGAACTCTATCTAGAAGTTCTATTCTATATTTGACCAAATATATTGCATCATAGCAATTATTAAGAGTCATTTTACTTCAGTTCAGTTGCTCGATTGTGTCCGACTCTTTGCAATCCCATGAACCACAGCATGCCAGGCCTCCCTGTCCATCACCAACTCTCAGAGATTACCCAAACTCATGTCCATTGAGTCGGTGATGCCATCCAACCATCTCATTCTCTGTCGTCCCCTTCTCCTCCTGCCCTCAATCTTTCCCAGCATCAGGGTCTTTTCATTTTACTTAACACAACATTTTTCAGTTTGGGGGTTAGATTAATCAAAGTTTGAATGGTTTGGCCAAAGTTTTCTCAAAAAGTTTTTGAAATTTTTTCTATTTGTAAAACATATTTTATGTGCTTTCACAAAGTAATAGTGTTAACATAAATAAGTGTTAACATTTATTTTCTGCCTGGCATTGGTTTTCTATAAGATGTTTGTTGAGATAGTTGAGTTATTGTTTAATTTTTACATTAAACATTTTTTAGTCTGATTATCTTTTCCATATTGTTTGACAGGATGAAGCAGTGCCTCCTTGTACTGAATGTGATGAGGAAAAAAAACCAGAAGGGACAGCAAATAGAGAAAAAAAATTACTGTAAATACCAAGAAACTGTGTTAAAAAACATCCATTTGCTCTTGTATTCATACTCTTTTTAGACCACAAGCTTGATGGAAATACTAAGTTTTTAAAGCATGCAACTTTTTCACAATTTTATGTAACTTTATAAAGTAGTCTACAAGTTTTCCAAAAGATTCCAGGCCAATTATGATCCTTAAGCAATAACCTAATTAAAATGGATATCCGCAGTCACAAGTCGTCATTGTCATTAGTAAGTTGCCCAGTATAAATTGGTCTTTTTTACAACTCAAATGCAAAATAACATTTAATATTTCTGGTTAATTGGGTAGCCAGTATTTCCCTGATCTAGTTGTTGTTTTTTTTTTTTTTTAATCAACTGGAGAATAACTAAATGTTGCAAATCCTTAACATCCTTAGAATACAATTTGAAACCATATTTTAGTCCATGCTGGTTAACTGGAATCACTTTTCTTAAGGTTGGAATCTGTACTGTTCTGAATGTATCATTTGTTTGATGGCATTAGTTGCTATTCTCATTATTATTTAGAGCCATGTCTAATAATGCCAGGGGTTTAGTCAGTTAAGAAAACTCATTAAATACATTTAGTATGATGCAGACAAAATATCAAGAATGAATGTCTAAGTTACTGACACAATTGATTAGATTTTTGGCATTCTATGGACACACCGTTATGGTTGTCTGCTGGATTACTCCAAGTTACAAATCAAGCTCAGTGTGAATTTAGATATGAAATTGGGTAACAGAATGTGGGATGGGAAGAGGGGTCCGGGATACAAACATGCAAGCAGATAGTATACATCTTAAAATGGAAACTTGAAAGTAAATAACCTTATAGAACTAATGAACCCAAATTTGTATATTTTGAAAAAAAAATTATCATTAAATCAATGGCTGTGGGAATCTCTGACGCTGGGACTCTACATAGGAATTGTTATTCAGTTGCTAAGTTGTGTTTGACCCTGCAAACCTACAGACTGCAGCACACTAGGCTTCCCTGTCCTTCACTATCTCCCGGAATTTGTTCAAAATCATAGAGTACCACTAATCAAATAAACTCACTCTTGAATAGTCTGCTTCCTCTCAAGCAAGAGGAATTGATACTGATCAAACTTACAGACTAAAATTAATGGGTTAAATGATGTGGTTAGGTTGTCTGCACCAAATATATTCACTTCTGTTGGTTAGACGAAAGCACGTAAAACCATTGTTTTTTTAGAACAGATCTGCCAAGCCACAATTAATTTGGAGCACAATATGCTGGCAAGCTACATATATATAAAATAAAATCTGTAATCAATAGATGAACTTAAATTGTGGGATGTAACGGCCCAACTTTGATCACAATGACATATTGAAAGAAATGTAGTGATCTGGAGAAATGCCAAACTATCATTAACAGTAAAAGTAATACTGTGACATATTAAGATATGTCTAAGTAATAATGTGACATTAAGATATGTCTAAGGTACCTAAGAAAGATAACTAGTTTTACAGATGATTTGTAGAGTCTTGGGGTGAAATGATCAGGACAGAAGTGATCAAGCCTGAAGTTCTTGCCGACTCCTCAGCTCTAAAAATCATTTGATTCGATGAGATGGAATATTGCTAGTTTCCCAAGTCTTATTTCTTGTAATTTTCATACTGTACCAATAAACTCTTAACCATCTCTAAAGGTTTATGAAAGGGAAGTAGATAATTTAGTTTAATTTAGGTATACTTTCCTACTTCTCCCTCCATGGCTCCAACTTCAGTCCTAGTTCATATGGATCCTATGGAAAGTTAATCACCATTTCACTGTGTATGTCTTGAGGAGTCTTTGAAATAATAAAGAGTCACTCTGGTATTTTTCTGAAAATTTTAGAGGGTAACATAATGAAAGAGAATCTGGCTTAATATTAATCAACAGCTTCATCTGTAAATTATTTTTTCTATGCTCTGAATTCCTATTCTAGTCCATAATAATATAATCAATTTGTTTCTCTTAATTACTGACATGATCAAGTGGGCTTTGACTGATTATAATGTACACATTCTTCTTTAACAAGAGGTAGCATTATTCATCCTACGGAGTTTACTGTGGTGTATTCACTGCATTATTTGTTAAAAAAACAAAACTTTTGTGATAGAAAAATTTCATAAACATTTTTAAGAAATATTCTAGAAAATCCTTTTAACAGTTAATCACAGAATTCTTTTTAGTGTGTACTATTACTTGACTTTATGAATGCATTTTATTTATCTCAATCCATTAATTGGTTTAAAATAGCAAACGTGTGGCTTTTGTACATAAGAGAGTTAACATTTCTTATTTTTTAAAGTAACTTCTATATAAATAGATGTTATTTTTGAGGGGCTAACATTTGTAGCCTAGTTATCTGCATATGGAAAAAAAAAAGTAAATGAATTTAGACTGTAGATAGTACAGTTCTACTATGTACTGTAATGGTAAGCAGTGAAAAATTACATATGCTTTGCAGAATGTAAATTGGTTCCTATTGAGAAACAAACACATTTTCCAATGGAATAACTTAATATAGGTACTACCACAACTAATATCTCTAGTTATTTTCAAAAACTAAGCAATGCTGTATACTCATTCTAAGTTGTAAATTGGTTTTGGATTTTGTGTTTCCTTTTATATGCATTAACTGTGTAAACTAGTGCCTAAAATGTGTAAGACCTAAATGAAAGCTGCCTATATCTATCCTGTGCCAACATTCTCAAGATGAAAAGCGAAAAATTAACTCACCTGGATGTGGTTTTCTGTGTGATCTCAAATCTTTGAGTACTGAATGTCCATGACTAATTTTTTTCATTCTTTAATCCTATATTTAGCATTGAAGTGCTATTTGAGCAGCATCTGTTTCATAAAGTATACTGGTTTAAAAAGCTAAGACTGGGACATTCACTGTTTTAGATGGACAGTGTGGATAGCTGGATTAAAACAGTATTTGTGAACTTCGCTAAAATGGAATCTTTTGTTTTTGTAGCTCAGATACTACAAATATATAATCAGCACTACCTGAAGTAGAGGTTGAACTTACTAGTGACACCAGTGAGCAAGGTTAACTGGTCAGACTGAGAGACTAATGAAAACGGCTACTTAGGGGACATTTTCTTAGTCATGTATACATTCTTAAATTTCCCCAAACTGTTCATTCATCTGGGTTACATTACATAATATTGATGGTCAAGTGGTGAATAAAAGGTACCGGAAAATGGCCTATTTTTTGCTCAATAAATGTTTGTTTCCAAGACTATTATGTATATACCTACATAAACGAATTGAAAAACATGTATTAACTTTTTAAAATAGTACTTGCTTCTGTGTTTCATGATCTAAGAAATTTTTTGAAATCTCATCCTGGAAATTTCTTTGATCTCTCTTTGCCTCTGTCCAAGAAAACCCGTATTTAGTGTTGTTTTTTGTTTTTTTATAATAGAGTTCCATGTTGGCAGAGATTTGTCTGTTTGCAAATGAGTTTCAAGGGCTTAGAACTATTTGTTCCATAAAAGCTGCTCAAATATCTGTTGAATGAATGAATTCAGAACCTGAAGCATCCAGGGAAGAAGGAAATAAGATAGCATGCTCTAGTATATAACAGGAAATCATGACACCATCTTTTAGAAAAAGACAATAAATATATTTTTGTTTATTTTGATTTTGGGCTACTTTTCTTTTGCGTTTTTATCTGAAAGGTTTTTCTTTGGGCCTATAGATGTGACTTTAAGCAAAGTAGATAGGTGCATGCTTCCGTGCTCAGTCACATCCAACTCTTTGTGACCCTGTGGGCTGTAGTCACCAGGCTCCTGTGTACACGGAATTCTCCCAGCAAGAATACTGGGGCAGATTGCCATTTCTTTCTCCGGGGGATCTTCCTGACACAGGGGTCAAACCTGTCTCTCCTGTGTCTTCTGCATTGCAGGTAAATTCTTTACTGCTGAACCATATCTATGGGAAAGCTTGTAGATATGGCGCTCCTGGATGAATTTTGGAATACAGCTTAGTGTAATACACATCACTCATATGCCATGTATGTTTCTTTAATTGGAACCCAGCTGGGACATTTACCTGAACTAGCACAAGTCACTTGATTTCTTTCAGTATAAGTTACTAAGCTCTTAGGCCTAGGGCTTAAATAGTACTAAAGTACTAAAGAATGTTCAACCACAAGCCAACTGCATTCATTTCCCATGCTAGTAAGGTTATGGTCAAAATCCTCCACACTAGGCTTTAGCATTAGGTGAACCGAGAACTTCCAGATATTCAAACTGGGTTTAGAAAAGGCAGAGGAACCAGAGATCAAATTGCCAACATGTGCTGAATCACAGAGAAAGCAACGGAATTCCAGAAAAACATCTACCTCTGTTTCATTGACTACACTGAAGCCTGCCACTGTATGGATCGTAACAAACTGTGGAAAACTCTTAAATAGATGGGAATACTAGACAATCTTACCTGTCTCCTAAGAAACCTGTATGCAGGTCAAAAAGCAACAATTAGAACCCTGTATAGAAAAACTGACTGGTTCAGGATTGAAAAAGAAGGTATGACAAGGCTGCTTATTGTCACCCTGTTTATTTAACTTATACACAGAGTACATCATACAAAATGCTGGGCTGGATGAGTTACAAGCTGGAATCAAGATTGCTGGGAAAAATATCAATAATCTCAGATATACAGATGATACCACTCTAATGGCAGAAAGCCAAGAGGAACTAAAGAGCCTCTTGATCAGGGTGAAGGAGGAGAGTGAAAATGTTGGCTTAAAACTCAATATTAAAAAAAAAAAAAATCCAGATATTGGCATTCAGTCCCATCACTTCACGGCAAATAGAATGGGAAAAGGTGGGAGCTGTGACAGATTTCCTCTTCTTGGGTTCTAAAATCACTGGGACTGTGACTGAAGCCATGAAATTAGAAGACAATGGCTTCTTGGCAGGAAAGCTATTAAAAACCTAGACAGTGTGTTAAGAAGCAGACACCACTTTGATGACAAAGGTCCATGTACTCAAGGCTATGATCTTTCCAGTAGTCACGTACAGATGTGAGACCTGGACAATAAAGAAGGTAGAGCACCAAAATATTAATGTATTTGAAGTGTGATACTGGAAAAGACTGGAAAAGCAAGAAGATCAAACCAGTCAATTTTAAAGAAGGAAATCTTGCATACTCTTTGGAAGGTCTGATGCTGAAGTTCCAATACTTTGGCCACATGATGCAAACAGCTGATACATTGGAAAAGACCCTGATGCCGGGAAAGACTGAAGGCAGAAGGAGAAGATGGCAACAGAGGATGAGATGGTTGGACGGCATCATTAATTCATTAGACATGAACTTGGGCAAACTCTGGAAGATGGTGAGGGACAGAGAAACCAGGTATGCTGTGGTGCATGGGGGTTCACGAATAGTTAGACATGACCTGGCAACTAAACAACAGTATTTCTAAAGAAGAATAGATATTTTTTCATACAATTTATTTACTGGGCTAACATTCTGCACATACTTTTAGTGGAGAAAAGGAGTCAAAGTCTAAGGTGTTGTGAAAATCACTGAATAACATGATCTCAATGATTCCCTCTCCATTCATTCAGCTAGTCAGTCAGTCATTCATTCACTACATATTCTTTGAGATTCTAAAATGTGCCTACCATCCACTTATTTTGAGGGCCCAATAGTAAACAAAAGTAGAAATTATGAATATTAATATTGCACATAATATATACTAGCCATGGTTTTCATTTTTTATCATTAGTATTCTCAAGATTCTGCACTCAATACGCCAGCAAATTTCAAAGACTCAGCAGTGGCCACAGGACTGGAAAAGGTCAGTTTTCATTCCAATCCCAAAGAAAGGCAATGCCAATGATTGTTCAAACTACCACACAATTGCACTCATCTCACATGCTAGCAAAGTAATACTCAAAATTCTCCAAGTGAGGATTCAACAGTACATGAACCAAGAATTTCCAGATATTCAAGCTGGATTTAGAAAAGGCAGAGGAACCAGAGATCAAATTGTCAACCTCCGTTGGATCATCAAAAAAGCAAGAGAATTTCAGAAAACATCTACTTCATTGACTATGCCAAAGCCTTTGTATGGATCAAAACAAACTGTAGAAAATTCTTCAAGAGATGGGAATACCAGACCACCTGACCTGCCTCCTGAGAAATATGTATGCAGGTCAGGAAGCAACAGTTAGAACAGGACATGGAACAATAGACTGGTTCCAAATTGGGAAAGGAGTATGTCAAGGCTGTATATTTTCAACCTGTTGACTTAACTTATATGCAGAGTACATCATGGAAAATGCTGGGCTGGATGAAACACAAGCTGGAATTAAGGTTGCTGGGAGAAATATCAATAACATCAGATATGCAGATAACATCACACTTATGGCAGAAAGTGAAGAGGAACTGAAGAGCCTCTTGATGAAAGTGGAAAAAAAAAAAAATCTGGCTTGAAAGTCAGCATTCAAAAAACTGAGTTCATGGCATCCAGTCCCATCACTTCATGGCAAATAGATGGGGAAACAATGGAAACAGTGAGAAACTTTATTTTCTTGGGCTCCAGAATCACTGCAGATGGTGACTGCAGCCATGAAATTAAAAGACACTTGCCCCTTGGAAGAAAAGCTCTGACCAACCTAGACAGCATATTAAAAAGCAGAGACATTACTTTGCTGACAAAGGTCTGTCTGACTCAAAGCTATGGTTTTTCTGGTACTCATGTATGGTTGAGAGAGTTGGACCATAAAGAAAGCTGGGTGCTGAAGAATTGATGCTTTTGAACTGTGGTGTTGGAGAAGACTCTTGAGAGTCCCTTGGACTGCAAGGAGATCCAACCAGTCCATCCTAAAGGAAAGCAGTCCTGAAAATTCACTGGAAGGACTGATGCTGAAGCTCCAATATTCTGGTCACCTCATGAGAAGAAGTGACTCATGGTAAAAGACCCTGGTGCTGGGAAATATTGAAGGCAGGAGGAGAAGGGGACGACAGAGGATGAGATGGTTGGATGACATCACTGACTTGTTGGACATGAGTTTGAGCAAGCTCGGGGAATTGGTGATGGGAAGCCTGGCGTACTAGTCCACGGGATTACAAAGAGTCGCACATGACTGAGTGACTGAACTGATTCTCAGGATTATGTAGAACAGATATTACAGTAGTCATTATTTCACAGATGAGGAAACTGATACAGAAAAATGTTAACTGAATTGCCCAAGACTATACAGCTGGTAGGAGAAGGCAATGGCACCCCACTCCAGTACTCTTGCCTGGAAAATCCCATGGGCGGAGGAGCCTGGTAGGCTGCAGTCCATGGGGTCGCCAAGAGTCGGACACGACTGAGCGACTTCACTTTCACTTTTCACTTTCATGCATTGGAGGAGGAAATGGCAACCCACTCCAGTGTTCTTGCCTGAAGAATCCCAGGGACTGCGGGGCGTGGTGGGCTGCCGTCTATGGGGTTGCACAGAGTCGGACACGACTGAAGCGACTTAGCAGCAGCAGCAGCAACACAGCTAGCTAGTAAGAGGTAGGAAGTGCCTGTGGATCTGACTTGAGTTTCTGAAATCCCTGTGCTTAACTATTTCACTACACTGTCTCTCTTGCAAATGCTTTCATGGAGCTTACACTTTAGAGAAAGAGACAATGTTAATGAAGGAAGGACACAGACAACTGTATGACTGCTACCCAAGGTTCTCCTTACAGCACAAGATGGGGTGGGATGTGGGTATGAGTGTATCATAGCTGTGTGCAGTTTAAGAAAATGATATTGAACTAATTTTAATGAATATATAATATTTTTCATGAATGTCTGAAACTTCAAAATTAAATTTCATAGGATTCTTAGATATTAGCTAGCAATATTTGAGAGTGAATGTTTGTATTCGAAACAGCTGTGAATTAGCGCTGTTCAAAAAAAGAAAGCATCATATGGAAAAATTAGCATTGTTTTCTGTTCCCTGAAAGCTAACATACATGAGTCTATTAGGTATAGATGACAATGAAATGTAGCTTTCTTGCAGAAAAATAGAAATTTTATTTCACTTATATTCTCTGTCTGTCAGAAACGCCATACATTCAAAATCATGATGGTTGACCAGGGTTATCTTGTACTGTTACAGCATTTGCATCAGAAATAAAGTAAATGTGCTGCGTGTATGTGTACCCCCTTCCCTCCTTCCTTCCTCACTCCTAAATTCCTTATTTCCTTTGAGAACAGTTTCACTTAATAGCATGTAGACATAACGGCATCTTGGGAAGGTCATATAATATAATATATTTCCCCCCCAAAATCAGGCACTTTACGTGAGGCTCCTGGAAGAATCCGGTGACTGCTGCACCTGATTAACTGCCAAATGGGCATACTTCCTTGGGCAGTGTGTCTACCAAGGGTGAGAAAAAGAGACAGCATCCTGTAGTGGGTCACGTCCTCTTTCTAACTCTGCCTCATCTTTGCCACTTTTTTCATGATGAAGTACCCAGTAAATCAAGAGATAGATACTAAGCAGAGGTTCTGGCTCAAGGTTAATGGATGCAACGGAATGGAGCAGAGGATGAGTCTTTGCTAGGCTCCTGTTAAAGTGACAGCATATTCAAGGTGACATGGTTGTTTTTCTCCTGCAAATTTCAGTTTGACCGCTTCCGGTATCTTTAATCTTGGTCCCAAAACTTAAAGATCATTTGGGCTGGAAATCCGCAAACCTCCTCACCTTTCATTGGAATAATACAGTCTGTAAAACTTAGTGTACACTTGGCAGAGAATGTACATCTTGAAATGGTCACATTTCCAATAGGAGTAAAACAGGCTGCTGACATTTTGCTTATGAAACCCCCTGAGAATGCCTTCACCAGGTGATTCTAACACAGTGAAAGAGGAGCAGTGCAACGTGGATAAGAGATAGGGACATTATGGATAGAAGGAACAGGTAATTAAGAGCACATTTTAAATCCATTCATTTACTCTGTGACAAATCCCTCTGAAGTAGATGCATAGATGAGGCATAAATAAAACTGAATGTATTTACTAGACGCATTTCCAGTCATTTGTTACAGGATGAATAGGTAGCTATCAGTATTTAATTGCATATTAGCCTAAGTAATGTTTGCAACTTTGGAAGGGTTTGAGATAGAGAACAAGCTTTCTCTGAATCAGGAGGACAGAAATCAGGTAGGTATGTTCAAAAAAGTAAATTAGATAGTATCAAATTGGTGAAATGAACACTATGATCATTGCAAAAGAAAACAGCTTCTCACATTTTATACTCCTGGTCATAATTAAAGAGATTAAAATGGTGGAAAAATATGAACCCTTGAAGACACATCCTTATTCATCTCATAATGGAGACAGAGACTAGTTTTTGGAATCAAGATTTAGGGCAGATTTTTCTCCTCTGCTATGTTAAGCTCACTTTCTGTTTCTCCTTTCATGATCTTATTTGAGGGTTATGCATTTCAAGTTTAGGATACTGGAGTTCACTAATAACTTTTAGATATTTCGATCATCATTAAATGAACCCTAATAGTGGTTCATGTATTTTTTCATACACACGTATGTGCACTGTATGCATTTGTGCACACTCCTGTCTGCACATGCTTATTGTAGGCATTAATATAGTAATTTCTCTATACGTTCATGATTTCTGGTACTTGTGAACACTCTAATTCATGGATGCATAAATTCAATTTATGAATACTCTCATATGTTTACATTTCTATACATGTAAATACATACCTTGATGAAAGTGTATATAGTTTAATGACCAGCCAGTGCAGTTGCAGTGAATACACTGTGCTGATCCAGGTTGTGCAAATGGACACACCAAATTAGCATATCAGTCATTTGATATGGAAAATTATCCCCATCCCTCAAATACAGATGCTTGCTTCATGTACCGTTTTATGTCTTCTCATCTGTCTACAGTTAGACCTAGAGTAGGGAATTGGAGTTATTCACTGGATGTTCGAAAGAGAATTCTTTCTGCATGGTTTCCTATGTATGGAGCCTCTAAAAAATCTTCCAACTATCCTTATAGTGACCAAAGTATTTTTTATTTGGGGAAAACGAGGTGAGTAATTACACTCTTAGTTATACTGCCTGCTCTGACTGTCCTAAAGCGAGGTGCACTACACTGTTAGAGAAATAAGACGAGAACGTAAGATCGAAGAGAGGGAGGTATTTCAGCTACCTCAAATGTTAATCAGAGAATGCTCTTATGACAGGAATTTGGTACAGAAGCTTCCAGGTATAGATTACTTTGAAATCACTACACTTTTAAAAAATCAGTGTCTGTATATGAGGAAATATTTTCTTAGGTTTGTCTTGTTCTCACTTTTTTTAAATAAAGTAATGAATTGTTCCTTTGTTATCTATGTGTTTAATTTGAAATTTGAGTAAAATTTAATTAATTGTGTGTGCAATTTGCAGAATGAAATACTAATTACTCCATGGTACAACTGCCACGGTTAACTGCCTTATACTTAAGATCTGGGGTGCTTTGCACATTTTTTTCCTCAGATAATCTAAAGATAGATTTTTCTGATTAATTCATACTGTGCAGTTTCTAGAAACTCCTACTTCACCAGGTGACCTGACAGGTAACTGTTGTTCTTTTAACATACCATAGATATAAATGCCTGTTCTTCTCTTCAAGATTAATAAACAAGGAAAACCCACTGCTCTCTGAAGGTTGCCCTGTATGCTTTGCTTAGGCCAAGGGTTAGGGCAGGCATGGTGGTGATGGTAGAATCTTTTTTAGGAAATCCTCAGAAGCCTTTCTGAGCTTGGGTATCAATTTTGTGACTCAAAATATACTACACTTCCAGGTCAGATTCCCAAAAATTACTTCACCAGGTGCATATCTATAACCCTTAAAGAGTGTACTCATAACTACACTAGAAGTGTGACAATATGATTATGAGCAAAGACTTGCAGTCAGGCTTTTCACATTAAATTCTTTGTTCACCTTCTTAACTGTGTTACCTCAGACAATTAGCTAACCTCTGTGTGTTTTAGCACATTCGCCAGTAAATTGGAAATAATAAGTTGGCATACCTCATGATAACACAGCTATTTCCTTTATTAAATGTGATCATACAAATAGGACAAACAGTAACCCCTTAATAAGCACTGCCTATATCTATCTTAAAGGTATCCATACACACATGCATATATTCACAAATGCCCAACAGGAAGATTATTATGCATTTGAAATTGGACACATATACAGTGTATCTCTCTGTGTGTGTGTGTGAGAGAGAGAGAGAGACTTAGCAGGAGGAATGATTTGTCTTTTTTAAAAGAAACTCTTATTTTGGTTATTGGAAAAAAAAGACTGGATTTTTCAACGTAATACTATCTTGAACTCATATTAATATGGATGAGTCAAAATATTATCATCCTTTTAAAAATCCCTGGGTAGTGGCACAAAGTGTCTCTCCATTTATTTACACAATAACCTCAAACAAATTTTCTCCTATAAACATCTAATTTCTGTCTTGTTGAGAATCAAAAAATACTAATTAAAGGATTCTGTTTGTTTCCTAAGAATTTTATAAGAATGTAATTATATCCTTTATTCTTCTTGCATAAGTTATTTTCCAGATTGTTTTTATCTTAATAGGTAATGAATAATTTTTTGGGGGGGATAAGAAGTTTATTTACCTAATTTGCAACCATAATGATTTCAGTAAGATGTATGGGAGGCTATAATCCAGTAGATGTTGGACACTGGTTGTCAAAAATCAGGTGAGTAGTTATATGGATAAAAATATTTACATGCTTCAATGGTATTTTTATAGAAAAAGAAAAATACATGTGCTCCAAATGGTTCTTTGGCTTTGCCAGTTTTAAACTTACATAGGCCCAGCTGTAGTCTTTCTTGGGCCTTTAAAACACCAATAAAACATTAATCAAAACCAAGCCTCATTTCAGATTTTATGGTAGAAAAGATTTTACACACATTCATTACTTTTTTGAAATTAGATTTTTATTCTCTTTTGGGAAATAGAAGCATCAAATTTCCTTTCCAATCCTCCCTCATCCCCACTTCAAAGCTTCAAAGCCTAGTGGACTTCTTTATACCCTCCCTTTTTCCCATTTTCCCTTTATTAAAGGAAAGTATGTGAACAGACTACTTCCTGATGTGCCCTCAAATTTCTTTTGAAAGAGTAAATGAGATAAGGTCTCTGTGGACCTAAATGCCCCTTGAAAAGTTTGGAATTCTTATAATGAACACACTCATTAAATACAAAGTTTTTATACTTTACAATCTATTCACTACATTGTGTCTATGCTGATTCTCCTATTTGCAAAGCAGAAATGGAGACACAGATAACAACAGAGACACAGAGACACAGAGAACAAACATATGGAGACCAAGGAGGGCAAAGAGGGGTGGGATAAATTAGGAGACTGAGATGAACATACACACACACACACACAATGTATAAAATAGATGCTACTATGCATAAAATGGGAGAAGGCAATGGCACCCCACTCCAGTACTCTTGCCTAGAGAGTCCCATGGATGGAGGAGCCTGGTGGGCTGCAGTCCATGGGGTCGCTAAGAGACACGACAGAGCGACTTCATTTCACTTTTCACTTTCCTGCATTGGAGAAGGCAATGGCAACTCACTCCAGTGTTCTTGCCTGGAGAATCCCAGGGGTAGGGGAGCCTGGTGGGCTGACGTCTATGGGGTCACACAGAGTCGGACACAACTGAAGTAACTTAGCAGCAGCAGCAGCATGCATAAAGTAGATAACTAGTGAGAACCTAGTGCATAGCACTGGGAAAAACAGAAGGTACAGTCTATTCATAGGACATTTATTAATCTTAAAAAGGCATTCCAGTATACACTGGGTGCAGATACATACTGTGATTCCATTTATAATTAGAACAGTCAAATTCATAGAGTCAAAGTACATTTATAGATACCAGGGGCCAGGGGTTGGGGAATGCAGGGAGGGAATGAGGAGTTGGTATCTAATGAGGACAGAGGTTCAGTTTAGGAAGGTGAAAATTTGGGGAGATAGATGATGGTAAGAGTTGCACAGTAAAATGATCGTACTTAGTGCCACTGAACTGTACAATTAAATATGGTTAAAATAGTACATTTTATATGATGTGACTTTTACTTTATTAATAGAAAACAATTTGATGTTACAACATGACATTCCTCTTTTTAAAGCAATCTAAGAGTTTCTAAGTTCACTGAGAATTCTATTTTTAAAAACCATTAACTTCATCATGGTCTACTAGACCCTTAAGTGCTGGGTCTCCCCTTCTTGGCCTTATTTCTGACCACTGCCTCACAGCTCATTCAATTCCCTTTACACTGGCCTCTTTGCTGTGCCTTGAACCTGCTGAGATGCTCCTGTCCCATCTTAGTACCTGCTGGTGCCTCCGACTATGTTTTTCCTCTGAATATTTATTCTGCTCACTTGGTTCTATTCTTAAATTTCACCACATAAGAAGGATTATCCTTGATTCTCCTGTCTAAAATGGTACCCCTATTCCTACCACTCTGCTACCATCACCATCTATTCTCACCTCTTCTCTGCACAAAATGTCTCAATAAATGACATTATCTTACACATGTGTTTGTATATTTGTTTTCTTCCTCTCTGCTTCTAAAATGTAATCTCCTGGAAAGCAGGGCTTTCTTTGTTTCCTTCACTGTCATATCTCCAAAGTCTGACACAATTAGGTGTTATGAAGACAAGTTGAGTAAATAAATGTAAAATGCACTGTCCCAGATGTCTTTAATCCTTTCCTGTCATCAAAGTGAAATGAGACTCATCTGAATGTTGAAAAAAACAAAAAAAAATCTCAGTGCAGAGCATGGCTCTGTCTCTTGGAGGAAAATTGGCCTACTAGCTTTGGGTAAGTTACTTAAAACAAGAAAAGGGTGTTAAGGCATTTAGGTTTTATGGAGCTGCGAGCACTGGCACTTACTCTCTTGCATCCAAATTTCCCTAAAATCTCTGATAGATCTACTTACTAAAATATGAGCACAGATAAAAAAAATAATAATAAACTCTAGACACAATAGCCATAGGGGCTTCCCTGGTGGTCCAGTGCTTACAGGTCCACCTTGTAATGCAGGGGACACCAGTTTGACCCCTGGTCTGGGGAGATTCACATGCCAGAGGGTAACCAAGCCCATGTGCCACAACTGCTGAGCCTGTGAGCCACCAACTACTGAGCCCATGCACCACAACTACTGCAGCCTGCACGCCCTAAAGCTCATGCTCCAAAACAAAGCAAACCATCTCAGGGAGAAGCCCATGCACCTCAACTAGAGAGTAGGCCCTGCTCACAGCACCTACAGAAATGTCTGAATGCAGCAATGAAGACTCAGTACAGCCAAAAATAACTAAATAAATAATTTTTAAAATAGTATTGTTTTTCCTAAATGATGAAATAATCTGAAACAAGGATAGGTGAGTCTTAGCAAAAAAAAAAAAAAAAATATATATATATATATATATGCTGCTACTGCTAAGTCGCGTCTAACTCTGTGCGACCCCATAGACGGCAGCCCACCAGGCTTCCCCATCCCTGGGATTCTCCAGGCAAAACACTGGAGTGGGTTGCCATTTCCTTCTCCAATGTGTGAAAGTGAAAAGTGAAAGTGAAGTCGCTCAGTCATGTCCGACTCTTAGCGACCCCATGGACTGCAAGCTACCAGGCTCCTCCGCCCATGGGATTTTACAGGCAAGAGTACTGGAGTGGGGTGCCATTGCCTTCTCCGATATATATATATATATATATATATATATATATATATATATATATATATATAAATTAGTAAATTAGTTTATCAGATTATGATGAATGTGATTGAAAACTTTAGTTGACTTGCCCAAGGTTCATGAAACCAGAATCAGAAAGAAAGTCACTGTTGTCATGCCTACCCCACTTTTAATGTGCATCCTTCTTGCAATCTTACATTAGTATTACAAAGGATTCCTCAGCCATATTCTAGAAACATTAAAGCAGATTGTTTTCCTCGAGCTGAGGACTCTGTATTTTTATTTTTATTCAAGATGAACCTATGAAGCTAAAGTTTTTGTAGTATATATATGACATGCTACCTGTATAATTACTATTCCTTACGTCCTAGAACTGTCCCAGTTTCATGTTATATGAGATCTACCAAGTGAAATTTCCCTGTTCTAAGGTTTTTCCTTGCAGTACACTTACAGGGTCTTCATAGAAGAAAATGTGTCCAAACTATCTTCCAAATACTGCAGCTTTCAGCCAGTAATGAAACAATATTGCTAATCTCCCCAGTTCTACTTGTTACACAGAAATAAACAAGCCAGACAAAGTCAATAAATTGGCAAGGCAGTGGTTTTGCTAGACCTTCTGACTTGGATGTATTAAAACTGAATGTGGTTACTGACAGCACTAATGATTGTTCTAGCCACTTACCCAACTGACTGCCATGGAGGATGACTATAATGAGATCTCCAGAGCAGCAGTCCCTTTCGGAAGCTACTGGTTTCAATATTTTTACTAGTAAGCTATTGTAAATTATTTTGAACTGTGGTTTTATTTTCCCCTACAGGAGGATAAGTGGGTTTTGTATTTAGCCACAGAATTTAGGTGCTAGTTCCAAAGAATAGCAAGGAGAGATAAGAAAGCTTTCCTCAGTGATCAAGGCAAAGAAATAGAGGAAAACAACAGAATGGGAAAGACTGGAGATCTCTTCAAGAAAATTAGAGATACCAAGGGAATATTTCATGTAAAGATGGGCACAATAAAGGACAGAAATGGTATGGACCTGACAGAAGCAGAAGATATTAAGAGGCGGCAAGAATACACAGAAGAACTGTACAAAAAAGATCTTCATGACCCAGATAACCATGATGGTGTGATCACTCATCTAGAGCCAGACATCCTGGAATGTGAAGTCAAGTGGGCCTTAGAAAGCATCACTACGAACAAAGCTAGTGGAGGTGATGGAATTCCAGTTGAGCTATTCCAAATCCTGAAAGATGATGCTGTGAAAGTGCTGCACTCAATATGCCAGCAAATTTGGAAAACTCAGCAGTGGCCACAGGACTGGAAAAGGTCAGTTTTCATTCTAATCCCAAAGAAAGGCAATGCCAAAGAATGTTCAAACTACTGCACAATTGCACTCATCTCACATGCTAGTAAAGTAATGCTCAAAATTCTCCAAATCAGGCTTCAACAGTACATGAACCATGAACTTCCTGATGTTCAAGCTGGTTTTAGAAAAGGCAGAGGAACCAGAGGTCAAATTGTCAACATCCGTTGGATCATCAAAAAAGCAAGAGAGTTCCAGAAAACATCTGCTTTATAGACTACGCCAAAGCTTTTGACTGTGTGGATCACAACAAACTGTGGAAAATTCTTCAGGAGATGGGAATACCAGACCACCTGACCTGCCTCCTGAGAAATCAGTATGAAGGTCAAGAAGCAACAGTTAGAACTGGACATGGAACAACAGACTAGTTCCAAATTGGGAAAGGAGTATGTCAAGGCTGTATATTGTCACCCTGTTTATTTAATGTATATGCAGAGTACATCTTGCAAAATGCCAGGCTGGATGAGGCACAAGCTGGAATCAAGACTGCCAGAAGAAATATCAATAATCTCAAACATGCATATGACATAACCTTTATGGAAGAAAGTGAAGAAGAACTAAAGAGACTTGATGAAAGGGAAAGAGGAGAGTGAAAAGTTGGCTTAAAACTCAATATTCCAAAAACTACGATCATGACATACAGTCCAACCACTTCATGGCAAATAGAAGGGGAAACAATGGAAACAGTGAGAGACTTTTTTTGTTGTTGGGGGGGGGCCTCCAAAATCACTGTAGATAGTGACTGCAGCCATGAAATTAAAAGACACTTGCTCCTTGGAAGAAAAACTATGATCAAACTAGACAGCATATTCAAAAGCAGACATTACTTTGCCAACAATGGTCTGTCTGGTCAAAGCTATGGTTTTTCCAGTAGTCATGTATGGATGTGAGAGTTGGACTATAAAGAAAGCTGGGCACCAAAGAATTGATGCTTTTGAACTGTGTTGTTGGAGAAGACTCTTGAGAGTCCCTTGCACTGTAAGGAGATCCAACCAGTCTATCCCAAAGGAAATCAGTCCTGGTTATTCATTGGAAGGACTGATGCTGAAGCTGAAGCTGAAACCCCAATACTTTGGCCACCTGATGCAAAGAACTGACTCACTAGAAAAGACCCTGATGCTGGGAAGGATTGAAGGTGGGAGGAGAAGGGGACCACAGAGGATAGGATTGTTGGATCACATCACTGACTCGATGGACATGAGTTTGAGTAAGTTCTGGAAGTTGGTGATGGAAAGGGAAGCCTGGCGTGCTGTAGTCCATGGGGTCGCAAAGAGTCGAACATGACTGAACAACTGAACTGACTAGCACCCCCAAATATCTTTTAGTGGACAAATTAAAACTGTAGTGAGCCCTTGGAAAGGCCTCAGTAATTAATAATCTTTTTTTTAATTTTATTTTATTTTTAAACTTTACATAATTGTATTAGTTTTGCCAAATATCAAAATGAATCCGCCACAGGTATACATGTGTTCCCCACCCTGAACCCTCCTCCCTCCTCCCTCCCCATACCATCCCTCTGGGTCGTCCCAGTGCACTAGCCCCAAGCATCCAGTATCGTGCATCGAACCTGGACTGGCATCTAGTAATTAATAATCTTAAGGGAACAAAAGAAGGCAGGAACAAACAACTGTTAGGAGGCAAGAAAAGTAATAATAGCAAAGATAACATATCAGTTGTAAAGACCTCCAGTTCTCTTTCAGTGGTAAAGATTGACTCAACCACCAGGTAAGCTAGAACCTAAGGGATGATGATGTTGGCCTTTTCTGACCCTCGTGACTTCAGTCAACTAAGGCTGGGTCTCTGTCTACCACCCAAGCCCTGTCATGAACATATTGTACCCTTAGCTTAAAACTTCCCCAATTTTGCTTTTGGGAGAGACACTGCTTTGGGAAATGTCTGTGGTGTTCTCTTTACTTGCTACAAGTAATAAATCCTTCCTTTTCCTGGAAAAAAAAAAAAAAAAAAAACTTTAGGGAGGTTAAAGGAGGTTAAGGAGGGAAATGAATTGTAGGAGCCAGAAGTTTGCCTCCGCCCTTGTTAGAGAAGTAGTGTGGAGTAACAAATAGGTCATTAGTGATGATTGTGAAAGGGCTTACGATATGAATATTTTCAACAAGTTTACAGGTTGAGTAGGTCATTATGGAACCTGAATTTGGACCACTTCTTGCATATATTAAAGTGATGGCCTCAGGCCCATCCCTGTCTTCAAAGAAGATTAGAGAATGCAGCTGGCTTTGAATTCAGCTCTTTTGTCTCCCTAAAGAAGCAGCAAGAATTTTTAAATTTACCTTTTTTTTTTTTTAGTGGCCTTTGCATGGAGATCCTCCCCTAAATCTTTAATGAAGAGATGAAAATATGAGAAAAAAATGCAAATTAGAGCATTATTTGCAACTTTTTCATTACTTGAAATCTAAACGTCTCCCTATAAACCACAGAGACCTACAAAATCTGGCCTCTGGAGATTTCAGATTTGCCCACATTCCCTATAGTTTTCATTGCCTTCCAGCAACATGACTGGCAACACCCTACAACACACACTGCAATAACCCTACTAGTGCTACTAATCGTAACAGCAAATATGTACAAACATTTATATAAGTTCTTATAAGGTATCTATAATTCTTTGAACCACTTCGTGTTTTAACCCCATCTTCACCACATCCAGTGAAATAAGTTATATCCTTTTTTTTCCATTTTATATCTGAGGACACCGAAGCACAAAGTATTTAAGTAAATCATCCAAAATCACATACCTACTAAGTAGCAGAGCTGGATTTGAACCCAGGCAGTTTGACTTCAGAGTTGATATTCTTAACCACTTTGCCACTCTACAAACAGACCACAACTTTCCCTTGCTTTATACACTTCAATGTCTGGCTATCTCACTTTAAGATTCAGTGTAGGGGTTCTTTGAGTTCTAGTTCCTGTCTGTCCCATTAAACCCGTCCTCTACCATAAGACTAGTTACATAATATGCAGGGCCAGATGCCGAATGAAAACGTTGAGTCATTGTTCAAAAATCACTGATGATTTTATGACAGTAACATAGAGCATCAAGAGCCCTTCTGAGATGGACCAATCACAGCAAAGTGGTACATCTTTGATACTGGCCCTATTCTCCCATCATCTTCTACTATATTCATTGTGCTCCTGCTGCTTCTGCCTGTGGCCTCTACATTTGCAGATCTCTTTACTAAAATGTCTCCTTACCTACCGTCTTGAAGACATGTGGGACAACATCAAGTGTGCCAATATAGACATTTGCAGGAAGAAAAGAGAGTGATAAAGGGAAAGAAAAAATATGTGAAGAAATAATGGCATAAAATTTGATGAAAAATATTAAACACCTAAGAAGTTCAATCGGAGAAGGCAATGGCACCCCACTCCAATACTCTTGCCTGGAAAATCCCATGGACGGAGGAGCCTGGTGGGCTGCTGTCTCTGGGGTCGCACAGAGTCAGACACGACTGAAGCAACTTAGCAGCAGCAGCAGCAGCAAGAAGTTCAATGGACTCTGTTTTGTTTAAATCCAAAGAAATTCAGACATAGTATTCCATAACCAAACTATGTAAAGCCAAAGAAAAAAGGAAACTCTTGAAAAGAACTAGAGAGAAGTGACTCAACATTTTCAAGGGATTTCAGTAGCATTAACAACCTATTTTTCATCAAAACTATGGAAGTCGGAAGGCCATGGATGAAATATTCAATGCACTGAAAGAAAAAGCCTGTTAACCAAGAATTTTATATGCAATAAAGTGGGTATAGTAATGGAAAAATCAAAACATTAACATATAAGTAAAATTGAGAGATTTGTTGCTAGCAGAACTGCCCTACAAGAAATACCACAGGAAATCTTTAGACAGAACTGAAAGGGTAGTAGGCAATAAATCAAAACTACATGAAGAAATAAAAATCATCAGTAACAGAAATCACATAGTATAAATATATTTTTTGTTTATTACTCTATTTTATCCTACCTTATTTAAAAGACAGGTGCACAGAGAATTAGAAATCTGTGTTGATGCAAAAGTAATGAATGAAGATGCAATTTTTATGAGAGTATAGCACAAAGGAAGTAGGAGGCAATGGAAATATTACAGAAGCAGTTTTTTGTATACCAATTGAAATTAAAATGGTATCGATCTAATCTAGATTATAATAGTCAACTGCAAATCCCCAGGTACTCCACTAAGAAAAGTAACTGAAAAAAATAGTAAAAGGAATGAAAACTGGATTAAAAATGGTGCACTAGAAAATATTTAACATAAAAGAAGGTACTAATGGAGGGATGTATGCTTATGTGTGTTAGTAGCTCAGTTTTATGTATGACTCTTTGCTGGATTATAGCACACCAGGCTCCTCTATCCAGGCAAGCATACTTGAGTGGGTTGCCATTCCCTTCCTCAGGGGATCTTCCAGGCCAAGGCATCAAACCTGGATCTCCTGCATTGCAGGTGGATTCTTTACCATCTGAGCTACCAGCAAAGTCCAATGGAGGGTAGAGAAACCAAAAAAAAAAAAAAAAAGGCATGTGGAAAACAACTAGCAAATTTACAAATAAATCCTACTTTGTAACTAATTACCCTAAACATATATGGATTAAACAGTTCAAAGGCAGAGATTAGAAGACTGAATAAAATAAACAATGATCCAACACTCTGCTGTTTGTATTACAGATGCACTTTAAAATTGGTTGAAAGCAAATGAATATTTTTTTAAGTTATAAAATGCAGAAGGCAGACATGAGAGATCTGGAATTACTATACTAATATCAGACAAAATCAGCTTACAAGCAAAATTTAAAAGTAACTACATATAAAGTAGGATATTTTAGAATGGGATAGAAGGATCAGTCATTTAGGAAAAATACAATAATTATAAACATACACCCACCTAACATCAGAACTACATGGGAAAAAATACATGGAACATAAGCTGAAAAAAAAAAATGATAGCTAAAAAAAACTGGGACTAATAAGTTTTGACAAGGAGGGAAATATTTGAATCTTTTTCAATGTTGGTAGAAGTGTAAAATGGTAAAGCTGCTATTGGAGACAGTTTGATGGCTCCTCACAAAGTTAAAAATAGAGTTAATATGATTCAGCAGTTTTACTTTTGGCTATGTCATGAGATATAAAAGTAGGATCTCAAAGGAATATTTGTATACCTATATATGCAGAGACAATATTCACAATAGTTAATAAAGTGGAAGCAACCCAAGTGTTTAGCCACAGGGATAAGCATGGTGATATATTGTTGTTGTTTAGTTGTTGAATCGTGTCCTACTCTGCGAAGCCATGGACTGCAGCACTCCAGGCCTCCCTGTCCCTCACAATCTCCCAAAGTTTGCCCAAGTTCATGTCCACTGCATTGGATATGGGGCACATCAATCATGTGTGATGCCATCCAGCCATCTCATCCTCTGACATCCTCTTCTCCTTCTGCCCTCAGTCTTTGCCAGCATCAGGGACTTTTCCAGTGACAGTGGTATATACATGGAGTGAAATATTCAATCTCAAAAGGGAAGAAATTCTGATGTGTTCCAACATGGATGAACTTTGCAAATACTATGTTAAGTGTTAAAAGTCAGACAGAAGAGGACAGATGTTTACCTACCAGAATTGTTGTGTCTTAGGACAGTGTTTATTTGAAGAACTGCCAGACTGTTCTCCAAAGTTGCTGCATCATTTTATGTTTCCTCCAGAAGTGAACACATCTATTTTTCTGAGTTTTGCCTTATTTTGAATTAATTGTATAAAGATGTTTAGCTTCCATTTTGTTTCCACTCTTAGCTCGTTTATTATGCTGTATTTTTAGGAGTTGTACATTTTTTACAATATCACAGTTTACTTTCAAATAATATCATACCACTTTGTGCATGCTATGAAATTAATTCCATTTGTTCCTCCCACCCTTTGAGCTGTATTTATTAGACATTTGAATTCTGCATGATATAAACCCACAAAATACTTTTATACTGTCTTTAGCTGAACTGTATTTCAAGGTATTTTTAAAAAGATGAAGAAATTGTATATTTTTAATGTATTTTACCATCCCTAGTACTCTTCATTTCTTTCCATATAACAAAGTTTACAACTGTCTCATTTTCTTCAGTCTAAGGTACTTTCTTTAATATGTCTCAAAGTGCAAGTCTTCTGGAAACACATTTTCCAGGTAGTTTTTGCTCTGCAAGAGATCTTTCTTTCAGCTTCATTTCTAAATGCTGTTTTCATGGACAAAAAATTCAACATTGACATATTTTGTTTTCCTTTTAACAAGTTATAGGCATTTCATTTTCTTTGCCTTTGTATTATTTCTGAAAATTAAGTAATAATTCTTACATTTTTTTCCTCTGCAAATGATTTGTCTCTTCTCTGGTTGATTTTATGATTTTCCTTTTATGACTGGATTTTCTCATTTTGAACTTGAACTGCCCTGATAATTTTTTCTTTGCGCTTACCCTGGTTCACTTTTATTAAACAGTTTTGGATTTGTGGATTTACAGTTTCCATGAAAGTTAAAAAAACTGTAATAACATTATTTATTCAAGTATATTTGCTGCATCTTCCCTCATTTTCTACTGTGACTCTGTACACATCTATTAGCTGTATTACCTCACAGGTTTTTTGTGTTTTGGTTTTTTTTTTTCAACTCTCAAACTTCAAAATTATTTTTTGGTCTGCAGCGTCCTATCTATTGGTCCCATCCTATGATAAAAAAGTTTTTTGTTTTTTTTCCAACACTTCTATTTAATTTTTTATACCTTTTATTTCTCCTCTTTGTATGTTCCTTAATTTATATTCTTGAGCATCTTTATACTACGTGGGTTAAAGTAGACAGAATAGTTGAACACTATAATTAAGACATGACTATTCTGGAGTTTGAATCACCACTTCAACCGGTGAGAGTTTAACATCTCCCGGTTTTGTATGAATTCAAAGAACCGATCATCCCAACAGTTGTTATTTTACCGGCCTTGTCTTTGTCTACAAATATATAACATTATTTAGTTGCAAGGGAGGAAAAATACTTTCCCTCTACCCTAATGAATTCTTTTTTTTTTTAAATTTAATTTTATTTTTAAACTTTACAATATTGTATTGGTTTTGCCAAATATCGAAATGAATCCACCACAGGTATACATGTGTTCCTCATCCTGAACCCTCCTCCCTCCTCCCTCCCCATACCATCCCTCTGGGTCGTCCCAGTGCACCAGCCCCAAGCATCCAGTATCATGCATTGAACCTGGACTGGTGACTCGTTCCATATACGATATTATACATATTTCAATGCCATTCTCCCAAATCATCCCACCCTCTCCCTCTCCCACAGAGTCCAAAAGACTGTTCTATACATCAGTGTCTCTTTTGCTATCTCGTATACAGGGTTATTGTTACCATCTTTCAAATTCCATATATATGCGTTAGTATACTATATTGGTGTTTTTCTTTCTGGCTTACTTCACTCTGTATAATGGGCTGCAGTTTCATCCACCTCATTAGAACTGATTCAAATGTATTCTTTTTAATGGCTGAGTAATACTCCATTGTGTATATGTACCATCGCTTTCTTATCCATTCATCTGTTGATGGACATCTAGGTTTCTTCCATGTCCTGGCTATTATAAACAGTGCTGCGATGAACATTGGGGTACACGTTTCTCTTTCAATTCTGGTTTCCTCAGTATGTATGCCCAGCAGTGGGGTTGCTGGATCATAAGGCAGTTCTATTTCCAGTTTTTTAAGGAATCTCCACACTGTTCTCCATAGTGGCTGCACTAGTTTGCATTCCCACCAACAGTGTAAGAGGGTTCCCTTTTCTCCACACCCTCTCCAGCATTTATTGCTTGTAGACTTTTGGATCGCAGCCATTCTGACTGGCATGAAATGGTACCTCATAGTGGTTTTGATTTGCATTTCTCTGATAACGAGTGATGTTGAGCATCTTTTCATGTGTTTGTTAGCCATCTGTATGTCTTCTTTGGAGAAATGTCTATTTAGTTCTTTGGCCCATTTTTTTGATTGAGTCATTTATTTTTCTGGAGTTGAGCTGTAGGAGTTGCTTGTATATTTTTGAGATTAGTTGTTTGTCAGTTGCTTCATTTGCTATTATTTTCTCCCATTCTGAAGGCTGTCTTTTCATTTTGCTTATAGTTTCCTTTGTTGTGCAGAAGCTTTTAAGTTTAATTAGGTCCCATTTGTTTATTTTTGCTTTTATTTCCAATATTCTGGGAGGTGGGTCATAGAGGATCCTGCTGTGATGTATGTCAGAGAGTGTTTTGCCTATGTTCTTCTCTAGGAGTTTTATAGTTTCTGGTCCTACATTTAGATCTTTAATCCATTTTGAGTTTATTTTTGTGTATGGTGTTAGAAAGTGCTCTAGTTTCATTCTTTTACAAGTGGTTGACCAGTTTTCCCAGCACCACTTGTTAAAGAGATTGTCTTTAATCCATTGTATATTCTTGCTTCCTTTGTCAAAGATAAGGTATCCATATGTGCGTGGATTTATCTCTGGGCTTTCTATTTTGTTCCATTGATCTATATTTCTGTCTTTGTGCCAGTACCATACTGTCTTGATAACTGTGGCTTTGTAGTAGAGCCTGAAGTCGGGTAGGTTGATTCCTCCAGTTCCATTCTTCTTTCTCAAGATTGCTTTGGCTATTCGAGGTTTTTTGTATTTCCATACAAATTGTGAAATTATTTGTTCTAGCTCTGTGAAGAATACCATTGGTAGCTTGATAGGGATTGCATTGAATCTATAAATTGCTTTGGGTAGTATACTCATTTTCACTATATTGATTCTTCCAATCCATGAACATGGTATATTTCTCCATCTATTAGTGTCCTCTTTGGTTTCTTTCACCAGTGTTTTATAGTTTTCTATATATAGGTCTTTAGTTTCTTTAGGTAGATATATTCCTAAGTATTTTATTCTTTCCGTTGCAATGGTGAATGGAATTGTTTCCTTAATTTCTCTTTCTGTTTTCTCATTATTGGTGTATAGGAATGCAAGGGATTTCTGTGTGTTGATTTTATATCCTGCAACTTTACTACAATCATTGATTAGTTCTAGTAATTTTCCGGTGGAGTCTTTAGGGTTTTCTATGTAGAGGATCATGTCATCTGCAAACAGTGAGAGTTTTACTTCTTCTTTTCCAATTTGGATTCCTTTCATTTCTTTTTCTGCTCTGATTGCTGTGGCCAAAACTTCCAAAACTATGTTGAATAGTAATGGTGAAAGTGGGCACCCTTGTCTTGTTCCTGACTTTAGTACCCTTATGAATTCTTGACTGGAGCCCTTTTAACAATGGATGGATTAGCAAAAGAAAAACTAACGAAAGTTTGTTAACAGTATACCTCATGTATGCATGAGAGATTCCTTGGGGAAAACAATGAGTGACTCTCAGAGGTGGCTTGGACCTCAGACGTACATACTATCCCTCAGATAAAGACAGAAAAAAGAAAGATTTGGGGCAGGTCAGTTATAGGAAGAAAGGTAGTCAGAAAAAGCATGGTAAAAAAGAGCAAAGTTTCGTAGACTGTAAGTCTGTACCTTCTCCACTGATAAGGCACTTGTCTCCATGGATTAGCCTTTATCATTCTTGGTAGAAAATAGAGCAGGGAAACTTTCCTTTCGTGAATTTCTATTCTGCTTTTATATAAATAGTAGAGGGGAAGAAGAAATTCTTATATCTGCTTGTTTTCAAAGACCTTCAGAAAAAACAATCCCCGAGCCCAAAGGGAAAGTATTAGTCACTCTGTCTTCTGAGCCACCATCACTTGTTACAGCCTAAACTTAGGGAGACATCCAAGAATTCTGGAACTGTTTCTCCCTGTAGCTTTCTCCTCACAGGTATTTTTCCTGAATAATTCCTGGTTCCCTTGAACTCTGATATATACTTTCCTTATTTCATTAAGATTGCCATGTTCAACTTAGTTTTCAACAACCTCCCCTTGAAGCATAAAGTGCCTCCATACAGAAAGAGCTAACACAGAGGTAATATTTGCTCAGTTCAGAGATTTCATCAACTGCCTGTTGGCCGATATAAAAATGGACATTTCATGTATTTTGTCTAATTATTTTAACTGCTTATGGTGGGAGTCAATGCCCTGTATTTGTTAGTTTTTATAATTGGTTTTTTAAGTGTTGTACATTGGGCATTATTCATTTATATTGTAAAGACTTTGAAATCTATGTCTTTCCTCAGAAAAGGGTTGATTTTGTCATAATGTACAGTTTCTTTACTGGGTGATCACTTCTAACTATGTATTCTTGGTTTTATCATGTTAGGAAACATTTCTGAAAGCCTAGAATGTTACATAAGTCCCTCTATGTTTAAAGGATTTAATTTTCAAATTATGATTCCCCTTGGATCTTACCAGGGTTTTATTTTATTGTCCAATTCCTTAAAAATACATTGCTTTATCTTTTACGTACAGATTTGTGGGTACCTATGATGAGAGGACTACTCCAAAATCAATTGTTCCATCATAAATAGAAGGCATAGAATTTCACAGTAGCTTGTTATGCATCATTATTTTAGCAAGAGTCAACTAAATCCAGCACCCTTCCTATACACAATGATACAATGTACTTTACATAGCAGATCACAAATAAAGCTTTGTGGCAATGACTTTTTGTTATCTTACCATCCCCTATTACATTGTACACTTAAGGAGAGCAGAGATACTGTGTAATTTTCTTCCTTTTATAACTTGGGCAATTAGCACAATTCTGGGCACAATAGATGCTGCAAAGTATGTTTTGATACCCATTGACAGAATAGAAGGTTTCAAGCAGTTTAGGCAGACACCAACACTTGGAATTTCACAAATGCATCTCCTCTAACAGCACACAATGCTTTCAATACAAGAGTATTAAAAAGGTCAAAGCTGAGAGTTCACCTCACTGTTCTTTATAAATAAAAAGACTTTACTTCTCTCAGCCTTAGGGCTTTTCTCATTTTCATAAATCAAAAGTAGCATACTTAACATTTGCTACCTCTAGCTTTAAACTTCACTTCTATGCCAGTTATTTAAAATATATAAAATGAGATCTGACCGAAGCCATACAGACTAAATACCCACTGAGGAAGTGTGGATGAGGGCATGCTGAAAATGTTTGAAAAGGATGATTATAAACCATCATTATAACTAGAAGTATTATTATTTTGTGTGATATGGCAGTCCAAAGTTTCTGATGCCTAACTGAGCAAAGTAGTTAACCTCTCTATGGCTATATCTTATCTATAAAACCAAGCAATTAGATAAGTTGACTTACACATTTGCTTGCTTGCTTTCAGTTCTGTAATGCTGTCACAGTTAAGACAACCTAATTTATTACTGGAGAGAAGTAGTTTGCCCTCTGGCAAAAATCCTTCTTGCTTATTAGCAAAGATTTTAAGACTCTACTTCTTGCATTTGGCCCTAACACTTTTTCCTTATAATGCTTAGCCTCCCTTTAGAGCACAAAGCATTTTCTACTTCAATGTTTTTACTAGTATTTTTATATTAGTTGTATTACTCCTTAGGAAACAAACTAATTCATCTTAAATAAAAATTTCACTGTCTCAATTTTTCTGAAAGGATATGAAGATCTTGTAAAAAAAACTCTTTGTCCAGTGACTCTGTCATCTACATCCCAGACCATTAATAATTACATATCATCAACAAAATATTTGCATTTAGCAAATTTAACACTTAACAAGTATTGCTAAGAAAATAGAATATTTTCCCTATCAAATATTTATAGAAATGACTCCTCTGAGATAACTTATGCATATCTGATGAACATATTAGTGGTGGGGTCATTGCAATAATGACTCAATGGACATGAGTTTGAGCAAACTCCAGGAGATAGTTAAGGACAGGGAAGCAGTGAACTGTGCTGCAGTTCACTGGGGTTGCAAAGAGTTGGACATGGCTGAGGGACTGAATAACAACAACACATTGTAATAAGCAGTATTTTGATGGTTTATTAGTCCTTCTTGATGTTCGGTAGATTTCTTCTAATTCTTTCCTGAGAATAAATAACATTAAACCTGAAAACTCTCTTGAAATCAGAAAGAAGTATTCAGTGTAGGTTAGCTGACTTACTTGAGATAAGATTTTTGAGATTACTTTGGCCAGAAAGAAATGGAGAAGACAAAATAGACGATTCCACTCTAGCAAAATGTGTGCTAATGATTCTTTTAGAAACACACAGGAGAATAACTTAATATCAAAATACTGCATTATATGACAAATTCTAACACTAAATTCTAAATTTATATTAGCAAATATAAATTTGCTAATTTTTAAAATTTGGTTAAAAATTAGACATTGTGGTATCTTGGTTTTATCTATCTTTCTACAGATATATGCATATGTGCATGTTTCTTAATGTTTGAATTCATAGATTAAATTAATAGTATGTACTAAATCTGCTCGTATATTATTCATCTCATCTCTAAAAACTAGAAAGATTCTCAAATGGCAAATGGCTTTTATTTTAAAAGTAATTCAAACATACCAAGTTGCAAAAAACAATACAAAGCACTTGTCTGCCATTCACTTAACTTCCCAAATGTTGCATCTTATGTAACCACTGAAAAAGTAGCAAAACCAGAAAATTGACATTAATAGATTGCTAATTCATCTACAATCAAATTTAACCCATTTTTGGACTCCTGCCATTTTTTTTCTGGTCCAGGGTCCAATCCTGGGTCCCACACGTTGAGTACAGTTTTCTGTCTATTTAGTCTCTTCTTATCAAGGAGTTTTTCCATCTTCACTGTCTATCATGACTATGACATTTTTTTAAAGTTCTGGCTTATTTTTTTAGTTATTTCTGTTACATATAGCACTTTGACATAATAATGGGACAATGAGGATATCAGCAAATTTTTATAAACTTTGCAGAGGTTCTGGGATACCTATATTAGTAACATTTATACACACACATACTCAAAGAAGGACTGTCATCTTGTTTATTTGATAATGCTTTCCACATAATTTACTATACCAAATAAATCCAATCAGTCTAAGATCTCTCCTTTACAAGATAAGAGACAAATCCTTTGAGACATCCCTGAGGCACTCTGGGAAATTTCAGTTTGTTCAAGAACAAAAAGGTTCCATTTAGATTTTAATTTGGGAAAGTCATCAAAAATGTCAAAGAAGTTTAAACATTTGATTAAATAGGATCACTGATCACTATAAAACAATATTTAGTTAACCAAAGTGATAATAAAAAATTTTTAAGGCAAATACTGAAGGTTAAACAGTTGTGAACAAAAGTCAGGTCTCTTAATGTTGAGAATGCCCACTTGTCCTAAGTAATCAGATTACTCAGAAACAGATTATTTTGATATAATGCAGAGTATTTGTTTTCTAGTCAAATAAACTCAAAAGATAAAGAAAAATATTTTACTATCTCTTATTTAGAATATACCAATAAGTCAATAAATCCCTGCAATTTTAACAGAGAAATAAAAGGAAATTGTAATCTTGCATCAGTATGATTAACAGTAAAGCTAATTTTTAAAAATCAAATCTTTATAAATAAACCCATCCAATCTTAGCAGCTTGATCATGTAAAATAAGATTCTCTCTTTTCAACTTTTTATATCCATTTACATTTTGCTTTTTACTTCTCCCTTTTTTTTCTGAAACAACCTGTAAGTAACCATTAAACGAGGACAAAATTACTTTCATTAGCTTTAACAAAAAGGTAGTTTCTTTTCCTTCATCCTGTGGTTTCTACTGGTTTCATTTACATCTGTCAATTAACATTTTTAATTCTTAGTAGTCTTAAATTTCAGTGAAAACTAGGAAGCATGCAATTGTGAACTATAGAAGGTATTTTTAATAGACCAAAATATCTTCAGTTCCTCTGTACTAAAATGTGAAAAGTAGATAAACTTACATTTATATTCAGAAATTAATGTTGCAGTATTTCATCTTATTTAGAAATGATCTAGATATCCAATGAATATTCATTATTTAACTTAATTTGGTAGAGCTTTAAGGTTTCAAGTCATCAAAAGATTTTTCAGATGACTTTCAATAGATGTAAAACATAATTATGGTTGAAAAGCTCATTTATAAACTGTTATCCCACTTATATCTATTTAATTAACTTGTTCTTAACAATTATGCTTGAAAAACCCATGAAAATTTCATGAGACATTAAACAAAGCAAGTTATCATCCTCAGTTACTTTTCCTGTTAACAAATAAGGCAAGTTATCAAAAATATCATAGAAGCCAGGAACCTAAAAGTTAAACATATAGTTCTTCCTTTTTTTTTTATTTTTTTAACTGCTGCTTTTGGCATGCATTGAGCAATTTATTTTTACTGTGCACTTTGCTTTTAGGTTGGATTTATAGCTTTACAATTTTCCACATCTCACAGAGGCATCATAAGCTTAGCTTACCTGGGTAGAAAAAATATATATGTCTTCATTACACTTAATGCTAACAAGTTTGGAGACATACCTGTTTTCTTATTTTCCTGACGATTTTAAAACTAGCTTTATTTATCACAGATTATCTCAGACCATGTGAACTTAAAAAAATGGAGGTTGTTTCTATATTTCCAACTGTCCTAGAAGTATTTAATTTATATAATTGCTCATTTATCTTTTAGCCAATTAAATGAAACTCCCCTAATGGGTTTTATGATTAATTTGGTGATACCACCTGCAGATAGGATAACACTACACATCTACAACATACACATAAAGAGACATACAGAAACATACAGATACAGGCATCCTAAGGTTTTCATTTTTAAAATGCAACTATGAGTCAATAAAATAGGACTCCGTGATAAAAAGTCTGCCTGCCAGCACCAGAGACACTGGTTCAATCACTTGTCCAGGAAGATCTCACATGTCTGAACCAAAGCCCATGTGCCACAATTGCTAAGCCTGTGCTCAGGAGCCTGGGAGCCGTGACTACTGAGCCCATGTGCCTCTGAAGCCTGAAAGCTCAAGAGCCTGTGCTCCACAACAAGAGAAGGCTCCTCTAAGAAGCCTGTACACCATAACTAGAGAGTAGCACCTGCTCGCCGGAACTAGAGAAAAGCCTGCAGAGCAGTGAACACCCAGCAGAGCCAAATAATAAATAAATAAGATCATTTATTTTTAACAACATAGTAATACAAACTCACTGATTTAAAAACACTTTACACTGTTACCTGAATTCTTTTCCTGGTTAATGGGACAAGTTAAAATTAACTGCTTAATATCAGGGCTAATGCTTTTTTATTGACATTTGTTGAGAAGGCTTTTTAAGACTCTTTGCCTCGTGGCTCAGTGGTAAAGAATCAGCCTGTAATGCATGAGACTTGCAAGAGATGCAGTTTCAATCCTCAGATCAGGAAGATTCCCTGGAGGAGGAAATGACTACTCATTCCAGAATTCTTGCCTGGAGAATCCTATGGACAGAGGATCCTGGCACACTACAGGTCATGGGGTTGCAAAGAGTCAGACATGACTGGAGCACAACATGAGATGGAATCTATAGAGGCTGTGGGCAACCTTCCAGGCAAGTGACCGAGGTGACACCAAGCAGTTGTCTGAATGTCTCCAAAGCTATCTAAGAAGATAAAATACCCAATCTATTTCCAACTAGCCTTTTTCTTTTTCATCTTCAGGTAGTTGTGTTCAGAGGTTTCTTAAAAGTCCCCAGTGAAGGGTATGGGACCTACAGTTAAAAGGACTGTTGGAAGCTAAGGGACTGAAGCAGAAAAGAGATGATGTGGCAGGGATAGACCCAGTGAGGAAGGAGGTAGGAATATGAAGGGGGACATATCAAGGGGTTCAAAGGAACTGAATGGAAGATCTAAGGTGGCAATGGAGAGAAAGAGGAGAAGCAGCAGTAAGAAGGAAGAGATCTCAGGGTATTCAGTTTGGAGAGATCTTCAGTTTCCCAAAGAAGGTGATGAAAGTCAAACTTATCCTGAGTGAAATCATGCCAACAAAAAAGAGGTGGATAGAATTGCCAGAACATATAGTGAGCAAGGGTTTGAGAAGGGGGTTTAAGTCAACTCAGAATTTCCCACGGGAAGAACAGAATCAAATAAAGAGAACAGAGATTCTTTTAAAAAATAGCTCCTATTAGTTTCTGGATATCAGCTTGCAATTAGTCCATTTCTGACCACAGGACTTATATATATATACACACACACACACACACACACACACACATTTATACACATACATACATACACCCATACACACACATACATCCTTTCAAAAATCTTGTAATCAGTATTTAGGACAAGCAGTAAACATTCCTGGCACTACTGAATTCTTTTTCTAAGGTATATTTATTGAGTCACTCAAAACCAAAGCTAATAACAATTTTATTTATTTATTTGACAATCGATGCAAGAGATTTCTCCAAAGAGGGTACAAAAGAAGCAATCCTCCTAAGATTCATAATCACATCCAAAGGTAGCATAAAGAAAGACCTAGAAAATGCCCCTTGTGACTACATCAAAGATGGTGGAGGAGTAGGACGGGGAGAACACTTTCTCCCCTACAAATTCATCAAAAGAACATTTAAATGCTGAGTAAATTCCACAAAACAACTTCTGAATGCCGGCAGAGGACATCAGGCACCCAGAAAAGCAACACAAGTCTTCAAAAGGAAAGAGAAGAAATACAGCTCCACCCACCAGAACACCGACACAAGCTTCCCTAACCAAGAAACCTTGACAAGCCACCTGTACAAACCCACACAGAGCGAGGAAATGCCACAATAAAGAGAACTCCACAAACTGCCAGAATACAGAAAGGACACCCCAAACTCAGTGATTTAAACAAGACGAAGAGACAGAGGAATACCCAGCAGATAAAGGAACAGGATAAATGCCCACCAAACCAAACAAAAGAGAAAGAGATAGGGAATCTACCTGATAAAGAATTCTGAATAATGATAGTGAAATTGATCCAAAATCTTGAAATCAAAATGGAATCACAGATAAATAGCTTGGAGACAAAGATTGAGAAGATGCAAGAAAGGTTTAACAAGGACCTAGAAGAAATAAAAGAGAGTCAATATATAATGAATAATGCAATAAATGAAATTAAAAACACTCTGGAGGCAACAAATAGTAGAATAACAGAGGCAGAAGATAGGATTAGTGAATTAGAAGATAGAATGGTAGAAATAAATGAATCAGAGAGGATAAAAGAAAAACGAATTAAAAGAAATGAGGACAATCTCAGAGACCTCCAGGACAATATTAAATGCTACAACATTCAAATCATAGGGGTCCCAGAAGAAGAAGACAAAAAGAAAGACCATGAGAAAATACTTGAAGAGATAATAGTTGAAAACTTGCCTAAAATAGGGAAGGAAATAATCACCCAAGTCCAAGAAACCCAGAGAGTCCCAAACAGGATAAACCCAAGGAGAAACACCCCAAGACACATATTAATCAAATTAACAAAGATCAAACACAAAGAACAAATATTAAAAGCAGCAAGGGAAAAACAACAAATAACACACAAGGGAATTCCCATAAGGATAACAGCTGATCTTTCAATAGAAACTCTTCAAGCCAGGAGGGAATGGCAAGACATACTTAAAGTGATGAAAGAAAATAACCTACAGCCCAGATTATTGTACCCAGCAAGGATCTCATTCAAATATGAAGGAGAAATCAAAAGCTTCTCAGACAAGCAAAAGCTGAGAGAATTCAGCACCACCAAACCAGCTCTCCAACAAATACTAAAGGATATTCTCTAGACAGGAAACACAAAAACAGTGTATAAACTCGAACCCAAAACAATAAAGTAAATGGCAACGGGATCATTCTTATCAGTAATTACCTTAAACGTAAATGGGTTGAATGCCCCAACCAAAAGACAAAGACTGGCTGAATGGATACAAAAATAAGACCCCTACATATGTTGCCTACAAGAGACCCACCTCAAAACAGGGGACACATACAGACTGAAAGTGAAGGGCTGGAAAAAGATTTTCCATGCAAATAGGGACCAAAAGAAAGCAGGAGTAGCAATACTTATATCAGATTAAATAGACTTTAAAACAAAGGCTGTGAAAAGAGACAAAGATGGTCACTACCTAATGATCAAAGGATCAATCCAAGAAGAAGATATAACAATTATAAATATATATGCACCCAACACGGGAGCGCCGCAATATGTAAGACAAATGCTAACAAGTATGAAAGGGGAAATTAACAATAACACAATAATAGTGGGAGACTTTAATACCCCACTCACACCTATGGATAGATCAACTAAACAGAAAATTAACAAGGAAACACAAACGTTAAACAATACAATAGACCAGTTAGACCTAATTGATATCTATAGGACATTTCATCCCAAAACAATGAATTTCGCCTTTTTCTCAAGCGCACATGGAACCTTCTCCAGGATAGATCACATCCTGGGCCATAAATCTAGCGTTGGTAAATTCAAAAAAATAGAAATCATTCCAAGCATCTTTTCTGACCACAATGCAGTAAGATTAGATCTCAATTACAAGAGAAAAACTATTAAAAATTCCAACATATGGAGGATGAACAACACCCTGCTGAATAACCAACAAATCACAGAAGAAATCAAAAAAGAAATCAAAATTTGCATAGAAACTAATGAAAATGAAAACACAACAACCCAAAACCTGTGGGACACTTTAAAAGCAGTCCTAAGGGGAAAGTTCATAGCAATACAGGCATACCTCAAGAAACAAGAAAAAAGTCAAATAAATAACTTAACCCTACACCTAAAGCAACTAGAAAAGGAAGAAATGAAGAACCCCAGAGTTAGTAGAAGGAAAGAAATCTTAAAAATTAGGGCAGAAATAAATGCAAAAGAAACAAAAGAGACCATAGCAAAAATCAACAAAGCCAAAAGCTGGTTCTTTGAAAGGATAAATAAAATTGACAAACCATTAGCCAGACTCATCAAGAAACAAAGGGAGAAAAATCAAATCAATAAAATTAGAAATGAAAATGGAGAGATCACAACAGACAACACAGAAATACAAAGGATCATAAGAGACTACTATCAACAATTATATGCCAATAAAATGGACAACGTGGAAGAAATGGACAAATTCTTAGAAAAGTACAAGTTTCCAAAACTGGACCAGGAAGAAATAGAAAATCTTAACAGACCCATCACAAGCACAGAAATTGAAACTGTAATCAAAAATCTTCCAGCAAACAAAAGCCCAGGTGCAGACGGCTTCACAGCTGAATTCTACCAAAAATTTAGAGAAGAGCTAACACCTATCCTACTCAAACTCTTCCAGAAAATTGCAGAGGAAGGTAAACTTCCTAACTCATTCTATGAGGCCACCATTACCCTAATACCAAAACCTGACAAAGATCCCACAAAAAAAGAAAACTACAGGCCAATATCCCTGATGAACATAGATGCAAAAATCCTTAACAAAATTCTAGCAATCAGAATCCAACAACACATTAAAAAGATCATACACGATGACCAAGTGGGCTTTATCCCAGGGATGCAAGGATTCTTCAATATCCGCAAATCAATCAATGTAATACACCACATTAACAAATTGAAAAATAAAAACCATATGATTATCTCAATAGATGCAGAGAAAGCCTTTGACAAAATTCAACAACCATTTATGATAAGAACTCTCCAGAAAGCAGGAATAGAAGGAACATACCTCAACATAATAAAAGCTATATATGACAAACCCACAGCAAACATTATCCTCAATGGTGAAAAATTGAAAGCATTTCCTCTAAAGTCAGGAACAAGACAAGGGTGCTCACTTTCACCACTACTATTCAACATAGTTTTGGAAGTTTTGGCCACAGCAATCAGAGCAGAAAAAGAAATAAAAGGAATCCAAATTGGAAAAGAAGAAGTAAAACTCTCACTATTGGCAGATGACATGATCCTCTACATAGAAAACCCTAAAGACTCCACCGGAAAATTACTAGAACTAATCAGTGATTTTAGTAAAGTTGTAGGATATAAAATCAACACCCAGAAATCCCTTGAATTCCTATACACCAATAATGAGAAAACAGAAAGAGAAATTAAGGAAACAATTCCATTCACCATTGCAACGGAAAGAATAAAATACTTAGGAATATATCTACCTAAAGAAACTAAAGACATATATATGGAAAACTATAAAACACTGGTGAAAGAAACCAAAGAGGACACTAATAGATGGAGAAATATACCATGTTCATGGATTGGAAGAATCAATATAGTGAAAATGAGTATACTACCCAAAGCAATTTATAGATTCAATGCAATCCCTATCAAGCTACCAACGGTATTCTTCACAGAGCTAGAACAAATAATTTCACAATTTGTATGGAAATACAAAAAACCTCGAATAGCCAAAGCTATCTTGAGAAAGAAGAATGGAACTGGAGGAATCAACCTACCTGACTTCAGGCTCTATTACAAAGCCACAGTTATCAAGACAGTATGGTATTGGCACACAGACAGAAATATAGATCAATGGAACAAAACAGAAAGCCCAGAGATAAATCCACGCACATATGGACACCTTATCTTTGACAAAGGAGGCAAGAATATACAATGGATTAAAGACAATCTCTTTAACAAGTGGTGCTGGGAAATCTGGTCAACCACTTGTAAAAGAATGAAACTAGAATACTTTCTAACACCATACACAAAAATAAACTCAAAATGGATTAAAGATCTCAACATAAGACCAGAAACTATAAAACTCCTAGAGGAGAACATAGGCAAAACACTCTCTGACATACATCACAGCAGGATCCTCTATGACCCACCTCCCAGAATATTGGAAATAAAAGCAAAAATAAACAAATGGGACCTAATTAACCTTAAAAGCTTCTGCACAACAAAGGAAACTATTAGCAAGGTGAAAAGGCAGCCTTCAGAATGGGAGAAAATAATAGCAAATGAAGCAACTGACAAACAACTAATCTCAAAAATATACAAGCAACTCCTACAGCTCAACTCCAGAAAAACAAATGACCCAATCAAAAAATGGGCCAAAGAACTAAATAGACATTTCTCCAAAGAAGACATACAGATGGCTAACAAACACATGAAAAGATGCTCAACATCACTCATTCTCAGAGAAATGCAAATCAAAACCACTATGAGGTACTATTTCACTCCAGTCAGAATGGCTGCGATCCAAAAGTCTACAAGCAATAAATGCTGGAGAGGGTGTGAAGAAAAGGGAACTCTCTTACACTGTTGGTGGGAATGCAAACTAGTACAGCCACTATGGAGAACAGTGTGGAGATTCCTTAAAAAACTGGAAATAGAACTGCCTTATGATCCAGCAATCCCACTGCTGGGCATACACACTGAGGAAACCAGAAGGGAAAGAGACATGTGTACCCCAATGTTCGTCACAGCACTGTTTATAATAGCCAGGACATGGAAGCAACCTAGATGTCCATCAGCAGATGAATGGATAAGAAAGCAGTGGTACATATACACAATGGAGTATTACCCAGCCATGAAAAAGAATACATTTGAATCAGTTCTAATGAGATGGATGAAACTGGAACCTATTATACAGAGTGAAGTAAGCCAGAAAGTAAAACACCAATACAGTATACTAACGCATACATATGGAATTTAGAAAGATGGTAACAATAACCCTGTGTACGAGACAGCAAAAGAGACACTGATGTATAGATCAGTCTTATGGACTCTGTGGGAGAAGGACAGGGTGGGGAGATTTGGGAGAATGGCATTGAAACACGTATAATATCATGTATGAAACGAGTCACCAGTCCAGGTTCGATGCACGATGCTGGATGCTTGGGGCTGGTGCACTGGGACGACCCAGAGGGAGGGTATGGGGAGGCAGGAGGGAGGAGGGTTCAGGATGGGGAACACATGTATACCTGTGGCGGATTCATTTTGATATTTGGCAAAACTAATATAATATTGTAAAGTTTAAAAATAAAATAGAATTTAAAAATAAATAAATAAATAAATAAAAAAGAAAATCCCCCTTGAGAGCTGGCAATGATGTGTAGTACATTAGACTGTTATTGGGATGCACCCCAAATCTCTGTTTGACCATATTCTTGGGGTTCCCAACCTGATGGTTGACCTCATAAACATAAGAACTGACAAACTGCCTGCCCTGAGAGGCAGAAAAACATGCCAAACTTTCAGGCATGCGCATACACACATACACACATACACACACACACACACACACACACACACACAGCTATGCATGGGTGCACACAGTCAAGAAAGCAGTAGCTGTCCCTGGAAGGGAAAACAACCAGTGGGTATCCCAAAGCCACAATCCAAAGAACTATTTTTTTATAATTATCTTCCTCCTAGTCTAAATTTGAAAGGAAATGACAATATAAAATTGTTACCTTTGACCTTCACTGGACTCGACAGGCAGAGACCCAAGCGAGTTGATCTTACCATTCAGTGTCTGCTAGTTTTCCCAGGATCCCAACTGCAGGCTCCAGAGCAAGTGGGCTGTCTCGGCCATTCTTTCATGGTCACCGGACGCTGTAAGGGAGGAAAAAATATCTTTACCCTTTACTCTTAAATACTGAGACCCCTGGAACAAAAGAACAATTAACAAGAGAAAAGCATATAAATCTATTTGATGTAATTTTTATGTAACACCGAAGCCTTCGTGAGCAAATAAAGATCCAAAGACACAGTTAGGCCTGAATGCTTTTGTAAGAGTTTTGATGAGGAATGGAACATCCTGGAAAGATGTGATAGAACAAAGATTATGTGCTAAGCATAGTCATCTGGAGCCAACTTCCTTCTTGAGGCTTGGTCATCAGACTCCTTTGTCTATCCCTTCATCTTCAGCGATAAGAATGCTCCTTTCCTTCAGGTACAAGAAGATCACCTTTCCCATGAATCTTTTATGACTGCATCAGGAGAGTATCAGAAAGTTCTTCCTAGTTTTTATGACCTGCCTCTTGGGAAAATTGGAAAGTCCTTCCTTCACATACCATTTCCTAAATCCCTTTAGCTTCAAGTTTTAATATGCCAAAGAGTCATATTATAACGTGGTATGTCCTAAACCACATTATAATCAATACTGCTCAACAGGAAATACAACAATAATCTGTACATAAAACATTCACTGGCAGTTTTTGGTTAGAGTGGTGTTCAGTTAGCTTGTTCTTGCTTTTCATTCAATGCTTTTTTGGTTTCTTACTTAAATAAAGTAGTTGTGTGTGCTCAGTCACTCAGTCATGTCTGACTTTTTGTGGCCCCACAGTCTGCAGCCCACCGGGCTCCTCTGCCCATGGAATTTTCCAGGCAAGAATACTGGAGTGTATAGAGTTTCACTTCTCCAATAGTCACTAGCACCAATTTTAGTTTGCTATCTTAATTATACTTCTGAGGGGTAAAATATAATTAACTAGAAAAGTGCTAATGTCTTCTCACAGTCAATGCCAAAGCTGAAATAAATGTCAAACTGTTCCATGAACCAAGTACAAGCCAAAGAAGACAAAACAAAGACGTGTCTCTGAGAATTAACCCTACAAATGGATCCTTGTTAACTGAGTGATCCTGTATTGGAGTGAAGGTAGACATACTCACCCCACAAACACTATTGAAAAGGGAGAGAGAGAGAATGTGGGTGTGTGTTTTATTGGGAACATTGTCTGTGCATATATGGGGTAGAAGGAAGTCTGCTTTATTCTATAAAGAAAAAGTGTATCTATACTGAAAAGACTTCATCAGTTTGAAATCTGTTTGGGACACACTGACTAAGAATAACAGAGCTCTTAACCGCTCCTGTGAGAACTTGAGACAACTAGTTTAAGCATAATTTGAACCCTCCAGACTCTTGTTACAAGTCAAACATTACACAAAATCTGTCTTTTGGAGAAATACAGAAATGTTGTATTCCAATTCAGCATTTCAAATACAGAAAGGTAGACTGTTCAATGGTTGAACAATGATTGATTGCTCTTTCTTCCATAAAGTCACTAATGGTTATATTGGTCTAAAGAGCTGCTTAGATAAAAGAATTATATTAAAAAAAACTGCACATAATATTGCAATTTATAAGATATATATATATATATGCATATATATATATATATAGTCATCATTTTTGCTTCTTTCACAGAGCTCCTAAAGCTCTTGGAATTTCCCAGGTGCTATTCTTAGTCACTTAGTGTGTCTGACTCTTTGCAACCCCACAGACTGTAGCCCACCAGGCTCCTCTGTCCATGGGGAGTCTCCAGGCAAGAATACTAGAGTGGGTTGCCATGCCCTCCTCCAGGGCATCTTCCCAACCCAGGTATCAAACCCATGTATTTCCTAGGTACTGAGAACATTAAAGGCATCTTTTATGGTGGTATCACAGTTGTGGCTGGTGGCCCAGACAGTAAAGAATCCACCTATAATGAGGGAGGCCTGGGTTCAATCCCTGGGTTGGGAAGATCCCCTGGAGAAGGGAACGGCTACCCACTCTAGTATTCTGGCCTGGAGAATCCCATGGGCAGAGGAGCCTGGCAGGCTACACAGCGCATGGGGTCACAATGAGTTGGACACGACTGAGCGACTTTCACTGTCACTGTCATTTGTTGTGTTAAGGAGGTGACTTTTGGACCACACTCAAGGATGGCAGCTGGTTGCCAGGAGAACCAACTACCAAAATGAAGGGTTTGGAAAACTTCCAGCTTGGTGGACACATGGAGATTTGGGGAAAGTGACATGCACGGAGACGGTGTGGAAGCTCTGAGCCCTTTCCCTGTGAAGGAAAGTCAAATTTGTCATCCCCAATATTTCCCTTTGGCGTGAGAATTATTTTGAGGTAAAGGCAAGAAAACCCTGCAAACTCAAGAAAAATTTTACCTGTTTCTTGCATGTGTGCTATTCTCAGTCATGTCTGACTCTTTTCGACCCCAGAGGCCCACCAGGCTCCTCTGTCCACAGGATTTTCCTAGCAAGAATATTGGAGTGGGTTGCCATTTCCTACTCTAGGGGATCTTCCCGACCCACGGACCGAACCTGCCTCTCTTGCATCTTCTGCACTGGCAAGTAACTTCTTTACCAACTGTGCTATGTTATGCTATGCTATGCTAAGTCACTTTAGTCATGTCCGACTCTGTGTGACCCCATAGACGGCAGCCCACCAGGCTCCCCCGTCCCTGGGATTCTCCAGGCAAGAACACTGGAGTGGGTTGTCATTTCCTTCTCCAATGCATGAAAGTGAATAGTGAAAGTGAAGTCGCTCTCCCGTGTCCGACTCCTAGTGACCCCATGGACTGCAGCCTACCAGGCTCCTCCGTCCATGGGATTTTCCAGGCAAGAGTACTAGAGTGGGGTGCCATTGCCTTCTCCGACCAACTGTGCTACTCTTTCTTAATTGCCTAAAATAATTTAGGTAGGTGTCTTGGCCCCAGAAGAGAGCAATTACCAGAGGTTTTTTTTTTTTTTTTTTTTTTAATATGAATGACTTATTTGTATGTCAGAGCAGACATCTAATTACCAACCATCTGGTCTTCTTATTATCCCATGAATTACCCTCTTCCCCTGTGAAGCCTCAGGCCCCTATCTCATTCATGCTCAGGATGGCATATAAGGCTCAATTGTTTGACTTGTCCTTGAATCTCATTGTTTTCGCAGCACTCCCTTGTGTGCATAATTAAATTCGTTTTTCTCTTGTTAATCCATCTTATGTTGATTTGGTTATTAGGTCAGCCAAAAAACCTAGAGGTAAAGGATTTTCTCCCCAACACGCCATGCCTTGCCCTATGCATCTCTTCCATCTAGTTTTTCCTAAGTTGTATCCTTTCATAATAAATGGATAAATCTAGTAAGGCAAAATGTCCTCTGAGTTCTACGAGCTGCTCGAGCAAACTAATCAAAACTAAGGAGGGGACTACTGATTATCCTATCCGTAGTTGGTCAGTCAGAAGCCCAGGTAACAACTTGAACTTGTAACTAGATTCTGAGGTGTGGAAAGCAGGAAGTTTTGTAGAACTGAGCCCTTAACCTGAAGGACCTGATTTTATCACCAAGTAGATAATGTCAGAATTGAACTGAATTGTAGGACACTCCACTTACATCAGAAAATTGCTTGTAGACTGGTGAACACAAGTTGGAAATTGAATTCTCTGTATTTGGATTTTCCAGATTGGTACATAGAAATGATCTGTTCTTAAAAACAACATACAAACAAACAAACAAAAATCTCTTTGTAGTAACAAAGATGATATATGGAAATCTTAGAGATGTTTCACAAGTGAATTTGCAATTGCACAATTAGCATAAAGCATCATAAGATAGTCCTTAGCATATGAGATTCCATTCATATATTTTCTTATCTTTTTTGCTAATTCCTATAATGTGTTCTAAATTCATCACCATTTTCATGCAAGTGGAAAATAATTATGAATAATTACAGTGTACAAATCAGTCACAGATTCTTGATTCTTGAAATGACAACTGAAATGAGATAAGACTAAGCGCTTAATGGTATTTTCTTTCAAATGTATCTAATTCAATCCCCCAATTAATATAATGCTGCATTTATATTTCCTTAGAGTTTAAATGTACAATCTATGACTAGCATGGAGGCAGTATAATACAGAGAAAAGAATATTGAATTTGGAGTCAGAAATGGATTTAAGCACTATCTCTGACCCTTAATTCCTTTGGGTAAGTTACTTAACCTCCCTGGGTGTTAAGAGTCTTCTTTCGTAAAATGACAATACTGCATTTGCACAGGGTTACTGCAGCAACTAATGACCATACACCTGAAAGCAAGTTATAAAAAAATTTAATGCTGTGGCAAAGTTTAAATAGGTCTTCATTATTTCCAGTATATGCTCTTTACAAAAGCAATAACAGAGATAATTTCTAAGGATCTTATGCTCGATGGGTGAGAAAGAATTAGCAGGCCTGCCACTGAGTGCCTTCGTCTGGGGGAATATCAAAAAAGAAAACATAACCTGGTCAATAGCTCTTAAATATGCAAATGGCAGATTTCTTTGTAAAGACACAATACTATGTAGTACCAGAAGGGTCCATATCTACAGAATATTTTTAGTGAACTATATCTGGTTCATCTTGGACTGCTTATAGCTAAAAAACAAAAACAAAAAAATGAAAAAAGACGTACTGAAATCTGGGAAATGCATGCTATTTAAATATCAGAGTAAGATGGCATATTTCATTCTTTCATAACCCCAAGGTTTTTAACCTTTTTGAGTGGGATACACACACACATACATACGTGGCGTCTTCTTTTGTTAAAGAAGCATAAGAGAACTTAATTTGTCAAGAAATAAAGTATAAACAGTGTTGATATCCCATTCTCTGCTTCACCTGTGCCTCTCCATTAGTGGTATCTATGAAATTAGAGTAAACATTGCTCTAAGATCTTTAAATCTTGTAAGTCTGCATTAGCAATTTAATTATTTGTCTATCTCTCACAGGTTTAAAAATTTGTTTTGACATGATCATTATCCACTCATTTGCTCAAGCTAGAAACCTGGAAATTGTCCTCGATATTACCGATATTATTATTTTTTGTACATTCTCACCACAATGTCTAGTCAATGATCATGTCCTAGCAATTTTAACTGTCTTAAATGAAATTATACATCTCTGCTATTGCCCAAGGGCTAAGATATCCTCATCTCATTTATAGGTGAAGGGATAGCTGCAAGATGGTAGTTCAGTTGGTAAAGAATCTGCCTGCAATGCAGGAGACCTTGGTTCGATTCCTGGATCAGGAAGATCTGCTGCATAAGGCATAGGCTACCCACTCAGCAGGTGAAGAATCTGCCTGCAATGTAAGAGACCTGGGTTCAATCCCTAGGTAGGGAAGATCCCCTGGAGAAGGGAATGTCTGGCCTGTAGAATTCCATAGACAGTGTAGTCCATGGGGTCACAAAGAATCCAACACTACTGAGCAACTTTCATTTTTCTCACTACCCCTGGTGCCTTCTCCTTCTATCCAGTTTCACCACACTGCTCAAATCCTCTCTATTTCCAACTGCTTTCCTTCTAAAGACCAACAGCTTTATCATTTCTTCTGCTACAGCCCTCCCTAACTTCATTCTCTGTGATCCAGTTTTCCCAATTTTAATATTGCTCCTCAATCTTCTCAAAATGTTCTCATCCCAAGACTTGAACATGGGCTTTTTTCTCTGTCCAGAACATTTTTCCTGACAAAAATATATTATGTCTTACTTTAAATTTGGCTTTCTCCTGTAAGATTCTTCTGAACTAGAAACTCTGTTGCATAATCTTATGACTCTCTTTTCCTCATTAGAGACTTGATGGAAAACTACAAGTAACTAGATGGTACCTTGTGCAACATCTAATTTTTTTTCTCACTTTCTTTTGTACTGCAAGCTCTTAGAGGGTAAGAATAGTATTCTTCTGTTCATTGTTATACCATAAGGGCTCAACACAGAAATTAACAAAGTGACAGGCTCAGAAAGGTTCACTGAAGAATGTAACAGCTCAATTCCAGGTGATGAAAGAACAATTAATAGCTACTGTATCTTTCTAGATATTAAAGATATTATTATCCCCTGTTCTTTTCTTGTAGATTACAGTTTTGATTTTTAAAGTGCTACAGTACAATTCTATTTTTGTGATGAATTAATGAATGTAGTGTTCTTACAAGGTGAATGTCAAGGCTCAAATAAAGAGGCAAGTCCTCTGGGTGTTCAGTAAAGGAATTTGTTGAGCATGAAAACTATGAAGTATTTTCCTTTTCCTGAGAAAGAAATATGAAACCCTGAGAGATCACTGACCCTCTTAGGAGTTAAACAGGAAATACAAAGTTGCAGATGGATGTAGGGTGTCCTACACCATAATTTCACAAGTTGCAAAGGGTGAACTTGTCGAGTAAATCAAGTATATTCTAAATGATAATCTGATTAGAGTCCATTGATCTTCAATTCAGAATTGAATTTTAAAATTCTTACTTCCTACTCTGCACAGTTTTTGAATCTGTGCACGAGTTCTCAGTCATGTCTGATACTTTGCAACCCCATGGAGTGTAGCCCTCCAGGGCTTCTCTATCTATGGAATTTTCCTGGAAAGAATACTGGAGTGGGTTGCCATCTCCTACTCCAGGGCATCTTTCCAACCTAGGGATCTAAATCGCGTCTCTTGAATCTCCTGTATTGGCAAGAGGATTATTTACCATTGTGCCACCTGAGAAGCCCTCTTTGAATCTGTAGGTTGATGCTAATATTTCAGGCCATTATTTATTCAAAGATAAAAGGAAGGTATCTGAAGAAAATGACTATATGAATGCAATCAGTTTTTAGCAGAAGAAATAAAAATCTGCTTATTCTCAAAGATGCTCCTGGATTTTAGCAAAGTTCAAGGTATGTCTTCATGATGATGATGATTTAGTAGCTTAAGTCGTATCCGACTTTTGCGACTCCATGGACTGTAGCCCACAGGGCTTCTCTGTCCATGGAATTCTCCAGGGAAGAACACTGGAGTGGGTTTCCATTTCCTTCTCCAGTGGATCTTCCCAACCCAGGAATCAAACCTGGGTCTCCTATACTGCAGGCAGATTCTTTACAGAATGAGCTATGAGGGAAGCCCAAGATATGGCATAAACATGTGTAAACAAGACAAAGGAGCTATTTCAATTGGATTTAACACCCATTTCACTACCTGGGAAGATTGATGGATTTTGAGTTTGACCTGTGACTTATGTCACTTATGGAAAGATTTCAATAGGTTGATCAATTGTTGAGTTTGCTTAAGTTATCCAGAAAACTTCTGGTTTTATAAATTGATATATTAACTAAAGGCTTCCCTAGTAACTCAGTGGTAAAGAACCTGCCTGCCAATGCAGGAGACACAGGTCGAATCCCTGGGTTGGGAAGATACCTGGAGAAGGAAATGGCAACCCACATATTCTTGCCTGGGACATACCACAGACAGAGGAGCCTTTCAGGCTATCATCCACGGGGTCACAAAGGATACCACTTAGTGACTAAACAACATCAACAACTCATATTAATTACACATAACCTTTTTCCTTTTGTTGTAGGTAAGTGCATATATCATTAAATATATGATATTTGAAAGCTTTAATGTGTTATAGAAAATATTATAATAGGATTGCACTTATGCTAAATACCTTCAGACACAAATAAGCAGTAAGTAACAGATTAGGTGAAAATACATATGTGCATTTGCTAATCACTACATCAATATCCAAATATTATTAGATGGTAATGTCATCTTAAATGTTAAATCACCAAAACATTTTATCACATTGGTTTTGAAAATTCCTTTTTAATTATAACCAATACTTCATCTTTCTAAGCAAAACATATTGGTTAAGTTTTTTTTTTTTTTTTTGATTAATTGACATGGGCCCTCATGAACTTCAATACATTCTACAACAAATGATAATGTTTATAGGAATCACTGGGCTGCCAAATGAATGGGTCCAGAATTTGCCACAATGGCATAAAAAATATTCTGAGCTGAAGACATCTGATTATCAACAAATGCAGGAAGAAGCTTTCTCTAAAGTTCCCTTATTACCTAAAAACAGATCCTCTCCAAAAAAGAACTCAATTGTCCTAAATTCCCTCCCCTAGAGTTTTATTTCCCAGGGAAGATTGCCTCTTACCACAGGAGAGGAAAGAAGGCATCATGCCCAGGCAGATATGGACATAAATATATCATAGCTCTCATCTGTTTTCCTAAGGACTCATTTATGTTTCCTAAATGTCACTTACTCTCCTTTAAGTAGCCTTTCTTCCCCCTTTCTTTCTATTAAGATGTTATATTTGCTCTCAAATCTCACTGATCTTTTGGGTAGTCATTTCTTTCTGTGACGCTCCTGGATATTTAAAATTAAAAATTAATAGATGTGCATGTCTCTCCTCCTGTTAATTTGTCTGTTATCAGTTTAATTCACATGCCCCCAGACTAAGCCTAGGAGGATCAAGGAAAAGTTCTTCCTCCCCTACACCAGTACTATTGGCCATTCTCTACATGGCCCAAACTGCTTGGCTTTTAAGGCCTTATTCTGCTGATTCCCTAAATATTTCCTTTCTCTTCCTTTTCTCCTTCCTTCCTTCACTTTCGCCCTCCCTCCTTTCCTTTCTTCCTTCCTTTTTCTTATTTCTCAGCTCTTTGTCATTGTCGCTGCTCTATCTATGTCTCTTTATATTTCTCCCACATTAGGTTTGTTCAGTTGTTTTGGGGTGTTTTTTTTGTTGTTACTTGTAGGATCTCAGTTCCCAGACCAAGGATTGAACCCCAGCCATGGATGGCAATGAAGGATCAAATTCTAACCACTAGACCACCAGGGAACTCCCAAGGTTCTGTTTGTCTGCCACAGTCAATTTTCACTTCTTGCCATCAACAGTATAACTGCCTACACTTTAATCTTCCCTGGACTGAGAGAACAATTGGCCCTATATTTTAGACTTATTTCTACCAAAAGGCTAAAAAGGTTTTACCTGAAGTGTCTTCATAAATTCTTCTGTAAGTAAAGTGCATGGATTTTAGCGTAGAGCCCTCATAACTCTTCAGAAGACATTTTTTTTTTCCTTCTAGATTTGACATCTGTTTCAGGTAATTTATGTAGCTACGAATGTTTTCTAGAAGAGGGGGGCAATGTAAATTAAAGATATATGTGCATTTTTAGATAATTTTGTCATTTTATGTAATTATATACACATACATATACATATAATTATAAATATTGTGTGTATGTGTGTGCATCTATATCAATGAGTTTGTAGTGAATTGCACACTTAAATTAATTCATCTGTTTCTTTTGGTACTGCTATTTTGAATCTAATCACATGTTTGAATCTAATTCTTCAGTAATAGTTCATAGCTCATGATAATTCTGTTTTAGAGTTACAAGAACTTTTGTATCAATTTAGTCATAATAATAAAATTGACTATCAATGAAATGAACACTGACATACTTAATTTCATGCTAAAACTAAATTATTTCATTGACAATATGTAGCTCAACTTTTATAAAGTACTTTTCAGTTAGAACGTATTTTTTTAATCTAGTAGTTTCCAAGCATGGCACTAGCTAGTAGGGAACCAAGATTAATTGATAAAGTCTCTGAAGTTCAGGTGTTAATTGTGGATTATGAGTGAAGAAATATACAAAGAGGAATTAACTTTCAAGCATTTATGATCGATTAAATAGGAAAACTGCATTGTTAACCACTTATTCAAACAAGTACAAGTAGCAATGGAGTGTACGTATAAAGGATTCATAAGAAATGCATGGGACATTTTTGGAACTGAGAATAATCCTATAAAATTCACAATTCTCTCTCCCCATGTCTCTGTCTTTGTCCCCGCCCCCCGTTTCTCTTTTTTTTGTGAGTAAATATATGGAGGCAGATTGTCTTCGCTTATTTGCATATTTGGTTTTATTTTGAGGAATAGCTGTTATTATTGTTATTATGTCCATATAAAGATTACAGTTCATATAAAGTACATTACGGATAAAAATGACCCTAAGTATGTAACAACATGAAGCAAGGGAGTATTCATGGGGATTAGATAGTTTATTCACCACTCAAAGTATTCCAACATGTGAAAAAGTTTGTTTTTTGTTTTTTTTTTGTTTTATATATTTATTTGTATATTTAAATATTTGTTAGCCCTCTATATTTTTTACTATAGCTTTTATTTCCTAGAAAGTTATTATCTGGTGTATACTTTGAGTATTTAGTTAAAAAAAAAAATCACGCCACATGCATCCCAGATATTCCTATTCAAATCCTGCCTACATCACTAACAAGCTATGAGACACCAGGCAATTCTTTCAGCCTTACAGATTTCAGTGTCCTCATTTGTGTAAACAGAGGCTTTGAGTCCACTATCTTCCTATCGCTGCCTGAGCCAAAGTGGCTGTTACATGTTTCTTTGCAGTCCACATTGATGCTGAAGTAAACAGTTCATCATCTACCAGTCCCTGTACTTTAAAACAGGGAATTTAGAAAGACATGTGACATCTTTGTGTATTTTCCTTTATGTCTGTATTAGCATCTTGTTTGACTGTAGATAAAAACAAGAGCTTATGTTGAGACAGCTTGTTACACTTGTTTATATAGTGCTATCCATTCAAACCATTTTGAAAAATAGAAAAAAAAATATGATCATTTATTGAAATCATTTAATTTACATCTGATCTAGCTTTTAATTAAACATGGTAGATACCTATTTCATCTTGCAAATGAGAAAGCAGTTTTACAAGAGTCATTAGGTTTATGTCATGTGTATTTTAACAAAATAAAAAATGTTTTTAAAAGAATTGTTAAATATCTATGATACCAAACTATTTAACATACATATATATGACTTTAACCGAGATCAGTGTGGAGGGCAAGTCTATATTGGTACCTTAATTGTTCAGTCACTAAGTCATGTTTTGGACTATAAGGAGGTCCAACCAGTCAATCCTAAAGGAAATCAGTCCTAAATTCTTTGGAAGGACTGGTGCTAAAGCTGAAACTCCAATACTTTAGCCACCTGATGAGAAGAACTGACTCATTTGAAAAGACCCTGATGCTGGCAAAGACTGAAGGCAGGAGGAGAAGGGGATGACAGAGGATGAGATGGTTGGATGGCATCACGGACTCAATGGACATGAGTTTGAGTAAGCTCTGGGAGTTGGTGATGGACAGGGAAACCTGGTGTGCTGCAGGCCATGGGATCGCAAAGAGTCGGACATGACTGAACTGAACTGAAGTCGTTCGTGTCTTACTCTGCGAACCCATGGACTGTAGCACACCAGGCTTCACAGTCCTTCACTATTTCCTAGAGTTTGCTCAGACTTGTTGATTGAGTTGGTGATGCCATCCAACAGTCTCATTCTCTGTCATCCCCTTCTCCTCTTGCCTTCAATCATTCCCAGCATCAGGGTCTCTTCTAATTAGTTAGCTCTTCGCACCCAGTGGCCAAAGTATTGGAGCTTCAGCTTTAGCATCAGTCCTTCCAATGAACATTCAGGGTTGATTTCCTTGAGGATTGACTGGTTTGATCTTCTTGCTGTCCAAGGGACTCTCAAGATTGTTTTCTCCAGCACCATAATTCAAAAGCATCAATTCTTCAGCTCAGCCTTGTTTCTGGTCTAACTCTCACATCCGTACATGATTACTAGAAAAACCATAGCTTTGACCACACAGGCCTTTGCTGGCAAAGTAATGTCTCTGCTTTTTAATATGCTGTCTAGGTTTGTCAAAGCTTTTCTTCCAAGGACCAAGAATTTTTTAATTTCATGGCTGCAGTCACCATCCGCAGTGATTATGGAGCCCAGGAAAATTAAAATCTGTTACTACTTTCACTTTTTCCCTTTCTGTTTGCCATGAGGTGATAGGGCTGAATGCCATGATCTTAGTTTTTTGAATGTTGAGTTTTAAGCCAGCTTTTTCATTCTCCTCTTTCACCCTTATTAAGAGGCTCTCTAGTTCTTCTTCAATTTACTCCATTAGAGTAGTGCCATCTGCATATTTGAGGTATCATAATATTTCTCTATCAAGAAACAGGGTCAATCACATAGCCTTAAATTCTTCTCTGTATCTGATTTGGGGAAGAACTTCCATTCCATCTCTCTCTCCCTTCTGTCTCTAAGTTCTCTATTTTTCATCATTTATTACTCATTCATCTTAAGGAACCTTTTGTCAGCCTTGTACTATCTAATAGAAAAGGCAAAAGTATTACTGATCTTAACCACTGAAATCATAGTTACACGTGAAATAGCAGAGTGATTAAGCACATACACTATGAAGGTGCAATTTTTGCATTTGCTTCCAGACTCCATACCTTTATTAGATTTGCAATCTTTGCAAGTTAGATGGATTCTCTGTGCCTTCATTTCCTTACTGGTGGAGTGAGAATAATGAAAATGGCATCTAAATTAAAGGATTGATGGTTGGATGAAATGAGCTAATTTTATGAGGAGAAAGTATTGAATGCAGAACATTAGATAGTAGTCCTAAACATTTTCTTTACTCCAAAGGAAGCCAATACTTTTGAAGTCTTTAAACTACAGAATTTAATTTGAGATTCTTGTACTCATCTTAGAAACAATTTATGTATTTGGGAGATTTATGTGACTACAAAATTCTGATCCCCAATTTTCTTGTCCTCATACCTCCATGATACCATAACAATATTCCAAACTGTGATCTCAACATTTTTGATGCCAAATTATCATCAAACCTATACCTTCACTGAATCACTTTACAGCATATGTCTGATGTTTTTGATGCCTGGGCTGTACTCCAGAATCTTAGTAACCCAGCCTTGATTACTCTGAAAATGCCTGAGCCATCTCTATCTAAGACAACATTATCATATTGGCTACACTGATAATAATTAGAGGGGAACTCTGAAAAACCGGGGCCTTGCATGCAAGCTTATATTTGGGTAAGAAGTGGATGGTAAGGTCCAGGATATAAGTTACTTCTCAGTACAGACAGCCTGATCTTTCATTCAAAATGTGGGGGATGGAGGTACAACCTTCTGGGTTAATGGAAAATGCATCCTCAAGATGGTGCACACTGCTTATCTTTATTTATCGATTTTCCATCTTGATCAAAATGTTACATTTTGATCAAAATGAATTATCATATTTCCACATAATGAATAGAATAACAGCTTGGGCTTTTACAGATAAGATTGTATATCTTGAGCTATAATCTGTAATATTCTGTATTTCAAGCTCTGTTATACTTGGACATGTACCTTACATGTGTGTAGGCACGTGTGTGCTTATGTCTACAGAATAAGATTTGATTTGTATTGCACTCATCTTTACTAAATAATATAGACCTTGAAAATTTGAGAAGTTGGTGGGACAGACAGATGGTTCAAAAAGGGACAACTGCTCTTTTATATATTTTGCTGAAAATACAACAATAAAAATACACTGACTACTTTGAAACACTAGTTCTGTGTAAAGGAAAATGCATGCATCTATATATTCATGTTTTTAATTATGTATTTCCTTTTGAATGCAAAGTGGGTGCCTTTTGCTTCCTTTGTGATTCTCTCACAAGCTTTGTGGAAGTGATCTACATAGTTAGCACTCATCTGTGATTAATAATTTAGGTTAGGCAAGCAATAGCTACAGCTGAAAATAGGGAAGAAATATAGGCACTGTTGATACCAATTACAAAAGAAGATATAGCAGCCACAGAAATGAATCAAGCTGCTAATGCATTTAGGATCTGCTTGAGCCTGATAAGAACTATAGCACTCCCACTAGATGGAGGGTTGCTGGGCATGCCCCACATTGCACCCTATGCAATGTGGTTACCTGGGTAAGGAAGTCACATTATAACTTAATAGACCAAGGAAAGCTTTCCACCTTTCCTAAGACCATATAAATCAGAAACTGCTTTTCCATAGAATAGTTATATATAGAGAATGGGATAGCATTGCTGCAAAATCCTAAAGATCTGTGCTAGGATCACCACATAGGGACATACAAGAGGCTCTGGTCAGCATTCCTATTCCATATACAGACTTCAAAAATCACCGTCTCCAGAGTCCATGATGGCTATGTAAGCAGAATAGCTTGTTCATTAGCCAAGACCCATTACCAAGACTTTTCCTTCTCTGAGTTCCACTTAGAAGTGTCAGCTTTTTGGGTTTCTTGGGAAATGGGCTAGAATAGCATGTCCAACATGGATGTATAGTCCTCCAAAATTCAAAGAGGCTTACTCAGTATTGTGCTGCCTTTTACCTTAGAAGAGATATATCTATGATAGATTAATAATAAACATACAATTGTATAACTAAACTACATATATATGCACATATTTAGAAACATTATGAATGTGAAAGGCAATTGACTCTCTCTATATTTATTTCTTACTCTTAAGTACAAGTCTTATAAAGGTATTTAGGTTTGTTGTCACTTCTGACTCATCAACTATAGTCTGCATAACATCTTCAATATAATGAATACACATGCCATATGGAATAGAGAAGGGATCAATGTCCCCATGGTTTATTTTGTGATACAATTGACACAGCTCTGGGTAGGAGAATGAAGCTTTGATATTGGCTCTGCTAGCACTACGAAGGCTGTCTCTGGTGTCCCTACTAACAGGCAGAGAAAAAAAAAAGCATTTACCAGATCAATACTTGACTATCAGGTGCTAGGATGTGTTGATTTGCTCCAGCAAAGAAATTACACTGGAGTATCAGCTGAAATTGAAGTCACCACTCAATTAAGTTTACAATAACCCACTGTCTTTCTCCTAGATCCAGTTGTCTTTGGTGCAGGAGAATAAGCAAGTGGAATTGGAATGTGATTGGAATCACCAAACTGCATAATTCAAATTACTGATGGTGAAATTAATCTCCCATTCTTTCTAGGACAGTAGTATTTCTTTTGCTTTGCTCTTTTGGTAGTTAGAGACAAATCTAGGAGCTTCCATATGTCTTCTACCATAGATCAGGTAACCAAAGTGGGATTTCTGCTAATTGCTACATACATCTGTTCCAAGTATGCACATTAGAATTGAATAACCATAGTGTGAGTTCGGAGTCCCTCTACATCCACCATGTGATGGTCCTAAGGTAACTCCAGTAATCATGTGACTTTCATAACACCCTATACTGGCTGGTGGCACTTTTTTATTTGAGTGTTTAGTGTTAGTTCAAAGTCAACATTCAATAATCTCATAAAACTCATTATTCATCCTCCCAATACATAACCACCCTGATATATGATGAAGATGCACTGGGGAAAGACCAGAAGGAAGATTTAAGAATACCCTTTTGGCAGAACAGCATTTCTTCTTCAAGGATACCCATCTTCCCTTTCTTTCTAAAGGGATGACTTTGTAAACTGATTCAAGCTTGGAAACTGGTACAGGATCCAGAAATCTCTGATCATTTGAAACAACACTTGTGTTCACCAGACTTTGGACTTTCAAGTAAAACTGTAATAGGTTGGCCAATCATGTCAGTTCCAGGGATACTGTGACAAATCTGTCATAATCAAAGAGATTTTTAAGTTTCTGTTGCTCATTACAGTAATCATCCACAATTTACCAACATTCCTCTTCCTTGTATATCCTGTATATGTAGCTACCTCCTTTTGGTTCAAGAGGATGATGCAAGTTTTAGTCATAGCTTTCACATTTTGACAAACAGGAATTAAAAAGTCACAAAAAAGGACACACACTTGCTGTATTTGTGTTCTTAGGATTTTGAAATGTAAGTTTTGGGGGGATGCAATTTAGCCCATAATACCTTCCCTTTAAGGATATTCCTCTATAGCACATATTAGTGATATCTGAATTCTATTGACTAAAACTGTCATGTGACTATACATATGTGGGCATATGACTAAATGTTCAGATTTCTATCATTAAGAAAAAGCATGTAAACAGTTTTTGGGCATAAATAGGAATCCTTATCACACTTGATGTGAAAAAAAAAAAATCACTGCTGAAACAAAACTAACAGCATGCACACCAATCCACAAAGAGTTTATACCTTTTTTCAAAATTTATTTTTCCTTGGAGGATAATTGCTCTAAGATGTTGTGTTGGTTTCTGCCATTCCAGCAACATAAATCAGCTAAGAGCTTATACCTTACATGCCTATGAGAATTATTTGGTTTCCAGCCAAGAAAAAAGAAAAAGAGAGACTCTAATTACTTGGAAAAAGTAAAGGGCTTCTTGGAAGGAAATGAGGTAAGGATAGCCTAACAATTAAGGGCTGAAGATCCTGGCGTCATAGAGATATGATACTTGAACTGGGTCGGAAATCTAGAAGGACATAACTAGTGAGAGCATCTTCAAGATGTGACAAGTGCAATGGAGCTGATCCCTCAGTTTCCAAACTAATTTAATCTATAAAAGTTTAAATTCCTAGATTAAAGACTGTGTGGACTATGACATATCTAATGCTAAGTGAATGGAGGGCTAGAGTCTTTGAGAGAAGCAACACAATTGAATGCAATAGGGTTAGGGCAGGGAAGGCGTTTAGAACATAAGAAAGTCAGTGTGCTGAAGATGATTTTACCAGAGAGAGACGAAACAAGTGCTGGAAAGAAAAAAACAGGCAAATGAAACAAACAGAAAAACACCATCCGAAGCTAGAGTTTCCAAAATATAAATTTCTTAAAAACACAGATAATCTAAATACTAAATCCAAATGCATAAAAAGATCATAAGAATTAAAAATGAGAGTTGACAGAAAAAGAGAGTTTAAACTCTGTGTCTGAGAATAATGAATGAGAATTAACTGTAATAAATGATAACTATATTCAATGCAATTCCAATTAACTTATTTTACTTACATCAAAAAAATGCAAACTGTGTATTAATCAAATATCTAAAATTAAAACTGTCTTATAAAATCATGTATATAACAGTGTAGTCTTGAGGCAAAGAGAGTATTCCAAAGAGACACTAACCCTCATAAAAGAAAAATAAATGGATTTGACAGCATAAAAATTGCAAAAGCCTAGTCAACAAACCATGTACTCTGATGTCACTGAAATCTTTTGTGATAACTCTGTATATTTTAAGAACAGAATAAAAAAGTGGCAGAAATGAGTCATATGGAATTGGAGTCAGTCTAATTTTTATCCTATAGAAATTTCTAAAACTCATATTTTTGAAGATTTTCAGTATATCATTGACTTGTATTTGGTACCAATGCCAAATCTAGTAATGTATAACTGTCCTCAAGGGCTGAGTCAAAAGAGGCTTTGCTATTAGTCCTGAGCATTATGGATAGTTCCACGTGAGTCATCCTGCCTCCTGGGTGCTGTGCTGTGCTTAGTCACGAAGTCGTGTCCAGCTCTTTGTGACCCCATGGACTATAACCTGCCAGGCTCCTCTTTTCACGGGGAGTCTCTAGGCAAGAATACTAGAGTGGGTTGCCATGCCTTCCTCCAGGGGATCTTCCCCACCCAGGGATCAAACCCAGATCTTCCACACTGCAGGCAGATTCTTTACTGTATCACCCTTTTAATAATCGTCTCCTCTTTAGTTGGTTTTAAGCAGTAGGAATAGAGATTAAGCAGACTATACTATGGATGTTATCTTCAGTAAAGTCAATTAATTACAAGTTAATGCTGAATCTGAAACATTTTCTAGATAACAATTTTTTTCTTTTAAAGTACAGACTCTTTGGAATAAAATTGATTTTTCAGTGTGCTGTTGTTATCTCTGATTCCAGCACTGCTGCTGCTAAGTCGCTTCAGTCATGTCCGACTCTGTGTGACCCCATAAATGGTAGCCCACCAGGCTCCCCAGTCCCTGGGATTCTCCAGGCAAGAACACTGGAGTGGGTTGCCATTTCCTTCTCCAATGCATGAAAGTGAAAAGTCAAAGTGAAGTCACTGTCGTATCCAACTCCTAGCGACCCCATGGACTGCAGCCTACCAGGTTCCTCCATCCATGGGATATTCCAGGCAAGAGCAGAAAGAACTTTAAAACATGGATTGTGCCTCCCTGGTTAATTCTGGTGATATATGGTACTTGGTGTTTGCCTGACCGTTACATTCTGATTTTTAAATTTTTTCATTAAACCTTAAAATGTCTGCTACAGCCACATACACACACACACATATATATAAATGTGTATGAACAGATACGATGATATATATAATATATACATGTACATGTATATACATGCATATGAACAGATCAGAAATTTGGATGCTTATATGTAGGTATATATGTACACTGTAGTACATACACACATACACGTGTGTACACATAGGTGTATGTGTATAAATTTATACATTATATAATATATAAATACATAATTACATACTTTAATTTATAAGTAAATTTATACTTTATGGTAGAAAGACAGTCTTGTTTATTTTCCAAAATATCTTTTTTCACACATATTTCTGTGAGAAATATTTTCCGAGCCATAAATGTTTAAATTTCTTTCAATTTAGAGTCTGTTTCAGAAAAATCATTGTGTTCTGATTCACAAGCCTGCTGCACAATTGATCTTCCACAATGCTTTTGTGACAGACTCCTTCTGAAGCAGGCAAAGAATAAATGACACAATGCAACCCTATTTATTTATAAGGATTGTATTTTCATCGATTGACATCTAAACCCAGAGGAAATATGGTTTTATTTTCCACCTACAAAGTGAATCAAGTTTAACTGTCACCTGAATTCTCCCAAGTCAAATATCCTTTTCATCATTCCAAAAGCAGTAGAATGGTTTCCGCTTGCCTAAACACAAAGGCTGAAACTTAGTTCCTTACTTCAGATTATCATGATTTGTTTGTAATTCAAGGGGAAGCCAACTAATGCACTTTATAGTTTTGCTATTAGTAGACAGTCTGGACAGAGAAGGCAATGGCACCCCACTCCAGTACTCTTGCCTGGAAAATCCCATGGATGGAGGAGCCTGGTGGGCTGCCATCTATGGGGTCACTAAGAGTCAGACACAACTGAGCGTCTTCACTTTCACTTTTCACTTTCATGCACTGGAGAAGGAAATGGCAACCCATTCCAGTATTCTTGCCCGGAGAATCCCAGGGACAGGGGAGCCTGGTGGGCTGCCGTCTATGGGGTCGCACAGAGTCGGACACGACTAAAGCAACTTAGCAGCAGCAGCAGACAGTCTGGAAACCTCTGTCATAATGAGAGCCTTTCTTAGATTTAGTTTAGAATATCTCCTTTTAGTTTTCTGGAAAGGACGGTACAGATTTTTTCTTTGAATATAACTGGAATTCTTTGCTTGGATAGTATTGTTCACATTCGAAAATAATACTGTTGAAACAATAATATTTTCCCAACTATTGTTTGAAGCCTTAGAATGGAGAAAGGAAGAATAGTCGGTTGCTATGTCTATACTATGACAGGTTTTGCATACTATTTTAAAGTGTTTACTCTTTTATTTCTTGATGTTCCTTATGTGAAGTTAAATAACCAAAATTAATCATGTAGAAGAAAAACAGCCACTCACTTCCTTGAGGGAACTGAAAGATTTAATTATGGTCAAACTAAATTGACAGAATCTTCTTTTTTTAAATGAAGGGATTATGCTCTGATGGTCTTGTTTATAAGATTTATATAAGTCATTGCCCATCCACAGCCAAGTGGCCAAAGCTTTAATTGGTCTTTATTATATCTGGGCCATGAAAGAGGGAAAAAAAATCCCAACTAAAGATTTGGATGTTAGAAATATTTCAATGTTTTAGTTGTCACATGCAATTTGTCAAAATCCATATAGCCTTTCAGCATTAGATAATGCAAATATGTCAGTAAAAGGTTTTATTTCCAACAATATTAAAGAAGACAATGGAGGACTAACAAAAATTAAAAGAATATCTCTAAAAGGTTATAGGAAAAAGACCTATCTTAACTTTCTTTTTGTCATAAAGTCAATAGAGAAAGCAGAAATGCACATATGTTAATAAACACTGTATTTGGGATTTCTTCCTCTTTAGACAAGGTAATTCACTTTCCTTGAGTGACTTAAAAGATTTTCTGCTTTGGTGAGGGTGAAGGAGAGAATTCCTAAGAAGAAAGCAGCTTTGTTTACAGCATGCTCAGCAATGTCTGTAAAGTTTCAAGACTGGAAAAAAAAAAAAAACTAGATCACCTATGCCAAGCTACAAAGAAGTGCATTTAATAGCTCTACAAATTTGCTACCAGAAGTATGAGCAGTGGACTAGAAGTATGGGTGTCATAGACGCTTGTCTGGAATGGAAAACCAACCTCTGCTTTCACATACATTTTCATAATCTTCATTTAAACAAAATTCCCAGGGGATGCATATGCATATTAGTTTGAGAAACTCTGCCCAACAATATTTCTTCCAAATGTTTATCAAGATCAAATATCTTCAGTTACTAGGTCACTAGTACCTTTGCTACTCTACTTCATTACTGGATAACTCTAGTGATTATACAGCTCTTCTTTATATTAAGGCAAAAATCGACATCTTTATTACCTATATTCAATTAGCCCAAACTCTTCTAGGGCTAATCAAAATAAGTGTTTTGTTTTGTTTTTTTAAACTCTTTCAGGATAGCCTTTTAGATTTAATATATCACTTGTTCCATTTTCTAGTTTTCTACAATTCCTTTAGTCAGACCTCAAATCACAGAGTGGTTATTTCTTCTTTCATGCCAGACTGCTTGATATGATGATTTGGAACTCAGGCGTGATCCCTCAGTTTGAAACACAGTCCTCCAGTGATCTATGCAGAGTTCAGCAAAAGCGTTGCATCCTACATTTTACACATTCTTTCTCTATGAAAGGTACTAAAGATTATGCGCCACTCCTTGGAAAAGTGGTGGGGACATTACATTAACCATCGACTCATCACATTAACTTGACAGTCTGTAACAGTGCTAGGCATGTCTCCATTTTCTACTGCTTTTTATCGGATATATGTCAAATTAATTCTTTGGATCCCAACAGGGAACTCTAAAAGAGATGAACAGGCATTGCTACACACAATTTACTGCATTCTTATCTGAAGCAATTTTCCTGTAAATTTACCATGTTAGGCTGAGTACATCAGCTCAATTTTGAATTATGATTTTTCCAGGATATGAGTTTGGTATTTCTTTGATTGAAAGCATTTTTAAAATGTGTGAAATTTTCTGCTATTATCACGCACATCTAAGATGGTAAGGTTGTGATTTACTTTCTTACGCTACTGTCTGTATCTCTATCTATCTTTCATCTATGTTTTTCCCTGGTCAGAATAAATATCTTTTACTGAAAAAAATATACTTTTCCTCAACAACCAATTAGCTAATTTTTTGTGGAATGAAATCACCATAATGGCATAATGGCCTAAAGGACACCACATGAATTGATTCCATTACCTTTTAATCTTCTCTCCTCTTTTTCTCTCATTTCCTCCTTCATTCTCTTACTCAAAAGGCATCCTAAAATAATGTCTTCCCTAACCACCCTGACACTTCCCAATTATTTTCTTATGCATTTCTTTTGCATAGTTCTTAACATGACCTAAACACTACATTTGGCATACTTATTTATTGTATGCCTCTCCCCCTCACCACATACATACCCTCACATGCTTGATTGTGTGTTTTGTTCATAATTTTATCCCCAGAATCTACACCGATGCATGTCACTCGGTAAGTGCTCAAAATTATACGCTGAATGAATAAACACATAACGGTTTTTCGTATTCAACCCCATCTGAGCTGCTTGTTCATTTACAGATTGAGTAAAGACAGCATTTACTTTACAAGATGTAAGAATCTAAAGCAACAATAGAATTCCTAGCCCACAGTGGACTTTGCAGCTGATCTCATAATTTAGAAGTCAATTTTTAAACTTCTGATAAATTCTGGAGATTAATAAATTACAATCTCTTTCTTTTTAATTGCACCATTGCCAATAGTTATAAAAGTTCTTAGAATTATTCTATCTCATGTAAATAATCTCTGTTTAATTGCTCCCTTCTGCTTGTTTTTGCTGGAACTCATCTTTTTACTGTTCCTTCTGGTTCATAAATCATGATGAAGAGGTGATGAGAAACATTGCCCAGGTCTTCGAAGTAATGGACCTCAGAAGAGGATGCAAACAGGAGTGCAACAACTCTGATAGCACTTCTGCTCATTTGCTTTCTCTGTATACTTAGTGATTTCCTCAGGACACTTTGCCTGTCTTGTACTAAGCAAAAAAACTGTTAACTCTGTATGTGAAACTAGACCTAGAAAATGCGGTTAGAACAACAAAAAAAAAAACTTTTCTGAGATTTTTTTTTTTTAATCCAAATTGGATATTCTGGGTATCATTCAGAGTTATTTGTCTCTCCCTAACCTTACCTGACGGAGAAGGCAATGGCACCCCACTCCAGTACTCTTGCCTGGAAAATCCCATGGATGGAGGAGCCTGGTAGGCTGCAGTCCGTGGGGTCGCTAAGGGTCAAACATGACTGAGCAACTTCACTTTCACTTTTCACTTTCATGCATTGGAGGAGGAAATGGCAACCCACTCCAGTATTCTTGCCTGGAGAATCCCAGGGACAGAGGAGCCTAGTGGGCTGCCATCTATGGGGTCGCACAGAGTCGGACACGACTGAAGCAACTTAGCAGCAGCAGCAACCTTACATGAGCTTCAATCTGTTCACTTATGGATTGAGGACAAATAGCATTTACTTTACAGACTGGTTGTGAGAATTAAAAGCAACGATAGAGCCCTAGCCCCTGATTGACACCACAGAGTAATGATGAGAATAGTACATATACTTGTTCATGATTCATCTGCATGGAATGGTCTTCTGTCCTAATCTTCCTGTTAAAAATCTGTTGTCATTTCAAATATTACCTCTTCTTTGAAAATTTTCCTGAATATTTCTTTTCTAGTAGAAATAATTATCTGCTATCCTTATTCTTGGTTCACTTTATATATACTTCAGATTTATGTTTATAGTTAAACATTTCATATTCTTTTGTAAGTAAATGTGTATTCATATCTTTTTCAAAATACTAAGCAAACTCATTTAGATTTTATCAATGGGCATTCTACGAGAAAGGACATGAGTTTTCTTTTCTTTCTTACTACCTGTTATACTCTAGATGAAAGTGAAAGAGGAGAGTGAAAAAGTTGGCTTAAACCTCAATATTCAGAAAACTAAGATCATGGCATCCGGTCCCATCACTTCATGGCAAATAGATGGGGAAACAGTGGAAACAGTGGCAGACTTTATTTTTCTGGGCTCCAAAATCACTGCAGATGGTGACTGCAGCCATGAAATTAAAAGACGCTTACTCCTTGGAAGGAAAGTTATGACCAACCTAGACAGCACAGTAAAAAGCAGAGACATTACTTTGTCAACAAAAGTCCATCTAGTCAAGGCTATGGTTTTTCCAGTGGTCATGTATGGATGTGAGAGTTGGACTATAAAGAAAGTTGAGTGCTGAAGAATTGATGCTTTGAAATGTGGTGTTAGAGAAGGCTCTTGAGAGTCCCTTGGCCTGAAAGGAGATCCAACCAGTCTATCCTAAAGGACATCAGTCCTGGGTGTTCACTGGAAGGACTGATGTTGAAGCTGCAACTCCAATACTTTGGCCACCTGATGCAAAGAACTGACTCATTTGAAAAGACCCTGATGCTGGGAAAGATTGAGGGCTGGAGGAGAAGGGGACGACAGAGGATGAGATGGTTGGATGGCATCACCGACACAATGGACATGGGTTTGGGTGGACTCTGAGAGTTGGTGATGGACAGGGAGGCCTGGCGTGCTGTGATTCATGGGGTTGCAAAGAGTCAGACACGACTGAATGACTGAACTGAACCTGTTATAATGTCTTATCTTAATGATTTTCCAATTGTTTAGTCCTACTCTGTTTCATAGAGGTGAAATCAATTACATACAGAGAGAATGCTGGCAAGAGTGGAGTTTCTGAGTTGAGAATCAACTAACTAGTTACACGATCTTGAACAAATCCAAAACCTATCTGGATTTTATACACCTTATCTGTAAAACAAAGTTCTAGAACCAACTAATTTCAATCATTTCATAAAATACAGATTTTTTTTCCTTCATCAAAGGAAATCTCATTTGGACTTTCCTTGGAACTCTATCACATAAAATGATAAAAGCTAATCTACTCCAGTTAGGAAGGGAGATGAGGAGGAAAGTAAGAACTGTCTGGAAGATGAGAAAAAATGTATTCTAAGTCAATATATATTTGAGTATTTGTCTTGAGAAACCTATATGCAGGTCAGGAAGCAAGAGTTAGAACTGGACATGGAACAACATACTGGTTCCAAATAGGAAAAGGAGTTCGTCAAGACTATATATTGTCACCCTGCTTATTTAACTTATATGCAGAGTACATCATGAGAAACGCTGGACTGGAAGAAGCACAAGCTGGAATCAAGATTGCTGGGAGAAATATCAATAACCTCAGATATGCAGATGATACCAGCCTTATGGCAGAAAATGAAGAGGAACTAAAACGCCTCTTGATGAGAGTGAAAGTGGAGAATGAGAAAGTTGGCTTGAAGCTCAATATTCCAAAAACGAAGATCATGGCATCTGGTCCCATCACTTCATGGCAAATAGATGGGGAAACAGTAGAAACAGTGTCAGACTTAATTTTGGGGGGCTCCAAAATCACTGCAGATGGTGACTGCAGCCATGAAATTAAAAGACGCTTACTCCTTGGAAGGAAAGTTATGACCAACCTAGATAGCATATTCAAAAGCAGAGATTACTCTGCCAACAAAGGTCCATCTAGTCAAGGCTATGGTTTTTCCTGTGGTCATGTATGGATGTGAGAGTTGGACTGTGAAGAAGGCTGAGCGCCGAAGAACTGATGCTTTTGAACTGTGGTGTTGGAGGAGAATCTTGAGAGTCCTTTGGACTGCAAGGAGATCCAACCAGTCCATTCTAAAGGAGATCAGGCCTGGGTGTTCATTGAAAGGACTGATGCTAAAGCTCAAACTCCAGTACTTTGGCCACCTCATGCAAAGAGTTGACTCATTGGAAAAGACTCTGATGCTAGGAGGGATTGGGGGCAGGAGGAGAAGGGGACAACAGAGGATGAGATGGCTGGATGGCATCACCGACTCGATGGACATGAGTTTGAGTGAACTCCAGGAGATGGTGATGGACAGGGAGGCCTGGCGTGCTGCAATTCATGGGGCTGCAAAGAGTCAGACACGACTGAGCGACTGAACTGAACTGAACTGAATTTGTATTCAAATATATACATGTATTCTAGACTCAAGATTAAGCTTTACATTTATATCAAGAATATTTTTTACTGGTATATCATTTAAATTTTGGATATCTTCATTACCTTTTGATAACTCACTTATTTCCTAATGTTTAGAAAGTTGAAATGTGCCTTAGAAATTTTTGTAAGCTTTTTAAAATTTTAGTAACAAACCCATGAACTTTGCCTCCTTAAAATCTAACAAGTTTTAAATGCACAATATGGTACTATTAAATATATGCATGTGGTTGTACAGCAGATATAAACTTTTTTATGCTGAATGGCTGAAACTCTATAATCACTGAACCAAAAATCCACCTTCCTGCCCTTTATTCTCCAGCCCCTGCCAACCACGATTCTATTTTATGCTTTTGTATTACCACTTTAAGTACCTCATCCAAGTGAAATCATGTAATATTTAGTCTTCTGGTACTGGCTTATTTTACTTATCATTATGTCCACAAATATTCCTTTATGTTGTAGCATATGACAGAGAGAGTTTCTTTCTTTTTTAAAGCTGAATAATAGTCCGTTGTATGTGTATACCTCACTCAGCCTCCAATGGACATAGTTGTTTCCATCTCTTGACTACTGTGAATAATGCTGCAATGAATATAAGAATAAAATATCATTTCTAGATTCTGTTTTTCATTATTTTGGACACTCAAAAAGTGAAATTGTATGGCCATATAGTAGTTCCATTTTTAATTTTTTATAATCTCTATTGCTGCAAATGACATTGTTTCATTTGTTTTAACGGCTGAGTAATATTCCATTATGTATGTGTGTATGGAAGAAGACAATGGCACCCCACTCCAGTAGTCTTGCCTGGAAAATCCCATGGACAGAGGAGTCTGGTAGGCTACAGTCCATGGGGTCACTAAGAGTCAGACATGACTGAGTGACTTCACTTTCATTTTCACTTTCATGCATTGGAGAAGGCAATGGCAACCCACTCCAGTGTTCTTGCCTGGAGAATCCCAGGGACGGGGGAGCCTGGTGGGCTGCAGTCTATGGGGTCACAAAGAGTCAGACATGACTGAAGTGACTTAGCAGCAGCAGCATGAGTGTATGAATATACACTATGTATTATTATCATACTAAGTGAAGTAAATCAGAGTAAGACAAATGTTGTATGATACCACTTCTATATGGAATCTCACAAAGGATACAAATGAACTTATCTACAAAACAGAAATAAGCTCATAGACATAAAAAACAATCTTACAGTTATAAAAGTAGAAGGAAGAAGTGATAAATTAGGAGATTGGGGTTAATAGATATATATTACTATATGTAAAAAAGAGAAACAACAAGGACCTACTGTATAGCACAAGCAACTATATTCAACATCTTGTAGTAATCTCTAACAGAAAAGAATCTGAAAACAAATATATACATATATGTATGTATATATTCTGTGTACCTGAAACTAACACAGCACTGTAAATTAACTATATTTCAATTAAAAAATGTTTTTTGAGGAAGCTGCAAACTGTTTTTCATACCAGCTACATCATTTTACAATCCCACCAACAGTAACATAAGGGTTCCGATTTCTTCACATTCTTGCCAACATGGGTTAATTGTTATGTGTTTTTGATAATGGTCATCCTAATAAATGTGAGGCAAAAATTCACTGTATCTTTTATTTGTATTTCCTTAATTATTAGTGATGTTGAATACTTTTTCACGTATCTCTTGGCCATCTGTGTATCTTCTTTGAAGATATGTCTATTCCAGTTCTTTGTCCATTGAAAAAATCAAGTTGCATTTTTTTACATAGTCGTATGAGTTGCTCATATATTTTGAATATTAACTCCTTATCATATGTATGGCTTGCAAATATTTTCCCCATCTGCATACACATTGTCTTTTTACTGTGTTTTATTGTTCCTTTGATATATAGAAATGTTTCAGCTCATGTACTCCTACTTGCCTATTTTTGCTTTTGTTGTCTGTGCTCTTGGTTTCATAACCAATACATACCAAGATCACTGTCATGAAGATGCACTCATGTTTTCTGCTCTGAACTTACAGCTCCAGGTCATACATTCAAATCGTTAATCCATTTTGAATTGATTTTGTTGTATAGTGTTTTATAAGGATTTATTCTTTTACATGTGGATATCCACTTTTCCCAGCTCCACGTTTTGAAGAGACTCTCCTTTCCCTATTTTGTGTTCTCAGCACCCTTGTGAAGATTCTATGACTGCATGTGTGTGGGTTTTTTCCTGGGCTTTCTTTCTGTTCCATTGGTCTCAATCTCTGTTTATGCTAGCACAGAGCTCATTTGTTTACTGCATCTTTGTAACATATTTTGATTTGAAGTCAGGAGTTGCAGCTGCGAGGCCTCCAGCCTCATTCTTTCAAAAGGCTGTTTTGGTTTTGCTGCTCCATATTAAATTTAGCATTGTTTTTCTATTTTCCCCAAATGCCACTGGGATTTGAGTAGGGGTGGCATTAAATCTGTAGATTGCTTTGGGTAGAATGGCTACTTTAACAATATTACGTTTTCTAACGCATGAACATAAAATGTCTTTCTACTTGTGTCTTCCTAACTCTTGAAGCAGTGCTTTATAATTTTTAGTGTACAAGTCTTTTGACTCTTTGAAATTTATTCCTAAGGTATTTTATTATTTTTGTTTATATCATAAATGAGATTGTTTTCTTAATTTCCTCCCAGATTGTTCTGATCTGACCTGGATCTGATTCAACTGACTTTTTCTATTAACTGCCACAATACTCATCCTGATGTTATTAAATAAAATCCCCTGTGGATTATTAAATGAAAAACATCTTTAAAAATTCTAAAAGTTCCTAATTGTGCACAACAAATATAGTTCCCTGTCATTATTATATAACAAAGTCAGAGGAGAAAAGAAACTTTTTTTTTTTTAATTTCTGGTCACTGATGGAAATCCAGTTTCTCTTGGAAATTATTAGTTAAAACCTAAAGAGTTGAAAAACATTTCAGAATGCTTTTTCACAGCTGAGATTTTAATTTATGGATTCATCTCTACCACAAATTCAATAATGTCCTGTTTAATTACATCTCATGTTTTAGCTGTAACCAGTCTGAACTTGGTGTATCTCCAAAGAAATTACCATATTCCTTATGAAAATTGAGGTAATACTCTCGTAGAGCATAGGAGTTTGGATTCAGTACATTTCAGTCATGTATGAACCACCTTCTTTTCACCTTCCATGTATCCAAAGTGAAAATATTCAGACTGGAACAGTTTTTAATTCTGTGGCTATGATAAAAACTAATCTGGACTGTGTATGTTTGCATTTCATTTTAATAATGATAGATGAAGCATTAATAGATGAATGTATGTCTATGTCTCCTACTTTCTACTGCCCTGACAGAAACAGTCAGTCTCCTGGCTCTTATTTTTCACTTTTAGCTATGCCAAAATTTCTACACTGGTTCTTTCCTTTAGCAAAAAGGATCATTAACATTTTGTGAAAAATTAATGACTTTTATTTTATTTACTTATTTACTTTTTTGCTTGAGCTCTTCTCTGTACTTAATTCTTAACCAAATACTATTACAAGAATGAGATTTCTGGCACTGTCTTTCAATGAGAGCCTTGTGAAGAGAGGAAAGTCTTAACCATTGGCCCACCAGGGAAGTCCCTAGTTATCCAATTATTTAGAAAAGCTTTAAAGTAACTTCTTGCTTCTAAAGAACGGGAATTATTTGAGAATAACATAAAATTCATAACACTAGCATTTTCTCTCCCTTATTTTTGTTCAGTTGCTAAGCAGCAGTTTAGTTTAATGCTTTAAAGAAGTCTTCCTTGAGGACTGAAATGCTTTATATATGTTCCCAGGTCCTGATCACTTTGGATTTGCCCTTGAAAACCAGAATTCCTCTTGAGGTACTACACAAGCTTTATTTCCACACTTTGACGGATTCTGGAACAGATGATGGATTCCAATAATTTTATTCCAGTGATATCATTGAAAGTGAACATCTCTCTTCCATACTTGAGTTTTGCTTTGAAATTTAATCCTTGGGGACCCTGTATCATCTTCACCCAGAGTCTAATACAGCTGTGCACATAGTAGTTGCTTAGAAAATATGATTTTATTTGACTCATTTGTAACAGCATTTTAGAGAAATTCTTGGTAGATTTTCCCGGATGAAGGATTTATTAGCATATGTCTCATGGATATTGTAACCACCTGTGTCTGTTTGCCTTGGATAAAGGCTATCCTTCTTAGACTGCAATGCAGAATGAGAACACCCAAGTTTTGTAATAAGAAGACACAGACTTGAATTATTGCTCTATTATATATCGGTGGTAGATATTTCAGAAGTCACTTTCCTGAGCTTTTTTCTCTCTTTATTATATGGAGATGCTATTCATCTCAGAGTTACTATAAAGATGACATAATGTAGAAATAACAACATGTAATGAATTACCTACAAAGCACACTTAAATCTCACAATGACAGGCAGTGAATATTGCTTTTATTCCTAATTTAAATCAAGAAAACTGAGAGGATACTTAAATTACCCAAGATCTCACTGTGGTTACTGATAGAGCTGGACTTTGAATCCAGACAGACTGGTTCTGGATTCTGTGCTCTTACACTCTATGCTATGAAAATTGCCTGACACAGAATTCATGACCATTAAATATTTGATGTTGTCTTTTCCATTGATCTCATCCACATACTAGACAATGGATTAATTTTTAATACATATAAAATTTCTTTTCACTGCATCTTAATAATCCATGGTCCCTTTTTGCTGGTTGGATGCTGAAGCTGTTCAGTTTTCTGGCGACAGTATAAATTCCCTTCTTTAGTACGTTCCATCTGTACTCCTCCTCCCTGGGTGATGTTAGACTTTTTAGACTCCTCTCTCTGTTGTTTGAGTGCTTTAAAGATGTATACTTTTCATTTAAATCTCTGTTAAGGAAATTTTTTTCTCTTGACTTTTATTACACGTTCTCCCTGTTTTATTCTTATCTCTATGACTGTTTACTTTCAGTCTTTCTTGCTGATCCCTCCTCTTCTGCACTGACTCTTTAAATGCTGGAATTTTCCCTTCTGGATTGGACATGTACATCTCTAAACATTTATTCACACTAGAGCAAGAAAGCCTATATTTATCTTCATAAAAGCATATACAAACTAGAATTGGAACTACAATATTTAAGGAGACAGGGTAGATTTAGGGAACGACTATTAACTCTATCTCCTTCATGTGTCACAAGCTTTCTCTTTTCATAGTATCTTTCATTCTCAGTCTTGTCTAGCCATTCACCTTTCTGTGGTGACTAGATTTAGCAATGGTTCTATCTTATTGCTTCTGAATATCACTTTTATACTTCTCCCACTGCAAAGGGATCCATTCTTTTAGCTGTCAAGTCAAATTTCCAAGACAAGAAATACTCTTCATGGGTTATGACACTATGATCTGGTGGCTACTTTCACCTCTAACCTCATTTTGAGCCATGTACTGCCATGTATCTGGAACTTTCCATCATGAACTACATCCTTCTTAGACCCACCAAATCATAAGGTTTTGTAGCTCAGTAACAAAACACTGTATAATGGAAATGATATATCCGAAATTAAAAAGCATGAATAGGACCAGAAGGTTCCAGAGAACTAAGCAGGTAGCCCAGGCTACTGTGGGACGCATTACTCTTTTATCAGTGCCCTTCATCAACGTATGCCTATACCTTGTAGGGGATCCCCTGTATTCAGCTGGAGAAAGAAAAAGCCTGAACTTATTTTACAGATAAAGATCTCTCTTTGTATGTGTGCAAGCTGAAAAATACATATCCACAAGTAAAATGGCCTTGAAAGACAGAGGTAAGGAAAAATCTTCCCAATGAGCAGTGTATCTGTCTTCCTTTTTTTTTTTTTTTTTCGCCTGCCTTATTTGGGAAGAAACTAGACCCAAATTTAGAGTACATGTCCACTCACGGAAGGAAAATAGTTTGCCCGGCTGCTCAGAGAGCTAAGCAGAAGGACTTGAAGATCATGAACATGGAAGTATGGAAAATTGTCTTATGAATAGACATATGGACATGAACATAAAGTGTAAAGATTTTTTGTCTCATATGTCAATGCCCATCAGAAAGTATCTACCATGAAAGAGGCACTTAATATCTCTGGGAACACAATCTAGCTGAGTGACTTCAGCCACACTATTAGTGGACAGTCAGGTGACAGCACAATGGAAAACGAGCTAAGTGAACAATGGTAAAGATTGAGGCTCTGCACTGGCCTAACAGCATGGACTGCTACTACCGTAGCTAATATAGTTACGGATGCGGTCAAATGTCTAAACTAGTAGCCACAGAGCCAGTGTGGAACCTCTGATACGGAGCTTGTCCTTGGGATGTGACTAAGCAGTCACTTGGTGCCAAGCTGATTACATAGATCCCTATCACCTCTCTTCCTGGAATAGATACAATTACCCGTGGGCCTTTTGGGCTTTTAGATGGCACTAATATCTGAGAGTCTGTTGTATAATTGTTCCATTAGCAGGAGAATCCAAATAATATTGTGTAGGGAGCGAGCTCCGCCCGTGGCAAAGGTCATGAGGAAGGAGGCTTGACATACGCAAAGGCGGGATCAAGCCTCAGGAGTCTCCCTGGAAATTCTTGAGCAATCTACCCCCAAAACCAGAGTCTGCCTACTTTCTGCTTTGTGCTGTCACCTACACCTCTGACTTTATGGGGGGCTGTCCCCCACTACCTCTCTCTGAAAAAAGAGTTAGCTTACAGCTCCAGTTAATAATTCTTGGGTGTGACAGTGTTTCAACCTACAAACTCCTTTGGAAGTCCTCTAGCCTGCCTGAATAGGTTTTTCCGGCAACATGTGATTGTTCAGAGCCTCCCAACTGTGAGAGGCAGGAGATGTTCTAAACTGTCTAAACACAGATTCCTTTGAGTAGTTAAAAGATTGATTAGAAATTGTATTGGTGAAGGGTTTTTCACTTGTTGGGCCAATGTTTGCTGCTAAGTCTCCATATCCCTTACCTACTGTGTCCTTGGCGGTGTATTGATTGATATAATGGGTGTATAGAAATGTAAGCAGTTGCCTCAATGTTTGTAATCTTGGACCCTTGAGTTAATTCTTTTCTTGATTGAGCCCACCTCACCTTTGCCCTATAGGAATGCAACTTTCTCCAATGCTTTTTGGAGGCTGGCGCCTGACTTTAGAATAATCACCTTTAGAGAAAAATAAGTTTCTTAAAATGTTAACAGGCTTCCTGGCCAGAAGATGATGTAAATCACCTAAACTTTTGCATATGATAAGTTTGAAAGCCTGACTTCGATAAGGATCAGGAACTGCTGTCTTTGCATGCCTCTACCCCTTCCCCCCATTATCCTCTATGCACAACTTAAGGTATAAAACTGCTTTGGAAAATAAAGTATGTCCTTTTGTTCACCGGAATTTGGTGTCCCCATGTCGTTATTTCTTTCACCTTCTAGCTGAACTTTTCCTCTGAGGCAGGGAAGCTCGTCAAGCCTACTAATTTTGCCTGGGCTTCTAAGATCTGACCGGGGAGGCCTTAGTGTCTCCTCTCCTTCGGGAGAACGGGAGGACGCCTGCGGCCTTCGTAGGTGACGTAAATTCCCTGCTTTGGAATTTTATTCAGCCTCTTTTCTTCACTGAATTTCTTCGCTGAGCTATCCTTATTTCACCACTCTTTATATCCTTAATAAACGTTTAATTAAGCAGTTGTTTCCTGATCCTCGCCAACGCCGTCCCCGCTTCGAATTACCTGGATCAGCCGGGGCTGGTCCTCGGCAATATTGCTTCAGATCAGGCAGGTATTTTGAAGAAAAGGAGATACGTGAGAGTACCCATGCTCATGTGAGCCTCTGGTTCTATGACATCATACATTGCATTATCCCAAGTCAGCTGACCTGGTAGAAGACTGCAATAGCCTACTGAAGTCACAGCTGAACCACCATCTCAGAGGCAGTCTTTTTCAAGAGTGGACTGATACTGCATGGACTGATTGAAGAACTCTGTGTCACTGTTTCCCTAATAGAATATATGGATCCCAGAAGCGACAGGTGTAGGAAGTTGTGCCCTATATTCCATAATTCTCAGTGAGACATTTGTGAACATTATGTTTCCCATCTCTGGAACCCTGCTTTCCATAATGCTAGAAATTCCCATTCTCTAATGGGAGAACAAGTTCTCCAGAGGTAATCATAAGTGTTACTTATAACTAAAATTGTAAGTTATGGCTATCACCTGGGCATTTTGTATCAAAGGACCAGCAGGCAAAAATAAGAAACATCTCATAGCAAAGGTAATTGATCATGATACTCGGGAGGTGGCAGGGCTGTAATTTTACAACAGAGGAAAACAGGAATACCCCTGAAACCCAGCTGATGTACTTGGCTGCCTCTTGGTACCTCCACGTTTAATTTTAGTTGTAAATTAAGAGATGCAGCCATCCCAGGCTGGGAAGGATGTGATAGACAGGGACTTAGATCTCTTGGGGATAAGGAACTGAAAAGATCATGGCTGACTGTGAGAATGACGGTACCATATTCCTCCAAGAAAGTAGCTACTGTCCAACAGGGGGAGTTGTAGTTAGCCGACCAGGTGTCGGCTCCTCAGGGCCATTCACTTCACTGGACATCATGTATTTCTCGGGGCAACCTGCATGCAGTGATTGAACGAGACAGAGGCATAGAGCCCCAGCTGTTTTAGTCTGTCTTAAGACAACTCTGATGGAAACATTCACTCCAGAGGTCCTTTCGTGACTGGCCAACGCTTGATTGATATGCATCACAGTTCAACTTCTATTTGATTCTGCTTCCATAACTCTTTATGGAATAAACATCTAATAAGCATCTTATGCCCAACTGTCACCTCACTGTTAACTTCTGAGGAACACAAATTACAATAGATCGCTGCTGCTGCTGCTAAGTCGCTTCAGTCATGTCCGACTGTGCGACCCCATAGACAGCAGCCCACCAGGCTTCCCGTCCCTGGGATTCTCCAGGCAAGAACACTGGAATGGGTTGCCATTTCCTTCTCCAATGCATCAAAGTGAAAAGTGAAAGTGAAGTCGCTCAGTCGTGTCTGACCCTCAGCGACCCCATGGACTGCACCCTACCAGGCTCCTCCGTCCATGGGATTTTCTAGGCAAAAGTACTGGAGTGGGGAGCCATTGCCTTCTCCACAATAGATCGCTATTTCTTTTAAATTAACTGGATGTCTAGCCTTCTGCTAAAATAAACAGAACATAAATGCCTCCCTATATGAGAGGTTGTAAAACTTGGGACTATGGGATCTTAGGAGGTCAGGAATTACCAAGATATTTCTTACAGATGGTATATACATGGGTTTATATGGTAGAATGTGTGTGTGTTGCTTCTCAGGTGGCTCAGTGGTAAAGAATAAACTGGCTAATGTAGGATTCTCAATAGACGTGGGTTCAATTCCTGGTTCAGGAAGATCCCCAGAGTAGGAAATCCCAACCACTCCATGTATTCTTGCCTGGAAAATTTCATGGACAGAGGAACCTGGCTGGTTATGGTTCATGGGGTCGCAAAGAGTTGGACATGACTGAACACACAAACACACTGCTACTTCTTTTTCCTCCAGGGAGAGACTGCACATACCTTCACAAGAGAGGATCCATAATTTTTGTCCAATTGCCAAAGCTGTAGGCAGCTAAGAAGTCTGACTCAGTGCCATGTGTGCAGAAAGTATAGTTACTTTTTTCATGATCCTGAATACAGAACTACTTCAAATCGACAAGACAATGCTTTAAACAGTGAATATTTGTTCTATATATGTTCAAATCAATAATATGCTTATTCATACTAATACAAATATGGAGATGAGGAAGAAACGGTCATTGGTTAAGGTAAATGTCAGGTTGAAAAATCAATAACCTTCCTTCAGGAATGTCTAGTATAGATGTTTACTATATGGATATTACACATGTTATTTTTATCCATGGGAATACTTAGTATTTTTTGATAGATCAAGAAAATGCTCTGTTTTGTGAAGTGGCTATGAAACATTTTGGAAACATTTCTGGGTTATCAAATTACAACTGAATTTGCTTTCATATGTTTGAGAATACTTGAGGCCAATTCCTTTGTAATTTTATTTACAAGTTATAGAAAAAAATATGCAAATTTTATTCATTATGTTATTGAGGCTCTCCCCAAAATATCCCAGGGTGTGACAGTCACTAATGCCCTGTGTCCTCCTGGACTCACTAATTAATCAGCTCTGACTGCTCCAGCTGTGGCTGCATTTGAAGCAAGATCCCAGCAAAAGATCACATACACATAATGCATTAATTGTTCTCTATTATTGCTTTTACGATTTAAATAAGCCTTAAATAAATAATGATTTATTTAAAATCATTAAAACTAGGAGATAAATATATGTGTGTGTGTATGTATATACATTGATTGGCATTTTTTTTCATTTTTAAAAACAATAATTTATTTCTCTTAATTGGAGGCTAATTACTTCACAATATTGTAGTGGTTTTTGCCATACAGTTCAGTAGTGTTAAGTATATTCACTTTGTTGTGCAACCAAGGCACTAAGTTTTAAAAATACCTCCCTGGATGATTTTATTTTTTAAATTTATTTTTTAATATAAATTTATTTATTTTAATTGGAGGTTAATTACAATATTGTATTGGTTTTGCCATACATTAACATGAATCCACCACAGGTATACATGTGGTCCCCATCCTGAAACCCCCCCCCGCCCTCCCTCCCCATACCATCCCTCTGGGTCGTCTCAGTGCACCAGCCCCAAGCATCCAGTATCATGTATCAAACCTGGACTGGCGATTCATTTCATATATGATATTATACAAGTTTCAATGCCATTCTCCCAAATCATCCCACCTTCTCCCTCTCCCACAGAGTACAAAAGACTGTTCCATACATCTGTGTCTCTTTGCTGTCTCGTATACAGGGTTATTGTTACCATCTTTCTAAATTCCATATATATGCGTTAGTATACTGTATTGGTGCTTTTCTTTCTGGCTTACTTCACTCTGTATAATAGGCTCCAGTTTCATCCACCTCATTAGAACTGATTCAAATGTATTCTTTTTAATGGCTGAGTAATACTCCATTGTGTATGTGTACCACAGCTTTCTTATCCATTCATCTGCTGATGGACATCTAGGTTTTTATCATGTCCTGGCTATTATAAACAGTGTATCGATGAACACTGGGGTACACGTGTCTCTTTCAATTCTGGTTGGCATTTATATAAGGATAAGAGCATCTTTGTTTAGTCCACTATTTTCCTGAAGGAAATAATAGTCACTTTATACCAGCATGCTGCTGCTGTTGCTGCTACTGCTAAGTCGTTTCAGTCATGTCCGACTCTGTGCGACCCCACAGATGGCAGCCCACCAGGCTCCCCCATCCCTGGGATTCTCCAGGCAAGAACACTGGAGTGGGTTGCCATTTCCTTCTCCAATGCATGAAAGTGAAAAGTGAAGTCGCTCAGTCATGTCCCGTGTCCGACTCTTCCAGACCCCATGGACTGCAGCCTACCAGGCTCCTCTGTCCATGGGAGTTTCCAGGCAAGAGTACTGGAGTGGCAGCCATTGCCTTCTCCAATACCAACATGAATTAAGCATGAATTAAGCTTTAATCAACATGTAGTTGTTTCAGTGATGTGGCACCATCAAGATATGCTTTAGAAGAAACAAAGAAAGCAAAACTTTACAGGTTGGAGAGAAATATCTTTTAGTTACCCTGACCTTTTTTATGACCTTTTTTGTTATTCTTTCACACCTCTGAAATATTAATCCTGTAAATGAAAAAAAAAAAGTGTCCTTCACTGAGTTTTTAATATGAAATATGATTTTTGAATATGATTATGAAAAGCCATGTTTCATGTTCAAGGAATTTCTAGATAACTTGTCAAGGACACTGACATAATAAAATACTTAAATATAACCTAGATATAACGGATTTTGATGAAGGGAAATCCAGACCTCCAAAAATAGGGAAAAATCTTGAGTGAGAGAGGTCCTGGCAGGTGGTTATCTTCTGCCTTTAGCAATCAGAGTCAAGAGAAAACATTCAGAATGGCCAATCCTAGTACTGATAAAATTATGAATTAGTAGGAAGTTATTCTAGCTGGAGAAAGAGTGAGTTGGAAGGGCCCATCTGAGAACCTCCCAATGTGGGTGTGGATTGCCTCACAGGGTGTGTCATATTTAGGCTTTCCATGGGGGATTTGGAATCTTTTCAGTAGCAAACTCCTAACTTCTCTGATAGATATTGCTAGTTTACTAATTAGTATTTATGAGTTACCTCTGTGTGTACTGGGCTCTTAGCCAACTTTTTGGTGATACTAATTAATTAAAATTAAATTGAACGATGTAGAAAATGCTTTAGAGCCAAATATAGCTACATAAATTGTGTGTGAAGCTTTGTTCTAGAAAATTCAGTTCAGTGCAGTTCAGTTCACTCAGTCGTGTCTGACTCTTTGTGACCCCATGGACTGCAGCATGCCAGGCCTCCCTGCCTATCACCAACTCCCAGAGTTTATTCAAACTCATGTCCATTGAGTCGGTGATGCCATCCAACCATCTCGTCCTTTGTTGTATCTTTCTCCTCCTGCTTTCAATCTTTCCCAGGATCAGGGTCTTTTCAGATGAGTCAGTTCTTTGCATCAGGTTGCCAAAATATTAGAGTTTCAGCTTCAGTATCAGTCCTTCCAATGAATATTCAGGACTGATTTCCTTTAGGATGCACTGTTTGGATCTCCTTGCAGTCCACGGGATTCTCAAGAGTCTTCTCCAACACCACAGTTTAAAAACTTCAATTCTTTGGCGCTCAGCTTTCTTTATAGTCCAGTTCTCACATCTATACATGACTACTGGAAAACCCATAGCTTTGACTAGACAGACCTTTAATATGCTAGGTTGGTCATAACTTTTCTTTCAAGGAGCAAACGTCTTTTAATTTCATGGTTGCTGTCACCATCTGCAGTGATTTTGGAGCTCTATTTGCCATGAAGGCATGGGACCAGATGCCATGATCTTAGTTTTAAGTCAACTTTTTCACTGTCCTCTTTTACTTTCATCAAGAGATTCTTTAGTTCTTCGCTTTCTGCCATAAGGGTTTTTTCATCTGCATATCTGAGGTTATCTAAATTATCTCATGGAGAAGGAAATGGCAACCCACTCCAGTACTCTTGCCTGGAAAATCCCATGGACAGAAGAGCCTGGTAGGCTACAGTCCATGGGGTCGCCAAGAGTCAGACACAACTGAGCGACTTCACTTTCACTTTTCACTTTCATGCATTGGAGAAGGAAATGGAAACCCACTCCAGTGTTCTTGCCTGGAGAGTCCCAGGGACGGGGGAGCCTGGTGGGCTGCCATTTATTGGGTCACACAGAGTTGGTCACGGCTGAAGTGACTTAGCAGCAGCAGCAGCAGCAGATTATCTCAGGTTATCTAAAAAGTTAGAGGTCTACAAATGTCAATGTTAAATCTGTTGTTAATAAATGTCATTAAAATTATGAACTCTGTAAGTCAATATGACTCATAGTCTCTTAAGTTAAAAGTTTCTTTCTCAGTTTTCAGTGTTCCTCATTTCTTGTGTATCACACATCATGGGACTAAGGGACTTTTAAGAGCAAGTTGGTTAAACTCTTTAACTCTCCAATGAGAAAGAAATATGGAAGGAGGTGGAATGAAATGTGTCATTTTCAGAGAGCATTAGGTCATGGGGTTGTTGGATTTTGCCTTCTCTGACATTGAGACCCTAGACTCTAGTAACTAAATCCTACAGGAAATGTACATAGATTTTTTAATAATACCAGGTTTGACCATCATTAAATTTCAACATAGTGTTTGGCCAGAGGCTATGTGTCCATCTTTCAGGGATATGACAAAAGTTTTTAGCATTCCATGAAGTCATAGGGGTTTGAAGTTAAGTCTAAATGAGTTCTATGGTCAGAACCAAGAGTGACAACCTCTAATGCTACATTATCTGAATTATCTGAAATGTCAAGTGATTTTTTGTTGTTATTGTTGTTATGTACTTATTCTGAATTGATATATGTAAAGACCACATTTTATTTTTTTAAGACAAGGAGATTTTGAACCTCTGGGCACTGAATTTGTATCTTATATTGTTTACCATCAACTCACTAGTTTTCATTTACTGTCTTTTGTGTGTTCCAACTTTCTAATGATTACTGGTAATTACCAAAACTTGGGGAAGAGCAAACATGGAAAGTACGTTCTCTGGATGTTGATATAGTTGCATCACTAAATATGTTTGGCAGAATTCCCAGAGATGGGCGTGCATAATTGATCTAAAAAATAAGTAGCATCATCCTCTGGAAGTGGGCATTTTTCTCTCAGTTTTAGTTGGATTTTTCCACATTTGAATTTTATTAATACTTCAATAATTTTTATTAAGTTCTTACTCTCTGCCACGCAATAAATATTTATGCCCTCATAGTTTACATAATAATAAATTTCAGAGATTAAAAATGGTAGGGAATTTAGAATTTTTCTAAAAATTTTTATTAATTTTCTCAAAAGAATCTATTAGATGTGTGGTCTATTATGACTTGACCTGTTTTGCCAGTTCCTTCCCTTCACAAATCACTATCATTTTCCTCCTCTGATTGCAGGAAGGTTATGTCTTTAATATTATCTTCTACTTTGATTTATTCTGAGTTAGAAATGTTTTAAAAAAAATGTAGCTCGTAGTCACTTGGCCAATATTCAATAAAAATGTCAATTCTTCCTTGTAATTAATTCCTCACCCTCTGTCACAAAAAATGTATTTTTCTTTAATGATCAGAGAAAGTACATAGGATACAACTCTTTGAAAAAGGAATAAGTCAGTGAACTCTCTATGAGGCCAGGAGGAAACCAGAGGCTTTGTCTTCCTAAAGATAAAGGTGATATAATGTTGGGGAATTGAGTAAAGCAACTTGATCTTTTGTTTACAAATGTCAAGTATAAATTCTGCAAGATCTTGAGATATTCTTGGCCAATATGTTTGTCTTTTTTTTAAACAAAGAACATTGATAATTTGAAGAGTTAACAAAGACAGGAATACCCATAGTGCTAAACCTCACAAAGCTTGCAGTATAATTATAAATTTTACAAAAATATTGATTGACATAAAGTGGTAGGTAATACAAATTAAAAGACAGAAAAAAATAAATGCTTACATGTAAAAGCTATAATTGCCAATACTTGGCCTTCATCTTCATTATTCTAAATAGTGTGAGGTATCCAAACATACATAAACGAATTAAATATAGCTCCTATCCTTAAGTAGAACATAGTATGATTGGTTAAAGCAGGTATAAATCTATAGCTAAAATCATGGCCCTACAAATCATTATAAACACAGCTTGTGACAAATAATTATACGTTCTCATAAAATTATCATAATAGCCCTATAGAATAAATACTATTTATTATAAATCGTGGACTACACTGCTAGGAATCTATACACTTTCCCCTTTCATGCCACCTTCTATGTGATGGAAAACTAGTGTTCTAAGCCAATTTCAGGAACCATATTCCCTTATTTTACAGCCTCTCTTGACATATGATTGACTATAACTAAATTCTGGACAATGGTATGTAACTGAAAACCTGCCAACAAGAGTGAGAGAAGTCTTGAAAAGCTTTGCTTCTTGCTAAGGGGACAGAGCCATACTATGTTAATGTGTAATCTGTATATGAAAGCAGCCATCCTATGACCATGAAAGAACAAAAATGAGGACAAAATCCAATCACTAAGCGTGGTAGAGAAGAAACAGTGAAAGAGGTTGCATTCCTACTGGCAATACAGAGCAGCAAACAGAGCAAACAACTGCAGCAAACAATTTCAAAGATTCCTGGTGAGAAAAATTCACCTATATCTTTAAGCAGCTGTTAGTTAAACACTCTGTACCTTAGAGCTAAACATATTTCTAATCAACAAAAATTTATCTTACCGGTAGTATGTGTTTACTGAGACCATGAGACCTTAAGTGAAGGACATAAGACCTGAATTGACTCGAAAATTCATGCTTATGTGTTGAACTAAAAAAAAAAAAAGAAAGAAAGTAGAGGAACAAATTGTTATGTTTAGTACAGCATATCAAGAAAGGATCCCTAGAGATAATATGGTGTGTGGACGATCTTATAGCAAAAGGACAGTGCTCATTTTTAGAATGTTTTCAGTGTAAGATGTATAGTAAGTATTTAAGATGTATAGTAAGGCTCAGTATTTGCCAATCCAACAGATTTTAGAAAAGTCTTTACTAAGATTTGAGAGGATATACTAGAAATGGTAGAGATGCATAATTTGTCTAAGTTCAATTTGCCAAAAGCAAACTTATTATTCTTAATGAATATCCAAGCATTTTTAAAAATTTAGATGAAAGTTTGGCTTGCTTTACAACCATACCTGGAGAGTCAGGCGAATGGCATCTTTCACCCTTTTTTTTTTTTGGTCAGAAACATACATTATCATGCAGAAAATTTATATGGATTCTTCACAGGGCAAGCCCTGGTGAAGCTGAGCTTTGGTTTACTGATGACTGTGTTCTGTGATGACCATTTAGCTTGCCTGTTCCTATTATTTCATGTTTAAAAACAGATGGGCAAGTATAATATGAAACAAGTAAAATATAATGTTCAAACCATAAAAAATTGGACTGCATGGCCTCAGAGGCCATGTTCATCTTGAATCTGGGTGGATCTCTGAATTTTCTTTGTGCTTAAATGAGCTCTGCTGATGTAGTTACTGAGAGACATTTATTATTTGAGACATTGTGTCTGAAGTTTGAAGGAGAATACGTTTGGTTTTTTACTCCTTTCCTCTTCCATTAAGACTTTTTGGTTTATTTTTTTGTTGTTGTTTTCTCACTTTTCTTTTTGGGCTTTTATATGGTAGAGTGTGATTTCCAGAATGCTTTTTCTTTTTCTATATTCAAATAATTTAATCTTTATCACCAGTATAACAACACTTTTTAATGTATATGCATGTATTTTCTATACTTTTATTTCCTAAACTAAAATTTTGAGTTCCAAAGAAATGTATTCAATAAAACAGATGAGTATAAATTTAAAGCATAAAATTAGGAGTTGGGGAATTATGAGTGACGAGAAGGGAATAAAATGTAGATGTGAAAACCTGTATTTCTAAAAAGTTCTTAAAATGAGCTATGAAAATTGTCCATAGATACCATTTACTGAGTGCTTACTCTGTACCAGGCATTACATTATACCATCCACTTTACACCTTTCTCCCCCAAAACACACACAAGTAGTCTGGATACAAAGAACTGGTTCACTAGTAGTTTCAAGAAGTGCTTGAACACTGAACCTATCACAGTTAATTTGCTTCATATAACCAGTTTATTTCAATTTAATCATGACTTAGAATCACATATGATCCTCTTCTTAGAGATATTAAGCTGATGAAAATGTACTGTTAAGTGGCATACATTTTATTTTCTTTCTTCTTTCTTTTGTTCTTTCTATCTACGTAGCTACCTATCTACCTTATATAAAAATTTGTACAGTAGGACTCTGAATCTGATTTCACTAAGGCTAAAAAAGATTGCTTAGGTTCACTTCAGTTCAGTTCAGTCACTTAGTCATGTCCGACTCTTTGTGACCCCATGGACTGCAACATGCCAGGCCCCATGGACTGCAACATGCCAGGCCTCCCTGTCCATCACCAACTCCCAGAATTTACCCAAACTCATGGCCATCGAGTCAGTGATACCATCCAACCATCTCATCATCTGTTGTCCCCTTCTCCTCCTGCCTTCAACCTTTCCCAGCATCAGGGTCTTTTCAAATGAGTCAGCTCTTTGCATCAGGTGGCCAAAGCATTGGAGTTTCATCTTCAACATCAGTCCTTCCAATGAACACTCAAGACTGATTTCCTTCAGGATGGACTGGTTGGATCTCCTTGCAGTCCAAGGGACTCTCAAGAGTCTTCTCCAACAACACAGTTCAAAAGCATCAATTCTTCAGCACTCAACTTTCTTTATACTCCAACTCTCACATCCATACATGACCACTGGAAAAATCATAGCCTGACTAGATGGAACTTTGTTGGCAAAGTAATGTCTCTGCTTTTGAATATGCTGTCTAGGTTGATCATAACTTTCCTTCCAAGGAGTAAGCGTCTTTTAATTTCATGGCTGCAGTCACCATCTGTAGTGATTTTGGAGCCCAAAAAACATAAAGTCAGCCACTATTTCCACTGTTTCCCCATCTATTTGCCATGAAGTGATGGGACTGGATGCCATGATCTTCGTTTTCTGAATGTTGAGCTTTCAGCCAACTATTTCACTCTCCTCTTTCACTTTCATCAAGAAGCTCTTTAGTTCCTCTTCACTTTCTGCCATAAGGCTGGTGTCATCTGCATATCTGAGGTTATTGATATTTCTCCCAGCAATCTTGATTTCATTTTGTGCTACTTCCAGCCCAGTGTTTCTCATGATGTAGTCTGCATATATGTTAAATAAGCAGGGTGACAATATACAGTCTTGACGTACTCCTTTTCCTATTTGGAACCAGTCTGTTGTTCCATGTCAAGTTCTAACTCTTGCTTCCTGACCTGCATACAGATTTCTCAAGAGGCAGGTCAGGTGGTCTGGTAGTCCCATCTCTTGAAGAATTTTCCACAGTTTATGGTGATCCAAATAGTCAAAGTCTTTGGCATGGTCAATAAAACAGAAATAAATGTTTTTCTGGGATTCTCTTGCTTTTATGATGATCCAGCAGATGTTGGCACTTGATCTCTGGTTCTCTGCCTGTTGCTTAGGTTATTCAGTGTCTTTTGTGTCTCTTTACAAATTTTAAGATTTTTTATGGTTATTCTAGTTCTGTAAAAAATGCTATTGGTAGTTTGATAGGGATTGCTGCACTGAAATCTGTACATTGCCTTGGATAGTACAGTGATTTTCACAATATTGCTTCTCTCAAACCAAGAATGTGGTATATCTTTCCATATGTTTGTATTGTCTTCAGTTTCTTTTATCAGCATCTTACAGTTTTGGGAGTACAGGTCTTTTGTCTTCTTAGGTATCTACAGCAAATTTCAAGTACACAAGACTGTACAGTGAACTACAGTCAACATGCTATGTAGCAGATCCTCAGAATTTATTCATCTTATAATTGAAAGTTTATACCCTTTTACCAAACTCTCCCCTTTTCCCTATCCTCATCCCTGGGAACCACCATTCTACTCTCTATTAGTTGGAGCTTTTGTTTTTAGCTTCCCTGGTGGCTCAGATGGTAAAAGCGTCTGCCTACAATGCAGGAGACCCGGGTTCGATCCCTGGGTTGGGAAGATCCCTAGAAAAAGAAATGGCAACCCACTCCAGTATTCTTGCCTTGAAAATCCCATAGATGGAGGAACCTGGTAGGCTACAGTCCATGGGGTTGCAAAGAGTCAGACATGACTGAGCGACTTCACTTCACTTCATATATATTTTTAATTGGAGGCTAATTACTTTATAATACTGTATTAGTTTTGCCATACATTAATATAAATCCGCCACGGGTGTACACGTGTTTCCCATCCTGAACCCCCTTCCCACCTCCTTCCCCATACCATCCCTCTGGGTCATCCCAATGCACCAGCCCCAAGCATGCTGTATCCTGCATCAAACCTGGACTGGCGATTCATTTCTTATATGATATCACACATGTTTCAATGCCATTCTCCCAAATCATCCCATCCCTCCCTCTCCCACAGAGTCCAAAAGACTGTTCTATACATTTGTGTCTCTTTTGCTGTCTTGCATACAGGGTTACCATTACCATCTTTCTAAATTCCATATATGTGTGTTAGTATACTGTATTGGTGTTTTTCTTTCTGGATTACTTCACTCTGTATAATAGGCTCCAGTTTCATCCACCTCATTAGAACTGATTCAAATGCATTCTTTTTAATGGCTGAGTAATACTCCACTGTGTATACGTACCACAGCTTTCTTATCCATTCATCTCCTCATGGACATCTAGGTTGCTTCCATGTCCTGGCTATTATAAACAGTGCTGCGATGAACATTGGGGTACACGTGTCTTTTGTTTTTAGATTCCTCATTTATAAATCGTATCATACAGTATTTATCTGTCTCTCTCTGGCTTATTTTTTTACATTCTTATTTCAGTAATGGTAATACTATTTTCTTTATCAAAGTTTTGAAAACAGTAGCATTATTCTTCTAATATTTTACTTTAAAACTTTTTCATTATACATCCTTTGCATTTCACCATAGTTTTATAATAAGCTGATAAATTTTTGAATCAAAACTCTACTGAGATTTTAATTAAGACTGCCCTGAACTATGATCTAAGAATTTACAGTTTTAATCAGGTTTGGAAATTCTTTCAACCAAATAGTAACAACCTGTGTCCTGAGAAACCTGTGTGGGAGTCAAGAAGCAACAGTTAGAACCCTGTATGGAACAACTGACTGGTTCAAAACTGAGGAGTACGATAAGGCTGTTTATTTTGTACCCTGTTTATTTAACTTACATGCAGAACACATCATGCGAAATGCCAGGATGGATGAGTTACAAGCTGGAATCAAGACTGTCAGGAAAAATATCAATAACCTCAGATATGTGGATGATACCACTGTAATGGCAGAAAGCCAAGAGGAACTAAAGAGCCTCTTGATGAGGGTAAAGGAGGAGAGTGAAAGAGCCAGCTTAAAACTCAATATTAAAAAAAAAAAAAAAAAAACTAAAATCATGGCATCTAGTCCCATCACTTCCTGAGAAATAGAATGGAAAAAAGTTTAAGCAGGGACAGATTTCCTCCTCTTGGGCTCTAAAATCACAGTAGTTGGTGACTGCAGCCATGAAATGAGATCAAAGAGGATATGATCAAAAAAATTATGATCAAAGAGGATAGTGTTTAGTGTGTAGCCATACAAAGAACTGGAAGCAGAAGCAAAAGCCTTATTTTCATCCATGAATTGCAGGGAAAACAAGCAAACCAAATCAAAGGAAAATTAAAAGACTAATATTGCTCAAAGTACCATTTGGTATTCTCTGAACTCTGCTAAGCCGAGAGGAACTTGTGCTTCCAGTTCTTTTTACTTATCACACAGCAGCATTTTTATTCCTTTAGAACAGCATGAAATGAAGCGACAACACTCTTAAGAGAATTGCCTGCATGCTTTTCTAAAATCTTAAATGAAACACTACTTAGATTTTCAGATGTCCTGGGAATATTTCCAACTGTTTCTCCATATTTCTACCTGCTCCAATCAATACTCTATTATGCACAATGATTTTGTACAACTCTCAGCCATGAAATTCTATGACTAGGTTTCCCATCCTCTTGCATCATTAGACAAGAATCTCTTTACACAATTTACCAGAAAACTTCACGCAAAAAGTTCTTTGGATTACAGTAAATTAAGCCAATATTGCTAGCTTTGTCTGATATTAACTTTAATATAATGCAATTCCCACCATCACTATACATCATCAGGGACTTCTTTTAAATTAGTCAAGCTTGTTTAAGGAGAGGCCCTTGGTAGGTTTGAATATGTTTTGATATGGTCAGTTTGCCTGGACGGCATCTAGGAAATCAGGTGAAATAATATTAAAAACCAACTAAGGTGGATCACAATAAACTGTGGAAAATTCTGAAAGAGATGGGAATACCAGACCACCTGGCCTGCATCCTGAGAAAGCAGTGTGCAGGTCAGGAAGCAACAGTTAGAACTGGACATGGAACAACAGACTGGTTCCAAATAGGAAAAGGAGTACATCAAGACTGTATATTGTCACCCTGCTTATTTAACTTATATGCAGAGTATATCATGAGAAACGCTGGACTGGAAGAAACACAAGCTGGAATCAAGACTGCCGGGAGAAATATCAATAACCTCAGATGTACAGATGACACCACCCTTATGGCAGAAACTGAAGAGGAACTAAATAACCTCTTGATAAAGTGAAAGAAGAGAGTGAAAAAGTTGGCTTAAAGCTCAACGTTCAGAAAATGAAGATCATGGCATCTGGTCCCATCACTTCATGGGAAATAGATGGGGAAACAGTAGAAACAGTGTCAGACTTTATTTTGGGGGGCTCCAAAATAACTGCAGATGGTGACAGCAGCCATGAAATTAAAAGACGCTTACTCCTTGGAAGGAGGGTTATGACCAACCTAGATAGCATATTCAAAAGCAGAGACATTACTTTGCCAACAAAGGTCCGTCTAGTCAAGGCTATGGTTTTTCCTGTGGCCACGTATGGATGTGAGAGTTGGACTGTGAAGAAAGCTGAGCGCTGAAGAATTGATACTTTTGAACTGTGGTGTTGGAGAAGACTCTTGAGAGTTCCTTGGACTGCAAGGAGATTCAACCAGTCCATTCCGAAGGAGATCAGCCCTGGGATTTCTTTGGAAGGAATGATGCTAAAGCTGAAACTCCAGTACTTTGGCCACCTCATACGAAGAGTTGACTCACTGGAAAAGACTCTGATGCTGGGAGCGATTGGGGGCAGGAGAAGGGGATGACAAAGGATGAGATGCCTGGATGGCATCACCGACTTGATGGACGTGAGTCTGAGTGAACTCAGGGAGTGGATGATGGACAGGGAGGCCTGGCTTGCTGCAGTTCATGGGGTAGCAAAGAGTTGGACACAACTGAGTGACTGAACTGAAGGTTTTAATATTATTAATTTATTTAATTTTAAAATTAATTATTTTATTATATTATATTCATTTATAATATATATTATATTATATTTATTATATTATAAATATTATAATAATAATTATAGTAAATTATAATAATAATTTAATATTATTAAAAACTAATAATAACTGTTTATTATTAAGTGAGAAAGTGATGAAGAACTGTTCTTTGTTTTATGAAAAATTATTCATTGGATTTAATGTATTTCATAGAATTGTGGAGACAGAAAATATTTTTATTTCAAAATAATTATCTCCAATATACTAAAAGTTACAATTACCTCACAAATAGTATTATCATATGCAATGTTTCTTTACTGAAAATTTAAATTGAATCTTAATAAAGGGTTTGTGGAAATTTACAAAAAGACATATACAGTAGAACTTATAAAACAGAAAATAAATTGTACAGGCAATATAAGGGAGTGATTATCTGGAAAACTAGGCTCATATAGTTATTACCTTTGAGCATTAACTTTATCTTTTTTTCAAATCTAGGTTAAATAAGGAATAAACATATATATATAAATATAGGTGCACATATATAAAATATTTTTATTATATATTAAATATTTCATGTTACACATGGATATGTTATTTATATATATTAAACTTTCTCATTATAATTATTATAACTGGAATTTATATGTTAATACGGTTTTTAAAAAATTTTTAATTGGGGTATAGTTGCTTTACAATGCTGTGTTAGTTTCTGCTGTACAACAATGTGAATCAGCTAGCCCCTCTTTTTAGGATTTCCTTCCTATTTAGGTCACCACATTGAGTAGATTTCTCTATTCTATACAGTAGGTTCTCATTATGTTGCTTAATATGTTAATATTTGATCTGAGCACAGTCAGATCATTACCCTCTCATTTTACTTCTCACAACAAATCTGTGAGTTATAAATATTCATGTCCCCTATTTTGTAGGCAAGAAAATGTAGCTTTAAAATAGTTCATCAAAAGTCACACAGCTTGTGTATGTCAGAAACAAGTTACAAATTCAAATGTGTCTGATACCATAATCTGAGTATTACTTTGCCAGAAGGTAAGAGCCTATGGACCCTGATGTTTAATTATATGATGGTTTTTACTAGATCACTGAATTATATTATGGGCTGTAGTTAAAACATTTAAATTGCTATCATTGTCTTTTGGGCAAGAAGGTTTCAGATGGTTATTGGTGTAGATTTCAAATATTTCAAATATTTAACTTTGCCTTTAATCTTGCAGTGACACATTTAATACCTATTTCTGCACACGAACATGAAGCAAACTGCACAGGTCTCTGTGAACCTCAGTTGCCATATATCTAAAAAGGGGAACTGTGATGACCAATTGCATGTGTTTGGGGAATGTTTCAGGAGACAGTGTATAAATTTCTTAATACAATTACTCATATTATGTTGCATTCAATAAACACTAATTCCCTTTACATTGACCCACAGTGTTATGTGAAAAAAGGAATTCCTGTGGGAACACATCAAGATGTTTAACCACAACTGACTCATTTTTCCTGACCTTATTGATAAAGTGTCCGATTTTGTCCATTATTGATTCATACTAAATGAATGTTGTGCTGCATAGTCTTGTATCAATTTTTTCTGCTGGACGGCTCCATTTTCTAGGATCACTTTCCATGCACATTTCCACATTACGGCTGGCCATCAGGAACTAGTGTTGTGGTGGGAAAGTGTAAAAGGAATAATAATTATCACAGTAGGATACAGTCATAAACATTGTGTTCTAGCTTCTCTACTCCATAGACAATTCTTATTCTCAAATTCTGGAAAAACAGTCAAAAAATTTTTTTTCTTTCAAATTTTTTTTTCTGAAAAAGAAGCTAATCATTTGTGGTACCAGATGGCAGTTTTACTGACATTTATAGAGTATCCACTATTTCTAGGCTTTTGTCCTATTTCATGGTGCTTGGATTGCAGGTTACAGGAAACTACTTAAAGTAGTTAAAGAAAAAGAGAAATCTATTGGAAGGAATCTGAGATACTTTCAAAGCCCAAACAGAGTTGGGATTACTTATTACTAATATCTCAAATTGAAAAGTATTCAGATAATTGCCACTGCTATCTCTTTTCCCTTTCTCTGCATTTCTTATTGAGATACTCCTTTCATATAGTTTTTTTTCAAAAAGAGAGGCTTTTTCTGTTTCTCTATATTTAAAACACTCAGTTTACATTTCCCCTGTTTGAGCCAAAGGATATTTCTGAATCTCTGATTCAAATTTCTTAAAAACTTGGCCATCTGTTCAACTGCATCCAGTGAAGTCGACAATAGAATAATGGCTGCCAACATACTTCCCTTCAGGGGAAAGCTCTGAGAGAATGAATGTCATTATGTCCTTGGAAATATACCCAGGATGCCTTCCACAGCACTGTGCTGGATGGGTTAAGTATGCTTAAGTTAGTCTAAGTAATACTGTTAGTAACCTTGCAGATTAAGCCAACTAGAAAGCTAAAAGAATAGAAACGCTCAGTTGTAATACATTCCTGTATTACATTCCTGAATCCAGTCTGCTATAATTTTTAAACCAAATCAAACTCTTATAAAATTATAGATGCATAAAGAATATGTGGAGGCGGATTATTTTTTTCCTAAATATTTGATGCTAATTCGAACACTGCACTTGGATGTTGAATTTTGTCTTTGAGACAGGGACAGAGAAGGGGAGAGAAAGGCAGAGGGAGAGAAAGACAGAGTACAGAGAGACAGAGAAGAAGAAGAGAGAAAAGGAAGTAGAAAGGAAAGGAGAAAGAGGGGAGAAAGAGACCATTTGCAGGTATGAACATTCTAGAAGACGAGCCATTCATCAAATACCTAGAAATGATTCAACACTTATTCATAAAAACCTATATTCGTGCTTTCAAGTTTGGTGATGAGCATTTTATGAAAATCAACACAAATTATCAGAGAAGAAAATGTTAAAGCTTATCAACAAGGAGGAAGGAAAAAGAAAGGTGCTGTGTTCTAGAAGAGATTTTGTTTACTTTTTTTCTTATTTGTACGTTAGGTTTGATTTAATTGTGTGTGGATAAATGGCATCATGATAGAACTGTTCTATGAGCCAAGAGTTGTGACATACACGTTCTCTCAAAGTGCTACATTCCCGTGCACTGGGGATCCAGATTAACCATAGAGTATTTGCAAAATGTAACCTAAGTTAGGTTGAAAGGTTGACTTCAGGGGGAAAGCAATTCACTATTCCATATTTCACCCCTTAGCCCTCAACTCTGATTTTCATGTAGCAAGAGATATCATGTGAAGTTTCAGATGTGAGTGGGGAAGAAAGAAAGCTGGGGTCAGGTGGGTAGAGGGAAAACAATTAATCGTTAAGTTAGTTTAAGAATTTCATACATGCAATAAACGAGGAATTCGTAATGATTATATTTGAAATGCATTTATGTATCCTAATCCCAGGAACGGGGGAGCCTAGTGGGCTGCCGTCTATGGGAGCGCACAGAGTCAGAGACAACTGAAGCGACTTAGCAGTAGCAGTATGTATCCTAAAACATGTAGTGAATTTTACTAGTAATGATTATCTACAAAGGTAAAACAGTATTGTTTAATGATTTAAAACTTTAAGAGTCACTCAGCTGGCCTTGACCTTGGACTATCAAGTTTGGCTTATCTCTAGTTGTAAATGAAGGTAAGATTTGTGGGGAAAAAAATAATAATAATCAGCTGCAACAGGGTAAATGCCCTCTTAGTAAAATAAGGTAAGTACATGAATTTACTGAAATAGAGTAAAACTCTATCCAACAGGAAGATATGATTTTCTTCCATATACTTGATATGCCAGGGAGGGGCTGAGGAAATAATAAATCATTGAGATATGAGCTACTTTGTTTTAGACAAAAACAAACACAGACAGAGTGAAAGACTCTATTATTTTTTCTCCAACTCAACTCTTATCTCCCAAACTCCACCAGCTCCACTAGCATTCTACTCCCACTGGCAGGAAGGGGTCCAGCACGTTTAAGGAAACAAGCATTACCTCTAATAGTGACATATGGGCAAAGATGCTGGCTATAATATTTGCACATGGATACTGAGCATGTATGTGTGCTCAGTCACTTCAGTCATGTCCAACTCTTCGCAACCCCATGGACTGTAGCCCGCCAGCCTCCTCTGTCCATGGGATTCTCCAAGCAAGAATACTGGAATGGTTGCCATTTCCTCCTTCAGTAGATCTTCCTGACTCAGGGATCGAACCCCCCTCTCTTATGTCTCCTGAATTGGCAGGCAGGTTCTTGACCACTAACACCATCTGGGAAGTCCTGGTTATTATTCAGGAAGGGTTGGAGACTCCTGCCATACAAAAGGAATGGGTGGGATTCTAGCATAAGGAAAAAAATTAGAGTGACCAATTCATCCTCTATTGCCTAGGACTGAAGTTTTTCTGGAACTTGGGACCTCTATTGCTAAAACAGGAAAATTCTCTCGGACAAATCAGAATAATTGGTTACCCTAGAAGAGAGAGACAGAGAAGGCAATGGCAACCCACTCCAGTACTCTTGCCTGGAAAATCCCAAGGACGGAGGAGCCTGGTAGGCTGCGGTCCATGGGGTCGCTAAGAGTCAGACACGACTGAGCGTCTTCTTTCACTTTTCACTTTGATGCACTGGAGAAGCAAATGGCAACCCACTCCAGTGTTCTTGCCTGGAGAATCCCAGGGACAGGAGAGCCTGGTGGGCTGCCATCTATGGGGTTGCACAGAGTCGGCCATGACTGAAGCGACTTAGCAGCAGCAGCAGCAGAAAAGAAAGATGGATAAAGAGTTAAGCGTGTAAATGGTTCACTTAGGACTGTTAAAAGGCTTCCTAATAGCTCAGTTGGTAAAGAATCAGCCTGCAATGTGGGAGACCTGGGTTCAATTCCTGGGTTTGGGAAGATTCCCTGGAGAAGGAAAAGGCTACCTATTCCAGTATTCTGGCCTGGAGAATTCTATGGACTATATAGTCCATGCTGTCACAGAATCAGACACAACTGAGCAACTTTCACTCACTTCACCCACTCACTCAGAGTCCTTAATGGTTTTGACTTGAGACTTTGCCAAGCTCACTTCATAGCCTTATGAAATAAGGTGTTGTATTTTGGCTTCCCAAGTGATTCAGTGATAAAGAATCTACCTGTAGTGCAGGAGATGCCAGTTCGATCCCTGGCTTAAGAAGATCCCCTGGAGAAGGAAATGGCAACCCACTCCAGTATTCTTGCCTGGGAAATCCCATGCACAGAGGAACCTGGCGGGCTATGGTCCATGGGTTCACAAACTGTCTGACATGACTTAGCAACCAAACAGCAACAGCATCTTATACTTAGGAGCTAAAAATAGAGATGAGGAACAATTACCTTTCCTTCTCCCTCCCAAATTCCAAAACATACATGCATTGTGTACCATTTTGCTATATTAAAACCAAACCTTTCAAAAGTATCTCATTATTTTTTTTATATTCCCACTATGTATTGCTTTGGGAAGTGTGATAATCATACAGCTAAATGTTATAATTTTACGTAACATTACAAAAGTTTCTTCTTAGTCTTTTAACAATTATATATTTAACAGCCATGTAAACAGTAATGGTACTAATATACCATTTCAGAGTGATTGAAGTTTAGTTACATTCAGTTTGTTTTTTAAAAATGATCGATGATTCATTTATAAGCATCTTTTCGTAGCATATTTAATTGTCAAGCTATTACCTCAGAATAAATTTCTGTGGTCAGATCACTATGTATTTATACATGTATGTCTTTAGAAGTATTGTGACTTTCTAGCTTATTTCTTTGAAAAAATGTATACTAATTTGAATACTAGTGATAGTATATGCTTCAATTTTACTGAAACTTTGTTAGCAATGTGTATTTTAATTGATTTTCTAATAATTCTGCTCATGTAAAAATAGTAACAGGGCTATTTTAATAAACATTCATTTTATGATTCTCAAGCGTGAACATTATCCCATGTATATGTTTACGCTTGCTTTTCCTTTTATGAAAATTGACTCTTTGTATTATTTTAACTTTAAAAAATTTACACTCTGAAATGTGGAAGTTTACATTTAGGCATTTTATGCTTCTGGTAGTCTGAATTGCTTGCAAGGCTAAAATAAAAAAAAAAAAGTTCAATCTGGCATTTCCATTTACAATGCTGTAACATACATTAGTATGAATGACACATCACGTCACCATGAGTGATATTTGATAGATGACTGGGACAGCTGCAGAACAAAACTCTTTAGATCATGTTTACAGCTTCAATGATACCAGATGCTCTTTTCCTAAAGCTGCCTTATTGACTGAGTCTGAAATGACTAACGGGTAAAATAAAATTAAAGAGAAAATGTGTGATAAATGAGCATTTGGAAGGCAAAGTCAAGGATATAAACAGGTAACATTCCCCTTGAGACCATGTTTTTAAAAGACAGACTATAATTCTTCTGAACTACACAATGTAAATAACACGGAAGTTGGTTTTAAAGTATAATTGATTGCACTGTTTACAGGAAGACATAAATCAGAAGACAAGCAAAACAAGAGTGGGACATATAAAAAGAAACAGAATGTAGAATTGAGGCATGAGAATGATGAAGAGAGATCCTAAGTTGTTAGCAAAATTATAAACCTTTCCTTTTTATTTTTCAATTATTTTTCTAGATTGTGATGGTTAAAGTGATTAACACTAGTACGGGAACTGAAAAATAGCATGCCTGGGTCAGAAGTTCCCACAAAGCCTAGTATGCAGTATAATTTTTATTTGGCCATAATTAATCACCCTTTTTCTCTAGCTTACATTTGAAAGCAAAGGATAAATGTTAAAGATGGGTTCTGAAGGAGTCAGAAATTTCTTCACAGTTATATCTTCTATTTTGGCTGATAAAACACATCCCAGTAAAGTCTGACATCTGCATTTGAGACTGACTCACGCTACTTGGGACTTCAGGACCATCTCCATCTGTGCTATTTTTACCGTCTATCTAACCTGGATAAGGGTGTTTCTGCTGTCACCAGGCCTGTTACAAAAGCAACTTTAATGCAATTTGTATAATTAGGTAAAACAGTTCTGAATATGATTAAGTGTGCCTGTCCTGGAATTTTTTGCTTGTGATTTTTGGAGAGACTAATATTTTAAGAATTCAGTTGTCCTTCCAGACAATCTAGACTTCAGCGCACCATCATTAGGTAAGAACAAGTTCAAATTCCAAAAATTCCACCATCCTAGCTGGTATGCGTCCTTAAAAAATGATTTAATATTTTTGGGTTTCATATCATATAAAATGTATATAAATACTATGTGACATCTTTGGGGGGATTGAAAATAGCTCTCTTTCAAAAATTTATAAAAACAAAGAAAGAAAGAAAAAAAAAAACTTGGCCCCTGGGAGGAAAGTAGCCTTTAAAATGCTGTGCTTTCTTTTCTTCTATTTATATTTTAGCTGGTGGTACTTTAGCAGATCAACATTTAGTCCCCAAGACATCACATTTGCTCTGACCATTTGTCTGTGTTTTCTGGATAGCTACATACATGTTCAATTGATTTTGACTATGCAAATATATCTACATTTGGATGAATGGTTAATGACCCTAAAGAAGTTTGGAAACATTGGCCATAGCAATAAGACAGTCTGTTGGAAGTCATACATGGCTAAACAAATGCAGAGACTGATAGAGATACATACATATATATATATATATATATGTGTGTGTGTGTGTGTGTGTGTGTGTGTTTGTACCCTCACATAAATGTACTCAGAAAATGAATTTGCCACATACATATATAGTACTGTGATCTGATTTCCAATCTGTAACATTTATTTATGAAAAATATCCCATTCTGCTTTTTAACTGTTCTTCAAAAATACATTTTACTGGCTATAGAATATAGCATTTTGAATGTATTGCATTCTTGATAATATTTTATTAAAAGATGTTTTGATTTCCCCTAAATTCATGATTAACATTTGGAGAAGATATCTGCCATAATCTATGAGTTGCATTTCTGTTGTCTCTTTCAAATAGATTTACATAATGAAAAATATCTATATGGATATCTCAATGGCTAGAAATTTGTTAAATTATCAGGATCAGATCAGATCAGATCACTCGCTCCGTCGTGTCCGACTCTTTGCGACCCCATGAATCGCAGCACGCAAGGCCTCCCTGTCTATCACCAACTCCCAGACTTCACTGAGACTCACGTCCATCGAGTCAGTGATGCCATCCAGCCATCTCATCCTCTGTCATCCCCTTCTCCTCCTGCCCCCAATCCCTCCCAGCATCAGGGTCTTTTCCAATGAATCAACTCTTCGCATGAGGTGGCCAAAGTACTGGAGTTTCAGCTTTAGCATCATTCCTTCCAAAGAAATCCCAGGGCTGATCTCCTTCAGAATGGACTGGTTGGATCTCCTTGCAGTCCAAGGGACTCTCAAGAGTCTTCTCCAAAACCACAGTTCAAAAGCATCAATTCTTCGGCGCTCAGCCTTCTTCACAGTCCAACTCTCACATCCATACATGACCATGGGAAAAACCATAGCCTTGACTAGATGGACCTTTGTTGGCAAAGTAATGTCTCTGCTTTTGAATATGCCATCTAGGTTGGTCATAACTTTCCTTCCAAGGAGTAAGCATCTTTTAATTTCATGGCTGCAGTCACCATCTGCAGTGATTTTGGAGCCCAGAAAAATAAAGTCTGACACTGTTTCCCCATCTATTTCCCATGAAGTGGTGGGACTGGATGCCATGATCTTCGTTTTCTGAATGTTGAGCTTTAAGCCAACTTTTTCACTCTCCACTTTCACTTTCATCAAGAGGCTTTTGAGTTCCTCTTCAGTTTCTGCCATAAGGGTGGTGTCATCTGCATATGTGAGGTTATTGATATTTCTCCCAGCAATCTTGATTCCAACTTGTGTTTCTTCCAGCCCAGCGTTTCTCCAGATGTACTCTGCATATAAGTTAAATAAACAGGGTAACAATATACAGCCTTGACGAACTCCTTTTCCTATTTGGAACCAGTCTGTTGTTCCATGTCCAGTTCTAACTGTTGCTTCCTGACCTGCATACAAATTTCTCAAGAGGCAGATCAGATGGTCTGGTCTTCCCATCTCTTGAAGAATTTTCCACAGTTTATTGTGATCCACACAATCAAAGGCTTTGGCATAGTCAATTAAGCAGAAATAGATGTTTTTCTGGAACTCTCTTGCTTTTTCTATGATCCAGCGGATGTTGGCAATTTGATCTCTGGTTCCTCTGCCTTTTCTAAAACCAGCTTGAACATCAGGAAGTTCACGGTTCACATATTGCTGAAGCCTGGCTTGGAGAATTTTGAGCATTACTTTACTAGCATGTGAGATGAGTGAAATTGTGCGGTAGTTTGAGCATTCTTTGGCATTGCCTTTCTTTGGGATTGGAAGGAAAACTGACCTTTTCCAGTCCTGTGGCCACTGCTGAGTTTTCCAAATTTGCTGACATATTGAGTACAGCACTTTCACAGCATCATCTTTCAGGATTTGGAATAGCTCAACTGGAATTTCATCACCTCCACTAGCTTTGTTCGTAGTGATGCTTTCTAAGGCCCACTTGACTTCACATTCCAGGATGTCTGGCTCTAGGTCAGTGATCACACCATCATGATTATCTGGGTCATGAAGATCTTTTTTGTACAGTTCTTCTGTGTATTCTTGTCATCTCTTCTTAATATCTTCTGCTTCTGTTAGGTCCATATCATTTCTGTCCTTTATAGAGCTCATCTTTGCATGAAATTACCTATGATAAACTATATTTTAAATGCAGCAGTCACAGAAATACTTATAATAGGTAACTAGTATTTTGAAACTTTATAGTTTAATCCCTCAGTGGATTTCCATTACTCTTAGACTAAAACGTACATCTTTTTTAAAAAGTGAGATATAAAACACATGTTGCATCAGTTTTAGGTGTAAAACACAATAATTTAAGTATATGGTGCAAAATGATTACCACTCTAAATTCAGCTAACATCCATCACCATATACAGTTACTCATTTGCTATCTTGTGATGAGAACTTTTAAATTATACACCACAGCATTTTAAACATTGTTATCACACTGTTCATAAAATTCACAACCTTAAATATAATCCAGGGCCCTGTATGATCTGGCCTCTGCTCACCTCTCTACTCTTATCTCAAATAAGCCTCCTACTTTCTTCCCTCTTCTCAGCCATCCTGGTCTGCTTTAGATTTCTCAACAAAACAAGGCATTTCTTGTCTCAAGTCCACTGTGCCTGCTTTTGTCGAGGTATCAAATTCTTGTCTTGATCTCTTCCTTTAGATCAGAATTTAAATATCACTTCTCTAGATTTCCCTAGACCATCACCTCTAACTACTCTCAACTGCAAAAGTGAGTTTCTTTCATAGTTCTTATCCTAGAAGCAAGCTCCATCAGGACTAGAACACTCTAAGTGTTCACTATTTTATAAGATATGACTGCAAAAGATTAATAAATTAGTTGTAATACTATTTGTAATGTAACTATTTCCTTTTTATCATTTCCTCTTATCTATATAGTTGGCATTTTATTTACATAATATTTTATATATTTATACATTTAGTAGCATAGTTATTCACTTACAATTAAATTTAATCTTTATGCTTTCAAAGTCCTGGGCTACCTGAGATGAGTTACTGATGATATTTTTTTCCAAATGTTTATGAATAATTTTTACATAAAACTATCTTTCTAAAATTTATTTTGGTATATGGTGTGAGGTAATATTTATTTTCTATAAGTAGCAATACTTGGTCTATTCTTATTACCACTGTTAAAATAATTCACATCTTCTTGGCTGGTTTAATATGTGTTGGTAGACAGAATCGTATCTCCCCTTAAGATGTCTATATCCTTATCCTCAAAATCTATAAATAATACTTTGTCTTGCAAAAGGGACTTTTCACATGAATAAGTTAAAAATATTGACATGAGATTATCTTGAATTATCTGAGTGAATTCAATTTGACCATAATTGTCCTTATAAATGGAGAAGGAAATGGCAACTCACTCCAGTTTTCTTGCCCGGAGAATCCCAGGGACGAGGAGCCTGGTGGGCTTCTGTCTATGGGGTCGCACAGAGTCGGACACAACTGAAGCGACTTGGCAGCAGTGGCAGTGGCAGCATGGTATACTCTTGCCTGGAAAACCCCATGGACGGAGGAGCCTGGTGGGCTGCAGTCCATGGGGTTGCGAAGAGTCGGACACGACTGAGCGACTTCACTTTCACTTTTCACTGTCATGCATTGGAGAAGGAAATGGCAACACACTCCAGTGTTCTTGCCCGGAGAATCCCAGGGACGGGGGAGCCTGATGGGCTGCCGTCTATGGGGTCGCACAGAGTCGGACACGACTGAAGCGACTTAGCAAGCAAGCAAGCAAGTCCTTATAAAACAGAGGCAGCACAGTCAGAGTCAGAGATGTGATAATAGAGATAAGAGGGGGTTTTCAAGATGGTACTCTCGTGCTGGCTTTGTAGATGGAGGATAGGGCCATGAGCAGAGGAATGCAGGTGACCTCTAAAAGTGGAGAAGGCAAAGAAGTATTGATTTATTCTCTCCTGGGGTAAGCAGTGTACCTTTAGAGGTCACCTGCATTTCTCCAAGCATGGACTTTATCAGTGTGTAAAGATTTGATAACAAAGATTCAGTGAAGCTCAGAGTATATTCTTTAGACCATGTTTCATTGACTTTTTTTTATTGTCTTAGAGTAAGAGTTGTAAGCACTGAAACAATGTCACCCATTTTAAAATTCATGTAAAAATATTTTGTGATACTTATTATTCAAAGCAATCCCTTACAGTTTTAGAGGAACTTAGACTTTTCTAAGCACTTACACATACATTATCTTATTTTGGTTCTAAAAAAATCAGTTATACAAAAGGAATGATTGATCTTATTTCATTTTAAATATAAGGAAACTGAGAATCAGGGTGTTTAATTTATCCATGGTCATGTACTAAGAATCAAATCTGGATCGGGCCAGGCCCTGACATGTTATCCTAGAAAGGAATTTGGTCATTAAGAGAATCTCCTATAAGTCAATAAGAAAGAGTGAGATAATCTTACAGAAAAAAAAAGGTTAAGATCTTTATCAGCCATCACAAAAAAGAAAATTCAGATTGTCAATAAGCCTGGAAAAAAGGTAGATAGCATTATCATGGCTTTAGTCTCTACGTTGTGTACAACTCTATGTGACCCTATGCACTGTAGCCCACCAGGCTCCTCTATCCATGGGATTTTCCAGGCAAGAATACTGAAAAGGGTTGCCATTTCCTCCTCCATGGGAATTTCCAAACCCAGGGATCCAACCTGGATCTCCTGCAGGTGGATTCTTTACCAGCTTAACCACCAGGGAAGCTCTGATAACATTATTAGGAAAATGCAACGTAAAAACACAAAGATATACCAATATTTACGCACTGAAGTAGATAAAGATAAAAATAACTGAATGAAGCTCTCCAGTGAGTTCTAAACTCATATATTGCTGGCCTGATCTGCAAATATAAACATATGCCTATACTATGACCCCAAAGTTGCACTCCAAAATGAATGTCCGGTTAAGTTCACAGCAGATATACGTGTGTGTGTGTGTGTGTGTGTGTTTAGTAATAACTGCAACAGTCCAATTTGTCACAAACAGTTAAAAAGACAAGAAGCTTGTGATATATTCATATACAACCATGTACTTCACAAATGTAATTTTTAAAAAAATTTATAGATTAATTTAATTTCACAGACCTAATAATGAGCAAGATAAACTGAAGATAAAAATACAATGCTGCATGATTTCATTTATATAAAATTAAAAAATAAGAAAGAATAGAGGGATTATATTTTTAGGGTATATTTGAGAGAAAGCATGTAGAATCCTATAGATGTTTCACATATTGTTGTGGGTACTAGTTTTATGAGTTTCTACAGGTATAAATATAATGAGAAGTACATTTAATATATGTGCACTTTATTTTACATCTTCTTATCTTATAGGGGAGCAAAATTTTCCACCCCAAACTGCGTCTCTTTGACATGAGGGTCAATTTAGGCTGATGACTATTACGGCCACCAAAACTCAGGATGCTCCTTTTACCTTCCCCCAATTGTCTAAAAGAACGTAGAGGATCTTTTCCAATAAGGGAGCTATCACCACAGAAACTATAGTACGAACTAGATGTGTAGACAGAAAGCAACCTAGCAAAGCTCATTTATTAAAACTCTTTTTAATTTATGTTTAGTGATAGGATAATTGCTTTATAATACTGTGTTAACTTCTGCTATACAACATGAATCAGCCGTAAGTATATATATATATCCCCTCCCTGTTGAGCCTCCCAGCTTCACCTCCTACCCCATCCTGCCCCGCTACACTGTCAGAGCACTGCACTGAGCTCCTGGTTTTGTACAGCAACTTCCCAGTAGCGATCTATTTTACATATGGTAATGTACACATTTCAATGCTATTCTCTCAATTCATCCCATCCTCTCCTTTCCCTGCTGTGTCCAAATTCCATTCTCTATGTCTGCATCTCTATTTCTGCCCTGCAAATAGGTTCACAGTGCCATTTTTCCAGATTCCATATATGTGTGTGTGTTAATATACGATATTTGTTTTTCTCTTTCTGACTTACTTCACTCTGCCAAACAGGATCTACGTTCATCTACCTCACTAGAACTGATTCAGATGTGTTCTAATTTACAGCTAATATTCCATTGTACATATGTATCACAACTTCTTTATCTATTCATCTCTATATCTCACCATCCCTGTTTGTCCCAGTAAACATTTGTTTATCAGTTGTTTGCTTTTCCAACTCTATGTAAATTGTCTTCCTCTCTTTGTCTCAAGTCACTACCTTCACACTGGTGAGATCCTCAGTTCTCCTGGGTCTCTCCTATGTGTGCATATTATAAACTTGTTTGATTTTTTTCTTGTTAATCTATCTCATGTCAATTTAATTATTAGACCAGCTGGAAGAACGTAGTAGTAGAAAATTTCTACCTCCCTGACAACATTGACATGTTTAAAAATTTGTATAAATTTGTTTTTAAAATGTGTAAAAATTAATGTGATATTTTAGGACAGCTTCTAACAGTAACACACTATATAAAGCAAAAATAATAAAGAAAAAAAGACAAATATTGTGCAAGATATTATCTTAAAACAAAGCACTGTAATTTATACTAAAGAGAAATAATAGATTATATACATGCAAACTCTTGAGAAAAAATGAACACAATTAAAAGGAATATCCAAAGTGAAACATTATTTAGACATTAAAAAAAATATGAAAGGAAAATCAATAGCAATGAAAGAAGTTAAAGAAACCTCCCAGAAATTTAATAATAAAATAGTCCAATTTCTTAATTTAAGAATTGAATACAAAAAGCATTAACTTCTGATTACTATGTGTGTCTGGATAGGTTAAAAAATGGAGAGGAGAAAGTTTCAAGGGGGAAAAAAAACCCAAATAATATAAAAAATTGTCTTTATAACAACTTTTTTTTTTTTTTTTTTTGCTGTTTTATTCCCCGTACCTAAAGGATGAGCCCAGCCTTTAGGTTTTGGGCTTCCCTGGTGGCTCAGATGGTAATGAATCTGCATGCAGTGTGGGAGACCTGGGTTTGATCCCTAGATTGGGAAGATTCCCCTGGAGAAGGGAACAGCTACCCACTTCTGCATTTTGGCCTGGAGAATTCCATGGACAGAGGAGCCTGGCAGGCTACAGTCCACGTGGTCACAAAGAGTTGGACAAGACTGAGCTACTTTCATTCACTCACCTGAACGGAAGTCTGACATAATAACTATCAAAAGTACTTGTTGAATAAAAAAGGGCTTTTCCAGGACTGAATTTGTAAAGTAGAAAGCTCCCACCAGTTTCTCACTTCAGAGGATGGTAAACCAAATTATTATAAATATTCATAACACTAAGAAGAAACAGTAGTAGGGTTTAGAAACCTCAGAGGTAAAATCAGTTTACAATCAAAGAATGTGTGCCTTTGATTTGCTCATCTACCTCTAAAACATCTACAGCCTCCACTGACATAGCTTAGTGCTTTAATGTATGGCATCCAAGCAGCTCCTGCCATGTATAAATAGTGAACCATTCATTCTAGATTTCCATAGTCAAGGTCCCAGAGTTGTCCAGGCATGATAAATTACAGAGCTAATAAAGGAATAAATGAGAAATTAGGTGCGTTATAAGAAGTAACATCTTACATACCCTAAATTTTGAAAATTTATTGTGTAGATTTGGGATGAGTGCCTTCAACATAAGAAAGTAGTTATGATTACAGGAAGCAAATAACATTGACAACACTTTCAAACAGAAGAGTATTCCTAAAGAACAATCTCATTCCTTTAAATAACCCTAATGGATTAGCTCCAGGAGCAAGTAGAAGAGAAATTTTACCCCTTTAAAATCTGCATCAACATGAAAACTTCCATATATCCTTTGTGTCATCTTTATAGCAGGATGGATGGAGAGAAATCACTGAGCTCCACATTTTAAAAAAATTTGGGGGGGGGGTGGATGTGTTCAACAAAGACTTTAAATGCTCAAAGCAGGAGATAGATACACTGTCAAAGTCATTACAGTGGCTGAGAAGACTTGACTTTGCTGACCACCATTGACAAACTTTCTCGTCTTTTGTTTTCCTCCAGTTTCACTACCTTCTTGGTCTTGTTTGAACATAGAAAGCATAAATCCCTTCCAGAATTTTACTGTATCTGCGAAGCCTTCCCTTGAATGTTGTTGTTTACTTGCTAAGTCCTGTTCACCTTTTTGTGACCCCATGGACTGTAGCACATCAGGCTCCTCCGTCCTCTACTACCTCCTGGAATTTGCTCAAATTAAATTCCATTGAAGCAGTGATGCTATCTAACCATCTCATCCTCTGTCAGCCCCTTCTCTTTTTGCCTTCTATCTTTGACTCTTCAATCCCTTGAATACCCATATGGAAAACTCCCTCACCTCCCAATAAGGCTTTGCTTTCAACCTTTATTTGGCCATTACATGTAGGAATTAGCCAAAGATTGGTTTGAAGGTTTCACTCTCAAGAGCTTTGCCTTGCTGATATTAATCATGGAGAATGGAAAGAGAACAGAATGAATATTAAAGTGTATTTGTCTCTCAAGATGATCTTTATCAAATTATCAGAAACAGCCAAACCTAGGAGAACTCAAAGAATTGGAAAAAAAAATTCCTTTCTCTTTGTCTTTTTGTATAAAATAAAGAGAAAAAAAAAGTAGACTGTCCAGGCAAAGACATAAAGGATTTAGGAGCCTAAAGGATTCATTATTCTGTCAGACCAGCTGCATCTTCACACCCAGGGTAAAGTCCGATAATAATAGAAATATTGCTGTACAAATTCAAAGAAAAACTCTTGCTAACAAAAGATACAATGATTTGTCCATAAATAGTAGTGCAATTAAAGTTAAGAAATGAGCTAAGAGGGACCTAGAGACTGTCAGACCTAGTGAAGTAAGTCAGAAAGAGAAAAACAAATAAATTTACAAATATCATATATGTAGAGTCTAAAAAAATGATGCAAATAAATCTATTTACAAAGCAGAAATAGAGACACAGACATAAAGAAGAAACACAGACTTTTGAACACGAATGAGGGGAAATGGGTGTGGGATGCATTGGGAGATTGGAACTGATATATATAAACTTTATGTATAAAATACATAAATAATGAGAATACTGTATAGCACAGGGAACTCTACTCAATGTTCTGCATTGACCTAAAAGGGAAGGAAATCCAAAAAAGAGGGGATATATGAATACATATAGCTGATTCACATTGTTGTATAGCTGAAATTAACAAGCATTGTGAAACAACTATACTCCAATAAATTTTTTTAAGTTTGTAAAAGATTAAGGGTGATAACAAGAAAGAGAAGAGATTATTTGTTTCCATTAATTTATACCCATTAATAGCAAATGGAAAAGGTTGTCCAGATAAACCTCTCAGAGGGATGAGCAAAATCTACCAACTTCTAATTCATCTATTTACTAGTTTGGGATGGATTACTTTCATCTGTATCTCAGGAAGAAAAATTCAGGCTGAATGTTGGGAATTAATGATATGAACCTTATTTGGGGAAAAGCAATTTAATATTGTTACAAACTCAGCATAAATTTCTTTTCAAAGAAAAATAAGGGATAAATTGTACTCTAACAGAAGTCACAGAACAGTTAAACCTGGTTTTAATCTGGGAGTGGGAACAAATGACAACTTTATGTCTTATATTTTGATTAGCTGTAAGTATATCATTCTTGCTCTCAAGTACAGAAACTGTCTATGTAGAATATATTTTAGGTACTCAATATATGTAAAGTGAATTACATTATTTTCCCACTGAAGAATGAAGATTTATTCACAAAAGGATTGGTATTTTTCTTTGACAGGTCTAGATGTCTCAGCTTCTAGCTCAAAATAGAAAATCTAGAAACAGTGATCCTTACATGCTCCAGCCAACATATCTTATTTTGCAGAATTCTTCTTAAACTTTGATATAACCTGCTACATTGTGGTTTTGAAAGATGACTCTGTCCTCTTGGCTTTTACAGTCCCAGATCAAATTCTGTCTGTGCAGTTAAAACATCTGTGCCCTTTGTTTCCAATCAACAATGAAGAATTCATTTATTTTCACCATAATGCCCAGTGACTCATTTGGCTTGCCATTCAAAGACGGGAGGTAGATACACTTTGTGCTCACAACTGTACTTAACCGAATAAATGTTTAATGGTGGATAGTGTTAGTTGTTTAGTTGTGTCCGACTCTTTGCAACCCCATGGACCGTAAGCCACCAGGCTCCTCTGTCCATGGGATTCTCCACACAAGAATACTGGAGTGGGTTGCCATTTCCTTCTCCATTAGTGGTGGATAAGGGTTATTATAATTATAAGTCCATCCCCTGAACTACAGTCATCAATTACAACTATCACAGGACATTTTCTAAATAACATACCTCCCTTGTGAAAGCCCTTCTGAAGTACTTCACCTGCATAATATATACCCAATTTGATTGCATTCCAGTTTTTTTTTTTAATCTATTTAGCTATATTTAGAAAGAATGGTAAAAAAGAAAGAAAAACATGCATAGGGAAAATCAAAAAAGAAAACTGAGGTAAGTGGATATGAATGGCAGAATTGTTTTATAAGCAGCCTTGAAAGAAAAAAAGGAAATTGAACAAAGCAAACTCAGGTAATGGTTGCAAAACCATGCTAATAAAAAACAGGGGACTGAGACATATTTAAGGGAGGCTGAGTAAATTAATTCATTTACTTATTCAGCCATTCATCCAGCAAATGCTTATTTTTCAATTATGAGACATGCATATAAAAATACTGAGGATAGATATATAAATCCAACTACTATAATCCTTAAACTCACAGAATGCTGTCCAGTTGGAAAACAGACATTAAGTTAATAATGCCAGAAGTAATAATACAAGTATGATTATCCAGGCCAAGCATTTCTGACATGCTATGTGAACCTGGAAATAAAGTCACTGTGGATGATGCTAACAGTGTTTGTGGAACACTAGCTGGGATCACTCTCCTGTATCCTTCCTGTGCAACTGTCCTGATGTTAAGAATGTCTGCCTTGAACATTCACATTTTTTCATTATCTCTTTGAACAACAGAAGGAAAAAGGCAAGAGCTATTTCAAAAAAACCGAACAACTACAAAAAAAAGTCATACTCAAAAATAGAGTTAAATTGTGTAGTTTATAGTCTTTACTACGCATAGACCAGTTCTGGTCATTTCAAAAGTTCTCAAAAATTTACCTTTAATCCTTTTTTCCACCAACTTACATTGATGAAATAAGCTGGAGAGTTTAATATTTAAATGTATTCAATTTCAAATATTCTGAGAATCAGGGATTTATCACAAAATTAAATTATGTTATGCATGGAAACAAAGCTGGATTAAATGAATTGGCAAAGCATAAAATAACACCTATTCTGATTTAAAGGTGCTATTCTGTCAGGGGCAGAGTTGTAACAAAGGGGGAACTTTCTAGGTCATGTAGGAATCCCACACGGAAAGCAGCATCCATTTTTAAATGACAACATGTTATTTGTGAAGCTGAGTCTTATGAAGGTCCTTATTTGGAAATCCTCGTATGTAAGTCGTTGGGTGTCTGGGAGGTATAACTTCTGTAACCTTTGTATCATGCTCAGATGGATCTAAAGTAGCCTGAAAGTGCTAAGAGAAGAGGATCTGACCAAATTACTCTTTTTCTCACTGCCAAACAGCACTAAAGAGTTGAGACTATTTGCAACTCAGAGATACTTAGGTAGCAGTTTCCTCCTAAATTACATTACAAAGAAGTTTATTGTGTTATGTTTTAGTCAAAGGATGGAAAGAGATAATAGGTATCAAAAACAGAAAGGACTGTTTAAATATTAGACATCATATTTTTCTGCAATTTTATGTGTTAAATGTAAAAAATAAAAAAAATCCGCCCTGTTGGGAGCTTCATGTTTCTTCACTACTGATACCCCTCCTCTTACTCCCATGGGAGGATACCTTCACTGAACACTTACTGTGTCACGTCACTACTGTTTGCCATATATTGATTCATAAAATACTTATAAAAATTCTAGAAAGTATATCCTGCTATTGTCCCCATTTTATAGATGAGGTACAAGGTTGTGCAAGTTGTACAAAGCCAACCTAAGTTTACACACCTGTACATTCTGGCTCCAGAATCTGCACTCTTAACTATCTCTTCACAACCATGCCTTTGCCACTTTTATGACCCTGCCTTACATATTTCCACTGCAACTTATTTTAAGTAAAACTTGTCAGATTTTGGTTTCAAATGCATATATCATATTCTCAAAGAATCCTTTGTTTTTTCTACTTCTACAAAAAACACTCCTATGTAGATACGAAGTCCCTCCTAGGTGCTATTAAAGAATTCAGAGTTAACAACACTCATCACACTGTTTCAATTACCTTTCCCCCTCTATCTTCCCCACTAACTTGAGATTCTTAAATGCAGACAGATTATATTCCCAAGAGTTAGTGGGATCTATTCATGAGTGTACAGAAGTACATGAACGTTATGTGAAGATGTTATTGCTCAGTCATTCAATCATGTCTGACTCTGCAACCCCATGGACTGCAGCACGTCAGGCTTCCCTGTCCTTCACTATCTCCCAGAGCTTGCTCAAACTCATGTCTATTGAGTCAGTGATGTCATCCAACCGTCTCATCCCGTCGTCACCTTCTCCTCCTGCCTTCAATCTTTCCCAGCATCAGGGTCTTTTCCAATAAGTCGGCTCCTTGCATCAGGTGGCCAAAGTACTGGAGCTTCAGCATCAGTCCTTCCAATGAATATTCAGGGTTTATCTGCTTAAGGATTGACTGGTTGGATTTCCCTGCAGTCCAAGGGACTCTTAAGAGCCTTCTCCAACACCACAGTTCAAAAGCATCAATTCTTTGGTGCTCAGCCTTCTTTATGGTCCAACTCTCACATCTGTACACGACTACTGGAAAAACCATAGCTTTGACTATATGGACCTTTGTTGGCAAAGTGATGTCTCTGTTTTTTAATACACTGTTTAGGTTTGTCGTAGCTTTTCTTCGAAGGAGCAATTATCTTTTAATTTCATGGCTGCAGTCACCATCTGCAGAGATTTTGGAGCCCAAGAAAATAAAGTCTCTCAGTGATGATTTGGTAAGAATTATTTTGGAAATTGTAAGTAGCATATAAGTATCATAGCTTATTATTTCTCTTCATCATAATAAATGTATCCTATAGCAATAAAGCATCTCAGAAATGATATAAAATGTTTTAAAAATGTTTCAGAAAAGGAAAAACACTGATTTATGTCCACTTCAAAGTGCTTTCACATTGGAAAAGGTGATACACTACTGGCATTTTACAAATTAAGAAGACAGAATGAAAAGAAAATCACTTGCATGATCAAAGTAAATTATAATATTCACTTTTTACATCAGGAAGACTTAACAATGGTTTCTCATCCAGACTTGCTAAGGAACAACTGAAGGAACCATGGAACTTCATGACTTAATTCTCTTTTATTCTATTGAAATCAAGAATGCTATAAATTGAAACTAAATTTCAGTGTATTCAGTAGAAGAACACATGACATAAAACACTCACAACATAGAACACAAGCTTCAAATGAGGATATTTCATGCAAAGAATGTCATAAAATATACGGCAGGAGTTTCAGACTAAGAACTTTGTGATAGTACAGCTCCGATTGCTTACTATTGTATTTCTAAAGGTGACCAATGGCCTAGTCAATGTTTGGATCCATGCAGTCCAGAGAGAAATGCCTGTGTTCTCAGAAGATTATGGAGGTATCCAAATGGAACTGATAAGATCGTTATTCCAATGACAAATGGATTAATAAGTAAAGTCTATATCTAAATTAATATTAAGAATCTAGAGGCCCTGAAGAGAAAATTAGTGTAAGAAAAAGTAGGTTTGTTTTTATTTTTTCATTAGGCAGTCTTAATATTAATCAACCTTTTTGCTTTAGGACACAGAGTATCCTAAAATGAATTACTGTTCAGCTTCTTCATCTTTACCAGGCAGGTTTTTATAGCCTCCTGATCTGATGCTTATGGAGATTGAAAGAGATAATGCATATCAAGTTGTACATCAGACATTATTAAAATGCATTCTAAGTAGTTTTGGTTCAGCTATTATTATAAACTGCATATCAATGATGGTGGTCCTACTTCTCAGAAAATTAAACTATCAATTATTTCATTTTCTAATAAGTAAATATATTGGTCAAGTTTCTCCAAACACATAGAACCAATGGAATGTGTATGTATATCATTGGGCTATATTAATATATAAACAATACAATATATACAACAAAATATATATGTTCCCAGGTGGCACTAGTGGTAAAGAACCCACCTGCCAGTGCAGGAGAGATAAGAGATGTGGGTTCCATCCCTGAGTTGGGAATATCACCTGGAGGAGGGCGTGGCAACCCACTCTAGTATTCTTGCCTGGAGAATCCTATAGACAGAAGGAGTCTGGCAGACTATAGTCCACAGGGTGGCAAAAACTTGGACATGACTGAAGTGACTTAGCACACACACAGGCATACAGTGAGAGAGAGAGAGACAAAGAAAGAAAAGAGAGAGAGTTTAATTTTATGGAACTGGTTAATACTGTTAGGATGCTGGCAAGTCACAAGATCTTCAAGGTGAGTTTGCAAGTTGGAGATGACCCAGGACAGCCAATGGTTTAGTTTCAATCTGAGTCCAAAGCCCTGAGGATCAGTCAAACCAATGTTTCAGGTTGACTCTAAAGGCAGGAAAACAGCCAATGTCTTATTGATTATCAGGGAAAAAGAACTCTCTCTTACTCTGGTGAAGGTCAACCTTTATGTCCTATACAGGCCTTCAATTGATTGGATGAGGACTACTCATATTAGGGAGGGTAGTCTGCTTAATTCAGTCTACAGATTTAAATGTTAGTCTCATCTAAAAGCTCTGTCACAAAAAAAAAAAAAAAACCCATAATGTTTGACCAAATATCTGAACACCCTATAGCACAGTAAAGGATGCCTATACCTAAAATTAGCCAACATAATAGATTTCCTGATCTTCTATAGGACTGTATCCAATATAATAAGTTTTCATTCATAGGAAGAATAAATCTATTTTAAAGTTACTCTAAAGACAAATATTTATATCATGAAAAATTTATCTATATTTATTTTTATGTATGTTTAGCTTTTCCTGATAATAAAACCACGATAAGCATAAACTAGAAAGGAGAAGAAACCTCCAATGCTGTTATTTCAAGAAACATATTTATTTTCAGGTTCTAGGAGTACTGATCCTCACAAATGGCAAATCATCTAACAAATAGACTTTCAGTTTTTAAAAGTCTATGGTTTACTATATTCAACTTCAGTAACAGAAGAGAATGTCTACCATTTACTGTGCCAAAACTTGTGCTAGGCTTTCCTGCAATATTATCTCAGATGATCTTCATTATTCCTCTAACCATTATCATGATCAGAAATGAGTCTGCCAGAATTCGAGCTCAGCATTAAGAAATCAAAAATATCTTGGCTCTCTATGCTACATCTAGCTCCCTTAACTGTAATAAATTATCATTTCATTTTCACTGATTATGAATTGCATAAATTATAAAACATGGTTAACTTTACAGAATTGCTTAATCAATTCTATTTATTTGGATACACGATGCAAAAACTATGATAGTTACCTAAGACAAAGTTGTAACTAGTCTCAGCAGGTGATTAAATCTGGAGTTATTTTATAACTGATTCTCATTGATAATCTTTGTATCATCTAATAATCCAATAACAATAGAATTTTAGCTATTCATTGTAAAATAAAATTTTGTTTCTTAACAAACTGCTTTAATATGGATTAGGCTAAAATCAAAGTACCAAGTTGAGACAGGCCATGCAGGAAAGCATGACTATTTGCAAAATGTACATTCTCAATTTTAACAGGGGTTTAAACTTTTAATAACATTAGTACTTTCCCTAAAATTGACTTGGTGCCTAGGGTGAAGCTACCCCGGTAACTGAGAGAAGTGAATTGGATAAAAGGTCTAGGGCTATGTATTTTATAGTTTAATGAAAGAATTGCATATTTCTGGATAGCACTGATAAAAGTAAAAATTACAAAGTAAAACTTTTGTTATTCATTCACTGTCTCATACACCAACACAGATATCAAAAGAAGAGAATTGTTCTCATTTTTCAAGTAAAAAATAGGTCAGGGATTTAATGCCTTGACCAAAATAACAGAGAATGAAGAAGAGCCTTAAAGTTTCTAATGGAAGAGACAGTAAATTATCTGTGAGAATAACACTGAACATCTAAAATTGCCGAGCACCATCCTACCTATTGGAAAAAAAGAAATTAATGAGACAAATTGCTTAACTTCACAAAGTTTATATTTTGGTGAGGAAGGTGGGAAATAAAGAAGAAAATATGTAAAAATCTATTACACTTTGGAAAGTGATGTATACTATGAAACGAAGTAGCAAAACAGATTGGAGTGTAATGAGAAAAGTGCTTGCACTTTAATTAGGTCACAAATGAAAGCTGAATGTTATTCAAATGAAGTGAAGGGACAAGGTTATGCAAAGACCTAGAGCCAGTCTTTTAGGCCAAGGCTCTGTTGGAAATGAGCCTGCAATGTTCTAGGAAGCAAGAAAACCCGTGCGGCCAAACCAGAATGAGTAAAAAGATTGATACATATGAAGTGAAAGGAAGAGGCAGTAGTCTGATCACACCTGGTCTTGCTGGACTTTGGATGATATGGGAAGAGAGTTGACATATTATGATTTCAGTAGTTGAAGCATTGCTCTGTATAGTGTGAAGAAGAGATGAGTGACAGTTACCAGTAAAGTTGGTAAATTTAATGGTAATGAGAAGTGATCAGATTTAGAATGTATTTTCAAGACAGAAGCAATAAGGCCCATGGATAAAATGGATGTAAGGAGAGAGGGAAAGAAAGGAATCAAGGTTCCTAGCATGACCAACTCAGTGGATGATATTACCATAATACAGAACAATATTTTCAGTCTTTTTTTTTTTTGGTTCAGCTACCAGTTCTATTTTAGAAATTTTATCATATAGTTCATAAGTTTTTACATACTTTTATACATGTATATTTAATTAATGGTAATTTGTTAACATGCAGACATTAAGACGGAGAAGGCAATGGCACCCCACTCCAGTACTCTTGCCTGGAAAATCCCTTGGACGGAAGGACCTGGTAGGCTGCAGTCCATGGGGTCGCGAAGAGTCGGACACGACTGAGCGATTTCACTTTCACTTTTCAGTTTCATGCATTGGAGAAGGAAATGGCAACCCACTCCAGTGTTCTTGCCTGGAGAATCCCAGGGACAGGGGAGCCTGGTAGGCTGCCGTCTATGGAGTTGCACAGAGTGGGACACGACTGAAGTGACTTAGCAGCAGCAGCAGCAGCAGAGATTAAGAACCAAAGTCCTCATTTGCTTAAACTTGTTCAGGAATATGGGAAATACTGTATTCACTGCAGTTGTAGATGATAGGAAGTCACAGACACAAGGCAATAATGAACCAAAAAATGTACTTGCTGAGCCTGCTAATTTATAGACAGAGTCCTGTAGTGACTCTATCTATAGAGAATGTAGTGAATGTAGTGACACGACATTCTATTTTTGTTTTGAAGACAGGACCAATCACTCAGACCAACAGAATGACTCCTTTTCCACAACTCTGGTTAGCAGCATGTATGTGGAATATCATGCCATGACTATCTTCTGCTAGGTCATCCAAAGTCACCTAGCTAAAGCTTAAAATAACAAGAAACAACATTCCTTAAGTGAAATATTAGGTGGCAGTGGCCACTCATCTCTACTCCTCAGCTTCCAGACATGGGTAATGTAGCTGCAGAAGAGACTAAACTCTGTATTATCTGCACATATAAGGTGCATACCATGCCCTCTTGGACTATGCTCCTATCTTGTGTAGCATTTTCTTCCAGTTGGTATTTAACAGAAATTTTAGAAGGCCATTCCACCAGTTCATCATTACACGTTTTTCTGAATTCAGTTCATTCAGTCACTCAGTCATGTCTAACTCTTTATGACCACATGGACTGCAGCACGCCAGGCCTCCCTGTCCATCACCAACTCCCGGAGTTTACCCAAACTCATGTCCATTGAGTCGGTGATGCCATCCAGCCATCTCCTCCTCTGTTGTCCCCTTCTCCTCCTGCCTTCAATCTTTCCCAGCATCAGGGTCTTTTCAAATGAGTCAGCTCTTCACATCAGGTGGCCAAAGTATTGGAGTTTCAGCTTTAGCATCAGTCCTTCCAATGAATATTCAGGACTGATTTCCTTTAGGATTGACTGGTTTGATCTCCCTGCAGTCCAAGAGACTCTCACATGTCTTCTCTAACACCACAGTTCAAAATCATCAGTTCTTCAGTGCTCAGCTTTCTTTATAGTCCAACTCTCACATCCATACATGACTACTAGAAAAACCATAGCTTTGAATAGATGGACCTTTGTTGATAAAGTAATATCTCTGCTTTTTAATATGATGTCTAGGTTGGTCATAGCTTTTCTTCCAAGGAGCAAGAGTCTTTTAATTTCATGGCTTGCAATCACCATTTGCAGTGATTTTGGAGCCCAAAAAAATAAAGTCTGACACTATTTCCACTGTTTCCCCATCTACTTCCCATGAAGTGATGGGACCAGATCCATGATCTTTGTTTTCTGAATGTTGAGCTTTAAGCCAACTTTTTCACTCTCCTCTTTCACTTTATCAAGAGGCTCTTTAGTTCTTCATTTACTGACATAAGGGTGGTGTCATCTGCCTATCTGAGATTATTGATATTCCTCCTGGAAATCTTGATTCCAGTTTGTGTTCATCCAGCCCATCATTTCTCATGATGTACTCTGCATACAAGTTAAATAAGCAGGGTGACAATATACAGCCTTGACATACTCCTTTCCTAATTTGGAACCAGTCTGTTGTTACATGTCTAGTCCTAACTGTTGCTTCTTGACCTGTACACAGATTTCTCAGGAGGCAGGTCAGGTGGTCTGGTATTCCCATCTCTTGAAAAATTTTCCAATTTGTTGTGATCTACACGGTCAAAGGCTTTGGCATAGTCAATTAAGCAGAAATAGATGTTTTCCTGGAACTCTTGCTTTTTGATGATTCAATGGATGTTGGCAATTTGATCTCTGGTTCCTCTGCCTTTTCTCAATCCACCTTGAACATCTCCAAGTTCACGTACTGTCGAAGCCTGGCTTGGAAGATTTTGAGCATTACTTTGCTAGCATGTGAGATGAGTCCAATTGTGTGGTAGTTTGAACATTCTTTTGCATTGCCTTTCTTTGGGATTGGATTGAAAACTGACCTTTTCCAGTCCTGTGGCCACTGCTGAGTTTTCCAAATTTGCTGGCATTTTGAGTGCAGCACTCTCACAGAATCATCTTTTAGGATTTGCAATAGCTCAACTGGAATTCCATCACCTCCACTAGCTTTGTTCCTAGTGATGCTTCCTAAGGCCCACTTCACTTCGCATTCCAAGATGTCTGACTCTAGGTGAGTGATCACACCATCATGGTTATCTTGGTCATGAAGATCTTTTTTGTATAGTTCTTCTCTGTATTCTTGCCACCTCTTCTCAATATCTTCTGCTTCTGTTAGGTCCATACCATTTCTGTCCTTTATTGTGCTTTTTTTTGCATGAAATTTTCCCTTTGTTATCTCTAATTTTCTTGAAGAGATCTCTAGTCTTTCCCATTTTTTTGTTTTCCTCTAATTTTTTGCATTGACCACTGAAGAAGGCTTTCTTATCTCTCCTTGTTATTCTTTGGAACTCTGCATTCAAATAGGTATATCTTTCCTTTTTCCTTTGCTTTTTCTGAATGAGGAGGAATAAATGACAACTGCAGCCATTTCCAAGCGCTTGAACCAACTTACTAAATTTCATGTTGATTCAGTCTTATCACATTATTTTGATTCGGTTCTCCTTATGCTTTCTTGATTTCCTTTATTGTTATGTTTCAATATCTTTAGAATTCATTCTTCTATATGTTCCCCAATCTCCTTCATATTCAAACTGTTAAAGTCTGATAACTCTTTCATTATTAGTCTAGGTCCTATTAAAAAAGGCCTTCCATTTCTGATCTATGTTGGATTCAGCTCTCTAAGGGCTTGGTAATGATAGGAATAAGTAGAAATATGTCTCTTTTGCAAAGAAAGTTCACCTTGTCTGTATTTTCCTAAATGCCCCCTTTCATTTCTCATAGCTAGCTCCTTTTCCACAATTGCTGTACTTTTAATGAGAGATCTGGCAATTCTGAGAACTTGTTTCTATAACCTTGAAACACATTCAAGCCTTGGGACTGACAGGTCACATCTACTTTGTACCTATATGCAATAAAGAATTTTTTAAAACCTGCTGTAGAGACTTTCTGATTTTCCTCTTGTGCCTTGAGTTGGGCAGTAATTTTCTTTAAACTTCATCATTTCCTTTATATATGTTTTCTATTTTTGATAGAAACAGAGTCAATGCCACATTTCTCTTAAATGGCCATTGTCATACTGTCCTGGTGCCATAGACACTTTATTTTCTAGCAGCTTGCCCTCTATTCACTTCACTTTTTATCCAACTGCAGGGAAAACATAAGTAATCACAATGCCACTGAAAGCCATCCATTACCAACAACTCAGTTAATCTATTATGAAAGATATACATCAAATATATGATCAGACCAATCCCAGATTTTTATTTTCAGGGTCTGTTTTCCCAGATCAATTCCTGGTACCAGTGACTATGTTCCTGCTGAAAAACAGATGCCCAGTCAAAAGAGATGGAGTAGAACTTCATGAAGAGATTAAATAAAGTTATGTGGATGCTTTACCAACTGAGCTATGAGGGAAGCCCTTCACTTCAGAACTTCATGAAGAGACTAAATACAGTTACTTAACGGGGTTAGATACCGAGTTAGAGTGATACTGAAGCATCCTGAAGCTAGCAGTGGTGGGGAGTAGCTGCCATCACTAAGTCTGAAGAGAGAATCTCAAGAAGGAGGTATTAGCCAAACCTTGTAATAAAGCTTTAACTGGAGATAAGAACAAGCCATCAGAGTGGCACTTGGCAAAGGGACTCTTCTGAGGTCAGAACCAGGGACGTCAATTTCTCTTGCTTCTCTTTTACCTTCCAGTCTCTTGCTAGTGTCTCCTACCAGCTAACGCCTACACAGAAGGCAAATTCAGGGAACCCCAGGTGATATATTCCATAGAATCAGAAAAAGGTAGAGAAACATGGGGAAAGGGTCTAAAATGTCATACAGTTTAACTGTAGCATCATCACCTTTCCCTACAGGGCTTACAGTTGTCCACCTGGCAATATTTACCAACCAAAAGAATGTGGCACCTACAAATTTTATGTTCAGATATATTGAACCAAACCTACCACTCGTCATTTGTTCTCAAACTCTTAAAGTTTAGGTACCGCTGCCTAGATACTGCTTAGCTGATCTGCAGTTTCACATGCAATCTTTATAAGCTGTTTTGCAGAACAATAAGCAAAGTTTAAAACCATTTGAAAGGGACACTGTTTTGTTCTTTTTTTCTTGAAAAGCAAATAGGCCAGTTGAACACTCAAACTGCATCAATTCACTGAAATGCCAGGGCTGTGACATAAAGTACAGCATAGGTAGCAAATTGGAAATGAACTGTCAGTGGTAACACTCTGCACAGTCTCTTACTACATCAGACTCTTCATTTGCTACTGGGGATATAACGGTATCATAATGAAAAAAAGAAGACTTTAGAGGATAAAACACCTTTCCAAATACATTCTTAAATCTATTATAGATCTGGATAACTTGGTAGGAAATTTTTAACATTACTCTCAGAAGACAACCTTTATAAAGAGCCAGTAATCCAGTAATGTAAATATCAATCCATAATTATTCATCATCTACTGTATGCCTAGCACTGTTCTAATCTATTATTTAATATACAGAGCTATTGCATACCTCACTTAAGAAGAGCTTTTAATGACCTTGAAAATAGTGAGGAAAGACACTGACTTCTGAATCAGTCAAAATTCTATTTGCAAATAATAGGTCCTGCACTGACTAGTTTAATCATAAACAGACTTTATTAAGAAGATGTTGGGTAGCTTAGTTATTTTTGTAAGGTCAAGGTTCAGTTTATGAGTTATACAGTCAAGGAAATTTCTTAACTACACCAAGGAAATGTTGTACCAAAGATCATCCCCAGTCAGTCAGGGTGGAGGCACAGCAGCTGATATGGGGCACTGAGTATGCAAATGGCTTTGACTTTATGTCCAGACCTGAATGTCCTTGTCACAGTTCTCAATGGAGTAATATATTGATTGAAACTCCTGCTTCTTTATATTGTTTTCCAAGAAGACAAGATAAATAGGAAATGCAGAAATAACTGTAAAGTCAAACCACTCAAAAATCAAAATTGCAGAATTCACCTTAAGGGAGAGGAGTATTTAGATGTGTATAGTGATTTTGGAGGTGTAAGAAGCTTAGAAACTTCACTTCCTTTCTCCTCTATGAATAACAGTTTACGGTCAAAGTGTAAATTGCTATCTTGCAGCCTTTGGGAACAGATTAAAAGTTTCACAAGTCATCTAGCTCAATGGTTGGACTTAGCAGTGAAAAACAAAATTAGCATAAGCAGTGGTTGCTAATAAACTGGTATTTAGGAAGCGATATAGAAGATCAGGAGTGCTGCTCAACTGGAGTTATTATTAAAATGAAGATTCTGATATAAGAGATCTGGGGTGGGACCTGAGATGTGCATTTCTAACCAGTTCCCAGGTAATGGCTATGCTGCCAGTTCCAACCCAAACATCGAGTAGCATATTTTTAAAGACTATATTACTAAGAGAGAATAATAGATATTCTAGCAGAAAAACACTCAGTGGTTAAGTAAGTTTGGAAAATTCTGCCTTAAATGCCATCAAACAATTTTCTTCCTTATAAATTTCTCAGAGCCTTTTAATAGCTAAAACACAGAAAGACAGCCCGAGGCATGGTAAGAAGGGAGGGTGAAGGGAGGTATGGAATGTGCATCCATAATTTTGTCTTTTCAAATTTATTGTACTCAACCACTTTCTAGATATGCTTGGAAAATTGATATTTGGCTTCATAATATTATAGATTAATAATCTGAATTTTCACCATTGTGCCATTTATTGGATTGGGTTTATGTTATTGGTAATTAGTAAAAGGGATTTTAAAAAATATCACTCTTCAGTAAACAAATGTAATGTGTAACTCTTTTATTTTTTAGATGAGTATCATATCTCAGGAGGGGAAAATATACAACCATAATTCATGACTACAGCATCTAGTGACAGAAATCCAAAGAAAGATATAAAATGTCTAAAAGTAGTTACATATCATTAATATGGATAATCTGCAAGATCCATCTATATAGAGGAGTTTGAAAGCCTCTCATGATAACAAAGTTTACCACCTTCTTTCAGGTTGTTTTAAATTCATTTTTTTCCTCTCACTATTTATTTGTTCATGAATGCTTTTGAATACTTTTATGCTCTGGTATTCTGCTAGGTATAGGGAAAAGAGAATGTATTAAGCAATGATGACAAAGAAAAGGATCTTTGAAGAAAGTTCAAAGAAAAATTTTCAGATCTAAACAGAAAGAGAAAAAATGTGTATAAAAACTATTGAGAGCATCTAAAATTGGTTTACAATGTCAAATAGTTCCACCAGTATATAATTGGAGTCCCAGAAGATAGGAGCAGTATAGGTTAGAAAAATATTTGGAACATCAATGACGCAACATAAATTCCAGCATAAGATTGTTACATTAAATTGGGAGTATTTGAAGCAGGGGAAATGTTCTAATTGGCAGCCTTTGGGTGGCCACACAAAAGCAAGGAAGTGATTTGGGGATTTCAAAAAAGGAAAGATTGTTTACCATTGGGGACCAAGGGTTTTGTGAAGGTAAAAAGAGTCCATCAGGTGCTTTTTAAGGTTAATCTATCATAATGGTCCTTTCTGTAAAGTGGTAAGCTGTCTGCCTGGCAGTTTCTCAGTATGAATTAATGGAAAGTAGATAGAGGAGGGGATGATTAAAAAAAAAAAAAAAAACCTCTAAAAATCAAAAGCCTTGGGCTCTGTCTTGGTTTTTGTATTATCCAGGTTTTCCAAAGCAATAGAACCAGTAAGATGGATACATTAGATTTATCATAAGAATTGTCTCATATGATTAAGGAGGCTAATAAGTTCGAAGACTTGCAGGATAAGCTGGCAAGCTGGACCCAGGAAAGCCAAGGGCATAGTTCTAGTCTAAAGGTCAGCAAGCTCGAGACCAGTGAAGAGACAGTGTTTCAGTGTTAGTGTGAAGGCAGGAAAGTGTCACTGTCCAATTTGAAAGTAGTGGGCAGGAGGAATTCTCCCTTACTAGGAGGAGAGCCAGCTCTTGTGTTCTATTTAGCCTTCAGTAGATTGGACGTGACCCACCCACTTAAGGAAGGACAATCTTCTTTATAGGATCTACAGATTTAAATGATAATCGCATCTAAAAAACTCTCACAGATATATGTAGGGTAATGTTTGACCAACTATCTGGGTTCCTCAGGACAAAGATACGGTTAACATAAAATTAACCATCATAGTTTTCATATTCACTAGTGCAACTCTGGGCAAACATTGTATATACTTTGGCCTAAATTTTCTAGTCTGTGTAACAAAAAAGATGGAATAAACTGTCATGATGTTTTTTTCTTTCCTTCAAATTACATTTTTATGATGTCAAAAGACTGAGATCTCAGGTAATTTAAAGGGAGCTGAGCAAAAATCACCGACAAAATTATTTTGCCATGTTTCCCCCAGCCCTAATGTTGAAACATTATACAAATCTAGCCTATCCAGTTATGTACAATACTTTCATATATTCCTTCTCTTCTCTCCTATTATATCAAAAGAGTGAGAGTTTCATGACATAGATTATAAACTCTAGATCAGAAGAAACAGCGGAGGCCGTAGTTGATTAGAAACTTCTCCAAAGTAAAAAATATTTAGTGCAGAATACATTCCACTTTGTAACATCCTAAGCAAGTCTAGGCAGGTTAACAATTTTATTAACTGTTTAAGGCATTGAGTTCTCTCTCAGTTGATCCTCTCTGATCTGTTAAATAATAATGTCCTAAGTCGCTTCAATAGTGCCTGATTCTTTGAGACCCTATGGACAGTAGCCTGCCAGGCTCCTCTGTCCATGGGATTCTCCAGGGAAGAATACTGGAGTGTGTTGCCATGCCCTCCTCCAGGGGATTTTCCTGACCCAGAGACTGAACCCATGTCTCTTATATCTTGTGCATTGGCAGGAGCATTCTTTACCACCAGTGCCACCTAGGAAGCCCTAAATAATAATAATAATAATTTGCCTTCCTTTGTTAGTTTTACTTTGATCTTTTTATTTTGTTGATCTTCTCATCTTCTCTGTGTTAACCTACAGGAGTTTTATTGTTCTTTATTCTGTTTCATTCATTTGTAAACAATATTGCTGTTCTATATGATATATAAGCACCAAACAAAATATAATTATAAATGTTTCAATTCATATATTGAAAACTTTGAATATAGAAATGTAGCTTCACATATTTTTCTCTAGTAGTACTTATTTTTGAATAAATGTGAATGTCTATAATTTTAAAAGATATTATTTCTTATCAATGGTAGCAAAGTCTTAAAAAAATTTTAATGTAACAGGGTGATAGCGTTGATTATGGCTGCTTTCCAGTCCAAATGGTGACCCAAAGTGGAAAACAGGGATATTTACTCACTAAAAGTACTAGGAGGAAATAAGTCATTAAAGTATTTATTCTAATCCACATTAGACTTTACAAGTCTCCAGAAAAAAAAAAAAATGTATGCAATCAACAGGCCCAAGTTAGCAGAACTGGTGGATATAATAAATTTTATTAAAAAAATGAAAATACCACTAATTGAAATAAAAAAGAAGAGTTTACACCTTTGAAAAACAAGCCCATGGGTACATTTCCTCATTTCAGCTTAATCAGTTTTGACTACTTTAATTTTGGCCTAAGAGGATCATTGCTTGTGTGTTCATGCTTGGTTATTTATGAGATAATTAGGTTCAGCTTGGAGCATGTAAAGCAATAAATGCCTCCCAAAGCTCAAATCAAAATTTGCCTTCTGCAGGTTAGCTGCTTTTGGGCTCAGAGGTTTCAATATGAAATTCTTAATTTCTCTTATATATTTTAATAACTTTCTCAGCTCAACTGCTTATATGTTTTGCAATTTAAAATACTTCACAGAGAAATAAATGAGAGTGACTATATAAGGATATGACACTGATCTGAAAAGCTACATTTTGGATTTTTGCTTTCAATCTACCACCTAAGAACATGTCCTACATCAAAATCAATGGCATTCAGATCAGTTAATTCTCCTAATACACTGAAAGCACTTAGTATCATCATTTCCTATCCTCACTGTCCATCCTTTCTGGCAGAGGGGAATCTGAGATTGAATAATTGTGAGATGTTATTGAAACTGGAATTCATTTACTCATTTACTTAATATTTATTGAGTACCTTCTATAAGCCAGGCTGTCAAAGAAACAGATTAATATACATTATTTCATGATAGTTCTAGGGTAGTACTTTCAAAATGTGTACATGGGTCACCTATGGATCTTGTTAAATGCAGATATTGAATCTATAGATCTGGGTGTGGATTGCTATTCTGTTTTACTTACTGAGTCTCAAATGATGACAATGCAAGATTCTACAGAAGTGAGACAAAACAATAAAAATAAATTATGTATAAACTGTAGTGTTTTAATAGAAACATTTTATGGAGAATAATAAATTGGGAAATTGCAACAGAGGTTTGGAGAAAGGAGACAGAATTTTAAACAGAGTACTTGGGAATGGCTTAGAAAGCAAGGTGACATTTGAGTAAAACCTGAAGGAAATATGGGAGCAATGCAAGTAGCTATTCAGGGAAAGCAAGATATAGGTGGAGAAAATTTTAAGGCATTTGACTTGGGGAATGGCAAGGAAGTCTGTGTCACTCATAATGATTGAGCACGAAGAAAAATAGTTGAAGAGGTCCAAGTGTTAAACGGAGACAGATTCTGTAGGTCTTTAAGACTGGATTTTATTTTGAATGAAATGGAAGCATTTAATTATGATTTATAATTTAAGGGAATCACCTGGGCTGCTCAGTCAAGAGTAAACCAAAGGAGTCAATGGAAAAGCAATGAGGACAATTAGGTAGCCACTCTATATTAACACAAGGAAATAATACAAGCTTCAGCAGGATGGTTCAGTGCAGGGAAGAGAAATGCTCACTAGTCACATTCTTGATATATTTTGATAACACAGAAGACAATTTTTATGGACTGGATATGGCAATTAAGAAAGAGAAGTGAAAAATAATTCCAAGTATTAACTGGAAGAATGGAATTGTTACAGAAATGATAAGGCTGATTGTGAAGTAGGTTTGAAGGGGATATGTGTTAAGTTTGAGAGGATTGTTAATAAATTAAGGTCATGAGTAATCACTTGGATATATTTATCTAGAGTTGAGTCTAGATAGATGATATATACATCTACAGGTATTAAATACAGGTGACTTTAAAAAATATGGGGATTTCCCTGGAAGTCCAATAGTTAAAACTTCACCTTCCACTGAAGGGGATGTGGGTTCAATCCCTGGTCAGGGGCTAAGATCCCACACGCCTCTTGGTCAAACAACCAAAACACAAAACAGAAACAATATTGTAACAAATTCAACAAAGATTTTTTTAAATGGTTCACATAAAAAAAAGTTTTAATGAGATTATGTAACATAATAGTAGAGTTAGCATAGGTTGAAAAGAAAAGGATTCATAAAAAAAACTGGAAATAGAACTGCCTTATGATCCAGCAATCCCACTGCTGGGCATACACACCGAGGAAACCAGAATTGAAAGGGACACGTGTACCCCAATGTTCATCGCAGTACTGTTTATAATAGCCAGGACATGGAAGCAACCTAGATGTTCATCAGCAGATGAATGGATAAGAAAGCGGTGGTACATATACACAATGGAGTATTACTCAGCCATTAAAAAGAATACATTTGAATCAGTTCTAATGAGGTGGATGAAACTGGAGCCTATTATACAGAGTGAAGTAAGCCAGAAAGAAAAATACTAATACAATATACTAACACATATATATGGAATTTAGAAAGATGGTAACAATAACCCTGTATACAAGACAGCAAAAGAGACACTGATGTATAGAACAGTCTTTTGGACTCTGTGGGAGAGGTAGAGGGTGGGATGATTTGGGAGAATGGCATTGAAACATGTATAATATCATACATGAAACGAGTTGCCAGTCCAGGTTTGATGCACGATACTGGATGCTTGGGGCTGGTGCACTGGGACGACCCAGAAGGATGGTATGGGGAGGGGGGAGGGTTCAGGATGGGGAACACATGTATACCTGTGGTGGATTCATTTTGATATATGGCAAAACCAATACAATATTATAAAGTTAGAAAATAAAATAAAATTAAGAAAAAAAATAAGTGCCAGGAAACTTTCATTTGTAAAAACCCAAGATATGAAGACAGGGCTTCCCTGGTGTCTCAGACGGTAAAGAATCTGCTTACAGTGTGGGAGACCTGGGTTGGATCCCTAGATTGGGAAGATCCTCTGGAGAAGGGAATGGCCACCCACTCCAGTATTATTGGAGCTTCCCTGGTGGCTCAGATGGTAAAGAACCTGCTTGCAATGCAGGAGACCCCGTTTTGATCCCTGGGTCATAAAGATGACCTGGAGAAGGGAAAGGCAACCCCTCCAGTTGCCTGGAGAATTCAATGGCCAGAGGACCCTGCTGAGTACAGACCATGGGGTCGCAAAGAATCAGACACAACTGAACGACTAACACACACACACAAGATATGAAGATAAATCAAACGAGAATCAGAAGGGTTTGTTAGACTCAGGAGAAAAACCAAAACCAAACAAAACATGAAAGGATCTTGCTGGGTCAAAGAAAGACATCTGAAGGAGGAAGGATGGCTTACCTGAGTCATTTTTCTGGTGATGGTCTAAGTATAGCCTAGGTTGAGAAATCACAATTGTAATTAACAATAGGGAGGACACTGGGTTCCTGGACAACTGTCAGCATAAGTGAATCACAGCCTGATTAATTAAGAGGGACATAATATGAAGTGGAAGGAAGGAATTTTCAATATATATCACCTATCAATCTATAATACAGATTACAGACAAATTTTAGGACAAATGTTAAAAAGAAAAGCAAAAGCAAAAGGTAGGGTTTGCATGGAGGGTGATTTGTTTTGCCTCAGATGGAAATTATAATAGTTTCTTTATGCTGCTGAGAAAGATCAAAGAGAAAAGATAAACTTGATGATGCAGGAAAGCGAGAGGAAACACAGGATCCAAGTTCTTTAGTAGGAATGAGGGGATAGGACTAGGGCATGAGTGAAGGGATTGACTGCCAATGGCACTGATCATTCACTATTAAAGCAGGACAGTAGGCACGTAGAAGAAGGAAGAAGTCAATCACTAGAAAAATATAGTATGGTGTCCAGCTAGTAGTATGGACTGTTCCATTTTAATATTACTTTGACATGATCTGAAACTCTAAATGCAGAATTCCCTGGAAATATAACCTTGAGTTTCCTAAAGTTCAAAGGGCCTACTTCACAGCTCTAGGAATAAACTCAGATGTTAAAATACTGCTAGCCACATTTGATAGGAGCCTTGAAAAGTTAAGAGTTTTCAACTAAGTGATAATAACAGTGGAGAGAGAAGGAAGATGTCTTAACCTGACCTACTTGAGAGCACTGAGGTCAGTTTATCATTTCAATCATTCCAAAGGCAGTGAAACAAGAGTGCTAGAAAGATAAAAAACTAGCAGCATGTCCTCTCCTCCTGGAAACTTCTAAGGGCAAATTTACTGATGCTAATTCAAAATGTAAGGCAAAGAGAAGATGAAGCCAGACAAGACGACCACCCTTCGTGTCCTTTAGAAGGACTTGCCTGTGTAAAAAAGTCAATCAATCCATCAATAAATCCAAACACATGGATGGAGGAAACTAAAGACGTTTCTGTTTCTTTGTGATATTTTTAACCTACACAAATCTACCTACTGGTAAACATGACTCAACATCTTACAATCTATCAACTAAATTATCACCTCTTTCATCTAAAGTCTTATGTTTTCTTTTTCTTTTTTTCAAATTTTATTTTATTTTTAAACTTTACATAATTGTATTAGTTTTGCCAAATATCAAAATGAATCCGCCACAGGTATACATGTGTTCCCCATCCTGAACCCTCCTCCCTCCTCCCTCCCCATACCATCCCTCTGGGTCGTCCCAGTGCACTAGCCCCAAGCATCCAGTATCGTGCATCGAACCTGGACTGGCAACTCGTTTCTTACATGATATTTTACATGTTTCAATGCCATTCTCCCAAATCTTCCCACCCCCTCCCTCTGCAACAGAGTCCATAAGACTGTTCTATACATCAGTGTCTCTTTTGCTGTCTCATATACAGGGTTATTGTTACCATCTTTCTAAATTCCATATATATGCGTTAGTATACTGTATTGGTGTTTTTCCTTCTGGCTTACTTCACTCTGTATAATAGGCTCCAGTTTCATCCACCTCATTAGAACTGATTCAAATGTATTCTTTTTCATGGCTGAGTAATACTCCATTGTGTATATGTACCACTGCTTTCTTATCCATTCATCTGCTGATGGACATCTAGGTTGCTTCCATGTCCTGGCTATTATAAACAGTGTTGCGATGAACATTGGGGTACACGTGTCTCTTTCCCTTCTGGTTTCCTCAGTGTGTATGCCCAGCAGTGGGATTGCTGGATCATAAGGCAGTTCTATTTCCAGTTTTTTAAGGAATCTCCACACTGTTCTCCATAGTGGCTGTACTAGTTTGCATTCCCACCAACAGTGTAAGAGTGTTCCCTTTTCTCCACACCCTCTCCAGCATTTATTATTTGTAGACTTTTGGATCTCAGCCATTCTGACTGGTGTGAAATGGTACCTCATAGTGGTTTTGATTTGCATTTCTCTGATAATGAGTGATGTTGAGCATCATTTCATGTGTTTGTTAGCCATCTGTATGTCTTCTTTGGAGAAATGTCTAAAAGTCAAATAAATAACCTAACTCTACACCTAAAGCAACTAGAAAAGGAAGAAATGAAGAACCCCAGGGTTAGTAGAAGGAAAGAAATCTTAAAAATTAGAGCAGAAATAAATGCAAAAGAAACAAAAGAGACCATAGCAAAAATCAACAAAACCAAAAGCTGGTTCTTTGAAAGGATAAATAAAATTGACAAACCATTAGCCAGACTCATCAAGAAACAAAGGGAGAAAAATCAAATCAATAAAATTAGAAACGAAAATGGAGAGATCACAACAGACAACACAGAAATACAAAGGATCATAAGAGACTACTATCAACAATTATATGCCAATAAAATGGACAACGCGGAAGAAATGGACGAACTCTTAGAAAAGTACAACTTTCCAAAACTCGACCAGGAAGAAATAGAAATCTTAACAGACCCGTCACAAGCATGGAAATTGAAACTGTCTGTAATCAAAAATCTTCCAGCAAAAAAAAGCCCAGGTCCAGACGGCTTCACAGCTGAATTCTACCAAAAATTTAGAGAAGAGCTAACACCTATCCTGCTCAAACTCTTCCAGAAAATTGCAGAGGAAGGTAAACCTCCAAACTCATTCTATGAGGTCACCATCACCCTAATACCAAAACCTGACAAAGATCCCCCCAAAAAAGCAAACTACAGGCCAATATCACTGATGAACATAGATGCAAAAATCCTTAACAAAATTCTAGCAATCAGAATCCAACAACACATTAAAAAGATCATACACCATGACCAAGTGGGCTTTATCCCAGGGATGCAAGGATTCTTCAATATCCGCAAATCAATCAATGTAATACACCGCATTAACAAATTGAAAAATAAAAACCATATGATTATCTCAATAGATGCAGAGAAAGCCTTTGACAAAATTCAACAACCATTTATGATAAGAACTCTCCAGAAAGCAGGAATAGAAGGAACATACCTCAACATAATAAAAGCTATATATGACAAACCCACAGCAAACATTATCCTCAATGGTGAAAAATTGAAAGCATTTCCTCTAGGAACAAGACAAGGGGGCCCACTTTCACCATTACTATTCAACATAGTTTCGGAAGTTTTGGCCACAGCAATCAGAGCAGAAAAAGAAATAAAAGGAATCCAAATTGGAAAAGAAGAAGTAAAACTCTATTTGCAGATGACATGATCCTCTACATAGAAAACCCTAAAGACTCCACCAGAAAATAACTAGAACTAATCAATGACTATAGTAAAGTTGCAGGATATAAAATCAACACACAGAAATCCCTTGCATTCCTATACACTAATAATGAGAAAACAGAAAGAGAAATTAAGCAAACAATTCCATTCACCATTGCAACGGAAAGAATAAAATACTTAGGAATATATCTACCTAAAGAAACAAAAGACCTATATATAGAAAACTATAAAACATTGGTGAAAGAAATCAAAGAGGACACTAATAGATGGAGAATTACACCATGTTCATGGATTGAAAGAATCAATATAGTGAAAATGAGTATACTACCCAAAGCAATTTATAGATTCAGTGCAATCCCTATCAAGCTACCAACAGTATTCTTCACAGAGCTAGAACAAATTCTTCACAATTTGTATGGAAATACAAAAAACCTTGAATAGCCAAAGCGATCTTGAGAAAGAAGAATGGAACTGGAGGAATCAACCTACCTGACTTCAGGCTCTACTACAAAGCCACAGTTATCAAGACAGTATGGTACTGGCACAAAGACAGAAATATAGATCAATGGAACAAAATAGAAAGCCCAGAGGTAAATCCACGCACATATGGACACCTTATCTTTGACAAAGGAGGCAAGAATATACAATGGATTAAAGACAATCTCTTTAACAAGTGGTGCTGGGAAATCTGGTCAACCACTTGTAAAAGAATGAAACTAGAACACTTTCTAACACCATACACAAAAATAAACTCAAAATGGATTACAGATCTAAATGTAAGACCAGAAACTATAAAACTCCTAGAGGAGAACATAGGCAAAACACTCTCTGACATACATCACAGCAGGATCCTCTATGACCCACCTCCCAGAATATTGGAAATAAAATCAAAAATAAACAAATGGGACCTGATTAACCTTAAAAGCTTCTGCACATCAAAGGAAACTATTAGCAAGGTGAAAAGACAGCCTTCAGAATGGGAGAAAATAATAGCAAATGAAGCAACTGACAAACAACTAATCTCAAAAATATACAAGCAACTCCTACAGCTCAACTCCAGAAAAATAAATGACCCAATCAAAAAATGGGCCAAAGAACTAAATATGCTTTCTTTTCTATGAGTGTGTTGTTACCTCATGTCAGCCAAATCATGTAACAAAAAGGATTTGTATACAATATCCCAGATTTCTAAAGGAAGAAAAATTAAATTTAAATTAAAATATATAAATTACATTTTTATAATGCTGACTTGAGCTATTTCTGAATGGTCTATCTTAAGGTTATGCAGATTCAAACTTCCCCAAAGCAATATCTTTTAGAAGTAATATTATAGTATAGTAGAGACTAGTTTTTCCTGATTAAAAATATTATTATCACTACCATATGACCCAGCAATCCTACTACTGGGCATACACCCTGAGAAAGCCATTCTAAAAGATACATGTACCCCTAATGTTCATTGCAGCACTATTTACAATAGCCAGGACATGGAAGCAACCTAGATGTCCATCCACAGATGAATGGATACAGAAGAGTGGTACATATATACATTGGAATATACTCAGTCATAAAAGGAGCTCATTTGAGTCTGTTCTAGTGAGGTGGATGAACCTAGAGCCTGTTATACAGAGTGAGGTAAGTTAGAAAGAGAAAAATATCATATACATATATATGAAATCTAGAAAAATAGTACAGATGAACTTATTTGTAGGGCAGTAATAGAGACACAGATATAGCGAACAGACTTATGGACACAGCAGGGGAACAAGGTGGGATGAATTGAGATAGTAGCATTGAAACATACACATTGCCATATGTAAAACAGACAGCCAGTGGGAATTTGCTGTATGATTCAGGGAACTCAATCCAGTGCTCTGTGACAACCTAGAGGGGTGGGATGGGGTGGGAGGTGGGAGACAGGTCCAAGAGCCACATGAATCCCTGTGACTGATTCATGTTGATATATGGCAGAAACCAATGCAACACAGAAAACAATTATCATCCAATTAAAAATAAATTATAAAAAAATAAAAAATTATTATTATCAACTTTTCAGGAAACTATAGAGCTGCCACAGTGAAAGCAAGAGGCAAAAAGAAGTACTAGCCCTGAATTTTGCATTTTCCCAATAGAACTGTACCTGTCAGGCAAGGATCAGATTACACAATGCAATTGGGGGAATTTTGCCACTGCTGAGGACACTTGAACAAAAGCCTACTGTTTTTAATAAACCCAGAGACATAGCGGGGAGAAAGGGAAAAGAAACAGAAGTGAATAAGTATAGAGTAGAGAAAACTGACTCGGCAGAAGTCCCAAATTAGAAGCCATTCCAATGGAGGCAACTGGACTAGGAACATAGCTATGTGCATGACCAAATCAAGGTTTGCAGGACCTGAGTTTTTGATTACAATTCCCTCCAAAAATATTGCAGTGCATCAGCTGTGTACCAGTTCTGGTGTAGGAAGGGTTGCTTCCATGAGGCCCTCCAGGCAAAGTTTTGCCTATAATGAGGTCTGAAAAATCACAGATAGGATTTACGCATGGAGTCTACCTCTTCAAATCTATGTCCTGATTTTCAGGATCCAACTGAGAACCATAAGGCATCTCATCACAGACTCAAATGAGCCAGAAATTGTGGGGGTATAAGCCTAATCAGTGAATATGTCAGAGGCACTAGCAGATGATGGTTAAAATCACCCTAAGCAGGAAGATAGGTCCTCAGGGGTAGAGAACAGCCTAATAATGGATTAATCGACTTTGTCGGCTTCAATGATTCAGGTGCCCCTTGAGGAATGGCAATCACACCTTAAGACGGGAGGCAGTATAGGAGACGAGAAAGCTGCTACCACAGCAACACAGATCCCACACCCCCTCTTCGGTAGTTCCACTTGCTCCCAACCTTATCAGGAACAGGTTGCCATTTTAAATCTTAACAGTACCTTGAAAAGTACAATAATACAGTATAACAACTGGCTTACAGCAGCTGACACGTGCATTCACATTTTTGGAAGTTCACAATGTGAAGGTCGTCAGCGACTTCCTGTAGCTACCCTAAATTCCCAGTCTTTGAGAAGGGGTCAAAAGTGATGGAAGGCTCTTGTAGTGTCCTCCATAGAGACTGAGGGTGTGCTGTTGAAGGAAGGGGAAAGATAACCTGATTAAGCAAGTTACAAATGAGGGATTTTCAGGGATTTCAGGATTGCTTGCCTGAGATATGTAGTTCAGGCTTCGGTTATCTTGTCTCTTTCTTTCAGCCACCTAAGCTTGTCTCTTTTCTGTTCATTTAAACACTACTCAATCACCTTTGTGGTTCTGCATTGATCTGAAGCACAGAGGATCCATTGTCTACCTCAGGATAGGACCCATTGTTGAATAATCTGAGATGTAAATAAATCTGGGGTCATTATAGAAGGTAGTGCTCTGAGAAACCAAAAAGAAAACAAATGTGGTCTTGTAAGGTCTGGACAGTGTGGCCAGAGTAAATGGAATTATGCATGTGACTAGGCCAAAGTCAGAGAAAGTGTTGATTGCAGTTACAATCCAGTGCCCTCTGGACAGAATGAGAAACTCAATACAATCTACAAGCTGAGAATGTGCTAGACTTGTCTCCATGGATCTAGCCATGGACAGTATTTTTAGCATTACCCAGGGCCTAGGTGGTTGAACAGCTTTTCCAACCATTTTGACACTTTCTAACTCCAGTGGCAATCCATGCATGTAGGCCCTGTCTAGGACTGTATCTGCATTTTCTCTGGTGGATCTAGCAACTAACTGGAATTGGTGAGTTGAGCACATACTTGATCTGGAGCTTAAATTCACTGTATGCATTTAGCTAAAAAAGTGTTCTATTCCTTGGTTATGTCTTCTTTTTTCAGTGTAGACACTTTTCTGGTAAGTATCCACATGGGCAATTATTATTATCCACATGGGTAATCTAATAAATTTATTGGGAACAAAGTTGGTTTTTATCCAAATGTCTCAGCCCCACTGGTGGCTCAGCTGGTAAAGAATCCGCCTGCAATGGGGGAGAACTGGGTTCAACCCCTGGGGTGGGAAAATCCCCTGGAGAAGGAAACAGCTACCCACTCCAGTATTTTGGCCTGGAGAATTCCACGGACTCTACAGTCCATGGGGTTGCAAAGAGTAGGACACGACTGAGTGACTTTCACTTTTCACTCAGCCCCACAGGGTGACTCACTTTATAGGTCATTTTGAGGCCTGTCAGTAGACTAACCAAACACCCAGACTATTAACTGCAGCTCACAGATCAATAGAGTACAGCTCACTTGCTGGGGTGGTCTGGACAGTCATCCATACCAAAAATCTCTACCTAGCGTGCCAAGCATTCTTACTGGGAATCTACCTTCACATCTTTTACTGTAAGGGACAGGTCTTTCTCAAATTGAATCATTTTGGGAAGACAATGATATCAGATTCTGGTAGTCAGGTAGTTTTATGGTCTTCCACATGACATTGTACAGGAGACAGGGATCGAGACCATTCCCAAGAAAAAGAAATGCAAAAAAGCAAAATGGCTGTCTGAGTAGGCCTTACAAATAGCTGTGAAGAGAAGTGAAAAGCAAAGAAGAAAAGGAAAGATATACCCATTTGAATACAGAGTTCCAAGAATAGCAAAAAGAGATAAGAAAGCCTTCCTCAGTGATCAATGCAAAAAATAGAGGAAAACAACAGAATGGGAAAGACTAGAGATCTATTCAAGAAAATCCGAGATACCAAAGGAACATTTCATGCAATGATGGGCTCAATAAAGGACAGAAATGGTATGGACCTGACAGAAGCAGAAGATATTAAGAAGAGGTGGCAAGAATACACAGAAGAACTATACAAAAAAGATCTTCCTGACCCAGATAATCACAATGGTATGATCACTCACGTAGAGCCAGACATCCTGGAATGTGTAGTCAAGTGGGCCTTAGGAAGCATCACTAGGAACAAAGCTAGTGGAGGTGATGGTATTCCAGTTGAACTATTCCAAATCCTGAAAGATGATGCTGTGAAAGTGCTGCACTCAATATGTCAGCAAATTTGGAAAACTCAGCAGTGGCCACAGGATTGGAAAAGGTCAGTTTTCATTCCAATGCCAAAGAAAGGCAATGTCAAAGAATGTTCAAACTATCACACACTTGCACTCATTTCACACGCTAGTAAAGTAATGCTCAAAATTCTCCAAGCCAGGCTTCAGCAATACGTGAACCATGAACTTCCAGATGTTCAAGCTGGTTTTAGAAAAGGCAGAGGACAAGAGATCAAATTGGCAACATCCACTGGATCATCAAAAAAGCAAGAAAGTTCCAAAAAATATCTATTTCTGCTTTATTGACTATGCCAAAGCTTTTGACTGTATGGATCACAATAAACTGTGGAAAATTCTTCAGGAGATGGGAATATCAGACCACCTGACCTGCCTCTTGAGAAACCTGTATGCAGGTCAGGAAGCAACAGTTATAACTGGACGTGGAACAACAGACTGGTTCCAAATAGGAAAAGGAGTACCTCAAGGCTATACTGTCATCCTGCTTATTTACTTATATGCAGAGTACCATGAGAAACATTGGGCTGGAGGAAGCACAAGCTGGAATCAAGATTGCCGGGAGAAATATCAATAACTTCAGATATGCAGATGGCACCACCCTTATGGCAGAAAGTGAAGAAGAACTAATGAGTTCTAAACTCTTGATGAAAGTGAAAGAGGAAAGTGAAAAAGTTGGCTCAAAGCTCAACATTCAGAAAACTAAGATCATGGCATCTGGTCTCATCACTTCATAGCAAATACATGGGGAAACAGTGGAAACAGTGGCAGACTTTATTTTTTTGGGCTCCAAAATCTCTGCAGATGGTGACTGCAGCCATGAAATTAAAAGACACTCCTTGGAAGAAAAGTTATGACCAACCTAGACAGCATATTAAAAAGCAGAGACATTACTTTGCCAACAAAGATCCATCTAGTCGAGGCTATGGTTTTTCCAGTAGTCGTGTACGGATGTGAGAGTTGAACTATAAAGAAAGCTGAGCACCGAAGAACTGATGCTTTTGAACTGTGGTGTTGGAGAAGACTCTTCAGAGTCCCTTGGACCGCAAGGAGATCCAACTAGTCTATCCTAAAGGAGATCAGTCCTGGGTGTTCATTGGAAGGACTGATGTTGAAGCTGCAACTCCAATATTTGGCCACCTGATTTGAAGAGCTAACTCATTTGAAAAGACCCTGATGCTGGGAAACATTGAAGGCGGGAGGAGAAGCAGACAACAGAGGATGAGATGGTTGAATGGCATCACCAACTCAATGGACATGAGTTTGGGAAGGCTCCGGGAGTTGGTGATGGACAAGGAGGCCTGGCATGCTGCAGTTCGTGGGGTTGCAAAGAGTCGGACATGACTGAGCAACTGAACTGAACTGAACATGCCTTATTAAGATGTCCCTAAGAACACCAATTCCATCAGGGACAGAGGGAAAGCAGGAGCAGAACTGCACACAGACAATATATTTCTATCAGTAGTCAGTCAGTCAGTTCAATCACTCAGTCATGTCCGACTCTTTGTGACCCCATGGACTGCAGTATGCCAGGCCTCCCTGTCCACCGCCAACTCCCAGAGTTTACTCAAACTCATGTGCACTGAGTCGGTGATGCCATCCAACAGTAGTAGGAGCCCTAACAGTGGATGTTTGTAGGGTCCGAAGGCGACTCATCATGCTGGTCACAGCAAGGCCCCTGGTGGTGATGTCCTTGACCCAAAAACCAGAGAGTGTAACTGTTTCCTCCTCATTCTGGTGCTAAGGATTGAGAGAATCACAGTCACCTGTGCACTGGTATCTAAGATGCCCAAGAAATACAATTCTCCTTCATTTCATTTCTCTACTGAACTCTGACCTTGGCATAGGGCTTCTGATCCCCCCTAGCAACCGAGGGACCTTGGTCTAGTCTTTCTTATTTTCACTCATTCATTCATTCACTCATTCATTTTTCAGTTTTATTGAGACAGAATTTGCAAATAAAAAGTGTATATAGATAATGTGATAAACCTGATGTCTTCTTATATGCATAAACTGTGAAATGATTACTATAATCAAGTTAATTAACATAGCTATTACCTCACATAGATAGCTTACTCATTCTTTCTATTTTTAAAAATTTGTTTGGGTTGTGAAAACACTTAAGATCTACTCACTTAGCTAATTTCAAGTATACAATAGAGTACTGTAAATTATAGTCACCATATTGCACATTCAACTTAGATTTATTCACCTTGCATAGCTGAAAGTTTGTAGTCTTTGACCAATATCTCCCTATTTCCTGTTGCACCATGTCCCTGGCAACCACTATTCTACTTTTTTTAGTATGAATTTTTCTATTTTGGATTAAACATTTAAGTGATAACATGCAGTACTTGTTTTTCGGTGTCTGGCTTATTTTACTAGCATAATGATAACAAATGGTGAGGATGTAGAGAAAGTAGAATCTTTATACACTACTGGTGGGAATTTAAATGGTGCCAGCCCAGTATAAGAAACAGTATGGGAATTCCTCAAAAAGCTAAAAGTAGAACTATGATATGATCCAACAATACCACTTTAGATATATCTCTTAAAAAATGAAATCAGGATATTGAATAGATATCTGTATTCCCACATTCATGCATGAGATCTCAGACAGAGAAACAACTTGAAATGTCCACTGACACATGAAAAGTTGAAAAAAATGTGGAATATACATATACAATGAAATATTGTGCAGTATTAAAAAAGGAAGTCCTGCCATTTGTGGCAATATGGACGAACTTGCAGGATATTATGCTAAGTGAGATAGATCTTATTTTTTAAAGCTGAAAGATCTAGGTAAATTTTGGCAGGATTCTTGGATTCATCTTCATATTCACATGGAGGAGTGGACAGAATGGCACTTGTTTTTATGTATGTGTGTATATGTTTGTGTGCTTATGAATGGTATGAGAGGAATAAGGAGAAAAATGAAGGAAGGTGTGGGAAACACAGGAGTACAAATTTAAACAGCCTATAAGACCATAAATGAAGGAATGAAGTCTGGCTTTCTTATACTGAATGAGTCATATACAAAATAACAGGCTTAGTAATTAGTAATTGGCAAAAATATCCCTCCTTTGAACAGAGACTATCATAAGAATGTTGTTGAACTGTGATGCCAGTACCAGTGCTGTGAGTTATATATACAGTCATATTTTAAGTTTAATAGAAAGGAAAAGAAAGTAGAAGTTCTTCAGTCATGTCCGACTCTTTTCGACCCCATGGGCTATACAGTCCATGGAATTCTCCAGGCCAGAATACTGGAGTGGGTAGCCTTTCCCTTCTCCACGGGATCTTTCCAACACGGATTGAACCCAGATCTCCCACATTGTAGGCGGATTCTTTACCAGCTGAGTCACAAAGGAAGTCCTTGTTTATTAAGTTTAATAAACACTTGATAAATAAAGGGATGAGTAAATGAAAAATGGTACTGCATTTTTGGAGGCATCATGGAAGTACCAGTGACCATTTGAGAAACACATAGACATGAGAAGAGGTGTCTAAAAGGTGCTAGATCGCTTCCCTGTTTATTATGAGACTTTTCCTCTGGCACTGTTGTCACAACTTGCAAATTGATGATAGCCTTTCTCACACATTGAAACATTTATAAATTATCCTGCTTCATACAGCTGGGCCTTTTTATGAATCAGAATCACTATCCTTGCTGAGAGTCATCATCTGGGATTTTTTTTTTCCTTTTTTTATATTTTATTGAAGTATAGTTGATTTATAATGTGCTAATTACTGCTGTACAAAGTGATATGTATATTATACATGCATACATATATATTTTATTTCCATTATGCTTTACTGCAGGATATTGAACATAGTTCCCTGTACTATGCAGTAGGGCCTTATTGTTCACTGTTTTGTTTTTTTTCCAATTGGAGTATAAATGCTTTACAATGCTGTGTTAGTTTCTAAGTAAAACTACATGAACCAGCTAAAAGCATATATATACACATATATATATATCTCTCCTTTCCCTCGTGAACCTCCCTCCCACACCCCACCCCACCCATCTAGGTCATCACAGAGCACCAAGCTGAGCGCCCTGTGCTATACTGCAGCTTCCCACTAACTATCTATTTCACACATGTGTGTCACGTATGTATATGTGTGCATATAGTGCATATATGTGTATAAAATAATCTCTATATGACAATCCTAATCTGCCAATTTGCTCCCTGCTTCCTTTGCCGTGTCCCCAAGTCCTTTCTCTATGTCTGCATCTCTATTCCTGTCCCACAAATCTGGGACCCTCTTGATATAGTGAGTCAGTCATGAGTAGCTACAAGAGCTCAAAGTTCTCTCCTCCAGTGATTTCTTCTGCTTACAGCCCCCTCTACTGATTTACTTCATCTTGGAGTCACAACCATAATGTTCAGTCATTTCCTGTGATGTCTAGCATCTCAATAATGATGACTCACTAATATGCAAATGAAAGTAATTTGTTTTTCATAAGAATGTAAGACTTTTTTTTTTTCCTGAGAATGTAAAACTTTTCATTTTTTTTTTAATCCTTAGGTGAGATGTGATCAACTCTTTGTCATCCATGCTTCTCAATTTGAGGTTACCAGAGCATGCTTAAGTATCAAAAGGGAACTGCTGCTGCTGCTGCTAAGTCGCTTCAGTCTTGTCTGACTCTGTGAGGCCCCATAGATGGCAGCCCGCCAGGCTCCCCTATCCCTGGGATTATCCAGACAAGAATACTGGAGTGGGTTGCCATTTCCTTCTCCAGTGCAAGAAAGTGAAAAGTCAAAGTGAAGTCGCTCAGTCGTGTCCAACTCTTAGTGACCTCATGGACTGCAGCCTACCAGGCTCATCCGTCCATGGGATTTTCCAGGCAAGAGTACTAGAGTGGGGTGCCATTGCCTTCTCTGAAAGGGAACTGACTTCTTGCTAAGTCTGCCCTTTTCTTCACTCTAGCTTTTTGAAGAAAGTGCATTCCCAAATCCATTAATATTTTTTCCCTAAATTAGTTTGAGTGTTGAGCTATGAAGAATGATATATTAGGGGTACATGATACTACAGATGTATTTAATGTTAATTAAAACTGAGGCATGGATGCTTTTCCTGACGCTAGAGAAAGTAGCAAATTTCATTATTTGGAAATCTTCACTTTGCTGATTAATCACTTGTTTTCTTTTGTAATTATTTAAGACATTGACCCTTTACCCCAAATTTGAGACGGTTCTAAACTCTGCATGCAGGGGCATGGCTTTGAAAAGAAAATAAAAACAGTAAGGGTGATAATGCTGGCCCTTCGTTGCCTTTTTGATGCTGGAATGACAGTATCTGTCAATAAATATTTGCAGCAGTGGAATTAAAATCCCGTTTAAAACTTTGTCTTAAATTCTTGAAGGCAGTGTTTCTCAAACTTTAGACCTGGAACAACCTGGAGCAGAATTCCTTACGATGCAGAACTTCCAAACTAGAATTTCTGGTGAGTCAGGGAATGAGAGTCTATATTTTTTGTTATTGTCCTCTAGAAGATTCTTTGTACTGCAAACTGAGAAACACTGTGCAGGTTATGCTCTGTTGGGAGAGTCACCCAAGCCAGACACCTGAAAGCTGAGGATAACGCTGCCAGATTTGAAGCTGTTCTGCTGGGAATGGGTGTGGAGGCCAGAATAACTTCTGCTCCCTCCCTCAGCCCATAGCACCCTCATAGATTCCTAGATCTTAGTGTACAAAGCATTACCCATCTCCCTTATTCATTCTACAACTATTTTGCTATTAATATTACCGTAAGTGTGGAACTGCTTTAGACAATTGAGGTATAGAAGTTAATTTTTTTTTCTTAAAGTGATGTGCAAATGGTGATTTGTGCTATGAAAAAAAAATTTTAACATCAGAAAAAAGAAACTGAGGATTTTGGAATTGGAGAAGTGAACCCTAAGTTAGAGCAGGTAGAGTTTTGTTCAGGATGCTTTGATTTTTATTCATTAAGTAGAGAAGAAGATCATCACCTGAGAATGACAGAGAGGACTTGTTGCTGGAAACCTGGGAGGAGACAAGGAAATGGAACAGTCATCTAGAAGAATAGGGGGAAAAACAGGTATGAGGCTTATCATATGGCCAGTGGGCAATATTAAAGCCCACATGAGGTCAGTGTTTAGTGATAATGAATTCAGAATGAAATCCGTTCACTGCTCCCAGGAAACATGCAGCTGCAGCTCAGAATAGACCGAGTTGAATGTTATGAGGGCTGTCATCTTGCCAGGGGAGTAAAAATAAATGAAAAAGAGTTTAGCATGAAATGCAAGGGAGTGATCGTAATGAGTATCTGTGGGAATTTAAGCTGGGGATAGGGTGTAACACAGGTGAACACTATCACAAGGAGAACAGCCTCTTCAATCTAAAAAGTACAAAAAGCCAGTGAATATAACAAAACAGAAGCAGACTCACCCACACAGAGAATAAACTAGTGGTTACCAGTGTGGAGAAGGAAGTGGGGAAGGGCAACACAGGAGTGGGGAATTAACAGGTACAAACTATTAGGTATAAAATAAGCTACAAGGATATATTATATAACATAGGAAATATAGCCAGTATTTCATAATAATCATAAATGGAGTGTAACTGCTATAAATTGTGAATCACTACGTTATACACTTGTAACATACATATTATTAATATATACAACATATATATTATCCATCAACTATACTTCAATAAATAAATAAAAGCAATAATTTCAAAAGAGAGAAAGATACCAGCTTTTTCCTTTGTCTAAAGTTTGGGAGCATCAATATTCCTGAAATACTTCTATTGTTCATTTTGCTGGAGAAAAGTCATGGCATCTTTTTCTTTAAAAGGTGGAATGGCAAATCTTAGTTTCTTCATAATTCTATCCATGAGACTCTATCACTAAAGTCACGGCATTATCATGGCTAACTATCTGTGTACCTTCCCCTCTGCCCTTGTATCATGATGAGGTCATGAAAAGTAGAACCACTGTCCTGATCCTTAGGTACAGAGCCTGCTATATAGTAAGGGATCAATAATTTTTTAAAAATGATTTTATTTATTTGGAACAACAGGACTATCTTGTAAACTTTATAATATTGTCACTACACACTTTCAAACTGCAAGTGATACTTAATAATGTGATTATTTCTATAAACTTATAAACTAGATGAATAGAATAGATTCAATAAATGTTTCTTACTGGGAAATGCTAATTTTCTAATTTCAGTTTTCTAGGATCTGTCAACATAGTTATATTTTGGTTCATTTTATAGGCTATTTTTAAAAAAATGTTATCAAAGGAAAGGAATCACTAAAATTTCCATAAGTCAAGAAGAGCGTATCTACTATAGCCAATCTCTGTAACATACAAGAATTCAGGGTTTTTTAAGAGACTGTGATACAGAGTGAAATAAGTCAGAAAGAGAAACAACAAATATCGAATATTTATACATATATGTGGAATCTAGAAAAATGGTTTAGATGGTCTCATCTGCAAAATGGAAATAGACACATAGATGTAGAGAACAAATATAGGGACATCAAGGACAGGGGGTGGAAAAAATTGGAACTTTAGGATTAACATACATACACTTTTTTTTTTAATTTTATTTTTAAACTTTACATAATTATATTAGTTTTGCCAAATATCAAAATGAATCCGCCACAGGCATACATGTGTTCCCCATCCTGAACCCTCCTCCCTCCTCCCTCCCCACACCATCCCTCTGGGTCGTCCCGGTGCACCAGCCCCAAGCATCCAGTATCGCGCATCGAACCTGGACTGGCAACTCGTTTCTTACAAGATATTCTACATGTTTCAATGTCACTCTCCCAAATCTTCCCACCCTCTCCCTCTCCCACAGAGTCCATAAGACTGTTCTATACATCAGCGTCTCTTTTGCTGTCTCGTACACCAGGTTATTGTTACCATCTTTCTAAATTCCATATACATACACTCTTGATACTATGTACAAAATAGATAACCAGTGAGAGCCTACTGCATAGTTCAGGAACCCTACTCAGTGCTCTGTAGTGACCTAAGTTAGAAGGAAATACAAAAGCGAAGGAATGTGTGAATACATGTAGCTGATTCACTTTGCTATAAAATAGAAAGAACACAACATTGTAAAGCAACTGTACTCCAATAAAAGTTAATTCAAAAATAAAAGAATCCAGGGTTTTGGAGTTTGGAGAGTATGCTGGAATATGAGATCTCAGTATCTCTTACCCACTTGATTTCCTGATTGCTGCCCTTTCTCCACCACCAGCCCCGGGTAAACAGTATCAGTCAAGATGTTCACCCAGAGAAATCAGCTGTATCCTAACAACCCCAGAAGTGGCAAGAAGACAATAAACTCTATATTAACTTATAGTAATCTTATTTAGAAAACACTTATTGAGCACTTACTTCATATCAAGTTTTAGGCTGATCTTCTGGGGTAGAAAAATGAGTAAGACCTATTTCTACCTTCAAGGAACCATCTTATTGGTTTGAGTAAACTAATATATAAGTAAACAAAATACAGTATGATGTGATCAGAGTAAAATAAAAAGCAAAAATATAGATCTAAAGAAAGAAGGAATGATTATTTGAACTTGGAATGGGAGAAGACTTTCAAGACAGCTCAATGGAAGAACTTCTATCTGATCTTCAATTTGAAGGAAAAATAGTTTTCCAAGAAAACAGATAAGGAAAAGGCATTTCAAGATAAGGAACCACATTTGAGGGCATATTCAATAAACCACCAGCAGTAAGATGCTGATTGTAAGAGTCCAAGAGAGGAAGGAATCTACAATGATTCTCAGAATTCATATTTTCATCTCTTTAATGTTGTATATCAAGATACGATATATGGAAAGTAGAAGAGAGTCCAGAAGAAGATGAACATTTTGTGTTTAAAGAAATGACAGTAAAAAACAAAACAAAACAAAACATGGGTTGTATCAGTCCTAGACATGGCAAAAGGAAAAAAGCTATCAATTTAGGTAATTTACAGAGTTTATATTAAGGAGACTATTTTCAAAGGTGTGTGAGGATGAGGGTAAACCACACAGGCAAGTTCAGCAGGGCACCATGACCATCCTACGGGTTAGTGAAAGGCCCTCAGTCATGTCCAACTCTTTGGGACTCCATGGACTGTAGCCTGCCAGGTTCCTCTGCTCATGGAATTCTCCAGGCAAAAATACTGGAGTGGGGTGTCATTTCCTTCTCCAAGGGATCTTCCTGACTCAAGGACTGAACCCTGGTCTCCTGCATTGCAGGCAGATGCTTAATCATCTGAACCACCACTGGAAAGAATTAATCTGAATGGGGATTCAGATACAAGTGGAGCAGGATTATGGTCTTTGACCTTAGAAATGCTGTTTCCTGGGGAAATTCTCCAGGGGAAGAAGCTAAGGAAATGAATTTCCAGACCTCATTAGTTTCTCTCTATCCTACATATTATTGTTCCTCCCTGTCAGAAACCAGAAACGTAGGAGTAATGAATGTAGTCCACCCTGAGCACCACTCAGCAGAAAATGGTAGAAGGTTTATCTGAAGAAGTAAGTGAAGGACATTCAATCTAGGGTTCAACTATGACTTTTAGGATTTACTGTTTATATTGAAGACTGGTGAAAATTATCCAATAAGCTAATATATTAACAACAAATGGTGTTAGTAGAAAAGAAACCACCTGCCAATACAAGAGATGTAAGAATTGTGGATTTAATGCTGGAGTTGGGCAGATCTGTTGGAGAAAGGAGTGGGTACCCACTCCAGTATTCTTGCCTGGAGAATCCCATGGACAGAGGAGCCTGGTGGGCTACAGTCTACAAGGTTGCAAAGAGTTGAACACAACTGAGCAACTTAGCATAGAGATAGTTTATGCACATATTTTTATCAGGCATGTGAATGTGTTTTATTCAACTGACATAACAGCAAAACCAACTAAATGAAAGTCTTGCAGTGTTTCATGGGCCCAACTTAGGGGTCAATTCATTCCATCCTAGTGAACAATTGCTAGGCTCACTCCATTTGTTCCCAGTTACAAGGAACCTGATTTTATACAAACACACTATTTCCTATGACTTAGATAAAAAGCAATCATTATTGATAGAATTCTAAATTTTAAAGTAATATAAAACATAAAACAACAAGGAAATAGTGTGAAATTATATTGTCAGTAATAGACTCAGAGAAATCACAAATATTGTATTTTGCATGCTATAAACAGCAAAAATACTGTGTAAAAATTGTATTCAAATCTTGTCAGTTACCCAGTTGCCCTGAGCACCTCTGGGACTCATAATGCTGTGAGAAAGCAATCATTTGTTAAAACTTATGATTTATAGAGTCTTTGCCATGAAAAAACAATTTCACAAGATAATAGGCACAAATATTAGAAACCTTTCCCATGAACATAAATGTGATGGGCTGCTAAAGAATTTCATCTTTTTCTTGAATCTAGGTTACAGTAATTGCCATAAATTACTCTGTATGATCTCCTGAAGTTAATTGGAGCAGGAGAGTAGCAAAAACAAATGAAAGCATGAATTTCATAATGTGAGCAATTTTTAAGCAATTTATTTGCATATTATTGGTGAAAATGATATTCATTACAAATAATCAGAGGCGCACAATAATTTAGTATAATTTTTTTTAATTTACTTCAGATTTCTGGAATTTTAGAAACCAAAAGTGAATTCCAGAATTTTTCTGAAGCTAGAAGCCAAGCATAGATTTCCCTCATGTATCTTCCCACTATATCTTCCCTCATCAATTTAACACACCCAAACTGCACCTTCTGTCTTACATCACCTTACTTCCAAACTTTACCATAAGGTGCTTTTTCAATGAAAGCTACTACCATTTCACTTTTATTCTCCTGTCTTGATTGGTGACTTTCCAGTACTGACAGATGCTTATTCCAATTAACATGTTATGTGAGAACTCTGGAAACACATGAAAACATAATGGACAGTTTGCATCAGTGGTTACTATGCAATCCCTGATGTAAACCTCAGAGCACTTTAATGAGGTAGGGTAGCAGTTCAGGTATTATTATAATCATTTTTTACATATATATATAAAGCAAGTCACACAGCTGATAAAAGAAGACCCACTTCTCAGACTCACTTGTGTTATGATTGTTATACCATGTCAACATTTTTTCCATTTAACCATATTGCCTTTTTTAGACATTAATTGAAACTTTTTGTTGCAGTGACAAAAGTCATTTCACTTAAAATATAAAATATTAAAATAACTAGAACATTCATTAAATACTTATCATGGACCATACCTTTATATTTACTTTCATATCTGACCCTTATAACAACTTCATTAAAACAATTATTGATACTATCCTTATATTCATTTACATTGGAAACAATTTAAAGGCTCTAACTTAAAATGATAACACATCTTGTAAATAGTGAATCAAAACAATAAGGAGTAAGAACTAGGTTGCTTAAATTCCTTCTATGTCTAAGATCTTTACATACCTTAAATCATAGAAACAAGTACTGTTAACATCATTTTAATTCTCTTAGGGAATCACAGGCTTTATCAATGTGAAGTACTAAATTATATGGTAGAGTAACAATGCAAAGATTTTTTAATAAAAAAAGTATTTTTTGCTAGCAATATCTTAGTTTAGAGAATTTGTAAAATAAAAATGAATGAACTTTTTTACCCTTTATTATTATGTAACATTATATTTAGATATTCTGACTTTCTCATTTTTTCCTGAAAGATATTAAGTCAAACAAGTTACAGTAAAATCGAATATTAATAAATGATGATGACGAATTCATTTTTAATTCTTTTCAAATTTAGGACTACCAAGAAATTAGTCCATAAGAAAGTGAAAGTGAATATTTTTTATGAGCAGATTGCACAATGTTTGAAAAGAATATCCAATAAATATGCTAAAACATGCTTAACATCATACAGGCTCAAGTCCTTGAAAATTATCTACACCCATTGCTTTTAAATACTAGCTACAAGAAAACCACTCATTTCTTAAAATAAAAGCATGTATATGGAATCTAGAAAAATGGTTATTGATAAACCTATTTGTAGGCAAGGAATGGAGACCCAAATGTAGACAATGGACTTGTACACAGTGGGGGAAGTGAGGAGTGCGATGAATGGAAAAAGGAGCATCAACACATATACACTATCCTGTATAAAATAAGTAATTGGTGAGAAGTTGCTGTATAGCACAGGGACCCCAGTCTAGTGCTCTGTGATGACCTAGAGGAGTGGGATGGAGAACGGGAGGGAGGCTCAAGGAGGGGATACATGTAGAATTATGGCTGATTCACTCTGTTGTACAACATAATATTCTAAAAATTAAAAACAAAATATTTTGAAAAAAACATATGAGATACTAATTTTCAACTTAAACATTGTGAATCAAAATTGTTGATGCAGTCATTAATGTGTTTAACAGATACCTTTGATGATTCTGTTTTGCAGACAAGTTTGAGAATCATTAGTTTATAGTACCCTCATCACCATCATTAGGACTATCACAGTCATTACTCTAAGATAGTAGAACAACTGCTGTAACAATGGTTTTTGCTGTAAGAAGCTACAGACAGACCATTAAAGGGCTGAAAAAAATTATTAGAATTTTTATTGATAAAATGCATGTGCATGCATGATAAGTTGCTTCAGTGGTGTCTGACTCTTTGTGGCCCCATGGACTGTAGCCCACCAGACTCCTCTGTCCATGAGATTCTCCAGGCAAGAATACTGGATTGGGTTGCCATGCCCTCCTCCAGGGGATCTTCCTGACCCAGGGATTCAACCCATGTCCCTTATGTCTCCTGCATTCGCAGGAGGGTTCTAAATCAACTATACATCAATTAAAACAGAGAAAAGGGTCATTTATGATTTCATTTAAACACAAATTTAATGTGTTTAAATTGCTGACCTCTAATAGTGCTCTTTATGTCTATAATAATCCAAATGCAAAGATCTACATTTTCTCTTTTAGCTTGTTGAAAAAAGTAATAATCAACTGATTAGAATCACTAAGATTTTTTTCCTCTCAAGATTCTTTTCAATTATAATCATGATTGAGACTTTCTTTCAAATTTCATGAGTTCTAGACTCACAATTTTTATTTATCCCCAAACTGGTGAGGGGAAAATAAAAGAATATGGCAAATTTTTATCATATTCTATTCAATTTATTAAATAATCCTTAATGCAATTTCTAAAAGCAAGACCAAGAGACATAGTGATGAGTCCACCATGGTCACTGACTTCTCCAACTAACACCATATGTTTCTGCTCTGAAGAAAGGTAGTATTCCTTGCTACCTCTAACCATATCATTATCACTTTACCAGCGTCTAGCCTGAGGCTCTAATATGTCCTGAATTTTATCACATATCCTTCCAGTAATGCCTCAAGTGCATCTGAGTCAAATTTCATAAAATCTTCTTGAAAGATTCAAAATAGGGAACAGTACTTTTTAGAGTAGGGAGCTTGTTAAAATTATTTATTATGGTTTCCTGGTTTTTGTATAATCTAGATCTTATACACTGTAGAGTACTTCTTTAAGAAAAATAATGCAGAATTTAAGACACGGCATTTTTCTTTTCTTTTATATTCACGGCGTGGTGTCTTCTTATTCCAGTCATTCTGTCAGTTGCTTGGAAAATAAATGACCACTGGGCACATCAAGATAACTTTCTTTCATAAAATGTTTTACATTAAAGCCTTGAAAGTAATTCATGCCAATATTCAATGACAATTCTCTTAGTATCAAATGATTGAATATAATCAGTCATTTATTTGTTAAATTTCTACCAAGTGCCAGGGACCATGTCCAGCGTTTCACATACATAGTCCCAATTAATGCTGAGGACAATGACTAAGGTAAAAATATTTCCCACATGATAAGATTAGGAAAGGAGGGCTATTTAATTTGCCAAAACTTACAGAGCTAGTAACATAAGAAGGGATTTAAATTTTTGTCAGTCTGATCAGGTAGTCTGGATGCTTGTACAATACAAACAGCATTCAGAAATGAACATTTATTGAATACCTCCCAAGATGACACTTCAGAGTTAATCAGTGTCAAAGAGGAAGCTGATTTTAGATTTGAATGCAATTTAAGTAAGTGAAGTATCACAGCACTGTTAGGGTAATCTCTCCGAAGTTACTTACTGCAGCATAGTTTGAAACCATGTTTGTATACTAGAGGTTCAAAGTGCATTCTGAATTCAACAAGTTATTACTGCATCTAAGAATCTCCTTAGCCTGTAGCCTAGGCTACTAGAACAGAATTCTAAAACTTTTTCTGTTGCAGCATTTAGCCTTGTATATTGAACAGTTTAAACTTCAGCCAGATGTGTGAAATTATGTTTAGTCTTGCTCAAAATCATCTAATGGTTTATCTTTACACTGAAAGATTTGGTGTTGATCTCGTCTTCTTTGTGCCACTGTTTTCCTCTTTCATGATTAACAGCCTTTCTGACCTTTCTGAAACTCAAAATAAGTCCAGTCTTCTCTCAATTCAATTTTATTTGACTGGAATGCTGTTCTTTTGGAAAACCACATGGTTTGTTCCATAATTGTGCTTATATCTCTTCAAATATCACCTCTTGGCATGCATTCTTCTGCCATAAGGCAGAGATACGGGCAAGCAGAATTTGAAAGATCCCTCTCCAGTTCTTTTTATCCTTCTGAGATTGCCCCATGCCCCTTTCCAGCAACCATGATTGCTGTGACTTGGTATCCTAGTAACAGGACAGAGAAACTATTATTTTCCCTCCAGTATCACCATCCTGATGTTATAAGCTGGAAAAAGGAAACATTCCAGATCACTCACCATCAGAATCTGCCTGCCTCTTATTACTCTCCAGAGCTTGCTGCTATTTGCTCTGTGTATTCTCTCCAAATTGTATAATCATTCTCTGTTGATCTAGCTATACTGGCAGTGAAAGAGGATCCCTTTAATTTAAAGATAATTTCTTCACTTTTGATTAATGGCTTCCAAATTTAACAAATAAAGATAACCTGTCCCTTTATCATATTCATCTTTCTGTATCATATAAAATTGATTTTATAGGTTTTATTTATTTTAAATTCTGCCAGAGATGATATATCTAAATTGAAATTTCCAGGTTTTCACTGATGGTCCAGTGGTTAAGAATCCACCTTGCAACACAGGGGACACAGGTTCCATGCCTGGTCAGGAACAAAAATCCCCTGTGGTGGAGGAGCTAAGGCCCTGCGCTGCAAATACCAAGCTGGTGTGTCACAACTAGAGTCTGTGTGCCACAACAAAAGACCCCTCATGATGCAACAAAGACTCCACATCCACACAGCCAAATAAATTAATTAAATATATATTTTTAAAGAAAATATTTAAATTGAAATTTCCAGCATGAAGTTGAGGATGAAGGGCTAAAACTGGGAAGATGAGGAGAACCAGGCATGAAAAAACAGGATGGCTGAAGTTATGGAATAGATTTGATAGAGAATGTGAAAGGAGAAAAAAATAATATAAGGCTAAAATCCAAAAGCATATAAGATACAGAAAAACAGACGCAGAAGTTAGTGGAGGTCATAGTCGGTGATGAAGAAAAGCTATGCTTTCTGATACAAAATAGAGGTTATGTCTGTGGCTCCATCATACAATAATTTGGGTAGATTACTTTAAATCCCCAATATCCTATGTGTGAAATAGAGATTAAACAATTTCTGCATAGTTTCTTTTGGGAACTTAGTAGTATTGTGTATATAAAGTTTTATCCTTTTTTTTTTCAGTTAGCTTTCACTGATATAGTGCTTTATTTATGTATTCTATAAAGTAAAATTATTAAACATCATTATCCCAGTGATAATACTTTAAATGGATAAGAAACAGGTTCTACTCTTGTGAAACGGAGAAGGTAGAAGAGACTGTTACAGTAGAATAGAATATTTTCCTTACCAAGAACAACACAATGGACCATAAGAGCAAATAGTAAAACTATCCAACCTAGATTTTAGAAATGTAGAGGAAATGATGTTAAAACTAAGATTGAAAGGTGAGCCAGAGTTAACCAGGTGAAAAAGAAGTCAGCAAAGGGTGCTATAATATCTGCTGGAAATTGTGGTATGTGAGTTTATGAAGCCACAGCATATACATCATTTTGTCACTTCCATTAAATATTGACCATAAGGAATGTAGTAACTATTTGTCAGAACACTATCTAAAGCGTCCCCATGACTATACCTCATGAAAATAGAATACTGGAAAGAGAGCTTTTTTCCCCTTGTTTTTTAATTTGAATAAATACATGGAATGGCTGACACAATCCTCTCACATATATCATTAAAATATATCTTATACAATTGTTTTCAAAAAAGATAAACAGCTTTGGAAAGTGAATATTTCCTGAACATGGAATTTTAGGTGAGTTTATTGTTTCTAATTACTTTCTAGTTACTAGCTTGAAATTAGTAATCTAGTGAAGTCACTGTTAATAGAAGACCAGCAAGGAGCATCAATATTTACAAGTTAAATTTTATGCAAGTAAGGTTATAGTCACAGTCCTTACATGCTAACAGCAATAAGTGGGCAAGAAAATCTTAAAGGTTTCACAAGTTCATAATAAGAAAAGTAGAGAGAAGAGAAAGAATAAAAACGCAAGAGTCAAGACACCCAAGTTCGTGCTGCTACTATGATTTCTCCTCAGGTAAAATTAAGATGTTATATTGCTCAGGGCTTTCTTTTACAAAGTCTTCAGGGGCCCTTGCTTTTTCATATGATTGTTCTGCTTTGACATGTCTGCTGAACTTTGAAATTTCTAGAAACTTCCACACATCTATTGTGCTTACATCTCACTGACAAAAAGTTGGCACTTGTCTATCTGCAAGGAAGGTTGAGAAATGCAATCTTTATTCTGGTACGTTGTGACCGCATATTCAGGATTCCATTATTCTAAAAGTAAATATTGGATATTTGGCTACATATAGTGATTTTATCCAAAGAAAAATCAAGTAATAATAATAAACACAATTTCTGCTTATAAACTATTCAGAGTGGCCAGATGCATTATTCTGACATTAGAAGCAGTTTCACTTCAGTGATTCCATAGCAATCTCTCTTACCTTACTTACTCTACTCTTAAAATTTTTCCCAGTAAATGGTCTCAGGTAGGTGGAGCAGGTGAACTAATATTTTAAGATTTTGTTTTGTTTTTCCCTATAAATTGGCATTGAAAATGCCAGTTTATTATTTTGAGTTCACTTACTAAGTACATGTGATAAAGTTTTTATTTTTCAACTTTTTATTTTATATTGGAGTACAGTTGATTAACAATGTTGTGATAGTTTCAGGTGTACAGGAAAGTGATTCAGTTATACATATACTTCTATTCTTTTTCAAATTATTTTCCCATTTAGGTTGTTACATAATATTGAGGAGAGTTTCCTGTGTGTTTCAGGGGGTCCTTGTTAGTTATCCATTTTAAATATAGCAATTGATCAACAAAGATTTATTTACTTTCTCCTCCCATTATGGGCAGAATTTACTTCCTCCCTTCACTGATCTTGGCCTTGGTCATGTGACTTGCTTTCACCATGGAACTCTTAATGGAACTGACAGAAATAGGGACCCAAAATGTGCTGAGCATTTATATTCCAATCTGCAAGGAAAAAAAAAATCTTGGTTGCTTTTGACCAGATCCCCAGCATAAAACATATTGAAAAGACCTAAGTTTGACTTGTAGCCTGAAACATAACTACATTCTCAATCACACTTCTGCTAACCTAAAGATTCATGAGGGAAAATGTGCATATCTTAAGCCATGAGAATTTTGTATTTGTTTGCTGCCTAGAAAAGCTGACAGATACACAGTGACCTTTATTTCATCCAATTTAATAGATTTTCTTTTTGATTAATACTGCCATTTAAGAGACACCAAGTAATTCCATCTCTGGAACTCATTTCATCAGAACTCTTTTATCTGGATTAGACATTTAAGCATGTGACTTATCTTTTAAATTAGTCCATATGCAGTGAGATGGTAACTGGCAAGGCTGTAAAACACATTGAAATGCTGAAGAAGAACTTTTAATCAAAATGAGACCACAGGCAAGTTCAATAAAAGTACTTTTGTCATTTAATGTACTGAAGATCTAAGGGGTAAGACTGCCATATAGCTCTTCAAGGAAACTTTTGGCTTGACTGAGGTTAAAAGTCCCTGACTGCTGGTCAGCTGGTATCCCATAGGCTGGCTCTGTTATTGGTGAAAGTTTCTGTCTCTCCAAAAAGTCATCAGTCAGTATTTCCACACAGCCACATACATACATTGCTAAACAAATTCCTCAATTCAGCCTTTTTTTTCTAATCAATCAATTCCTCTCCTTCAATCTTTAGCTAACTAATCTATGAGTATAGTTAAATTAATTCTAAAGACCTAGAAGCACAAAATAACCAAATCTCCTTTTACTGGATTAATATCAATCTTACTGCAATTGAATTACTATAGTATTGTTAATTATTGAAATTAGTCCCCAATACCAACTCCAGAAACATGATTACTTATAGTTTCTCCAAGTTAATTCTACATACATATTAAACTCACATTGATTGTCTATCAATAAGTTGTCATTTTTCTGCACTTTAAGGAATTAAAACACTCCAGTTGGGGTTACATAAAACTGAAAACAACAAGCAAAAATACTCTTGTATAATTTGATCAAGATTTTAAGAAATTATTTTAGAACTGTCAACTGCTAAATAGTTTACAGAAACAGACAATTCATTTATTATTTTTCTTCCTATGAGGACAGTGAGTATCAACACTTGAAAAGGCACTTGAAAAAAATTCTAAAATCTAACTTTTCTCAACAGAACATTTTCTTAGTATCTCCTCTCTAGAACAAATATTTTACTTCTGGAAATCTACTGAATTAGATGAGCACTGAAGGAAACCTGTGAAACATTGCCACTTTTTAATCCCTACTCCCTATTACCTTACCTAAAACTGTATTATATAAGTTAATAAATACCAAGCTGAAACTTTTACTGACCTCATCCATTATCCTTTGCACTCATCATCCTCATTTTATCTACTTTTTATACTATTAAGCATGTTGAGATCCATCATCCAATATCATTTTGGATTGAGGAGTAACATGAACATGAAAAAAACCCTCTGCTCTCAGGGTCTTCAAAATCTAGCAGGTGAGACTACACAGAATTCACAACTTCAGAACACTAGGAAAACTTCCATAACAGAGAAAGGATCATAAAGAGGTCTTGAAAGAAGCAGAATCACCTCTGCCTAAAAGATTCCTACAGTATTTCTCAGGAACCTACAGAGTAGGATTTTGTGAACAAAGACATAAAGTTGTCTGGACAACTATGACAACTTGTCAGTTGTCTGGACAGAAGTATGTTTAGTTATGGATATTCAGCAAGCTTTTAGAATATGAGAGGGATTTACATCTATGGGATCACAGTATAATACATAAAACAGAATCTACCTGTATACATCAGTTACAAGCTGATGAAAGCTTTATTTTAGCTGGAGGTTTTGGTTAACCTACTTTGCCTCTAAGAAGTGCTCAGTTAAATGATATTAGGCCAGTGAAAGTCCAAATCAGCTTTATTTGCAATGATCTACTTTTTAAAAGAAAGCAATTGCATTCAAAATCACTGAAGATGGTAACTTCAGCCATGAAATTAAAAGACACTTGCTCCCTGGAAGAAAAGCTATGACCAACCTAGACAGCATATTATTTGCCAACAAAGGTCTGTCTAGTCAAAGCTATGGTTTTTCCAGAAGTCATGTATGGATGTGAGAGTTGGACTATAAAGCAAGCTGAGCATCAAAGAATTGATACTTCTGAACTGTGGTGTTCAAGAAGACTCGAGAATCCCTTGGACTGCAAGGAAATCCAACCACTCCATCCTAAAGGAAATCAGTCCTGAATATTCATTGGAAGGACTGATGCTGAAGCTGAAACTCCAATACTTTGGCCACCTGATGCAAAGAACTGACTCATTGGAAAAAACCCTGATGCTGGGAAAGATTGAAGGCAGGAGGAGAAGGGGATGACAGAGGATGAGATGGTTGGATGACATCACTGACTAGATGGACATGAGTTTGAATAAGCTCCAAGAGTTGGTGATAGACAGGGAAGTCTGGCATGCTGCAGTCCATGGGGTCACAAAGAGTCAGACATGACTGAGCAACTGAACTGAACTGACTGCATTCATATAGCACCCTAATGACATTTTTAAATAATGATATAAATAAACAAAGTTAGAAGCAAATATATCAAAATATTTAAGACAACCTATTTTGAAATTAGGAATATTAGTCATTTTTATGGTCCTTGAACCATTTCAACATGTTTTTTAAATTTCTGAATCTTAAAAACAAAAACCAAAACAGAAGATGTAAAATTGGACATGTAGATAGTGGATTAATGAAGGTAGAAACAGAAATATAAAAATAATAATTCAAGCAAGAAACAATGAGAAGTCAGGAACAAGATAAGGGTGCCCACTTTCACCATTACTATTCAACATAGTTTTGGAAGTTTTGGCCACAGCAATCAGAGCAGAAAAAGAAATAAAAGGAATCCAAATTGGAAAAGAAGAAGTAAAACTCTCACTATTTGCAGATGACATGATCCTCTACATAGAAAACCCTAAAGATTCCACCAGAAAATTACTAGAAATAATCAATGACTATAGTAAAGTTGCAGGATATAAAATCAACACACAGAAATCCCTTGCATTCCTATACACTAATAATGAGAAAACAGAAAGAGAAATTAAGGAAACAATTCCATTCACCATTGCAATGGAAAGAATAAAATACTTAGGAATATATCTACCTAAAGAAACTAAAGACCTATATATAGAAAACTATAAAACACTGGTGAAAGAAATCAAAGAGGACACTAATAGATGGAGAAATATACCATGTTCATGAATTGGAAGAATCAATATAGTGAAAACAAGTATACTACCCAAAGCAATTTATAGATTCAACGCAATCCCTATCAAGCTACCAACAGTATTCTTCACAGAGCTAGAACAAATAATTTCACAATTTGTATGGAAATACAAAAAACCTCGAATAGCCAAAGCGATCTTGAGAAAGAAGAATGGAACTGGAGGAATCAACCTACCTGACTTCAGGCTCTACTACAAAGCCACAGTTATCAAGACAGTATGGTACTGGCACAAAGACAGAAATATAGATCAATGGAATAAAATAGAAAGCCCAGAGATAAATCCACGCACATATGGACACCTTATCTTTGACAAAGGAGGCAAGAATATACAATGGATTAAAGACAATCTCTTTAACAAGTGGTGCTGGGAAATCTGGTCAACCACTTGTAAAAGAATGAAACTAGACCACTTTCTAACACCATACACAAAAATAAACTCAAAATGGATTAAAGATCTCAACATAAGACCAGAAACTATAAAACTCCTAGAGGAGAACATAGGCAAAACACTCTCTGACATACATCACAGCAGGATCCTCTATGACCCACCTCCCAGAATATTGGAAATAAAAGCAAAAATAAACAAATGGGACCTAATTAACCTTAAAAGCTTCTGCACATCAAAGGAAACTATTAGCAAGGTGAAAAGACAGCCTTCAGAATGGGAGAAAATAATAGCAAATGAAGCAACTGACAAACAACTAATCTCAAAAATATACAAGCAACTCCTACAGCTCAACTCCAGAAAAATAAATGACCCAATCAAAAAATGGGCCAAAGAACTAAATAGACATTTCTCCAAAGAAGACATACAGATGGCGAACAAACACATGAAAAGATGCTCAACATCACTCATTATCAGAGAAATGTAAATCAAAACCACTATGAGGTACCATTTCACACCAGTCAGAATGGCTGCGATCCAAAAGTCTACAAATAATAAATGCTGGAGAGGGTGTGGAGAAAAGGGAACTCTCTTACACTGTTGGTGGGAATGCAAACTAGTACAGCCACTATGGAGAACAGTGTGGAGATTCCTTAAAAAACTGGAAATAGAACTGCCTTATGATCCAGCAATCCCACTGCTGGGCATACACACTGAGGAAACTAGAAGGGAAAGAGACACGTGTACCCCAATGTTCATCACAGCACTGTTTATAATAGCCAGGACATGGAAGCAACCTAGATGTCCATCAGCAGATGAATGGATAAGAAAGCAGTGGTACATATACACAATGGAGTATTACTCAGCCATTAAAAAGAATACATTTGAATCAGTTTTAATGAGGTGGATGAAACTGGAGCCTATTATACAGAGTGAAGTAAGCCAGAAGGAAAAACACCAATACAGTATACTAACGCATATATATGGAATTTAGAAAGATGGAAACAATAACCCTGTGTACGAGACAGCAAAAGAGACACTGATGTATAGAACAGTCTTTTGGACTCTGTAGGAGAGGGAGAGGGTGGTAAGATTTGGGAGAATGACATTCAAACATGTAAAATATCATGTAAGAAACGAGTTGCCAGTCCAGGTTCGATACATGATACTGGATGCTTGGGGCTAGTGCACTGGGACGACCCAGAGGGATGGTATGGGGAGGGAGGAGGGAGGAAGGTTCAGGATGGGGAACACATGTATACCTGTGGCGGATTCATTTTGATATTTGGCAAAACTAATACAATATTGTAAAGTTTAAAAATAAAATAAAATTTAAAAAAAAATAAATAAAAAGCTAAAGCTAAAAAAAAAAAAAAAAGAAACAATGAGATTTGGAATAAGGCAGTACACGTTAAGAAGACTTAGTTTAACAGCTAAGTTTATCCTGTAAAGAGGATGATGAGGAGGAAGAAGATGGAGGAGAAGCAGTAGTTGATCATAAATTATTTGTTTCCATCACAATGAGTTGCAGGTTTCCCTTTATAAAAATAAATATATGCTTGCTGTGCGATTTATATGGATTTTTTTGTTACAGTCAGAATAAGAAAAACAGTATAAAACTCTAATGAGTCAAATATGATAACTATAAATTATTTTCTAAATTTTTACAAGAAAACTACTAAGCTAGCAAAGGAAAGTTGATGCTTAGAAGGCTTAAAAGCTAAGTACTATAAGGAATCAATCTATGCTTTTAAGTCATATGACAAGGATAAGGATATTGTTGGTTTTCATTTCACAGGAAAGGAAAGAGGAAACTATTATAAAGTTATGTTTGTGGCTCATGTTTATATCAGACATGACTGAGCAATTGAACATGTTTATTTAGGTTTGGCATTAACATTTACATTAACATTAACATCGTCACTGTCTAAGATAAGCCCTGTGAAATTTTATAGGATGTGAGTCCTTTTGTACTCATTTGAAAACAGCTATGACTCAACTTCTCAATTTTCAATCTCTTCTGAATTTGTCCATTTTGTGGGAGCTGGGGAAATCTGGTAGGCCACGACTGGGCAACAATAGTCTGCCAGTGTTTTATCCAGATCAAAAGGAAGCAGGTGAAGTAAGTTCAAATCATGGTTTCCAGAAATAACTACAACAATATCTGAGGAGCATTTTAAACCATCAAGTCTAAGATGCAAAGGATAAAGACAGAACATGTGGTATCAGGAGCTAAGAAAGTTGAAAAATAAAAGAGCTCAGATAAGGTGACTGGATTCATTATAAAAAGTTATTTCATAAATAAAGCACAAAAGGAGGTCTGTTTTCACTGTTGTTTTGTTTTTAACTGAAGGATGGGTATATTAGAAATGAATGTTATCCTGATTTTATAAACAATGAAATCGGGACAAACAATGAAACTAAGACATAGCACTTAAAAAGTGCTATGGGATCTTACTTCATTTCACATGCTTATCTCTGTTGGAATCAGGACTTTTATTCAAAATAAGCTTCTCTGACTTCATAATTTATGACTACACACACAAACCCTGAGAAATGTTTTGAAAGCATAGAGTTTAGTGTGATTAGATTTGATTTTTAAAAGGAGCCTGCTGGCATAATTTATAGTTAGAAAAATAGCTATATACTGCTTATATTGCAGGTGGATTATATACTGCATCTCCCACCCAGTTTCAGCTCTCTCTTTTAATACGTCTTCCAACTATGTCAATAACCCACGGCTCTTTGCTGTCCACCATCCATTTTCCTAATGACTTGGATTCAAAAGCTTTATATAATCACTCGGAAAGCTGTTAGGGGCTATCCATCTTATATATTCATGGTCTATGATTATTAAAAGGCAATATGTATACAGACTCATTCATACTTTTCTTACATATTTTATATATTCAGATGAATTTCATGGCAAAATCTTTTTAAGATTATTTAAATGAAAAGTGCAGAGTTAAAACTCTGATTGAAAATAAGAGCCAAAGAACAAAATTCACTTATAAGGATGAAAGTCATATTTATTTTTTTTAATTGAATAACCTGAATCCAAAACCAAGAGCATTAGTGGTTCTGTAGAACACTGGTTTGAAAATAAAATTATTTATTGAAATAAATTTATCTTAAAATATAAAAAGATGATGGAATTGGAAAGACTAACAATGTTTGCACACCTTTTATAAGTCAGGAATGCTGGCATTTGGCGTAAATTTGTTATTTTAATTTCTGTAATGGCTATGGTAGAAAAGGATTATTAGTCACATTTTATAGATGAAGAAATGGACTTCCCTGGTGGTTCAGATGGTAAGGAATCCACCTACAATTCAGGATACCTGGGTTTGATCCCTGGGTTGGAAAGATCCCCTGGAGAAGGGAATGACTACCCACTCTGGTATTCTCACCTGAAGAATTCCATGAACAGAGGAGCCTGGAGGGCTACAGTCCATGGTGTTGCAAAGAGTCGAACACAACTGAGCAACTAACACTTCACTTCAACACTGCCTAAAGTCACACAGCTAAAATATGAGAAGTCACTCAGATAAGCAGTGGCAAAAATCAGATTTAAACTCAAGTTAGCATGGCTCTGAAACCTATGTCTTTCCAATCCTAGATATTTTCATTCAGTCTTGAAAGACATGCCATATAATTATCATATCACTGGTATCAATCTATACACAAAGAGAGGTACAAACACCAAGACAGTCTCAATCCTTTGTCAGCAGTTTATGACCTAATCAGAAAACACCAGCCAGGAACAATACCTGATAATGAAATTCAAACTTAACTGAGCCCCACATGATTAGTAGATTTAATCAACAGACAATGGCATCATTGTTTAAGGCTTTATGGTAGATTTGCAAAGTTTAGGAGCTTTCAAAATTAATAATAATATGAATACAGGGTCAATTTTAGCATAGGGAAAAAAGGTGCTATACCAACCTAGAAAAACATAAGATTGATTTTTCTTGTAATCACTTAAAACACAGTCACATTATTTACTGTATACCTTAATTTTTACACCTACAACATGCAGATGGTACTTTTCAGTGTTATTGGGAGGATCACTCAGGAAAACGCATGAGAAAGCAAGCAGTGAAAGCAGCTGCTATTCTAAAATTCAGAAAGTCACCAGAAGGTGTGTTTTATTATAAGATGACATTTCAGCCACACTTAAGAGTAATTAGATAGTTAATACAAGACTGTCAAAAGTTTTATAAAAAGGAAATAAAGATATATACTCTTGAACCTTAAAATCCTTCTTTGAATTTTTGTAATCAATCATTATGATCAATCATTCTGTGATCAATCACAAAAACTGTGATCAATTTATTTCATCAATTATTGAGATGCTTGTTTATATAGCTCATCAATGATCAAGAAAAGGTTAGTTCATAAATGAGATCTTGAAAGAAACCAACATCCATTTGCTTCCCTGCTGCTGCTGCTGCTGCTGCTAAGTCACTTCAGTCGATCAGGCTCCCCCGTCCCTGGGATTCTCCAGACAAGAACACTGGAATGGGTTGCCATTTCCTTCTCCAATGCATGAAAGTGAAAAGTGAAAGTGAAGTCGCTCAGTCATGTCTGACCCTTAGCGACCCCACAGACTGCAGCCTACCAGCTAAACTTATTCAAAAACAGAACAAAACAGGGTAGGTTCATTCCAAAATAGAAAGTGATCTTCAGGTTCAAGCTAGTATACCCCATGTCAAAAACTTGAAAAATTTTACCAGATTATATTAGGATTTAGGAGGATTCCACATGTGAATTATGGTTGAATTTTATATTCATATATGGAAAACTCATGGTATGGATTTCATATTTATGTAACATATTCCATACAAAATCCATACCATGATTCACATGTGGGACACTCATACACATACATGTTCACATGTGGGACACTCATACACATACATGTTCATTGTTGTTGCTGTTTAGTCACTAGTTCAGTTCAGTCACTCAGTTGTGTCTGACTCTTTGCAACCCCATGAATCGCAGCACACCAGGTCTCTCTGTCCATCACCAACTCCCAGAGTTCACCCCACTAAGTTGTATCCAACTCTTGAGACCCCATGGACTATAACCCACCAGGCTCCTCTGTCCATGGGATTTCCCAGGTTAAGAACACTGGAATGGGTTGCCGTTTCCTTTTGCAAGGATCTTCCGAACCCAGGGATGGACCAAGTGTCTCCAATATCTCCTGTACTGGCAGATGAATTCTTTACTGCTGAGCCAGCAGGGAAGCCCTTTATATATGTATATACATATGTATACATATATCAATTTGCATGCACATATATAATATTCATATATACGTACCCTACTTTTCATTTAATTTCCAAAAGAAGTCTTTTGGATATTTGTCCCTATTTTCTGAAGGAGAAAATTTTCATGCATAGAAGTTAAAATAGTATTACCAGCCCGCTGTAGAACCGGGATGTAACCTTCACAACTTTAGCCAGGGTCCTAGCATTCAGCAAGTATAGCATGATATAAAGAAGAATTATAGTACTGATAGAATATCTCTTAACCCCTGTAGCAGTAAAGTTTTCCTGTAATACAAAATAATGGTCATGACTAAAAATAAAGTACATGATTTGTGTAAAAGCAGCTGTGGTATAGAGCCAATAAAAACTCTACAGAGTAAAATGGCCTAAGTTCAAGATCTAGTTTAACCATGTACTGACTTTGTGACATCAGCATAAATTGCTGGGAACAACAAAAGCTAACATTTATTGATAATTTGATTTTGCACAATATGATAAGAGGTCTTATATCTATCATACTATATAATTTTCATAATTTTTTAAGTTGTTCGTATTGTTGTCCTCATTTGCCATTGGAAAAACTCAGAGGCAGAGAGCATATGAACTTCCCTAGATCACCCTAGGGAATGGTGAGGTGAAAATTTTAAACTTGTTCCAGAAATGCAGCTTTGAGCTACTCAGACCACTGCTTCTACGTGTGGCATGTGAACCCATTTCTCTCATCTCTTAAATGAGGGTAAAATCCTCTACACGTATGACTACAATGATGATAAGTGCACACAGACTTTGGGGGCTGTGTCCTATCCATACAGTGTGGCATGAGACAACTTGGAGGGTGAATGTCCTACAAAGAGACTCACATTCTAGCCTATCACCAGTTCTTAACTGCTCATTTTCTTGAATTAGAAGCAGAATTTATTTCGGCAAAGCTATTTTGTATAGGACATTGCTATGGGAAACCAAAGGCCTTGTCCAGATTTACTAGAAACCAAGGTGAGGACTCGGAGAAGGCAATGGTACCCCACTCCAGTACTCTTGCCTAAAAAATCCCATGGATGGAGGAGCCTGGTAGGCTGTAGTCCATGGGGTCGCTAAGAGTCGGACACGACTGAGCGACTTCCCTTTCACTTTTCACTTTCATGCATTGGAGAAGGAAATGGCAACCCACTCCAGTGTTCTTGCCTGGAGAATCCCAGGGACGGGGGAGCCTGGTGGGCTGCCGTCTATGGGGTCGCACAGAGTCGGACACGACTGAAGCGACTTAGCAGCAGCAACAGCAGCAAGGTGAGGACTAGTCACACTGTTGAGAAAGTAAACAACTGAAAAATGTACATTATTCTTTATTTCAAGTTACCTTTCTACTTAGAAAGCTGCATTTTAGTTTTGAAGAAATATTTGATTATGAGGCATCTATGGTCCAGGGAATTACAGCAGTTTATCAAGTTAATACAGAATATGAAGACTGCTGGAACATCCTAACCGAGGTATCAACAGTTTGAGCTTCAGAGATAACAACTTTTTAGTATATTATAATTTAATAATGAAAATGAAAGGGAAAGTTATCAGTTGTGCACAACACTTTGCAACCCCATTGGACTGCAGCCTCCCAGGCTCCTCCGTCCATGGAATTTTCCAGGCAAGAATGCTGGAGTGGGTAGGCATTTCCTTTTCCAAGCAGATCTTCCTGACCCAGGGATTGAATCCAGGTCTCCTGCATTGCAGGCAGATTCTTTACCATCTGAGCCACCAGGGAAGCCCAATACTGGAGTGGGTTGAGAATGCACAATAGTATATTTTATTAATAGAAGTAATTAGGTATATTTATTAAATTCATAAATGCTTGAAAAAGTAAAGCAATTGTAGAGTTACATTAACTGATTTGAACTAATTTGAATTGATAAAAGGAAATCTGAGGAATACTTGGAATAAAAGCATTTTTTGTAAATGCACTAAGTATCTTTTTTTGTCCAAAGTATTTGCTGCTGCTGCTACTGCTGCTAAGTCGCTTCAGTCGTGTCCGACTCTGTGCGACCCCACAGACAGCAGCCCATCAGGCTCCCCCGTCCCTGGGATTCTCTAGGCAAGAACACTGGAGTGGGTCGCCACTTCCTCCTCCAATGCATGAAAGTGAAAAGTGAAAGTGAAGTCGCTCAGTCATGTCCCGTGTCCGACTCTTCCAGACCCCATGGACTGCAGCCTACCAGGCTCCTCCGTCCATGGGATTTTCCAGGCAAGAGTACTGGAGTGGGGTGCCATTGCCTTCTCCGAAAGTATTTGCTAGGATGTGTCTAATATCAGGGCTGAGATAGGAGCTAATGAATTGGTAAATGTAACTTAGTCAGTTGAAGAAACGTTAATCAATTACAACAAAGGAAACATAGATGTAAAGAACAGACATTTGGACACAACAAGAGAAGGCAAGAGTGGGATGATTTTTGAGAATACCACTGAAACATGTACATTGCCATATGTAAAATAGATTTCTAGTGCAAGTTCAATGAAAGAAGCAGGGCACCCAAAGCAGGTGCTATGGGACAACCCAGATAGATAGGGTGGGGAGGCAAGTAGGAGGGGAGTTCACAGGTATAACTGTGGCCAATTCATGTTGATGTATTGCCAAAAAAAAAAAATCACAATAATGCAAAGTAATTGTTCTCCAATTAAAATAATTAAAAATAAAAAAGAGAAGAAAAAAATAATAAATTGCAGACCATATACTTTTTAAAATAATTAGAAATAGCTACTAGTCTTTATTCTTGGCTCAAAATGCTCATTAGGAAAATACACATAAATAAAATCATTCTCAGTAATTCCTTTCAGCCCAGGTAAAAATTGTGATAGTTTCTTCTTTTGTAGGAGAGAACAGATTAAACTGTTAAGAATATTCATAGGGCCTTCCATGAACCTTAAATTTTATAAAGCTGCCACACACACAAATACCAGATTGTATTATTGCTATTTTTATCATATTTTAAGGAGTGCTATTTATTAGCTAGTAATATTAGCTTTGCTAAAAGGTATTCTATTATGGAGGGTAAGTGTACAGGCTCTGGAAACTTAACTCTGTAATGGGGATACTAATCATAATTATACCCACCTCTTTGAATTACTATTCTGACATACAGTAAACACTCCAAAATGATAACTGCTTTAAACCTGAAATCATCCTTGACGATTTTTGTTTTTTTCCACACTCCACAGTGATTCCATTAGCATATATCTTGTCAACTACAATCTCAAAATCTATCACATCACTGAATCCATCTCACCACAGCCATTGCAAAAACATTATGTCTAATCCACCATTATTTTTCACCTCTTCTGCTACATTAACCTGCTAACTAGTCTCCCTGTTGCTGCTCTTAGTGGTAAAGCCTATTTACACAAAGTAATCACAATGGTAGTTTAATACATAAAACAGATTATGCCGCTGCTGCTGTTGCTAAGTCGCTTCAGTAGTGTCCAACTCTGTGCAACCCCATAAATGGAAGCCCACCAGGCTCCCCTGTCCCTGGGATTCTCCAGGCAAGAACGCTGGAGTGGGTTGCCATTTCCTTCTCCAATGCATGAAAGTGAAAAGTGAAAGTGAAGTCGCTCAGTCATGTCTGACTCTTAGTGACCCCATGGACTGCAGCCCGCCAGGCTCCTCCGTCCATGGGATTTTCCAGGCAAGAGTACTGGAGTGGGGTGCCATTGCCTTCAAACCAGATTATATGACTTTCTTATTCAAACTAAGTCCTCTCTCAAATTTATACCAAAAAAAAAAATCAAAAATTCATGAGACTTCCTTGGCAGTCCAGTGGTTAAGACTCCTAGCTTTCAATGCAATAGGTGCAGGTTTAATCCCTGGTCATTTCTCTGATAATGAGTGATGTTGAGCATCTTTTCATGTGTTTGTTAGCCATCTGTCTGTCTTCTTTGGAGAAATCTCTATTTAGTTCTTTGACCCATTTTTTGATTGGGTCATTTATTTTTCTGGAATTGAGCTGTAGGAGTTGCTTGTATATTTTTGAGATTAGTTGTTTGTCAGTTGCTTCATTTGCTATTATTTTCTCCCATTCTGAAGGCTGTCTTTTCACCTTGCTTAGTTTCCTTTGTTGTGCAGAAGCTTTTAAGTTTAATTAGGTCCCATTTGTTTATTTCTGCTTTTATTTCCAATATTATGGGAGGTGTTCAGAATGGCTGCGATCAAAAGTCTACAAGCAATAAATGCTGGAAAGGGTGTGGAGAAAAGGGAACCCTCTTACACTGTTGGTGGGAATGCAAACTAGTACAGCCACTATGGAGAACAGTGTGGAGATTCCTTAAAAAACTGGAAATAGAACTGCTTTATGATCCAGCAATCCCACTGCTGGGCATACACACTGAGGAAACCAGAAGGGAAAGAGACACGTGTACCCCAATGTTCATCGCAGCACTGTTTATAATAGCCAGGACATGGAAGCAACCTAGATGTCCATCAGCAGATGAATGGATAAGAAAGCTGTGGTACCCATACACAATGGAGTATTACTCAGCCATTAAAAAGAATACATTTGAATCAGTTCTAATGAGGTGGATGAAACTGGAGCCTATTATACAGAGTGAAGTAAGCCAGAAAGAAAAACACCAATACAGTATACTAATGCATATATATGGAATTTAGAAAGATGGTAACAATAACCCTGTATATGAGACAGCAAAAGAGACACTGATGTATAGAACAGTCTTTTGGACTCTATGGGAGAGGGAGAGGGTGGGATGATTTGGGAGAATGGCATTGAAATATGTATAATATCATATATGAAACGAGTCGCCAGTCCAGGTTCAATGCACGATACTGGATGCTTGGGGCTGGTGCACTGGGACAACCCAGAGGGATGGTATGGGGAGGGAGGAGGGTTCAGAATGGGGAACACATGTATACCTGTGGCGGATTCATTTTGATATTTGGCAAAACCAATACAATATTGTAAAGTTTAAAAATTAAATAAAATTTAAAAAATAAAATAAAATTATCTAGTTTAAAAAAAAAAAAAAATCCCTGGTCAGGGAACTAACTTCCCATATGGTTCATGGTGCAGCCAAAACATTTAAATAAATAAATAAAATGCATTTACCTTAAAAAAAAAAAAAAAAAAAAAACTGTGTGATCTTCCCCGTTTCATCCTTTCCAGGCTCCCTGACCCTCACACATTTCTAATACATTGTCTCATTATCTCCTGTCCTGCTGCTCCTCCCTGGCTTTGCCTGAAGGCCTTATCCCCTAGGGGTTCACCCCCTTAACTTCTTTCTAGTCCCTCCTCAGTAAATACCTCCGGAGAGTCCTTTTTGGCTCTCTTTTACATGCTCTCTTCTTTCCCAGATTTGTTTTTCTTGGTGTTTCACTATACCCACATGACACTTGAATGACAGGTTTGAACTGCATGGGTCCACTTATAGGCAGATTTTTCCAGTAAGCTCTTCCATAGTGCTACCTGATTCACAGTTGGTCAAATACATAGATGCAGAACCAGAGATACTGAGATCTGACTATAAAGTTATAGGCATGTTTCCGACTTGTAAAGCAATGTCACCCGTTGTTCATTGGTCAACTGTATTTATCTCTTGTCCATCCTCTTTGCCAGAATACACACACAAAGAAGCCAGGGTATTTGCTTTAATACCCAATGCCTTAATGTCTGCCTAGAGATGCGTGTTTTGTGTGTTAGTTCCTCAGTTGTGTCCAACTCTTTGTGACCTCATGGACTGTAGCCTCCCAGGCTCCTCTGTCCATGGAATTCTCCAGGCAAGAATACTGGAATGGGTTGCCATGCCCTCCTCCAGGGATCTTGAGGCCAAGGGATCGAACCCAGGTCTCCCACAATGCAGGCAGATACTTTACTGTCTGAGCCACCAGGGAAGCCCAATATTAGAGTGGGTTGCCAAGCCCTCCTCCAAGGGATCTTCCCAACCCAGGGATCGAACCCAGGTCTCCTGCATTGCAGGTGGATTCTTTACCATCTGAGCCACCAGGCAAGTCCATGAATACCAGAGTGGGTACCCTGTCTCTTCTCCAGGGGATCTTACCAACCCAGGAACCAAAGCAGGGCCTCCTGCATTGCAGGTGGATACTTTACCAGCTGAGCTACCAGGGAAGCCTCTAATTCCCTGGAAGAGGGATTGCCATGCCCTCCTCCAGGGGATCTTTCTGACCCAGGGATCAAATCTGTGTCTCTTATGTCTCCTGCATTGGGAGGCAGGTTCTTGACCACCATCACCACCTGGGAAGCCCTGGATACCATCCTAGGTGTGTTGACTACATCATTTCATTTATTCTTCAAGGCATTCCTGAAAGGAGGTAACAGTCTTCCTATTTTTATACCTTAAAAAATTGAATTGAGAAGATAAAATTCATTCTGGAGGCACACAACAGCTCACAGTGAGTCAGGATGTAAATCCAATGAAATCTTAATGATTTCAGAGTGCTCACTATTTCCATCTTGCTGTGCTCTTTATTTCACCTTTTGAGTCAGAAGTCAGGCAAATTATGCTTTTATCTCTGCAGCAAGCCATTATTATGACACCATAGTTCAGTGTAAGATCTCCATTAAGCGTAGTCTATAAATTTGCAAAGATCTCATTTTTCCATTAAAATCAAATCAAGGTACTGTTTTTTGATAACATGCTTTCATCTCATTAACTCCACCAAAATATGCAATATGAATACTTCATTTAAAAAATCGTGTTTAAATTCTGAGTCTGAGAACTTCATATTTCTCTATAACCTTATGAATCTCAAATCTGATTCAGTACCCCAGTACTGATCCTACGATGGAATTAAGAGTTTGCTCTAATACTTCCTATTGGAACCTGGGAACCTTCCCCACTTAGTATAAAGCTACTGTTTTCTTCTACTTTAGTCCTTAAAACTGTATTTCATGGAACTTTTCAGTTGTTCTCAAATAAAATCATGATACAGCCTGATGACATTCTTATCAACAGCTGATTACTTGGCATGAACCTCAATTTTAGAAACACCCAAATCCTTTCTCCTTCACTGAATAAACACTTTCAAGACAACATTTATGAAATTTAAGAAGTGCAGATATAGATTAATAAAGTATATTTTTCCTATGAGATGAGCTGGAAAGCTAATACAAATGCTGCACAGGATTGATGCATTCAAATAAATAACTTTTCCATTATGTTCCTTTGAAACGTCTGATAAGCTGGCTAACTTAACTGTTTTCATTGGAAATACCATTTTAAACACCCACTGTGTGTAGGATTGCTTTTCATAAACTAATTTCTGAAAACTGTTTTGAGAAACTCAGGAAACAGAAACCCAATGTTTTGGGAAGATGCATCATCTCTGTAGATTACAGAAAACTGATACTATAGGAACAGAAAACACCTGGGTGTTTTAATAAAGTCAGATGACTGTTTTCTAAATAAATTAAATTGGGAGAAATTGCTCTTTTGTTCCAATATAAATTCCCAAGTGCAATGAGATAAGAAAAGAAGAGTGTTCCCCAAATCCACAGTGAAAAAGACAAATAAGAAATAGAGAAAGTGTGACGCTTAACTATCCATCAGATAGGGCTCAGGCTACAGGTCCCAGAATACTGCTCATATGTCTCATTAAATATATTTGCATTCAGAAGCAAAAACAGAAGAAAATGTACCAGAAAGATTAGTAATATTGAATAAATATAGTTTCTGACAAATAGGAATTCTCAAAGTCTCATGAAAACAGAATACAAATTTCTCCATCGGTTAAGATCACGTAGAATATAGCAAATCCTTTTGCTTATGTCCATATTACATTTTTTCCTACTGTACTCATGCTCAGTTGTGTGTGACTCTTTGTGGCCCCACTAACTGTAGCCTACAAGTCTTCTCCATCCATGGGATTTCCTAGGCAAGAATACCGGAACGGGTTGTCATTTTCTACTCAATTACTTCAACACAGTACCCTGTACAATAATTTTTTTAAATAAAATAAAGATAAATAAGAGATTTCACAATGCTCAAATTACAGAGGAATCAATTTTCTTTGTTGATAAATTTAAAGAGGAAAACAATTTTTAAATTTCAAACTTCTCAAAAACAATGGTGTTCAGTTCAGTTCAGTCACTCAGTCGTGTCCGACTCCTTGCAGCCCCATGAACTGCATCACGCCAGGCCTCCCTGTCCATCACCAACTCCCGGAATCCACCCAAACCCATGTCCATTGAGTAGGTGATGCCATCCAACCATCTCATCCTCTGTCGTCCCTTTCTCCTCCTGCCCTCAATCTTGTCTTTACCCTTATTTTCATAAAGGAGGGAAATGAAGTTCAGAGCAGACAAATGATAAACTCTGAGTCACAAAGCCAGCTGCTTACAAATTTGAGACTGAAATTCAACACAGTACCTACTGATCTGAAGATGAATTTTTATGGTTAACTGTGAGTCTGTCCTGAAGGTGTTGCTTAAAAACAGTGTGAGTTATAACAGGAAAACAACCATTGCATTATGTGAAAAGATTCCCTTTGTAACAAAAGCTTAGGCTCACATTTCACATTGCCATATATTCTAAATTACTAGGACTGGTTCTATTTGGGTCTAGTGTTACAACTTCCTACATTGTCTTGCATTTTCTTCTGACATTTTTCATTTGTTTAAAAAACTCTTATTATTAATGGGTACATTAGAATTGAAGGAGCTTGACAGACCAACATTGTGTATTTGCAACTTCTACCAAGTTCTCATCTAACAGTGAGGTCATATACAACAAAGACAATTCTCCCTTTAACACAAAGTTAAAGCTGAAAGAAAAGCAACACATCTTTTCTTTCTAAACATTTTTAAACTAAAATAACAAAACATCCATCTTAAGGAGGTTGTCCTTGGATAAAACAAAGAAGCCTCAGATAAAAAATTCCAACCTAGCTATTTAAAATCCTAAAAGATGACAGGGTTAAAATGCTGCACTCAATATGCCAGCAAATTTGGAAAATTCAGCAATGGCCACAGGACTAGAAAAGGTCAGTTTTCACTCCACTCTCAAAGAAAGGCAATGCCGAAGAATGTTCAAACTACCAGACAATTGCACTCATTTCACATGCTAGCAAGGAAATTCTCAAAATCCTTTGAGTTAACCTTCAGCAGTATGTGAACTTCCAGAGGTACAAGCTGGATTTAGAAAAGGCAGAGGAACCAGAGATATAATTGCCAACATTCACTGCATCATAGAAAAAGCAAGGGAATTCCAGAAAACATCTACTTCTGCTTCATTCACTATGCTATAGCCTTTGACTGTGTAAATCACAACAAATGGTGGAAAATCCTTAAAAAGATGGGAATATCAGACTACCTTACTTGTCTCCTGAGAAATCTGTATGCTTCTTAACGAAGCAAGTTAGAACTGGACATGGAACAATGGACTCATTCAAAATTGGGAAAGGAGTATGTCAAAGCTGTATATTGTCACCCTTATTTAACTTCTATGCAGAGTACATCATGTGAAATGCTGGGCTGGATGAATCACAAGCTGGAATCAAGACTGCTGGGAGAAATATCAATAATCGCATATATACAGATGATACCACCCTAAAGGCAGAAAGCAAAAAGGAAGTAAAGAGCCTCTTGATCAGGTTGAAAGAGGAGAGTGAAAAAGCTGATGGAAAACTCAACATTCAAGAAACAAAGATCATGGCATCCAATCCCATCATTTCAGGGCAAATAGATGGGGGAAAAGTGAAAACAGTGACAGATTTTATTTTCTTGGGCTCCAAAATCACTCTGGATGGTGACTGCAGCCACAAAATTCAAAGATGCTTGTTCCTTGGAAGAAAAACTAAGACAAACCTAGACAGCATATATAAAACAGAAATATCACCTTGCTGACAAATGTCCATATAGTGATAGCTATGGTTTTTCCAGTAGTCATGTACGGATGTGAAAGTTGGACCATAAAGAAGCCTGAGCACTGAAGAACTGATCCTTTCAAACTATGGTATTGGAGAAGACTCTTGAGAGTCCCTTGGACAGTAAGAGGATCAAATCAGTCAATCCTAAAGGAAATCAACCCTGAATATTCGCTGGAAGAACTGATGCTGAAGCTCCAATACTTTGGTCACCTGATGCAAAGAGCTGACTCTTTGGGAAAAAACCAGATGCTGGGAAAGACTGAGGGCAGAAGGAGAAGGGGACAACAGAGGATGAGATGGTTGGATGGCATTACTGACCCAGTGGACATGAGTTTGAGCAAACTCAGAGATAGTGAAGGACAGGGAAGCCTGGCACACTGCAGTTCATGGGGTAACAAAGAGTTGGACAAGACTTAGCAACAAAAGAACAATAACAACCAACTCTTTCCAAAGATGTGGGAGGGGCAGGTTTGCATGTCACAGAATTTTATGTGGCTGTACTTGCAGGTTACTTGGTGCAGAACATCAGCCAGTGAACCAGGGTGAAGGGAAAACATAGGATTTTGTGATTTATTTGTAACATATGTGTGCAAAAAAACTTAGCAGACCTTCCACACAGTAGTTAAAGTATTCTAAACCCTGGCAGGACATTTAGTCCTGTCAAAAACCTCATAGACACTTTACCCATAAGGCATATGCTCCATATCAAAAGGTCCTTGAAATCTGGTTATATTTGGTACTGTTCAAAATGTCTATGGAGAAATTTGGTCCATGTCAAAAGATTCCATTCAAAACCAAATATGCTCCTGGATGTTTTAGATAAGACCAAATTTCAAGAACATTTTGGCATGGACCAAATGTCTTCTGACCTATAGCTGGATGAATCTGATCAAATGTATATGTGCAACAAACACTAAAATAATATGTATATAAAACAGTTTACCACCTTAAAAGTTATCTCATGTATAATTCAAACTATTTAAAGCCTACCTCCATCCAAAGGTGATCTACTTTCAGATTCACCTGTTCTAAAGTTTCATGTAAACAAATTCGCTCAATTGTACTTGGCCTTTTTTTCAATAAAGAGAATACATGTTAAAAAGACAACATCAATGGCCAAAATATTTGAAAAATACTACAGTCGATATTTTCTCCATTTAATTCATAATATACTGCTTCCTATTGCAGATTGTGAGAGTTGTTATTTTAAAGAAGAAACTTGATGAATTTTATTTTCTCTGAGTGACAAACTTTATTCAGTTGGCCCTTGAACAACATGGATTTGAACTGCCTGGGTCAACTTTTACACAAATTTTTTTTTTCAATACATACATACTAAAGACTACATAATCTGTGGTTGGTTGAATCTACTGAGAATGCCAGACCAAGGACATGGAAAACCAACTATAATACAATACCAGGATCTTTTACTATAAGGGTCTGTGTTCCTAATCCCCACATTGCTCGAGGTTGTTCAAGGGTCAACTGTAGTCCCTTATCACCCCAAATTAATGTTGGACATTCAAAAAGTTAGCATTGCATTCTTCAGTAGAATTCAGGGCAGGAAATATAAACCCTTCAAAAAAGCTGAGGGAAATTGAATACACAAATGCAGGCTAAATTATGAATGAGTATTTTATGTTACTCTTTAAAATGAAGACACTTGCTTAGCACTGTAATATATACCTCTTACACTACACTTAATGGAATCACACAAATAGTGTATAGGAAACACCTTCATTAACAATGAGAAGAAAATGTCTTTTTCATTAAGCAGGCATTTATTGAACACTGGGCACAGGACTACGCATGAAAAAATTTTTAAACATAATAGCAGGACTAATCTTCTCACTGAAAAATGTAGAATCCAGTAAGCTTCATCAGAGCAGGAGCTATTTGTTTCTTTCACAAATGTGTCTTGTGTACCTAAGACCCTGTTCACCATCTGTAACCTGATTGATGGAAATTTCGTAATTGCTGAACATCCACTATTTCCCAAGAACCATATAGTCTTTTTTGATTCTCACAAAAACACCATAAAGCATCATTTATTATTTTTATTTTACTGTTGGAAACTAAACTCAAAGAGATTAAATAACTTGCTCCAAATCAATTATAATGTAAAGATAGCAGGACGAGGAATTTATCTCCCCAACCTTCTACATTAGTCAGCTCAGGCTGCCATAACAAACTATCACAGGTTGGGTGGTTTAAAGAACAGAGACTTATTGTCTGACAGTTATGGACGCTGAGAAGCGCCAGATCAAAATCTAGTATAGCTGGTTTCTGGTGAAGGTTCTCTTCCTGGCTTGCAAATAGCTACCTTCTTGCTGTGTGCTTAAATGGCCTTTCCTCGAGGAGGGGTAGGGGTGGCAGGGGAGTATGGCTGTGGGTATGTGTGTATTTGGGAGAGAGAGAGAGGAGAGATTTTTCTCTTCATATAAAGACTCCAGTCACATTGGATTAGGACCCTACCCCTATGAGTTCATTTAACCTTAATTACCACCCAAATGGAGAAGGCAATGGCACCCCACTCCAGTACTTTTGCCTAGAAAATCCCATGGGCGGAGGAGCCTGGTAGGCTGCAGTTCATGGGGTCGCTAGAGTCGGAAACGACTGAGCGACTTCACTTTCACTTTTCACTTTCATGCACTGGAGAAGGAAATGGAAACCCACTCCAGTGTTCTTGCCTGGAGAATCCCAGGGACAGGGGAGCCTGGTTGGCTGCTGTCTATGGGGTCACACAGAGTTGGACATGACTGAAGCGACGCAGCAGCAGCAGCACCACCCAAAAGTTCTATCTCCTAAGACAGTCACATGTTAGAACTTCCAACATATTATTTTGGGGGAACACAATTTAGTCCACAGCACAAACCTTACTGCTTTAGATCTCCAGGTAAGCTCCCTGACCCAGGAATCAAACCCATGTCTCCTGCATCTCCTGCAGTGGCAGGCAGATTCTTTACCACTAGCACCACCTGGGAAGCCCATATTACATTAATAGACACCATTAATTAGAGTCTCAACTTTGCATTAAAAAAATACCATATATTTCCCTCTTTTATCTAAAATGAAATCTACTGTTCCTTTACCTATGAAAATTTTAATCTCAAATTAGTCTTCTCTCTTCTTGGCTAAGATTATTGAGATACTTATTCACATTATTAACCTCACTTCCTGAAAGCATGTCATCTAGTGCGATGCCACTCTCTCTTGGACCCACCTATAAGTCACCTAGCACTCTCCCCAATCTTATAATAAATAGTTCCTAACACCCCCTTACTGAGAGGTCCCATGATTCCCTATAGAATTAGCTCTGCCTCACTGTAACAAGTATTTAAGCCAACTTGTGCAATTACAGGTTTGTTCCTGCTGTTCTATGTCTAGAACCTCTTTCTTATATCATGATCTTTACCCAACCTTAATAGCTTCACTCCACCCCCCAGCCCTCAAATTCTACCCCTCCAACTCATACCACAAACCCCTGTATTGAAAAACCTGCCTTAAGCCAAACTTCTTAAGCCAAATTTCAATAAATTCAGATCTTTCCTTTATACCTCAGAAAAACTATACCTGCTGAGTTACTGTTCCTCCTGTAACCAATAAACCTATCTTTGTCTCATATTCAGGTGTGCAACTGATATTGGACACCATTATTAAATAGGCAGTATGCTAGGCCCATAATAGAACCAATAAATGTAATTTAAGTAGACTAGAATGAAGTCTTTTGAACATTTATCCTAAACATTTCTGGTGCATAATTACATTTATTTAGGGGTCCATCTAGTCAAAGCTATGGTTTTTCTGGTAGTCATGTACAGATATGAGAGTTGGACCATAAAGAAAGCTGAACACTGAAAAATTATACTCTTGAATTGTGGTGCTACAGAAGAGAGTCGCTTGGACAGCAAGGAGATCAAACTAGTCAATCCTAAAGGAAATCAACCCTGAATATTCACTGGAAGAACCGATGCTCAGTTGAAGCTCCAATACTTCGGCCACCTGATGTGAGGAGCCAACTCACTGAAAAAGACCCTGATGCTGAGAAAGACTGAGGGCAGGAGGAGAAGGGAGTGACAGAGAATGAGATGTTTGGGTGGCATCACCAATTCAATGGATGTGAGTTTGAGCAAACTCTGGGAGATACTGAAGGACAGAGAAGTCTGGCTTGCTGAAGTCCATGGGTCGCAAAGAGTTCGACACCACTTAGTGATCAAACAACAAATATAGTAATTTAATTTACTTAAAATGTATGTTGTTTATGAGGGCACAACTCAGGTTTTTAGAATTGGATTTCTTCCTCTGAGTGATCTTAATTGTTCACGTCGTGTATTTTTTAAACCTTACAATGGCTTCCAACTGCACAGAAAATGTAATCTAATTCTTTACTTTGGCCTACAAGATGCTAAATTATACGGTACCTGCCTATGTGTCCAATCCTATTTCTTGACACCTCTTTCACTTGCTTCTAAGTTCAGCCCCATTGACCTTCTTTTTCCTTCTAATGCATATCAAAATAAGCACTGCCTGAGACTCTGGCACTCACTACTTCAGCAGGAAAGTCCCCTCCCCAAAAACTTTACATGGATTTTTGTCTTTGAGGAATTATTTGCTGAACTTTTCTGTCTTCCACACACCACCACTAAACAAGCATTACCTTAGGCATTTTGTTCTATTAGGATAAAACATCTTCCTACTTCAGTTTTTTAAAAAAGTCTTGAGCACATTAACAAAAACAATAAAATTACATCCTCGGTTTTTTTGTATAGTCACAAATTAAGATAATATGGCTTCAGATCAAAATTGTTCAATAAGCATGATCAAAGACCAAAAGTGAACTGTTGATTTCCATTTGTGTTAGCTGCTTGTAATTTTGATCCATTTGTATGTTTAAAAAAAAATCTAAAAACATTTTAAGAGAAACTGTAGTTTTTCAATACATTTACATTTTCCTTTCTTTTTTCTGTGATCAGCTTGAATATCACCATGAAAATTCATTTTTCACCATTTCTGAATGAGGTTCTGATGCTAAAAAAAAATCAAATATTATTATACACCTGAAAAGTAGGTTTGGCCAGTTGTCATTTTTGCTTTTTCTTCATTTGGTGTTAAGATACGTTCTTATGACACTAATATTTTAAAACTTTGATGTAACAATTGGATCATCTGGATTATATTCACTGATTTGTGTTTGTTTGGGATATCCATTGGGTATAACATAACAGTAGAATTAAAATGATGATTAACAAATGATGCCTATTCTTCCTTCTTACATAATGATTCTTAATAAAACAGCTTGGGTGCTGGGTTTCATGAAAGGCATTGATTAGTACATTAGACCAAGAATATAAATTATCTCATCAAGGGGATAATCAAAACAATTTTCACTGAGCTGCTTATCATTTATTTTACTTTGTCTATTTTAAAACTTGGAAGTTCCTGAGTGTCACTGTACTGTGTACAATATAAAAATCTATTAATGAAGACAATGTTAATGATAACATTTTTAAGTTTGGTTCAGAGCTAGGGTGTGCTCAGTATAGGGCACTATTCGACTATTTGGCTGAATCAACTATAACAAAACTATTTCATAAAGAGAACAATGTGATGAAAATTACTTTTCAGAGAGCTTGGATTTTCAAGGTTCTTTAAACTTTTGTAGAGAAAACCAATTTTCAAGATAATTCCATGTGACTTAATGCTCTTGAGTAAGGATAAAAATATGATAAACCCAAATTAAAAGTGAACATAAACTTGTTTCAATATCATAGCATAAATGACTAAATTGATGCACTTTTAATTGGATACCAGAATCATTATTTTTCTTAGTATTCTCTTCACCATTTAAATAATTTGTATTACAATTGTTCAGATTTGTGGATTTCCGGGTAAAATACATTAAGTCACTAGTGAACAAAAAAACAAGAGATGAAGAATTCTTTGATTTTTCCTGACTTTTCAAAAAGGAAATAAGAGAGAAAGGATTTAGATATTTTAGGGATTATTGTCATTAACTTGTAGAGTGAACACTGAAATATTAATCCACTTATTTTGTTCTTCGTGTCCTAATATGCAACACAAAGATATTAGGCTTATACTAGTTCTAATACTCTGTAAACCATTGTTTTAGAGGTAGATGACAACAATAATCTGGGTATTGGTTGCTCAGATATATTTACATTTTTGTAAGACTCCACTGTGAAGCATGCGGGATCTTAGTTTCCCAACCAGGGATCATACCTGTGCCCCCTGCATAACCACTGGACTGCCAGAGAAGTCCCTATGTTTACATTTTAATATGTATTTATTTGTACACTAATGATTTGTGTTTCTACCAAATATAAAAATAGTGACAACGGCTAATACATATAAACCTGTAATGACCTAGACACTTTAAAATACAATATCACTATAAGAACTCTGATGGGTAGGTACAGTATTATCTCCATTTTATAGATAACTGCTGAAGCAAGGAAAATTTAATTTGGTAACAGACACTCAGCTGATAAGTTATAGGCTTGGTGACTGGAACCAAGAGTTTGTTCTATTAATTGATACATCATTTATTTGTGCAATATATGTTTTGTTAGACTTTTTTGCAACCCCATGGACTGTAGTCATCAAGTTTCCTCCAACCGTGGAATTTCTCCCAGGCAAGAATACTAGACTGGGTTGCTATTTCCTTCTCCAGGGTATTTTCCCCACCCAGGGATCAATCCCACATCTCCTGCATCGGCAGGTGGATTCTTTACCACTAAGCCACTGGGGAAGCCCACTGTACCATGTAGAGCAGTGAGAAAAATAAGCCAGGTCACTGCTCTTAAGCAGCTTATATTCCAATGCAGAAGGAAAGAGAGGTAGATATTAATAATGTGCAACTGTATCCAGGTCTTCTTCCTTCCTGGCACCCAGAGGACTACATTACCCAGTTGATTTGAAGTTAGGTCAAATACTTGACTGGTTCTGGCCAAAAAATAGGAGCAAAAGTGATGGGTCTCCCATGTATTCTTAGGCAGGGATAATCTTTAAAGCCTTCTACAGACCCTCACTTTTCCTGCCAACGTTGCCTAGGGGAATTTTTGTTACAAATTTTGCAGTCAGAAGATGGTACAGTCTGTACCACCTGGGGTCTCTAACTTGTCTTCTGGAACAGATCTCTAAAGTCAAGACACAGTGAACACACAGTGAGAGTGAGAAAATAAACCTTGTCTGTACAGACCCTGGGACTTGATGATATCAATTAACATCATGTTACACAGCCAATCCTAATGAAACAGGGCTTTCCTCATGGCTCATTGGTAAAGAACCTGCCTGTCAATGCAAGAGATGCAGGTTCAATTCCTGGGTCAGGAAGAACCGTTGGAGAAGGAAATGGCAACTCACTCCAGTATTCTTGCCTGGGAAATCCCGTGGACAGAGGTACCTGGCAGGCTATATAGTCCACGGTGTCATAGAATCGGACGTGACTTAAAGACTGAAACAACAAAAACAACAAAACAACAGACACTGACAAGGAGTGGGTATTGATAATAGGGTTAAGATATGAGAATTAGTTCTGCTGAAGAAGTCACATACAAAATGAGTCCTGAATTATAAATGAGTTTGCGCGGCAAATGAGATGAATAAGCGTAAGTTAGTGCTCCAAAGGAAGAATAAATGGGTAAGTCATGGACACAGGAATGGGACAAAATCAAAATAAGGTTAGCATTTTAAAATATTTGGCTGGCCGTGGGGCAAAATGACTGGAGAAAGTAAAAATGTATGCAATGCATCAAGAGATTATATTAGCAGTCAGGTAAGAAATGGTGGATGGAGCTAGTGTAAATGTGCTAGTAGTGAACATGGAGAAAAGTGGACAGATTTGGCAAACATTTGGTAAAAGGAGAGGATTACTGGTGGAATGAAGTAGAAATTGTTGAGGGAGAAAAAGTGTCCAAAGAAAATGCTCAACTTCCTGGCTTGACCAAATGGTTTTTTCAGGAAAACTGACCAGAAAAAATGAACACTGCAAGAAAGACTTTTGACAAGATAGGGCAGAAAAAGTACAATCAAATGTTGAGTCTGCTGAAATTGACATGCCTCATGATACCCAAGTGGAGATGTCAAGCATTTGTGCTTTGATTTCTTTATCTTTTAATATAGAAGAGACTTGAATATTCTTGGACTCTAGATAGAGACGAGTCTATGGTGAACATTTCCTTAAGAAGCAGAAGGAATGTATATGGACAGAAGTTATAATCCTTGATGTGGGAGAGATGAAAATATGTCAATAAAGCTGTTAAAACTCAAAACTTCTTTGGCAAGTGTTATGATATCTCCCCAGTTGGGTTTTTCTATAATTTCAAGGAAATTCTGACATTAAATATCTTCTTTGAATGTTACTCATCATGGGAAATCATCTTTTCTGTCCAAAACACATATCAGTTGTCACTTTATCTGATTTAAAAAAAAATTCTAGGTTGCTTCCATGTCCTGGCTATTATAAACAGTGCTGCGATGTGCACTGGGATGACCCAGAGGGATGTTATGGGGAGGGAGGTGGCAGGTTGAGGGGGTGGTTTCAGGATGGGGAACACTTGTACACCCGTGGCGGATGCATGTTGATGTATGGCAAAACCAATACAATGTTGTAAAGTAAAAAATAATAATAAAAAAAAACAAAATAAAAAAAAATTCTACCCAATCTTTTCTAATCATCTTTGCATCCAGCTCAATCTCTACAGTTTCAAATATTTTAGCACATCCATCTCTTTCTTCTAAGCTCCTATCACAATATTTTTATGCAGTTTACCATAAATGCCTGCAGTTGTTAACTGTTTTTGTAAGTTTTTTTCCCCAGTTTGATTGTAAAGCAGTCTGTGTTTTATACATATTTGATCTTCTAATTTCAAAAGGTTTACCACATAAGTCACATGCTAAATGATGCTGAGCATGAAAATGTTCTCTTTAAAAGAAGTCAACAACTTTAATTTTAATTCAATCAACTGTGATAGAAACAACATATGTTTATCCTCATGCTGTTTGTAAGTAAAAGATATACGTGTACATTTAACATAAGCATAATCAACAATACAACAGAACAGAGCATCCTAACTGCTATGCCATATGTCAAAGTTACTATGGAAATACAGGCTAGAGTAACTGGCATTTATAAACAAAAATAAAATTAGATGCCAGAAGACCAGATTGCTTTTGATCTAAAGCTACCTCTTTATGAAGTATGGTTTAAAAAAAAAAATCTCTGAAAGCCTTTTCCTTTTCCATTCTATATGATTTCTTTATTGGAGGATAGTTGCTTTACAATGTCGTGGTGGTCTGTGCTGTACATCAATGTGAATCAGTCGTAATTATGTACATATCCTCTCCCTCCTCCTCATCCTACTCTTTTGGATCACCACAGAGCACCAGGCTGGGCTCCCTATGTTATACAGAAGCTTCCTGCTAGTTATCTACTTTACACATGATAGTGTATGGATGATATAAGATCTGATACATTTAATCAGTCTGATTAAAAATCAAGTAAAACAATAATATATACATATATATACACTGAAAGCACTACACAAATGTAAGTCATTAGTAATTTTTAACTGATGTGCCAGAACACATTTCATGTCGATAAAGGATGCTGAGTGATACATATGCTGCTGTTGCTAAGTCACTTCAGTCGTGTCCGACTCCTAGCGACCCCATGGACTGCAGCCTACCAGGCTCCTCTGTCCATGGGATTTTCCAGGCAAGGGTACTGGAGTGGGGAGCCATTACCTTCTCCAAGATACATATGAGGAGTGTCCAAAAAGAAGGCAGTTCCTGGCTTCAAAATTATGAGATCCTGGTAACAGGTAAGGAGGCAGAGAAAATAACTGACATTGAGAGGTAGGGTGTGTGGTGTGGAGGCACGCCCTAGGAGGTGAAGACGATTTCACATTTCTAGGTCAAGTCCTTGTTATACTTTTGTTCCCAGTTATTCCAAAATTGCTTTTAATCTTTGACAAAAGGTATGCAGATTACTCGAACTCTGACTTGACATTTAATATATTCCAGATCCAAAGTTATGCACTGGTCTGATTCAATGATACTTAACTTGAGAATTATTGTGTTAATGACAATTTTCTTTTGAATTGAATGAAACTCACCAGGAGAAGAAAACAAATCTAAACTTACTGAGTATTCAATGCAGCAGGGAACAAGTGTTAGAGACCAAACACTGCTGCTGCTGCTGCTGCTGCTGCTACTAAGTTGCTTCAGGCGTGTCCGACTCTGTGTGACCCCAAAGACGGCAGCCCACCAGCCTCCTTTGTCCCTGGGATTCTGCAGGCAAGAATACTGAAGTGTGTTGCCATTTCCTTCTCTAATGCATGCATGCATGCTAAGTCGCTTCAGTCGTGTCTGACTCTGTGTGAACCCACGGACAGCAGCCCACCAAACTCCTCTGTCCACGGGATTCTCCAGGCAAGAATACTGGAGTGAGTTGCCATTTCCTTCTCCGACCAAACACTATATAATACAAATTTCCAGTCCTCCTATAATCCAATCTATTGGAGAAAACCAAGATGCATAAAAATAGTCATAAGACAACACAATGTTTTTAAAAGTCAATAAACAACAAGATACATAGGGAACACAGAGAGATTAGTTCTCACAGAGTGAAGATTGCCTCTGTACAGTGAACTTCATGAGGATTTCACAAGGGATGGGTATTAAAATTAACTTCTGAGATAAAATAAGAATTCACTATGCAATGTAGAGTGGGTAAAATTGTAATTCTCCTCCTGCTTGTCCTCCTCTTCTCTAATTCTTGTTGTGGATACTATGTTTGATGTTATGCTTATTTACTATTTACTGAGCCATTCCTGTGTAATTGCCAGTGCACTGAATGTTTCACAGAGATTTTCTTGTTGAATCCTCACCATAATCCTATGACTGTTCATAAGATTGCTACTAAGCAAGATAAAGTTAATAAAAATTAAATACCTTGCAAGTGGATAATGAGAAAGAATAAGAAAAAACTTGAGAATGAATGGAATAGTAAACAATTGGACTCATTTGTGCCATGTACCTCAAGGTTCCAAGATTATTGTTGTTCATTTCTGTTCTTTTGTAATTCTTCTAAGTTCTTTTCTTTAAGAGTATTTGGTAACCATTTGTTGGGCCATTTATTCTTAAGAAAAATATTACGTTATTTGATAAAGCTCAACATTTTGAATGCAAAAATGATATGCTGGTTTGTTTTTTAATAATAAATTATATTATATAAATTTATATTAATTTAATAAATAATAAATTTAATATAAAATAAATGATTATTTAATAATAAATTTATTTCTACTATTTCATTTATCTTTAAAAGTGAACATTTTGAAAAATTTAATACACCATTAACCGATAAGATCCAGAAACAAGCAAATATTATTTTTGCTATTACAGTAAAGGACACACTTTCTTAAAGTAAATGACAACAATTTGAATAACAGTTATTACGCTAATATAAACACAGATAGCAGGTGAATATCATGAATTTTGGAGATGGTTTTACAATTTTTTAAGATCTGTTTCTACCTAAGGGTTGGATCCAGGTCATAATGTCATATACTGGTTCTGCTGAAATGTATGTTGTTTTTTGGTTGCTAACTCATGTCTATGCTTTTAGCAACCCCAGGGACCATGGCCTGCCAGACCCCTCTGCCCATGGGATTTCCCAAGCAAGAGTACTGGAGTGGGTTGCCATAATGCAGGCAAAAAAATCAACTTTAGAAAATAGTTTTATAATTAGACATACTGGTCACAAACAGGTTTCCAGCAAATACTAACAGCTGAAAGTATATTTATTTCAACAACTATATGTCTTGGAAAATTCCAGCACACTCACACTCATATACTGTAAGCAATCTCTTAAAATATGTACATTTGTTTGATCCACAGTGAGAAGCTTAGAGAGAAGAAAATGTACTCAATTTTTGTGCAGTCAAGTGTAATAAGATGGAACCTCATTAAGTTGATATGTAAGTGATTTCAGCCATGAACGTCTTTATAATATCAATTGAAAACACAAAAAAGTGGAAACAATATCTTAGATGAAGTTGGAAAACAGGCACAATACAAAACCACATTCTGGAAAGACAAGTTGTAATGATCACATATCCACAGAGCAAAATGTTGCTTAAAACAGGCCGAGAGATAATAATGAAAATCCAAGATTAATGATGAGACAGGTTATTTCCTTGATGACTAAGAACATCCTTTAATAAATAATAGACCAAGAAAAACAAAGCTCCTTAAGTACAAGTAATAACCACAAATAAGCAATAATGTGTCCTGTATCAACATTAATGAGGAAATAAAGAAGAAATAGAATCTGATAGAGAACCAACAGGTGAATAAAGAATGCACACTAATCACACTAGAGTAATTGTGCAGCAACTATGGTTGAAAATTATGACCTTCTGGTTCCCAGTGAGTTGGAGAAATATGGCTTCTATAAAAGAGGAAAACAAGCATAAGTATGTTTGTTCATGACATAAAAGAAAACTGAGGTAGAAAACATAAGAAAATAAGTAGGAAAAAAAAAAAAGTAAAGGCATAATGGACATGAAAGTCACATTGTAGGCAGAAGAAATGGAGAATAAATTGTTATGAACATCTAGTCAGATCCCTAAGGAATAGTCTTGCAAAATGTAATGAAAAAATTGAAAATATAGTTCAAATTAAATATTGATCAAATTATAGCTATGAAAGGGCTTCCCTGCTGGCTCTAGTGGTAAAGAACCTGCCTGCCAATGCAGGAGACATAAGAGACAAGGGTTCAATGCCTGGGGTCAGAAAGATCCCCTGAAGGAGGGCATGGCAACCCACTCCAGTATTCTTGCCTGGAGAATCCCATGGACAGAGGAGCCTGGCGGGCTACAGTCCACAGGGATTCACAGAGTCAGACAGGACTGAACATGCACCCATGCATAGATGTGAAATATAGATGACAGAAAGTAATATACAGTACCATAATTAATAAAATTTAATAGAGAACAGAGTGAAGAATAATAAATAATTGTAAAATAGAAGAAATTCAAGATAAAATAGAGAAATTCCCTGGAATAAATGAATCGCTGAATTCAGAAATGATTTCCCTATATTTCACAGAAAAAAAATAGCATAGACCAAAAAACAGCATTAAGCATTTTCAGTATCATCTCATTTTTATTTGATTTCCACTGTGATTTATTTGAATAAGTTATTAGAGCAATTTTAAAATTTAGCCATGTATTTACTTATCTAATTTTTTCATTATTTTTTAAATTGTTTCTGCTATTTTTATTGGGTTAAGAAAATGAGATTTGCATAATTCTTTAAAGTGGATGCAGGATTTCTTCAGCTTAATTGATGTTCAATTCATATAACTGTTCTAGGAATGCTTTAATTAAATATATGAATTCTGTTATATTGATTTTGTTGCCTCTATATCAATAGCTCTATGTCAATGGACAACGTATTAAAAAGCAGAGACCTTACTTTGGTGACCAAGGTCCGTCTAGTCAAAGCTATGGTTTTGCCAGTAGTCATCTATGGATGTGAGAGTTGGACCATAAAGACTGAGCACTGAAGAACTGATGCTCTCAAACCGTGGTGTTGGAAAAGACTCTTCAGAGTCCCTTGGACTGCAAGCAGATCAAACCAATCAATCCTAAAGGAAATCAACCCTGAATATGCATTGGAAGGACTGATGCTGATAGCGAAGCTCCAATACTTTGGCCACATGATGCAAAGAAGTGACTCATTGGAAAAGACCCTGATGCTGGAAAGATAGAAGACAGGAGGAGAAGGAGACGACAGAGGATGAGATGGTTGGATGGCCTCACTGACTCAATGGTTATTAGTTACAGCAAGCTCTGGGAGATGGTGAAGGACAGGAAAGCCTGGTGTGCTGCAGTCCATGGGGTTGCCAAGAATTGGACATGACTAAGGGACTGAACAACAAGTATCAACAGCTCAGTGTATTAATGTTTTTTCTCAAATATCCTATAACTTTACTTAGTCATTTGTCTATTAAGTCAGAAACATTATGGTTACTTTTATGATAAGACTGTTTACTTGTTTTGTTGTTGTTCAATCGTTTAGTCGTGTCTGACTCTTTGAGACCCCATGAACTGCAGGACACCAGGCTTCTCTGTCCTTCACCATTTAATTCTGTCCATATGTGTGCTCTGTATTTTGAGAATATGAGATCCATATGTGTTTAGAATTCTACATCTTCTAATAAACTGAAATATTCATTTTATATATGTGGGTGTGTGTTCTTTTATATCTAATGATGCTATAAAGTCCCTTTCATTTGGTGATGACAATAGTACTAACCACAATAACAACAATAACTCCAAATTTTCAAGTATCTACTTTGGGACAAATACTTTTTAGTAGCTTTATATGTATCATTGTATTTAATTCTCATAATAAACTGATGAATAGCTATTCTTACTATCAAAATAATCCAATGGTTATTGGATTATTATTACAGATGATAAAGGTAAGCAATTTTACCATTTCAACAAAATTTATAAGTGCAAAAATTGCAATCCAGGCAGTCTAGCTCCAAAGTGCACACTGTCAACCACTACTCAAGCTTCCTTTTAATTTGTGTTACAAGAAATGTTACTTTCAGTTTTAAATTCACAAATAGTTGTGAACTTACATCCTAAGAATCTTTTACAAATAATTATTTACTTAGATTTTTTATTGCCCAAACTAAACTTTATATCTTTAAAATTGGGGCTTTATTAATTTAAAATTTATTGTCATATTTGGAATTATTTTTTATCACCTGACTTTATTTTACCTTTATTCTGCTTTCTCAGCACCTTTTCTGTTTTCTTTTATTGCTTTATTTTCTTTATTAAGGCATACAAACAATATATTGCCTGGTAGCTCAGACAGTAAAGAATCTGCCTGCAATGTGGGAGACAAGGCTTGATCCCTGAGTCAGCAAAATCCCCTGGAGAAGGGAATGGTAACCCACTCCAGTTTTCTTGCCTGGAGAATTCCATGGACAGAGGAGCCTGGCAGGCTACAGTCCATGGGGTCACACAGCTGAACACAACTGAGTGACTAACATTTTAATTTTCACATAAAATATATAAAAGACATCAATATTAAATGTATAGCCTACTGATTTCTGATGCACCTATACACATGATTAATTACCTCCTGAATCAAGCAATGGTATTTTCACTTTTTGTGATGGTTAATTTTTTGCGTTAAGTTGCCTGGATCATAAGTTGGCTAGATACTGGTGAAACATTATTCTGGGTGTGTCTGTGAAGCTGTTTATATATGAGATTAAAATTTAAATTTGTAGACTGAATAAATCAATTGTCCTCCTCGATACAGGTGATCTGTCAATGTATGAATGGAACAATAAGTCTGAGAGATGAAGAGTTTGCTGCTTCTTTCTCTGCCTCTCTCTGAGCTGGGACACTGATTATCTTCTGCCTTTGGATTCAGATTGGAACTCTACTCTTAGGAGAGGCAAGAGTCAGCTTACTGACTGAAGGTCTTGGGAGTTCTTAGCTTCCCTAAACATATGAGCCAATTTTTTATGGTAAATCTATTTTTTTTCTTTCTCTGTGTATGTTTGTATGTGCATTCCATTTCTTTTGTTTCTCTAGAGAACCCCAACTGATACACTATCCCGTTTTGAGTTTTATTTTGTATTTTCTTTTTAATTCCTTGATATTTATAGATTCTATTTTATTAATGATATTTAAATATGTAATGTAATACTTAATTTGAAATATAAATTTGTTCTGTATTTTCCTGGCTTCAAAACATTATAAAGTATCTTAAAACATTTTTAAATCAGTCACCCTCTGCCATCCCACTTATGGTTATCAACCAACATTTAAATTCTACTTCAGTGAATTGTTTAGTACTTATACTTGTCATCATCATCACAATTTTTGTTTCTTTTAATGTAATTTCTTTTTGAAATTCAAACCCCCATCTTTCTACCAGAAAAGGAACTATAAACCAATATGCTTCATTTTCTTTTCAAGTACATAAAGGCAGGATGGAGAATATAAAGAGAATCCCACATTAGAGTGAGTTTTGTATCTGAAAGTCTTTCAGGCTCAAGAAAAAATAAAATAAAATTGTGGATAACTGTGGAGGAAAAGATGTGCTATAAGAAAAGGAATTTATAATGAAGACCCTGGAGATGGGTTGTGTACTTAACAATGGACTAAAGCTGCTAGGATAGTTTTTTTTTTTTTTTTTCCCTTATAATTTATAACATCAACTCAGAATAATTTCTTAATATCTAACTTGGTATATGTTCTAAGTAAACACTTTCATGTGCTTTTCTATTTTCAGTTTTGCTACATGAATCATTCAAATGAATCCTTCTGTCTGGTCATAAGAGGAATCTTAATTCATATTCAGTTCAGTTCAGTCGCTCAGTCATGTCCGACTCTTTGCAACCCCATACGCTTCAGCACGCCAGGCCTCCCTGTCCATCATCAACTCCCGGAGACTAGCCAAACTCATGTCCATTGAGTCAGTGATGCCATCCAACCATTTCATCCTCTGTTGTCCCCTTCTCCTCCTGCCCTCAATCTTTCCCAGCATCAGGGTCTTTTCAAATGAGTCAACTCTTCTCATGAAGTGGGCAAAGTACTGGAGTTTCAGCTTTAGCATCATTCCTTCCAAAGAACACCCAGGGCTGATCTCCTTCAGAATGGACTGGTTGGATCTCCTTGTAGTCCAAGAGAGTCTCAAGAGTCTTCTCCAACACCACAGTTCAAAAGCATCAATTCTTTGGTGCTCAGCTTTCTTCACAGTCCAACTCTCACATCCATACATGGCTACTGGAAAAACCATAGCCTTGACTAGATGGATCTTTGTTGGCAAAGTAATGTCTCTGCTTTTTAATATGCTGTCAAGGTTGGTCATAACTTTTCTTCCAAGGAGTAACCGTCTTTTAATTTCATGGCTGCAATCACCATCCGCAGTAATTTTGGAGCCCCCCAAAATTAAGTCTCTCACTGTTTCCACTGTTTCCCCATCTATTTACCATGAAGTGATGGGACTGGATGCCATGATCTTAGTTTTCTGAATGTTGAGCTTGGACAACTGTCCCCAAGGGGAAGACATGGAAATGCATAGAAAGGTCATCAGCATAAATAGTTTTTGACAAACTAACATCATTTTATATTTTTGCTATAAAACTCCTTCATAGATTGTGAAGAGAAATGTGGAGAAAGACAAATTAATCAGAATATTCTCAATCAAAACTATGTAACTCAAGATTAGTAAGTAATTAACTTTCCTATAAGAAACAGTTGCACTATGATTTTGGCATTAATGGGAATGGTATGTATGAATAGTTGTATGAGTTGTATGAGTAGTTGAGAAGACACACAAAGAAGAAGCAATTTACATAAACATATAAAGTAAATCACTATAAACTAAATCACTCATTAGCTAATGATTTGAAGGTTATCACAATACTCTTTAATAGTTTAATTATTTTTAAAAATTATTTATTTATCTGGCTACACCAAGTCTTAGTTGTGGCATGCAGAATCTTTTTCAGTTGCAGCATGTGAGATCTAGTTCCCCGACCAGGGCTGAAACACAGGCCCCTTGCATTGGAAGCAAGAAGTCTTAGCCACTGGACCACCAAGGAAGTTCAGTAGTTTAATTATCGTTAAGAACACCTTTTAATTACCCCTTTTGAAAAAGTAGAGAAAGTTTCTAGAAAAAAATGGGCAGTTTCTGTATCTATGATTTAAATTATGTGATTTAGAAATACCTGTCTTAATTTTAAATTCTAAATTGTGTGAAAATGTCATTTGGACTTGTATGTCTCTCTTTAGCATATTTAAAAAACTCTTCCAATTATTTTCATTTTTTCTTATCTTTATAAATAATAATAAATGAAAATAAATATTTGTCATGCAATTACTTTGTTCCAGCCTGCTGCTAAGTCACTTCAGTCATGTCCGACTCTGTGTGACCCCACAGACGGCGGCCCACCAGTCTCCCCTGTCCCTGGGATTCTCCAGGCAACTACACTGGAGTGGGTTGCCATTTCCTTCTCCAATGCATGAAAGTGAAAAGTGGAAGTGTCTAACCAAACTCTCACAGTGATTCAGTTTTGATGTCCTCTATAGAGAAAAGAACTGAGGCATAATTAATAAAATTAATAAACTAAGCTATGAGTAAGTTTAAAGTTTTAAATGTACATGGGAATAAATTGCCTTGAGAAGGTTCTTATGAACACCATTAGTTAATTGATAAAAATTTGCTTGATACAATGTAAAGCACTAGAAACACAGACGTGGCTTACTGCTAGTAGTGGTAATTGTATGTTCTTGCTTAGTCACTCAGTCCTGTCTGACTTTTTGGGACCCTGTGGACTGTAGCCTGCCAGGCTCCCCTGTCCATGGGATAGTTCAGGCAAGAACACTGGAGTGGATTGTCATTTCCCCCTCCAGGGGATCTTCCTGACCCAGGGATCAAACAGTCTCCTCTGTCTCTCGCCTTGTGGGTGGATTCTTTACCCTAGCCAAAGTATTTTAAAAATGAGCTATATCACACAAAAATATTTAATTTTGTACACAGACTTTTGTACTGCCTTAACTAAAGAATAACTTCAATTTTACTGTCCATTGTCAATTCTTTTCCTGTCTTATAGTATAGTTGTTAAAGTCTTGACAAGATCACAAGGTGACTCTGAAGTTCAGGTGTGAAATGTCTATGACAAGAAAATAGCTTTGCAATGCTCCTCAAGATAGATAAATTAAGCAAGTCTTCTTTGGGATCCCAAAAAAGATATCATCAATTTGAACTCTCCAGTGAAGGAGTTTATTATCCTCAAATAGCTGCTGTTTGTACAGGTGTCTATAACCTACTTGACCTTGCCCATTAATAACATTCAGACTTCTACTTACTTGAAAAGAAAAGCACCAAGTCTCCAGGGAATACGTGTTCTTTAAGTGCAGTCGTTGTGCTCATACTTCTCAATCACAGAAATCCCAGGTGTATGTACATTCTGTTTTAATAAGGTCTCATCCAGGGTGCCACTTTCCTGTAAATGGCTTGCTAGTTAAAGCAGTGATGCGGTTCTGTTCACAAAAACTACTGCAACCACAATCAGATATTATCAGAAAGGATGCTTTGAGATAGGCAGGTGGGCTAGCAGTCAATTTTAAGTGGTATATAAAGGTCAAATGTATCCATTTTTCAAAATCTGCCATTTTCCAAGAAAGTCTCAGTAGTTCTTGGAAAAAACCTTTGTTTAGCTTGCACTACTAATTCTTGAGTCTCCTTGACCTAAAGGTGAACGGGATAATACAAATTCGTCAGATCTGATTGTTTGTAAGGATATGTAACATAACTAATATATGACCAATAGTAATGAGGGTGATTTGTTTTAGAAAAAGTAGATTTATTTTTTCTACCATTGTGTCACTGAGACAAGATGATTCTATGTGTTACTCAGTGTGATCTACCCATTACAACTTAATCCTTAATTTGATCAAGGCTGATCGAGTTTTACAAATACTATACTGTGAATGACATTAACTCATTGTATTCCTAATGCAACAGTAAAATTTTGAATGTGTATAAATCAGCACATTTAAGTCAGTGAATTTATAAAGCACAGTTGACTCTTGAACAACATAGAGTGTAAGGGGTGCCAGTCCTCCACACAGATAAAATTCACTTAAAATGTGTAGCTGGCCCTTTGTATATGCAATTCCTTCATATCTACAATACAGAATCTGCAGATTTAACCAGCTTCAGGACATGTAGTTATCTAGTCTTTACTATTGAAAAAAATCCAGATATAAGTGGACCCACACAGTTCAACCCATGCTATTCAAGGGTCAGCTCTCATATCTAAGCCAAGAAATAATACCCTTCTTCAGACTGGAAATAATAAATTCTTTCAGGGCCATTTGATATCCTTTCAAGATTCACTGTGTCAATTTGGGTCTTCCATGAAGCAGATACCGAGACAGATTTAGAGGTACAGGAGATTTGTTACAGGTAACACCTATGAGAGATAAAGAAGGAAGCAGGAGTGGGCAGAGAAAGACCTCAGAAAACAATGCAGACGTGACAACAATGAAAGAAATCAGGGCAGAAGAAAGACCAAGTGGGACAGTCCCCACAGTGCTGTGCAGCTCTCCAACGCAGGAAACATAAGAGAGATGGGTTTGATCCTTGGGTCAGGAAGATACCCTGGAGAAGGGCATGGCAACTCACTCCAGTATTCTTGCCTGGAGAATCCCATGGATAGAGGAGCCTGGCAGACTATAGTCCATGGGGTCTCAAAGAGTTGGACACAACTAAAGCGACTTAGCATGCACACATGCACAAACACACAGCAAAATACAAACAGTGTAGTTTAATAGTTGAACAAGAGTAAACCCTAAAGTAAACAATGGATTTTGAGGGATAATGATGAGTCAGTGTAGGTTCACTGATGGTAACATAGATACCACTCTGGTGCAGAGGGTTGATAATGGATGATGTGTGTGGTGGGAGTAGGCTGTACATGGAAAATGAGAAACCTCTGTATAGTCTGCTCAGTTTTGCTGTGAATGTAAAGCTGCTCTAAAAAATAAAGTCTATTTAAAATGGAAAGAAAGCCAAATAAACAACAAAGAAATAACAAAAACTTTCCTAAAGTAAAAGTTGCTGCTAGAATCAGTGCCATTTGCAAAAAAAAAAAAAATGTCAAGTGTATATTTCTACAACTTTCAGTTCTTCCTTGGGAATTAAGCTTAATATTGACAAATACTGTGAAATAAAACTCATTTGTAGAGACTATCTCTGTGGATGATATCAAAAAGCTATTTCTTCCGGATGTTATGAGAAGCTCTAAGCCTCCATTTATCCATTCTATGCTATACAAATCAGAGGTGACAAATCTGTGATTACATAGTTCCACTTGTGATACCCACATTCCCATGGCACATAGCTCTCTTCCATCATGATACTCAGTTTTTCCAAGAACTCAGATTTCTTTTCAGCACCACAATCCAGGCAGACAGTCTCAATTGGGTTTGAGTAATGAGTTGAAACCCATTTGACATCTGTGCAAAAAGTGATGAATCCTTTTAACATGATTTTAATTCCCTTAACTTACTGGAGTTTAGTTTAACGTTGCTGGTAAATCAGTCCAGGAAGAAGGAAAACTGACTTAATGGTTTTAAAACAAAATCCCATAAAAGTCTAACTGTCTGGGTGAAACACAGATGAAGTCTTCCTTGATGAATACATATATACATAGATCATCTCTTTAGTAAATCAACCACAATGCATTCTAAATGACTGTGTAGGCTCAGTCGCTCAGTCATGTTCGAATCTTTGCGATCTTATGAACTGTAGCCTGCCAGCCTCCTCTGTCCATGGGATTCTCCAGGCAAGAATACTGGAGTGGGCTGCCATCCTTTTCTCCATCTAAATGATGAAGCCCCCAGATATTATCTATTAATCTGAAACTTACAGCTTTGCATTTTGCTTAGCAGAAAAGGGATACTTTTGTGTATCTTGATGAAATTAATTATGATTAAAAGATGAAAATTGGCAGATTTTGAAATATTTTTCATATTCAAAGCATTTTTTTGCATGGCTAATATATTATAACTATTAGAAATAGTGTCCTATAAGTAACAAAGTAATGCTTGGTGACTGCAGAACTTAGAAAACATCTCTCAGTATCCTCATCATCATCTAACATTCATTTACTCTCTACTATGTCCCAGGTGTTTTGCTAAGTGATCCATACATATATTTCATTTGCTGCACATGATAAAACTATGTGCTGGGTTGTTTCTAACCGGCTTTACAGAAGAAAGTGGTTTGCCCATCATAGAATATAAATGCAGTTACTTCTGAATTCAGGCAATCTCCAAAGCCTAGGGACCTTTTCATTATAACACCAATGTCTGCACACGAAAGCTAAGAATACGAAGTCCTCTTTTGAAATGCATCTAGCGTTTAAAGTATTCTCAGCACGTTCATGTGCTCTACATTTTACTATCGTCAAAATCTTGAGCGGTAGTTATAATGACAATCAATACTAACTGTGAAGAAGAAGCAACTGAGACTTGGGGAGGCTACCTGACTTACACAGGATCCCAAACTAGGAAGTGGTAAACTCTTTATTTGAAATCAGAACCTCTAACAATAAAGCCCAAATCTAACACCTGTTTGAGTTTAAATATCAGATATATCTATCTTATATATCTAAGACTCCAAATCATTGCTTAGGGCAGTAGCATAGGTTTATTAACCTATAACTATGATTAAAGACATTTAAAGTCATGAAAAGAACTCTAGTCATTGACCAGCATTTATGGGTAGAAAGCATTCATGTGAATTTTAGTCACTAGTTTTGAGCTGACATCTTGAAAGTAAAAGTGAAGTCCCTCAGATGTGTCTGACTCTTTGCGACCCCATGGACTGTAGCCTACCAGGCTCCTCTGTCCATGGGATTTTCCAGGCAATAGTACTAGAGTGGATTGTCCTTTCCTTTTCCAGGGGATCTTCCCGACCCAGGGATCGAACCTGGGTCTCCTGCATTGTAGACAGATACTTTACCGCCTGAGCCACCATGGAAGTCCTAAGCAGATCTAAGTAAAAGTGAAGCATTTTTGCTAAAGAAATCTTTCCTCGTGGAAAAGTCATCAACCATACTACCAAGTACCAGTGAACAGAGCCAACTTAAAATAGAAGCGGCATGGTATGTTCCACCCAAATAATCTTTCCTAGTAACTTTTTACCATGTCCCAATTCTACTACTGGTAATTCTTCTTGTGGATTATGGCATCCTCTATTTTTAAACACAGACATATCAGAGAACATGACACCATGCAGCCTAGCCCTCCTCATTGTATATGAGGAAGAGAGTGTGCCTGGCATCATAACTGCTCTAGGCCTTTGGAGTGGAAAGGAAAATGAGACTTCTAGAATGAGAGGGAAAAAAAAAAAATTATGTTAGGTCTCAAGTACAAATTTCTCCCAACTTTAAATAAACTCTAAAAGTGGAAAGTATATAACCTGCCATACATGCCCTTCAGCAGAGGATTAGACTGATAATATTTACACCAAGGAGGGCTTCTGCAAGTAAGAAAATATGCCTGATTCAAGGGCACAGAGAAGGACAAGGATAAGGGAGATCCTTTTCATAGTCCTGGAAGCAATGTATTTATCTTTGTCATCATCTTTATTTGACCTGATTTGCATTCTTCAACTTCTCTAAGACAAGTTTTTCAGTTGTTATTTGGAACTGATTACTATTGTTATCTCAGAGTTATGAAAAATTATGTGAATAAACATAGGGACTGGTGCATAGTAAATATTTAATAAGTGTTATGAGCTTAACCCAGAGTTCAATAATATTATCTTTTTAGGGACAAAACTTCTTGTGCATATAAAAGGAACCCTTCACTGACTGATTAAATCCTTCGTAGTAACTGGGCTTCAACTCCCTGTTCTACAACAAGTTTTCAACTTCCAAATAAACTCAGATACCTCCAGTGGGAAAATCTAGATAAACAGATCAAGTGTTCCTGCTTCCTGAATAGCTAGTATAGACTTATTCTGACACCCCCATTTATGATGAGAGACTGTGGTCTATAGACACGGTTGTCATGCATCCTTGATCTTCTAGATATTCTCAAATCTAGGAGCTTATTTTCTTTTTTCAGGTTGGAGATATAATAACTCTATAAACAAAATATATATCTTTCCAAGGTTTTTTACCCAAATATACTCATAAATATTTAACAATTTTTCTAAATTAAGTTACTAGTGTGATGCACTGGTACAGCCATCATAGAGAATAGTTTGGCTTTATGGAGCAAGATGAAGATACACAAACCCATCACTATTCTGGTTAAACAACGGCAGACTTAAGGAACTTTACCACTTATGGTGGTCCAAACTTGATCCAACAGAATCAAAGTTGTTCGTTCAGGTATAGGCATGTGATTTAATTTAGGTCAACTAGAGTTAGGTCTAATAGTTCTGTTCAAAGTACTGAGATGGAAAAGTTCTCATTTAACTGAGTAAAAAGATAATAGGATGAAAATCTAGAACGAAAAGGGACAAACATTACTATTCTGTGAATATTTTTTGAGAATAAAAACATTAAAGAGAACAAACTCAAGAGAAAGAGATTATAGGTATGCAATTTGAGTCTTTGAAACCAGCTATACTTGCAAACAAATTAGTTCAAGACTTCATAGTTACATGGATGGATAATATTTTTATATCCTTCAGTTCAATTCAGTCCAGTCACTCAGTCGTGTCCGACTCTTTGTGACCCCATGAATTGCAGCATGCCAGGCCTCCCTGTATATCACCAACTCCCAGAGTTCACTCAAACTCACATCCATTGAGTCGGTGATGCCATCCAGCCATCTCATCCTCTGTCATCCCCTTGTCCTCCTGCCCCCAATCCCTCCCAGCATCAGACTCTTTTCCAATGAGTCAACTCTTCACATGAGGTGGCCAAAGTATTGGAGTTTCAGCTTTATCATCATTCCTTCCAAAGAAATCCCAGGGCTGATCTCCTTCAGAATGGACTGGTTGGATCTCCTTGCAGTCCAAGGGACTCTCAAGAGTCTTCTCCAACACCACAGTTCAAAAGCATCAATTCTTTGGCACTCAGCCTTCTTCACAGTCCAACTCTCACATCCATACATGATTACTGGAAAAACCATAGCCTTGACTAGATGGACCTTAAGCCAATGTAAATTTGGATTCTGTCATTTGCAACCAAGAGTTCTGGTCAATACAAAGGCCAAAGAAACCCAATGTACTGTTGCATTTAAACTCATCTGTTAACTTAACCTAATCATATTAAATATTTACTCATCAATTCTTTATTAAATCTTCAGTATGTCAGACATTTTAATAGGTGTTAGTCATAAAAAGGTGAGTAAAGCATTCTTTTTTAGGATGAGGAAAGGTCATTGACTATGACCTGAATTACATTTAAAAGATCACTCACACTGCACTTAGAAGAACAGACGATCTAAAGTTTGGCAGGGAGAAGAGCCGGCCTCATGGGTATGGGACCCATGCAACTGCACAGCTTTGCTCAAAAGGGCCCACACTTAGCCCCAAAAGGCCCAAAGCATTTAGTTAGTGCTCTGCTTTTGTTTCTTGACATTCTTGAAAATTTTGGTTTTGACTTTGTTTTGTAACTGAAGTCTGATGGGACAATGTAGCAGGCACATGAGCAGAGGAATGATGCACAATGTGCATATCTGCCAATCTTTGCCACCCTGTTCACACACAGCACTTGTGAGGCCCCAAGAGTGGAGAGAAAGACCACAAGGAAAAGGAAGAAAGATTTACACATTAGTCCATTTCTATAAAGACATTTGTTTTAAATAAATAAATGAGCTTACATTTTCATTTCACACTGGGATTTGCAAATGGTGTAGCTCGACCTGGATAAAAATAGGGTATCTAATTAGAAGGCTGAAACCACTCCAAATTGGCACTATTGATGTTACATTCATTCTGAGAAGCAAAACCAAAAAATGAAATTTTTTCATGGAGAACCACCACCCCAGGAACTCTAGAGTAGCTGGAGTTTAGAGATCTTTTAAGAGAGACATATAACATGGGTTCAAGAGGCAGGCAATGTCCAGGTTACAAATATTTCTGTAAGCAGAGAGTGCATTTGAGCTTTCCCTAATTGTAATGATGAGCCATAGAAAAGTTTTAAACAGTGAGGCTGAAGCAACAGGATTAGATTAAAAACCTTCAAATGATTCTTTATGTTAGTTCAGGGAAAAAGAAACAAGTGGGGGTAGTGCAACCAGATGGTCAGACCATGTTAAATTTCTCTGTTGAATATTCTGCAGCATCTTTATTAATATATCACTAACAGAATTAATAACATTATTCTATACTAATAAATAATAATTACTAATAATTTAACTGCTTTTGTGTACTTATTATTGATGTTTATTTATATCAATTTATTAGTCTTTATGTCCTCAGCACTCTGTTATACTTTTTCAGTTCAGTTCAGTTGCTCAGTCATGTCCGACTCTTTGCGACCCCATGAATTGCAGCACACCAGGCCTCCCTGTCCATCATCAACTACCGGAGTCCACTCAAACTCATGTCCATCAAGTCGGTGATGCCATCCAGCCATCTCATCCTCTGTCGTCCCCTTCTCCTCCTGCCCCCAATCCCTCCCAGCATCAGAGTCTTTTCCAATGAGTCAACTCTTCGCATGAGGTGACCAAAGTACCGGAGTTTCAGCTTTAGCATCAATCCTTCCAATGAACACCCAGGACTGATCTCCTTTAGAATGAACTGGTTGGATCTCCTTGTAGTCCAAGGGACTCTCAAGAGTCTTCTCCAACACCACAGTTCAAAAGCATCAATTCTTCGGTGTTCAGCTTTCTTCACAGTCCAACTCTCACATCCATACATGACCACAGGAAAAACCATAGCCTTGACTAGACGAACCTTTGTTGGCAAAGTAATGTCTCTGCTTTTGAATATGCTATCTAGGTTGGTCATAACTTTCCTTCCAAGGAGTAAGCATCTTTTAATTTCATGGCTGCAGTCACCATCTGCAGTGATTTTGGAGCCCGGAAAAATAAAGTCTGACACTGTTTCCACTGTTTCCCCATCTATTTCCCATGAAGTGATGGGACCAGATGCCATGATCTTAGTTTTCTGAATGTTGAGCTTTAAGCCAACTATTTCACTCTCCTCTTCCACTTTCATCAAGAGACTCATTAGTTCCTCTTCACTTTCTGCCATAAGGGTAGTGTTATCTGCATATCTGAGGTTATTGATATTTCTCCCAGCAATCTTGATTCCAGCTTGTGCTTCTTCCAGCCCAGCTATGCTTTTTACATGGACATATATTTTGTTTCATATCTTATTAGCCAACTGAAATTATCTTATCTATGATAGGTTTTAAAAACTTCTTAATGGTTGACCATGATTCTCAGTAGTGAAAGTGAAAGTCGCTCTTGCTTGCTTGCTTGCTAAGTCGTTTCAGTTGTGTCCAACTCTGTGCGACCCCAAAGATGGCAGCCCACCAGGCTGCCCCGTCCCTGGGATTCTCCAGGCAGGAACACTGGAGTGGGTTGCCATTTCCTTCTCCAATGCATGAAAGTGAAAAGTGAAAGTGAAGTTGCTCAGTTGTGTCCAACTCTTTGCAACCCCACAGACTGCAGCCCACCAAGCTCCTCCATCCATGTGATTTTCCAGGCAAGAGGCTTGGAGTGGGTTGCCATTGCCTTCTCCAGAAAGTCGCTCAGTCATGTCCAATTCTTTATAACCTCATGGGCTATACACTCCATGGAATTCTCCAGGGCAGAATACTAGAGTGAGTAGACTTTCCCTTCTCCAGGGGATCCTCCCAACCCAGGGATCAAACCCAAGTCTCCCACATTGCAGGTGGATTCTTGACCAGCTGAGCCACAAGGGAAGCCCAAGAAAACTTAGTGGGTAGCCTATGCCTTCTCCACAGATGTTCCCAACCCAGGAATCAAACCAGGATCTGCACTGCAAGTGGATTCTTTACCTCAGTAAATATGTTTTAAATGAATAAATAAATCTCAGGTCAGTTACGATGAATTCAAGGTAACTATAATATACAGAAGGTGATAAAAGGCACAACAAATGAAAGATTTGAAATTATTTAGAGATTTAACTAAACAACCAGAAAGAGATGTTGAACCGGGTTCTAGAAATATGAAGCAGGACCAGGATAAAGTTCTAGATATAGATTTTTGAGTAATCAGCAGAGAAGTAAATATGAAGCTGTCAAAATGGAGAGAACTGATTTCTGACAGAAGCTGTGAGAAAAGTCAAGAAACACAGAAGAGAACTTAGGTTAAATTTTTAAAAGTTCTTTTGAGGTTATATATTCAGATACAGTGCTGATACAGTAAAGTTCATAAAATATCTTCTGTTAAGTCTGTTCTGAATGTTAACAATGTATTTACAAGTCACTTTCATATGAGATATAAAAGACAATGATGATCCAGGACTGCAAGATATATACCCATATCTCTTATTTATAGACAAGAAGATGGAGGTTCAGTGTTAAGTAATCTGCCCAAGGTTATAAGAGACAGAAGCAGAACTTCAATCCACACTGGGCAGATGCCAAAAAGCCAAGTGGCTTTTTACTATAATCATTTTCCCTTATGTGATCACATCTACGGGATGTATTCCATAAATACAGAACACACTGTGCATTATGGTTGTCAAGCATGTATCAGAGATCCTGATAAACCACAAATAAACCTGCTTAATCTTGCCTTATTCAGTCTCCCCAAGTTCGCCTGGCCATGGACATTATTATGTCTTTCTAGAGAGTATATGTTGTACTTCCATCAATAACAGCCTATAGGTCCACTGACATTTTTAGGAAAAGGAATTTTCTATTCTGGCACAGATATTTCACAAAAGGGTCACTGTGGCCAGCCTTCTTGAGTAATAGGCATTCAGTTATATAGAGGAGAAAAGCGAGGTCTCAAATAATGTTGAGTTATTCTTATCTGAGAACTGACTTTTCTGCATAGGCTAAAATGTGCTTAGTTATGTCTTACATTCTGGCTGGCATAAAATAAAATACTTTGAAGAACATGTCTCACCATTCCCTACATCTTGCAAAATACATTTTCTACTTATTAGAGAAGTTAATTTAGTAATTATGGCAATTTTCACAGCCTCAGTGAGTTTCTTTCAGATATGAATACCTGTCTTTGATACTGGGACACAGTTTTTCTTCTATGTTCTCTTTCCAAGGTTTCTAAAATGCCACAGTAGTGTCCATATTTTTATTAAATATTTTATGTATTATGTTGCTTTGGTTACCTGATGCGGAAAGTCAGCCCATTGGAAAAGACACGAATGATGGAAAAGATTGAAGGTAAAAGGCTAAGAGGGTGGTAGAGGATGAGATGGTTAGACAGCATCACCAACTCAATGGACATGAATTTGAGCAAACTCTGGGGAGTGGTAGAAGACAGAGGGCCCTGGTGCGCTGCAGTCCATGAGGTCACAAAGAGTCAGATATGACTGAGCAACTGAACAACAACAACTATATATGTATATATATATATATATTTTTTTTTTTTTCCATCCAGCTCCAATATTGGCCCAGAACTCTTTGAAAGCACAGGAACTGGAGTCCTGAAACCTTCTTTGCTTAAGACAGAGCCTTCTCATTTCTCTGAGAAAGGATTCCAGCCCACTCTTCTCTCTTTTGTAGTTGAAGAACCTCAGAGGCAGAGAAGTCAGGGGCTTGCCTGGAGTTACAGAAATTAATTAACCACCTTCCTCTAAGTCTTATATGCTAATAAAAACCTGGATATGTTTCTAAATAAAGCCTAATTTAACTTATTCACTCTTCAACAAAACACCAAGTAACAGGTACTATTGTTAACCCATTTTAGAGATGGGAAAACTGAGAGGAATAATAAGTTCCCTAAAATTATGCAGCTACTAACTGTTTCTGTATTAAAATTCAAAGAATTTGGCTCCAGAATCTCTGCTTTTAACTATTTTTATCATTGTGATTTTACTAATCATCTTTTAGTTTATTGATATTGGAACAAAAAAAGTAGCATAAAATTTGGTTTGCCTTAAAATTATTATGATTTCTCATGGTCATTTCTGGCAGAATATGTTTATTTCTTTGTCTCTAAAGAGTCTAAACATATAAACAGAATAAAAACATGTCACCAAGTATCACTTAAGACTCTCCCCAGCCATCAAACCAACATGATACGTATCAGATTGATTTACTTTATGAGCATTAGTGAGTCAGAAACAGGATACAGATGTTTCCAAAAGATTTACAGGTTTGCAGAAAAAAGACATTTTTAGTCCAAAATGTTGTAGTCAAATATTTCATTCTGTAAAAGTTTCTATGTGTAAATAAGAGTGATTATAATCATAATAAATAAATCTTAACCAAATTCTTATTTTTAGAAACTTTTGTAAAATATGTCCTCAATTATGAGTATTGTTTTGCTTTCAAAAGAGCATGAGTCACAGTACATATATGATAATGTGTGTTTCTGGAGGTAACACTTATTCTGAGGGTAAAGCACAGTACAAACATTCTTTGAGATACATTTTTTATCTTTGTAAATGGAAAAAATTAAGAAAGGGAAAAATAACATGCTAAAGACTTCGGTTAGAGTTTAGATTTTGATTCCTATTTCAACGCTGCACTAAGTTGTTAATACTTTAGCATATTGACTGTAGATGATTTCTCTCTTAAAAGATCTGCTAAGTTTGTATGAAAGTATAAATTTCAGATATAAGCAGGGACAGTTTTAATCATAAAGAAATAAAATTTATTATGTATATTGTTATAAGAGGACAAGGACTGTTTATTTTTATATGGACAGTTACATAGACTGAGCATAACCTTTATAAACTAATGTTTCCAAGTTTAAACGTAGTATAGGCTGACTTTGCCTTTCATAAAATGATGTTTTCGGTGCAATATGTGAATGTGCAATGTGTATTTGCACATTCACAAAGCAAATACAATCAACTCAATTAAACTATTTTTCTTTAAGTCTAAATTCCCAGAGAATTTATAAAATCTCAAAGAACAAACTGCTACCAAAAATGTAAAGCTCATTCATTTTGCCTGGATACATTTTAGAGTTTCATGAAAAGAATAAAAATATTTTAAAGTAAAACTAAAAAATATTTAACAAAATATTAACCTAGAGTATTTTATATATACATATATATACTGATATATATATATATTTGGATGTATTATATATTTAGTGTGTTTAAAGGTAGGTATTAAACTAAACTGTTGTGACATGTAATTATAGATTGTTAAACCATAAGACAGCTTAAGAGATGACCTAATTCAAGTATAGGAATCTCTCTAGAATACTCATCCCTTTCATTTTCCTTCCATGTGTGTATGTGTATATATATATATATGTGTGTGTGTGTGTGTACGTACACAAACACAGTTTTGAATCTGCATCCAGTTTCTAAACATTTTAATTCATTTATTAATTTGTTAATTTATTCAACATCTATAAACTACCTGCCATGTATCAAGCATTTTTTCTGGACCCTACATTGCTGAACAAAGCAAGATAATTTCTGTACTTGTGGAGTTCATACTCTGTAGAGCATGGAACCCCATAAGTAAAAATGGTTAAATATGTGAATTATATTGAATGTTAGACAGTGATAAATGTTATAAGAAAAAGAATAAGTAGAACAGAGTCTAGAAGATTAAAAGTGCAGGTGTCAGTTTATTCAATGTAAAATTAAATACGTAATATAATTATATATGCATAAAGAGACTGAGTAACTATATGACACATTGCTCTATAAGTAGGCAAAATATCTAGACACTTGTACATAAGAAAGATGACCCTCTATTGATTACTTAGAAATCACCTTAATTGGTTTTCAAGGAGAGCTTGATCTCTTGAGTTAGAGTCCTACGAGCCCCAAATTTAATTAAAATGGAACCACAAGCTGGTGACCTCCCATTTTACTGTTAAGACTTATGTCGTGGCATTCAAGGAACAAGCAGCAATAATCTGTCCTCAATCTTAAGTCTCCTGAAATTGATCCTGATAATTGGGAGCAATGCAGAGTTCTCTAATATGTGTTGCAAACACCAAGCAAATTACCTCTTTATTTGCTTTACTCACTGATTGAAGCACTCTTCCCTTAGGTGTCTCCTATAACCAAAATTATATAATTAAAGTTTCACCCCAAATATCACTTTCTCAAAGGGAACTTTCAACACCCTATTTAAAGCAATCTCTCTGCCAGGAAACTTTGGGTCATATCATCTCTTTTACTTCCTTTTTTAATATTGAAGCAAATTTTTTTTGCTTCCTTTTTACTGTTCCTTCCCTTTGACCTCAAATTCAGGTACCTAAGAGCTCACCTGCTGTTTGCCTTATTCATACCAAAAAACCCAGAAGTAGCATAGGGCCTGGCACAAGGTAAAAGCTCAAAGAACATTTCTGAATAATTGTTGAACTCCTCTAATTGTTTCTGGTTAAAATTTCAGGATGAGCTTACTTTTCCTTTTAAGTTAGCTTTTATACATTATTTGATTTATCAATTTAAGATTATATGGAATTAGAATTTCCCTTATGGTATGTGATGGAATTCCAGTTGAGCTATTTCAAATCCTAAAAGATGATGCTTTTAAAGCACTGCACTCAATATGCCTGCAAATTTGGAAAACTCAGCAGCAGCCACAGGACTTGAAAAGGTCAGTTTTCATTACAATCCCAAAGAAAGGCAATGCCAAAGAACATTCAAAAGTGAAGTGAAGTCGCTCAGTCATGCACGACTCTTCGTGACCCCATAGACTGTAGCCTACTAGGCTCCTTTGTCCATGGGATTTTTCAGTCAAGAGTACTGGCGTGAGTTGCTTTTTCCTTCTCCCACACAGTTAACACTCATTTCACATGCTAGTAACATAATGCACAAAATCCTTCAAGCGAGGCTTCAACAGTATGTGACTGAGAACTTCCAGATGTACAAGCTAGATTTAGAAAAGGCAGAGGATCTAGAGATCAAATTGCCAACATCTGCTGGATCATAGAAAAAGCAAGAGAATTCCAGAAAAACATATACTTCTGCTTCATTAACTACATTAAAACATTTGACTGTGTGGATCACAATTAACAGTGAAAAATTCTGAAACAGGTGGGAATACCAGACCACCTTACCTGCCTCCTACAAAACCTCTATGCAAGTCAAGAAGCAACAGTTAGAACCACGGGCTGGTTCCAAATTAGAACAATGGGCTGGTTCCAAACTGGGAAAGGAGTACATCAAGGGTGTATACTGTCACCCTGCTTATTTAATTTATCTGCAGAGTACCTCATGCAAAATGCTAGGGTGGATGAAGCTTAAGCTGGAATCAAGATTGCTGGGAGAAATAACCTCAGATATGCAGATGATACTGCCCTTATGGCAGAAAGTGAAGAAGAACTAAAGAGCCTCTTGATGAAGGTGAAAAAGGAGTGTGAAAAAGCTGGCTTAAAACTCAACATTCAAAAAGCTAAAATCATTGCATATGGTCCCATCACCTTAATGGCAAATAGATGGGCAAACAATGGAAACAGTGACAGACTTTATTTTCTTGGGCTCCAAAACCACTGCAGACAGTGACTGCAGCTGTGAAATTAAAAGACACTTGCTCCTTAGAAGAAAAGCTATGACAAACCTAGAGAATGTATTGAAAAGCAGAGACATCAGTTTGCCAACAAAGATCTGTATTGTCAAAGCTAAGGTTTATCTAGTAGTCATGTACAGATGTGAGAGTTGGATCACAAGGAAGGCTGAGCACTGAAGAATTGATACTTTTGAACTGTGGTGTTAGAGAAGACTCTTGAGAGCCCCTAGGACAGCAAGGAAATCAAACCAGTCAATCCTAAAGGAAATTAATCCTGAATATTCACTGGAAGGACTGATGCTGAAGCTCTAATACTTTGGCCATCTGATACGAAGAGCCAACTCATTGGAAAATACCCTGATGCTGGGAAAGATTGAATGCAGGAGGAGAAGGTGGTATCAAATAAAATGGTTGGATGGCATCACCGACTCAAAGGACATGAGTTTGAGCAAACTCCAGGAGATAGCGAATGACAGGGAAGCCTCCCATGGTGTAGTCCATGGGGTCACAAAGAGTCAGAGATAACTGAGCAACTGAACAACTGGTGCTGCAATGGATGGAAGTCCACCTGACAATGCAGGGAACATGGGTGTGATCTCTACTGGCAAGATTCCACAAGCTGTTGAGCAACTAAAGCCGTGCACCACAACTATTGAAGCTCACACATTCTATGGCCCACGAGCCACAACCACTGAGCCCCTCTGGGGCAACTGCTGAAGCCCACACCCTGGAACCCACACACCGTAAGTACTGAGCCCATGTGCTGCAACTACTGAAGCCTGGGAACCTGGGGTCTGTGCATCACAATGAGAAGCCTGAACACTGCAACCAGAGATTAGCCCCTGCCCACCACAACTAAAGAATACCTACCCACAGCAACAAAGACCCAGCACAACCAAAAAGTAAATAAATTTAAAAAAGATTAATTATCTCATACAGTAAAAATTATAATAGTTTAGTGGTCATGTAAATGGATTCAGAAGTACACGTTCTTGCTTTGTCACTTGTTAAACATAGGTGTCTGAGGAACTTACAAAAATTCTTTCTGCATCCATTGCTTTATTTGTAAAATGGAGATGACTTTAACACTCACATTCAATTTTATAGAATGACTGCAATCCTCATATTTGTGATTCAGTTCAGTTCAGTTGCTCAGTCGAGTCCAACTCTACAATCCCATGGACTGCAGCACACCAGGCTTCCCTGTCCACCACCAACTCCTGGAGTTTACTCAGACTTGTGTCCATTGAGTAGGTGATGCCATCCAACCATCTCAGCCTTTGTTATCCCCTTCTCCTCCTGCATTCAATCTTTCCTAGCATCAGGGTCTTTTCAAATGAGTCAGTTCTTTGCATCAGGTGGCCAAAGTATTGGAGTTTCAGCTTCAGCATCAGTCCTTCTAATGAATATTCAGGACTGATTTCCTTTAGGATGGACTGCTTGGATCTCCTTGCAGTCCAAGGGACTTTCAAGAGTCTTCTCCAACACCACAGTTCAAAAGCATCAATTCTTTGGTGCTCAGCTTTCTTTATAGTCCAACTCTCACATCCATATAGGACTACTGCAAAAACCATAGCTTTGACTACATGGACCTTTGTTGGTAAAGTAATGTCTCTGCTTTTTAATATGCTGTCTAGGTTGGTCATAACTTTTCTTTCAAGGAGCAAGCGTCTTTTAATTTTATGACTGCAGTCACCATCTGCAGTGATTTCAGTTCAGTTCAGTCGCTTAGTCATGTCCGACTCTTTGCGACCCCATGGATGGCAGCACGCCAGGCCTCCCTGTCCATCACCAACTCCCGGAATTCTTGGGCCCCCCAAAAAATAAAGTCTTTGTAATCTTTGTGATTACACCTGTGAATATTATAAAAGAACACAAAACAAACACATCACAATTGCCCAAATCTTCAACCAAATCACCCTAGTCTTCTATGGTAGAACTGTTTTCAGAAACTCATTAAGGTTGGTGCTTAACAGAAAAAAAATAGAGAAAAAAGAAAAAAGGATTGCATACAGATATGTCATACCAAAGCTGCAGAGTAAATGACTACTGAAACTGGTATTCACTGGATACCAGTGAATTATGCAGAGCTCTGCAACTCGATCTAATGTTCCTCAGCTCTGCATTGTGTCCCTAAGAGATGTCAACTAAAAAAATAGCCACAATCTAAAAATTTAGAGTTGTGTCTTATTCGGTGGGAATTTTTAGGATATGAAGCCTGGGAGACAGCATCTCAAGTAGCCTTGAGAGAACTGCTTTGAAAAGGCAGGGGGAGGCATCATTTTATACATAATAGAAGTTTGCAACAAAGGGCAGGTAGTCCAAGCATCAGAAGTATTTTTGGGAAATAAAGAAAACTAGTTATCTCAAGTTAAAGGAATTTAGGGCTTTTCTATGTATGGGAAGATTCAAGTGTCTGGGCTTGCCGAAATCATTCCTTTCATATGCATCTTAGCTATCTGGGGCAATTTTTCACATTCTGACTTCCTCAGGGCTCCACATAAGGAACGGCTATAGCTCAGTGGCTGCCAGATTGTACAGGTATTCTCCTTCTTGAGTTCCCTGGAGGCTTGGAATTGCTGATGACTGTGACATCCTTGTTTACTGATTTGGCAGGAAATATTCCATTTCTCAGAGACATCAAATGTCAAAAGCAAGGTTTACTACAATACATAATTTCAATGTCTTTTCTCTTAATTCAACTTTAAGAAAAATGTTTCTGCTGCCAGGGTAAATACTGTGAGTTAAATTTTATCCAAACAAATTCTGCAATAGCAACTTAATAATTCCCTTGGCCTAGTCATTCAGCAGAATTTACATTAAACTAGTGCCACTCTGTGAAACAAATATTCTCATTATACCTAAATATGTATTCTCGTTATACTTGTGCAGAATTCCTTGGGACTCTAATGTGTCCATTAAGTCTTCTTGTAAAAGCAGAGAGCAGGCTCAAGCTTTTATGAAAATAAGATACAGAAGAAAATGCATCATGAAAATAGGGTATGTTCTTCTAGATCTGAGAAATCTCAATGACCCTTGAGTAGAATGGCCTTGGGAATTGATTTGTTTTTCCAACGTAGCATTATCTGAACAGAGAATAATTTACATAGGACATCCTGTGTAAAAATATCCATCCTGTGTTGTAGGTTGAAGTGTGAAAGTTTTATTGCAGATATGATTAGTTAAAATGAGGCCACTCAAGTGGACCCTAATCCAATATGACTGGTGCCTTTAGGTAAAGGGGAAATTTGGACCCTGACACACATATACTATAAGGAGAACATCATGTGAAGATGAAGAAATACTCAGGTTTTGCTTCTACAAGCCCGGAAATACCAAAGGTTGCCAACAGCTAGAGAAGCGCAATGAAACAGACTGTTCCTCACAGCCCTCAGAGGTAACCTACTCTGCTGACACCTTGATTTTTGACTTCTAGCCTCCAGAACCGTGAGACCAGAAATTTCTGTTTGATACACTTAGGTGGTGGTGTCACAGGGAAGAGCAAAACCTGATTCCATTGTTAGATCTGTCTCCTTTATTTAACCTTTGCTTTTTGTTGCTTTTGTTACTATAATCACTGAAAGGATGCTGTCTGTAGCTATAAGCATACAAAACGGCCTGCCTAGGGAAAACTGCCAGTCTCCTGAAAGTTAAAATAAAGTACCTTTGTTCTAAAGTGCCTTTGTTCAGCTCACAGGAAGACTTTTGAACCCTGCTCACCGGTGAATGGCTGCAGAAAAGAAGAAATTTACACACCCCCTCCCCATGCTGGCCAAGCCTAGAGTTATTTGGCAAGACTAATGGCCTTTTTACTTTACTTCCTCACCTCCTTGCCCACTCTGTTCTATAAAAGAAACTGGCATCCAGACCCTAATAAGCTGGTACACTAGGGCGCTACCCCACCATCTTCTCAGATGCTGGCTTTCCAAATAAAGGCCGCTATTCTTTACCTCAACATCTTTTCTCCAAATTATTGGCCTCTCAGGTGGTGAGCAGACCGAGCTTGGATTCAGTAGCTGTGGTGCTTTGTTACAGCAATCCTAGCAAACCAATACATTATGTACAAAATATGAGATTTGCAAACTCTTCTACTCTTGACAAAAAAGCAGTCTAGATGGTATAGGTCCTAGAAAGACACCCTCACAAAACACTTGGTCCTTATCATCCTGATTTCTCATATCACTAATTCCAGGCTAGAAAGCATTGCCCTAGAATTTTTACTTTTATATTTTCATCAAATCTACTTGGCATTTACTAACAACTATACACAACTCCCTGTTCTTGGTACATTCTCCATTTATACTTAAGCACATTTCCTTCTTTAAAAAGTCACTGTTTAGTTAGTAAAACAGATACAGACCAATGACTTTAGTTCAAGATAGTAAGTGCCATATAGTAGCAGTTAATGGCTAGTGTCTGCAGAACACATGACAGACACCGCTTTAACACTTTATATAGGTTATTTCAATTAATTCTCCCAAGACTTGTATGACATGGGTACTGTTAAAATGTCTCATTTTATAAATGACGAATTTCATACCAATTTCCTTAGTTAATACTGCTGCAGAAACCAGTAATCAAGAAACCAAGCACCACACTCAGAGAGCTGGAGAACTCAGGTTTATTATGCCAGTGGGCCCAGAGGAGTTAACACTCTAAGCTCTGAGCCCCGAACAAAGGGGTTACAGAGTTTTTATACATGGACAGGCATGATTAAGCAGGTTTGCAGGGGCTGGGCGATTACAAAGAACAGGACAAGGATGAGTGAGATAAGCTCCAGTTCTTAGTATCGTGAATTTCCACTTTCTGAGACTATGTGACCTACGTGATCCAGACTTTGCAAGGAGCAAGCTGAGTTACAGAGGCAGAAGGAGCAGGAGGTTAGGTAGAATTTTAACTTTTCCTTTTCAATATGACAAAATCAAGGGTTAATACTGCTGGGGTCATGGGCAGGCCATCCCAAAATACACCTTTATGGCATATTATTTCAAATTAAAGGAAATTAAGAAACGAGTTTGACCTCATCATTTGACCCTCATCTCTCTCTTCCTGAAAGCTAAAAAAAATCTCCCATGTGAAACGTGCCCTCCCTGTGCTGGAAAGTAAGACACTTTTATCACCAGACATGGAATTCAGGGCTGAGAAGCCTGTATAAACAAACCTTGCTAATCTCGTTCAGTTCAGTTGCTCAGTCGTGTCCGACTCTTTGCGACCCCATGAATCGCAGCACGCCAGGCCTCCCTGTCCATCACCAACTCCCAGAGTTCACTCAAACTCACGTCCATCGAGTCGGTGATGCCATCCAGCCACCTCATCCTCTGTCATCCCCTTTTCCTCCTGCCCCCAATCCGTCCCAGCATCAGACTCTTTTCCAATGAGTCAACTCTTCACATGAGGTGGCCAAAGTACTGGAGTTTCAGCTTTAGCATCGTTCCTTCCAAAGAACACCCAGAGCTAATCTTGTTAATCTTTACCAATTTACTATCCAAGCCTAAACTTTCCTTAAATCCTGTTCTAATTAAGCACCTAAAGCCTAAAATTTTTGTCCTGTCAATACTTCACAAATTTATTATTTCTTTACCTAAAAAGCACAAAAGCTGCCTGGTTTGACCACTTCTTAGGTTCCATTTCTACAGGAACTCTGTATGCATGAATAAACATTTGTTTCTTTTTGTCTTATTAATCTGTCTTCTGTCAGTATTATTAGTCCAGACACAAGAACTTCAGAGAGGTAGAGGGGAAACTTCCCCTCCTCAACAGTATAATTATACAATAGAAATGTATAGGATTGAATTATGCATTTAAAGAAATGCAAAGTAGAGAGGTTTCAAGGAAAAGAACAACAAAAGATATGTGGCATTTGAACTGGATCTTAAGATACACAGGGATTTCCAGGCAGATAGTCAGAGAAAGATTTCAGAGAAGAGACTGAACAAAAGCGTAGAAAGAGGCATCAGAGTTGTGCTTGCCTTTGAGGGCAGAGGGTACAACAGTACCTGGTGACTTCTGGATGCTTAGCTTTTACCCAGAGTATGGTGGGGAATGGGCTTCCTCGGTGGTTGAGTGGCAAAGAATCCACCTGCAATGCAGGAGCCATAGAAGATGTGGGTTCGATCCCTGGGTCAGGAAGATCTCCTGGAGGACGGCATGGCAACCCCTCCAGTATTCTTCTCTGGAGAATTTCATGGAGAGTCAGACACAACTGAAGCGACTTAGCACACAGGCTCATGGTAGGGAATGACTAGATTCAAAACTCTTCAACGCACACCTCACTCCAGGTTCTGTGAATAAAGTAACAAGTGGCTATGCTGAAGAAGGAATTCATAGGGCCTGGACTCCCTCTTAGGCCTGTTCATGCTGATCATGCTTGGCCACCTTTCCAATGGACTCTGAACTCTGCATTTAGTGCCTATGAAAACAACAACAAAAGGATAAGACCCCCTCCAGACAGGGGAACCTTGAAGATCGTATCTAGGTTACTCATCGCCTAAGAGAAAACATACACTAGTCACCCCTTCCTCCAGACCGGCCATAAATTTTTCTGTATCTTTTGGAGTGTAATCTCGGGTTTATTGATTATTGGCTAATTGTTTGACTGTTTGAGCACATGAGCACATAGCACGTGGATGATGGGGTTATTGGGATTGTATTTTCCTTGGTTTATGTAAGTCTCAAGGAATTTGGAGTGGTGGGTTAGGACATGGACACATGGGGTATAAAAGATTTTCACAAATGCTGGTTGGGGTCCTTGGCTAAGAGGAGACTCTGCCTTGGGCCCGCCAGTGTAATAAACTGCATTCCACTATCTGCATCGTTCTTCTGAGTGAGTCTGTTTCCCGGAACACGTGGCTACAACAACGCTGGAGCTTCAAACCAAATAGGTTGACCTCCAGTCTAGATGCCTAATCCTATCTTATGCTACTTTGACCACCTATATCCTGAATCACCTGTTGCTCTCTCACCAGCCCTGTGCCATCCTACTTCTGTCATATCCCTACACTGTCCCTCAGCATACCGAGTTGCCAAGCAACAGTTTTAATGTCTGAAATGTGCTAAGGTGATTCTAGTGCATATGGAGCACTGAGCATATTTTGAAGAACAAACTATGAGCCATTCTGGTTGATATTAACGAATGAAACTTTCAACTGGAAAAGTGGCATATTTAGTCAGGTGCTGCTGCCCTGAAAAGCTTTTTTTTTCTTTTGTAATTTTACAAAGTGTTTTGTTAACCTCTCCTCTAACTTTGGGGGGAAAAAAGGCTGTTTTACTTACACTTGCTGCCTAGTTTATACGTATCTTGCCACTGTAAAGTTACTCATACTTATTTGTTATTATCTGCAAAGAATTACAAGAATGTTACAAAAATAGCATGATAAAAAATCTACAGAGTAATTCTGAAAGTAAACTTAGTTACTGCTCCAAACAAATGTTAACTTTATTTTTAAAGACAAAAATTGGCTTTGCCCTAAAATGTAATTTAAAGTGATACCTTGCAATGTCTAATTTTTTAAAAACATAGCATGATGCTTTACTTGGTAGAAAGTTACCAGCAAAGTCCATAGGTACACGATATTGTCAACTAACATCAATTCCCCAATCAGAACTCCTCAAAGATTAGTTTTTGCTTGTTTGTTTTAGTTTGCTTGCTTGTTTGCTTCTTTAAAATTTTAAAAATGCAAATCTCAGATTTAAAGAGTCTAAGTGAATCGTTTTAGCTAAGTAATCCATAATTTTAAAAACCTCTCTAGAGGAGTCTATAATCAACCAGATTTGGGAAACAGCAACCATTAAAAATGTATTTCTTAAATTAATAGCCTCAAAATGTAACTGAGGATCCCATACACTAAAGTGCATACAAAACACACACACACACAGATTCCAAAGCTCTTTCTGACATTACTCCATCAGAATATCAAGATATGGAAGCCCAGGACTACAGATTTAATGATTTCTTTTCCTGGTGATTCTAATGCATGCCAACTTTGAGAATTATAGGAATGCTTATAAAAGAAATTGTGCTAATGAACAATTCATTCAGTGTTTTTGTTTTCATGGACTTAATCAAGAAGTTTAATTCAGTGATTAGAGAATATGATGCTATCTAGTAAAACAGACAACCCAAAAAAAGTGCAATGAAGTATCACTCTCAGAGGCAGAGCACTGAATTAAAGAATAGGAGAATGACATCCCATTTTTAATTCTGATACTAGCTAGCTGTTTGCCTCTTGCCATTTAACCTATCTTCAATAACTGTTGTCTAATCTGGTGTATGAACTTATGTGAATAGTTTTCTAGGCAGCATGTATTTTTCCGGTAGCAGTACCTGTTTTACAAACAGAATCTTTTAAAATAGAACAGATAAAAGAGAAGTTTCTCTCATTGAAATGGGGCCAGAATTCTCTAGGCCAAACGTAGAACCCTTTTATACATGTTTAGGGGTCCAAGGGAAACAAGTGAAGAACACTGAACCAGATAATCTTAAACATTTTTGTCCAATTCTTATATTGTATATTTATATAATTCTAAAGAGAAAATGGAATTGATTTTGTCTTCTTTTTGTAGGTCAAAATTAATCCCCTGGAAACACAGACTAAATGTCTAAATTGAATTTCCCTTGAAAGAGAAAACTGTCCTGGACATTTTCTACTGTTTAAACTAAAAGACAGCAATAAACATCTTATTTTAAATAACTGAGTTAGTGTAATGAAAAGAAAATTCCTAAAATAGTCTCGTGTTATATTGTGTAGCTTTTTTCTGCATAGGAAATACCACATGTCCTTAAATATTTTTTGCCATATCTATTTACAGATGCTAAATGAGGAAGGAGCCTTGTTAGCTTGTGCAGTGTATCAAGTGTCTTTGTTTCATAAAATCAGATTCATCCTTGTTTTCCACCAGTCTAAGTCTATTGTTGGCCTAAGAGAAATAGAATGCTGGATACTTCACCAGCAAAGACAGGTTTATCTAGGATCAGGAGAGAATTTCAATTTGGTGTCTCCAACAAGAAGGAGCCATATTCAAGTCCTTGCACAGCACGGGAAGGAGAACACTTTTATAGAGGGGGAAATGCAAAAAAACGAAGATCAGGGCATCCCCTCTCATCATTTCATGGCAAACAGATATGTAAACAATGGAGTGACAGACTTTATTTTCTTGGGCTCCATAATCACTGTAGATGGTGACTGCAGTCATGACATTAAAAGATGCTTACTCCTTGGAAGAAAAGTTATGACCAACCTAGACAGCATATTAAAAAGCAGAGACATTACTTTGTCAACAAAGGTCTGTCTAGTCAAAGTAGTCATGTATGGATGTGAGAGTTGGACTATAAAGAAAGCTGAGCACTGAAGAATTGATGCTTTTGAACTGTGGTGTTAGAGAAGACTCTTAAGAGTCCTTTGGACTGCAAGGAGATCCAACCAGTCCATCCTAAAGAAAATCAGTCCTGAATATTCACTGGAAGGACTGATGTTGAAGCTGAAACTCCAATACTTTGGCCACCTGATGCGAAGAACTGACTCATTTGAAAAGATTCTGATGCTGGGAAAGATGGAAGGTTGGAGAAGAAGGGGACAGAGGATGAGATGGTTGGATGGCATCACCAACTCCATGAACATGAGTTTGAGCAAGCTCTGGGAGTTGGTGATGGACAGGGAAGCCTGGTATGCTGCAGTCCATGGGGCTGCAAAAGATCGTACGCAACTGAGCAACTAAACTAAAAATGCAGTTGGGATGTAAAAGTGAGTCACTCAGTCATCTTCAACTCTTTGTAACCCCATGGACTTTAGCCCACCAGGCTTCTCTGTTCATGGAATTCTTCAGGCAAGAATAATGGAGTGGGTTGCCATTTCCTTCTCCAGGGCATCTTCTTGACCCAGAGCTTGAACCCAGGTCTCCCACATTGCAGGCAGACTCTTTACCAACTGAGCCACAAGGGAAATCAGTTGGGAGGGGGTTAGAGTAAACAAAGGGAGCATGACTTTTCACAGGCTGAATTCTTGACAGGAAAGAAGAGATTTGCTTCATGCGGGGCTCTGCTATTATTGGAGAGTGTGAGAGCTCCCCCTTCTGGTCTCCCAACTGTATTGGTACTTCTATTTATTAAATATTTGCACTATCAAACCAAGGCTGTGATTGGACCAGCTCTTGTGATTCATATTATGATTTCAAGACACCCTGTAGCAATTACTGTCAGTACATTAAGAAAAAAAAAGTTTATTTTTTATAAAACCTAGAAATTACAGGGCATACTTGGGGTCACACAGTGAGATCACAGATACACACACACACACAAGCTGAGAGAGAACCAGGGGTTTTCCTTAGGGTTCTGCTTTTACTGTGGTCAAGGGTGGGGCCTAGGTTTTCAAAGGCTCACTCTTTATTGGTGAATTTAAAATGCAGGAGTGGTATTTAAAGCCTGGTAAGAGAAAAGAAACTGAGCCTAAATGGTTAGTTATCAAAACCAACCAAGATCTCTAAAACCAAGGACCCCCGGTGTGGGGAGGAAGCCTGGCCCTTTATCTAGTCCTGTCACTGACTCTCTAGAACTGAACACCACTTTGAAATGGATACCTCAGCAATCAAAGTTTAAGTCAAACATTTGCCTTACAAAAAAGGGGAATAAAAACAAAACTGTCGGGGCTTACCCTACAATCCTGAAGCTTTTAACAAGGAGGGCTCTGATGACTTCTTGTTAACCTCCAGTACAAACACTACAGTTTGACCCTCCAACAGCACAGTTTGCAGTCATCAGCTGTGTGAAGTTGGGTACAGCATTTCATCTCTCTGAGCTTTGATTTTTTTCATATATGAAAGAGGGATAATACCTAGGTTGCTGTCTTGTAGGAATGCATGTTTTAGGATTAAAGATGTGTATATATACATATATATACATGCTGCTAAGTCACTTCAGTTGTGTCCAACTCTGTGTGATCCCGTAGATGGCAGCCCACCAGGCTCCCCCATCCCTGGGATTCTCCAGGCAAGAACACTGGAGTGGGTTGCCATTTCCTTCTCCAATATATATACATACATACATATATACATATATAAACAACTATATATGTATATATAGAGTTGTTTTTCTAGGAACAATTATACTGTTATAAAAGTACACTGACTATATACCGTTATATATTTCAGGAACCATTATACTGTTGTATTCCAGGAACCATCATACTAATAATATTAGTCAATAAATCTTAACTGTTGCTATTAAAAATAACAAAAACACCAAACCAAAAGCAAAAGTACCATGCATGAGATACTGTGTTTGTGGCTTAATGTTTTCAGATGTAAGTTAAACAAGGATAAGTAAAGCTTCCTAAAGAGAACTTTCTAGTGGAGTCTTCCTCAATTTAAACTTTAAGAGATCATTGTCACTACACCTTTCAGTGAAGTCGAAAAGGAAATCAAATAGGTTCCTTTTGGAGTCAGAAACATCTTGTTTCAAATTTCAGCTCAGTATATAACCCTTTGCTGTGTGACCTTGGGTGAATAATTATATTTGATCTTGATCTCAATTTCTGCACTTTGAAAAACAAAAGTCAAATAACCTTTATAGAAGTTAGGTGGGCAAGAGTGTAATTCAATTAAAAATTCTCACTGCATAAGGCAGTGAAGGATACAGAAAAGGTACTTTGTAAATGCTGGATTGGTCTTATTCCTTTTCTGAAATTCAAAATGTTTTGCCTAGATTCTGGGTATTTTCTCCACTCATCAGTGAATCCTCTTTGTCCTATTAGAACTGCATTGGTTTTCTGGCTCACAGTCACTCACAGATGCTTTTTTTGTGTGTCCCAAAATAGTTTCTATTCTAGTTTTCCATTTCAGCATATTATTCAAGGATTAAGTGTCAAGTAATCAGAGATAAATAAGAGAAAGAAAGACAACACACACACATAATCCAGTAGAGACGACTGAGCTAAGTGGAAGCTTTTGCCCTCAAGACATTCCCCCACTCCCTAGTAGAATGTTGGCACAAAATTGTGTACAGATACGCTAAAGGATTGTTTGGGGTAGTAGAGAGAAAGGTGAGAAAATTGCCAAATTTAACTGGTGTCTACATGAACAATAAATCTGACATAATGACTGCTTTTTGTTAAAAATAGGTATCTGCTCTTTAAATGGGTAACATAATATAAAGAGAGTTATAATGGTTGTACCCAATAAATGGGTCCATATCCTCTTACCTGACAGCAATACTCTTAGAGCAGTTAGCAAAAACATGAACAAAGGATTGTTTGTAAAATTACCATCTATTCTAAGGTTATAATAAAAGACATTGAAAAAGCAGATAAACAGTCTTTTAAGATGACAGTTTTTACAACAATCACGTTGAAATATAAGGATTTCTCAACATAAGCTTTCTATAAATATAACCTCTAAGTGTAAAGGTAAACACATGATCTACATGATTAATGGTAACATTTAGAAATGAGGTTTGTGGTACCATCAAGCATTTTGCTTTCAGTACATTACCTCTGTACTTATGCATCAGTACTATAAAAGACAAAGGTTTCTGAAGCTCTTGATAATATAAGAATATCACAGATACACTAGCTTGTCCCATTGCACACTGTTTCTTGTTTACTTCTTTGCTTGCATCTATTCAGTTTATGAATGTGAAAGTCAACTTATTAAAACTTACTCTAAAACTAATACAATATTGTAAAGTTTAAAAATAAAATAAAATTTAAAAAATAATAAATAGGCTTTCTAAAAAAAAAAAAAAAAAAAAAACTTACTCTAAATAATAAGTAGTAATTTAGCCCTCAGAAAAATTCACATTTGATGTCAAGATAAACTTTTCATTGTCATAATGTAATAAGCTCCATTTGAGCAGGAATATAATCTGTTTTGCTCAAATATGTAGTCTCAGTATCTTGAAGAGTGTCTGGTGTATAGTAGGTGCTCAATAAATAATATGTAACTACATCAATAAATTCTTTAAAAGTAATAAATCTCCAAATACCTGAAACAGTGTTCTAAGGGGAAGAAATATTTGAAATAGACCTCTGGGGAAGGAGAGAGCGAAAGGGAGAAAGTTGAAAAGCATTGACATCTTAGTCTGAGCAACTTTGAAAGTACTTTGTTTCTGAAATTGAGGAACTTAACAAAGTTAGACTCATAAAAACCCTCCTGGAAAAGTCATCGAGGGATTTCATGAGACTCAGAATAAACATGGGGTTCTAAGGCTACTCTGGGTCATGAATATCATCTAGGAGATGAGAGGCAGAAAATATCTTTGAAAACATGTCTCTCATGCTCCAGGCAGATTCTGGTAAAGAAGAGCTCACAGTAACAGGCAGACTTCTCCCTTCCCTGTGAAGTTTCCAAAGTATACTCTTTAGTTATAATTGCTTTAAAGCTTTGGTTGGCATTTATTTCAATTTTCATTGACCACTTTTGAAATGTAAATACTTTGTCCTTGGCTGCTTCTTTTTTATAAGTTAGCATGCATGAATACAGGAGAAAATTCACCCTGAGTGTACTTATTCTCTTCACCTGTGCCCTAAGAAAGACCTTTATGGTTCAGGATAGTTGATTCACTACGATGCTCCAGTTTGGGGTCACTGTCATTGGTCACAATGCGTGTGTGTGTGCTCAGTCACTCGGTGGTGTCTGACTCTTTGAGACTCCACGGAGTGTAGTCCGCCAGGCTCTTCTGTCCATGGGATTCTCCAGGCAAGAAAACTGGAGTGGGTTGCCATGCCCTCCTCCAGGGCATCTTCCTGAACCAGGGATTGAACCCATGTCTCCAGCATCTCCTTAAGAGCTTGCTTAATGAAAGCAAACTTTTACCCAAACAGAATATCAAGCTTATGAGTGATATCCTTCCTGCATGGCTATGTTGTTGTTTAGTCCCTAAGTCATGTTGGACTGTTTATGACCCCATAGACTATAGCCTGCCAGGCTCCTTCTGTCCATGGGACTTCCCAAGCAAGAATACTGTAGTGGTTGCCATTTCCTCCTCCAGGCATCTTCCCCACCCCAGTTTTGAACCTGCATCTCCTGCATTGCAGGTGGAGTCTTTACCACTGAGTCATCAGGGAAGCCCCAGACAGCTAAAAATGGATTTTCATGATTGTGATTGATGGTGTTGCTGGTGTAGGTGATATATTTGTCTGCCACTGCTTACAGGAGTCTTTCCTCAATCTGTACAGGTCATGACGACTGGTACTCACATGTCTGGCATTGGTCAACATTGTGGAATCACTGCCTATCACAGTGCCTGATATATAAATTTGACCCTTAAACAACACAAGATTAAACTTCTCAGGTGTCCTGACTTTCAGATTTTTTCTTTTTCCCCCACTAAATGCACTACTACAGTACTTCACAATCTGTGTGTGGCTGGTTCCTCAGATGCAGAACCACCCAGAGAAGGACTGACTATACATTTGAAAATATATAGGCAGATTTCAACTCTGTGAGGATGGACCCACTAACCAGCATCCCTCCTCTTTATTCAAGGCCCAATTATAATCGATGGTCAGTTTTGCTGTTGCTGTTGAATTAATGTGTAAAAGTAATGTACTAAGATGAGGCAGTGTAGGTGTCCATGATAAGAAATAGATTAGACCACCTTTGTAGTCAGGAGCTCCTCTGTCTATGGGACTCTCCAGGCAAGAATACTGGAGAAGGTTACCATTTTCTTCTCCAGGGGATCTTCCTGACCCAGGGATCAAACCCAGGTCTCCTGCATGTGCAGCAGATTCTTTACCATCTGAGCCACCAGGGAAGCCCACAGTAGGCAACTGAAAGTTGCTCAGTCTGACTCTTTGCGACTCCATGGACTATACAGTCCAAGGAATTCTCCAGGCCAGAATACTAGAGTGTGAAGCCTTTCCCTTCTCCAGGGGATCTTCCCAACCCATGATCGACCCCACTGCAGGCAGATTCCTTACCAGCTGAGCCATAAGGGAACCCCAAGAATACTGGAGAGGGTAGATCCCTCCTCCAGAGGATCTTCCCAACCCAGGAATCGAACCGGGTTCTCCTGCAGTGCAAGTGGATTCTTTACCAGGTGTTCTTTAAAAGGGAGCCCTAGGTGTTCTCAGCTTCATGGAGGAAATAGATGTATGTGACTGTGTGTGATTATTATACAGGTTGGTAGGCATGTGTGCTCAGTCGTGTCCAGCTCTTTGTGACTGCGTGGACTATAGCCAGCCAGGATCCTCTGTCCATGGAATTTTCCAGGCAAGAATACTAGAATGGGGTGCCATTGCCTCCTCCACAATTAAAACCGATGGTTATTAAATTGCATTTCCTTTTCCAGGGAATATTCCCGACCCAGGGATCAAACCCACGTCTCTTGCATCTCCTGCATTGACAGGCAGATTCTTTACCAGCTGAGCCACTGGGGAAGCCCAGTGGTATAAACTACACAGGTTGGTATAAACTACCAATGCTGCCAAATGGCCCAGTCCCAGGGAAGTACAAAAAGAAACCACAATTCAGACTCATAGAGGTTGGCAAAAATCAAGAAAAATTTTCTAGAGATAGCCTAGAAAGTCTAATTCTAAAGATGGTCTTTTCTAGGGATTAACTTAATAAGATTTAGCTAATTACAAAGGAAGAAATAGGTTTTCTAGAAGAGACAAGGCAAACAAGCATAAAAACAGAATGTCCCAACTGGCATATACCTGAGTGTAATATACTGAGAAGACTTCTCTCTCCTTTTTGTCTTTTTTTTTTTTTTTTTCTATTTCTCACTTTCCCTTTCTTTGCGTTTACTCTTATAGCAGTGCCAACATCACCATATACTTTCTCCAAAGAAAACACCAAGTTACCATATGAACAATAATCAAAAGCACTCTTCAGTTGGTATAAAAGTCAGATTCTCACTGTAGAAGGTATGAAGATTGAGGTTCGGCATGAAGTACCTGACACATTAACGTCTTCTGTCAGTTGGTCCAAAAGCTGCAGGTCATTACTAATGTGGTTAACATCTTCTGTCAGGTTGATACTGCTTTTCCTCTAATCAATTGAGGCTTTATCTGGAAAACCTCTTTTTATCAAGGTTGTGTGGTGCTAAACTTTCAACTGCTGGCATGGGTTTGAAAATTTCAGCAGGATTTTTCATATAATAATACACTACATACAAGGGTACACAACAAACTGCATGATCATTTCATTCATTCAATTAAAACTGCTGCTGCTAAGTCGCTTCAGTTGTGTCCAACTCTGTGCGACCCCATAACGGGACAAACAGCAGCCCACCAGGCTCCCCTATCCCTGGAATTCTCCAAGCAAGAACACTGGAGTGGGTTGCCATTTCCTTCTCCAATGCATGAACGTGAAAACTGAAAGTGAAGTCGCTCACTTGTGTTCAACTCTTAGCAACTCCATGGACTGCAGCCTACCAGCTCCTCCATCCATGGGATTTTCCAGGCAAGAGTGCTGGAGTGGGGTGCCATTGCCTCCTCCACAATTAAAACTGATGGTTATTAAATTGCATTCCTATTGAGTCATAGCAAATACCCTCTTCCAACAACACAACAGAAGACTCTACACATGGACGTCACCAGATGGTCAATACCGAAATCAGACTGATCATATTCTTTGCAGCCAAAGATGAAGAAGCTCTATACAGTCAGCAAAAATAAGACTGGGAGCTAACTGTGGCTCAGATCATAAACTCCTTTATTGCCAAATTCAGACTGAAATTGAAGAAAGGAGGGAAAACTACTAAACCATTCAGGTATGACCTAAATCAAATCCCTTACGATTATACAGTGGAGTCGACAAATAGATTCAAAGGATTAGATATGATAGAGTGCCAGAAGAACTATGGAAGGAGGTTCATAACATTGTATAGGAGGCAGTGATCAAGACCATTCCCAAGCAAAAGAAGTGCAAAAAGCAAAATGATTGTCTGAAGAGGCCTTACAAATAGCTGTGAAAAGAAGAGAAGTCAAAAGGCAAAGGAGAAAAGGAAAGATATACCCATTTGAATGCAGAGTTCCAAAGAATAGCAAGGACAGATAAGAAAGCCTTCCTCCATGATCAATGCAAAGAAATAAAGGAAAAAAATAGAATGGGAAAGACTAGAGATCTCTTCAAGAAAATTAGAGATACCAAGGGAACATTTCATGCAAGAGAGGCACAATAAAGGACAGAAATGGTTTGGACCTAACAGAAGCAGAAGATATTTAGAAGAGGTGGCAAGAATACACAGAAGAACCATAAAAAAAAGCTCTTCATGACCGAGATAACCACGATGATGTGATCACTCACCTAGAGCCAGACATCTTGGAATGAGAAGTCAAGTGGGTCTTAGGAAGCATCACTATGAACAAAGCTAGTGGAGGTGATGGAATTCCGGTTGAGCTATTTCAACTCCTAAAAGATGATGCTGCCTCTTTAAGGACTGTGTCTCTGTTTCTTTTCATCTATAAGCTCAGTTTCTGGTACACAGTAGTGACTCAATAAGTGATTATTTAATTAAAGAATAATGTATACCATATATTCATATGTATGTAAATTCACATTGATGATTAATATACATACATATTAATTATATCCCTCAAACTGGTCAATTTTAACTTTTGTTGAACATATATTTGCAATTAAAATGTTTGTCACAAGGGTATATGCCTTTGGTTAAAGAAACTGTTAGGTAGTTAGAATAGGAAAATGGAGTCCAGAATGGCGGTGGCTAAAAGACAAGGAAGGAAAAGCCTGTGAAAATAGAACAAAAGAAGGTCCGAGGATCAGACTGACCTGTCTGGACTGGTCTGACACTGGTCTGTCCAAGAGCTGTAATGCTGGCCCGTCCGAGAGCTGTAATGCTGGTTCATTGCTTCAAATTTTTGTTGTGATGAGACAGAACCGAGGAAATTACACGCTCCCCCAACAAAACCAAAGGCAAAAAAATACATATAGACATATATAAAGAAATATATATGTATATATGTGTATACACATATGTTTTTAGAAATGCTGCATAAAGTCAAAAAATACATTGCTAGTTAATTACTAGGAAATGAGGAGCATTGAACATGTCATATTCACTGTAGACTACAGGTTTAATTGGAAAGTATATATTTTATACAGACATTCTCCTCCACTATATTTCACAGGACCAAGATTCAAAGAAAAATAAATTTAATTATTGATGTCACTGAACTTAAATGTTTCCTTGGCTATTATCAGTACTCTAAGTAGCTGAAATTCTGGTAAAGCGGTCTTTTCTGGCATCTAGCTCTCAATACTTGAGAATAATTCAAAATTACAGATTTTATGACAGCATAAATCTTTAGTAATATTTTTAATGACTTTTTTCAATTTCCAAAGAAAGTTATGGATTTTAAAAAATGAATTATTTAAATGTCAAAGCACAAACAGGAAAGTAAAAACATCCTCATTTATTTAAAGTGGGAGGTAATTTAATGTAGAAAATTAGTTATGAAAGAGTTGAGAAGCCAAACAAAGGATGGAAAGAAATCCCAGGGATCATTAATAGTAGGATGCCTCTACTCATCCTTAGACTGGAGAAACTGAAGGAGGAGGCTAAGGCTGTGGTCTTTTGTCAGAATCTGGATTCATGATGGGGTTCTTTATGTATTTTGAGTTATGGTATGGTGAGAGTAGGAGCAAAAGATAAAGAGGGAACAGTGATAAAGCAACAGGTAAGTAAGGACTGACTGAAGGAAAGCTGCTTGCTATCAGGAGGAGAAGATAAATGACTGGGTAGCAATAGATATTCTGTAGTTGAGTACAGGGTTTCCCTGATGGCTCAGCAGGTAAACAATCACCTGTAAGGCAGGAGACATAGAAGACAGTTTTGATCCCTGGGTTGGGAAGATCCCCTGGAGGAGGAAATGGCAACCCACTCCTGTATTCTTGCCTGAAAAATCCCGTGGACAGATTATAAGAGCAAGCAGTTTAATTATTCATTCAACCAACAAGCATTCTTCGAGTACTTTCAACACTATGAGTGATGTTCTAAGAAAGAGAAAACAATGGAATACTCATCTCTGTGGTCCACTATTGTTTAGAGGTTTTATAAACCTAAGACTGGAATTGCAACATCAACATCAATACACATGACAGATTAAGAGAGGTAGGCTTGGTGAGCTACTGGAGTTCAGAAAAACAGTAATTAAACCAGGAACCAGTTTAGTCTCTGGCCTGGGAAGATCCTACATGCCTCGGGGCAACTAAGCCCCTTTGCCACACCTACTGAAGCCCAAGAACACAGGGCCTGTTCTCCACAACAAGAGAAGCCACGGACTGCAATGAGAAGTCGTCGCTGTACCACAACCAGGTAAGTCCGTGCGCAGCAATGAAGATGCAGTGCAGCCAATAAATAATAAAATTTAAAAAAAAGACAGGATGAGAATAAAAAAAAAGAGTTACTCTTGATTGTAAAGTATTAATAGGATTTAATGGGTTGACGATGAATGCTGGGAGGTGTGCATAGAGGTTTATGAAAGTACATTTTGATAGTGGGTTCACAAGATTTTAAAAAAGCTGAAATGACTAAAATGAACAAATGGATAACCAACATGGACCTACTGTACAGCACATGGAACTCTGCTCAGTGTTATGTGGTAGCCTGGATGGGTGAGGAGTTTGGGGAGAATGGATATATGCATGTGCTTCTCTATTCACCTGAAAACATCACAGTATTGCTAATCAGCTAAACTCCAATATAAAATTAGAAGTTAATGGGGAAAAAAGAATTCTTGTAGTACTGTGTAATACTAGAGAGGTCAGCAGATCCCCATGGGGTAAACTGCATTAATGATTTACCTCAGTCAAGCCCTGCCATGAGCAACTATCTTCCTCATTTAGATTCACACCTTGGATTTATATATCATGCCATTATGGGAATTAAAGTGACCCTGAACATTTGAAATGTATTCAGTGTTACATATCCCCAAAGAACTCCTGCCAATGGCCATCTTTTTATAGCCTTTACTGGTTCTGCTTTATAACTATGTACTGCCTCCAGTACTCTGGGATCTACATAAAGTCTTACAGAGTTAAATTAAAGATTCTGTATACTCTTTGACACTCCTAATATCCACAGTTGTGATCTCCTTTCCTCCCTTTTGTTGCAATAACTCTCTAATTGCTTCGACCAATAAGATGCTCAGAAAGTAAGGCGGTGTGAGTTTTGGGACCAAGTCTGAATAAAGTGTCAAATTCCATTTCCCACCTCTATGAGACTATGAGACTAACTGGAAGGAAAGACTTATGATGTTAGAAGTCCATGTGCCTTGAGAACAGTAAGCATAGGATCTCTGACTGAGAGATCCATATTAGCCCATCCCTCCCAGCCACCCCAACAATGGCACCAAATAAAGCCAACTTGGATGCTCCAGACAATCTCATTGTCCAGCTGACTTCATCCAAAGCCACATAAGGGAGGAGAATCACCTGGCAGAACTCTGACTCAATTTTTATTTTCTTAAAGAATTTATCTTGGGGGAACAATTTAAGTTTTACAATAAAATTGAGACAAAGGTACAGAAATTTTACATATACCTCTTGTCCCCACCCATGTTTTACCTCCCTATTATTCAGTCATCAACATCTCAACATCACTCCCCAGAGTGGTATTTTTTTTTTTTTTTAACCAAGGATGAACATATCATTATCACCCAAAACCCAAAATTTACCCTAGGGTTCAGTTTTTCCTGTCCTGATGTTAGCGCAAGTTCATGTGCCCCATGCAGCCAAACAAACTGAAATGTCTGAGTTTGGAGCAGAGAAAGGTTTATTGCAGGACCATGCAAGGAGGCAGGCGGCTCAGGCCACAGAAAAACCCAGAACTCCCAGAAGGGTTTTGGCAAAGCATTTTCAAAGGCAAGGCGAGCGAGGGAGGTGGTAGGGTATGTGATGAACTCATGCACAATTCTCTACTTGGTTGATGGTGAGGTAACAAGGCACTGTCACAGGGTTAACATTATCAGTCCTTTGACTCTGGGAGGAATTTAATGCTCATGAGAAAAATAAGACAGAAAGCACTGTGAACAGACTATACGTTTTAATGATATAGTTTTTAAGGTAGCTACCATTTCAGTTTAATTATTTCCTATTCTATTAATGTGTGTCTTTGTGGGAAGCACTGCATTTTTAAATGAATTTTCTTCCCTGCATACTTATAGATATGTCAACAATGTCATCGAACAAAAGAGAAGTTAAGTTTCAGTGGAACAGACTTTTTTATTTTCTATCAACACTCTTCTAATAGCTGACTACCAATAGAATGATACTTTAGCTTTATAGGCTTCCCTCATAGCCCAGTTGGTAAAGAATCCGCCTGCAATGCAGGTGACCCCTGCTCGATTTCTGGGTCAGGAAGATCCACTGGAGAAGTGAAAGGCTACCCATTCCAGTATTCTTGGGCTTCCCTTGTGGCTAAGCTGGTAAAGACTCCACCCACAATGCGGGTAGACCTGGGTTCGATCCCTGGGTTGGGAAGATCCCCTGGAGAAGGGAAAGGCTACCTACTCCAGTATTCCGGCCTGGAAAATTCCATGGACTATACAGTCCATGGGGTCGCAAAGTCAGACACGACTGAGCGACTAGCTTTATAAGGCAAAAATGATGCAGCATGTTGTTTAACAAAGCTTGTAGACAATGACACTGATAAGGATAAAGATATTTCATTTAGTTTTAGTGTTCATTTCAAAACAATATGCATCTATTCAAAAATCATCAATAACCATGTAAAAGTAGCTTACCAATATTATATGCCTGTTGTAAACTGCAGTATACTGCAAAAGCGGAACAGGGTTGGGAAATTAGTTTTGTGTCTCTATTGCTCACAATAGAGAAACTATATGGAAATTATGATGGGATTACATACCTTACCTCCTGTAAATCATTCAAACATGCAAGACAGTTATTACTATCTTCATTTTGACAAAAAGAAAAAGAAAAAACAGACTTACAGGATAAGGTACAGGGTTTGAAGTTTTACAAGGTATAAATGGTGAAAAAGTAAAACAATGAATGAGGAGAAAAATCATGACTTTTTAAAGGCAGGAAAAACTAAGTCAAAATTAAACACATACACCCTCACATAACCTGATCTGCTTTGTGGTGGAACTTTCCCAAAGTGCATCTGCATTAAGTACATATAATCAACCTGAGAAAAATGGTTCCTTTCATCAGATGCCAGTATTGTAATTTTAAGATTTATGTTTCTTTTTCATCCCTTACAGGAGATTGGATTGACCAAAGAGTTGCTCTGCACGTGCATAACTGACCAAAGCTTCTCCAATGAACTTTATATACAAGGCCAACCTGTCAATATGATATATGAATTCTTGGTCACAAGAATGTATAAAGCTACATCTCTAACTACAGACCAATGAAAGTTTTCAGAGCTTCTGAGAGTGTATTTCCTGGGTTATAATCCTGTGTGGCTCAAATAAAATTCTTTTTCTTTTTAGCTTGAGAGTTATTATTTGGTTTTCCATTGACAGAACCTGTGTCTCTCCAACCTAAAAGTCCATGTTTTGTCACACATCTGGAAAGAAATGAGATCACAGGAAGAGACAGAAACAATAACAGAGAGAATCCCAGGCAGAAAGTTCAGTGAGATAGGGACTAGAACGAGGGAGGTTCATAATCAGTGGTGTATCAATTAGTTCAACACCTCTCTGACCTTAAAGCTTTAAGACATTTGCTAAAAACCCCTGTGACTTTAAAGCAAAAAAGTACATCTCTAAATTAGACATTTGCAATGCTCTCTCTTTGACTGTGTGGATCACAACAAACTGTGGGAAATTCTTCAAGAAATGGAATACCAGACCACCTGACCTGCCTCCTGAAAAACCTGTATGAAGGTCAAGAAGCAACAGCTAAAACTGGACATGGAACAACAGACTGGTTCCAAATTGGGAAAGCAGTACGGGAAGGCTGTACATTGTCACCCTGCTTATTTAACTTATATGCAGAGTATATCATGCAAAATGCCACACTGGATGAAGCACAAGCTGGAATCAAGATTGCCAGGAGAAATATCAATAACCTCAGATATGCAGATGACACCACCCTTATGGCAAAAAGTGAAGAAGAACTAAAGAGCCTCTGCATGAAAGCAAAAGAGGAGAGTGAAAAAGTTGGCTTAAAACTCAGCAATCAGAAAAATAAGATCATGGCATCTGGTCTCAACACTTCATGGCAAACAGATGAGGAAACAAAGGAAAGAGTGACAGATTTTACTTTTTTGGACTCCAAAATCACTGCAGATGATGACTGCCACCATGAAATTAAAAGACACCTGCTCCTTGGAAGAAAAGTTATGACTAACCTAGATAGCATACTAAAAAGCAGAGACATTACTTTGCCAATAAAGGTCCATCTAGTCAAAGCTATGGTTTTTCCAGTAGTCATGTATGGATGTGAGAATTGGACTATAAAGAAAGCTGAACGCTGATGAACTGATGCTTTTTAACTGTGGTGTTGGAGAAGACTATTGAGAGTCCCTTGGACAGTGAGGACTCTGTCCATCCTAAAGGAAATCAGCCCTGAATATTCACTGGAAGGACTGTTGCTGAAGCTGAAACACAATACTTTGGCACCTGATGCTAAGAACTGACTCATTTGAAAAGACCCTGATGCTGGGAAAGATGGAAGATGGGAGGAGAAGGGGACAACAGAGGGTGAGATGATTGAATGGCATCACTGACTCAATGGACAAGAGTTTGAGTAAACTCCCGCAGTTGGTGATGGACAGGGAGGCCTGGCATGCTGCAGTCCATGGGGTGGCAAAGAGTTGGACACGACTGAGTGACTGAACTGAACTTGCTAGCGTGTGAGATGAGTGCAACTGTGTGGTAGTTTGACATTCTTTGGCATTCCGTTTCTTTGGGATTAGAATGAAAATTGACCTTTTCCAGTCCTGTGGCCACTGCTGAGATTTCCAAATTTGCTGGCATATTGAGTGCAGCACTTTCACAGCACTGTCTTTTAGGATTTGAAACAGCTCAACTGGAATTCCATCACCTCCACTAGCTTTGCTGGAAGTGATGCTTCCTAAGGTCCACCTGACTTCGCATTCCAAAATATCTGGGTCTAGGTGAGTGATCACACCATCGTCATTATCTCAGTCATGAAGATCTTTTTTGTATAGTTCTTCTGTGTATTCTTGCCACCTCTTAATATCTTCTGCTTCTGTTAGGTCCATACCATTTCTGTCCTTTATCAAGCCCCTCTTTGCATGAAATGTTCCCTTGGTATCTCTAATCTTCTTGAAGAGATCTCTAGTCTTTCCCATTCTATTATTTTCCTCTATTTCTTTGCATTGATCACTGAGGAAGGTTTTTTATCTATCCTTGCTATTCTTTGGAACTCCACATTCAAATGGGTATATCTTTCCTTTTCTCCTTTGCCTTTCACATCTTTTCTTTACTCAGATATTTGTAAGGCCTCCTCAGGCAACTATTTTGCCTTTTTGCATTTCTTTTTCTTGAGGATGGTCTTGATCACTGCCTCCTGTACAATGTCATGAACCTCCATCTACAGTTCTTCAGGGACTCTATCTAATTAAGATCTAATCCCTTGAACCTATTTATCACTTCCACTTTATGATCATAAGGGATTTGATTTAGATATAAATGAATGTTTAGTGGTTTTCCCTCCTTTCTTCAATTTAAGTCTGAATTTGGCAATAAGGAGTTCACGATCTGAGTCACAATCAGCTCCTGGTCTTGTTTTTGCTGACTGTACAGAGCTTCTCCACCTTTGGCTGCAAAGAATATAATCAATCTGATTTTGGTAATGACCATCTGGTGACGTCCCATGTGTAGAGTCTTCTCTTGTGTTGTTGGAAGAGGGTGTTTGCTATGACCAGTGCATTCTCTTGACAAAACTCTTAGCCTTTGCCATGCTTCATTTTGTACTCCAAGCCCAAATCTGCCTGTTATTCCAGGTAACTCTTGGCTTCCTACTTTTGCATTCCAGTCCCCTATAATGAAAAGGACATCTTTTTGGGGGTGTTAGTTACAGAAGGTCTTGTAGATCTTCATAGAACTGTTCAACTTCAACTTCTTAAGCATTACTGGTTGGGGCATAGACTTGGATTACTGTGATATTGAATGGCTTGCCTTGGAAACGAACAGAGATCATTCTGTCATTTTTGAGATTGCATCCAAGTACTGCATTTTGGACTCTTTTGTTGACTATTATGGCTACTCCATTTCTTCTAAGGGATTCTTGCCCACAGTAGTAGATATAATGGCCATTTGAGTTAAATTCATCCATTCCAGTCCATTTTAGTACACTGATTCCTAAAATGTTGACATTAACTCTTGCCATCTCCTATTTGACCACTTCCTATTTGCCTTGATTCATGGACCTAACATTCCAGGTTCCTATGCAATATTGCTCTTTACAGCATTGAACTTTACTTCCTTCAACAGTCTCATCCACAACTGGGTGCTGTTTTTGCTTTGGCTCATCTCTTCATTCTTTCTGGAGTTATTTCTCCACTGATCTCCAGTAGCATATTGGACACCTACCAACCTGGTGAGTTCATCTTTCAGTGTCATATCTTTTTGCCTTTTCAGACTGTTCATGGGGTTCTCAAGGCAAGAATATTGAAGTGGTTTGCCATTCCCTTCTCCAGTGGATCATGTTTTGTCAGAACTCTCCACCATGTCTTGTCCATCTTGGGTGGCCCTACATGGCATGGCTCCTATTTCACTGAGTTAGACAAGGCTGTGGTCCATGTGATCAGATTGGTTAGTTTTCTGTGATTGTGGTTTTCATTCTGTCTGCCCTCTGATGGAGAAGGATAAGAGGCTTATGGATGTTTCCTGATGGGAGAGACTGACTGAAGGGGAAACTGGGTCTTGTTCTGATGGGTGGGGCCATGCTCATTAAATCTTTAATGTAAAATAAAGTAGTTTAAGATAAAGCAATGAAGCAATCATATTTATTGACTGTCAATAATATTTCATTTGCAGAATTTAGTTCTCCTGAAAACCTAACTAATTAAGTGAGATTATTATGTCCATTTTAAAATGAGTAACCTAAGGAATAGAGTGTATGTGTCATGTCCACAAAGTGATGTTGAAAGTATACTGTGGTTCTGGGATTCAAGCATATATAAATAAAAGCAAATATATTCTATTGTTATCCCTATCTTACAGTTTAATTCATAACCATTAGGATCTGTTACTTTCAGCCTATCAGTTCTGAAAACTTCTATTTGATCTATATCAAAGCTTAAAATCAGCCAGTATCCACACACACACTTTCTTCTCCTTCTCTCATAGCAGAGGTTTTCCAACTTTTATATGGGTCCAATTCCTCCACTCATGCTTAAGAAAACATACCCATCACATTCTCCCTCATTTTCAGAAACCCTCAACCAATTACTGTCTTTAAGGCCTTAAATAATTTCAACACCCGTCTCATTAACAATGAAGGATCAGCAACTGAATATTTATGTTTCTAATTGAAAATTGTCAAAAAAATATATTCTTTATGGAGCAACATAACACATTTAAAAACTGTATTCTTTATGTAGCAACATGACACATTTAATTTTGAACCTGTAAACTGTGATTTCACCCTGTATATTAGATGTGATTAATTCACATTGCATAGACTGTTACAACCACAAATTAGCACTAAGCATGTTGGTCTGAAAACTGAAAAAGAATGGCATTATCCCATTTAAGCAGGAAACATCAGCTCTGTGTCAGGACTCAGGATGAACAAGAGGGAAAAGAAGTTATCTCAGAATTAATCAGAAGTCAGTATTAGACCCAGTGCAGTCACAAAGCTTATAAAAAATTGACTTTCTATATAATTTATGTCTGCAAGGACAGAAGACATAAAACAATGGTGAGCAATGCAGTAACAGAGCAGTGCAGCCTGTCCTTCATCCTCTCCTCTCCATCCTTGGTAGTAAAGAAAATGGTCATTTTTAATGACCAAGGTAAAGATGGTTCTGTACTCTCCCTTACCACCATAATGATACACATTTTAGAAGAATTTTTGTCAGATACTTTTGAAAGACTGAATCTATTTACAAAAATGAGAAAAAGTTTTAAAAAATGTGAGAAAAAGGCAGATAGATAAAGGCCGATCTGAAGATTTTCAGATATGAAGGAGAATTCAATCTTCTTCATATTATTTAAACCAAACCTAAAAAATATGTAGATGAAGTATGTATGTATTGATACATCTTCTGTTTAGCATAATTTGTGATGATGAAATATGTAAGACAACCAAAATATTCTTATGAGAAATCATTAAGCAGTGTACATTCTTATCATGGAATACTATTTGGTCATTAAAAATAGCTAGCTAGATGTGGCAGACTGTAAAGTGTATTTTTTCCTGGCTCTTCTGAACTATCTGCCCTGCTGATGGCAGAGTGGGCTATGAGTCCTGTTTTACCAATGAAACATGAGCAGAGGTGATGTGAGTAGTTTTCAAGATGCAGATTTAAGAGTCAGTGTATTCTTCCTTCACGTTCTCTATAAAGAGAACCATTGTTCCAATTGGGGCTGCTCTAACACACTGAGTCCCATAGGCTCAATTCATGGAGCTTAGTCTCAGATTTCTCTTGGTAGATGCATAGCAAATAAACCAGCACGACTGCAGTCAATCAACTGGATTCTGAGATGATAGGGTCACTTGTTATTACCACAGTGTGATTTATCCTGGATCAACCATAATGTAGATTTGTGCGTATAAACGAGGTGGTCCCTATGGTTGGGGAGTGGTGGAAAATCCTAAGTTATACATGCTGGTTAGGTCTTGCAGCTCCTTTGGAGTATTAGACTTTTCCCTCCACTATCAGGTTCCACACTTGTCATGCTGGTTTATGCTGTGACATAACTCTAGTTATAGACCTCGTGAAACAGGAGGGGAAGACAGGCAAGTTCTAAAGAGAGCAGTGGTTATGAAGGAAAGGTCACTGCATTTTCTTCCTTCATGGAAGAGATGAATGCTAGCGCTTATAGGGAAGGGTGAGCCATGTGCTCAGGTTGAAAAGATTCAGAGTATTCAGGGAAGAAAAAATCTTCACAGGCACCCACTCCAATGTCTCCATCATGCAAGTCAGGGTTTTTAAATAGTGGCATATGCCTTTTATTACAGGTTAGTGTATTATACCATTTATGTCCATTTTCCAGTAAACAGTCAAGTATTTTATATTATGTCTTTATATCTGGTTCATACACTCAATGAATGCTTAATAGATGAATGACTGTATGGTAATGCACCTATAAATAAAGAACATAACTTTAATGGTGACGTTTTAGATGCTATTAGAGGCCAGTGTAGGTATATAGAAAGGTACCCTTGAGCTTGAAATATTTCAAGTTTCTTTATTAAAAGATTCAATTTTATAATGCTGTGGAAACATTGTGCAGACAAGTAATGCTGCCTGGAAAACTGAAATACTAATTCACGTGTGTGAAGTTCATATTGATATAACTGATTTTCAAAAGATAAAATTCATATAGCATAACATGTTTCCTACAAGTAGGCACTGTTCCCCTTACAACATACTTGATTACTCGGCATGGAATTACTATAATTTTACTATGCACTTTTTAAAGATCTAAGAAAGAAAAGACAAACTGGCAGTATGTTTATGATTTAAAGTTACGAACAAAAGCATGCAGATAAGACAAGCAAGCATACTTAGATGATGCTTGTACCTGTAAGTGTGATGCTAATTAAGGTATCTTGATTTTGGTGTCAAACTGCCTTCAACCTTTCCTAGCCAAAGACAACTAAGCAGCTTGTCTTAAAACTGCCTATAAGACCTACTCAAGATTAAGAATGATTAGAACAGACATCGGGTTGAAATCTAACTAGTAATAAAGACAGCACAACTCTATATAACACAGAAAACTAGGACCTACTGTATAGCAAAGGGAATTATATTCAGTATCTTGTAATAATCTATAATAAAAATAACCAGAGAAAGAAAAATACATATCTATAACTGAATACTTAGCTGTACACCTGAAACATTATAAATCAACTATATTTCAATTTAAAAATAAGAAACCAACATTGTTATATTGATCTCAAACTCCTAGCTTTCAGAATAGTAAGAAAATAAACTTTTCCCCACAAAACAAGATTAATGTTTATTTAGGTCAGAAGCAGGAGAGAGTCAAAGCAGAAGTTTGTTCTCTAAACTTTGCAAAATGAAGGCTGCTGCTGCTGCTAAGTCACTTGAGTCGTGTCCGACTCTGTGTGACCACATAGATGGCAGCCCACCAGGCTCCCCCGTCCCTGGGATTCTCCAGGCAAGAACACTGGAGTGGGTTGCCATTTCCTTCTCCAATGCATGAAAGTGAAAAGTGAAAGTGAAGTCACTCAGTTGTGTCCGACCCTCAGTGACCCCATGGACTGCAGCCTACCAATCTCTTCCGTCCATGGGATTTTCCATGCAGGAGTACTGGAGTGGGGTGCCATTGCCTTCTCCAGCAAAATGAAGGAGCAGCCTGCAATTTCAATTTTGATAAACTAGGGAAATTATTGATTTTTATTGATTAGGGATAAAAATATGCCAAAAACAAGATAACACTAGAGCTGAATTCATAGGTTGAAGTAGAACCAGAGTAGGATTTCTTTACTTGTAAAAAGTACCTCCCTTTTCCCCTTCTCCCAACACACACACAAAATAAGTGTACTTAGGAACATCTCACACTTATGATAAATACACAGCATGTAACTTGTGGGTAAGATGAGATACTAACTTGTTGGTGAATGAACCTCTGATGTTCACAGTATTTCCCTGTATAAAGAGCCCTAAAACTCATACAAGACCTAATTCCTGACTGGGGAAATGGGAATCAGGTGCAGGCAATCACAATCCCACTCAACAGGTACAGGTGAGCAGAATAGAAGAGAGAAGCAAATTTAAGGGTCAAACAGAAAACAAATTTCCTCACAGAACAAATCTTGGAACCCATATTCTAAGACATATAAGAAACCTATTTATAAGAAAGTAAACTCTAAATCAAACCACAGAGACCTTTCAAAAAAATCAATTTTAGAGAACAGTGTAACAAGATTTCAAAATATTTAGATACAAACAAAATAACATTTAAATAAAAGGTGGATGAACATGAAATATTATCAGGGTGAATAAACCTTAGGACTAGGTCCCGTAAAAACAGCTGTAAAACTTGAAAAAGAGTATGGTTATTGAAATAACATAAAATATAACTGTAAATGAGGTAAACTTTTATATAGCTATGAGTAAAAAGATAAATCATGGAGAAAAATAAATTCACTAAGCACTACACACAGAGAAACAAACATGTATATAGTCTCTTGCCATCTTCAGAGAGCTATATTAATATCATATTTATGGAATCAGGTAAACAATACTTTTATCCTAAAAATTCCCCAATCAATGCCATAGGCAAAACCATTGCCAAGTCTAGTATTCTGGATTAAAACAATAAGGAAAATATTGAGAGCTTTTATATTTCCCCAGAACCTGCTTTCAAATAATCCTGGGGAAACAAAAAATAAACCATAATGTGACAGAAAACACTTTAATTCTGAAACTTATGTAGTTAGGTTTTATCAGCTTATTTGAACTCCATTATACAATGGCAACCCACTCTAGTACTCTTGCCTGGAAAATCCCATGGACGGAGGAGCCTGGTAGGCTACAGTCCATGGGGTCGCTGAGGGTCGGACACGACTTAGCGACTTCACTTTCGCTTTTCACTTTCATGCATTGGAGAAGGAAATGGCAACCCACTCCAGAATTCTTGGCTGGAGAATCCCAGGGACGGGGGAGCCTGGTGGGCTGCCGTCTATGGGGTCGCACAGAGTCGGACACGACTGAAGCGACTTAGCAGCAGCAGCAGCAGCATACTTGAATTAGAAATACAATGTAGGTTAATCTGAAAGTGAAACTTCAAGCGTGAAGTTAGGAAAACAAGTATCATGTATTAATGCATACATGTGGAATCAAGAAAAATGGTATAGATGATCTTATTTGAAAAGTAGAAATACAGACACAGATATAGAGAATATATTTTTTGAAAAAGAAAGCTTTTAGCATGATGAAAACGTGTGACTGTGGTTATTCATTTGCTCATATCTAAATCTGTCAATAAACGGGATACATACCTTCGGTTGTAAATGTGTCAATTAATAAAAGGTAGATACAATGACAGCTGTGCTGCATTTTTCTATTACCCAAACACATTCATATAATATATATACATATCTTACCGAATCTAATTCAGGGATATAATTTTTTAATGAAACTTTGTTTTATGTCAACCTTATTTACATTATCTGCTTAAGAATCTGTGGAAGAACAACCTAAGACCACTCTGTGGTCTTTCCTACCTGTTTAGTGGCCTAAGCAGTGGGAGCTGCAGTCCAGTCCCTAGAGCGCTGCAGTCTTCAGAAGAGAACTGCTGGATGAGCACAGAGGGCACCTGCAGACCTGTCTGCAGCCTCAGGCCGAGTAGCAGTAAATGCTAGAGCAGTTCATTCACCCGAAAATTGCTCCTGGATCACAGCCTTTCAAGCAGCCTCGCGCTTTTCCGCATCTCTGTGGTGGCAGAGATCAGGCCGACCTGCTCCCCGGCGCTCACGCGAGATGATGTGGCGCTCACGCGAGATGATACCAGGCATGCGCAGAACTTCCCTCCTCCCTCTTCCACCACAGCAGAACTATCCTCTGAGCTCCCTTTTTGTTGTTCAGGGATAGAAAAGGAGAGGTATGCGTGACACAATGATGGTAGGTGGGTTAACCCAAGACAGCTCTTAAAATCAACCCAGATAAGTAACCACAAACCACAGGAAATCATGGCTCCCAGAAGGCTACCTGGATCGCCTTAGGGAAGGTTCCAGCAGTGAAGCAGTCAGCAATGTCGGCTGCAGAAACTTCAGTACAGTTCCAGCCGGTATTCCCGGGGGACAAAACACTTGTCATCTGCCCCATTTTCCATAGCAACAATGCAGAAGCTGCAAGCTTCTCCTATGTCCTCTTTACTTGTATGAGGTAATTCCATCAGTTTTTCTTTCGTAGATGTACTGTTCTGATTGGTACTCAGTGTACTAATGGGCTTCTGCAGCAAGCGGTTTGAGGCCATCTCCTTCATTTGTAGGACATCAAGGGATCTGGTTCCCTTAAACTTAGAGATAAATCCAGAACAGTTCTGTATTGACCCCTCTCTGGATAGCACAGAAAAAGACCAATGCCATTTTTAATAAATAAAGCAAAGCATTATATTAGCAAAAAAAAAAAAAACAAAAACAAAAAAAAGTTCAAAGCAGTAAATATTTTGGCAAGTATCAATTAATGCAAAAAAAAAAAAAAATAAGCCTGGTGTTCCGCTAACAAGTTAACTCTAATGACCTTGGTTTATCATGTTTACAGATTAGCAGTAATTGAACCTAACATTGTTATTTAAATGGGGGACATCAATGTGGCTTAAACAGCTAACACATTTTTCTTGTGAACATGGAACTATATCACTTCAGTCACTCAGTGGATCCAACTGTTTGTGAACATGGAAATAGTTCAGTTCAGTCACTCAGAGTATCGGACTCTTTGTGACCCCATGGACTGCAGGGGTCACATGGACAGGCTTCCCTGTCCATCACCAACTTCCAGTGCTTACTAAACTCATGTCCATTAAGTTAGTGATGCCATCCAACCATCTCATCATCTGTTGTCCCCTTCTCTCGCCTTCCATCTTTCCCAGCATCAGGGTCTTTCCCAGTGAGTCAGTTCTTCACATCAGGTGGCCAAAGTATTGGAGCCTCAGCATCAGTCCCTCCAATGAATATTCAGTACTGATTTCCTTTAGGATTGACTGGTTGGATCTCCTTGCAGTCCAAGGGACTCCCAAAAGTCTTCTCCAACCCCACAGTTCAAAGGCATCAATTCTTTAGCACTCAGCTTTCTTTATAGTCCAACTCTCACATCCATACATCAGTACTAATGTTAGTACTCTTTAGTTAGTGCTTGACTAGATGGACCTTTGTTGGCAAAATAGTGTCTCTGCTTTTTAATATGCTGTCTAGGTTGGTCATAACTTTCCTTCCGAGGAGTAAGCGTCTTTTAATTTCATGGCTGCAATCACCATCTGCAGTGATTTTGGAGCCCAGAAAAATAAAGTCAGCCACTGTTTCCCCATCTATTTGCCATGAAGCGATGGGACCGGATGTCGTGATCTTAGTTTTCTGAATGTTGAGCTTTAAGCCAACTTTTTCACTCTCCTCTTTCACTTTCATCAGTAGTCTTTTTAGTTCTTCTTCACTTTCTGCCATAAGGGTGGTGTCATCTACTTTTGTTCTGGAACTAAAAAATGAAAATGATAATGTTGATAACATTTTCAAAATAATTTGATTTTCTCATAAATTGAGAAGAGAAATATGTGTTTTTCATCACAGTGGTCACTCACTGTGCTCCCTAATTGGGTGGGCTGAGGAGAGAGTACTAACTAGAAAGTACTAACATTAGTACTGATGAAATTACTAATCCTTTTTAATGATCATATATTTATTTTTCATAGTTTCTAGTCTAGGGACAAGGATGCTTTGTAAAACATAATTAATAATATTGTCTGCCCAAGGGACTGAATTACCTGGTGAAAACTGTAATCTTCTTGGAATAAAAACTCATTAATGTTGAAATCAGTGGATACATGTTTTGTTCATTACAATTCAGCTCATTTTTCCATGAGTTATACTGTAGATTTAAAATACTTGGCTTCATTTTTTTTTCCTCAAAAGAGAAAATTTGAAAAGACCATGTAGTTGCCAGAGAAGATCCTGGGCTCCAGCAGTAGTTGGCTAGAGTGGCAATGAGGAAAGGGAGTTAACTATCTGAGCCTCAGATTTACAGTCTAAAAAATAGACTATAATAACGTTTGCCTTGCAAGGTAGATAGCATTAAATAAAGTCACATACTAAAATACTGTGGAATGCCGATATATTGTTATCCATTGCTTTAATGATATGCTTTCTATGCCTACCAAATTTCAATGGCTTATAACAAGAAATATTTTTACATGCTTATAAATCTATTTATCTACTGAAAGTTCTTTTCATCTGTGCTGTACTCAACTGACCTCAGCTGGGTCTCTTCAAGAGCATGTGGTCAGTTGGTAAGCCAAGGAGGAGCTGCTGCTGCTGCTGCTAAGTCACTTCAGTCATGTCTGACCCTCAGCGACCCCATGGACTGCAGCCTTCCAGGATCCTCCATCCATGGGATTTTCCAGGCAAGAGTACTGGAGTGGGGTGCCATTGCAAGGAGGAGCTACCTGGTTTCAAATGCTTTAAGCTGGGATAAACTAGCTCTCTTTCATACAGTCTCATTGTCCAGCATTCCAGCATGCTAGCTGGTACTTACTAGCATATGCTTTGATGATGGTGACAGAGGGAAGGGTATGAAACCCTTAAAAGTAGAAATGTATGAGAGTCTTGAGCCCTATTCTTGGAACCAACACATAGCTATTCCTGCTGCTTCCTACTGGCCAAAAAAAGTGACAGGGCCAGCTCAGATCTGAGGTGTGGAGAAACTGTTTCTTCTTCTTAGGAGAGTTTGTGAAGACTATTAAAAGGGGCATAAATACAGAGGGGAAGAATTGGAAGCATATTTGCAATTAATCTACTACAACCGGGCCCAAAAGAAACAAAAATATTCTCTATGCGTGTATGTGTGTGCTAAGTCACTTCAGTCGTGTCTGACTCTTTGTGACTCTTTGCACTATAGCTCATCAGGCTCCTCTGTCTGTGGGATTCTCCAGGCAAAATTACTGAAGTGGGTTCTGTGCCCCTCTCCAAGGGATCTTCCCTACCCAGGAATCTAACCCTGTCTCTTATGTCTCCTGCATTGGCAGGTGCATTCTCTACCACTAGTGCCATGTAGGAAGCCCATTCTCTATCTATAAACACTATGTATAAATTAACTGCTAAGTCCTCCATAAAAGGCAATATTGAATACATAATTCAGAATCCAGAGTACTGATTTTCTAAAGTGTAAATATGATGATGAGATTTCCCTTAAACATTTTCAAAGATTTGGCTTTATCTGATAGAGAGGGTGTTAGGTAGCTCACCCACCTCCCTTCTTATCCAGACTTATCATTTCTCCCTCTTACCAGCCACTTGTATATGTCAACCAAAAGAACTGCGAACTATTGAGAGGCAAAAGGCAGTTTATTTGGTGACTTAGAACTGCAATTTGGGGGTCACAGATTCTGGAAGAACCCAGAATAGTGTCCCATCAGAGAGAATGGGTAAGGGCTTCTATGGGGAAAAAAAAAAAGAAGTTCATGCAGGCTTACACAAGTTGTATACCAAGACTTGGAACTGGAGGATAAATTTTTACTACACATACAATGGGTTGTGGAGCACATCTCTTCCCTAATGAGGGAAATGTGTGTTTTCTTTAGTCCAGAAAAACTCCAGTTATCAGCATTATTCTTTGGTTTTGGCAATTCAGCAACTATTCAGTGGTTGATTTGAGTGTTCAGCCAAAGTGTAATTCTGTTAGTAAATTGTTTGAGTCAGCCTCTCTCTTTATTTACCTATGCCATCTATTCCTCTGAAGTGCTGGCATTAACAAAGTCACAGTAGGAGACTTGAGGACAAGATCTTTCCCCACCTCTTTATTACATGTGTCAATAACTTTCAATTACATTGTGATCAGCTGTGGTTGCTGGTAATTATGCTCAGTTCTGAATAGCTTTCAAAGGAGTAAACATCTCTAACTCAGTTTTCCTCAAAGTGTGGTCCTAGGACCAGTAGCTTTATCATTCTCTGAGAACTTGTTAGAGATGCAAAATTTCTGGCCTCATCAGGAATTTACTGAATCAGAAATGCTGGAGCTTTGCAAAGAAATTTTGTGTTTACATAATCTTGCAGGTGACTCTCATGTTGTTATCTGTTTGAGAATCTTTGCTTTAACTCTTAATCCCTGAGTATGAAATTTAGTATGATGGAAATACATTGCTTTACATAGTTACCTAAAATTACTGACTGCCAGAGGGCTTCATAATAATTGCCCATTTCTAAGTTGGTATTTCAGAGAAGGCATTGGCACCCCACTCCAGTACTCCTGCCTGGAAAATCTCATGGACAAAGGAGCCTGGTAGGCTGCAGTCCATGAGGTCGCTAAGAGTTGGACACGACTGAGCGACTTCACTTTCACTTTCCACTTTCATGCATTGGAGAAGGAAATGGCAACCCACTCCAGTGTTCTTGCCTGGAGAATCCCAGGGACGGGGAGGCCTGGTGGGCTGCCGTCTCTGGGGTTGCACAGAGTCGGACATGACTGAAGCAACTTAGCAGCAATAGCAGCAGCAAGTTGGTATTTAGATAATCATGTCTAGGCTTTAAAGTCTTCCTTAGGCCAATTAAAGCACATGGAACAAAATACTACTGGCTTGGTTAAAAAGTTCATTTGGGTTTTTCTGTAACATGATGTGTATATATATATATACATATATATATACATACATTGCATATATACAATGTATATATAATATATATACTCTGTTAAAGTTTCCTTCATTTACTGTTATGAAAAGATTTACAAAAATACATATATATATATATATATATTACTGAAACCCTCATTATGCTGCCTCATCACCTTGGAATCTGACAGAATGAACAGGAGAAAATTAATTTATCTTTGCTACAACTGAAAGACATTTTTTTTTCTTTTTGAATCATTACATGTTAGTTAAATAAAAATGATTGGACTGCACAGTATTCAAGGTCCACTGCAAACGTTAAAAAATTATTCTAAAAAATCCCCTGCTAATTATAAATTTTAAAATGGGATAACTACATAAAAATATGATACTAAGGATAGAGAATCAGAACATCCTAAAATTACATTGGGATATGGCTGTGAGAATAATATGTACACATCAAAGCATACATCTACAATATAATAATAACAAACAGGATAAACAGATGAAACATACAAACTTAATAAAGAGGTAATCAATGTGGCTTCTACAAGAGCTGACTAGTTAAATGATTTATATTTTGGAAAACATGATTTCATGTGAATTTTACACAAATAATTGGATAGAACTCATCTATATGGGGCTTCCTTGGGGGCTTGCTTGTGATGTATCTGCCTGCAACGTGGGATAGCAAGGTTTAGTCCCTGGGTCAGGAAGATACCCTGGAGGAGGGCATGGCAATCCACTCCAGTATCCTTGCCATGGACAGAGGAGCCTGGCGGGCTACAGTCCATAGGGTTTCAAAGAGTTGGACAGGACTGAGCAACTAACACACACCCATATGGTGGGGCTTCCCAGGCAGTGCTCGTGGTAAAGAATCCGCCTGTCAACACAGGAGATGCAAGAGATGCCAGTTCAATCCCTGGGTCAGGAAGATCCCCTGGATGAGGGCATGGCAACCCACTCCAGTATTCTTGCCTGGAGAATCCCATGGACAGAGGAGTCTGTCCATGGGGTCACACAGAGTTGGACATGACTGAAGCAACTTAAGCATAAACACATCTATATGGCAGATTAGTCTTGTTACTTTGCTTGTTAAGTTGACCAAATAAAATCATTGTAAACTAATCAGATGCTTATTGGTGGGTAGTAAACAGTTAATCAATCTTGTAACCTTGATTTATGAATGAGAATTTTTTAATAAGTAGATGTTGAGCCCTGAGAGCACAACAGAACTGGGTCATGAGGGACTTTATACACAAATTAAGCATAATGAGAGGCTGAGAACTACTTAGCCTCTGGCATCAACTGAGAAGATAATTCATTTGGGCAGTAGTATGCCTTTAATTCTTTTATCTAAATAAATAAAAATAAAATTATTACTATTGAACATGAAGTTTTAAGATATTCTATATGACAAAATTGTACATGAAGATAAATACTTTTGTACAAATGTTTATATACCTTATATTCTTTTGGATATGCTTAAAAGAAGAGCAAAATTAATGTCATTACGTCTAGTATGCTAATTCACCTTCATAATTGAGATCCAAATGCCAAGGAGATAGTTAAAAATATATTCAGCATACAGACAAATGTAGAACTTTTGTTAATATTTCTATCTCTAGAATGTTATATTTAGAGAAAAACTCTCCAATATTTCTGTTTAATGGTATTATTTTCAATACATCTGAATTAAGAGGATAGTCTATTATATACAGCACTTCATGACAAAGAGATGGGGAAAGAATAGGAACAATGACAAATTTTATCTTTTTGGACTCCAAAATCACTGCGGATGGTGACAGCAGCCATGAAATTAAAAGATGCTGCTCTTTGGAAGAAAATCCATGATAAACCTATACAGCATATTAAAAAAGCAGAGAGATCACTTTGTCAACAAAAGTCCGTATAGTCAAAGCTATGGTTTTTCTAGTAGTCATGTATAGATGTGAGAGTTGGACCATAAAGAAGGCTGAGTGCAGAAGAATTGATACCTTCAGACTGTGGTGCTGGAGAAGACTCTTGAGAGTCCCTTGGACTGCAAAGAGATCAAACCAGTCAGTTCTAAAGGAAATCAACCCTGAAGATTCATTGGAAGGACTGATGCTGAAGCCCCAATACTTTGACCACCTGGTGCAAAAACTGACTTATTGGAAAAGACCCTGATGCTGGGAAAGATTGAAGGCAGGAGGAGAAATGCACAACAGAGGATGAGATGGTTGGATGGCATCACTGACTCAATGGACATGAGTTTGAGCAAACTCTGGGAGATAGTGAAGGACAAGGAAGCGTGGCATGCTGTAGTCCATGGGGTCACAAAGAGTTGGACACAACTTAGCGACTGAACAACAACTACTATATTTCATCCTGAGTAACCAGGGATGTGAATATTTGTGACTTTATTTGATGTTTTAGATGGAAGTTTCTCAGACTGAGTTTAAAACCCCTCCATTGTATTTTTAGTTAATTTATTCAACAAGCACAATTCAATTTATCGTGTTCACTGAGTGTAACTCTAAGAATTAAGATAATAATAAAATGAAGGAAATAAATTAAGGGGCTGCTAGTCTAATAACCTGTTATGTAGGTCAAGAAGCAACAGTTAGAATCCTTTGTGGAACAACTGATTGGTTCAAGATGGAGAACGGAGTATGACAGTCCTGTCTGCTGCCACCCTGTTTGTTTGATCTATATGTTGAGCACAGCATGAGAAATTCTGGGCTGGATCAGCTACAAGCCAGAATCAAGATAGGCAGGAGAAACATCAACAACCTCACATATGCAGATGACACCACTCTCATGGCAAAAAGCAAAGAGAAACTAAAGAGCCTCTGGATGAGGGTGAAGGAGGAGAGTGAAAGAGCTGACTTAAGATTAAATATTAAAAAAGTTAAGATCATGGCATCCAGTCCCACTACTGCATGGCAAATAGAAGGGGAAAAGGTAGAAGTAGTGACAGATTTCCTCTTCTTGGGCTCCAAAATCACTGCAGACAGTGACTACAGCCATGAAATCAGAAGACAATTCCTTCTTGGAAGGAAAGCAATGACAGACCTAGACAGTGTATTGAAAAGCAGAGACATTACCCTGCCAACAAAGGCCCATATAGTCAAGTCTATGGTCTTCCCAGTGGTCACGTACAGTTGTGAGAGCTGAACTGTTAAGAAAGCAGACTGCCAAAGAATTGATGCCTTTGAATTGTAATGCTGGAGAAGACTCCTGGAAGTCCCTTGGACAGCAAGGAGATCAAACCAATCTTAAAGGAGATCAACTCTGAATATTCACTAGAAGGACTAATGCTGAAGCTGAAGTTCTAGTATTTTGGTCATCTGATGCAAACAGACGACTCATTGGAAAAGTCCCTGATGCTGGGAAAGATCAAGAGCAAAAGGAGAAGAGGGCATCAGAGGATGAGATTGCTGGATGGCATCACCAATGCAGTGAACGTGAACTTGGGCAAACTCCGGGAGATGGTGAGGGACAGGGAGGCCTGGTGTGCTGCACTCCATGGGGTTGCAAATAACTGGGTGACTGAACAACAACAATAAAGTCTAATGAAGGACTTCTCAGGTGACTCAGTGGTAAAGAATCTGCCTGCCAATACAAGAGATACAGGTTCAACCCTTGTGTTGGGAAGACCCCGCTAGAGAAGGAAATGGCAACCCATTCCAGTATTGCTGCCTGGGAAATTCCATGGACAGAGGAGCCTGGTGGGCTATACTCCATGGGGTCACAAAAGAGTTGGAGACAACTTAGCAACTAAAGCAACAAATCTAGTGAAAGAAAGAGAAATCTGAACCGCCATAGAAGGGGCATTTGATTTGCCCCTAAATGATACAATATCCTGGGACAGCACATTGAAATAGATTTTTAAAATTCACTGTGGGTTTTCTAGAGTGTTCAAGATATCAGAGGAATGACCATCCTAATACAAGTGCATAGTAATTATAGGAGTTTTCTCTTGTATATTTTCAAGAAATTCTAGGAAGACCAAGCTAGTAGAGATTTGAGGAGATTTTCAAAATATTTATGATGTTTAGTTATTTTTTAGGCAAGGTAATAAAAGAAGCACTTTTGCTCCAAGACCCTGAATTTTGGGACACTTCTTAGGGCTGGAATCATCTTCAGTGACAAGTACTGGTTGAACACAGTCTATGAGTAGGACACCATTTCTGTCACTGGAAACGCAGGGGAAAATCCTCCACAGATTCAAATTTCAGTTTAGATGAGGGATGTGCATGCTCAGTCACTTCAGTCATGTCACTCTTTGTGACCCCATGGACTGTAGCCCAGGCTCCTCTGTCCATGGGATTTCCCAGGCAAGAATACTGGAGTGGGTTGCCATTTCCTTCTCCAGGATATCTTCCTGACCAGGAATTGAACCTGCATCTCCAGCAAGTCTCCTGCATTGCAGGTGGATTCTATACCACTGAGCCAATAGGGAAACCCTAGATGAGGGCTTAGATGAGGGAGCAGGTCCCAAATGTAGATAGCAAAAATCACAACAGTATCCATTCCAGTCTCAACTTTTCCATATTTTGTTCTTTTTTTTTTTTTTATGTGTTACCAGCAGCATTGTTTTACACTGATTAAATGAATTGTGTCTTTTTAAAATTATTTTTATTGGAATATAGTTGATTTGCAATGTTTTGTTAGTTTCTCCTATATAGCAAAGTGAATTGATTACGTATATATGTGTGTGGGTGTACATGTGTGTATCTCCACTCCGTTTTAGGTTCTTTTCCCATACAGGTAGGTCATTACAGAATATTGAGTAGAATTCTCTGTTATATTGTCATTCCTTATTAGTTATCTATTTTATGTATAGTGGTGTGTATCTGTCAATCCCAATCTCCAAATTTATCCCTTCCCCCCTTTCCCCCCTTAATAACCATAAATTTTTCCTCTAAATCTATGACTCTATTTCTGTTTTGTAACAAAGTTCATTTGCACCATTTTTGTTAAGATTCCACATAAAAGCAATTTCGTATGGTATTTGTTTCTGTCTTTGTCTTACTTCTTTCATATGACATCTTTAGGTCCATCCATATCATTGCAAATAGTATTGTTTTGTTGTTATTTTATGGCTGAGTAATATTCTGTTGTATATATGTACCACTACTTTGTCCATTCCTCTCTTCATGAACCTTTAGGTTGCTTCCATGTCCTGACTATTGTAACTTTTGCTGCAATGAATGTTGGGTGCATGTTTCTTTTCAAATTACGCTTTTCTTTGAATATATCCCCAGAAATGGGATTGATGAATAGTGCAGCTCTATTTTTAGTTTTTCAAGGAAATTCTACACAGTTTTTTTTATAGTGGCTCTACCAGTTTACATTCCCACCAACAGTGTGTGTGTGTGGGGTGGGGAGGGGGGGCAGGGTTCCATTTTCTCCACACTGACTCCAGCATTTACTGTTAGATTTTTTATGTTGGCCATTCTGACTAGTATGAGGTGATACCTCACTGTAGTTTGATTTGCATTTCATGAAATTAAAAGACATTTACTCCTTGGAAGGAAAGTTATGACCAACCTATATAGCATATTCAAAAGCAGAGACATTACTTTGCCAACAAAGGTCCGTCTAGTCAAGGCTATGGTTTTTCCTGTGGTCATGTATGGATGTGAGAATTGGACTGTGAAGAAGGCTGAGCGCCGAAGAATTGATGTTTTTGAACTGTGGTGTTGGAGAAGACTCTTGAGAGTCCCTTGGACTGCAAGGAGATCCAACCAGTCCATTCTAAAGGAGATCAGCCCTGGGTGTTCTTTGGAAGGAATGGTGCTAAAGCTGAAACTCCAATACTTTGGCTATCTCATGTGAAGAGTTGACTCATTGGAAAACACCCTGATGCTGGGAGGGATTGGGGGCAGGAGGAGAACGGGACGACAGAGGATGAGATGGCTGGATGGCATCACCGACTCGATGGACGTGAGTTTGAGTGAACTCCGGGAGTTGGTGATGGACAGGGAGGCCTGGCGTGCTGCGATTCATGGGGTTGCAGAGTCGGACACAACTGAGGGACTGAACCGATCTGAACTGAACTGAATAATTAGTTATGTTGAGCATCTTTTCATGTGCCTCTTTTAAACTTAAGTTTGAAATCTATACTGAAATACATAGATTACTTGATATTGATGTTAAAATCTATTAAAATGACATAAATCTGTAAATAATATAAACTAGTGTCTGTGTGTGTTTGTGTGTGTTTTTTTGTGTGTGTGTTGTGTATGTGCATGTACACACTCAATCATGTCCAACTCTTTGCAACCCCATGGACTGTAGCCCACCAAGTTCCTCTGTCCATGGGCATCTCCAGGCAAGAATACTGGAGTGGGTTGCCATTTCATTCTCCAGGATATCTTCCTAACTGATTGAACAGATTGAACCATGTCTCCTGCCTTGCATTGCATGCAGATTCTTTAGCATTGAGCCATCACGGAAGCCCATAAAGTAACATAAATAACAATAAATCTGTGAAAATATCCAGAATCACATAAGCTAATCAAGCAAAGCTTTTGTAAAATTGCATTTTGCCTTCTAGGCCACAAATATATACTTGCTCAATCTTTAAATACCTAAACATGAATTATAATTAAAGATAGAATTATATTATTTTCCATATATTCACACAATGATATACTCTGACATTTAACAAATTAGTATATACTTTTCCTCATTTTATGAAATTTCATATAGCGGAACATATGCATATATACTTTGCAAAGTATTTTTCAAAAATAGAATTATACTCCATATGTTTATCTATTATTTGACTTTCTCACATAAAAATTTAGTACAGGGTAATAACTATATATATATATATATATATATATATATAAGATTAATATATATTATTAGTTTAATTATGTTCAAAGATATATAACATTCGTGCCAAAGCGCAGGCGGCTGCGACGGGCGCGCCAAACCATGGCCGAGAGGAGCCACCCCATGTCCGAGGTCAGGGACAGAAGCCAGGAGGACCCCATGCCCGAAGGGCGGCGGCTAAGAAGAGTTATCCCACTTCCAAGGTCAGGGGCAGTGGCTGAGAGTAGCAGACTGAGACGGCGCAGGAACGGCCGAGAAAAGCTACCCCGTGTCCGAGGTCAGGGGGTGCAGCCGAGAGGAGATACCCAGCGTCCGAGGACAGGGGCCGAGACGAGAGGCATTACCCCGCGTCCGACGTCAGTGGCGACGGCCGGGAGGAGATATCCCATGCCGCATGCCCGAGGCCAGTGGCAGCGGGCGGGAGGAGCTACCCCACGCCCCTAAGCCCAAGGCCAAGGGCAGCGGCAGGAAGGAGCAACCCCACGACCCAGGCCAGGGGCGGTGGCTGGGAGGACCAACCCCACATCCAAGGAGCTGTGGCTGCGTGGGCGCAGGAGGGCCTAGAGGAGCTATCCCACGTTGAAGGTCAGGAAGGGTGGCCATGAGGACATACCCCTCGTCCAAGGTAAGGAGTAATGGCTGCGCTTTGCTGGAGCAGCCGTGAAGAGATACCCCATGCCCAAGGTAAGAGAAACCCAAGTAAGAGGGTAGGTGTTGCAAGAGGGCATCAGAGGGCAAACACACTGAAACCATACTCACAGAAAACTAATCTAATCACACTAGGACCACAGCCTTGTCTAACTCGTGAAACTAAGCCATGCCCGTGGGGCAACCCAAGACAGGTGGGTCATGGTGGAGAGATTTGACAGAATGTGGTCCACTGGAGAAGGGAATGGCAAACCACGTTAGTATTCTTGCCTTGAGAACCCCATGAACAGTATGAAAAGGCAAAATGATAGGATACTGAAAGAGGAACTCCCCAGGACAGTAGGTGCCCAATATGCTACTGGAGATCAGTGGAGAAATAACTCCAGAAAGAATGAAGGGATGGAGCCAAAGCAAAAAGAATACCCAGCTGTGGATGTGACTGGTGATAGAAGCAAGGTCTGATGCTGTAAAGAGCAATATTGCATAGGAACCTGGAATGTCAGGTCCATGTATCAAGGCAAATTGGAAGTGGTCAAACAAGAGATGGCAAGAGTGAATGTCGACATTCTAGGAATCATCGAACTGAAATCGACTGGAATGGGTGATTTTAACTCAGATGACATTATATCTACTACTGCGGGCAGGAATCCCTCAGAAGAAATGGAGTGGCCATCATGGTCAACAAAAGGGTCCGAAATGCAGTACTTGGATGCAATCTCAAAAATGACAGAATGATCTCTGTTCGTTTCCAAGGCAAACCATTCAATATCACAGTAATCCAAGTCTATGCCCCAACCAGTAACGCTGAAGAAGCTGAAGTTGAATGGTTCTATGAAGACCTACAAGACCTTTTAGAACTAACACCCAAAAAAGATGTCCTTTTCTTTATAGGGGACTGGAATGCAAAAGTAGGAAGTCAAGAAACACCTGGAGTAACAGGCAAATTTGGCCTTGTAATACGGAATGAAGCAGGGCAAAGACTAATAGAGTTTTGCCAAGAAAATGCATTGGTCATAACAAACACCCTCTTCCAACAACACAAGAGAAGACTCCATACATGGACATCACCAGATGGTCAACACCAAAATCAGATTGATTATATTCTTTGCAGCCAAAGATGGAGAAGCTCTATACAGTCAGCAAAAACAAGACCAGGAGCTGACTGTGGCTCAGACCTTATTGCCAAATTCAGACTTAAATTGAAGAAAGTGGGGAAAACCACTAGACCATTCAGGTATGACCTAAATCAAATCCCTTATGATTATACAGTGGAAGTGAGCAATAGATTTAAGGGCCTAGATCTGATAGATAGAGTGCCTGATGAACTATGGAATGAGGTTCATGACATTTTACAGGATACAGGGATCAAGACCATCCCCATGGAAAAGAAATGCAAAAAAGCAAAATGGCTGTCTGGGGAGGCATTACAAATAGCTGTGAAAAGAAGAGAAGTGAAAAGCAAAGGAGAAAAGGAAAGACATAAAGGTCTGAATGCAGAGTTCCAAAGAATAGCAAGAAGAGATAAGAAAGCCTTCTTCAGCAATCAATGCAAAGAAATAGAGGAAAACAACAGAATGGGAAAGACTAGGGATCTCTTCAAGAAAATCAGAGCTACCAAAGAAACATTTCATGCAAAGATGAGCTCGATAAAGGACAGAAATGGTATGGACCTAATAGAAGCAGAAGATATTAAGAAGAGATGGCAAGAAAACACAGAAGAACTGTACAAAAAAGACCTTCACGACCCAGATAATCATGATGGTGTGATCACTGACCTAGAGCCAGACATCCTGGAATGTGAAGTCAAGTGGGCCTTGGAGAGCATCACTACGAACAAAGCTAGTGGAGGTGATGGAATTCCAGTGGAGCTATTTCAAATCCTGAAAGATGATGCTGTGGAAGTGCTGCACTCAATATGCCAGCAAATTAGGAAAACTCAGCAGTGGCCACAGGACTGGAAGAGGTCAGTTTTCATTCCAATCCCAAGGAAAGGCAGTGCCAAAGAATGCTCAAACTACCGCACAATTGCACTCGTCTCACACGCTAGTAAAGTAATGCTCAAAAGTCTCCAAGCCAGGCTTCAGCAATATGTGAACTGTGAACTTCCTGATGTTCAAGCTGGTTTTAGAAAAGGCAGAGGAACCAGAGATCAAATTGCCAACATCCGCTGGATCATGGAAAAAGCAAGAGAGTTCCAGAAAAACATCTATTTCTGCTTTATTGACTTCGCCAAAGCCTTTGACTGTGTGGATCACAATAAACTGTGGACAATTCTGAAAGAGATGGGAATACCAGACCACCTGATCTGCCTCTTGAGAAATCTGTATGCAGGTCAGGAAGCAACAGTTAGAACTGGACATGGAACAACCGACTGGTTCCAAATAGGAAAAGGAGTTCGTCAAGGCTGTATATTGTCACCCTGCTTATTTAACTTATATGCAGAGTACATCATGAGAAACGCTGGACTGGAAGAAACACAAGCTGGAATCAAGATTGCCGGGAGAAATGTCAATAACCTCAGATATGCAGATGACACCACCCTTATGGCAGAAAGTGAAGAGGAACTCAAAAGCCTCTTGATGCAAGTGAAAGTGGAGAGTGAAAAAGTTGGCCTAAAGCTCAACATTCAGAAAACGAAGATCATGGCATCCAGTCCCACCACTTCATGGGAAACAGATGGGGAAACAGTGGAAACAGTGTCAGACTTTATTTTTCTGGGCTCCAAAATCACTGCAGATGGTGACTGCAGCCATGAAATTAAAAGACGCTTACTCCTTGGAAGGAAAGTTATGACCAACCTAGATAGCATATTCAAAAGCAGAGACATGACTTTGCCAACAAAGGTCCGCCTAGTCAAGGCTGTGGTTTTTCCTGTGGTCATGTATGGATGTGAGAGTTGGACTGTGAAGAAGGCTGAGCGCCGAAGAATTGATGCTTTTGAACTGTGGTGTTGAAGAAGACTCTTGAGAGTCCCTTGGACTGCAAGGAGATCCAACTGGTCCATTCTTTTTTTTTTTTTTAATTTTATTTTATTTTTAAACTTTACATAATTGTATTAGTTTTGCCAAACATCAAAATGAATCCATCACAGGTATACATGTGCTCCCCCTCCTGAACCTTCCTCCCTCCTCCCTCCCCATACCATCCCTCCAGATCGTCCCAGTGCACCAGCCCCAAGCATCCAGTATCGTGCATTGAACCTGGACTGGCATCTCGTTTCATACATGATATTTTACATGTTTCAATGCCATTCTCCCAAATCTTCCCACCCTCTCCCTCTCCCACAGAGTCCATAAGACTGTTCCATACATCAGCGTCACTTTTGCTGTCTCGTACACAGGGTTATTGTTATCATCTTTCTAAATTTCAAATATATGCATTAGTATACTGTATTGGTGTTTTTCCTTCTGGCTTACTTCGCTCTGTATAATAGGCTCCAGTTTCATCCACCTCATTAGAACTGATTCAAATGTATTCTTTTTAATGGCTGAGTAATACTCCATTGTGTATATGTACCACTGCTTTCTTATCCATTCATCTGCTGATGGACATCTAGGTTGCTTCCATGTCCTGGCTATTATAAACAGTGCTGCAATGAACATTGGGGTACACGTGTCTCTTTCCCTTCTGGTTTCCTCAGTGTGTATGCCCAGAAGTGGGATTGCTGGATCATAAGGCAGTTCTATTTCCAGTTTTTTAAGGAATCTCCACACTGTTCTCCATAGTGGCTATACTAGTTTGCATTCCCACCAACAGTGTAAGAGGGTTCCCTTTCCTCCACACCCTCTCCAACATTTATTATTTGTAGACTTTTGGATCGCAGCCATTCTGACTGGTGTGAAATGGTACCTCATAGTGGTCTTGATTTGCATTTCTCTGATAATGAGTGATGTTGAGCATCTTTTCATGTGTTTCTTAGCCATCTCTATGTCTTCTTTGGAGAAATGTCTATTTAGTTCTTTGGCCCATTTTTTGATTGGGTCATTTATTTTTCTGGAGTTGAGCTGTAGGAGTTGCTTGTATATTTTTGAGATTAGTTGTTTGTCAGTTGCTCAAAGCAATCTTGAGAAAAAAGAATGGAACTGGAGGAATCAACCTACCTGACTTCAGGCTCTACTACAAAGCCACAGTTATCAAGACAGTATGGTACTGGCACAAAGACAGAAATATAGATCAATGGAACAAAATAGAAAGCCCAGAGATAAATCCACGCACATATGGACACCTTATCTTTGACAAAGGAGGCAAGAATATACAATGGATTAAAGACAATCTCTTTAACAAGTGGTGCTGGGAAAACTGGTCAACCACTTGTAAAAGAATGAAACTAGACCACTTTCTAACACCATACACAAAAATAAACTCAAAATGGATTAAAGATCTCAACGTAAGACCAGAAACTATAAAACTCCTAGAGGAGAACACAGGCAAAACACTCTCTGACATACATCACAGCAGGATCCTCTATGACCCACCTCCCAGAATATCGGAAATAAAAGCAAAAATAAACAAATGGGACCTAATTAACCTTAAAAGCTTCTGCACATCAAAGGAAACTATCAGCAAGGTGAAAAGACAGCCTTCAGAATGGGAGAAAATAATAGCAACTGGTCCATTCTGAAAGAGATCAGCCCTGGGATTTCTTTGGAAGGAATGATGCTAAAGCTGAAACTCCAGTACTTTGGCCACCTCATGGGAAGAGTTGACTCACTGGAAAAGACTCTGATGCTGGGAGGGATTGGGGGCAAGAGGAGAAGGGGACGACAGAGGATGAGATGGCTGGATGGCATCACTGACTCGATGGACGAGAGTCTCAGTGAACTCTGGGAGTTGGTAATGGACAGGGAGGCCTGGCGTGCTGTGATTCATGGGGTCGCAAAGAGTCAGACATGACTGAGCGACTGATCTGATCTGATCTGATATATTATAATTATGTTTATATGCATTTTTTACTATATATTTGTAGATTATATTGTATTATCTAATATATTATGTACTATATATATATAATATATACATATATATTGTATACATATATATACATTTTGTGCATAGTATATAATTGTAGTATATATCCTTGTAATATATGACATTATATAATAATTTATAATATACAATAATATATATAACTATACATATTACATAAAATATATATTTTAAAAATCTATAATATCTTACATTATATACAGTTGTATATAATATTATTATAACTAAGAATTATAACAAATAAGTATAATAATATAATCATTGTAGTAATTATATATATAATCATTTAATGTTTATATAATCATCTCAATAATTCTATACTATTAATATAATTATAATGATTACATTGATATAATTATATAATTCTTATAACTTATAATTGTATCTTTCTTATAATTATATCTTTCTTGTAATTTCCTTCGTATAATTGTTATCATATAATTATTATAAGGATATTATTATTAAATGATTATAATAACTAATAATTGTGTTATAAGTAATAATATATAGTTAAACATATTATAATAAGTGATAACATATAGTTAAATACAATGATAGGTATATATAATATTACATAAATTATAGTATATGCATATACATAAATATGCGTATTATTTATATAATATGTATTTCTCTATATGATTGTTTACATTATATAATTATATATAAGATATATAATTGTTATATATAATGATAATATGATTATATGATAATATTAATGAGATTATATTATTATAATCTGTATTTCAAATATATACTTACAATATATTAAATTTATTACTTAATATATGTTAATATATTAAATCTTATGTATGATATTACAAATACAATATGAAACATTATATAATATATATCAATATATTAATATATCAATCAATACATTAATATTAATATCCATATATTGTTATTAATAGTAATATTTATATGTTAATATATTAATGTTAATAATATAATGTAATATATAATATATATTACACATAACATATAGATTTATAATATATGATGTGTTTAAATATTATATATATTATAGTATATAATGTAATATATAAAAATAAATGTTTAATATAATATTGTATATATACTACTGCATAATATATAATATAGTATATAGTATATATACTATATAATATATTATTATGGTATAACGAATAATATTAATATTTGTAAATTATATTTATAATTATAATAATAATTCACAACAACATATAATCAATATATTGAATATTATTTTATTTTTAATATATTTTTAGTTTATTTAATATAATTATATAATAAATATATAATAATTTCTTATTAATTGTATTGATATTCTTAATTATTTTAAATAAATAATAACAATACAATCTTAACATAGTATAAGAAATTAATATAACAAAAAAAAGAAATTAATATAACAATATGTGAATTAATATAATATATGTAGTATAATATTATATATAATAAGTAATTATTTCTATCTAATATAATAAAATATATTTCTGTAAATATAAATACATAATATAAAATATATAATTTATTATAACTATATTCAAATAAAATATATAAATAAATAAATATATATTAAATGAATATATAAATTTAAATAAGTATAGATATTTATATTTATATAATATAAATATATACGTATATATTTTATGTGTATATATTTATATTCATATTTAAATATATATGTATATATTCAATGTGGATTTATAAATTTGTTTGCACTTATATTTATTAATATAATTATCAGATCAGGCCAGTACTCAGTTGTGTCCGACTCTTTGCGACCCCATGAATCGCAGCACGCCAGGCCTCCCTGTCCATCACCAACTCCTGGAGTTCACTGAGACTCACATCCATCGAGTCAGTGATGCCATCCAACCATCTCATCCTCTGTTGTCCCCTTCTCCTCCTGCCTTCAATCTTTCCCAGCATCAGGGTCTTTTCAAATGAATCAGTTCTTCACATCAGGTGGCCAAAGTATTGGAGTTCCAGCTTCAACATCAGTCCTTCCAATGAATATTCAGGACTGATTTTCTTTAGGATGAACTGGTTGGATCTCCTTGCAGTCCAAGGGACTCTCAAGAGTCTTCTCCAAAACCACAGTTCAAAAGCATCAATTCTTCGTCACTCAGCTTTCTTTACAGTCCAGGTCTCACATCCATAATGACCACTGGAAAAACCATGGCCTTGACTAGAAGGACCTTTGTTGGCAAAGTAATGGCTCTGCTTTTTAAAATGCTGTCTAAGTTGGTCATAACTTTCCTTCCAAGAAGTAAGCGTCTTTTAATTTCATGGCTGCAGTCACCATCTGCAGTGATTTTAGAGCCCAGATAAATAAAGTCAGCCACTGTTTCCACTGTTTCCCCATCTATTTGCCATGAAGTGATGGGACCAGATGCCATGATCTTCTTTTTCTGAATGTTGAGCTTAAAGCCAACTTTTTCACTCTCCTCTTTCACTTTCATCAGGAGACTTTTTAGTTCCTCTTCACTTTCTGCCATAAGAGTGGTGTCATCTGCATATTTGAGGTTTTTGATATTTCTCCCAGCAATCTTGATTCCAGCCTGTGCTTCCTCTAGCATATATATGTATGTTCTCTGTCCATATTTTATATATATATACACTATATAATATGTATACTATATAATATACATATACTATATAGTATATTAAATATATACATTATTATGTTGTTTTATATACTATATTTTATTGTTACATTTGCATTATATTATATAGTATATTTTATATAATTATATAATTATTAATAATATATTATAAATATTATATAATAATATAATTTTAATTAAATTACATTATAATAAATATAATATTGAACTATAATACATTATATTGTAATGGATATATTAAATTATAATAAATTATTTTAATATAAATATTTGTTATGTATGATATATTTATTATAAATATAATAAATTCAAAAATACATAATAAATATAATTTGAAATTATATTAAAATATATAATAAATATAATTTAAAATAAATTATAATAAAATATATACTATATATGGTTATGAATATTAATTATATAATTATAATATTATACTGTAAGTATATAATATATAGTATAATTGTATTATTATAATCATATAATATAGGAGAAGGCAATGGCACCCCACTCCAGTACTCTTGCCTGGAAAATCCCGTGGACGCAGGAGCCTGGTAGGCTGCAGTCCATGGGGTCGCTAGGAGTCGGACACGACTGAACGACTTCACTTTCACTCTTCACCTTCATGCATTGGAGAAGGAAATGGCAACCCACTCCAGTGTTCTTGCCTTGAGAATCCCAGGGACGGGGGAGCCTGATTGGCTGCCTTCTATGGGGTCCCACAGAGTCAGACACGACTGAAGTGACTTAGTAGTAGTAGTAGTAGTAGTAGTAATCATATATTAGTGTTGTATTAATATATATTATATTATATTTATTATATATATAATATAACTGCTGCTGCTGCTGCTAAGGTTTTTACCACACACCTTCAGGTGTGAGGTATAAAACAATATAATATGGAGTTAAGTTTATAATATGAAGTTATATTCTATTAATTTGTTATTATTATCATATTCAGAAAAATGAAACTCTTGATACTTCTTCCCGTCTTTCCAGTGTGAGTATCTCACCTAACATGTGCTTAGAAAAAAAAAAATCTAGACTTCCCTGAACATTTTGCTGTTGTTGTGTAATCGCTAAGTAATGTCTGACTCTTTATGACCCCATGGACTGTGGCATGCCAGGCCTCCTTGTTCTTCACTATCTCCCAGCGCTCACACTCACATCCATTGAGTTGGTGATGCCATCTAACTATCTCATGCTCTCTTATCCTCTTCTCCTCCTGCCCTCAATCTTTCTCAGCGTCAGGGTCTTTTCTAATGAGTTGGCTCTTTGCATCAGGTGGCCGAAGTATTGGAGCTTCAGCTTCAGCATCGGTCCTTCCAACAAATATTCAGGATTGATTTCCTTTAGGATTGACTGATTTGATCTTCTTGCAGTCCAAGGAACTCTCAAGAGTCTTCTCCAGCATCACAGTTTGAAAGCATCAATTCTTCAGCACTTAGTCTTTTTTATCATCCAACTCTCACATCCATACATGAATACTGGTAAAACCATAGCTTTGACTATAAGGACCTTTGTTGACAAAGTGATGTCTTTGCTTTTTAAAACACTGTCTAATGAAGTGGATAAAACTGGAGCCTATTATAAAGAGTGAAGTAAGCCAGAAAGAAAAGCACCAATACAGTATACTAACGCATATATATGGAATTTAGAAAGAAGGTAATGATAACCCTGTATGCGAGACAGCAAAAGAGACACAGATGTACTGAACAGTCTTTTGGACTCTGTGGGAGAGGGCAAGGGTGGGATGATATGGTAGAATAGCACTGCAATATGTAAACTATCATATGTGAAATGAAACACCAGTGCAGGTTTGATGCATGATACAGGGTACTTGGGGCTGGTGCACTGGGATGACCCAGAGGGGTGGGATGGGGACGGAGGTGGGAGGGGGGTTCAGGATAGGGAATACATGTACACTCATGGTAGATTCAAGTCAGTATATGGCAAAACCAATACAATTTTGTAAAGTAAAATAAATTAATTAATATTAAAAAAAATAAAACACTGTCTAGTTTTGTCATACATTTTCTTCCAAGGAGAAAACGTTAAGAATGATTACATGCTTACTTCTTCATAAAATCTAGGTGTGTATTATATCTGCATTTTTTTTTACTAATGCCTAGGTGTATTATATATTCAGTTCAGTTCAGTCACTCAGTCATGTCCGACTCTTTGTGACCCCATGAATTGCAGCACTCCAGGCCTCCCTATCCATCACCAACTCCTGGAGTTCACTCAAACTCACGTCCATCGAGTCAGTGATGCCATCCAGCCACCTCATCCTCTGTCGTCCCCTTCTCCTCCTGCCCCCAATCCCTCCCAGCATCAGAGTCTTTTCCAAAAGTCAGCTCTTCCCATGAGGTGGCCAAAGTATTGGAGCTTCAGCTTCAGCATCAGTCCTTCCAAAGAACACCCAGGCCTGATCTCCTTTAGAATGGACTGGTTGGATCTCCTTGCAGTCCAAGGGGCTCCCAAGAGTCTTCTCCAACACCACAGTTCAAAAGCATCAATTCTTTGGCGCTCAGCTTTCTTCACAGTCCAACTCTCACATCCATACATGACCACAGGAAAAACCATAGCCTTGACTAGATGGACCTTTGTTGGCAAAGTAATGTCTCTGCTTTTTAATATGCTATCTAGGTTGGTCATAACTTTGCTTCCAAGGAGTAAGCGTCTTTTAATTTCATGGCCATAGTCACCATCTGCAGTGATTTTGGAGCCCCAAAATGTAAAGTCTGACACTGTTTCCACTGTTTCCTCATCTATTTGCCATGAAGTGATGGGACCAGATGCCATGATCTTCGTTTTCTGAATGTTGAGATTTAAGCCAACTTTTTCACTCTCCACTTTCACTTTCATCAAGAGGCTTTTGAGTTCCTCTTCACTTTCTGCCATAAATCTGGATTCCAGCTTGTGCTTCTTCCAACCCAGCATTTCTTATGATGTACTCTGCATATAAGTTAAATAAACAGGGTGACAATATACAGCCTTGACATGCTCCTTTTCCTATTTGGAACCAACATTATATATTAGTGCTGCCTAATAAAGAATTGTACAGCAATGTGTTTGTTATTGATTACTTAGTCTTCATAGTTATTTATTTAAAGTGTGGATTTAAAGTTTAGTATTCCCTGAGAATGGGGTTCTTCTCTCATGTTAAAGCAATTTAGTGCTGAATTTAATTCATCAATTCAGCTAAGTATGGTTTACAATATCTTCTAAATATCAAACAATAGTGTAGGAGGTAATATTACAAAGATATAATCTAATTCAATGAACCCAAGTTAATAATTCAGAGAAAATAAAATTTATTTTTTTAGTTTGCCAACACAGAATATTAAAAGGATTTACCTTCACTATTATTTCAAATGTCAGTGGTCAGAGGACGGTGTACCATAATCAGACTATTCTCTCCTTACCTAGCCCTTTCTGTTAAAAAATCTTTGTCTCTTTCCTGGCAAAAATTGATGTTCTAGATGCCCACTGAGAACACAGACTCACATCTATAAATGAAGTAACCACATCTTTTCTCTGTAGTCATCACCTTCTTTTTCTGCTCAGTCTTCTGCTCCCCCTAGTGCTCTTTCTTTCTATTGCTTCATTGTGTGTTGTTTTGTTTTCTAGCCTCTCTATCGCTATTCTCCTAGTTTAGTTTTTCAAATCCCTTAGGAAAGAGTTTTTGTTGTTTCTCAGTCACTAAGTCATGTCCAACTCTTTGCAACCCATGAACTGCAACACACCAGGCTTCCCTGTCCTTCACTATCTCCTGAAGTTTGCTCAAACTCTTGTCCATGAGTCAGAGATGCATGAAAGTGTTAGTTATTCAGTCATGTCTGACTCTTTGCAACCCCATGGACTGTAGCCCATCAGGCTCCCCTGTCCATGAAATTCTCCAGGCAAGAATACTGGAGTGGGTTGCCATTTCTTTCTCCAGGGGATCTTCCTGACCCAGGGATCAAACCAGGGTCTCCTGCATTGCAGGCATTCTTTGCCTTCTGAGCCACCATGCACTTATTTTCCATTTCCAGGAGTATTTGTGTTTTCAGCAGAAATGAGAAATCACTTCATTGCTAATGGTGAGGTAAAGGCAAATGGGAAGAAGGGAGAGAACAGTTTACTAAAGGAAATCAACACTGAATATTCGTTGGAAGGACTGAGGCTAAGTTTCAATACTTTGGCCACCTGATGCGAAGAACCAACTCATTGGAAAAAATCTTGAGCAAACTCCAGGAGGAGTTTGTGAAGAACAGGGAAGCCTGGCATGCTGCAGTCCACGGGATCACAAAGAGTCAGACATGTTTGACTGAACAAGAACAATTTAGTATTAAAGGAAGTTGTTATGGTCATGTTAGTATCCTGGGCTCCTGCACTTAGGCCACAGTTAAAAGGCAAGGCCAGACTGAAACTACAGTCACTGATGCCTTTTCCTTTTTCTCCCATATTGAACTGTCTCCTAACCCACTTCACAATTCGTACACATCCTACATTTTCCACTACATATTAACAATTAAAAGTATGAATATTTTCTGAAGTTGAAAATAGGTGTAGTCATAGATATATTTTGGATATGTAAAAAAAATTCTTTTTATAAACTGTTAGACATCTTTGTATCAGAGCTTCATGCATGCAGCCAGGCAACCAATATACCACAGTTTTAAAAAAATGCCATTAAAGATCAGAACTGTGCTATATTCTAAAAGAGACAGATAAAAAACTTAGAGAAAAACTGCTGTATAATTTTAAATAGTCTTCTCAACTAACCTAATTAGAATTCATTATATATATGTAGCATTTTCTTCTGAATAGTTTGTCAATTCTTGCAATTTGGAGGAAATACAACCTATGTTGTTTGAATCCAGATGATGTGGATTTTATTTACTTCTTTTGATTATTTGCCAAATGAGATAGCAAGGTCTCTAAAACTGCTTGTGTATCACTTTATCTGTAAAGGATTTGATTAATATATGTTGTTCAGTGTTATTTGACAGATTCAATGAGAGTTTATGGGTATATGCATTTAAACATTATTTTACTACTCATAGGGCTTTCCTGGTGGCTCAGATGGTTAAGAATCTGTAATTCAGGAGTTGTTGTTCAGTCACCCAGTCATGGCTGACTCTTTGAGACCTACAATGCAGAAGACCTTAGTTCAATCCCTGGGTTGGAAAGATCCCCTGGAGAAGAGAATGGCTACCCACTATAGTGTTCTTGCCTGCAGAATTCTGTGTACAAAGCAGTCTTGTGGGTTACAATCCATGGTGTCACAAAGAGTCATACATGACTGAATGACTAACACTTTTACTTACTACTCATAAGTAAGACCATCTATTCAGCAATATGTTTGAAATTCATATTCTTTCTCCATTACAAATGGACTGCTATCTACTTTTCAAAATGTCAAAGTTTTTGAAATTTTCAAAATGTTTGAGTTTAAAGCTATTTTTCCTCTTTCAAGAAATGTGTTGAAGCTTTTTTTTTTTTTTTTTGGTAAACCAGGAATGAAATGCATCTTTATTAAGTTATTCAACAATTTCAAAGTTTGCATTTGGAACCATTCAGAGAGCTCTTTTTAAGCTATTAAAAATTAATTTCACACGAGGCAAGGAAGACATGTCTAGACAAATGTTCTTTAAAGGAAATATCTTAAAATAAAGCCTTTTCTGAAATGGCTATATAATCTCGTGCCTGAACATTTTACTTTGAACTCACTGAGATAACCCTGTATACGAGACAGCAAAAGAGACACTGATGTATAGAACAGTCTTATGGACTCTGTGGGAGAGGGAGAGGGTGGGAAGATTTGGGAGAATGGCATTGAAACATGTGAAACGTCATGTATGAAACGAGGTGCCAGTCAAGGTTCAATGCACGATGCTGGATGCTTGGGGCTGGTGCACTGGGACGACCCAGAGGGATGGTGTGGGGAGGGAGGAGGGAGGAGGGTTCAGGATGGGGAACACAATAAAACAAAGAAAAAAAAAAAAAAGAAAGTGTTGAAGCTTCTTAACTCAGAAACTTGTACTGTTAAATCTTTGTTATGTGGAATTATATTCCAGGACATTTTCTTTTTCCTGTGGTTAAATAACTGCCTTTGTAGGCCAGTGGGAGCAAGTTATTCATTTCACCTGGGGTAAAACATTTGTTTTGTTTATTTAAACATTATAGAAGCAAAATCTCTGTAAACCCATACAAGAGAAGATTCAGCTCATATTCTCTAGTATATATCAAAAAGCAATTATAGTTTTTCTGAAATGAGATTATCACTGGAATATTTTATCCAAGTAAAGATTTTACATGCCTATTTATTAGAGAAAAAAATGGATATTGAGAACAAGAACTAAATACAGTTCATTAACTCAGTCATTGCCAATAGCTGTTTGGAAAAAAAAATCTTAAAGATTATATTTTTTATCAACTGCTTATAATTTTTATGGGAATAACAGATGGAAGTGCTCTAATTTTGATTGTATACATGAAGAGTTTTTGCTGTAATAATCCGGTTTCCTGTTGAGTCTCTCTTAAGCAAACTTGATATGCTGATTTGTTGACCTTGTATACATTAAAATTTGTAAGATTCTCAAAATAAACAGAAAGACTGTAGAGTTGGAAACGTGCACAGCTTATGAGGATAGTATGAAGGAGTTGAAATAGTTGGGGTGTATAACAAATATTTCAAAGAGAAATTAAACTTTGAAGTGAATTTACAAAAAGAAGAAGTCAGCCAAATGTAGGAACTGGGAGGGGAAGTTGGAGCAGAGGCAATGGCATGAAGAAACACATACAGACATGAGAGAATGTGGAGAATTTGGGTATAACAAATAGCAGAAGATACCAGTCGTGACCTGGTAGAAGCTTAAAGATACTGGGGAACGTTGCATATCAGGCTTTAAAAAACTTAGCTTTTACTCCTCATTAGTAGTGATAGCTTTTGGAGTTTAATTGAAATTAAGCATAGATAGCAAAAACTTAAAAGAGACATATGTGTCCATAAATTGCCTCTATGCAAAGTTCTGACTCTGGGCCAATGATATTGAAAGTAGCAAGGGTAGAGTCTTTCCCTTGAAATCTCTGCAGTGAAATCCGAAGTCTTCTGCTACCTGGAAAACATATTCCGGAATGAACTGCCAGATGCTACTGGCAAGAAGCATGTTTCTCAGAAGAGATTAGTATTTGCTAGTTTTAGAGATTAAGCAATATATTCAGATGTCAAAATGCATCCCTTGCACATTTTTTCTCCCTGATGTTCTAATGATAGGAAAACAAAAAACAGTGAAATAGATGATCTTACTTGTCTAATTCTGAAAATCAAAAGTAGGAGAGGTAAGATATATCTCAATAATAATTACACATATATTTATGATGATAGAAAGTAAAGTGAGTATTTTATTCTAAATACTCTTCTACCTTTCCACAGCCACTATTCTTTCCCAGACTTTACCACAGTAACAAAAATAATGATAGAAAGTAGAATAAACATCCCATTCTAAATAGTCTTCTACATTTCCACAACCACTATTATTTTCTAGACTTTATCACCTCCTCCAAATCATTGTAGGAGCCTACCACATAAGTACCTCTGATTCAGTCTTCTCCGTGTGGTCTGTACTGCAGCTTAAATGGTTGTCTGTCCAAAATGCAAATGAGCCCATTTGCCCCTGTCTCAAATCACTCTTATCTCTCCAAACCTTATAGGGCTATGTTCAGTCTCTTTACCAGGTATACAAAGATCTCCACAAACCAACCCCTTACCTATCATTGCAGACTTATCAGCAGAATGCTTTAGTCCATGAAAGTGTTATATAATACTTTATTTCTCTATTTTTTATATTTGTATTCTAAATCTGTATTTGCATATAGAAAATGGGTTTGCAAGACAGATTCCAGACAATCTACAAAGTAAATTACAGACTAATTTTCATAAAATCCTGAAAGCAGGACAGAGAGAGGGGTTCCAGAAATGTTTTTGGAAGAAAGCTTTTGGCTATAAATCAGCTCTGCTTATCACAGAGATTATGTGGAGGAAAATGTTTATTACACAGGAGAGAATTCCAAAGGAAGGAATAAAAGAAGTCACCAAGCAGCAGATGACGTTCAATTAATTCTGCTGAAGAGATAAAAAAGGGTCAATGGATTTTAAATTCACAATTTCTCATTCACAAAAAGATCTCATTCTCTTAGACTTTATTTTTCTGTGCTCCAAAATCACTACAGATGGTGACTGCAGCCATGAAATTAAAAGACACTTACTCCTTGGAAGGAAAGTTATGACCAACCTAGATAGCATATTCAAAAGCAGAGACATTACTTTGTCAACAAAGGTTCGTCTAGTCAAGGCTATGGTTTTTCCTGTGGTCATGTATGGATGTGAGAGTTGGACTGTGAAGAAGGCTGAGCACCGAAGAATTGATGCTTTTGAACTGTGGTGTTGGAGAAGACTCTTGAGAGTCCCTTGGACTGCAAGGAGATCCAACCAGTCCATTCTGAAGGAGATCAGCCCTGGGATTTCTTTGGAAGGAATGATGCTAAAGCTGAAACTCCAGTACTTTGGCCACCTCATGCAAAGAGTTGACTCATTGGAGAGGACTCTGATGCTGGGAGGGATTGGGGGCAGGAGGAGAAGGGGATGACAGAGGATGAGATGGCTGGATGGCATCACTGACTCGATGGACGTGAGTCTCAGTGAACTCCGGGAGTTGGTGATGGACAGGGAGGCCTGGCGTGCTGTGATTCATGGGTTCGCAAAGAGTTGGGCATAACTGAGCGACTGATCTGATCTGATCTGAAGTGAGAATCCTGAAATAATTAAATCTTCAGTATTATTTCTTCCTGGAAAATGACAGAGTTTCTTATAAAAATAGAAACAGAATTAAGGATAAAGAAACTTAATCTTTTCCTTTTTTAAAGAAATGTAAGTTTGTTACAAAACATACTGTTTCTCCTTTAATTAACATGTGGTGTTTTTAAGAACTATAATTATACACACTTTGAATATGTTGATTTATATTAGTTTGTTGCTTATCTTTGCTCAATGTGAGATTTATATTATATCATAAGTCTGGTTAAAATATATATGTCTGTGTTCTCTTGAGGGATACCATGAAAACAGAGTATTGAATGAAAACTACATTGTAGGATTTCTCTGAAGCCTGTGGGCCTCAGTGCTGGGCTATGTGCCAAAATCCTTATAGAGTTATCAAAATATTTGATATGCAGGTTAAATTGCTGGATATGCTGCAACAGAAGGGTTGAAGTGGAGCCTGGGTATCAATGTATTTTCCTCAAATTTCACAGGTAGTTTTTTCCTGTGTGGCTACATTGCTCTGAAAATTCATGATTTAAGTAAACATAGATGAAGAGATGAACACTGAAAAAATTATTTGAAAGTCATTTTCAACTTTAAAAATTTTATTAACTGAAGGAAATTTTCATTTCTGCTCTTGCCTAAAATAAGTGTATATAATTTTTTCTTATTCCTTCAATTTCTAATTGCACTCAATGCCTAAGTTACAATCAGTTTTAATAATGTTGGATGACTGTGTAGATGCTGAGTTAAGTGGATGAGTGGATGGATAGAAAATGGATGATAGGTAGAGGGTAAGTGCATAGATATGCAGTAGTATGGATGTGCAGATAATGAGTTGCAGGTATGTAAAGAATGGAAAAGGAAGGATTGATCCATGAATTGGCAAGTAGCTGAGTTGCTGAATGAAAAAAATGAGTGAAGAAGTGGATGGCTGAATTCATGGATAAAAGATGATTAAAGGAAGAAGCTACATCATGCGAAGAGCCAACTCATTGGAAAAGACCCTTATGCTGGGAAATACTAAAGGCAGGAGGCGAAGGGGACAACAGAGGATGACATGATTGGATGGTGTCACAAACTCAATGGACATGAGTTTGAGCAAACTCAGGGAGATAGTGAAGGACAGGGAAGCCTGGTGTGCTGCAGCCCGTGGGGTCACAAAGAGTCGGACATGACTGAGTGACTGAACAACAACAGAGGAAGAGGAATAGTAAAATTTCTAGAGTCTCCTTGCGTTGTCTAATCTATTAAATTTCCCAGATTAAACAGAAAAAGGAATTTAAATTTTCTCATGCCCAGTAAAACAACTTCAAATTGAAGAAGTTTATTTGTTACTTTTCAGGTGTGAATTCCAGATCATGACACAGGAGCAGCCTACGAGCTATGGAAACTGCAGGAGATAAAATTGACATGAGCAGCTGTAAGACTGCCTAGGTAAACATTTTGAACCTATTTGACAGCTCTAGTTTCAAGAATGTAACCTCTCTAACTGTAAGAAAAGAACAATGACAGATGAAGCAGTCCAGTGGAAATCAAGCAGTCTTTTCAGAAGTCCATGGGGAAGCAATACAGCTAAGAAATGGAGTTATAATTATATAGGGCAATTTTTACTGAAGCCAAAATCACAGCTCTGAACTCAAGAAGAGTATTTCAAGGGTCAGTAGAACATTTCCTTGGGTGTCAGCTTTTATTCTTGTAGGAATACATGGGTTGTGATCAGGCTTTGCAGAGAATGGGATAAACCAGATAATTTTCTTGTGAATTATATGTGGTTTAAGTTCTATCTGCAGAAACATATCTTTAGGCTATTCAGCTGAAAGGCCTTGTCCAAGTTCAGAGAAATATTATATTCAGATGGTATAATGCAAAGATGTTTACTATTAAGTTCATTATGAAGCATGCAATTTAAAGTAATCATGACCGTAAACCTGTTTTTTCTACTATATCTCATCTTTTTGAAGAAACAATTTACAGATAAAAATGCACGAATTTTTAAGAGCACAGCTTTTTGATATCTGATAAATGTATATGTCTGTATAAACACTGACACAAACAGTATAGATATTTCTCTGATTTTATCACCATAGTTAGTTTTGCCTGTTCTAGAGTATTCACATGAATGAATTCATTCAGTACAAATTCTTTTGGGTTTAACTTGTTTCATCTTGCATTATGTTTTTGTGATTCATCCATTTTTTGGTGTGTTTTAGTAGGTAATTCGGAGAAGGCAATGGCAACCCACTCCAGTGCTCTTGACTGGAAAATCCCAGGGGCAGAGGAGCCTGGTGGGCTGCAGTCCATGGGGTCGCAAAGAGTCGGACACGACTGAGTGACTTCACTTTCACTTTTTACTTTCATGCATTGGAGAAGGCAATGGCAACCCACTCCAGTGTTCTTGCCTGGAGAATCCCAGGGACAGGGGAGCCTGACCGGCTGCCGTCTATGGGGTCGCACAGAGTCGGACACAACTGAAGTGACTTAGCAGCAGCAGCAGCAGCAGTAGGTCATTGTTGTGGTTACTGAATTCTATAGCATAGCGTGTCACAATTTATATTTTTATTTATGTACTAACATGTTTTAGGGCTTCCCAAGTGCCTCAGATGGTAAAGCATCTGTCTGCAATGCAGGAGACCGGGTTCAGTCCCTGGGTTGGGAAGATCCCCTGGAGAAGGAAATGGCAGCCCACTCCAGTATTCTTGCCTGGAAAATCCCATGGACCGAGGAGCCTGGTAGGTTCCCATCCATGGGGTCGCAAACAGTCGGACACGACTGAGCGACTTCACTTTCACTTTCAACGTGTTTTAGCTGTTTAATTTTGTTGTTGTTAATCCGCTAGGTCGTGTCTGACTCTTGCAACAGCATGGACTACAGCAGACCAGGCTTCCCTGTCCTCCACCATCTCTGAGTTTCCCCAAACTCATGTCCATTGAGTCAGTGATGCCATCCAACCATCTTATCCTCTGGCGTCCCCTTCTCTTCTTGTCCTCCATCTTTCCCAGCATCAGTCTTTTCCAATGAGGCAGCTCTTCACATCAGGTGGCCAAAGAATTGGATCTTCGGCTTTAGCATCAGTCCTTCCAATGAATATTCAGGGTCGATTTCCTTTAGGATTGACTGGTTTGATCTCTCCAAGGGACTCTTTAGAGTCTTCCCCAGCACCACTGTTTGAAATCATCAATTTACAAAGTCCTTATATTGGTAAAATGTTTTATGTTTATTGAGTATATTATACTTACAGGATCTAACTTAATTCTGAAATACCAGTATTACCTATCCAGTATGTAGAATTTCATCATTATTCCCATTTATAAGTGATGGATGATTGAAAGCACCAAGAGCTAATATCACTTTCAAGTCTACATGCTTGAAAGAGAGCCAGAATCAGAACTCAGGTCCTTGTCCTCTTCCTAGAAATCTGTTTCTAGAATAATAATGTCTTCATTTTGGTATTTCCTTGTGCACTCAGGAAATGTGACATATTAAATAAATATGTAGCATCACTTATTCATTAAAATATTTAATTAAATTAATGGCTTTTAAAATATATAAATCAGAATGCAGCAGTCTTAAGCCAGATTCCCTACCTCCCTCTCCCCAAGTTACATGCTGAAGAAACTCATACTAGGTCATACCCTCATCTAAATAATTCTTGGTTGCTATTGACACCACAAAACTTTTTTAACCTCAATCAGTATTTAAGTTGATTATATTTGAAAATGCAAGCAAAACATACACATCAATGTTTAAGTTGATTATGTTTGAAAATGCAAGCAAAACATACACATCATTTTGACATTCCTGCAATTCCTGCAGTATAGTAAACTATATATATATGTATGTATGTATATATATATATATATAAATATAGTTTCTTATTCAACAATAAATAGTGACTCCAAGAATTGAAAAGACTTTTAGTTCTGAGAAACAAGATAACTGTTTCAAATAAATTGGTAGTGCTCAAATTACAAAAAATGTTATGTATTTTAATAATAATATTATACTTATTGAGTACTAACTCAGTAGCACCTGTTTTGATATCAATTTTAGCACAATATTTTAAAACCTAAAAGTTACCTTCTATGGCATGATATGTTGTATGGTGTAATGATCATATATTCATTCGATTAAATATGTATAGAGATCCTTTAATGGTCCAGGCACTGTTCTAGATGTTTAAGGTACATCTGTGAATGAAAGAGACATGATCTCTTCTTGATAAAGGTTATATTCAAGTGAGATATATAACCTTGATATATCTACTTGATATATATCAAGGAGATAGGTAGTGATTAGTAACCAAAGAAATAAAATTTCAAAAGATGCATTTATATGGTTTATTAGAAAAATAGATGTTATTTTAAAAAAATCAAGTAGAAGAAGGATATTTAGATTGTATGGGGAAAAGGAGATTTTGTTTTTTTCAAGTCACTGGCTATATACCTTAGTCTTCTTGAACTTCATGAAGAAAGAAAAAATTGGAATCTTATATTTAGTGTTGGTTTAAAGGTGACAATACTTTAAATTGCCTGAAATGTGGATTTCTATAATTAGCACTATGTATATGTTTCTTGAAAAACATACTGAGTTCACAGTAGATGATTTATTATTTAAGAAAGCAAATACCAGCACTGTTGAGGCCCTTTAATGGACCAGAACCTGGTGGTCTGGAGTCTACCAATAAGAAAGTAAAGGAGAGAGAAAATGGCTGATATTCCTTGGTTTACACAGAAAGCCAATAAAGTGCCTGACATGGGGCTTGCTCTGTTCACAGAGGCCTCAGACGCCCTCTCGATGGGGTGAAGGTACAGAGCACCTTCTCGAGAGGGTCTTAGAAGCCCGGGCAGGAAAGTGAACTCAGAGAGCCTCTGCACTCCAGGGGGATCAGCCTGAAAAAGAGAGAGAGGGAGAGACAGAGAGAGAGAGAGAGAGAGAGAAAGAGAAAGCAAGACACAGGGACCAAAGCTCTGATGGAGCAAAGGTGTTTTATTCAACATTGGGTAGGTATTTATACTGTCTTACAAGATAGCTATTTTCAGCAGAGATAAAATCAAAACTTACAAGTTATCAAGGAAACATGAGGTCATCCATATGAAAGAGAGAGGGTTGTAAATAATCACTTTTACCATATGGTTCATAAAAAGGAATAGGGTACTTATCACTGTATAGAAAAACTAATGGAGGAAATGCCTGGATTCCTCAGCCCCCCGGGAGAGGCTTGCTTCTCCTCTTAATTCCTGAATATTCATGAATTAATAAGGAACAGAGAATTCCTGACAGATCCAAAACAGCACACAGGAAGCCTCCTGTTAAATGCTTCCTGACATAGCACAGGTTGATAAGTTTTCTGATCCTTCTCTGCCAGGTACGCCAAATTTCTGAGGCTCCAGATAATTTATAGAATTTTGCATTTTATCTTGATTCCTTGATCGTATATATTTTGGCTTCATTTGTAAACCCAGTGGAAAATAAATAATTCACATTAAGCAACAAGGCAGAAGAATGTATTAAAATTCCTCAAATTATTAAAAATCAATTACACAACAATACTTTCAGAATAATGGGGAATTTGAAAACCTAATATTTGATGGTTTAATTATCTGATGACTTTGAGACAATTTTTTTGTTAAACATTTTACAAGAATTGGGGGGATAAACATCCAGTTCATCTGTTACTCTTTGTCTTGATACACTCAAAAAGTGTGTCAAATGGCAGGAGGATTTGTTTCAGTAAAGAAGACCATCACATTCAACCATATTCAACTAGATAAAAGTACCTATAGGAAATATTCACCATTGACTTAGTAATTCTGACACCTATAAAATTTTGTTATGCATTTTACTCCTAGCTCCTTAGTGGGATTGTTCATAATAAACCATTATTCTTGTTTCTGGCAGAAGAAAGTGTAGCCATTTCCCATGAAGTCAATTATGTGATGAACTATAATGGCTTCAAGAGAAGCATTTTCTGGTCTGTTCAAGGAGTGAATTCAAGCTCTCCAAGTGCTTGACTAGGTTGAGTCTTCCTACTTATAAATACACAAATTGGAAAACAATTCATGGTGCTTTGAAAGAGAATACAGAACCTTTTTTTCTTAATATAGTATGTAGTAGAGTATGAAGCATGAGCATCAGAGACAGTTGATTATTCATTAGTCATCTCTAGCTATTATAGTTTAAATGGTTATTAAACAGAGGCTGCTTTTATTATGATGGAGTGTATTATCTAGGGAGAGAGATGGGCAATAAACAATAACACAGAGAGTGAGACAAATGGAAACTGTGATGAGGAAACTTGAATTATAACAGTATGTGCCAGAATACCATTGAGAATGCATAAAATATTGAAATGCTTCTGTAACACTTGGTAAATAGTCATTACCTAGGTCACCCTGAAACATTCCTTTGAATCTTCGAACTTTGCATTATCCAGAAACTCTCTCACAGGGGCATCCCAGGACCCTATTCAAGCAGAAGTGAACATCAATTCTATTGCTTGGTGCCTGCTGTTGGCTAATTTGCTATGATTGCATATTATAATAATACACCTAGTTAGCACACTTTGAAGAAAAATATAATATGTTAAAAGAAATGTAATTATATACCAAAATTATATTGGGGTGATCAGAGGTGAGTATCTTTGAGAAAATGGAATTACAGCCTGAAAACTAAAGAATGAATTGATTAGCCAGTAAATATACCTAATTGTCCCTGGAGCAGGAAATGGCAACCCACTCCAGTATTCTTGCCTGGAAAATTCCATGGACAGAGGAGCCTGGTGGGGTACAGTCCAAAGGGCTGTAAAGAGTCAGACACAACTGAGGTACTGAGCACATACACTTTCCTAGTCATAGAGTCTTTTAGGCAGAAAAAACATGGCCATGTACTGTTAGTCACTCAGTTATGTCCAACTCTTAGTGACCCCATGGACTGTAGCCAGCCAGGCTCCTCGTCCATACTGGAGCGGGTTGCTGTTTCCTTCTCCAGAGGATCTTCCTGACCCAGGGATAGAATTTGGGTCTCCTGCATTGCAGGAAGATGCTTCATCATCTGAGCCACCAGGGAAGCCCTGGCCATGCAGAGGTCCTGAGATAGGAAAAAGCTTGGCACAGTCAATTGACAAAAGAAGATCTAAGTGGCTTTATTATAAATGGCTATTACGCAGAGCAAGGAATATAGCAAAATGTCAATATGGCTGTGATCTTCACATATACCAAAGTTGGTATATGTGAACCAACCTTAGTTGGTCTAAAAATGCAATATAAAATTCAGCTCTTTATAATTGATTGATGCACAACATGCTTGGTATTGAAGTTTTAGTATAATATATTCTGACTTGCCTACCTGCCTAGTCCTAAAAGTTAGTGGCGAAGACAATAACTACTTTAAAGCAGATGGAATAGCTAAGAAATGGCCACTGCCTGGGTCAAAATATCTCTTCCAACAATAAATTCCAAGAGTAAAGGTGAAGTTCCTGGGACTTAAAATATAACATCAAAATACATTTTGGTGTGCTGCTGTGTGTAAGACATACTTTTTTTTTAACCTATGAATGCAAAAATGTGAGACATCTGTTTATTAACTGGTATGATTCTCATGAAGTATGAGATTTCATCTTATTTTGTATTATATTTGTTACTTTTTCTCCAGCTAAACAAAGAATGACACTGAATAAAGACATGGAGAAAGAAAAGAAAGATGGATAGGAGAAAATAACAGAGAAACCAAGGTAGAAGTTTTTCTTCTAAAGTCATATGTAAATTAACAGTGAGTTCAATTTAATAGGTTGTTAGTAAAAATCTTGAAATATTGAATGAAGGAGGAGAATGCACATAATGAAGAAACTATATTTGCCTATACTTATTAGTACACAAATTAGAAATTAATGGTATATATTTGCAATGGGATTTCACATGGGCTGTCTGGGTGAAGAACCCATAACTTACCTTACCAACTTGTTTAGAAAAGCTTTTTTCCAGGAAATAAAATGTGTCTAGAAGGAAACATAATGTTAAAGGTTTCAGTTCAGTTCAGTTGCTCAGTCGTGTCTGACTCTTTGCAACCCCGTGAACTGCAGCACTCCAGGCCTCCCTGTTCATCACCGACTCCCCGAGTCCACTGTCCAATCGAGTCGATGCTGCCATCCAACCATCTCATCCTCTGTCATCCCCTTCTCCTCCTGCCCTCAATCTTTCCCATCATCAGGGTCTTTTCAAATGAGTCAGCTCCTCGCATCAGGTGGCCAAAGTACTGGGGTTTCAGCTTCAACATCAGTCCTTCCAATGAACACCCAGGACTGATCTCCTTTAGAATGGACTGGTTGGATCTCCTTGCAGTCCAAAGGACTCTCAAGAGTCTTCTCCAATAACCATAGTTCAAAAGCATCAATTCTTTGACACTCAGCTTTCTTTTTATAGTCCAACTCTCACATCCATACATGACCACTGGGAAAACTGTAGCCTTGACTAGATGGACCTTTGTAGGCAAAGTAATGTCTGCTTTTTAATATGCTGTCTAGGTTGGTCATAACTTTCCTTCCAAGGAGTAAGCGTCTTTTAATTTCATGGCTGCAATCACCATATGCAGTAATTTGAGGGCCCAGAAAAATAAAGTCAGCCACTGTTTCCACTATTTCCCCATCTATTTGCCATGAAGTGATGGGACAGGATGCCATGATCTTAGTTTTCTGAATGTTGAGCTTTAAGCCAACTTTTTCACTCTCCTCTTTCACTTTCATCAAGAGACTCTTTAGTTCTTCTTCACTTTCTGCCATAAGGGTGATTAGGTTGTATCAAAAAGAATAGCTAAGCACTGTTGCATTGCATGAGTATAACACAATTTGCTTGTCTATTAAACTGTTGATGGGCACTTGTGTTATTTTCAGTTTTTAACCAAAACAAATTTTCTATGAACATTTATGTATAGATCTTTTGCAGACATAAATCTCATTTTCTCTTAAGTAAATACCTAAAAATGAAATGACTATTTCCCAAAGTAGTTGCACCATTTTACATTCTCACCAGCAGTGTGTGTGCAAGCCTTCTGTTTCCTTCATATCCTCTCAAGCAATTAGTATAGTCAGTCTTTCTAATTTTTTCATTCTAATAGATGTGTGGTGATATTTAATTATGATTTTTAACTCACATTTCCGTGTTGACAAATGATGTTGAACATTTTTATGTGCTCTTTGCCATTCACATATCTTTTTGATGAATCATTTGCTCAAATCTTTTGTACAGTTTTTAAAAAATCAGGTTTTATATTTGATTACTGTTGACTCAACAGTTCTTAACATATTTTAGATAAAAGTAAGAAAATGTTCAGACAGGCATAAAATTTCCCCCAGGGTTCTTAGAAAACAACGTTGGCAGAGAAGAACTTCTCAAAGTAGTGTCAATACTATGTAAAAATGAAGCAAAAAAAAAAAATGTCAGGCCTAGAACAATCCATAGATTTCCCAGTCCTTGTAAAAAACCTTCATCAAAGGTACTTCTTCAAGAGAGAAAAAAGTTTTTAATGAATAACCATAGATATTCTATTACAACTCTAAAACCAGCAATCAGAAAGAGATTGAACCCACAGGGTAAAATAGTCTTACAGCCAGAGGAGTATAAGGTAGATGTTAACATCACAGTGACAAACTCTATTTCACCAGTCTGCTAGGGGCCATTAGTCCTTCTAAGCCATAAAGATGAAATGTTCCTTAACAGAAACATCCAGAATAATGTTTAACCAAATATCTGGGCATTGTGGCTTACCCAAGTTGATAAATCAAATTAACCATCACAATATCTCATTAAACAAAAATTTTTATATTAACTTTTGCCATTATAGAGCTGTAAAACAGACTAGTCAATAAATAATTAAGCTCTGCACTGCATTGAAGATTCATTAAATAGATATTCTACTTCCTAATTTTAGATTATTTTATTTTTATTTATTTGTTTGTTTGCTTATTTATTTATTAGTTTTTGGCCACATCAGGTCTTAGTTGCAGCACACAGGTTCTTCATTGTAGAATGCGGGCTTCTCTCTGGTTGTGGTGCATGGGTTCCAGAGCATGTGGGTTCAGTAGTATCAGTGCACGGGCTTAGTTACCCCACTGCATATGGGATCCTGTTTCCCCAACCACGGATCCAACCTGTGTTGCCTGCACTGGAATACAGATTTTTAACCACTGGACCACCAGGAAAGTCCCTAGATAGTTTTTCTGACATCCCACTGGAAATGTTATCAGTGTCATGAATTCAACAAATTCCACAGTAGATGAAACAGAACTTTATTCCTAACACATTGTGCAGAAAGTTTTTGATAGCCGTCTTTTATGATGTCAGTACTCGTTTGTTGTGTTTTATAAATAATGTTCATGATGAAGGGATCCAACTGACTCAAATCTGTGGTGAAGGATTGAGGTTTTCATTTTACCATAAATGAAAATATAGACAAGGACATCAGAAGTATTGTTGAAAAGTCCCACATGAGACATGAAAAGAAACGTGCAAATGTCTGGACTTTAAGGATGATTTGCCTTCTAGTAATTTTGGAACTGTGGTGCTGGAGAAGACTCTTGAGGTCCATTAGACAGCAAGGAGATCAAACAATTCAATCCTAAAGGTAATCAGTTCAGTTCAGTCACTCAGTCATGTCTGACTCTTTGTAACCCCATGGACTGAAGCATGCCAGGCTTCTCTGTCCATCACCAACTCCTGGAGCTTGCTCAAACTCATGTCCATCAAGTTGGTGATGCCATCCAACCATCTCATCCTCTGTAATCCCCTTCTCCTCCTGCCTTCAATCTTTCCCAGAGTCAGGGTCTTTACCAGTGAGTCAGCTCTTCGCATCAAGTGGCCAAAGTATTGGAGTTTCAGCTTCAGCTTCATCATCAGTCCTTCCAATGAATATTCAGGACTTATTTCCTTTAGGATTGACTGGTTTGATCTCCTTGCAGTCCAAGGGACTCTCAAGAGTCTTCTCCAATACCACTGTTCAAAAGCATCAGTTCTTCAGCACTCAGTTGCCTTTGTGGTCCAACTCTTGCATCCATACACGACTGCTGGAAAAACCATAGCTTTGACTAGATGGATCTTTGTCGGCTAAGGAAATCAACCCTGAATATTCATTTGAAGGACTGATGCCGAAGCTGAAGCTCCAATACTTTGGTAACTTGATATGAGGAGCCCACTCATTGGAAAAGACCCTGATGCTGGGAAAGGTTGAGGGTAGGAGGAGAAGGGTGTGACAGATGATAAGATGATTGGATGACATCACCAACTCAATAGACTTGAGTTTGAGGAAGCTCCGGGAGATAGTGAAGGACAGGAAAGCCTGGCGTGCTCTAGTCCATGGAGTCTCAATCCATGGAGTTGCAGCCCACTCAGTCATGACTGAGTGACTGAACAACAATTTTCTGATGCAAATGAAATGTAGTATGAATATGATCTATGAATTATTTCTTCCTGTCTATATACTTTACTCTATTTTCCTTTAATATTAAGCTATTTACCAGTGAGTCAGTTCTTTGCATCAAGTGGCCAAATTATTGGAGTTTCAGCTTCAGCTTCAGCTTCACAATTGGATTAAATTACTTAATCCAATTTAAACCAATTTAATTAAATTACTTAATCCAATTGTGATATCTTATGTGCCACCCTGGCTAGGCTATATCACCCACTTATTCAACCAAACACTAATCTAGGTGTTATGAAGATATTTTGTAAATGTGAACATACATGATAATTTGACTTCAAGTGGATTATCCTTAACTGTATGAGTGTAACTCATCCTATCAGTTAAAAGTCTCTATGAGCAAAACAGATTATTTTCCTAGAAAAGAAATTCTGCCTTAAGACTGCAGCTTCAGATCCTGCCTGAGAGTTTTCAGCTTGCAGGCCTGCCCTACAGAGTTCAAACCTTTTAGCCCTCAAGATACATTTTATTTATTAAGAGATCATTTTCAATAAATGAAAGGCATGAAAGTGTTCTAAAATTCTACTTCATGCAAAAAAATAAGGTTAATGAACTGCCTTTCTTCTGAGAGTTTAATTTCTTCAGCTTTCTCCCATGTACTTCATGCCAAATCATGAGGAAGTTGCATTCAATACCTGCCATGTTTCTTTTTTTTAACTTTTTATTTTATTCTGGACTATGGCTGATTAACAATGTTGTGAGAGTTTCAGGTGCACAACAGAGTGACTCAGCCATACATATATCCATTCTCTCCCAAATTACCTTCCACATTTCTTGATTCACATTCATAGCTTCTTTGAATTATGTGATAATCATAGGAAACAATATTTTCATACTTTAGGAATTCACAAAAAGGCTAAATGAATTCCTTAAGCTTTCCCAAAATATACTTCTGGATGAGAAAAAGACATGAAAATTGTTTTGGAGGCAAAGGTATAAATTACTAAGTTTTATAAAGTACCTATTCTACACTTTATGACCATCATTTTATACTCTCCACACAGACACACAGAAGTCACTCAGTCATGTCTGACTCTTTGCAACCCCATGGATTGTAGCCCACCAGGCTCCTCGGTCCATGGTATTTTCCAGGCATGAATACTGGAGTGGGTTGCCGTTTCCTTCTCCAACTCTCCACAACACACTGTAAATATGCAATCGGGAGTTGGTGATGGACAGGGAGGCCTGGCGTGCTGCGATTCATGGGGTCGCAAAGAGTCAGACACGACTGAGCGACTGATCTGATCTGATCTGATACACATGTTACATATATACATTTAAAGAGGGAACAGATTTCTAGAAGGAATTATATGGGACAGCGTTTACCAGATCTTTCTGCTGAATAATTTCTTTAAAAGTAGCTAAAAGTCAAATGCAGATTATTCAAAACATCAATAATAAATAGAAATCCATACTATCATCCCATGGACAATCTCTAAATATATATCAGTGCTTAAAATGTTAATAGATAGCCAATACTGACTGTGGAAAGCTGAAATAGCCCACTGTATTGGTGAATTCCAATCTGAGATTATTTTTTCTCCTCACATGAGCTGGAAATATTTGTTCCTTTGAAATGAATGCAAACACACAGGCTCTTGTCATCAGAAAGGACACTAAAAACAAACCTAATCTGAAGGAACTACTTTACACATGAGTTAACTGAAATCATTCAATAAGTGGTTTAGACCTTGTAACAATTTTGACTCTGAGAAAATTAATTACTACTCAAACGACTTTTTGAGAAATTCAAAACTGACCTAAAACAATTACATTTATTCTTTTCTTTCCCTTAATACTCAATACATTTGAAAATTTCTTGGAAGCTGCAAATTATCTACAGAAAAAAATGCACTCATCTTTGTATACATATAATATTCATCTTAAGTCAATGCATATACTCCCACCACTGATTTAAAAGAAAAAGAGGGGCATAAGAGGTGTCTCAAAGTCTGAAAGTAGTCATCTATAAGGTATTACAAATTAATCAATTCTAAGGTACATAACACAGAAAATTTTGTGGAAGATGAGACTGACCTATTTAAGAAATCATAGGCTACCACTGTATGTGTGAGCCTGTCTTATCCAAAATCCATCCCTGAAAAAGAGAGGAACGAATTCCTCCATTACCCCACAATATACACCAATCAATCGATTATTCAATCAGCAAATCAACAGGAAAAAACTATATTCTCTTAAAAGAAAAAAGGTAATTGATACAAAAGATATCATAAGAAAAATTTTATTTTTCATATTTTATGTATCAAAAAGTCACATAAATACACACCTATTTTAATAGAAATAACTCCACTTACAAAAATGTGTATTATACATACTTCTTATATTTGAATAAATTCAATTTGAACTTTCTCCCAAATGAGAAAACTTATATAAGTTTTATCTATTAAAATGGAATTCATTTTTAGTAGCACATTAACCAGATGTTATGCTAAGCTATTTCTGCATAATTTAGAAACCAAATTGGCTCCTTACACATATGTTAGTGATTCAAGGCCAATTTTCTCAATGTTAATCAGAAGATATTATCGTTGATAGCACCAGATGCTGCAACAAAAAATCCTGAGGGTCAGAGTTAATCTTGATTTTAATACTAGTGTGTGTCTGTGAGTGTTTAGGGATAGTTGACTTTCTATCTCGTCAAAAAGATGGTAAAGTAGCAAGCAGAGATCATCTGTATATGTGTGCTGTATATATCAAGAATTAGCCACAGCATACACAGTGCTGCCAAAAAGAATGCATTGCTTAATAAATACTTATAAAGGAGCTGAATCATGTATAATAGCACTTCAATCCTAGAATGTTTTTTCCAGCCATTGTTAAGTACCCCCATTTGTTAGCTCATTAGCTTCATTACATAACTAATTTTAAGTATATTAAGATAGTCTGAATGGTGTTCTATATTTTTAAAAAGTCATTCCCTCTAAACTTGAGCACACACCCCTAAATATGTTCACATTTTATTAATTACACATTATATACACATACTCCTATAGTGGTCAGAACCACAAACTCAGGAGACAGACTGCTTACATTTGAACTACAGCACTGCCACTTCTTAACTTTGTGACTTTGGTTAAGCGATTATATCAATAGGTGCCACTCTTACCCTCACCCTAAGAGATGGGTTATATTGGTACCTACTTCATAGCATCATTGTGAGGATTGAATTGTTTAATACATGTTAAGCTTACAACAATGTTGTGTGTATACTAATAATACCACTCAATAAGTGAGGACTTTATTGTTATTATTTCTATATAAAATATATATTATTGCATTATAAACAATTCCACATATAGAAAAAATAAACAGATTATTCACATACATGTACTCTCATGCACACATATTATGTATGAGTGGGTGTATATATATATATACAAACATAAATACAGAAAGAAACAGGGAGGAAAGAAGAAAGAGAAGGAGGAAGAGGAGAAGGAACAGATAGAAAGAAAGAGAAGGTATAATATTTTCTTTCCACAATCTTATGTACCTCTAGGGTGACTGCAACCAAATCTGAAGACAATGCTTACAGTTCTAATCATTGTGTCAAAGCACATTTGTACACTGTTTTTGGCCCCAAGGTAACTGACAAGTTACATGCTTTTAATAATAATCAGAATAACAACCTTTTGTGTATGAAGGTTTCTTCTAGAATTTTCTGACTTTGGTTCACTTTTGCCAATTACAAACTTTTTGCAGATCCTGTCCTCACTCCTCTGCCTCTTTAATTCTTTTAATCTTGCTGCCAATACCAAAGTTCCTGATAGATATTTTATTAGAAGTCTCCAAATCTTGAGAAAATCCCATTATTACTTGATTACAACTTGGAGAGGCCACTAGTTATAATGAACTAAGATTCCCTTGATCTGTTTTCACCGATGTTTGAAGAGTCAGATCCACTTGATCTTCTACAGTGATACAGTTCCTAATTGTCTCCAAGCAGGAGAAAGTGCCATAAACTGTTCAAATGGCTGTGGATATGCTGATACTTAGCTTTGATTGCTTTGTTCTTCCCCACCAAGTCTTGTCAATGGATAGACGGTCTGAGAATTTAGGCAGTACTAAGAAATATGTGCCTACCTCCACATACCCTCAGTTTAGCCCCAAATTACTCAATTGAAGTTTAAAAAATCATTTCAGATGTTGAATTTATACAAAAAGATCTATTATGTGTCAGATGCCATCATCTGTTAAGAATACAGTGATGACAGAAATAGTCTAGGCTTTCATCTGAGAAAGTATAGGACAGACTTGTGCTTGTATTTCAGCCTGTTCTCTGTGGGAGTGAGAGCGAATGAAATGCAGTGCATACACTGGAAAAAAAGATCTTTTAACTGTTCATCCTACTTTGTGTGCCTTGGGACGAAAGCCATTAAAATTGCAGCTTTATCCTTGGTGTAAGAAGATCCATGAATCTGGATTATATTATTAATATCTTGCTTCCTGGAATAATTGATTTTCTTGAATTTAATTATGACCTTGGTTTCTAAGACCTTTTGTAGGGCTTATTGCTTGGAATAGCTTTGTTCCTTCTATGTTTCTGGTATGTTTTCTATCCTTGATAATGAGAATTGTAAAACAGGCTGTATTTTTACGAAACACTAGGTCTCAAGGAAGGTTGGAACTAAATTTAAAACTCAGCTACAGCAAATACCTTGAACATTATGATCTTTTTATCAGTGCAATTTTCAGGTGCCTGCCCCCCACCCCCTTGCATCTTTATCACAAAGCCCATATCGTATCTTATTATTTGTGTTTTCTCTGTACCTATTATGCTTTTATTTGTGTTAAGACTTTGTGTTTGAAGTTTTATATATAAAAGAATGGGGGTTGTATGATATTGTAATCTATAAACAGCATAAAAGTTCATAATAGGATTTTTCATTTTTTAGTTAGCTTACTTCATTTAAAACAAGTAGAAAAATAATAAAGCCCTTGACTCTCATGAGTCTTCTGTTGGTTTAACATTCTGAAATCATGTTTTCTTAGCATCTATTTTTATGACGAATGCAAGAATTAATGCAAACAGATGACTCTTTGAGGAATAGGATTGAAACTTTCGCAACGTGGGATGTTATCAACAATTCCAGTAATCACTTTGACTTATTCCTCCTGTACTGTTCTAACCCCCATAGTCCCTTAGCTAGTTTAAACCAGGTTCACTGAGGCCCCGAACAATTTAAATAATGGAAATCCTGGGAGCTGGTGTCTCCATAGCTTTAAAGACATGTTTGCTATTCCTATTGGAATCTATTATCCCTGGCAGGACACAGGCTTTCTAGATGGCTATTTTGACTCTTTTTATGATACATCATTTAAAAGAAAAACTAGAAAGTATATACATTTTTATTTACTATTTTACTTACATTCATTTTATATACTAAGTATCAACTAATATTCTAAACATTTTACACACGCTTTCCAATCTAATTCTCATGACAATCATGTGAGGAGGTTTCTGCCATGATTCTCAGATTACAGAAGTGTAATCTGAGACATAGAGAAGCTAGTAAATTGCCCCTGTTACATAACCAGTAAATGGTAAGAGTCTATTTAGATGCCAGTTCATGTGGTCCAAGGTGCATCTTCAGCTCAGCTTTCTCTCCAGAAGGAATGAGCATCCCAGGAATCACCACATTCACAGACAGAGAAAAGGGGAAATTTGATTCTGTACAAGTAGTTTTGTACAGTCATTATGGGCAAAGATAGGAAGACTGAGTCTCAACTGTGCAGTGGGACACGTGGTGTTCAGAGTTCCTATGAACTCCACAACCAGTTTCCTCATTATTAACATCTTATATTACTATGCTTTTTTATAATTAATGAACCAATATTGATATTTATTATTAGCTAAATTTCATACTTTATTCATTTTTTCTAGCTTTTTACCTTATATCCTTTTTCTATCCCAAGATCCCATCCAGGATATCTCATTACCTTTAGTCAATATGTCTTTTTAGGCTTCTTTTGTCTGTAACAGTTTCTCATATTTTCCCTTGTTTTGATGACCTAATCCAATTTGAGGAGTACTGGTGAGGTATTTTCCAAAATGCCCCTAAAATGGAATTCATCTGATATCTTCTCATTAAACTGAGGTTATCTCTGTTCAAGAGAAAGACCACAGATGCAAAATATCATTTTCATTTCATAATGTCAAGGGTATATGCTATCAGCATGATTTAACCACTGTTAATACTGAATTTAATCACATTGCTAAGATAGTGTTTCTCAGATTTATACATCATAAAGTGACTCTTTTTGTCCCCATTTCTGTTACTTTGGGGAAAGAAGTCACCATGTATAGCTGACACTTAAGAAATGAAGAATTATATTCTAAGTCCTTGAAGACAGAATATCTATGAAAATTATTTTAAATTCTCTTGCACAAGAGTTTATTTATTCTTTCCCCATTAATCATTTATCTATGTCACTGGAAGTTATCGGTATTTACTTTATACTTTTGGTTATAAAGCAAAATTATTTATTTTTTTGTCCAAATTGTTTTAGCTTTGGCAGTTAGGAGCTCTTTTGGTTTCAGTTGGTTCCAGTATATTTTTGACATATAACATTATTGTGAGGAGTTTATTTTGTTTTTTTGAGTACTTTCTTAATTTTTGCACTATAAGATTCTCTTGTGTATTTCCTGTCCTATTCCCAGAATCTGCCTTCTCTCCAAGGAGCTCTGGTACTCTTCTAGGGCTTACATGCAAGCGTGCTAAGTCACTTCATTCATGTCTGACTCTTTGCAATGCTATGGACTGTAACCCTCCAGACTCTGTCCATGGGATTCTTCAGGCAAGAATACTGGAGTGAGTTGCCATTTCCTCCTCCAGGGGATCTTCCCAACCCAGGGATGGAACCCACGTCTCTTATGTCTCCTGCATTGGCAGACAGGTTCTTCCCTACTAGCACCCCATAGGAAGCCCACTCTTATTGCATTAAAGAACAATATTTAACAAGTAGGGATATTTATTGCTCTTGAGATGTCATTATTTATAGTACAACTCAGCTAACAAAAGAAATGTATGTGTTTGTAGGGACCCAGGTGTATATACATATAAATATAAGCATCTCTATATTTAACTATCTGCAAATACTTTAAAACATGAATTCATTCTGATATCTACAACTCTAATGCATATCTACCTGGATCATTCTGGACTCATTTCCTGGAAATTCTCACACAACAAGAGGAAACCTAAATCTCACTATCATTTATCAATTAATTTCGTTGTTTAATCCCAGTGTCATAATTCTTAAATCGCCCCTTTAAGAGAAAAAACTTGGCCAACTAGAGTACAGTGTCTGTGAACAGTTTCTTTTGCCTTTAGTCTTACAGACTCCATTTATTTCCAAAACTTACTAAGGACAGCATCTTTTTAACCCAATCTCTTCAGTGGCATTTTTCATATATTTATAATGCACTAGATTGTTTTATTATATTCTTCATACCCTGCTGGAATTCCCAATGTCTTAAATGATTTTTCAAACATATACATTGAGGTTCACTCTTTATACTTAAAAGTTCTCTGTGTTTTGACACTGCGCTAGTGTCATGTGTTCCCCCATTACAGTATTATGTAGAATATTTTCACCTCCTTAAAAGAAGTCCCCTCTGCTTCACCTATTCAACTCTGTCCCTCTCCCTCTGAACCCCTAGGAACCATTGATGCATTTACCCTCTCTAGTTTTGTCTTTTGTGGAATTTAATATAATTGGAATCATGCAATATACAGCCTTTTCAGACTAGTTTTTTTTTCACATAGCATATGCATTTATGATTCATTGGTATATAAATTTATTATTTTCTAATTATGAAATAAAGTAGAATTTATAATTTTTTAATGGACCATGTTTTTGGTGTTGTATCTAAAAACTCAAAACCAGAGGGAGTTTATTCACTTTTTCCCTCCCAGTTTTATAGTTTTTATTTTTTTTAATTTTTATTTTATATTGGAGTATAGTTTTTATTTTTTATTCTAGTATATTATCTATTTGCGGTTAATATTTGTGAAAGGTATAAAGCCTATTTCTAGGCTAAATGTTCTGCCTTTGAGTGTCCAATTGTTTCACCATCATTTGTTGCAAATATCATTCACATTCACTCTGTATTGGACTGTCTTTGCTTTTGTTTCAAAGATCAGCTGACCATTTACATGGACCTGTTCCTAGGTTCTTGATTCTGTTACATTGATTTATGTGTCCATACTTTCACCATTACACATGCTGGCTTTTTAATGGTAGATTTATAGTACAATTTGAAATTGAATAGTAGGTATCCTGCAACTTTATTTTTCAGGCAAGTCTTTTTATGCTGATGCAGAGGTGATATATTAATAGAAAAATCGAAATGCAAGTCATCTAAGAAATATCTGCTTATATTATGTCTGCAGACCTATCACTTGCTAATGTAAATTAAGTGGCCAAGTTCAGGAGCAATAGAAAGTGAAACATATTTCACCTCTTGATAGAAAAAATGTCCTTAATCACCCAAGAGCAATAAATATCCCTAGTGGTTAAATATTTTGTGATGAAATAGAAGGATTAAAACTTACTTTCATCAATTTACTGTATTCCACTACAGTTTTCTTACTACATTGCTTCTGCAGCTTGATTTTCTTCATAGCACTTACTGCTACCTTTTATTATCTTTTAATATTTATATGTAATTTTCTGTATTTTGACTGTAACATAAGCTCCATGAAGAGAGGGAGTTATCTTTCTTATCTATAACTCTAGAGCGCAGAGAAGTAATTTTTCTATATTAAACATAAGTGAACATTTGCTAAATAAGGGAAATAGTAAATTCATTCTGGTAATATATGGTAATGTTTACAATACATATTTTTAATCAGGTTTCAATTTTGATACTAGGTGTATAAGCCATAGGCTTCTCTAATGGTTCAGATGGTAAAGAATCTGCCTGGAGTACCAGAGACCTGGGTTCAATCCCTGGAGAAGGGAATGGGTACCTACTCCAGGATTCTTGCCTGGAGAATTCCATGAACAGAGGAGCCTGGCAAGCTTCTGTCCATTGTGTTGCAAAGACTCGGCCACCACTGAATAATGAACTCTTTTGCTTTCATAAAAACCTTGTTAGGCTGCTTCTATTCCTGATATCTGAAAGGAAAAATGACAATTCAAAGACAATTTAGTTGTAGACAAGAACAGAAAGATAAAAGAGAAGCATAAATTAAGAAGACAAATTAAATACTTCCCTTCTCACATGTTTCTCCTGGACTTCTCTGCAGCATCTTTTACTGGGCACAGCTGCCTCGTGGACATTCTTTTGTCGTTATTAGCTGGGACACTCTTTTGATCTTGTGTGTCTGCCCACCTATTCATTGCTTCTCACCCTACTCACTTTCCACAGCTTGAAAATTTCACCGTACATTCTGCTCTGATTTTCTTTATACCTTCTTTTCAGTGGCCACATTCATACACACAGGTTTTGCTATGCTTCTTATAACACAATTATTAATTTCAACCTAATAACACATTTTTATTCCTGAATTCCAGAACTTCACTTCTGACAGAAAGTTGGTTACTTGCCCCTGAAAAAAAGAAAAACAAAAATGCCTGCACCCTAAGTTTCAAGTCAAAGCTTGTCTGAATTCCATAACTCTGCCTCCTTCACACACAAGTATGCTCAGTCATTCAGTTGTGTCCAACTCTTTGCAACCCTATGGACTGTAGCCCGCCAGGCTCCTCTGTCCATGGGGATTCTCCAGGCAAAAATACTGGAGTGGGTTGCCATGCCCTCCTCCAGGGGGTCTTTTTGACCCAGGGATCAAACCTGCATCTCTTATGTCTCCTGACTGAGAGGCAAGTTCTTTACCACTAGTGCCACCTGGGAAGACCCAAACGCCTCCTCATTTACACCAACACTACGTCGATCATTGAGCCCTGCAAGTTCCAGCACTGGAATATCTATGATGGTTGTTTCCTTCTTACCATTTGTTTTGCTTCCTCAATTAAACTCTCTCACATACACAACAAAATGATTTACTAATTGTCAAATGGCTTTCCTCACTCTCAAATCGAGTATTTCTTAAGCACTCTTAACCCCAGTTTTGAGACTTCAGGTTAGAAAGCGCTGAAAGCTTCCTAATCTTTACTGAGAATGTAACAGAGTTCTCAAACTGTAGTTTAAATCCTCTAGGATCTCCTTTCTAGTTTTTCTATGACTATCTCTAATTTAGTTGTCAGTTATGCATGTGTTAAGTTTGGCGTGTGTGTACTAGTCATCTCAGTAGTGTCCGACTCTGTGCGACCCCATAGACGGCTGCCCACCAGGCTCCCCCATCCCTGGGATTCTCCAGGCAAGAACACTGGAGTGGGTTGCCATTTCCTTCTCCAATGCATGAAAGTGAAAAGTGAAAGTGAAGTCTCTCAGTCGTGTCCGACCCTTAGCAGGGACTGCAGCCTCCCAGGCTCCTCCATCCATGGGATTTTCCAGGCAAGAGTACTGGAGTGGGGTGCCATTGCCTTCTCCGTATATGTACATCACACTTCATTAAATGGTTAAAGAGTGACCATGGAAAAGATGAAAGGGGGTATGTTAATTAAGGCATTTCTACCCACCTGTATTACTCAGAAAGACACTAAAGCTATGGTTTATATTTAGCTCTAATTAGAAATGCAGTACTTGGATGCAATCTCAAAAACGACAGAATGATCTCTGTTCGTTTCCAAGGCAAACCGTTCAATATCACAGTAATCCAAGTCTATGCCCCAACCAGTAACGCTGAAGAAGCTGAAGTTGAACAGTTCTATGAAGACCTACAAGACCTTTAAGAAGTAACACCCAAAAAAGATGTCCTTTTCATTATAGGGGACTGGAATGCAAAAGTAGGAAGTCAAGAAACACCTGGAGTAACAAGCAAATTTGGCCTTGGAATACGGAATGAAGCAGGGCAAAGACTAATAGAGTTTTGCCAAGAGAATGCACTGGTCATAGCTAACACCCACTTCCAACAACACAAAAGAAGACTCTACACGTGGACATCACCAGATGGTCAACACCAAAATCAGATTGATTATATTCTTTGCAGCCAAAGATGGAGAAGCTCTGTACAGTCAGCAAAAACAAGACCAGGAGCTGACTGTGGCTCAGACCATGAACTCCTTATTACCAAATTCAGACTTAAATTGAATAAAGTAGGGAAAACCACTAGACCATTCAGGTATGACCTAAATCAAATCCCTTATGATTATACAGTGGAAGTGAGCAATAGATTTAAGGGACTAGATCTGATAGATAGAGTACCTGATGAACTATGGAATGAAGTTTGTGACATTGTACAGGAGAAAGGGATCAAGAGCATCCCCATGGAAAAGAAATGCAAAAAAGCAAAACGGCTGTCTGGGGAGGCCTTACAAATAGTTGTGAAAAGAAGAGAAGTGAAAAGCAAAGGAGAAAAGGAAAGATATAAGCATCTGAATGCAGAGTTCCAAAGAATAGCAAGAAGAGATAAGAAAGCCTTCCTCAGCGATCAATGCAAAGAAATAGAGGAAAACAACAGAATGGGAAAACTAGAGATCTCTTCAAGAAAATTAGAGATACCAAGGAGACATTTCATGCAAAGATGGGCTCGATAAAGGACAGAAATGGTATGGACCTAACAGAAGCAGAAGGTATTAAGAAGAGGTGGCAAGAATACACAGAAGAACTGTACAAAACAGATCTTCATGACCCAGATAATCACAATGGTGTGATCACTGACCTAGAGCCAGACATCCTGGAATGTGAAGTCAAGTAGGCCTTAGAAAGCAAGACTACAAACAAAGCAAGTGGAGGTGATGGAATTCCAGTTGAGCTATTTCAAATCCTGAAAGATGATGCTGTGGAAGTGCTGCACTCAATATGCCAGCAAATGTGGAAAACTCAGCAGTGGCCACAGGACTGGAAAAGGTCAGTGTTCATTCAAATTCCAAAGAAAGGCAATGCCAAAGAATGCTCAAACTACCGCACAATTGCACTCATCTCACATGCTAGTAAAGTAATGCTCAAAATTCTCCAAGCCAGGTTTCAGCAATACGTGAACTGTGAGCTTCCTGATGTTCAAGCTGGTTTTAGAAAAGGCAGAGGAACCAGCGATCAAATTGGCAACATCTGCTGGATCATGGAAAAAGCAGGAGAGTTCCAGAAAAATATCTATTTCTGCTTTATTGACTACTCCAAAGCCTTTGACTGGGTAGATCACAATAAACTGTGGAAAATTCTGAAAGAAATGGGAATACCAGACCACCTGACCTGCCTCTTGAGAAATCTGTATGCAGGTCAGGAAGCAACAGTTAGAACTGGACATGGAACAACAGACGGGTTCTAAATAGGAAAAGGAGTACATCAAGGCTGTATATTATCACCCTGCTTATTTAACTTATATGCAGAATACATCATGAGAAACGCTGGACTGGAAGAAACGCAAGCTGGCATTAAGATTGCCAGGAAAAATATCAATAACCTTAGATATGGAGATGTCACCACCCTTATGGCGGAGGTGAAGAGCAACTAAAAAGCCTCTTGATGAAAGTGAAAGTGGAGAGTGAAAAAGTTGGCTTAAAGCTCAACATTCAGAAAACGAAGATCATGCCATCCAGTCCCAACACTTCATGGAAAATAGATGGGGAAACAGTGGAAACAGTGTCAGACTTTATTTTTCTGGGCTCCAAAATCACTGCAGATGGTGACTACAGCCATGAAATTAAAAGACGTTTACTCCTTAGAAGGAAAGTTATAACCAACCTAGATAGCATATTCTAAAGCAGAGACATTACTTTGCCAACAAAGGTCCGTCTAGTCAAGGCTATGGTTTTTCCTGTCGTCATGTATGGATGTGAGAGTTGGATTGTGAAGAAGGCTGAGCGCCGAAGAATTGATGCTTTTGAACTGTGGTGTTGGAGAAGACTCTTGAGAGTCCCTTGGACTGCAAGGAGATCCAATCAGTCCATTCTGAAGGAGATCAGCCCTGGGATTTCTTTGGAAGGAATGATGCTAAAGCTGAAACTCCAGTACTTTGGCCACCTCATGCGAAGAGTTGACTCATTGGAAAAGACTCTGATGCTGAGAGGGATTGGGGGCAAGAGGAGAAGGGGACGCCAGAGGATGAGATGGCTGGATGGCATCACTGACTCAATGGATGTGAGTCTGAGTGAACTCCGGGAGTTGGTGATGGACAGGGAGGCCTGGCGTCCTGTGATTCATGGGGTTGCGAAGAGTCGGACATGACTGAGTGACTGAACTGAACTGAACTGAAGACATTCATGCCTTTTACATATTGATATTTTATATTTGCTCCTTAAGGAAAAAGAAGAAAATTGTAAGTTCCAAGTTAGTAAAAATTAAAGGAATCAAACAAAATTCAAAGAAATAAAAGCCTAGTTTGGAAAACAAAATAGAAAATGTCATATATAAATCAAAGCTACTAATGACAACAGCAATAAAAAACTATTATAAGAAGTGTGAATTCTTTAAAAAGAAATATTGATCAATACTCAAAGGGTATAAACAATGCAGTAATTCTTAAAGTGTATGGAAGACCTGAGTAAACATGAAAAGATTTAAATTCATAGAGAGGAAGTTTAGATTTTATAAAAATATGAATGTTAACCCATTCATCAATAAATTCAGTTTATTGGAACTAGATAAACTACTTTGGGAAATCGTCAGTATCTATTTAAGCTGGACATATGTATAATGTATGGCTTAGTGATTCCATTCTGGAGTGTGTATGTGTTTGTGTGTGTGTGTGTGTAGACTCATGTACATACAGACATATTTATTAGAGGAAGTCATCAAGAGGATATGATGGCTAATTGACTGGCAAGCTGGATCTGGTCACCTGGAATCTCCACACCCTCCCCTCTCCTTGGGATATGCATTCTGCCCACTCTTTCCCACAGTGGAAGCCATTTCAAGAATGAAGCCTAAGAAAGGATATATTGTTGAGATCATCTGGATGGTATATAACTGAATCTCATTAAGGCCTCTATGTAAACTTTTGAATGATTCCTGCTGGCTGATGCAGAGATATACTCCTCTTGCAGTTGCCCAAGACAAGACTCTTCTATTACCCTGCTTATCAAACGTGCCACCTACCAGTATGGAGTGGTCTGACTCTTTCTTCAGTCCCTCCCTGCTCTCTGAGTTTGGGAGCCAGTTTGCAAACAGACACACGCATATTTATATATGTATGTACACATGTATTTTGGGGGGCTCCAAAATCACTGCAGATGGTGATTGCAGCCATGAAATTAAAAGACACTTACTGCTTGGAAGAAACATTATGACCAACCTAGATAGCATATTGAAAAGCAGAGACATTACTTTGCCAACAAAGATCCGTCTAGTCAAGGCTATGGTTTTTCCTGTGGTCATGTATGGATGTGAGAGTTGGACTGTGAAGAAAGCTGAGCGCTGAAGAATTGATGCTTTTGAACTGTGGTGTTGGAGAAGATTCTTGAGAGTCCCTTGGACTGCAAGGAGATCCAACCAGTCCATTCTGAAGGAGATCAGCCCTGGGATTTCTTTGGAAGAAATGATGCTAAAGCTGAAACTCCAGTACTTTGGCCACCTCATGCGAAGGGTTGACTCATGGGAAAACTCTGATGCTGGGAGGGATTGAGGGCAGGAGGAGAAGGGGATGACAGAGGATGAGATGGCTGGATGGCATCACTGACTCAATGGATGTGAGTTTGAGTGAACTCCGGGAGTTGGTGATGGACAAGGAGGCCTGGCGTGCTGTGATTCATGGGGTTGCAAAGAGTTGGACATGACTGAGTGACTGAACTGAACTGAACTGAATACATATGTATACTTTTGCCTCTACATGTAAATCCGACTCCTAAATATATACTTATATACATGTGAAACAGAAATGTGTGCACATTCAAACTAACAAGTATACATTGAACAGTATTATACATAAGTATATTATTAATAATATAAATCATAAATGTCTATACAAATTTTAATGAATAAAGAATATATCAATATAAATAAAAATATAGCAGTTGAAATAAATTATGACTACATGGAAATATATGGAGAAATTTGCAAATTACAGTATTGACCAAATGTGATAGCTACAAATAGTAAATTACAAATCATTTTATATATTAAATCATGAAATAGAAACAAAAGTAATCTCTTGTGTTGAATGTCAAGACGGTGGTTAATTTTGAGAGCAATGGGGAAACAGTGGAAACAGTGTCAGACTTTATTTTTCTGGGCTCCAAAATCACTACAGATGGTGACTGCAGCCATGAAATTAAAAGACGCTTACTCCTTGGAAGGGAAGTTATGACCAACCTAGATAGCATATTCAAAAGCAGAGACATTACTTTGCCAACAAAGGTTCGTCTAGTCAAGGCTATGGTTTTTCCAGTGGTCATATATGGATGTGAGAATTGGACTATGAAGAAGGCTGAGTGCCGAAGAATTGATGCTTTTGAACTGTGGTGTTGGAGAAGACTCTTGAGAGTCCCTTGGACTGCAAGGAGATCCAACCAGTCCATTCTGAAGGAGATCAGCCCTGGGATTTCTTTGGAAGGAATGATGCTAAAGCTGAAACTCCAGTACTTTGGCCACCTCATGTGAAGAGTTGACTCATTGGAAAAGACTCTGATGCTAAGAGGGATTGGGGGCAAGAGGAGAAGGGGACGACAGAGGATGAGATGGCTGGATGGCATCACTGACCTGATGGACGTGAGTCTGAGTGAACTCCGGGAGTTGGTGATGGACAGGGAGGCCTGGCGTGCTGCGATTCATGGGGTCGCAAAGAGTCAGACACGACTGAGTGACTGATCTGATCTGATCTGAGGTAGTACAATTAGTCATGCAGGGAGACTTCCATGGTGTTTATGTTTTACTTTTTCATTTGAATGTTTGCCACATTTTGTGATTATTTTGTATAAGTAATTGAGGAACACACTAATTCTCTCTTAAAAGTTTCAGTTAAATCATTATGAAAAGAATAGATGCTCAACCCCACCAGAAATGTGAAAAATATGAATCAAAATAATTGCAAAAATTAAAAACTTTGATGACATGTTTCTGGTCAGGATATTAGGGAACGTATGCACACTTAGCCGTGTCCAACTCTTTGTGACCCTATAGGGTGTAGCCTGCCAGCCTCCTCTGTCCATGGGATTCTCCAGGCAAGAATACTGGAGTGGGTTGCCATGCCCTCCTCCAGGAGATCTCCTTACCCAGGGTTCAAACCCGTATCTCCTGCATTTCAGGCAGATTCTTCATCACTTGAGCCATCAGGGGAGTTCCATTCTAGGGAATAAATAATCACAAAACACTCTTATGTGGTATAACCACTCTGAAGACCAAAGAGGGAGGAAAAGGCATTTTCAGTTTTCATATATGTCCAGACAATTGTACAGGAATATTAATGGCAGCAATGTTTAGAATAAGAAAAAACAGAAAGTCATTCAAATATCTTTCAGTGAGAAGACAAATAAATTTGGAATATTTTCTTTTTCCATATAAATAAATTGTATACAGAATTTGTATACAGAACCTAATGAAATTAATATATATACACCAACACTAAAAAAATCTCAAGTAGATCATGTTGATTAAAAAATAGCTTGCAGAATATTTATAGTAAGTTAATATTTAACAACATATTAAAGACCCAGATATCTTAGGATCCAAATCTCTTTCCAACTGTGGGCACAGAAAATGCTTACACGTTAGAAAATAAGTGAATGACTAAGTGCTGAGTCCCGAGGCTGATCTAACTCTGAAAGAAAATTATGTGTGAGATGACTTAGTTAAGAAATATTTCATTGAAGAAGAAGGAACTAGACTTCTTTGGAATTAGATTTAGCCATGAAAAGGGAGGAATAAGGAACAGGGATGAACATGGGTAAAGGGAAAATATCTCTTGACTTGATCATCTTTAATTCACAGCTATTTCTCCTTCCTTCTTCCCATTTGTGACTTTCTCCTCCCCAGATTCACCTCCTTCCTGTCCTAGCTCTTCCACTGAATGACTGGTATGTACATTTTAAACTTCTTTATGCCTCAGTGCAAAATGGAGTCTCCTTCATAAAGCTCATGCAAAGGGTAGATGATGTGATAAATGTAAAGTACTTAGAACAAAGGAAAGAGCTCGATAAACTTGTAGTTACTTTATTAGTAGTAAATGAGATCATAAGAATTGCCCCTCTGTGATAACAGTTATTTCTTAAACTTTGGAGCTTACCTTCATTTTTGCTATAGTGAGTGAATTCAAGGAAATTCCTCAAAGTTGTTTATGGGGACCATAAACTTTGGCCATAAAGTTGGAAAGAATTGCTGTGCCTACTTCAGATGGGCAAAAACTATTGTTTGATGAAATGTCTGCTCATGTCTTTCTGTCATATTTACAAGATATTTTCACCTTTTTAAGTTGTATACCTCCTAAGAATGTTGTATTTGCACTTTAAACACATTAAATAAATCAAAACATAATGAAAACATTTAAACTTTCCAGCATATTTCTCAGCACCTCTCTATATGTGTAATTTTAACCTCTAGATAAAAAAATTAAAAATGATTTTAGTTTCCTCAAGTTATTTAATTGTTTGTTGGGTAGTACCTTATGAATTATAGTTTGCCTTAGCTACTAGGACAGTAGAAACATCATCAGTGTAGAAATCTTGATTACCCGGAGGTTACCTAAGCTATCTGAATTTATTGAAATTTTCTGGTCAGTTCACTTCAGTCGCTCAGTCTTGTCTGACTATTTGCGACCCCAGGAACTTCAGCACGCCAGGCTTCCCTGTCCATTATCAGCTCCCAGAACTTGCTCAAACTCATGTCCATCCAGTTGGTGATGCCATCCAACCATCTCATCCTCTGTCGTCCCATTTTTCTCCTGCCTTCTATCTTTACCAGCATCAAGGTCTTTTCCAATGAGTCATTTCTTTGCACCAGGTAACCAAAGTATTGGAGCTTCAGCTTCAGCATCAGTCCTTCCAATGAATATTCCTTTAGGATTGATTGGTTTGATCTCCTTGCAGTCCAAGGGACTCAAGCATCTTCTCCAACACCACAGTTCAAAAGCATCAATTCTTCGGTGCTCAGCTTTCTTTATTATACTTTAAAAAATTTAAAAACATTTGACTCTCATACCAACTTGCCAGAAAAGTTCACATTTCACATTGACTTAATCATTTATAGATAATGAACTTAAAACACAGTGAAGTGAGACAACTTACACAGACTCATAAGACCTGAGAGGTGTGAAATTCTAGCTCTTTCTTCCTCAGTCACTACCTAACAGGATACTGAGGAACAGCACAGTTATAACTGCATGCACATGAATTGCAAATGAACAGCAATAACAATTTGATTAGTTCTAACTAAATCTGGAAGGATCTAACATATGTTCTAAAAACAGAGCCACCATGTTAAATGACTGTCCAGTGTTCATACAATTATTTTAATAAAAGAGATAAAGTAAGTTTAAAGTCTTCCAATCCCCATTGCCCACCATTGCTCCATAGCCAGCGGCTGGTTTGCACAGTCATTGTGGGGAATGTGTGCAGTCACTTAAAGAGTTAAAGATAAAATTAGTTCTGCTATATATTGATTTCCATTTTGTAGAAACTTGGGAGTTAGGGTCATGGATGACTTATTCCCACACAAATGGTATATTTTCAGTTCCGTTCAGTTCAGTTCAGTTGCTCAGTCGTGTCCGACTCTTTGCGACCCCATGAATTGCAGCACACCAGGCCTCCCTGTCCATCACCAACTCCCGGAGTTCACTCAGACTCACATCCATCAAGTCAGTGATGCCATCCAACCATCTCATCCTCTGTCGTCCCCTTCTCCTCCTGCCCCCAATCCCTCCCAGCATCAGAGTCTTTTCCAATGAGTCAACTCTTCGCATGAGGTGGCCAAAGTACTGGAGTTTCAGCTTTAGCATCATTCCTTCCAAAGAAATCCCAGGGCTGATCTCCTTCAGAATGGACTGGTTGGATCTCCTTTAGCCATAACTTAAAAAATAAACAAGCTGTTGTCTCTCCCAGATGAAAATCCTCTATTCTAATATTTCTCTTTTGGCTATCACATTGGTTCTTGAACTACTGTTCACATTAGACATGTCTACAGCACAAGAAAATTTAATATGTGAATTTAAAATTTGTTTATACTATTTATGATAGCTTATACTATTTATCGGAGAAGGCAATGGCACCCCACTCCAGTACTCTTCCCTGGAAAATCCCATGGATGGAGGAGCCTGGAAGGCTGCAGTCCATGGGGTCGCTAGGAATCAGACACGACTGAGCGACTTCACTTTCACTTTTCACTTTCATGCATTGGAGAAGGAAATGGCAACCCACTCCAGTGTTCTTGCCTGGAGAATCCCAGGGATGGGGGAGCCTAGTGGGCTGCCGTCTCTGGGGTCACACAGAGTCGGACACGACTGAAGTGACTTAGCGGTAGCAGCAGCATACAATTTACTATAGCTTATAAGATACACATGTTCTACAGTACACATTGCAGCTTTATTCTAGTTTGAATACAAATTTTGCTTATAAAATTTAAAATATAGAACCACATGAAAACTCTTCTTAAGCATCTGATTTAAAACAATCTTGTTTCAGACAATGTTTTTCTCTGGATATATGCCCAGGAGTGGAATTGAAGGATTGTATGGTAGCTCTATTTTTATTTTATTAATGAACGTCCATACTGTTTTCATAGTAGCTGTACCAATTTACATTCACACCCACAGTGTGGGAGGGTTCCCTTCTCTCCACACCCTCTCCAGCATTTGTTGTTCATGAATTTTTTGATGATAGCCATTTTCACTGGTGTGAGGTGCTATCTCATTGTAGTTTTGATTTTCATTTCTCTATTAATTAGTAATGTTGGATACCTTTTCATGAAAGGATGCATGTACCCCAATGTTCATTGCAAAGCTGTTTTCCATAGCCAAGATATAAATTTCCATCAAGAGAGGAATGGATAAAGAAGATGTGTAGTTATATACAACAGAATATTACTTAGCCATTAAAAGACTTCTAGAACTAACACCAAAAAAAGATGTCCTTTTCATTCTAGGGGGCTGGAATGCAAAAGTAGGAAGTCAAGAGATACTTGGAGTAACAGGCAAATTTGGCCTTGGAGTACAAAATGAAGCAGGGAAAAGGCTAACACTTTTGCCAAGAGAATGCACTGGTCATAGCATACACCCTCTTCCAACAATACGAGAGAAGACTCTACACATGGACATCACCAGATGGTCAATACCTAAATAAGATTGATTACATTCTTTGCAGCCAAAGACGGAGAAGCTGTATACAGTCAGCAAAAACAAGACTGGGAGCTGACTGTAGCTCAGATCATGAACTCCTTATTGCCAAATTCAGACTTAAATTGAAGAAAGTAGGGAAAACTACTAGATCATTCAACTATGACCTAAATCAAATCCCTTATGATTTTACAGTGCAAGTGACAAATAGGTTCAAGGGATTAGATCTGATAGAGTCCCTGAAGTCTATGGACAGAGGTTCATGACATTGTACAGGAGGCAGTGATCAAGACCATCCCAAAGGAAAAAAAAAATGCAAAAAGGCAAAATGGTTTATCTGATGAGGCCTTACAAATAGCTGAGAAAAGAAGAGAAGCTAAAGGCAAAGGAGAAAGGGAAAAGTTCCAGAGATTAGCAAGGAGATATAAGAAAGCCTTCCTCAGTGATCAATGCAAAGAAATAGAGGAAAACAATAGAATGGGAAGGACTAGAGATCTCTTCAAGAAAATTAGAGATACCAAGGGAACATTTCATGCAAAAATGGTCACAATAAAGGACAGAAATGGACCTAACAGAAGCAGAAGATATTAAGAAGAGGTGGCAAGAATACACAGAAAAATTATACAAAAAAGATCATCATGACCCAGATGACCACAATGGTGATCATCCACCTAGAGCCAGACATCCTGGAATGCAAAGTCAAGTGGGCCTTAGGAAGCATCACTGCAAACAAAGCTAGTGGAGGTGATAGAATTCCAGTTGAGCTATTTCAAATCCTTAAAGATGATGCTGTGAAAGTGCTGAACTCAATACGCCAGAAAATTTGGAAAATTCAGCAGTGGCCACAGGACTGGAAAAGGTCAGTTTTCATTCCAATCCCAAGGAAAGGCAATGCCAAATAATGTTCAAACTGCCCCACAATTGCACTCATCTCACATGCTAGCAAAGTAAAGCTCAAAATTCTCAAAGCGAGGTTTCAAAAGTACATGAAGAGAGAACTTCCAGATGTTCAAGCTGGATTTAGAAAAGACAGAGGAACCAGAAGTCAAATTGCCAACATCCAGTGGATCATTGAAAAAGCAAGAGAGTTCCAGAAAAAATCTACTTCTGCTTTATTGACTACAACAAAGCCTTTGACTGTGTGGATACAGTAAACTGTGGAAAATTCTTCAAGAGATGGGAACACCAGACCACCTGACCTGCTTCCTGAGAAATCTGTATACAAGTCAGGAAGAAACAGTTGGAACTGGACATGGAACAATGGACTGGTTCCAAACTGGGAAAGGAGTGAATCCAGGCTGTATATTGTCACCCTGATTATTTAACTTATAGGCAGAGTACATCATGCAACGGAGAAGGCAATGGCACCCCACTCCAGTACTCTTGCCTGGAAAATCCATGGACAGAGGAGCCTGGTAGGCTGCAGTCCATGGGGTCGCTAAGAGTTGGATATGACTGAGCGACTTCACTTTCACTTTTCTCTTTCATGCATTGGAGAAGGAAATGGCAACCCACTCCAGTGTTCTTGCCTGGAGAATCCCAGGGACGGGGGAGCCTGGTGGGCTGCTGTCTATGGGGTCGCACAGAGTCGGACACGACTGACACGACCAGGCTGGATGAAGCACAAGCTGGAGTCAAGATTGCTAGGAGAAATATCGATAACCTCACATATGCGGATGACACCACTCTTAAGGCAGTACACAAAGAAAAACTAAAGATCCTCTTGATGAAAGTGAAAGAAGAGAGTGAAAAAGTTGGTTTTAAATTCAACATTCAGAAAACTAAGTACATGGCATCCAGTCCCATCACTTCACGGCAAATAGATGGGGAAATAATAGAATCAGTGGCCGACTTTCTTTTCTTGGGCTCCAAAATCACTGCAGATGGTGACTGCAGCCATGAAATTCAAAGATGCCTGCTCCTTGGAAGAAAAGCTATAACCAACCTAGACAGCATATTAAAAACCAGAGACAATACTTTGCTAACAAAGGTCCACCTAGTCAAGGCTATGGTTTTTCCAGTACTCATGTATGGATGTGAGAGTTGTACTATCAGATCAGATCAGATCAGATCAGTCGCTCAGTCGTGTCTGACTCTTTGCGACCCCATGAATCACAGCACACCAGGCCTCCCTGTCCATCACCAACTGCCGGAGTTCACTGAGACTCACGTCCATCGAATCAGTGATGCCATCCAGCCATCTCATCCTCTGTCGTCCCCTTCTCCTCTTGCCCCCAATCCCTCCCAGCATCAGAGTCTTTTCCAATGAGTCAACTCTTCCCATGAGGTGGCCAAAGTACTGGAGTTTCAGCTTTAGCATCATTCCTTCCAAAGAAATCCCAGGGCTGATCTCCTTCAGAATGGACTGGTTGGATCTCCTTGCAGTCCAAGGGACTCTCAAGAGTCTTCTCCAACACCACAGTTCAAAAGCATCAATTCTTCGGCGCTCAGCCTTCCTCACAGTCCAACTCTCACATCATACATGACCACTGGAAAAACCATAGCCTTGACTAGACGAACCTTTGTTGGCAAGGTAATGTCTCTGCTTTTGAATATGCTATCTAGGTTGGTCATAACTTTCCTTCCAAGGAGTAAGCGTCTTTTAATTTCATGGCTGCAGTCACCATCTGCAGTGATTTTGGAGCCCCCCAAAAATAAAGTCTGACACTGTTTCCACTGTTTCCCCATCTATTTCCCATGAAGTGATGGGACCGGATGCCATGATCTTCATTTTCTGAATGTTGAGCTTTAAGCCAACTTTTTCACTCTCCACTTTCACTTGCATCAAGAGGCTTTTGAGTTCCTCTTCACTTTCTGCCATAAGAGTGGTGTTATCTGCATATCTGAGGCTATTGCTATTTCTCGCAGCAATCTTGATTCCAGCTTGTGTTTCTTCCAGTCCAGCGTTTCTCATGATGTACTCTGCATATAAGTTAAATAAGCAGGGTGACAATATACAGCCTTGACGTACTCCTTTTCCTATTTGGAACCAGTCTATTGTTCCATGTCCAGTTCTAACTGTTGCTTCCTGACCTGCATACAAATTTCTCAAGAGGCAGATGAGGTGGTCTGGTCTTCCCATCTCTTTCAGAATTTTCCACAGTTTATTGTGATCCACACAGTCAAAGGCTTTGGCATAGTCAATAAAGCAGAAATAGATGTTTTTCCGAGTTGTACTATAAGGAACTATAAAGAAAGCTAAGTGCCGAAGAATTGATGCTTTTGAACTGTGGTGTTGGAGAAGACTCTTCAGAGTCCCTTGGACTGCAAGGAGATCATACCAGTCAATCCTAAAGGAAAATAGTCCTGAATATTCATTGGAAGAACTGATACTGAAGCTGAGAATCCAACACTTTGGCCACTGATGCGGAGAACTAACTCATATGAAAAGCCCCTGATGCTAAGAAGGGTTGATGGCAAGAATAGAAGGGGACAACAGAGGATGAGATGTTTGGATGGCATTACTGGATCAATGGACATGAGTAGTTTGAGCAAGTTCCTGGAGTTGGTGAAGGACAGGGAATCCTGGTGTGCTGCAGTCCATGGGGTCGCACAGAGTCGTATACAACTGAGCAACTGAACTGACTGAACTAGCCATTAAAAAATGAAAATGCCATTTCTATCAACATGAATGGACCTAGGGATTGTCATACTTAGTGAAGTCAGACCGAGAAAAAGAACTATCATATGGTATTGTTTATAAGAAGAGTCTATAAAGCAATGACACAGATGAACTTATTTACAAAACAGAAATAGACTCATAGATTTAGAGGAAGAATTTATGGTTATGGTGTGTCGGGGAGGGATAGTTAGGATGTTTATGATTGATATGTACACATTGCTATATTTAGTATAGATAATCAACAAGGATATATTTTATAGCACAGGGAACCGTGCTCAATATTATGCATGCATGAGTGCTCACTCTTGTCTGACTCTTTGCAACCCCATGACTGTAGCCAGCCAGGCTCCTCTGTCCTTGGGTTTTTCCCAGCAAGGATATTGGAATGGGTTGCCATTTCCTTCTCAAGGGGATGTTCCAGACACAAGGATTGAACCCATGGCTCTGTCTTCTGCATTGGGTGAGTGGATTCTTTACCACTGAGCCACCTGAGAAGCCTGCTCAACATTATTTAACAGCCTGAATGGGAACAGAATTTGAAAAAGAATAGATACACACATTTGTATAACTGAATCACTTTATGTACACCTTAAATTATCACAACATTGTTACTCAATTACACTTCAATATAAAATGAAAAGTTAAAAAATAGATATTTAAATAAAACAATCTCAGTACATTTCTCTTTGATTTACTGGCTGCCTTCTATTTGCCAATCACTGCTGAAGGAAATAGAGGAAGTATGCCCAAATAAGTATCTGTATGCATGCTAAGTCACTTCAGTCATGTCCAACATTTTGTGACCCTATGGACTGCAGCCTGCCATGCTCCTCTGTCCATGAGATTCTCCAGACAGGAATACTGGGATGGGATGCCATGCCCTTCTCCAGGGGATCGTACTGACCCAGGGATAGAACCCACATATCCTTTGGCTCCTGCACTCCAGGCAGATTCTTTGCCAGTGGGCCACCAGGGAACCCCAACAAAGTACCTGCCCGCATATAAATTATATCCTATGGGACAAAATTGCACAGTAAATACACAAATATTTTTGATAAAGCAGAGTGATAATGAGTTCTATAAAAGACATCAACTAAGAAAAAGGGAAGTCTCATAGACTGTAAAGCAGCAAGAAAGGGTGAGACAGCTATGTGAATTACAGCAGCAAGACCATTGCAGGCAGGAGAATAAGAGGCTCTGAGTTGGGAGTGAGATTACTGTGTTTGAGGAATATGGAAAAAAAGGATAATATGGTCAAGAACAGAGTGAGTAAAAGATAACATTTGAAAAATGGTTGGGATCTGATTATACAGGATTTTTTAATAATTGCATCTGATTTTAATATTATTTAATTTATTTAATTCCTAATTTTTATTTAAATTATTTTATGCCATTCAGTATTAATTGCTAAGCAGATTGGAAGGATTTATTGTTTTGGTGTGGGATATGGAGGTCATTCAAAAGACGAGACTGCCCCAAGGAAGGGGAGCAGGTTGCAAATCCTGGGTAAATTAGATTGTATGAAGTTTACAGCACATATCATCAGATGGCGTTTGATACTGGTGAATTTCAAGGTAAACAGTGACCTAAAGAGTCAAACACTTTTACCTAACAGTATGAAATGGGCATTTTATTCTGTTATGTTGTATAATAGATGTTCAAATCCTGCTATAGGGACTGGGGTATGGCCCAGTGGTAAAGAATCCATCTGCAATGCAGGAGATGCAGGTTTGATCCCTGGGTCAGGAAGATCCCCTGGAAGAGGGCATGGAACCCACTCCAGTGTTCTTGCCTGGAGAATTCCATGGACAGAGGAGCCTGGAGGGCTACAGTCCATAAGGTCACACAGAGTCAGACAGGACTGAAACAGCTTAGCACACACGTACACATAGAGACGTGGTAAACCAAGCCTGAGTAGTGCATGCTGTTTTCAATATGAGTACAGTGATATCTTTTTTCTTTAATCTATGCTTAAGATAGATCAATTAAAGCACACTATTCTTAGAATGGGCTTCCCAGGTGGTGCTAGTGGTAAAGAACCAGCCTGGCCAACGCTGGAGACATAAGAGATTCAGGTTCAATCCTTGGGTTTGGGGGTTCCTTGGAGGAGGGCATGGCAACCCACTCTAGTATTCTTGCCCGTAGAATCCCACGGACTGAAGAGCCTGATGGGCTATAACCCATAGGGTTGCAAAGAGTCGGACATGACTGAAGCAACTTAACATGCACACAGGCACATATCTTCGGAGACAAAACTGTTTGATATGGGATGTGATAAGAGCCAAGGATGGGGAACACATGTGTACCTGTTGCGGATTCATTTTGATATATGGCAAAACCAATACAATATTGTAAAGTTAAAAACTAAAATAAAATAATCCAATTTAAAAATAAATAAAAATGTGGTCCTTGGACAAAAATAATCATCATTGTTCTTTGACTGATCTGACCGTTTCATGTCTGCTTTTCAAAACACATCTTTGGATCCTGTCCAGGACATGCTTGACTCTGTCACAGTGACTCTACCCCCTAATATCCCACAGCAATATACAAAAAAGAGAACATGAATAAATTACTCAGTACCAGCTGACTGAGATCACTCCTGACATAGCAATTTGTGACTTTCTGGCCAGCCATAAAGGAGAAGGGAGATTGCAAAGTGATACCCACAGAAACAGTAATCTGATCTATTTAATGTTTCTTTGCCTATGAAATAACATATAACTTTCTTTCACTGCCATAAAGACAAAAAAAAAAAATAAAGATCATTCGTGTGTGTTAAATCATTCATTGAGAAAATCCTTTGAGTCCTTCTTTGTTTCAGAAACTGAAGTAGATGCTGATTTTACAGTGTTGAAACAGAGACAAGTTGTATTTATATCTATTAACAGAAAATACATGAATGATTATGATGTAAAAAGGTACAAGTGTTATTTGAAAATCAATCAGTTCCTATGTGTTCTTCATTCACTTTAGCATTCTCCCTAGCATGTTTCACCACGCTTCTATCCCATCTTTTTTAGATTCTTACACTGTTTTAGATAACTTGACAAGGCAACGTCAGTGAGAAGCAAAAGCACGTCTGTTCAATGTCTAATGAGTATCTAGTGACAACAACAGCTGCTTCTATGACTACAGCTGTTCTTAAGGATTTTTTAAATCACATGCCAAACCTGATTAGAAACCTAACACTAGGGACTGGGATTGATCTCTGTCATGACTTTAACCCTGAAGAAGTTGGCTGTTTAAGTGGAGAATTTGTTGTCGTTCAGTCACTCAGTTGTGCACTACTCTTTGTGACCCATGGACTGCAGTACTCCAGGCTTCTCTGTCCTTCACTGTTTCCCACAGTTTGCTCAAACTCATGTCCATTGAGTCAGTGATGCCATCCAACCGTCTTATCCTCTGTCACCCCCTTCTCCTCCTGCCCTCAATCTTTCCCAGCATCAGGGTCTTCTTCAATGAGTGGGCTTTTCACATGAGGTGTCCAAGGTATTGGAGTTTCAGCTTCAGCATCAGTCCTTCCAATGAATATTCAGGATTTATTTCCTTTAGGATTGACTGGTTTGATCTCCTTGCAGTCTAAGGGACTCTCAAAAATCTCCAGCACCACAGCTAAAAAGCATAAATTCTTTGGTGCTCAGCTTTCTTTATGGTCCAACTCTCACATCCATATGTGACTACTGGAAAAATCAGATCTTTGATTAGATGGACTTTTGTTGGCAAAGTGATGTCTCTGCTTTTTTTAAAATTAATTAATTTATTTTAATTGGAGGCTAATTACTTTACAATATTGTAGTAGTTTTTGCCATACATTGGCACGAATCAGCCATGGGTGTACATGTGTTCCCCATCCTGAACCCACCTCCCTCCCCATCCCATCCCTCAGGGTCATCCCAGTGCACCAGCCCTGAGTACCCTGTCTCATGCATTGAACCTGGACTGGTGATCTATTTCACATATGGTAAAATACTAGTTTCAATGCTAGTCTCTCAAATCATCTCACCCTTGCCTTCTCCTGCAGAGTCCAAAGACTGTTCTTTACATCTGTGTCTCTTTTGCTGTCTCGCATATAGGGTCATTGTTACCATCTTTATAAATTCCATATATATTCATTAATGTACTATATTGGTGGTTTTCTTTCTGACTTACTTAACTCTGTATAATAGACTCCAGTTTCACCCACCTCGTTAGAACTGATTCAAATGCATTCTTTTTAATAGCTGAGTAATATTCCATTGTGTATATGTACCACAGCGTTCTTATCCATTCGTCTGCTGATGGACATCTAGGTTGCTTCCATGTCTTGGCTATTGTAAACAGTGCTGTGATGAACACTGGGGTACACGTGTCTCTTTCAATTCTGGTTTCCTTGGTATGTATGCCCAGCAATGGGATTGCTGGGTCATATGGCAGTTCTATTTCCAGTTTTTTAAGGAATCTCCACACTGTTCTCCATAGTGGCTGTACTAGTTTGCATTCCCACCAACAGTTTTAATATGCTGTCTAGATTAGTCATAGATTTTCTTCCAAGGAGCAAGCATCTTTGAATTTCACGGCTGTAGTCACCATCCACAGTAGCTTTGGAGCCCAAGGAAACAGAGTCCATCACTGTTTCCATTGTTTCTCCATCTATTTGCCATGAAGTGATGGGACTGGATGCCATGATCTTTGTTTTTTGAATGTTGAGTTTTAAGCCAACTTTTTCACTCTCCTCTTTCAGCTTCATCAAGAGGCTCTTTAGTTCCTCTTCACTTTCTGCCATTAGGGTGGTGTCCTCTGGATATCTAAGATTATTGATATTTTCCCTGGCAACACTGATTCCAGCGTGAGCTTCATCCAGGCTGGCATTCGCATTATGATACTCTGCATATAAATTAAATTAGTCTTACCACACTCCTTTCCCAATTTTGAACCAGTCCATTGTTCCATTGTCTGGTTTTAACTGTTGCTTCTTGACCTGCATACAGATTTATCAGGAGGAAGGTAAGGTGGTCTGGTACTCCAATGTCTTTAAAATTTTTCCACAGTTTGTTGTGATCCACACAATGAAAAGATTTATTAAAAGATGCTAACAGAGGGTGTTTTAGAAATCTACCCCTGGTACATTTTAAGCAGGGCTACAATTTGATGCATTATTTTATCAAACAGAGAAACTAGTCCTATGGTTTCAGTGATGCAGTGTGTGCAATAATGGGGTCATTTCTTTGTCCCACATTGTGCTGGGGATTCAGGCCCAGGTCCGAGGAGCCTCTTCCATCTTTTCCTTATCCCAAACCCCCAACTTCCATGCCTGAATGAGTGCTAATGAGTCATTCAAGTTGCTCCCAAACTCCTGTGTTTTCCCTTGTTCCTTTATGTCCCTCTTTATTTTGGCACTTAGGATTTCACTTACTTTCACTTGTGCTTAGATTTATATTTGGTTATATTCTATCAGCATTTTGAAATATTTTTAATAGTGGGAGCTGGGCAGTAGAGAAGATCTTAAAGGATTGTCTGCCCTAGTTCATCCTGCCTTACTCAAAACTTATCCGTGTGAAATTCTGAGTTATGGACTTTCACATGTAAAACTCTAACCATCATGTCAGATTTACAGCTGTTTGAAAGGAGAAAATCATTGTTCAATGTGAAGATTCTTAGCATATTATTAATTTTTCATGTAAAAATGAGTGAATGCTAATAATTGCTATAATTTACTACCATCACATCATATTAATTCCTGTCTTCCAGGAAGACTCCAAGGAAGTTGGAGTTAATAAGTATCAGAGTTTGATCAGAGATAACAAAATTCTACTACATAGGAAAACTGAGTGGCGTTTAGGATAATCCAAATAAAATGTATACATTGCTGAGGGAAGCATACTTAATAAGGTAGGTTGTTTTGGACAGAAAGTTAGCAGGTTTTTATTTGTTTATCTGAATCCTTCTTATCTCAAAATGTTATAATTATCACCTAATTAGTATGTTTCTCATTAGCAAATGATTAATTTCTCCACACTGATTATTCATTCAAAAAAGGCTTTCCTAATGACAACTATAGTTTAGAAACTAGGTATTCACACAATTAATCGTGAGACTGTTATGGTACAAAACTAGACAAGGCAACTATTCTCTTCACTGTTGTTGTTCAGTCACCCAGTCATGTCTGACTCTTCATTAGGGATTTAAAAACAAGTAGAGAAAACTTATAAATTCTTGTATAATTTTAAAGAAAGAATAATAACTTTAGAATAGAGAATATCAAATGAAACTTGCATAAATGATGGTCACATAGGCAACACTGAGGAGGTAATATTTTACCTGAGACCTGAAGCCTGAGAAGGAGGTGGGGAAGAGTTGATGGCAAATAGGCAATTGGATACAAGCCTCCTGGACTCAGAGGAAGTTGGGTAGGACATATACGTTTGTTTCTGTGTAAAGATGGGTAGTGGAGATTTTAGGTATGGATGAGATGGCTCAGAAAGCAGGAGTGTAGAACAAGAAGGTACAATGGTCCAGGGCAGAGTTTTCAAAATCTGCTGCATTTAAAAGCCAAGAAGATGAGCCAGAGGACTAAGAAGACCAGAAGAGTGAGTCCTAGAAACCTTAGATTTAGGATTTGAAATTTTTCTTTCAAAAGTAACATATTGGAAGCTGAGTGTAGATTAACTTGAGATTAAAATCCCTTGTGGGCACAATCTAAGGGGAGCCTCACACTTTCAAGGTTTTGCTTCCAGGAACTGTCCCTGCATCTTCCCAAGTCCTACAAGTTATAAGACTTCTTAGAAGAATTGGAACCTCTTAGATATCTTGGAAGAATTAGGACTTCTTTGAAGACAGTGTATATTTGCTTATCCATGACCTTTGTTCATTTCTTTTAAATTCATGTTTTCATTTTCATTCCAATTGCTGCAGGATGAGATCTGATCTTGCTTATCAATCATTTAGTCTAGTTCCACAATGCCTGACTTCTCTTTCTCCTGATCTCTTCCCTCTCTCCAGTCCCCTTGGAAGCTCTTCTGGTTTCTGTGGTCTAAGTCACAAATCTGTGTTACATTATTTCTCAATCAGAAACTACCAGCCATTCCTCAGCAACTACAAGATCGTCTAAATATGACTCATTACAACCTGCCTCTAATCCACCCTCCTAGTTCATAATTCCTTACCTTCAGTCCCCTTTACAGTTTTCCCCATTCACACCTAAGTATAAGTTACTAACATTCAAGCTTAAGGACCTTAATTATTTTATTCTCTCAACTTGACCATCCAAAACAGAGTGAATTAATTTCTAGAAGACATTGACTTGCAGAGCAAGTTTATTATAAATCCATTTTCATATAAAGTGTTCTTTCTCAATCACCAAATTTAATTGTCCAGGAACTGCTACTGTGCCATCTTAATAGCCTGAGGGAGATTCTCCATGAGTTTTAATTTATGCAGTCTACATTTATTTTAATGTTTATGAACTAACCTTTATAGATTTAAAATTGAATTTCTATTGCATGAACGTTCCTTAGTACTTATGTTCGTTTGTTCACTGACTCAAAAAATGTCCAACTGCCTTTGTATTTTACATATTACATCACAGAAAATAGGTTTTATCCCTTTAAAAGCCTAATAATTTTAATAGTTAAATATGAATTAAAATAATTATTTCCTGGAAATTACAGTGCGGAAAGTACTACTCTAATTACTTTTCATGAGTAAACTCATCTAATAGTTATTAAATTATATGTTTTATTATTATCCTCATTTTACAAATGAGAGCACTGAAGCACAGAGAAAAAGTACCTCGAGAAACATTATTAAGAGCAACTAAATATTGAATCTTGGATTCCAATTCAGGTTATCTGTTTCTAAATTCTGGAAATGATGTACTAGTCCTCAAACATGACTTACTCATCTATATTAGGAAAGATAGAAATAATTTTTTGAGAGAGAGAGAAATAGTTCTTCCTTTATTATCTTTTTTAAAAGGACTCAGATGAATTTTGGAGAAGGCAATGGCAACCCACTCCAGTACTCTTGCCTGGCAAATCCCATGGATGGAGGAGCCTGGTAGGCTGCAGTCCATGGGGTTGCTAGGAGTTGGACACGACTGAGCAACTTCACTTTCACTTTTCACTTTCATGTATTGGAGAAGGAAATGGCAACCCACTTCAGTGTTCTTGCCTGGAGAATCCCAGGGATGGGGGAGCCTGGTGGGCTGCCATGTCTGGGGTCGAACAGAGTCAGACACAACTGAAGCGAGTTAGCACCAGCAGCAGCAGATGAATTTTGCATTAAATTATATACAATGTAGGGTTGGACTGTGAAGAAAGCTGAGTGCTGAAGAATTGATGCTTTTGAACTGTGGTGTTGGAGAAGACTCTTGAGAGAACCTTGGACTGCAAGGAGATCCAAACAATCTATTCTAAAGGAGCTCAGTCCTGGGTATTCTTTGGAAGGATTGATGCTAAAGCTGAAACTCCAGTACTTTGGCTACCTCATGCGAAGAGTTGACTCATTGGAAAAGACCCTGATGCTGGGAGTGATTGGGGGCAGGAGGAGAAGTGGACGACAGAGGATGAGATGGCTGGATGGCATCACTGACTCGATGGATGTGAGTCTGAGTGAACTCCAGGAGTTGGTGATGGACAGGGAGGCCTGGTGTGCTGCAATTAATGGGGTCACAAACAGTCGGACACGACTGAGTGACTGAACTGAACTGAACTGACTGAGGGGGCTTTAAAATTATGATACAGAAATACTGTTGTTGTTCAGTCACTAAGTTGTGTCTGACTCTTTGCGACCCCATGCACTGCAGCACACCAGGCTTTCCTGTCTTTCACTATCTCCTGGAGTTTTCTCAAACTCATGTCCATTGAGTCAGTGGTGCCTATCCAACCATCTCATCCTCTGTCACCCTCTTCTCCTCTTGCCCTCAATCTTTCCCAGCATCAGGGTCTCTTCCAATGAGTTGCCAGTTCATATCAGGTGGCCAAACTATTGGAACTTCATCTTCAGCATCAGGCCTTCCAATGAATATTCAAGGTTGATTTCCTTTAGGATTGATTGGTTCAATCTCCTTGCTGTCCAAGAGACTCTCAAAAGTCTTCTCCGGCACCACAGTTCAAAAGCATCAATTCTTTGGTGCTCAGCCTTCTTTATGGTCCAACTCTCACATCCATACATGACTACTGGAAAAACCATAGCTTTGGTTATACAGACCTTTGTCAGCAGGGTGATAGTTCTGTGTTTTAATACACTGTCTAGGTTTGTCATTACTATTTTTCCAAGGAGCAAGCATCTTTTAAAAATTTGTGGCTGCACTCACTGTCTGCAGTGATTTTGGAGCCCCCCAAAATGAAATCTGACACTGTTTCCACATTTTCCCTATCTGTTTGTCATGAAGTGATGAGGCCGGATGCCATGATCTTAGTTTTCTGAATGTTGAGTTTTAAGCCAGCTTTTTTACTCTCCTCTTTCACCTTCATCAAGAGGCTCTTTAGTCCCTCTTCACTTTCTGGCAATAAAGCGGTATCATCTGTATATCTGATGTATATCTAAAGCGGTATATCTGAAGTTATTGATATTTCTCCCAGCAATCTTGATTCCAGCTTGTGGAATTCCAGCTTGTTGAATCTGTATCCAGCCCGGCATTTCACATGATGTACCCTGCATATAGGTTAAATAAACAGGGTGACAATATACAGCCTTGAAGTTCTCCTTTCCCAGTTTGGAACCAGTCTGTTGTTCCATGTCCGGTTCTAGCTGTTGCCTCTTGTCTTGTATACAGGTTTCTTAGAAAGGAGGTAGTGTGACCTAGTAACCTCAGTCATTAAGAATATTCCACAGTTGTGTTGTGATCTAAAGAAATGTTACATTAAGAAATATAATATGTCTTAAATTGGTATAGCAACTATTAACTAGCAATTACTATAGTTAATACATGATAAATTCTCCTTTCCTTCAAATTTAAAGTAATGAAGTTTTAACTGGAAATATATATCCCTTTTAGTACCTAGCAGAGTGCTCACTAACAGCTTTCAATAAATGCTTATTGAAATGTAACTTTTAAAAATGCATAAATCTATAAAGTTTTGCCTTCACATAATCTCCAGAATCAATAAAAAAAATTTTGCTACCTAATAATCCTTCATTATAAGTACCATTTTAATTTAAATTAGTTATTTATTTGTAGGGAGTGTATATAATTCCAAACAATCAGTATTCCTCTTCCTCACCTTCTTGTTCTTATTCCAGTGTAAGTCAAATAGAGTCCTGAGACAGTAACATCAAATGGCATATTTTTTGGAGTTCAGCACAAAAAGACATTTTGTGATTTTTATAATTTTTCATAAATTCCATTACTAATTAAACTCAGAATCAGTGTGACCAATTTTACTTGAACTATCTCTTTGTGCCTGATCATAGCCAGCCCTTCTGATGTGTGGTATTACACAGTCTCAAATCTTAAATCTTTAACTATAGAAAAGCATATTAAAACTTGTATTTTTAGGATTATAATTATAATACTTTATATTCTGCTAGTACCTTTCATCTAAGGACTTCAAAAAGGCATAGAAGTGTTAATTAAACTTTTGTATGATTTTATTTCCTTTTAGATATATATGAAATGAGATCACAGTATCATTGGATATTACTAGATGTTAGAGTCACTCACATGATTTTAAAGAAAATGCTACTTTTTGGCTATTTTTTCCTTTTCTTAAGTTTGAGTATATAGAAAAGACCTATGATTAACCACTGCAGTACCTTTGAAAAAAAAAAAAACACCTCATCTTCTTAGATTAAAACTTGTCAAAAGGAAGAGCTATATCTTCAGAAAGTAGGAAAAAAAGTATTTCAATCATAAATGCTTTAGTCAGAGTTAATGCAATGTTTTTTTAGTCATTCCTGATATGAACCTCCTTTGTTATACCTCTGTCTTCACTCACACTATGGACCTTTTAAGGACAATTCAATATATCTTAAGTTTAATATATCACTCATATGTGCTTAATAATATTTATTACAAGAAACATTTTTTATTTTCTAGATCATTAGTAATTTAGTATTCAATATGGACAATAGACCGGAGAAGGCGATGGCACCCCACTCCAGTACTCTTGCCTGGAAAATCCCATGGATGGCGGAGCCTGGTAGGCTGCAGTCCCTGGGGTCGCTAAGAGGCGGATATGATTGAGCGACTTCACTTTCACTTTTCACTTTCATGCATTGGAGAAGGCAATGGCAACCCACTCCAGTGTTCTTGCCTGGAGAATCCCAGGGACGGGGGAGCCTGGTGGGCTGCCGTCTATGGGGTCACACAGAGTCGGAGACAACTGAAGCGACTTAGCAGCAGCAGCAGCAGCATGGACAATACACACGAGTTCCCATTCCAGACAATGCCTAACCTGAGCAGCTGGATCTCTTTCAATGGCCCTTCCCATAGAGGAGTGTTTACAAAGATAAAAGAGACACTATTTTTGCCCTGAAAAAGCTGACAGTTTTTTCAGTGAGAACTCCTGAGATGAATCAATTAACATACCACAGTTTCAGTAATTGCATTCGTCTTTGTGTTCCTCATCACAAGAGGAGTCAGCTTGGGCTGCCCATAGTTTGGTTGGCTTTCTGGAAATTCCATTTCATATATTGATCTTGGAAGATTTAAATAAAAGTGCCTTGTGGAGCTAATAATTTCATGGTACTCACCCTGTGATTTGCTTATCCTAGTTAGTGGTCTTTGTCAATATCTGGAGACAGTGTTCCTTGCCAGAAGACCTACAAACCTTGTAGGCTGATATAGTAAGCAAGTTCATGAAGAAATATTTCAATGTCCGTGCTGGACAATGGCCTTCACCAACACTTTTATTTGGTGAAAGCTCTACTTATACCATAATCGTTTTCTAATTCTTGAATTCCTGGTTGACAATATGCATTGCACCCCATTTGAGTAAGCGAGTAGGTGAGTTTTGACAAAGGTTGGCAGCTGTATAAATCTGTTGCATCCACAGATTCAACCAATCATGAGTCCCGTGATACCATAGTATTTATTATTGAGAAAATCCACATATAAGTGGATTCATGCCTTTCAAACTCCCAGTGTTCAAGGATCAACTGTATATCTTATCTCCTTAGGTCCAGCAGGTAGCAAGGAAACTGGAACTTACAAGATCACAAACAGATGATCTGAGTGACTAAACAAATGTAGCAAAGTGGAAAAGCAGCAGAATGAGTGATTAAAGAATGTAGACAAATAAACACTTTGAATCTTGATCTCTGTTACAGAGTTTTGAGTTAATTAAGTGAAAGTTTGCATTAAAGGGCTTATAAGCATATTTGGAACATGATAAATATTTAATGTATATTATTCATATGATGAAATTGGGAGCTCTGAGTTAGAACTAATTTTTCAGCTTTGCCTTTCCAACCAACACAGGTCATTATTTGAAATTCACAGCTCTCTCCGCTGTCTCACATATTTTCTCCTTAATGAGGTTGCTGCTGCTGCTGCTGCTGCTATGTACTTCCTTATAAGGTTAGGTACTTCCTTAGAAGAAGGTTAGGTACTTCCTTAGAAGAAAGTTAGGTACTTCCTTAGAAGGAGGAGACGGGAACAATAGAGGATGAGATGGTTAGGTGGCATCACTGACTAGATGGACAAGAGATTGAGCAAGCTCCAGGAGTTGGTGATGGACAGGGAAGCCTGGCATGCTGCAGTCCATAGGGTCACAAAGGGTTGGACACAACTGAGCAACTGGGATGACTGACTTACTTATAAAGAATTTCAGATATCATTTATAACGTTTCACTTAATTGGTAGAAAAATGTGTACTAAACAAAAAATAGGTAAAATTAGAGTAAAATAACTTGTGTAAGTTGCATACTTTGCAGTCTACTGAAGAACATGGAAAATAGCAAAGGTATCTTTTTTTTTTCAGAAATTTGGATTTGACAAGCACCTCACTATAGATTCTAGTTTGATCAGTTTATAAAACATTTAAGGTCAACTTTTAGAATATTTAACATGTTTTCCAAGACAGATTTAAATACCTGGCTTTGGGTTTTTCAGCAAAAATGCAAGTAAAACCCTGAGACACATTACTAATGGAACATTTAAATATATAGCTTAGATTTGAGTCCTAGGATATATTCAAAGTTCAGGGACTGAGTGTCTAAAATGTTTCTAAATTACTGGAATAGGTAGTTCAAATCCTCTGGCCTACACCTTCCCAGAGGAAGGTACAAATTTCTATTCAGACAAACTTATTTGCAGAAGTCAGTCTTCAAATAATAGTTGCTCCTATGTATTATTTAATAGCTGCTGGGCATTTAATGCTTATTTTCTCCATTTGTAACAAAAGCCCTACATTGAGGTTATTATTGCCCCCATTTGGCAGATGAGGAAAACAAGACTCTGAGAAGTCATATAGTTTGAGTCGGGTACCATTGCTTTTAACTGCTAAGTGAAGGTCAGAATTTATTTTTTTCTGACATCAAAACTTGTTCTACTTCCCCAGGGTCATTGACATCTCATTCTAGTAATAAACTATCAAAAGCAGTATAAGTTCTTTTCAGAATTAGCCATACCATTTTTAAAAAAGAACAGTTTTGAAGATCATGCTCATTTTTTGCACTCTTTAAAGTCATTCTTTAAACAAAATACTTTAAAATTTAAGAAAATTAACTTTTATCTTTTTTTTGTCATGCTGTGGAGAAGATGTGAGAATAGAGAAGTGGTATATAATTATTTTATCTCATTGTTTGAATTCATTTGTGGCCTTTATCCCAATTTATTGAGGCGTAACTAACAAAATCATAAGATAGTTTAAGTGTACAGTATGATGATTTGATATATGTAGATGTTGTGAAAGAATTCCCACCATCTAGTGAATTAACACATCCATCACTCACATATACTTATCTTTTTTTCCCCTCTGATGAAACAGTTAAGTTCTACTCTTTTGGAAAAATTCAATTGTATAATAAAGTATTGTGAACTGTTGTAGTCACTATATTTTACACATTTTTTAAAGTTAAATGGATGTGATAATTCTAGTGCTCTTAAAAAGTCAGGCATACCAGTTGCTTAATGGGCAGCTTTAATTGGAAAGTTACGGTGTCACTTCTTCACAGCTGCCCCATTCTGTGCAGCAGCATTAAGACAGCCCTCTTAATCCTCAATATGGTTAACAAGGGCCTGCATCTCAGCATGAAAAATAAAATTTTAGATAAACTGACAAAGTCACTTTTTGTTTTTTGCAGATTTCCTTTCTCAAAGTTCTCATTACAACCTTTCAGGTCTGTTTTTCTCAGAGATAGCATAGGCTGTGTACTTTGCTTCTCATATTCCCAGAAACACTGCACTTAACTGCAGGCATGGTGGGACTACATTTGAGAAATTTAGAGAAAGACCCTAAGGGTAATGATTCACTTGGTGGAAATGAATTGTGTATCTGGAATGATTCACGTTACTAGCTTGGAGTACAAACACAACTAACTCATTTTTATTTATTCAGTTTATTGCTGGAGCACCCACCTGCCCCCAGTGACAGGAAGTTCCCTTATTTCCCAGAGTCTCCCCCAACCATCCTACTTGGGCAGGAACACTACAGACTTAGTTCAAAGATCGATCCTGCTGTAAGGAGCCAAGAAGAGTGAGAAAACTGGAAAGCGTGACCACTCCACTAATGCTGTCGTTTGGTTCTCTGCCATGTGAGGTTACAGGTGGTTCTGCACATTCTGAGGGCAGGACATTTGTTCATGTTTGCTACAATACTCTTACTGATTCAGCTCATTTCTTCCCATCATCCCAGCAGCATCCCTCTGAGCTCTGAGGGCGCTTCTTTTTTAGATCACACTCACATCATGCTCAGCCTATTAATGAATAAAGAGTTAAAGGCTAGACCAGTGGCCAGCAAAATTCAGTTTATTGGGGAGTAACAGAGGAATTCTTTGCCATAAGAGACATCAGGGAAGCTTCCCTGGTAGCTCAGCTGGTAAAGAATCAACCTGCAATGCAGGAGACCTAGTTCAATTATTGGATTGGGAAGATCCCCTGGAGAGGAGATAAGCTACCCACTCCAGTATTCTTCAGCTTTCCCGGTGGTTCAGACAGTAAAGAATCATCCTGCAATATGGGAGACCTGAGTTCAATCCCTGTGTTGGGAAGATCCCCTGGAGGAGAGCATGGCAACCCACTCCAGTTTGACAGAGGAGCCTGGTGGGCCACAAGACATGACTGAGCCACTAAACACAGTACATGCTCAGCCTTTTCCCACTAATACTTAGCACAGTGCCAGGTGGGCTGTTCTGGAGAAGCACCCAGCGCCAAGCCTCCTGAGGTGCAGGAGCAAGTCTTCCCTACCCAGAGATCCTGGTTCATTTCTCCTACATGGGACCACCTCAGCACATCCCAACAAGGGATCTCCCCAACTCACATAAAGGAGAAAGGCCACTGTTGCTAGGCAACAAACACATTTGACATACCTACACCTACACACAACTTTCACTGGCAAGGACTACCTGTTTGCCTTAGATTATCATAATTTGGAGGGTATTTAGAATCCTCTACAATGAAGCAATATACATTACCAATTTTTCATAAAGAAAAGTCTCCTCCAAGGCTATGGCTATTGAGTGAACCCAAGTAATCACCATTTAGGGCTTGAATACTCATAGCAGGGAAGAGTTAAACAGCCATTTACATCTCCTCTAGAGTCTGATAATTTTACCCAGCATTAGAATTTTTTTTTTTTTTTTAGCACATGTAACTGCAAAGGATTAATATCCAAAATATATGAAGGATGACAATGGTCAAAAAAGAAATTGTGTAGAAGAAAAATGGGCATTTCACACAAAGGAAATCTAAATGGCTAATAAGTTTTATTAGTAATCTTGGAAACACACATGAAAACTCTGAGATTCATTTCACATCCACCAAAGGGGTTAAAAAATAGAAACTGGACAAGACCAAGTGCTGACAGGATGTGGGGGAATGGAGATGCTGGTGGGAGAGTAAGGTGTTTCAACTCCTTGTGAAGGAAGTGGCACTCACCCACCAGCCCACACACACCCCTCTTCAAATAGCCCCACTTGTCCGTGGGTCTGTGAGTTGTAGTGCATTCTTTCCACGGCCATCTGCAGGGGACAGGCTAGGCTTTTCCTGGACTTGCCAGTGCAAGCAGTCTGTTGCCCTGAAGAAGGCCCTGTGCCACCAACACCAGTGAATTTCAAAAACCTTCCCAGCCCCATGCACTGGTGGTGGGAGCACTGCGAAAAGTTAGTGCTTCCTCAACCATAATGAGTATGTAATGGTCGGCAGACTGATGTTTGTCCGATAAGCCTGCCCATTGGCAGTCATGGCCCTGGTCCTCCTGCCCAGCCTGAATGAGGCCAACCTGTGAAACAGCACTGGTGACTTTAGAGGTGCTGGGGCTTCCTGCTGGCTCTCACAGACCACTTGCTGTGGGGCCCCAGCTGCCACATTGTAAGGGCACCCGAGTTGTCCCATGGGGAGCAGAGGCCCTACCTTTGGCCATACCACATTAAATGTTCAGGCAAGCCTTGCCCAGATCTTACTACAGCCTTAGGAAGGACTAACGGAGAAGGCGATGGCACCCCACTCCAGTGCTCTTGCCTGGAAAATCCCATGGACGGAGGAGCCTGGTAGGTTGCAGTCCATAGGGTAGTGAAGAGTTGGACACGACTGAGCGACTTCACTTTCACTTTTCACTTTCATGCATTGGAGAAGGAAATGGCAACCCATTCCAGTGTTCTTGCCTGGAGAATCCCAGGGATGGTGGAGCCTGGCAGGCTGCCATCTATGGGGTCGCACAGAGTCGGACACGACTGAAGCGACTTAGCAAAAGCAGCAGCAGCAGGAAGGACTTAAGGTGGGCCCATCCAGCAAAGCTGTTCCCTGACCCTCAGAAACAGTGTGAGATCATAAATGTCTACTCTTTTTAGTTAGTATCTATGATTTCGAGTGATTTGTTATGTAGCTATTTGTTGTTCAGTCTCTCAGTCATGTCCATGGTACCATAGCACTATAATTCTACATTAAAAAAAATGTTGAATTACACCTACCAATTTGAAAAGATATTGGAAATAGAATTTAAGAAAGGAGCAACATAAAATGTATATCAGCTCCGTTCAGTCACTCAGTTGTATCCAACTCTTTGCGACCCCCTGGACGGAAGCACACCAGGCTTCCCTGTCCATCATCAACTCCCAGAGCTTGCTCAAACTCATGTCTGTCAAGTCGGTGATGCCATCCAACCCTGTCCCCTTCTCCTCCTGTCTTCAATCTTTCCCAGCATCAGGGTCTTTTCTAACAAGTCAGCTCTTTGCATCGGGTAGCTAAAGTATTGGAGCTTCAGCATCCCCAGTGAATATTCAGGATTGATTTCCTGAATATATATAGCTACAGATAATTGAAAAACTTTGTTAAATGCAGAGTCACTAACAATCCACCTCCAAAGGCCTAAAATGCTGCGCTTTAACAAGGCCCAGGTGATACCAGTGGGCAGACCTGTGGGTGGTCCAGGAGGAGGAGGAGGAGGAGTTGGCTCCACCCTCACTACCAGGACAGGCAGCAACACAAAACCCTTTGGCGTCTGCAGCCTCCGAGTTGCAGGAGGAGTCAGAGCAGCCAGGCTGTGAGGATGGGTGAGGGCAGCCCAGTAAAGGAGCGGTGACCACTCATGAGGACCAAACCTAACAGGGGAAAGGTGCACGGTGGACTTCCGGAGAAGCTGTCAGTCCCGAGCCGCCCGGTGAGTTCTGTTTCCATTTAATTCAGAGTTTGCTCAGGGGTCTCTGGAAGGGCCTGTGAATTTTGGTTCCATTTAATTCAGAGTTGCTCAATAGGCTCTGGAAGGTTCTGTGACTTCTGGTTCCACTTAATGCTCCATGTCAGCTTATATTCTGGACATATTTATTTTTCTCCCAGTCTGTTAAAAGCTAGGTTGATTACCTTAAATGCACAGTGTTTTCAGAAGAAAATACAATGAATAAACAAGCTAATGAAAACAATTATATGTATTTCATGTATATATTAAATTAGCAAATATTTTGAAACGGACCATCCAACCTGGGGAGGTTACGACTCCTCTCTGAGCTGGGTTAGGTATCCCTCTTGTGGTTCCTGTGTAAACTTGTACCACTGAGCAGCCTTTTTCTTTGAGGTCAATAGACCTCTTTGGTTCCCAGCAAACCAAATTATCCTGAACAAGTTAAACCAAGGGAGTTTACTGACCAAACATCAGGATTTTACAGTGCCAAGGAAAGGACAGGAGAGACAAGCTTGGGAATGGACTGGAACAAAGGCTGTTCCAGAAACCTGGAAGGCAAGGAAAGGAAAAGAAACAAAAAAGTCTTGTAGCTAGAGAATCAGGGCAATGCCTTACTGGAATGAATGTACTCAACCCTTTGTAGATGTTCTATAATTTGTTCAATACTCAAATTCCAGATAGGGAGTGTTCAATTAACTCGTCTTGATATACCTGCCCCCAAATTAAGTAGGGCATATATTATGCCATATATTCATAGGATGCCTGTGTATTTGCTTACCTCCTGCTGGGAGGGATTGGGGGCAGAAGGGGACGACAGAGGATGAGATGGCTGGATGGCATCACTGACTCGATGGACGTGAGTCTGAGTGAACTCCGGGAGTTGGTGATGGACAGGGAGGCCTGGCGTGCTGCGATTCATGGGGTCGCAAAGAGTGGGACACAACTGAGCGACTGAACTGAACACTGTTTATCTCATGAGAATGCAGTAAACCTCTTGAAAGGTATCAGTGACTTTTAGGAAGGAAGAAGGGAAATAAAAAGAAATATTAATTGGTTTGTATGTTCTTTGAGGACCAGTTTTTAAATTTCAAGTTCCTACCATAATGTTGTCACATAGTTGCTGGCAATTAGATGTTTTTGGACTCATACTTTTGTTATAAATTAAATTGCCACATTTTAGTAAATTGCCACATTTTGACCTTATTCTGCTACCCATTCCATGCTTCTGTCTCTTCTTCTCCCTGTGCTAATAAATGATGAAAAGGAAAAAACACATTATACAAATATGTACTTGGAGGGTTTAATAGATGCAAGTTTCAACAGATGCAGTGGGAAATAATGCAAGATGTCTTCTCAGCAGGAGTTAATAGCCTAGCCTGAAAGATAGGAAGGTGCCTGGGATCAATTGACATGATTTAGAATAGAGGCTCATGGCACACAGACTGACGCTATCAACTCTGATCATCAAAATCTAAGAAGAGCCTAACACTTCAACCACTGAATAATTTTACATTTTTTTGACAAATTTAATCAATAAAGTATTGCACAGAAATGTAAAATATAAATGTATAACCCACAATGCAACATGAAAACCATGTATAATTTATATACATGAAAAACAGAATATAAAAAGTACAGGCACTGTAATTTTAACTGTAAAATATGCCCACATAAAGATATGAGCAAGGAATTTGAGAACCTGGAGAAATAAAAAATAATGCTAAAATAAATTTTATTTTTTATTTCGTTTGATTCAGTAATTATACTAGTATAAAATAAATACAACTTTAAGTTGGGCTGCTTAATCAATTTGCAATTGTTTCAACAAAAATAAAGCATGCTAAAATTGCTCTGTTGCCTGTTGATATGACTGACTTCTGTTCCCTAACTTAGCCTATTTGTAGCTAAGGTTTTGTCGTGAAGGTCAGGAGAGATTTGTTTTTCTGTTATTGTTTGCTTCTGCCTCTTCAATGGCACCCCACTCCAGTACTCTTGCCTGGAAAATCCCATGGACCGAGGGCCTGGTAGGCTGCAGACCATGGGGTCGCTAAGAGTTGGACACGACTGAGCGACTTCACTTTCACTTTTCACTTTCCACTTTCATGCATTGGAGAAGGAAATGGCAACCCACTCCAGTGTTCTTGCCTGGAGAATCCCAGGGACGGGGGAGCCTGGTGCGCTGCGGTCTATGAGGTCGCACCAAGTCAGACATGACTGAAGCAACTTAGCAGCAGCAGCTTCAGTTCTCAATAGCTTTATATCCTACAGAGAGGTTTTCAGCCATGGGTTGGGGAGGGGTGTATTGAATGTGAAATAAATACTAGTTAGAATAAATGCTTCTTCGAGGCTTTTTCATGCTCTGGCTTTTTACTGCTTCCATCTTTTGTGAGAGTTGTAAATGCTTTAAAAGCTTTGTATTTAAACTGAATACTCTTTCCTTTCATCTCTATTTCCGCTGAATTTTCCAAACTATGAAGGTTCCAAAATTTTTTTTTTTAAGAGAAGTATCCTTTTGTCACATGACCACTTTTAATACCTTAGTTCAGACCTTTGATATCTCCTCAGAATCTTAAGTAGCCCTTTAACTGGATTTGCCCCGCGGACATCTTTTCCATTCGCCTACTTCTCAATAACGGCAGCTGCATCATCTTGGCAGGAACGTAATGACGGTGTGCACACATGTGTGTGCGTGCACAGGTGCGCATGGTCAAGTTGCTGCAGTGTTGAAATATTTAATAGTAAACACACTCTTGGCCAAATACTGGAATCTCCTTCCTCTCAAGTATTATCTTCCCTCTATTATCTACTCCTCTATTAGTAGTAGCCAAATTGTTTGACATACTGTTTCTTGATTGTGATTATAACCCCGACCTCCCTGTCTTCACTTACATTGTTTTATTTATGCTGTCTCATTGCTGCTATAATCTGTCAAATTTCTTCCTATCGTTCAAAGTCTATCTCAAATAATATCCTTCCAAGATACTTTTTCTTACAATCCCAGAGAGATTTGCTCTCAACCTTTTTGTTCAGCACACAACTCTGCTTGTTCCTCTTTTACAGTATTTAATTTGCTTGGTGTTGGAATCATTTATGTAAGTGAAATCAGATATCATCTCTCTGAAGACAAGGACGACCCATTTCTCCTCAAGGATCCACCATCTGCATCTATGTCAGTCTGCTGACCTGTGTGTTAACTAAGATCAACTCCAAAGTTTGATGTGAAGCTTGATTGGCTTAATTGTTTTCCCGTTTAGAGGTAGAGCAGGTAAAGAACACAAACATGCAGAAGGAAGACAAAAAACAGAGGAGGGAAAAGGGAATAGCAGTGTATCTATTAGTATTCCATAACTAAGTGAATAAGTATAAAGTAAGTATACTTATCAGGTAAGTATAAAGAAAAAGGGATACCTAATTTATTTAGTGCTCAGAGCCAAAGAGGTAAGGTTAGCATATTAACGACTACTTTAGTGAAATGGGTGTCTTATTTGTGAGGGTGTCATAGGACACCCTACCTGCCACTACTTTTCCCCTCAATCCTGAGGTCTCTAATGATTTGTCTTCCTTTTCCCACATGTCAGAGCTCTCCTTTCATGGCATCTTACATTGTAGTCAAAGAGTACAGTTGAATTTATGAAAATAGGTCTTCATCCTATTTTCATAAATACAACTTTAATTGTAATTTAATTACCTCTAAATAGTCTCTTTTTGCTTTAGGTTGAAATAAACTGGAGAACAAGACAATATAGATCATTGCACTCCCTTCTAGTACCTATCAAAATACTTTTCACAGCAAATGTTTAGTATTTATCAAATGAAATTACATATACTTAAAGCTAGAGGGAATGTATATCTCAAGTATAATAAATTGCATACAAACTTGAGAAAATAGATAGTGTAGATTGCCCAGAGTCACTTGATTAGTCAGTAGAGGATTGGTATTAAGACCCCATGTACTCCTTCCCAGTTTGTTATTGTTGCCATCAACTGGCCTCATATTTATTGCTTTGATTCAGAATCTTATTTCCTTTCTGTAATTTCTTAATTTGTTTTTTCTCTTTTATTCCAGTGTCTGAGGATTTCTCAATAGCTAACCAGTACAAAAGTGTCCCTTGTAATGAATGTAACAAATGCTGGTAACATCACAGATAAATTCTTCCAACATACAAGTTTCCAAATATCTTAGAACATAATTGCAATTTTTCTCCTTTGTACTATCTTAGAAAAATAAATGCTTAATTTCAGTGTCTATCCTCATCTCTCTCTTAATAGGCAGGGGATTTGGATTTTGTTCTGTCATAGTTAGCTCCATTTGCTATAGTTTTTGTTTGCCAATTGTGCATTTGCTTTTGATTTGCTATATTCTCTAAGGGTTTTTACAGGAACAAAGTCTTCAGAGACTCAATTTAATGAGCCTGTCTTGCAATACAGAACAACAGGAAGCATAGGTTCAAATTCAACCAAGACTTGTCAGTTAATCATTGCAGAGGCTAGATCCCTCTATTGGCTTTATTTACATTCACTTCTTTTTAATTCCAGAAAATAAATCACTGTAAGAAAAATAAGAGATGCCATGCCCTGTTTAAGCCATTTCAAGCAAATAAGCTGCTAGCCTCAGTTATAGGGATCCTTGGCACATATCCTTTTTAATACATATTTGATTCAACAAAAATAAATTTCCAGATGGGATACTTGCATTGAAACCAAAGATGTACATATAAAATAGTTTTTAAATTTCCAAATGGTAGATCAGAGGTCTAGTCTGATCTGAGAGCTACTTTTACCCAATTTGATGACACCAAAAATAGCAAAATTAATATAAATATTGCTCCTTGCACCCTCATGGGACCCATGCACTTATTGTTAACATATAGACATTTTGGTTGAAAGAAAGGAAGGCTGAGAAAAGAACAGGAAGGGAGCAAGCTAATCTTAAGCTTACCTACTTTGGGCAATGTATGTTATGAGAAGACATCATATATTGTATTCACTCTAATCTTTCAGCAACCCTTTAAAATAAACATTATTTTATCTACTTTACAGAAAAAGACTCAGAACAGCTGTCAGATAAAGATAATTTCCCAAGTTCAGACAGCCAATAAGTCGTACAGAAATCTGAATCTGGGATATGCAGACTCTTTTTCAGCTATACCGTGACTTTCAGAAATAGGCCAGGAATTAACTCACATTTGTTTTGTACCTTCTATGCATTCCCCAAATATGTGCTGCACCTAATATCTTTGATCCCTTGTCAACATTTTAAGAATAAGTATCACTATACTCATTTTTACAAAAAGGAAAGAAACCAGTAGAGATTGTCTGTATTTCCCCAATACCCCAATCCATAAACAAGGAATAGTTTGTGATAATGTTTTCTACACTCCAAAACATAAAAAGAACCTGAAGGAATGAGAAAATAAGGAGAAAAAACATTGACTTTTCCATGAATCATTTTCTTGTTTCTTTCTTAATCTAAAGCTTGCTAAGTTATTTTGATATTGGATATTTCTTGTGTTTTCAGTATTCAAATGTAGAAGATGGTAGCTGGATTTTTTTTTTTTAGTTTGTTTTAATGTCAAATTTTGTAGTTAGTAATCTCAATGTTTGTTATTGGTGCTTAATTTCACTATCCTAGGCAATACAATGCTAAAGGTGAAACCCCAATACTTGGTCACCTGATGCGAAGAACTGACTCATTTGAAAAGACCCTAATGCTGGGAAAGATTGAAGACAGGAGGAAAAGGGGATGGCAGAGGATGAGATGGTTGGATGGCCTCACTGACTCAATAGACATGAGTTTGAGTAAACTCTGGGAGTTGGTGATGGACAGGGAAGCCTTGCATGCTGCGGTCCATGGGGTCGCGAAGAGTTGGACACAACTGAGCGACTGAATTGAACTGAGACAATACAAACTTTTAGGAATCCATAAGTATTGCTAGATTAGTATGTTTAGTATGTTATTTAACTTACTCATTACAACTAGTACTAGACACAGTTGGGACACATCAGATCAAAACCTGTTTTCTCCCTGTGGGTTAGTCACTCTGTCCTGACCTACTCTTTGCGATGCCATGGACTGTAGCCTGCAAGGCTCCTCTATCCATGTAATTGTCCAGTCAAGAATACTGGAGTCGGTTTCCATGCCCTCCTCCAAGGGATCTTCCCAACCCAGGGATTGAACCCATGTCTCCTGCATTGCAGGCAGATTTTTCACTGCTGATTATTTGGAAACATACCAGTATAACACTCCTCCCATCATAAATTGTGTGCTATTTTTCATGCAAAGAGGTAAGAAATTAGAGGGATTGCCTTACCTACATAGATTTGGTGTTATCTTGCATGACTTTGCTGCTAGATTATCACATTTTGGCAGATGGTAGATTATTGTCGGAAAGCAGAGAAATAAACAGATTATTGGATAGTATTGATGGATTTGTATGTAAGTGAGATGATGCTTAATCATTTTAATAAAGATGAATTTGTGGTTCATCCCATTTCATAATCTACAGACCCAGCTGTGTTCCTCCCTCAGTCTTTTGTGTAATTAAATGGGCAAACCGCATATTGAAGCAGCTGAATTTGTGCATAATTTTCTGATGAAACAGCATATTTTATTACCTAATTTCTAAAGGCAGATACTTTTTCTAATCAGGCTGAATTTTTAACTAATCAAGATAAGTATTTTGAAGATCTGTGCCTGTTTTTTCACTGTATTCTCATTTAATTCTTAAGCTCACCATTTTCATTTCTTGTTTCCTTTAATTAGAAAGTAGTTTCTCCATAAATTTAATCAATTACCCACTGTATCTGGATACATATATATCTATTGCGTTCCTTGGTATTATACACACAAGAATGTTTAAGTGGGAGACAAATTTAGACTTAGTTACTTTGAAGTCATGTGATTATGTTCCATGGTGGAGAAGCAGAGGAAATAGCAGGATAGAAAGCATGCTTATAACCTTTTAACTCCAAAGAATTTATTAGCCTTGGGGATTTGTCCTTTAAACTGATCATTAAAAGACAGTCATTAGCCATGGGACCACATTAGAAAGAGCTGAGCAAAGTTTTGGAAAATGTGAACCTTCAGGGTATCATAGGAGAAGAACAAACTGAGTTTATTGCATTTAGTGCACCTTATGGGGACTGAGCAATGGTGTTCTTGGATAAAAAGTTCTAAATGTAGACAAACTGAATTATGAAGTCATGTTATCCTATAGTAAAATGGGAGGTCATAATTTTGGTCAAAAAGTTATTACTTTTTGTCTTGTTTTGATTTAATTTTGTGTATTACATAACCGGATAAAATCTCTGGTTTAGAAAAATGTCTTTACAGGCTGACTATGGCTAGATAGCATATTAAAAAGCAGAGATATTACTTTGTCAGCAAAGGTCTGTCTAGTCAAGGCTATGGTTTTTCCAGTGGTCACGTATGGATGTGAGAGTTGGACTGTGAAGAAAGCTGAGCACTGAAGAATTGATGCTTTTGAACTGTGGTGTTGGAGAAGAGTCTTGCAAGTCCCTTGGACTGTAAGGTGATCCAATCAGTCCATACTAAAGGAGACCAGTCCTAGGTGTTCATTGGAAGGACTGATGCTGAAGCTGAAACTCCAATACTTTGGCCACCTCATGTGAAGAGTTGACTCATTGGAAAAGACTCTGATGCTGGCAGGGGTTGGGGGCAGGAGGAGAATGGGATGACAGAAATTGACATGGCTGGATGGCATCACCAACTCAATGCATATGAGTTTGGGTGAACTCCAGGAGTTGGTAATGAACAGGGAGGCCTGGTGTGTTAAGATTCATGGGGTTGCAAAGAGTCAGGCATGACTGAGAGACTGAACTGACTGGACTGGATGGATAGATTAAAGAGAGGGTTTAATGTAACAGTTTGGGAGTGAAATGCTGGGAGCTAACCTAAGACTTTCAAAAGTGAGAGGAGAAGCAGAATCTAAAATAAACATTGGCTGACAGCACATTAATATCTAATCTTCCCCAATCTCAACCCACGGAGAAGGCAATGGCATCCCACTCCAGTACTCTTGCCTGGAAAATCCCATGGACGGAGGACCCTGGTGGGCTGCAGTCCATGAGGTCGCTAAGAGTCAGACATGACTGAGCGACCTCACTTTCACTTTTCACTTTCATGCATTGGAGAAGGAAATGGCAACCCACTCCAGTGTTCTTGCCTGGAGAATCCCAGGGATGGGGGAGCCTGGTGGTCTGTCGTCTATGGGGTTGCACAGAGTTGGACTGAAGTGACTTAGTAGCAGCAGCAGCAATCTCAACCCATCCTCAAATCATTAGAACTCTCTAGAAGATTCAAGCTGCATTTGTGAAGCTGCCCCCAAAACCTGTAGCATGACTGAAGGTCATCCAATTTGGAGGCAGCCAAAGAGAACTCCAGACTTCCCTGGTGGTGGCTCAGTGGTAAAGAACCACCCGCCAGTGCGGGAGACTAGGATTTGATCCCTGAATCAGGAAAACCCCCTGGAGGAGGGCCTGGCAACCCACTCCAGTATTCTTGCCTGGGAAATCCCATGGACAGAGGAGCCTGGTGGGCTACAGCCATGGAGTCACAAAGCCAGATACGACTCAGTGACTAAACAACGACAACAGCAAGAGAGAACTCCAGAGAACAGAGCACAATGCGTATAGGGAGGGCTTGCTAACACACCCGCAGGACCTGAGAGATGAGTGACATTATAATTAAAATGACTTTATACCAATGAACTTGGTCTCATCTATCCAGAGCCAGAGAATAGATGCAGTAGCTCAGGGTATTAAAATTAGTTTCATAAAATTGTTTACAGCTTTGCCCACTGAAGGACAGCCTTCTGTAATTGCCAAGAACGTTCATGTTCTACCTTTAAGAGAAAGCTTTCATTTTAGAGTAATGTGATAGCAAATCTGTAGGCACAAATTAAACTGAATAAATTATTTTTGGGGTTGTTTTTCTTTCTCCCTGTTTTTTGCTCAGAGGGTTTAATGGGAAAACTTATAAAATAGACTGTCTCCTGTCTTGTGATAAATGAACATTAAAATGATAAGAGTACATGATACATTCCTTTTCCTAATCTTTTGTAGTGTATAAAAGTTTGTGGGGGAGAAAATTGGAGGAAAACATAGGTTGGAGAATAAATGAAGCTTCATGTATACATATTTGGGCTTCCCTGGTAGCTCAGTGCTGAAGAATCCACTTGCCAATGTAGGAGACCCAGATCTGATCCCTGGGTTGGGAAGATCCCCTGGAGAGGGAATTGGCAACCCATTCCAGTTTTCTTGGCTGGGAAATCCCATGGACAGAGGAGTCTGGTGGGCTACAGACCATGGGTTTGCAAGAGAGTCAGACATGACTTAGTGACTAAACAACAACACATGAAAAGAAAGAGGTTTTACTTGGAAAAGGAATTTTGTATTTTTATTCATTTAGTTATAAAACAGAACTTAAAATGAGTTCAGTAACTGAACCCTGAAACTATAACTCCAATAATTTGAGTATTCAGTGAACTCAAACTCTGACAAATTTAGTCAAGTTTCGTTTTGTTAATGGGGAAAGGAGAGCTGCCTTGACAAGTCCATGCCATTTCCAGACTGAATCTGCTCATGATAGAGGAAGGGGGAAAAAAGTCTAAAAATGTGGAGTGTCAGAAATCCTTCAGTGAGCCTGAATAATTTCCAGTGACTGAGTTTTTGAGCAATAAATTATGTAATTACCTCTATAGATTCCTGTTTGGGGCTATACTTAATCCCAACATAGAAAAAGAACTGTGAAAATTCATGTGCATTTAGGCACATTTCTGAAGTGATATTTACAATGCAATGAAATGGAATAGCTATTAATAACAGTAAAAAAGCTGCTTCTTAGCCTGTAAATATATTTATGGATTTTCCTGCTTTAGCCATCTGTTTATTCCCCATTTCAACCAATCCCATCACTATTGCTTATGCTCTCTCCTCTCCCAACAAGTCTGCAGTTTTCGTTTTCTGTGTTGTCTTTGTCTTGTTTTGGTATTAGGGTTATGGTGGCCTCATAGAGTGAGTTTGGAAGTGTTCCTTCCTCTGTAATTTTTTGAAAGAATTTTAGAAGAATAGGCATTAGCTCTTCTCTAAATATTCGATAGAATTCTCCTGTGAAGCCATCTGTGAAGCCATAAAAAAAAAAAGATTTTTTTTTTTTTAATCACAGCTTCAATTTCAGTGCTTGTAATTGGGTTGTTCATAATTTCCATTTCTTCCTGGTTCAGTCTTGGAAGATTGAACTTTTCTAAGAATCTGTCCATTTCTTCCAGGTTATCGATTTTATTGCCATACAGGTGTTCATAATAGTCTTTTATAATCCTTTGTATTTCTGCATTGTCTATTGTAAACTTTACTTTTTCATTTCTAATTTTGTTGATTTGATTCTTCTCTCTTTTTTCTTGATGAGTCTGGCTAGAAGTTTGTCAATTTTGCTTATCTTCTCAAAGAATCAGCTTTTACTTTTATTAATCTTTACTAATGCTTTTTTCATTTCTTTTGCATTTATTTCTGCTTGGATCATTATGATTTCTTTCCTTCTACTAATTTTGGGTTTTTTTGGTCTTATTCCAGTGGTTTTAGGTGTAAAGTTAGGTTTTATGTTCAATGTCTTTCTTGCTTCTTTAGGTAGGATTGTATTGCTATAAATTTCCCTCTTAAAACTGTTTTTGCTGCATCCCTTAGGTTTTGAGTTGTGTTTTCATTATTATTTGTTTCTAGAAATTTTTATTTCCCTTTTGATTTCTTCAGTAACCTGTTGGTTATTTAGAAACATGTTGTTTAATCTGCATGTGTTTCTGTTTCTTACAGTGTTTTTTTCTTGTAATTGATATCTATTCTCATAGTCTTGTGGTTGGAAAAGATGTTTGATATGATTTCAATTTTCTTAAATTTACTGAGGTTTGATTTGTGACCCAATATGTGGTCTATCCTGGAGAATGTCCCATGTGCACTTGAGAAAAAGGTGTATTCTGCTGCATTTGGGTGGAATGTCTTGAAGATATCAATGAGATCCATCTCATCTAATGTATCATTTAAGACTTGTGTTTCCTTATTAATTTTCCATTTTGATCATCTGTCCATTGGTGTGAGTGGGGTATTAAAAGTCTCCTATTATTGTGTTGCTGTCAATTTCTCCTTTTATGTCTGTTAGTGTTTGTCTTATATATTGAGGTGCTCCTATGCTGGATGCAAAGATATTTACAATTGTTATGTCTTCCTCTTGGACTGATCCCTTGATCATTATGTACTGTCCTTCCTTATCTCTTGTAATCTTCTTTATTTTAAGGTCTATTTTTTTCTGATATGAGGATTGCTATTCCAGCTTTCTTTTGCTTCCCATTTGCATGGAATATATTTTTCCATCCTCTCACTTTCAGTCTATATGTGTCTTGAGGTCTGAAGTGGGTTTCTTGTAGACAGCATATATACGGGTCTTGTTTTTGTATTCATTCAGCCAGTCTGTGTCTTTTGGCTGGAGCATTTAATCCATTTACATTCAAAGTAATTATTGATATATAATTATTATTTTCTTAATTGTTTGGGGTTGATTTTATAGCTCTTTTTTCTTCTCTTATATTTCTTGACTGTATAAGTCCCTTTAACATTTGCTGTAAAGCTGGTTTGGAGGTCCTGAATTCTCTTAACTTTTGTTTGTCTGAAAAGCTTTTTATTTCTCCATCAAATTTGAATGAGATCCTTGCTGAGTACAGTAATCTTGATTGTAGATTTTTCCCTTTCAGTACTTTAGATATATCCTGCCATTCCCTTCTGGCAGACTTTCTCCTGAAATCAACTGTTAAGCATATGGGGTTTCCCTTGTATGTTACTTGTTGCTTCTCCCTTGCTACTTTTAATATTCTTTCTTTGTGTTTAGTCTTTGTTAGTTTGATTAGTATATGTCTTGGTGTGTTTCTCCTTGGGTTTCTCCTGTATGGGACTCTTCGCACCTCTTGGATTTGATTGACTATTTCCTTTTCCGTGTTGGGGACTTGCAGGGACTCTGGCAGCATCAAGTGTGCAGGGACACAGACTGGCTCTACCACAGGAGTTATGGCCCTATCAGTGTCTTTTTTGAGCCTCTTGTAGCTGGCAATCAGAAGGCTTCTTTGGTCAGTCTTTCTCCGTAGCTCTGCCCATTCAGGCACTTACAGGGCTCCCTTGCCTGGGGTTCTTCTCTCTCTCAGTGCTTCATACACATAGAGGGGCCCCCCTGGATGGGGTTCTACTCTGTAGTTCAGCACATCACTCACTTAAAGGAGCAGCACCCTGGATGGGGTCCTGCTCTGTAGTTCAGTGTGTCAGGCATTTGATGGGCCAGCCCCTCTGATATTCATCTGCCAATGCTGGTGTGTGGGGGAGGGAGGCTTCGGTGAAGGCTCCACCCCCTACCTGTGACTCAGCAGTATCTCCTTGCTTCCATGGCTGCCCAGCTTTCCTCCACAGGCATTTCCCACCACAGTCTCCTCCCTCACACCCCCTCAATCCATCTCTCCACAGTCAACAGCAGTCCTCGCCCTGGGACTGCTCCACAATCCCTAAACTCCAGCTCCCAGCTGCTTTGCCTTCCAGGAGACTGCATCCCTGTCCAGGGTATGTATGGCTGCAGCAAGGACTTTCTGATTCTCATTCCATTTAGGCTGCTGCAGATCAGCTGTTTCACTCTCATCCTTCAGTGTTTCTCCTCTGGCTCAGACAATTGCCCTGATGTGGGGATTAGACCCCTGCTTCAATTCCCCCGCCCACTGAGGGCAAGTCCAGTCCTCCTAACACTCCTATTTTTCCCCCTAGTTCCTTGTCCTACTGAGTTTTGCATGGTTCTATATATTCTTTTCCGCTGGTCAGGTACTCCTGTCTGTTCTCAGCTTGTGTTCTGCAAGCACTTCTGTGTCTGAAGGTTTATTCCCCATGTATCCATGGAGAAAGATGTACTCCATGTCTACCTGCTCCTCCACCATCTTGTTCTTGCCATATATGTAGTTTTCACCATACAAGTCCGATAAATCTGTTGTCCAACTGACAGTTAATTACTTCATTTGGGACTATATAAATGGTATTATATTTTTTAATGTTAGTGGCCACACATTTAGTGCTACTCTGAACTCTAAATACAATTTATATGAGATATATGTACATTTTATCCTCCAGACAAACTCACTTGATTCATTTTTAAATGTTTTAAGTTTGAGTTTTCTACATAGAAACTCATGCTGACTGCAATTAGGGACAGTACTGTTTCAAACTGTACCCATTTTATTTCATTGTCTTGACTTACTGTGCTGGCTAGAACTTGCAACATTCTGTTAACTACTACTACTACTACTACTAAGATGCTTCAGTTGTGTCCGACTCTGTGCGATCCCATAGACGGCAGCCCACCAGGCTCCGCCATACCTGGGATTCTTTAGGCAAAAACGCTGGAGTGGGTTGCCATTTCCTTCTCCAATGCATGAAAGTGAAAAGTGAGAGTGAAGTCGCTCAGTCTTGTCTGACTCTTCACGGCCCCATGGACTGCAGCCCACCAGGCTCCTCTGTCCATGGGAATTTGCTCTTGCATTTCCTAATCTTGGGCTTCCCTGGTGGCTCAGAGGGTAAAGTATCTGCCTGCAATGTAGGAGACCTGGGTTCAGTCTCTGGCTCAGGACGATCTCCTGGAGAAGGGAATGGCAACCCACCCTTATCAGCATCCCCCACCGGATTGGTACGTTCACCCTTGGCATTGTACATTCTATGGGTCTGGCCAGTGTATTAGGCTTGAGGGCCACTGCCAGTTCAGTATTTTTGCCTGAAAAATCCCATGGACAGAGGCGCCTGAAGGGCTACAGTCCATGGAGTCACAAAGAGTCCAACACGACCAAATGACTAACACACATACACCCCTAATCTTAGGGAGAAAGCGTTCACTTTTAAGTATAATGTTACCTGTAAGAGTTCTGTGTGTGTATATGTGTGTTCTTTATAAAGTTGAGAAGGTTTCCTTCTATTACTAATTTTACGATGGCTATTTTTTATTAAAAAATTTTAGAGCAGTTTAATGTTCACAGCCAAACTGAAAGTAAGATGTGGAGATTTCCCCATGCACCTCCTGGCCTCGCATGCATAGCCTGCACCCTTATCAGCATCCCCCACCAGAGTGGTATGTTCACTGTTGGCATTGTACATTCTATGGGGCTGGCCTATGTATTGGGTTTTGGGGCCACTGACAGTTCAGTTTTCTGCTATTTTGACCTAGAGTGCAGCTGAGGTTTCCATTCAAACCCTGTTGACACTATTTGCAGATAAAATTGTTTCCATAGAGGAAATGCTGTTCCTTGGGTAACTTCTCAAGCCAAGTTCTATTCATACTATGACAAGACTGTTTTTTTGTTTTTTGTTTTTTTAAACTGTAATATAGGAAAAGGGGCAATTCTCTTTGATTTCAGCATTTGCAGTCATCTGGTTTATTTTCTGTGGTTCTTCTTCTGCCAAGGTAGGGTGAATGCTGTTTTAATGTGAGCAAGGTGCAGAGAACTCCATCAAGGATTCACTTCCACTTTGTATTCCTGTAAAGTGAAAATCCATTTCTACAATAACTACAAGGCTGATAAGATAGTTAAAGCATGATACTTGCAAGTTATAATTATTTGAGGCTTATCTCTTCCTTTCTCCCTGAGAAACATTGAACATTTCAAGAATACTATTTCACTAAGTTTTCATTAAGTCTGAGAAGCTCACACACTCAGAAACAGACAAAGATATTTTTATCAGTAAGATCAAGGTATTAGACAAGGTTTTTATTGATATCCAGTCATCAGTCTTTTTCTTTAATTTTCAGATTTAATGAACAGTGTTTGATTGATCAAAGAATTTTATCATTGTAATTATCTATGCTTAAATTAATGAAGGAACCACACTGCAGCATACTCTAACGTGTCTTTTTCATAACTGGGATTTCAAGAGATGTGTTACCTGTGAATTCCTTATAGCATCCTGGGAAGTCAATACTATATTATTCCTTATAGAGGAGGAAATAATTACAAAGATGTTGTAGAAGTTGTCCATCATTACACTTGCAGTAAGAGGATGAACTGGGACTCTGACCTGGTAATACGTTGCTGGACTTTGTGTGTTTAATCAATATCTCCTACTATCTGCAAAAAAAAAGTTAGAGCCCTGTCTTTACACAGCGTACATTCTGGTGGAAGAGATAGCCATTAAACAACATAGCATGCAATTAAACATCTAATTAGAAACAGTGGTAACTACTACCAAGAAAAGCATTAAGATTTTAGCACTAAGAGCTCAGAACTTGTCTGAGTTGTCTCATTTCACTGAGGAAAAGGGATTTGAGTTAAAGCTTAACTAACATTCTATGTAGATTTTCAAAACCTCCAAAGTGAAATTTTATAATTTTTCAGATACTACTTTAAAATATTTGAAAGTGATATTCTGGAATTCAACTAAAAATAATTTTGGAAATGTGATGGGTAGAGAATGAAAGCATCATTTGAGACAAATTTCTTTGCTTCTTAGTCTGTGCAAGCTAAGACTTCTAAGGTTGATTGGGTTAGTTGCTTTTTAAACTTGATTTATTCCATTAAGCATAAAACAGTCTGTCTCTGTCTTTCTCTCTCTCACTCTCTACACCATACCTCTAGAGTATGTGTGCACATCAGAAGACCAATTTTCTATGGCTGGAATGGTTTCTATGTACCATAACAGAATCAAAACAAATGAAAATTATGTGGGCATGTGTTTTCCCCTTGATCTATCATAGATCAAACCTAACTGCTTAATTCCTTTGGCTACATCATCCTTCTCTATGCCATTTAGACACAGTAGTGTCTTGAGAAGAACAGGTAATGCAGTGCACATATCCCAAACAAGGTCCATTCTCCACCACACAGGAACAGTAAAGTGTGCTCCTGGTTATACAATGAGATCTCTAGATTCCATGTGTAGTGTCTCTACCAAGACAGAGAAGAAAGAGCTAGAACATGTGCTCGTTTTTTTTTCCTAATTCTAACTGGTCTTTAATACTATTATCATGTAAAATATAACTATTAGAAGAATGTTTCATCTGCATTATCCTAGTAACATGTTTAGCAGCTTGGTCCTGTTCAAGTTTAAAGAATAGAAGAAAACTGGAGTTCTACCTCTGTCCAGGCTCTACTCTTATCCCTCCTTAAGAGAGCACCACATCTAAGATGATAAACATCCATCCTATGAATTTCAGATCATCTCCCCTTAGGCTATTTCAATAATAATCCCAAGCACTACAAGGATGTTTGAGCAGTAACTCCCCAGAGCTGCTCAGTTCAGTTCAGTTCAGTCGCTCAGTTGTGTCTGACTCTTTGCAACCCCTTGACTCTGTAAACTAGTAACATCCATATTGCCCAGTTGTCAAGTGGTTCTATTCCTGGATAAGTCAAACAATGTAGACTCTTCATTCAGGAGCCATAGGGCATGTTATTTTGAGAGTGATAGAAGTGTAGGGGAGATGTTGGTAAATGAAGGGTTGATTAATACACCAGCACACTTGTAAGATATACTCTTAATTCCTGAAATTTATGTGGATAAGGATACTTGCTTTTATGAGTTTAAATAAAACTTACTTACTGGATTTGGGTCCATCCATTGAACTATGCACATGGTTATGTTAAATCCTGGGAGTGTTTGAAAAATTGAGTTTGAAAGAAATTTTTATTTTAAATTTTTGCTCCGGTAGTGCAGACTGTACTTTTATTCCTTCCCCTTACTTAAGTGAGAATAACTGTGCATGTCCAGGAAAGCAAATTAGGTAATCATGAATATGATGAACTCTAGACTCCTTGAAAAATGAATTTTCTAAAAATTTAACCTCCTGCTAGTAAATTGAGAGGCTCATTTGTGTTTTCAGATTAATTTGAATACACAGAGTAAGGGATTGAAGAATTGATTGCAGTTTAGGGAAATCAGAACTCTTGCTTCCTCTTGAGAGGCAGAACAGCTTTTTGATGGGCACTTAGCACATGCCTTCTGACCTCACAGTATTATTTTCTTCTTTCATTATCACTTCATCAGGAGGGTAAACATTCCAAGGGTTTTTGGTGTTTGAGTTCCTTAATAAATTTCATGCCTTTCAAGAATGCATCTGTTTAATTCTTTGAAATCTCATCTATTAGCTGAAAATCTTCAATCCCACTTGTATTTGTATTTACATAAATATATGATGCCTCCTTCCATGAGTGCATATTACTCTGTATAGTTCCATTGTGGGCATTTTCATAGCTTTGTGTTTCTATATTTGTTTGTGGTTTCTTGCATTTGGGTACATTCATGTTTGTTAGCATATACATTGAGCACATGCCTGTGCCTATATATGTTGATCCCTGTCATATGCAGTAACTCATATCCATGCATGTGTCAATGTCTAATGATATCCAGCAAAATGTAAGAGTATGTGTTGAATACGTTTTGGGTTGCTTGCTGTGATTTTATTTTATTTTTTAACTGTTCATAGGATTATATACACAAGAGCTCTAAAACCACAACATATTAAGATACTAAAAGCATTAGATACTATTCTTGTGTGAAGTCAGGGACCCAAGATAGTAATGCTGGCTCTTCACATTTACCAAAGCTACTGTTTGATGTAGACATCAATACCTGCCTCATCCACAGGCTTGGTTTATGTCCATCTTCATGTCTGCTCATTTAGCCACAGTTGAACCCAGACTAAGGAGTTACATTGGAGCCATTCATGGGATGCCCAAAGAGTGGATTAATTCCAATAGGGCTGCATATACATAGAACCCTAAAGGAATTTTATATATTATCCTGTTCTATCCAAGGTGTTTTTAAATTGGATGTAAATGAAGGAAACAAATGTGTCACATGATACACAATATGCCTATTCTAAAAAAAGAATGTGCATTATTAGATAAATCATAACTTAGCTAATATGGGGACAAATATCTCATTTGTCCCCAGTAACAATAGGCGGGATGTTCTTATGATTGGTACTAGCGTTGGCTATTTCTGAGCACGGACTATTTTTTTTAAAGTTTAAAAATTTCAATGTATTTTTGAAAAGTGTGTTTATGAGTAAAAACAGTGTTTATTTTTGTTTAAAACAAACAATACATAAAAACTTTGCCTGTTCTCTGTGTATTGTATTTGAAATTTCAGTCAGTGATGGTCAAATATATACCAATAACTTGAAGAATAAAATGCTAATTCTTCCCTGGTGTCACCCACCAAAAGTTTCTTTGCTTTTATCTAAAACCTAGTGTATATTGTTTAATTGTCACAGAGAATCTCCAGATTACAAGTAGGAAACCAAGTCATTTATTTCTCTCCCTCTTATTATCTGACACCTCCAGTTGTTCCCTAAGATGGCATAAATAGTGGAAGCGTACAGTGGAACCTCAGAAGGTTGATCTATTTTGTCTTTGTCCTGGGTTTGAGGTATGTGGTGGAGGCTTTTATTAGAGGGCTGCAGAGACCTTCCTAAACATGGTTTTCTATTTGCTGTCTTGTAATAAACTGCTCAGAATTTATCCAATCTCCTTATCTATAGCTGAGAGTATTGGTTGATCAGTCGAGTCTGACTCTTGGCGATCCCATGAACTGTAGCCTCTGTTCATGGAATTCTCCAGGCAAGAATACAGGAGTGGATTGCCATTCCCTTCTCCAGGGAGATATTCCCAACTCAGGGATCAAATCCAGGTCTCCTGCATTGCAGGCAGTTCTTTACCATCTAAACCACCAACAGTCTCAGTCATCTAATTGCTACTACCCTACATGGAAATATTCAAACATGTAGAGGGCATATGTATATATTAGAAGTGGTACTGCATAATTGTTAAAAACAAAGGCTTTGGATTTGAACTTCTTGGGGATTCCCAATTCAACTATTCAAAAACTGAGTAATCATAGGAATATTTTTAATCTATTATATGCCTTGTTTTTATCATTTTAAAATTGAAAGTAATAAGAATGCCTATATAATTATAGTAGGCATCCATTTTAATATCATATATTAAAAACAAAATACCTGGATTGTAATAAGCCTTCTTTAAATGTTAGTTATTAGCATATACACAATGTATTTAACAGTTTGCATGTGTTCATGCACATGTCCATATATTAAAAATGATCATATGTACATATGTGTAAAATCCTCTGAATATACACAACCTTTCATACACTGAACATGTTCAGCAAATACTGGTGTGAATGTAGAGGGCAGCCATTGTAATTTTCTCACATCTAAAAGAATATTGCTGCTTTTAATTACTTAATTAAATTAAAATTAATCAAAATTAATCAAATTAATTAAAAATACACAGAATTACTCGATAGTTCTGTATTATGCTTATAGTTGGTAAGATTCCTAAGTCATAAATATTGTGATTATCCTTGTTAAAACCCTAGAAGTGTGGTATCAAGTGACTATTTATTTGCTTTGTCACATAATATTTATTTACATAATTTTCTCTGTCCTTGTTGTAAACCACTAAGTCCTATATAGTCTATATAGGACTATAAGTCTTTGATGGCTTTGTCACATAATATTTATTTACATAATTTTCTCTGTCCTTGTTGTAAACCACTAAGTCCTATATAGTCTATATAGGACTATAAGTCTTTGATGGCTTCCACCTGCTCATTCAGGTAATGAGTCTCAATGAAATCACACAGAAGGGGATCATTTTTTTCAGTGGCCAGTTTGTGCAGTTCTAGTAGTGACTGATTCACACTTCTCTCCAAGCACAGCGCACATTCCATTGCAGTCAGCCCATTCTCCCAGTCATCACGGTCTGGTTTCTTGATATCCTGAAGGAAGATTCGGCCGCCTCGCTATGTAATGTATTATAGTCTATGTAATTTTGTTTATTTATATTGCAAAATGGAATTTTGTTTTTTTAAAATTATTTTTTAGATTTTTTCCTTATGTTAATAAGGAATATTGATAACCCTTAAATAAATATGTCATATATTTATTTCCCATAACTAAGAGAGATATTATTTTAATGAAAAATCTTAGTCTGTAATTGCAATGAGAAAGTTTTCCTTTTTTTTAAATTAAGTGCCTACGTAGTATGTTGAAATTGTAATTTCAATTTGATGTTTCTTATACAAAGGGTACAAACGTATGCATTTCAGATCATCTCTTTGCTTCCCTAGTTTTAAAATTCTTCCAAAGATCTCAAAGCAGTAATACCTGAGCTATTTAAAACATTGATACAGCATTAATCAAAACAACCACAATTCATATTTTATGGTAGAAAGAATTCAGCTCACACTTATGCATTTTGAATTGTGATTTTCTTATGCAGGAAACTGAAACATTACCTTTTCTTTTCAATATTTTAATACTACTTCAAGCTCTAAAGCCTCTGCATGAACCTTTAATCCTCTCCCTCCTTTTTCTTTTTTTCAAAAGAGCACATGTAAATAGATTATGTGAATGGAATTTTTCTTTTACTGAATTCTCCTTGGAATGGTTGGACTTAATAAAACTTAAAACCCTCTTAAAATAAAACAACAAAGTTCTGTAAAGCAATTATCCTTCAATAAAAAAATAAATTAATTTAAAAAACTTCCTACTTCTTGAACTACTCTAGTAGTTTCCTATATTATCTCTTCTGCTTCCATCCCACCCCTATAAATTATTCTCTGCACAGTTCCCATGACAATTCTTTAAAACCTAAACCAGGTCATGACATTCCTCTCCTTAAGTGTTCCAGTAGCTTCCATTCTCACTGGAATGGAAATTTGATTCAAAACATATTTTAACATAAAAGATTTTTACCCTGACCTAGGAGGCTCTCTGTTCTGTCAACATTTCTTGGCCTCATTTCATTCCATTCTACTCATGGCTTATCCTGCTCAAATCACACTGGCCTTCTTTCTGTTTCTTTGATTTGCTAGCAAACATCTGCCCCAGAACCCTTGCTTTTACTTTTCTACCTTCCTCAATTGTTTTTACTCTCAATGTTTTCTTTTAAATTTTTTTTTATTAAAGTATAATTGATTTCCAATGTTGTGTTAGTTTCTTCTATACAGCAAAGTGAATCATTTATACATATTCATATATTCACTTTTAGATTCTTTTCCCATATAGGTTATAATAGAGTATTGAGTAGAGTTCCCTGTGCTATATAGGAGGTCTTTATTTGTTATGTATTTTATATATAGTAGTATGTATTTGTGGAGAAGGCAATGGCAACCCACTCCAGTACTCTTGCCTGGAAAATCCCATGGACAGAGGAGCCTGGTAGGCTGCAGTCCATGGGCTTGCTAAGAGTTGGACATGACTGAGTGACTTCACTTTCACTTTTCAGTTTCATGCATTGGAGAAGGAAATGGCAACCCACTCCAGTGTTCTTGCCTGGAGAATCCCAGGGACGGGGGAGCCTGGTGGGCTGCCGTCTGTGGGGTCACACAGAGTCGGACACGACTGAAGTGACTTAACAGCAGCAGCAGTATATATTTGTCAATCCCGATCTCCCAATTTATCCCTCACCCCCTCCCTGTGTCCTCTCCACCCCCTTGAAACCTTAAGTTTGTTTTCTACATCTATGACTCTCAATGTTTATTCTTACTCCTCATGTTCATTCCAGTTTCTACTCAAATAACTCTTTATAAGAGATTTTTTTTTTACAGATCTTTTCTTATCCAAAAGAGTACCACTAACCCCAGCATTTGCTTTTAGCATATGTTACACTATTATCTTATTTTTTGTCTTTATTGTAATAACATACTGACTATATACATATATATAGGAGAAGGAAATGACAACACACTCCAGTATTCTTGTCTGGAAAATCCCATGGACAGAGGAGCCTGGTCAGCTACAGTCCATGGGATCGCAAACAGTCAGACATGACTGAGCAACTTCTCTTTTTTTCTTTCTACACACACACACACCCACACACACACCCACACCCACCCCTAAACAAATATATATATATATATATATATATATAAATACATATTATATATATTATGCATGTACATGAACACATGTGCAACTCTTACATAGTAATCACCTTGCCTGACTGATTAAATTTTCAGATTGACAAAAGCATATAAAAAAAAGTTGTGTCATTTGTGAGATAACTGTTCTTGGAAAGACCTGCTTGAAAGATTGGCCACTGGCCAGCATCTGGGCACTTGTTTTTCAAGAGGGTTCCCACAATTTCTTAATTAGGTTAGAGTGGCTCTATGCTGAAACAGTTTGTGCAAACAATAAGGTTTATGCTGAACACATGCTTTCCTTCTGGGAGTCTGGAATTTTGTTACATGGTAAGCAAAAGTTTTTCATGTGAGTACCCCTTAACGTACATCCTGGCACCGAGTCTCTAATGCATTTCCCTGGTAGATACCACTACATGTATTTTCTTAGTCCATCAATGAATGAATTAAGTACATTCTGTGTGATTCCATGCGAGAGAACTCTTAGGATTCTAGGATTCTTGTACACTTGTGCTTGGTTTCCTCAGGACTTCTCCCTGCATGTACTTTTCTTTTTCGGGTTTTATGTTCTTTCACAGTAATAAACCATAGTCATAAACACAACTATATGCTATGTCCCATGATCCCTCTAGTGAACCACCAAACCCGTGGGTAGTCTTGGGGATCTATGACACAGCAACTTAATGGCATTTCCTCTTCCATTCTGAATATAAAAGCTACCAGTGGCATTATCAAGGGGATAATACTGATAAACATTATAATAATAATAATCTAATATCTGTCTTACAGATAGCTAAAATGATAGCTCCTAGGAAATAGCGTCTTTTAAAATATTCAATTATTCTTTTCACTGTTTTAAGTTTGGAACTTTGAATTTTTTATGTACAGTATAAAGAGTTTTGATGTGATACAGGGTTTTGAGCATTACAGGAGTTTCTGAATGTTTTCTTGAAAGAGAATAGTGGGTACTATATGTAGGTTTGACTGTGAAAAAAAGTATCAGAAATGGAAGCATACTGCAAAAGCTAAAAGTTTACTTCCAACAAGTTTGGAGAGGAAACCTCACTGATTATAATGGTATTAATAAAATGACGAATGGCAGCTGATTGTTAAGCTGTTACACAACCTGCACTTGAGCCATTTCTTGAATATATTAGTGTAGGCCTCTGATCCTTCTGTATCTAAAAGGGAGATAAGAAAGTGCAACTAGGCAGGAACTTGCTAGAAAAGCTGCTACTTTGTACATCTTAAGCATTCTAAAGGTGACTATTATTCTAACATCAGAAAGTACTCTTCTGAAGAAACATGTCTGTGATCTCTGAGTTGAGATATGGGACTAACTCTTTAGTAAAGGGATAAATACTAAAGGAAAAAATGCAAATCATGGCATTTGACTTTCTTCTTCTTAAGTGTCCTATTCCTTAAGTCCAAGCTCATCATCTAGTTTCCTATCCCTCTCCTCTGCTCCAGGGGGGCTCCAGTCACACTAGCCTTGATGTTTCTTGATTACTTCACATCACTTCTGCTTGGGGCCCCAGGACTCGGAAATCCTCCTGCCAGATAGGGTCCTCCTCCATTCATTCATGTCTCTTCTCACCCTTCCAGTTAGACTTCACTCTCTCCTGTGCTTCTCAGTCTCCTTTCCCTGTATCATTTTGTTCACAAGGCCCCCATTCTCTACCCCCTTGGACTCATGAATAGATGGCTGCAGTGTTGGAAAGGGAAAATAATGGATTTTACAGAAAACGTGGAGAATTGTATTTCCAATGTATGAGTCTTTGTAAACTTATTCTCTAATTCAGACTTGTACTGGGGCTTTTTACTGCAATGTGCACTGGATCACAGAATCCTATAAAAGCTCTAAGTAATGTTTCTGAGTCAAATTGTCTCTTTTTAATTGTAAGTTCACCAGGAATTCAAAGGATTACAATAAATATGTATGAGACTAGGGAGTCCTAACAAGAAAAACATCAAAACCACCATTAAAAACAAACAAACAAACAAACAAAAAAACGAAACACGGTGACCAGAATTCTATAATCATTGACATCTGCAATTGGTTGCCTCTTTATTTTATGTCTTAAAAACTGTGTTATGACTTTTAATATATTACCTTACAGAATTCTTATAATAATTTTATTTCCCTTTAGGGAGCCTATGACTCAGTACCTCATCTAACCCAGTGTCATGGTTAGTGACACAAGTAAGATACAATCCCAGATCTCTAAGTCCAGTCTTAATGTTCTGCCTCTCTACTCATTACTATATGCCAGTCTAAATACCCTTTATGTGATTTACAAGTAGCATAACTACAGATGTGACATGGCTGGATGTTTTCTCACTGATAAAGACCTGTTTATTGTAGCAGAATGCTATTTCTAGAAACTATACCAACTCAGAAGAGATGATGCTCTTCTGCATAAAATTTATGCAAGTCACAGTGTGTGGCTAAAGTTAATGCAAGCTATATTTTGTTTGTAGGATATAATAACCTTAATTTCATTGAACTTGGTTTGATGGGGCAAATGATGCTCAATCCACGATTACCATTCCCTGTTGATCTGAGATCTGACAACGTCTTAATAATCTCCCTGTCTCTCTCTAAAGAGATTATAAGTCATGCAAATGCAAAGATCATTTAAACTGACATTGTATCACGATGAGCTTCATAGCAGGGGAGAACCCAAGATTTATTTTGTTGTTTGAGACTAGTTGTTTCACTTTTCAACACTAATCTAGCAGAAGAAGCATTTTCTATCTTTTTAATTTTATTTCTGTCTTGAGATGACTTCATGAGCAATATTGGAAATATAATTTGTCTTCCAAGATAACAGTATATTTCTTGAAAGTGACTCCAGTTTAGGGAGGACAATTGAGACACTATCTAATTGACATCCTGTCTTTGCATATGTTCAACACTGCCCTGTGAGAGTAGAGAGACTGCTAGTTCTAGTAACAAGGGGATTGGTATTATCTGATTTAGTTGTTAATGAAAAAACGTTAAACATAGCATATTTTTTACATATAACTTTCCTTGGGTGTTTTTAATATTATTATCCTTTGTTGTTACTCCTAAATGAATAGGAATGTTGCAAGCTTAATATGTCATCTTTCTCCATGAGTTTATATTTGGCACTTTGCCTAAGTATTCCTTGATCGTATACCTGTATTGGAAAGCAGATATTTAAAATAAATCATTGAGTAATAGTCTCGAGTGTTACAAAAGAGACAAATTTAATAATCATTCTCCACCTCTAGAGTGCCAAAGTTGCATTCAATTTTGAGTTGTTTTCTATTTCATAAACTGGTCAAGGATTTTTTTAATTCATCTTTGATAGTTTTTCTTTCCCCTGTATTTTTACACCATTAAGCTTCATCAAATTAATCTTAACAAAATTTCACAATTCTGTCCTCAAATGCATTCCTACATGTTACTACCATCTGTCATTGCTTTTTCTGAACTACTGCGCCAACTTAAAACTAGCCCCTCAGTATTGCAAAATCTTTGATCCCTGACCTACACACTCTGTATTCCACAATCCTGCTGGAGATGTATTTCTGAAATAAGCTCATCAAATCTCATGTTTGCATCGTAATATATAATACAACTAATTTTAGATGAGATTTTGTTTAGTTAAAGTATAAACAGAAGCAGTTCTGTGTTTAGAAAACTCCTTTTATCTCTCCTACTTAATTTTAACCTACTCTGCTATTTTTGCCTGGAAAATCCCATGGACAAAGGAGCCTGGCAGGTTACAATTCATGCAGTCACAAAGAGTCAAACACAACTGAGTAACTGAGCACACATGAGATATTTTTATTATCTTTCTAAATAGGATCAGTATTTGTTTTAATACAAAGGATATATTTTAAGTTATTCAGTATGGGATAATTCTGATACATCATAAAATGGAAGAATTCACAACAACTAAGCTGTATGGCTTCCTGGAGCACATTTTAAGCATCCCTGTAACTTCAGTCATTGTATTTACTGCAACAGTTAGCTATTGCAAAACAACCAAGCAGAAAAATCTCAGTGGCATATGACAAGTGTACATTCCCTGTGTGTTTGTGGATAAGTGGATGAGTTCTATGCTTCAAGTATCAGGTTCCATTGAGTTTACATCCTTACTTTGCTTAAGCACCAATCCACATCATATGGATTCATTTTGAGGCCCAAGCTCAAAGTTAGTTAGTTCAGTTGCTCAGTCGTGTCCGACTCTTTGCGACCCCATGAACTGCAGCAGGCCAGGCCTACCTGTCCAGCACCAACTCCCGGAGTTCACTCAAACCCATGTCCATTGAGTTGGTGATGCCCTTCAGCCATCTCATCCTCTTTCGTCCCCTTCCCCTCCCGCCCCCAATCCCTCCCAGCATCAGAGTCTTTTCCAATGAGTCAACTCTTCGCATGAGGTGGCCAAAGTCCTGGAGTTTCAGCTTTAGCATCAGTCCTTCCAATGAACACCCAGGACTCATCTGCTTTAGGACGGACTGTTTGGATCTCCTTGCAGTCCAAGGGACTCTCAAGAGTCTTCTCCAACACCACAGTTCAAAAGCACCTGTTCTTCAGCACTCAACTTTCTTTATAGTCCAACTCTCACATCCATACATAACTACTGGAAAAACCATAGCTTTAACTACACAAACCTTCATTGGCAAAGTAATGTCTCTGCTTTTGAATATGCTGTCTAGGTTGGTCATGTATTTTCTTTCAAGGAGAAAGCCTCTTTTACTTTCATGGCTGCAGTCACCATCTGCAGTGACTTTGGAGTCCAAAAAAATAGTCTTCCACTATTTCCATTGCTTCCCCATCTATTTGCCATGAAGTGATGGGGCCAGATGCCATGATCTGTTTTATGAATGTTGAGTTTTATGCCAAGTTTTTCACTTTCCTCTTTCACTTTCATCAAGAGGCTCTTTAGTTTTGCCTTCACTTTTTGCCATAAGGATGGTGTCATCTGCCTATCTGAGGTTTTGCTATTCCTCCAGGCAATCTTGATTCCAGTTTGTGCTTCATCCAGCCCAGCATTTTGCATGATGTACTCTGAATGTAAGTTAAATAAGCAGAGTGACAATATACAGCCTTGACATACTCCTTTCCTGATTTGGAACCAGTCTGTTGTTCCATGTCCAGTTCTAACTGTTGCTTCTTGACCCGCATACAGATTTCTCAGGAGGTAGGTCAGGTGGTCTGGTATTCCCATCTCTTGAAGAATTTTCCACAGTTTGTTGTGATCCACACAGTCAAAGGCTTCAGTGTAGTCAATAAAGCAGAAGTAGATGTAAGCAATTGTGAGGCCATATTACTTAGAATACTTATTAAATCTGTATAAAATTTGTTTGGCTATATCTTTATTATAACATATATCAGAAACACAGTAGTATATTATACATTAACACACACAGAACAGTAGACATACACTTACACAGACTTCAAATATAATTAGCATATTAATATGTAGTGTTTTAAAATGATTAATGCATAGAAAGTGTGTGTAAAGTACAAGGCGACAGTCATGACCCTGCAGTGATGTGGAAAAAGTTCAAAGATGAATTAAAGTACACTTTATAGTGTAAATGGGTATCTGTGCTGTTTCTCTTTGCTTTGTACTGTGATTCTTGGAGCTGATTAAACTAAAGCAAGAAGCCAAACTGGAAATGGAGTTGTCCTGTACCTCCTAGGTTAAAGTGCTGCATCGAGTGAAAAATGGAGAGCTGATATCAGTTTTGGACAGGTAAGGTAAATTAAACATGCACTTTTTATATCTGTCTACTTCATAATTCAGTTTTAAAATGTTTATACAAAAACTATTTTTAAAATTATATTTTTGTTTACCTTTTTAATATACTACTTTGTAGTGTACAGATGTTATATCACTTGATATTATACAGTTAGAATATTTGATAAAAGTAACTTAGTAGAGATAAAAATTTTTAAAGTTCTATTTTGGAAAGTCATATTTATTTGAGGATATTTCCCTCCAATACATTTTCCTCTTCAGTAAATGGTTTTTAAAATCCTGTGAAGTGATAGTATCCATTGAAGAAAACACAATTGAAAGGGGCACACAAGCAGGAAAATCTGTTGCACCTAGTAATACACAAGATGACAAGCTCAGTTGTTCTCATGTCCTAAAAGATTTTCCAAAAAAAATGTTTTCTCTAGGTGCAATACATCTAGAATGACTGCTTCTCTCTCTTGAGGTATATTTTTGGCTTCAAAAGTCTTAAGTCAGTTCACAGAAAGGTGAGAATTATTTCACATTAGAAAGTCATGAAGTGATTGAATTTTACAACCAAAAGTAACCTCCTTTATATCTATTAGCCAACTTCATTGTATAAGCAGTAATGGGACAACTGGTCTATTATTTCTTTTTTTTTTTTTTAATATAAATTTATTTATTTTAATTGGGGGCTGATTATTTTACAATATTGTATTGATTTTGCCATACATCAACATAAATCCACCACGGGTGTACCCGTGTTCCCCGTCCTGACCCCTCCCCCCAAAAAAAAACTTCCTCCCCGTACCATCCTTCTGGGTCATCCCAGTGCACCAGCCCCAAGCATCCTGTATCATGCATTGAACCTGGACTGGCGATTTGTTTCATATATGATATTATACATGTTTCAATGCCATTCTCCCAAATCATTCCATCTTCTCCCTCTCCCACAGAGTCCAAAAGACTGTTCTATACATCTGTGTCTCTTTTGCTGTCTCGCATACAGGGTTATCGTTACCCTCTTTCTAAATTCCATATATATGCATTAGTATACTGTATTGGTGTTTTTCTTTCTGGCTTACTTCACTCTGTATAATAGGCTCCAGTTTCATCCACCTCATTAGAACTGATTCAAATTTATTCTTTTTAATGGCTGAGTAATACTCCATTGTGTATATGTACCACAGTTTTCTTATCCATTCGTCTACTGATGGACATCTAGGTTGCTTCGATGTCCTGGCTATTATAAACAGTGCTGCAATAAACATTCGGGTACATATGTCTCTTTCAACTCTGGTTTCCTCGGTGTGCATGCCCAGTAGTGGGATTACTGGGTCATAAAGCAGTTCTATTTCCAGTTTTTTAAGGAATCTCCACACTGTTCTCCATAGTGGCTGTACTAGTTTGCATTCCCACCAACAGTGTAAGAGGGTTCCCTTTTCTCCACACCCTCTCAAGCATTTATTGCTTGTAGACTTTTGCATAGCAGACATTCTGACTGGCGTGAAATGGTACCTCATAGTGGTTTTGATTTGCATTTCTCTGATAATGAGTGATGTTGAGCATCTTTTCATGTGTTTGTTAGCCATCTCTATGTCTTCTTTGGAGAAATGTCTGTTTAGTTCTTTGGCCCGTTTTTTGATTGGGTCATTTATTTTTCTGGAATTGAGCTGCAGGAGTTGCTTGTATATTTTTGAGATTGTTTGTCAGTTGCTTCATTTGCTATTATTTTCTCCCATTCTGAAGGCTGTCTTTTCACCTTGCTTATAGTTTCCTTTGTTGTGCAGAAACTTTTAATTTTAATTAGGTCCCATTTGTTTATTTCAAATATGAGTGTGATAGCATGGGTGGAAGGTTGGAAAGAGAACTCTATGGAAGTTAAGATAAATTGTTTTTGTTTGCCCCCTCAATTAATTTATACACTGTTAAGTGATAACACTGTCAATGAAGCACTTCCAAAGTCCTAGGGAATTTTCTGGAGCTTTACAGATCCCACCATGATTGACAGTGTTTTGATATTAATAGGTGATAGATGTGATATTAGCCTCCATTCCTTGAATTTGTTTTTTGAATAACCTTCCTGGGCCCTTCCTGGGTTGTGATGTTAAGTTCCAAAAACCCTTCTAGCACCCACTGTACAAGCAAGAGTTCAAGTCTGCTGTCATACTTTAGAGCTAAAGTAGCTCTTTGTTTCACTTTTATCTGTAGAAAAATTGATAGTATGAATCTGAAGATCTTTTTAAAAAGAAACATAATTGCTTGATAAAGTAAAGTTTAGGCTGTAAAGACACATTTTGCGTGTTTTTGTTTTTGTTTTAAATAGACTCCCTCATCAAAACCAGTCTGTGGCTAATGCAAGCCTCTTGCATGTAACTTTCCCTTTGATCTCTTCCATTTCCAACAAGCTATCTATTTGTTTTCACTGAGTGCATCCCCCTGTGCTGTCTGCTGGAATCTACTCACATGGTCTGGTCAAAGCTATGATTATTATCTGAAGACATCTCTCAGGTTAGCCAAGGCAGGATTTCTGGGAACTCACTAAGACACTGGAATTCAGTTCTGGTCAGAGAGGTAATGAATGTAGTTGACTTCAGGCCATTCACAGCACAGTTGTTTGATTCTTTCATGTTGAACCCAATCCAAAGGCTATAAAAATGAGAGAACCTTGTGACCTTGCCAGAAGTAAGGTTACTTACAGTTTCTCTGATCTGGAAAAGATTATAGTTAATACCACGATTGGGGGAAGCCATTACTCCTCCTTATATAGTTTACCTTTTCTGACTAGCTGACTACTTGATCTCTGGGTCTATCTGTGTCTGCTTTTATACACACACACATACACACACACACACATTTTATATATATATATAAATTTCTATCTCTATCATGCCCCTTGTAAGTGAATTTGCCTTTTCTTTTTAATTTAAAGCTACTTTAGTGCCAAAGTTTTCATCCAAGAAGTAATGTAACTTTTACAGATGTAATCTGAATTGTCATTGGGTCACTGAGTCATTGTCAATTTAAAGAGTATGATTTCAATGTCTGATTAAAATGTCATGTAATTGAAAGTGATTATATAAATAAAAATTTCATCTACAGCAAAGATTAAAATCTACAGCAAAGATTAAAATCACTTCTTTCTGGTAAATTTCAATGTAGGTGTAGATTAAACAGAGGCTAAGGGCAAAAAAATTGTAAGAAAGGAAGAGAATGTTCAGGGGAATGTTACGGGTATATGTAGCAGTCACACTCCTGGCAGAAAACAGATGGCACACTCAAAGGTTTTAACTGAAGAGGACTTAATTAAGAGTTATTTACTGTAACTAAGGTATCTAACAGGCAATATGTAGTCCCTAGAGCCTGGGAACATCAATAAGTTGTTACCACGTGTATACAGAGAGAAACAAGAGGAAAGAAGAGGTAATGGGGGGTTAATGAATCCCGGAGAGAGCTTACAGGCATAAGAAAGGGTACCCCATAGGAGCTTGTCCCTTAGATATTAGTAAAATCATGCCTGTGTTCTTACTATAAATGTTCCTACCTTGGTGAGAAAACCTCCACATCCACTGACTGCGGAGTAATAGGTATAGGAAACACATTTTTTCCTAAAAGTGAGCTATCAAGTAAAATACTGAAATAGGCCACATTCCCCTCTACCTTTTGGTTTCTTGACCCTTTTATAGGGAAAAGAACACCAAACAGAGGCTGCTAGTTTAAGATTTAGATCACATCCTATGGGACACCACCTAAAATTCTAGGATTTTTCCGTCCCCTTACTAAAAGTAATGATATATGCTGTTTTGCCATTTGATAAAGTCAGCTTCTCTAAGTGATGTGGCATGTGGCAAGATCAGTTTTTTCTGTGTCTTAACCTAGTATCGTATTTCATGGTACAATGAATTCCTAAATCAAACCAATATTTTATGGAACATACATGTGTATGATGTATCATGTGACTGCAGCCATGAAATTAAAAGATGCTTGCTCCTTGGAAGAAAAACTATGACCAACCTAGACAGCATATTAAAAAGCAGAGACATTACCAATAAATGTCTGTTTAGTCAAAGCTATGGTTTTTTCAGTGGTCATGTATGAATGTGAGAGTTGGACTATAAAGAAAGCTGAGCACTGAAGAATTGATGCTTTTGAACTGTGGTTTTGGAGAAGACTCTTGAGAGTCTCTTGGACTTCAAGGAGATCCAACCAGTCAATCCTAAAGGAAAATAGTCCTGAATATTCATTGGAAGGATCAATGCTGAAGCTGAAACTCCAACATTTGGCCACCTGATGTGAGGAACTGACTCATTTGAAAAGACCCTGATTCTGGGAAAGATTGAAAGCAGGAGAAAGGGATGACAGAGGATGAGATGGTTGGATGGCATCACTGACATGATGGACATGAGTTTGAGTAAACTCTGGGAGTTGGTGATAGACAGGGAGGCCTGGTGTGCTGCAGTCCATGGGGTCACAAAGAGTCACACATGCCTGAGAGACTGAACTAATGTGTATGAATATGCATTTTATAAGTACAAAAATTGTATTGCTGGTGAATGCTTTTGTGTAGGCAAGAACAAAATTTTATCTAGAATAAACGTCTATTTTTTTGAGGCAACTTTGCTGTCATTTTCCTTCTCATATGTAATGTAATCAACCTACATCTTGGTCATGGGTTGGTCTCCTGGAGTAATAGAACCATAGCAGTAGCTCAGCACTGCTTAGCACTGACATTAGCATTTGGGGCATTCAGAAGTGGTAACATCAGGGCAGTCCTGGTGAAATTACAAAGTTGTTGTTTTGTGCATTAATATACACCATTCTTGCCACCACTTTGTACCTGGAATCATTGAGTAAACCCAGGATTCTGGGAAAGAGACAAAACAACTTCAAAAGAATGGGTTATCTTTTTCTTTGATTACGAAGAAATTGAAGGATGACAGTAAGTATTTGTGTTAGATACAGGTATCTTCATGTTTCTGATTGTGACAAGAGATTTAACCTTACATTCTATTCCAAGACTTTTAAACTCTTTCCAATCTCTGTAACCATCTAGGCAACCTATGACACACTGTGTCTTAATAAGTATTAATCTATACTTTTGCCCATCTCTAACACTGGAGGAGACAACAGATGTACTGCCTGTAGTTTCGCTAACTGGGAGAATTTTTCTTTACCAATGTCTTTCAGAAAATCCCTAAGAGAGGCTAAAATGCAGGGCCATCTTTTCCCAGTTGGATGTTAACACATGACATATACCCATCTGCAAATCAGGCCAGAGTTTTTCTTCTTTATCAATGGATCATAGGGTATTTCCTATGAAGCCACTGGATTATACTGAGGGAGAGATAACCAATTAGCAGGAATTGTGCAGGAGAGTCTCAGTCAGCTTTTCATTCAATTTCCTTACATCTTCAACACAATTTTTGTTGTTGCTCAGTCGCTAAGTGGTGTCCGACTCTTGTGACCCCATGGACTGCAGCATGCCAGGCTTCCCTGTCCTTCACTATCTCCCAGGGTTTGCTCAAACTCATGTTCATTGAGTTGATGATGCCATCCAACCATCTCATTCTCTGTTTCCCTCTTCTCCTCCTTCCCTCAATCTTTCCCAGCATCAGGGTCTTTTCCAATGAGCGGGCTCTTCACATCAGGTCTCCAAAGTACTGGAGTTTCAGCTTCAGCATCAGTCCTTCCAATGAATATTCAGGGTTGATTTAGGATTGACTCGATTGATCTTCTGTCCAAGGAACTCTCAAGAGTCTTCTCCAACACCACAGTTTGAAAGCATCAATTCTTCGGTGCTCAGCCTTCTTTAAGGTCCAACTCTCACATCCGTACGTGACTACTGACTGGAAAAATCCTAGCTTTGACTATACAGACCTTTGTTGGCAAAATGATGTCTCCATTTTTTAATACACTGTTTAGGTTGGTCATAGCTTATCTTCCAAGGAGCAAAGGTCTTTTAATTTCATGGCTGCAGTCACCATCTGCAGTGATTTTGGAGCCCAAGAAAATAAAGTCTCTCAACTGTTTCCATTTCTTCCCCATCTGTTTGCCATGAAGTTATGGGACCAGATGCCATGATCTTAGTTTTTTGAATGTTGAGTTTTAAGCTGGGTTTTTTCACTCTCTTTTTCACCTTCATCAAGAGTTCCTCTTTACTTTCTACTTTAGAGTGCCATTAATGCTTGTTTTATTTTTATATTTTTTCTGTCATAACAAACTGCAACTGTACACATCCCATTTTTCATCTGCTAAATCAGGCAACTCAGTTTGTGAAATCCATCTCAGTTTCCACAGTCACTTAGTGTCCCACAAGTCACTGATAGGTCTTTACAAGGACTGAGAAGCAATCTGACACAAAAAGACAGCGTTGCCTTACTTCAAAATCCTAGGCAAGTCCACTCTGATTCTCTTACTCAGATGTTCCAAAGGCTTCATATACCTTTCCTAACTGCCAGGGATGCCTCAGCTATCACTGTATCCTAACGTCTAGGTGGCTTGCCAGCTAGCATTATATAACTTTCTCTTGTTTTGAGCCCCATGCAAGACTGTCAGCCTTATGATTTCTCTGGTAAATGAATTGGGACATAGTTTCAGAACATGATATCTGGATCAGAGTGTAAGTGAGCAGAGCTAGCTGTGGAAAATAAAAATACAGATCCCCAGTATCTCTCTCCTCTCTTCCTATGATCAATGAACTGTTACTACAAATAACTTGGTTTAACTAAAATCAGTGTGAGCGTACAAGCTAGAGGTGAAATTCTTTCAAAGTGGGGAGAATACTACATTAGCTTCCCTGGTAGCTCAGATGGTAAAGAATCCACCTGCAATGCAGGAGGTCTGGGTTCAATTCCCTCAGCTGGGAAGATTCCCTGGAGAAGGGAATGGTAACCCACTCCAGTATTTTTGCCTGGAGAATTGCATGGACAGAGGAGCCTTGTGAGCTATAGTCTATGTCGCAAAGAGCCAGACTCAACTGAGTGACTCACACACACACGGTGTTCAAGTTGCTTTTTCATCTTCATATGTGCAACATACAGCAAGTGAATAGAACATACCTTTACAGTGTTGCTGAAAAAATAATTGAAAAATATTAGTGGAATATTGACTCTGTGTTTATATTTCAGCATGATCTAGTTAGGGGCTGAGATCCAAACCTAGCTTTTCAGCACAGGTAAAAGTTGGAAAACAAGAGTTCTCAATATAAGAATTGGGGTCGGAGAAAAAGAATAATGATTGTAAATAAAGTTATTGAAGAATTAAAGAATTAGAATATTCTTATTTCCTGTTTTGTGATAAAAATTACTTGCTGGTATTCTACTCTTTTTTTCTAATCAATACAGAGAAATCTTTTCACTATGAAGTACAAACTAATTTTGGAGTTAAAGTACATTAACCTGGCTTATACCATTACAACTATACCAGTTGTTTACTAACAAAATCCATTTTCATTTGTTGTACCCATTTAATTTGGTACCAGTTCTTTTCTTTTTTTTTTTTTCTTGTCAATTATTTATTTATTTTTTTTCTTTTTTTTTTAATTTTATTTTATTTTTAAACTTTACATAATTGTATTAGTTTTGCCAAACATCAAAATGAATCCACCACAGGTATACATGTGTTCCCCAGTACCAGTTCTTTTCTGCTTGTTAAATATTTGAATACCATCCCTGTGCATAAGTATTGGAGAAGGCAATGGCACCCCACTCCAGTACTCTTGCCTGGAAAATTCCATGGACAGAGGAGCCTGGTAGGCGCAGTCCATGGGGTCGCTAGGAGTCGGACACGACTGAGAGACTTCACTTTCGCTTTTCACTTTCATGCATTGGAGAAGGAAATGGCAACCCACTCCAGTGTTCTTGCCTGGAGAATCCCAGGGACAGGGGAGCCTGGTGGGCTGCTGTCTCTGGGGTCACACAGAGTCGGACATGACTGAAGTGACGCAGCAGCAGCAGCAGCAGTGCATAAGTATAATAATACCTGACATTCTCAATTCTCTTTTATGGATAACCTTGCAGAAGTTTCCCTATGCAGTTGTATAATAAATTCTTACACTATCTCCACCTCTTTATACAATTATTAAGAGAAGGATGGGTTAGTTAACAATCTCCTCTCTCTTTCTCACATGATACCAAAGCCTGTTGTCACATAGGTTAGGTTTTTGTTAAAGCAACATTCCCTTTTTGTTACTGATAGCTGTATCAGGTATGATTCTGTACAGCAGTCCACACAAACTCCTTGACTTTAAAGCAACAATTTATCCTAGTTATCACAGTTGTATGCCTGCTAAGATGTTCACTAACACAGGTGGGGCTTGCCCGAATGACTCTGTCTCTGGCTGCATTTTTAGCTGTAAGTTTCATTCAGATATGCTCAGGATGAATTTATTCTGGATCCAGATTGAAGGGGGCGTTGCTAACCAGAGGAAAATTTACTTTTTCATGGATACAGGAGAGTTGCAGAAGATAAGTTCCACCCCAAAAGCATACATTAAGCCTCTGCTGGTCTCACATCTGCTAACATCTCATTGCCAACACAAGATATATGACCAACCCAACTGGTAAAATAATTTTTTCACAGAGTAGGGGAGGGAGAGTGAATATGTTGAAGAATAATCTACCAAAACCCCCAAGTCTAGATAGATGGATTTTTCTGTCTATAAAAGCAGTTAGAAATTTCATTACTTTCTATAACATACTGGGAAATATAGCTTTCACCCTCTCCACAGTAACTTCATACTAGAGTTCATCAGTAGATTTCATTGTTTTCTAAGCTGCCAACATTAGTTCTGTCTTACACAGATGTTAGCTTTGTTCCCCACTAGATCAGAATTCACTTCAGAGATTTAGGATTTCTTTGCTTCAATTTTATTTGCTAAGGCTTTCAGAAGAAAATATCTACTGCTGTGCCTTTCATCTATATTTCCTGGATTTTGTTAAACTTCAGCTTTCTCTCTTATTGTTTTTCTAAACAGAAACTTAAGCATTTCTTTTATAATCTGAGTATATGGTGAAGTGCATTATATTTCCTGTTTATAAATATCATTTATTAGCTAACTTTGAGGCTAATTTCCCAGCATCTAACCATAGAAATGGCTGCCCTAGTGGCTCAGACGGTAAAGAATCAGCCTGTAATATGGAAGACCTGGGCTCAGTCCCTGGGTTGAAAAGATCCCCTGGAGAGGGGCACGGCAACCCACTCCAGTATTCTTGCCTGGAGAATCCCATGGACAGAGGAGCCTGGCTGGCTACAGTCCATTGGGCAGAAAGAGTCGGACATGACTGAGCGACTAGGCACAGCACAGCCACCTCTGTCTAAGTTAGCTCCATGGTGACAAAGACTGTGACTCATCATTTGCCACTATATGCCGTGTCTGGCAGTGTCTGCCATGTAGTAGACCATCACTGGGCTTCCCAGGTGGTGCTAGTGGTGAAGAATTTGCCTGTGAATGCAGAAAACTTTCCTGCTAATACCAGAAACAGGTTCCATAATTCATAATGCAAGAGACTCAGCTTCCATCCCTGGGTTGGGAAGATCCCCTGGAATAGGAAATGGCAAACTGCTCCAGTATTCTTGCCTGGAGAATTCCATGGCCAGAGAAGACTGGCGGGCTAACAGTCCAAGTGGTTGTGAAGAGTCAGACACAGTTCAGCACGCACAGCAAATAATCATTAAATACATATTTAGTAAATGAGTTACCTCATACTTAAAATATTCCAACCAGCAATGGAAATTATATTTACTATGTACTTCTTGTGTGCCAGGTATTTTTCATTCTATTTACTTTATGTTTTTATTATTTTACTTTGTATAATTTATAGTGCTGATGCATGTATATATTTATATTACATATTTTTAAATAAATTAAAAATTGGATAAACTAATTAAAAAACTGATAAAAATGACTTTGTCAAAGTCACAGCCCTTGCAAGTAGCGGAACTATGTAGGCATGATTATTTCAAGTTTTATAACACTTATAACCTAAGGGAGAAATATCAGTAACCTCAGATATGCAGATGACACCACCCTTATGGCAGAAAGTGAAGAGGAACTCAAAAGCCTCTTGATGAAAGTGCAAGAGGAGAGTGAAAAAGTTGGCTTAATACTCAACATTCAGAAAATGAAGATCATGGCATCTGGTCCATCACTTCATGGGAAATAGATGGGGAAACAGTGGAAACAGTGTCAGACTTTATTTTTTGGGCTCCAAAATCACTGCAGATGGTGATTGCAGCCATGAAATTAAGAGACACTTACTCCTTGGGAGGAAAGTTATGACCAACCTAGATAGCATATTCAAAAGCAGAGACATTACTTTGCCAACAAAGGTTCGTCTAGTCAAGGCTATGGTTTTTCCTGTGGTCATGTATGGATGTGAGAGTTGGACTGTGAAGAAGGCTGAGTGCCAAAGAATTGATGCTTTTGAACTGTGGTGTTGGAGGAGATGCTTAAGAGTCCCTTGGACTGCAAGGAGATCCAACCAGTCCATTCTAAAGGAGATCAGTCCTGGGCGCTCTTTGGAAGGAATGGTGCTAAAGCTGAAACTCCAGGACTTTGGCCACCTCATGCGAAGAGTTGACTCATTGGAAAAGAGTCTGATGCTGGGAGGGATTGAGGGCAGGAGGAGAAGGGGATGACAGAGGATGAGATGGCTGGATGGCATCACCAACTCGATGGACGTGAGTTTGAATGAACTCCGGGAGTTGGTGATGGACAGGGAGGCCTGGTGTGCTGCAATTTATGGGGTCGCAAAGAGTTGGACATGACTGAGCAAATGAACTGAAGGCTTCTTATCTGCTTAGGTTGACTTTTCTTCCAGCATACTCTGTATGTATTATAACTTCAGTTTGAGAAGGAAAATTTGTTTAAAATATTCTTTCATTGCACTAGAAAAATGAATTGAAGTTTCAAAAAGGGACCTTGGAGCTAATGGCCTATATTATTTAGTGAATTGAGATCATGTCAGAATGATGGCCTCTTATACTGTAATTCTACACAGAGTAGCCTGAAATTATCAGTGTGAAGTATTAAAAAATGGGAAATGTTCTATTAGGGCATGTATGACTATAAACTTCAATATAGATTTGTACTGATGCAAAGGCATGTAATGATTTAATACTGCACTGTATGTTAAAAACTATAGGCAGGCTAATTTAGTATAGAATAGCAATCACTGTTTAGGATTAATATTTTGTAACCACTTGTATTTAAAATCCAGCTTGAACTGGAATTTGGAGAAAAAAAGATATTCTGTGAAAACTCCTGAATTGTAGCCAGTGATTGGCACAATTAATGAGCAGGCTTCCTGTCTGAATAACTCTTCACGCTGAATGGACCAACCCAACTCGAATCTTAGCAAACACAGCACTCCAAAGAAGAGTGATAATGATGATTTGCTCTTTAAAATGTTCGGATTATTTATATGCTTGTTTTGGTTTGCAGTAGTGCAGTAGTAGAGCTGTCTTGTGTAACATAAACTCCTCAATTCACTAACAGAAACTCCCAAGGAGATTACTTTGAGTTCATAAAGAGGGAACAGATACAATGTGAAAGAAAGCATGTTCGAGGTATTGAGGATTACCTGTATTTGACTGTCCATAGAGCTGAAGATTAGAAGAATCTGGTTGGAGTTTTAGGACTGAATTAAGTTTCAGCCAGGCAACAGCATATCTCAGAAGCCCTGTGAGTGAGTCCATCAAAAGGGCATAACTTTGCCCAGACAACTTGAGTGGACCAAAATTTTATTTCATACCCTATATATGAGCAAAATGAGAAGAAGATATTACCCCCAGGAGTGAATGTCCTTAACTGTTTAAGACCTAAAGTAATGCTTTAATAATTAAAGCAATAGCAGTATATAGTATTACTCAATTTTTATGCCCATGAACTGTGCCAAGAGATTTACAGATCTCATTTAATTCCTAAAATAACCCTAATTTTTTTTACCAATTATATTTTATATGTAAGGCTATGTTAAGTGAGACTGAATACTTTCACAAGGTTATAGGTACCAAATAGGTTTTTCCTTTCCATTAGAATAGCAATTTTCTGTTTCATTCTATAGAAATTATCAAATGAGATAATCCTACAGAATTGAGTTTTAATTATCTCAAAACTATCCATTTGAATGTTCAGAAACTATGACTCAGACAGAGATCCTAATGTGGTAATGTTAAATTTTTAAGCTGTTTGTGAAAAAGTAATTGTTAAAGTTGTTAAATACAGACATTATTAAAAATTAAATTATATTAACTTAGACTTAAATATGTTATATTAACAACAAAGGTAATACATAACTGAAATTCATAATTTCCCAATTATATTCTTCTAGGTTTAGTATAACCTACACTCTTGAGATGGGGTTCTCAAGGCAAGAATACTGAAGTGGTTTGCCATTCCCTTCTCCAATGGACCACATTCTGTCAGATCTCTCCACCATGACCTGCCCATCTTGGGTTGCCCCACGGGCATGGATTAGTTTCATTGAGTTAGACAAGTCTGTGGTCCTAGTGTAATCACTAGATTGACTAGTTTTCTGTGAGTATGGTTTCAGTGTGTTTGCCCTCTGATGCCCTCTTGCAACACCTACCGTCTTACTTGGGTGACTTATTGGAAAAGACTCTGATGCTGGGGGGGATTGGGGGCAAGAGGAGAAGGGGACAACAGAGGATGAGATGGGTGGATGGCATCACTGACTCAATGGACATGAGTCTTAGTGAACTCCGGGAGTTGGTGATGGACAGGGAGGCCTGGCATGCTGCGATTCATGGGGTCACAAGGAGTTGGACATGACTGAGTGACTGATCTGATCTGATCTGATCCTCTTGAGATGATTTAAATTTGTTGTATATTCTGGTGAAAATACAGGTCTTTTCACTTTGTCAAAGGCTTAGTGATATTGGTAGGCTGAAATAGGCCATAGTAGAAATTTACCAATTTATAAAACAAAAATTGGCAAATGCTACAAATCAAGGATTGCTTCATTGTCTTGCTGACTATTTAGAATGATGGGGGAAATTAAATGTGCATCATATTTTTAGCCATTACATTGAAAATAGAAAACAAAAACAGTTTGGGGACATAGTCTTCTGGCATTCAAAAATTACATGTAATTCAGTGAAGAAGTCATTTACAGCTGTGGTGAATGAATAAAATCTTGACATAAGTTTTTCCTGTTTTACTTTGGATTTATACATGATTATAACTGAAAACAGTAAATATTCAAGTCAGAACTGCATTTTATTTTGTATTTTAATCGCAACTATATGTTGACTATAGTACAGAAGTTAGGAAAAAAACAACAGATATAGGAAAATTAGCTAAATACATTTATAATAAAAAATATTATAAAATTTATAATTATTTGTAAATTGTTTCTGTTAGGGCAGTTTGTAATTTCCTTGGTTCTGTCTCGTCACAGCAAAAATTTGAAGGACCAGACGGACCAGTGTTACAGCCCTGTGTAGTTTCCCCGGATGGACCAGTGTTACAACTCCGTGTTACAGCTCAGTTTTATTTAGAAAGTAAAGGAAAATACATCCTTGAGGTGTGAGGGCAGGCCAACCCAAAAGACACAAAGAGAAGAGAAGCCCCCAGTCCAATTTTGGCTCCCCTTTTTATATGTTTTTTTTCTCCTTCCCCTGAACCTGCCCTATGTAAATTGAGCTAGCCAGGAGGGCTGTTTGTTTTACCTGAAGTCCTCACTCCTGTCCTCAGACCTTCCTTTGTTCTATTTTCTCAGGCTTTTCCCTTTTTTGTCTTTTACCCACCACCATTCCGGACTCCTTTTTCCCATTCTAACTACGTAACATTTCCACCTTGTTTTCCTCTATGTTGGCTTTATTCTCAGCTAGCCTCTGCTAGATTATGACAAATTTGTCCACCAGACCTAAGCTAAAATTCTTGTTGTTGTGTTAGTCACTCAGTCGTGTCTGACTCTTTGAGACCCGGTGGACTGTAGCCCACCAGGCTCCTCCGTCCATGGGATTCTCCAGGCAAGAATACTGGAGTGGGTTGCCATTTCCTTCTCCAGGGGATCTTTCCAACCCAGGGATTGAACCCAGGTCTCCCACATTGCAGGCAGATGCTTTAACCTCTGAGCCACCAGGGAAGCCCCCTCCAAAACCTCAGTGGGAGGAGGATTTGTCTTCAATTTGTGAGCAAAAGTCTTAGGGTTGAATCTGTTGGCTCATCTGGGTCATAATCAATCACTGAAAATGTGATTGTTACTATGGAGCTCAGATTAGGCAGATCTGGGCTATCTTCAGCATGCTCTAGACTGTAGGATGGGTTTCAGTATCATCATGGCCATAGTAATTGAGTATTGGAATGTGTTAGTTTCCTCAGAAGAATGCTGTATAGGATACAAGTGTTTGTCCACAATACATGCATTTATTTGGAAACTCAAGGTGTAGAATATGAAAGTAATTTACCTTATATCACAAAGTAAATTACTAGAAGAATAGGCATAACTCCTTATACCCAGGATCATCAATCTTTCTATTGCCCCAAACTGTCTTGAGTACTGAGTTTTAAATTTAAGCCTGATATCATAACAAATATTTACTCTTTGAAAAGTATATTGCTGCATGTTCAATGTTAAAAATTTCCACAATTTAATGAAAATACTCTCCATAAATCTTAGTAATTTTAAAGACAGTTTCAAAACTACTGACTAAGATGAATTTATATATGTGCTGTGTACTCAGTTGTGTCTGACTTGCAACCCCATGGGCTGTAGGCCTGCCAGGCTCCTCTATCCATGGAATTTTCCAGACAGGAATGCTGAAGTCAGTTGCTATTTCCTATTCCAGGGATCTTCCTGACCCAGAGATCATACCCACATCTCTTGCATCTCCTACGTTGGCAGGTGGATTCTTTACCAGTACACCACCTGAGAAGACCTTCAAATTTATGTATATGAGAGTCCCTTGGATAGCAAAGAAGTCAAACCAATCAATCCTAAAGTAAATCAACCCTGAATATTCATTGGGAAGACTGGTGCTGAAGCTCCAATACTTTGGCCACCTTATTTGAAGAGCTAGCTCATTGGTAAAGTCTCTGATGCTGACAAAAATTGAGGTCAGGAGGAGAAGGGGGTGCCAGAGAATTAGATGGTTGGATAACATCACCAACTCAATGGACATTAGTTTCAGCAAACTCTGAGAGATAGGGAAGGACAGGGAAGCCTGGTGTGCTGCAGTCCTTGGGGTCGCAAAGAGTCAGACATGACTTTGCAACTAACCAAGAACAAAAATATATATGTATTTGTAGTTTTGAGTAAAATATGAACTACATCTCTATAACCATAGTCATTCATCATATTAAAATCATCCTGTCCAAAGAAAACATCTCTACTGTATATGTATAACTTATTTGATCATAAAAGATAAACTAAGACAATTCAATTATATGTGATTTCTGTTTGCAAAATGTTTTCCAGATATGAATGATTAAGTCTGTTCCTTAATCGCTATAGTATTAAAACAAAAACAGACACATAAATGAACAAAAGCTTTGAAGTGACCTCGCCTATGCATATGTTATTGCTGCTGCTAAGTCACTTCAGTCGTGTCCGACTCTGTGCGACCCCGTAGACAGCAGCCCACCAGGCTCCCCCGTCCCTGGGATTCTCCAGGCAAGAACACTGGAGTGGGTTGCCATTTCCTTCTCCAATACATGAAAGTGAAAAGTGAAAGTCAAGTCCCTCAGTTGTGTCTGACCCTCAGCGACCCCATGGACTGCAGCCTTCCAGGCTCCTCCATATATTATTGCAGAAACCTTAAAAATCAATATAAAGAAAAAGTGCCCATTACTAAAATAAAATAATAAATTACCAACATCTCCAAAAATTATTAAAATAAAATAGGAGGCCCTAGCAAGAATTTAAAATTTGTATAATGGAAAGGCATATAATTATCTTGAAGGAAGAAGTTAAATATTCTCCCTTTGTGAATTTTCCCTAATTTAATCAATAAATTCAGTACAGTATAAATGCAATACCAATAAGATAATTTTATAGGTTAAAAAGTTATATATTAAAATGTTTTGAAAAATTGGAGAAAATTCAGAAAAGCAATATTTTAAAAAATAAGCATTGAAAAAAGAGCAAGCTGATAAAACTATTAAAATATTTTAGTGTCTGTAAAGCTGTCTCTCAAAAGAGAAATTCCAGACATCTAATGTTATGTATATGCTAGTAATCCTAACAAAACAGAAAAGTAGATTTAATTATATTAAAATTGATAGATATTTTGGGAAAATAATTTATATCTATAATTTATATAACTTATCAAAAGATTCTCTAGATAGAAAAAGAACTGAATCCTTTTTTTCTGTATCAAAGATTCTATGCTATAGTAAGTCTTCTCAAGCTACTGAAAATGTCCTACTGAATATACACCCTAATAAATGATCCAGAGAAGAGATTTCTTGGTAAAAAGTAAGACTGGGAACCATGAGTGACCATTTCACTTCTCAGAGCTTCACATTATTTAGTAACATGTTCCAGACATGAAAAATTCAGAGGAAGAATCATGTTTAACTTTGTTTAGTCCAAATATATTTGATTATAAAACATGTTTCCAATAATACTGACAAAATAAAATCATCTTATTTTGAAGCAAGTGTTTAGGGAGACAACACTCTGAGAAATATAAATTATAGTTGTTGGAGTATTTCCTAAAGATATAAATCTTTAGAAATTTAGAAAAGAGATATTTGTATGTTTGACCATAAGCATTGATTTTATTTCTTTTTTTTTTTCATTCTTTCTTTTTTATTTTATTATATTTTTTAACTTTACAATATTGTATTGCTTTTACCATATATCGAAATGAATCCACCACAGGTATACATGTGATTTTATTTCTAAGTAGTGTAAGTGCTTTACAATAAAATTAAGTACATGAAACTTGTGACCAGAATTTCTTGTTCACTAGATATTCTCAGCACATAATTCAGTGAGTAGTTACTTCATATCTGATAATTTCTGAAAAATAATTAGAGTCATAGAGTAAGAAAGTTTATTCATTTTCATAGTATAAGATCAACAACATTTGAAATAAATAAATGGACAAGAGGCATAAAGAAACAATTCATATGAGAAATAATATGTATACATCTTATGTTTGACCACACTAGAAATGACTCTGTTAGGAATTTTTAAAATTACATTATTAAAAATGAGTCATAGTTTATATATTAATTTAGGGAAAACACAAAATAATTACTGTTTAACAATGGTGAAATTAATGTAGAAGTGATTCATTCAGATATTCCATGTTTTGCAAATTATATCATTCTTTAAGAAAACAATATGGGAATAAACAATATTAATAAAGCCAGTGAAATATATGTGCATATATATTGATTCCATAAAGATACTCTTGAGTGTTTTTTAAGTAAATATTCATAGAAAGAAAAACATATGTTCTTAAAAGATGTTTATAATGAATCACATTTTATGTTTTACTTTATCTCTTCTTTTATTCCATCATATAGTTGGAATAAGCATTCTTTTGATTTTCTATTGAAAAGTAATTCTAGGGATGAAATGGCAACCCACTCCAGTATTCTTGTCTGGAGAATTCCAAGGACAGAGGAGCCTGGCAGGCTATAGTCCATGGGGTTGCAAAGAGTCTGCCATGACTGAGTGACTGAAACTGGAATCTACATGGTTAGAATAAGTCTCTCCATCACGGAGAATCCTCTTCTCGCAGGCTTGTTTATAATAGTATTCTATCCTTGTAGTCCCAGTTACTGGTTTGAGGATTGGAGTGTGGCCTTCCCTAAGCCAATGAAATGCATACCTAACATTTGGTATTTAAGTGCTGGGAAAGAAATGGTCTTTCTCACTGTTAGAATTATAAGCTATCAGAGTATTCAAAGCTGGACTTGCTTGCATCCATCTTTTATGGTCACTTGGAATAGACTGACCACAGAATGAAACCAATACTAAGAGGAGAGCAGAAGCAAGAAAGTTCTCAAAATCAGTTGAGATCCTGGACTAGTGATAACTGAAATTTGGGTCTCACTGCCCTCTTTGCACTTCTTGTTTCTTCAAAGGCTGACCTGCCAGTAGTGTGCATGGCATAATAAACCACTTGATAATTTTAATCAACCAATCCTCTGTTTGACAGAATTGTTTTAAACAATAATTACACAACACCCAGTGAGTATTATTTCCTTAACTCACTGAAAGTGAAAGTGAAGTCACTCAGTCGTGTCCGACTCTTTGCCACCCCATGGGCTGTAGCCTACCAGGTTCTACCATCCATGGGATTTTCTAGGCAAGAATACTGGAGTGGGTTGCCATTTCCTTCTCCAGGAGATCTTCCCGACCCAGGGATTGAACCCGGGTCTCCTGCATTGTAGGCAGACACTTTACCATCTGAGCCACCAATCTCCATAATTAAGAAAAATAATTTTCAGTTTTAAAGGTACTGTTTACTTTTAAATTGTTTTCATATGAACTAAAATTTATATTTTTTCCATATTTTAAACTTTTTACATAGCTGATTAACAATGTTGTGATAGTTTCAGATGAACTGTGAAGGGACTCAGTCATACATATACATGTATCCATGCTCCCCCAAACACCCCTCCTGTCCAGGCTGGCATATAACATGGAGCAGAGCTCCACATGCTATGCAGTGGGTTCTTGTTGGTTGTCCATTTTAAATATAGCAGTGTGTACATGTCCATCCCAAACAAAATACCAATTTAAACTATTTTCCTTGTTTTAAATTCTAAACAAAAATTTAAAACCCAAAAACTCCTATAGAATTTCAGAATTTCAGTAACTGCAGATTTTCCATTATAATCTCTCTGATACCAATGTTTAACTTTCTGCATACAGAAATGTAAGCAGATGTAAGCAGAAATGTAATGCCACAGAGTGTGGAGGCATATTTGCGTCTGAAACAAGCCTAGATGAATTTAAAGCATTGCATACTCTCCACAGGAATCAGAAAATCTGAATCTGTATGTGTCTGTCAACAGGGAGTTATCTAAATTAATTTGCGTATAGGCTAAGATGTTTATTTCAAGATAAATGAAGAAAATAAGTCCTAATTCAATCTTACATGTATGAAAATCAATGGTAATCATAGAAGATACTTAGAATTTATAATAATTTTTTTCAGGGAGGAATAATTTTTTTTTTTTTAATCACAGACATCATTTAGGTTTCCATTGCATGGTTTAGAAGTAGACTGATTTTAGATATCTTTGTGAGGTTTAAAACTTTTTATTTTAAAAATGTTTTAATATAAATTTATTTATTTTAATTGGAAGCTAATTATTTTACAATATTGTATTGGTTTTGCCATACATTGACATGAATCTGCCACAGGTATACATGTGTTCCCAATATCATCTCTCTGGGTCATCCCAGTGCACCAGCCCCGAGAACCCTGCATCATGCATCGAACCTGGATTAGCGATTCATTTCACATATGATAATATACATGTTTCAATGCCATTCTTCCAAACCATCCCACCTTTGCCCTCTCCCACAGTCCCAAAAGACTGTTCTATACATCTGTGTCTCTCTTGCTGTCTCGCATACAGGGTTATCGTTACCCTCTTTCTAAATTCCATATATATGCGTTAGTATTCTGTATTGGTGTTTTTCTTTCTAGCTTACTTCACTCCGTATAATAGGCTCCAGTTTCGTCCACCTCATTAGAACTGATTCAAATGTATTCTTTTTAATGGCTGAGTAATACTCCATTGTGTATATGTACCACTGCTTTCTTATCCATTCGTCTGCTGATGGACATCTAGGTTGCTTCCATGTCCTGGCTATTATAAGCAGTGCTGTGATGAACATTGGGGTACACGTGTCTCTTTCAATTCTGGTTTACTCGGTGTGTATGCCCAGCAGTGGGATTGCTGGGTCATATGGCAGTTCTATTTCCAGTTTTTTTAAGGAATCTCCACACTGTTCTCCATAGTGGCTGTACTAGTTTGAATTCCCACCAACAGTGTAAAAGGGTTTCGTTTTCCCCAAACTCTCTCCAGCATTTATTGCTTGTAGACTTTTGGATAGCAGCCATTCTGACTGGTGTGAAATGGTACCTCATTGTGGTTTTGATTTGCATTTCTCTGATAATGAGTGATGTTGAGCATCTTTTCATATGTTTGTTAGCCATCTGTATGTCTTCTTTGGAGAAATGTCTGTTTAGTTCTTTGGCCCATTCTTTGATTGGGTCGTTTATTTTTCTGGAATTGAGCTGCAGGAGTTGCTTGTATATTTTTCAGATTAGTTCTTTGTCAGTTGCTTCGTTTGCTATTATTTTCTTCCACTCTGAAGGCTGTCTTTTCATCTTGTTTATAGTTTCCTTTGTTGTGCAAAAGCTTTTAATTTTAATTAGGTCCCATTTGTTTATTTTTGCTTTTATTTCCAATATTCTGGGAGGTGGGTCATAGAGGATCCTGCTGTGATTTATGTCGGAGAGTGTTTTGCCTAAGTTTTCCTCTAGGAGTTGTATAGTTTCTGGTCTTACGTTTAGATCTTTAATCCATTCTGAGTTTATTTTTGTGTATGGTGTTAGAAAGTGTTCTAGTTTCATTGTTTACAAGTGGTTGACCAGTTTTGCCAGTACCACTTGTTAAAGAGATTGTCTTTTCTCCAGTGTATATTCTTGCCTCTTTTGTCGAAGATAAGGTGTCCATAGGTGCGTGGATTTATTTCTGGGTTTTCTATTTTGTTCCAATGATCTATATTTCTGTCTTTGTGCCAGTACCATACTGTCTTGATGACTGTGACTTTGTAGTAGAGCCTGAAGTCAGGCAGGTTGATTCCTCCAGTTCCATTCTTCTTTCTCAAGATTGCTTTGGCTATTTGAGGTTTTTTGTATTTCCATACAAATTGTGAAATTATTTGTTCTAGTTCTGTAAAAAATACCATTAGTAGCTTGATAGAATTGTATTGAATCTATAGATTGCTTTGGGTAGTACACTCGTTTTCATCATATTGATTCTTCCAATCCATGAACATGGTATATTTATCCATCTATTTGTGTCCTCTTTTATTTCTTTCACCAGTGTTTTATAGTTTTCTATATATAGGTCTTTAGTTTCTTTAGGTAGATATATTCCTAAGTATTTTATTTTTTTCATTGCAATGGTGAATGGCATTGTTTCCTTAATTTCTCTTTCTGTTTTCTCATTGTTAGTGTATAGGAATGCAAGGGATTTCTGTGTGTTGATTTTATATCCTGCAACTTTACTATATTCACTGATTAGCTCTAGCAATTTTCTGGAGGAGTCTTTAGGGTTTTATATGTATAGGATCATGTCATCTTCAAACAGTGAGAGTTTTACTTCTTTTCCAATGTGGGTTCCTTTTATTTCTTTTTCTGCTCTGATTGCTGTGGCCAAAACTTCCAAAACTATGTTGAATAGTAATGGTGAAAGTGGGCACCCTTGTCTTGTTCCTGACTTTAGAGGAAATGCTTTCAATTTTTCACCATTGAGGATAGTGTTTGCTGTGGCTTTGTTATATATAGCTTTTATTATGTTGAGGTATGTTCCTTCTATTCCTGCTTTCTGGAGGGTTTTTTAAATCATAAATGGATGTTGAATTTTGTCAAAGGCTTTCTCTGCATCTATTGAGATAATCATTTGGTTTTTATCTTTCAATTTGTTAATGTGGTGTATTACATTGATTGATTTGTGGATATTGAAGAATCCTTGCATCCCTGGGGTAAAGCCCACTTGGTCATGATGTATGATCTTTTTAATATGTTGTTGGATTCTGATTGCTAGAATTTTGTTAAGGATTTTTGCATCTATGTTCATCAGTGATATTGGCCTGTAGTTTTCTTTTTTTGTGAGATCTTTGTCAGGTTTTGGTATTAGGGTGATGGTGGCCTCATAGAATGAGTTTGGAAGTTTACCTTCCTCTGCAATTTTCTGGAAGAATTTGAGTAGGATAGGTGTTAGCTCTTCTCTAAATCTTTGGTAGAATTCAGCTATGAAGCCGTCTGGTCCTGGGCTTTTGTTTGCTGTCAGATTTCTGATTACAGTTTCAATTTCTGTACTTGTGATGGGTCTGTTAAGATTTTCCATTTCTTCCTGGTTCAGCTTTGGAAAGTTGTACTTTTCTAAGAATTTGTGCATTTCTTCCAAGTTGTCCATTTTATTGGCATATAGTTGCTTATAGTAGTCTCTTGTGATCCTTTGTATTCCTGTGTTTTCTGTTATGATCTCTCCATTTTCATTTCTAATTTTGTTGATTTGATTTTTCTCCCTTTGTTTCTTGATGAGTCTGGCTAATGGTTTGTCAATTTTATTTATCCTCTCAAAGAACCAGCTTTTGGCTTTGTTGATTTTTGCTATGGTCTCTTTTGTTTCTTTTGCATTTATTTCTGCCCTAATTTTTAAGATTTCTTTCCTTCTACTAACCCTGGGGTTCTTCATTTCTTTTCAAGTTGCTTTAGGTGTAGAGTTAGGTTATTTATTTGACTTTTTTCTTGTTTCTTAAGGTAAGCCTGTGTTGCTATGAACCTTCCCCTTAGCACTGCTTGTTGTGTTTTCATTTTCATTCGTTTCTATGCATATTTTGATTTTTTTTTTTATTTCTTCTGTGATTTATTGGTTATTCAGCAGCGTGCTGTTCAGCCTCCATATGTTGGAATTTTTAATAGTTTTTCTCCTGTAATTGACATCTAATCTTACTGCATTGTGGTCAGAAAAGAGGCTTGGAATGATTTCAAATTTTTTTTAATTTACCAAGGCTAGATTTATGGCCCAGGATGTGATCTATCCTGGAGAAGGATCCATGTGCACTTGAGAAAAACATGAAATTCATTGTTTTGCAGTGAAATGTCCTATAGATATCAATTAGGTCTAACTGGTCTATTGTATCATGTAAAGTTTGTGTTTCCTTGTTAATTTTCTATTTAGTTGATCTATCCATAGGTGTGAGTGGGTTATTAAAGTCTCCCACTATTATTGTGTTATTGTTAATTTCCCATTTCATCCTTGTTAGCATTTGTCTTACATATTGTGGTGCTCCTATGTTGGGTGCATATATATTTATGATCGTTATATCTTCTTCTTGGATTGATCCTTTGATCATTATGTAGTGTCCTTCTTTGTCTCTTTCACAGCCTTTGTTTTAAAGTCTATTTTATCTGATATGAGTATTGCTACTCCTGCTTTCTTTTGGTCTCTATTTGTGTCGAATATCTTTTTCCAGCCCTTCACTTTCAGTCTGTATGGGTCTCTTGTTTCAAGGTGGGTTTCTTGCAGACAACATATAGGGGGGTCTTGTTTTTGTATCCATTCAGCCAGTCTTTGTCTTTTAGTTGGGGCATTCAACCCATTAATATTTAAGGTAATTATTGATAAGTATGATCCCATTGCCATTTACTTTATTGTTTTGGGTTCGAGTTTATACACCCATTTTATGTTTCCTGTCTAGAGAATATCCTTTAGCATTTGTTGGAGAGCTGGTTTGGTGGTCCTGAATTCTCTCAGCCTTTTCTTGTCTGTAAGGCTTTTGATTTCTCCTTCATATTTGAATGAGATCCTTGCTGGGTACAGTAATCTGGGCTGTAGGTTATTTTCTTTCATCACTTTAAGTATATCTTGCCATTCCCTTCTGGCCTGAAGAGTTTTTATTGAAAGTTCAGCTGTTATCCTTATGGGAATCCCCTTGTGTGTTATTTGTTGTTTTTCCCTTGCTGCTTTTAATATTCTTTGTGTCTGATCTTTGTTAATTTGATTAATATGTGTCTTGGGGTGTTTCATCTTGGGTTTATCCTGTTTGGGACTCTCTGGTTTTCTTGGACTTGGGTGATTGTTTCCTTCCCCATTTTAGGGAAGTTCTCAACTATTTCTCCTCAAGTATTTTTTTCATGGTCTTTCTTTTTGTCGTCTTCTTCTGGGACTCCTATGATCTGAATGTTGGGGCATTTAATGTTGTCCCTGAGGTCTCTGAGATTGTCCTCATTTATTTTAATTATTTTTTTTCTTTTTTCCTCTCTGTTTCATTTATTTCTACCATTCAATTTTCTACCTCACTTATCCTATCTTCTGCCTCCGTTATTCTACTGTTGGTTCCCTCCAGAGTGTTTTTGATCTCATTTATTGCATTATTCATTATATATTGACTTTTTATTTATTCTAGGTCCTTGTTAAACATTTCTTGCATCTTCTAGATCCTTGTCTCCAGGCTATTTATCTGTAACTCCATTTTGTTTTCAAGATTTTGGATCATTTTCACTATCATTATTCAAATTATTTATCAGGTGGATTCCCTATCTCTTCCTCTTTTGTTTGGTTTGGTGGGCATTTATCCTGTTCCTTTACCTTCTGGGTATTTCTCTGCCTTTTCATCTTGTTTGTATTGCTGTGTTTGGGGTGGTCTTTCTGTATTCTGGCAGTTGGTGGTTCCTCGTTATTGTAGAGATTCCTCGCTGTGGATGGGGTTGGACGGGTGGCATGTCAAGGTTTCCTGGTTAGGGAAGCTTGTGTTGGTGTTCTGGTGGGTGGAGCTGGATTTCTTCCTTCTCCTTTTGAAGACAGTGGGCTGCCTTTCTGGGTGCCTGATGTCCTCTGGCAGCATTCAGAAGTTGTTTTGTGGAATTTGCTCAGCGTTCAAATGTTCTTTTGAGGAATTTGTTGGGAGAAAGTGGTCTCCCTATCCTATTCCTCTGCCATCTTAGGACCGCCCCTAAAACTTCTTTTAGATAGTACATCCATTAATTACCTGAACCAGGCAGACAATTCCTTCTGTGTTTCCCTAGGTATACCATTGGTGCCTGTCACATGTTCGCACTCAAAATATCATTTGAATGTACAATGAAACGGAACTCAGAGGAGCAATTTGAGGGAGTTTTATACACCTAGAGTTCTGATTTGGCAATTTGAGAACTGCAATAAATATTTAAATGCAGAAGTCAAAAAGCTGTTAGATACAATACTTCAGAGCTCAGAAAGAATTCCTGGATAGAAATAGGGGTTAGAAATTCATCAATTTATACATCTTATTAAAAGTTTGACATTCAATGAGATTACAGATATAAGAGAGTACTGGATACTGAGCACTGGAGCAAGCAGACATTTGGAGGTTTTTGGAGAAGATAAAACTGAGATGAAGCAGAGAATGATAGAGGAATAATACTAGATGGATATGGTTTCAAGGGAAATCCAGAAGACAAAACCTTACAAAAAAGAAGGGAGATGAAATCATATCAAATGCTGTTGGAAAACTGAGTGTGAAGAGAATAAAGGTTATCCCCTGACTTTTATATAATTGACAATATAATTGTCATCAGAGACCTTTTATAAGTTAGGGGGAACAAGTTGAGGAAAGAATGAATTGTGCAGTAGAGATAGCAAGGTTAAGCTAATATTTTGAGATGTGAGATAATTCAGGAAATAGGCAATGAATGTGAGGTTGAGGAATAAGTTTTTTAAATGTTTGTCATGAAGACATATTTATGTCCAGTGAAAATAGTAGCTTTACAAAAGCCAAATAGCCAAGACGTGGAAGAAACTAAATTGTCCATCGCAGATGAATGGATAAAGAAGAAAATGTAGTGTGTGTGTATACACACACACAAGCACACCCTGGAATATTTCTCAGTCATAAAAAAGGAATGCAGAAATGACAATTGCAGCAACATGGATGCACCTAGAGATTATCCTACTAAGTGAGGTCAGACGGACAAAGACAAATATATCACTTATATGTAGAATCTAAAAAGTGATACAAATGAACTTATTTACAAAACAAAAGTAGACTCATAAACTTAAACAAATTTATAGTTACCAAAAGGGAAAAGCGGGGAGGGATAAATTCAGAGCTTGGGATAAATGCAGAGTTTGAGATTAACAGATTCTACTATGTGTAAAATAGATAAACAAGGACCTACTTATAGCACAGGGAACTATATTCATTATCTTGTAAGGAAAAAGAGAAAGAAAATGATAGAATAAACACAGAAAATTAATGATACAGATAAAGGAGATAATAGTTAAAGGCTAAGAAGGCAATGGCAACCCACTCCAGTACTCTTGCCTGGCAAATCCATGGACGGAGGAGCCTGGTAGGCTGCAGTCCACGGGGTCTCTAAGAGTCAGACACGACTGAGCGACTTCACTTTCACTTTTCACTTTCATATATTGGAGAAGGAAATGCAATGCACTCCAATGTTCTTGCCTTGAGAATCCCAGAGACAGGGAAGACTGGTGGGCTGCCATCTCTGGGGTCCCACAGAGTCGGACATGACTGAAGTGACTTAGCAGCAGCAGCAGCAGCAACAGTTTGTTATAAAACAAAGGACAATTCAGTGCTCTCCTGAAGGACAAAAGGAGGGACAGAAAGGAAGTTTAGGATAAATTAAATTATCGTGAATAAGCTAAACGGAATGATCAATTCACTTCAGTTGCTCAGTCTTGTCTGACTCTTTGTGACCCCATGATGCACAGCATGCCAGGCCTCCCTGTCCATCACCAACCACTGGAGTTTACCCAAACTTGTGCCCATTGAGTCGGTGATGCCATCCAACCATCTCATCCTCTGCCGTCCCTTTCTCCTCCTGCCCTCAATCTTTCCCAGCATCAGGGTCTTTTCAAATGTCAGGTCTTCGCATCAGGTGGCCAAAGTATTGGAGTTTCAGCTTCAACATCAGTCCTTCCAATGAACACCCAGGACTGATCTCCTTTAGGATGGACTGGTTGGATCTCCTTGCAGTCCAAGGGACTCTCAAGAGTCTTCTCCAACACCACAGTTCAAAAGCATCAATTTTTTGGTGCTCAGCTTTCTTTATATTCCAACTCTCACATCCATACATGACCACTGGAAAAACCATAGCCTTGACTAGACGAACCTTTGTTGGCAAAGTAATGTCTCTGTTTTTTAATATGCTGTCTAGGTTGGTCATAACTTTCCTTCCAAGGAGTAAGCGTCTTTAAATTTCATGGTTGCAATCACCATCTGCAGTGATTTTGGAGCCCCCAAAAATAAAGTCTGACACTGTTTCCACTGTTTCCCCATCTATTTGCCATGAAGTGATGGGACCAGATGCCATGATCTTAGTTTTCTGAATGTTGAGCTTTAAGCCAACTTTTCCACTCTCCACTCTCCTCTTTCACTTTCATCAAGAGGCTCTTTAGCTCCTCTTCACTTTCTGCCATATGGGTGGTGTCATCTGCATATCTGAGGTTATTGATATTTCTCCCGGCAATCTTGATTCCAGCTTGTACTTCCTCCAGCCCAACGTTTCTCATGATGTACTCTGCATATAATTTAAATAAGCCAGGTGACAATATACAGCCTTGACATACTCCTTTTCCTATTTGGAACCAGTCTGTTGTTCCGTGTCCAGTTCTAACTGTTGCTTCCTGACCTGCATATAGGTTTCTCAAGAGGCAGGTCAGGTGGTCTGCTATTCCCATCTCTTTCTGAATTATCCACAGTTTATTGTGATCCACATGGAATGATATGTTATTAAATCATGGTAGGGAATCTATACTACAAATAGAAACAGAATGGCACAACATGTATTTAAAACTATGTGAAACTTAGATGAATAAAGAATTTAAGGGAATATAGAATATTTCATTCACTATGGAAATTAATATATGTGATAATATTTTTATGCAGCATTTTAATCATGTTACTCTTTGTCAGTTTTTCTGCAGAGAACTTTTGACAAGCTATTCAAAGATAAATTCTTGTAGGCATAATAAAATTGATTAAATAGTTTAGTAAGATTAAAGTGAAATTTAATATTTCTCAATGTGACAGGCACATAAAACAGTGAATTTCATAGCAAGAAAGGACAGAGAACTCATCAGAAATACTTACAATAAAAATGAAGGAATACTTCATATTCAATTTTCACTTAAACCATTTCCTTATATGCAATTTGTTTCTAAATCTAGAAAGTAAATGTCAAATAACTATAATGCTAATTTCAAATTTCACTGTTGCTTTTTTTTTCTCTATTATAGATGTTTTCCAATTTCTACTATCTCATTTGATTTGTGGTAACATAAAGTCACATTGTTAGCATACCTATTTTATTTTAATTATGCTACAACTCTTACAGGTTTAATTCATCTTGCACAGGTGGTTCAATTTCAAGAAAATAGCTTATTTCTTTGCATGGTTTGGTCTTACATAAAGTATATTTTGCTCTTCAGCATAAGAGGGACTCTAGTCCTGAGTAGGTAGAAGCAGAATATCCCCTGACATATAATAAAGAAAGGATGTTGCAGCTATCAAGCCTTTAGCCACTGCAGTCACCATGACTGTGCTCCCTGAGGGAATTTGGGATGGAGAAAAACAAAATACTGGCCTTAGAGAGTTAAGGTTCATACCAAAGGAATGATTTCAATGAGCCCAGGCTCTTGCTATCTTCCCACACATAGAAAAGAGCTAAATTCATTAACTTGAGGTGTTTGTTTGTCCTTTAATTAGCAGAAATCATTTGATATTCAATGTTTGTGCAAAGCTCCTATATATCCTGGCTCTACCCTTAGCTCTTCAGAACAGTCCCTCTGAGCTGTCTGAGAGCCTGTGTGCTGAGTTTGAGCCCTTGGTATGTCTGCTGAAGAAAACATAATTCTCAACTTTAAGGTTGTGCATTTTTTTTTCAGTCAGAAAGTGAGATCAATGTTATTTAAAATAAATATACAACTTTATTTTTGTAAAAAATAAATATATATAATAATAATAACAATCTTACCTAGGTGGATTCTGGGCTTCCCAAGCGGTGCTAGTGGTAAAAAAATCCACCTGCCAATATAGGTGACCAAGAGATGCAGGTTCGATTCCTGGGTCAGGAAGATCCTCTGGAGTAGGAAATGGCAACCCACTCCAGCATTCTTGCCTGGAAAATCCCATGGACAGGCTATCCCGGCAGGCTATAGTCCACAGGGTTGCAGAGTCAGACACGACTGAGCACAGAAATGCTAGGTAGATTCTACCATTGATTTCCTAATTCAGAGAATCTGGAAAAACCTTTGCCTTTCCTTCAGAGACACACCCAGTGGAACAGAAAATCTTATATATTCTATAATTTCTCATCTGTTTATGACTTCTCTTTCTTTCATTATCAGTGTTGTTTCTTATGAGTAATACTTAAGCAGGATTTGGGCTTATTTGCCTGTAATCTGCTACTGCTTCTATCTACCTCTTTCAAATCTAGATTAAAATATATATTTTTAAATTTAATATTCACAAGAGATTCTGGATGCAGATAAGGTTTTCCTCCCCAACTCTATTGAGAAACAATTGACAAATTGTATATATGCAAAATGTATGACATGATTTCTTATAGGCGTATACACTGTGGAATGATTATCAAAATCAAGATAATTAACACAGCCATCATGTCACATAATTAACTTTGTGTGTATGTGATAAAACCACTTAAGATCTACTCTCAGAAATGTTCAAGTATACGATGATAACTATAGTCACCATGTTTTACATTAGAGCCTCAGAACTTAATCTTGTAACTGAGAGTTTGGTCTGTATTTCCCCATTTCTCCCTCATCTCAGCCTCTGACATCCACCGTTTTATTTTGCTTTAATTGAATCAGCGTTTTTTATGATTTCACATAAAATTTATAGCCATATGAGAAGTGGACTATTTCCTGTCATATCAGTAAACAAGCACGTCATAGTCATCAGTGACTGCAGCCCTCCGGTGTGAGCTAGTAAGCCCTGAGGGACCACAGGAAAGAAAAGTCAACCTGCCATGCAGCAGCCATCAGACTGTAGTCACTCCCCCATGGTGAGCCCCAAGGAAGCTCAGGATGTTAAAAACGCAAGCTATTGGCCCAAGAAAGCTGAGATGCATATCCAAGGAATGATTCTAACAAGCCCAGAGTCTTGGATCTTCCCATACATAGGAAAGCACTAAATTCCTTAACCTGGGTAATATGGTTTTCTCTAATTAACAATAGTCTTTTGATGTTCAGTCTACCTGTACTTTGCTGCAAAGCTTCTATACAGTCTGGCTTCTCCCCTTTCTTTTCCATAACAGTTCTTTCAGGGTCACTTGATATGCTGTCTCCTGGGCTTGAAGTCCCAAAAATTCTCACTGAATAAAACATAACTCTCAACTTTTAGGTTGGAAATATTTAAGTCAACATATATAATAAGCCTAGTTTTTTATAACCTCATTGCTCTGTAGGGCTGGAAGGAGGGATGTTATATACTTAATATGAGTTGAGATTTCAGAAGACCTGTCCTCGTTTCTTTATGTGTTTTTTGTTTTTGTATTTTGTTTGTCTTTTTGCACGCTGAAGGGAAAGTATTAGCAGCAAAACTGAAATCCAATTCCTACTTTTCCAGTGAAAGTTCAACCATGAAAGTATAAAAGAAAAAAATGAGAGGAAAGAAGGCAGGGAGGTGAGTGGAATGAAGGGAGGAGGAGAGAGGGGAATGGAGATGATTACTAAATACAATGACAAACCTATTAGCAGACACACTGATGGCAGTTACTAGTGGGAAAATACATAGGTATAGAATGTTTTAAAGGTTGAATCTGTTATATATAGGATTGAGTTTGATAAATAGACATGGGTTACATAGAATTGCATGCTATACATCCCTATAAAATGTCATATTATATATTTATCAGAGTATAAAATGGAGATGTAGCATCTCCAGAGTTGCTTCATTCTTTGTAAGCAATGCTCTGTTTGCAACATTGAGAGAGATCCATGACAAAAACAGGAGTTAGAGAATATTATTATGTGGACAGGAAAGATCTAAGATAGATCTTACTGCTTTTCCTGGGGCTCCGAATTACTTATCTCATTAAATTTACTAGTGAAGTTTGACGCTGGCTGACACTGGCTTCCCAGGTACCACATCTTCAGTGGTAAAGATGGTGGTGGTTTAGTCGCTCAGTCGTATCCAGCTTTTTGCGACCCCGTGGACTATAGCCCACCAGGCTCCACTGTCCATGGGATTCTCCAGGCAAGAATACTGAAGTGGGTCACCATTTCCTTCTCCAGGGGATCTTCCTGACCCAGGAATCGAACCTGTGTCTCTGCATTGCAGGCGGATTCTTTACTGACCAAGCTACAAGGGAAGCCATAGGGGGAAAGAACCTGCCTGCCAAAGCTGGAGACATAAGAGAGTGGGTTGGGATGCTGCGGGATGATCCTTGTAACAAAAAACGGGATAGAGAATATTCTTATGGTGACAGAAAAGATCTAAGATTGATCTTACTATTTTTCCTGGGGCTCAGAATTACTTATTAAATTTACTAGTGAAGTTTGACAATGGGTAACATATCTGAATTGTATATATTTAATTGGACAATTTGAGTTATCTTTCAATCACAGATAATAAAATATGAAGCATATCTTATTTCAGTTGGTGTGCTGTTTTCTTAACTCTTCTCCAAACTATCACCAGTAAGTAGCCATCTTGATAATTTTAAAAGATAATAAATAGGAAGTGGCTATGTTGAATTACATTGTACTTTATCATTAGAATATGAATGAAAGTGATCAGAAATTGTAAATAGTCTCAGGCCTCTAATACTACAGTTACTATTAGGGAAATCAAGATTATTTTTCTTAAAAAAAAAAGTTGAATGTAACCAAGTTTTAGTTGCCATGTGTCAGTTTGATATAACTACAAGTACTAAAAACATCTTTGCTATTGAATCCCTGAAATGGTAGCATTTATGTAATTACCATGTAGGAAGGAAGGGTTCAGAAACCACAGTATCCTTGTGGTAAATGTTTTGAAGATAGGATTAGAAAACAAGCACACCACATTTGCTTGGACTGAAAGTTAATTTAGGGTACCTTTCAGAGATGTGATTCTGATCCCTAGGTTGGGAAGATCCCCTGGAGGAGGAAATGGCAACCCACTCCAGTATTCTTGCCAAGAGAATCCCATGGATACAGACCAAGGACGACAGTCAAGGAGATAAAGGCCGCCCCTCTCTAAGACAAACCTCGTTGCAAAGTCTGGCCTGTAGAAAAAATTAATTTACATATGTTAAATCTGAAATCCTTCCTTGTTTCACATATTCTGTTCAATGTATTTTAGATGAAAATAAATGCATATTTATGTGAAGGTGTAAGAAAGTAGGGAATTTTGAAAAGTATGATCAACTGGAGATTGTCTACCCTTGACTAAAGGTATCTAGAGGTGTCAAGTAATTTATTTATATTTTTATTTTCTATTATAATTTATTATGGATATTGAATATAGCTCCCTGTGGTATACAATAAGACTGTGTTATTTACCTTTCTATATATAATAGTTTACAAGTGCTGATTCCAAACTCCCAACCATCCCTCCCTGTCTTGTTGGCCCAAATCTTGACTTTCTCTGCCCACTGAAGCTGAATAAAAAATACAGAGATAAAGTTTGGAGACATAGAAAGGTGGCTTTAATTCTCAGCTGGCTGAAAGGTTGAGACTCATGCTTCAGGAACTGTGCCCCACCTCCATGAGCAGTCTAGGGGCTTAAAAAAGATGAGGGCTCATAGTCAGGAGTCAGTGATGAGGAGCAAAGGTGTTAGGATCTTGATTTCTTTCTCTCACATTGTTTCCAAGACAGTCATCAGTTCAGTCACTCAGTTGTGTCCAACTATTTATGACCCCATGGACTGCAGCACACCAGGCTTCCCTGCCCATCACCAACTCCCGGAGCTTACTCAAACTCATGTCTGTCGCATCAGTGATGCCATCCAACCATCTCGTCCTCTGTTGTCCCCTTCTCCTCCTGCCTTCAATCTTTCCCAGCATCAGGGTTTTTCCAGTGGGTCAGTTTTTTGTATCAGGAGGGCCAAAGTATTGGAGTTTCAGCTTCAGCATCAGCCCTTCCAATGATTATTCAAGACTGATTTCCTTTAGAATTGACTGGTTTGATCTCTTTGCTGTCCAAGGGACTTTCAAGAGTCTTCTCCAACACCACAGTTTAAAAGCATCAGTTCTTCAGTACTCAGCTTTCTTTATTGTCCAACTCTCAAACCATATATGACTACTGGAAAAACCATAGCTTTGACTAGATTGATCTTTTTTGGCAAGATAGTCATAGGCTGGCATCAGTAACCCAGTAACTGAGTCTGGCAGTTCAATGGTTCTGCAGCCTTCTTTCTGACATGTAAAAAAAGAACTGTAGGGGAAGAGTGTTGTAAGGGTAAACACTAGATATAGGATGTATTTAGTATAGAGTCAAAGTAAAATAGGTGTGAAGTGTAGCTCCTGCAGAGTTAGGGGGCAGAAAAGCAAACTTAATTACAGATATGCAGAGATAGGCACAATTAAAGTAAAAACAAAAACAGAAAAAAGAAAGAAAAAAACTAGGAATATTTGGGCCTGCTCACTCTTCTCTTTATCTTTTTTGTTCTCAAGAAAGGGAAAGAAAAAAAAACTCATTCCTCTTCTTTTTTTTCTTCCTTGTCACTGCAACACCCTGCCCCTCTTTCCTCTTGGCAACCACAAGTTTGTTCTCTATGTCTGTGAATATGTTTCTATTTCATAGACAAGCTCATTTGTGTTATATTTTAAATTTCAGATATGTAATATCATATGGTATTTGTCTTTTCTTTCTGGCTTACTTCACTTAGTATGGTAATCCCTGATTCTATCCACATTGCTGCAAATGGCATTATTTCATTCTTGTTGATGGCTGAATAGTATTCCACTGAGTGTGTGTGTATGTATGTATGAATGTATGTATATATACCACATCTTCTTTATTCATTCATTTGTTGATGTGCATTTAGGTGTTTCCATGTCTTGGTTATTGTGAATAGAGCTGCTGTGAACATAAGAGTGCATGTATCTTTTCTAATTAGAGTTTTGTCCAGATACTTGTACAGGAGTGGAATTGCTGGATCAAATGGCAACTCTTAGAATTTTGAGGAGCCTCTATGAATTCTGAGAGCCACTATGGAGAGGTTTACCAATTTACATTTCCATCAATGACTTAGGAGGTTCCCTTTTCTCCACACCCTCTCCAGCATTTGTGATTTGTAAACTTTTTGATTATGGGCATTCTGACTGGTGTAAGGTGATTGCTCATTGTAGTATTGATTTTAGAGTAGACATATAGGAGAGTCTGTGTTAGTGGTCTGCCTGGTGGTTACAACCTCAGCTCTTCCAGTTGCTAAGTTTCTATATACTGTATTTGTGCCTATGTCACTGATTTTATTTTACCTATTTTATGATGTAATCTAAATAATTGAATGTTATATATGCATTACTTAAATTTAGGCCTTGCTCACATTAAGTTCCCAATAAATGTTAAATACTGTCTTTCTTCATATTTTTTTCCTCTTTCCTCTCACCTGATGAGATTGAAAAAGACCCTGATGATGGGAAAGATTTAAGGCAAGAGGAGAAGGGGATGACAGGATGTGATGACTGGATGGCATCACTGACTCAATGGACGTGAGTTTGAGCAGACTCCAGGAAATGGTGCAAGACGGGGAAGCCTGGCATGCTACAGTCCATGAGGTGATAAAGAGTTGGATACGACTGAGTGACCAAACAACAGACTTCCCTAAGCTCTTGTTACTAAATCAGATAATAAGAGATTACTTTCCACTTAATGTGTAGCTTTTAAGAAAGAAATTTTAGTATTGTAACTGAACAAATTATTTATATATATACTATATATTAAACACACAAGCACGCATTCCAAGTAAGAGACTGAAAATTCACCAATAGAATCATCATTTCTTTTAATAGCACAAATGGGAATTGATTAATGAATCTTTTTAACATATGTTATAGTTTTTAAATTACTAGAATTTTTAATCACTGTAGCACTTTATTTTTTTTTTTTACTAGTAAATGCAATAAATACATGGAAATACATTTTTTTAATCAGTGGAACATATTAGAGATATTCTCTTGGGGCAATAACTTTCTAATTTTTCACTTTTTCTTCCCTTAGAACTGAAAAACAACAAGGTGTTTAATTTTATTAAAAGTAATTTTATATCAATAAAGATCTGAGCCATTAAATTATGCATATACTAATTAAAATGATATCCAATTAGTGAAATAAAAATCATGGCAATTTAAGAATTTTTAAAACCGTTTCTGTCCTGAAATTATGAAATTATGCATATTTTTTCAAAACTTTGTCTCATTTGAAATAGTTTAAAATATTTTCATTGACATTTTTTGATACATCAATTTTTAATTGTTGTTGTTCAGTCACTGTCCAACTCTGTGACCTCATGGACTGTAGCACACCAGGATCCTCTGTCTTCCACTATCTCCTGAAATAATTCAAATTCATGTCCATTAAGCAGTGCGACTATGTAATCATCCCAATCCTCAACCATCCCCTTTACCTTTGGCCTTCAATTTCTCCCAGCATCAGTTTTCAATGAGTCAGTTCTTTGCATCAGGAGGCCAAAGTATTGAAGCTTCACCTTCAGCATTAGTCCTTCCAATGAATAGTCAGTACTGATTTCCTTTAGGAGTGACTGATTTGATCTCCTTGTAGTCCAAGGACTCTGAAGAGTCTCCTCCAACACCACAATTCTAAAGCATCAATTCTTCGGTGCTCAGACTTCTTTATGGTCCAACCTTTACATCCCTACATGACTACTGGAAAAACCATAGCTTGGACTACATGGACATTTGTTGGCAAAGTGACTCCTCTGCTTTTTAATATGCTGTCTAGGTTTGTCATAGTTTTCCTTCCAAGGAGCAAGTGTCTTTTATTTCATGGCTACAGTCACTGTCCGCAGTGATTTTGGGGCCCAAGAAAATAAAATCTGTCACTCCTACTTCTCCCTATTTGCAGTGAAATGATTGGACTGGATGCCATGATCTTAGTTTTTTGAATATTGTTGCAAGCTAATTTTTCCACTCTTCTTTCAGCCTCATCAAAGGGCTCTTTTATCCCTCTTCACTTTCTGCCATTAGAGTGGTATCATCTGCATATCTGATGTTGTTGATATTTTCCCCAGCAACCTTGATTTCAGCTTGTGATTCACCCAGCCTGGCATTTTGCCTGATGTACTCTGCATATAATTTAAATAAGCAGGGTGACAATATACAGCTTTGTCATACTCCTGACTTTCTTTTGTTACACCAATTTGTAACTATCCCAGGCAATTTAAGTTCTCTATTTAAAATTATCTAAAAATCTAACCCAATCCCAACTGTAACAATTAAATGAAATATTTCTTAATTACTACATTCGTCAAGAAGAAATTATTTCTGTAGGCCACGATGGAACATTTAATTATAAATGTAGCCATTGCATCAAATGATATCTACTTTTGAGCTTCTAGTCAAAGCATCTAAATGACTTATTCTCATGTAATTTTGCTTCTTTTAATTGGAAATTCTTTTGTTAAAGAATGCTTTGTATTAGATTCTAAAATTCAATTTCTTCTGTTTTGATTAGCAAAAACCTAAGTCACAGTTTCCAGGTTTTTGTTAAATATGTAATTGTGTATATTTTACTTAAATGCCAATTTTAATTTTAAAATCTTAAAAAAGGCTAGCCCAAAGAAAATGTAAATTATCTGAAATTAATCTCAGTTTGCAGACTTATGTTTAGGCAATAGAAACATAAAATTTGCTGTATGGATAAGGCATTTCTAGGTAAGTATTTAGTATTTTGGGGCTTCCCAGTTGTCTCAATGGTGAAGAATCCATGTGCCAATACAGGAAACTTGGGTTTAACCCTCAGAAGGGAAGATTCCCTGGAGAAGGAAATGACAACGCACTCCAGTATTCTTGCCTGGGAAATTCCATGGATAGAGGAGCCTGGTGGGCTACAGTCCATGGGGTTGCAAGTGCTGGACATGACTTAGTGACTAAACAACAACAAAATAGTTAGTGTTTTACTGTCTAGTGTTGGGGTCCTTTAATGGACCGGGACCTGGTGATCCAGAGGCGACGACAGTAAGAAAGTGAAGGAGAGAAAGAGGCTGATACTCCCAGGTTTACGCAGAAAACCAATAAAGTCCTTGACACAGGACTTGCATCCCTCACAAAGGCACCGGGTACCCTCTCAAGGGGGTGAAGATACAGAGTGCCTTCTCAAGAGAGTCGTAGAAGCCCCGGCAGGAGTCAGTGAGCAAGACAGGTCTCTGCACTCCAGGGAATCAGCTGAAGAGAGAGAGAAAGAGAGAGAGAAAGACACTGAGACCCAAGCTCTGATGGAGCGAAGGTGCTTTAATGATTTTTCTATGAGTATATATAGGCTGTAGTACAAGAAGTTTCTTATGTCAATGATAAAGATCAGAAAACCAAATGTACAGTAACCGTTACCAAGGGAACAAGGGATGATGATGGTCACAAGGTCAGGAGACAATCCATATCTCAAGAAAGGGGATCGAGACTAAGCAGTTTTGTCCTAAAGAGATTGTTTACTAAAGGAGATTCAACCCTGTCTCACACAATGACCCCAGTTCCTGGGAGGAGCGTGCTGTTCCGCTTAAAAAGAAACAAAGGACTTGTGAGAAGCAGCAAGTAGGAATCCTCCTGTTAAACATTCCCTGACAGTCTAGAAGAGTAAAATTGTCGTCAAAATATCACCAGGAGTTTTACAGATTTTAATAAGCTACTATAAGAATTCCTTTGCAGAGTGAAAGAGCTGCTGCTGCTGCTGCTGCTGCTGCTAAGTCGCTTCAGTCGTGTCCGACTCTGTGCGACCCCATAGATGGCAGCCCACCAGGCTCCCCCGTCCCTGGGATTCTCCAGGCAAGAACACTGGAGTGGGTTGCCATTTCCTTCTCCAATGCATGAAAGTGAAAAGTGGAAGTGAAGTCGCGCAGTAGTATACGACTCTTCGCGACTCCATGGACTGCAGCCTACTAGGCTCCTCCGTCCATGGGATTTTCCAAGCAAGAGTACTGGAGTGGGGTGCCATTGCCTTCTCTGAGTGAAAGAGCTAAGAATTGTCAAATGACTTTCAAAAATAAAATTAAAAGGGAAATATTTTTCAATGAAACAACAATTATGTCTATACTGTCAGCCCATTTATATTTGTATCTAATTCTAGTAGTTCAGTCAGTAAAGAATCTGTCTGCAGTGCAGGAGATCCGGGTGTGAAGGAAATGGCAACCCGCTCCAATATCCTTGCCTGGAAAATCCCATGGATAGCAGAGCCTGGTGGGCTGCAGTCATGGGGTTGCAAAGAGTTGGGCACGATTGAACGACTAACACTTTCACTTTCTATATCTAATAGTTCATAATTATGTATTTCAAAGAAACAGATGCAAAATGAAAATGCTTCTCTCAGGCCAAAAACCTTCCTGTCATTTTTACTTTTCACTCATTCATTTTATGATTCAAAATAAAATGCTTTCTCTCCCTTTAAAATATACATTATTTCAACCCACTCCAGTATTCTTGCTGGGAAAATCCCATAGACAGAGGAAACTGGCAGGCTAAAGTCCACAGAATCACCGAGACAGGACTAAGCAACTGAACACACACATACACACAAATTGTAAATAACCAATATCAATACAAGTGATTTTTTTTTAAAATATGGACCATTTCTTTAAAAAAGGGGAACACATGTATACCTGTGGCAGATTCATTTTGATATATGGCAAAACTAATATAATTATGTAAAGTTTAAAAATAAAATAAAATAAAATAAATTAAAAAAATAAAAACTCTTTATTGAATTTGTTGCAATATTTCTTCTGTTTTATATTTTATGTGAGTCATGTGAGATCTTAGCTTCTTGACCACTTGCATTGGAAGGCAAAGTCTTAACTACTGGACCGCTAAAGTCGCCAGTGCAAGTGATTTTAATCTTATATGTGCAAATTAATCCTCTATGATAGAAGGAACAATTGACCCCTCATTTTGGTAGGCAAAATAATGCTCTCCACAAAATGTCCATTTCTAATCCTTGTAACCTGGGAATATATTAGTTTACATGGCCAAAAGGGTTTTGCAGATGTGATAAGTTAATGATCTTGAGAAGAGGAGGATTTATTCAGATAGAATATTATTCAGAAGGATTCAATCTAATCACAAGAATCTTTTAACCAATAGGGTCAGTGTTAGAGAAGGAGATGTGACAATAGAAGCTGAGGTTGGAGTGATGCATGATCATAAACCAAAGAATGAAGACAATCTCCTGAAGCTGGAAAAAACAGGAAAACAGATTCTCCCCTAGACCCTCCAGAAGGAAACAAACCTGTCTACCCATTTTAGACTCCTGACCTCTAGAATTGTAAGTTAATAAATTTGTTGTTTTAAGCCAGTAAATTTGTTATTGCAACAATAAGAAACTAATCAGTTCAGTCACTCAGTTGTGTGCAACTGAGTGACTGAACTGAAATGCTTACTTATAAGCATTTTATAAACCAAAAGGAAATTAATTAATTAACCTTTATAGAATCTCATAACTCATAAAAATTTACTCAAAACAAAGAGCAAGCTTTGTAGAATAGAAAATGGTAAAATGTTTAGACAACAACTTAGGAAAAGATCTTTGGGGTTGGAGCTTGGTGAAGATTTCTTAGACATAAATCCAAAAACGTAATCCTCAAGAAAAAAAATGATCAACTGGAATTAATAAAAATCAAAGCAAAATTTTGATCTACAAAAGGCAGTTCAAGAGGAAATAAACAGGTTATAGACTTCAAGAAAATATTTGTAAACCACGCACCTATCAAAGATGTATCAAAAATAAAGAATTCTAAAACTTCTATTGTAAAATGGTCAAAAAATCCAAGTAGAAAGTGGAGAAAATTTAAAAAGGGAAATTTCTACAAAGAAAATCAGTTCAGTTCAGTCTATCAGTAGGACTCTTTGCAACACCACGGACTGCAGCTTGCCCGGCTTCCCTGTCCATCACCAACTCCCAGAGCTCGCTCAAACTCATGTCCATTGACTCGGTGCTGCCATCCAACCATCTCATCCTCTGTCATCTCCTCTTCCTGCCTTCAATCTTTCCTAGCATCAGGGTCTTTTTCAATGAGTCAGTTCTTCACATCAGATTAATACACCACCCAAAACATCAATTTCATATCTATCTGTAGATTCATTTTTTTTGCTCTATGTATGTCGCTATCCTTTGCATACTCCTTTAAACTGGTAGCAGCATCTTATTGATTTTATCTTTAATCAATGAACTAAGTAAAAAATTTAAATGTGTTAAAATATATATATGTATATTTTTGACAGTCATTTCACCACCTTCATATCTGGGTTGTTACAACAGATTGCAAAATTTTCTTCCCATTGTTCTTCCCATATCTCACCTCTCTACTGCTGACATTGTGGCTAAAATATTCCTTTCAATACAGAAGTGCAGTTTTCATTCTTTGGCTCAAAAGTCTTGTGCTGACTCCTGATGATTCCTCTCAAAGTAAAAGTGAAAGTTGTTAAAATTGTTTACCAAATGGTGTCTCAGTCTGCTCCAACTGTCCTGTCCATCTGGATGTTTCTTAAACACAAAAGGCATGTTCCTGCTTCAGATCTTGTCTCCTTGATTTTCAAAGTACCGTTAGTCTTACCCTCAAATACAGACATGGTTCACTCATCACCTCCATTACATCTTCCTTAAATATAATTCTCTCAATGATTAATATGCTGTTCATTCTTTAAAAAAATTAATTCCTTTAATTCTCAATTCTCCCTTGATTCATTTATCTCTGAAGCTTAAATTGCTATGTATTTTTTTCTTTTTCTTTTTTTTATTGAAGGATAATTGCTTTACAGAATTTTATTGTTTTCTGTCAAACCTATGGGGAGGGACATGGGAGGGAGGTTCAAAGGGGAGGGGATATATGTATACCTATGGCTGATTCATGCTGAGGTTTGACAGAAATTGCTATGTTTTAAATTAACTATTTTATTGCCTATTTTTCTCCACAATAATGTCAACCCCAGAAGAGTAAATGTTTTGCCTCTTTTGTCATTGTGCTGTACTGTGCTTAGTCTCTCAGTCGTGTCCGACTCCTTGTGACCCCTTGGACTGTAGCCCACCAGGCTCCTCTGTCCATGGGAATTCTCCAGGCAAGAATACTGGAGTGGGTTGCCATGCCATCCTCCAGGGGATCTTCCCAACCCAGAGATCAAACCCATGTCTCCCTCATTGCAGGTGGATTCTTTACCATCTGAGCCATCAGGGAAGCCCAAGAATACTGGAGTGGGTAACCTACCCCTTCTCCAGGGGAACTTGCTGACCCAGGAATTGAACCAGGGTCTCCTGCATTGCAGACGGAGTCTATACAAGCTGAACTACCAGGGAAGCCCATTACTTCATACCAGTGGTCTGTAAATAAGCCAGGTATATAAAAGACAGGGTTGTATTACACAGAGATTAAATAAAGCAACTGAAAAATGCAAGGAGACCAGGAAAAAATGAAACAAATATATTAGAACATAGGATTGAAGGATTAGCAGTGTAATATATGATAAAGAAATAGAGCACCTGTTAATAAAGAGTTCATAAAAACAACATATCATGTGAGGAGAGAAAAAAATATATCCAATACACACTATAAATCCTGAACAAAGATAAACATCAATGCAAATGGTTTGCTATAAATATTTTAGAAGAAATTGTTAGGTAATGATCTTCATGACTTTGAGATATGAAGAAATTGCTTCAATGACTCACTTAAAAAAGGTATAGAGGAAATGATGAATAAATTTGACCCCATTCTATGTCAATGATAAATTTAACTCCACTGTACATTGATACATTTTTACTGTGTAAATTAAGCAAAATACAAAGACTATTCAGAGATTGAAAAAAAATAGCAATACATTTTTCTAAGTAAAAACAGTGAAAAAGTGAACATTGCTCTTTGCGATCCCATGGACTATACACTTCATGGAATTCTCCAGGCCGGAATACTGGAGTGGGTAGCTGTTCCCTTCTCCAGGGGGTCTTCCCAACCCAGGGATTGAACCAAGCAAAATTTAAAAACTAATCAGAGGTTTGGCAAGATATTTTCAACACACTAATTGACCAAAGGACTGTTATCAAGATTATCTTAAAAATTCCTGCCAAGAAGTAAGAGACATACAACCTAATGGAAAATTCTGGATATGAAAAGGATTTGAAAAGTCAGTTCAGAAAGAGGAGAGTCTAATAGACACAAATATGACAATATAACTAGGAATCAAGAAAAGGTATCTCAAAAAAGAGAAATACCAACATAATGCTAAAAATTCTATGACCAGATTAAACAATGTTTGCAATAATTGTAGACAATAGGGGCTTCCCTGGTGGCTCAGAGGTTAAAGCATCTGCCTGCAATGCGGGAGACCTGGCTTCAATCCCTGGGTCAGGAAGATCCCCTGGAGAAGGAAATGGCAACCCACTCCTGTATTCTTGCCTGGAGAATCCCATGGGTGGAGGAGCCTGGTGGGCTACAGTCCACAGGGTCGCAAAGAATCGAACATTACTGAACGAATTCACTTTCACTTTCACTATAGCATTTATAAACTACTGATTGGACTATAAATTTTTAAAATATTTTCAGTATTTAGCAATATCTATCAAAATTGAAGGTCCACATACCCAGTTAATAGCAATTTCACTTAGATATCCAAATAAGGAGGCCTTAACATTCCCTGAAGTTTGACTACACATTATTTCCTAAGTATAGGTAACTGACTTTTTAAAAACATTTTTTTTTACTACAATTATTTGAAAAAACTTGCAGTTATAAATTCTTTCCTTTTTTGCCCTTTTTAGTAAATCTTCTCCCATGCTCCTGCCAGTTTTACGACTCTGGGATGACTTTCTCAAGAATCTAAGACCCATTCATCTGAAATCATCAAGAGAAGAGTATGCCTGTCTCCGAGCTTCTGTAGAAAGTTAGGAACTTAACTTTTGATAAGGACGGTTAGCAATACAGATGAACTAATCATAGAAATAAACAACTGAAAACTCAGAAATGACTCATTGTGTTAGCCCACCCCATTGACCATGTACCCCTTAACCCCTCTTGTATTTTTCCATCAGCCCACTCTGTGCTTAAATCCTTCCCGTGTTTTGTTTCAGAAGAATTGAATTCAATTTTGTACATTGTATAGAGCTGAACAGTATTTTCTTTGGCTGTAACTCTGCTTGATACAATACTTCTTTCACAGTGTATAGATGAATATTTGGTATAACTACTTTTATGGCAGAAAGTGAAAAGGAACTAAAAAGCCTGTTGATGAAAGTGAAAGAGGAGAATGAAACACTTGGCTTAAAGCTCAACATTCATAAAACTAAGATCATGGCATCTGGTCCCATCACTCCATGGAAAATAGATGGGGAAACAGTGTCAGACTTTATTTTTGGGGGGCTCCAAAATCACTGAGATAGTGATTGCAGCCATGAAATTAAAAGATGCTTACTCCTTGGAAGGAAAGTTATGACCAACCTAGATAGCATATTCAAAAGAAGAGACATTACCTTGCCAACAAAGGTCCGTCTAGTCAAGGCTATGGTTTTTCCTGTGGTCATGTATGGATGTGAGAGTTGGACTGTGAAGAAGGCTGAGCGCCGAAGAATTGATGCTTTTGAACTGTGATATTGGAGAAGACTCTTGAGAGTCCCTTGGACTGCAAGGAGATCCAACCAGTCCATTCTAAAGGAGATCAGTCCTGGGTGTTCATTGGAAGGACTGATGCTAAAGCTGAAACTCCAATACTTTGGCCACCTCATGCGAAGAGTTTACTCATTGGAAAAGACCCTGATGCTGGGAGTGATTGAGGGCAGGAGGAAAAGTGGATGACAGAGGATGAGATGGCTGGATGGCATCACCAACTGGATGGACATGAGTTTGAGTAAACTCCAGGAGTTCGTGATGGACAGGGAGGCCTGGTGTGCTGCGATTTATGGGGTTGCAAAGAGTTGGACATGACTGAGTGACTGAACTGAACTGAAGTGTATAGTAGCCAAAAATTAAAAACTGAAATGTCTCTGAAAAAAGGAATGAAGTAATTTAGTATGTGAAGTGATACAAAAAAAATTCTCTTCAGTAGGCAAAATGAACTAGATTTATATTACACAGCACTGAGTGAAAAAATAGGAAGCAAAATATATACTGAATATTGTTATAAATATATAGCAAAATATATATTTAAAAAAATATTTTAATAGCATAAATTATATATTTATAACATATAAATGATATTATATTAGCCCCATATTAGTCCTATGAATTGGTCCCATATTCATCCTAAGGTTCTGTAATAGGTCCATGTAAAGGAAAATATAAAAATTTGAATCTGTATACAAGTTTCAATATACTATCCATTCTAAAGTCCATCCCTATGGCAAAGAAAAAGTTTAAAAGATGGATAGAAAAATAATTAGCAATATCTACAATATAGCCAGCAAATTCTGTGATAAAAAACCAACTCTAAATTTTATGAAGATGACAGCTGATCTTTTAACCTCAGTTTTAAATGTATTTCCACATTTCTAAGATTCAGGATTTTAATATTTGCATAAAGCAACATGAATAATATTTTTGAACTTTTAATTTCAGATCTCAAATCTTAGTTTATCACTGAGAAATATGTATTTCACAAGGAAGTGTGGTGGAGGACGTAATGAAAATGTACATAAAAAACATGACTAAAACTAGAATTATTCTGTCTAATAAAAGATGTGAATGTTGCAGGTGCTTGTCTGAGAAAATTACTCAGTTGCTCTGAGCTCAGTTTCCTTGATTATAAAATCAAGCATGGATGACAGGGCACACAAGGTCCCTTAAAACTTTGACATGAATAAAAAGAACCTAATTTATTCAGTGACAAGTAGCTTATCCTCTGGTCAAATGTTTCTTGATTATTACAAAAAGATATGTTGTTATTGTACTTCCATTACTTTCTCCAAGCATTTTTCCTCACAAAGAACATATTAAATACTTTGATAGAGTAAAAATAATTTTCTAACCAGGTACTTCTTTGCTAATATCCTGCCATTCATTTTTTTATTCCTCCAGAGAGTACTGAGGAAATATATATAATTATATAGACAAAAATATATATAAATATAGACAAATAATATAGACAAAGTTACAAAATTATACTGTTCTTTACCATGTGCTAAATAATGTAACAATCTCTTCCTACAGTGATCCTATCCATCTTTTAAGCAACAGAATATTAATAATTGATACCAAGAAGGAATGGTGAATGCCAGATCCAAAATTAAACAAATTACTTCTTTTTAAATTTTTTTTCTTTTTTTAATTTATTTATTGACTGCACTGGGCCTTAGGTACAGGATCTTCGATCCTCATTGTGCCATGCAGGGTCTTTAGCTGTGTCTTGCGGGATCAGTTTCCCTGACCAGGGATTGAACCCAGGGCCTCTGTCTTGGGAGCTCAAGGTCTTAGCCACTGAACCACTAGGGAAGTCACACAAATTACTTTTTAAAATAAAGTATTTTTTCATGACACTGCTTTGATATGGAAAACTCATATTTCAGAAAATGACATACAGATATCTAATGAGCAGTTGATAGTCTTCAGAGAAGCAAAGTATGTTTATATAAACTGAAAGGCCTTCAGTGGATTTGCCTTTATTTTTCTCGTGAAAAGAAATGGAGAAATTATTGTTGATAATCTCTTGAAATGGGGACACAGTGTGTGGAAATGGGTTGCCAGACAACATTTGAATGAAACTCTCTAGTGTAGGTTACAGAAAAATATAACAATAGAAAAAAGTTGCAATTATTGCTATACTGACCTATGAGTATTTCAAATGTACAAAAACTTACAAAATAACAGATTATATTATTTAACAAACAATAGCATTTTGCCAAATTTATTTTAGGCTTTCAGTAAGGTCGCTTAGTCATGTCTCTTTGCGAGATCATAGACTGCAGCACGCCAGGCTTCCCTGTCCATCACCAACTCCCAGAGCTTGCTCAAACTCATGTCCATTGAGTCAGCGATGCCATCCAACCATCTCATCCTCTGCCATCCCCTTCTTCTCCTGCCTTCAATCTTTTGCATCAGGGTTTTTTCTAGTGAGTCAGTTCTTCTCATGAGCTGGCCAAAGTATTGGAGTTTCAGCTTCAGCATCAGTCCTTCCAATGAATATTCAGGACTGATTTTCCTTAGGATTGACTGGTTGGATCTCCTTGCAGTCCAAGGGACTCTCAAGAGTCTTGTCCAACACCACAGTTCAAAAGCATCATTTCTTCAGTGCTCAGCTTTCTTTATAGTCCAACTCTCACATCCATGCATGACTACTGGAAAAATCATAGCTTTGACTAGATGGACCTTTGTCAGCAAAGTGATGTCTGTGCTTTTTAATATGCTGTCTAGGTTGATCATAGTTTTCCTTCCAAGGAGCAAGTGTCTTTTAATTTCATGATTGCAGTCACCATCTGCAGTGATTTTGGAACCCCCCCAAAATAAAGTCTGCCACTGTTTCTGTTGTTTCTCCGTCTATTTGCCATGAAGTGATGGGACCAGATGCCATGATCTTAGTTTTCTGAATGTTGAGTTTTAAGCCAACTTCTTCACTCTCCTCTTTCACCTTCATCCAAGAAGCTCTTTAGTTCTTCTTCACTTTCTGCCATAAGGAGGGTGTCATCTGCATATCTGAGGTTATTGATATTTCTCCCTGCAATCTTGATTCTAGCTTTTGCTTCATACAGCCCAGCATTTTTCATCAAGTACTCTGCATATAAGTTAAATAAGCAGGGTGACAAGCTGACTCCTTTCTCAATTTGGAACCAGCCTGTTGTTCCATGTCTAGTTCTAACTGTTGCTTCTTGACCTGCATACAGATTTCTCAGGAGGCAGGACAGGTGGTCTGGTATTCCCATCTCTTTAAGAATTTTCGACAGTTTGTTATGAAAACTTTATTCTAAAAATTAATATATATGTGTATACTTATAAACATTATCCAATAATTATACCTAAATTATGACTGTGAAATATCATCAAAATTTCATCTGCAACCTCATACTCATTATCTGTCAGTCTATTAATACTCTATCTTGTGAGGTCTTTTTCTGGTATGTATGAGCAAACACTGCCATACTTTGCAGAGACAAAACTTCCAGAGGACAATTTTATGAGAGTAATTAGGGTCTATTGGCATTGTGATTTTACTCTAAATTTTCTCTCTAAAAGGCTTGGAAAGGGTAGGGGGGGAGTGCATTTAAACAATAGTCCTAGTTTTTTAAATAGAAAGGGCCAGCCAACATATTCATAGAATAAACAGGAACAAACTGATTCCCATTGAAAAATCAAAATTTCCACTTCTCTACTGCCACCACCTTTGTTCAATCTACAATGTTATTTCAGATAAACTTACAGTTAACTTCATCTCTCAGAGTGTAGTACCTAATTGTGTTGCTTTTTTTTTTTTAGCAATCATAGTTTAAAATTTTTTAACCAACTAGTTTAATTTATTAACCAACTAGTTTAATTTATTAACCAACTAGTTCTAAAATTTATACAAAGCACCCATTGAAATAATAGGCAGAAGACATATAGATATAAATTCATAGGAATTCAGAGAAAAAACAAGCTCACAGCTGGTGACTAACAACTTCTCAACTAAATAATTAAACAATAAAAACAGAAACAAATCAAATGACAAATTATTAAGACAATGTATATTGATGAGCACAACTTTACCTGGTTACTGTGACTTAACATTTTCTAAGATGAGCGAGTTGTTTTGCTTATGACTACTCATAACCTGACAACTGACTTGAATTTAATTTACTATCCTTGCTGACTTGTAACTACCATGCATTAATAAATTCCTTGTAACTGTACTTTATCATTTATGTTAAAATTTGATTTTATCATTTTTCACAAGAGTCGTATGCTGCTTTTCACTCTGCGTCATTTTTTTTAGTGTAAGATTGATATTTCCTAAAATACATTATTATCAATGTATTATGATCTTCTAAAGAGCTTATCCCTGTGGGCCTATGGGGAGAACTTAGAGAATAATTGATGATTGTCAATGTTACTGTTTGAGACACTCACTGTACCAACTATAGTTCTAATACTAAGTGTGCAGAAAATTTCTTACAAGGAAAGGATAATTCCTTCAGGTCCAGTAAGAAGCTTAGAGTTCTGATGTAACTTTAGCTTATTCCTTGTTTTTATTTGAAGTTTGTACCTTCTCACTTAATAATTAATTATTCAGGCTTATAATGATTGTTTCAGTTTGCCACACAGGCATTTGTTGTTCAGTCACTCAGTCGTGTCTGACTCTGTGACCCCATGGACTGCAGCATGCCAGGCTTCCCTGCCCATCACTATCTGCCAGAGCTTGCTCAAACTCATGTCCATTGTGTCAAGTGTGACATCCAACCATCTTATTCTCTGTCACCCCCTTCTCCTGCCCTCAATCTTTCCCAGCACCAGGGTCTTTTCCAGTGAGTCAGTTCTTTGCATCAGGTGGCCAAAGTATTGGAGCTTCAGCTTCAGCATCAGTCCTTCCATGAATATTCAGGATTGATTTCCTTTAGGATTGACTGACTTGATCTCCTTGCTGTCCAAGGAACTCTCAAGAGTCTTCTTCAGCACCACAGTTCAAAAGGGTAAATTCTTTGGTGCTTAGCCTTCTTTATGGTCCAACTCTCATATCTGTACTCATTTTATTTCACTTGGCTGTATTGAGCTTCACACATACTCCTGTTTTTTTTTTTTTTTTTTTTTTACCACAAATTGAAGGTTTGTGGGAACCCTACATCAAGCAAGGCTATTGGTGTCATTTTTCCAACAACATTTGCTCACTTTGTGTCTCTGTTACATTTCAGTAATTCTCACAATGTTTTAAGCTTTTTCATTATTGTTATATTTATTATAGTGATCTGTGATATTTGATGTCACTATAATAAGTTTCTCCTCCTTCCCTCAATCTTTCCTAGCATCAGGGTATCTTTAATGAGTCAGCTCTTATCAGGTGGCCAAAGTATTGAACCTTGCCTATAAAGATACTGAACTTAACTGCTAAATGTGTGTGTTATGTGACTGCTCCACTGACTGACTGTCTCCACTTCTCTCTTCCTCTCCTTGGGCCTCCCTATTTCCTGAGACAGAACAAAATTGAAATTAGGCCAATTAATAATAATAACAATACTCTAAGTGTTCAAGTGAAGGGAAAATTGATATGTCTTTCACTTTAAATCAAAAGCTAGAAATGGTTAAGCTAAGTGAGGAAGTCAGATCAAAAGCAGATAAGCCAAAACTGAGCCATCTTGCACCAAACAGGTGCAAATGTAAAAGAAATGCTCTTAAAGGAAATTTAAAGCGCTATACCAATGAACACACTTATGTTAAGAAAGTGAGACAGCTTTATTGCTGATATGGAGAAAGCTTGAGTGGTCTGGAGAGAAGATTCAGTCACACCATTCTCTTAAGCCTAATCTAGAGCAAGGCCCTATGTCTGTCCAGTTGTATGAAGGCTGAAAGATCCGAGGAAGCTAAAGAACAATAGCTTGGTTCATAAGGTTTAAGGAGAGAAACCATTGCTGTAACCTCCATACAAGATGAAGCAGCAAGTGCTGGTATAGAACTTTGCAGCAAGTTATCCAGAAGATCTAGCCAAGATAATTAATGAAGGTGGCTATTACCAAACAATAGATTTTCAATGTAGATGAAACAGTCTTGTATTAGAAGCAGGGACTGTCTAGGGCTTCCATAACTAGAGAGAAGTCAGTGCCTGGCTTCACATTTCAAAGGACAGGCTGACTGTCTTGTAAGGGGCTAATGTAGCTGGTTATTTGAAGTTGAAGCCAATACTTATTTACCATTCTGAAAATCCTAGGGTCCTTAAGGATTACTCTGCCTGTGCTCTGTAAATGTTTTGGAACAAGAATTTGGATAACTGCACATCTGTTTACAGTATAGTTTAGAAGGCAATGGCAACCCACTCCAGTACTCTTGCCTGGAAAATCCCATGGACAGAGGAACCTAGTAGGCTGCAGTCCATGGGGTCACTAAGAGTCTGACATGACTGAGCAATTTCACTTTCACTTTTCACTTTCATGCATTGGAGAAGGAAATGGCAACCCACTCCAGTATTCTTGCCTAGAGAATCCCAGGGACGGGGGAGCCTGGTGGGCTGCCATCTATGGGGTCGCACAGAGTCAGACATGACTGAAGTGACTTAGCAGTTACTGAATATTTTAAGCCCACCATTGTGAATTAGCACACAGAAAAAACATTGCTTTCAAAATATGACTGTTCATTGACAACAAACCTGGTCACCCAACAGCTCTGTTGGAGATGTGCAGTGGGATTAATTTCATTTTCATGCCTGTCAACACACTGTCTATTCTGCAACCCATGGATCAAAGAGTAATTTCAATTTTCAAGTCTCATTATTTAAGAAATACTTTTTATAAGGCTATAGCTTTTTTCTCTGATGAATCTGGCAAATTAAAAACTTTCTGGAAAGGAATGACCATTCTACATGCCATTAAGAACATTTGAGATTCCTGTTAGAGGTCAAAAGATCAACATTAATAGGAGTCTGGAAGAAGTTGGTTCCAACCCTCATGGGTGGATCTGAAACTTTCAAAGCTATCTGCAGATGTCACAGAACTAACAAGAAGTAGAATTAGGAGAGGAACCAGAAGTTATGACTAAATTGCTGTGATCTCAGGATAAAACTTGAATAGATAAGGAATTACTTCTTATGGATGAGCAAAGAAAGTGTTCTTGAGATGGAATCTACTCCTAGTGAATATACTGTAAAGACTATTAAAACAACAAAAGATGAGAATATTATTAATACATAAATTTAGTTGACAGGGTTTGAGGGAATTGAGTGCAATTTTGAAAGACGTTCATCTGTGAGTCAAATGCTATTAAATGGCATAAAAGGAAGAGTCAATCAGTGTGGCAAACTTCACTGTTATCTCATTTTAAGAAATTGCCACAGCCACCCCAGCCTTCAGCAACCAATACCCTGATCAGTCAGCAACCATCAACATTAATGCAAGACCCTTAACTAGCAAAAGGATTATAATTCATTGAAGGTTTAGATGATGGTTAGCATTTATTTTCTTTTTTAATGGTAATTTTTAATTAAGGCATGTGTGTGTTTTTCAAATATAGTGCTGTTACTGCTAAGTCACTTCAGTCGTGTCCGACTCTCTGCGACCCCATAGACGGCAGCCCACCAGGCTCCCCCGTCCCTGGGATTCTCCAGGCAAGAACACTGGAGTGGGTTGCCATTTCCTTCCCCAATGCATGAAAGTGAAAAGTGAAAGTGAAGTCGCTCAGTCGTGTCCGACCCTCAGTGACCCCATAGACTGCAGCCTACCAGGCTCCTCCATCCATGGGATTTTTCAGGCAAGAGTACTGGAGTGGGGTGCCATTGCCTTGTCCAAGATATAGTGCTATTACCACTTAATAGTCTAGACTATTGTATAAACATAACTTTAACATGCACTGGGAAACCAAAAAAAATGTGTGACTCACTTTATTGCAATATTTGCTGTATTGTATTTGGAACATGGGGATATTTGGAACCAAACCTTCAATATCTCTGAGGTATGTCTGTATTGATTTTATTTCTCAGAAGTACAAAATTAACAGAGACTATAAACTCCTATTCTCAGCAAGATGGCAGCTATCGTTTTCCAATTCTCCACTAATGACACTATAAAACCTGGAAATAAAATAACAGACAACAAAGAATGATGCTGACACGAATGTTTAGAAGAGGAGGATGAACTAGGGATCACAGGGCTGGAAGAACAACATCTCAGGGTCTCCATTCTGCTTTAGAATACAGTGCAGACCCACTGTCTTCCGAACTTTAACAAAGCAGGAGAAAAAACCCTTTCACTATGGGTTGTAAGGAAGTCCCACTGCAAACATGAAGAAAACTATTCTCTGGCAGGTGATTCCTAACAAAAACAAGTGTCTTGACTTTGGGAGCACTCTCAGTCTACAGGATCAGTAGACTTCTTTTGGGATTGAACTAACGTGAAGAAGCCATGGCAGGGGGCCTTCTTTGTCCCTTTGTGGTACAAAGAGTCAAGGGAAAGGGTCCTCCATCTCCTACCTAAAGACAGTTGTGTGGCCTGACAAAGGGGCTTCAGTGAAGTGAACCAAGGAAGTGCTCTATTCAGATGGGTCACTGTCTCCCATCCCCGACTTAGAGGCACTGGGCAGCCAAGCTGGAAGAAGTACCTTTTGCCCCTGAAGGCAGAAAATCAGCAGGGGGTAGCAGGCAGCATAAACAAGGATTAGCATTAACCCCAAGAACACACACAAAAATTGAGACCAAAGGTATCATAAAGGCTCTAAAAGCTAAATTGGTACTAGAAACACAGCCCACACAAATAGAACAAATTGCATGCATATCTCAACAGGCTGACTATCTGCTAAAGTAAAAGATTTAAATATAACACAGTCTTCTAGCATAATAGCCAATATGTGCAGAATTAAATTTAGAAGTATTAATTGTGCCGAGGATCAGGAAATTCACAATTTGAATGAGTCACAAGCAATCAGTGCTTGCTAATATAGAGATGAATCAGAGATTGGAATTATCTAGCAATGATTTTAAAGTTGGCCAGCACAAACTGTTTTAAAATCAATTACAAATAACCTTGAAGCAAATATATATAGAGAATCTACAAAAGCAATAAAGGTATGAAAAAGAACCGAATGGACATTATAATACTGAAAAATGGAATACAGAAAATTAAAGTGAAGAGGTTCAATAGCAGAATAAATATGACAGAGGGAAGACTCAGTGTACTTGAAGATGGAATAGTAGAAATTACCCAGATGAACAAGAGAAGGAAAATACACACAAAAGAGAAGGGAACAAAGCTTTCAAGGTCTGTAGAAAGATAATCAATAATCCCCATATCTGTGTTATCCAAATCCTAGAAAGAGAGGGAAAAGAAAGTAAAACTGAAAAAGAAAAAGGGCTAAAAATTTCTAAAGTTCAATAAAGGACATAAACTTATAAATTAAGAAAGCTGAGTCTATTGAAAAAAGGATAAGTGCACAAGTATTCATGCTAATACACATCATAGTTACATTCTTGAAATTTAAAAACAAAGAAAACTGAAATTTAAAAACAAAGAATTGTAAACAATGAGAGATAATGTCCATTATATGTAGGGGAACAGTGATTTGAATAACAGTTTTCATGCGAAATCAAGGAAGTTAGACGAGGTGTTATAACATTTTTCAAGTTATTAAAACAAACAAAAAACTGACAACCTGAATTCTGTGGCTAGTGAAAATATCCTTTAGGAATGAAGAGGGAATAAATAATTCTCAGAGGGAACAAACCAAGAGAAGGTGTCACCAGCATATTTCTCTTTAAAAAGTGATGAAAGAAAGTTCTCCAAAGAGAAATACAATAATTCTAGAAGTCTTAGATTTCCAGAAAAAGAATAAACAATAGAATTTATAAAATAATGGTAAATACTGTCCTCTTCACAGATTTTTGAAATTCAAACTTTATGTTTGAAACAAAAATGAGAACATTGTCAAGGGGCTCTAAATAAATGGAGAGGAGATACTCCGTATATTTGCATTTCCAAACTTAGAATAAAGAAACCTAAAAAGAAGCAAGAATCTACCTTTCATTTGCAGTGATACAGTGTTGTTTCAGAACTGTGCTATACTTAGTCATTCAGTTGTGTCTGACTCTTTGCGACTGCATGGGAGCCCGCCAGGCTCCTCCATCCATGGGAATTCTCCAGGCAAGAATACTGCAGTGGGTTACCATGCCCTCCTCCAGGGGATCTTCCCAACCTAGGGATCGAACCTGAGTCTCCCACATTGCAGGTAGATTTTTTTACCATCTGAGCCACCAGGGAGCCCAAGAATACTGGAGTGGGTAGCCTATCCCTTCTCCAGGGGAACTTACTGACCTAGGAATCAAACCAGGGTCTTCTGCATTGCAGATGGATGCTTTACCTGCTGAGCTACCACTGAAGCCCAAGATTAAAGTTCTAACCCCTCAATAATTTCATTAAATATAAATGATCTACATATACAAATTATAGACTTAGCAGACTAAATAGAAAATAAAAGAGGAAGTGGTACGACTATATGTTTTCTACAAGAAGCTTACCTCAAGTACGTAGTAAAATTGAAAAAATATATGATACATGTATCACTAAAGAAATAGCGACCATTATGCCAGATGAAATGGCGGATACAGCTACTGAGCCTGAATCATTTAGAAGATAAGGGAATATTATAAGCCATTTCATGTACACAAATTTGCAAAATTAAGAAAAATGGACTAGAAAAGTCCTCAAAACCAGAAGCTACCAAATATCTGTCAAGACGAAATAGACAATCTAAATAAACCTAGAACTGATAGCTTATGGTGAATGATGTTGGATTCGTGATCTCCAAAGAAGAAGGTTTAGCTTCAGGACCAGAGACCAGCCTTGACAACTCAGGGCTCTTATGTGGCAGAAGTTTTATTACAGTGAAAAGGGGAGAGAAAGCTTCTGACCCAGACACCAGAAGGGGATGGAGAGTGCCCCTTTGCTAGCCTTTAGCAAGGGAACTACATACTTTTCAATCAGTTATTACAATAAATCAAGAGAATGTCTCAAGGCTGTAAAAATTTTACCAGACCCACTCCCACAATTTACATTTTAGGATAACAAGATTAGAACTTAACACTAGAAAGATCCTACCAGACCCACACCCATAATATATATTCTAAAATATCAGGATTAGTCAGAAGGTTTTCAGGAAGGAGAAACTGTCCTCAAGCAGGATACATTGTTGTTATATAATCCCTAGAAGGCAATGGCACCCCACTCCAGTACTCTTGCCTGGAAAATCCCATGGATGGAGGAGCCTGGCAGGCTACAGTCCGTGGGGTCTCGAAGAGTTGGACGCGACTAGCGACTTCACTTTCACTTTTCACTTTCATGCATTGGAGGAGGAAATGGCAACCCAGTCCAGTGTTCTTGCCTGGAGAATCCCAGGGACGGGGGAGCCTGGTGGGCTGCCGTCTCTGGGGTCGCACAGAGTCGGACATGACTGAAGCGACTTAGCAGCAGCTGCAGCACAGAGTTTAAACTGAGTAGTTTGTTGTGTAATCATCAGTTCCAGGCTTAGAGAAAAAAACTGTTTTATGTGACTAAGACTAAGGAATGTAAAGGAAAAGAAAGTTTGTCCTTTCCTCCTCCTTGAGAATTCCAGGCCCCTATCTCCTCCCTGAGAACCCCAGACCCCTCTGTCCTAGGGGACCCCTGGACTTCTTATCAACCTGCCCAGGACTTGACTCTCAGAACCTTTAAAGACATTTAATCCATACTTTAAAAGCTCCTGAAATATAAACTTCTAGTCTCAAATGGTTTCACTGGAGAATTCTACCAAACATTTAAAGGAGAATCAATGCTCATTTTATACAAGCCCTGTCAGAATGTAGAAGAGAAAACACATTCCAATTCAAGCTGTGAGGCAAATATTACACTAAGACTAAAACCAGATATTGTATCAAAGGAAAACACACACACACACACAACTATACACTTCATGAATATGTTGTTGGTGAGGAAGAAATCTGTACATTTATATGAGCAGGCAGATGAAGAGATGTAAGCTGTGGTTGTTTTTCAGTTGCTAAGTTGTGTCTGACTCTGTGACTCCATGGACTGCAGCATGCCGGGCCTCCTTGTCCTTCACTATCTCCCAGAGTTTGCCCAAGTTCATGTTCATTGAATCGGTGATGCCATCCCACCATCTCATCCTCTGTTGCCCTCTTCTCCTGTTGCCCTCAATCTTTCCCAGCATCAGGGTCTTTTTCAATAAGTTGGCTCTTCACATCAGGTGGCCAAAATAATGTGGTTTCAGCTTCAGCATCAGACCTTCCAATGAATATTCAGGGTTGATTTCCTTTACGATTGACTGGTTTGATCTACTTGTTGTCCAAGGGACTCTCAAGAGCCTTCTCCAGCACCACAGTTCAAAAGCATCAGTTCTTCAGCACTCTGCCTTCTTTATGGTCTAACTTCCACATCTGTATATGACTACTGGAAAGACCATAGCTTTAACAAACAGACCTTTGTCAGCAGAAGCAATGTCTTTCTTTTTAATACACTCTCTAGGTTTGTCATAATTTTCCTTCAAAGAAGCAAGTGTCTTCTAAGTTCATGGCTGTAGTCACCATCCACAGTGATTTTAGAGCCCAAGAAGATAAAATCTGTCACTGTTTCCACTTTTCCCCCTTCTATTTGCCATGAAGTGATTGGGACCGGATGCCATGATCTTTCTGTGTGTGTGTGTTTATATTGAGTTTTAAGTGGCTTTCTCACTCCCTTCTTTCACTCTCATCAAGAGGTTCTTTAGTTCCTCTTTGATTTCTCCGATTAGAATAGTAACATCTGCGTATCTGAGGTTGTTGATGTTTCTCCCAGCAGTCTTGATTCCAGCTTGTAACTCATCCAGCTTGGCATTTCACATGATGTACTCTGCATATAAGTTAAATATATATTGCATATAAGGGACAATATATACCTTGACCTACTCCTGTCCCAGTTTTGAACCAGTCCATTGTTCCATGTCTGGTTCTAACTATTAATTCTTAACATGTATACAGGTTTCTCAGGAGGCAGGTAAGGTTGTCTGATATTCCCATCTCTTTAAGAATTTTCCACAGTTTGTTGCGATGCACAGAGTCAAAGGCTTTAGCATGGTCATTGAAACAGAAGTAGATGCTTTTCTGGAATTCCCATGCTTTCTCTATATTCCAATGAATGCTGGCAATTTGATCTCTGGTTCCTCTGGCTTTTTTAAACCCAGGTTTTACATCTGGAAATTCTGAAGCCAAGGTTGAAGGATTTTGAACATAATCTTACTAGCATGTGAAGTGAGCACAATTGTCCGGTAGTTTGAACATACTTTAGCACTGCCCTTCCTTGGGATTGGAATGAAGACTGACCTTTTCCAGTCCTGTGGCCACTACTGGGTTTTCCAAATTTGCTGACGTATTGGGTGCAGCATTTTATGGGACAAAAGGAGGTTGTTGTCTTTATTTGGCAAAGAAGATGTTTATTCTCAGGCAACTTCTTTTGCTTAAATCTCAATGGAGCCATCATTACAAAGAATTGGGGGAGTGTTGGGTGGTCTTAAGTCATATGTGAGTGTTTTCCAGGAGCAGTGGGATAGGCTGGCTATGTACATTTAGATCTTTGAGGCAAATCTTCAGCTCAGTTCAGTCGCTCAGTCACGTCCGACTCTTTGAGACCCCATGGACTGCAGCATGCCAGGCCTCCCTGTCCATCACCAACTCCAGGAGTTGACTCCAACTCATGTCCCTTGAGTTGGTGATGCCATCCAACCATCTCATCCTCTGTTGTCCCCTTCTCCTCCCGCCCTTGATCTTTCCCAGCATCGGGGTCTTTTCCAATGAGGCAAATCTTAACAATCAAAATCTTTGTTTAAAGGGGAAAGTTATGTGCATCCATAATTCTCTTTTATTTCAAATAAATGGCCTAGTTGTATAAAATTGTTATAAAACATGAAAAAGTGTTGCACTATCTTGTACATAGAGGTTATCATTTGTGAAAAAGAATTTCAAATGATATAGACAAATGTGAGAGGTGTTTTGGCTGAATATTTTAATTAAACTATTTTCAAACACACATTATGCAATCCTTAAATGCCTCAAATTTAAGATGAACACTTTTTAATATTTTTACAAAATTTTCCAATAACTCAATTCGTTCTCAATTCACAAATGCCATCATATAACTTTGAAAATAGCTATAATTGAGCCTTTCAGCACAGAAATAAATGACAGGTTCTTGATTGTTGAAAATGACAGATTAAAAATTCACTGAAGAATTTTCTTTTTATTCATATATATGCAGATCATATGGTAAAAAGTATAGAAACATAAATTTGCTTTATTTTATTCTTTAAATTCATGAATTATCAAGCAGTAGGGAGGCAGTGTGATCTAAAGAAGAAAAAATATATATATATTTTGATCATAACTGAATTTGAGAACCATTTCCTTTTACTTGGGTACATTATTTAACTTGAATATCAGGTTTTCACCTTCAATACTAGCAACATCATCCATTGCACAGGATTGTATGTAATAACAATGCACATGTAAAATGGTCTAGAGTATATTATAGAAATTGTTCATTTTTTCCAGTGTATTCTTTTTGGTGGTGGTTTAGTCTAAGTCGTGTCTGACTCTTGTGACCCCATGGACTATAGCCTGTGAGGCTCCTCTGTCCATGGGATTTCCTGGGCAAGAATACTAAAGTGAGTTGCCATTTCCTTCTCCAGGGGATTTTCCTGATGCAAGGATAAAACCTAGGTCCCCTGCATTGCAGCCAGATTCTTTACCGACTGAACCACCAGGGAAGCACATATACTTTCAGTTCAGTTCAGTCACTCAGTCGTGTCCAACTCTTTGTGGGCCCATGGACTGCAGCACACCAGGCCTCCCTGTCCATCACCAACTCCTGGAGCTTACTCAAACTCATGTCCATTGAGTTGGTGATGCCATCCAACCATCTCATCTTCTGTCATCCCCTTCTCCTCCTGCCTTTAACCTTTCCCAGCATCACAGTCTTTTCCAGTGAGTCTGTTTTTCGCATCAGGTAGCCAAAGTAATGGAGTTTCAGCTTTAGCATCAGTCCTTCCAATGGATATTCAGGACTGATTTCCTTTAGGATGGACTGGTTGGATCTCCTTGCAGGTACGAGGATAACATGCCTGTTATTAAAAGAATATGAAGTGTTTGAGAAGCCTGTGTTTTTAGAACATCTGGGATATACTTCTTGTGTTCCCTTACTCTTCCTAACACCAACCCTTGCATACTCTAGTTTCATTTCCCCCCCAGTACTGACTTCCAGTGATCTTGGCTTCATCTCAGTGCCCAAACTATTTTACTTTGGATTATGTCCAACCTTTGCAAACAGACTCAAGCCCATGTTTATTTTGATTTACAGTCTAGGAATGGAGTTCTTAATGTTTAGATTGCATCTCCAAATCCTAAAACTTCACCAAGATGTATCCTGAGGAAATGATTAAAGTCTTTTCTCTCAAGGCTGAAAATACTGGCTTCATATATAATATAAATGGAGAAAAAAAAGACCTCAGAGAAATTGGAATATGAAATTATGTTGTCCAATGGGAGAGAGCAGTAAATCAGGAAAAAGAGTTAATTCTCAGCAGAGCCATTTATTTCAGGGTATGGAGGATGAAGGCATAATCTGATGGGCTAAAGAGAATTTCATTTATGAGACAGTGTACATTTCTTATTGTACTTTGTAGACACTATCTTGAAGAAAATTTGAGATGTTTACACAGTTACAGAACAAATACCTAACATTTTATGCGTTATGATTTTATGATTGACATGATTTAATGCCATTTTATGTTCTTTTTATATTTTTGTTTTATATTCTATTACTTATGGAAATGTATTGTGTATGTACATTTTATCCTAGAATATAAGGCTGTTATCCAAACTGCTGTTTGTTACATAACATAGACATTGGAAAAATATATATGGCTAGATGGGATTCCTGTGATGCCTCAGATAGTAAAGAATCTACCTGCAATACAGGAGACTTAGGTTCATCCCTGGGTTAAGAAGATATACTGGAGAAGGGAATGCCTCCCACACAATTGTTCTTGCCTGAAGGATTCCATGGACAGAGGAGCCTGGGGGGCCGCCGTCCATGGGGTCGCAAAGAGTCAGACAGGACTGTTCGGCTAACAGTTTCAATTACTATAGGAGGAAAAAATATGTTTTATTGTTAGTGGTTGGCTAAGTTAGTGTGAGGTTTTTTTTTTTTTTTTTTTTAAGGGCAAGCTCTACTTTGGACAGGGAACATGACATTGAGTAGCGATTAAAAAAAAAAGTCCAATGCCTGTTCTCTTATTATGTCTACTTACTATGTTTACTATTGAAAGGTTGTTCTGAGCCATGAAAGATGCTGGGATTCCTGGCCTCCAGAGGAGAGGAATTCAATCTGGGGTCAGAGATGAGGCTTGATTGCTCAGAGCTTTTGTGTAATAAAGTTTTGTTAAACTATAAAAGAGACAGACAAAGCTTCTGACATAGACAGCAGAAAGAGTGCCCTCCTGCTTCTGCCCCCCTGCTAGTCTTTAGCTGGATGTTATATAGCTAATAGCAGTCTGCTAATTGGAGAAGGAAAATGTCTCAAAACTCAGAGACTGGCACCAGCCCCTCACCCCCAACATGCATTTTGAGATAACATTGGCACAAGGTGAGTTGTTCTGGGCAGTAAAATGATTGATGTGAATCTTGAAGAAAGGCAGGTTTCCAAGCAAAGACAGGGTCTCATTATCATAGCTTAGAACATTTGCATGAATAAAACATACTGGTTTGTCAGGTCAGTTCTGAGTCTTAGGCCAAAAAGACTTGAAGACAGAGTCTAGGGTAAATACATAGTTCATTAACAAAGCTTAAAACAAATATTTCCATAAGAAAAATGCATTGGCTAGCTCAAGATTTGAGAAGACTTAAGTTCAGGTAGAACCAGGTGTCCTTAAGGCAACACAGAATTTTAAAAGAAACCTCTTTCTAAATTCGTATAGAGAAGGGGAAAAAATCTAACACCTGTAGTTTGTTTTGTTTTGCTGCTTAAGAGAAAGACATTTGAATCAGTTCTAATGAGGTGGATGAAACTGGAGCCTATTATACAGAGTGAAGTAAGCCAGAAAGAAAAACACCAATACAGTATACTAACACATATATATGGGATTTAGAAAGATGGTAACAATAACCCTGTGTACGAGACAGCAAAAGAGACACTGATGTACAGAACAGTCTTATGGACTCTGTTGCAGAGGGAGAGGGTGGGAAAATTTGGGAGAATGGCATTGAAACATGTAAAATATCATGTATGAAATGAGTTGCCAGTCCAGGTTCGATGCAAGATACTGGATGCTTGGGGCTAGTGCACTGGGACGACCCAGAGGGATGGTATGGGGAGGGAGGAGGGAGGAGGGTTCAGGATGGGGAACACATGTATACCTGTGGTGGATTCATTTTGATATTTGGCAAAACTAATGCAATTTGTAAAGTTTAAAAATAAAATTAAATTTAAAAAAAAAAAGAGAGAGAGAGAAAGACAAAAAATGTCTGACACTTGCAGCTTATTTCCTCAGTTTGGAGACCCCTAGGCTTCCTTCCTGTTATCCTATGACTATGATTTGTGTAACAAATCAGTCCAACATTTAGTGGTAGAAAATAAAATATTATTTCACACATGGATTCTGTAGGTTAAAAATTCAGAAGCACTACAGAGATGGCTCCTTTCAGCAGTGTGCTGAAATTGGCACTCACTGAACAGAGAAAACCTGTTGTGTGTATTAACATCTTTTTCCATCTTCATGTTCAGAGATGGCACCTTCATAGCTTGAAATTATCAAACCAGCTATGGTGAGGATTTTCAGATGGAAATGGGAAAATTCTACAAACCAGGACGCCTTCTCTCATCCCAGAGAAGCAGTTGTTGTATTTACCTGCATATTAACAGTGCTTCATCTCCTACACGAAGTCTGGGGACCCAGCTTTTATGATTCCAAATTTTGGTGGTTACTTGACTAGTTAGGAACATTGTAATGACTTATGTGCATAAAACCTCCACTAAAGAGGTCTTAAAGGCTTCTGTGTCAGTTCTCAATGCTTTGTGTCCTAGATAATACAGAAGATATAGAAGTCCTACATAATATGTCTATTCTAACATTCTGATCTTCTTGAAGCCATTGGGTACTGTTCTCTATGGTATTACACAGGAGTCATGACACCTTGACTTAATTTGGGGTGATCAATCTATGGATCTATATTTTGATTAACCAGCCAAGTAAACTCTTAAGGCCACTGCCAAGCACTCAAGTTGGTATATTGATTTACAAACCTGTGCTGAGAGATTGGCACTAAGACAAAGATTGGTTGAGTCAGCCTTGTTGCACACAAATTTAGGAGCTGTGAAGTGCCTAGTTTCTACCTAGTGGGTCACAGAAGTCTGTGGGCTGAATGTGAAACCGAGAGAACTGATATTGACTTTCAGAGAAATGCAGAGACCAAAGCAGCAGGAACCCATGAGAAAAATATTAGTGTTAATTGTCTTTATTCCGTGTTCTTTCCGAGTTCCTTTGCTACACTTGCTTTGATGGAAAACTGTGTATCATTATCAAGAGATTCTCTGAGTTTCTTTTAGCAATGTTATATTGGTTTCTACTAAAATTTTCCTGGTTTATACATGTCCTACATTTGAAATTCCCAGTTCAGCAATATAAACCTGGCCAAAACTTCCATCAAGTTATTAATATCTCTATTTTAGAGTGGACATGTAGTAGCAGTGCCAAATTCTCAAGACTGCGTGTCTTCTGCAGCTTCCTGAAGATGAGCCAGAATGCTCTTAACTGTCCAAAGAAAAGCAGGGTTAAAAAATCTTTTTATGAAATGATGCAATATAAAGATGAAAGAAGGAACTCTGGAGCCGGACTGCTTTGGTCAAATTCTGGTCCCATCAGTATAAACTGTCTGACCTTGCATTTTTTTTTCCCTGTATCTTTGAACCTCAGTTTTCTTATCTTTCAAATAAGGATGATGATAAAACCTATCTCAGAGTTGTTGTGAGAAGTAAGCAAGGAAAGAAATGTAGCCAACTTAGAGTGCCTCAAATAGAGTAATCAGTGCTAAATTTACTTTTTTTTCACACTGATCATATAGGTGTATCTGTGCTATTTGGCAGTATAAATGTAACCAATCTGACAGGTTAAGAAATCGCATACACATATACACATACCTCCACGCCAACCCCCGCGTACACTTACCTCTCCTTCTTTCTCTTCCCCTCATTAACATTGTTGTTGCTGTTCAGTTGCATCCAGCTCTTTGCAACCCCATGTACTGCAGCACACTGGGCTTCCCTGTCCTTTATATCTCCCAGAGTTTGCTCAAACTCACGTCCATTGAGCTGATGATGCCATCCAAACATCTCATTTTCTTTTGCCCCCTTCTCCTCCTGCCTTCAACCTTTCCCATCATCAGGGTCTTTTCCAAGGAACTGGCTCTTTGCATCAGGTGGTCATAGTATTGGAGCTTCAGCATCGGTTCTTCCAATGAATATTCAGGGTTAATTTCCTTTACAATTGACTGCTTTGATTTCCTTGCTCTCCAAGGGACTCTCAAGAGTCTTCTACAGCACCACAGTTCAAAAGAATCATTTCTTCAGTGCTCAGCCTTCTTGATTGTCCAACTCTCACATCCATACATGACTACTGGAAAAACCATAGCTAGACTATGCAGACATTTGTTGGCAAAGTGATACCTCTGGTTTTTAAGAAAATCAAATCTATCACTATTCCCTCTTTTCCCCATTTATTTGCCATGAAGTGAAGGGACTGGATGCCATGATCTTAGATTTTTGAATGTTAAATTTTAAGCCAGCTTTTTCACTCTCCTCTTTCACTTTCATCAAGAGGCTCTTTGGTTCCTCTTTGCTTTCTGCCATTAGAGTGGTATCATCTGTAAATCTGAGGTTATTGATATTTCTCCTGGCAATCTTGATTCCAGCTTGTGATTTACCCAGCCCAGCATAATGTACCCTGCATAGAAGTTACATAAACAGGGTGACAATATATAACCTTGACATACTCCTTTCCCAATTTTGAACCAGTCCATTATTCCATGTACAGTTGCTTCTGGACCTGCATACAAGTTTCTCAGGAGACACATAAGGTGGGCTGGTGTTCTCATTTCATTAAGAATTTTCCACAGTTTGTTGTGATCCACACAGTCAAAGCCTTTAGCATAGTCAATGAAGCCGAAGTAGATGTTTTCTAGAACTCTCTTGATTTCTTCATGATCCAAGGAGTGTTGGCAATCTGATCTCTGGTTATTCTGCCTTTTCTAAATCAAGCTTGTATATCTGAAAGTTCTGGGTTCATTTGCTGTTGAAGCCTGGCTTGAAGGATTTTGAGCATTACCTAGTTAGGACATGAAATGAGTGCATTTGTGTGCTAGTTTGAACATTCTTTGGCATTGCCTTTCTTTGGGATTGGAAAGAAAACTGACCTTTTCCAGTCCTGTGGTTATACATTTTAAATAGATAAGTAGGAATTTCTTGTTTCTTTCATAAATAAGAATTTCTTAGGTTATGCATGTGTATGTGTGTATATATGTTGTTTAGTTGCTCAGTCATGTCAGACTCTTTGCAACCCCCATGGACTATAGCCTACAAGGGTCCTTTGCCCATGGGATTCTCCATGAAGTGGATTGCCATTTCCTTCTCCAGGAGTGTGTAAATATGCTTTTGCAAAATAATTCTACTACAAGAGAATTGTGTGAATAAGCATATCTCTTTTTTTCCCAGAGATTATGACATTTTACAAGTTGAACAAATAATATTTTCATACTCTGCAATGCCTGTCATTTCTTTTTCAATAGTTCCAACTATGATTATGTATCTAAATTATGTTGGTACATAAGTCTTTGAGAAAAATATTAGTAGTATCCTAATGCCTATGAGGTATTGGTTCAGCAAGGTGATTTATTTTTCCTTGTTTTCTTATCACATACTAATATGCCATTAGGTTTTGGTGTATTAACAAGGAAAATAAAGAAGCGTCAGAAGAATTAGCATCAATATTAATAATGCTGCTACAACTCCTGAAGACTGTAAGCATTGTATTTCCAAGAATATGTTTCTTTGGCTGACAAAAAGTCCTACAAAAATATAAACTAGGGCATAACTTCTAGAAATTACACTCTAAGGAACAAGCAATTCATGGACACAAGATATAAAAAACTAAAACTTATCATCATATATCATCAATAATATCATCAATATTTAAATTGTTTTCCAATACTCATATTATGTCTAAGGCAATGTAAAAATTCTTTGTTTTCATTGACTCTGGAAATCATTTATTCTTTTATATGTATATAAAAATTAAAAAATGTATATATTCTAGTTATATAATACATTCTAATTCCCCATATAACTTGTCCATAGCATGTCTATAAGGAATACCAAGTGGTGTTGACTACTCATCTATCATCATCTGTTATCTATTTATCTATTTTGAATGTATGCCAATCAACCCTAAACTTTGGAATTTTTCCAATACCACTGTATTAGAAACATCAAATCTTTGACCTTCTTATCTATCTATGGAAGACAGATTTCTTCTTATTTCTCGTGGAAGATCACACAACAAAAGGCCATTGCAGGAGAAAACTATGCGTTTCATACTGCTTTCAGAGGCTCACTGAGGGATCGGGTGATTTCCACCAGCTTGGTGAATTTCACAAGGTTTCTTCCAGTTAGAGTATGAGAATCTTAGATTGCAAAGCTGTAAGAGAACTTACATATAACTTGGTAAATAAGAAACCTGAACTTTAACACTAACCATGTTCTTAACTGTAATGCATACATGAGTATTTATATAATACATAAGTTGCAAAAATATGTAGCAAATGTATGTGTAACATATACACAAATGTCACATTTATATAACACATATATGGATAGTTTTATGTATTTCCCTATGACCTAAAGAATCAAAACTATATTTTCCCCATTGAGTTTTGAAGATATCTATTTTCCCGTCTTTCATAAAACTAAAATTCTACAGAGCTGATTTTTGACAGATAATCATGCACTTCTGAGACCTGTAACTCTACCAAGATTGCTCTTCCAGAATGTTTTTGTGACAGTCTCATTGTAAAGCAGACAGGAAGATAGATGAAATAACAAGATACCATTTATTTATAAGAATTGTTTTTTCATTGATTGACATCTGAACTCAAAGGATATGTGGTTTCATTTTCCCCTAATAGGGTAAATCAAGTCTTTCATACTAAATTCTTCTGAATCAAATATCCTTTTTTTGACCTGACAAAGTAGAGACTAGTTTCTACCTCAGGGCACAAAGCTTGTACTATATCTCCTTACTCCAAATTAAAATGAGAATGATTTGCCATGCAGTCTGGAACAAACCAAATAATCTGTCTTCTATTGTAGCTTTTCCTTAATTAATAGATATCCTAGAGACTGGTAAAAAATTAGAATACTTCTAATTTTTCTTATTCTTCCCCTGTTGTCTTTTTGGAACTTACTGGTACAAAGCAGTTTGTTAAAAATGACTAGATTTCTTGGCATGGATGTTAACAACAGTGAAATATGTGTTGAAAATAGAACTAAAGAAATGAATTTTTTTTTTTTACTATAATTTGAAGTTTCAGAATGAGATAGGAAGTTGCTGATTGTTTTGCCTGTTCTATTATAGGATTTGAAAATAATTTTTAGATCTTTTCTTTATGAACTAAGAATGACATCAAACATGTAGCCAAAAAGCAAACACTAAGTTCCATGAATGAAACTTTCTTAAATATCAAGTACTACATGTCATTTTCAAAGAAAACTTCAATTATGGCCAAAACTAAATAATGTTTAGAATATCCCATGTATTTAAAAAAAAAAAAAGATAATGCTCAGGCATTCTCATCCAAAAGATTTAGATGATTCAGGCACCATCCTTCAGCTTTATAGCCAGCTATCTAAAGTTTTAATTGTCCTCCATTATAACTGGAATGACAAAGGAATAAAATCACAAGAAAAGCCTTTGGATGTTGAGTAATATTTCAAATTTTCACCAGCCACATGCAATTTGTTGAAATCCATATACAGTTAAGTATGACCTTGATGCAAATAGCTTAGTGAAGAGTTTCACTTCCAACAACATTAAGGAAAGCAAGGAGCAATAATACAAAATGCAAAGATTTACTAAAAAGGCACCAGGAAATAGTATATGCTCACTCATTCAGTTGTGTCCAACTCTTTGATCCCATAGACTGTAGCCCACCAGGCTCCTCTGTTCATGGGGCTCTCCAGGCAAGAATACTGAAGTGGGTTACCATTTCCTCCTCCAGGAGAAAATAGTATATAAGCAGTGTTTTTCCCAGAAACTTCAATATAGAAGGTAAAAATTATGTAGTATGTTTGATAACACATACCAGAATGCGGATTTCCTCCCATTTGGCAATGTAGTCTTACTTGCTTTTCTTGAATACTCTGCAAAATTTTACTTCTTTCTGCCAGAGTAGGATGAGGGAGAAAACTTCACCTGGGATGGTTGTCTGTTCACAGATACCTTCAGGATCTAGTAGTCTGCATGTTAAAAGAAATCTGCAAAGGATTCTATGCAGATCGTTCTTTATTATATTCTAAGTGTGGCCCATAAACAAGCATATTAGTACCAAGTGGGATTCTTTAGAAATGCAAAACAATCCCTTTCCTCTTTACTAATGGAATCAAGATCTGTATTTTAACAGGATCCCCGAGTGATTTTTGGACACATTAAATTTGAGGGACACTGTCCTGCAACATATGCAGAACTGCTCATCCAGACCATAACCTAACATTTTCCAGCTATTAAGATCCATTGTTGAAGATAACCTACTCTACAGTCCATGGGGGTCACAAAGAGTCGGACACAACTGAGTAACTAACACACACTCACACATTGCTGAATGATTCTAATCATTTTAAAATTCTTACATTAAGGCAAATTCTGCTTCTTTCTTATATCTATCAAATTACTCAAAGTTCCTTTCTCTAGCTTAACTCCAATATCCTTTTTGGACAGATATGGTCAGGTGACATCTTTTCTTTCCCTTTCTCCTAGTTATTTCAGCCATTGCTCAGACTACATACTATTCACATCATTTTGAGTATTCTATTCTGAACTCTATTTTGGTGATTGTCACCAAGATAAGAGAATCAGAACCGAATCCAGGGTTCAAGGTTTGGTCTGAGTAAAGAAGTGAGAGAAATTAACGTTTATGTCATTCTCAAAACTGTAAAGCTATTATACTTGCCTGTGTTTGAACTGATCTTATTTTGGGGATAAAGAGAGAGGAAAATACATCATCTTGTTATCTCATATTGAGTTTATAAATATCAAGAACCCTGTGTGCTTTTCAGTTTCTGACCTAGTGCTACGTCATATCGTTATTTTCTACCTCTGTCTTCATATTGGTTTGATATTTGGACCAAAATACAAAACGTTCTTAAGACTGACCATGCAAAGTCATGTGCAAATATCTGTCTCTTTCCCTGAAGTAGGTTCAATTGGCTGTAATTCTTTATCCCTTTAAAATTCAGTACATCAATCAGCCAACTTATGTGATTGAAATCATCATTGTTTCATCTTAAGACATTTTTGTTCCTTTTACCTTTATCTCATTTAAAGTTGAAAATGTATCATTAACCACAAATAAGAAATTAAGATTTTATCTGTTTTTCCAAAGAGCAGTTCTTCAATTTATAAATTGTATTGAATAACTCTGACTATACATAGAATAAATTTTTTTCCCTCTGATGCCCAAGATGTACAATACCCTTTATCAATCTACTTAATAAATCTTTTTTAAAAAAAATATGTATACTTTGGATTCAGAAGCTACATGACTTGAATTTAGGACTACAAAATGCCAGAATCTGGGCCTCAGGGCCCAGTGAGTCATCAATGTGTTGTCTCATTCCTATGCTTGTGACAGACATTGCTCACCTTTTAACCAAATCCGAGAAGTCGGTAATTGTTTATAAAAAATAGGTTGATTGTATATAAAGTATTATATAACACACATGTCTGAATGTTTTTTAACACAATTTTGGATGATGGAAGCACTAAAGCAACATTTTGAGATCCTTTGATATTTAGATATTTGATGCATCTTTTTCCTGTTGTTAAAAATTTCTCTTTGAAATGATTCTTTTAGCTGAGATCAAAAGCAGTTCCAGAAAGTTGACCAGTATCTGAGAGTAAAAAGCATCCTATTTCACACCAAGGATCTCAAATTATTGCATTGCCTTCATTAAATTCACATGGTTATCCAGTCAAATGTAGGTTCTTACATCATTAACATATGAACAATGACTATATATATATATATATATATATATGAAGGAAGAGGGTGTGTATGGGAGATGTGTCGAGAATAGTCCCCATTTAGTTTTTGTAAGTGATGGGATTAGGGACACGGTAGGCCCACCAAAAGACATTTTAGAATATTGACTATTTTAAGCTGATTTAATCTGAGAGGGCACAGGTGCAGGGAGGACTTCCTGACCTTCCCCTGAAGCAGGTCATGAGACTCTCATGTCTCTTGCAAGAGGTTGTCCTCCCTTGAGATCAGAAGAAAGGAACATCTTCTCTCTGAAGACCCAGGGACACAGAGGAATCTGAACAAACAGGCCTTGCTCAGTTTCTCCCTGTTGCCTCCATTTAGCACATACTCATTTAGTTCTATCACATTTTTTCATATTTCATCAACACAGAAACACACAGAAGAAATTTTTCTTATGAAGGCTTGCATAGCACTTAAAATTATATTAAATAAACATGGTTTTTTCTCTTGTTAATCTGTCTGTAGGGGCCCTAGCCAAGATTTTAGAAACATAGAAGGAAAACATATTTGTCCTTCCCTACAGAGGTGTTTAAAGCATGTTTGTTTCAATACTTGCCTTTTCCCCAGTCCCTGTACACAAAGAGAAAGCATGCAGGCTTTGTTAATTCACTGTTTGTGGCTATGAAAATAATTCGAGTGTGTGTGTGTTTTCATGATGATTGATTAAGCATGAATGTAATTTTATGTCTGCAGCCTTTTGTTGCCCTGCCAGAAATAGACTGTCACACAGCAAGAAATTTATGTTGGCCTCCAATTTTGAAGCCATTACAATTTCTAAAATGGTTTCTGAAGTTAACAAATGAGATCATTAACATTTTGTACAAAATGAATTGTTAGGAGATGGTTTTGTTCTTTGGTTTTCTTCTGTGTTAAGTTCCAACGAAATGCCATTAAAAGGTTGTCATTTCTGACATTCTATATTTCAGAGTATATTATTTGGTTAATGTGTCTTAAAGTGTTCATAATGGTAGGTCTTTCTCCTATAATCTCCTAGCAATAATTCCTTAGATGTTAGATTCATGTTCAGTTTTTTTTTAGCATATTATATATGGATTTGTACATTAATGATAAAACTCAATAAAGTATTTTCCTCAAAATCTTTTAATATGTAATGTATAAACACAAAATTCCAAGCTTTCTATCTTGTTCTCTAAACTTTTCACTAAAATTCTTTAGCCCCTTTTAGTTTTTTCTGCCTCAGATAAAGAGGGTTAAAAAATAGTTATGAAGCTAATAAGCATCTTGAAGTTCACATCTATAGCTCTGATCCACTAGAAGAATGAGATTTAATCATAAGATTAGAAAATTCTCATTCTACCCCACCTATTACCATAACACCAATAAAGTTCTAGTGTGATAACAATAGAGGTTCAACAGTTACAACACACACACTATCTAAGGACAATTTCTTACGAAAACCCGAAGATAACAGGTGAGAATAAACAAGGACCCTAGAAGTATTTGAAGTGACACTTAAAATTACAGCAAACATTAAAACCAGCCCATATCCAATTCACAATAACATAAAGTCTTACACTACAGGACTGCTAACCTCACTTTTTCTGTTACCCAATATATCATGCCTGGCTTTCAACAGAAAAAGTACATGGCATATTAAAACAAAGGAAATCAGAGTATAATTAGTCAAAAAAAGCGTTAGAACCAAACTCAGACACAATCTGATAGGGAATTTAAAATAACTATGATGAATATGTTATGAACATAACAATATATGCTATGATTTTTGATGGAAAACAGACAAGGTGCAAAAACAAATAACATAAACAAAGAGTTGGAAACAATAAGAAAAGATCAAAAGGAAACATTAGAAATCAACAACAATGCTTTCAAGCCCATCAGTAGACTGAAAATAACTAAGGTAGAAATCCATGAGAGTGATTATGTATCAATAAAAACTTCCAAAATTGAATTTGCATGAGAAAAAACATTTAAAACAATAGAACAGATCATTAAGAACTATGGGGTAATTTTAGAAAGTGGAAAAATAGAAGCAATTGGAATACCAGAAGGAGGTGAAAGAAAAAACAGAAGAATGTCTGATGTGATAATGACCAAGAATTTCCAAAATTGATGACAGACATTAAAGAACAGATGCTGTAAGTTCATAAGACATCCATCAGGGTTAATACCAAAAGTCTATACTGAGACATAAAATATTCTAACTGCACAAAACTAAAACAAGAGGGATGGTATGGGGAGGGAGGAGGGTGGAGGGTTCAGGATGGGGAACACATGTATACCTGTGGTGGATTCATTTTGATATTTGGCAAAACTAATACAATTATGTAAAGTTTAAAAAATAAAATAAAATAAAATAAAACAAATTAAATTAAATAAAATTTAAAAACAAACAAACAAACAAAAACAACAACAGAGGAAGGAGGAAAAAAATTTTACCTACAGAAGAACAGGATCAGACTTCACAATAGGAGTCATGTAAAGAGGGAGAAAGAGTAGGGAAATATTTAAAATACTTAAGGCAAAAAACTCACCTTTATAGAATTCCATAATAAATTAAGATATCCTTCAAAAATGATGGAGCAACACTCCATAACAAAAACTGAGGGTGTTCATTGCCAGCAAGACTGCCCTGTAAGAAATGTTAAAATATTTTCTTCAGTGAGAAGGAAAATTATATAGGTTAGAAACTCCGATCTACATAAAGTGTCAGAGAAGGAATAAACGAAGGGAAAATAAACTCTTTTTGCTTCTGTATTCTAATTTTATAACTAAGAGATAACTGTTTTCAAAGTAATAATAGAATTTGTGTTGGGCAGATTTAGCATATGGATCAGTGAAATGAATCACAGTAATGCCATAGGTATGGGAAAGAAGACTTGAGAAATAGAATGATGAGACCTATGTAGAAGGCACACAGGAATGAAACAAAATGGCTCACAATGGCCAAAGATTAAACAAGTTGAATAACAAGAAAAAATAGTATTGGATTATAAGTTAAAGGTAAAATAAACATCCTTGAATCAGTGCTGATACAAATCAATGATTAAGTGAACGCATAAGTGGTAGAGAAGAGATAAACTTCCTAGGCACACTTCTGAACAATTTATGGAAATTCTCTTCCCTCAAGGAGATGGAGTGCATCTCCCATTCCTTAAGTTTGGACTGCACATAATGACTTCTTCCCAAAGTACAATATATGGAAAAAAGAAAAGGAAAAAAGTAACAGTATACAAACATGATAAACACTATATAAGTCAACTCAACCTTGATCAAGGTCAAAACAAATAGTGGTAAAACATGTGGTGTGTATGTATCCTTGATATGATGTGATAAAAATGGCACTGCTCCTGTGTTATATTCCTCTCAAAAACTCAATCCCAACCTAATCTTTAGAAGAGCATTAGACTTATTCCAATCAGGAGAATTATTCCAATCCTGACATTGTACAAGAGACAGGGAGCAAGACCATCCCCAAGAAAAAGAAAGGCAAATAAGAAAAGTGGCTGTCTGAGGAGGCCTTAAAAATAGCTATGAGAAGAAGAGAAGCCAAAAGCAAAGGAGAAAAGGAAAGATATACCCATTTGAAGGCAGAGTTCCAAAGAATAACAAGAAGAGATAAGAAAGCCTTCCTCAGAGATCAGTGCAAAGAAATAGAGGAAAATAATAGAATGGGAAAGACTAGAGATCTCTTCAAGAAAATTAGAGATACCAAGGGATTATTTCATGCAAAGATGAGCTCAATAAAGGACAGAAATTGTATGGGCCTAACAGAAGCAGAAGATATTAAGAAAAGGTGGCAAGAATACACAGAAAAACTGTACAAAAATCTTCATGACCCAGATAATCACGATGGTGTGATCACTGACCTAGAGCCAGACATCCTGGAATGTGAAGTCAAGTGGGCCTTAGAAAGCATCACACGAACAAAGCTAGTGGAGGTGATGGAATTCCAGTTGAGCTCTTTCAAATCCTGGAAGATGATGCTGTGAAAGTGCTGCACTCAATATGCCAGCAAATTTGGGAAACTCAGCAGTGGCCACAGGACTGGAAAAGGTCAGTTTTCCTTCCAATCCCAAAGAAAGGCAATGCCAAAGAATGCTCAAACTACCACACAATTGCACTCATCTCACATGCTAGTAAAGTAATGCTCAAAATTCTCCAAGCCAGGCTTCAGCAATACGTGAACTGTGAACTTCCAGATGTTCAAGCTGGATTTAGAAAAGACAGAGAAACTAGAGATCAATTTGCCAACATCTGCTGGATCATGAAAAAAGAGAGTTCCAGAAAAACATCTATTTCTGCTTTATTGACTATGCCAAAGCCTTTGCTGTGTGGATCACAATAAACTGTGGAAAATTCTGAAAGAGATGGGAATATCAGACCACATCACCTGCCTCCTGAGAAACCTGTATGCAGGTCAGGGACATGGAACAACAGACTGGTTCCAAATAGGAAAAGGAGTACGTCAAGGCTGTATATCGTCACCTGCTTATTTAACCTATATGCAGAGTACATCATGAGAAACGCTGGGCTGGATGAAGCACAAGTTGGAATCAAGATTGCCGGGAGAAATATCAATAACCTCGGATATGCAGATGACACCACCCTTATGGCAAAAAGTGGAGAAGAACTAAAGAGCCTCTTGATGAAAGTAAAAGAGGAGAGTGAAATAGTTGGCTTAAAGCTCAACATTCAGAAAACTAAGATCATGGCATCTGGTCCTATGACTTCATGGCAAATAGATGGAGAAACAGTGGAAACAGTGACAGACTTCATTTTTTGGGCTCCAAAATCACCGCAGATGGTGACTGCAGCCATGAAATAAAAAGAAGATTACTCCTTGGAAGAAAAGTTATGACCAACCTAGGCAGCATATTCAAAAGCAGAGACATTACTTTGCCAACAAAGGTCCATCTAGTCAAGGCTATGGTTTTTCCAGTAGTCATGTATGGATGTGAGAGCTGGACTATAAAGAAAGCTGAGCACCAAAAAATTGATGCTTTTGAACTGTGGTATTGGAGAAGACTCTTGAGAGTCCCTTGGACTGCAAGAAGATCCAACCAATCCATCCTAAAGGAAATCAGTCCTGAATGTTCATTGGAAGGACTGAGGTTGAAGCTGAAACTCTAATACTTTGGCCACTTCATGTGAAGAGTTGACTCATTTGAAATGACCCTGACTCTGGGAAAGATTGAGGGCAGGAGGAGAAGGGAATGACAGAGGATGAGATGGTTGGATGGCATCACCAACTCTATGGACATGAGTTTGAGTAAACTCCGGGAGTTGGTGATGGACAGGAAGGCCTGGTGAGCTGTAGTCCATGCAGTCTCAAAGAGTCAGACATGACAGCAACTGAACTGAACCAGGGGAATTCTACAAAATACTTGACCAGTACTTGTCAAAACTGTCAAGGCCGTTAAAAACAAGACAAGTCTGAGAAACTATCACAGCCAAGAGGATCCTGAGGAGACAAGACAACTAGCTGCGATGTGTATCCTGAATAGAATTCTGGGACAGAAAAAAGATATTACATCAAACCATAGATATCTGAATAAAATATGGTATTTAAGTAATAATGATATATCAATATTGGTTCATTAGTTCTAACAAATGTACTATACCAATGTAAGGTATTAATAATAGGGGAAACTGGGTTGTAGGGTATACAGGAACTCTCTGAAATATCTGTACTTTTCTGTAAATATACACTATTTTCAGTAGGGCTTTCCAGGTGGTGCTAGTGCTAAAGAGTCTGCCTGCCAAAGCAGGAGAGGTAGGAGACTTAGGTTTGATCCCTGGGTCAGGACGATCCCCTGAGGAGGGCGTGGAAATCCACTCCAGTATTCTTGCCTGGAGAATCCCAGGGACAGAAGAGCCTGGTGGGCTACAGTCCATAGAGTCTCAAAGAGTTCGTCACGACTGAAGCGATAGCACACACGCGTCCATGGAGTCGCAACGAGTCGGACACGACTGAGCGACTTCACTTTCTTTCACTTTCACTTTATTAAAAATTAAATGAATTATCAAGCCATGAAAAGACATGGAAGAACTTTAAATGATTATTACTCATGTAAAGCCACCCTTTACTTATTAGAGTGAAAGAAACCGTCTGGAAAATAGTACATACTAAATGATTCCAACTATATGACACATTCTGGGAAAGGCAAAATTATGGAGAGAGTACAAGGGATCAGTGGTTACCAGGGGGGTTTATTGTGGTGGACGGGTTTGAGATGAATAGGTGGAGCTCAGAGGATTTTTAGGGCAGAAAAATACTTTGTATGACACTGTAATGATGCATATGTTGTCACTTTACTTTTTTCCAAACCCACAGAATATACAGTACCAAGAGTGAACTTTAATGTACACTGCATGAGATTATTCAGATTCTTAATTTTAAAATTGTGAGAATTGTTTAAACTCTCTTTGTATCAAAGCATGGAATATAATTTTATTTCCTTATCACTGCTTTCTGAAGGAAGGAATAGTTTATTATTCTACAATTATTCAAAAATTACCTTTTAAGTTTTATGAAGAGAATGTCAGAACTTATTCCAGCAATACAGCATCACATTGGTATGCATACGCCAAAAAAAAAAAAAAAGGTTAGTAAGACAGTTCTCTTCTAATTACTTTTACAATTGTGTATACTTTTAATTCTCCTGAAAATAAAAATTCCATCATTTAGAAGGTGATGTATTTCCTTCAGATTTGAATACAAAAGTTACAAAATTGAAACTTTCTAGGTGCTTTGTCAAAATCATTCATATTTTTCTTAAATATAACCCAAACTTAATTGACATTGGAGTTGGAAAATCTAGACTTTCACAAAAGGGGGAAATTCCTGAGTAAGAAGGATCCTGACAGATGTTTAGCCTCTGCCTTTATCACAGTGTCAATAAAAGAAAATTTGGTTATTCAATTTAAATGTGATAAAAATTATCCATGAGTAAGAAATTATTCCAGCTATGAAGTGATGACTTTTAAAAACAGGCATCTCACAGTACAGCATGGGCCACCTCATATGAATGGGACATATACAGCTCCACCTGGGAAGCAATGGCAGATAGCAAGAAAGAGAATGCTCTAATCAAAGACAAGCACCTGCGCAGCGGGCCATTTTAAACTGGGAAAAGCTAGTCATTTGCATATAGGCCCTCATGTTAACTTAAGAACATCCTCAGTTTGAGGTAGCAAGAAGAGGGGAGTGGTAACAGGAAGAGGTAGCGTAAATTAGTACATTACAGGGCACAGAGCCTGAAACTCCTTGGAGAGATGGGCTGACCCTCTGTGGCATTATGCTTATGATCAGCTAAGTCTGTGGCAAAGTCCAGAACCCAGCTCCCAGGTTTCTCAGTCTTGATCTTTTTTCCAATCTATCAGTTACTAATCTATCCCTTAGATTTTCTGCCTTTTAAAAAAAAATCTTAACCTATCACTTTTTACTAAGAAGTTCATGAGAGTGAATTGACTTTTGATGAACTGCTCCTCTAGGTTAAGGCCAGTACATCATGCTGATGGTTGGATGGCATCACCGTCTCAATGGACATGAGTTTGAGCAAGCTCCAGGAGTTGGCAATGGACAGGGAAGCCTGGTGTGCTGGAGTCCATGGGGTCGCAAAGAGTCAGACACTCCTGAGCTGCTGAACTGACTGACTGAATATACTTACCTCTCATGACAACCCTTGTGAACTAATGAGACAGATATTACTGTCCTCATTTAACATGAAAAAATTGATTCATTGAGGCCAGGAAGGTGACAATTAAAGTGTTACAGGGTTGATTTTGAGATTTGATTAATTACTCTCTGCTTATCAGATTCTTAATGGTGATTAGTAGTGATTACCTAAGCTTAAAATGAGCAGATATGGAGGATGTTTATTCTAGAGGCTAATAGAACTGTCTAAAAATCAGTGTGGTTCCCTCAAGAATTATCCTAACACCACAGCTTGGGATGTTACTTTTTCTATTATATCCACAGAGTTTTTGAGTATCCATTCATTAAGCATTCATTAAGTATCTCTGGCATTATAATAATTGTTATCAACTTATTAATTAATATTTACTTAATTGCCTTTTGTGTTTAATAGGGTCTTATCTAGATGCATAATGTTTACCAGTAATTACTTAAGCTTAAATCTGAATAAACATGGGTTTTGTTCTCCAGAGGTAAATATAGCTTTATTACAAGCTTAATTTGGCACTCAGAGACATAAAATTCTACCTGTAATAGCACATAAAGCCTTGGGCATACTTTCTGGATGTGTATATTTTAAGGTCTAGAAAACTAGTCTTACAGCCTCCTATCACTGGGAGTTTCTCAGTTTTTAGTTTATCTTTTTCACTTGCTAAGGAAAGTTTTTTTTTTAAATAATTAAAGAGTTCTTAATTCTGCACAAACTATGCAGTGATCACTGTTGGTATCTGGGACCCATTTGCAAACAAAACATGGATCCATTTCTCATGGTTTTTATGTTCTTCTAAAATTCACGGATCTCTAAAGGAAGTCACTTTAGAAATCACCCAAATATTTGCAGCGTTTTTTTCCTAATGAGAATCAGAGGACTCTATAATATTCATGCAGTGTTAGCATACTCAGAATTCTCTGAGGAGCAGTCATTATTGTCCTGTGCCTATTTTGATTTCTAAGAACCAAGCAAAGTGAAGCAGTCTGGACATTATTTTTACCTATGGCAATCTCAAGAAGTTTTTTAACCTTAGATTGTGCAAGATATTCAAGAGATGTCTTAAAATGACAACACTCTAAGTGATTTGTCAGTATTACACAGAAATAAATAAGGAAACTGAGATCTGAGAAGACTCCAAAATTCATATTTGTTTTCATACATATTTTCCTGTGAGAAGATAGAGGGACAAATCATTATGCTTAACTCAGGAGATCAAGGAAGTCTCCTAAGAGAGGAAATGGTGGCATGCCATTTTAGCAGAGAAGAATAATAGTAACATTTAGAATGCTATTCAGAAGAGTAACACATTTACTGTAAGTCACATTTTGATCTTAATACTGTTGATGTTCAGTTGCTAATTTGTGTCCCACCCTTTGTGACCCCATGGACTGTAACACACCAGGCTTCTCCGTCCTTCTCTATCTCTGAAGTTTGCTCAAATTCATGTCCATTGAGTCAATGATGCTATCCAATCATCTCTTCTGCCAACCACTTCTCCTTTTGCCTTCAATCTATTCAAGCATCAGGGTCTTTTCTAGTAAGTTGACTCTTCATATCAGGTGGCCAAAGTATTGGAACTTTAGCTTTAGCAACAGATTAGTTTGATCTCCTTGTAGTCCAAGGGGCTTTCAAGAGTCTTCTTCAGTATCACAGTTTGAAAGCATCAATTCCTCAGCACTCAGGCTTCTTTATGGTCCAATTCTCACATTCGTACATGACTACTGGAAAACCCATAGCTTTGGCTATATGGACCTTTTTTGACAAAGTGATGTCTCTGCTTCTGAATGTGCTGTCTAGGTTTATCATAGCTTTCCTTCTAAGGGGCCAAGTGCCTTACTTTCATGACTGCAGTCACCATCCACAGTTATGTTGGAGCCCAAGAAAATAAATCTGTCAGTGGTTCTACTTTTTGCCCTTCTACTTGCCATGAACTGATGGGACCAGATGCCATGATCTGTTTTTTGAACATTGAGTTTCCAGTTAGCTTTTTCACTCTCCTCTTTCATCCTCATCAGAAGACTCTCTAGTTCCTCTTCACTTTTTGCCATTACAGTGGTATCATCTGCATATCTCGTATGTATACCTGCATTTCTCAGCAATCTTGATTCTAGCTTGTGATTCATTCAGCCTGATATTTCATATGATGTACACTGCATATAAGTTAAATAAGCAGGGTGACAATATACAATCTAGTTGTACTCCTTTCCCAATTTTGAATCAGTCCATTTTTCCATGTCCACTTCTAACTGTTGTTTCTTGAGCCATATACAGGTTTCTCAGGAGACATGTAAGGTGGTCTGGTACATACATCTCTTTAAGAATTTTCCACAATCTATTGTGATCCACAGAGTTAAAGGCTTTAGTTTAGTCAGTGAAGCAGAAGTAGATGGTTTTCTACAACTCCCTTGCTTTCTCCATGATCCAATGAATGTTGGCAATTTGGTCTCTTGTTCCTCTTAATACTGTAGGACTGGTAAAACAGACTTCCTTAAGATTTGAAAAGGAGTGTTAGAAATGCAAAAATGTGTGTACATCTGCCTTTCTGAACCCAGTTTACCAAGATAAAGCTTGTTTGTTTGGTAAGAAGTATATTCATATCCAGGCTTCTTTTGACATAAGATCTGAAGAGTTTACTCCTTTCTCTAAAGATAGGCAACCATGATGGCAAAAATCTTTAACCAAGGTCTCAGATACTGACATACTTCTCCAAGCAAACAATTTATAACTGTTCTTCCTGAAAAAAAATATATTGGTGTATTGCTGATCTTTGGTATTTGCTGATTATGCTTTATGTTGGTGATTTTTGCTTAGGTTGATATTATCTGACATTTAGCCTCAGATGAGGAAATATACTGTAAAATAAAGCAGAATACCACTTTTCAACAATTTAGAAATAAACTCTATAACTGATCTCAGAGATCTTTCCTATCTTGAATGTGAGTGAAAATGTGATTTTTTCCCCTTGAATTTAAACTAATTCTAATTAGTTTAATTCTAACTAATGTTAGAATTCTAACTAATTCTAACTAATGTTCATATTGAAAACCTTGTTTTGTTTGAACCAATTTACCTGAGTTTTGGGGAAGTCTACCTCTTACTCCTTTAGGGTTTGTTTTGTTTTTTTTTTTTCATTAAAAATGTCTTCATTTAAAAAAAAAAAAAAAAGAACATCTTCATATCACTCTTGTCTTTTAATAAAGAATATTTTATTAAGTTTTATGTGTGCATTTAATTTTTAAAAATATGTTCACTAAAAAGGGGTCAAGTCTTAGCTTGTTGCTTTTTTTAAATAATTGATGTTCAATTTTCATCTGTTTCAAATAGTAAAAGATTTGGCAAAGCATTTGTGTTACTACCTAGTGGTAGTTGCATTGATTTATTGAATATTTGAGCTTCCCAGGTGGCGCTAGTGGTAAAGAACCTGCCTGTCTATGCAGGAGACTTAAGAGACACAGGCTCAATCCTTAGGTTGGGATGATCCCCTAGAGAAGGGCATGGCAACCCACTCCACTGTTCTTGCCTGAAGAACCTCATGGACAGACATAGATAGCCTGGCAGTCTACAGTCCATAGGGTCACAAAGAGTTGGACATGACTGAAGTGCTTAGTATGCATGCGCTCAATATTTACCCTGTTGTAGGGCTTATCGTTGTGCTGGCGTCTCTTGCTGTGGAGCACTTGCTCTAGGCACATGGGCTCAGTAGTTGTGGTGCACAGGCTTGATTGCTCTGAGCATTTGGGATCATCCTAGACCAGGGATCAAACCAGTGTCCCCTGCATTCGCAGGCAGATTCTTAGCCACTGGATCATAAGGGAAGTCCTTCAATCTGTTTTAATTTCTAAGCCTAATCAAATCCTTAAAGCAGACATGAGGAATAAACATATCACCTGTAGAGTACATCATGCAAAATGCCAGAATAGATGAATCACAAGCTGGAATCAAGATTGTCAGGAGAAATATCAACAACCTCAGATATGCAGATGATACCGCTCTAATGGCAGAAAGTGAAGAGGAACTAAAGAGCCTCTGGATGAGGCTGAAGGAGGAGAGTGAAAAAGCTGGCTTAATGAAAACTCAGCATTCAAAAAACTAAGATCATGGCATCCAGCCCTATCACTTCAAGGCAAATAGAAGGGGGAAAAGTGGAAGCAGTGGCAGATTTTATTTTCTTAGGCTTCAGGGTCACTGAGCATGCTGACTGCAGCCATGAAATTAAGACACTTGCTCCTTGGAAAAAAAGCTATGACAAACCTAGACAGTGTGTTAAAAAGCAGAGATATCACTTTACCAACAAGGGTCTGTAAAGTCAAAAATATGGTTTTTCTAGTAGTCATGTATGGATGTGAGAATTGGACCATAAAGAAGACTGGGCACTGAAGAACTGATGCTTTTAGACTGTGATTCTGGTGAACACTCCTGAGAGTCCCTTGAACAGCAGGGAGGTTAAATCAATCAATTGTAAAGGAAATCAACCCTGAATATTCACTGGAAGGACTGGTGCTGAAGCTCCAATATTTGGGCCACCTGAGGTGAAGAGCCAACTCATTGGAAAAGACCCTGATGCTTGGAAAGACTGAGGGCAGTAGTAGAAGGGGGCAACAGAGGATAAGATGGTTGGATGGCATCATCGACACCATGGACATGAGTTTGAGAGAACTCCAGGAGATAGTGAAGGACAGGGAAGCCTGGCATGCGGCAGTCCATGGGGTCACAAGAGTCAGACACAACTCAGCAAGTGAACAACGACAACAAATCAGATAGCTACATGTATCAGGCATGATCTCTCTCTTACCAGATCCTCAGATCAGATCAGATCAGTTCAGTCTCTCAGTCGTGTCCAACTGTTTGCGACCCCATGAATTGCAGCACGCCAGGCTTCCCTGTCCATCACCAACTCCCGGAGTTCACTGAGACTCACGTCCATCGAGTCAGTGCTGCCATCCAGCCATCTCATCCTCTGTCATCCCCTTCTCCTCCTGCCCCCAATCCCTCCCAGCATCAGAGTCTTTTCCAATGAGTCAACTCTTCCCATGAGGTAGCCAAAATACTGGAGTTTCAGCTTTAATATCATTCCTTCCAAAGAAATCCCAGGGCTGATCTCCTTCACAATGGACTGGTTGGATCTCCTTGCAGTCCAAGGGACTCTCAAGAGTCTTCTCCAACACCACAGTTCAAAAGCATCAATTCTTCGGCGCTCAGCCTTCTTCACAGTCCAACTCTCACATCCATACATGACCACAGGAAAAACCATAGCCTTGACTAGAAGAACCTTTGTTGGCAAAGTAATATCTCTGCTTTTGAATATGCTATCTAGGTTGGTCATAACCTTCCTTCCAAGGAGTAAGAGTCTTTTAATTTCATGGCTGCAGTCACCATCTGTAGTGATTTTGGAGCCCAGAAAAATAAAGTCTGACGCTGTTTCCACTTTTTCCCCATCTATTTCCCATGAAGTGGTGGGACCGGATGCCATGATCTTCGTTTTCTGAATGTTGAGCTTTAAGCCAACTTTTTCACTCTCCTCTTTCACTTTCATCAAGAAGCTTTTGAGTTCCTCTTCACTTTCTGCCATAAGGGAAGTGTCATCTGCATATCTGAGATTATTGATATTTCTCCTGGCAATCTTGATTCCAGCTTGTGTTTCTTCCAGTCCAGAGTTTCTCATGATGTACTCTGTATATAGGTTAAATAAACGGGGTGACAATATACAGCCTTGACGAACTCTTTTTCCCATTTGGAACCAGTCTGTTGTTCCATGTCCAGTTCTAACTGTTGCTTCCTGACCTGCATACAAATTTCTCACGAGGCAGATCAGGTGTTCTGGTATTCCCATCTCTTTCAGAATTTTCCAATCCTGTACTGACACAAATAATGTCCTTGTATTTCTAGTGAATATGCTAAGAGAACCAATAAACATTTTATTACCAAGGAAGAAAACTTCTAACCTTCCATTTCAAGGAAAAAATAAGTATGATGATATGTTTAATTAGGGATTCAGTTTAACTTTTACCTTATCCTAGCCATCAGATTTAATGGAATTAAATTATGGAATTAATGGAATTGTGTGTGAATAAATAGCAACATTAAAACAGTAGAAACTACAGTTTGTAGTACTGAAAGTTATATGTTAGGAGATGCTAACAGTCTGTTCATAAATGTAACTTGAGTAGCTGAGTAAAATACAATGGGAGTTTCAAATCAGGAAGGTTAACTTTAGGAAAAAGAGCATTTTCTTATGTTTGTGTGACTCTTAATGGCATAAATCCCTGTTCTGCTGTAACCTTCAGTAACCTGCCCTGCATCACCCAATATGCACCATACACAGCATGATGATGTAAATATGAAAGAGGATAAAAATAAACTTAAAAAGAGGTAATTCCAAAGGAAACAAATTCATCCTGTCCTGTCCTCATTTTATTACTCTCATTGGCCCAGCACAGATAAAATCAAGCTGTTTGGTGATTCACCAGGCAATGAGAAGACAAACTTTGTTGAGAAGGAGAATATCATGATCAGAGTTATCATTAGGGAGTACGTAGCATAGACCCTGTATCATAAGAGGGGGTCAGTATTGTTAATACACTTATATCAATGGTGTAATGTTATCCTAAGTCTTTTTTTTTAATACAAATTTATTTATTTTAATTGGAGGCTAATTACTTTACAGTATTGTATTTGTTTTGCCATACATCAACACGAATCCGCCATGGGTGTACTTAGTTAAATATGTCTCATTTAACATGATTAGTTACAATCTTGCATTTTTTTCTCTGAATAATCAGATAATGAACCATGGATGATGCATGTATTATTCTTAAAATTCCAAGATGGTATAGTCTTTAGCCGAAGTAAACAGTTTTAATTGTTAGATCTCTCAGCTGCAAGTAAGTTAGATAGAATTTACTAGGGCAGACACATTTCTTAGAGTTTGAATGAGCACTTTGTGCTTGCAGAAGCATTCTGGCATATTGAGTTCTCAGTTGTTCAGGAGTCAGTTGCTTTTGTATGAAAATAGTCAATTATGGATACAAGATATGAAATACAGAGGCATTCAAAAATGAACATTGGAAATTCTGGGCTGGCAACACAAAGTCATGTGACATTATTTTTTCCATCAGCTCAGTTTTGAATTAAGAAAATTAGACTTCTTAGCCACTTCACAGGCACAATGATATTTGTTTTCATCAGAAGCCTTAAAGCAGTGTTTCAGATTTGAAGATTAGGGATAGATAGTTGTATTACATAAATAAATGTACCATGTATTTTCATGCTGACTTTTACTTAGAATGAGATATCTTGAGAATAAATTATTATAAATTATATGAAACAACCTGCCTTATTGTAGAGGTGCTTTACCATGTGTGGGACAAATGCGTTTCTGTGTTCAGTGGTGTCCAACTCTTTTGTGACCCCATGGACTTCAGCCCGCCAGGCTCCTCTGTCCATGGGATTTCCCAGGCCAGAATATTGGAGTGGGTTGCCATTTCCTCCTCCAGGAGACCTTCTGGACCAAGGGATCAAATCTGCATCTCCTGCTTGGCAGGTGGATTCTTCACCACTGTGCCATCTGGGAAGCCAAATACCACTCAACAATGTTGCTGTCTTTCCCTCAACTCCCCAGGTTCCCAAATGCTTTAATATGCTCTCCCAGGTGTAATCTTAAAAAATACAAAATTATTATTTCCACTAAATTATGAAAGGTCCTATATTTATCTTCCAAATATAAAATAAATAAAAAATGGTCAAATGAGAATGATGGGAAGTGGGGGAAAAATGTAGAAGAAACAAGAGCAGTGAGTGAAGAAGTCTATCAAAACTGGGTGATGGCTAAACTGTATTCTTTCTACTTTGTACACAGTTTAAATTTTCACTGTAAAATGCAAAATAAAGTGTTATATATATATATATACAGTATATAAGTAAATATGATACATATCAAGTGTTAGTCACTAAGTTGTGTTTGACTCTTTGTGACTGCGTGGACTGTAGCCCACCAGGCTCCTCTGTCCATGGAATTCTCCAGGCAAGATACTGGAGTGGATTGCTACTTCCTTCTCCAGGGGATCTTCCTGACCTAGAGATTGAACCCAGTTCTCCCACATTGCAGGCAAATTCTTTACTGTCTGAGCCACCAGGGAAGCCCTATATGATGCATATATGTATATAAAATCATATATATGAATAATTAGTAGATTAGGGTTCAAATCCTTGATTGGTTAAAGGTTCTGTGTCTTTGGGTAGGTTGCAATCTTACTGAACCTCAGTTCCTTCAACTGTAAAATTTGGAAAACACTCTTTCAAAAATGTTGCTGTAAGAATAAATAGATTATGTAAATTCTAAATGGAGGTCTGAGTCAACACCTGCCTCTATGTTGTCTTTAATAAATTATAAAATAACTTATCTGCTCAAAGTACCTGTCAACCATGTGCCAGAAAAATGTCAAAATATATAAACTTATGAGGAACAAAAGATGTATGGGGCCCCTAGGATTTGTGATATATAGTAATCCATATAACTGTGTATAGTAACTCTGAGTACCTGCCATAAAATGATGCTAAAACTATAGTTATTACAACAGTCCCCCAGTCACCAAAGCTGTAGAACTAAGGTAAGAAGTTGTGGTCATGGAATTGCAGAACAGCCAGGACTCTTGGAGAGGAGTTGGGAATGCTGAAGTTAGGTTCTATATTCCTAAACTTCTACCTGAACATAATTAAATTTCAACTTTTCTACTTACGAACCTATCCTTAGTAAACCATATATTTGCTAACCAGAAAAAAAATATATATATATATATAATGCCAACTTTACTTATTTTACTTCAGCTGCTGAGAAACTGTGATGTATGTTCCTGCATGCATGCAAAGTTGCTTCAGTCATGTCTGACTCTTTGCAACCGCAATGAACTATAGCCACCAGACACCTCTGTCCACTGGATTCTCCAGGCAAGAGTACTGGAGTGAGTTGCCATGCCCTCCTCCAGGGGAATCTTCCCTACACAGGGATCGAAACTGTGTCTCCTGTAGCTCCTGCATTGCAGATTCTTTGGGTCTCAAATACTCACTAGTCTCTCCCCTCAGGACTCTGAGCTGTCTCTGATGCGTCTCCTGTCTTTTCACTCTCCAGTTCTTTTATCTCTAAGTGCTTGCCCTTGTTTGCATTGTAAGCTGCTCCAAATCATTTGGTTTAGAGAAAATGAAATTTAAGTCTAAAATAAATACCTTTATAAAAACACATTATATTTAAAATGAAATACAGAGAGAAACGGCTAATGGCATTGCGGTGGGCATGTTAATGAGACAGTGAGATGCTGTATTAGTTTGTTGGTGTTCCCATAACAAAGTACCACAGACTGAATGCCTTAGAACAACAGAAATTTACTGTTTCTAAATTCTGGAGTCCATAAATCTAACAAAGCTTCAGTAGGGCCATGTTCCTTCTCAGAGAGCTAAGAAAATGTCTGTTGAAGGTCTGTCTTATTTAGTTCAGTCATTCAGATCAGATCAGATCAGTTGCTCAGTTGTGTCCCACTCTTTGCGACCCCATGAATCGCCTCACGCCAGGCCTCTCTGTCCATCACCAATTCCCGGAGTTCACTCAGACTTACGTCCATCAAGTCGGTGATGCCATCCAGCCATCTCATCCTCTGTCATCCCCTTCTCCTCCTGCCCCCAATCCCTCCCAGCATCAGAGTCTTTTCCAGTGAGTCAACTCTCATGTCCAACTCTTTGCGACACCATGGACTGCAGCGTGCCAGGCCTCCCTGTCCATCACCAACTCCTATGCAAAAGCATTTCTTCAAAAAATTGTTATGTTTCTCTGAGCAGCAGAATTCAAACTAAGAGTTGAATTTCATTAAAACATACCTCTTCAGTGAAGTTGTGAGGACGAGAGACCTACAAAAATTACCTACCAATAATCTTAATAAGCCATTGAGTTTTACCATAACAAATAAGCAAATAATAATTGCCAAGTAAAGCTGGCTTATGTTATTTCACAATAGTAACAATAGTAACCTACCATGAAGGCTTATTATAAGCCAGGCACTGTTCTGAACACATTATTTATATTATTGCATTTAAGTTCCATAGCTATGATATAGTTAATACTTTATTTCCATTTTTCTAATTAAGCAAATACACAAGCAGAAATATATATTGCAGTTGTAATCACTGAATAAACATAATTTTATTTTTTGATTTAATGATACATTTCAAAATGGTTCCCATTGTCTTTGGTTGCCCTTATGATTATATATTTAATGATAAGATAATGATTGTTTGCATAAATGTTCCATTTCAACATCACTGTGAAAATCAGTTATTTCCAGGCTTTTTCTCCATTCTTTTAAAATAATGGACAATGCATTAAGAAGTATCTTAGTGAATTAAAATTTTGTCTTTTTTAAAGTAAAGTTAGAAATAAGCACCCCAACAATCTCAAAATTGCATGTAACCAGATGTGAGTACATAAATGTCCTTATAACTATCACTACTTATTACTTGATTGAGTTTTAAAAATTTAACCAACTAACAATTTCTAAAACCATCTCAGTGCTTTTATTTACATCTGTTATCAATTAGCATTTTAATTGTAATATTGTCTAACATTCACATGTATACACATGGTGCCTTGAGGTTGATTAAATATGCATTTTGTTGATTACTCAAAAGGGTGAACAATTTTTTCCATTTGTTTTTCATATTTGCTTCTTCTCTTATGTTAATTGACCTCATTGCATTCATTTAGCTTAAAAAATTCAGCACAAAATGTAGAAAAGTACACACGGCATTTCCTTGTATTCATCATGTACTTGCAAGACTAAAAGGAAAAAAGTTTTCATTTATATTCACAAAGATGTTAGTAATATATCTATTAAGATAACAGTGTTAGGTAGCTAGAACAGCAAAAAGGAAGGAGAGGGTGAAATGTATGGAAAGAGTAACATGGAAAAAAAAAAGAAAAAGAAGTCCAAAATATCAGTGGCTAAAAGACAAAGAAAGGAAATAGCTCACAAAAATTTAACAAAGGAAGGTGTGAGGACCAGAGTGAGAACCTCAGGTGACCAAACAGCCCTCCTGGCTAGCCCAATTTACATAGGGGGAGGCTTAGGGGGAGGAGAAAAACATATATAAAAAGAGGAGCCAAAATTGTGCCTCTAGCTTCTAATCTCTTCACGTCTTTTGGGTCAGCCTGCCCTCGTGCCTCGAGGATGTTCTTTCCTTTGCTCGCCAAATAAAACTGAGATGTAACACCGAGCTGTAACACTGGTCCATCTGTCACTTCAAATTTTTGCTGCAGTGAGACAGAACTGAGGAAATTACAAACTCCCCTGACAACAGCATGTCAAGATGTAATGACAAGGCATTTGATAGATAACGTTGATATTTGGAGAATAAAACTTGAGCATGTTTAAAGTTAAACCTCCTCATTGATTAAACTTAAAGTGTTTAAACTGCAAAATAAAAATGAAAAGTAATTTTCATTAGGCAAAGTCACAAAGATAAATTATATTTCTTTTCATATGGCATTTTAAAAAGATTATAATTCTTATGAAGTCTATAAGGCAAATAGTACAGATGTCAGTTTAAAGTATAACTGGTTACAATGTTTTCATGAACACATGAATCAGAAGACGAGCAAAATGAGGTTGGAAACATTATAAAGAAAGTGAAAAGGAGGAAGGCATGAGAATAATGAAAAGGAAATCCTGAGTTTTTAAGGAAATACTAAACCATATATTTTAGCCTGCCTAATTCTTTCCCTAATATTAGCAGTTATAACTAAGCTGTTAGTTAGTTATAGCTAAATAGATTTATAACTAGATTTAGTTATAAATAAAATAATTAGATGCAGAGTACATCATGAGAAACACTGGGCTGGATGAAGCACACGCTGGAATCAAGATTGCCAGGAGAAATATCAATAACCTCAAATATGCAGATGACACCACCCATATGATAGAAAGTGAAGAACTAAAGAGCCTCTTGATGAAAGTGAAAGAGGAGAGTGAAAAAGTTGACTTAATGCTCAACATTCAAAAAACTAAGATCACGGCATCCAGTCTCATCACTTCATGGCAAATAGATGGGTAAACAGTGGAAACAGTGGATAACTTTATTTTGGGGGGCTTTAAAATCACTGTAGATGGTGATTGCAGCCATGAAATTAAAAGACGCTTACTCCTTGGAAGGAAAGTTATGACCAACCTAGATAGCATATTAAAAAGCAGAGACATTACTTTGCCAACAAAGATCTGTCTAGTCAAGGCTATGATTTTTCCAGTAGTCATATATGGATGTGATAGTTGGACTATAAAGAAAGCTGAATAGCAGAGAATTGATCCTTTTGAACTATGGTGTTGGAGAAGACTCTTGAGAATCGCTTGGACTGCAAGGAGATCCAACCAGTCCATCCTAAAGGAGATCAGTCCTGGGTGTTCATTGGAAGGACTGATGTTGAAGCTGAAACCCCAATACTTTGGCCACCTCATGCGAAGAGCTGGCTCATTTGAAAAGACCCTAATGCTGGGTAAGATTGAAGACAGGAGGAGAAAGGGACGACAGAGGATGAGATGGTTGGATGGCATCACTGAATCGATGGACATGAGTTCAGGTAAATTCCAGGAGTTGGTGATGGACAGGGAGGCCTGGCGTGCTGCGGTCCATGGGGTCACAAAGAGTTGGATGCAACTGAGCGACTAAACTGAACTGAAAATGATTAGATACTGTGGTGACCCAAGGACTAAAGAGCATATAAAACCAAGGAGGGTCTTGGAAAGCAGGAACGGACAAACCAGACCCTATCTTCCTTCCCTGCCCCATGTTTTAACTATTAATGGAATTCTGGTCCTCCTGAGCAGTATAACCTGTCTCCCCTCCTTCGCCTTAGGGAGAAGGTATTTGCCTTACTCTTCCCCTACCCAGTATACGTGCCTCATCCAATCAGCAAATGAACTGAAAGGCCCCTATCCCATTCCTTGTACCCTGGGTATAAAAGTGGACTAAGGACCCCTGTTCAACGTCAGTTCTCTCTTGAGCTGGCCCACTGTTCTAACAGCATCTCCCATTCTAATAAACTTTATTTTCCTCTCATTCTGTCTCATGTCTGGAAATTCTTTTCCGACCCACACCTGGAGCATGAAAGAGACTATAAAGGAATGAAATATCTAAACAACAAGCTTTCCCTGGCTTTGATCAGCCTACCATATAGTTTAACTTGGTCATGTTGAAACATTTTTTCCCTCTCGCATTTATAATGTAAGGCAGAAGGTAAGAACTAAAAGAATATTCTGAAGGAATGAAAAAATCTTCTCTAGAGATTATGATTCCCATTACAGTAAAGAAAATTACCCCTGAAAGTTTAACTCTTCCATCAGTACTGGCATGTTCATTTTTAGGACCCTGGGACACTGTATTTTTGCTTGTTTTTCTTTATTTATTCGGCTGCATCAGGTCTTAGTTGCAGCATGTGGGATCTTAGTTCCCTGAGCAGGAATCGAACTTGCCTTTCCTGCATGGCAAGACAAATTCTTAACCACTGAACCATCAGGGAAGTCCCCTGGGACACTGTTTTATCACTAAGATATTTCTTCTGTTCCCTAAGTATGTCAGATTAGTACCTTTATTAAAGTGACTTACAACTACAAAAAAATAAGTAAATGAGTTTCCTGGAATTTTCAGTTTGGAATGATTTCTAAGAAAGGTTGGATGGAGATTCAATTGTCCAGACTTTCGGGATAAAGTCAGATAGAACCACATTGGAATCTCAACTCCCCTATTCTTGGTTCTATTGCTCTAGAAACTGCCTTAATTTTTCTGAACTGTACATTTTTTCTCCCATTAAAAATGGACATGATAGTCTAGTCAATATTTGGAAAGATTTCAATGAGACTTCTTGTAAATATCATAGACTGTGATCCCTGGGAGTAATGTGTATGTTTGTGTGCGGGGGTGGAAGGAGCCCATAAATTACAATGTCTCTTTCTCTTTTATTTACATTTATAAAGATGGTAGTGGTGGTGCTGGTAGTAGGTCTTGGTATGTCTTCTAAGGGCGTTTAAGTCTGTGACTGAGATGTTGAACAGCCTCTAAAAGTCCTCTGTTCCATGTGAGACTCATAATACCTTGAAAACTAAATGGACTGTGAAGATCTGTCCTCTCTCTTAACAGGTAAAGAAATGAAGGCCCAGGGGAAGCAGGGACTCACCAAGGTTACACAGAGATTACGTTAGAGCAAGACCTAACGTCCCACTTCTCTGATTCTCTAAGTGTACATAGGGCTTCCCAGGTAGCACAGTGGTAAAGAACCTGCCTGCCAACGCAGGAGACACAAGTTCAATCCCTGGGTAGGGAAGATCCTCTGGAATAGAAAATGGCAACCCACTCCAGTATTCATGCCTGGAAAATGCCATGGATGGCAGAGCCTGGTGGGCTACAGTCACTTGGGGTTGCAAAGAGTCAGACATGACTGAGCAAGTATACATATGTATCCCTGAAAATCTTTCTTTCCTATGTGTGCATGGGGTACTTTAGATGATACATATGTTATTATACCAGATCTTTTATTTAGATTCTTTAATCCTGGATAAATTTATAAATTTCAATCCACTTTGACTAGAAAAATCCACCAGTATTTGACTGGCTCCTTAATGCTTCTAAAATACCATGAGACAAAATGAAATAAGACCTCTGACTTCTGAAATTATAGTAGGAAAAAGACCTTGATGAATTTACTTAGCTGCAAATGTGTGCTAACATTTTAGAAAAATGGAGTATGACTCTAAGGATGAAGAAGGAGAAAATGTGGGCCCAGTGGTTGCAGCCCTGTGCACAGAAGGGAAAACCATGGGTACAGAGGGTGGAGTCACAAACCAGAGAGGATTATTCCCAGGATTATTGGGAATTATTGGTGAATCCCAATGGTGTTTGCCCATTTGGATTTCAAACATTTAGGAGGTCAGTGACTACTTTCTTTCTTCCATTTCCTGTCTTTTGAAGTGATATACTGTTATCCTAGGCCTTCTCTATCACTGTAATTTGGAAGCAAACAACATAACTTGTTTTCTATTTTCAGAGGTTGACAAATGGAGATAAATTTTGTCCCAGGAAGAATTATACCCAGACTCTCACCCATACCTGATTGAGGTTATTTAAGTAATGATTTGAGTACTTCTGAGGTTATGGTATTTGAGATTTGGGACTTAATTGGTTTTACAATGTTTTAAGTCTTTGGGGGATGTTGGTATAGGGTGAATACATTTTGTATGTGGGCTGAACATGAATATTTGTGGACCAAAGGGTGAATCATTGTAGGATGAACAATCAGCCCTAAATATATCTATATCCTAACCCTTGAAGACTGTGAAATTCAACTTATGTGGAAATAGAAGATTTGAATGCATAAAGTTTATCTGGGGTGAGGACATTAATCTGGACTATCTGTGTGACCTCTAAAAGTAATCATTGAGTGTCCCTATAAGAGGGAGCAAGAGAGAGACTTAACAAAAGAAGTGAAGGTGATGTAAAGATGGAAAAAAAAAACTGTGATGAGGCTTATATTGCTGGTTTTGAAAACTGGGAAAATAGCCATAGATTGAGGAAAAGCAAGGATGCAGTTCTAGAAGTTGGAAAAAGTAAAGAAAGATTTTTTTCCCCCTAGAAGTCCAGAGAAAGCATGTCTCTGTTGACACCTTGGTTTCAAACCCAATGAAACCCATTTTGAACTTCTGACCTCACAATATATAGAAAATATTTGTGTTGTTTTAAGTCACTGAGCACTAAATTTGTGATAATTTGTTATGGCAGCAATAGCAAATTAATACATTTTCTATTCCTATATTCTAATCATGTAACAAATATAAGAATTCTGTTAATGTTATCAAAAAACTTACAAACTGATTGAAGAGATAATACATAAATATATTTGTAACTGAACAATACAAAAGAAGGCCAAAATTTTGCAAAGATGATAAATGGTATAAACAGAATTTAAAGATGGTGATACTAATACTAGTGATGATAATGATAATCATTATGCTGGTGACAGTTAAGATTTGTTGAGCATTTAACATATAGACATGTACTGCCTGATACAATTTAAAGTCCTCATGACCTTACTGGAAAGATTCTGAGTGTCCTCGCTTTTCAGGTGAGGAAATTAGGAAGAGAGAGACTAAGTAGTTTTACAGGTGACATGGGTGAAAATGGGTTTTTGCAAAACTGAGGGCAAGATTTTAATCCAGGTATGTCTGCCTCCAGACACAAAGCTATAAATCCTATAACTTCTGCTGGGATCGAGAATAATCAGAAGGTAGCTTTCTGGGACTTCCCTGGCAGTCCAGTGCTTACGACTTCACCTTCAAATGCCAAGGATACAGGTTTGATCCCTGGTCAGGCAGCTAAAATTCCACATGCTTTGTGGTAAAAAAAAAAACAAAACATAAAAAAATGCCAGAAGAGATACTGTAACAAATTCAGTAAAGACTTGAAAAAATACAAAAATAGCTTTTTGAGTTGGGTGGAAGTTTATAGATCTTAAAGGTACAATTTATATTGGAGAAGAAAATAGGAATACTCATACATCTAGCCCAGTGATAGGGAAATAAAATTTTCACCTTTTCGTCTCAGCAGTAAGGAGGGTATCTTCTTTGGGCTTATGTTTTCGGAATCCACCAAAGAAAGTGGATTGGAGGACTGACTATAAATAGTTTCATATATACTGCAGCTAATCATGGTTTGAGGAGAAGGACATGGCAACCCACTCCAATGTTCTTGCCGAGAGAATCCCGGGGACGGAGGAGACTGCTGGGCTGCCATTTATGGGGTCGCACAGAGTTGGACATGACTGAAGTGACTTAGTGGCGGCAGCAGCAGTCTCTTTAAGCTTACATTGATCATACCATCTACCTTATTCTCAGGAGAACTAAGTCTGCAATGAAATTCTTTTCTCTAATGTTCATTGTGTGAAAGTAGAAAGAAAAATGATTTCATTCTGTCCAGACAAATTCAGGAAGCTTAATTTCAGGGCATGAGGATTCATCATTCCATTATGCCAGCTAAATTTCCACAACTTGTGCATGATCACTCCCAAGGCAGATAGAAATGTTAGTGAAGACACACAAGAAATAACTCCAGTTAATAACAAATGCAGTTACTTTTTCATAAGATAATATTGCAATAAATGGGAAAACATAAGCTAAATCTTCAATGACTAGAAGTGATAAAGCTTCGTAAGCCAAAACTTGGCCCAGTACTTTAGTGATTTGTTTCCAGTTAGGACAAAAGAAAGAAATTTGTCTGGATAGAACTCTCAGAAGGCTGATCAGCCAACATCAGCTTCTAATTCTAGTCCATTTAGTATTGGAAGATTAATTACTACCTTATGGGGAAAATTTTAATCTCCCTGTTCTTTTTTAAAGGCCATATTTTGTATTGGGGTATAGCTGATTAACAACATCATGATAGTTACAGGTGGACAGCAAAGGGCCCCAGCCATACATATATATGTATCCATTCTCTCCCCAAATCCTTCCCCATCCAAGCAGCCACATAACATTGAGCACAGTTCCCTGTGCTATACAGTAGGTCCTTGTTGGTTATGCATTTTAAATACAGCAATGTGTACATGTTGATTTCAAACTCCCTCACTATCTCTACCCCCTATCCTACCCCCTGGCAACTATAAGTTCATTCTCTAAGTTTGTGAGTCTGTTTCGTAAATAAGTCCATTTGTATCATTTCTTTCTAGAATCCACATATAAGGGATGTCATAAAATATTTCCCCTTCTCTATCTGACTTTCTTCACTCAGTATGACAATCTCTAGGCCCATCCATGTTGCTGCAGATGGCATTATTTCTTTTTAATGGCTAAGTAATATTCCATTGTATATATGTAGCACATCTTTATCTACTCCCCCCCCCACCCGCTTTTTTTTAATTTTACAAATTTAGTTGAAGGATAATTGCTTTACAGAATTTTGTGGTTTTCTGTCATACATCAACAAGAATCAGCCATAGGCACACCCATGTCCCCTTCCTCCTGAACCTCCCTCCCTCCCATCTCCTTCCCCACCCCAGCACTTTAGAGTCATAGAGCCCCTATTTGCAGTCCTGAGTCATACAGCAAATTCCCCTTGGCTATCTATCTTACATACGGTATTGTAAGTTTCCATGTTACTGTCTCCCTACATCTCGCCCTCTCCTTCCTCCCCTCCCCCTGTATCCATAGGTTTGTTCTCTATGTCTGTTTTTCCATTGCTGCCCTGAAAGCTAATTCATCAGTACCATCTTTCTAGACTCCATATATATGCATCAGAATACAAAATTTATATTTCTCTTTATGACTTACTTCACTCTGTATAATAGGCTCTAGGTTCATCCACCTCATTCCACTGTAATATGCCATTATATATATGTAGCACATCTTCTTTATCCATTCCACTGTTGGTGGACATTTAGGTTACTTCCAGCTCTTGGCTGTTGTAAACAATGCTGCAACGAACACTGGAGTGCATGTATCCTTTAAGATTTTTTATTCTAGTTCTGTGAAAAGTGCCACTGGTAATTTGATAGGGATTACACTGAATCTGTAGATTACCTTGGGTAGTATAGTCATGTTGATAATATTGATTCTCCCAATCCACGAACATGATATTTATCTCCATCTGTGTCCCCTTTGACTTTTTTCTGATATCAGCATCTTATGGTTTTTGGAGTACAGGTCTTATGCCTCCTTAGTTAGGTTTATTTCTAGGTATCTTATTCTTTTTGATGAGAAGATAAATGGAATTGTTTATTGAATTTCTCTTTCTTAACTTTCATTGTTAGTATAAAGAAATGCAACATATTTCTGTATATTAATTTTGTAACCTGCAACTTAACAAATTCATTGATGAGCTCTAGTAGTTTTCTGGCAGGTTCTTTAGGATTTCCTGGGTATAGTATCATGTCATCTGCAAACAGTGACAGTTTAACTTCTTCTTTACCAATTTGGATTCCATATATTTCTTTTTCTCCCCTGCTTGCCACAGCCAGGACTTCCAAAACTATGTTGAATAAAAGTGGTGAGAGTGGACATCCTTGTCTTGTTCCTGCTCTTAGAGGAAATGCTTTCAGCTTTTCACCATTCAGTACAATGTTAGCTGTAGGTTTATTGTATATGGCTTTTATTATGTTGGAGAAGGAGGACTTCCCTGGTGGCTCAGACAGTAAATTGTCTGTCTACAATGCGAGAGATCTGGGTTCGATCCCTGGGTTGGGAAGATTCCCTGGAGAAGGAAATGGCACTCCACTCCAGTACTCTTGCCTTGAAAATCCCATGGACGGAGGAGCTTGGTGCAGGTTACTGTCCATGGGGTTGCAAAGAGTTGGGCACGACTGAGTGACTTCAGTTTCACTTTATTATGTTGAGGTTATGTTCCCTCTGTGCCCACTTTCTGGAGAGTTTTTATCATAAATAGGTGTTGAATTTTGTCAAAAGCTTTCCCTGCATCTATTGAGATAATCATATGGCTTTTAATCTTTAATTTATTGACATGGTGTATCACACTGTTTGATTTGTAAATATTAAAGAATGCTTTTGCCCCTGGGATAAATTCCACTTGATCATGGTGTTTAATCCTTTTAATGTGCTGTTGGATTTGGATTGATAGTATTTTGTTGAGGACTTTTGTATGTATGTTTGTTAGTGATGTTGACTAAAAAAAGATGTACAACTTGAGAGTTGTGAGTTAAGTTTTATTTGGGGCAAAATGAGGACTGCAGCCTGGGAGGCAGCATCTCAGATAGCTCTGAGAGACTTCTCCAAAGCAGCAGTGGGGAAAGACAATATATAAGGTTTTGGTGAAGGGGGAGTTCAATACCATGAAGCACTCATTTTACAAAAGGCTTTTTGTTAGTCATGAGGATCTGAAGGGATGCACCATGAAGGATTCTGAATGCACCTTCATGGTGAAAGGATTCACCATGAAGGGATTTAGTGCTTCTCTAGATGCAAGGATTGAGATCATAAAATCTGTTCCTAAAAACATCCAATTATCTAAAGACCTGTCCCACCAGATTCCCTGGAGCACAGAATGCCTCACTCCACCCTGAACTCCCTCAGGGGCTGTTGAAGGTCAACAGCTAGAGCAGCAAGGGGTTCAGTCTCCACAGAGGCAGATGGCAAATGCCTTTGTTGTTCAGTCATTGGCAATGCTCTTGGTGAGTGCCAATTTGTAGTTGACAGTGATATTGGCCCATAATTTTCTTTCTTTTTTTTTTTTTGTCTGGTTTTGGTATCAGGGTGATGGTGGCCTCACAGAACAAGTTTGTGAGTTTTCCTTCCTCTGCATAATCTCCCTGTTCTGCATTAGCAAACCTGTGAATCACAATGAAAAAGTCAGAAATTGTGAAAAAAAAAATTATTATATTTCTTTACTACTTTTTAGAAATGAAGAGATAATATTTTCTTGAAAATATGTAGCTAGCATAAATAAGAGGACTGCTGCTGCTGCTAAGTCACTTCAGTCGTGTCTGACTCTGTGCAACCCCATAGATGGCAGCCCACCAGGCTCCCCCATCCCTGGGATTCTCCAGGCAGTAACACTGGAGTGGGTTGCCATTTCCTTCTCCAATGCATGAAAGTGAAAAGTGAAAGTGAAGTCGCTCAGTCGTGTCCGACCCTCAGCGACCGCATGGACTGCAGCCCTCCATGCTCCTCCGTCCATGGGATTTTCCAGGCAAGAGTACTGGAGTGGGGTGCCATTGCCTACAATTTAGTTTAATTTTTAATCAAAGAGTTTGGGGGAAATTATGTGTTTTGTACTACAGTTAGCTGTGAGAACACAGCCCCATACCTCCAGTCACAGATATATCAGTTCAGTTCAGTCGCTCAGTCGTGTCTGACTCTTTGTGACCCCATGAATCGCAGCATGCCAGGCCTCCCTGTCCATCACCAACTCCCGGAGTTGACTCAGACTCACGTCCATCGAGTCAGTGATGCCATCCAGCCATCTCAGCCTCTGTCGTCCCCTTCTCCTCCTGCCCCCAATCCCTCCCAGCATCAGGGTCTTTTCCAATGAGTCAACTCTTCGCATGAGGTGGCCAAAGTACTGGAGTTTCAGCTTTAGCATCATTCCTTCCAAAGAAATCCCAGGGCTGATCTCCTTCACAATGGACTGGTTGGATCTCCTTGCAGTCCAAGGGACTCTCAAGAGTCTTCTCCAACACCACAGTTCAAAAGCATCAATTCTTTGGCACTCAGCCTTCTTCACAGTCCAACTCTCACATCCATATATGACCACTGGAAAAACCATAGCCTTGACTAGATGGATGTATAAACACTCTTAAATACACACATGCTGCAACATAGATGAACCTTGAAGATATTACATAAGTGAAGTAAGCCAGAGATGAAGGGACAGATATTGTACAATTCTAACTACATGAGGTATCTCGGGTAGTCAAATTCAGAGAAAGAAATTAGAATGTTGGTTGTTAGGGGTTGAAGAGAGAACAAATGATTATTGTTTAACAGTACAAAGTACTTTCTGATTGGAAAGATGAAAATAGTTTTGGAGGGGAATGGAGGTGATGGTTACACAATAATGTAAATGAACTAGATGCTACTGAAGTGTACACTTAAAAATGGTTAAAATGTTGAATTATATTCCTCCAATTAAAAAAAATCCTGTGTTGAGAACCAAGTTTTCTATATTCACTGAACCAAATATAATAGAGACAAGATATGAAACTTTGAGTTTTTAAATGTATTAACAACAAGATGGTAACTATACCTGGGAAGAATAAAACTAGAGAAATCTGATCAAGGTCCATAGTGTTCTAATATGCAGATTAGTCACCTGATTCTTACTTCTATCTTTTGATTCCTGGACGCCTGTATTCCAGGTACAGAAGTGATTTCACTGTATGTCCACATGTTTGAGTCATGTACCAAATCCTATTGGAAAGCACCACAGTCTTGTGGAACATTTTCTTCAAGATTAGAGTTAAACTCAGCTTTCAGTAGTTGCTGGGAGCCGGTGAGGCATTCCTCTTGTGACAAAGGTCATGAGGAAGGAGGCTCGGCATACGCAAAGGCGGGATTGAGCCTCAGGAGCCCCCCCGGATATTCTCGAGCATCTTCCCCCCAAAAAACCAGAGTCTGCCTACTTAATGGCTTTGTGCTCTCACCTCTGACTTTACTGGGGGCTGTCCCCTACCACCATCTCACTCTCTCTGTCAAAGAGTTAACTTACAGCTCCAATTAATAAAGTTCCTGGGCAATTAGGAGTGTTTAAATCCAAACCCCTCAGATGGTTCTCTAACTTGCCTGACAAGTTTACCCGGACTCCTACAGCTATGCATACGATTGTTTACAGTCTCCCAGCCTCAAGAGGCACGGGAAGCTTAAGATATTCAAATAGCTTAGAGCCTCTCAGAGAGTTAGAAACTGTCAGAATAAGACTAGTAAAAGATTTCATTGATGAGCCAATGCTTGCTGCCAAGTTTTCACATCCCCTGAATTGTATCCTTGAATGTGTATTAATTAATATAGTTGGTATGTAGAAAAAATAAGTAGTGGCCTTGGTGTTAGTAACTTTAGACGCTTAAGGTAATAAATTCTTTCCTTTGTTGTAAACCCATTACACATGCACTCTATAGGAATGCAATTTTATCTTTGGAAGATGGCGCCAAACCTTAAAATAATTACTCTTAGAGAAAATAAGTCTTTGTTGATAAGTCCTTGTCAAGAGTCATAAAATGTTAATAGGCCTTCTGGCCAGAAGATGATGTAAATCACCTAAACCATTTGTATACGATACATTTGCAGGAAATAAACCCTGGTTTTTGATAAGGATCAAAGACTGCTGACTTTGCATCCCCTATTATCCTCTATGTGTAACTTAGGGTATAAAAGCCCCTGTTAAAAATATAGCTACGGGCCTTGCTCACCAATGCTTGGTCTCCCCATGTCATTCTTCTCCTTAACTTCTGGCTGAAGTCTCCATCTGGAGCGTGGATATCCTCTGCGACCACTTATTTGCCTGGGCTTCTAAGACCCACTCGAGAAGGTGTCTAAGGTGGGGCACCTTCCGCTACTCGAGAGGGCGCCTGCGGCCTCCGTGGTCAGAGCTAACCTGGTGTCATGGGTTATATTGATTTTCCACATAAACCAAGCTACTCAGCCTCTTTTCTCCACTGAATTTTCCTACTGAGCTATCCTCATTCTATTATTCTCTATATCTTTGATAAATATGTAAATAGTCGCCGACTCCGTCTCCCCTCGAATACCCTGGATCAGCCGGGGCTGGACCTCGGCAAGTAGTTTAATTCTTAATTCTTCCAAGTCAACTCCTTTGTTTGCTGGGATTGGAGATTAGAATGTTAATACAACTCCAAACAAACACTCAAGCCAACACGTTAAAGCTCAAGTGAGGGTGTCAATATTGTTGACTATAAAGCCCTAAATATGAATCTCAACCATTAAAATTCCCAAGAAGCTTTCTGCTTTCTCTCTTTGCCTCAGAGTTGGGCAATAACACTTTTATTTGGTCCTTTACTCTATGTACCCTCTCTAGTATTGCCAAAAGTAACAAATTATGCCTGAATTCCTATTTAATTACCGTTGTCAGCACAGTGACAATGTACCATGGGTATTTCATCTCCTAGGATTTTGTCCTATACTTTCCAAGCCAACCCTAGAGATAGTTTCATAATCATGATGTCACTGCATGTCCAAGATTATTGTTATTCTGTTTCTACTGGAAAAAAAAAAGGATATTCATTCTTTTGTCAAGTATATAGATAATCCAACCTAGATAACCTAGGATGACTCATGGAATTAAAGCACTAAATGGAATTCCAGAAGAGAAATAGATCAACTTTAAAAGAAATGATTGTACAGCATTTCATGAAAAGCCCATCAATAGAGCTATAGACAAAGTGACAGTTAATAATAGATAAGAAAATACTTGGGGTTAGTAGCAGATAGAAATAGTACTACACTAATGGAATAAATGGAAGGAACTGTTACTAGAGCCTTAGAGAAATCTCCAGTTGTAGATAAGGACTATCAGAGATGAGCTGTGACCTTTGGTAGAGAAACTCATCTTTTGACACAAAACCCAGAAAGGAGAGATCAAAGATATAAATGTTTCTATCTTTCTTTCCCCCTACTATCTTATCTCCTGCTGATCCTTCTTAATGATTAAACAGAACTCAAACCCAAGGTGCAAGGGAACCATCAGCATCGTATTCTTACACCACACTGAGGATACAGGAAGGTAGAGAAAGAACTGATCTAGAAGAACAAAGAGATTATACCATCTGCTCTCATTATCCATGGCTTCTGCATCTGCAGGAATGGAGGGCTGACCATGGGATTGTGGTATCCATGGATTTTGGATCCAAGGCAAGTCCTGGAACCAATCCCCTGAAGATACTGAAGGATGACTGTAATTAGCACAGTTATCTTTCCTTTTCTTGCATGCAACTGCACACCTGGCAGTATTCACAAAATAATGTTTTCTTGTGAATTCTGTGTGCTTAAACTTAGATGTATAGAAGCAGGCCAACTAATCCTCATTTTGTTCCCAAACTTTAAACTTAAAAGTTAAGTACCTCAGTTGGGACTTCACAATTTCATGCATATGTTCTATGAGTTCTTCAGGGAGATACGCAGGCAGAATAGTTCATCAGTGAAAGTGTATTTTTCTTTCTCCCTTTCCTGCAAAACAATCAGGCAAGAAGAGTGCTAAATTATATTGATTAACAAAATTATCATGATTTTAGTAACTCCTATGGGGCAGCAATTGGAAATAAGTCATCAGATACACATCCCCAAAGAGTTTTCTTATTATGCTACTTTCTTTTCTTTGATATCTGGGATATAATAGAATAAAGATAGAAAGTTTTATGAAATAATACACATTAGCAAATACATTTTTATCCATTTTAAATCAATATCACCTAGTTGGAAAGAGAATTAAGAAAGTTTCTGTAATCTAGCAAGGAAACTATAAATCAACTCCTATACACATTTCTCAATAGGTACTGTGTACTCCTCAGTATACGACTTTCTTGAAAGACAATAAACCTATTACATACATCTTTTTAAAGTTAATTAACTGATAATATTAATAACCATTGTCATTTATGAGTCTACATACTTATTTGCAAATAAAAGAATCATTGTGGCATGTTTAAGCAGAACAGGAATTAAAAAATATATATATATTAAGCAACGCAAAGTTCACTTGGTGAGAAGAAAAGATTAGAACTTTGACACTACACAGCCCAGAAAAACGTGAATTACAGCTCACTAGTGTTCCTGCAATGACACAGCACACCCAGGGAGTGAACACATTAGCTCATTTTGTTAACAAGGGGCACAGAACTTCAGAACCTCTTCCAATCTACCCCCTAAAGCTGACTGCCTTTGCCACCATCCTCTTTGAAAAATGAATTTGAGACACCTGCTCTCTCACATTATTTTCTTCTAAACAAAATCTCACACTAGTATTTCTGGTTTATAGACCTGATCCACATATCTGCACACCTTCAAGTATACCAGGAAAATAAGTTTCTGATACCTATCTTGGGGGAGAAGACAGCAACCACAGTAAATTTGACAAATCTGGAAAGATTACCCAAAAGAATATATGTATAGTATGAAGGAACTTGGAGTAAACAGCTGTCAAAATCCTGCTTTAACAAATAAAATCCTCTCTTAAGGAAAGAGACCAAGTGTAGCAAATGAAAATGAAATATGGTTAATAAGAAACTTTTACTACTGTCAGGAAGACTTCAAGGATAGACATCGCTGATTCAGATCTGAAAGTCCTTGTGACATTAGTTTCTCCTGATTTTCAAGCTATTCCATGGAGATAAAGAGCAATCCAAAAATGCAGAAATGTTATTTCAAATCAAGCCACTTCAGTAATGATATGGACATACAAAATACAAGTTTTACTTTAAAGTCAGAGGAAAAATACTTTAAATGTCATAGAGATTTAGGAGACCTAGAAAGGAAACTCATGTCTCCTTCCTTGTGTTCTATGACAGGTAGTTTAAGATCGAAATAATCAGCTATACAGGTTACCTAAAACTGACAGTGAGATAACCCATGTGCTGGAGCACACAGGAATAGTCTGAAAGCCTAGAAGTAAACTAATTCCATAAAAGTCTTTAATATTTACAAAAATACCAAAGTTAAATTAAGTAGTGAATGTTCATAATAAATATTTAGGGGAACAAGATATTAATCCCCAAATTTCAAAACTGGATACTAAAGCAGTTGTTCTAAAATTTACCCTGCGTAAGAACACCCTGAGGAATTCTGGTAATTTGCAGATTCAGATTCACTAGGTCTGGGGTGGTATATGAGATTCTGCATTTATAAAAAATTTTAAATTGATCCCTATGCTGCTGGTCCAGGGACACACTAGCTTACAAGTTTCTGAAAAAAGCATTGTAACTGAGTGCAGAAGGGGTAAACGATGAGATTAGTCAGCAAACCCCTATCTTTAACAATGATAAACTGGCTTCTTTATGACAGGATGTCTCAGAACCTTTAATGAGCGTTAACATACTGAGACAACCAAGGGAAAGAGGAGAGAGTGTAACGTTAACAATTTCTGATATGACAATGAAGACTTTTGTTCCCTGATTATATTTAAGAATTTATATTCCATGAAACACATTTGGAAGATTTACTACTAAATTTTTAAGAACTTTACACATTGTTTAAATTTTCTCTATCATTCATTAAATAGTACGTACATTATTAATTGGGCATACTAATTTTAGAAAATATCTAAACCATTTTGTAAGCATATTTATACAAATACACACACATATATATATATATATCCACATATATCTGATGTATGTTGGAAAACTGTTTTCTCCTAGAATTTCTTAAAAAGTACAAACATAACTGAAGACTCCACCATTTAGTGGACAAATTCAAACTGAAAAAAGAAAAGCCTAAAAGACAAATTCATATCCAGTATAGGGCTCACTTGTAAGCTCAGCTTCAAGAGAAAAAGCAAATATAATAATAAAATAATGGTGAATTGTACTGGAGAAATTCCCATTGTACTGAAGAAATTAATGAGAATAAATTATCTTTATTTCTTCAAACTATTTTGGAACGCTTACTATAAGCTAGATACACTGACAGATATGAGGGTGAAACATATTTAAGTAATGGATTGCATGCAAGCTAATCATAGGTTTCAACATATTATGGAAAGCATTTAGTAATTTTAAAAATTATACTTAGAAACTTCTTTCTGTCAAAATTTGCTCAGTTTTCTTAAAGAAGAGACAAGTTGTTTCTAAAATTTTTATGGGGAAGCAAAGGACCTATGACAGTTTAAAAAAATATTGAAAAATAAATACAAAGTTGGAGAACTTACACCATATGATTTTTAAGTGATGCAGTATGAGATAGAGTAATAACAAACAAGTAGGACTAATGAATAGAGTGCAAAACATTCTCATCAACAGACGAATACATGGCTATTTGATTTGCAACAGAATTCATTGGCAAAAAAAAGACGTTTCTAGCCACAAATGCCACAAATGTTTGAGATAAAAAAAGTACTTGAAATTTTTTATTTCTCCCTGTGTGCTTAGTTGCTCAGTCATGGCCAATTCTTTGTGACCCTATGGACTGTAGCCCGCCAGGATCCTCTGTCCACAGAATTTTCCAAGCAAGAATACTGGAGTGGGTCACCATTTCCTTCTCCAGGGAATCTTCCCAACCTGGGGATTGAACCCAAGTCTCTAGCATTGCAGGCAGATTCTCATCCCAGTCTGAGCCACTAGGGATGAACCATTTCTCCATCAGCAGAAATTAATTTGTACATACAATAAGTTTAGATATAAAAGATAATACTTCAAAATTAATAGAATACAATGGAGTATATCTATGCTATGGTATTATTTATCTAATACTGCATACTAAATCATCCTAAAACTTTTTACCTTAAACAACAATAAGTATTAATTAATATCTGTTATGGATTCTACTGGTCAGGTTTTCAAGGGCAGCTTGGTTGGGTTCTTTCAAGGGATTACAATTGCATGTTTTCTGGAGATGTACTTATGTTAGATGTAAACCCATTCCCATTATTCAGTGTATTGTGCTCATTATATTTGTTTTAATAATCAAACAATAATACATGTTTATAGGTTCTCCATTATTTTTATGTAATCATACTAATATTACTCTTTAAAGAATATGTATTTTTACATAGAAGTTCAATGTGTTTTGTATAATGATACAAACTGTTTATTTTATTCCTGCGTGTTATAGTATTTGTGTCTATCTCCCCATCAGACAGTGAGATCTCCAAGGGCATACATAGTTTTTCATGATTCCTTTTGTTTTTAGTGCATGGTTCACATAACCTTTTAATGTTTGAGGAATAAATGATGGGACACATCACAGTTACAACCCAGAACACTGATTTTCATGGTGACATCTCAGAGATCATTGGAAGTTAGAATTGAGACAGACAGTGGTGACCTTGCCATAGAGTCCCTCAGCAGCTTCACATTAGGAACTCTCTTTTCTATAGCGTACAAAGTATGCTTTTAACACAGATGTTTCCCCCAGAAGAAAGTAGGTATTTCCATTCAGAGGAAAAAACACTGATAAAACTTTTCAAAAGACAAAAGTGATAAAACTTTTCAAAAGGCAAAATGTGTACTGTCCAAAGGGGTCCTTTAAGCAGCACCTATTCCCATCGTAGCAGGCACACCACTCACTGTTCAGTTGCTATAAAAATATTAAATTCAGTTTTATAAGAACTAGAAAAGGGATAGACCTGGCAGTTTACTGATTATTTAAAGATTAAGAATGAAAGACATGAAGACAGGAATGAGCAAACTTGTGCTTAAGAGAGGAGGGGGGACAGACATTAGAATGGCACTAGAGAGCATTATTTTGATTTGGCTGTCAGATTGCTTTCAAGTTTTCCAATCCATTTTTCTTAACTATTAATAATTTGCGTAGAAAATCCTAAGTAGTTTTTATTAAATCATCTGTCATCACTATACAGAATGATTTCAGTAGACATTCAAATAAAATCATCTAACCGATGAGGGCTAACAAATTAATTTTTTTTACTCAATTCTAGAGGGATTCAAACTGCTATGTCAGAAATGATGTATAGCAATCCTAATGTATTTTTAAGGAATAAATAGGTTCTACATTAGTGAAGTGCTAGCTTGAACACTATGATAGCCCATTAGATCTTTTTATACTATGACATTGGCATCTCTGAAGATCATAGTTAACTAAAATCTTATTTTAGATCTTTTCATCCCTATAAGCTTGTATTAAACTTTCAGTGTTTCTCATTGTACTGAAGAATTTATTTACAGGGCAGCAATAGAGAAACAGACATAGAGAATAGACTTATGGACATGGGGTGAGGGGAGGAGAGGGTGAGATGTATGGAAAGAGTAACATGGAAACTTACATTGTCATATGTAAAATAGATAGCCAGCGGGAATTTGCTGTAAGGCTCAGGAAACTCAAACAAGGGCTCTGTATCAACCTAGAGGGGTGGGGTGGGGAGGGAGATGGGAAGGAGATTCAAAAGGGAAGGGATTTATGTATACCTATGGCTGAGGTTTGACAGAAAACAAAAATTCTGTAAAGCAACTATCCTTCAGTAAAAAAAAAAAAAAAAATCCTTATTTACTTTTTCACTCCCATACATAATTTGCAAATGTATGTTCTCAGTTGTTCTTAGACAAATTAATGTATTTCACACTCCACAATCCCATTAAGAGTAAAAACACAAAAAGGTGTTAGACCATAAAACTGAAAAATAGCACAGCACAAAGCTTAAGATATAAGTGCAAAGAAGTGTGGAGAAAGGACTTGAGGAAAATCCAGTGGTATGATACTAATTCGAATAAAAGTTTTGTTTTGTTGTTTTTTTTTTTTTTAAGAGTCAAGTTTTGACTTGGCCTGGAAGAGCATACCTAAGTTGGAAAGGGTGCAAATACAGGAGAAAAAAAGACATTGCAAGCTGGGTACTTATGAGTTAAAGGAAATGCTGACAAAAAATGAGCAAATTTGTTGTCAATAGAAGTAATATTATGAAGCGTGGTTGTTAATATCTATTGATCATCTGCTATATTCAAAACACTTGCTAAGTGATTAACCTTCATTATATCAATCCACTTAATTATTAATCACATTTTTAAAATTATGGCACCAAGTCCAGAGAAATGAAATAATTTGGATAATGTCAATAACTGGTAAATTAGGAGTCAAATTTCAGGGTTTCAAATCTTATATATTTTACTGCAAAATTCAGATTTTAAAACATAATATAGTTTTAAAATTTTATTTAATCACAAGCAGGTGGGTATTAGATGCTTTCCTCTGAAAAAAGTTTTAATGCTTCATTTGATATTAGTCAAAATTCATTGAATCAAAGTTTATTTTTCTTTAATTATAATTATTAGAGAAAATATTTTAGCATCTCTGTTTGGTAATAGTACCCTTGATGTCTTGAGTATTTACTCACCTCTGAATCACCTGCATGCCTTCGCATATCTCTGCACAGTGTCTGATTGCAAAAAAGTCACTGGTCACAAATTGAGAATCTCTAACATAAAGGAGATAAAGGGGATGCAATGCTAAATTCTTGAGATATTCATAAGATAAAGGCAATAGTATTTTTGAAAAATCTGAGTGTAAATTGTGAGTTATGAAAACAGGAGCTTTGTTTGGAATATTCAGGAAGATAGTTTTTCTCTTTTGAAGAAGGGTAAGGCTGTGGACCTTGCTTCCATCACCAGTCACATCCACAACTGGGTGTTGTTTTTGCTTTGGCTCCATGTCTTCATTCTTTCTGGAATTGTTTCTCCACTGATCTCCAGTAGCATATTGGGCACCTACCAACCTGGGGAGTTCATCTTTCAGTGACCTCCCTCAAAAGATCCCATGTATGCACCTCTACACTCAGTGCCCCCAACCCTGTAGCAGGCCACCACTGACCCACACCTCTGCCGGAGACTCCCGGACACCCACAGGCAAGTCTGGAACAGTCTCTTGTGGGGTCACTGCTCCTTTCTCCTGGGTCCTGGTGCACAGGGTTCTGTTGTGCCCTCTAAGAGTCTATTTCCCAGTCTGGTGTAAGTTCTGGCAGCTCTATGGTAGAGTTAATGATGACCTCCTCCAAGAGAGCTTATGCCACACCCAGATCTGCTGCACCCAGAGCCTCTGTGCCTGCAGCAGACCACTGCTGATCCATACCTCCACAGGAGATACTCAAACACAGTTCTGTCTCAGTCTCTGTGGGGTCCCTGGGTCCTGGTGCTCACAAGGTTTGTTTGAGCCCTCTGAGCATCTCTGGCAGGAATGGGGTTTGATTCTAAACATGAATTCGCTCCTCCTACCATCTTGCTGGGGCTTCTCCTTTGCCCTTGGATGTGGGGTATCATCTCACAGCCACTCCAGTGCCTATCGTCTTACTGGGGTTTCTCTGACCTTGGACGTGGGGTATCACCTCTTGGCCACAGGCCACTCCAGTGCTGCACAGCCACTGCTTGCCACGGGAATGTTAGGTCCATAAAGCAAGGCAAATTGGAAGTGGTCAAACAGGAGGAGATGGCAAGAGTGAATGTCGACATTCTAGGAATCAGTGAACTAAAATGGACTGGAATGGGCGAATTTAACTCAGATGACCGTTATATCTACTACTGTGGGCAAGAATCCTTTAGAAGAAACGGAGTAGCCATCACAGTCAGCAAAACATTCTGAAATGCAATACTTGGGTGCAATCTCAAAAAACGACAGAATGATTTCTATTTGTTTCCAAAACAAACCATTCAGTATCACAGTAATCCAAGTCTATGCCCCAACAAGTAATGCTGAAGAAGCTGAAGTTGAAAGGTTCTACAAAGACCTACAAGATCTTCTAGAACTAACACCCAAAAAAGATGTCCTTTTCATTATAGGGCACTGGAAATCAAAAGGAGAAAGTAAAGAAACGCCTGGAGTAACAGGCAAATATGGCCTTGGAGTACAGAATGAAGCAGAGCAAAGGTTAATAGTTTTGCCAAGAGAACGACCTGGTCATAGCAAACACCCGCTTTCAATAACAGAAGCAGAAGATATTAAGAAGAGGTGGCAAGAATACACAGAAGAACTGTACAAAAAAGATCTTCACGACCCAGATAATCACGATGGTGTGATCACTTACCTAGAGCCAGACATCCTGGAATGTGAAGTCAAGTGGGCCTTAGAAAGCATCACTACGAACAAAGCTAGCGGAGGTGATGGAATTCCAGTTGAGCTATTTCAAATCCTGAAAGATGATGCTGTGAAAGTGCTGCACTCAATATGCCAGCAAATTTGGGAAACTCAGCAGCGGCCACAGGACTGGAAAAGGTCAGTTTTCATTCCAATCCCAAAGAAAGGCAATGCCAAAGAATGCTCAAACTACCGCACAATTGCACTCATCTCACACGCTAGTAAAGTAATGCTCAAAATTCTCCAAGCCAGGCTTCAGCAATACGTGAACCGTGAACTTCCAGATGTTCAAGCTGGTTTTGGAAAAGGCAGAGGAACCAGAGATCAATTTGCCAACATCTGCTGGATCATCGAAAAAGCAAGAGAGTTCCAGAAAAACATCTATTTCTGCTTTATTGACTATGCCAAAGCCTTTTAATTGTGTGGATCACAATAAACTGTGGAAAATTCTGAAAGAGATGGGAATTTCAGACCACATCACCTGCCTCCTTGAGAAACCTATATGCAGGTCAGGAAGCAACAGTTAGAACTGGACATGGAACAATAGACTAGTTCCAAATAGGAAAAGAAGTACATCAAGGCTGAATATTGTCACCCTGCTTACTTCACTTATATGCAGAGTACATCATGAGAAATGCTGGACTGGAAGAAACACAAGCTGGAATCAAAATTTCTGGGAGAAATACCAATAACCTCAGATATGCAGATGACACCACCCTTATGGCAGAAAGTGAAGAAGAACTAAAAAGCCTCTTGAGGAAAGTGAAAGAGGAGAGTGAAAAAGTTGGGTTAAACTCAACATTCAGAAAACTAAGATTGTGGCATCCAGTCCCATCACATTTATTGGCAAATAGATGGGGGAACAGTGGAAACAGTGGCTGACTTTATTTTTGGGGGCTCTAAAATCACTGCAGATGGTGACTACAGCCATGAAATTAAAAGACACTTACTCCTTGGAAGGAAAGTTATGAGCAACCGAGACAGCATATTAAAAAGCAGAGACATTACTGTGCCAACAAAGGTCCATCTAGTTAAGGCTATGGTTTTTCCAGTGGTCATGTATGGATATGAGAGCTGGACTATAAAGAAAGCTGAGGGCTGAAGAACTGATGCTTTTGAACTGTGGTGTTGGAGAAGACTTTTGAGAGTCCCTTGGACTGCAAGGAGATCCAACCAGTCCATCTTAAAGGAAATCAGTCCTGAATATTCACTGGAAGGACTGATGTTGAAGCTGAAACTCCAATACTTTGGCCACCTGATGTGAAGGGCTGACACATTTGAAAAGACTCTGATGCTGGGAAAGATTGAAGGCGGGAGGAAAAGGGGATGACAGAGGATGAGATGGTTGGATGGCATCACTGACACAATGGACATGAGTTTGAGTAAACTCCAGGAGTTGGTGATGGACAGGAAGGTCTGGCATGCTGCAGTCCATGGGGTTGCAAAGAGTCGGACATTACTGAGCAACTGAATTGAAGGCTATGGATGAAATATGAATCAGTTTGGAGACACAGATCACACGTACATTTTAGACCTATTAGGTCTGGTATGGTTAAATCCAAGTAGACTTTTCAGGAAAGCATTTGGAATTTGAACGATATGCCCTTGGAATTCACTACAACAGATGGTAATTAAAACTTATGCTACATGCACACACCAAGACGATACAGAGGAGTATAGAGAGAGGAGGATCAAGTACTGAGACATGGATAATCCCAAGGTTGAACAGTTTGGGAAGGAGAAGAAGTGAAGAAGTGTCAGTCACTCAGTCATGTCTGACTCTTTTCAACCCCATGGACAGGCTCTTCTGTCCATGGAATTCTCCAGGCAAGAATACTGGAGTGGGTAGTCTTTCCCTTCTCCAGGGGATATTCCCAAACCAGAGATTGAACCCCAGTGTCCTGCATTGCTGGCAGATTCTACTGAATGAGCCACTTGGGAAGCTAAAGTTTGGGAAGCAATGGAAATTGTCAAAAAGTAGACTGTGGGGAAAGAAAAGGGAGGAAAAAATGACCTGGAAAACAATCATAGCAACACAGTCCACAGGAAAGCAAGAATATGGTACCTCTGAAGCTGTGTAGGAAAAATACACTGTTTTCCTTGGCTGTCTTGCTCACAGTACTTCTGACATTATATGTATGAAATTTTTTTTTCTGCATTGATCAATTCAATTCAGTTCTGATATTACCTACCTGGAGATAGTGTCATATCCCACAAACTGAGTTCAGTTCCACAAGACCATACCACTTCAGACACCAATTATAATTCCAGGTTGTCACTTGCTCTTCTGACTAGCTATAAATCAGAGTTCTCACAACCCCCTATGGGTTTGATAATTTGCTAGCAATGCTCACAAAACTCAAGGAAACACATATGATTACTGGCTTATTTTATAATAAGGGATATGATCCCCTGGAGAAGGGAATGGCAACCCAATCCAATATTCTTGCCTGGGGAATTCCATGGGCAGAGCATGGCTACAATTCACAGGGGCTCAAAGAATGGGACACAACTGAACGAGTGGTTATTATTAAATTATGATGAAAGTTACATATGAACAGCCAGATAAAAGGATACATAGGGTAAAGTTAAGAAGGATCCCAAGTGCAAGAGCTTCTGTTCTCATGGAGTCATGGGGATATGTGTTCACTGGCCCCAAACACTGGAAATTTTTATGGCGCTTTCGTCATGTAGACATGGTGATTAACTCAATTTCCATCCCCTCTCCTTTCTCTGGTATATGGGGTGAGGCTGAAAGTACCAAGCTTCTAATCATGGCTTGATCTTGTGACAAGTTATTCAGGAGCCTATCAAGTGTTACTTCATTAGAACAAAATTTTTCCTACCACCCAGAAAAATACAAAGGATTTAGGATCTCTGTGTCAGGAATAGAAGTTCAATAAATATGTCTAGTAAGAAAAAATTGTCATAAAATGTGAAATTCTACTGATATTATGAGGACGATAAGAATCATTTGTTGCTACAAATGGCATTATTTAATTCTTTTTAATGACTGAGTGGTATTCCTATGTGTACACACACACAAAAACATACATACATACACTACCTCATCTTCTTTATCCATTCATCTGTTGATGGAAATTTAGATTGCTTTCATGTTTTGGCTATTGTAAACAGTGCTGCATTGTATATTGGGGTGCATGTAGCCTTTTGAACAATATTTTTTTCCAGCAATACAGATGGACCCGAAGACTATCATGCTAAGTGAAGTAAGTCAGGCAAAGACAAATATCATATGATATCACTTATATGCAGAATCTTTAAAAAATTATATAAATGAACTTACTTACAAAACAGAAACAGACCCAGAGACTTAGAGAATGAATTTATGGTGACCAGAGAGGAAGGGTAGAACATAGGGAGGGATAGATTGGGAGTTTGGGATTGATATATATACACTGCTATATTTAAAATAGATAACCAAGAAGGAAAAAGAAAAAGTCACTGGCTAAATGGCTCAATAACATAGTAGTCACTCCTGTTTACTAGCACTAGTTATAGTTTATCATGCTAACCTTAAACGGGATATTTTTAAGAGGCTGAGTAGATTCTATTTAATTTAGAAATGTGGAATTCATTATATAAAATTTGAAATTATTAATAACCATGCTTATACATGGTTTATAGACTATATAATATAAATAGTTCAAGATATATACATATGTAAAAACATTTCTTTCTCTCCATATATATAATATAAAAGAGAGAGAAAGTGTGTGCTTTTATATACTACAAAAACATACCCACCAAATTCAGGATTGGTTTTACCATCAGAAAGTGAGAGTGCAAGTGAGAGTCACTCAATCATGTCCAACTGTTTGCAATCCCCTAGACTATACAGCCCATGGAATTCTCCAGGCCAGAATACTGGAGTGGATAGCCATTCCCTTCTCCAGAGGATATTCCCAACACAGGGATCAAACCCAGATCTCCTGCATTGCAGAGGAATTCTTTACCAGCTGAGCCACCTACCACCAGAGAGGAAAGAAAACATGGAATCAGGGTATAAGAAGAAAACCTGATCTCCTTTACATCTTGCAAAGACATTTTCATTATTTGTCACTTTCAGGCTCTCCTGGTGGCTCAGATAGTAAAGAATGTGCCTTCAATGTGGGAGATCCGGGTTCGATCCCTGGGTTGGTAAGATACCCTGGAGAAGGGAATGGCAATCCACTGCAGTATTCTGGCTTGGAGAAGTCCATGGACAGAGGAGCCTGGAGGGCTACAGTGAACGGGGTCCCAAAGAGTCAGACACGACTGAGCGACTAACATGCACACACATAAAGTCACTTTCACGGAGTAAGTCAAATACTGTTGCCCTAACAATCAGATCAGATCAGTCGCTCAGTCATGTCCAACTCTTTTCGACCCCATGAATCGCAGCACGCCAGGCCTCCCTGTCCATCACCAACTCCTGGAGTTCACTCAGACTCACATCCATCAAGTCAGTGATGCCTTCCAGCCATCTCATCCTCTGTCATCCCCTTCTCCTCCTGCCCCCAATCCCTCTCAGCATCAGAGTCTTTTCCAATGAGTCAACTCTTCGCATGAGGTGGCCAAAGTACTGGAGTTTCAGCTTTCGCATCATTCCTTCCAAAGAAATCCCAGGGCTGATCTCCTTCAGAATGGACTGGTTGGATCTCCTTGCAGTCCAAGGGACTCTCAAGAGTCTTCTCCAACACCACAGTTCAAAAGCATCAAATCTTCGGCGTTCAGCCTTCTTCACAGTCCAACTCTCACATCCATACATGACCACAGGAAAAACCATAGCCTTGACTAGACGAACCTTTGTTGACAAAGTAATGTCTCTGCTTTTGAATACGCTATCTAAGGAATCTCCACACTGTTCTCCATAGTGGCTGTACTAGTTTGCATTCCCACCAACAGTGTAAGAGGGTTCCCTTTTCTCCACACCCTCTCCAGCATTTATTATTTGTAGACTTTTGGATCGCAGCCATTCTGACTGGTGTGAAATGGTATCTCATAGTGGTTTTGATTTGCATTTCTCTGATAATGAGTGATGTTGAGCATCTTTTCATGTGTTTGTTAGCCATCTGTATGTCTTCTTTGGAGAAATGTCTATTTAGATCTTTGGCCCATTTTTTGATTGGGTCATTTATTTTTCTGGAGTTGAGCTGGAGGAGTTGCTTGTATATTTTTGAGATTAGTTAAAAAACTGGAAATAGAACTGCCTTATGATCCAGCAATCCCACTGCTGGGCATACACACTGAGGAAACCAGAAGGGAAAGAGACACGTGTACCCCAATGTTCATTGCAGCACTGTTTATAATAGCCAGGACATGGAAGCAACCTAGATGTCCATCAGCAGATGAATGGATAAGAAAGCTGTGGTACATATACACAATGGAGTATTACTCAGCCATTAAAAATAATACATTTGAGTCAGTTCTAATGAGGTGGATGAAACTGGAGCCTATTATACAGAGTGAAGTAAGCCAGAAGGACAAACACCAATACAGTATACTAACGCATATATATGGAATTTAGAAAGATGGTAACGATAACCCTGTATACGAGACAGCAAAAGAGACACTGATGTATAGAACAGGCTTATGGACTCTGTGGGAGAGGGAGAGGATGGTAAGATTTGGGAGAATGGCATTGAAACATGTGAAATGTCATGTATGAAACGAGATGCCAGTCCAGGTTCAATGCACGATGCTGGATGCTTGGGACTGGTGCACTGGGACGACCCAGAGGGATGGTATGTGGAGGGAGGAGGGAGGAGGGTTCAGGATGGATTTTCTTTTAAAAATTAAAAAAAAAAAAAATGCTGAATATGCTATCTAGGTTGGTCATAACTTTCCTTCCAAGGAGTAAGCATCTTTTAATTTCATGGCTGCAGTCACCATCTGTAGTGATTTTGAAGCCCAGAAAAATAAAGTCTGACACTGTTTCCCCATCTATTTCCCATGAAGTGGTGGGACCAGATGCCATGATCTTCGTTTTATGAATGTTGAGCTTTAACCCAACTTTTTCACTCTCCACTTTCACTTTCATCAAGAGGCTTTTGAGTTCCTCTTCACTTTCTGCCATAAGGGTGGTGTCATCTGCATATCTGAGGTGATTGATATTTCTCCCAGCAATCTTGATTCCAGTTTGTGTTTCTTCCAGTCCAACATTTCTCATGATGTACTCTGCATATAAGTTAAATAAACAGGGTGACAATATACAACCTTGACGAACTCCTTTTCCTATTTGGAACCAGCCCTAACAATAGCCCCAGTAAAAAGAAAAACACGTCTACACCACAGGCAAGGCTAAGCTACTCTGGTTGGAGACAATAAGGGTGATGATATTGCACTCCACGTGCCCCAGCCCATTCTGCTCAGCACTGAAAATCCTCAAATGATGCCAATGGAAGGAAATAAATCAAATGTATTATATAAAACACCCTGCTTACTAAACATGCAATAGCATTTTATTGTCCACTTGAGAGCCTAGCTAGTATTAAGAATTGTCCACAATAGTAAATATTCAGCAAGCTTCAGTTCATGCATACATAATACACAGGGTGCTCACGTACTCCATCTGATACATTATCTTTGATCCCTTTTATATATCCTGATTATTGTTAGTGTATAAACATAAAATTTTAAAGCAAATATTATTTATATGTCAATGCACCTAGGAAATCTACTAATTTAGAATTAAATAATTCATATTCTTACAGCTTTGGCCTGAACAATAAGGAAAAACAATTTTGAAAAAACTTTAAGAAGAATTTCTCACAAAGTTGAGGTAAGAAATACGCTTTTAATCACTATAGTCACCTAGCCATGTTCCTACAATGAAATGATTTTATTGGCCAGGGATTCTCAGCAGAATAGCAAGGAAAAAGTGGCAGGTGTTCAAGCCTTAATTGAGTAGGTCAGGGCACAAATATCCTCAGCAGTAATTATGAGTGAATTAACTAAATTTTCCTAATGGTCTCACAGCAAATTTATCTTGCCTAGTTACTGCTCTAGCTATAAATTATTCCTTGAATCATAATGTCTTATATTGCCTGATAAAGGGTTGCACTGGCTTTGAAAATTGCAGTCTTCTGATAATAAAAGCATATTAAAGTTTAATTCAATACATACATCAAATTTGGTTATTGACAGCTAGCTCATTTATTCTTTCAAAACAAGAGGTTCTATGACTCTGTGCATCACCTGTCCTACAATCAGAATTTTAACTAAGATGCTGACCTGCCAATAACTTTCTAGAATTAGAAGAAACAACACCTTAAAAAGTTTTCATCTTTTGCAAGCTGCATCCTGGGATCAAAAGGTTTGAAAGTGAAAAGTTGCATTATGTAAGAGTTGATGAAACAGAATATTTCCATTTTATATTAATCACTGTATAAGATGAATTTCCTTATTACGAGCACATATATCTCATCACTTGCAAGCTCTCATCTTTGAAGGGCACATATCATCTTTTCAAGGATTTTAAGAAATATTTAAACATGCATAGAGCCCAAGCAGTCATATAAAGTCGCTTCTGTAGAGTCAAGTTTTAAACAGGAGGTACTTTCCACAATAAGACATGGCAAACTCTAGTTTTTGATTGAATACTTCTGCAGGTGTTTTTGCTCTCATTTTAAATTTAATTATACTTAGCAGATTCAATGGCATGTTTTCAGCTGAGGGCAATGATGAGCTATTTTTTAGATCTAAAAACAATACGATGCACACATTTTTGTATTTTATAATTTATGTAACCATAATTAGTCTGAGATTGTGAAATTTGCATTTATATCTATTGGAGTTCAATTTTTCCACTTTACAGTTATGTATAGTGCTTTAATCCTATCTCTTGACCTTAGATTTTTACTAACATGCTTTATATTGTTTGTTTCTTAGCCATTTTCTAAAGTTTGGTCCCCAGACTTTCTCTAAATTCTACCCAAAAGTCTTCCAAAAGAATTCTATTCAATTCATAACCTAAAAGTATGGTTAAACTTGGATCATAGCAATTTTGCCATTATTGAATTTTCATGAAGGAAGATTATAAATATTTATTAGAATCATGGTAACTCATTTCTATTTTACAGACTAAAAAATTGTTGGAGATTTTAGCTCTGCACACTTGCTCACCTAAATTTATGATATTGTAGGTTTCCTTTCAAAACTCAAAAGCAGGTTAAATGGATTTGCCTTCTAATAATTTCTCAATATCAATATTAGATTGAAAGAGATTTTTAATGGGAATAAGGGGAAATATAAGGACTTCCCAGGTGGCTCAGTGGTAAAGAATATGCCTGCCAATGCAGGAGACCTTTCAGTCCCTGCATCTGGAAGACCTCCTTCAGGAGGAAATGGCAACCCACTCCAGTATTCCTGCCTGAAAAATCCCATGGACGAGAGGAGCCTGGTGGGCTGCAGCCCATGGGGTTGCAAAGAGTTGGACAAGACTGAGCGTGCAAGCTCTGCACCACAAGGAACCTGGGTTTTCTGCATTGCAGGCAGATTCTTTACCATCTGAACCACCAGGAAGCCCAATAATAAATCAATAATAAATAACATTACACTAGGCAGTACTTACAAGTACATAAATTTGTGTTTTAGAATGGTTGTAGTAGTCATTTGTTCTATGCAGCATTTAACCAAACTTCATATTTGATGCACTCATAAATATGTGGTAAAAAGTATCTGCCTTTTGCTATTTCCCTTTCCCTGACAGCTGTGTCATGGGCATGTGGTCTAAGGTTGGACAACAATTATTCCTATCTGTTATTTTGATTTATAATGTAATAACAGAGGGACATTTTTTTAAAAAGATCAGAGAATATCCATGACAGAGCAACAAGAGTCAAAAATTGTGGAAAGTGACAAATGATGGTAGTTCTAGATAACTGAAAAACTGAAAAATGTAGACCTGGTATAGCTGTGTCTAGGCATGCTGTATCATCCCTGTGCTCTGCTGTGCTTAGTCGCTTAAGTCGTATATGACCCTTTACGGCCCCACGGACTGTAGCCCGCCAGGCTCCTCTGTCCTTGGGGATTCTCCAGGCAAGAATACTGGAGTGGGTTGTCATATCCCACTCCAGGGAATCTTCTCAACCCAGGGATCAAACCCAGGTCTCTGCCTTTGTAGGAGGATTCTTTACCATCTGAGCCACCAAGGAAGCCCAAGAATACTGGAATGGGTTGCCAAGCTGTATCTAGGCATTCTGTATCATCCCAGGTTAGTATTTTTCTTTCTGCATCTTAACTCTGCTTTTTCCTTTGTTGAACTAATTAATTGATAAGTTCTGTTTTAGTGATGATCTCTAGCCATTTCCTATTAATTCTAGGAAAAGTTACGTATTTTTAGCTAGCTACTCAGACTTCTGCAGTAAAGTGTAAAGTTCTGATTTACTAGAATTATTACATACATTACTCATCAATTTACTTAGTGGTGTTAATGCTACCCACACCAAGAAGGCTTACTGGAGAGGAAAAATGTGTCCCCTGGGGAAAAAAACATCATGATATTATAACCAGAAGAAGGAACAGTAGAGGCTGGCTAGTAAGCAGAAACAGCATATATTTATTACCTTTGATAAAGAGTCTTCTAAACTACTTTTCCTTATATCCCCTTAAACGGAACATGAGCAATTTCAGATTCTTGAGGTACAAAGCATGGGTACATGTCGGGTGAGTCAGTATAGCTACTGGTTTTAAAGTTACAATGTACATTTCATTCAAGCTCACAATCTCTGAATATCCAGAAGAAAAAAAAATTTTCTTAAGTTTTAAATTTTTTTAAGTTTTATTGTATCATTACAATTTGAAAAAATGCTGTGCTCAAGTTGGTCATTTCAAGAAACTTGTATGATAAAAGGCATTGTTAAGAAATAAACATGATACACAGGACAACCGGTATATATTCCACATTTTGAAAACAATTTCATAGAATTTATTTTAACTCAACCAGTTAAAATGCCCCCCAAACCTTCTCATCCCAACAAAACATTCTGCTGTTCTTTAAATCTGAGTACAATAAAAAGTAATAATGAGAAAATGAATTTATGTATGTTGCATAGTGCATTAAAGTTTTCACATGTATCATCCTACTAGAATAGAAGCTACATGGGGGCAGGGTTTGTTCGTTTTTTTTAAATTCTATATACCCAGTTTCTACAGAGTAATAAAAGAAAAAACAAACGTATAATTTTACTAGTTTTAATTAACAAAATAAATTTCAGTTGCTGAGCTGAAAGGAAATATTTTGTTATCCATTAATCAATTATATACAGAGAGAAACTATATATATATGTTTTATAAAGAACCATGTATATATACATATATAGGTTCACATACCCATCATAATATGTAAATATATACATATATAAATATATATTTTATACATATACATATTTATTTCTTTGTAACTCCAATTTGTCTTTCTTGTTTATCATTCTGATTTGTGAAGGAGAAGAACTTTAAAAGTTAGAAGGCCATTAATGAGTTTCTCAAGATATAGGAAGCTTACCAGTTATTCAAAATAAGGTAAAATAGAAACATCAAACCTTTTAGTTAAATGGGAAACATAATGATAAATGGCTAAATTAATTCTCAAAACTAAATAACAATCAGTGCTTATTTCAGTCAAATAACCACTAACTTTAGGGAATATTTCTGTTTTCTGGATTTCTCTCAGCTCTTTTAGGGAGACAGATTTAGAAAGCAGTAATTTCATTATAAGGTAAATATACAGACCTAGAAAGCTCGTCTCATGACCTAGAAGGGCACAGGGCCTAGGTTAGAGTTAGAAACAGCCTACCAGATGAAGTGGCCTTGCCACTGATTCTTAAGGAATTTCAAAGAAGAAAGAATGGAGAGAAATACTTCACGCAAAGGTCAGAAAGACATTACCTTCATGAAAGTTAAGAAAGGTGAAGTTTCTGCTTATTTGGGGTAAACGTTTTGAAAATGGCTGAAACGAATTTTCTGTCAGTAGTCTAAACAATTTACATGAAATCCATCTACAGCTGTGCTTCTCAGTGTAAATGGTACTGTCTCCAAAAGGGATTTTGAAAATTGGTGGTGATGATGTAGCCTTGTTAATAGCACAGGATTGTGAAATACTCCTGGCATGTGGGGTGATGGGCAATGGGGATGGCGGGGACAGGAAAGATGGATATTCTGTAAAGTCCTGCCAGGATTGTCCTACACACACACACACACACACACACACACACACCCTGCCAGGCCTTCATTTAGAAAAACAAACTAAACTAAACCAAACAAACACAAATAAAAGAAACTACTTATAACTACCTTAAACTAGAACCTTATTTTATAAATAAAAAAAGGTTTTTCATAATTTTAGTATACAGGAAATTTTCCAAGCATGCAATTAGCAGGTGAACTCAAGTAGCTTTTTTGTTTTGCTTAGAACATTACCAAGGTGAGTGATGCTTGTGATACTTGAGTTGCTGATATAATGTTATAATATTCCCCTTTTAAATCTTGTTGCTCCGTCACTGCAGTCATGTCCTAATCTTTTGCTACCCTGTGGACTGTAGCCCACCAGGCTCCTCTGTCCATGGGATTCTCCAGGCAAGAATACTGGAGGGGTTGCCCTGCCCTCCTCCAGGATCTTCCCAACCCAGGGATCGAACCTTCGTCTCCTGCATTGCAGGCAGATTCTTTACCACTGAGTCATCGGGGAAACCCCTTAAGGCTTGCTGCATTCATGTAATTCTATATGTAGGCAAAAGTCTCTACTATATTAGTTTTTCCAGATAGCTGTGCTCAGAAATTTGCATACTGAGGTACATATTCATTGTAAACTACTTTCCCTTTATATCTCCTTTATATTACAGTTTGGACCTTATTTTGTTGTTTTTGTTTTTAATTATGTCAGTATGGCATGTATTTTTAATCTAAATTTCCTAATAAGAACTTCTTTTGAAGATGCAGATGTGAATTACACAAGTCTTTTCAAAAACCTGTAGAAACTAAATTCTCAAGGCACTATTACTTTTTGTAAATAAAAAGAAGATAGCTGCACAAAGCATGAGGAAGCATGGTATATTAACTGTTGAGAGTCACTTCATCCACCTGTGCCAGCTATGTCTTAGAAATGAGAGTAACTTTACAGTGGAGAAAATCTGATGAGCGTTGCCTCAGTCACGTGATCAAGGTTACCACCAACAGTGAAAGGTCGTATTGATAGTATGTTTCCTTTATCTGGTGTGTTGAAAATGGTGCTTTACATCATATTTTTCCTTGCAGAACCCATCAGTCCAATCTAATTATGAGAGAAACCCCAGGAAAATTCCAGTAGAAGGGCATTCTACAAAACACTTGAAAACTGCCAGGGTCATCAACAACAAGGAATGTCTGAGAAACTGTCCCAGTCAAGAGGAGCCCAGGGAGACATGATGACGAAATGTCATGTGTCCTGAATGGGATCGTGGAACAGGAAAGGACATTACGAAGGAAATCTTAATAAAGCGAGGCCTTCAGCTAGTAATAATGTATCACTGAAAGTGAAAGTCACTCAGTGGTGTCCTACTTTTTGCGACCCCATTCTCCAGGCCAGCATACTGGAGTGGGTAGACTTTCCATTCTCCAGGGGATCTTCCCAACACAGGGATTAAACCCAGGTCTCCCCAGCTGAGCCACAAGGGAACCCCAAGAATACTGGAGTGGGTAACCTATGCCTTCTCCAGCAGATCTTCCTGACCCAGGAATTGAACTGGGGTCTCCTGCATTGCAGGCAGATTCTTTACTAACTAAGCTATCAGGGAAGCCCAACTATTAGTTCACAAACTGTCAGAAGCATACTGTTGTAATGCAAGATGTTAGCCATAGGGGAAAACTGAGTACAGGGTATGTGGGAATTCTGTATTATCTTCTCCATTTTTCTGTAAGTCTAAAACTGTCCTGAGAAATAAGGTTTGGTTTTAAAAACAAAATTCTTTTAAAAAAAGAAATGGCTAATTCTAAGTTTAGAAGCATTTCCTTTTCTTGAAGTGGAAAAGGAAATGGCAACCCACTCCAGTATTCTTGCCTGGAAAACCCCATAGACAGAGAAATCTGACGGGCTACAGTCCATGGGGTCACAAAAGAGTCAGACAGGACTTAGTGACTAAGCAACCGTAAACAGTCATGGCAGGAGCCTTGACAAGAAGTTACTCTGAGTCCTGTTGATCAATTGGTCCAGCCCAGCTGTGGCTGTTTTTAATAATACACAATTCTGGATATCTTTCCAAAGAGTGAGATACTCTCTAAAATTCTTGGAATTACCTTTGGCTTAATGGAAATGTATCACTCTACACAGGTGCCTAGAACTGCTGGTTGTTGTTGGAGTGGATTATGAAATGCACCTAAATCTGTGAAATGCCATGTTCATCTCCTTGTCAGCCCTGACTATCTTCCCTATGCTGCTCCAACTTTGCCATCCAAGAATATTATACACATACTGAAACCCAGTGAATTATGGTGCATAATGATCTTGGGACCTGACAGAATGAACAGAGCGGGGACATCAGTGAATTTCTCTTTGCTTTAACTGAGACAAATAGCTTTATTTGGTTGTTTTTGTTCTAATTAAAGTCAATAAAATAGTCAAATGAAAGTGACTGCACCACATAACACATCAGATTCCTTCCAAATCTATGACATCTATGAATCCAAAAAATTCCCACCAGTAAATTCAAAACTTGGACGACTCTAGGCATATACAAACCCAAACCATTCTAGGGATAAAAGAGGGTTCTAAAATGGTATTTTTTATTTTTAAATTTAGTACAAAGCCTGAAATGCAGATTTTGTCATGAAATAAGCTAGAGCCATCCATGCAGACGAGGTGAGTTGTATTTGTATTCTTCTAGCCTTAATCAGATAAAAACAATATTAGTGTCATTTTTTTCTTTTAAACCTCAGCTTATTATCTTATATAATTGTTCTTTTCTACTCCTAGCAGTTAGATTATTTTTATTATATTTTCTAACAGTTTTAAACATTTTCATAAGAAAAAAGTAATAAAACATTATAAATCTCTAGACGCCAGTAAATGATTTAAAGCCATGTATCTAAGAAATGGCTGCTTAATCAAAGGATCCCATTGCCATTTTCTATCTGAAGTGCTGAAGATATCTGAAATACTTTATCAACCTGTTTAACAGCTGTCTGTTATCATAAATGTCTGTCACTTCACTGGCATTCTAGTAAATTTTTATAACGTCTCTATGTCAAGCCTGCAGATCCGTGCCAAGATAATCAGTTAGCAGATTGAGAAATGCGTGGTTGATGATGAATCTTAGTCAACCAATACATTTTCTCTTCTTTCTGATGCCAGAAAATGGCTTCAAGCACTTCTTAAAAATCAGTAAGCAAGTAAGTTAATACATATGTAAATGTATAAATTCATAAACCTAGCTATTCCAGTGTTAACCAGAATAATTAATTATCCTCTTCTTCCTGTAAACTGAATATATCCAGTCTGTATGATTCTCTACTTATCCAGCAGGGAAATGGAACTCCCACCTCATCAGGAATAGAAGATTCACCACTGAGTGTTCTGACCTGGATTTTTGTCCATCTTCTAAAGTAGCCATAAGAACTCTCAGAATATCCAGGATCCTGAAAATACATTCTGGACAGGAAATATATAAACTAACATATGTTGTTAATTTAATAATCATTTCAGAAAAACACAAACTCTGTACTAATGTTTATTAACAGTTCTGAAGTCTCTATTCCAAAATCAATTAGATGAACTGAAAAGTTCCTTAGGAAGGCCACGACATTTTTCAGGCAAAAGGAAGAGAATGTTTTCATAGGCAAGGAAACAGTAAAGAAATTTTATGAATCTATACAGTGATTAACAAGGGTTTTAGTAGAGTGAAATTACTTTTACTCATCAAATGTGTTGAAGAATCAAATGCAGGATAAACAAAGTGGTTTTTTTTTTTTTTTTTTTTTTTTGACAGTGGGCACTTTGTTTCTTAAAATCATGACCCCAAGGAAGAAATTTTTTGACTGAAAGCAAATGGATCAGAGAGAGATAAATTGCCTAATTTCCTTCTCTGTTTATATTTGATTTACTAAGAGGAGTTCTCCATCTTTGGGAGAATATCCCTATGAGGTGACAATTAATGGTAGTGCAAAAGTTATAGTTCTTAGTATAAAACCTAACATGGACAAGAATTCTTAAAGATATGAATGGGAATATTAAAAATTTAGAAATGGTGCTTGATGCTCCACGAGACAAAATACTACCATGAATGGCTCTGAAATATAAGTTAGTGTTTCTTCTTGTTTCATTACATGTTTCTGTAGGGAGAAAGTATCCTTCATTGTCTATACTTGCCATATTCTTAATAACAGTACAGATATCAACTGTGTATTTCTTGAATATTGCTAGAAAGCTCATGTTAGAAAGTTCTGGATACAAACTATATCCTAGTTTTTCACATTTGTTCACAGGAAACCTAGAGTACTCATTGGATCGTAGGGTAGGGGTACCCTGGAGAGGAATTTCTTTGGTGTTAGAGAAAAGAACATGGCCTTTCTTATATTTTTAGGCCCTAACTTAATGACTTATATTTTTTTCTTCCTTTTAAAAGCATGTGTGCATGCTAAGTTGCTTCAGTCATGTCCTATTCTTTGCCACCCTATGGACTGTAGTCTGCCAGGCTCCTCTGTCCATGGGGTTCTCCAAGCAAGAATACTGGAGTGGATTGCCTTGCTCTCCTCCAGGGGATCTTTCCTATCCAGGAATTGAACCTGTATCTCTTACGTCTCCTGCATTGGCAGGCAGGTTCTCTACCACTAGCATCAGCTGGGAAGCCCTGCATAGATTATATATTATCTCTAAATTTTTTCTAGTTGCTTCATATAATATTGATACTGTAAAATATTGAAATACATGGCAATATTATCATTTTTCTGATTATATTTCCCTTTATAATTGCTAAAATGAATTTATAGTTTAATGTCTATGTAGTACACAGAACCAAACATCTGTATAAGCACTTTAAAATACACTAATCCAGAAGCCAAAAATACATTGTTAGAGACAGATGTTTAGTAATATTTGAAATATATTAAAGGTAACCAGGATTTGGTGCATTTTATTATTAATACTAGCATATTCCATATGAAAATATGATGCTTTATCTACAGAGCAGGCAAACATTTGGAGAGAGATATCTTAGCTCAGAGTTAAATCTCTTTCCTGTTTCCTCCAATCTTTGTAATCAACTGTACTGTTTTCAAACATCTTTGGTCAGAATTTGTATTTTATTTTCTATGACTTGGAAAAAGATGTCAAATTAACTCCTTGGACCTCATTTACTTCATGCTCAAAGCCTAAAAGTCAACTGGCCAGTGTTATTTTTCATCAGTTACCAGTTAAAGTGATAGACATATGGATTAGGATATATTTGTTATTTGTGGATATATAAACATATCCATTGCTTATCAAATGCCATGACAATCCAGAGTGTAGGCAGACATGATTTTTCTTCATACAAATTTAGGATTTCTCTTAAATATACAGAATCCCTAAAGATTGGGACTTCTAGGAGAATTGAAAGACAATATAGCCCATCTATCATATTTTAATGGCAAGAGGAAAAATAAACCCAGAGATTAGGAAACTTGTATAAGGTCACACAACTTTAATCTAAATCTCATAATTTCAAGATTATTAATTTCTTATTTATTCAGTAAATATTTACTGAGGCTGTATTTTCTATGAGGCAATGAGAAGTACTCTTTCTGCTTACATGTACCATTCTCTTTAGGAAGTTCTCTTAGCCAAAATTAAAAAGATACATTTGTTCAAATTTATGTTTTGTTTTGTTTTTTAGTCCTATTCAATTTGCTGGTTTGAAAACTGAAGTGGGTGATTCACTTGCCAAGTTGGGAGTTATGTTAAAAAGAGTATTCTCAACCACAAATATCTGACTCCTAAGCTATTACATGTAATATTTATATCTTATATATAACATTTAGAATATATGCATAGGGTATTTCATTTTGCTACTAGTTCAAATTTTGGAAAAAAAATTATATAGGTCAGAGGAAAATAAGAAAATTTATTTAATCCATATATGACAAAATATTTAAAACTGTTGATCTATGTATACATGGCCCGCTCTTTGCCTATTACAGACCATGCTAAGGGGTTATGGCAATTTTTCTTACTTAGCTGGCTTCCAGGTTCAGAATCATTCATAATGTAAGATTTTGAGAAGTTCCTAAAAATCAATGCGTTAGAATTCAACCTTGAACTCCTGTCATCAGTGGGTGAGCCCTAGCTGTATCTTCCCACTGGCCAGTCTCTGGACAGCTTCTCCATGATTTGCTTACCATTCTCCTTTGGGACTAATAAGGCACATTCATTATTTTCACCCAGATGTTGGAGCCATTACAGTTGGTAATCTACAGAATGTTAGACAGGATACAAGTGAAAACATTCAAGCAGGAAAGCAGGAACAAAGAAAGCGGGCTTAGACTAGTAAAAGTTATGGTTTTTCCAGTAGTCATGTAGGGATGTGAGAGCTGGAAAATAAAACAGGCTGAGCACTGAAGAACTGATAATTTTGAGGTCTTGGTGCTAGAGAAGACTCTTGAGAGTGCCTTGGACAGCAAGGAGATCAAACCCGTCAATCCTAAAGAAAATCAACCCTGAATATTCATTGGAAGGACTGATGCTGAAGCTCAAGCTCTAATACTTTGGCCACCTGATGCAAACAGCCAACTCACTGGAAAAGACCCTGATCCTGGGAAAGATTGAAGGCAAGAGGAGAAGGAGACAACAGAGGATGAGATGGTTGGATGGCATCACCAATTCAATGAATATGAGTTTGAGAAAACTCCAGGAGATGGTGAAGGACAGGGAAGCCTGGCATGTGGCAGTCCATGGGGTCACAAAGAGTTGGACATACCTGAGTGACTGAACAACAATTCTTGGGAAGGAAGGGTGAATTATAGTGCCTGTCTCCCCTCCCAGCCTGTATGGGTATCACAGGTTAGCAAGCTGTTCTAAGTAGGCCCACAGAATAATACTACAATTGATTAAAATTTGAAAATGAACACAGTTGGGAAGCATATAGGGGCAGTGGAGTTCTTATAAGTCCTTCTGGGAAAACTATCAGCTCATGGGAATTGCCTTTATTACCGTCATCTCTATGCTAAGTAACTCAGTATTTAATTGGTAAACCACCTCTTTAGCCTCTACATGCTTTCTTGGTAATTACTTTTTAAAAATGTAAATTGTATTGCAGCCCCTAAATCTTCGAGTGACTGGGAAGGTCAGCACTTTTTGAGAGACTACATGCCATATTCTGAAATGTTCTCCATGATGGCCTTTTTTAGAGGGGCATTTTGATATTGGGAAATCACTGCCCAGGGAATTACTACATCCATTCTCCCAATTAAAAGTGTAGGAAAGTCCAATGTGAACCTGCATGGTAAGCAGCAAATTTTATTATAACAATTTTATTGTAGAGTAAAAGAGAGGTCACTGAAGAAAATAGAAACTAATTTTATTCATTAAATACTTTTTAAAACATGCCTTCCTTTTACTTTAATAGTGATGCGATCTGTAATTTCTAAAACAGGAGTTAATTGTACTTTGAATATTTTTTCTTTAGGCACTATATTTAATTGTTCCTGTCTATGCATTAAAGAATGGTTTTCAAAAAATGCATATATAAAATCGTGACAGTCCTACAGGTATAAAATGAATGTGTTGAAGATCTTAGTTACTACCGTATTAGAAAGGAGGCTAGGCAGATATGAAAACCACATTAAGGAAAATGAAAAAAACATAACTATTTATAAATCAGGATACTGAACATTCATGCAAGGATGGGCACAATAAAGGGCAGATCAGAAAGGACCAAACAGAGGCAGGCGAGATGAAGAAGAGGTGGCAAGAAGACACAGAAGAACTAGACAAAAAAGATTTGAATGACTCAGATAACCATAATGGTGTGGTCACTCACCTAGAGCCAGACATCCTGGAGTGTGAAGTCATACTCAGGAAGCATTACTACAAACAAAGCTAATGGAGGTGCTATAATTCCAGTTGAGCTATTTCATATCCTAAAAGATGATGCTATTAAAGTGCTGTACTCAGTATGTCAGCAAATTTGGGAAACTCAGCAGTGGCCACATAACTGGAAAAGGTCAATTTTTATTACAATTCCAAAAAAGGCAATGCCAAAGATTGTTCAAACTACTGGACAATTGCACTCATTTCTCATGATATCAAGGTTATGCTCAAAATCCTTCAAGCTAGACTTCAACAGTACGTGAACCAAGAACTTCCAGATGTACAAGCTGGATTTAGAAAAGGCAGAAGAATCAGAGATCATTGCCAACATTCGTTCAAACATAGAGAAAGCAACAGAGTTCCAGAAAAACATCTACTTCTGTTTCATTGACTATAGTAAAGCCTTTGACTATGTAGATCACAACAAACTGTGGAAATTTCTTAGAGATGGGATTACCAAACCACTTTACCTGCCTCCTGAGAAACCTGTATGCAAATCAAGAAGCAACAGTTAGAACTGGACATAGAACAACATACTGGTTTAAAATTGGGAAAGGAATATGACAAGGCTGCATATTGTCACACTATTTAACTTGTATAGAGAGTACCTCATGTGGAATGTGAAATGCCAGGCTGGATGAATCACAAACTGGAATCAAGATTGCTGGGGAAAATATCAACAACCTCAGATATACAGATGATACCACTCTAATGGCAGAGACTGAAGAAGAACTCCCCTGTAGCTCAGATGGTGAAGAGACTTCCTGCAATATGGGAGACCTGGGTTCAATCCCTGGGTCAGGAAGATGCCCTGGAGAAGGGAAATGGCAATCCACTTCATATTCTTGCTTGGAAAATACCATGGACGAGGAGCCTGGCCAGCTACAGTCCATAGGGTCACTAAGAGTCAGACACGACTGAGCCACTAACACTGCACTGGACTGAAGAAGAACTAAAGAGCCTCTTGATGAAGGTGAAAGAAAACAGTGAAAAAGTGGGCTAAAGCCAACATTCAGAAAACTAAGATCATGGCATCTGGTTCCATTACTTCATGGCAAATAGAAGGGAAAAAAGTAGAAACAGTGACAGACTTTATTTTCTTGGGTTCCAAAATCACTGTAGACAGTGACTTCAGCCATGAAATTAAAAGACCCTTAATGGGCTTCCCTGGTGGCTCAGAGGTTAAAGCGTCTGCCTGGAATGCAGGAGACCTGGGTCGGAAAGATCCTCTGGAGAAGGAAATGGCAACCCACTCCAGCACTCTTGCCTGGAGAATCCCATGGAGGGAGGAGCCTGGTAGGCTACAGTCCATGGAGTCGCAAAGAGTCGGACACAACTGAGCTTCACTTTCTTTCTTTCTTTCTGCCCCTTGGAAGACAGCTATGACCAACTTAGCATATTAAAAAGCAAAGACATCACTTTGCCAAAAAAGTTCTGTAGAGTCAAAGCTACAGTTTTTCCAGTAGTCATGTATGGATGTGAGCTTTGAACCATAAAGAAGGCTGAGTCCTGAAGAACTGATGCTTTCAAATTGTGGTGCTAGAGAAGACTCTTGAGAGTCCCATGGACTGCAAAGAGATCATCACAGACAAACCAAAAGGAAATAAACCTTGAACATTCATTGAGAGTATTGATGCTAAAGCTGAAACTCCAATATGTTGGCTACCTGATGCAAAGAGATGACTCATTGGAAAAGACCCTGATGCTGGGAAGATAAAAGGCAAAAGGAGAAGAGGACAGTAGAGGATAAGATGGTTAGATAGTATCACCGACTCAATGGACATAAATTTGAGCAAACTCTGGGAGAGAGAGAAGGACGGGGAAGCCTGGGGTGCTGCAGTCCATGGGGTCTCAGAGAGTCGGACACCACTTAGCGACTGAACAACAACATCAATACTGAAATCAATTTAGAAATGGATATAAAACTGATTTGTTCCATAGTAAGGTAGACAAGTCAATTGAAACTCCACAGGACAGAATTTATTTACATATATGTGTACAGGAATTATTTTTTGCAATGGTATCAGTTATCTACATCTTAGAAAGATGTGAAAGAGCACATAGCCAATAAAAGGCATGGAGTCCTCATAGAATAAAAATCAGATAACCCCAAATGATATGTTCTAAATAATTTAATCAAGTTGGTTTTCTCTAAGCTGTGAGCAGGTATCATTTTGAAACCAAATTTATGGATTTATTATTTTATTCTATTCCATTTGTTAAGGATCTTCCTGATACAAGGGTGTTTTTAAACCTATTGATTAAAAAGACTCACCTCTAAAAATAATTGTATGGAAAATTCCAGCAACAGATGCAGTGCTGAAAATTTTTAGATAAAAAGGAGGAGAAGAGAGATAATAAGAGGAAGAAGAAGACAAAGAGGGGAGGACGAGATGCAGGAGGAAGAGAAAAGAAGGAAGGGATGAGCAGAGGAGAGAAGAAATCCAACGACAGCACTGCAGAAAATACACTGTTTGTCAAATATGCTTACTCATCTCTTAAAAGTAAGATCAAAATGTGAGTTTTATGCCATGGAAATGTTGTATCAGTGAGCAACACATGGAATTCTATGCCTAACCTCTGAGAAGAAACTTCCTATATCTTCATCACTTCTTATTCATAAAACATTCTCAGAAACTTAGATTCTATGGTGGCAAAGATCCTGAAAAACCTAGCCCATTCCCTTTAAAAAAAATGTAGGGTCTTCCTCAGTAGCCTCCAAAAGCAGCCACTTGCATCATATGAAATCATTCAATGAGAGGACTTTGCTACATCCCAAGAAAGGTTATCCTGTTCTTGCTAAATTCTGTTAGAGTCTCCATCTAATGCAAGGTGAAAACATACCTCATAGATTCCAACAGGAAATGCACTGATGGATCAAACCCTTATCTGTAAAGAGGGAAAAGCATGTCTCTTTACCCTCTGTCTCTATCTACCTGTTCTGTTCTCTATGCTCACTCTCTCCACTGAGAATTTAAGTTCCTGGTGTAATAGGTTTCCATTCCCATGAGCGGTTTTGTCTTAAGAAAGACTTCTGTTGGATTTAAAGCTAACTTGGGAAGACATGAGCAAGGCAGAAATACTTGGGCAGGGTGTAAAGATCATATTAATGCCCTGATCTCATAACACTTAGGTGTCTGTAAACTAATAAAAACCCAATGGAAACTGCAACTACCAATGAAAGTGAAACTCTTGGTCACTCAGTTATATCTGACTCTTTCCGACCCCACGGACTATAGCCCGCCAGGCTCCTCTGTTTGTGGGATTTCCCAGGCAAGAATACTGGAGTGAATTGCTGTTTCCTTCTCTAGGGGATCTTTCCGACCCAGGAATCAAACCCAGGTCTCCTGCATTGCCAGCAGATTCTTCACCACTTAAGCCACCAGGGAACAAGTGCCAATACACCATTTTAATTTTTCTTCCGGATTTTTCGCTTTCATTTGGAAATCTCTGCTAACGTATATTCTCCAATCATTCTCCCATCTCCAGAACAAGTGTGAAAATTCCCTGAGTCTACCAATATTTCTAGGTTATCTTGGTATGTTATATGATGTATGGAAATTCTGTGTTTATAAATCATCTAGACATTTTTGTGCAAATAGTCCTTCCTGATATTAATCAGGAAATCTACATGCCACCATTGGGAAGCACTTGGTGTGGGTCCAGGTCTGCAATGCAAGCAGAAATAGAGGGGAAAAGCTCTGAGAAAGACTATATTAATATTACCATGTCAACTGCAGTGCTTCCATGATTTAAAATATTTGGATATTTTAAATGACATCTACACTTAACATTTTCTGCTGAAGATTTTTTACCCTGATTCTTGTTTAGGAAACACAGTTTATGTGGTGGAATAAATGTGTGACTCGTTTTGCTTAACTCCTCCTTACTTAACGACTTGGTCAGTTTTCTTAACCTTGTTGATCATCAACATCCTTGGATAGAAACAGGTGATAACATTAACAAATCCCACTCAGGGGTATTGACAGGAACAAATGTGATTATATTTGTAAATGCATCTTGCAAAATATTTTTACTATATATATGTAGGAAATTCTTTTAAATCAAAGATATGAAAAATCCTTTCTCCTGTAACATGCTGTGCTCAGTCTCTCAGTCATGTTTGACTCTTCAAGACCCCACAGACCGGAGCCTTCCAGGCTCCTCTGGCCATGGGATTCTCCAGGCAAGAATATTGGAGTGGGTTGCCATGCTCTTCTCCAGGGGATCTTCCCAACTCAGGGATCAAACCCAGTTTTCCCACGTTTCAGGAAGATTCTTTACCATCTGAGCCACCAGGCAAGCCGTTGTCCTGTTACACTGGTTTGCTCTTTTGCTTAAAGAAATGTATTCCTCAATAAATTCTCTGACCATTTTTTTTAGAGTTTAAAATACAATCTTTCTCTAATCAGTAAAGGCATCATACTTTCTTCATTTGGGGTCCTAAGACTGAAAAAGATGGTGTTCTCAGGATATGGGCCACGGTGCTCATGTCAGATCCTAGGCTAAGCCCGTCTTGGTCTTGAGAGTTTGTTTTTCCACTCATTCAGAGAATTTCCATTCTAGTGGGTGCTGCCAAGATGTATTCCCACCAAAAGCCCACAGGGATTCTTTTTCCCCCAGACTATCTTCCACATTTATTTCTTGTAGACTTGTTACATTCCCCATTTTGAGTGTTACAATTTGCTTTCCCATTGTCCTTTTGATTGGCATTCCTGCAGCCATTAGGGATGCAGAGCATCTTGCTTGGCGGCAGAGGTTTGGGTAGGTCTGTAATTCCCTCATAAAGGGTGTGAGAACAATTTACCTTCAGCAGTTGGCTTCCTGAAAATAGGATGTTTTTAGAATTTATTTCTCAGGTGCCGGTCACAGGACATTTCCTGAGGGCAGCTGGTATTTAAGGAACCCCGGGCCTTGTGAATTGAGGTGCCTGTGAGCAAGGACGGTCATATTGTTGTTACAGACGATGTCCACAAGGCGGCAGCACTTTTCATGCCCACCTTTGCTCCCGGGGGAAAGCAGAGTTAGGGCAAGTTCGCTTCCTGGGCTGGGAAACAGAGTGGAACGTGCCTGAACAAACAGGAGAGGGCTTGAGTCTCACTACTGTTTCCCCCAAAGCATCTCACAAACAGCCCATCTAGACTAATCCCTTCAGGGTGCACAGTACACAGCTGAGGGTGTTTAGGTGCTAGGAGGCTGCACTCTCAGGAAGGAGGCTTGTGTTAGGATCCCCAACACCAGGAGAGCTCTAGGCTAGCTGACATTTGCCTTAAAATTCCTCAGGGCCTTGATGCATCAAGGGACTCTTGTCCTAGCCAGACATAGCACATGGTAGACTTTTAAAAAGTGTTGCAGTGGGACCCAAGCCTGCTCAGCCTCCAGGGATGGGATCGCATCCTAAGTCAGGGAGTTGGACCTAACACAGTGGGCACTGCTTTCCTTCCCTTTTGTTTAACATCTTGCCAACACTCCCTGCAGCGTAGTCCATTTGCCAGACTGTGATTATTGTCACCGAACAGCTGCTTGATTCAGGTATTAAGTCATCTAGGATTGGGGTGTCTCTATGGATTTGGAGGACTGATTGCCTTAGAAGATCGAGCAGAGTGGTAAGCATCAGGTCCTCGTGCCTTTTTGACCTCAGATACACCTTTGTGTGAATAGAAAGCAGGAAGTTAGGAGATAATTTTTGTGGATTATCTCTTAGAGCTGCAAATTTCTGTGTCTATGTGGATGGAGGGAAGGAAGGAGGAGGATAATCCATGTGGATGATTTATTACAGGTACAGATGTTGTTGCTTTAGGTACTTACCCCCTAATTTGTTCCAGGCCCTTCACTTATTTATTTATTTCTAAAACCTTTTTTTTACTTTGAATTCCCCGTGTCACTTTCTTAGGATGTCAATTTGTTGACTTGTATGTCTGTCTCATTTGACCTAGATGAGACCTCTTATACCAGCCTGTTCCTTTGCCTGACTGACTTCCCTTTGCCTTGGATCCTTCAAGGTCCATGCCTGTGCTTACCGGTGTTATAATTCCCTAATTTCAGTGTCTGTTTTTTATGCTTGAGAAATAGTCGACTGGATATATGTACCACATCTTGTTTAAGCTTTAATCTCTCATTGGAGATTTTGCTCACTACGTTTCTTGGCTACAGGAAGGAGGTAGTGCTGGGTGTTTGTTGGGGCTCCTGTGCCTTTTGATGGATGGTGTTCTCAGGATATAGGCCAAGGTGTGGGAATGTCAGTTCCTAGGCTTAGCCAGACTTGACAGTTTTTTCCCCAGGTACTTGGAGACTGTCCATTCTAGTGTCTGCTGCCAGTGTGCATTCCCAGGGACAGGTTAGGGGATTCTTTTTCTTACAGGATCTTCTCGCATGTATTTATGTAGACCTGTGATGTTGGCCATTGTGAGTGCGGGGATTTGATTTCCCATGGTCCTTTTGATTGGCATTCCTAAAGCAGTTCAGAGAAGGCAATGGCACCCCACTCCAGTACTCTTGCCTGGAAAATCCCATGGATGGAGGAGCCTGGTAGGCTACAGTCCATGGGGTCACTAAGAGTCAGGCATGACTGAGCGACTTCACTTTCACTTTTCACTTTCATGCATTGGAGAGGAAATGGCAACACACTCCAGTGTTCTTGCCTGGAGAGAGACAGGAGAGCCTGGTGGGCTGCCGTCTACGGGGTTGCACAGAGTCGGACATGACTGAAGTGACTTGGCAGCAGCAGCAAAGCATCTCGTTTGGTGGGGGAGGTGTGGGTCGGTCTGTTTCTCCACGTCCCGCCCCCGCCACCCCCCCCAAATGGGGTGATGTCGAGACCAGCTCGACAAACAGGGTTTCCGAAATTGCGATATGGAGAGAGAAAGAGAAATGAGACACAAGAATTCAGAGAAAAGCGAGGATCAGGGGACCGACACCGCTCCGTGGTGAAGGTGCCGAAACTGAATCCAAGCAGCTTTATTATACTTTCAGCCGTGAATGAAAGAATATGCGGGGAGTTAAACTCTAACTCATGTGGCCTTCAGGGCCAAAGAACAAATATCATTAACCATTGAGTAATTAGGAAACAGTAATCAATAACAAATCAGTAACTAAGACTAATACTCTTATCTATAGATTTCCCACCAGATACGTAAAACGTGTGACTCTAAGATGCCAGTTGAGACAGTCTGGGGTCGGTTCCGACCCCAGGATCATATCTTGTTTTCAAGACTATGAACTGTTCCCTCTGGACTTGTTCCCAAGAGTCTCATGCCTTATAGCATCCAGTTTATCAACAATTATAAATTTCTTTTGTGGCCCTTGCCGAGGCCTGCTTTTCTTTTATTCTTCCTGTCTCCTACAGGGTGAGGGCAATTTTCCTTTGCCAGTTGGCTTCCTGAACGTCGCTGTGCCTGAAATTTGTTTCTCAGGTGCCGGCCACAGGACATTTCCTGAGGGCAGCTGTCATTTAAGGAACCCCGGGCCTTATGAATTGAGGTGCCTGTGAGCAACGGTGATCATGTTCTTGTTACACACAATGTCCGCAAGGCGGCAGCACTTTTCCATGTCCTCCTTTGCTTCCTGGGGGCAAGAAGATTCTTAGGGCAAGTTGGCTTCCTGGGCTGTTAAATAGATTGGAATGTGCCTGAGCAAACAGGAGAGGGCTTGGGTTTCACTACGGTTTCCTGCAAAGCATCTCGCAAACAGCCTATCCAGACTAATCCCTTCAGGGTCCACAGAACACAGCTGAGGGTGCTTAGGTGCTAGGAGGCTGCACTCTCAGGAAGAAGGCTTGAGCTGGGATCCCCAGCACCAGGAGAGGTTGAAATTAGCTAACTTTTGCCTTGAAATTCCTCAGGGTCTTGATGGCATGTGGGGCTTTTGTCCCAGCCAGTCGTTGAACATTGTAGACCTTTAAAGTGTTCAGAGTAGGGCACCCTGCCAGGCTGTGTGGACCCCACCCCAAATCAGCAGTGGGAGAAAAGCCTCCTCACCCTCCAGGACGGGATAGCATCCCAAGTCAGGGAGGTATACAGTAGGCACTGCTTTCCTTCCCTTTTGTTTAACATCTGCCAACACTCCCTGCAGCGCAGTCCATTTGCCAGACTGTGATTATTGTCACAAAACAGCTGCCTGATTCAGGTATTGTCATCTATGGGGTATCTCTATGGTTTGGGGGGACGTTTTGCCTTAGAAGGTCGAGCAAAGTGGTGAGCATCAGGTCTTCATGCCTTTTCCATCTCAGATACACATTTCTGTGAATAGGAAAGCAGGAAGACAGGAGATAATTTTTGTGGGTTATCTCTTAGAGCTCCAGATTTCTGTGTGGATGGAAGGAAGGAAGGAGGAGGAGAACCCATGGATGATTTATACAGCTGCAGGTGTGGTCGCTTTAGGTATAGACCCCCTAATTCCAGACCCTTTACTAATTGTTTGTTTATCCATTTTTTTCTGAAACTTTTTGACTTTCAATTCTCCAAGTCTCCTTCTGGGATGTCAATTTTTTGGCTTGTATGTCTGTCCTCATTTGGCCTGTAGCAGACCTCACATACCAGGATCTCTCTCTACCTGACTTCCCTTTGCCTGTGATCCTTCAAGGTCCATCCCTGTGTCTCCCAGTGCTATAATTCCCTAATTTAACTGTCTGTTTTTTATGAGTGAGAAATAGTCTACCAGATACATTTGTACCACACCTTATTTAATCCTCGTTGGGGATTTTGTTGACTGTGTGTCTTTGCTACTGGAAGGAAGCAGTGCTGGAGGTTTGTTGGTTTTATGTGCCTTTTGATCGATGGTGTTCTCAGGATGTAGGCCAAGGTGTGGGAATTTCAGATCCTAGGTTTAGCCGGACTTCATAGCTTTTTCCAGATATTTGGAGACTCCATTCTAGTGTCTGCTGCCAATGTCCATTCCCAGGGACAGGCTAGGGAGACTTTTTTTCTTGTAGAGTCTTTTCACATTTATTGCATGTAGACTTGTGATGTGGTCCATTTTAAGTGTTGGAATTTGATTCTCCACAGTCCTTTTGAATATCATTCCTGCAGCAATTAGGGTTGTTTGGTGGAGGAGGTTTGGGTGCTTCTGTTCTTTTTCTTTTTCTCCCTAAATGGAGTAAGGACAATTTAACTTTGGCAGCGTCCTCGTGAATATCAGCTGTGTTTGGAATTTATTTCTTAGGTGCCAGCCACAGGATATTTCCTGAGGGCAGCTGTCATTTAAGTAACCCCAGACCTTCAGATGTCCTTTTTATCATAGGGGACTGGATGCCAAAGTAGGAAGTCAAGAGATACTTGGAGTAACAGGCAAGTTTGGCCTTGAAGTACAGAATAAATCAGGGCAAAGGCTAACAGAGTTTTGCCAAGAGACCCCACTGGTCATAGCAAACACCCTCTTCCAACAACACAAGAGACAACTCTACACATGGACATCACCAGATGGTCAACACGGAAATCAGACTGATTATAATCTTTGCAGCCAAAGATGGAGAAGCTCTATACAGTCAGCAAAAACAAGACCAGGAGCTGACTATGGCTCAGATCATGAACTCCTTATTGCCAAATTCAGACTTAAATTGAAGAAAGTAGGGAAAACCACTACACCCTTCAGGGATAACCTAAGTCAAATCCCTTATGATTATACAGTGAAAGTGACAAATAGATTCAAGGGATTAGATCTGATAGACAGAGTGCCTGAAGAACTATGGATGGAGATTCATGGCATTGTACAGGAGGCAGTGATCAAGACCATCCCCAAGAAAAGGAAATGCAAAAAGGCAAAATGGTTTTCTGAGGGGGCTTTAAAAATAGCTGAGAAAAGAAGAGAAATGAAAGGCAAAGAAGGAAAGGAAAGATATAACCATCTGAATGCAGAGTTCCAAAGAATAGCAAGGAGAGAAAAAAAGACTTTCTTAGTGATCAATGCAAAGAAATAGAGGGAAATGATAAAATGGAAAAGACTGGAGATTTCTTTAAGAAAATTAGAGATACCAAGGGAACATTTCATGCAAAGATGGACACTATAAATGGCAGATATGGTATGGATCTAACAGAAGCAGAAGATATTAAAAGGTGGCAAGAAGACACAGAAGAACTATACAAAAAAGATGTTCATTACCCAGATAACCACGATGATGTGATCACTCACCTAGAACCAAACATCCTTCAATGAGTAGTCAGGTGGACCTTAGGAAACATCACTATGAACAAAGCTAGTGGAGGTGATGAAATTCCAGCTGAGCTATTTCAAATCCTAAAAGATGATGCTGTGAAAGTCCTGCACTCAGTATGCAAGCAAATTTGGAAAACTCAGAAGCAGCCAGAGGACTGGAAAATGTCAGTTTTCATTCCAATCTCAAAGAAAGGCAATGCCAAAGAATGGTCAAACTACCACACAATTGCACTCATCTCACAGGCTAGCAAAGTAGTGCTCAAATTCTCCAAGCTAGAATTCAACAGTACATGAACCAAGAACTTCCAGATGTTCAAGCTGGAATTAGAAAAGGCAGAGGAACCAGATCAAATTGCCAACATCTGCTGGATCATCAAGAAACCAAGAGAGTTCCAGAAAAACATCTATTTCTGCTTGATTGACTATGCTAAAGCCTTTGACTGTGCGGATCACAACAAACTGTGGAAGATTCAAGAGATGGGAACACCAGACCACCTGACCTGCCTCCTGAGAAACCTGTATGCAGGTCAAGAAGCAACAGGTAGAACTGGACATGGAACAATAGACTGGTTCCAAATAGGGAAAGGAGTAAGTCAAGGCTGTATATTGTCACCCTGCTTATTTAACTTATATCCAGAGTACATCATGAGAAATGCTGGGCTGGATGAAGCACAAGTTGGAATTATCATTGCCTGGAGAAATATAAGTAACCTCAGATATGCAGATGACACCATCCTTATGGCAGAAAGTGAAGAGGAACTAAAAAGCCTCTTGATGAGAGTGAAAGAGAAGAGTGAAAAAGCTGGCTTGAAACTCAACATTCAAAAAATGAAGACCGTGGCATCCAATCTCATCACTTCATGGGAAATAGATGGGGAAACAATGGAAAGAGTGACAAACTTTATTTTCTTGGGCTCCAAAATCACTGCAGATGGTGACTGCAGCCATGAAATTAAAAGATGCTTGCTCCTTGGAAGAAAAGCTATGACCAACCTAGATAGCATATTGAAAAGCAGAGACATTACTTTGCCAACAAAGGTCCATATAGTCAGAACTATGGTTTTTCCAGTAGTCGTGTATGGATGTGACATTTGGACTATAAAGAAAGCTGAGTGCCAAAGAATTGATGCTTTTGTTCTGTGGTGTTGGAAAAGACTCTTGAGAGTCCCTTGGACTGCAAGGAGATCCAACAAGTCAATCCTAAAGGAAATTCATTGGAAGGATTGATGCTGAAGCTGAAGCTCCAGTACCTTGGCCACCTGATGGAAGAACTGACTCATTGGAAAAGACCCTGATACTGGGAAAGATTAAAGGCAGGAGGTGAAGGGGACAACAGATGAGATGGTTGGAAGGCATCACCAACTCGATGGACATGAGTTTGAGCAAGCTCCGGGAGTTGGTGATGGACAGGGAAGCCTGGCATGCTGCAGTCATGGGGTTGCAGACTGAGCAATTGAACTGAAGTGAGGTCTTGTGAATTGTACCTGTGAGCAAGGGTGATCATGTTGTAGTTACAGAAAGTGTCCACAAGAGAGCAGCACATTTTTTTTCATGCTTTCTGGTTCCTTGTGGCAAGAAGATTCTTAGGACAAGCTGATTTCCTGGACTTTCAAATAAAGTGGAATGAGACCTGAGCAAACAGGAAAGGGCTTGAGTCTCACTACTATTTCCCCCAAAACATCTCGCAAACAGCCCATCCAGACTAATCCCTTCAGGGTCCACAGAACACAGCTGAGGGTGCTTAGGTGCTAGGAGGGTGCACTCTCAGGAAGGAGGCTTGAGCTGGGATCCCCAGCACCAGGAGAGGTTGAAATTAGCTGAATTTTGCCTTGAAATTCCTTGGGGCCTTGATAACATGCAGGACTCTTGTCCCAGCCACATGTTGAACACAGTAGACTTTAAAAAAATGTTCAGAGTAGGGCACCCTGCCAGGCTGTGTGGACCCGACCCCAAATCAGCAGTGGGACCAAAGCCTCCTCAGCCTCCAGGATGGGATAGCATCCCAAGTCAGGGAGGTCGGACATAATGCAGTAGGCAGTTTTCCTTCCCTTTTGTTTAACATCTTGCCAACACTCCCTGCAGCGCAGTCCATTTGTCAGACTGTGATTATTTTCACTGAACAGCTGCCTGATTCTGGTATTAAGTCCTCTATGGGTATCTCTATGGTTTGGGGGGCCTTTTTCCTTAATAGGTTAAGCAGAGTGGTGAGCATCAGGTCCTTGTTCCTTTTCTACTTCAGATACAGTCTTCTGTGAATAGAAAGCAGGAAGATAGATAATTTTTGTGGATTATCTCTTAGAGCTACAGATTTCTGTGTCTATGTGGATGGAGGGAAGGAAGGAGGAGGATAATTCATGTCGATGATTTTATAGGTACAAGTGTATCGCTTTAGGTACTTACCCCTAATTCATTCCAGGCCCTTCACTTTATCTAATTACTTATTATTTCTGAAACTTTTTGTCTGACTTTGAATTCTCCATGTCTCTTTCTTAGGATGTCAATTTGTTGACTTATATGTCTGTTCTCATTCAGCCTAGATGAGAGCTGTTATACCAGGATCTTTCTCTGTCTGACTGACTTCCCTTTGCTGTGATCCTTTAAGGCCCATCCCTGAGTCTCCCAGTGTTATAATTCCCTAATGTGAGTGTCTGTTGTTTATGAGTGAGAAATAGTTTACCAGATATATCTACCACATGTCATTTAAGCTTTAATTTCTCATTGGGGATTTTGCTAGCTGCGTTCTTGGCTACTGGAAGGAAGCAGTGCTGGAGGTTTGTTGGGGTGCATGTGCCTTTTGATCGGTGGTGTCTTCATGATATATGCCAAAGGAATGTCAGCTCCTAGGCATTCTGGACTTAAGTCTTTTCAGGCATTCAGAGCTTGTCCATTCCACTGGCTGCTGCCAGTGTCTATTCCCACCGACAGCCTAGTAGGATTTTTTTTCCCTCCAGACTCTCTTCCATATTTACTGACTGTAGACTTGTGCCACTGGCCACTGTGAGTGTTGCAATTTGATTTCCAATTGTCCTTTTGATTGGCATTCCTGTAGCAATTAGGGATGCTGTGCATCTTGTTTGATGGGAGAGATTTGAGTGTGATTATTCCTTCTTTTTTTTTTTTTCTAACGGCTGTGATGAGTTTACCTTTGGCTGTTCACTTCCTGAATGTCAGCTGTTTTTGGAATTCATCTCCAGTGCTGGCCATAGGACATTTCCTGAGGGCAGCTGTCAGTAACACAACCCCAGGTCTTGAGGTTCCAAGGGCCAGTATACGGGAAAAAATGGAAACGGTGACAGACTTTATTTTCTTGGGCTCCAAAATCACTGTGGACAGTGAGTACAGCTTTGAATCTCTTTAAAGACAAATTTAGAGACACTTGCTCCTTCAGTTCTGTTCAGTTCAGTCACTCAGTCGTGTCCGACTCCTTGCGACCCCAAGAATTGCAGCATGCCAGGCCTCCCTGTCCATCACCAACTCCCGGAGTTCACTCAGACTCACGTCCATTGAGTCAGTGATGCCATTCAGCCATCTCATCCTCTGTTGTCCCCTTCTCCTCCTGCCCCCAATCCCTCCCAGCATCAGAGTCTTTTCCAGTGAGTCAATTCTTCACATGAGGTGGCCAAACTACTGGAGTTTCAGCTTTCGCATCATTCCTTCCAAAGGAATCCCAGGGCTGATCTCCTTCAGAATGGACTGGTTGGATCTCCTTGCAGTCCAAGGGACTCTCAAGAGTCTTCTCCAACACCACAGTTCAAAAGCATCAATTCTTTGTTGCTCAGCTTTCTTCACAGTCCAACTCTCACATCCATACATGACCACAGGAAAAACCATAGCCTTGACTAGACAGACCTTTGTTGGCAAAGTCATGTATCTGCTTTTCAATATGCTATCTAGGTTGGTCATAACTTTCCTTCCAAGGAGTAAGCGTCTTTTAATTTCATGGCTGCAGTCACCATCTGTAGTGATTTTGGAGCCCAGAAAAATAAAGTCTGACACTGTTTCCACTGTTTCCCCATCTATTTCCCATGAAGTGATGGGACCAGATGCCATGATGTTCGTTTTCTGAATGTTGAACTTTAAGCCAACTTTTTACTCTCCTCTTTCACTTTCTTCAAGAGGCTTTTGAGTTCCTCTTCACTTTCTGCCATAAGGGTGGTGTCATCTGCATATCTGAGGTTATTGATATTTCTCCCAGCAATCTTGATTCCAGCTTGTGTTTCTTCCAGCCCAGCGTTTCTCATGATGTACTCTGCATGTAAGTTAAATAAGCAGGGTGACAATATACAGCCTTGATGTACTCCTTTTCCTATTTGGAACCAGTCTGTTGTTCCATGTCCAGTTCTAGCTGTTGCTTCCTGACCTGCATACAAATTTCTCAAGAGGCAGGTCAGGTGGTCTGGTATTCCCATCTCTTTCAGAATTTTCCACAGTTTATGACAAACATAGACAGCATATTAAAAATCAGAGAAATCACTTTGCTGACAAAGATCCAAATAGTCAAAGCTATGGTTTTTCCAGTAGTTATGTATAGATATGAGAGCTGGACCATAAAGTGGTTGTATGCTGGAGAATTGATGCTTTCCAGCTATGGTGCTGCAGAAGACTCTTGAAAGTCCCTTTGACAGCAAGATCAAACCAGTCAATCCTGAAGGAACTCAACCTTGAATACTCATTGGATGGACTGATGCTGATGCTCCAATACTATGGCCACCTTATGCAAAGAGCAGACTCATTGGAAAATACTCTTGATGCTGGGAAATATTGAGGGCAATAGGAGAAGGGACACAGCAGTGGATGAGTTGGTTGGATGGCATCACTGACTCAATGGACATAAGTTTGAACAAACTTAGGGAGATAGTAAAGTACAGGGAAGCCTAGCGTGCTGCAATTCATAGGATCGCAAAGAGTCAGACATGACTTAGCTACCGAACAACAACAACAACAGGTCCTCTGCCAATTTGTTAATCAGGTTATTCATTTGATACTGAGTTATATGAGCTGTTTTATGCACTTTGGATAGTAAACCCTTATTGGTCATATTATTAGCAAATATTTTCTCCCCTTCAGCAAGTGGTTGTTTTATTTTGTCTCGTTATTGTTTGGTGTGCAAAAGCTTTTTGTTTAGTTAGGTTCCATATGTTTATTTTTTACTTTTGTTTCTCTTAGGAGACAAATACAAAACATTTTGCTATGATTTATGTCAAATGTTCTGCCTGTGTTTTCATTTAGGAGTTTTGTGGTTTCTAATCTTAAGTTTAGGTCTGTAATCCATTTTGATTTTATTTTTGTACTTATTACAGAATATTCGAATTCCATTCTTTTACATGTCTGTCCAGTTTTCACTCCAGTTATTGAAGTCTTTCCCTAGTGTATGTCCTTGCCTCCTTTGTAGACCGAGAGTGCATGGGTTTCTTTCTGGAATTTGTCCTGTTCCATTGATCTGCGCATCCTTTTTTGGCCAGCATTGTATGTTTCGATCAGCTTTGTAGTACTGTCTGAAGTCAGGGAATGGGGTACCTCCAGATTTAAAGTTGTTGTGGCTATTCAAGGTCTCTTGTGTTTCCATAAAATTATTTGTTCCATTCAGTGAAAACTGCCATTGATATTTCATAAGGGTTGCATTGAATTTCAGGTTTCATTGGAGAGTATGGTCAGCTTAACAATATTGATTAATCCAGTCCAAGAACATGGTCTGCGTTTCTATACAGTTGTGGTATTTTCAATTTCTTTCACCACTGTCTTCATAGTTTTCTCAGTATAGGTGTCAAACCACCTTAGGTAAGCTTATTCCTACTTTTTTTTTCTTTTTTATGTGATTGTAAATGGAATTGTTTCCTTAATTTCTCTGATAGCTTGTTAGTGTACAGAAATGCAACAGATTTCTGTATATTAATTCTGTGTCCTGCAAACTCACCAAATTCATTGAGCTCTAGTAGTTGTCTGGTGGCCCGTTCAGGATTTTCTGTGTGGAGGATCATGTCACCTGGAAACAGTGACACTTTAATTTCCAATTTAGATTCCTTTTATTGCTTTCTCTTTGATTACTGTCACTAGGACTTTTAAAACTCTTTTGATTACTGTCACTAGGAATAAAAGTGGCAAGTGTGGACATTCTTGTTTCTGATCTTTGAAGACATATTTCATCTTTTCACTTGTGAGTCTGACATTAGCTGTGCACTTATATACATGGTCTTTATGCTGAGGTAGGTTTCCTCTATACCCACTTTCAGGTTTTATCATAAATGGCTGTTGACCTTTGTCAAAGGCTTTCTCTACATAGTCTGAGATGGTAATATTGTTTTTATTTGATTTGTTACTGTGTTGTATCACATTGATAGGTGGACACTTAGCCATCCTTCCATCCCTACGATAGAACTCACTTGATCATGATGTGTGGTCCTTTTAATGAGTTCCTGGATTTCCTTGGTAATTCACTGAGGAGTTTACATCTATGTTCATTAGTGTTATGGGCCTGCAACTTTCTTGTTTCTGTGATTTGTCTGGTTTTGGCCACAAGGTGATGCTGGCCTCAGAATGAGTTCAGAAGTGCTCCTTCTTCTGCAGTTTTGGTGGAATGGTTTCAGTAGGGTCAGTATTAACTCTTCTCTAAATGTCCAGTAGAATTCACCTATGAAACCATCTGGTCCTGGGCTTCTGTTTGTTGGAGTTTAAAATTACTGGTTAAATTTCAGTACCGGTAATTGGTCTGTTGGTGTTTTCTATTTCTTCTTGGTTTAGTCTAGAGAGATCATACATTTTGAAGATTTGTCCATTTCTTCTAGCTTGTCTATTTGATTGATACATAGTTACTCATGCTTTAATGCTATCACTTTTTACTCATGCTTTTGCCATCACTTTATGCAAATAGATGGGGAAACAATGGAAACAGTGAGAGACTTTATTTGGGGGGCTCCAAAATCACTGCTGGGAGGGATTGGGGGCAGGAGGAGAAGGGGACGACAGAGGATGAGATGGCTGGATGGCATCACTGACTCGATGGACGTGAGTCTGGGTGAACTCCGGGAGTTGGTGATGGACAGGGAGGACTGGCGTGCTGCAATTCATGGGGTCGCAAAGAGTCAGACACGACTGAGCGACTGAACTGAACTGAAAATCACTGCAGATGATGACTGCAGCCATGAAATTAAAAGACGCTTGTTTCTTGGAAGAAAAGCTATGACCAACCTAGACAGCATATGAAAAAGCAGAGACTCAGCTATTAAAAAAATACATTTGGATCAGTTATAATGAAGTGGATGAAACTGGAGCCTATTATACAGAGTGAAGTAGTCAGAAAGAAAAACACAAATATATATTAAATCATATATATGGGATTTAGAAAGATAGTAATGATGACCCTATATGCAAGACAGCAAAAGAGACACAGATGTGAAGAACAGACTTTTGGACTCTGTGGGACAAGGCGAGGGTCAGATCATTTGACACGATAGCATTGAAACATGTATATTCAATTCAGTTCAGTTGCTCACTCATGTCTGACTCTGCGACGCCATGAACTGCAGCACGCCAAGCCTCCCTGTCCATCACGAACTCCCAGAGTTCACTCAAACTCATGTCCATCGAGTCAGTGATGCCATCCAGCCACCTCATCCTCTGTCATCCCCTTTTCCTCCTGCCCCCAATCCCTCCCAGCATCAGAGTCTTTTCCAATGAGTCAACTCTTCGCATGAGGTGGCCAAGGCCAAAGTATTAGAGTTTCAGCTTTAGCATCAGTCCTTCCAAAGAACACCCAGGACTGATCTCCTTTAGAATGGACGGGTTGGATCCCTTTCAGTCCAAAGGACTCTCAAGAGTCTTCTCCAACACCACAGTTCAAAAGCATCAATTCTTCAGCGCTCAGCTTTCTTCACAGTCCAACACACACATCCATACATGACTACTGTAAAAACCATAGCCTTGACTAGACAGACCTTTGTTGGCAAAGTAATGTATCTGCTTTTCAATATGTTATCTAGATTGGTCATAACCTTCCTTCCAAGGAGTAAGTGTCTTTTAATTTCATGGCTGCAGTCACCATCTGCAGTGATTTTGGAGCCCAGAAAAATAAAGTCTGACACTGTTTCCACTGTTTCCCCATCTATTTCCCATGAAGTGATGGGACCAGATGCCATGATCTTTGTTTTCTGAATGTTGAGCTTTAAGCCAACTTTTTCACTCTCCTCTTTCACTTTCAGCAAGAGGCTTTTTAACACCTCTTCACTTTCTGCCATAAGGGTGGTGCATCTGCATATCTGAGGTTATTGATATTTCTCCCAGCAATCTTGATTCCAGCTTGTGCTTTCTCCAGCCCAGCGTTTCTCATGATGTACTCTGCATATAAGTTAAATAACCAGGGTGACAATATACAGCCTTGATGTACTCCTTTTCCTATTTAGAACCAGTCTGTTGTTCCATGTCCAGTTCTAACTGTTGCTTCCTGACCTGCTTATAGGTTTATCAAGAGGCAGGTCAGGTGGTCTGGTATTCCCATCTCTTTCAGAATTTTCCAGTTTATTGTGGTCCACACAGTCAAAGGCTTTGGCATAGTCAATAAAGCATAAGTAGATGTTTTTTCTGGAACTCTCTTCCTTTTCCCATGATCCAGCAGATGTTGGCAATTTGATCTCTGGTTCCTCTGCCTTTTCTAAAACCAGCTTGAATATCTGGAAGTTCATGGTTCATGTGTTGCTGAAGCCTGGCTTGGAGAATTTTGAGCGTTACTTTACTACAGTGTGAGATGAGTGCAATTGTATGGTAGTTTGAGCATTCTTTGGAATTTCCTTTCTTTGGGATTGGAATGAAAACTGACCTTTTCCAGTCCTGTGGGCCCTGCTGAGTTTTCCAAATTTGCTGGCATATTGAGTGTAGCACTTTCACAGCATCATCTTTCATGATTTGAAATAGCTCAAATGGAATGCCATCATCTCCACTAGCTTTGTTCATAGTGATGCTTTCCAAGGCCTACTTGACTTGACATTCCAGGATGCCTGGCTCTAGGTGAATGATCACACCATCATGATTATCTTAGTCATGAAGATCATTTTTTTGTACAGTTCTTCTGTGTATTCTTGCCATCTCTTCTTAATATCTTATGCTTCTGTTACCATATGTGAAATAGATGACCAGTCCAGGTTTGATGCATGAAACAGGGTGCTCAGGGCCAGTGCACTGGGATGACCCTGAGGGATGGGATGGGGAGGGAGGTGAGAGAAGGGTTTGGGATGGGGGACACATGTACATGCATAGCTGATTCATGTCAATGTATGGCAAAAACCACTACAATATTGTAATGTAATTAGCCTCCAATTAAAGTTAATTAATTTTTAAAAAAAGCAGAGACATTACTTTACCAATAAAGGTCTAGTCAAAGCTACGGTTTTTCCAGTATCATATATGGATGTGAGAGTTGGACTATAAAGAGAGTTGAGCACTGAAGAATTGATGCTTTTGAACTGTGGTGTTGGAGAAGACTCCTGAGAGTCCCTTGGACTGCAAGGAGATACAACCAGTCCATCCTAAAGGAAATCATTCCTGAATATTCATTGGAAGGACTGATGCTGAAGCTGAAATGCCAAGACTTTGGCCACCTGATGGAAAAACTGACTCATTGGAAAAGACCCTGATGCTGGGAAAGATTGAAGGCAGGAGGAGGAAGGGGAAGACAGAGGATGAGATGGTTGGATGGTGTCACTGACTTGATGGACATGAGTTTGAGGAGGCTCAAGAGTTGCTGATGGACAAGAAAGACTGGTGTGCTATGGTCCATGGGGTCACAAAGAGTCAAACAGGACTGAGCAACTGAACTGAACTGAATAGTTACTCATAGTAGTGTTTTATGATACTTTGTATGGTATCACCACTTTATGTGGTACCAGTATAACTTAGGAGAAGGCAATGGCAACTCACTCCAGTACTCTTGCCTGGAAAATCCCATGGATGGAGGAGCCTGGTAGGCTGCAGTCCATGGGGTCACTAAGGGTTGGACACGACTGAGTGACTTCATTTTCACTTTCACTTTTCACTTTCATGCATTGGAGAAGGAAATGGCAACCCACTCCAGTGTTCTGGCCTGGAGAATCCCAGGGACAGCAGAGCCTGGTGGGCTGCTGTCTATGGGGTTGCACAGAGTCAGACACGACTGAAGCGACTTAGCAGCAGCAGCAGTATAATGTCTTTCTTCATTTTTTTTTTTTAATCAATTAGGGCCCATCTTCCTTTCATGACTGAATATTTTTAAAGGTTTATCAGTTTTGTTTCACTCTTCAAAAAACCAGCTGTTTGTTTCCTTGATCTTATCTTTTTTTCAATTTTTTACTGACTTATCTCCTTTGATATTTAAGATTTCTTCTAAGTTTGGGTTTCTTTTATTCTTTTTCTGTTCCTTTGAGCATAAGGTTAGATTGTTAGAGTTTTTTCTTGTTTCTTGAGGCAAACTTGTATCACTACAACTTCTGTCTTAATGCTGCCTTTGCTGCATCCCATAGATTTTTGGATCATTTCATTTTCATTTGTCTCCAGGTATTTTTATTAATTTTATTACTCTTTTAACTTCTTCAGTGACTCATTAGCTGTTTAGTAGCATATTGTTTAGCCTCCAAGGGTTTGTGCTTTTTTCAGTTTTCTTGTTAATTTCTAGTCTCACAGTGTGGTCAGAAGAGATCATTGATATTATTTCTATTTTCTTACTTATCAAGGATTGTATCAGGGCCTAGTGTGTAATATATCCTAAAGAATGTTGCATGTACACTTGAAAAGAGTATATATTCTGATTTTGGATGAATAACCTATATGTATGTATATACACACACACATGTATGTATGTATGTATATACATATATAGAGATGTTGTACAGTCACTTAGTCATATCCAACTCTTTGCAACTCCATAGACTGCAGCATGCCAGGCTTCCCTGTCCTTCGCCATCTCCTGCAGTTTGCTGAAACTCACCCATTGAGTTTGTGATGCCATCCAACCATCTCATCCTCTTTTGCCCCCCTTCTCCTCCTGCCTTCAATCTTTCCCAGCATCAGAGTCTTTTCCAATAAGTCAGCTCTTTGCATCAGGTGGCCAAACCTTCAGTTCCTTCCAGTGAATATTCAGGGGTGATTTCCTTTAGGATTGTCTGGTTTGATCTTGTTGTCCAGAGGACTCTCAAGAGTCTTCTCCAGCACCACAGTTCTGGTTTTAGCATTCTAAAAACGCCAAGAATATCAAGACTCCATTTTGGCATTTGGCTCCATAGTTCACATTTTTCACATGATGATTTCAAATATTTAGAGATCAATTTCTAAGTTTAGAGATAGCACAAATGACTTTTTTGTTGGGTTGGGTTGAGTTGGATTTTTATACCCACTTGTTTTGCCTGGTTTAAGTGTTTCACCACATACAGTTATGGAAAGGGAAATGTGCTCCCTTCTGTCTTAAAATAAAGAGATTCCACCACTACATAACAAGTAAACTAGGCAGAATTCACCTGGATTTTTAAAGATTTATGTTTGGCAATTCTCACATTCAGTTGGAAAGCAAAATTGATTCCAACTTACAAAGTAGCACATGGAAGGATGACTTTCTCTCTGGAATTTCTCGGTGATTCCACAGCCATGTGCTCCATGGAAGGGCTGTGTTTCCTAACTTCCCCCTTCCCCAATAAACAAGTGAGGAGGAGATGACGAGTGGGGAGTTGTGGGGAGTGGACCAGATTGTCAGTTTAGGACCCTAAGAGGACAATTCATGTTTGACTTCATCCTTGTAATAGAAGGCCATGGGGCACATTTACAGGAATGATTGTGCCCTCCTGGCTGTCCTGCCACAGCATGTATGGTTTCCGTCATGTATGAAGGTCTCTGTGGGCCTCTGTGGCCTCCAGTAGTTGTCCAACTCCCTATCCTGTTATGTGGAACACAATGGCAGGAACTGCTTATAGGCAGAAACCTGCTTGAGAAAATTATCTGTTGTTTAACGTGTTTCAGGGTTCCCTGATAGCTCAGTTGGTAAAGAATCCACCCACAATGTGGGAGACCTGGGTTCGATCCCTGGGTGGGGAAGATCCCCTGGAGAAGGGAATGGCTACCCATTCCAGTATTCTGGCCTGGAGAATCCCATGGACTGTATAGTCCATGGGGTTGCAAAGAGCTGGACACAACTGAGTGACTTTCAATTTTACTTAAAGTGTTTCAGACTCCCCTCTAGCCCCAGTGAGCATTGTCCCAAACCAGTCAGTAGTGAACCCCTGTTCCCATCTTTAAGAGTAAAACCCAGTGCATCTGAAGGTCCTTAGTTGCTGCACAAACATGGTAAGCTTTTTAATTCTGAACTTTCATAATTTCCCTGAATTAATATAGTTTAAATGCAATTTTGGCTTATTGCTGTTTTGTTATATCCATGGAGCTTAACTTTAGGATAAAATTACATTTGAAATGTCAAGGCATGAATACAAGCAATGCCTGTGTTTATCTCCTGACTGTGCAGAACAGGGTGATCAGAGTGGAGATGGCTCTGGTCACAGCACAAGTGCCCTGTTTCCAGGTGTGTTTCCCTCCTGTCTTTCCAGGAGTCACCCACCTGGACTCCATCACTATTTTTCAAGCTCTTCAATAAAGTGTGAATTGTCACTCAAATGGTAAAGAATCTACCTGCAATGTGGGAGACTCAGGTTCAATCCCTGGGTCAGGAAGATCCCCTGGAGGAGAGCATGGCCACTCCAGTATTCTTGCCTGGAGACTTCCAGGGATAAGGAGGCCTGGTGGACTACAGTCCATGGGATCGCAGAGAGTCAGACATGACTGAGTGACGAACACACACACCCCTAGAAACTATTAAGCTTGCTTGTTTAATTTTTGTAGTGAGAATACATATTGAGATTGAAAAACCAGAGTGACACCAGGCTTGAGGAGGGTGAGTGGAGAGCTCATGGCCAGTCTTTTCACCTCATCTTGTCTCCTGTAATAAAGCCCTTGCGAGGGTTGGGGTGTAGCAACATAGTTGCATAGGATGCTGAGATGAACAGAGTTGATGTAAATCCCCAAAGACACAAAACTATTAAATTACAACTGGATTTCAATTCAGAAGTATTTGAACAATCAGGACAAAGCTGATACCGGCAAATAAAGGTGGGTTCTCAAAGGACCAATTTTCTAACTTCAACTATGAATTTACTTTGCCTAACATTAGTGATATAAAATTCAGTACATCAGTTCAGTTCACTCAGTCGTGTCTGACTCTTTGCAACCGCATGGACTGTAGCACACCAGGCTTCACTGTCATCAGAACTCCCGGAGCTTACTCAAACTTATGTCCATCACATCAGGGATGCCATCCAACCATCTCATCCTCTGTTGTCCCCTTCTCCTCCTGCCTTCAATCTTTCCCAGCATCAGGATCTTTTCAAATGAGTCTATTCTTCACATCAGTTGGCCACAGTATTGGAGTTTCAGCTTCAGCATCAGTGCTTCCAATGAATATTCAGGACTGATTTCCTTTAGGATGGACTGGTTGGGTCTCCTTGCAGTCCAAAGGACTCTCTCAAGAGTCTTCTCCAACACCACAGTTCAAAATCATCAATTCTTTGGTGCTCAGCTTTCTTTATAGTCCAACTCTCACATCCATATATGACTACTGGAAAAACCATAGCTTTGACTAGATGGACATTTTTTGGTAAAGTAATGCCTCTGTTTTTGAATATGCTTTCTAGGTTGGTCATAGCTTTTCTTCCAAGGAGCAAGGGTCTTTTAATTTCATGGCTGCAGTCACCATCTACAGTGATTTTGGAACCCCACCAAATAAAGTCTCTCACTGTTTCCATTGTTTCCCATCTATTTTGCAATACACAGCTTGACTACAGTACTGAGTGGATACATTCAGCCTGAAATGTAGTGACCAACACTGAACAGTATGGCTTTGCTGGGTCTCTTGATTGGTTTGCTACAGGAATAACCAGAAATAATTATTATAAGAATTAAAAAATGGCCTCAACTGGTGGGGAGAGTAGATGTCAGAAGGCTGGCAAACCTTACATATGCATGTGTTATGAGGAAATTTATTTTTAAAGGAGACAGAAAGCAATAATTATTCAGTTAGTATGAATTTTTATTGTGCATTTTTAATCTAAATTTAGAGTGAAATGTCAGTAGGAAAACACATTTAAGAAAAATTTTATATATATAAAAAAAAGTATCTCCTAAATAGTAAGCTTAAAAAACAAATTTTGCCCATTAGCCCCTAAGAGAGCTTCAAATGCAACAACTACCAAAACATTTATTTTAATAATTCATCTAAAATAAATTCCCCAACTTATGTATACAGACTTAATTGTGTCATAGTTGTTGATGATTTCCATGTTGTTTGCATTAAGGCATTTAGAAAGAAAATTAAAATATAATTGGAACAAACTGTAAGTTGTAAAAATCTTAAAGGAAAACATCTTTTCCTCACTATAATAATTCTTTGTCAAAAATATATCATTATTTAGGGGGTAGGGGAGGGAAGGATTGGGAGTTTAGGATTAGCAGATGTGAATTATTATATACAGGATGAGTAAACAACAATGTCCAACTGTATAGGACAAGGAACAATATTCAATATCATGTAATAAATCTTCAGTTCAGTTCAGTCGCTCAGTCGTGTCCGACTCTTTGTGACCCCGTGAACCGCAGCACACTAGGCCTCCCTGTCCATCACCAACTCCCAGAGTCCACCCAAACCCATGTCCATTGAGTCAGTGATGCCATCCAGCCATCTCATCCTCTGTCATCCCCTTCTCTTCCTGCCCCCAATCCCTCCCAGCATCAGGGTCTTTTCAAATGAGTCAGCTCTTCGCATCAGGTGGCCAAATTATTGGAGTTTCAGCTTCAGCATCAGTGCTTCCAAAGAACACCCAGGACTGATCTCCTTTAGGATGGACTGGTTGAATCTCCTTGCAGTCCAAGGGACTCTCAAGAGTCTTCTCCAACACCACAGTTCAAAAGCATCAATTCTTCAGTGCTCAGCTTTCTTTATAGTCCAACTCTCACATCCATACATGACTACTGGAAAAACCATAGTCTTGACTAGACGGACCTTTGTTGGCAAAGTAATGTCTCTGCTTTTTAATATGCTATCTAGGTTGGTCATAACTTTCCTTCCAAGGAGTAAGCGTCTTTTAATTTCATGGCTGCAGTCACCATCTGCAGTGATTTTGGAGCCCAGAAAAATAAAGTCTGACACTGTTTCCCCATCTATCCGCCATGAAGCGATGGGACTGAATGCCATGATCTTGGTTTACTGAATGCTGAGCTTTAAGCCAACTTTTTCACTCTCCTCTTTCACTTTCAGCAAGAGGTTTTTAGTTCCTCTTCACTTTCTTCCATAAGGATGGTGTCATCTGTGTATCTGAAGTTATTGATAATTCTCCCAGCAATTTTGATTCCAGCTTGTGCTTCCTCCAGCCCAGCGTTCCTCATGATGTACTCTGCATAGAAGTTAAATAAGCAGGGTGACAATATACAGCCTTGACGTACTCCTTTTCCTATTTGGAACCAGTCTGTTGTTTCATGTCCAGTTCTAACTGCTGTTTCCTTACCTACATACAGATTTCTCAAGAGGCAGGTCAGGTGGTCTGGTATTCCCATTTCTTTCAGAATTTTCCACCGTTTATTGTGATCCACACAGTCAAAGGCTTTGGCATAGTCAATAAAGATCTTTTTCTGGAACTCTCTTGCTTTTTCCATGATCCAGCGGATGTTGGCAATTTGATCTCTGGTTCCTCTGCCTTTTCTAAAACCAGCTTGAACATCTGGAAGTCCACAGTTCATGTATTGCTGAAGCCTGGCTTGGAGAATTTTGAGCATTACTTTACTAGCATGTGAGATGAGTGCAATTGTGTGGTAGTCTGAGCATTCTTTGGCATTGGCTTTCTTTGGGATTGGAATGAAAACTGACCTTTTCCAGTCCTGTGGCCACTGCTGAGTCTTCCAAATTTGCTGGCATATTGAGTGCAGCACTTTCACAGCATCATCTTTCAGGATTTGGAATAGCTCCACTGGAATTCCATCACCTCCACTAGCTTTGGTCCTAGTCATGCTTTCTAAGGCCCACTTGACTTCACATTCCAGGATGTTTGGCTCTAGGTCAGTGATCACACCATCGCGATTATCTGGGTCGTGAAAGTCTTTTTTGTACAGTTCTTCTGAGTATTCTTGCCACGTCTTCTTAATATCTTCTGCTTCTGTTAGGTCCATACCATTTATGTCCTTTTTGAGCCCATCTTTGCATAAAATGTTCCCTTGGTATCTCTAATTTTCTTGAAGAGATCTCTAGTCTTTCCCATTCTATTTTTTCCCTCTATTTCTTTGTATTGATCGCTGAGGAAGGCTTTCTTATCTCTCCTTGCTACTCTTTGGAACTCTGCATTCAAATGGGTATATCTTTCCTTTTTCCTTTGCTTTTCACTTCCCTTCTTTTCACAGCTATTTGTAAGGCCTCCTAAGGCAGCCATTTTGCTTTTTTGCATTTCTTTTTCTTGGGTATGGTCTTGATTCCTGTCTCCTGTTCAGTGTCATGAACCCCCATCCATAGTTCAAAGCATAATGGAAAAGAATATGAAAAAGAATATACATTTATGTAACTGAGTCACTTTGCTGTCCAGAAGAAATCAACACAACATTGTAAGTCAACCATACATCAATAAATTTTTTAAAAATAGATCATTCTTATCACTCTTTTCATGTTAAATAGATTAGATACTGGATACTACTAAATGTTCTTGAAGGCTCTGACCTTTTATTTTAAATTGGAGTAAAATGAAAGAAGCAAACATACAGACTAATTGAGGTTACTTATTTTAAGTAGAGCCGGAGGTTCAGGTCACAGAGGGGCATTATGTGAGGAAAAAAATAATGCAGAAGTGTCACAGATTTCTTTATATTCTTTATAATATATAATATTATATAATAATATTTCTTTATTGGATATTATTAAAGCCCTAATCTGTGCTGGGTGCCTGTAAACTGGAGGTCATCACACCATCTGCTCAGTCACTGGTAATTTAGTGACAGAGGCAGATGAGGATACAAGGAATTCAAACTACAGAAATAATTGGATTCTGTGTATTACAACGTTGTAGTCTGACTGAGGATGGAGAATCACACAGAAAGCCACGTTAGACCTCAGAATACGGTTTTTTCTTGAGAAGAACATGTTTTCTTAACTAAATCCTGAATAAAGGTTAGGGCTTCAGCTTGGCCAAGAGGTGAAAAAAATACTTCGAATCAGAATCAAAATACATGTTCAGGTAAGAAGTCGAGAAAAGTTGTCTCTGGAAAACAGAGTGACTCAGATAGTTTAACTTTTGTGGTAAATACATGTCAGTAAAGAACACAGTAAGTATGTAACAAGAATAACTATTAGTTAAAAGAATAGCTTACTACAGGTGGGAGAATAATATTGTTGTGAAAAATGGAGAAAAACTAGGAGAATTCAGTGTGCAAGATATGATGACTGTATGCTCCTAACCATGAATATGAGTACATATCTACTTCACAATTAGAAGAGAAAGGAAATCATAACATTTCTGCATTTTTATTAGTGGATTATTAAAATTTAAAATAAGGAAGATACTTTGAAAAATATTGGCTTACTTGTTTTCTAAAATATTAATGCTAACTTAATAGTAATGGGTTTTCCAACATAATTTTAAAAGTCAGCAGATTTCAGAATAATCCCATAATTAATTTAGAGTCCTGGAATGATTCATTTTACAGTTTTGATGACTCATTATAATTGAGTTAAACTTCCTACAGATCAGATCAGATCAGTCGCTCAGTCGTGTCCGACTCTGCGACCCCATGAATCACAGCACGCCAGGCCTCCCTGTCCATCACCAACTCCTAGAATTCACTGAGACTCACGTCCATCGAGTCAGTGATGCCATCCAGCCATCTCATCCTCTGTCGTCCCCTTCTCCTCCTGCCCCCAATCCCTCCCAGCATCAGAGTCTTTTCCAATGAGTCAACTCTTCGCATGAGGTGGCCAAAGTACTGGAGTTTCAGTTTTAGCATCATTCCTTCCAAAGAAATCCCAAGGCTGATCTCCTTCAGAATGGACTGGTTGGATCTCCTTGCAGTCCAAGGGCCTCTCAAGAGTCTTCTCCAACACCACAGTTCAAAAGCATCAATTCTTCGGTGCTCAGCTTTCTTCACAGTCCAACTCTCACATCCATACATGACATCAGGAAGAACCATAGCCTTGACTAGACAGACTTTTGTTGGCAAAGTAATGTCTCTGCTTTTCAATATGCTATCTAGGTTGGTCATAACTTTCCTTCCAAGGAGTAAGCGTCTTTTCATTTCATGGCTGCAGTCACCATCTGCAGTGATTTTGGAGCCCAGAAAAATAAAGTCTGATACTGTTTCCACTGTTTTCCCATCTAATTCCCATGAAGTGATGGGATCAGATGCCATGATCTTCGTTTTCTGAATGTGGAACTTTAAGCCAACTTTTTCACTCTCCTCTTTCACTTTCAACAAGAGGCTTTTTAGTTCCTCTTCAATTTCTGCCATAAGGGTGGTGTCATCTGCATATCTGAGGTTATTGATATTTCTCCCAGCAATCTTGATTCCAGCTTGTGTTTCTTCCAGTCCAGGGTTTCTCATGAAGTACTCTGCATATAAGTTAAACAGGGTGACAATATACAGCCTTGACGTACTCCTTTTCCTATTTGGAACCAGTCTGTTGTTCCATGTCCAGTTCTAATTGTTGCTTCCTGACCTGCATACAAATTTCTCAAGAGGCAGATCAGGTGGTCTGGTATTCCCATCTCTTTCAGAATTTTCCACAGTTTATTGTGATCCACACAGTCAAAGGCTTTGGCATAGTCAATAAAGATCTTTTTCTGGAACTCTCTTGCTTTTTCTATGACCCAGCGGATGTTGGCAATTTGATCTCTGGTTCTTCTGCCTTTTCTAAAACCAGCTTGAACATCAGGAAGTTCACAGTTCATGTATTGCTGAAGCCTGGCTTGGAGAATTTTGAGCATTACTTTATTGCGGGTGAGATGAGTGCAATTGTGTGGTAGTTTGAGCATTCTTTGGCATTGCCTTTCTTTGGGATTGGAATGAAAACTGACCTTTTCCAGTCCTGTGGCCACTGCTGAGTTTCCCAAATTTGCTGGCATATTGAGTGCAGCACTTTCACAGCATCATCTTTCAGGATTTGGAATAGCTCAACTGGAATTCCATCACCTCCACTAGCTTTGTTCATAGTGATGCTTTCTAAGGCCCACTTGACTTCACATTCCAGGATGTCTGGCTGTAGGTCAGTGATCACACCATCATGATTATCTGGGTTGTGAACATCTTTTTTGTACAGTTCTTCTGTGTATTCTTGCCATCTCTTCTTAATATCTTCTGCTTCTGTTAGGTCCATATCATTTCTGTCCTTTATCGAGCCCATCTTTGCATGAAATGTTCCTTTGGTATCTCTGATTTTGTTGAAGAGATCTCTAGTCTTTCCCATTCTGTTGTTTTCCTCTATTTCTTTGCATTGTTTGCTGAAGAAGGCTTTCTTATCTCTTCTTGCTATTCTTTGGAACTCTGTATTCAGATTTTATACCTTTCCTTTTCTCCTTTGCTTTTCGCTTCTCTTCTTTTCACAGCTATTTGTAAGGCCTCTCCAGACAGCCATTTTGCTTTTTTGCATTTCTTTTCCATGGGGATGGTCTTGATCCCTGTCTCCTGTACAATGTCACGAACCTCATTCCATAGTTCATCAGGCACTCTATCTATCAGATCTAGGCCCTTTAATCTATTTCTCACTTCCACTGTGTAATCATAAGGGATTTGATTTAGGTCATACCTGAATGATCTAGTGATTTTCCCTACTTTCTTCAATTTAAGTCTGAATTTGGCAATAAGGAGTTCATGGTCTGAGCCACAGTCAGCTCCTGGTCTTGTTTTTGCTGACTGTATAGAGTTTCTCCATCTTTGGCTGCAAAGAATATAATCATTCTGATTTCGATGTTGACCATCTGGTGATGTCCATGTATAGAGTCTTCTCTTGTGTTGTTGGAAGAGGGTGTTTGTTATGACCAGTGCATTTTCTTGGCAAAACTCTATTAGTCTTTGCCCTGCTTCATTCCATATTCCAAGGCCAAATTTGCCTGTTACTCCAGGTGTTTTTTGACTTCCTACTTTTGCATTCCAGTCCCCTATAATGAAAAGGACACCTTTTTTGGGTGTTAGTTCTAAAAGGTCTTTTAGCTCTTCATAGAACCGTTTAACTTCAGCTTCTTCAGCGTTTCTGGTTGGGGCATAGACTTGGATTACTGTGATATTGAATGGTTTGCCTTGGAAACGAACAGAGATCATTCTGTCGTTTTTGAGATTGCATCCAAGTACTGCTTTTCGGACTCTTTTGTTGACCATGATGGCTACTCCATTTCTTCTGAGGGATTCCTGCCTGCAGTAGTGGATATAATGGTCATCTGAGTTAAATTCACCCATTCCAGTCCATTTCAGTTCGCTGATTCCTAGAATGTCGACATTCACTCTTGCCATCTCTTGTTTGACCACTTCCAATTTGCCTTGATTCATGGACCTGACATTCCAGGTTCCCATGCAATATTGCTCTTTACAGCATCGGACCTTGCTTCTATCACCAGTCACATCCACAGCTGGCTTTGGCTCCATCCCTTCATTCTTTCTGGAGTTATTTCTCCATTGATCTCCAGTAGCATACTGGGCACTTACAGACCTGGGGAGTTCCTCTTTCAGTATCCTATCATTTTGCCTTTTCATACTGTTCATGGGGTTCTCAAGGCAAGAATACTGAAGTGGTTTGCCATTCCCTTCTCCAGTGGACCACATTCTGTCAGATCTCTCCACCATGACCCGCCCATCTTGGTTTGCCCCACGGGCATGGCTTAGTTTCATTGAGTTAGACAAGGCTGTGGTCCTAGTGTGATTAGATTGACTAGTTTTCTGTGAGTATGGTTTCAGTGTGTCTGCCCTCTGACGCCCTCTTGCAACACCTACCATCTTACTTGGGTTTCTCTTACCTTGGGTGTGGGGTATCTCTACACAGCTGCTCCAGCAAAGTGCAGCCATTGCACCTTACCTTGGATGAGGGGTATCTCCTCACCACCGCCCTTCCTGACCTTCAACGTGGGATAGCTCCTCTAGGCCCTCCTGCACCTGCGCAGCCACGGCTCCTTGGGTGTGGGGTAGTTCCTCCCACCTGCCTCCCCTGGCCTCGGGCTTAGGGGTGTGGGCTATCTCCTCCCGGCGGCCGCCCGGACCTCAGACGTGGGGTAACTCCTCTCGTCACCACCCCTGACCTCGGACACTGGATATCTCCTCTCGGCCTCCCCTCCGACCTCGGACGCAGGGTAGCTCCTCTCGGCTGTTCCTGCGCCATCGCAGTCTGGTACTCTCGGCCACTGCCCCTGACCTCGGACGTGGGGTAACTCCTCTTTGCCGCTACCCTTTGGGCATGGGGTCCTCCCGGCTTCTGCCCCTGACCTCGGACGTGTGGTGGCTCCTCTTGCCTGCACTTAGTGTGCTGGTCACAGCCACCTGCGCTTAGCGTGCCGGTTGCAGCTGAGAACATACACATTGAATTTTAAGAAGTTTTTTAAAATCTGAATTTTATTTATTTACTTTAGAATATTGTATTGGTTTTGCCATACATTGACATGAATCAGCCAGGGGTGTACATGTGTTCCCCATCCTGAACCCACCTCCCACCTCCCTCCCCATCCCATCCCTCTGGGTCATCCCAGTGCACCAGCCCTGAGCACCCTGTATCATGCATCAAACATGGACTGGCAATCCATTTCACATGTGATAATTTACATATTTCAATGCCATTCTCCCATATCATCCTGCCCTCGCCCTCTCCCACAGGGTCCAAAAGACTGTTCTATATATCTGTGTCTCTTTTGCTGTCTCTCATACATGGTTATCGTTACCATCTTTCTAAATTCCATATATATGCATTAGTATACTGTATTGGTGTTCTTCTTTCTGGTTTGCTTCATTCTGTATAATAGGCTCCAGTTTCATCCACCTCATTAGAACTGATTCAAATGTATTCTTTTTAATGGCTGAGTAATATTCCATTGTGTGTATGTACCACAGCTTTCTTATCCATTTGTCTGCTGATGGACATCTAGGTTGCTTCCATGTCCCGGCTATTATAAACAGTGCTGTGATGAACATTGGGGTACACGTGTCTCTTTAAATTCTGGTTTCCTCGGTGTGTATGCCCAGCAGTGGGATTGTTGGGTCATATGGCAGTTCTATTTCCAGTTTTTAAGGAATCTCCACACTGTTCTCCATAGTGGCTATACTAGTTTGCATTCCCACCAACAGTGTTAAGAGGGTTCCCTTTTCTCCACACCCTCTCTAGCATTTATTGCTTGTAGACTTTTGGATAGCAGCCATCCTGACTGGCATGAAATGGTACCTCATTGTGGTTTTGATTTGCATTTCTCTGATAACGAGTGATGTTGAGCGTCTTTTCATGTGTTTGTTAGCCATCTGTATGTCTTTTTTTGGAGAAATGTTTGTTTAGTTCTTTGGCCCACTTTTTGATTAATTTATTTATTTTTCTGGAATTGAGCTGTAGGAGTTGCTTGTATATTTTTGAGATTAATTCTTTGTCCGTTGCTTCGTATGCTATTATTTTCTCCCATTCTAAAGGCTGTCTTTTCACCTTACTTATAGTTTCCTTTGTTGTGCAGAAGCTTTTAATTTTAATTAGGTCCCATTTGCTTATTTTTGCTTTTATTTCCAATATTCTGGGAGGTGGGTCATAGAGGATCTTGCTATGGCTTATGTCGGAGAGTGTTTTGTCTATGTTTTACTCTAGTTTTATAACCAGTTTTCCCAGCACCACTTGTTAAAGAGATTGTCTTTTCTCCATTGTATATTCTTGTCTCCTTTGTCAAGGATAAGGTGTCCACAGGTGCATGGATTTATCTCTGGGCTTTCTATTTTGTTCCATTGATCTATATTTCTGTCTTTGTGCCAGTACTATACTATCTTGATGACTGTGGCTTTGTAGTAGAGCCTGAAGTCAGGCAGGTTGATTCCTCCAGTTCCATTCTTCTTTCTCAAGATTGCTTTGGCTATTCGAGGTTTTTTGTATTTCCATACAAATTGTGAAATTATTTGTTCTAGTTCTCTGAAAAGTACTATTGGTAGCTTGATAGGGATTGCATTGAATTTATAGATTGCTTTGGGTAGTATACTCATTTTCACTATATTGATCCTTCTGATCCCTGAACATGGTATATTTCTCCATCTATTTGTGTCCTCTTAGATTTCTTTCATCAGTGTTTTATAGTTTTCTATATACAGGTCTTTTGTTTCTTTAGGTAGACATATTCCTAAGTATTTTATTATTTTTGTTGCAATGGTGAATGGAATTTTTTCCTTAATTTCTCTTTTTGTTTTCTCATTGTTCGTGTATAGGAATGTGAGGTATTTCTGTGAGTTGATTTTATATCCTGCAACTTTACTATATTCGTTGATTAGCTCTATTAATTTTCTGGTGGATTTTTTCTATGTAGAGGATCATGTCATCTGCAAACAGTGAGAGTTTTACTTCTTCTTTTCCAATATGGATTCCTTTTATTTCTTTTTCTGCTCTGATTGCTGTGGCCAAAACTTCCAAACCTATGTTGAATAGTAGTGATGAGAGTGGGAACCCTTGTCTTGTTCCTGACTTTGGGGGAAATGCTTTCAATTTTTCACCATTGAGGATAATGTTTGCTGTGGGTTTGTCATATACAGCTTTTATTATGTTGAGGTATATTCCTTCTATTCATGCTTTCTGGAGGGTTTTTTATCATAAATGGATGTTGAATTTTGTCAAAGGCTTTCTCTGCATCTATTTCTATGCATAATCATATGGTTTTTATCTTTCAATTTGTTAATGTGGTGTATTACATTGATTGATTTGCAGATATTGAAGAATCCTCGCATCCCTGGGATAAAGCACACTTGGCCATGATGTATGGTCTTTTAAATATGTTGTTGGATTCTGTTTGCTAGAATTTTGTTAAGGATTTTTGCATCTATGTTCATCCGTGATTTTGGCCTGTAGTTTTCTTTCTTTCTTTCTTTTTTTGTGGCATCTTTGTCAGTTTTAGTATTAGGGTGATGGTGGCCTCATAGAATGAGTATGGAAGTTTACCTTCCTCTGCAATTTTCTGGAAGAGTTTGAGTAGGATAGGTGTTAGCTCTTCTCTAAATTTTTGGTAGAATTCAGCTGTGAAGCCGTCAGGTCCTAGGCTTTTGTTGGTTGGAAGATTTCTGTTTACTGTTTCAATTTTCATGCTTGTGATGAGTCTGTTAAGATTTTCTATTTCTTCCTGGTTCAGTTTTGGAAAATTGTACTTTTCTAAGGATTTGTGCATTTCTTCCAAGTTTTCCATTTTATTGGCATATAGGTGCTGATAGTAGTCTCTTATGATCCTGTGTATTTCTGTGTTGTCTGCTGTGATCTCTCCATTTTCATTTCTAATTTTGTTGATTTTTCTCCCTTTGTTTCTTGATGAGTCTGGCTAATGGTTTGTCAATTTTATTTATCTTCTCAAAGACCCAGCTTTTGGCTTTGTTGGTTTTTGCTATGGCCTCTTTTATTTCTTTTGCATTTATTTCTTCCCTAATTTTTAAGATTTCTTTCCTTCTACTAACCCTGGGGTTCTCCATTTCTTCCTTTTCAAGTTGCTTTAGGTGTAGACTTAGGTTATTTATTTGAATTTTTTCTTGTTTCTTGAGGTAAGCCTGTATTGCTATGAACCTTCCCCTTAGCACTGCTTTTACAGTGTCCCATAGGTTTTGGGTTGTTGTGTTTTCATTTTCATTCGTTTCTATGCATATTTTGATTTCCTTTTTTGATTTCTTCTGTGATTTGTTATTCAGCAGCGTGTTGTTCAGCCTCCATATGTTGGCATTTTAAATAGTTTTTCTCCTGTAATTGACATCTAATCTTACTGCATTGTGGTCAGAAAAGATGCTTGGAATGATTTCAATTTTTTTGAATTTACCAAGGCTAGATATATGGCCCAGAGAAGGCAGCCCACTCCAGTACTCTTGCCTGGAAAATCCCATGGGCGGAAGATCCTGGTAGGCTGCAGCCATGGGGTCATGAAGAGTTGGACACAACTGAGCGATTTCACTTTCACTTTTCACTTTCATGCATTGGAGAAGGAAATGGCAACCCACTCCAGTGTTCTTGCCTGGAGAATCCCAGGGACAGGGGAGCCTGGTGGGCTGCTGTCTATGGGGTTGCACAGAGTCGGACACAACTGAAGTGATTTAGCAGCAGCAGCAGATTTATGGCCCAGGATGTGATCTGTCCTGGAGAAGGTTCCATGTGCACTTGAGAAAAAGGTGAAATTCATTGTTTTGGGGTGAAATGTCCTATAGATATCTTAGGTCTAATTGGTCTTTGCATCATTTAAAGTTTTTTTCCTTGTTAATTTTCTGTTTAGTTGATGTATCCATAGGTGTGAGAGGGGTATTAAAGTCTCCCTGTATTATAGTGTTATTGTTAATTTCCCCTTTCAAACTTGTTAGCATTTGTCTTACATATTGTAGCGCTCCTATGTTGGGTGCATATATATTTATAATTGTTATAGCTTCTTCTTGGATTGATAATTTGATCATTATGTAGTGTCCTTCTTTGTCTCTCTTCACAGCCTTTGTTTTAAAGTCTATTTTATCTGATATGAGTATTGCTACTCCTGTCTTCTTTTGGTCTCTACTCACATGGAATATCTTTTTCCAGCCCTTTACTTTCAATCTGTATGTGTCCCTCCCTTCTTTTGAGGTGGGTCTCTTGTAGACAACATATATAGGGGTCTTGTTTTTGTATCCATTCAGCCAGTCTTTGTCTTTTGGTTGGGGCATTCAACCCATTTACATTTAAGGTAATTATTGATAAGTATGATCCCATTGCCATTTACTTTATTGTTTTGGGTTTGAGTTTATACACCCTTTCTGTGTTCCCTGTTTAAAGAAGATTCTTTAGCATTTGTTGGAGAGTTAGTTTGGTGGTGCTGAATTCTCTCAGCTTTTGCTTATCTGTAAAGCCTTTGATTTCTCCTTCATATTTGAATGAGATCCTTGCTGGGTACAGTAATCTGGGCTGTAGGTTATTTTCTTTCATGACTTTAAGTATGTCCTGCCATTCCCTCCTGGCCTGAAGAGCTTTTATTGAAAGATCAGCTGTTATCCTTATAGGAATCCCCTTGTGTGTTATTTGTTATTTTTCCCTTGCTGCTTTTAATATTTGTTCTTTGTGTTTGATCTTTGTTAATTTGATTAATATGTGTCTTGGGGTGTTTCACCTTGGGTTTATCCAGAGTTTGGGACTCTCTGGGTTTCTTGGACTTGGGTGATTATTTCCTTCCCCATTTTAGGGAAGTTTTCTCAAGTATCTTCTCATGGTCTTTCTTTTTGTCTTCTTCTTCTGGGACTCCTATGATTCGAATGTTGTGGCATTATACATTGTCCGAGAGGTCTCTGAGGTTGTCCTCATTTCTTTTAATTATTTTTTCTTTTTTTCTCTCTGTTTCATTATTTCTACCATTCTATCTTCTACCTCACTTATCCTATCTTCTGCCTCCATTATTCTACTGTTGATTCCCTCCAGAGTGTTTTTGATCTCATTTATTGCATTATTCATTGGTCTTTTTTTTTTTTTTAATAAAATGCCTGTGGGCATTTTCCTACATTATTCAGTGTGATTCTATTAACCTCAAGGTTGAGTTTTGCATGATGAACATTATAACTGACATTCTCTGTCTGTATTCAAACAGGCTGCAACCCCGATCCTCAGATCTTGCTTACCAAAGGGGAATTAAAATGTTTAGCTGAGTGAGAACAAGATTAAATATTGTTGCATTTCATCCTTTGAATAGCATTTTTAGCTCTTTGTGGGACAATATATGAAGGTTATTGATTAATTGAAAACAAACATGGTTGACCATTAAGACTGGGCAGAATTTGTCTTTTGTTGGTGAGCATTATTGGGCTGTAAAACCACAGACTAGTTTTTACCATTACTTCAAAAGATGACTAGAAAGTACTTACAAAAATGAGTGTCACATAAAAAAATCAATTATTGCTTATCGTTTCTGATATTGTTATTTTGATTATTCAAAAAAGCTTTCACTTTGGATCAAAAATAATTCATTCCTTTTCAAAAGCTCTTTTAACATGTGTTTAGGTAACTGACGCCTAAAAACATGTTATTTTTCACTCAAGAAGGACAGATGTCTAGATAATATATAATAGATAATATCATGTGCAAGGAGATACATTAAGGTTATTCAAAGATAGAAGCATACCATTCACTTCTCTCAAAGTCAGATCAAGGGATAAATCTGAGATAGAAAGATGTATTTAATGCTATGTTAAATTTTCTGTACTGGAGTAATACATGAATTCAAGAAAATAAATATTTTAATTGGCCCCAATAGCACAATAAAATGTAAAACATGTGAATAAAGAGATAATATGGATGTTTAACAGAATACACAGGAAACAGACTGTCAAGGTTGAAATTTTAGTTCTCCTTCTCTAGTTACATGATGGCAGGCAAGACTCTTTAAGTATTTCTGCCTGTTCATTTGCTCATCTGAAAAATGGAGAAAACTGTCTGTCTCATTTGGTTTGCTGAAGAATTAAATAAGTTCTCAAAGAATGCCCCAAAACACAGCTTGACATGTAGAATACACAATATATATGCTTTTATTTCATGTGTACCATGCTGTTCTGTCTTGGTAGTTAAGACCAAACACATTCATGACATTTAAAAATTAATAAATGGCATGTATATATGTATGCTGCTACTTCTAAGTTGCTTCAGTCATGTCCGACTCTGTGCAACCCCATAGATGGCAGCCCACCAGGCTCTGCCGTCCCTGGGATTCTCTAGGCAAGAACACTGGAGTGGGTTGCCATTTCCTTCTCCAATGCATGAAATTGAAAAGTGAAAGTGAAGTCGCTCAGTCGTGTCTGACCCTCAGTGACCCCATGGACTGCAGCCCACCAGGCTCCTCCATCCATGGGGTTTTCCAGGCAAGAGTACTGGAGTGGGGTGCCATCACCTTCTAAGGTATATATGTATATGTATGTATAAATGAATAACTTTGCTATATATATACATACACACACACACACATTTTTTTTTAAGATTTATTTTCATGATCCCTCATTACAAGATATTGAGTATACTCCCCTGTGCTATAGAGTAGGTCCCTGTTGATTACTTTATAGATAGTCATGTATATATTTTAATCCCAAATTAATAATTTATCCCCTTCCTCCCCACTTTTATAACCATAAGTTTGTTTTCTATGTCTGTGATGCTATTTCTGTTTTGAAAAAGTCCATTTGTATCATTTTTACCACATATAAGCAATATTATACAATATTTGTCTTTCTTTGTCTCACTTAGTATGATAATCTCTAGGTTCATCCATGCTGTTGCAAATGGATTTCATTATTTTTAATGACTGGGTAATACTAGTGTGTGTGTGTATGTACATACATACGTATTACATTTTCTTCATTCAACTGTCAGTGGACATTTTGGTTGCTCCTATGACTTGGCTGTTGTAATTAGTGATGTAATGAACCTCGGGGGTTCATATGTTTTTTTCAAATTACAGTTTTCTCTGGATATATGCCCAGGAGTGGGATTTCAGGATTATATGGTAGCTCTATTTTTAGTTTTTAAAGGAACCTCCATACTGTTCTTCAGGGCTTTCAGGTGGCTCAGTGGCAAAGAATCCACCTGCCAATGCATGTAATGTGGTTTCAATCCCTGGGTTGGGGAAATCCCCTAGAGGAGAGCACTCCAGTATTCTTGTCTGGAGAATCCCAAGGACAGAGGAGCCTGGTGGGCTACAATCCATGGGGTTGAAAAGAGTTGGACTTGACTGAGCTACTGAGAAGGATTATGCTACTCCCTCTACCTCAAGTCTTAGGTAAACATATTTTATCCTGGATCTTGGCATCTTGTAAACCAACCATACATTTTTACAATCCTTCTGTATCAGCACGTATGAATCAGACAATTTTTTATTTTCAGGCACATTCACCAGCTGCCATGCATGGGGGATGCCAGATACTTGCTCTCCTCAATATCAGTGCCCAGGTAATGGGCTTGTGAGCAGAGCCAACAAGCTGCTCCCTCCCTGGGCATGGGGTTAGCATGAATAATGCAGAGATTCTTGTGGTGGGTCTAGAGCCCTGGGGACAGCATCAAGTGCTCCCTGGTGGTAGGTCCATATATTGCCAAGTGAGCCAGGCCAGACTGGGGACAGCATGCTGCAGTAACACCAAGCCACCAGGGGTGGCGCTGTCCAGCAGGGAGAACCCAGTACAGTTCAGTCGCTCAGTCATGCCCAAGTCTTTGCGACCCCATGGCCTGCAGGACACCAGGCCTCCCTGTCTATTGCCAACTCCTGGAGTTTACTCAAACTCATGTCAGTTGAGTCGGTGATGACATCCAGCCATCTTATCCTCTGTCGTCCCCTTCTCCTCTTGCCTTCAATCTTTCCCAGCATCAGGGTCTTTGCCAATGACTGAGTTCTTTGCATCAGGTGGCCAAAGTACTGGAGTTTCAACTTCAGTATCAGTCCTTCCAGTGAATATTCAGGACTGATTTCCTTTTGGATGGACTGGTTGGATCTCCTTGCAGTCCAAAGGACTCTCAAGAGTCTTCTCCAACACCACAGTTCAAAAGCATCGATTCTTCAGTGGTCAGCTTTCTTTATAGTCCAACTCTCACATCCATACATGACTACTGGAAAAACCATAACTTTGACTAGATGGACCTTTGTTGGCAAGGTAATGTCTTTGCTTTTTAATATGCTGTCTAGGTTGGTCATAACTTTTTTTCCCAAGGAGCAAGGGTCTTTTAATTTCATGGCTGTAGCCACCATCTGCAATGATTTTGGAGCTCAAAATGATAAAGTCTGTCACTATTTCCATTGTTTCCCCATCTATTTGCCATGAAGTGATGGGACTGGATGCCATGATCTTAGTTTTCCGAATGTTGAGTTTTAAGCCAACTTTTTCACTCTCCTCTTTCACTTTCATCAAGAGGTTCTTAAGTTCTTCTTCACTTTATGCCATAAGGCTGGTGTCATCTGCATATCTGAGGTTATTGATATTTCTCCCAGCAATCTTGATTCCAGCTTGTGCTTCCTCCAGCCCAGCATTTCTCATGATGTACTCTGCATATAAATTAAATAAGCAGGGTGACAATGTACAGCCTTGACGTACTCCTTTCTCGATTTGGAACCAGTCTGTTGTTCCATGTCTAGTTCTAACTGTTGCTTCCTGACCTGCATACAGATTTCTCAAGAAGCAGGTCAGGTGGTCTGGTATTCCCATCTCTAAGAATTTTCCAGAGTTTGTTATGGTCCACACAGTCAAATGCTTTGGCATACTCAATAAAGCAGAAATAGATGTTTTTCTGGAACTCTCTTGCTTTTTCAGTGATCCAATAAATGTTGGCAATTTGACCTCTGGTTCTTCTTTTTCTAAATCCAGCTTGAATACCTGAAAGTTCACAGTTCATGTACTGTTGAAGCCTGGCTCGAATTTTGACCGTTACTTTACTAGTGTATGAGATGAGTGCAATTGTGCAGTAGTTTGAGCATTCTTTGGCATTGCTTTTCTTTGTGATTGGAATGAAAACTGACCTTTTCCAGTCCTGTGGCCACTGCTGAACTTTACAAATTTGCTGGCATATTGAGTGTAGCACTTTTACAGCATCATCTTTTGGGATCTGAAATAGCGCAACTGGAATTCCATCATCTCCACTAGCTTTGTTCGTAGTGATGCTTCCTAAGGCCCACTTGACTTCACATTCCAGGATGTCTGGCTCTAGGTTGGTGATCACACTATCATGATTATCTGGTTCATTAAGATCTTTTTTTGTATAGTTCTTCTGTATATTCTTGTCACTTATTAATATCTTCTGCTTCTGTTAGGTCCATACCATTTCTGTCCTTTATTGTGCCCATCTTTGAGTGAAATGTTCCCTTGGTATCTCTAATTTTCTTGAAGAGATCTCAGTGCCACTCAAAGGGCCCCAGCTCCAAAGTACACTAAGCTTAACCATATATTTGTGTTTCTTCTATCTGCATATGTGAATGTAATTGTTTTCAGATGTGCAGTATTCTATTAATTGGCTAAGCTAGAATTTAGTCAATCTGCTGTTGAAGAACATTTAGGCCATTTCTAGTATTTCTCTATGATGCCACCATGAAATCCTCTTTCTACAGCGATGAATCAATCAGAGTCTGAATATACAGAATTCTAAGCAGCACTGCCTAAGAGAACATGTACCTTGTAGTGTTGCTAAGTCTTACCTAATCACTCTCTGAAGTGGTGTCCAGATCTCCTCCCTACCCATCTCAAGAGACACCTGGACACTGGGTCCCATTTCCCCTCCAGCCCCGCCCCAAACCTCCACCTTTGTCCTTGCCTCTCACTGCCCCCTTTCTGCATGTTATTAAATGCTGCTGCTGCCCTAGGAAATCAAATGCAGGGTACAGTTATTTTCTCAGTTATGCTTCTTAAGAATGAAGGTGAGATACAATTCATAGAATTTACCCTTTTAATGTATACATATAAGTCAAAGGTTTTTCTTCTTTACTATTAAAAATGGGGGGTTGGTGTTGCAGTGATCACCACAATCTATGTTAGAACACTGCTGTCACCCACTAAACTTGAACAGAGCCCCTCAGCAGTCCTCCTCCTCCTCACTCCAGCCTCCAGCTTTAGGCAACCATTACTCTCTGTATAGATTTGGCTGCTCTGGATATTGCATATAAATACAATCATTCAATATATATATATTTTTTTTGGTGAATGGCTTCTTGTATTTAGCATAATGTTTTCAAAATAGTACTCCATTGTAAGGAAGTACCACTCTTTGTTGATCTCTTCACTTGTTGATGGACATTTGGGCTGTTCCCACATTTGGACACTTGGGAATAATGCTGGCATAAACATTCATGTACAGATTTATGTGTGAATATATGTTTTTTAGTTCTGTTGCTCATATGTGTTGGAGTGGAATTGCTGAACCTTGTGGTAACCCCATGTTTCAACTACCCAATGAATGACTGCCAGGCTGTTTTCCACAGCTGCCTTACCATTGTTACCTTCCCATCAACACAGTACAAACATTCTAATTCCTGCACATCTTTGCCTCCACTTGTTTGTCAATATGGTCTGAGCCACCCTAGTGGGTGTGAAGTGGTTTTCATTTTTGTTTCCCTAATGATCAATGATGTTGAGCATCTTTTCATTTGCTTGTTGGTCATTTTTGTCTTTGGAGAAATGTGTATTCAAATTGGTTGCCAGCGTTTTCGTTAGGTTATCTGCCTACGTACTATTTAGCTATAAGGGTTTACGTATTCTGAATATAAGTCCCTGAGTAGACACATGGCTTGCACTTTCTCCCATTTGATTTGGGGTGGGGGGAGGCCACTTCAATTTTCTTAGTATTTATTTTTTATTTATTTGGCTGTGCTGGGTCTTAGTTGTGCTATGTGGTATCTAGTTCCCTGACCAGGGATCAAACCTGGGCTCCCATTGGAGCATGAAGTCTTAGCCACTGGACTACCAGGGAAGTTCTGGGGGCTTTGACTTTAATGGAAAAATCAATTTATTTTGTTTCTTACACAAGTTTTGCATTAGAGTTGCCTTTCAAACTAACTTGTTTTAGTATCCATTTAAAGATAATCACTTTTTTTTTTCAGTTTATCTACTGACTGGAGACAATTAAGAGGTGGTTTATTTTTATCCATAAAAACAGAGTGTAGCCATAACTCTGAAATGAATGGCTCCTGTTGAAGCATTACTTACACACAGACTTTTCTCATTAGTTGAATGGGGGGCTTGCTTGTGATTCAAATTATTTTGTGAGGGAAATTGTTTTTTCTGACAATAAGCTCATCATCACATGAGAAGAAAGATTACTTGTTAAAGCAAGCTGCTGTTTTGTTAGATTAAAAAGAAATGGGGCGGTGCAAAAAAAATAGCAAAGTGATGGTTCCCGTCAGGCTGACTGGACCAGTAAACTCCGACATCCACAGAGTATAGTGCATGGCTTGCTGGGGTGTTCGTAGACGCAAATTACTAGAGAGTGTGTCTTGGAGAGAGGAGGGCAGATAACCACAGGATTTGGCTCAGAGCAAGAGAAAACTTCACTATCATTAGTGTTAGCCTATTTTCATTATCTCAAAATAATAGAACCCCACTGAAAGCACCATCTCATTGATGGCTGACTGTAATTTAAAGCTTTTCTATGTAAAAGGTCTTAGTTTGGAAAGGTGAATTTAGAGTATTTTATGATTAATTATCCCTTTTGGTCAAGTTTTTTGTTTTTCAAGTGTGATATTACACAGTTAGTATATATTTCCCTCAGGATATTGATAAAGGTTTTATGACATGAGTACATCAGGGACATCCATCGCCAAGTACTATACTTTCCTCTGAAAGGCTGCTCAGTGTCAAATCCTACATTGAAGTACTCTTCTGTGTACAATTAATATGTTAGTAGCACTCTGTAAGTAAAGTAGAAAGTAGCTGATACTATTCAGGAGAAACGTAGTGCTCATCATCTCATCTCTGTGAGAGATGCTGCTTCTCATCTGTGTTAGTAGCAACATGAGTGAAGATGTGTGTGAGAGGAGCTTTAGCACAAAGCAAACCCTCATACTGACTCTCAATCTTGACAGCAATAGGGAACTGACTCTTTACTGAGATTTCAGACGAAGAAATAGGCTCAAGAATGTTGTAATTCCTCCTGGATCACAAAACTAGCAAGTAGATAAGGTAAGCTTCACATCTACTGTTTTTTCCAAACATTTTTCATGTCTAGTTAGTACTTGAGATAGACATAAAGAAGGCAGGCACATTTGTCTCTTCTGTCTAAAACAAACTTTGTTCTCATGTATGTCATGAACATCTTTCTACATCATTATGTAATCTTTGTTCTCTAGTGACATATACTAAGCTGTCTTCTATTTAATGTAACACATTGTATAAGATTGATGTAAGAAGCAATTCATTTAAGATAGATGTGTGAGATACCCAGGTTATTTCTGATTTCATGTATTAAAAATAATCCTACTATACACATACCTGAATATGCAAAAAAAAATGATCACATTTGTCGATTAAAATTTTAGAGGTAGAATCGTTGATAAAAGAATACTGTCAAATTGTATACATTTCACACACTCACCAAAAATGAACATTCAGGTGCCTTTTTCTAGACCACCCCAAATCATTGTTAAGAAACTTCAACATTCTCATAGCTGAAAATGATCTACCTTTATTGTCATAATACATATTTTTCAAGTTAAGATCTTTTCATAGTTTGTTGGCCATTTTATATTTAATGATATTCTTGGGGTAACGTAGTTTGTTTATTCTTTTGCATTTCCACTTTGCCTTTTTTCCTGTTTTTCAAAAATATCTCTTTGTAAATTAAGGATATTCTGTGTCTTGCATATTTATTGCATTTATACCAGCTGATATTTTCTATTTTGCTGCCAGTGAAGGGGACTTTTTTCCAAATACATGAGTCTTTCCCATTATTTTTGTTTCTGTTTCTTTCAAATTACGTCTTTTCTATCACACTCAGCTCAGTCATCTGCAGACCAATCTGATACTTGCTTTGAAAAATCACGTAAGTGCAGCATACCTTGCCTTTCCAGCTTATATTTCCCAGTCTTTTCTGTGTATGTCACCTTGAAAAGTAAACCCCTCCCTTTCAAGTCTGGATGATACCTGATACACATGAAAGGGAAGAAATCAACAAGGATTAATCATAACCTCTCCTTTTATCATAATATATTATTTCTCTTATTTAGACATTAATGGTTCTCTTAAAAATTTGTCATTCCTTTGAGTTTCACATTTATAGTTAAAATTGAAAAATATAGACATGAACTTCAATTAACAAACTCTCATTTTGATCTCAAAAACAGTAGTAGTAAATTTGACACCTTATTTATAGGTTGAGTGTCCTTTGTAAATGGGGACACATGTATGAATTACCTCAGAGCCTATATTATGTACAACTCACTGTGTCACAGCTACTGTCTCATGCATATCATGCAAGACCCTTTATGTTCAAGTTCTATGATGAATTAGTGCAGAAGCAAAGGGTTAACTTGCAAAGGAGACTGTGAAGGTGCCTCTGGAATCTCCCTTTCTCAGCCCATGCAGGGTGGTTGCTGAGGCCTGGGTAGAGTCCCACTCTGACAGTGGGGCGTGGTCTGCATCGAGGCTCTTGTGTGTCCGGCAGGGATGGCCTGTCTCTCCTGGTCAGTTTCATTCTCATCTCAGGGACAGCTTTCTTCCATCAGATGATGAAGGGGTGACATGGCTGTCAGGCCAGGATGAGGGCCCTGAGTTTTCATGGTGCAGACAGGGCCCAGGTTGTCTTGGAAGGAACACCCATTGGTGCCCCCACCTCTATGCAGACATGATGATTAGATGGCCCTCCAGGAAGTACTCACATAACCATCCAGTCCCCAGCTGTCATTCTCAAAATTGCTGATGAAAATATCCACTGGCTCTTTAATCTGAAAAGCTTTCAGAAATAAGTGGGCCTCCTTCTTGTAAACTCCTAGGAAAGAATCACTGTGTTATTCTTACATCATAGGAATGCTTAGGAGTTAGGAAGGCAGGCACTCAGCCCATTTATGTGGAATATGATACAGAATGGACAGTGTTTTCAATAACAGAGATTAATTTTATTTTTAATATTTAGCTGCAGTCCTTTTTTCCTAAAAATCACCTCTTACTGAAGGCCTCATCTGTCTCAAGTAAGTATTGTTTACTTCACTTAATTCAACATTTTTATCCCACAGAAGGAACAAAAGTAACATACATTCAGTTATATTAATTCTTTAAGTCCAGCGTTTTTATTCAGTTTTTACTCATTCTGAGGACAGGGGTATGGAGTATAAGAAAGAAAAAGAGACTTAACCTAGAGGATTAAACTACTGTGTATAAAATAAACAAGCTACATGGATATACTGCTTAGCACAGGGAATATACCAAATATTTTACAATAATTTTAAGTGGAGAATAATCTATAAAAATATTGAATCACTAAAAAAAAGTCTTGATAAATACAGCTATGTTCAAAATACATGTGGACGACCTTTAAAATATTTTTTATTGGAGTATAACTGATTAAACATGTTGTATGTTTCTGTTAAAAAAATAAATAAAAGAGAGCAAAAAAAATACATGTGGAGAGTTCATACAAAATTCTTACAAAATTTAAAACATAAATATTTCTAAATCAATATAAAAAAAAAGGTACACCATAACAATAGCCCCAAATACAGTTACTTATACAGATCAATTGCACTTATTAAAATGAAATGAATGGCATGGAGGACAAAGGTCCTTGGAATGATTGCTGAATGCCTTTGTCCAGGGGGTCAGGGTGTATGTGTGGGGTGGCGGGGGGATGTGTTTGCAGCATGGCTAGTTCCCTACCCAGAGGAGGAACCAAATACATAAGTAAACAAATGAACAGATATTAAATAATAACAACAATGAACCCAAATGTCTTCTGTGCAGAGAGACCGGTTAAAGGGAAAGTCACACTGTTCATTTCAGGGACTCTGGCAATTAATTCCCACTTCCTCCCATCACAGAAGCAACCCTCTAACATCACAGAAGAGTGGCCACTGGCTAATCGCACAGGATGGAAGGGAACCCACAGACAAGAAAGACCCGTGAATGGGGAGGACCCGAGGACGAGAAGGACCCACGGACAAGGAGGACCATCTAACGAGTTGACTCGGGGCTGCTGTCCCGAGTCAGCAGCTCTGTGTTCCTGGCATCCAGTTTAACAAATAAAACTCTGAAACCCACTTCTAAAAACTGTCAGTATAGATAAGATTCAGGAGATTTTTATGGCAGTTAAATTTCAGCACCTCACAGAACACCAGGTCCTGGTTGATCCTCCAGAAGCGTGACTTCCACTTCCTCCTCTATGGTCTTTCCCAATCAGACTATACATGGCAGGTGGACTTCTGTCCACTGGGACTCAGTCTGAACAACTCTTGATCCAACTTCTTTCCCAAGTCCAAACCTCAGTATGAACAACCCTTGATCCAACTTCTTTCCCAAATCTCCAGAGTCACACTGGAGAACATTTCCTTTGAGGGAAAAAAATTCAAACTCCATGAAGAGAAATATTATCCAAAGGACCTGGGTGAGCCTATGAAATCTGAATATTTTCAAAGTCTCAGTTTATTCTGACACAGGACTAGATTTGAGCACCTGGTCTATCTCATTTATACATTCACAGGGTCAAGGGGCAAAGAAATTTTGGGAACCCTAGATCACGAATTCATAAATAAGTACCTATTAAAAATCTGTGAGTATGAATTATTTTTCTTTTCCTACATCCGGACTGTGTGCACCATTTTTAGATGTTTTCCCAGCCAGGGAAGCAGGAAAGTGAGATGTGAGGAATGGGAGGAGTCCTGAGTGGCTCTCAAACTTTCTGAGGTGAACCATGTGTCTGTCTAGTCATCAGTAACCTGTGGGTACCCCTTGGGGGCCCTTTATGTTCAGAACCAGGGCTGGGGCTTGTGGGTAACTCAGAGTCTGAACCCTTTAGGAGTTAAGTCTATAAAAAAAGGATACATTGTTGTAAGAAGTGAGATAATTAAAAAAAACAAACAGAAGTCAGTAGATTCAGTGTGAAGGTGCTTCTGTGTCCTATGGGTTGAGAGTGTGGGTTTGGGATTCTAATCACTGAGATTCTGATCGCAGAGTTCAAATCCTACTCCTGTACTGTCACTTAGGAAGGTTTCTTAGTTTTCCTGGGCATCTCTCTTTTTTAACCAGTAAAAAAAAATGTGTTTAATAATAATACTTAAATCACAAAATTGATATAAGAAGGAAAAGGACAATGTATATAAAGAGCTTAAAACTGTGTCTGTTACTTAAAAATAAACCAGAGCTGGTGCTTTTTTAAAAAAAATTGCTTTTTTAAACTGAGACACATCAGTAAAAGCTCACCAGGAGCAAACAAGTTTTACAGAATGACAGAGAGAGGCTATCAAAACTGTGAATTTTGGAGATGTGACTATCTGGACATAAATCTTACATCTTTGCTGTAACAGGATCTGTGTGTAATCTGGAGCAAATTAATTTGCCTTTCTGTACTGGTTTTGTAACCTTTAAAGTGAGGAAACAGAACTGTCCTGCCCATCATGAGATGACATAGTGAGAGGCAGCAGGTGCAAAGCCCAAGTGATGTCAGCCAGCACTTGGCCTGGCATTGGCACCCCCTTGACCAGAAGACTGACAGGGGGTCTGGTGAGGGAGAGCCCTGGGCACCTACCTGTCAACTTCAGATCCCCCTGGGAGGCTTCAATGTAGGTCATGTTCACTTTGCTGCTCGCTGCGTTGAAACAGTTCGACAGTTGGGGTCACAGGCTATCTTTTCCCTGAATATTCATAATATCCCTTCCACAGCGAATGGATGAAAAACACATCTGAAGGAACTGTGGGGGGAAAAGCAGACAAATGTTAGCACACAAGGAACAATTACACTTAGACATGTTGCTCAGTTAAGACATCACGACAGTGACAATGGTGAGGACAAAAATGACCTGTCTCCATGTCCCCTCACTTAGGTTTATGAGTCAGATGAGCCAAGCGGGGAGCAGGCAGGTTTACTGAGAGATGCAGACAAGCATCTGTCACTGGGGTGGACACCAGTGCACCCGTGTTACCAGCTCCACCAGGGCCAGCGTGCGCGGTGAACTGGGACTGCTGACACTAGGTAAGATCTCATCAGGCTGACCTGAAAACCACTACTGCTACTTCACTGAATACCCAAGTCCACTTGCTGTGGGAAGACTTGGCAGGCTCAGGGGAACTGACATCTGCCAGGGCTCTTCTGCCCTCAGAAAGCCTACACTTCACAGCACCACTCTGACTGCAGAGACCCAGCTTACGGAAACAAAGATGCTTTATTTCCCAAGGTCTTTATTTTGTAAGTAAAGCCAATCTCTCATCTAACTCTTCTGCTCTACTCTATACGAGAATTATATTATATATATATAATTTTATATATAATATATAATAATTATATAATTATGTTATATAATTATATATTTATGTTATGAAAGAAAGTGAAAATGAAGTCGCTCAGTCATGTCTGACTCTTTGCAAATCTGTGGACTGTAGCCCACCAGGCTCCTCTGTCCATGGGATTCTCCAGGCAAGAGTACTGGAGTGGGTTGCCATTTCCTTCTCCAGGGGATCTTCCCAACCCAGGGATTGAATCCAGGTCTCCTGCATTGCAGGCAGACGCTTTACCCTCTGAGCCACCAGGGAAGCCCCATTTATGTTCTCTATATATATTCTTATAGAGTATATTCTCTCATAGAGAATATACTTCTCATATATAATTATATATATTGTATATTATATAATTATATAATATGAAATTATATATTTATATTATATTATAAATAATATACAATATATATAATTATATATGAGGAGTATATTCTCTCCTATAGAGAATATACTCTACTTTATAAGAAATAGTCCAGAAATAGCAAGAAATCTAGACTAAATGATGTCAAAAACAAAAAGCAGAAAATTTTCTTAAAACATCAATTTGCCTGGGACAGGAATTCTTACAAAGATTATTGAGCTATTCTCTCTTTGCACTGGTTACAAAAAAGTTAAACTTCTTTTTCACATTTCTGCTAATATGTATAAAATCCTACTATTTTCACAATATTGCTATAACATTTTACAGGCAAACTGATGTAAATCTATATCAGTGAATGTACTCAATCTCAATTTCTCTCTGCTTTGCTTCTCATGATAATGTGTAAATTGTTTAATTGGACAAGATCCACCATGAGTGGTAATGGTCAGAACATATTTTTGAACTTCCTAGGTATAAAGAAAGATGCTTGTCTCCCTAAGTGTGTCTTTTTTTTTTTTTTTTTTTTTAGCAAATGCACTTATGGGCACAATGTGATGAGGACAAGCATGGTGTCCCTGGCTGTGCATTTCTTTCCAGTTCCACTGGAAGTTTGCCTGTCTTCCCATATAGGCTGACACTGTAAGACATCGCCTAACAAGAGAACAACAGATGTCAGCACTTGTAGGGCTTTGATGGACCCAACTTCCTAATAGTAATCATTTTAAGACTCAAGTAAGTTTGAAGCAGACACGACACAGGCCTCTGACACAGCTGCTGATTGATCAGGACACTGAACAAGCCTGCCCGTCATCAGCAGCATCACCAAGGCCCTCTTTTAATCAGCAAGCCCAGAATACCTCATCTTCCTTTTCTGAAATAAATACCTTTTAAATAGTATCCAGATCGTTTTCCCTGGTCAGAAGGGACACACTCAGTGGAAGCAGTGAATGCACAGAGGTGCGCCTTGGTCAGGTGGGCCAGCGGGAGCAGCAGCAGGTCTGCGGGGCTGGGCAGCTGTGGCCACTGGGGACCTGAAGGATCCTTTGGGGTCCTTGTCCTCTCACCTGCTGCTGCTGGTTTGCGGTATAATATAACCATCACAGCGGAGGTGCTAGACTGTGCCCCTAAACTAAGAAACCTGTTTCTTCAGTGCTTCCTTTCAGAGAGGAGAGGGCACACTGAGATAAAGTTTGCAACTCTGTGACTGACTCATATTGATGTTTGGTAGAGACCAATGCAATATTGTAAAGCAATTATCCTTCAATTAAAAATAAATTAATTAAAAAAGAGCCTGCAGACTTTTCACTGTCCACGACAAAACCAGCAAAAACACAGAACAAACATACCGCCACCACCCACTGTGTTTCCCTCCATCGAAGAAAACATTGCCTGGATAGAGCACTGCTTTCTGTGTTTGATTTGTAAGTAACATTTACATAGAACAGTCCAGAAAAGAATTTTAAGGTAGGTCTCATATTTCATGGTATACAATGCATGACTTCCTTTAAGCATATTGGAACTTTTTGCCTCATCTAAAAATTAAATGCAAAACCCAGCCATCTGTGACTGAACTATATAGCATTTCATATACCCTCTTCACATTTGATCCTGGAACAGAGTTTATGTCTAAGAAACCAGTGTGAACACCTGAATGAAGAAAACACCAAAAAATGCAACTTACATAAGTGTTTTATGTTCTATTTTTTTAAGTTTGACTTACACTATGATTTGGAGGACACACTGTATTGTTTAAATATTCTCTAAATTTATAACAGATACAACAGGCCAGGTGATTTGGAATAACCAACATCTTCATTAGGAAATAAACCTGCACCTCTCCTGTTTGCTACAGCATACATTAAGCAAGGTATCACACACAACAAAAAGTGAGAATTAATGTATCAGAGGCAGAGGATGTCTGATTATGGAGATACTCGGGGAAGGATATAGCCCCACATTTGAACTGCTGGAATGCACAGCTTATGATGTGTTGTTTACTGTGGCTTCCTCGTGTGGAGAAAAGACACACAACCCTCTTTATAAGGCTCTCTGTTATACAACATTCTGGGTTAACATCTGATGTCCAGTTTTGCCTATAAAGTGCCCAAGGTACCTATCAGTAAAACAGGGTGGGACAATGGAGGTTTTCCTTTCAGATAAAGTATTGTTTTTCCAAAATTCTTCAAGAGATGGGAATACCAGACCACCTGACCTGCCTCCTGAGAAAAATGTATGCAGGTCAAGAAGCAACAGTTAGAACTAGACATGGAACAACAGACTGGTTCCAAATAGGGAAAGGAGTACATCAAGGTTGTATATTGTCACCCTGCTTATTTATTTAACTTATATGCAGAGCACATCATGAGAAATGCTGGACTGTATGAAGCACAAGCTGGAATCAAGATTGCCAGGAGAAATATTAACAATCTCACATATGCAGATGATACCACCCTTTTTCACCCTTCTTGATGAAGAAGAACCCTTGATGAAAGTGAAAGAGGAGAGTGAAAAAGTTGGCTTAAAACTCAACATTCAGAAAACTAAGATCATGGCATCTGGTCTCATCACTTCATGGCAAACAGATGGGGAAACAATGGAAACAGTGACAGACTTTATTTTCTTGAGCTCCAAAATCACTGCAGCTGGTGACTGCAGCCTTGAAATTAAAAGACAATTGTTCCTTGGAAGAAAAGTTATGATCAATCTAGACAGCACATTAAAAAGCAGAGACATTAGCTTGCCAACAAAGGTCCATCTAGTCAAGGCTACGGTTTTTCCAGTGGTCATGTATGGATGTGAGAGTTGGATTATAAATAAAGCTGAGTGCTGAAGAACTGATGCTTTTGAACTGTGGTGTTGGAGAAGACTCTTGAGAGTCCCCTGGACTGCAAGGAGATCCAACCAGTCCATCCTAAAGGAAATCAGTCCTGAATATTCATTGGAAGGACTGATGTTCAAGCTGAAACTCCAATACAATCTTCACACCTGATGTGAAGAACTGACTCATTTGAAAAGACTGAGTCCCGGCATTTCCCTGATGCTGGGAAAGATTAAAGGTGGGAGGAGAAGGGGACGACAGAGGATGAGATGGTTGGATATGGCATCACCGATTCAATGGACATGAGTTTGAGTAAACTCCAGGAATTGGCAATGGACAGGGAGGCCTGGCATGCTGCATGCAGTCCATGGGATCACAGAGTCAGACATGACTGAGCAACTGAACTGAACTGATTGTTGTTCCATTAATAAACCACAGTTATGAAAGAAACAGGAATCTGTATGGGCCTGGTATTTTAAATAACTGAAACATTAACTTGTTCATGGACTAAAGGAATCAGAAATTTGTTTATATGGCTGCACATAGTAGAAAACAGATCACCTTATTTGATTTAAATCTGTAACTTTTCTGGGTTAAAAACCTGGAGTTTTAGTAACGTTTCATTAACTTCTCTCCTTTACCTACAAGTAAAAAGACAAATTATCACTTTCAAAAAACATTTATTTTCAAATATGTTTGAAAAATATCAAACCAAAGCAAGGTTTGTTTCTCCAGATTTCTTGAATGCACAAAATAGGAACATGTTATACATCTCCACTTTAAACCCACATATTTGCAGCAGATTATCTTTTGCTTTTGTGGGAAAACTGAGGTTCGTAGTGGAAATCAACTTGGATCTGACTTGGGCATTCAGTGTATTACAACAGAGAGCTTGTAAAGGAGGATATTTAAGCCCTTTCTCACTCCTCTTTGGAAACTCGGTCTCCAAGGCAAAGGTAATTTACAAAATTACTATAAAAGAACCATAATTCCTCTCAGTTTTCCAAGCGTTCACTACCATCAATGAACTCACGAAGTAACAGTGAACAACATCAAAACACTTCACCTGCAAAATGTTTAATTTGGTTTGTCAACTTAGATTTAACTCATAATCTCTTCACTTTCATAGTTTTGTATCAAACTGCAAATTAACACTTTTAATTTAAAAGTATGTATCTGACTTTGTGAGAGAGGGGCAAAGGAAAAGAAACATTAAGTGTCTTAATTCCTAAACCTGAATTCAACAGAGATGCTTTCTGAGTGGATTCTGACAGAGAAGGTTGTTTCCATGGAATTCCAACAGAGAGTCCGAGGATTCCAAGAAAATCCTGACAGAAAGGTGTGTAAGGGGAATTCTGAGGGGCAGAAGGGGGTTTCTGGTGGAATCCTGAGGGGAAGAATGGGGTTTCTGGTGGGATCCTGAGGGCAGAACAGGGTTTCTGGTGGGATCCTGAGGGGCCGAAGGGGGTTTTTCCTGGGGAATCCTGACCCACAGGAAGAGAATTCTCTCTTTCAGAATTGAAAGCGAGAACTACTAACAGGCTCTAAGAACCTACCGCTAAAGGCATGGGCTGTATCACACTCTGTCATGTCCATTTCTAATGCTTAGCTGTCATCTCTAATTATGGTTTGGCAGAGAAGCTGAAGGTGTGATGCTATCAGCTCTGAGTCGGTGTTACTTTTATTTGTAAATACACAACTCTGTGAGTCATTAGTGCATTATTCTGGTGTTCATCGTTTTTGTAAGTTTAGAAAGCAGAACCAATGTCAAGGACACATAAATTTATATTCTACCACCAAATATCTGTGTGGTCTCCAAAATAACAGACCTATGTTATATATTCACCAATATTGGTGATCTTTGCCCATTTTCATTAAAAAATACATTTTCCAAAGACATAATGTATTTTACTTTCCTTTATGTATTTTACTTTCCTTTTAACGCATAGCACGTTTCTCTTTGACTTATAATGTGATCTGCAAATAATGAGATCTGCATCTCTCCTGAACTTCTGCCGCCTCTGCATCCAATACAGACTGCACACATACTCACACACACACAGCTCACACACAGCAAGCATGGATTTGGGGGGATAACAGACAGTGCCTCCAAGAGGCTACTTCTTGGGGTTCTTCCACCTGGACACGAGTCTGTTCTGCAGGGACTCACTCTCACTTCTCACCAGTGACTTACTTTACAGACAGGGGACCTCCCTGTCCATTTCACATCTGATTTACACATCCTGTGCTCAGACCCACCCCAGAAGAAGAATCCTGGATGGCAGGTGTACACCAAAGTGCAGCCAAAGGTGGGGAGGTCGATGGCTCTTAGGTCTGCGTGGGCTGGTGTTTCAGGCTGGCGGCAGGTGTGAGCTAAAATGGGATTTAGCCCATTAGTAAGTCCACTGTAGACTAAGCATGTGTGTCTAAGGAAATACAGCAAAAGAGCTGGAAGCAGCTATAAACTTAGTTTGCCATTTAAAATTGAGAATACAAGAGCTTTGCAGATCAATGACATTCTGGCCTCTGCAGCTTATGGCACAGCGAAGCCTTGATGTTGCCAGTTCTCTCTCTTCCTCTTCCCCTGCCCCTCTCTCGCTCTCTAGTCCTCCTCTATCATCTATTTATTATCGATCTAATCTCATTCTCTGCATACATGTGTGTAATTATGTACAGAAATTTAGAAATCATAGCTTTAAAATAAACACTTCTGACATACTAAGATAAATGATATGTTAAATTTCCTTAAAAGAGCAGTCTTTAAACACAGATTAATGTGTATTTTATTTTACTGTTTTTTTTCCAGTGCTCTGTAGAAACACTGGTTATTCAAATGACAGGCAGGAAGCGGTAGCAGCAAGGGGTGAGGGCAGCCAGGTGGGGGCTGGGCAGGTAATGTGTATTTTAAAATATGCTTTGATTTTTGTTCAATGGCAACTAGAAAATTTACTGCCCAGTTAAATGAATAATTAATTTTGGTAAAAATCCACCATGTGTTTAGAAATTAATTGAAATATAGATTCCTCCTTCCTTTAAAAATATCATTTAGGGGTAAATAAGGTTGTAACTGTTTTCACTGTTTAGTTGCTAAGTGTGTCTGACCTTTGCGACCATGGGCTATAGCCTGCCAGGTTCCTCTGGCCGTGGGATTTTCCACAGATTCTGGAAACAACTAGTGGTTCCCAAATGGGAAAGGCAGGCAGGGGAGGGATAAATTAGAGGAGTTTAACATACACACACACACACACACACACACACACACACACACACACACACATACTACTATATATAAAATAGATAACCAATAGGAACCTACTGTATACCACAGGGAGCTCTACTCAATATTCTGTAATTATCTATATGAGAAACAAATCTGAAAAAGATGGATATATGTTTATTTATACCTGAAATGATTGCTGCACAGATGAACATTGATAATAACATTGATTATAAACTACATCCAAATATAAAAAATTATATTAAAAAGAAAAACTGGCCCCAAATACTCAAATCATTATATTCTTTTCACTTTGATATTTATTGTGTGCTAAGTCACTTCAGTCATGTCCAGATCTTTGCAACCTTATGGACTGTAGCTCACCAGGCTACTCTGTCCATGGGATTCTCCAGCCAAGAATACTGGAGTGGGTTGCCATTCTTTTCTCCAGGGGATCTTCCCGACCCAGGGATCAGACCTACATCTCTTATGACTCCTGCACTGCCAGGTGGGTTCCTTACCTCTAGCGCCACCTGGGAAGCCCAAACTTTGATATTGTTTTATATTTTTTGCTTATAAGTTTATATAATAATGTTTTTTCACCTTCAGTAGCAATATTTTATTTACAGGTAAGCCGACTCTTTGCGACCCCATGAATTGCAGCACGCCAGGCCTCCCTGTCCATCACCAACTCTCGGAGTTCACCCAGGCTCACGTCCGTCGAGTCAGTGATACCATCCAGCCATCTCATCCTCTGGCGTCTCCTTCTCCTCCTGCCCCAAATCCCTCCCAGCATCAGAGTCTTTTCCAATGAGTCAACTCTTTGCATGAGGTGGTCAAAGTACTGGAGTTTCAGCTTTAGTATCATTCCTTCCAAAGAAATCCCAGGGCTGATCTCCTTCAGAATGGACTGGTTGGATCTCCTTGCAGTCCAAGGGACTCTCAGGAGTCTTCTCCAACACCACAGTTCAAAAGCATCAATTCTTCGGCACTCAGCCTTCCTCACAGTCCAACTCTCACATCCATACATGACCATAGGAAAAACCATAGCCTTGACTAGACGAACCTTTGTTGGCAAAGTAATGTCTCTGCTTTTGAATATGCTATCTAGGTTGGTCATAACTTTCCTTCCAAGGAGTAAGCGTCTTTTAATTTCATGGCTGCAGTCACCATCTGCAGTGATTTTGGAGCCCAGAAAAATAAAGTCTGACACTGTTTACACTGTTTCCCCATCTATTTCCCATGAAGTGCCAATTCTATTTAAAATATGCATCAATGCACGCACAACTGGAATCAACATTATTCAACACATTTTGCTGTTACTTACAACTAGCAATTTGTACTTTAACATAGTAAGGAGTTGTAGAATTTAGTCATTTTATGTACACTGAGTTAATTACTGTCATCAAATGTATGCTCTTTAGTGGCTAAAACATAGCTTTGCAAAGCAAAAAGACATAGGGTGACGAGATCCCTCAATAGGCTGCTTACAAAAAACTCATTTCAGGGTGAAAGACACAGGACAGAAAGTGAGAGGATAGAAAAACATTTCATGCAAGTGGGGCCAAGAAAGCAGGAGTAGTAATACTTCTATCAGACAAAACATTTAAAATCAAAGGATAAAAAAAAGGAAAAAGAGCATTATATAATGCTTGAAGGATCCATGCAATAAGAGAATGTTTGTTAACATATACATATCTAATATAGGATCACCTAACATATATAAAAGGGCTTCCCTAGCGGCTAGGTGGTAAACAACCTGCCTGCCAATGCAAGAGATGTGGTTCAATCCCTGGGTTGGGAAGATCCCCTGGAGGAAATAGCAACCCACTTGCCTGGGAAATCCCAGAGACAGAGGAGCCTGCCAGTCTACAGTCCATGGGGTTGCAGAGTCAGATACTACTTAGAAACTAAACATAAACAACATATAAAGCAAATATTAATAGATACATTAATAGACATGAAGACAGAGATTGATAATAGGAGACTAACAGCCCAGTGACATTCAAAAAAAAAAGTATAAGACAGTTAAAAATATTAATAAGTCAATCATAACCTTAAATGATATAACAGATCAGTTGGACTTAATTGATATCCATAGGTCATATCATCTAACAAAGCAGAATTTCAGTATTTTTGAAGTGCACATGGAATATTTTCTAGGATAGATCATCTACTAGGTCAAGAAATAAGCCTCAACAAATATAAGGGGATAGAATTCATATCAAGCATTTTCCCCACTGTTACATCAACTGAAGAGAATAAATTGAAAAAAGAACATGTGGAGACTAAACATGCTTCTGAAAAGAATCTATGTGTAAACAGTGAGATCAAAAAGGAACTGAAATACCTTAGACAAGTGAAACAGATGGGGAAACAGTGGAAACAGTGTCAGACTTTATTTTTTTGGGTTCCAAAATCACTGAAGATGGTGACTGCAGCCATGAAATTAAAAGACACTTACTCCTTGGAAGAAAAGTTATGACCAACCTAGATAGCATATTGAAAAGCAGAGACATTACTTTGTCAACAAAGGTCCGTCTAGTCAAGGCTATGGTTTTTCCTGTGGTCATGTATGGATGTGAGAGTTGGACTGTGAAGAAAGCTGAGCAACGAAGAATTGATGCTTTTGAACTGTGGTGTTGGAGAAGACTCCTGAGAGTCCCTTGGACTGCAAGGAGATTCAACCAGTCCATTCTGAAGGAGATCAGCCCTGGGATTTCTTCGGAAGGAATGATGCTAAAGCTGAAACTCCAGTACTTTGGCCACCTCATGCGAAGAGTTGACTCATTGGAAAAGACTCTGATGCTGGGAGGGATTGGGGGCAGGAGGAGAAGGGGACAGCAGAGGATGAGATGGCTGGATGGCATCACCGACTCGATGAACGTGAGTTTGAGTGAACTCCGGGAGTTGGTGATGGACAGGGAGGCCTAGAGTGCTGTGATTCATGGGGTCACAAAGAGTCAGACACGACTGAGCGACTGAACTGAACTGAGACAAATGAAAATGAAATACAACTCTATGTAATTTACTGGACTCTGCCACATTAGTTCTAAGAGGGAAGTTCATAGTAATATAGACCTTCAAGGAATAATAAAAACTCAAACAACGTAACCTACCAAGTAAAAGAATTAGCAAAAGAAAAAAGAGCACAATGTGAACAGAAGGAAGGAAATGAAGATCAGAGAGAAAATAAAAGATCAATGAAACCATGCACTATTGAAAAAGATAAAATTGATAAACGTTTTTAGCCAGACTCACAAAAAAGAGAAAGAACCCAAATAAAATAAGAAATGAATGGATACATAACAGATACCATGAAAATCCAAAAAAAAAAAAAAAATCATATTCTATGAATAACTATAGGCCAACAAATAGGACAAATTAGAAAATGGAAAATTTTCTAGAAACTTACAGAGTGCAAAGACTGAGTCAAGCAGAATTAGACAATTTGAACTGATCACCAGAAGTGAATCTGAATTTGTAATTAAAAAAACAAAAGTCTCATTAAAGAAAAGTCTGACCCAGTCTAATCTACAAGGTAATTCTACCTGGCACACAAAGGATTGTGTGCCTTCCATCTACCCTTCTGAAACTCTTCCAAGTAATTCACTGCAGAGGGAACACTCCCAAATGCGTTCCATGAAGCCACCCATCATCCTGACATGAAAACCAGACAAAGACACTACAAAATAAAAAATTACAGTCCAACACCTTTGGCGAACACACATGCAAAAATCCTCAATAAAGTATGAGCAAACCAAATTCAACAATACACAAAAAGGATCAAATACCACTCTCAAATTGGATTCATTCCAGGGTTGCAGGGAGGGTTCAACATACGTAAATGAAAACAAAAAGTGATAACTACACTAAAAAAGGGAAGACTGAAACATAATCTTCATTTCAATAGATGCAAAATAGCTTTTGATAAAATGCACCATCCATCCAGGCTAAAACCTCTCGACAAAGTGGGTATAGAGGGAACATGTCTCAACATAAAAAAGGTCACTAAAGCAAACCCACAGCCAATATATAACACTCAACGGTGAAAAGCTGAAAGCCTTTCTACTAAATTCAGGAACAAGATAAGAATGCCTACTCTCACCACTTTTATTCAAAATAGTATTGGAAGCCCTAGACAGAGCAAATCAGACACAGCAAGAAATAAATGGTACCCAGCTGGAAGCAAAGAGGTGCAAATGTCCAGATGACACTATCAAGAACCCTAAAGTCTCTACCTAAAAACTATGAGAACTAATGAATTCAGCAAGCTTGTTAATATACAGAAATAAGTTGCATTCCTATATACTAATAATAAAATATCACAATGAGAAAATTAAAAAAAAAAAAAAAACCAAGCACCACTAATCCTGTTTAAAGTCACATTAAGAAAAAAACCCTATGAATAAAATTTAACCAAGGCAGTGAAAATACTATAGGCTAAAAACAATATAAAACATTGTTAAAAAATATAGAAGATGATTAAAAGAAATGGAAAGATACTTCATGCTCTTGGACTGAAAGAATTATTAAAATGGCCATAATACGTAAATCAATCTACACATTTAAGTCAATCCCTATCAAACTGTGCAAATATTATTCATGGAACTAGAATAATCAAAAAACTGGTAGAGAACTATAAAACACTCCAAATTTCCAAAGCAATCTTTAAAAAAAGAGCAAAGCTGGAAGTATGATACTCCCAGACTTCTGTCTATACTACGAAGCTCAGTAATTGAACCAGTGTTGTATTGGTAGAAAAACAGATATACAGCAATGTTACAGAGTATAGAGCCTAGGAATAAACTGACATACCTACCGTCAATTAATCTACAAAGGAGGCAAGACTATACAATGGAGAAAAGACCACCTCATCAAATGGTGCTAGGAAAGCTGGACAACCACATATAAAAAAAAAAAGATAATTCTACTATGCGAGGTGACAGAACATGCTAAATTCAAAATTATTTTGAGACCTAAATATAAGACATAAAACCACAGAATCCATACAAAAGAAGATAGGAGCCTCTGACATATATGACAGCACTATTTCTTGATTCAGTCACTTAAAACCAAAGAAACTGAAGCAAACAAAACAAACAATAATTTAAAAAGACACACACAAATGAGACCAAATTACACATAAAAGCTTTTGCACAAAAGTCATCAACAAAAAAACGGCTGAATGGAAAGTACTATTTGCAAATGGCATGACCAGCAAGGGGTTAATAACTAAGATATACCAACAGCTCATACAACTCTGTACCAAAAAAAAAAAAAAGATCCAATCAAAAAAATGGGTAGAAGATTCCAACAAACATTTTTTCCAGAGAAGACACATAGATGGCAAACAGGCACGTGCAGAGAGGCTCCACACTGGTTATTAAAAGAGAAATGCAAACCAAAATTACAATGAGGTTTCATCCCAAATCAGTCAGAATGGCTACCATCAAAAAGTATACAAATAATAAATGTCGGGGAAGATGTAGAGAATAGGGAACTCTTGTACTCTTTTTTTGAGAATGTAAAATGGGATAGCCACTATGTAAAACAGCACAAAGGTTCCTTAAAAAAACAAAATTGCAACTACCACATGATCCAGCATTTCTCCTCCTGGGCTCATTTTGGAAAAACATACACACACACACACACACACACAAATACTAACCTGAAAACATACGTGCACCACAACGTCCATAGCTGCACTACTTAAAACAGCCAAGATACGGAAGGCACCTAAGTGCCCAATACAGAAGAAGGGATAAAGAAGGCACAAACACACAATGGGAAAAAGACTAAAATAAAATGAAATAATGCCATCTGCAGCAACGTGGATGGACCTGGAGAATATTATGCTTAGAGAAACAAGTCAGAGAAGACAAATACTATATGGTATCACTTCATATGTGGAATCTAAGAAATGCAAACGGATGTATGTGTACAACAGAAACAGACACACGAACTTACAGAAAACAAACTTATAGTTACCAAAGGGGAAATGAAGCAGGGAGACACAAAGTGGGGCAAATATGAATACATGAAACAGATAAGCAACTAGGATCAACTGCATAGCACGGGGAACTGTACCCATTATTGTGTAAGAATTTATAATGGAGTATAATCTGTAAAAACACTGAGTCACTATGTTGTACTCCTGAAACAACATACTTCCAGAGAGAAGGACCCATCCCCCAGAGTGGGTCACCCACACATGGAAGAACAGTTACAACTGCAGAGGTTCTCCCCAAAGAGCAAGAGGTCTGGGTCCCATACCAGGCTCCCCAAAATGGGGGTCTTGTAACAGGGAGACAAGCCCCTAGACAGTTTGCTTTTGAAGGACAGTAGGGCTTACTTTCAGGAGACTGGTTGTCCTGGGTTTACAGCCACTGGGAACAGCTATCTGGGATCTCACTGTCCCACATGGACATGTGCCAGCCACCACCACTGTGGGATCCTCCCTCTAGCTGGTCAGCCTCAGGGGCCAGCCCTGCCCCTACCCAACAGCCTGTGGGCACCAGGACTGAGATGCTCAGGCTCTGCAACCAACTGGGCAAGGACAAGCCCCACCCAGCAGAAGGCCACTCTAAGCGCCCCACCACCACCCCACCCGCCAGCTCACAGATGCCCCAGACATGGCCCTGCACATCAGAGGGCCCGGGACCTGGCTCCACACACAAGCAGTGCACAGGCCCTAGATCAGGGACACCCAGAGCCCTGTAGCCAGAGACCCCATACCCAGCCCTGCCCACCAGTAAGCCTGCTCCAGCCTTGAAGCCATCCTCACCTAGCAGTGGGAAGATACCAGCTGCAGGACAACTACAGCCTGCTGTGACAGGACCCAACCCACTCACCAGCAGGCCAACACAAGCATCAGGTGTCACGCCACCCATCAGCGGTCTGACACCAGCCACGGAGCTCAGAGGCCCTCAGCCAGACCCCAGGACTGGCTCTTCCTGCCAAAGGGCCAGCACTCACCCCAGGACCCAGTGTCGCCACCTGGCGGGTGGGGAACAGCCCGGGGATTACCTGGAGCTCGACTTAGCCCACCTGTGAGCCAGCACTAGCCCCGGGGACCCCCCATGATTCTGCAGCCACCCTCTCAGGACCTCCCCCTACAACCAAAATCTAGCAGCCTCTGTGCAAAGCAGGGCCTGGCAACCCAATGGATGGGAGGGCCAGCCACGCCTACCAGACAGACCACCCATAGTATTCAGCCTTGAATACCATGCACAGGACCTATGCAGCCTTCACGGGGAACCCTAGAGCATACAGCTCTGGTCACAAGAGGGGAGTGTGCTTCTGGGACACGGAGGATGTCTCCTACAAGGGCCACTTGTCCAAGTTCAGGAAAATGAACCAAACATCACCTACACAAAGTGCAGCAATTTAGGCAAGATGAGGAGACAGAGGAACATGGTCCAAATGAAGGGACCAGTTCTTCTTAGAAGTTATGTGAAGACAGGGAATCTACCTGAGGAGGATGATCATAAAGCTGACTGAAGAACTAAGGAGAAGAACAGATTAACCGAGTAAGAAGAGAGAAGTTTTAAACAGTTAAAAAAATATTAAAAACCCACCAGAGATGAAGAATATAATTGAAATCAGTACAGCAGAAGACATCAACATTGAAGCAGAGGAACAGATCAATGAGCTGAAAGGCAGTAGTGAAAATCACTGATGCTGAACAGAAAAAATAAGAAATGGTAGTTTAAGAGACATCTGGGACATCAAGTAACTAATATTCACATTATAAAAGCCCTAGAAAGGGAAGAGCAAAGGAGTAGAGAACACGTTAGAATAAAGAGCTGAAAACTTCCCAACTAGAGAGAGTAAACAGACTTCCAGGTCCAGGAAGCACTGAGAGTCCCAAACAGGATTCACCCAAAGAGGGTCACATCAGGACACACTGTAAGTAAAATGGCAAAGGTTGGATGGAGCATTAGAAGCAGCAAAGAAAAAGCAACAGGTAACAACAAAGGAAATTACCATAACGCTTTCAGCTGACTTCTCAACACCAACTCACAGGCCAGAAGTGAGCAGCACAATATATGTAACGTGACCAAGAATACTCTGTCCTGTAAGACTCTCATTCACACTTGATGAAGAGTTTAAGAACTTCATACATTCTGAAGGCTGTCTTTTCACCTTGCTAATAGTTTCCTTTGATGTGCAGAAGCTTTTAAGGTTAATTAGGTCCCATTTGTTTATTTTTGCTTTTATTTCCAATATTCTGGGAGGTGGGTCATAGAGGATCCTGCTGTGATGTATGTCAGAGAGTGTTTTGCCTATGTTCTCCTCTAGGAGTTTTATAGTTTCTGGTCTTACATTGAGATCTTTAATCCATTTTGAGTTTATTTTTGTATATGGTGTTAGAAAGTGTTCTAGTTTCATTCTTTTACAAGTGGTTGACCAGATTTCCCAGCACCACTTGTTAAAGAGATTGTCTTTAATCCATTGTATATTCTTGCCTCCTTTGTCAAAGATAAGGTGTCCATATGTGCGTGGATTTATCTCTGGGCTTTCTATTTTGTTCCATTGATCTATATTTCTGTCTTTGTGCCAGTACCATACTGTCTTGATAACTGTGGCTTTGTAGTAGAGCCTGAAGTCAGGTAGGTTGATTCCTCCAGTTCCATTTTTCTTTCTCAAGATCGCTTTGGCTATTCGAGGTTTTTTGTATTTCCATACAAATTGTGAAATTATTTGTTCTAGCTCTGTGAAGAATACTGTTGGTAGCTTGATAGGGATTGCATTGAATCTATAAATTGCTTTGGGTAGTATACTCATTTTCACTATATTGATTCTTCCAATCCATGAACATGGTATATTTCTCCATCTATTAGTGTCCTCTTTGATTTCTTTCACCAGTGTTTTATAGTTTTCTATATATAGGTCTTTAGTTTCTTTAGGTAGATATATTCCTAAGTATTTTATTCTTTCCGTTGCAATGGTGAATGGAATTGTTTCCTTAATTTCTCTTTCTGTTTTCTCATTATTAGTGAATGGGAGAAAATAATAGCAAATGAAGCAACCGACAAACAACTAATCTCAAAAATATACAAGCAACTCCTACAGCTCAACTCCAGAAAAATAAATGACCCAATCAATAAATAGGCCAAAGATCTAAATAGACATTTCTCCAAAGAAGACATACAGATGGCTAACAAACACATGAAAAGATGCTCAACATCACTCATTATCAGAGAAATGCAAATCAAAACCACTATGAGATACCATTTCACACCAGTCAGAATGGCTGCGATCCAAAAGTCTACAAATAATAAATGCTGGAGAGGGTGTGGAGAAAAGGGAACCCTCTTACACTGTTGGTGGGAATGCAAACTAGTACAGCCACTATGGAGAACAGTGTGGAGATTCCTTAAAAAACTGGAAATAGAACTGCCTTATGATCCAGCAATCCCACTGCTGGGCATACACACTGAGGAAACCAGAAGGGAAAGAGACACGTGTACCCCAACGTTCATTGCAGCACTGTTTATAATAGCCAGGACATGGAAGCAACCTAGATGTCCATCAGCAGATGAATGGATAAGAGAGCGGTGGTACATATACACAATGGAGTATTACTCAGCCATTAAAAAGAATACATTTGAATCAGTTCTAATGAGGTGGATGAAACTGGAGCCTATTATACAGAGTGAAGTAAGCCAGAAGGAAAAATACCAATACAGTATACTAACGCATATATATGGAATTTAGAAAGATGGTAACGATAACCCTGTATACGAGACAGCAAAAGAGACACTGATGTATAGAACAGGCTTATGGACTCTGTGGGAGAGGGAGAGGGTGGGAAGATTTGGGAGAATGGCATTGAAACATGTGAAATGTCATGTATGAAACGAGATGCCAGTCCAGGTTCAATACATGATGCTGGATGCTTGGGGCTGGTACACTGGGACGACCCAGAGGGATGGTATGGGGAGGGAGGAGGGAGGAGGGTTCAGGATGGATTCTTAAATTTGTAAGGAATATATTAAATTAAAAAAAAAAAAAAAAAGAACTTCATACACAAGGAAAATCTAAAAAGTCCAGCACCACCAAACCAGCTTTACAAGATATGTTACAGGACTTCTCTAAGCAAAGAAAGAGAAGGCCACAACTAAAACATGAAACTTATAAAAGGAAAACACTCAATGGTAAAGGCAAAAATCTTAGTAAAGCTACTAAATTATGCACACAACTGGTAAGAAGGTTACAATTCAATTTAATATAATCATCTACAAAATGGGTGTAAAATATGACAAAGACAGTAACCTAAGGTCAGGACAGTAAAAATGCAGGATTGTTAAAATGTATCTGAAATTCAGGGACAGCAACTTAAAATAGTCCCATATACAGATTATATAACCTCATGGTAATGACAAACCCCAATCAACAATATTCCACAGTGATACAAACAACACAGGAAATTTAAACACTGAAGACTGTCATTAAAACTCCAAGTACATAAAGGAATAAAAACAACCCTGACACAATAACATAATGGCATTAAGTACATACAAATCAAAAGTTAAAGTAAATGTCCTAAATGCTCCAATCCAAAGACAGAATGATGGGACGCTAAAGCAAAACCCTTGTATACACTGCCTACAAGACACTCACTTTACATCTAAAGATACAGACTAAAGTGAGGGGATGAAAAGTAGTAGTCTATACAAATGGAAACCAAAAGAAAGTCAAGGTAGCAATACTTACCAGACAAAACAGACTTTAAAACAAACACTGTTACAAGAAACAAAGGATTGTGTATAAAAACCAAGAGATGAATCCAAAAATATACCCTTGGAGGAGGGCACGGCAACCCACTTCAGTGTTCTTGCCTGGAGAATCCCTTGGACAGAGGAGCCTGGCAGGCTACAGTCCATGACGTTGCAGAGTTGACACGACTAAGCGACTAAGCGACTAACACTTTCACTTTTTTTCATTGTAAATATACATGCCCCAAAGTAGGTGCTGGAGAAGGTAATGGCACCTCACTCCAGTACTCTTGCCTGGAAAATCCCATGGGCGGAGGAGCCTGGTAGGCTGCAGTCCATGGGGTTGCTAAGAGTCGGACACGACTGAGCGTCTTCACTTTCACTTTTCACTTCCATGCACTGGAGAAGGAAATGGCAACCCACTCCAGTGTTCTTGCCTGGAGAATCCCAGGGACGGGGAAGCCTGGTGGGCTGCCATCTATGGGGTCGCACAGAGTTGGACACGACTGAAGTGACTTAGCAGCAAAGTAGGTACACCTAAATATATAAGAGAAGTATTTACATAAAGTGAGAAACTGACAGAAGCAAAATAATAACAGAGGACTTAATGATCAGTGGACAGATCACCCAGATAGAAAAATCAATAAAGAAACACCAGCCTTAAATGACACAGTGGTTCAGATGGACTTTATATGTACACACACACACACACACAAACACACATATATTTAGATTATTCCATTCAAAAGCAGAATACATATTCTTTTCAAGTGCACATGGAACATTCCCCTGGATACATCACATGCTAGGCCTCAATACAAGCCTTGATAATTAAGAAAAAAGAAATAATATCAGTGATCTGACTACAACACTATGAGACTATAAATCAATAAGAACACTGCAAGAAGCACAAACCCATGGAGGGTAAACAATACACTACTAAATAACCAATGGACCACTGAAGAAGTCAAAGAAGCAATTTAAAAAAACACTTGGAGACAAATGAAAACAAAAACACGATGATCCAAAAAATCTATCAGATGCAACGAAGGCAGTTCTAAGAGGGAAGTTGCAGTGATATCAGTTTACCTCAGGAAACAAGAAAAATCTCTAACATTCTAACCTTATGCCCAAAGGAACAAATAAAGAATAAACAACCCCAAATTGAGAAGGAAAGAAATCTTAAAGATCAGAGGAGATAAGTGAATAATAAATTGAAAACCAGATAAGATCAAGGAAACAAACAGCTGGTTTCTTGAAGAGTGAAACAAAACTGATAAACCTTTAAACAGACTCAATCATGAAAAAGAGAGGGGGCCCTAATCAATAAAATTCAGAAATAAAAAAGAAGTTAAAATTGGCACCACAGAAATACAAAAGATCATGAGAGACTATTATGAGTAACTATGGTTTTTCCTGTGGTCATGTATGGATGTGAGAGTTGGACTGTGAAGAAGGCTGAGCACTGAAGAATTGATGCTTTTTGAACTGTGGTGTTGGAGAAGACTCTTGAGACTCACTTGGACTGCAAGGAGATCCAACCAGTCCATTCTGAAGGAGATCAGCCCTGGGATTTCTTTGGAAGGAATGATGTGAAAGCTGAAACTCCAGTACTTTGGCCACCTCATGCGAAGAGTTGACTCATTGGAAAAGACTCTGATGCTGGGAGGGATTGGGGGCAGGAGGAGAAGGGGACAGCAGAGGATGAGATGGCTGGATGGCATCACTGACTCGATGGACATGAGTTTGAGTGAACTCCAGGAGTTGGTGATGGACAGGGAGGCCTGGCGTGCTGCGATTCATGGGGTCACAAAGAGTTGGACACGACTGAGCGACTGAACTGAACTGATACATCAATAAAATAAACAAGCTAGAAGAAATGGACAAATTCTCTGAAATGTACAATCTCCCAAGACTAAACCAAGAATAGAAACCACCAACAGACCAATTACTGGTACTGAAATTTAACCAGTAATTTAAAACTCCCAACTAACAGAAGACCAGGACTAGATGGCTTCACAGGTGAATTCTACTGGACATTTAGAGAAGAGTTAATACTGTCCCTACTGAAACCATTCCACAAAAACTGCAGAGGAAGGAACACTTCTGAACTCATTCTGAGGCCAGCATCACCCTGTGGCCAAAACCAGACAAATCACAGAAACAAGAAAGTTGCAGGCCTGTAACACTGATGAACATAGATGTAAACTCCTCAATAAATTAGCAAGGACATCCAGGAATTCATTAAAAGGACCACACATCATGATCAAGTGACTTTTATCTTAGGGATGAAGGATGGTTCAGTATCCACTGTCCTTGTGATACACCACAGTAACAAGTCAAATCAAAGCCATATTACCATCTCAGTAGATGCAGAGAAAGCTTTTAACAAAGGTCAACAGCCATTTATGATAAAACCTGAAAGTGGGTATAGAGGAAACATATCTCAGCATAAAGACCATGTACATAAGTGCATAATTAACATCAGACTCACCAGTGAAAAGATGAAACATACCTTCTAAGATCAGAAACAAGACAAGGATGTCCAGCCTAGCCATTTTTAGTCAACATAGTTTTAAAAGTCCTAGTGACAGCAATCAAATAGAAAGCAATAAAAGGAATCTAAATTGGAAATTAAACTGTCACTGTTTCCAGGTGACATGATACTCTACACAGAAAACCCCAAACGTGCTACTAGACAACTACTAGAGCTCAATGAATTTGGTAAGTTTGCAGGATACAGAATTAATATACAGAAATGCCTTGTTATTTGTGCACACTAACAAGCTATCAGAGAAATTAAGGAAACAATCCTATTTACAATCATACCAAAAAAAGAAATGGAATAACTAGGAATAAGCTTACCTAACGTGGCTCACCTGTAGTGAGGAAACAATAGAGACACGGGTGAGTGACACAGCACCACTGTATGGAAGGACAGACCATGTTCTTAGATTGGAATAATCAATATTGTTAAAATGACCACACTACCCAATGTCACCTGAAATTCAATACAACCCCCTATGAAACATCAATGAGAGTGTTCACTGACTGCAACAAATAATTTTGAGGTTTGTATGGAAAACCAAGAGAATTTGAAGAGCCAAAACCACCCATTAAGAATGGTCCCATTCCCTGACTTCAGACTACAAAGCTGATCAAAACACACAACACTGGCAAAAAAAAGACACACAGACCAATGGAACAGGACAGATTCCAGAAAGTAACCCATACACTCATGATGAATCAACAAAAGGGGCAAGAATACATACTGGGGAAACAATCTCTTCAATAAGTGGTGCTAGCAAGACTGGACAGACACAGGTTAAAGAACAAAATTAGAACATGCAGTCACACCACCTAGAAAAATAAAATCAAAATGGATTAAAGTCCTAAGGGTATGACCACAAACCACAAAATTCCTAGATGAAAACATAGGCAGACATGTGATATAAATCACAGCAGTATCTTCTGTATTTTTCTCCTAACACAAACAAGCAAAAACAAACAAATGGGACCCAATTAAACCTATATCACTGACAAAATGAAAAGAACCTGCTGAAAGGGAGAAAATATTTGCTAATAATATGACCAATAAAGGGTTAATATCCAAAGTATATAAAACAGCTCATACAACTCAGTATCAAATGAACAATCTGATTAAAAAATGGGCAGAGAAACTGAAAAGACAGTTTTCCAAAGAAGAAATGCAAATCCCCTAGAGGCACATGAAAAGATGTTCAACATCACTGGCTTATCAGGGAAATGCAAGTCAAAACCATAGTGAAGTTTCACCTTGTACTTGTCAAAATGAAAAGTAAAAAGCGTTTAGTTATCAGTCATGCCTGATTCTTTGTGACTCCCTGGACCCCTGCCAGGCTCCTCTGTCCTTGAAAACTATCCAGGCAAGAATACTGGAGTGGGGTAGCCACTCCCTTCTCCAGGGGATCTTCCCCATCTAGGGATCGAACCTGGGTCTCCCGCATTACAGGCAGATTCTTTACTGGATATACTCAAAAAGAGAATGAGCACTGGTGAGGATGTGGATTAAAGGGAGTGCTCCTACACTGCTGGTGGGAATGTAAATCGGTGCAGCCACTATGCAGAACACAGTAGTGGAAAAAATTAAAAATAGAACTAACAAGAGATTCAGCAATCCCACTCCTGAGTACATATACAAAGAAAATGACAACACTAACTGGAAAAGAAACGTGCAACTCAAAGGTCACAGCAGCAGTACTTACAAAAGAGGCAGCTAGGGAGATCTGAGCCCACCCCAGGCCTGCAGTCACACTGCGAGTCCATGCCCTACTGACCAGCCTCTTGCTAAATGCACAGCCACCAACCACGAGGTCCTGATGCCTGGCATGAGTGTGTTCCCCTCAGGCCCCCAGCATCACCCAAGTCCTCGTGGCCTGAAGACCACGTGGCCTCTCTCTGCACAGAAAGAAGGTCCACATCTTCTCACCATCATTCCATCCCTCCAGCTGCCTCATGGGATCCGGACCAGCCTCCCCCTGGCCTCTTCCCGCCGGTGCCCAGGCCTGTCCAGGCCTTTCTCAGCAGCCCTCCTCCACCATCATTTGCCCATTTCCCTGACAGTCACCCCTTCTGCTTGGTGACAGTCAGCCCACAAACGTGCAGTGACCGTTCCTGACACTGAGACCTCCTGGATCTCACATCTTCAACTGCCACTATTCCTCTTCACAGAGAACCCTGAAAGAGCCTCCTGCACACGCGATCCCACTTTCCCGGCAGCCCCCGCCCTCTGTCTCCCTGAGACGGGCTTGGCTCCCTCGTGGCATGCCCCCACCCTGCCATGGTGGCCCCCATGCCTGACCCTCAAGGGCACTCACACATTCACTTCCCCATCTCAAGGTTCCTCCTTGCAGATCCTGGACACAACCTTGTCTCGGTCCCTCCACCTCCCCAAGACCCCTCACCACTGTGCACTCCAGAGGCCAGCCCACCTTCCTCACGGGTCTCCGTCAGGCCTGTCCCCCTAGGCTTCCAGGTTTTCCCTCTGCTCCAGCTGCACAGCCAGCTTCCCCCAGGTGACTCCAGGGTGTCCAAAACCCATCGAGCCCCACATCACCCCAAACCAGCCTCTTCTTGTCTTTCCTCAGCTTCTTCCGTAAAGGGCTCATCTTCAGTCACTGTTGTTTAAGTCAATACTCCTGGGACCTTCCTGGATGCCACTCCGTCAGCATGTCCTGCCAGCTGCACCTGCAGGACGTGCCCAGAACCCTCACCGTCACCTCCGTCCACGTCTCCCCATCTTCCCAGCCTCCACCTTGGCTGCCCGTCACAGCCTGGTCCACGTGGCAGAGCCACCCCGTTCCTGAAAGTCACCACACAGCTGTCCTCAGCTGAAGAACCGTGCCCCCCACCCCAGTGACTCTGCTCTCAAGGTAAGAGCCCCAGTCCCCACACCACAGCCAGGCCACTGGCACAGCTCCCCGGAACGGCTGGGTCCCCACTGGCCCCATGCACCTTTCCCTCCCTACTATTTCCTTACTTATGGGCCAGGGTTCCAGGCACCAGTCTGGTACGACCAGACTGAACAGACACTGAAACAGGTGTGAGCTCTCCTCACTATTTAAGTTAAGGATAAATCGGCAAAAATTAACAATAATTTACTCTTCTCAGTGAATGGTTGGTTTTGGAAAGCAGTTCTATAAGACAGGAAATGTTATGTCAATATTTAATGGGTTGAATACATTTTAATGGTTACTACAAATGAAAACCAAGACAAGCACGGACTCAGCCCAGCAAATCTTAGCCCCATGCTCTCCTCTGTAAAGTCAGGAGGCAGCCGGTCCCAATAGCAGACACGTGAGGATGCTGCCCGACAGGACACATGGTGGCCACTCCTCCATCCTTGGGTCCCATCATTGTCCACCCCCAGATGCTTGTCAGGACAGCAGAAGATCCAGGAAAGAGAGATTCATTCCTGCTGTGGACTTTGATGTGGGGGCGAGGTCAGGCTCACATCCCACTCTGGGGGCGACAGCCAGGAGCAGGGTGGGGCCACCAACAGGAAGTCAGTGAGAGGAAATGGCAGGGTGGGGGTGCATTTGTCGAACTCCTATAACAGCAGGACCATGAGCTGAATCCTCAGAGCCTGGAGGACAGACGTCCAAGATCAACTCACCGCAGATTCAGTGTCTGGAGAGGCCCCTTCCTGGTTCACACACGATGCCTTCTCCCTGTGTCCTCAAGTGGCAGAAGGGTTGGGGGTGCTCTGATCCCGTTCATGGGGGGCTCCACCCTCATGACCTCATCACTCCCCAAAGACCAACACCACCACCCTGGGCATTTGGATTCAACCTGAGTTTTGGGGGGATACACACTCAGACTGCAGCAGAATGACCCCACTAAACCGACCTACAGGATTCATGCTGAAGACAGGCAGGGGATCAGACCTCAGTATCGGGGAGTGGGGGACGAGCAGTCTGGTCTGATGTTGAGCCTGGCGAGCTCTGACTAATCGGACTCAACAGGAATCTTGCTAAAACTGGACAATAAAGAGACAGACCCCAAAGCCTGAGGAGTCAGGACCTTGCTGGCAGCCACTCAGAGGAGCCTGACTACAGTCTGGTCCATGAGAGACTGTGACCCTCCCCTGTCCAGCCCACTTGTCACTGTCACTCTGGCCCAGACTGTCCCTTCTCCACAGTTCAGGGGGGCCCACAGCATTCCTGGACCCCCAGTCCTTCTCCCAGAACTCCACAGGCTCCCCCTGAGGCAAATGACAGGGAGACCTGGGAGAGAACTTGGGCTCATGTCTATCACCAGGACTTGACCACACAATGTGACCCATGTGAACTGGTATCCAGGGCATACAAGGCTCGCTGACACTACGCTGCAGTCTTCTATGTGTATAGACAGGTCTGAACAGTGCACACACGGTAATACCTCACTGCTAAAAAGTGCTAACCAGCAACTGAGCTTTCCAAGTCAGAAAAGTAAGATTACTGATCACGAATCAAATAATGAAAGTCTGAAATACCCCAAGTGTAACTAAAATATGACAAAGTGAGCAAATGCTGTTGGAAAACTGGCACCATATTTGCTCAAGGCAGGGTTGCCACAAACCTTTGATTAGTAAGAAACACAGCATCTGCAGAGCACAGAACAGAGGGCGCCTACATCCATGGGACACCCCCTGCATGGGTAGCAGCTGCCCGGGAGAGATGTCTGTTTACTGATCCAGGGTCCCCTGAGGAGCATCCACCATCAGTGCAGGACCACCCCTCACCCCCTGGCCCCTCAAATAATGGTATTTCCCAGAGTGGTCAGGGGACTGGACCCTCGTCCTCCAAGTTCAGAGCCCACCATCTTTGGACAGCTCGATCTGGAAAAGCACTCCTGACACCAGTCCACACCCGCCCTAGATCCTGGTCACACAGAATTCCTGCTGCCCTGGGTCTCCCTGACCTTCCGCCCCTACTCAGGAAGTGCTCCAGACAAGAGGGAAGACAGACTTACCTCCAAGCTCTGAACAATTAGAAGACTAGTCACTTCTGATAATGAGGTACATGGTCTTCAGGACTGACTGGCAACCCTGGCATCTGAGGATGCTGAGCCCAGCTGCACCGGGTTGCCCGTCAGTGGCTTTCTGGGGATGAAGCACGCAGGCACCCTCCTAGACAACATGTCACAGGTGAAGTACTGCCCCTGTTCATGGGCCAGCTTCGTTCTGCCGGGAGCACAGCCAGCCAAGACACTGAGATGCCAAGGCTGTCAGCAAACAGGGCTTATTTATGAGGCAGCCATGCGAGGAGACTGGAGAACAAATCTCAGGTCTGCCTTCCAGAAGTCATGGAGCTGGAGTACTGATGGGACAGTGAACAGGGCCGCCTGGGCACTAGGATTAAAAAGGTGCCTAAACATCCTTGTGCACAGGCGTGACTAGGCTCCAAGCCTCTGCATGTTCACAAGGTCATCAGCTCACCTCACCAGGTGAGGTGTTGGTGGTTGAGATGGTCCTATCCCATCTCAACCAGCTCAGCCCACATTCAACAGAGCCGCCCCCAAGTCCCTAGAGGACAACTCAGATAAACAGCTAATTGATTAGGCTCTGAACTGCTTGGAGGACATGCAAGCCTTCACAACCCTGATTAGGGACAGCAGGTAGAATGGGTATAGCCTGCAGGCTCTGGGTTCACTGACCCCCCCATTTGTGATTGTGCCTCAATCTGGGGAAAGGGGTGAGGGCAGCTTTGGCAACTTTCTGCTGTAAGGAGACCCAACAAGGGCTTGAAGAATCGAACTATTTAGCACTCGTCTGAGTGTATTTTCTTATTTCTGGTTCCACGTTAACATTCACCCCAACAAAAAATAGCTCCTGCATCAGTTGTCAAGGCAGCCACAGGCCCAAGGCTGGTAATTGAAACCGCAAAGATGGACCATCAAGGGGCACAGGGGATGCCAGCCATGGCTAACGTTCAGGATTTTTAGGGGTTTTATCCATGGAAAACGAATGCAAAAGCAGGAAGTCAATAAATACCTGGAGTAACAGGCAAATTTGGCCTTGGAGTACAGAATGAAGTAGGGCAAAGGCTAACAGAGTTTTCCCCAAGAGAATACACTGGTCATAGCAAACACCCTCTTCCAACAACACAAGAGAAGACTTTACACAATGAACATCACCAGATGGTTGATACAGAAATCAGACTGAGTATATTCTTTGCAACCAAAGATGGAGATGCTCTAAACAGCAAAAACAAGACTGGGAGCTGACTGTGGCTCATATCATGAACTCCTTATTGCCAAATTCAGATGGAAATTGAAGAAAAGTAGGGAAAACCACTAGACCATTCAGGTATGACCTAAATCAAATCCCTTATGATTATACAGTGCAAGTGACAAATAGATTCAAGAGTTTAGATCTGATAGAGTGCCTGAAGAACTATGGACAGAGGTTCATGACATTGTATAGGAAGCAGTGATCAAGACCACCCCCGAGAAAAAGAAATGCAAAAAGGCAAAATGGTTATCTGAGGAGGCCTCACAAATAGCTGTGAAAAGAGAAGTGAAAGGCAAAGGAGAAAAGGAATGATATACCCATTTAAATGCAGAGTTCCAAAGAATAGCAAGGAGAGATAACAAAGTCTTCCTCAGTGATCAATGAAAAGAAATAGAGGAAAATAATAAAAGGGGAAAGACTAGAGATCTCTTTGAGAAAATTAGATATACCAAGGGAATATTTCATGCAAAGATGGGCACAATAAAGGACAGAAATGGTATGGACCTAGCAGAAGATATTAAGAAGAGGTGGCAAGAATACACAGCAGAGCTATACAAAAAAGATCTTCATGACCCAGATAACCATGATGGTGTGATCCCTCAGCTAGAGCCAAACATCCTGGAATATGAAGTTAAGTTGGCCTCAGGAAGCATCACTATGAACAAAGCTAGTGGAGGTGATGGAATTCCAGTTGAGCTATTTCAAATCCTAAAAGATGATGCTGTCAAAGTGCTACACTCAATATGCCAGCAAATTTGGAAAACGCAGCGGTGGCCACAGGACTGGAAAAGGTCAGATTTCATTCCAATCCCAAAGAAAAGCAATGCCAAAGAATATTCAAACTACCACACAATTCCACTCATCTCACACACTAGTAAAGTAATGCTCAAAATTCTCCAAGCCAGGCTTCAGCAGTATGTGAACTGTGAACTTCCAGATGTTCAAGCTGGTTTTAGAAAAGGCAGAGGAACCAGAGATCAAATTGCCAACATCCACTGGATCATCAAAAAAGGAAAAGAGTTCCAGAAAAACATCTATTTCTGCTTTATTGACTATGCCAAAGCCTCTGACTGTGTGGATCACAATAAACTGTGGAAAATTCTTCAAGAGATGGGAAATACCTGACCACCTGACCTGTCTCCAGATACATCTATTTGCAGGTAAAGAAGCAACAGTTAGAACTGGACATGGAATAACAGACTGGTTCCAAATCGAGAAAGGAGTTCATCAAGGCTATATATTGTCACCCTGCTGATTTAACTTATATGCAGAGTACATCATGAGAAATGCTGGACTGGAAGAAGCACAAGCTGGAATCAAGACTGCTAGGAGAAATATCAGTAACTTCAGATACACAGATGACACCATCCTTATGGCAAAAAGTGAAAAAGAACTAAAGAGCCTCTTGATGAAAGTGAAAGAGGAGAGTGAAAAAGTTGGCTTAAAGCTCAACATTCAGAAAACTAAAATCATGGCATCCGGTCCCATCACTTCATGGCAAACAAATGGGGAAACAATGGAAACAGTGACAGACTTTAGTTTTCAGGGCTCCAAAATCACTGCAGATGGGGACTGCAGCCATGAAATTAAAAGATGCTTACTCCTTGGAAGGAAAGTTATGACCAACCTAGACAGCATATTAAAAAGCAGAGACATTGCTTTGCCAGCAAAGGTCCGTCTAGTCAAGGCTATGGTTTTTCCAGTAGTCACGTATGGATGTGAGAGTTAGATATAAAGAAGGCTGAGCACAGAAGAATTGATGCTTTTGAACTGTGGTGTTGGAGAAGCCTCTTGAGAGTCCCTTGGACTGCAAGGAGATCCAACCAGTCCATCCTAAAGGAAATCAGTCCTGAATGTTCATTGGAAGGAATGATGCTAAAGCTGAAACTCCAATACTTGGCCACCTGATGCAAATAACTGACTCATTTGAAAAGACCTCGATGCTGGGAAAGATTGAAGGCAGGAGGAGAAGGGGATGACAGAGGATGAGATGGTTGGATGGCATCACCGACTCAATGGATTGAGTTTGAGTAAACTCTGGGTGTTGGTGATGGACAGGGAAACCTGGTGTGCTGCAGTCCATGGGACTGCAAAGACTTGGACACGACTGAAATGAAGTGATTCAGGGAAAGGAGGGGACAGGTGATCACTCAATTCATAGGTTACATCTGAAGTCAGTGAAGTTAGCTGTGGTCAGAAAGTTGACCAGGACAACCAAGGGGTCAGCACAAGCTGGTACAGAAACAGGTTTTGTAAGACAGAGCTGTTGCCAGAGAGATTACCCTCTTCTACTAATGTAGCAGAAATCCTCATCATCACCTACTTCTACCACTGCAGAAGTCCTCCCAAGCCTGGGAGGTTAGAAACAAAGGCATCACAAAAGAATACGTCCTCCTCATAACCTAGCAAGTCTTTATGTTCCCTTCCAAAGGGTCCGACTTGAACAAAGCCACCACGGCCGCAAACCCACTCACCTTGGTTTCTTTCTTGCAGGTTTTTTTTTTTTTTTTTTTTTCTTGATGCTTCTGAACAGCAATTTGAGGTCTGTCGAGGTTGCTCTGCCCCTGGGAGAAACCAGTGTCTAGAACCAGTGAGGTATGGACAACTTTGGTCAAGATCCTCCTTCTACAGCATAGTTTTCATTTCCCATTGCAGTTCTCCTGAGAGTCTGTCCAGCAGGGATGAAGCCAGTCTTCTGGATGTTCATCTTCCAAGATTCCAGTCTAGAAGTCCCCCGTCTCCTCCTTTAAAAGTGTCATGAGAAGAGTTTTCTGTTGAGTCCAAAGTTGGGGGTCCAGATGTGGCAGAGCCCAGTCACTCCCAGGACCCCTACAGTCTCTTCCGGTGGCAATTGCAATCCTGGTTAGAGCTCTACCCCTCCCCCATCAGCTCTTTGTCCTTGAGTTCAAAACTCCAAATATTTAGCAGATGGCTGAGAATCTGCCTTCTTCCTGGACACCTTATAGCCTCATTCAGAAAAGAAGTTTGAAGTCAAACCGGTACCCTGGTCTCAGGTGTCTTCTGTCCCCTGGTGATCAGAGTATCATCTACATCCTAGAGCAGGGCCTCCCTGTTTAGTTCAAGGTCCTCCAAGTCTGGCCAGGACTTCAAGTATTGTGAACTTGTAAGTCCCTGAGGAAGCGCTAACTCCTTTATCTCCATCTTCCCACTCGAAAGTAGACTTGGGATTCAAAATTCAAAGGTGTGCAGAAAAGGCCTTCTTCAAGTCCATAACGGTCACCCAACAAGAGTCTCTGGACAAAGTCATGAGCAGAGGATGGGCTAGGGACAGCAATGCATTCCTACAACCTATTAAGTGCTCTTTAGTCAGGTACAAACACTCAGCTGTGGACCAGCCAATCACAAAGTGACCATCAGAAGCATACTGGGTCATCCTGGAGGAAGGCTGTTAGGAGTCCACCCCAGGGTTTGCTTCCTCCTTTTCATGGATACTGGATAAGACCTGGATGCCTGCCCCCTGCAGAGCCTGACCCTTACAGCTGTAGCCATCTCCCCTTTTCCCAGCAAGCACATATGCCCATCCCCCAGACTCGCCCTCTGGGATTTCTCTCCCAGAACTGCCACTATAGAGCCTACAACTCGCAGGACTGCTCTGGCGGTGCTTTAAAATCCACCCGGTGTCCAGGTGCAGAGGAATACACTGGCACTTAGTTCAGTCAATCTCATCCCAGAGAGGGAGTGAGGCCATCAGGCATGGACAGAAAGCTATTAGGGGCTCTTCACCCGCTGGAGAAAAGTTTTTCTCTAGGGTCCTCTGACGCCCCTTGCTACTAACAGTCTCAAAGAAGGTTTAGAAAGCCGGGTATTTAAAACCAAGTTCCCTGACTCCCATGTAGTGATTTCCATCTGCCAAGTGACCCAGAGCTCCAGGTGGGAGGCAGTGGTGACTTGGCAGCCTCACCCTTGGTCGCTGTCACTGTCAGTTACCTGGGGCAGTGGAGGTGCCACCTGTTTACCTTCTTCAAGAGTTGCAGCATGGGACACTATTCCAGGGTCCCCCCTGCCTGCAGTATACACATTAGTAAGGTCCCACTACTAGGTGCCCCATTCGAATGGGGGTTTAAGGCCTCCTCAGTTCAGTTCAGTCACTCAGTCGTGTCTGACTCTTTGTGACCCCATGAATCGCAGCACGCCAGGGCTCCCTGTCCATCACCAACTCCCGGAGTTCACTCAGACTCACGTCCATTGAGTCGGTGATGCCATCCAGCCATCTCATCCTCTGTCGTCCCCTTTTCCTCCTGCCCCCAATCTCTCCCAGCATCAGAGTCTTTTCCAATAAGTCAACTCTTTACATGAGGTGGCCAAAGTACTGGAGTTTCAGCTTTAGCATCATTCCTTCCAAAGAACACCCAGAGTTGATCTCCTTTAGAATGGACTGGTTGGATCTCTACCTTTTCCCAAGTCCCTTGTGGGGGTCATGGTTTGGTTCATTCTTTCATGAATCCAGGCTTCCCTGGTGGCTCAGATGGTGAAGCGTCTGCCTGCAATGCAGGAGACCCGGGTTCAATCCCTGGGTTGGGAAGATCCTCTGGAGAAGGAAATGGGAAGCCACTCCAGTATTCTTGCCTGGAAAATCCCATGGATGGAGGAGCCTGGTAGGCTATAGTCCATGGGGTCGCAAAGAGTCTGACACGACTGAGGGACTTCACTTTCACTTTTCATGAGTTCAGGCAGCCGCCAGCACAATGGACCATTTCATTCTCCATTGTTTCCTTTTCTCCTGAAATTGATCCCTGCAAACACAAACTTAAGGCCATTCCAACAAGTTGAGACATCGGTATCCTTAAAGCACCCCCCATCCTTCACAGCTTCTTCTGTTGTCAGAGTTGCTCTGAAAAGTGAGAATCATGGGACCATTTTAAATTCCCTGGGTCCTCATGGTCTGTATCTGTATTGCCAGTAGGCTTTACAGACCCTTCTAGAAATTCTGAAGGCTCCTCATTCAGTTTCTGGTTTACCTTTTGTACTTCATTAAGGCTTCTTTCAGACATGACTGAGCGACTGCACTGAACTGAAGGCTTCTTTGTTTTGGCCCCCTCATCACAGCACTGCAAGAATGCAATCTCTATGATGGTCACGTTTCAGCCTGTCCTCAGCACTCACATCCCAACTGGGATGTGCTCACACAGCTACACTTGCTGCAGCCCGAGCTGAGTCACCAGGGGTTTCTGTAGAAGCCCATCTGAGAAGTCCTTCTGAGCTTTATCCTGCACTATTCTACATTTTTCTGAAGTGAGAAGGGTGTTTAATACACTTTGAACATCTCCCCAGGTCAGGCTGCTGATTGCAAGAGGAAAAAAAAAGATTGAAACAATGTTTTCTGTCCCCTAGGGGTCATCTCTGTAAGTTGGCATACTATTCTTCCAAATAAATTCAAAGGTGCAGAAGAAGAGTGGACCTAGATCCATCCCACCCACCTTGCATTCACACCCCCAAGGGGAACTTGCTTTAACAGATGTTGCCCCACCTGAGTTTGGGTAGCTTTCTAGCCCAATCAGGTGCCCCGGTGGGTTTGACTGACAGCAAGTCATCCTCCTTTTCACTAAAACCAAGCAAAACAGCTTTCCTTCCTTCCCTGTGGGACTTTATATCTTCCTGGCACAGGTGTATTCTGATACAACATAGGAGACTGTAAAAAAGCATTTCACTTTCCCATTTACAAAACCAATCTGCTTGAAAACTTGTACTGTAACTTAAGAATCTATTTCCAGGCTGTTTTCCTCTGGAGTCTAAAGGATGTTGTGGCCATGTAGAGAGAGAGAGGGAGAGAGAAAGGCAGGGGGCAGTAGAGAAGTGGGCAGGAAGAAAACCACCTTTTCCTTGGGCGTGGTTTCATAAGTCAAGGTCACCCAACTTTGGTGAACACAGTTTAAGGGAATCACAAGCGGGGGGTTTGCAATTAGCACCTCCCATTCTGAAGCGGCTTTGCTTCCAGTGGTCACAGCAATGAAATGTAAGGGTCCTTGCTGTGGTGACCAAGAAGCTTAGTCCCCAGTAGCCAATTCTTGTTTTTCTTACAGAACCTTTACTTATTATAACACAAAACAGGAAACAACGCAGATGTCATTCAACAGGTAAATAAACTGTAATACACCCAAACAATGAGACAGTAACTTGGCAATGAAAATGAAAAGACCACTGAAGCCCTCAATCTGTATGAATCTCCAAAGAATTACTGAGTGAAAAAAGCCAAAGGTTACATACCGTAAGATTGCATTTAAACAGCACCTATGAAAATGGGGAAATTACAGAACTGGAGATAAGGATGAATAAGGTAGCAGGGACAGGAGGTAAGCAGGTGTAGCCATTTAAAGTTAGGAACAAGGTTTTTGTGGGCACTTACATGTTCTGTTTTCTTGAAAGCTCAGTCTGTAAAGACTTCCCTTGATGCTCAGTCTGTAAAGAATCTACCTGTGATGCAGCAGACTTGGGTTCAATTCCTAGATCGGGAAGATCCCCTGGAGAAGGAAAGGCAACCCACTCCAGTATTCTTGCCTAGGAAATCCTATGGACAGAGGATCCTGGTGAGCTACAGTCCATGCGATCACAAAGAGCTGGACATGACTGAAGCAACCTAGCATGTGACTGTATCCGGGTCAGTACGCTAGTTCCTATGTTTAACTATAGTTTTTCACAGGAGTTATTATGAGGGAAATTGGATAAAGAGCATACAGGATCTCCATATTATTCCAACATCCAATTTCAACAATAATCCACAAAAGTTTAACAAAAGAAGTTCTCCACATCAGACGTCTCATCCACACACTTCTGTACTCTACACAACCTCACGCAGATTAAAGTGTATTTTCTTAATTTGTATAATTTTCTTAAGAGTTGAGCAGCATATTAAGTTTATTACCATTTTGGATAACTGTTTCTTGCACAGAACCAAGATCTGGGGCATTCTTTCATCAACCATAACCCAGAGGCCAAATCTCTACAGTTAAGCCAGTCAGACATGTCAGACATAAACAGACGTGAACAAAGGAGACCAAACACCAGAGCCCCGGGCTCCAGCCCTGGTGTTTCAGCTGCCGTGTGAGCTCTCAGCCGTGTCCAGCTTTTTGCGGCCCCATGTGGACTGAAGTCCTCCAAGCTCCTCTGTCCATGGGATTCTCCAGGAAGAATACTGGAGTGGGTTGCCATGCCCTTCTCCAGGGGATCTTCCTGACCCAGGGATCGAATTTGCATTTCTTGAATTGGCAGACGGGTTCTTTATGGCTGAGCAACCCCAATCCGGGAAGCCCCTCAGCTGCCAGACTTTGCATAATAGTCTCCAAAGCCCTCCAGCCGGCCTCGAGCCCCGCCCTGGTCAGGACAAGCCTACGACCTGGCACAGGTGCGTCTCGTTAACGAGGCAACACACCCAGAAGACATCTTGCTGCTGCTGCTGCTGCTGCTGCTGCTGCTGCTGCTAAGTCGCGCCAGTTGTGTCCGATTCTGTGTGACCCCATAGACGGAAGCCCACCAGGCTCTTCTGTCCCTGGGATTCTCCAGGCAAGAACACTGGAGTGGGTTGCCATTTCCTTCTCCAATGCATGAAAGTGAGAAGTGAAAGTGAAGTCGCTCAGTTGTGTACGACTCTTAGCAACCCCATGGACTGTAGCCTAGCAGGCTCCTCCGTCCATGGGATTTTCCTGGCAAGAGTACTGGAGTGGGGTGCCATCACCTTCTCCGGACATCTTCCTACCCAAACTCTAAAACCCTTTTCTGCCACAAAACGAAACAGCGCAGGAGGTCAGGGTGCCCGGTGAGGGCTGGAGAGGCGGCCCTGGAGCAGAGGGACCCGAGGCTCAGGCTGGGCCTCCTGGTCCCTGGGAGGGGCGAAGTCCTTGGGCCGAGGTCCCCCTGTAATTCCTCCTTCCTGGCCCACTTCCAAATCCATCAACCAAATTCGTTACCAAGCTGGTTTTGTTTGATGCAAAACAAACTGAGGTAAAGCACGGAGAGGGGTCACTCACAGCGAGACGAGAGGGGTCAGCAAGCTTCCAAAACGCCTCAGCGAAGCCCAAGGACTGACAGGAAAGAAGCAGCGAACAGCTGACCCGGGCTGCGTGGACTTGGGGATTCAGGGCGTGGGGAGCGTGGATGTAGGAACACAGGTGGGGGTGGGGCTAGACCCGAGGTCACAGAGCGTGGGGTTGTGGCCCTGGGGGGCGTGGACGTGGGAGCGCAGGGCGTGGGGGGCGTGGACGTAAGGTTGTAGAGCGTGGGGGGCGTGGACGTGGGAGCGCAGGGCGTGGGGGTGTGGGCGTGCGAGGCGTGGACGCAGGGAACAGAGGGCGTGAGAGATGTGGATGCGATTCCGCAGGGCATGGGAAACGAGGGGGCGTGGGGAACCGGGGGTGAGGTGCGCAGGCAGCCAGGGGAGGCCCGGAATCCCAATTTAGAAAGGTGCCCAGTGGTTCCTGTGCACAGGTACAACTAGGCTCCAGGCCTCCAAACATCACAAGGTCCCCAGGCCTGTGCAGACCCAGCTGAGGGGTCAGTGGTCCTATCCAGGCTCAATCGTCTCAGCCCAAACTAGGCAGCTGAGACCGCGAAGGCCTGGAAAACTTGGGGAAAACCGCTTACTGTTGAGACTGCAGGCCGCTTGGAGGACAAGACTTCTTAAAACGACCTTGATTGGTGAGGGCAGCTGCAGTGGGTTTCAGCTTGAGCATCAAAGGAGCGATGGGGCTGTGATCCTTGACTTACAAGGAAGTATTAGAAATGTCACTGGTCAAGGGACTAGAGTACTTGGGGCATGGGTCAAGGCCCCAGGAAACGGATTGTGAGGTTGAGACTTGGCCTTACTACTGACAGGCTCATTTTTATTTAATGGAATAAAGCCTTCCCAGGCAGCAAGGCTAATGCCCTTACAATGAAAAAAATAATTTTTGTTTCACTAAATATTAAATTCCAGTTTTGTTAATTAGGTTTGTGTTTGCAAAGCTCACTTCCCAGTTAGTTCCTTGCTATTGTGTTATATTGCTAAAAAGTTTAATTAAGCTATTAAGGGACACTCTAAGTTTCTAAAGCTTATCTCACTAATCTATCTTTAGATAAAGATCAGATGCCTCAGTGACCTGCAACCAGAGATTTATACATTGTGAAAAAGACATATTTCAAAGGACCATCACCAACCTGGACAGAGTATAATGGAGAAGGGTTAATTTTAAATTTACACTGGATCTGCTTCTGTGACTTTATCCCTTTTTTGTTATTATAAACATTCATAATGGCCTGCCTGAGGGAGATAACCTGAGCAACCCACCTGTGAAGGACTGTAAGGCTTGCCATTCTAGGGACATTTGCAAGGATTGAATAGTTTTTACTTTATTTCCTCACCTTCCACCTCACCCCACCCCCATCTCTGATCCAGAAAAGAACCCGGCAACCAGGCCTTAACAAGATGGTTATTTTGAGGCACTAGCCTGCCATTGTCTTTGATCAGCTTTCTTTGAATAAAGTCTCTTCTTGCCTCATCCCCTCATCTCACAGATTCATCGGCCTGTCATATGGTGAACAGAGCGAGCCTGGACTCCTAACAACTTGGCTTAGCCAGCCAGGAGCCTCACTGCTGGTGGCTAGCCGGCCTCAATCAGGGAATATTGGGGCAAGCCCTTGGCAGCTGCTGGGGCCATTTGTCCTGAGGGTCTTTCCTTCAAGATTCCCTGTAATGGTACCAGCAGCCCCCAGCACTTGGCAGTTGAGACAAGGAACCGACAAACTTCTAAGAGTTGATGGACTTGATTTCATTTGTAGGTTGTCTACCCAATTCAACTGCCAGTTCAGCCAGTTTGCTTGTTTTTATGTACCCTTTTGTGTTAACAGCCCATGGGCTCAATTTTGGAGGGTAAGTCGCTCCAGTGAGAACACTGGGAACATTTCCATCCCCGACCCCCTCCCCCGCCCCTGCCCCACCAATTTGTGCTTTTCCTGTAAGGGACAAGCCAGTTTGGTTGGGGTACCCTGTTGGAGAGGGAAAATGTTGTTGGACTCCACTCTGAACTGGTTCATTTGGAAACTAGTTCTTGTGGGGCAAGTCCACCCTAGTTGGATTTAGCTCATTTGTTTTGTAGGGTACATTTACCTGATTTGGGAATTGGCTCAGTTGGAAATGATTCATTGGGGAGCTATTTTTTTGGGGAGGGTAGCCTAGCTATAATTAGTTCATTTGTGTAGTAGGGTAAACTTGTTTACCTGATTGAGGGAATCAGTTCATCTGTGCATGGATGCTGAAATTTGTGCCATTTTTGCTGAAATTTGTCTGCATGTTTTGGGCTTTGGTGTTATAAAGCTTACAAAATGGGAAATATTTCATCTATCTCGAAGAAAAGATCTTTGGGGTGAATATTAGATATGGTAAGATCAGAAGAGCAATGGCCTCTGAATGGCTCACATTTAAACAATCTGGCAGTCACATCTGTTAAAACTCAACACTCAAAACACAAAGATCATGGCATCTGGTCCCATCACTTCATGGGAAATAGATAGGGAAACAATGGAAACAGTAACAGACTTTATTTTCTTGGGTTCCAAAATAACTGCAGATGATGACTGCAGCCTTGAAATTAAAAGATGCTTGCTCCTTGAAAGAAAAGCTATGACCAACCTAGACAACATATTAAAAAGCAGAGACATTACTTTGCTGACAAAGGTCCATCTAGTTAAAGCTATGGCTTTTTCACTAGTCATGTATGGGGATGTGAGCATTGGACCGTAAAGAAAGCTGAACGCTGAAGAATTGATGCTTTTGAACTGTAGTATTGGAGAAGACTCTTGAGAGTCCCTTGGACAGCAAGGAGATCAATCCAGTCAATCCTAAAAGAAATCAGTTCTGAATATTCATTGGAAGGACTGATGCTAAAGCTGAGGCTTCAATACTTTGGCCACCTAATGTGAAGAATGGATTCATTGGAAAAGACCCTGATGCTGGGAAAGATTGAAGGTGGGAGGAGAACGGGATGACAGAGGATGAGATGGTTGGACAGCATCAGCGACTCGAAGGACATGAGTTTGAGCAAGCTCCGAGAGTTGGTGATGGACAGGGAAACCTGGTATGCTGCAGTCCATGAGGTCACAAAGAGTTATACATGACTGAGTGACTGAACTGACTGACTGGCAGTCAGAAGCACTTTACAAAGGTGAGGAATACTCTGAAAAGGAAAAGACCTGGGGCTCCCTTGGACTTGAGGCATCCAATTCTAATTTCCCCTAAAGAAGCCCTGGATAACTTTGACAGTGAGGAACAAGTTGATTGACTCTCTAATAGCTACTACTCTCCTTTGTAAATTAAATGCTTGAATAATCTTTTCCCCAGAACAGCTTGACATCAGGGTCCCACCGGGGCCTTTTTGACCTTGTCCAATCTGGGGAGCTTCACCTACTCTGGTGGGCTTTGGCGCCAATTTGGGGTGTTCTCCTTATGAAAGGCAACTGTTTATAAGGCACTTTGGAGAAAGGTCACTGGTCTAATGGGACTAGGAAGTCATGTTAATGTGACTTTCTGGCTGGCTAGGTTTGGGTTTATTCTGGTTACTTTGGTAATGTACTACCCTGGTGGCTCAGACAGTAAAGAATCTGCCTGCAGTGCAGGAGACTCAGTTCAATCCCTGGGTCGGGAATATCCCCTAGAGAAGGTGTTGGCAACCCACTCCAGTATTCTTGCCTGGAAAATCCCATGGACAGAGGAGCCTGGCAGGCTGCAGTCCATGGGGTCGCAAAGAGTCAGACATGACTGAGCAACCAATACTTTTCTACTTTCGGTAATGAGCAGACATCTGGTACTAAGGGCTTCCACTATGGTTTTCTCATTTCTTTCTCCTCGAACCCTCTGTGAACAGGTGAGTGACTGTAGAAACAATTGAGGAACTCTGTGTGTACCCACTGTGCCCCAGTACTGTCACTCAAGTGGGTAAGGGCTCTCCTTTCTTCTTCCTCCCTTAAGCTGAGAACCAGGCTGATGGGATTACAGGGCAGATTCCTCAGACCCTCTACCCTATCTCTCCTCTTGCCTTCCCCTCTTTCTTGTGGGAGCCTGGGTGTTGCCCCTAGGCCTTCCTGAGGGGCCTTCTCCCTTAGGCTATTAGGAGAAGAGGTGAAGCTTTCCAACACGGGTGGGTAGATGTATCAGTCCTTGTTGGGGAGGCCACCCAATTCTTTCGCAAAGGAGGGAAAAGCAAAACTGTCCTTGGTTTACAAGTGTAGCCTTCACAGGACTAGAAGGGTGGCTCCAAAAGTCCTTTCACCACTCCCAAAAGCTTCCCTGTCCATCTTATGAAGCTTGCCAATATTAAACAAAGGGGAAACAAAGTCATCCTAGAAAGAACTTGCCTTTATCTTTGAGATGCAAATATCCTCTCTGGTCTTCTCTGTTGTCTTTTGAATGCAAATTTGAAAAGAGTAGAAGAATTTAGAAGTTGGCTTGTCTGATGTAATTAAAAGTTGCTTTTTCTATAAATATTTAGCCACCTAGCCAAGTGAGCCTGACTTGTTTCGTCTGTGAGAACCCCAATTTTAATACAATCTTTTTGTAAACTAATGGGTTTTATATTACTGGACCTGACTGAAGGTTGAAACCAAAATAACTGCAACTTCAATGTGTGTCTGTGTCTTTTGTTTTTTTTTTAACCACATTGCTGTGGTTAATGAGTTTCAGTTTCACATGAACTGGGAAATAGTTAATATTAAATTAGTAACTGGTGAATCCCAGGGATGGGGAAGCCTGGTGGGCTGCCGTCTATGGGGTCGCACAGAGTCGGACACAACTGAAGCGACTTAGCAGCAGCAGCAGCAGCATTAATGTTTAAGTTTGTTGATCTAATAATAATATAGACATGTCTTGAGTCATCAACATGTTAAGTATAATATTAAGTATAATACTTTCATTTTGTTTAGGTTTAACATAAATTAGGACTTCCCTGGTGGCTCAGAAGGTAAAGCGTCTGTCTACAATGAGGGAAACCTGGGTTTGATCCCTGGGTTGGGAAGATTCCCTGGAGAAGGAAATGGCAACCCACTCCAGTATTCTTGCCTAGAAAATCCTGTGGATGGAGGAGCCTGGTACAGGTTACTGTCCATGGGGTCACAAAGAGTTGGATATGATTGAGCCATTTCACTTTAACATAAATAAGTTACTATATCTGTTACAAATTTGTCAGCCAAAATATACCTCAATGTGGAAAAAACTTTAAGAAAACGAAGACACATGTTTTCAGTAGAAGGTGTGAGAAATAAAAAAAAAAAAATACTTAAGAGTTATGCATAGTGAAAGTGAAGTCGCTCAGTCCTGTCCTACTCTTTGCAACCCTGTGGACTGTAGCCCAACATGCTCCTCTGTCCATGGGATTTTCCAGGCAAGAGTACTGGAGTGGGTTGCCATTAAAAGTTATGCATGGATTCCTAAAACCAGATTGAATTTGGTTGGGTGAGTAAATCTTGGTGAATGGATCTTGTGTGGGAGTAAGCTAGGACATGGACTTGTCTTTTCTTTCTGTTCAGAGAAAAGCTCTCTTGGAATGTCATTTTGATGGTGGAGTAAATGAGCTTTTTGCCTTTAAGTGATGTGTATTCGCTTTGAGATCTCTGGTTACTTTAGTTAAGAAATAAGTATTATCCAAGCCCTTTGTCAACAGATCAGATGTTTAACCATGACTTTCCAGTCTTTTGTCATTTATAGATACTTTTGTATTCTGATGCTGAACAAAAAGGGCTTCATTATCAAGGAGATATACAGAAAGGCAGTGGAAGCAGTTCCACATCAACATGATGACTGTGTGAGAATTCCAGCCCACACAGATTAAAACAAGGCTGTCCTGCCCCTGGGCCCCTAGACCAGGTATCCTGAGATTTTTGCTCCCTGACATCAGGGTCGACACCCCACTCAGTCTTAAAGCAATTACAGAAGGCAGACCTTTACCCCTCTGCTTCCCGTAAGAATATAGGAGTAAAATCTGAGGAGGGAAATGAAACAGGAAATGGGGCAGGACACAAGCTCTGAAAGAATGACATTACCCAAGGACATTACACAGGCTGAATATAAGCAAATATGTCCAGGATGGTGGAGTGGTCAATTTCCACTAGACCTTAAGCCTCAATATACGCTGTTTGTAACATATCAGCAAGCTAAGTGATACACCCACAAGTGGGTGGAGGCCCAATTAAATGTAAAGAAACTTTTAGAAATACATGTTTTAGGATCTCTCCAGATAGTCTACAACTTAAAAGTTAAAACTATGTTAAATTAAGTGATAAAAGGGTTTTTGTACATGATCAGTTAGGATTAACTATGGCTTAAAACAAGTCTAATTGAATAAATGAAACTTTAAGCTAATGTAAAACATAAATTTGACTTTTCTCTCTCTCAAAACAGACACATTTTCTGAAGATGCTAAACTGCCTCTTGATACAGAGTTCAAGTGTATTTAATCTGTATTTGCCTTCAAAGTCTTTTATTGTCATTTTGGCTAAGTTTCACAGTGACCCATGGTAAAACATTACTTGGTGCTCCTTTGACAAGATTTCCCAAATCAAATTATAATAAAGTTCCTTTGACCTCCAGCTAACTTTGGAGTCTTTCAAAGGGGCCCCTGAGGGACCCCAAAGGGAGATATTAAACTAATCAGGTTCATTTGATATATTAAACTACAAGGGAAGAGATGTCAAATGAATAATAAACTTTGTTATGTGGAAAATGGTACATATATTCTAGAGAGTATATGGAGTTCCTAAGAATCTAATGTGTCCTGATAGAATATTATCAGTCATAATTTTAGTTATGAAGGGTTTTTTTCATTTATTTATTTATTTATTTTACTTTACAATATTGTATTGGTTTTGCCATACATTGACTTGAATCCACCATGAGTGTACAAGTGTTCCCCATTCTGAACCCCACTCCCTCCTCCCTCCCTATCCCATCCCTCTGGGTCATCCCAGTGCACCAGCCCTGAGCACCCTGTATTATGCATCGAATTTGGACTGGCGATTCATTTCACATGTGATAATTTACATGTTTCAATGCCATTCTCCCATATCATCCCACCCTTGCCCTCTCCCACAGAGTCCAAAAGACTGTTCTATACATCTGTGTCTCTTGCTGTCTCTCATACAGGGTTATTGTTACCATCTTTCTAAATTCCATATATATGCGTTAGTATACTGTATTGGTGTTTTTCTTTCTGGCTTGAAGATTTTGTATATTATAGCAGTAAGCAGATTTAAACTTGCCTTCTTTAAGTCTTTGTTAATATACACAGTTATGGTTTCACTTTGATGCCTTTGTAAAAATGCTTCCTCTTCAAGAAAATTTATGAAAAAGACTTTCAGATACATACAAGTTTCTGACTTTTAGAAAATAACACTGAACTGAGTTTAAAAAAAAAAAAAACAATTCAAATGAGAAACCTCAAGATTTCATAAAGCTGTTAATAAAAGGGATTAGTTACATAGAACTGAGGAAACTGGTAAATATGGTTGTAATTTTTATGGTCTCTATTTCAAAGGATTACTGGTTTAAATCTGTGTTTTCTAGATATAAGAAAAAAACTTCTTTAATTAATTATGACTTGCAATAAATTGGTAGATTATGCCTTTTGGAATATTAATCTTTTTCTCTCTACCTGGTTGATTCTGCCAGTAACATATGGTTGTCTCAAAGATTAAGCTGTGCACAACTGTGCATGGCCAGTACAATGAAACTGCAGATAGCTCATTAAATCAGTTATGGTTCCTTTGGTCACTTGATAATTAAAACTGGGCTATACCTAGTTATACTAATCATTAGCTAAATTTGTTCTTTGTTTACAAACTGGCTTTGTAGCTCTGCATTGCATTATGTCATTGTCTGTGTTACTTATATACTGTTTAATTTGTAAGATTGTTGTTCTTACAGTAACCAGTGTGTCAATCAGGCCTCCAACAATACTTCTATGATTAAACATTCAGAGGAAATAATTGTAATAGTGTGATTCTAGATATGGGAAGAAGCAACAAAGGAAACTGTTTGATGGATTCAAGTTATAAAGAATCCAGAGAATTTTAATTATTGATGAGGCCTGGTCCCAAACTTAACACCTGTAGTGGTATATCAATAATTTTTTAACTGAACTGGGATGAGCCTCCCAGTGGATTGGGACAAATGTTGATCATGAAATGTTTCCCAGTAATGGTCATTCATGACCAGGAGCGGAAGACCAGAGAAATGGAATCAGCAAATGGAGCCCTTCAGTGTGAGCCAGTGAACCCCGAGAAAGGAAATGCCTGCCACCTAGCAGTCCTTAGACTTCAGCCACTCCAACCACTCCCTATGGTTAACCTTGAGGAAACTGAGAAAGCAGGATTACAGGCCCCAGTTAGATAAGATAAATAAATTGGATTTAATGAACCCTGACTCTTACATCTTCCCATGCATAGAAAAGTGCTAAAATTTTAAACTTGAGATGCTTTCTGCCTCTTATATTTGAAGTTCAATATTTCTAAATCTACAGGTGTAAAGTAGGCACTTTCCCAAGAGTAAAACAAGGAAGAGAAGTAATGCTTCCTAAGGCCCACTTGACTTCACACTCCAGAATGTCTGGCTCTAGGTGAGTGACCATACCATCATGGTTGTCTAGTTGTTAAGACATTTCTTTTCAATTCTTCTGTGTATTCTTGCCACCTCTTCTTAATATCTTCTGCTTCTGTTAGGTCGATACCATTTCTGTCCTTTATTGTGCCCATCTTTGCATGAAATACTCCCTTGTTGTCTCTAATTTTCTTCAAGAGACATATTTAAATGCATATTTATTTACCTACTTATTCTGCCTTAAAATTGTTTTATATTTAATACTTTGTTTACATGTATTGAGCTGTGTTAGTCTGTTGGTTCATGAGTTCACAAAGGGTACCACACATCTTTTTATTTCACTTAATCTCCATCACAACTATGTTACCTCCTATGAGTCTCAGAGTAGTTAAATGACACAAGTAACTAAAGAGCTCTGCTCTAATCCATGAGCTTCTAGAACATGACAGAACACAGGGAAGTGCTGAGGAAAGGACACATGATGGGCATAAGTTTCACGTAATTTTTTAAATTGGTTTATCTTACAGAATTAAGTAATGAATTTTAAATAAATAAATGCGTTAACCATTTTCTTAGTATATTTTAAATACATTTCAGTTTTTAAATGGTTTTTACAAAAAAATTGCAAAGACAGTACAGAAAGTTCCCAAATGTTCAAAAACCAGTTTCCCCTTTTATTAACATACTATATAAGTATGGTATATTGGATACAATTAATGAATCTATGCAGATAGATTATTATTAACGAAAGTGTATTTTATTCACATTTCCTTAGTATTTACTGACTGTCCCTTTTCTGTTCCAGGATCCTGTGCAGCATAATGCATTACATTTATTCTTTGTCTTTCCCTAAAATTCTGAAAGAGAGGGGAATACCAGACCACCTGACCTGCCTCTTGAGAAATCTGTATACAGGTCAGGAAACAACAGTTAGAACTGGACATGGAACAACAGACTGGTTCCAAATAGAAAAAGGAGTATGTCAAGGCTGTATATTGTCACCCTGCTTATTTCATTTATATGCAGAGTATATCATGAGAAATGCTGGATTGGAAGAAGCACAAGCTGGAATCAAGATTGCCGAGAGAAATATCAATAACCTCAGATATGCAGATGACACCACCCTTATGGCAGAAAGTGAAGAGGAACTAAAAAGCCTCTTGATGAAGGTGAAAGAGGAGAGTGAAAACGTTGGCTTAAAACTCAACATTTGGAAAACAAAGACCATGGCATCCAGTCCCATCACTTCATGGGAAATAGATGGGGAAACAGTGTCAGACTTTATTTTTTGGGGCTCCAAAATCACTGCAGATGGTGACTGCAGCCATGAAATTAAAAGACGCTTACTCCTTGGAAGGAAAGTTATGACCAACCTAGACAGCATATTGAAAAGCAGAGATATTACTTTGCCAACAAAGGTCTGTCTAGTCAAGGCTATGGTTTTTCCAGTGGTCATGTATGGATGTGAGAGTTGGACTGTGAAAAAAGCTGAACGCTGAAGAATTGATGCTTTTGAACTGTGGTGTTGGAGAAGACTCTTGAGAGTCCCTTGGACTGCAAGGAGATCCAACCAGTCCATTCTGAAGGAGATCAGCCCTGGGATTTCTTTGGAAGGAATGATGCTAAAGCTGAAACTCCAGTACTTTGGCCACCTCATGCAAAGAGTTGACTCACTGGAAAAGACTCTGATGCTGGGAGGGATTGGGGGCAGGAGGAGAAGGGGACAACAGAGGATGAGATGGCTGGATGGCATCACCGACTCGATGGATGTGAGTCTGAATGAACTCTGGGAGTTGGTGATGGACAGGGAGGCCTGGCGTGCTGCAATTCATGGGGTCGCAAAGAGTCGGACACGACTGAGCGACTAAACTGAAGCTGAATATCAGCTTAGGGATGGTCAAGTCCATCCCCAAGAAAAAGAAATGCAAAAAGGCAAAATGGTTTTCTAAAGAGGTCTTACAAATAGTTGAGAAAAGAAGAGAAGCTGAAGGCAAAGGAGAAAGGGAAAGATATACCCATTTGAATGCAGAGCTCCAAAGAACAGCAAGGGAAGATAAGAAAGCCTTCCTCAGTGATCAATGCAAAGAAATAGAGGAAAACAATAGAAAGGGAAAGACTAGAGATCTCTTTGAGAAAATTAGAGATACCAAGGGAATATTTCATGCAAAGATGGGCACAATAAAGGACAGAAATGGTATGGACCTAGCAGAAGCAGAAGATATTAAGAAGAGGCGGCAAGAATACATAGAAGAACTATAGAAAAAAGATTTTCATGACCCAGATAACCACGATGGTGTGATCACTCACCTAGAACCAGACATCCTGGAATGCAAAGTTAAGTGGGTCTTAGGAAGCATCACTATGAAGAAAGCTAGTGAAGGTGATGGAACTCCAGTGAGCTATTTCAGCCTTAAAATGATGCTGTTCAAGTGCTGCTTTCAGTATGCCAGCAAATTTGGAAAACTCAGCAATGGCTACAGGACTGGAAAAGGTCAGTTTTCATTCCAATCTCAAAGAAAGGCAATGCCAAAGAATGCTCAAACTACTTTTGAGAATTGAGAATGTGTTGGGAATGCTCAAACACAATTGCACTCATCTCACATGCCAGCAAAGTAATTCTCAAAATTCTCCAAGACAGATTTCAACAGTATGTGAACTGTGAACTTCCAGATGTTCAAGCTGGAAGGCAGAAAATGCAGAGGAACCATAGGTTAAATTGCCAACATCTGTTGGATCATCGAAAAAACAAGAGAGTTCCAGAAAAACATCTACTTCTGCTTATTGACTACGCCAAAACCTTTGACTGTGTGGATCACAACAAACTCTGGAAAAATCTTAAAGAGGGGGGAATACCACACCACTTGACCTGACTCCTGAGAAATCTGTATGCAGGTCAAGAAGCAAAATTAGAACTGGATATGGAACAACAGACTGGTTCCAAATTGGGAAAGGAGTATGTCACGGCTGTATATTGTCACCCTGCTTATTTAACTTATATGCTGAGTACATAATGAGAAATGCTGGAGTGGATGAAGAACATGCTGGAATCAAGATTGCTGGGAGAAGTGTCAATAACCTCAGATATGCAGATGACATCACCTTTATGGCAGAAAGCAAAGAACTAAAGAGTCTCTTGATGAAAGTGAAAGTGGAGAGTGAAAAAGTTGGCTTACAACTCAGCATTCAGAAAACTTTTAAGATCATGGTATCCAGTCTCATCACTTCATGGCAAATACATGGAGAAACAATGGAAACAGTGACAGACTATTTTTCTGGGCTCCCAAATCACTGCAGATGATAGGTGCAGCCATGAAATTAAAGGATGTTTGCTCCTTGGAAGCAAAGCTATGAACAACCTAGATACCATATTAAAAGGCAGAGACATTACTTTGCCAACAAAGGTTCATCTAGTCAAAGCTATGGTATTTCCAGCTGTGATGTATGTATGTATGTGAGAGCTGGACTATAAAGAAAGCTAAGTGCCAAAGAATTGATGCTTTTGAACTGTGGTGTTGTAGAAGACTCTTGAGAATCCCTTGGACTGCAAGGAGATCCAACCCATCCATCCTAAAGGAAATCAGTCCTGAATAGTCACTGGAAAGACTTATGCTGAAGCTGAAACTACAATACCATGGCCACCTGATGCGAAGAACTAACTCATTGGAAAAGACCCTGATGCTAGGAGAGATTGAAGGCGGGAGGAGATGGAGACAACAGAGGATGACTCAATGGGTATGAGTTTGAGTAAGTTCCCTGAGTTGGTGATGGACAGGGAAGCCTGGCATGTTGCAGTCCATGGGATCACAGACAACTGAGCTAGACAGCTGAGCAACTGAACTGAACTGATCCCTAAGCTGCTCTTGGCTGTGACTAATTCTCAGATTTTCTATGTTTTTGATGACTCTGGTAGTTTTAAGGGATACTAGTCAGATGGGGCATTTGTAGAATGCCCCTCTATTGTCATGTCTGATATTTTCTCATGATAAAACTGAGTTCAGAAGTTTTGGGGAGAAAGATCACAGAGATAAAAATGCAATTCTTATTACATAATACATCATTTTTATTACACACATACTATGGACATGATTTATGTCTGTTGATGCAGACCTTGATATTGTGTGGCTGAAAGAGTTATTGTCAGGTTTTCATTGCAAAATTACCATTTATCCCCTTTTCTGTGTTGTACTTTTTGGAAAGAAGTCTTTCTTATACACAGTCCATATAGAAGGGGAAAAAATCACCTCTCTGAGGGAAGAACATCTACATGAATTATTTGAAGTTCTTTCACTTAGGAGATTTGTCTTTCCTCTGTCATTTATTTATTTATTCATTTAGTTAATTACAGTTCTTTGAGAATAAACTCTCTTTTTCCCCCTCTAGTCCTGGGAATGCAGGCTGTTATTTTCACAACTACCACTGAGCAGGGGATGGGAATGAAACTGGAGTTAGTTGAAATTTCACAAAATTCTGTTCTTACTGAAAATTGGTCTGAATATGATCAAACTGGCACCAAGAAAGCAAGTGATGGAAGTATGAAATCAGTGTCATTACTATATCTGGAAATGTGTGTAGTATTCTGAAAAGATATAAAGAAGGTTTCTTGATTGGATAATATTTTTTTCCTTCACAATTAAGCTTTACACCTTATTTTATTGTTCATGTGAAAATATATCTAAACAATAAGTATGAATTGTATTCTTAAAAGTACCACAGAATCCTCGCAGTACATTTAAATTCAGGGATTATAACAGCAAATGATATAAGATACAGCAGAAGTAAAAGATAACAATGAAAAGCAATTTGGACAAGAAATGCAGATTGAAAAGCAATAGAACAATGTTACTAGAACACCTCAATGCCAAACTATTTTCTTCCTTCCCTTGTCACTCACTAGCTTAGACTTAAACTGAGCTTTAAAGGCCATGACTGTTGAACCTGCTTAATGGGACAAAGGCTCTTTGCCAATTTTCAAATTTGTCAGGAATGCTAAAGTCATGTTAGGGTATAAATGTCCTATCCAGGAGCTAGAAGGCATCCAAGTGCAAATTACATTCTGCTTGGCACCTGCAGGCTTGGAGAAAGGACTTTTTGCATTTTTCTCTCCTCTGCCAAAAATCTGTTGGGAGAGAATTTTCCAAGAATTCTCAATAGATGCACCTGAAGTCATTATAGATCAGTGATTCTCAACCTGTGCCATGCATTTTAATCACTGTTGAGCTATAAATATTCTCATGCCAAAGTCTCATCTCCAGAGATGCTGATTTAATTGAGCTGGAGTGTATTCTGGGAAGTTATTTTAAAAGCCCCTAGGTATTCTAATTTACAGCCAACATTGTGAATAATGGATATCCTCAGCCTGGGAATTAAAGGAGACTCTAAAAATAAGCATATTTATTCTTCCCATTTTCCTGTCACTAGGTAGGATCATCTCTTACTGAGCCCAGATATCAGTTATAAGATAGCTTGTTTTCTGATCATCTGCTTGCTATTAGCTAGTCCTTCCACTCCTTCTAGGATCTACCCTTTAATTAACTCTTTTCTCCACATGCTATCTATTTAAACAAAATTTAAATTTATATCTTTCCAAGATATGAGCAAGATAATTTTGAGGGTGATGGTGAATGCATAGGAACAAAAACTTCTGCAAGGTTATTATTTATAAATCTATATATTTGTTTATCTTTGGTAGGCCTTGATGTCTTACACACCTACATCTAAGTAGATATAGCATTTTAGAGACAACAAACATTTTTAATCCTAAATTTCTTTATTTTTCACATCAATATGTGTACATTAATATGTGCATAATTTTTTAAAGTTTTCAGTTTTTCAGGTTTTTTTTTTTTTTTTGGTTGTAAGAAACATTTTTGTGTTTAAGTCCTAATATCATTGAACTAGTAAATATCAATACATTGACTGAAGCTAAACTTTATGACCTTTTAATCACTTTTCACTTTCATGCATTGGAGAAGGAAATGGCAACCCACTCCAGTGTTCTTGCCTGGAGAACCCCAGGGACGGGGGAGCCTGGTGGGCTGCCGTCTATGGGGACGCACAGAGTCGGACACAAATGAAGCGACTTAGCAGCAGCAGCAGCAGCAGCAGCAACACTGGTGGATTTCCCTAGGTGGCGCTAGTGGTAAAGAACTCACCTGCCAAATGCAGAAGATACAAGAATCGCAGGTTCAATGGTTAGGAAGATCCACTAAAGAAGAAAATGGCAATCCACTCCAGTATTCTTGCCTGGAGAATCCCATGGACGGAGGAGCCATGTCCATGGTGTCACAGAGTTGGAAATGACCGAAGCAACTTAGCACATACCACTATTGTATTGCTTGGTGTCCGAGAATGGTTTGACAGCATATGCTAGTAAGTTTTCACTGTTTCGTCTACCTTCAGTTCAGTGCAGTTCAGTTGCTCAGTCGGGTCCGACTCTTTGCAACCCTATGAATCGCAGCATGCCAGGCCTCCCTGTCCATCACCAACTCCCAGAGTTCACTCAGACTCACGTCCATTGGGTCAATGAAGCCATCCAGCCATCTCATCCTCTGTCGTCCCCTTCTCCTCCTGTCCCCAATCCCTCTCAGCATCAGAGTCTTTTCCAGTGAGTCAACTCTTTGCATGAGGTGGCCAAAGTACTGAAGTTTCAGCTTTAGCATCATTCCTTCCAAAGAAATCCCAGGGCTGATCTCCTTCAGAATGGACTGGTTGGATCTCCTTGCAGTGCAGGGGACTCTCAAGAGTCTTCTCCAACACTGCAGTTCAAAAGCATCAATTCTTCGGCGCTCAGCCTTCTTCACAGTCCAACTCTCACATCCATACATGACCACTGGAAAAACCATAGTCTTGACTAGACGGACCTTTATTGGCAAAGTAAGTCTCTGCTTTTGAATATGCTATCTAGGTTGGTCATAACTTTCCTTCCAGGGAACTATCAAATAAGAACATTACTCATTGAACTAGATTCCTTGGGATATAAGCTTTGAACTGTTTTCAAAGGCATTTGTAGCAATCTGAAGAGAAAATTAACTAGTCTTCTACCAAATTAAAAAAGTATAGAGAGAAATAAACAATATTTTTGCTGGAGATTTTACTGTATATAATTCCAATAAGTAATATTTATGTTCAGATAAATAGCACTATTGAATTCTTATGACTGTCATATAATACCTATCTGGTTCCAATTTCTTTAAAATATTGTCATTATAATTGTTACAGAATCCCTCCCAGGAGTAAAGGCTTGCTTGGTGTCCCTATAGTAGCAGATACCAACTAATAAAGCTGTTTCAGATTCAGATTATTTTTGTATACCAATTACCTAGGCATAAATCAGAACTACTTCCCCTTATGTTCTCATTGATAATGAAGCAAGCCATAGTCTTATTAAACCTAAGGGCATATTTTGCTTTGGAGATAAAAATTATTGACCTACTTTCCTTCTGCTTCTTTTTCTCCTATAACAATCACTAAGCATAAAATGCCAAGTATAAAATTTTATTTCCTTATAGCATGTGGTAAGAATATTTTGTATGATTTATGTTTTCCTCTCCAGGGCTTATCTATCAATCTATTATTTAGGCCATAAGAGGAAGCCACTAGAAAGTCAATAAAAGAACTTAAGCAGAGGGAAACACTGACAAGATTAAAGTTTTAGAAAGATACCTCAAGTGGTTAAACAGAGGACAAGATCAAGGGACATGAAGCTGGAAGCAGGGAAAGTAAAAAGATTGCTATAATGGGTGATCAATAGAGGGGCAGTGGTAACTAAAAAGAGAAAAGGAGTTGGATTTGAGAAATTCAAGTGTGATAATGTTGGTAAGAATTTGCTAGGATATGGAAGCAGTTAAAAAAAAAATGGATCATTCTTCTAAGAAATTTGGTAGTGAAGATAAGGGCAGACAGATCAAAGGAAGCTCCAATTTTTTAGGTCATTGGTGTGACCACATTTTTAATTAGACAGGAAGAAGAGGAAGGAGATACTGAAATCCTATGTGAGAGAAATTAGTGCAAGTTCCATAGGAAGCTATAAGGAATATGGCCATGAGACCAAATACAGCAGCTAGACAATGAAATTGGCACTTACAAAGAGAGATAATTTGATAAGGAAGAGTAAAGAACATGTAACTTTTGATGTAAAAGTCAATCAAAGAAACAAACAACTGAGATGCCAATAACCTGTATTTTCTCAGGGAAAAAATGTACATTTGGAGGAGCCTTTGACTTTGATGGAAAAAACACTAAAGATCTCCATATTAAATCCTGACCCCATACCAGTGCTCTAACTCTATTAATTCAAATCTTTCCTAGAGAATTTCTCACTTCTGCTAAGGTGTCCAGCTTCTACTTTGTTTTCAAATGCTGAAGAACACAAGTATGAGGAAGCACACTTGCTCTCCAAGAGTGAAATGTAGGACATTAGAATAGATAAGGAGTTATATAATGAAAAGTGCCTTTGAACAGGTAGACAAAAAAAAAAAGTAAACGTGATACCAAAACGTGATGCACACTAAACTTAAACATTTAATTCAGTATAAGTTTAGTAAGTTAAAAATATGAATGCCTTAAATTCTAACAGATTACTCTATAAGATTAAACACACTTGGAATTCACTACCTTCTTGAGTGTTCAAGCCTCTTCTAAAGACAGGCACTGTTTCTAATCGGATGTCTGTAAGTAATTTTGTATGCAGGTAGAGAGAAGCTAGCGCTGCTCTGAGTTTTGGCTGATGCTGACTTTCTGCTGTGCTGCAAGTCATTTGCAAGCTGCATTGATGAGGACACTCTCACTACTCTCTCTTATGCAACCCTGGAGAATGGCTTTGGAATTTATTATCAAATGCCTTTTCTGCTATGATATTAAAGAACTCAACATCAGTGTAAGAAATTTAGTGCCAAGCAACATGTGTGAGTGCAGACTGTGGAGTTTGACAGATTATTGACATCCTGTTTTCTTCTCCTTCATTTCTTCTCCTTCATTACTGACACTTTGCACAGTTTACTTGAAGTTTTGAATCATTAACTATTAATGTGATGATTCAAAAACATTGAGTATAATTCAGTGGGATTATATGTTAACATTTCTAGCACACTTTCTGGAATGGAGCATTACCAATAGTGTGTATGCTAATTTGCTTCAGTCACATCTGATTCTGCGACCCCATGGACAGTAGCCCGCCAGGCTCCTCTGTCCATGGGATTCTCCAGGCAAGAACAGTGGAGTGGGTTGCCATATCCTCCTCCAGAGGATCTTCCCAACTCAGGGATCAAGCCTAAGTCTCTTACATTGGCAGGCGGGATCTTTACCACTACACCACCAGGGAAACCCACAGGGAAGCTAGGAATGGAGCATGCCTAGCTGTTAAGAGCAGACTCTGAAGCTATACTACCTGGGTTGAATCTTGGTTCTGCCATTTACTAGCTGCATGTAAAAAGACTATATCTTAAAATGAAAGTTAAAGGGAATTTTTGTGCTTTTATAGCAAGACAAATCCTTTTATTTTTACATTTTTCAAATAAATCCTAAGCAAAAAGTCCAGTATTTGAACTTAAGTAAGGTGGCTCAATGGAGAAGGCAATGGCACCCCACTCCAGTACTCTTGCCTGGAAAATCCCATGGATGGAGGAGCCTGGTGGGCTGCAGTCCATGGGGTCGCTGAGGGTCGGACACAACTGAGCGACTTCACTTTCACTTCTCACTTTCATGCATTGGAGAAGGAAGTGGCAACCCACTCCAGTGTTCTTGCCTGGAGAACCCCAGGGATGGGGGAGCCTGGTGGGCTACCGTCTATGGGGTCGCAAAGAGATGGACACAACTGAAGCGACTTAGCAGCAGCAGCAGCAAGGTGGCTCAGATGGTAAAGAAGCTGCCTGCCAATGCAGGAGACCTGGGTTTGATCCCTGAGTCAGGAAGATCCCCTGGAGTTGGGCATGGCAACCCACTCCAGTATTCTTGCCTGGAGAGCCCCAGGAACAGAGGAGCCTGGTGGACTACAGTCCATGGGGTCATACACGACTGAGCAACTAAGCACACAGCACAAAAAGAGCAGGACTCGCTCCTTTCTTGCAGGTGCTAAGTGGCCACATAGTCCCTCTGTACTCAACCTCCTCTTCCCTCTTGGGGGATCACTGTATAAATCCTGTATAAATCCAGAAATTCAAAGAATTAATTTGAAAAACATCCTTATAGACCAATATTCTCATTTTATAACTCAGTGCTATCGTTAAAAGTATTATTTGTTTCAAACCTCTAGGTCTGAACAGAATGTTACATAACCATCCATGTGAGAGTATCCACTGTAGAAGTCTAAATGGAGTTTGAACAATTAAAATTAAAACAAATATAAATCAAAATAACTCCAACTTTCACCAAAAGGACTTCTCAAAACCACAGGAAAACAAGAGCTTTTTGTATGTGTTGAAATTAGTTTTTTGGATCATGCTGATTAAATGGGGCTTCCAAGATGGTTCAGCCAGTAAAGAACTTGCCTACAATACAGAACACCCAGGAAGACTTGGGTTCAATCCCTGGGTTGGGAAGATCCCCTGGAGGAGGGCATGGCAACCCACTCCAGTACCCTTACCTGGAAACTCCCATAGACAGAGGAGCCTGGCTAGCTACAGTCCATAGGCTTGCAAAGAGTCAGACTGAAGTGACCTAAAATGCATGCACGCTGATTAAACTTTAGGGAACTTGCATTACTGTTTCATCCCCATGACAGTTAAATCTTAATGAAAATTTGAAACTTGTTCTCATGATGATGGTTGAATTATTCAAGATTTTATGAAATCATGGCAGAGTTTTGGGAGTCTTCCATGGTGCTAGCTTTAGGGCATCATATTCTATAGGTAGCCATCTTTGATCTTCCATTTATAAAAGCAAAAACATTTTGAGTCTTGAAAAATTCTTAAAATCAAATGGATGTGTTCCCTATACTAAGAAGTTATGTCCATCAGTTATAATCTTATCAGCAACTCTGCCCATTTGGAAGCATTTACATTATTTTTTGTGCAATTATAAATTTGATGTCTTCTGTACCTAGTGCAGGTTAAGAGATGATACCACTGTGCATGTATCAATAAACTACATATAATTTTCCTTAAGGGAACCTCAATTATTACAAGATAGTAGCAAGTTTATTTTTGAACATGATCAATATTATCGCAGATTTTACCAGATAGCATAATATATTTAATAGATTGGGCAACTGATTTATTTGCAATTTTTCAGACATATAAACTGCATAGTAATCTTTTCTTTTTGTTCATGTTGGGAAATAATTTTTAAAAACTTTTCTTTATCAGTAATAATATTACACAGATAATGAAATTCTTTGTGTAGTTCTAACCACCTAAACTTTTAAAGTAGAAAACTGGGTTCTTTTTTATCTTTATATATCTAGGACCTGGAATGTGGCAGACATTGAGATGGGGGAGTGGACAAAAGGGAGGGACAGTGGAAAGGAAAATTAATAGCAGATACATTTCTAAAATTATAAGTTAAATATGCTTTGGAATTAGAGGTCTCATTTTACCTGTAAACTTAACTCCAGCATATAAAATTTATTGGGATATTTGAAGACCATCACTACTAGATCCCAAATGAATAACTTGTCAGTTTAACTGAAACCTGTATTCTTAGAGTTTTTATTGCCATGTTTTGCATTTTTAATGTCATTAAAAAAAAATCTTTTGGTCAACAAAGAACCTATACCAATAATAATAACAACAACAACAAATATGCCATCCACAATAACAGCAACAATAGAAACAGTAGCAGTAAGAAAAATGGTTCAGACAGTGAAGAATCTGCCTGCAATGCAGGAGACCCAGGTTCAATCCCTGGGTCAGGAAGATCCGCTGAAGAAGGGAATGGCTACACACTCTATTATCCTTGCCTGGAGATTCCCATGAAGAGAGGAGCCTGGCAGGCTACAGAGCATGGGTCACAAAGAGCTGGGCGCAACTGAGCAACTAACACTTTCACTTTCATGACCTTTCTAGTTAAAATATTTCACAATGCATACATTTTAATGTTATCAAAACAAAACAGAGTATCTCTTATTATGCCATATTTTAAACAACAACAACAAAATGAAACCCTAAATCCAGTCTTTTGAACCAAGTCTAGGCATTTTTCCTCATAGTCTTATGTACACACCTTTAATGCATTATAGACATTCTAACAAAAACAAGGGTGAAAACTAAGTGTATTTGTTGCTTCACATGCTCTCACAGCTAGTATTTATTGAGCACTCTTGTAACTGAGAAAGCTTTGCTTCAGGAAAGAGCTCATTACACTCTAAGAACTGAAGTAAGACTCTTCTGGGGAAAGGAAGGCAGGGGACAGGACCTTAGCCATAGAAACTACTGGTGCTTTTAAAAGAGACATTTCTCCAAAGAAGACATACAGATGGCTAACAAACACATGAAAAGATGCTCAACATCACTCATTATCAGAGAAATGCAAATCAAAACTACAATGAGGTACCATTTCACGCCAGTCAGAATGGCTGCGATCCAAAAATCTACAAGCAATAAATGCTAGAGAGGGTGTGGAGAAAAGGGAACCCTCTTACACTGTTGGTGGGAATGCAAACTAGTACAGCCACTATGGAGAACAGTGTGGAGATTCCTTAAAAAACTGGAAATAGAACTGCCTTATGATCCAGCAATCCCACTGCTGGGCATACACACTGAGGAAACCAGAAGGGAAAGAGACACGTGTACCCCAATGTTCATCGCAGCACTGTTTATAATAGCCAGGACATGGAAGCAACCTAGATGTCCATCAGCAGATGAATGGATAAGAAAGTGGTGGTACATATACACAATGGAGTATTACTCAGCCATTAAAAAGAATACATTTGAATCAGTTCTAATGAGGTGGATGAAACTGGAGCCTATTATACACAGTGAAGTAAGCCAGAAAGAAAAACACCAATACAGTATACTAACGCATATATATGGAATTTAGAAAGATGGTAACAATAACCCTGTATACGAGACAGCAAAAGAGACACTGATGTATAGAACAGTCTTTTGGACTCTGTGGGAGAGGGAGAGGGTGGGATGATTTGGGAGAATGGCATTGAAATATGTATAATATCATATAAGAAACGAGTTGCCAGTCCAGGTTTGATGCACGATACTGGATGCTTGGGGCTGGTGCACTGGGACGACCCAGAGGGATGGTATGGGGAGGGAGGAGGGAGGAAGGTTCAGGATGGGGAACACATGTATACCTGTGACAGATTCATTTTGATATATGGCAAAACCAATACAATATTATAAAGTTAAATAAAAAAAAAAAAGAATACGATGTCAGAGGAAATATTTTTTAAGCTTTCCTATAAATTGTGAGTCACCTGTTTAATAAGAAGTATAAGATAAGATATGAAATTAACAAAATCATGGTCTTTTAATAACAAGTGCTACAGATGATCAGTTTCCTAAAGGAAATATTGATATGTATAATATATGAAAAAAGATGTGTCTATTTTTAGAGCCAAGTTTTCTTGAGGAAATGCTTTTGAGTTAGTACTTGACAAAGTATGCCTCTTCCTAGATATTCTTTAAGCATACATACTAAGTTTTTATTTTTTAACATCTGTAAAATACTGATAAGCATTCATAATACCAGCATTTAAAGAGAGATGACTAATTTGAAGTATGCACATTTGAAATAATCTTAACATATGTTTATATTTTAAAACTAAAAAGAACACAGTATTTAATGTCTAGAAATAACTAAAATATGTTTCCATGCCATTGAAGAGTTCTCAATCATCCACTTAATGACTACATTGAATTCCATCACTTTTCTCTAATTTTCACATTGTGTTTTACCTCTAACTTTGTCACAGAGCGCATTTATAAATCATTGTCTTGAAAGTTTCCTGTTGATGAGAAAATTATAGTAGATACTGAGGCAAAAGAGCAAGTGTGACATTCTTAATAAGAAGACCAGGAAACAGCTGAACTATGTGTAGGCTTAGAATGTGCTATTGAAAGTGAAAGTCACTCAGTTGTACCGTCCATGGAATTCTCCAGGCCAGAATACTGGAGTGGGTAGCTTTTCCCTTCTCCAGGGGAATCTTCCCAACCCAGGGATACAACCCAGGTCTCCCGCATTGCAGGCCGATTCTTTACCAGCTGAGCCACAAGGGAAGCCCAGAATATTCTATTACTAGCTTTTAAAATATGGAAATGCTAACATATCAGAGTAAGTGAAGTACACTAACATTTGTTTGCCAAACTATTTATAACAACATTATTTATGCTGGTGAAAGCTCACTTATTTAAAAGAATGCAGATTAAATTAAAATTTATATTCATACAGTGCATCATTAAACAGCCATTAAATGTGTCGAAAACAAAATGTTGGAGAGCTTGGAAAATGCTCCAATATATTAATTACTCAACATCTTTCTAAGGTATATATGAATGATAGCAAATCATATGTACCATCAAACCCAAATTTGAGAAGAGAAACAACTGATTAAAAAATATATATCTGGATTGAAGTACAGCTAATTAAAAAATATACCTGGATTGAAGTTTTATGTGTGATTTTATCTTTTAAATATATTTTTTAAATTCTGTTATTTGAAACACATATTGTTAATAAAAATATTCACTCTTAAATGGAATCTTATAATAGGTGAGTTTTAAATGACATCCTGTAAGACTTTATAGGAAATTAAGACATAGTGTTAAATGATGTGTCTGTACGTTCTTTCTCCTTTTTGTAACTCCTAAAATCAAATCACTGCCCCTCCAAATTTTGTCACATATGCATGGTAACACAGAATGCATCATTTCCCTATAGCATTACTCACAAATAACACTTTTGTTCTAACAGAATTTGTTTTCCCTCACACATTATCCAGTTATCATGGAAACTTGTATCTCAGAAAGCACCTTTGAAATGATTTCATTTTCTTTCCCAATACTAAAAGATTGGCACATTTTCATTAGGCAGTAGAAAATATTTAAACAGTTATCACTGATTTGAAAGCCAAAGCTAGTTTCACAAAAGTTTGATAAGTATTCTTACATTTCTAGTAAGAAAATAGTTTTGAGATTCATTTTAAATTCTATTAGATACAACTGAAATTGGAATACCTAAAAATAAACAGTATTACACTTTAAAAGCAAAAGATATTTTTATTGATGTTACAATAACAGGAAAACCTCTAACTGTAATTCAAAGTCAAGCTTTGTCTTGTGTTCTTATCTTTACTACTACTTGTCAGTTTTTGAAATTAGTTTTATATCCTCATGTTCAACTTCATTAAAATAAGGCTCTGACTATAAAAACTTTTACCTAAAGTGCAGTTCTATTCAGTTATTGGTAAAATATTACAGCTGTTCTAATAAAGTGGGAAACAGAATATTATAAACATAATTGAGGGCAAAAATTCTTCCACAGAATATTAACTATACCTCTGGTTTCTTCTTGTTTAGTCACCAAGTCGTGTCTGACTCCTTGCAACCCCATGGACTGTAGCCTGCCAGGTTGCTCCGTCTATGGGATTTTTCCAGGCAAGAATACTAGAGTGGGTTGTCATTTTCTCTTCCAGGGGATCTTCCCGACCCAGGGACCAAACCTGCATCTCCTGAATTGGCAGGCAGATTATCATTGAGCCACTAGGAAAGTTAATTTATGTCATCATCTAATTACTCAGTTTCACATAATTCCATATAATGTCCTAAAAAGACAATTCATTGTTTTCTGTGCAGATAACATGCCAGGCTACATGATTGTTTTTCATTAATTATTATTTTATTCAATAAATAAGGCCATATTTCAAGAATGTTAGGGGTCTGCTTGCCATGGTTAAGACACTCTCCCTTATTCTGCTTCACTGTTAAGTAACAATGTCAGGTCCACTGAGGAGAACCGGGCTGATCAACTATGGGCAGTGTGGAATTCTGAAGTCTGATTACTAATAGCAATATCCATAATAACAATTAATATCTTAGCATTTGACAGTAATTGGGCTGGGCTTCCCTGGTGACTCAGATGATAAGGAATTCGCCTGCAATGTAGGAGACTTGGATGTGATTCCTGAGTCAAGAAGATCCCCTGGAGCAGCAAATGTCAACCCATTCCAGTATTCTTGCCTGGAGAATTCCAAGGACAGAGAAGCCTGGTGAGCTACAGTCTGTGGGGTCACAAAGAGTCATACACGACTGAGCAACTAACAACAGCAACACTATGCTAAATATACACAGGCTGGGATGGTGGATCCTCAAAACAATGTTTTTACAGATGTTATCAAACTCATTTAATGAGTTAAAAGAAATCTGAAACATAGAGAAAATATATGATTTATTGGGAGTACAGATGGGGCAAACAGTAGAGGCAAGACTTAAATCTTTGTCTATTTGTCTCCAGAATTATCAACAGCTATTACTTTCCCAGAGAAATAGGAGTAAGTACAGAAAACGAAAACTGCAAAGCTTTGGTTTAGAAGAGTTAGGGAGATTCGCTTTTCCAGGGGATCTTCCTGACCTAGGGATTGAACCCAGGTCTCCTGCATTGCAGGCATATGCTTTACTTTCTGAACCACCAGTGAAGCCCCACAAGAAAGGAAAATTGCAACACATTGATTTAGAAGAGTTAGGGAGACTCTTAACAAGATCAGTATATAAAAATTTATGAACAGAAGCCCAACAGAATTAGAAAGCAGTGGAGCAAATTCTTAAATGAAGAAATTAGAAACAAAATAAAAGATCCAAAACTATTGCCATAAATATATTTGATACAAATATGTATTAATTATGGATTCTGGTTAGACATAAATCACCATCAAAGCTTTTACTTTCTAGGAAATTAACCCTGAATATTCATTGGAAGAACTGGTGCTGAAGCTCCAATACTTTGACTACCTGATACAAAGGACCGACTCATTTGAAAAGACCCTGATGCTGGGAAAAAATGAGGGCAAGAAGAGACAGGGATAGCTGAAGATGAAATGGTAAGATAACATCACTGATTCAATGGACATGAATTTGAGCAAACTCCAAGAGATAGTGAGAGACAGGGAGGCCCGGCATGCTGCAGTCCATGGGGTCGCAAAGAGGTGGACATAACTGAGTGACCAAACAACAACAACTGGAGGTGATGGGAAGTCCCTCTCCTTAAATGTGGGATACACATGCCAACTTCCTTTGCAAGGAAAAATATATGGAAAGAGCAGCGTTTCTATGGAGAAACCACCCTTCCTGTCATGTGATTAGCATTTACAAGCACTCCATGCTGAGAGTACTTGCTCTTGGTATGATTTGGCAATAATAGTACTTTACTTCTGTGTTCTTCCTCCTCCACATCCATAACTTCAGTCTCATCATGGGAAAATAAAAAGTCAACATTCAACTGAGGGGTATTCTACAAAATTCTTGACCGATGTACCTCAAAATTATCAAGGTCATCAAAAACATGAAAGTTTGTTAAAAGCCTAAGAAGACAGAACTATGAAATGTATTATTCTGGATAAGAGAAAAGAAAAAGAAAAAAAAAAGATTAATTCAAGATGAAGCCTATATCATAATGCATGTTGTTAGTTGCACAGTGGTGTCTGACTCTTTGTGACCCCATGAACTGTAGCCTGTTAGGTGCCTCTGTCCATGGGATTCTCCAGGCAAGAGTACTGGAGTGGGTTGCCATTCCATTCTCCAGGGGATCTTCCCAACCCAGGGACTGAACCCAGATCTCCCACATTGCAGGCAGATTCTTTACCTTCTGAGCCACCAGGGAAGACACTTCACTGTGTGCTGCTGCCACTGCTGCTGAGTCACTTCAGTCGTGTCCGACTCTGTGTGACCCCATAGACGGCAGCCCACCAGGCTCCCCCGTCCCTGGGATTCTCCAGGCAAGAACATTGGAGTGGGTTGCCATTTTCTTCTCCAGTGCATGAAAGTGAAAAGTGAAAGTGAAGTCATTCAGTCGTGTCCGACCTTCAGTGACCCCATGGACTGCAGCCTTCCAGGCTCCTCCGTCCATGGGATTTTCCAGGCAAGAGTACTGGAGTGGGGTGCCATTGCCTTCTCCGCACTTATGTGCTATTCTACCCAAAAACCCATAACTTTAGTATAATCATGAGAAAACATCACAGCATCCCAATGTGGGGACATTGTTTAAAATACTGCACTGGTATTCTTCAGAATTCTCAAAGATATGAAAAGCAAGGTACTTGAAAAATGGTCACAGATGGAGTATTCCTAGTCATGATTTTTTTTTTTAATGCAATGTAGGGACTTCCCTGGTGGTCCAGTGGTTGGGTGTTTGCCTTGCAATGCAGGGGACATGGTTTCCTGGTCAAGAAACTGGGATCCCAAGTGCAGCAGAGCAACTAGGCCAGCATGTCACAAACTGAGCCTGTATGCCACAACTAGAGAGTCTGTGCACCACAACGAAAGGTCCCACATGATGCAAACAAGATCCTGGGTGCTGCAATTGAGACCTGACACAGCCAAAGAAATAAATTTGAAAAAATCCAACATGGATTCCTGGACTGGATCCAGGAACAGGGAAAAGATGTGAGGGGAAAACTTGTGAAATCTGAATAAAGCCTTGCATATAGACAATAATAATAATGTATCAGTATTGATTATTGGTTCTCTAATCCAAACATTTAAAGAAACTGGGTGTGTGTGTGTGTATATATATATATATATATGTGTGTGTGTGTGTGTGTGTGTGTGTGTGAAGTTGAAAATGTATTAGTATATATTTCATGTTTTTAAACTAGCACTGAAAACTAGCATGTAAAGAAAATTTATAAATTTGCATGCATATGGATGTGGCCAAGACTAGGTGTCACCACCAAGAACTGAAAGCAGCTATTGCTACAATAATAGATGAGTTTAATTTTCAATTTACTTTAATGCTATTCCAATACTGCAAGAAAACTAACAAAACTTATACAGGAGAATCGAGATTGTTTTTTCAGGTTTCTCACACAAAAAAACCCAAAATACAATAGAATTGTTCTTTTGTCACAAATGAACAAAAGGATCCTATGTTTTAATTTAATCCTATTCTTTAATTTACCCTTTGGGTAACTATAATTTTTGGGCTGAATGCCTCAGAAGATTGTTAAAGCTAGTGTTTATTTAATTCTCCTGAGTTTTTATTGGTTTTGTTCTCTGGGAGCACCTGTACTTTGGGGCTATGAGGGGAAAATGTGTTGGATATACATTTTAGCCAAAGTAAATGAATGCTTTTGACTCTTTCTAAGGTTTTGGTTTTTGCAGCTCTTCCATAGTTTATCTCTATCCAGGCATTCCAAAGTTTTAAGCTGTTTTTACCCAAACTGAAATCAAACCTTTTCTAAGTCATTCCTTTCCCTTATGTTCTGTACTTCCTGTTGAATTCTCTAAATGATGCAATTTCTAACCTCTTTTAATTTCCCAATTTAAGATGAATTCTCAGTTTCCATAGATTCTACCTCACTTCCATTGCTATTTTAGTTCATTTCCTTGTTACCCCAAAGGTTTCTTGTTAGTTTGTCTAACAGCCTTTGGTTTTACAGCAGTTTTAAATTTATATAAAAATTGAGCTGAGAATGTTTCCATATACGCTGTCCCAACATACGCACAAACTCCTCCGCTACCAACACCTCACACTACAGTAGTATTTTTGTCACAATTGATTAACATACATAGACTCACTGCTATTAACAGAGGTCAGTGGTTCACCTTGCAGTTCTTTCTTGATTCTGTGCACTCTGTGGGTTTTGACAAATATATAACAGCATGATGTGTATCTACCACTGTGGTATCATACAGAATAGTTTCATTGCCCTAAAAATCCTCTGTGCTCTGCCAATTCATCCTCTTTCAACTAACTCTTGGCAAACACTGATCTTTTTACTGTCTTCATAGTTTTGCATTTTTTCAGAATGTAACATAGTTAGGATCATCCACTATGCAGACTGTTCAGATTGGTTTCTGCTACTTACTAATATGCATTTAAAATTCCTCCATGTCTTTTCATGGCTTAATAGCTCACTTTCATTTTAGCAATGAATAATATTCCATCATGTGGACCTATAAGGGTTTATTTATTAACTCATCTACTGTGCTTCCCTAGTAGCTCAGCTGGCAAAAAATCCACCTGCAATGCAGGAGACCTAGGTTCAATCCCCTGGAGGAGGGCATGGCAACCCACTCCAGTATTCTTGCCTGGAGAATCCCCACAAACAGAGGAGCCTGGTGGGCTACAGTCCATGGGGTCACAGAGAGTCAGACATGACTGAGTGTTGAGTTGATATTCACCTTTGAATATCTACCAACGGGCATGATTGCTGGGCAATCATATTGTAAGTATATGTTTAGGTATGCAACAAATTGCCAAACTATCTTCCAAAGTGGTTTTACCACTCTGCATTCCCACCAGCAATTAATAAGAATTTCTGTTGCTCCACATCCTTTTCCGCACTTGGTATTCTTTTAGATAATTCTAATAGATATGTAGTAGTGTGTCACTATTATTTTAATTTGCAATCTCCTAATGATATATAGGGAAGAAGAATGATATATATAGGAAGAATGATATATGAAGAACTAAAGAGCCTCTTGATGAAAGTGAAAGAGGAGAGTTAAAAAATTGGCTTAACGCTCAACATTCAGAAAACTAAGATCATGGCATCTGGTCCCATCACTTCATGGCAAATAGATGGGGAAACAGTGTAAAGAGTGACTGACTTTATTTTTCTGGGCTCCAAAAATCACTGCAGATGATGACCGCAGCCATGAAGTTAAAAGGCGCTTACTCCTTGGAAGGAAAGTTATGACCAACCTAGACAGCATATTAAAAAGTAGAGACATTACTTTGTCAACAAAGGTCCGTCTAGCCAAGGCTATGGTTTTTTCAGTGGTCATGTATGGATGTGAGAGTTAGACTATAAAGAAAGCTGAGTGCCAAAGAATTGATGATTTTGAAATGTGGTGTTGGAGAAAACTCTTGAGAGTCCCTTGGACTGCAAGGAGATCCAACCAGTCTATCCTAAAGGAAATCATCCTGGGTGTTCATTGGAAGGACTGATGATGAATCTGAAACTCCAATACTTTGGCCACCTGATGTGAAGAGATGACTCATTTGAAAAGACCCTAATGCTGGGAAAGATTGAAGGTAGGAGGAGAAGGGGACAACAGAGGATGAGATTATTGGATAGCATCACTGACTTAATGGACATGAGTTTGGGTAAACTCCGGGAGTTGGTGATGGACAGGGAGGCCTGGCATGCTGAAGTTCATGGGGTCGCAAGGAGTCGGACACGACTGAGTGACTGAACTGAACTGACTGATATATATTGAACATCTTTTCATATGCCTATTTGCCTATTTGTATGTCTTTGGTGTGATGTCTGTTCAAGACTTTTGCTGACTTTTGAAATCAAGTTTTTCATCGTTTTATTGTTAAATTTTAAAATTTTATTGTGTATGTTGGATAACAGTCCTTTATCAGACGTGTCTTCTGCAAATATTGACTCTCGGTCTGTGTGGCCTATCTTCCCATTCTCTTGACACTATGTTTCTCACAGCAGGATGAAGTCCAGCCCATTGATTATTTATGTCATGGACCATGACTTTAGTATTGCATCTTAAAAGTCATCACTATACCTATGTCATCTAGGTTTGCTCCTGTGTTATATTCTAGAACTTTCACAGTGTTGAATTTTACACTTAGGTCTATGATTCATTTTGGTTTAATTTTATGAAGGTTGTAATTTTTTTTTTTTAGGGTGTAGTCTTTGTCTAGATTTTTTTTTTTTTTCATATGGATGTTCAGTTTTTCCTGTTCTATTAGTTGAAAAGACTGTTTATTTTTCTCATTGTATTGCTTTTGATTTTTTGTCAAAGATTAGTTGATCTGGAATATAGTTGACTATATTTACATGGGTCTGTATCTAGGCTATTTTGTTCCACTGGTCTATTCTTTAGCTAATACCATACTGCCTAGATTGCTGTAGCTTTATTCTAAGCATTGAAGTCAGAAGTTAGGCCATAAGAACTTTATTTTTTTAAAGTAAACTTTCTTTGTTTTCCTCACCCTGAATTGGTTTATGTTCCAATTTTGCTCACACATCACTACCATATCATTTTGACAAGGGCTCTAATCATGACACACCCCAGGTTTGAAAACTATAAGAAATCCTATGGATTGGTTTTTCAGTTAAGTACACACTATGTAGTTCAATTTCTGAACTCCCTATTTACCCTTGTAGCATCATTTTCCAGGACCACCCTATTTTCCCTATAGTGAATCAAAACTGGTCAACCTTCTTGTTCCTGGATCCTTCTGATTAAAACAGCTTATCTTTGCTTATGCTGTTTTCTTTACTAAAACGTTTTCCTTTATTCTTTACATAACATTCAAAATCCCCTCTCTCAGATCAGATCAGATCAGATCAGTTGCTCAGTCATGTCCGACTCTTTGAGACCCCATGAATCGCAGCATGCCAGGCCTCCCTGTCCATCACCAACTCCCGGAGTTCACTCAGACTCACGTCCATCGAGTCAGTGATGCCATCCAGCCATCTCATCCTGTCGTCCCCTTCTCCTCTTGCCCCCAATCCCTCCCAGCATCAGAGTCTTTTCCAATGAGTCAACTCTTCGCATGAGGTGGCCAAAGTACTGGAGTTTCAGCTTTAGCATCATTCCTTCCAAAGAAATCCCAGGGCTGATCTCCTTCAGAATGGACTGGTTGGATCTCCTTGCAGTCCAAGGGACTCTCAAGAGTCTTCTCCAACACCACAGTTCAAAAGCATCAATTCTTCGGCGCTCAGCCTTCTTCACAGTCCAACTCTCACATCCATACATGACCACAGGAAAAACCATAGCCTTGACTAGACAAACCTTTGTTGGCAAAGTCATGTCTCTGCTTTTGAATATGCTATCTAGGTTGGTCATAACTTTCCTTCCAAGGAGTAAGCTTCTTTTAATTTCATGGCTGCAGTCACCATCTGCAGTGATTTTGGAGCCCCCAAAAATAAAGTCAGCCACTGTTTCCACTGTTTCCCCATCTATTTGCCATGAAGTGATGGGACCAGATGCCATGATCTTCGTTTTCTAAATGTTGAGCTTTAAGCCAACTTTTTCACTCTCCACTTTCATTTTCATCAAGAGGCTTTTTAGTTCCTCTTCACTTTCTGCTATAAGGGTAGTGTCATCTACATATCTGAGGTTATTGATATTTCTCCCAGCAATCTTGATTCCAGTTTGTGTTTCTTCCAGTCCAGTGTTTCTTATGATGTACTCTGCATAGAAGTTAAATAAACAGGGTGAAAATATACAGCCTTGACGAACTCCTTTTCCTATTTGGAACCAGTCTGATGTTCCATGTCCAGTTCTAACTGTTGCTTCCTGACCTGCATACAGGTTTCTCAAGAGGCAGGTCAGATGGTCTGGTATTCCCATCTCTTTCAGAATTTTCCACAGTTTATTGTGATCCACACAGTCAAAGACTTTGGAATAGTCAATAAAGCAGAAATAGATGTTTTTCCTGGAACTCTCTTGCTTTTTCCATGATCCAGAGGATGTTGGCAATTTGATCTCTGGTTCCTCTGCCTTTTCTAAAACCAGCTTGAACATCAGGAAGTTCACAGTTCACATATTGCTGAAGCCTGGCTTGGAGAATTTTGAGCATTACTTTACTAGCGTGTGAGATGAGTGCAATTGTGTGGTAGTTTGAGCATTCTTTGGCATTGGCTTTCTTTGGGATTGGAATGAAAACTGACCTTTTCCAGTCCTGTGGCCACTGCTGAGTTTTCCAAATTTGCTGGCATATTGAGTGCAGCACTTTCACAGCATCATCTTTCAGGATTTGGAATAGCTCAACTGGAATTCCATCACCTCCACTAGCTTTGTTCGTAGTGATGCTTTCTAAGGCCCACTTGACTTCACATTCCAGGATGTCTGGCTCTAGGTCAGTGATCACACCTCTCTCAAATAAGCATAAAATATTAATATATTTTTTGTTACTATCCAAAATAAATGTTGTATCTATTTCTTCATTCTAAATATAAATGTGCTTATATCCTCTTTTATCATCTGAATCCCCTTTGCAGTATAGTTATATCTGTACATAGAGTGTGTACACTGAGTACAAAGACACCCCTTACTTACTTTTGTATCCCCAGCAGCCTTATCTCAGTGCCCTGATCTGTCTGTTGTTTTTAATTAAAAGTGGACTCCAAAAATGTTGAAAATTTTAATGTGATTAGAGAGAAAAAACCTTTTATTTTCAACTTAATTTTCTATAAATTTTGAGGTAATATACATGTATATGAGATGTAAAAAGCAGGGGCCCTCTAGAACTAAGAAAATAATCAAAAAAGGAAATAAGAAGGGCAGATTTCGTGCCTTTTTAAGAGTCCATGATTAAGTTACCTTGAAAAACATTAGTATCAATAAGAGTAATATCTTTTATTTAGTTATTTTTTAACCACAAGCCAAGAAGTTTGGGTGACCTGATTTATAATCTTTTAGTAAAATAATAGACTTTAGTTTCTCTTGTTTCTCTGAGGTTTTGCCAGGAGTTATTTTTCTTAGGTTTCTTTTTTTTTAATAATGGCCCTTGATTTTAATTTATTAACAGTATTATTTTTATAGGAATGTTTACATACTAACATATCTTGTTTGTTAAAGCAAAAGTTGCACCAGACAAAGTTAAATAGGCAAGAAAGACTTTATTCAAGGTTATAACAGTAGAGGACACAGGCCAGAACTAAAATCTGAACTCAACTCAGCTGAAAGAAAGGCAAGAGGGCTGAGCTGGTGGAAAAGTACTGGAGGATTGGGGAGAGGTCTACCAATGAAACGTGTGTAGTTACTCTTGAGTTTGCTAATGTTCTTCTCTGTGATTAAGCCATCTGTGTTTGCTAATAGGTGCCTATCAAAGTAAGACTCCTACTATCCCACTGGGCGTCTGAGATGGGGTGATATTTTCCTTATGCTTGTAATTCAAAGCAATGGTTCTCAGGTCCTTAAGAAAGACATCCATGGGAATTAAAACTGACAAGAGATTTGTTTTAAAAGTTTTTTACGTGTCTCAAAGGGGCAGGGAAATGACTCACAAGTTTTCTAAAGTAAGTGCTCTTAGAAAAAGGAAGTCAGGGGATACAGTCAGAAAGAAGACTGTCTAAAGTTTATTCAAGTTAGAGGGACATTAAGGTCTTCTTGTTCTTTTTAAAAAGTGTGGGTACACCCTCTGAGTCTTAGAATGTACTTTTTTTTCCCCCACATCTAATGTTATTTAGTAGTTGTTTTTCACATTACATAGACATTCTTTATTTTTGTTTTTTGTTTTTAGTTTTCCAGTTGTACCATGTGGCATGTAGGATCCTAATTGTCTGGCCAGGGATCAAACTCACGGCCCTGCATCTGAAGCATGGAGTCTTAACCACTGGATCATCAGGGAAGTCCCTAGAAGTTACTATTGAAAATATTAAAAGCTAAAATAAAATGATCCCTAATATATTGTAGGGTTTGTTTTAACTTCATTTTGTCTTTACAATTAATCCAGACTATGTGTACTATAATCCCAACTTCTTAAAGGAGTTCTGTCATATGTTATAACATAGATGAAACTTGAAGACATTATGGTAGTGAAATAAGCCAGTCACAGAGAGACAAATACCATGTGATTTTGCTTATCTGAGGTATCTAATATAGTCAAACTCAGAAGAGCAGAAAGTAGAATGGTGGCTTTCAGGGGCTTTAGAGAATGGGAAATGGAGAGTTGTTGTTCAATGGGTATAGAGATTCAATCATGCCAGATGAATTCCTAGAAACCTGCTGTATAACATGTGCATTTAAGTAACAATACTGTACTATAAACACTTAAGATTCTGTTAAGAGGGTAGATTTTATATATATTGTGTGTGTGTTTTATCACAATTATAAAAATAAAAAGAAATTAATTAGGAAAGAGGTTAAAAATATGAATATTTGCCTGTCAACTTAGTGAGTCGTGGACCCAGATTCAGACCCAGAAGCCTATTACAAAGCCTGGACACTCAGTCATCAGTTTTAGCTGACTTCCACTGTGGTTGAGGGCTTCCCAGGTGGCTCAGGAGTAAAGAGTGTACCTGCCAACGCAGGAGACACCGGAGAGGTGGGTTCGATCTCTGAGTTAGGAAGATCTCCTGGAGGAGGAAATTGCAACCCACTCTAGTGCTCTTGTCTGGGAAATTCCATGGACAGAGGAGCCTGGTGGGCTGCAGCTAAAGAGTCAGACATGACTGAGCACTCTACATTGTAGTTGGGGATTATTGTGGCGTACTCAGAATAAGTAGAGTTGTAAAGATGTGCAGTCACTCTAACAATCAAATGTGAGGTAGAACCTAGGGTCTCTATGTTGGGTTCTATAACATTGCTTGGGACTAGCATTTCTGAGACTCATCCTTCTCATCTAGATACAGGATAGAGTGACATTTTCTCCCCATTGTGCTCATTTAAGGACAAGATTAAATCATCCAAAGGAAATCATTCCTAAACTTTGTGAATATTGATAATTGATCTTTTAACTGTGGAATCTTAAATCAATGTTGATGCCAACCTTCATCCTTTCCAACACTGCAACCCCCCACCATGAGGAAATAAATAAGGAAAATAAGAAAACTAAGAACAAATGCATCTTCAAAGTTAGCCACCAAATCCAAACCTCTTTGGAACCAGATATACATGTATTATCTACATTTGCCTTTCCTTGGAACAGTACCATTCAAGAGAAAGATGAGAGCCACAGCTGTAACTTCGAATTGACTCTTCAATTGCTTCACTGGTTACTCAGTGGTAAGGGATCCACTTGCCAAAGGAGACTCAGGTTCAATCCTGGGTCAGGGAAGATCCCCTGGAGAAGGGAATGGCTACCCACTGCAGTATTCTCACCTGGAAAACCCCATGGACAGAGTAGGCTGGTGGGCTGCAGTCCATGGGGTCACAAAGAGTCAGACACGACTTAGCAACTGACAACAATGTGTTAAAAAAAAAAAAGATAACAATAGCAGCAACCCTAAAACTAAGCTGACTGAAATTAATTTTAATGCTATACTTTAACCCAATAGCCAAAATAATGCCATGTCAGAATATAGTCAATATGAAAATTATTAATGAGATAGTTTTGTTGAGTCCTCAAAATCTGCTGTTTTATGTCAGATTAACAGAACATCTCAATTCCAATATTAAATGTTTATCTATGTAATTGATCAGTATTTAGATTTCATGAAATTCAAAGTTGACAAAGGCAACTCAGATATCCAAGTTGCTCCAAAGATGCTTAAGCTTTCTACCAAATGAACTCAGTAGCAGTTTTAAATTCACTAAAATTAAATAAAATTTACAATTCATTCCTCGGTTGCACTAGCAAAACTAAAAAATAATCGCATGTAACTGGCTGCCAGACTGGAAAGCCCAACACTGAAACCTCTGGAGCTTGTGTCCTCATCCCTACTGATACTTACTTTTGAGATATTCAGTGTGTGTGAGGGGAGGAATAACACAGACAAAAGCCAAAGCTATACATTACACAGTCTTGGGCATTCTGATCAGGAGGAGACATGAGAGAGGTCAAATGCAACCTAGATGATGCTACAGTAAATTTTGGACTTCATTAGTACAAACAGTCTCTTTTATAAATGAGGAAACAGACCACTGGCAGAGAAAGCAACTTGTCTGATGGCACACAGTGAATGACTAGAAGAACCCCAGACCATTGCCTACAGGACACAGGGCTACCAACATCTTTGGAAGAGTAGCCCCAGACAGAGTGCCAGTGGAAAAGAAGTTTCAAAGCATTTAGACAGACACAAGTCCCAAGATTAGATTTTATAGGAAAACCTCCTTATTAGGCTAAGTATTGAGAGTGGGCCCATATCCTACTTTGACTTGACTCTTCCAAGCCTGACACTGGTGAGACAAGAAATGAAAGAGATCTTTATGAAAAAAATACAATCTGGCCCTGCAGTATCAGTGCCAGTCCTGGACTTTATAACTCTTGAGGAGACAAGGCTTCAATGGATAATAAATTGCAGTAGGCAAGTCGATATTTTATCTATCTTCAGAAAGACAATGAAGACCCAGAATCTGAAACTTCTAAAGTAGCATTTATTATGACTCCGAATCCTACCTTCCAACTTTTACTTTAAGTCCTGAATGTTGAGATCAACTAATCACAGATAATAAGGTCTAGAAAGGGTCTAAGGAATTTCGCAATGTTCTTTTCATTAAATAAAAGGATGTTCCACCAAGACAGAATGCATGATGCTCTTCTGGAGTAGATCCATTTATTTCAAATAAATTTATATTAATAATCTATGTTATCTGTTGTTTCACAAATCCAGGGAGGAGAGATCTAGATGCTTAATTCTGCCAAAATCCTAACACTGAGATTTTATCACATTTTCTTGGTGGAAATGGAGAAAGCAACTTCCTGGGGTGTTCATGAATTTCTTCTAATTGTGTATTTGTTCACGTATATTTGCTGGAGATAAAGTTCACTTCTATTTTTAATTTAAAAATATTCAAACAATAGACCACTTGAGGAAAATAGCACATTGTTAATTTATACTTGACAATTAACTGTACATGAACCAAACAGCTGTACAAACTAATGCATTCTTTCTTTTGATTTTCTCCTATTATTATAGAAAGGTTGCTTTCATCCATGGAGTGAGCTAGCGATCTGAGGAAATCTCAATGTATTATGTCAGTCTGTACAAGTGTTATATAAATATGTTCACCATAAGACTAAACCTGGCAAGACAATAAGAATGTTTCTATCCATTAGTCATAGCATATTCTTACTTAGAAAATTTAAAAATTTTGCAGTATTTTTCTTAAGATTCATTAAAAGGAATCTGCTGTAAATCACAGATTGGTTTGTTAGTGAAGCAAAAGCATGCGTGTGATCCTCTACGTATATCTCCATGAAATAGTACAAACTTTTCTATCCTTACTTTAAATACGTATATTTGAACACTTACTATGTCTTAAGCATTTAAGAGGATACAAAAAACAAAAAACAGGCTTCCCTTGTGGCTCAGCTGGTAAAGAATCCACCTGCAATGCAGGAGACCTGAGTTCAATCCCTGGGTTGGGAAGATCCCCTGGAGAAGGGAAAGACTACCAACTCCAGTATTCTGGCCTAGAGAATTCCATGGACTACAGTCCATGGGGTCAGAAAGAGTTGGACACAACTGAGCAACTTTCACTTTCAAAATGTAGAAGAACAGAAGACTTTGAGGTCAAATAAATTTATGAAAATAATGTGATAATCTCATTTGGGATATAATTCCATTGAACACCAGCAGTTCAACTTTCAATGAAATTATAGAGTTTCAAAGTTAAGAACTGTATAATGTGCATCATTCGATATCCTTGATATATAAAAATATACTTTAGCTTCAAAGTTCATTTGCACTGTTGCAATTATGTCATATTTTACATCAACCATATATATCTAGATGTTGAAACTACATCCATTTTTTTGTTTCATATTTTTCTAATTTTCTTTTCTCAAATCTTTACCGTGTGATGTTAGAAGTCATGATACCTTTCAGGGTGAATCCAGCATAGGGAGAAAACTCAACATCACCATGTATGACTCTAAACATGTAAAATTAATGTTATAAAGGGCTTCATGGCACTTAACATGAAACAGTGACATACACATTTTCATAATGCTAATACACACCACCATGAAACTTTCTCTTCATATATCATATATACTATATTTCACCCCCAAGTATGAGAAACATGCTTTGGGGATGTGAAGTACGCAGGTGACCCCTTAGAAGGTGTAGAAGGTTTATAAGTCGTTTGTGGACCCGAGCTCTTAGAGATGAGAGCAGGATAAGCAGACTTAGCCACCTGCTCATTTCTATATCCACTGTATGCTATTGAAATACAAAGAAAACAGGATGGGATTTTGCAGTATTCTCCCCAGAAATTAAATTTAACTTGTACGATGTGTGCATGCTAAATTGCTTCAGTCATGTCTGACTTTGTGACCCCATGGACCATAGCCTGCCAGGCTTCTCTGTCTATGGGACTCTCCAGGTAAGAATACTGGAGTGGGTTGCCATGCCCTTCTCCAGGGGATCTTTCCAACCCAAGAATCGAACCTATGTCTCTTATGTGTCCTACATTGGTAGGCGGGTTCTTTACCACTAGTGCCACCTGGGAAGCCCCAATAGAGGCATCTTAGTACATCATACTAGAAGAAGAGAGGTTTTTGTTTTTTTTTTTTAACCTTAAAATGATAAAAAAAAGAATATTTTTTAAAATGTGAAGTTGAACTCTATTTTTTTCTAGACATAGTAGGTATAGTAGTTTTGGTTCTAGGATTTTGGTAGATTCAGTCCAATTTGGACTTGAGAAAGAAGGAATAATGATCACATAGAAAAAGATTTGGAACCAGAGCTTCAGTGGTGTGAATTCACAAACCTGAACTAGTCTGCTGAAACTCTTGATACTTGGAAAGAAGTGAGGTTGAATCTAAGGAAATGAGGCAGATAACAAAAATAAACTTTCAGCCTCTATTTCTCAAGCCAGTTGCCGAATATTTTCATTTTTTAATGAATGGATTTGGGTATTTACTTAAATACACCAATGATACAAGATAGAACATAACAGAATTAATAAGAAGTAGACATAAAGTGCTCTGCAGTTCAATAAAAGTGTGATTTACTTTAATGGGGCAAAAGGAAAGGAAATGGGGCAAAAGGAAAGGAAATCCAAGAGGACTTTGAACAAGAGTGGGCACTGATGCTGTACATTGAAAGGTGGGTATATCTTTAAGAGTGTAAGCAAATGTGCAGACAGGAAATATCAGATTGCATTCAGTATAGCCAGGGTATAGCATGCATGAGGTGGCTGTGAGCACAGGAAAAGAGAGTTTGACTAGCTTGGAGAGGGCCTTGCAATGCAATGTAAGGTATCTAAACTAATTAGATAGTAGCAGAGGTTTGTCAGCATTTGTGTGTAATTGAGTACAATGGTCAGAACTTGATTTTGGGGGACAAAAAATAGCTTTGCATGCTTGCAACCTGTGCCTTTGCACAGGACTCTTATTCAGAAGGGTGCCACACTTATGCAGTCACTGTCTTAAACATTGTATTGACTTTATCTTTCTAAGTGAAATCTGATGAGGAACATGTATGGCAGGAGAAAACATGCTTGTAATACGTACCATTTCTGTCATCCCATTTGTGACGCCCCATGATAACAAAACTCTGGCTGACCCAGGCTGTGTGGAAGGTTAGCCAGAAATAAAGTGAGTACAATAAGTATATTTTGTCTGTGATTAACAGGGGGCACAGACAGCCCCAAGAGGCCACATTACCATTTTATCTAGAGCAAGTATCAAGCACAAAATGAAAATAAATATGTTCTAAGAGATACAAACAACCAGGAAATCCTGTCATAATCTTTCTGATTAGTTATACTCTGTATTAGCCAATCATTTAGGCTGAAAGTGATGATATAGAATGAAAGGCAACATATAGGACCTTTTCCCTTCAATCTTTCCTTCCCTATCAGTAAATCAAAAGTAGAGTATGTTAGTAGAAAGTGCATATACCAATAATTAAGTGAAAGTAAAAAAAGTTAGTTTTGTCCAGCATTTCATTCTGATAATAGGACACACATACATACTATGCAAGCTATATGCACACATATGCAAGCCACAAAATACCAAATGTGTAATGTTGGTGATTTGTGTACAGGTTTGGTATTTATTTGTAACACTGGCATGAATAAAAATAAACAATACAATTTATGCTAATAATTTAAATTTTAACTTTAATTAGACCAACTTTAAATAGTCACTAAAAACAAGCAAACATGGGAAGTAGGAAGAAGGAGTACAGGAATAGATGTGCTTTTCCTTATTCCCCCACTGAGTGCAACTGAAATCCTTAAACATTATGTATAAAGCAAATATAAGAAGATGGAAATCTTAGAGAAAAGGCAGAAGAGCTGGAGTCTACTGGACTCAAGAAATGAATTCCCAAGGGATTTCTTTATGTTTTCCATATCAAAGACTTGAAACTGAAAAAAGCCAGCAATCTGGAAATGCCAAAGAGTGAAAGAGAGAAAAGGAGCGTGCTGCAGGCCATGGGCTTGTGAAGAGTCGGACACGAGTTAGCAGCTGAACAACAGCAACAGTTGACCAGACTGTCCTCCACTTTCAGATGCTAATCAGAAACCCAAGTTTTACCTGCATTTCTGACCAACTAGCTATAAAACAGAGGTTTCCATGCCTCCCTCATTAGGTTTGATTAATTTGAGAGAGGGGCTTACAGGACTCAAGAACAGAGTTTACTCACTAGCTTACCAGTTTATTACACAGCAACCAGATAAAGAGATACACAGGGTGAGATCCCAAACAAAGCAGCTTAGATCCTAGTTTGGAGTCCAGCATGGTGGCATGTGGAAGAGCTGTGGTTCACCAACTTGGAAGCTCTCCAAACCCCATCCTCCTAGGTTTTTGTGGAAGCTTGGTTACGAAGGCATGACTGATTAACTCACTGGTCACAGGCTACTGATTCAACTTCAAGCCTTTCTTACCTCTTCAGAGATCAGGATGGGACCAGAAGTTTCAATCCTCGGATCACACGGTTTGCTTCCCTGCCAACCAATGCCCATCCTCAGATCGTTTCCAAAAGTCACTTTATTAACAGAAACTCAAGTGTGCTTAAAGGGGTTTGTTAGAAATATCAAGATAACTTTCTCTCTCATTACGAAAGTCCAGAGGTTTTAAGAGCTCTAGGCCGACTGAGCGACTTCACTTTCACTTTCATGCATTGGAGAAGGAAATGGCAACCCACTCCAGTGTTCTTGCCTGGAGAATCCCAGGGACGGGGGAGCCTGGTGGGCTGCCGTCTATGGGGTCACACAGAGTCGGACACAACTGAAGCGACTTAGCAGCAGCAGCAGGCCGGAATTAGAAGAGACCAAATATTTCTTTCTTGTGATAAATATCAATATCATACCAACTCTTTCTATTCAAAGCACCAGAAGTAGTTTAACGTGACAGAAAGTTTTAGACAATTCTCTATTCCAGCCAAACACCGCAGGAAATAATTGAGTCCCCATCTTCAGTCATATCAACAAAGGACTTCCATCCCACCTGGGAGTAATGGAGTCTTCTTCCTCTCCCAGTTGGGGTGAAGTCAGAAATAATTTAGTGCAGATTCAGGACTTTCAAACCTCATCATGATGACAAGTCCGCCTCCTCTGTGGTGCCACGTGGGGAGTTATATCTAGGTGCTCCTACAACTCCGTTAGGGTAGTGTCATCAGAGGCCTCACAAAGAGCTGAACTGTCACTCCCACCTCTCATATCAAGAAACCCCTTCTCCATATCAGGTATCAAAGACCAAGTAGAGAATCTGGATGTTTTTTGTTTGTTTTCATTGAAATTTAGTTGATTTACAATACTATGTAAATCTTGTTTCAGTTGTACAGCATAGTGATTCAGTTATTAATATTTTGCAGATTATATTCTGTTACAGTTATTACAAATTTCGGGCATTATCCCTGTGCTATAAAATAAGCAACAGTAAATCCTCATTGCTTAGTTTATGTATAGTCATTTGTATGTGTTAAAAATCACATACTTCTGCTTTGTCCTTCCCCCACTCCCAGAACCTGGACTTCTACTCCCACCTGGAAACGAGGAAATGATGAATGTAGGAAGAAGCCAGCTAAAACAGGTTTAAATAAGATCTGGAATCTCATAATCACCAAAAGTTACACTCTTCAAAAAGAATAATTCATTATAATAAAAAAATCACCCATTATAATAAAAACCATAAAAACATTTTTGGGATACCAGATATTCAAATTCCATATGCTTGACACCTAAAGTATAGTGCATAAAAAGAAAAATTGATGAATTGAACTTTATCCAAATTAAAACCTTTTGCTCTCTGAAAATCTTGTTGAGAGAGGATGAAAAGACAAACTAAGTCTAAGAGAAAATATTTTCAAACTACAATATTTGCAAACTCAAAACATTTGCTTAAAGACTACTAACTAGATTATACATAGAACTCTCAAAACTGAACTGTAAAAGTATAAACCACCCAATATGAAAATGGATATAAGGACAGCTCTTTCACTAAAGAGGATACGGAAGTGTCAGATAAACATATAAAATGGTGTTTAACATTTTAGCCACTGATGAAATATAAATTAAAACCACAATGATACATGACTCCATGCCTATTGAAATGTTTAAAATAAAAATAAAAATTAAATAAAAACAAACAAATAAAATAACTGCATAGGGACACACCAAATTCTTGTAAGGATATAGAGAAACTGATGATATATATAATGTTGGTGGGAATGTAAAATAACACAGCCACTTTGGGAAACAGTCTATCATTTCTTTAAGAAATATTCACAGAATTACCATAAAATCAATCCATCACACTCCTGGGCATTTATCTAGAGAAATGAAGACTTACGCTTACACAAAATCCTGTCCATTGATGTTCCTAGCAACACTATTCAAAATTGCCCCAAGCTGGAAAGAGTCCAGGTGTCCTTCAACAAATAAACAGTTAAGAAACTGATACATCTATAACATGGATCTCCATTCAGCACTAAGTAAGAATAAGCTATTGATATCCAACATGAATGGACTGCCAGGGAGTTATGCTGAGTTGTGGGGTGGCGGGGCGGGGGGGAAACCCTCCCCAAAGATTACTTACTTTGTGATTATATATTTCACTTACATAATATTCTTGAAATGATAAGATTATAAAATGGGACAGTAGTTAATCATTGTCAGGTGTTAAGTACTAGGAAGTGTGAGTTTGGGAAGAAAGTGCAACTGACTGTAAAAGGCCAACATGAGAGATCCTTATCAGTGTAACTTTGCAAGATGTCATCAATGGGGATCACTGGGTAAAGGAACATGGGGTCTTTCTGGATTGTTTCCTAGAAACTGCATGTAGATCTATAATTATTTCTACATTAAAAAAGTTTATAAAATCATCAAATTAAAACACACACACACACACACACACACACAATAAAAGTCACCATGCCAGGTTGAGAGAGAGAGATCATGGAAATAAGGAGTACTTTCGTTTCAGAAAAAGCTAAAGTTTATGTTCAGTACCTTTAATAGCACTTCTTTCCTGCTTTTTAGAGAAGGAGGGTCCATATTTTAATTTAGCACTAGGTCCCCCAAATTATGTAGCTGATTTTATATAGGGAAAATGTGTCTGTGCTTTGTCCCATTTTTATGAAACTTTGAAAAATGTGTGAACTCATTAAGTGGGATTTTGATAAGGGACACCTTAGAATCTGTTTGCTATCTGCTGTCTTGAAAGACTTTCAATTTCTGCTTTATGTGACAAGGAGAGAGTCTACTCAAACTTGCAATTTTCCCCTCAATTCATTCACTTTTCCTCTCTGTCAGTTGTCCACTCCTCTCTAATCTCTCTTCCCATCACCAAGTTCCACAGTCCTCCTCTGGGTCATTTCGGTAATCTTGACTCCATGGTACCAGTCGGAGGTGCTCTCTCTAGCCCTGCCTCAGTATGCTTTGCATCTCTACTTCCAAAAACCTACATGTTCTAGTGCAGGAAACGTTCAAACTTCAGATATTTAAAGATCAAATACAGTTAAGGGCCAAGTGAGCAATGAAATTGGGTGAAATGAGTTGTTATAACAACTATAAGAACAACTTATAAGAAGGAAGCCATTTGTTAGGATTGAGTATGTTTGCAAGCCTGAGTCACTAGTCCTTATCTCTGGCTGTATAGTAATATCACCTGGATTTGTTTTTGTTTTGTTTTGTTTTTTTAACAATATACTGATGTCCAGGAGCCATCCCTGAACAACTAAATCTGAATCTCTGATCAAAGTGTCAGGGCATATTGTTTATATTTTTAAGTTTTCTCAGAGAACAGATGTATAGACAAGGCTAAAGAATCAATTGTTCTTAAATGTAAATAAGCATAAGAATCACTTGAAAAGTTTCAAAAATTCAGATTACAGGTAATTTCTCAGCAAATTCTAAATGAAAGCAATAAATGATACTCAGAAATAGTCATTTTAGTGCAACTGACCCCCATCCCCTGCCCCACAAACATCCTAGGACTGATTTTGATGTAGAGGGCTTGTTGACCAATATATAAGACAATTTTAGATAGACACATCTTTCCTAGAAATGTGTCAATATTCAGTTACTGGTCCCAAAATTCCCCTGATATATATTCATTTTTAAAAGGCCAAAACTTTAATAAACCTCCTAAATTGTGAGTTTGTTGGTAGAAATGGTAGATTGTGATCTTTGAGACTATGGATTTTAGACTTGATAGTGGGTAAGTGGGACTGATCCAAGACTCATGTTTTATGTAACAACATGTCTGTTATGTTCTATTGTGAGGCTGCAAGACTGATCAAAAAGTTGATGTGAGATACAAATCTTATATAATCTCACCAGAAGAATCACCCTTTTTGCACTTAAAGAACTAAAGTCAAGTTGAGGTGAATATAGTGTCTCCTGGGCAGGGTCTTAGCTAACCTACTAGTTTTGTATTGAGCACAAAACAGCAACATACTCAGCTCAGCCCTTACATTAAAAAAAAAAAAAAAAAACCATAATGGGGTAGGAAGAGGATGGCTCCACAACCAAGTAGAACGCAGCAGAAGGGTAGTATTTATTGTCTATTCTTTTCCTGGTCTTTTCTAGACATCTTATTATGTAAGTCATCCAATTTAGTTCCCCTTTACAAGTGTGAAAGAACTGTTATTTTATTTTTCGAAGATTCAAGAAAACTCAAGCTAAGAGGAGTGAAGCAATGTGCCCAAGGTCACTTGTTTGATGCATAGTGTAATACCAACTATAGTACTAACGATATAGCACCACATGCTGAGACATTATTCTATTCAGTATTTTATTTTACACAAACTGTCTCCTCTGCACCTTAAAACAACCCCAGGATGTGTATGGGGAAATGGATGCTTAGAGAGATTAAGTAATGTGCCTAAAGCCTTGTATTGCAAACGACAGTGCTGGCAGTTAAGCACAGGGAGTCTGTCTCTGCAGTCTTTTCACTGTTTGCTGCAGTGATCACAAACCCTAGCACGCATGTCTCTACAAGGGATCTGCAGCTCTGCTCAGGACAAAGTAACAGGGACCAAGAGAGACCAGGCAGGCAGACCCAGAATATGAATAAAAGAGGTTTCCTTATAATTCTACTAACTCTGTGTTAACTCATAGTAGTGAAGCTATAAAAATACGCGATGGAAATCATATAGTGGAAAAATAAGGGTTTGGAAAGAAGAAAAAAAAATCTGAGTTCAAATGCAGCTTGTTTTTGCTAGATGACCAAGGCCTTGGTTTCTTTAAGTGTGTCTGGCTAGAAGTCCAATAGGTCAATGAAGAGTGAAAAGTTACATGAATGTGTTCAGGCCCAGTCACGTGGTAGGTATTTGGTAAATGTTAGGACACGACTGAGCGACTTCACTTTCACTTTTCACTTTCATGCACTGGAGAAGGAAATGGCAACCCACTCCAGTGTTCTTGCCTGGAGAATCCCAGGGACAGGGGAGCCTGTTGGGCTGCTGTCTCACACAGAGTCGGACACGACTGAAGCGACTTAACAGCAGCAGCAGCAGCAGCAGTTTATACATTATTGTTTTCAATCAGAATTTTGTACTATGATCTTAAATGACTATTTAGAGTGGATATATCAGCTAACAGTTTACTTATTTTATTTTCTTATATTTCTTGTTATTCCTTTGAGGGTACACCACAACTCTGAAATAAGAGAATGTATTCTATCTATTGATACACACATACACACACACACACACACACACACACACACACATATATATATGACACTAAGGGATGTTTTTAAACACTGAGGCATTGTTGATAGGTGACAGAATCAGGTAGTGTTAAAGAGACCATTCTCAACTCCAAGATTCTACAGCCATCAGAAATCTCAGTGAAAGCTGACGGGGCGCATCTCATCTCTCAGTGGAAAAATGACTGTTGAATGGCAGAAAGCGAAGAGGGACTAAAGAGCCTCTTGGTGAAGGTGAAAGAGGAGAGTGAAAAAGCTGGCTTAAAACTCAACATTCAAAAAACAAAGATCATGGCATCTGGTCCTATCACTTCATGGCAAATAGGAGAGAAAGTGGAAACAGTGTCAGATTTTATTTTCTTGGGCTCCCAAATCACTGCAGATGGTAACTGCAGCCATGAAATTAAAAAACACTTGCTCCTTGAAAGAAAAGTTATGACAAACCTAGACAGTGTATTAAAGTAAATATCACTTTGCAGACAAAGATCCATATAGTTAAAGCTATGGTTTTTTCCAGTAACATGTGCAGATGTGAGAGCTGGACCATCAAGAAGGCTGAGTGCCAAAGAATTGATGCTTTTGAAATGCGGTGTTGGAGAAGATTCTTGAGAGTCCCTTGGACTGCATGGAGATCAATCATTCAGTCCTAAAGGAAATTAAACTTGAATATTCATCAGAAGGACTAGTGCTGAAGCTGAAGCTCCATATTTTGGCCACCTGATGTGAAGAGCCAACTCATTGGAAGAGACACTAATGTTGGGAAAGACTGAGGGCAAGAGAAGAAGTGGGAGACAGAGGACGAGACGGTTGAATGGCATCACCGACTCAATGGACATGAGTTTGAGCAAACTCCAGGAGATAGTGAAAAAGAGGGAAGCCTGGGGAGCTGCAGTCCATAGTGTCTCAGTGTCCAACATGACTGAGTGACTAAACAACAACAGCAGCAGTGCAAATCTACTTCCAGTTCCAAATAGTAACAATCAGTTATCTTTATTCAAGATCACCCAGTTATCTTGTTCACTCTAATTCTGGAAAACAAAACCAAATGAAAATTCACATACCTTTATTGAGGTTCAATAGGAGGAAACGGAGAAGGCAATGGCAACCCACTCCAGTACTCTTGCCTGGAAAATCCCATGGATGGAGGAGCCTGGTAGGCTGCAATCCATGGGGTCGCTAAGAGTCAGACATGACCGAGGGACTTCACTTTCACTTTTCATTTTCATGCATTGGAGAAGGAAATGGCAACCCACTCCAGTGTTCTTGCCTGGAGAATCCCAGGGACAGAGGAGCCTGGTGGACTGCCGTCTATGGGGTCGCACAGAGTCAGACACGACTGAAGCGACGCAGCAGCAGCAGCAGCAGCAGGAGGAGGAAAATGTCTTTGACTAAGGGAAAAAAATGAAATCATGAAACAAAAGGCCCTCCAAGCTGTCTATGGGCTGGTGACTACACTGTGTCCTTTCTCATGGACCTGAGTTCTCTGTGAGTAAAAAGCAAAGTGAGCCATCTAACCACTATTGGTCACATCCGACTCTGAACCCATACAAGGGAGAACACTCGGCCTTGAACTCAAGAGAAAATAGATTTTAATCCTGCTTTTATTGATTCTTAATTGCAACACTTTGAGGAAGTGGCTTCAATATTCTGAATTTCTCTTTGTCTATATAATGTAAAAACAGTAGATCTCAAACTCCATGGTAGTTAAACATCTCCTGTCAAGACTTTTTTTTAAAAAGTGCATACACAGGTAGCATTTTTTTTTTCTTATTAGAATGTAGTAGGTCAGGGGTTGGGCTCAGGAATCTAAAACAATTTACAAAATAGAATTAGGTTAATCTTTGATTAATGTATGCTCGTGCTTTAAGAAATGTTGACACTCATGCCTGTCATGTTTACTATAACCATATCTATATATATCTTATGTACATATGATATATATATATGTATATATATCAGTTCAGTTCAGTTTTTTATATATATATATATATATTTTTTTTTTTTTTTCTTCTCACAATTAGTTCTCACAAAAATCTTGCTCTGAAATTTAATTGAAGATTTGTGAACCAGGGACAGGCTGGCCAGGGATAGTGTCAGGGATCATATTCTCAGATATCTTTCCAGATTCCATATGCTGCCTGTACTCTTCAAGGAATATAGGAATTAGCTTTGATCCTTTGATTCTCTTTAATAGACTCAGAAAATTTGAAATGCATCATCAAGAGCTTAGGGAAATATTACATTTTCAGTTTGAGGTATATTTAAATTACTTTCAAATGAGTTGTTATTCTCAGTAGTTTTGCTTAAATGATAATATTGAAATCAAATGAAGGGAGAAAAGAATATACCTTGCCCCATCCCATTTCCTACAGCTCATAAATGTGCCTCACATTGTTTCATAGCATATCTACAATTAAACAAAGTGTGCATTTTTATTTTAACTTAGGGAATATAACTTAATGCTCAATTTAAATGGGTCTGGTAATGCCTCCATCTCCTAGAGGTAAAATACGTTTAAATTTTCTCAATAAACTGGGAAATGAAAAGCATCAATGGCTTTTGCTTAGCCCTGGGAGCCCTGTTTAGTTTTCTGTTGTTACACTTGCTTGCCCATCCCTGACCAGGGGGAGTTTACTCAACAGGATGGTGTTGTTTAGGGACAATGAGAAGAGAGAGTCTGTCAAAAGTAATAAATCCTACAACAGAGAACAGAAACTTGTGTCAGGCTTTTCAAGTTAAAACTGAGTTTTGGCAGAGATTTGCAAAATTCTTGTTTGCTTACAGACCACGTTTATTGTGTGCCGTTTGCTGGCTCAAATAAGTTGTTGGCAGACACTTGGTTTAAAAAAAAAAAAGAAATTATATATGACTTTCACAACTTCTGGTATTGGCCAGAGATCACATACTCTCACTACTTTGGGCAACAATTCTTCAGACCATCTGAATAGTTTGATTTTATACATAGAATTCTGACAACTGTGGAATTTTTTAAGGAACAGTCTTGACTCTCAGTATTGCAGAGCTGATGTATAACCTTCAAGGTCTTTGGATCAATTCACTGCTTTCTCATCGTCTATCTGTCATGCAACACCTGAATTCAGAGTGTGCCATAATGCTACTCTAATTTTTTTTTATTAGAAATGAGGGATTACTTATTAATTAAAGGGAATACAATTTAAAATATATAAGCTATGCTAAAATGTATGATAGAGAGATGGTTTAGTCCCTAAGTCACAGCTGACTCTTTGTGACCCCATGGACTGCATGTAGACTTCCAGGCTCCTCTGTACATAGGATTTCCCAGGTGAGAACACTGGAGTGGCTTGCCATTTCCTTCTCCAGGAAATCTTCCCAACCCAGGGATCAAACCCAGGTCTCCTGCATTGCAGGCAATCTTCTACATTGCAGGTAGATTCTTTATTGACTGAGCCACCAGGGAAGTACAGAGAGATGGTCAAGTTAATTATGTACAAATACAGTGCAGTCTAATAAATTGCATACTTATACTTTTAATTATTCTGAGTTATTTAAATGTAGTTGAGAAAACTCATGAGATTAAATTGGCCTTTTTTGCAATGTTGAACAATAATGAATACATCAAATGGGATTAGAACAATAGGCAGAAAGTGCAGAATCAAAACAAAAATTCACAATGAAAGAAATTGACAAATCACTCTGTCAGAAATAAGTTCTGTATACCAGAAATAAATTTTAAAATTATCGGACTTTATTTTTTGAGGTAGAAAAAAAATAGTTAAAAATAAATGAAAACCAAAAGAACCAAATTAAGGATCCTTTGGGACAGACCACTCTATAAAACAGAAGCAAAATGGGAAGAAAAAAGCACACACTAAGAGAACACTTCTCAAAAAAACAAGGTAGTCATTGACAAGATACTTTCTCTGTTAAACATAAAAGGAAAAACAATAAGAAAACAAAACAAAATAAAAAGTAAACCATGCACTTATAAGAAAAGTAATAGGAAACCCAAGGAAATGGCAACCCACTTCAGTACTCTTCCCTGGAAAATCCCACGGATGGAGGAGCCTGGTAGGCTACAGTCCATGGGATCGCAAAGAGTCAGACACGACTGAGAGACTTTACTTTTCACTTTTGACAATTCCAGGACACTTGGAGACAGTAGTTAATATGGTGATATCTGGGGTTATAAAAAGTAAAATAATTGCATGTTGTCATTGCCACTCTCAAACATTTATTATTATAAAAGAGATTTTGATGGAAGGCTGAGGAAGTCATAGGAAAAATACTAAACATAAATGCTCAGTTGAGTTTAATTTTGCTCCATCTTCTATGTGCAGAAATCTTCATATAAGGAAACACATATTTTTATTTAACCTTATAATAATCTTCTATGAGCAATAATAATCACTACGAACAAAGCTAGTGGAGAGGTGTAATTCCAGTTGAGCTATTTCAAATCCTAAAAGATGATGCTGTCAAAGTGCTGCACTCAATATGCCAGCAAATTTGGAAAACTCAGCAGTGGCCACAGGACTGGAAAAGGTCAGTTCTCACTCCAATCCCAAAGAAAGGTGATGCCAAAGAATGCTCAAACTACTGCACAATTATACTCACATCACACACTAGTAATGCTCAAAATTCTCCAAGCCAGGTTTCAGTGATACCTGCACTGTGAACTTCCAGATGTTCAAGATTTTAGAAAAGGCAGAGGAACCAGAGATCAAATTGCCAACATCCTCTGGATCATCAAAAAAACAAGATAGTTCCAGAAAAACATCTATTTCTGCTTTATTAACTATGCCAAAGCTTTTGACTGTGTGGATCACAATAAACTGTGGAAAATTCTGAAAGAGATGGGAATACCAGACCACCTGACTTGCCTCTTGAGAAATCTATATGCAGGTCAGGAAGCAACGGTTAGAACTGGACATGGAACAACAGACTGGTTCCAAATTGGGAAAGGAGTACGTCAAGGCTGTATACTGTCACCCTGCTTTTTTAACTTATATGCAGAGTACATCATTAAAAATGCTGGGCTGGATGAAGCACAAGTAGGAATCAAGATTGCTGTGAGAAATATCAATAACCTCAGATATGCAGATGACACCACTCTTATGGCAGAAAGTGAAGAACTAAAGACCTCTTGATGAAAGTGAAAGAGGAGAGTGAAAAAGCTGGCTTAAAGCTCAACATTCAGAAAACTAAGATCAAGGCATCTGGTCCCATTACATCATGGCAAATAGATGGGGAAACAGCGGAAAGAAGGCTGACTATTTTGGGGGCTCCAAAATCACTGCAGATGGTGATTGCAGCCATGAAATAAAAAGATGCATACTCCTTGGAAGGAAAGTTATGACCAACCTAGACAGCGTATTAAAAGGCAGAGACATTACTGTGCCAACAAAGGTCCATCTAGTCAAGGCCATGGTTTTTCCAGTGATCATGTATGGATGTGAGAGTTGGACTATAAAGCAAGCTGAGTGCCGAAGAACTGGTGCTTTTGAACTGTGGTGTTGGCGAAGACTCTTGAGAGTCCTTTGGATTGCAAAGAGGTCCAACCAGTCCATCCTAAAGGAGATCAGTCCTGAGTGTTCATTGGAAGAACTGATATTGAAGCTGAAACTCCAATACTTTGGCCACCTGATATGAAGAGCTGGTTCATTTGAAAAGCCCCTGATGGTGGGAAAGATTGAGGGCAGGAGGAGAAGGGGATGACAGAGGATAAGATGGTTGGATGGCATCACCGGCTCATTGGACATGAATTTGGGTAAACTTCGGGAGTTGGTGATGGACAGGGAGGCCTCGCGTGCTGTGGTCCATCGGTTCACAAAGGGTCGAACACAACTGAGCAACTAAACTGAGCTGAATAATCATTTGTATTATTATTTTGCTTGCTTTTCAGTTGAGAAGGCAGAACATCAAAGGAATGATGTAACTTTCTCAGGTTCACACAATCAATAAGTATGAAAGGAACTATAATCTGAGAGAGTCTAACACAGTTCTTTCCATTACACTGAATTGCCTCGTGGAAGGGGCCAGTCGTTAATTCACATTTTTGAGCAATTTTCATTTGCTTCTTGAGTTAAGTTGTATGTATCATCTCATTTTACTAGGAGGTCAACATTGAGAATAAGTATCATTTTTTTTCTAACTTATAAGTAAGGTAGGGAGATTAGTAGATGCAAAATTTGTTTCTCAAACACTGAACCATGTGTAAATGTTGCTTGTGTTGAAATCTTCCACATTCCTACATGTAGAACAAACAACCAAAAAAATGAGAAACATGATAAAGTGATTTTTCTATGAAATTCTCTCTCCCTGTTTTGAGAATTGACACTTTCTTTTCATTTCTGAAATACTGGTGAAAAGATAGCAGTAGTAGTGTTGTGTACACCTATTGGTTTAGTATGAAGTTTCAACGTAGCAATTACAATATTTTTATTTAATTTTACTCTGTGTTCATTAACATATAATTCAAAAAAAACTGTAAAGGTTTTAATTGTTTTGGAAAAAGAATAAAAATTTAAAATTATAACTTTTACTTGACATTTAATAGAAAAAAATAGGAGAGTTTTAAAACATTGATAAATGAAAAGAACCATATTTTAAATTTTATGGTGGAAATGATTCTAGTAGCTTCTACATCTATTTTTCATATGAGATTTTTATTCTCATTTTGGAAATTGAGCATTTCAATGTTTTCAATATTTCTTTAACCCTGCTTCAAACCTTCAAGGCCTAATGGACATATTTAATTCTTCTCCCTCTAGTACCTCTTTTTAAAGGATTGCTTGAGCAGAGAACCCTCCCTGATATACATTAAAATTTCTTTTAAAAAATTTAATAAGCCAGGGTCTCTGTAGAACTGAACAATTCATGAAAGATTTGGAGCTCACAAAGATTTAGAGCTCAAAGCTTGTAAAATTAAACCTTTAAATTTTCTTGAATGACTATACTTGTCTCTTAAATTATCATTCCATTTCACCTCTTTTCCTTTCTTTACAGCACAAAAAGTCATAATATTATAACTCTTTTAAACGTAAGTCAAATCATACCATCCTTCCCCTTAAGACTATTCAATGGTCTCCCATTAAATTAATAAAATATCCTTATCTTTTGCTACTCTACCTATGGCTCACTCAACTCCACTCACCCTTGTCTCTATGGTATGCATAGAACTTCCAAACACATCTTGCCTCTAGGTCTCTGCTCCTTTTTTCTTCCACGGCTGCTATTCTTCCAGTATCACATGTTTTACTCCGTCTCAGATTCTAGTCAAATACCACCTTATCTGAGATGTATACAATGATATCCTATGTAAAATAGTATCCTCCACTCTACCACCCCAATCCTATCACTTTCTACCTCCAAGTTTGTCCTGAGAATATTTATTATACTTAACATTACACTTAATATTGATTTGTTAGCTGTCCAAAATACACTCTCCTTTAAAGGACAGACTTTATCTCTTTTGTTTATGGCTGTTTTCTTAGTTGACACAAAGTAGTGCCTCACTAAATAATGGAAAAATGAATGGAAAGCTCACTTTCTTAGTGCTCCCATTGCTTCTTTGTCATTGGTATTATAGTGAGAATCACTCTGAAATTAATATATTCTCAGTCCAAATCCTGGTTCTGCCCCTTGCAGGTTAATTAGCCTTGTTAAACTGAGGCAAGTCTTGAATCCTCCCTGAAATTACCCTTGCCTGTAAACTATAAGATCCACAACCACCCTCCTTTCCTCACAGGACTGCTAGGATGGCCAAATGAGATAAAGATAAAACTTCTAAGTATGGTTCTAAAAGGATTATATTTAAGGTGACTGATGGCATAACAAGTACATCTAGTTTAGTTTTAGATTGAGTTTAATATCTTGTTGGTTAGAAATACATGGAATGATACACTGAACAATTTTATTTTAGGGGTGCAACTTTCTTCCATTATTCAACATCATATAACAACATTTTTTGGGACAACTGACAATATATTTTTCCTGGTATAATTAACAGCCTGTTTTGATGTAAGTGGTATTCCGAGTAGATTTTACTCTACACATGTATGTGCACCAACAACTATTCTTCAGATTTTAAAAGATGGTTAGATGCATCCACTATAATAATAAACTGACACATTTAAAGGACTCAAATTTGCATGCCAATGGCAACAGAGAGTAAATCTGGGGTTTGTTTTGAATATTGAAAAGGGTTCATAAAAGCAGTGGATGCTTGTGATAAACATGTAACATTTTATGGACATGTGAGTGTTGTCGCTTTAATCTTCCTCTCAAAGTCACTAGAATATCCCAGACAAAATATTAAAGAAATAAGACAAGATTAAAGAGTCTGAACACACAGAAAATTAAAGAAGAGGTATAAATCGCACGTCTTCATATTGGCAACTTAATGGGCTTTATTTTTCTTTCTGCTTGAATCTGTAATAGTGTTAAAGGTGTTAACTGATCACTGAAAATAATAATCATTCTAATAATCATCTAATCATCCTCCATGCAGGATATCTGTGATGAGGTCTCCCTAGCAGTGGCTCCTTCTGGAAGCTACGAGTTTCATGGGGTTTTGCTATGTGCTTGTAAATCACCATGAACTGTAATTACCGCCTTAAAAATAGAAGATCTTAAATTTGACATTGTATTCAAAGTACTACAGAAACCTGAGGATATCTGTTGGAGTGGGGATAAGAAGGAACTAGAGACTTGATCTTGAAAAAGGAAATCTGATGAATGTTAAAGTATAATTTTCAAAAAGAAAAAAAATCACTCCACATACATGTAGAATGCATATTCAAAGATTCTATACAATTCATTAATTAAGAATAAAAGTTGTAAGATGTTATTACCAGTTCAAATAGTACTTGGGAAGCTTAGTGTACATAGAAAATTTGACAAAGAAATACCAAGTCAAGAGTGCTTTATATAGAAATCTAATTAATGCCTAGTGGGGCCATAAACCATAATCCCTGGGATTATTTGTTCTGCTAGAGAGAAATTATTTGCCTCTCTACCTGACAAAAATCTACAGGTTAATATCTATGCTTACGAAATTATGAAGCAGCCCAATCAATGTAAATGTTACCAAAGTTGCAAGTTCAGAACTGCACTAAAAAAAAAAAAAGCACTCAGAAACCTGTTTGCTCATTTCCAAGTTTCAGATAATTATTCTGACAGAAAGGAATAAGCTTCAGGAGCAGAAAGTTTGTCTTTATCTAATCCATAATGCATTTTGAGTAACAATTAGGCCAGTATCAATGGTTGTGAAAGGGATTATATAGTGACAATTTGTGATAAGCTAGCCATTTGGTAGATCATTAAAGTACCTGAAACTGGACAGTTTCTTGAATATAGTGTTTGCTTCAGGCCCTTCTGTGACTACAAGGAAGGTTAAGAAGTACGGCCAGACTGAAATTCAGTGAAGCTCTATTTTGTACTCCTTAAGAAAAAACAACATGCTCACACTGCTATATTAAAAATGGATAACCAACAAGGACTTATTGTATAGCTCAGGGAACTCTGCTCAGTAATAAGTAACAACCTAAATGGGGAAAGAGTTTGAAAATGAATAGATACATGTACTTGTCTAACTGCATGACTTTGCTGTACACCTGAAACTAACAAAATATTATTAATCAACTGTGCCCCAATATAAAATAAAAAGTTAAAGAAAAAAAATCAGATACTATAGTGATTTTAATTTCAATATTAGAAACTAGTTTCTGAGGGACCATATACTGGAACAACTCTGAGCTGAATCACTAAATTAAATCTTAAGTAAAAGAATAGAGAACTCGAGAGAATAAAGTGAAAAATCAAATCATATAACTTTATTCTTACACTTCTATAGGTTCCCAGTAACTGAAGATTCAAACATCCCCCCAAGACCAACATAAGGCATTAGGGATCTGGCTTCTGGCTATTTCTCTGACCTCATGTCCCGCCACCACTCACTGCCCACAGTATTCTTTAGCCAGAGCAGTCCCATGGTAAAAATAACTCAAAAAATTAATATAAAAGGGTATATCTCAATATAATAAAGATCATATAATAATCAGTGGGCTTCCCTGGTGGCTCAGACAGTAAAGAATCTGGCTGCAATGCAGGAGACCTGGGTTCCACCCCTGGGCTGGGAAGATCCCCTGGAGGAGGGCATGGCAACCCACTCTAGTATTCTTGCCTGGAGAATTCCCCATGGACAGAAGGACCCTGGCCGACTACAATCCATGGGGCCACAAAGAGTTGGACATGACTAAGAGACTAAGCACATATCATAATCAATAATATTAACTCATTAACCAACCCAGTTATGGTTGAAAGTGAAAGTGACGTCGCTCAGTTAGGTCCGACTCTTTGCAACCCCAAAGACTGACTGTAGCCTACCAGGCTCCTCTGTCCATGGGATTTTCCAGGCAAGAGTACTGGTGTGGGTTGCCGTTTCCTTCTCCAGAGGATCTTCCTGACCCAGGGACTGAATCCAGGTCTTCCGCATTGTAGGCAGACGCTTTACTGCCTGAGCTACCAGGGAAGTCCTAGTTATGGTTGAGTAACGGTTAACTCATTAACCAACCTAGGGGTTGAACCCAGGTCTCCTGCATTACAGGTGGATTCTTTACCAACTGAGCCACAAGTGAAGCCCAAGAATACTACAGTGTGTAGCCTATCCCTTCTCCAGTGGATCTTTCCAGCCCAGGAATCTAACCAGGGTCTCCTGCATTGCAGGCAGATTCTTTATCAACTGAACTATCAGGGAAGCCCAATATTAACTAATTATATATTAACATATATAATGTTTTATGTGTGTGTGTGTGTATACATATATACATATACATACACACACACACACACACATATATATATGAATGACATGCCCACAGCTAACATCACAGAAATGGAAAAAGCTGAAAACTTTTCTTCCAAGATGAGGCATAAGACAACACTTCCCACTCTCACCACTTCTATTCAATATAGAACTAGAGGCCCTAGCAAAGCAATTAGGCAAGTAAAGAAAAATAAAAGGCATCCATATTAGACAGTAAGAAGTAAAACTCTTTCTCTTTCCAGATTGCATATTATATACAGAAAACCCTAAAGACTCCAAAAATTATATTTAATAGAACTAATAAATTAATTCAGTAAAGTTTTAGAATACAATGTTAATATACAAAGATCAGTTGCATTTCTATACACTAAAAATGAACTATCAGAAAGAGAAATGAAGATCACAACCTTATTTATAATAGAATCTACAAGAATACTTTAACCACGGAGATGAAAGAACAGTACAATGAAAATTATAAGACACTGACGAAAAAGACTGAAGACCCAAATAAATGGAATGATATTCTAAATTCATGGATTATAAGAATGACTATTACTAAATATCCACACTACCCAAAGCAATATACAAATTCAAGACAAGAGCTATCAAAATTCCAGTGGCATTTTCACAGAAACAGAAAAAGCAACTCTAAAATTTGTATTGAATCACAAAGACCTCAAAGAGTCAAGCAATCTTGAGAATGCTCAAAGCCATCACACTTTCTGATTTTAAACTATATTACAAAGTTATAGAATTAAAACAGTATTGTATAGCTATAAAAATAGAAACAGAGGCCAATGGGTGAGGAGTTTTAGTTATGATAGATGAAGAATTCTGGAAATGGATAGTTATGATGGTTGAACAACTCCATGAATGTACTTAATACCACTGAACCATATATTTTCAAACAGTTAATACAGAAAGCTTTATGTTATACATATTTTACCAAAATAAAAAAAAGTTAAAAAACTTAAAAATAGCTCAGAAATAATCCTACACATATACAGTCAATTAATCTTTGACAAGAGTGATAAGAATACAAAATGGGGAAAGGATAATCTCTTCAATAAATGGTTTTGGGAAAACTAGATATCCACATGCAAACAAGTGAAATTGGACCATACCTAATACTATACACAAAAATCAACTTGAAATGGATTAAAGGCTAAAAAAACCTAGACTGAAATAATAAAACACTTTGAATAATACCTAGGAAGGAAAGTCCTTGATACTTGTCTTACAATAATTTTTTGGATGTAACAGATAAGGCACAGCAAGACAAACAAATTAGTAAATAAACAAACAAATGAGATTATATCAAACTAAAAATCTTCAACATAGCAAAAGAAACAATAGAGTAAAAAGACAACAGAATGGTAGAAAATATTTGCAAATAATACAATGATGGGGTTAATATCAAATTCAAATGCATATAAAAACTCATACACATCATAGACACTCACATACAATTAAAAATTGGGCAAAGTATCCAGGTAGATGTTTCTCCAAAGAAAACACACAAATAGCCAACAGGTATATGAAAAGGTATCCAACCTTTTTGGATATGCAAATGAAACCATTTTGGAAAATGCAAATGAAACCAACAATGAGATATCACTTCACATCTGTTAGAATGGCTATCATGGAAAAAAAAAAAAATGTAGACAACAAGAGTGGGTGGGGACACAGGGACAAGGAACCCAGGTTAGTGAAAATGAAATTTGGTATAGTCATTATGGGAAACAGTGTAGAGTTTCATCAAAAAATTTAAAATAGACCTGCCATATGATCCAGCACTACCACATTTGGTAATTTTTCCACAGGAGTTGAAATTAGGATCTCAAAAACATACCTGCACTCTCAGGCTCATTGTAGCATTATTCACAATAGCCAAGATATGGAAACAGCCTAAATGTCTATCAACAACTGACTGGATAAAGAAGATGTTGCATATACATACAATAGAATACTATTCAACTTTTAAAATGAAGGGAATCCTGCCAGTTGCGACATTCAGTTCAGTTTAGTTCAGTCGCTCAGTTGTGTCCAACTCTTTGCGACCCCATGAATTGCAGCATGCCAGGCCTCCCTGTCTATCACCATCTCCCGGAGTTCACTCAAACTCAACATCCATCAAGTTGGTGATGCCATCCAACCATCTCATCCTCTGGCGTCCCCTCTTCCTCCTGCCCCCAATCCCTCTCAGCATCAGTCTTTTCCAATGAGTCAACTCTTCGCAGAAGGTGGCCAAAATACTGGAGTTTCAGCTTTAGCATCATTCCTTCCAAAGAAATCCCAGGGCTGATCTCCTTCAGAATGGACTGGTTGGATCTCCTTGCAGTCCAAGAGACTCTGAAGAGTCTTCTCCAACACCACAGTTCAAAAGCATCAATTCGTTGGCACTCAGCTTTCTTCACAGTCCAACTTTCACATCCATACATGACCACAGGAAAAACCATAGCCTTGACTAGACGGACCTCTGTTGGCAAAGTAATGTCTCTGCTCTTCAATATGCTATCTACGTTTGTCATAACTTTTCTTCCGACATTACGCTAACTGAAATAAACCAAAGAAACAAAGACAAAAATATATTATGATCTAATCATGTGGACTCTGAAATACTCAAATTTAAAACAGAGAAGAGATGATGCTAGACAAGAACTGAGAGGAAGAGGGAATGGGAGGTGATGGTCAAATGATACGAAGTTTCAGTTACACAAAATAAATCTGAAGATCCACTGCACAGCATGGTGCCTACAGTTAACAATACTGTATTATGTACTTAAGTTATTTTTTAATGATGATAGATCTTGTTTAGAGTTCTTTCAACACACATAATAACAACAATAATAATAATGGAGGCAAGAGGAAACTTTGAAGGCTGATGGATATGTGTTTGGTTTTGATGGTGGTGATGATTATAAACTTATCTCCAAACTTATCAAGTTATATACATTAGTATATATAGCTTTTTGTTTTCAAATTACAACTCAATAAAGTGATTTTAAAACAAAGGTGAAAATATTAAAGAAAATAAAGTTTTAAAAAACACATAATTCAATTATCCTATTACCTTTTCCAATTATGTATTGCATATGCCCAGTACTTGCTAAGAATTTGGTAGAAATATGGGTACTGATTTGAACAAGTAGTTTTCTGGTTAAATGTAAGGAAAATATTTTATTTAGTGTTTCAAGTATGACTACATTGCTGAGTGAGTAAGAAGAAACACTCTCAAGGTCTTTAGAAGATATATTTCAAGTGAAAGGAAAGGGTTGTCAAAACTTTTTTGAAAATAAGTGAGTGGGAGATAAAATTATTCCATGTCTATCTTGTCTTCAAGATAAGATCGCAAAGAATCCAGATCAAAAACAGTCAAATAGGACTGATGGACTGAACTGACTGATCTTGTCTTCAAATCAATATAGTATATGGAGGTGGATTAATGTGTTTACTAAGACAAGGAACACACAAGATCAAGTTATCTTTGTGTAGAATGAGCACTGAGTAAGACTACCTGTGTGACACTCTTCAAGGAATGGGTCTGCCATATATATATTTTTTTCTTTCTACCCCCTTTTATGTTTACCTGTATCTCAAAAGTAAAAGTGAAAGTTGCTCAACTCTTTGCAACCCCATAGACATAGCCCATGGAATTTGAGACCAGAATATTGGAGTGGGTAGCCTTTGCCTTCTCCAGGGGATCTTCCCAACCCAGGGATCGAACCCAGGTCTTGCGCATAGAAGGCAGATTTTTTACCAGCTGAGCCACAAGAGAAGCCCAACCTGTATCTTATCTTTGTCCTTTTCCTGTCTCCCTCCATTCTATCTCCATCCTTTATTGTTTTATATAATGAGAGGTTCTCAAGGCAAGAATACTGAAGTGGTTTGTCATCTCCTTCTTCAGTGGACCATGTTTTGTCAGCCATGAAATTAAAAGACACTTGCTCCTTGGAAGAAAACTATGACAAACCTAGACAGCATATTAAAAAGCAGAGACATTACTTTGCCAACAAAGGTCTGTATATCAAAGCTATGGATTTCCAGTAGTCATGTATGGATGTGAGAGTTGGACCATAAAGAAAGCTGAATGCCGAAGAATTGATGCTTTTGAACTGAGGTGTTGGAGCAGACTCTTGAGAGTCCCTTAGACTACAAGTCCATCCTAAAGGAAATCAGTCCTGAATATTCACTGGAAGGACTGATGCTGAAGCTGAAACTCTAATACTTTGGTCATCTAATGCAAAGAACTGACTGCTTAGAAAAGCATAAAAGACTGAAGTCAGGAGGAGAAGGGGATGACAGAGGATGAGATGGTTGGATGGACATGAGTTTGAGCAAGCTCTGGGAGTTGGTGATGGACAGGGAAGCCAGGCATGCTGCAATCCATGGGGTCACAAAGAGTCGGACATGACTGAGAGACTGAACTGAATTGAAAAATGTGAGGCGTTTTACTTGGTAAATTAGATGAGTCAGTGGATAAACATCAAACAACAAATGCAGTTCAGTGGATGCGGGTCAAAAAGATTGGTTAAATAAGTTTAGTATATTTCAATTCACGAGTCTGTTCCAGCTGGAGAGAGGGACGAGTTTATTAGACTGCTCCATACTCTCATGTGCTTGTGTTCAATGGCACTGTTTTTGCCTGGTATATCATGAACTGTCAATCAGCATAGCTTCCTCCTGGAGACCATCTCTGGTTCCATCAATCTTTGTTAAGCTCCTTTATCATAATTTCCTGATTTCATGTGTTTACTTATTATTAATAACTTCTTGGTTTTGATTTACTTTCATATTCTATGAGAAAAAAAAAAAAACTTTATATGTTGCTATCTTACCTGGGACTGCATTGTTAGCAGTGTCCCAGAGCAGATTATTTTCCTGAACTTAGAATTATTTGAGATACAACTCTTTTTTAATATTTCTGTGAATCTGTCCATGGAAATTTTCACCATAGCCACCAGAATTCATTTATTTGAGATTAGGAAACCATTGTCTTTGGTTCTATATATATAACGATGGTCTCTAAATCACAACTTTATTTATACTGCATTAAAGAAATACTTAGACTACTTCTACAGAATTTTTAAATTGTGAAGAATGACACTGTTATTTATAATAAGAAACACATATTTGGTCCATCCAGTTTCTAGTGCAGAGTTTCTAAAAACCTTGCAATCTCTTAAGTGTGTCTTTTATTATGTTAATAACCTGACTTTTGGAATGCCCTTAGAGCACTTAAGGCAGGAGGCTGGTTGCCAGGGGGACCAGCCTAGTGTTAGAGGGTTGAAACTTTCTGTCCCATCCCTTGACCTCAAAAGAGGGGAGAGAAGCTGGGAGTTGAATCAATTGCCAATGGCCAATGGTTTATTCAATCATGCCTACACATGGAAGCCTCCATAAAAATCCAAAAGGACAGGGTCCAGAGAGCTTCTGTGTTGATGAAAAGTGGAGATGCCAGAGGAGTTACACCCTGAAGAGGTCATGGAAGCTCCATGTTTTGCTCTTACATTTTCCTATGCATCTCATCCATCTGGCTGTTCCTAAGTTACATTCTTATATAATAAACGGCAATCTAATAAATAAAATGTTTTTCTGAGTTCTGTGAGCTGCTCTAGAAAATTAATTGAACCCAAGGAGGAGGTTGTGGGAACATCTAATCTGCTGCCAGGACTGATCTCCTTTAGGATGGGCTGGTTGGACCTCCTTGCAGTCCAAGGGACTCTCAAGAGTCTTTTCTTTGTCTTCTTCTTCTAGGACTCCTATGATTCGAATGTTTTGGCATTTAATATTGTTCTGGAGGTCTCTGAGATTGTCCTCATTTCTTTTAATTTGTTTTTCTTTTTCCCTCTCTGATTCATTTATTTCTACCATTCTATCTTCTATTTCACTAATCCTATCTTCTGCCTCCATTATTCTACTATTTGTTGCCTCCAGAGTGTTTTTTTATCTCATTTATTGCATTATTCGTTATATATTGACTCTTTTTTATTTCTTCTAAGTCCTTGTTAAAACTTTCTTGCATTTTCTCAAAAGGGGGGTTCAGGATGGGGAACACGTGTACACCTGTGGCAGATGCATGTTGATGTATGGCAAAACCAATACAATATTGTAAAGTAAAATAATAATAATAATAATAAATTAATTTAAAAAAAGAAATGTAAAAAAAAAAAAAAAGAGTCTTCTCCAGTTCAAAAGCATCAATTCTTTGGTGTTTAGCTTACTTTATGATCCAACTCTTACATCCATACGTGACTACTGGAAAAACCATAGCTTTGACTAGATGGGCCTTTGTCAGCAAAGTGATGTCGCTGCTTTTTAATATGCTGTCTAGGTTGGTCATAGCTTTTCTTCCAAGGAACAAGCATCTTTTAATTTCATGGCTGCAGTCACCATTTGTAGTGATTTTGGAGACCAAGAAAATAAAGTCATCACTGTTTCCCCATCTATTTGCCATGAAGTGATGGGACTGGATGCCATGATCTTAGTTTTCTGAATGTTGAGCTTTAAGCCAACTTTTTCACTCTCCTCTTTCACTTTCATCAAGGGGCTCTTTAGTTCTTCACTTTCTGCCATAAAGGTGGTGTCATCTGCATATCTGAGCTTATTGATATTTCTCCCAGCAATCTTGATTCCAGCTTGTGCTTCCTCCAGCCTAGCATTTCTCATGATGTACTCTGCAGATAAGTTATATAAGCAGGGTGACAATATACAGACTTAAGGTACTCCTTTTCCTATTTGGAACCAGTCTGTTGTTCCACGACCAGTTCTAACTGTTGCTTCCTGACCTGCATGCAGGTTTCTCAAGAGGCAAGTCAGGTGGTCTGGTATTCCCATCTCTTTCAGAATTTTCCACAGTTTATTGTGATCCACACAGTCAAAGGCTTTGGCATAGTCAATAAAGCTGAAATAGATGTGAGAAATAGCGTGTGAGATGAGTGCAATTTTATGGTAGTTTGAGCATTGCTTGCCATTGTCCTTCTTTGGGATTGGAATGAAATCTGACCTGAGCATTGTTTGCCATTGTCCTTTGGGATTGGAATGAAATCTGACCTTTCCCAGTCCTGTGGCCACTACTGAGTTTTCCACATTTGCTGGCATATTGAGTGCAGCACTTTCACAGCATAATCTTTTAGGATTTGAAATAGCTCAAGTGGAATTCCATCACCTCCACTACTTTTGTTCGTAGTGATGCTTTCTAAGGCCCACTTGACTTCACATGCCAGGATGTCTGGCTCTAGGTGAGTAATCACATCATCATGGTTGTCTGGGTCATGAAGATCTTTTTCGTGTAGTTCTTCTGTGTATTCTTGCCACCTCTTCTTAGTACCTTCTGCTTCTGTTAGACCCATACCATTTTTGTCCTTTATTGTGCCCATCTTTGCATGAAGTGTTCCCTTGATATCTTTAGTTTTCTTGAAGAGATCTCTAGTCTTTCCCATTCTATTGTTTCCCTCTATTTCTTTGCACTGATCACCGAGGAAAGCTTTCTTATCTCTCCTTGCTATTCTTTGGAACTCTGCATTCAAATGGGTATATCTTTCCTTTTCTTCTTTGCCTTTAGCTTCTCTTATTTTATCAGCTATTTTTAAGGCATCCCGAGACAACCATTTTGCCTTTCTGCATTTTATTTTTCTTGGGATTGGTCTTGATCACTGCCTCCTGTACAATGTCATGAACCTCCATCCATAGTTCTTCAGGCACTCTATTAGATCTAATCCCTGGAATATATTTGTCATTTCCACTGTATAAGTGTAAGGGTTTTGATCTAGGTCATACATGAATGGTCTAGTGGTTTTCCCTACTTTGGTCAATTTAAGTCTGAATTTGGCAATAAGGAGTTCATGATCTGAGCCACAGTCAGCTCCTGGTCTTGTTTTTGCTGACTATATAGAGCTTCTTTATCTTTGGCTGCAAAGAAAATAATCAATCTGATTTTAGTATTGACCATCTGCTGATGTCCATGTGTAGAGTCTTCTCTTGTGTTGTTGGAAGAAGGTGCTTGCTATGATCAGTGTGTTCTGTTGGCAAACCTCTGTTAGCCTATGCCCTGTTTCATTTTGTACTCCAAGGCCAAACTTGCCTGTTACTTCAGGTATCTCTTGACCTCCTACTTTTTGCATTCCAGTCCCCTATTATGGGCACCTGAAAAGGACACCTTTTCAGGTGTTAGTTCTAGAAGGTCTTGTAGGTCTTCATAGGACTGTTCAACTTCGTGTTCTTCAGCATTACTGGTTGAGGCATAGACTTGGATTACTGTGATATTGAATGGTTTGCCTTGGAAATGAACAGAGATTATTCTGTCATTTTTGAGACTGCATCCAAGTACTGCATTTCTGCTCTTTTGTCGACTATGAGGGCTACTCCACTTCTTCTAAGGGATTCTTGCCCACAGTAGTAGATATAATGGTCATCTGAATTAAATTTGCCCATTCCAGTCCACTTTAGTTCACTGATTCCTAAAATGTCCATGTTTACTCTTTCCATCTGTTTGACCACTTCTAATTTATCTTGATTCATGGACTTAACATTCCAGGTTCCTATGCAATATTGCTCTTTACAGCATCGGACTTTACTTCCATCACCAGTCACATCCAAAACTGGATGTTGTTTTTGCTTCATCATAGCTTCCTTTTTTCTATCATTCATTTGATATTACCCTTACCCCTTCTAACACCTCAGCAGGTGTTATGTTTCTATGTTTCTATAAGAGCTATTTCTCACAGAAATAACTTCATCATTGAAATGAATGAGTCATTATAATAATTAGTGAAATAATCTCTATCAATTATTTTCCAATGAAAACTGACTGTTATTATTTAGAAATAATGTATTGTGATATATCTTGTTTCCAGACAAAGTTCTCCATGCCACCACTGTAGAATGGCAACCTCGTATCTCTTTGGTAATCAGAATCTAGTGTCCCAGCCAATACAGTAACCCCTTCTATGTTGTTGGCTTAGCCACATGAAGGGACTAAAATAGTTTATATCCACCCCATATTAGTCAGGAGTCTATTTAAATCTTAGTGCTTTTTGCCTCAATTTTATATTATTGTTATTATAATGTAATTATATTATATAATATTATAATATTATTAATATTATATTATAATAATATTATTATTATCCTCCCTCTTCAGTGTAAATATCTATACCTACCCTGCTAGGCATTTCTTTTCTAGCTCTTCTTATGGAATGAGATTTCCATCTTTTATAATTGTTTCTAATAATAACTTAAAATTGCATCTTAGATCCCTAATAGTATGAAGACATTATCTGAGCTTACTATATTAACAATTCACTGAGCATCATTTTATGAATTAAAATGAATGTTTTGTCCATTGTTGACAGTGATGTCATTAATACATGCCAATAGGGATTTCCCTGGTGGTACAGTGGATGAGAATACGCTTGCCAATGCAGTGAATATGGCTTCAATCCCTGGTCTGGGAAGATTATACCTGCTATAGAGCAACTAAGCCCATGCACCACAACTACTGAGCCCAGGCTCTAGAGCCTGTGAGCCACACTACTGAGCCTGTATGCCACAACTGCTGAAACCCATGTGCAGAGAGCCTGTATTCCCTAGCAAGACAAGCCACTGCAATGAGATGCCTATGCATCACAACAAAGAGTAATCACTGCTCACTGCAGCTAGAGAAAGACCACACAAAGCAACGCAGACCCAGTGCAATCAAAAATAAATTAATTAATTAATGAAAAAAAAACATGCTGGATGGATAAGTGGTTTATACATAAAATGTAATCCTAAGCTGCAGAGGAAATAGAATATTATTAATATAGAATACTTATGTTTCAGGAGTATTTTTATTATTTGATTATAATTGTGTTGCATGGTTACCTTATTTTTTGCAAACTATTTATTATAATATTGATATACTTTTTGTTTATAAACAAAATTGAAATGCAAGACAGCAAGGTAATTCTTGTGGACTTCACATTTACAAATAGCAGTATAGTGATCTGAAGGTCGAATTTCTTAAGGGTCATGTTCCTTTTAGAACAATACAAAACTGTCCATCTCCAGAAGACTTGATTGTTGTTCTTCTAAGTTTAGCATATAATAAAACTTAATCATTTAGAGGAAACATTGTTCTAAAGACATTTTAATTCTCCTTGCAAAATAAAGAGAACTTGAGGCTAATGGACTTGAGTATTATGTCAGACTCAGGGTCCTGTAATCACTATAATTCCACACAAAGGAGCCTGAAATTGCATGAGAGTAGAAGTTTAATAGTTGAGGGTTGCTCTATAAAAAACTCTAAAGCTATAAATGGAAATTCAGATGTGAGCCAAAAAAGAGGCAGGTAATGATTTAACACTGTGTTTTAAATCCTGTATTTATGGTAATTTGTTAAGAATTACTGTTACTTTTTTTGGAATAACTTTTATATAACCAATTATTTTGAAAATTGCAACTGAGGAAATGGTATCTGATTCAGTTTTAAATGAAACTTGTAAAAAGAAACAACATTATTTGGGAGAAAAGGATATTATGTGAAATAATCCTAGCCTGCATTCAATAGGCTGCTGGTGGATAACCTGATATTTGAATGACTATCCATGCTGTATGAAACAATCATACCAAACAGAGCACATTTAAACAGAGCTATGACAATGATCCACCTTTTCAAGTAAGCTGTATTTCTTCATCTATTTTCATGGCTCTCAGCAATCAAGCTCTTGCAGAGTACCTGCATTACCTCACTGGCAGACTCACCAAGAGGTAAATGTGGATCAATCACAGTCACAGATGATAAATGAAAGAAAACTGATGGGAGGTGCTGCCATTTACCCTAAATTTGGGGTACGCAGGGAACCAGGGTCATGAGTAGCTGACTGATGTTTTATAGTTGGAAGATAATTTTCAATCAAGTGACTGATTTGTCACTGAACCCAGATTTCATAAAAAAGATTCTGCACTACTCAGTCAAGCAGGAGAACAAGTGTATTCAGTTCCACAGTGTATTCCATGCCTTTCCTGTAAGCAGTGCTGAGGAGTAAAAAGGACATATCTGAGCACACATACAGTAGTAATAACAATAATGGATAATTTATATGCATGTATTCTATGCCCCTTTCACTGGCTAAGCATTCATAACAGCACTAAGAACAGAATCGTTGTTAGTATTATCACTAATTACATGCAAGGTAAAAGAGGTTTAGAGAGGTTAAATTACCCCCTAACACTGTACATAGACAAATGAGCCTTTTTAAAATTAGAATTATATGTGTGTGTGTGTGTTTGTGTGTATCCAAATTCTCACAGATTGTGTCATTTGTTCATCACAACTACCTATTTTAAAGTAAAAGAAACTGTGGCTCCAAGAAGGTATTGGTCCTAGCACAGAAATGTAATTGCCCACTTTAGACGATTTTAATCAGTGATCTAATCTGAAATATGTTCGAGAGGGTTCACCATCCCTATGAATAACTGGTCTACTTCTTCAAAGATGATTTTATCTGTTGAAATAACTCATGTTTGGGGGAGAAAACCTTTTAATCTTCAGATATTGAGTGACTATGAGCTTCACAGAGAAACTGTCTAGGATTGAGGGCCATGAATAGATTTTTATCATAATTAGAGTATTTTACAATGATCCAATTATTCATTACAGAACATCATTCAGAAATTATTTTAGTCTATGTATTTTGGCTAATTGGTTTCAGTTAGTATAATATATTATACTGAATGATATTATAATATGAATGTTAAAAGTGTTAGTTTTAAGCTTGTGGATGATGAAGGCTATAGATTACATAGTAGACTGAAATATTAATGGGCTTTCCTGGTTGCTCAGCAGTAACAAAATTCAGGAGACATGGGTTTGATCTCTGGATTGGGAAGATGCCCTGGAGAAAGAAATGGCAACCCACTCCAGTGTTCTTGTTTGGGAAATCCCATGGACAGAGGAGCCTGGTGGGCTACAATCCATGGAATCTCAAAAGAGTCAGACACGACAAAATATAAATAGGATAGGGCAGGATGCAATCTGTGAGCCATGGAGAATTGGATGAACCATTCTCTACACATGTTATAGAAAGACGACTAATATGCAGCTGTGAAAAAAGTAAAATGAAAGCTAGCCTAAATACAAGTGCCCTCTCTGGTAAGGAAGAGACTCCTTCTTGCAAGGATTTTCTCTTTAACAGGCAGGTTTTAATTTTACACATTGATTACCCAGGGAACACTCAGAAAACAGGTTTTGGGAGTCTGTGATTTCTATAAACAAATAAATCAGGAAGGTGAGATAATGGACACAGTTTTAGTAATGATACAATAAAAGGGCATATCATTGCAAATACAGAACCCTATCACAGATATAAAATAACTCAATGTCCAAAGTGAATTTAGAAGAGAAGTAATCCTATTGTATTATTCAGATGAGAAATCTATGGCTTACACAAGGTTAAGCTGCCTCTCAGGGGTAAAATAAGACATCTGATGCTTTTTTGTACAGGTTATCAGAACACAGAACTGCTTCACAATTTGAATGGGAAAAAATAATATAAATCAGGAACAATTCTATAATTCCCAAGAGATAAAAAAGAACCACAAAGAATACAGGAATAATAGATATAGGGAACAGCCACTGTGTTCATGACTGAGAGAGAATGTCCAAAAAGAAAGAAACTTGGAAGGCAACCATCCTCAACTAAACAAATTAAGATTTTGTTGGACAGCCTGTGCTTTTGAATAATGGAAAGGTTTAAGGAGGTGCCACAGGCTGTGGCCAGAGGAACTCTTTGAGATGCTGCCCAATAGGATGCCACTGATATTCATTGGACCAAAAGAGAAAAACATTTCTAAAATTGAACTCGCCTGGTGGTCCAATGGTGAAGAGTCTGGGCTCCCACTGCAGGGGCACAAGTTCCATCCGACTGGAGAAGTTGTGTGCACTGCACCGTGCAGTCAAAGGGAAAGGAAAACAAAACCTAGAAGAAAGAAAGAAATTCACAGGAAGGGATGACCGCTAGATGCTCCACACACTGAATCGTGCAGGAGCTGGAAGAGAGGAGAACACCTGAACCAGTATGAGAAGACCCTTCCTCCTCCAGCGTTCACCCTGCACTCTCTAAAGGAAAAGCAGGATATCATCCCATTTGGCAAAGAAGAAAGTTTTATAGGCCCAGGTCTGGTATCATAAAGCAGGACAAAGGAGACTAAATTTGAATTAAAGAATGAACTGATAACCGGCAGACCATCACATAAAGAAGCACAAGCTGGAATCAAGATAATCAGAGATATATCAGTCACCTCAGATGTGCAGATGACACCACCCTTATGGCAGAAAGCCAAGAGGAACTAAACAGCCTGTTGATGAAAGTGAAAGAGGAGAGTGAAAAAGTTGGCTTAAAACTTAACATTCAAAAAACTAAGATCATGGCATTTGGTCCCATCACTTCATGGCAAATAGATGGGGAAACAATGGAAACAATGAGAGACTTTATTTTCTTGGCCTCCAAAATCATTTTGGATGGTGACTGCAGCCATGAAATTAAAACACACTTGTTCCTTGGAAGAAAAGCTATGACAAACCTAGACAGCATATTAAAAAGCAGAGGCATTATTTTACCAGCAAAGGTTGGAATAGTCAAAGCTATGGTTTTTCCAGGAGTCACATATGGATGTGAGAGTTGGACTATAAAGAAGGCTGAGCACCAAAGAATTGATGCTTCTGAACTGTGGTGTTGGAGAAGGCTCTTGAGAGTCTCTTGGACTGCGAGGAGATCAAACCAGCCAATCCTCAAGGAAATCAACCTTAAATATTTATTTGATGGACTGATGCTGAAATTGAAGCTTCAGTACTTTGGTCACCTGATGCAAAAAGCCAACTCACTGGAAAAGACCCTGATACTGGGAAAGACTGAGGACAGGAGGAGAAGGGGATGACAGAGGGTATGATGGTTGAAATGGCATCACTGACTCAACAGACATGAGTTTGAGCAAACTCTGGGAGATGGTGAAGGACAGGGAAGCCTGGTGTGCTGCAGTCCACGGGGTCTCAGAGAGTAAGACACAACTGAGCAATGAACAACAACATTCACATAAGGGTGTTTTATGAACTAAAGATATTAAGATATTTTGAAAATGACGAGGAGGGATATATATATATATATAGGGTGGCATTATTAGTCTGCTCTTCAACTGTAAAATCTACACTGCTTTTTGTTCAGTATGACCAGAGTGTACCAGATATTTATTTATCCATGTAATGGTTAATTTTCTGTCAATTTGACTTGCTTAATATCTGATAAAACATTATTCCTGGTGTGTCTGTGATAGTGTTGCTGGTAGAGATTACTAGCATTTGAATTAGTAGCCTGAAAGCAAAGAAGATTGCCATTTACCAATGTGGGTGGGCATTATTCAATCTGTTAAGATTCTAAATGAGGGGAGGGGGGAAGGGGTTAAAGACCCTTCTGGAAGGGGATTTGGGCCACAAGACCAAGCAATTTGTTGGAGCCAGCTCTCAATGGCAAGGGAAATTAAGAATGGAAAACAGAGGGGGAGAACAGGTACCAACTGTGATCCAGAAACCAACTGTAGTGAGTGGGTATAGTTCTGGCCACTACTTTATGTCTTCTAAGTATCTCTACAGGAAGAAAGACCTAGAAAGCTTGGTCAGAGTTGAGTCCTGAACATTTATAGACAAGTTGATTAATGCAGCACAAAGGGTAAACAGTAACATTCAAGGTCATCTGCTACTTTTATATCCCTTCAAGAAAAAAACAAATCTGTGATATTGCAAGAGTACAGTTGGTTGATAATCTCCAGCATTCTGCACCCACTTCCATTTTCAAACCAACGCCATGGTCATGCCAGGCAGCCTGAGTCAGTGACTGAGAAATGGCCTGTCCATTTCTGTCCCCTGCATAACCTCTCTCCCAGGCAGTCCTTGCTTTAAACATTCCTGTTGAACTGACCAAATATTGCAGATCAGCATTAACATGAAGCATCTCCCTATCAATTCCTGATTTCTCCTCCCTTTCTTTTCTCAGATCGCAAACCTGCATCATACTTTGAAGGCTTTCTTTGTTCAGTGCTGCTCGCTCTCACTTTTGTCTCTCATAGAAATCAATCCCTAACTTGGTTTCAGTGCCTGAGTTCTGGTGACCAAACTGACATAGAAAATGACTCTTAAATGCAAAAAGAAACTAATGATTCAGGAAGGACAGGAAAATTGCTACAGAAATGTCCATGAGTAAAAGAAGAAACAATAAGGCCCTATGTTTATTAGGTAAAAAATAAGGCACAAGGGTAACAGGAGGACAATTGTAAGAGCGGAGATAATTGTAAATGAACAGAAACCAGCCCGAATACTATGAAATCATGAAATTTTAAAATGAAATTTAAAATCTAAAACTAAAATATGCAGAGAAAATATTTATACCTTTGTTTAAAACTGTGCTTATGGTGCATGTACATGAACAAAGAAGGTAAAGAAAAAACATGTCTATTTTATTCTGTCTGGAGGCTAATTACATGGATTAATTTCTCCCAATTAATTTGCATCCTGTGTTGGTTGTCTGTAATTACTCTCCAGAGAGCTTTTCATAAGCTATTTTAAGAATGAATGGTTGTGGGCATAACGATTATACAGTCTGTGGTGAGTCAAAGGACTACACTTCAGATGGTATTTTGAGGTCAGTCTGACTAGTTGGAGATACAGACAAGCAAATAGGCAATGCCAGTGCAGTGCTAAGTGTCTCATGAAATATTTCATACATATATAAATATATAGAAAATGCAGTAATGTAACAATGACAGTGTTATTTAGCAGACATTAACATTTGCCATACTTGTTTAGAAACAGACTAAAGAGACAACAATGGCAATCATCTATGGTAATTTCATAACCTGGAATTGAGCCCTTACTGAGAGCTAGCTGCTGTGTTACACACAGGGACACAGCAAAGAACAGAAGAGAAATGATTCTTCCTTCAGGGATATGAAGTTCAGTATGTCTGGATCTATCCATATCTTTCCATTTCCATAGCTATTACTCCAGGAAAGCCACAATCTCATGTAGATGTTGATTACTTCCTACACTGCCTTCTACCCCAGGACTTTAATACAGTGTAGTAACTCTACCCAGTACACTCTTTTCCAGCTCACCTGTATGTCTTATCTTAATTTTCACTTCCTTTGGGAAGATTTCCCTCATCCCAGACAGATTAATCATCTTCATTCATTATTTCAAGGCTACGTGTATTTGTTAGAACACTTACCACAGTTATACTGAACTAGCTGATGATATATATAAGGCTCCAATGCCTACACTTCCCCTCACCTGACAACCAGATGAAATGAGGATAGTCTCTTTCCTGCCCTCTGCTGCCATCCCATGTACATAACATAACAGGCAATTCTCAATAAGTGCTGGGTTCCAGTGATAAAAGGATCACAAACAGCTGCCATATTGCCTTTGATTCTTAAATACAGCTAACCTTTGATTTCTCCCTTCTAACCCCTTCTTTGCATACAAATTCTTTAGTAAAAGTTCCCCTGTATGTGTGAAGGAATAAATGGGGTGATCTTTTGAGAAAAGCACCTAGTTTAAAACAAAAAGACACATTGTTAGAGTGCTTAGTAAATTTCCTATAGAAATATTTTCTTCTATGAATGCAGCATAAAATGTTAATAGAAATTATGGGTGAATGTCTTCCTTAGAGGTGGAAGATAATATGTGAGTTTATGAATAGATGCAGGGCAAGCAATTGTATATTTCAAATTTCTTGGGGATGAATTTCTAAGGTAAAATGTGTATGCTCTGAATACTCGTGTAAACATTTTATGTATTTTAACCACAGAGCTGTTACTTTTTTTAGAAATTTTCTGCTGCTATATATTGTTTCAGGATCTGTGGGTTCATATTAATCTTTCAGGCCATCGTTTATTTGAGGGGCCAAGGGAAGAGCTGAATAAATTTACATAAAGGCAATTGATTTCTAGCAGAAGAAGTAAACGCTTGTTCTCAAAGATCTATCTGACATAACAAGTGGCTAAGTTTGGCTCAGAACAAAGAAGCTAATTCACTTGACTCTAGCTTCCATTTTACTTCCAGAAAGGATGGGAACGTCCAATAAGTCACTTACGTCACTTGTAGGAAGACCTCAGTGGATTGGTAGAAATACCTCGGTTGCTTTATTAAGTTAAAAAAAAACCTGGTCATTTGGCCATAAAATGCTCAGTTCTATTTCTTTTCTTCTCCCTCTTTCCTTCTCTTCCCACCTCCTTTCCCTGCACTCATCTTCCTCTTTCCCCTTTGAAATTTCTTTTTCATCTCTCATAGTCAATTTTCCTTTTTTTTCTGCTAAAATTGTCATCCCAACAACTCAGATTTTCTGTAGCAGGAACAGTTAAAATTATTTCTGAAATGGAGTAAGTAGGTTTTCAGTAAAAGTTTTAATGAACTCACCATGATTATTCAAGGGCCTCATTTTTAGTGCATGAACCTCATGACATCTGCTGCTTAGTCAGAAGACAACTTTACCACTTTCTAGACTTGATTTATATTTTAGATGACAAATGTAATTGGGAAACTTTTTTTTCCAACATACATGGCAATGTATATATATATATATATATATATATATATATATATATATATATAAAACGCACACATAAATTTCCTTGAATGGATATTTTTTTATCACAGCGACATAAAAATTACACAATGGAGTTCATCTTTGAACAAATGGCTCACGCTTTGATAGTTTAATTCTAATTATTCAACTAATGGCTACTAGTTCATGATAATTTTCTTCAAACTGAGAAGTCATTTAATATAATTAATCATCAAATAGATTATCAAGAGTTAATCTATTTAATTCCACCTTCAAACACATTTTGCAAAAAGATGGCTGTTTGTCCATGAAATAGTTTTCATTGAGAGTTTTTGTCTCTACTCTATTTCCAATTTTAGGCTAACACTAGCTGGAGTGATGAAAAGATAAAAATTCCATATTTTCTGGAGTTGTTCAAGGTTTGAAAGTGAAAAAAATTATATAGAGGAGTGAGTATTTTTTGTGTGAAATATGAAAGGACAAATGGAGACATGTATTTTGACAGTCATCTACTAATAAGATAGGCATCCTAGCAATAGGGACTCTTGGTCTGTAGACCAAAGTAAGATGTATACTTATTTGGATCCAATAAGAATATGCATTCCTCTTAAGACTCCTTATTAATTCTATTGATATGATATTTTAATGAAAAGCATTTGGAAGAGAGATAATCATTTATAATCATATAAATACATAAATATAATTATATATATTATATTTATAATATAAATAAATATAGTAAATATTTATTTATAAATAAATAAAATCATAAATAATATAAATTTATTTATAAATAATATAAATCTTTATAAATATTATTATAAACAATATAAATCTTTATAAATATTATTATAAATAATATAAATATTTATAAATATTATTATAAATAATATATTTATAAATATTGTTATAAATAATATAAAATATAATATTATTATATAATATGTAATAAATATAATAATATAATATTTATAATCAAATAATATAAATAAATAGTTATTGAAAGCCATACTTTACATTTTATGTATATATTCCAATTAATAAATTAGGTGGTTTTAGCCTTACACTGCAAATAAGAAAAAATAATTTTAAAGACTGCTATTTGTCCCAGATCTCAAAGTATTAAAAAGAGTCCATATCTCTATGGCAGTACAATACGTATTGTCTCATAGTAGTAAATGAGCTGTGCCCTAGCTATAATAGGGAGTAGAATTTTATAAATGCTTCTAATCCATCTCTCTCTCCCTAGTTCAAAATGTTCCATTTTACAACATATCAAAGATTGGAAGACATTTTTAATGCCAACTAGGGAATGATGTTCGCATTGCAGGCCACTCTCTCTTATAACTAGTCAATCTTGCCATTATATCACAAAAGCAATGATACTAGTTGCTTTTGAACCCAGAAAGGATCAGCTGCAGCTACAAAGAACAGAGGAAGGGAGACACACACATTCCACACACACGCACAGAGACAGAGATGGTGCAGGAGAAGTAAGAGAGGGCAAGATATTGCTAGTATGTTGTGCTCAGATGTTCAGTCACGTGTGACTCTTTGCAACCCCATGGAGTGTAGCCCGCCAGGCTGCTCTGTCCATGGGATTCTCCCAGCAAGCATGCTGGAATAGGATGCCATTTCCTTCTCCAGGGGATCTTCCTGATCCAGGGATCGAACTTGCATCTCTTTTGTCTCCTGCATTTGCAGGTGGGTTCTTTACCACTAGTGCCACCTGGGAAGTCCCTATTGCTAGTATATGCCACTCAATACCAGAATATAGTGCCTTTGGGGTTATTATTGAAGGAAAGTTACACGGCTCAAAATAGCCTGGACTTAAAACTCCCCTCCAGGTCCTCCCCACCATTCTATGCAAAACAAAGAACTCTCTCACGGGAAGAAAAAAATGGACATTAAGGTTGATTACGCCCAGTTCCCAGTTGGTCCAGCCTCTGGCCAATTTCCAAAATTCCTTGCCCCTGCTGCTGCAAGATAACTACTCCGAACAACCCTGGAGAACAACAGGCCCCCTTAAGACAGTAGCTTTCCACATACACGCCTATATATACTTACTCTTTGCTTAGGTTAGGGTAGCAGCTCACTAATCTGACTGCTGCCCCTTCTCACCTCATTAAAGGCGATCTGTTCCTGTAAAGTGCTGGTCTCGTTCTTTTTCTGAATCTCACCTTCTCTAACTCCCTTACCTTACAATTCTCCAAGACATGTGTATAGAATAAATACAGTATATAATAAAAATTCATAATCACCTAGAACAATATTATTAGGTTTTTAAATCATTTAGAATCAGTAATGTTTGTAAAATTGAGAATATGGAAAGTTAATATACTCTCCTAGCTCAGTTCTTGCCTGGAGAATCCCAGGGACGGGGAGGCCTGGTGGCTGCCGTCTATGGGGTCGCACAGATTCGGACACGACTGAAGCGACTTAGCAGCAGCACAGTTAGTCCATAAGTCAGTATGTATGAAAACAGCTTACATTTTGTGAAATCACTCAATTGAAAGTTTGTTTTAATGGAAGACATTTTTTAAGGTGTACTTATCAACCCTAAACTTTCATTACATCTTTGCTAACACCACCATCTTAAAACAACAACAAAAACCCTCTCACTTAACACACACCTCTCTACATACGACAAAGCTTATGCAATCATAACAAAGCCAAGAGTTCACATCTGCTAAGAAGCAGACACATGGACACTTTTCCCATTCCTGTCACCTTGCTCAGTGAGTGACCACAGATCTCTCATGTCTTCAGTGTGCTTTTGCAGGACCCCTTCTCATTAACAATGATGGAATCACAGAATTCTTTATAAGACTATAAGCATTGGGAATTTCAAGAGGAGACAGAAAATAGAACTCAAAATTGTTTCTGAAAACAATGAAGGAAAGCCACCTTCTGTGGAAGGCATTAACAGGCCATATAAAATCTGAGGGCACTTTAACCTGAGAGAGAATAGAAGAGTTAAATAGAGTTAAATAGAAGAACTTGGGCTTCTATTGAGGAATGGTGAGAAACAAGTAAGATTTTCACATATCTGGAATACCTGGTTCCTATTCCATCAAAATTAAAATAGGTTAAAGAATCTAGGAATAAAATTAACTATTATTTCATTGCAATCTCAATCCAATTCCCAACTAGAATTTCTATTGGCTTTTATGAGTCAATCTCATATTTATCTCATTAAAATAGCCATAAAAATTTGCAGCTCATGTGGATGTACATAAGATAGGTATCATCTTGAACTAAGTGATATTTTAATGTAAACAAAGTAAAACTCTGAGATACTGATAGAGAAATAATAGGATAATATAGGATTTAAGAGAGGTATAATGATGGTATTTTGAGACAAATGAACTTATTAAGTGTTAATAGTGAATATTTATCTCTCTTTGATGTAATAATATCTTTTAAAATGATTCATAACCCTTTTAAATTAAAGCTGGTGTTTTCATTTTTTCTTTCCAAGAGACACATAAGAAATGGATCTAATATTAGGTTGTATTACCCTTGAACAATTGCTGTAGAAATATCCTAATTTCAGATCTTCATTCCTTCTCTCCATCCCTCCCTCCTCCCCCCATCTCCCTGTATGCTGGGCTCCACAGGAGCATCTGGTCCCAGCTTCCCCTAGTCTCTACCATCTGCCTCCATATTCTCCTGGAAATCATTTTCCTGTCACCTCCCATCTCCAAATACACTACTTGTCACTAAGCATTATGTACTAAAGACATCCTCAACAAAACACATATTTGAAGTATGTATATATACATGTATACATGTACATATTTGAACTATATATGTGCATGTATATATATATATAAAATATATACAACTATGTATCCTAGTATAGCCTCATATATTAGGATCATCTTATGTATGTCTCAGTGGTCCCGAATCAGTCAGACTACCTGTCCACTTTGGTTGAGTTCTGTGGAAATTTTATTTTCCCAACTGTTCAAAACTTAAATTTCTTCAAGTATGAATCTGTTTTTGATAGACCATTTTGGGCCTCTGAAACAGGGACCTACATTACAATTATTCTTCTAAAATGGTTTTGTGACAGTCTCCTTTTAAAACAGACAGGAAGATAGATGAGATAACAAAAAACTATTTATTTGTAGGAATTGATTTTTCAATGATTGGCATCTAAATGCAAAGTAAATACAGTTTCATTTCCTCCCACTGCCGTGAAGCAAATCTGTCAATCTAAGGTCCCCTAAACCCACTGTCCCATTCACCATTCTAAAATAAAAGAATGGTTTCCATTAATCAGAGCACAAAGCTTGAAACCTAGCTTCTTGGGCCAATTTATCATGATTTTCTATATAGTCTTTAACAAATCTATTAAATTATGTACTCATACTCTAATGATTAATAGAAACGTTGGAAACAAATGCCAAGAATTAGAACATTTCTTAGTATTTTTATTATCTTCCTTTTTGTTTTTTCAAACTGTCGAGTGGAGTTCTTAGCCTGGATATTAGCACTAGGAGCTAAAATTTAAACTATGCTAATAACATTTTAATTTTAAGTTGAAGCTATAAAGTTTCAAATTAGAGTATAAAGAGAAAGGGAGAATAATTTGTTGTTTTGTCTGTTTTGTGACAGGTTTTGAAAATTATGTGAAAATTTTAACTTTTTCCACTTTGATGGCCCCCATCCAATGCCAAAACAAGTAACTTGAATCAGTCATACTGTATTACCTTCTTTGAATGGAACTTTCTCAATGTAGCATAAAATGCATTTTTAAGAAAATATTTAATTATGCAAAAGCTAAATATGGTTCGTAATCCATGTGCTAGTGCAGATAAAGGGCCAAGACATTTCTGTCCAGAGATGTATATAATTCAGTCACCATTCTTCTGCCTATAGTCAGTGACTAAAGTTTTAACAGCCGTCTCTTTACAGCTAAACCACAGAAAGTATAAAATAAGAACAAAGGCTTTGGAAGTTTAATGTTTTTGTCTGCCACATGGAATTTTCCAAAATTCATTTGACGTTTAAGCACAATCCAAATATAAACATCGCAATGAAAAGTTCCACTTCAAATATACTAAATAAGGCCAAGAGATAGTTATGCAAAATGATACCACTAAAGGAACCAGAAAACAGTTCCTATCATCATTTGCTAACAAAAACCTCAATATAAGAAACAGAAATAATACATGGTGAGGAGAAATGTACACCAAGTCCCAGATGTCCTCTTAGTCAAGATAATCTCACTTTCTCTGATTTTTCTGTGTGAAAGTGTGCCTATTTCTCTTGCCAAAGTGGGATGATAGAGGATCCCTACCCAACAGAGAAATCAAGTCCCTGCTATGCCAAACAGGATTTAATAAGGTATTGGGGTGAAATGATCCTTAGATCACTGATGTATTCTGTCATACTACATACAATCTTGCTACAAAATTATGACTCAAAGAGGGATCTGGAGAGCAGATTCAACCTGTATCACCTTGGACTTGTTAGGCATGCAGAATTTTATGCCTATCCTGGATCAACTGATTCACAGGCTAGTTTTAACAAGATCCCCAGGTGGTTGGTATTTGCACTAAAGTTTGAGACACACTTCTGTTCTGCAGCATCACCTCCAAATATTCCTCCCGGCTTCCTTGACCATCTTCCAGTTACTAGGTAATCACTCTCCAGGGTAGCTTTTTCAGTATTAAACAGCTCTCAAAGTAAAGAAGTTATCTCTTAGCTTTTTAAAGGTAAAGATATTCTTCTCTATTACTTCCACCTAATTAGTCAAAAATCTTTCCCTTCAAGCCACTCAGAAAATATTCGGTCCCCTTTTTAAATTTTAGGAATGTCTTTCAAATAATTGCAAATAGGACTTGATTCTTATCATCTCCAGTTATTTTAAATATGCCTCAAATGTCCTATTTAGTTTCTCTTAAATATGTTGGAAGCTGTATACTAAAATCCACCATATTTATTTCTACAATGCATGGTTTCCAATATTGAATATGATATTCTAGGCGTAGTTTGACCAATGCCGAATTGAGAAGGATTATCTACTCATTTACTGTACATGTTCCACCTTCAATAATATAGCCTCACAAATGCATATGACTCATACTGATTGTACAGATTCTTAGAATCCTAGTTATTTCTCCTTAACAAAGGGCTTAGCTCCTTCTCTATCACCCATGACAAGTTGATTCTTTTACCCAAAAGTAAGATTGTACGAAAATGGACAAAGACATCGATAGTTACGGGCCTTCTTACCTAAAGTAACTACAGTTAACTAAAATTTTCCTCTCATTTCTTCAAAATTAGACTCAGTACATCAACTGATTCAATTGAGATGAATTAGATAATGATTTTTGTAAGTTATGAATTTATTATTAATAGATCTTCCAGGTTAATGTTCTTTGAAGACAATGCATTATGCCATTATCCTTTATACCTGAGAGATCAAGATTGTGATATATTATCCTTTATAACAGTTCTTAATAAGTTTGAGTTTAAATACTCTGGGGATTCATGAATTAAAAAAGTATTTTTCCTACAGTCTGATATATAAACATCTTGGTAAATAAACATGATTGGAAAATATGTGATTTGATTTCCAAACAACTGCTTGCTTTTAATGAAGGACTCTGAAGAACCAATGTGGTAAATAGAACGGTCTCCAAAGATTGTTGTTCAGTTGCAAAGTCATGTCCAACCCTTTTGAAACCCAGTGAACTGTAGCCCATCAGGCTCCCTGTGTCCATGGTATTTCTCAGGCAAAAGTACTGGAGTGGGTTGCCATTTCCTCCTCCAAGGGATCTTTATGACCTATAGATAGAACTTACCTCTTGTATTGGCGGGTAGATTCTTCACCAGTGAGCCACCTGGGAAGCTGAAATACCCATACCTATTCCTTGTAACCTGTAAATATGTTTTGTTACATAGCAAAAGAGACTTTTAAGATGTAATTAAGGTTTTCTAACCCCTCAAAGGGAGGTTATTCTGGATTTTCTGGGTAGATCCAATCTAATCACATGAGCCCTTGTGAAGAGAGACTTTTCTCTTGCTGGAGGTAGAAGAAATGGCACAGGAGGAGAGCTGAAAGAGATTCAGAGTGAGAGATTTCAATTCTTTTGTGCTGGCTTGAAAATGAAGAAGGAAACAGAGGCACGCAGGTGGCCAGAGTTGAGGGAATCTCCCTGGAAACAGGCAGCAAGCAAACAGGGATCTCTACATGGAGCTGAATTCTATCAACAGTCTAAAAGGAATGTTACCCTGCTTCCACCTTGATTTCAGCCTAGTAAAACACATTATGACAGGGATCCCAGCTGTATTTTTTTCACAGTGATTTTAAACTTACCAACAGGTAACCTGAACAAAGCATTTGTGCTTTCTTGCCCACAGCTTGGTTTTGGGAGTGTTTGATTTGCAAAGAATCGAGAGCTAGCACATTACATCTTTAAAACAAAAGAAGGAAGCAACTGTATTATCTAAATGCATGCTGAAGAGAAATACATAAATGCTGTAGCGGAAAAATGGCTTAAACAACAGCTCACTATTTTTCCATATATCTCCAATGAGATACGTTAATTATTTGGAGAAACAAGTTTATTTAAATAACTTACTGAACCCACATATATAGTGCTATAAGTAATGATCTACACAAAAACACCACAACAGTGTTTTGGGGACTCTCTGATGTTTGGATGCCTCATGCCCAAGGACACAGAGCTGATCAACAATAACACTGAAATTTGAACACTGTAAATCCAGCCATTACTTCTGTGTTCTTAATCACTATTTTATTCAATGGCACAGAGTATGTGATCAATAAATACTAGATTCTCTCTTTTATCTTCTCTTTTATCACGTGCCAGGGAAGATATTTAGATTCAGGATGCTTATGAGTTCTTATCCTTATGGAAGCCATAAGCCATGGAAACTTCTAACATGCTGATTATGGCATTTAGTTAACTTCTCTGAAAGATGCTATGGTGCATCTTTCCATATATATCATAAAATTCGTATTTCATCTTGTACATTAGAAATCATTGCTGTTTTTATTTTTCATTTTAAAGAGTTCCTTGGTTTCAAACACCTTTATAATCTTAATTTCCATGACAACTCTTTCTTCTGGTTGTCCTTCTACCTGTCTGGCTAGAAAGGGGTGGCTCTAGTCATTTACAACATAGTGATTCACAATTTTTACAGGCTATACTCCATTTATAGTTATTATAAAATATTGACTATATTCCCCCATCCCGGATCTAATTCTGAGATATGTGGAGAGTTTCGATACTCCTACACCATATTTCCAAAAGTATGAGACTTTGTCCAACTTCAAGTCCCTTAGGTTCTGTTCTCTATACCTAGAACACTCTTCTATTATATATGAATTACCGGCAACATTTGAATCCTTCAGGTCTCCAAAGACATTTTCTATCACAATGCTATATTTTATTTATATTCCTTATGTTAGGGGCTTCCCAGGTAGCACTAGTGGTAAAGAACCTGCCTGCCAATGCCGGAGATGTAAGAGATTTGAGAGACAAAGGTTTGATCCCAGGGCCAGGAAGATCCCCTGGAGGGAGGGCTTGGCAATCCCCACTCCAGTATTCTTGCCTGGAGAATACCATGGACAGAGGAGCCTGGCAGGCTATAGTCCATGTCACAAAGAGCTGAACACGACTGAAGCGACTTAGCATACAAGGACGCATAGTAAAAAATGCATACAACTTTATTTAATTGCTCACTTGATCATTATTTATCTGTCCACATAAGAACTGAAGAATCATAAAAGAAAGACCAAGGTTGTTTTGTTCATTGACGTGTTCCTAAAACATACGGCAGTGTCCAGGTGTAGCAGAAATAAATGCACTAAATATTTATTAAATAGATTAAATGAGAGGAAATAAACTAACCATGCCCTCACAGTTATTATTATCTTAAAGCTATTTATTATTCTCTCAGTAGGAAATAGGACAAAGGCATTTACAAATGTCCAAATATTCTAGCAAGGAAAAAAAGTGTTATTTGTTTCTTAGACTCCTGCTTAGCAAAGACCAACATGGTCTGTCCTCTCTTCTAGAGAAACTGAAAATATCATTTACATGTAAATAAACAGGGAATTCCTTCAGGTCACAAGCAAATGATGTGTAAGTTTATGGGTACTTTCTCCAGCAAAGAATCCATATCTCATTTTATGAGACTGTCAAAGATTTGAATATGAACATTTAAGTACATTTTAATTACTGCCTTCTTATATAATATATTTATTTTATCGTGGTTTTAGATATATAACTACTTGTAGAATTTACAGGATGACGGCTTAAATAGCTGAACTTTAATTTCCTAGATTAACAATATTTTTATTAAATATCTGCTTTGTACAAGTATGGAACAGAGGATAAATAAGGAGACTAATACACATCCAGTGACTTGCAATAGAGATGTTTGTAATACAAAAAAAATTATTTTTAATAGTCTGCTCACAGTGCTGCTGCTCAGTATATATTATTTCTCATAAATAGAGATAATGCTTCACTGTTTAGAGTGATCTAGCAGCATTTGCTACTTTATGAATTAAGCTTCATTTTTTCCATATGCTTGGAAAATCAGAGACTGGACTCTCAGTAATGTTACTAACAATATACAAATATGATGTTTTATTCATTGTATTATTGAGGCAACTACAAAATGGCCCAGAACTTGACAATGACTTTAATAATCTGTGGCCTTCTCAACTCAATAACTTATCAACTTTGATTGTCCCAGCAGATTTTGTGACTAATTTTAGGAAGTAATCTCAAGCAGGATACCATGCAAGTGGATGTATTGTTCCTTCTCCATCACCACCTTCAAGATTAGAGATGCAGCTCTTCCTGAACTTGTGATGGGAAGACTGATATATAACTAAATAAAATACAGCACAATTTAAAATTGGGATGTGACTAAGCATTATGAAGGATAAGGGGATAATCTAATTTTAATTGTAGCTAAGGGATCCAGGAAGACTGTATTTAGGAAGTACACTTAAGTACACTTAAATCAGTCCATTTATAAGAGACAAATACATACATCAGTCTATTTATAAGAGACAAATGCATGCATACATACTCCAAGGGCTAAACCTTATACATAAAATTTATGCCTGCAGTCATAATAAGGAATCTGGCATAAGTCTTAGCCTCCCCCTCCAAATAATAAGAAAACTGGGAAATAAATTTTTGAAACTTTTTCTTAAACACTGAAAAATAAGAATTGCAGGGCTTTGATTTCTAAGAGAAAGGAGAAAAGAATGAGGTGAGCCCCTATGATCAACCCTGGCTTTCTGCCCAAAGATGCTTTCTGAGCCACTGCACAAGGATGAGGATCCGAACATAACACAGTGCTTTCCCTAAGTTGACAGGAGAAGTCTGTAGTGTAGAAAGGCAGAAGTGGCCAGATGAGTAGAGCACACGGGTTATTTCCTAGAGGATGGAGTTACTCAGAAAAGTGGCTCCATAAACTTTCATAACCCTACCTTACCCCACCTTTGAATCTGTTGCTGAATATTATGCACAGGAAGTCGAAGTGAGTTTCCCAGAAAAGAAACAGATGGATCCTCTAACTTTGATAAAGTCACTTGCATAATGAGACATTACAATCCTTACCAAAGACCTGCCCCCAACCCTAAAAAAGGCAAACAAAAATGTATGTATTTTAATGTTTAACGTTTTTGCATAAACTTATTTTTTTTTGTTATTAACAAATAGAAGGTATATATAACAATTTTAATGTTTCTGTTTGTCTTTTTTAGGGTTGAGGGTAGGTCCTCTGTCATGTGAAGCATGAACTTCCTGATGTTCAAGCTGGTTTTAGAAAAATCAGAGGAACCAGAGATCAAATTGCCAACATCCTCTGGATCATCGAAAAAGCAAGAGAGTTCCAGGAAAACATCTATTTCTTCTTTATTGACTATGTCAAAGCCTTTGACTGTGTGGCTCACAATAAGTTGTGGAAAATTCTTCAAGAGATGGGAATACCACACCACCTGACTTGCCTCTTGATATACCTATATGCAGGTGAGGAAGCAACAGTTAGAACTGGACATGGAACAACAGAGTGGTTCCAAATAGGAAAAGGAGTACATCAAGGCTATATATATATAAGTCACCCTGCTTATTTAACTTATATGCAGAGTACATCATGCGAAATGCTGAGCTGGAAGAAGCACAAGCTGGAATCAAGATTGCCGGGAGGAATATCAATAACCTCAGATATGCAGATGACACCACCCTTATGGCAGAAAGTGAAGAACTAAAGATCTTCTTGATGAAAGTGAAAGAGGAGAGTGAAAAAGTTGGCTTAAAGCTTAACATTCGGAAAATGAAGATCATGGCATCTGGTCCCATCACTTCATGGCAAATAGATGGGAAACAGTGATGACTTTATTTTTTGGGGTTCCAAAATCATTGCAGATGGTGACTGCAGCCATGAAATTAAAAGATGCTTACTCCTTGGAAGGAAAGTTATGACCAACCTAGATAGCATATTCAAAAGTAGAGACATTACTTTGCCAACAAAGGTCCATCTAGTCAAGATTATGGTTTTTCCAGTAGTCATGTACGGATGTGAGAGTTGGACTACAAAGAAAGCTGAGCACCAAAGAATTGATGCTTTTGAACTGTGGTGTTGGAGAAGACTCTTGAGAGTCCTTTGGACTGCAAGGAGTTCCAACCAGTCCATCCTAAAGGAGATCAGTCCTGGGTGTTCATTGGAAGGACTGATGCTGAAGCTGAAACTGCAATACTTTGGCCACCTGATGTGAAGAGCTGACTCATTTGAAAAGACCCTAATGCTGGGAAAGATTGAAGGCAGGAGGAGAAGGGGACGACAGAGGATGAGAGATTTGGATGGCATCACCGACCCAATGGACATGAGTTTGGGTAGGCTCTGGGAGCTGGTGATGGTCAGGGAGGCTTGGCATGCTGCAGTTCATGGGGTCGCAAAGAGTCAGACATGACTGAGTGACTGAACTGGACTTCTGTCAAGATTGTAATGCTTTATTATGCCTATGACTTTCTCAATACTAAAGGATCCAGCTGTTTCTCTTCTAGGGTACTCAGTTTGATCCCCTGTGCATAATATTCAGCAACAGATTCAAAGGTGGGGTGGGGTAGGGTTGTGAAGATATAGAAACCTTAATATACATATAAATATATGTACATTTCTAGCATTTATGTTTCACTCTTAATTCCATATCCCATGTTTAGAGCTTTTCTGACATACTGAATATTCTCAGTCCAATGTTTTTGTTATAATAAATGAAATATGACTTCCTATTTCGGAGAAGGCAATGGCACCCCACTCCAGTACTCTTGCCTGGAAAATCCCATGGGCATAGGAGCCTGGTAGGCTGCAGTCCATGGGGTTGCTAAGAGTTGGACACGACTGTATGTCTTCACTTTCACTTTCATGCATTGGAGAAGGAAATGGCAACCCACTCCAGTGTTCTTGCCTGGAGAATCCCAGGGATGGGAGCCTGGTGCACTGCCATCTATGGGGTCGCACAGAGTTGGACATGACTGAAGTGACTTAGCAGTAGCAGACCTCCTATTTATGAAGACAATCATACATCTCTGAAGGCACCATCTCTTTGACTTGTCAGTAGTCAGTGTATGATTATCAAACAATTAGGACAACTTTTGTAATATCCTTTTATTATGCCTATATAAAATGAAAAGTGAAAGTTACTCAGTCCGACTCTGCAATCCCATGGACTATAGCCTGCCTGGCTCCTCTGTGCATGGAATTCTCCAGGCAAGAGTACTGTTATGGGTTACCATTTCCTTCTCCAGGGGATATTCCTGACTCAGGGATCAAACAAAGGTCTCTTAATTTGCAAGCAGATTCTTATCAACTGAGCCACTATGGAATCCCATTTGTCTATATAAGCCTGCTGATTTATATTGTCTGACTTTAATATCTGATGAGCAAATATACTGTTAAAGCAAAGTAAACAATCTTATAACAAAGAACTGGCTGTATAACTTCAGTGGTCATTCCTATCTCAAATGTGTATGAATCTGTAATTTTTCTTTGAGTTTAAATCAACTCTGATGATACAGCTGCTAAAAATCTCATGTGGTTAGTACCCATTTTGCCAGAAGTTTAGGTAAGCCTTTCAAAATCTTTGAAATTTTATTGCTTTCCATTATAATATATATTATATTTTTTTTGAGTTTGATATTTTTTTAGTCTTCTTTACTTCTAAAATAAATAGTCAAGAAGGTCAATCTCTGTTCATTTCTCTTTTAACCTATCCATGTGTGCATTCATGCACTTCTCTTTTATAAATAAAATACTAGAGGGAGCTTATAGTTTAATCACATATTATATAAGGTTTTTAAAAAAACATAAGGTGAGGAACCTAGGAAATATAAGCCTTTAAAAATGTTGGGAAGTTGTATAAATGAAGCATGATGACAAGACCACTAATATTTGCTGCAGTTGGGTGGTGGATATTCAATATAGTCTGTTTTTACACTGAATAAATTTGGAACTTCCATAATAAAAAGACTTTTCAAAATTTATAAAATTTATAATTAGAATAATCTGGTCTTAAGTCTCAGGTCTACCAATGACTAGCTATGACCTTGAACAAATTTCCAAATTTCTTTTTGAAGCTCAATGTCATCATCTCTAAATTAAGATAATGTTCCCTTATAAAATAGTTCCATAAAAATAAGATAGATAATTTATTCCACCTTCCAAGCACAGTTCAGGGCCTCAGTTTATCCATATAGTGTCTTTCTGTTAACTGAAAGATTCCCTTCCCCAAGACATCTTACTGCCATTAAAACATAATTTGAATATCTGCATTTGACTACAATATGAATAGAGTGCCAGTGTTGTGCAATACACAGCATGCTCAGCTATATGCAGCATCATTAAGCTGTCACAAAGTGATCACTAAATGCATCATTATTATAATTATCCTTTGTCAACAAAGTCATATAAGGTTGGAAGGAATTGGGGACACTGACATTACACATCAATTAGTACATGGAGAAGGAATTTCTGTCTTGAGACTCTGACCCTGACTTGATCAACTTTGTTTTCAGATATCCAAAATTGCCTTAGTAAAACCACTTTTGTTAGTCTGGAAGTGAGAACAATGTACCACAGCTCTATCCACCAGCCTCTCCATGAAAAAGTACTGGAGGCTCCTTTGACCTCACAGAACACTTTCAAGGCTGTCTTTCTGATTTTTATCCCTAATTGTCCCTTTTCCCCCACTATTAAGTTTTTCCCTTTAATGCAGCTGCTTCAAATCATTTTTATCAGAAAAAAATGAGATATTTAGATAAACACAATAAATACAAAAGCCATTTGAAATGGAAAATTGCAAAATTTCACATTTTCTGGAATTGCTGAGCAGAGATAGAGTCATTTTATGAATTGTGAGATTGCACTGAGTAGAATACTAATGAGATATGGAGACTTAGCATACTTTATAACATGTCACTGCTATACTTTGTGGAATTGAGATTAGAAGACAGCACAAGTGGTTTCCACTGACTATTATGCAATGAATGATATTATTCTCAATATGATTATATCTCTACTTTGTAACTCCTTGAACCAAAGTCACACCTCTTAAATCAACATAAAATACTGAGCTGAGAGCTGAGAATATATTGTTATTTCGACCCTCTATTTTTATTGACCTAAAACCCACTTAGAAAGTAATTTATTAACTATAGATATCTTGTTATAGCTGTAGAATGTAATTTACTTAGATGCATACTTTATACTTGAAATTTAATCCTCAGAGTGATCCTAGAAATTAGATACAGCTTCATCCCTATATTCAGTAGGGTAAGATGAAACTTACACTTTGACATGTGCACTACATACATTTATGTAATATAATCACTCTATTAATATAAATATATTTACAATCTTAGATAACATTTAAAAAGAACACATCTTCCTCCTCTCATTGTTCTGCTTTGACTTCAGGTTAATTAAACATTTAACAGACTCATGGATATGGGGAGAGGGGAGGAGAGGGTGAGATGCATGGGTAGAGTAACATGGAAACTTACATTACCATATGTAAAATAGATAGTCAATGGGAATTTGCTATATGTCTTAGGAAACTCAAACAGGGGCTCTGTATCAGCCTAGAGGGGTGGGATGGGGAGGAAGATGAGAAGGAGGTTCAAGAGGGAGGGGATATATGTATAACTATGGCTGATTCATGTTGAGGTTTGACAGAAAACAACAAAATTCTATAAAGCAATTATCCTTCAATTAAAAAATAAATTTTAAAAAATTAATGGCCTCTTATATCAATGTACCATTTTCATAATATTATACACTCTATTTCTGCTGCTGCTGCTAAGTCGCTTCAGTCGTGTCTGACTCTGTGCGACCCCATAGGCGGCAGCCCACCAGGCTCCTCTGTCCCTGGGAGTCTCCAGGCAAGAACACTGGAGTGGGTTGCCATTTCCTTGTCCAATGCATGAAAGTGAAAAGTCAAAGTGAAGTTGCTCAGTCATGTCTGACTCTTAGCGACCCCATGGACTGCAGCCTACCAGACTCCTCTGCCCATGGGATTATCCAGGCAAGAGTACTGGAGTGGGGTGCCATTGCCGTCTCCCTTAATTATTTCTAGTATTTTTAAATTTAAAACAGAGAGAATGCATCTAAAAGCATCTCTCTATTCTGAATTTTGGGCTTTTAGTTGTAATTTTAGAGTTATTTCCTAGAATTAGCTTTCCTGAGTAGAGCATTTGAATTTCTGCATAACAACTCTTTTAAAAAGAATATACCAATTTACCATAGAAACAGTAATATAACTATGGTCCTATGGACTTCATGATAACAACTATATTTATTTGGTTAGAGTAAAACCAATGCTGGGATATTGTTTTAAATACACATTTCTTTTGATCATCCACAAGGATGATTTACTATTTGCCTTTCAAATGTTCACTGCCTGTTTGTACCCATTTACCTTTTCAAAATTCACCACTAAGCGTGAGCTATCTATTTAATCTTTTTCTATGTTTCATAGTATTTTCAAAGAGGAAAAAATACATTTAAAAAAGCAAACAAACAAAAAAATACTGTTCCACTAGTACACATTCAGAGTTTCCATGATGCCAGTTTTCTAACTGACTAGGCTTAAATGGGTTAAATATATGGAACAATGTGTTCTACTAGAGGAACACTCAGATTCTTAGAGCAGGCCTTGTTGTTGTTCAGTCACGTCCAACTCCTTGTGACCCCATGGACTGCAGAGCACCAGGCTTCACCATCCTTCACTGTTGCCTGGAGTTTGCTCAAACTCATGCCCTTTGAGTCGGTTCTGCCATCCAACCATCTCATTCTCTGTCACTGCCATCTCTTCCTGCCCTCAATCTTTCCAGCATCAGTGTCTTTTCCAATGAGTCAACTTTTAGCACTCCAGATCCATTTATATAAACAATATTTAGCACTGTTTGATTCCTATGTGATCAAAATGGCATTCTTATGATTTCGGCCTCTCCTGTATGTGGCACTTATACCACGTGTTGCTTTCTGCTGGGAACATTGTTCTCAACTTTCCTGCAACTGGAACAGATCTCAGCATATCAGAACTCCACCAACACTTTCTCTCTTTTCTTTTTTTTTTATAAATACTTATTCAGTATCCTGCTCCTTAGAAGAAAAGCTATGACAAACCTATACAGGGTATTAAAAAGCAGAAATATTACTTTGCCAACAAAGGTCCATATAGTCAAAGCTATGGTTTTTCCAGTAGTCATGTATGGATGTGAGGGTTGGACCATAAAGAAGGCTGAGCAGTGAAGAATTGATGCTTTCAAATATGGTGCTAGAAAAGACTCTTGAGTCTCTTGGATAGCAAGGAGATCCAACTAGTCAACCCTAAAGGAAATCAACCCTGAATATTCATTGGAAGGACTGATGCTGAAGCTGAAACTTCAATACTTTGGCCACCTGGTATGAAGAGCTGACTCACTGGAAAAGACCCTGATGCTGGGAAAGACTGAAGGCAGGAGGAGAAGGGTACTAGAGAGACAAAGTGGTTGGATGGCATCACCAACTCAATGGACATGAGTTTGAACAAACTCCAGGAGATGGTGAAGGACAGGGAAGATTGGCATGCTGCAGTCGGGTCAGACATGACTTAGCAACTGAACAATAGCAATCTCAGTATTCAGTTGATCTTTCTAAAAGGCAGACAATTTAAGCCAATAGAGAAAAAATTATTCTGCTACAGCAATTATAGATCCACACTTCAAAACACATTAAATAACCTTTGCTTGCTTTGCAGCACACACAAAATTTAACTCTAAATATATCATGAATCTAAATGTGAAACCCAGAACAATAAGCCTTTAAAACAAAATATATAAGATTTTTTTTGCGACCCTGGTTTAAGACATTATTTCTTACAATTCAAAAACATGCATAAATTTAAAAATGATAAGTTCAATTTCATTTAATTTGAAAACTTCTTTCTCAAAAGATACTATTGAGAAAATTAAAAGGCAAGTGAACAATTGGAGAAATTTTAACAGATATATATCTAATAAAAAATATTTTACTAACATGTACAAAGAATCCTCTTAATGCAATAATAATAAAAATACATCAATTTGCATATATACTTCATATAATAAGGTATATTAGTGGCTTATAAGCACATGAAAAATCATTGTAAATCATTAGTCATCAGCAAAATCTAAATTAAAACCTCAATGTGATTCTTCTACATATTTATTAAAGTAGATAAAATTTAGGAGAATGATAATATTTTGCATTGGCAATGATATGAACCAACTGGAATGTATATATACATTGCTTTTGGGAATATATAATTGTAGAAACACTTTAAAAAGAGTTTAGGAATTTCTTAAATGTTAGACACATACTTATACAACTTATAAATCATACTATTGAATTTTCAGTGAGAAGAATCAATATCTTAGATCAGACAATTAAAATATGTCAACTCAAAGAATTGGTCATAACTATTTATACTGGCTGCATTCATAGTTCTCTAAAATTGGAAACACATTAAATGTACTTCAACTGGTAAATATTAAAAAGTAAATTGTAATATATAGTGAAATTCTACTCATAAATCAACATGAAAATTTACTGCTATACACAGAAACATGGATAAATCTCAAAATATCATGCTGAAGTGAAATAAGCCACATATAATGGAGATACCATATGATGCCATTGATACAGACAATCAGAAGACAAATGTAACTATAGTGACATTTAGGAGACTTATCAGTTGCTTAAGATTGGAAGTAGAGATTCCAAGTGGGAAAGAACACATGGAAGTTTTGGGGAGTAATGGAAGTATCCTATTTCTTGACTGTGATGGTGACTTGACTCTATACACTTGTCAAAAGTTACTACTACGCACTTGAAATGGATGTGTTTATTACATATTAATTTCAGTCAATAAATGTGATACTATCAATTTCTTAAATTTCCAGAAGGCAGAGATAAAAGACTCCTCTCCCATTTCATGCCTAGTTGGCTTCTATATAAATCCATAATATGCCTAGATTGTTAACCTACCTCAACTTTTTCTTTGGGTAGTTTATTCTACAAATCTTACTCTGTTTTTGGGTCAAACAAAGTTTAACTTTGGGTTACTGGATCTGCAGTAATCACCTGGCACTTTAATACTATTCTCTCCCCCTGGGCGATTCCTAATTCAACTTCCTGTAGGCTTTTAGGTTTTCACAACTCCTATTGTTATGTTAAAAAAAAAAAAAAAAAAACATTAGCTCAGTTAAGCAGAAAGAAGTGTGCTCATCTTCTCCTTCCAGAACACCAAAATTGCAATTACTTGCTGAACTAGCAGCAAGAGGAGGACGTTGGAACCCACCAAAAAAAGATACCCACATCCAAGGACAAAGAAGAAGCTGCAATGAGATAGTACAAGGAGTGCAATCATGTTAAAATCAAATCCCATACCCAATGGATGGGCGACCCACAAAGTGGAAAACAGTAATGCCAAAGAAGTTCTCACATTTTTGCAAAGGTTCTTGGACCCACATCAGTTTTTTCAGTTGGGAATCCCCAGGGAATCTGACTTTGAAGGCGAGAGGGCTTTGATTATAGAACTTCCTCATGACTGAGAGAAGCAGAGACTCTTGGAGGGTACAAACAAAACCGTGTGCACACCAGGACTCAGGGGAAAGGAGCAGTGACTCCACAAGAGAACCTGCCTGTGAGTGTTTGAGGGTCTCCTGTGGAGGTGTCAGTCAGCAGTGGCCTGCTGTGGGGACAGTTCAGTTCAGTCACTCAGTCCTGTCCAACTCTTCGTGACCCCATGAACTGCAGCACGCCAGGCCTCCCTGTCCATCACCAACTCCCGGAGTCCACTCAAACCCATGTCCATTGAGTCAGTGATGCCATCCAACCATCTCATCCTCTGTCATCCCCTTCTCCTCCTGCCCTCAATCTTTCCCAGCATCAGGGTCTTTTCAAATGAGTCAGCTCTTCACATAAGTGGCCAAAGTATTGGAGTTTCAGCTTCAACATCAGTCCTTCCAATGAACACTCAGGACTGATCTCCTTTAGGATGGACTGGTTGGATCTCCTTGCAGTCCAAGGGACTCTCAAGAGTCTTCTCCAACACCACAGTTCAAAAGCATCAATTCTTCAGCACTCAGCTTTCTTCACAGTCCAACTCTCACATCCATACATAACCACTGGAAAAACCATAGCTTTGACTAGATGGACCTTTGTTGGTGAAGTAATGTCTCTGCTTTTGAATATGCTGTCTAGGTTGGTCATAACTTTCCTTCCAAGGAGTAAGCATCTTTTAATTTCATGGCTGCAGTCACCACCTGCGGTGATTTTGGAGCCCAGAAAAATAAAGTCAGCCACTGTTTCCACTGTTTCTCCATCTATTTGCCATGAAGTGATGGGACCGGATGCCATGATCTTAGTTTTATGAATGTTGAGTTTTAAGCCAACTTTTTCACTCTTCTCTTTCACTTTCATCAAGAGGCTCTTTAGTTCTTCTTTACTTTCTGCCATAAGGGTGGTGTCATCTGCATATCTGAGGTTATTGATATTTCTCCCGGCAATCTTGATTCCAGCTTGTGCTTCCTCCAGCCCAGAGTTTCTCGTAATGTACTCTGCATATAAGTTAAATAAGCAGGGTGACAATATACAGCCTTGATGTACTCCTTTTCCTATTTGGAACCAAATAGTGCGGGGACAGGGGCACTGGTAATAACAGTCCTGGGAGGCACATGTTGGCATAAGTCCTCTTGGAGTTTACCTTCAGCCGTATCATAGAGCCTGTGGACTCCAGGACTGGGCTGCCTTGAGCCAGACAACTAGTAGGGAAGGAGAACAGCCCTACCCATCAGCAGAAAATTGGATTAAAGATTTACTGAGCATGGCCCTGACCACCAGAGCAAGACCCAGTTTTATCCACAGCTAGCCCTTCCCATCAGGAAGCTTACACAAGCCTCTTATCCACATCCATCAGACAGAAGAAGGAAGAATACATCCTACAGCCTCCAGAATAAAAACCATAATCACCGAAAGCTAACCAAAACGATCACATGGATCACAGCCTTGTGTAACTCAATGAAGCTATGAGCCATGCCATATGGGGCCACCCAAGATGGATGGGTCATGGTAGAAAGTTTTGATAAAACGTGGTCCACTGAAGAAGGAAATGGCAAACTACCCCAGTATTCTTGCCTCAAGAACCCCATGAACAGTATTAAAATATCTGTACCTTAATTGAGGATAGGGCAGGCAACAGCTAATCTGTCTTGTAGAAACCTGGAGGACGGGTAGGAATTTTTCAGTTTTAGGGAATTGGAGGTGGGTAGATCATATGAGCCATCAACATGATAAGGCTTTAAGTAGTGTTTGGTATTCTATCTATTGTAAACAGATAAAGGATAGAATTAAAAAAAAAATACTCAAGAGAGTCTGCAACATTCTTTCTAGAAGAACCTACATAATAGATATTGTTGTAAGATTTTTTAAAATGCTATGTCTATTTAGAGGCTTCCCAGGTGGTTCGGGGGCTTCCCTGATAGCTCAGTTGGTAAAGAATCCACCTGCAATGCAGGAGACCCTGGTTCGATTACTGGGTCAGGAAGATCCACTGGAGAAGGGATAGGCTACCCTCTCCAGTATTCTTGGGCTTCCCTTGTGGCTCAACTGGTAAAGAATCTGCCTGCAATGCGGAAGACCTGAGTTCAATCCCTGAGTTGGGAAGATCCCCTGGAGAAGGGAAAGATACCCACTCCAGTATTCTGGCCTGCAGAATTCCATGAACTGTGTAAGGTCACAGAATCACAAAAAGTCAGACACGACTGAATGACTTTCACTTTCACTTTTCAGGTGCTTTGGTGGTAAATAATCTACCTGCCAATGGAGAAAACTCAAACTCAATCCCTGGGTCAGGAAGATCCCCTGAGAAGGAAATGGCAACCCACTCTTGGCTGGAAAATCCCATGGACTGAGGAGCCTGGTGGGCTACAGTCCATGGGGTCACAAAAGAGTCAGACAACTTAGCAACCTAAACAACGTGTCTATTTAAAATTTAATTTCCAAAATTGTTCCTATTCTATAATTTATGTAAACTAGATATTTATAGTCATTCATGACCTGAGGAAGATTACATTTCTGAGATGTGAATCAGAGCTTTGCAGTTTACAATGCCATAAAGGAGAAGCCTAACCATAATGCCATGAAGTAAAGTGAAGTCAAGTCGCTCAGTCGTGTCCGACTCTTTGTGACCCTATGGACTGAAGCCTACCGGGCTCCTCCGTCCATGGGATTTTCCAGGCATGAGTACTGGAGTGGGTTGCCATTTCCTTCTCCAGAGGATCTTCCCGACCCAGGTCTCGAACCCGGGTCTCCCGCAGTGTAGGCAGACGCTCTACCGTCTGAGCCACAAGGGAAGCCCTGGATGCCATAAAGGAGAAGCCTAACCATAATGCCATAGCTGAGAAGAAATATTTTTATTTTTTGTATCTCTCTGTTCATGATTAAAATCCATAACAGAGCATATGTTGAGGGAAGATTATGTTAGGAGCCAATCCTCTTTCTCTATTAGCATAATAAGAGGATATAAGTTTCTGTAGTGAGAGGCATTCTCCCCAATAATGTCATATAACATGAGAATCAGGAATAATTTTCTATCAAAGAAAATCAATATATTAAGCAAGAGAATGGATGCTGAGCCCTCACTAAAAATTGCTAAACAACCACAACAGAGATCACAGGATAAGTAAACCTTTTCCATTCCCCGAGTTAGCTCAGTATTCTATGTAATATAAAAGCCACAGCAACACTAAATATGTTCAGGGAGAACAGTCTTATAACAGGTAGACACGTTTACCAGCTATTATGATTTAACTTTGCCTCTACTGCCTCTACTGCTTTCTGAAGGTTTCCATTTTAAAAGAGGTCATTTACAAAACTTCATCCTGTTTGATATACCAGAACAATAATAAAGTGATTAAACCTTATCTCCCATGATTATGGGTTGGGAGTGTTTTTTCTTTGAATCACCAAACTGTACAGGCAAACATACAGATTTCTAACTTGATCCATGCACAGAGGCATGGATTTTTCACAATGAATTCCAATATTAAATACAGTGGCTATTTAAAAGGAAAGGAAAATGATAATGACACAACATGCATTGATCATGATATTTGAAGGTCTCTTCATCCTACTTAAATTTGCACAATAAAATAAACCCCAAAGAGGTCTGAGGTCTTGAGAATTCTGCTTTGCTTTAAAGATAATTGACAGTTGCTATTGAATATTATTATTTAACTTCTTTTTATTTTAATTGAGTTTTAGTTGATCTATCATTACTATGATGGCAACTACTTAAATATTGAAGGATGACATATATCTCTTGATTCTGGAAGAATCACTCACACACACAAACACACAGCACACAGCTTACTGTTCCAGTGTAAGGATTCCAAGATATAGCTGCCTGTATAAATAATCTCATTGGATTTACAAGGGCAACTGCTGCCAAATTTTCTGATCTTGATGAATTACAAAATGAGGCAGTGAGTGGGAGATAGGTTTATTGTAAGAAATGTTTTGTCACACTCCAAATTTTGGAAATTCTGCTATAAGTTTCAGAATTAGGAGATAAAATTACTCTAGTGACTTTACCAAAGGAATTAATTGCCATGCCTGACAGCAAATAGCGTTGAAAATTTCTCAGAGAATCATTTCTCTGCTCATTAGCATCTTCAAAATGAATTAGCTCACAGCCACTTGAATGGAATGCTACAGTGCATTCTCACTATGGCATATAAAGATCAAGGTTTCCTATTTTTGGTTTCATGCATAATTAACCGATTCAGAGAATAAGTCAGAAGAATTCATTCATATGTTTCCCTTCTCACCATTTTAGAGATGCCTAAGGGAAAAATGCATGACCCCCAAGTCACTTGACTCATTGAAGACATACTGAAATTTATGTGTTTAGAGTGTCAACAAATTCCACAGCAAACTAGCAGAAACAAAGCCTTCATGTGTATATATGTGTGTGTGTGTTTATTTTTTGCTTGTTTTAAGACAGTGGGCTGAAAATTCCAGAATCAAGAGATATATGTCATCCTTCAATTACTTTCCTCTTAACTTCCTTGTCTGACCAAGGAGGTGATTTAGAACACATGGTGATTGATGACTCCCTTTAAGCACAATATATCACTGCTCTTCCCAGACATTTCCAGTGATGAGTAGAAATCTTGCATGTGTAGTCCAACCTAAGGGAATGATTGAATCATTTGGAAGAAACTTAGAAATGTATAGAGGTGCCATAACTGATATAAAGTGAAGGGGATGTGCTGCCATTTTCTGAAAGAGACCTGATTGTGCAAACTTTCAGCCACACCATTTATGTGTTTGAGAGAAGCTGTGATAAAGAAAAAAGTAGTGGTTTTCTGCAAAAAGAGACAGATGATCAGAACTGATAGCACTTCTATTTTATAAAGGATAATTGGCCTATGTTAGAAAGCATCTCAAGTCACTTTCATAATTAGACTGGGAAATGACTTCTTTCTGCCAGAGGATTTGTGCCAATGACTTGAATCCATACTTCTGGCCACTATTTATCCTTCCTGCATGAAGAATTCAAGCAATGCTGATCACTGTTCTGTGATTATTAGTGACTCAGACTTCTCAGAAGTGCTCGACCTTGAAAAATAAAGTTAGCAAAGTGTGACAGAAAAGTAATATTCCACAAAGACCAAAAAAGCAGCACCTAAAATGGTACAATTTGGCTGAAATAATCCAAAGTGAAATTTAGGCACGCATCAACCTCCTTGGTTTAGTGCTTCATCTCTGGTGTATATTTGTAAATAGATAAATGTAGACATGCTTTCTGAGTAAGTGACATAGGTCTCCAATTGTTCCATTCTTTTAAAGAATATCTTTCGGATGGGAATTCTCTCTTTCATTTATCAGAGCTTTGACTCTGATATGTACACTTTTTAATATTTTGCACAGGAACATCTCCAGAATGTAGTTAAATTCATTTAGTTGTAATGGAAGAGTAAAAGTTTTTATCTGGACCCTTTTTATAAAGATTCAGTACATCACTTCAAATTGGTTTTGCAGTGAGTTCTTTCATTTTGTTTTTAGTAAAATAACTAGTTTAAGACCACCTAACTGGAAAATACAAAAGTATTAGTTTTATTAAATATATACAGTTTTTTTTTTTCTTACAGAAATAAGCAGATAGTATTTTATGTGGTATATACTGCTACAATCAAAGGAGAAATTCCTCTTGTAACTTACTCTCTACTTTGGAATCCAACAGACTCAAATTAGAGCCAAGAACTGGCCAGCCCCGAAGTCTAATTCATATTAACTGAACATCACTTAAATCTGTGGTAAAAAAACATAATACTTTCAGATGACACCAGTTCCAGACTCCAAATTTTGGAAAAAACATCGATGACCTTGAGCAATTATGAATCACCCAGATGATCAAAGTCCTGTGTGTGTGTGTGTGTGTGTGTACCTAAAAATGAACAAATGGCAGAAAATTAGGGAAGTCTGAGTTAGACTGATTATTATGTAATACTATGTTTTTTTTCATAGGTTGAAGTGTCATTCTGACATCATCCAGTCAAATGTGTGGGTTTACTTATTTTGAAAAAAAGTAAAACAAAAAATAAATGTTTAACATAAAATATCAATGTGCTTATTTTTTTGTCTGATGTCTCAAACAAATGATCAGTTTCTTCAGAATCAAATAAATTCAGTCATAATTTTTACTCTGATATATTCATTCAGTTCAATAAATGAATAAAGTGGATCCTGATGGATCAATGCTGCAAGTGAGTCATGAAGCAAAAGCTGTGGTTATTTCAATTCTGTGTACCTGAGATTTGAAACCAAGGAAATAAAATAGCCAGAAGTGTCTAAACTTTGCTTAATGTATTTCTTAAACTCAAAACGGAGTCTTTTTCTTTTACTGACTTCAACAGGTTAAGACTTTAATTTCAGGGAAATCAAAGTAAGCAGGAAGGAACAGCACTTGAGGCCTGATAGAGTCAGTAGGTTGGAATTAGTTCTGAAACCAGCATCAGAGTTTCTGAAGCAGAAATGAAGTCTCAGAGGCCACGGAAACAGATTCCCAAGGATACTGTTAACAAAGTACCACAAACTGGGTGACAGAAAACAATAGAAACTTACTGTATCACAGTTATGGAGGCTAGAATTCTAAAATAAAGTGTTGGCAGACCAGCACTTTGGTGAAAACTGTAAAGGAATCTTTCTGTGTGTCTTCCTAGCTGCTGGTAGTTTGTTGGCAATCCTTTTTCTTTGCTTGTGGAACTACCACTCTAATTCTTTGCATTCACATGGCATTCTCCAGTGTGTCTTCACATTTTCCCTCTGTGTGTCTATCTCTGTGTCCAAGTTTCTCCTTTTTATATTTTAACCAGGCTTATTGAATTCAGGAATTCAACCTCATTTTAACTTGGCTACTTCTCTAAAGACCCTGTTTCCAAATGAAGTCACATTCTGAGGCATGGGGGCCATGACTTAATTGTCTTTTGTGCGGGGATACAGCTCAACACATAATAAGCACCAATTATGTTCCAAATATAATAGAGGAAAACAATAGAATGGGAAAGACTAGAGATCTCTTCAAGAAAATTAGAGATACCAAGGGAACATTTCATGCAAAGATGGGCTCAATAAAGGACAGAAATCATATGGACCTAACAGAAGCAGAAGATATTAGGAAGAGGTGGCAAAAATACACAGAAGAACTGTATAAAAAAGATCTTCATGACCCAGATAATCACGATAGTATGATCACTCACCTAGAGCCAGACATCCTGGAAGGTGAAGTCAAGTAGGCCTTAGAAAGCATCACTACGAACAAAGCTAGTGGAGGTGATGGAATTCCAGTTGAGCTATGTCAAATCCTAAAAGTTGATACTGTGAAAGTGCTGCACTCAACATGCCAGCAAATTTGGAAAACTCAGCAGTGGTCACAGGACTAGAAAAGGTCAGTTTTCATCCCAATCCCAAAGAAAGGCAATGCCAAAGAATGCTCAAACTACTGCACAATAGCACTCTCTCACATGCTAGTAAAGTAATGCTCAAAATCCTCCAAGCCAGGCTTCAGCAATATGTGAACTGTGAACTTCCAGATGTTCAAGCTGGTTTTAGAAAAGGCAGAGGAATCAAAGTTCAAATTGCCAACATCTGCTGGATCATCGAAAAAGCAAGAGAGTTCCAGAAAAACATCTATTTCTGCTTTATTGACTATGCCAAAGCCTTTGACTGTGTGGATCACAATAAACTGTGGAAAATTCTGAAAGAGATGGGAATACCTGACCTGCCTCCTGAAAAATCTGTATGCAGGTCAGGAAGCAACAGTTAGAACTAGACATGGAACAACAGATTGGTTCCAAATAGGAAAAGGAGTACGTCAAGGCTGTATATTGTCACCCTACTTATTTAACTTATATGCAGAGAACATCATGAGAAACGCTGGGCTGGAGGAAGCACAAGCTGGAATCAAGATTGTTGGGAGAAATATCAATAATCTCAGATATGCAGATGACACCACCCTTACGGCAGAAAATGAAGAAGAATTAAAGAGCTTCTTGATGAAAGTGAAAGAGGAGAGTGAAAAAGTTGGCTTAAAGCTCAACATTCAGAAAATGAAGATCATGGCATCTGGTTCCATCACTTCATGGGAAATAGATGGGGAAACAGTGGAAACAGTGTCAGACTTTATTTTGGGGGGCTCCAAAACCACTGCGGATGGTGATTGCAGCCATGAAATTAAAAGACGCTTACTCCTTGGAAGGAAAGTTATGATCAACCTAGACAGCATATTAAAAAGCAGAGACATTACTTCGTCAACAAAGGTCCATCTAGTCAAAGCTATGGTTTTTCCAGTGGTCATGTATGGTTGTGAGAGTTGGAGTATAAAGAAAGCTGAGCACTGAAGAATTGATGCTTTTGAACTGTGGTGTTGGAGAAGACTCTTGAGAGTCCCTTGGACTGCAAGGAGATCCAACCAGTCCATCCTAAAGGAGATCAGTCCTGAGTGTTCATTGGAAGCACTCATGTTGAAGCTGAAACTCCAGTACTTTGGCCACCTAATGTGAAGAGTTGACTCATTGGAAAAGATTCTGATGCTGGGTAATATTGAAAGCAGGAGGAGAAGGCGAAGACAGAGGATGAGATGGTTGGATGGCATCACCAACTCAATGGACATGAGTTTGGGTAATCTCCAGGAATTGATGATAGACAGGGAGGCCTGGTGTTCTGTGGTCCATTGGGTCACAGAGAGTTGGACACGACTGAGTGACTGAATTGAACTGATGTTCTAAATACTTTTCTAATGTCAAACATACAGTGGTGAAAGCACTGAATCATTGATGTTTAAGGATTATATGAGTTATATGAGATCAGATAGTATTGAGTTATAAAGAAAAACATAAAGGAGAAACAAGCATAAGGAGTGTGATCAGAGTGAAAGACATTTTATATGAGTTTTAGGAAAGGATGCTTTTAAGAGGTGACATTTTTAAAGGATTTCAAGTAATTGAGAGACTAGACATCCAAGTACCAGGTAGAAGAGTACTGTGGGCACAGAACAGCCCTGTGTTCAAATACCTTGAAATTAGACAGTACTTGGCATGGCTGAGAAACAGCAAGTAGCCTAGTGTGGCTGGCAGACAAAGTGAAACAATGGTTGTATATGGAGCCACAATTGCCAAAAACATGGCCAGAGAAAGTTGAGAAAATGTTCCTAGATTTAAGGAGAATGTATGACAAAATTAAACTTACATATATACTTGTGTAACTTACCATTTTAATTCAACTCTCTATTGATCTCACCTTGTACATTGTAATCAATATAAGTTCCTTTCTTGCCACTGTTTACTCTTTAAAATACTTTCAAAATTTTATTTATCTAATATGCTTCACTAGCCTTAACCTAGTACAATTATTTCAATAAATCAATTTTCTCTGACTTATTATAAATAATTTTTATTTTTTTCTATTTCTCTAATTTTGATAACAGTTCATACATTTTCTTTTCAAATTTGAGCATTATTTGAAATTTAGTCTGATGTGCTGGCCTTTATTTCTTTATACTCAGTTCAATGTAAAACTCACCAAATCATATTATTTTAACATTTAGTTTTATAGGCAAAGTTCTGGATTTTAAATTTTAAAACTCAAGGTCTCCTTTATATCTGCTTATAATTCCCATTATTGGAATAATCCAATTAGATACCTTAACATAAATTCAAACTCAAGTTGCAAAATCCCATTTTCTTCAAAGGAAAATCTAAATTTATTTCCCTAGTGATATTACCATTTATTCCTTAGATGATATTATTCGGTCTCACCTACTTGCTATTCAATGTCACTTTGATTTTTCCATGTTTCCCTTTATTCCTTTGCTCATCAAAACCTATTAATTTCTTTATTCAAAGTACTGCTCTATCATATAAAACTTCCTATCAATTTATGCAGTGGCTCACAGCAACAGCATAATATAATTTAGCATGTGAATTATCTCAGCAATACTATAAAGGATGATATTATTTTTACTTCATAGATGAATAATATCTTTTATGTATCTATATAGTAGATAACTTACTCAAAGTTGCAGGAACCTTGAGTGAAACTCAAGTCCCCTTCAAACCCAGTGTATGTTCCCAGGTAGCTTATGCCTATATCAAAGCTGAGTACTAAATTAAAGAGAAGTTAATAACAGGAGGGCTAACTTCCTCCTTGACTAACATTTGTTGTAGAGTTTAAATGTGGGAAATAAATGACCTTTCAACAACATCATTTCAAGCTGTCCTTTTTATGCCATTTAATCCCTATAAACTTAGTAGTAGTATGCCTTTTTGTGCCTTATTTTAGTAACTTGGGTCTTCCCTCATTTTGTCCCTAATCTGGCTTCTGGATAGTAATTTGTCAATTTCCTTTTTTGTCTTTTTGAATAACCAATTTTGGATTATTGATTTTTTTCTACTGTGCTTTTAACAGCTTTATTGAAATATAATTGACATAAGTCACACATTTATAGTGTAAAGATTTTTTTGTACTATGTTTACAGAGCTATACAATGACAATCAAAATATTTACATTGTGCCAAAAAGAAACACCAAATCTTTAGCTGCCACCTCCCAATTATCCCTATCTCCCCCAGTTGTAGGTAACCACAAATCTATTTTCTCTATACATTGTTGTTGTTCAGTCACTAAGTCGTATCTGACCCTTTGTGACCCTCATGGACTATAGCATGCCAGGCTCCTCTGTCCTTTACTATCTCCTGGCGTTTGCTCAAATTCATGTCCACTAAGTCCGTGACACTGCCTAACCATCTCATCCTCTGCTGCCCTCTTCTCCTTTTGCCATCAATCATTCCCAGCATCAGGGTCCATTCCAGTGGTTCAGATCTTCTCATCAATGGCCATAGTATTATTTTGCCCATTCTGGACATTTCATATCAATGTTTATTTCACATTCACCACTAGTACATGTGCTTTTGTGATTAACTTCTTTCACTTAGCATAGTATTTTCAAGATTCACCCATACTGCAGTGTGTATCAGTACTTCATTCATTCTGTATGTTTTTAAAAATATTAAGTATATATGAATTCTCTTATACATAAGCTGAAGAACTGAGATTTTCAGAAATTATGATTTACCCAGTGTCAAAGAGTAAATGGTAAATGGTGAAACTGGGTTATAAAACTAAGACTGACCCAAGCTTACTCTACTTGCCTGAGCTGCTTAAACATAATGATGGCTAAACTGAATTCATATAATACTCCTTGAGGAAATTATTTTTATATTCCATTTTATACCTGAATTGACTGAGACACAAGGAGGTAAAATATCTTGCCCCAAATCAGATGTCTGCATAGCAGAGAGTCAGACTGACTCCAAAGACCCGGCTCACTGAAAACCCAACTTAACTGCTCAGGACAAGGACACAATGATAGAAGAAGCTACCTTTTATTGAAAAGCCAAAAGAGGCATTCAGTTTGGAGAGAAAAAGTAACATACATGCAACAAAGAAAGAATCTAAAAAAGGACGTAAGAAGTTAGGAGTTAAGAACTGAATGTAGGAGGGAGTATACTCCTGTTTAAAAATTAAAAACATGCTACTATGGTAAGGAGACCACAATCAACCCAGTTTCAAAGATTTGCACAAAAGAGGGAAAATATTTCCAAGTCCTTTTTAGAACATGATTTTATGACTCTGTGAGCATCATCTCTACTTTTTGAGAATATACAATAATTTCATATTTTTTATTTTCTTGAAATCTATATTTTCTCAGTTTCAGATAGATGACCTAAGTTATTTGCATAAAAACAAGGAATGAACAGATGGCTGTTTGACTAAGTATTGTCTTCTGAATGGAGATATAATCCATCATTATGTGTGGCCTTTTATAGAAGCGTCAAAAACAATATAGACTCGAAAGAAAAACATAGCCCCTGAATACAACGTGCTGCTGCTGCTGCTAAGTCGCTTCAGTCGTGTCCGACTCTGTGCAACCCCACGGACTGCAGCCTACCAGGTTTCTCCATCTCTGGGATTCTCCAGGCAAGAACACTGGAGTGGGTTGCCATTTTCTTCTCCAATGCATGCAAGTGGAAAGTGAAAGTGAAGTCGCTCAGTCATGTCTGACTCTTAGCGACCCCATGGACTACAGCCTACCAGGCTCCTCCATCCATGGGATTTTCCAGGCAACAGTACTGGAGTGGGGTGCCATTGCCTTCTCCGAATACAGCATAGGTGTTATAATTAATGAATTAGATCGAATAGATGTTTAAAGTTGGATAGCTATTTTAAACAGATACTGAGGAAAATTGGCAAGGTGCAGAAATACATGTATAGTGTGAAATTCATGTATAGTGTGAAATTCATGTAAATTTGACCAATTCACTGAAAAATATTTGCTGTGAACAAACATGCACAGAACAAAAGCATAAAATATGAATGGGGAAAATACACTCTATTGTCAGGTTTCTAAGTTGCATCTAGAAAAAGACTCTGAAGAGTGTATAAAGAAGACAAAATCCAAATGTATTATTTTATCTCTTAAAGAAAATATTTTGAACAAACATAGGAACAATTGAAAGAGGTTAGTATTTTGATAATAAACATGAAAGAAAATGAATATCCCTCAGTCGTGTCCAATTCTTTGCAACCCCATGGAGTGTATACACGGAATTCTCTACACTACAATACTGGAGTGGGTACTTGTTCCCTTCTCCAGAGAATCTTCCCACCCCAGGGATTGAACGCATTGCAGGCAGATTCTTTACAGCTGAGTCACAAGGGAAGCACAAGAACACTGGAGTGAGTAGCCTATCCCTTCTCCAGAGGATCTTCCCAGCCCAGGAATACAAACCAGGGTCTCCTGCATTGCAGGCAGATTCTTTACCAACTGAGCTATCAGGGAAGCCTCATTCAGGTATGATCTAAACCAAATCCCTTATTTTTATAATGTTATAAATAGGAAAAAAAAAAAGACAAAGTCAAACAAGTATGTATATGACACATTTTCTGTAAAACTATCATGGCAAAAAATATCTGGGTAAGAAAATGTGTAAAGAGTTAAATTAACACAGAGCACAGAGGGTGGAATGTGTGAGTAAATAGATTATCTAAGACACTCAGGAAACAAGAGGGAGTCATAATTCAAACCTCAACTATTAACTGTAATTTTACAATTACTTTGTTTTTTCTTATGCGGTTTAATTGAGGTGAGATGATAGAACTGAAAAAAAATTTTAAAAAAAACAAAAAAGACATATACTGAAAATATGTATAATTTATGTTAACCTCCAGGTTGATTATTTATACCAACATCTGTTATTTTAAAAGAGAAGCTTGTAAAGCAAATATAGATGTATGTTAGCTAATTAAAATTAATATAGGCTCACTTCATAAACTCAAGCTAAGACATATGTAGCAACTGATATAACATTTGAGTTGCAAACACATATACATTTGAGTTGCAAACACTTATACATTTGAGTTGCAAAACTCAAGCTAAGACATATGTAGCAACTGATATACATTAGTAAGAGTAATAATGAGGAGGAGGAGGAGGAGACAGTGTTTCATTTCAGAAATTCAAAGCATTAGACTGCAGAGCCCAAATCCAAGAGTAGAATGCAGACATTTTATCTGGCCATCACAAATATAGGAAGCAGAGTGAGGATGAAGGAAAGAGTATGGTGTGTTCACATGGCTCATAGAAATCTTGCATGTGGACTACAGAGAAATCATTCCTACATGGAAAGGGGGATTGAAGGAATGCATTTGCCTGGCGTTGTTCAGTCACTCAGCTGCGTCTGACTCTTTGTGACCCCAGGGACGGCTGCATGCCATGCTTCTCTGTCCTTCACTATCTCCCAGAGTTTGTTCAAATTCATGTCCACTGAGTCAATGATGCCATCCAATCATCTCACCTCTGTTGCCCACTTCTCCTCCTGCCTTCAATCTTTCCCGGCATCAGTGTCATTTGCCTGGCTCCCTCCCATTTCCTGTCTGTCACTGTTCCTCTATACTTCAGGGAATCAAAACCCTCCTTGAGGGCTTCTCTAGTGGTTCTATGGTAAAGAATTTGCGTGTCTATGCAAAAGACACAGGTTTAATCCCTGATCTGGGAGGATTCCACATGCCATAAAATGACTAAGCCTATACGCCACAACTATTGAACCTGTGCTCTAGAACCTGGGAGCTGTGACTACTGGATGGAGTCCATGCTGTGCATCAAGAGAAGTCACCACAATGAGAAGCCTGTGCACTGCAACTAGAGTGACCCCGCTCTCTGCAACTAGAGAGACCCCGCTCTCTGCAACTAGAGAAAAGCCCACACAGCAACAAAGACCTAGCACAGCCACATTTTTTTAAAAGCCTCCTTTAGTAGAAGCATGACTGTTATAAGGGAAAAAATGTTGGTAATGATATGGAGAAAGTGGAAGCCTTATACACGGTTGGTTGGAATATAAAGTGGTGCAACCAGTATGGAAAACTATAAATATAGAGTTTTCTCAACAAAGAAAAATAGTACTACCATGAGATTCAGCAATCCTATTTCTAAGTGTAGGCTTCCAAAAATTGAAATCAGGATTTCAGATGGATTTCTGCACTCTCATGTTCATTGCAGCATTATTCACAATAGCAAGCAACCTAAATGTCCATCAACAGATAAACGGAATGTAGTATACACATTCAGTGGGATATTATTCAGCCTCATAAAGGGAGATAATTCTGTTATTTGTGGCAACATGGATGAACTTGGAGTACAGTATGATAAGAGAAATAAACTGGTCACAGAAAGACAAACACTGAGTGATTCCACATATATGAAGTTACTAAAATAGTCAAACCTTTGGAAGTAGAGAGTAGAAATGGTGGTTTCTAGAGGTGGTGGGTGGAGAAGGCAATGGCACCCCACTCCAGTACTCCTGCCTGGAAAATACCATGGACGGAAGAGCCTGGTAGGCTGCAGTCCATGGGGTCGTGAAGAGTCGGACACGACTGAGCGACTTCACTTTCACTTTTCACTTTCATGCATTGGAGAAGGAAATGGCAACCCATTCCAGTGTTCTTGCCTGGAGAATCCCAGGGATGGGAGAGCCTGGTGGGCTGCCGTCTATGGGGTCACACAGAGTCGGACATGACTGAAATGACTTAGCAGAGGTGGTGGGGAGGGGGGATATGGGGAGTTGCTGTTCAATGGGTATAAAGTCTTAGTTATACAAGATTAATAAGTTTTAGAGATCTGCTGTACAACTTTGTGCCTAAGTGTTAACAATACTGTAGATGTATTTAATACTTTTTTTAAGAGACTAGATCTCACATTAAGCATGTTTACCACAATTAAAAAATTATTACAGTGGAAATAGGTAAGCCTGAAGCATAAAGTATTGCTGTTAGAGATCAGTAGAATTATTTGGAAGATGAAACAGTTTAAAAAAAAGAGTCATCAATGGTTGATTATTCTGTACACTGCTATATGATTCCATCTATCTTTTATGGGACTAGAGAAAAAAGAAATATAAAATCACTTTCTCTTTAGCAACGATGAACTCTGAAGCACCATCTTGGGAGGTGTTCAATAAAAGTTTATTTCAAATTATGCCATTATAGGAGAAGCAACCAGGCTGTGCCATTAGACTGACAGATCCATATTTCTGCTTCATTTGCTATCTCTGTGACTTTGGGCAAATTGCATAATCTGTGTTTTAATTCACTCACAAATCAATTGAGGATAGTAATATATTATTCCATGGATATTCTCAAGTAATATGTGAGATCATAAATATGAATCATTAACCACAGTGCCTGGCATTTAGTAGAAAATCAATGTATATCAATTTATTCTCCTCACTATTCTGAATGATTATTTGGGTGTCATGAGAAATTTTATTCATTACAAGCATCACTGCTGCAATATTAATACATAATTAGATTATGGGATAAAATGATATTAATTGCCTGTTCAGTCAGTGGTCATACCATTTTTAGCAACTTTGAGAAATACTTGCAATGGGAATGACTTTGCAATGAAGATAAAGTAAAACAAAACCTTAGTATCCTAGGAATGTGATGATTCTAAGCATAGGTTATTTGTCTTTGACAGAAAACCTGGATGTTTGCTAGGTTTTATTCCAAATTCCTGAGGGAGAGGAGATTGAATTTTTTTCCAGGAAAATCTCAATTCTAAGTCTAGTTATCAAGAAGAGACACGTGTCATTAGAATTTATTCATTTTATGCACAGCTGATACTGAGTATAAGCACATGTATCTATGGTCCTTTTGCAATAATGTACATTTCATCTAAAAATTCATGCATAATGATAAAATATATGCCCATTAGGAAATAAGTTGCTATGTTAACTTTGTGATGGCAGACTAAACCAAGTTAAACATGGGAAATGTGTTATGATTCTAATTCCTAATATCTCTGATCTGCAGTGAATATCTACAAGTGAGCATTGAAAAGATCCAAATGTGATCATTAGGTAGGTAGAAATTTAAACTTGTTTTTAGGAAGACTAATATGTAAAATTCAGTGGAGCTTCATGTGACATGAGATTTACGCGTGTGTCTCTTTAATAGCTTAAAATTTTACCTTTTCAATTAGGTACCGACATCATAGATCTTTTTCAACATTCTGATAAAGGTCAACAGAAAGTTTTCTTTTCAAGCTTATTGATCTCTCCCTTAGCTACTTGCCTTTTGATTCCTTTCACTTGGTCTTCCACTGTCTTGGTGGTATCTTAACTGGTCCTTTATTCTCTTCAGCTTCCTCTTTCTCTCACAGCTGTTGAGTTGAGTTTGTTTACTTATAGTTCTTCTTATGTCTAGTTTCTGCTGAGAAACCTTCCTGTCTACTGTCCAATATAGAGTCAATACTAAACAGTTTAGGGGTTTCCCTGGCAGTCCGGTTATTAAGAATTCACCTGCCAATGCAGGGGACATGGATTCGACCCATTGTCCAGGAAGATCCCACATGACATGGAGCCACTAAGCCCCTGTGACACAACTACTGAACCCACGTGCCCTAGAGCCCATGCTCTGAACAGAGAGAAACCCCTGCAAGGAGAAGCCTGTGCACCACATCTTGAAATAGCCCACCTAGAGAAAGCCTGCAGACAACAACGAAGGGCCTGTGTGCCACAGCTAAGACAGCACAACCACACAAAATATTTGTTTTTAAAAGAAAAACTGAATATTTATATTTCAAAACCTTAGGATTTGGCTCCTTCAATCTACTTTCCAGTCTTTTCTGTCACTGACATATGAATCACCGCATATCAATTTCAACTCATATTTTACTTTTATCCAAAAAAATTTCTCTAATTACATCAGAGTTTGCTTCCATAAACTCAATTTCTAATGATTTATAGCTCCCTTTTGACAATCACTTCATTGCACCCAGCATAAAACATTACTCATATCCATGATTTCTAAAATTTCAAAGGCAACATGCAAGGAGAAACTTATTTTAAAACTGACTTTCTGTCCTTTCTCACTGGATTATTGGAGAAGGGACAGAGGCACCACAGGGATGCCTCCTAAGTGTTGGGAAGAAACTAAGCAAAATAATTTAATTTGGCATGTTTTAATATGCAAAACATAATAAATTAAAATTGTGGGCTTCAGGGGGTAAAGAACTTCAAGTCAGTGTGGAACTAAATTGCTCAATATAACAAGTCTGTTTTTAAATAGTCATGGTGTTTGGGAGGGTGATAAAAAATATGAAGATGACTAAAAAATAGCTATGAAGTTGATCAGATTATGGAGAGGAGTTTTAGCCTGGCTGGATTCTTGAACCATGCTCAGGGACATTCCCATTCAAAGAAAGGAATATTTTTCTCAACATAGCAGCAGACTGGAAATGAAAGGTTAAGAAGTAGTAAGATAAGCATGGATTCATGACTCTGTAAAGGAACATGCCACATGGACTTGACAACCAGTGATTTCTAATATCCAATTTTACATTCTCCTCTGCCCATGGAATTCTCCAGGAAAGAATACTGGAGTGGGTTGCTGTACCTTCTCCAGGGGATTTTTCCAACCCAGGGATCAAGACTTGGTCTCCCACTTTGCTGGTGGATTAGCTTCCCTGGTGGCTCAGATGGTAAATTAACTTGTCAAAGGAAAATTCTCCATGAATCTAACAGTATTTAAACTTTGAGGCTGCTTATTATATACATTCCAAGGCCAAACTTGCCTGTTACCCCAGATGTTTCTTGACTTCCTACTTTTGCATTCCAGTCCCCTATAATGAAAAGGACATCTTTTTTGGGTGTTAGTTCTAAAAGGTCTTATAGGTCTTCATAGAACCGTTCAACTTCAGCTTCTTCAGCGTTACTGGTTGGAATACGGAATGAAGCAGGGCAAAGACTAATAGAGTTTTTCCAAGAAAAGGCACTGGTCATAACAAACACCCTCTTCCAACAACACAAGAGAAGACTCTATACATGGACATCACCAGATGGTCAACATCGAAATCAGATTGACTATGTTCTTTGCAGCCAAAGATGGAGAAGCTCTATACAGTCAGCAAAAACAAGACCAGGAGCTGACTGTGGCTCAGACCGTGAACTCCTTATTGCCAAATTCAGGCTTAAATTGAAGAAAGTAGGGAAAACCACTAGACCATTCATGTATGACCTAAATCAAATCCCTTATGATTATACAGTGGAAGTGAGAAATAGATTTAAGGGCCTAGATCTGATAGATAGAGTGCCTGATGAACTATGGAATGAAGTTCGTGACATTGTACAGGAGACAGGGATCAAGACCATCCCCGTGGAAAAGAAATTCAAAAAAGCAAAATGGCTGTCTGGGGAGGCCTTACAAATAACAGTGAAAAGAAGAGAAGCGAAAAGCAAAGGAGAAAAGGAAAGATATAAGCATCTGAATGCAGAGTTCCAAAGAATAGCAAGGAGAGATAAGAAAGCCTTCTTCAGCGATCAATGCAAAGAAATAGAGGAAAACAACAGAATGGGAAAGACTAGGGATCTCTTCAAGAAAATCAGAGATACCAAAGGAACATTTCATGCAAAGATGGGCTCGATAAAGAACAGAAATGGTAAAGACCTAACAGAAGCAGAAGATATTAAGAAGAGATGGCAAGAATACACAGAAGAACTGTACAAAAAAGATCTTCACGACTCAGATAATCATGATAGTGTGATCACTGACCTAGAGCCAGATATCCTGGAATGTGCAGTCAAGTGGGCCTTAGAAAGCATGACTAGGAACAAAGCTAGTGGAGATGATGGAATTTCAGTTGAGCTATTCCAAATCCTGAAAGATGATGCTGTGAAAGTGCTACACTCAATATGCCAGCAAATTTAGAAAACTCAGCAGTGACCACAGGGCTGGAAAAGGTCAGTTTTCCTTCCAATCCCAAAGAAAGGCAATGCCAAAGAATGCTCAAACTACCGCACAATTGCACTCATCTCACACGCTAGTAAAGTAATGCTCAAAATTCTCCAAGCCAGGCTTCAGCAATATGTGAACCATGAATTTCCAGATGTTCAAGCTGGTTTTAGAAAAGGCAGAGGAACCAGAGGTCAAATTGCCAACATTCGCTGGATCATGGAAAAAGCAAGAGAGTTCCAGAAAAGCATCTATTTCTGCTTTATTGACTGTGCCAAAGCCTTTTACTGTGTGGATCACAATCAACTGTGGAAAATTCTGAAAGAGATGGGAATACCAGACCACTTGACCTGCCTCTTGAGATACCTGTATGCAGGAGAGGAATCAACAGTTAGAACTGGACATGGAACAACAGACTGGTTCCAAATAGGAAAAGGAGTTCGTCAAGGCTGTATATTGTCACCCTGTTTATTTAACTTATATGCAGAGTACATCATGAGAAACGCTGGACTGGAAGAAACACAAGCTGGAATCAAGATTGCCGGGAGAAATATCAATAACCTCAGATATGCAGATGACACCACGCTTATGGCAGAAAGTGAAGAGGAACTAAAAAGCCTCTTGATGAAAGTGAAAGAGGAGAGTGAAAAAGTTGGCTTAAAGCTCAACATTCAGAAAACTAAGATCATGGCATCCGGTCCCATCACTTCATGGGAAATAGATGGGGAAACAGTGGAAACAGTGTCAGACTTTATTTTTGGGGGCTCCAAAACCACTGCAGATGGTGATTGTAGCCTTGAAATTAAAAGACGCTTACTCCTTGGAAGGAAAGTTATGACCAACCTAGATAGCATATTCAAAAGCAGAGACATTACTTTGCCAACAAAGGTCCATCTAGTCAAGGCTATGGTTTTTCCAGTGGTCATGTATGGATGTGAGAGTTGGACTGTGAAGAAGGTTGAGAGCGGAAGAATTGATGCTTTTGAACTGTGGTGTTGGAGAAGACTCTTGAGAGTCCCTTGGACTGCAAGGAGATCCAACCAGTCCATTCTGAAGGAGATCAGCCCTGGGATTTCTTTAGAAGGAATGATGCTAAAGCTGAAACTCCAGTGCTTTGGCCACCTCATGCGAAGAGTTGACTCATTGGAAAAGACTCTGATGCTGGGAGAGATTGGGGGCAGGAGGAGAAGGGGACGACAGAGGATGAGATGGCTGGATGGCATCTCTGACTCGATGGACGTGAGTCTGAGTGAACTCCGGGTGTTGGTGATGGACAGGGAGGCCTGGCGTGCTGCGATTCATGGGGTCGCAAAGAGTCGGACATGACTGAGCGACTGATCTGATCTGATCTGATCTGAGTTTAAGAAAAGTTGAGTTTGGAGTTGTTCATTTAGTGTAGGTTTAAAGAAGTACATTTTATAGTTAATTATAATGTTCACATACAGTTATACAAGAATATGTTTAACATGCAACTGAACTCAGGTAGCTCTGTTGATCTCCAGGGATATTTGGAAGTCTAACAACAACGCTTGGCCAATATAAAGATGAAATATACTAGTTAATGAATTTTATTCTGATGTTGAAAACACAAAATTCCCTTGGAAGCACCCTGTACTAGCTTGTCTCCTTGTTTATCATATACATAAGTACTTACACAGCCTGGATTTAGCTACATGACCAGCAGGACCTAAGCATCCCTTCAGTGAACTCATTCAATAATTTCCCTGAAAAATTGTGTCTTTTACATATCTTAGGTAGTTCAAGTGTTCTTGCCTGGAGGATCCCTGGGACAGGGGAGCCTGGTGGGCTGCCTGTCTGTGGGGTCGCACAGAGCTGGACACAACTGAAGCAACTTAGCAGCAGCAGGTGCTCATAACATAAAAACAATGCATGTTCTATGAGACCCACAAAGGACAAGTAGGGACTATGCCTAGATATCTTAAAAAGTGAAAGTCACGTCCAACTCTTTGCAACCCCATAGACTATAGATTCCATGGAATTCTCCAGGCCAGAGTATTGGAGTGGGTAGCCTTTCCCTTCTCCAGGGGATCTTCCCAACCCAGGGATCGAATCCAGGTCTACCCGCATTGTGGGCAGATTCTTTACCTACTGAGCCACAAGGGAAGCCCAAAATACTGGAGCGGGTAGCCTATCCCTTCTCCAGCATATCTTCCCAACCCAGGAATCAAACTGGGGTCTCCTGCATTGCAGGCAGATTCTTTAGCAGTTGAGCCACCAGGGAAGCCCTTGCTCCTACAGAAGCCCTAACTGCTAAACACTGTTTGTACTAATTCTACTGTTAGTTTCTTTTTCCTTTCTTAAATTCTTACATCTGTATGCCCTACAAAGTCCCAAGAATCCTTTCAATTATTTAACTCGGTGTCATAACTTGTTACCTTGCTGCTGCTACTGCTGCTAAGTCACTTCAGTCGTGTACAACTCTGTGCGACCCCATAGACGGCAGCCCACCAGGCTTCCCCGTCCCTGGGATTCTCCAGGCAAGAACACTGGAGTGGGTTGCCATTTCCTTCTCCAATGCATGAAAGTGAAAAGTGAAAGTGAAGTCGCTCAGTCGCGTCCGACTCCCAGCGACCCTATGGACTGCAGCCTACCAGGCTCCTCCGTCGGTGGGATTTTCCAGGCAAGAGTACTGGAGTGGGGTGCCATTGCCTTCTCCAACTTGTTACCTTAGTTATGACCAAACATACGTGAACTGGAATAACACCTGATAGTTTTATAACCAACTGCTGTGTTGAAACTTTCCTTTGTTAAAAAAAATGCAAGGCCAGAGGTACTGCAGTACCAGTATGCCCTACATCATCTGTGTTTAGCACTGAATATGAGTAGTAAAAACAATACAAGATTTGAAAATTACAGAGTAAAAAGCTACCCTATGTAAATTCTTATGGTCATCAGACTCATAAAATTTTAAGTGGAAAATTCAGTTCTCATCAATGCTTAATTTTCTGAAAAGGTACTTCATTCTTGTCAGGCATACTCTTGATTAACTGTATACAATTACATATGAATCATATAGTTTTTGATAAAATATATCAAAATATTGGCATTTGTGGAGGAGGAACTTTCAGAAGTACTGTAGAAAGTAAGTATATTTAGCAGTGATACCGCATTACATTAATTTCAACTCTCAATAGCAAAAGTTCATTTTCTTCAACCTAAAGAGATTAAAGAGAAACATCTTATATTCTCTGTGTGTATAATATATGCTATTATATATACTGTACAAATTAAGCCCATGGTCATCTTAACAAAGATAAAACATTTGTCAAAATACAGCACACTTCATTGATTAAAACACTCAAAAATTAGTAATAATAGGGAATTTCCTTAATATTGAAAAAATGTATTTATGAAAAACACACAGCTAACATCATGTTTGATGGTGAAAGACTGAATATACCACAGTCAGACACGACTGAGCGACTGATATGATCTGATCTGATCTGAAGATTAAAAGCAAGGCAAAGATATCTGCTTCCATCACTTCTATTTGACAATATACCAGAGGGTCTTTCAGGGCAATTAGGTAGGAACAAGCAATACAAGTCAGACAAGAAAGGATGGAACACAATTATCTCCATTTACAATGGCATGATATTTTCTAAGAGAAATCTTAATATAAACACACAAACTAGACCTATTAAGTTTCAGTACACTGCTTGCAATGGTAGAAGATAAATATGAAAAATTGAAGTTCTATACACTAGCAATTAAAAATAAAAACTGAAATTAAAAATTCCATTTTTGATAGCATTAAAGAACAAATATTTAAGAATAAATTTAATTAAAGAGAATAATTATACACTGAAAATAACAAAATACTGTTGAAATAAATTCATCTTTGTTTACTTCAGTCTTTTATTTATAAATATATATACGAAATGGAATCTACTATCAAATTTTCCCCCACTTTTTCTGTTTTATACTCATTTTGCATAAGACTGTTGTGAAATAAAAATAAGACTACAACATGGATTAATTTGAGGTTAATATTATAGGAAACTAAAGATCACTACTATAAGGAAATTATCTTACTGAATTAATCAAATAGTTACTACAGTTCTCATAAAAATTCAGGAGTTAAAGGGTTAAGGATTTCTGCACTCCTTGATCAAAAATAACATGTCTTGATCCTAAGGCAAACATTTTTCTTTGCAAATGTGAAATTGCAGAACACAGTTTCCCAGTTTTTCTTATTCTTATGTATCTACTTGAGAAAACAGATCAATTATAACTAACCTCAGGGAAATGGTTTGCTTTGGCCTACATCACACTTCTGTTTCTTAGTATTCTTTTCTCATGACCATACTAATGCTTGTAACATACAAAATATCTGCTTACTGCCAGAAGTCAGGATATGCTCATTTCAAACTGATCCTCTTACTCAAACAGCCAAAAAGCTTTCTTTCCCTTTTTCATCTGTTTTTTGGGGGTTTCACTTTAGGACTTTCAACAAAGAGGATGATAGAGTATATCTTTTCATTCTAATTACAACAAAAGTGGAAAATTAAAAAAAGAAACAACTTTGGAGGGTCAAGATCTTTTTAAGGTTAAATGTGTAAATGCTTAATATATTCTTATTGCTGTGAGAGTTAATCTTAACCAAAAACTTTTATTTATTACTCAACATATAAAAGCTTAATGTATATCATGAGGTTGATAATGAAGCAACACTAGTAAAATACTTCTGCTACAGTAAACTACATCCTTGATCTGGCTACATAATGTTTATTTCAGGAAGATGTACTTTTACCTTTATGCTATAAACACATTCACCACGTTTGTTAGAATTTACACAACACTGCATGTGGCCTAATTATCATTATATAATTGGTCTACTGCTACATCTTTGTCCCCTTATCAGTCAGAAAACATCATACTCTTTTTTCTTGCTTTACATTCTTCCCAGAGAATACTAGAAATTAAGTCTTTCTAGTATATTACAATCCAAACACTTAAATTCCATGCTTGCATGAAAATAGGAGCAGAACAACATACATTGCTAATTTTTTTTTTTTTTAAGGCTCTATAGGGATTAGGACTTTGATTAACTAGGGCAGCCTCAGTTCAGTTCAGTTCAGTTCAGTCGCTCAGTTGTGTCCGACTCTTTGTGACCCCATGAATCGCAGCACGCCAGGCCTCCCTGTCCATCACCAACTCCTGGAGTTCACTGAGACTCACATCCATCGAGTCAGTGATGCCATCCAGCCATCTCACCCTCTGTCGTCCCCTTCTCCTCCTGCCCCCAATCCCTCCCAGCATCAGAGTCTTTTCCAATGAGTCAACTCTTTGCATGAGGTGGCCAAAGTACTGGAGTTTCAGCTTTAGCATCGTTCCTTCCAAAGAAATCCCAGGGCTGATCTCCTTCAGAATGGACTGGTTGGATCTCCTTGCAGTCCAAGGGACTCTCAAAAGTCTTCTCCAACATCACAGTTCAAAAGCATCAATTCTTCAGTGCTCAGATTTCTTTATGGTCCAACTCTCACATCCATACATGACCACTGGAGGCAGCCTCAGGGACCATTAAAACTCTGATCTGAAATCCCTCCAATTACAATTATTCTTTACTACTTTTAGTGTTTAGAGTCTAAAGAGTGTCTGTGCCTCCACAATTAAGAATCACTCTTTGTCTGGACAGCAACATGTAAAAGAATGAAATTATAACACTTCCTAACACCATACATAAAGATAAACTCAAAATGGATTAAAGACCTAAATTTAGGACCAGAAACTACAAAACTCTTAGAGGAAAACATTGGCAGAACACTCTAAGACATAAATCACAGCAAGATCCTCTGTGACTCATCTCCTAGAATAATGGAAATAAAAACAAAAATAAACAAGTGGATCCTAATTAAACCTAAAGGCTTTGTATAGCAAAGGACACTATAAACAAAGTGAAAAGATAACTCTCAGAATGGGAAAAAATAATAGCAAATGAAACAACTGACAAAGGATTAAGTTTCAAAAATATACAAGCAGCTCATACAAATCAATATCAGGAAAAGAAACAATCCAACCAAAAAGTGGGGAAAAGACTGAAACAAGCATTTCTCCAAAGAAGACATACAGATGGCTAATAAACACATGAAAAGATGCTCAATACTGCTGATTACTAAGGAAATGCAAATCAGAACTACAATGAGATATCCCCTCATACTGGTCAGAATGGCCATCATCAAAAAATCTACAAACAATAAATGCTGCAGAGGGTGTGGAGCACTGTTGGTGGGAATGCAAATAAATGCAAATTGACACAGCCACTATGGAGAAGACTATGGGGATTCCTTTAAAAACTAGGAATAAAACCACCATATGACCCAGCAATCCAAGTCAAAAAGAGAAAAATAAATATCTCATGCTAATGCATATATATGGAATCTAGAAAGATGCCGCTGATGAACCTATTTACAGAGCAGCAATGGAGACAAAGACATTGAAAACAGACTTACAGACATAGCTGTGGCGGGGGAAGGAGTGGGTGGGAGGTATGGAGAGAGTAACATGGAAATATACACTACCATATGTAAAATAGATAGCCAATGGGAATTTGCTCTATGACTCAGGGAACTCAAACTGGGCCTCAGTAACAACCTAAGGGGTGGGATGGGGAGGGAGGTGAGAGGGATGTTCAAGTGGGAGGGTACATGGGTAAAACTATGGCTGATTTATGTTGATGTTTGGTAGAAACCAACACAATATTGTAAAACAATTATCCTTCAATTAGCAATAAATAAATTTAAAAAAGAATCACTGTTTTTGAGGTGCAGAGTGTGGTAGTGGTTATGGGGTGGTGGTGGTAGTGGTGGTCTAGAAAGTTCATTATCTACGTCTACACATAAGAATTATCTTAGAATATTGGAAATAAAAGCAAAAATAAACAAATGGGACCTAATTAAAATTAAAAGCTCTGCACAACAAAGGAAACTATAAGCAAGGTGAAAAGACAGCCTTCAGAATGGGAGAAAATAATAGCAAATGAAGCAACTGACAAACAACCAATCTCAAAAATATACAAGCAACTCCTGCAGCTCAATTCCAGAAAAATAAATGACCCAATCAAAAAATGGGCCAAAGAACTAAATAGACATTTCTCCAAAGAAGACATACAGATGGCTAACAAAAACATGAAAAGATGCTCAACATCACTCATTATCAAGGAAATGCAAATCAAAACCACAATGAGGTACCATTTCATGCCAGTCAGAATGGCTACGATCCAAAAGTCTACAAGCAATAAATACTGGGGAGGGTGTGGAGAAAAGGGAACTCTCTTACACTGTTGGTGGGAATGCAAACTAGTACAGCCACTATGGAGAACAGTGTGGAGATTCCTTAAAAAACTGGAAATAGAACTGCCTTATGATCCAGCAATCCCACTGCTGGGCATACACACTGAGGAAACCAGAATTGAAAGAGACACGTGTACCCCAGTGTTCATCACAGCACTGTTTATAATAGCCAGGACATGGAAGCAACCTAGATGTCCATCAGCAGATGAATGGATAAGAAAGCGGTGGTATATATACACAATGGAGTATTACGCAGCCATTAAAAAGAATACATTTGAATCAGTTCTAATGAGGTGGATGAAACTGGAGCCTATTATACAGAGTGAAGTAAGCCAGAAATAAAAACACCAATACAGTATACTAATGCATATATATGGAATTTAGAAAGATGGTAACGATAACCCTGTATGCAAGATAGCAAAAGAGACACAGATGTATAGAACAGTCTTTTGGACTCTGTGGGAGAGGGAGAGAAGGGGATGATTTGGGAGAATGGCATTGAAACATGTATAATATCATAATATAAATGAATCACCAGTCCAGCTTTGATGCAGGATACAGGATGCTTGGGGCTGGTGCACTGGGACGACCCAGAGGGATGGTACGGGGAGGGAGGTGGGAGGGGAGTTAAGGATGGGGAGCACATGTACACCCATGGCGGATTCATGTTGATGTATGGCAAAACCAATACAATATTGTAAAGTAATTAGCTTGCAATTAAAATAAATAAATTTAAAATAAAAAAATTATCTTGGGTAGGTTTTGTACTTAAATTCTGATTACATCAGACATGGCTGATTCTAGGTGTCTAAAGTTAAGGCTTGGGAATCTCTTTGTTTTAAAACATCTACAAGAATTTTTGTGAAACAAGTATGTAAACTAGCATTTAAGGAAAAAATTATGTGGATTCCACTAAACCTGTTGTCTCTGATCAGTTTACTAAGTACATTTTATTGTACTTTTATTTGTTTTATTTTATTTTTATTATTTTCATTGTATTTTTTACATTTTAATGTACTTACTAAGTACATGTTATTGTATATTTCAAAAGAACTGTGTACTCTGCTTCTTAGGAGTAAAAATTCACTTATAGCCTTTACCTTGAAGTACTTTCTAGCTAATCATAAGTAAAATAAAAGAAAGACAAAGCAAGGACTGCATCATCCTTTGCATTATTTTCTTTTTTATAATTTTTATGAATAAACTAGTCTTTTTCAGGACCAAGTTATAAAGTCAATATTAACCAATATTAAAAGGGAAAGAGATGATACATTTTTTAACAAGGTCTGCCCAGAATAATTTATACATCAGAAATCCAGACAGATTATATGACTTTTCCAAAGTCACAGTCCTTCATGACTTCAGAATCAGGACTTAAACTCTTTTGAATATTAGTTCAACACACCTCTTATCATACCATACTGTTTATTATATAATTAAAGAATTATAGGATTTATCTCTTCAGATTTTTCTATGATATCAAAAATCCAATAATTCTTTTCAAAATATAATTGACATGACTATCCTATCCAAAAGAAATAGAGCAGTTTGGAAATTCAAATCTGTAATTTGAGGTTTCAACCTTAACTATTTAGTTAAGTAAGTTTTCTTCCCACATCCCTCCTGGCACAGTGTCTTCAGGCCCATCCACCCTTTATTTTAAAGCTCCACCATAATTTATTAACACTTTTATCAAGTAACTGAATGTTATCTTATGTCATTCTTCACCCTTCTGAAATGACTTGCTATTTTTAGCAAGTATTTATAAGAAACATAAGCTTCTCAAAAGTGGTTCATTATATGGAAAACATACCTATTTTGCCTTTTATATCCTTTTTAAACAACTTTACTGAGTAGTACCAAAAAGAATAATTCACACCAATTACCATACTGTAGTTTCAAGAAATGGCAAAATGCTTTAGTGATCCATACATATCATGTTGAAAGAAATTTCTAATATTTGTTCCCACAGTCATCTTATGAAATTGTATTTTCATAGTAAAAGTTCTCTAGACTATAAACTCTGACAAATGATTGCTTCTTCTCTACAGAGCCTCTTAAGTCATAGAGGTGTTTATAGCACTGAGTAACTGGCAGTATTTGAAAACAATTTTCACACATTTGGCATTTATAGCAGACAAACTGCCCCATGAGCACTGTATCTGGGACTGTTCCTAAAAAGATAATTTGATAATTTTACTTTTAATATTCCTTGGGAAATTAGAACCTAGTCAATAATAATTACTTTTTATCTAAGTCACACTAAATGGATTATTTATAGCAAATTAAGTATGTTGCAGCTTGGAACAGATGGAAAAGATCTAACAAATATTTCACTGGAAGAGAATAAATTGACCCTAACATGGGTTCATGAGACACAAGGGAAATTTGAGGGAGTTGATTCTGTGTATGTGAACAAAACACATTTATATTATGATGACATATTTATAACTTGTGAATATATATATTCCTATTGCTAGTGTTATTAAAAAGCAATAGAAATGCATTTTATGAGAAAAATAGTTGCTTGGAAAAGGGTATTTGTACTCAACCAAATCTTAAAGGTAGAAGTTGACCCATGTATTGAAAAATCTTCTGTTGGCCTCTCTAAATAAATATTAACCTTTTTTATTTTATTTTACTTTTTTTTTCTGTACTCTGTACCCAGGACAGTTGAATAGTATGCAGATATCAGTGACACCCTGGCTGTTTGGGTTTGACCAATGGAGAACACTAACAATATACAGCAAAGAGAAAGAACTAAGGACAGCATATTTGTTTCTCCAGGTTCCTTCCTGCAGGGCTGCCTGGGAAATCTTGATCATCCTTTGAGCAAAAATCACAGACCCTTCAAGATGGTTTTATCCACAAAGATCTGTCTCCACGTTCAGATAATTGCTGCCTGCCTTTACCCATGGGGTGGTGACCATGACCTGCTTGTTAGAATCCCCTTTGTACATTACTGTAGCTTGTAGCTTATCTATAACCTACCCACCCCTCTGGAAGCTGTTCCTTTACATGCACTGTCCATAAATTATCCAAATTTGAGTATGCCATCTGTTTCTTGTCATGACAGTGAATGATACAAACTATGTCCTTTGCTTTGTTTAATCACTAAATGGAGCTCATTATGTTATTCATTTTTCTGCCCTTTCTTCCCACAACTATTCCTTTAATTTCCCCTGTCCTACTGCTCCAATGAGCTTCCCTGGTGGCTCAGACAGTAAAGCATATATCCACATGATATCAAAGTCTGAAACTGGTGTCCTTACATTTTTTCATATCTTTTGTCTTCCATCTGATACTTACGATTGATATAACTTTCTGTGTTTTTTTGTTTGTTTGTTTGTTTGTTTAGGGGGATTTCTCATCTTGGAACAGCTTTACTCCTTGCTTTCCAGGAAAATTTCTATTTTCATTTAAAATACAAACTCAGATAAAATGCCTTCCAGTGAGCTGACCCTGAAGCAGTCACCCATGCCTAGTGTAACTATTGATACTGAGTCCCATCCTGCTTCAGAATCCCATTCTTGCTTCTATCTGTTTGGGGTTGTATTTTGTTTGTTTGCACAGCATACTTCCTCAACCAGACACAGAACTCTTCAAGGCAAAAAATGCTTATTCATTTCCTATCTCAGAGGTTTATCAAAGTACTCGAGAAAGTTAAAGTGCCTGATGAATGTTTTTTAATTAGAGTTACTTCAGTATCTTGTTTAGTTATTTTTCATGCAACATACTCAAGCTGTCAGAATTCATAGGCCCTAACTTCCAAGACTAAGGACGTGTACTTCTTACCTTAGGGAAGTGATGAGATGGGGAGGAGGTTTACAGAAGAAACAAATGAACAAACATAAGCGGGACAGTTCTTCCAAACTCTCCAACTGTGACAAAATCTAGTGCTGTAAGTAATGTTATGGACAATTCTTGCAAATCTCTTTCTAACTTCATCATTTCAACATCACTAAATCAGTTTGGTCTCAAAATTCTGGTACTTCAAATGATGAGCTACATTTATGAATTATTTGCACTCAACTGTATAGGCTGGCTTCCTTGGTGGTAAAGAACCCGCCTGCCAATGCAGGAGATGTGGGTTCGGTCCCTGGGTTGGAAAGATCCCCGGGAGTAGTAAATGGCCACCCACTCCAGTATTCTTGCCTGGGAAATACCAAGGATAGAGGAGCTTGGTGGGCTACAGCTCACAGGGTCCCAAGGGAGTCAGATACGACTCAGCAATTAAACAAAAAACAACAGTATAGACAATACCTGGACACAGCTTCCTAGTGAGTTCACCGGGTTCTACTTGCATACTATTTTCCTCAAGTAATACAGGCTAAGTTGGTGTCATAGTTTGACAACAGCATGATTTACTTTGGCAATACACATTCTCCTTTGATGCTCTGTTCTTGCAGGCTCTACTTGGACGACATACTCATGGGAAATGGAACATCTTACAGACTTAACACCCCTTTTGTTGTTTTTAAATACAATAGTAGTAGTAGTGTTAGTCACACAGTCATGTTCAACTCTGCGACCTCACAGAATGTAGCCCACCAGGCTCCTTTTCTATGGGATTCTCCAGGCAAGAATTCTGGAGGGGTTGCCATTCTCTTCTCCAGAGGGTCTTCCGACCCAGGGATTGAACCTGGGTCTCTTGCATTGCAGGCAGATTCTTTACCATCTGAAATACAGGGAAGTCCCTTAAATAAATAGTTCTAAATTTTAAAAAGTGCTCTACTTGTAACAACTGAAGCAAATAATTTGCACGTGACAAATTTGCATGAGGCATTCCAGAGCCACAGCCCTGTCTAAATTGCCCAAAATCATCCAGTCTAAACTGAGATGGCAATCATCTCTGACCACCTACCCTCACCAGGCCCCATTTTTATACCCAGAACTATGCATTTTAATGTTGGCCTAAGAGTGGAGCATGGTTTAGCAACTAAACACATCATTTAATACTTCTCAGATGAGTTCAGTTACTCAGTCGTGTCCAGCTCTTTGTGACCCCATGGAATGCAGCACGTGAGGCCTCCCTGTCCATCACCAACTCTGGGAATTTATCCAAACTCATGTCCATCGAGTTGGTGATGCCATCCAACCATCTCATCCTCTGTTGTCCCTTTCTCTCTTGCTTTCAATATTTCCCAGCATCAGGGTCTTTTCAAAGTAGTCAGTTCTTCACATCAGGTGGCCAAAGTATTGGAGTTATGGCTTTAACATCAGTCCTTCCAATGAACACCCAGGACTGATCTCCTTAAGGATGGCCTTGCTGGATCTCCTTGCAGTCCAAGGGACTCTCAAGAGTCTTCTCCAACACCACAGTTCAAAAGCATCAATTCTTCGGCACTCAGCTTTCTTCACAGTCCAACTCTCACATCCATACATGACCACAGGAAAAACCATAGCCTTGACTAGACGGACCTTTGTTGGCAAAGTAATGTCTCTGCTTTTTAATATGCTGTCTAGGTTGGTCATAGCTTTTCTTCCAAGGAGCAAGTGTCTTTTAATTTCATGGCTGTAGTCACCATCTGCAGTGATTTTGGAGTCCCAAAAAATAAAGTCTGACACTGTTTCCACTGTTTCCCCATCTATTTCCCATGAAGTGATGGGACCAGATGCCATGATCTTTGTTTTCTGAATGTTGAGATTTAAGCCAACTTTTTCACTCTCCTCTTTCACTTTCATCAAGAGGCTTTTGAGTTCCTCTTCACTTTCTGCCATAAGGGTGGTGTCATCTGCATATCTGAGGTTATTGATATTTCTCCCAGCAATCTAGATTCCAGCTTGTGCTTCATCCAGCCCAGCGTTTCTCATGATGTACTCTGCATATAAGTTAAATAAGCAGGGTGACAATATACAGCCTTGACATACTCCTTTTCCTATTTGGATCTGGTCTCATCACTTCATGGCAAATAGATGGCGAAGCTGGAAACAGTGGTGACTTTATTTTGGGGGGGCTCCAAAATCATTGCAGATGGTGACTGCAGCTGTGAAATTAAAAGACGCTTACTCCTTGGAAGGCAAGTTATGACCAACCTAGACAGCATATTCAAAAACAGAGACATTACTTTGCTAACAAAGGTGTGTCTAGACAAAGCTATGGTTTTTCCATTAGTCATGTAGGGAAGCAAGAGTTGGATCACAAAAAAGCTGAGCACTGAAGAACTGATGGGTGTTTTTTTTTTTTTACTGCCTTTCGAAAGAAAGATTTATTTTTTTAATTTAAATTTATTTATTTTAATTGGAGGCTAATTACTTTACAATATTGTATTGGTTTGCCATACATCAGAAGACTCTTGAGAGTCCTTTGGATTGCAAGGAGATCCAACCAGTCCATCCTAAAGGAGATCAGTCCTGAATATTCATTGGAAGGGGTGATGCTAAAGCTGAAACTCCAATACTCTGGTCACCTGATGCAAAGAACTGAGACACTGGAAAAGACTCTGATGCTGGGAAAGATTGAAGGCAGGAGGAGAAGTTGAGATGGTTGGATGGCATCACTGACTCAATGGATTGAGTTTGAGCAAGCTCTGGGTATTGGTGATGGACAGGGAAGCCTGGCGTGCTGCAATCCATGGGGTAGCAAAGTGTCAGACACTACTGAACAACTGAACTGAGCTGACTGATATACAGATATTTACTTCTGCTTATTCCTTCAACCAGAATTTCTTTCCACTTATCCTACTTATTCAGAGCCTACCAATTCTATACAACTTACTACTTGATCTATGTCTTATTTAAAGCATTATGTAGTCCTTTTGGAAGTCATAATATTCCATCAAAGTTTCAAATCTAAATCATTTGGAAAGCAGCTCTGCTTACCAGTATTCCACCAATGCTCAAAAGTGTAAATTCTCTGAAGCTTAAATTTTTGCCCATTATTTACTTTATGCTGGCATCTCTCCACTCCTCAGTGTCCATTACAACACTATAGACAAAAGTCTAAACATAAAAATTCTATTTTAAAACAGATTATAGGTGTAAAACACCATAGCAAGGAAATAGGTGTATATTAATTAAATAATTTGCTTAAAGTAAATATCATTTAATTCTCAAAATTTGAGTATCATTCAGATTTCCCTAAACATTTTTTGGTATTCTACCTAATTGTTTAGAGAACAGTAATCAGGGGAATGTGCTTCACAGGTGGAACAGTGAATCCACCTGCAATGCAAGAGACGTGAGTTCAATCCCTGGATCAGGGAGATCTCCTCGAGTAGGAAATGGCCACCCACGCCAGTCTTCTTGCCTGGAAAATTCCATGGACAGAGGAGCCTGGTGGGCTACAGTCCATGAGGTCTCAAAGAGCCAGACAAAACAGCACACATGCATGCAAACGAGGGAAGAGGGAAGAAAGCTGACATATAACAATAGTTTTATTTCAAGTATAATTTATAGTGAAATGATATCTTTAAGGTATTGAAAACATATATATAAGCACATATGTATGCATATACACACATAAACAGTCAATGAAGATCTACACAATGAAAATGAAAATATACGATGAAAGTATCTTTCAAATTATGAAAATGAAAGTAAAAGTGTTTGTTGCTCAGTTGTGTTCGACTCTTTTTGCAATCCTATGGACTGTATAGGCTTCCAGGTGCCTCTGTCCATGGAATTTTCTAGGCAAGAATATTGGAGTGAGTAGTCATTCCCTTCTCCAGGGCATCTTCTTGACCCAAGGATTGAACCCAGATCGCCCATACTTCAGGCCAATTCTTTACCATCTGAGCCTCCAGGGAAGCCCTTCAAATTATAATAAACCATAAATAAAACTAAGAATTTGATGGCAGCAAGCCTGTACCACACTAAATAATATAGAAAGTTTCTCAGGGAAATTACATAAGATGGATACTCAGATCTTCAGAAATAAATGGTGCTGAAATGGTAGATACATGTATAAATGCAAGACCATTCTCCCAATTTATTTATAAAAAACATAATTAGAAGCCTGACACTGAATTGTGGGTTTTAGAGCATATACAGATGCAATGCATATAACAAATATGCTGCAAAGAATAGTGAGTATGTGAGTGCTACTGCTACTGCTGGCAAGTCACTTCAGTCGTGTCTGACTCTGTGCGACCCCATAGACAGCAGCCCACCAGGCTCCCCTGTCCCTGGGATTCTCCAGGCAAGAACACTGGAGTGGGTTGCCGTTTCCGTGGAACTGTGCATTTCAAGGATTTTACATTTAAGATAAAGTGGTAGTATATTAATTCCAAGCAGTTTCCAAAATGTAAGGAAATATGTTTTAGTTACTAGAACAACCACTAAAATAAATTAAGTAAAATAAACTAATGCAAAGAGTTATGGCTAAAAAGTAAGTAGAAAAACTAAAGTTGAATTCTAAATAATATTTACCATTGAAGATAAGATGGTAGATGTGTAAGCAAGCAGCAGATTTTGACAAATTTTCTGTGCACTGAAACAAGTTTGGAATTATCATAAAGACCAAGGAGAGCCCCTGTGGGGTCTTTTTTGATCTTGGACAAGGTTTGATTTGCCCTTGGATGGATCACTCTGGGTCCTATGTGGAGAGAAATATTACTAGACATTTAGATGAGAAAAACACAGACCAATGGGATCATTACTACAGAATCAAATTAAAAATCAGAAGAGCCTGAATTATGGCAATGACAATAAATGAAACTGAAAAAGAAAGATGGGAGGTCAATAATTTTGAAGCAAACAGAACAGATCAGATTTAGTAATTGATTGGATTTAGGGCTATGATGGGAAATAGGGGACTCTGATGTATGTGCCTCAATCAACATTATAAAATCCTCTTAAAAAATTCTTGAACTTCAGTGAGAAAGGTTTTCCTGAGGAAAGAAGTATATTCAGTGATTCTACTTTTATCTTCTGAAATTCTTTAAAATTCTTGTTCACATTGAGGAATAGTGTGCTAGATGTTGAGATGACAATTATAGCCAATTTTCAAGTCCAATATTACAAATAGCTCCTGAATATGGACTGTGGTTCTAAACTTGATTAAGCAATTCTGGGATGGATTATTGCATGCATTTTTTTCAAAGACAAACAACTTACAACTGCACTCACAGACTTTAGAACCCTGCCAAGAAAGGTGGTGTTAATGGTAAAGAATCTGCCAGTCAATGAAGGAGATGCTAGAGATACAGGTTCAATACCTGGGTTAGGAAGATCCCCTGGAAAAGGAAATGGCAACCCATTCCAATATTCTTGCCTGGAAAATTCCATGGACAGAGGAGCCTGGCAGGCTACAGTCCATGGGGCTGCAAAGAGTGGGACAGGACTAAGTGACTGAACACACACAAGAACACGGGTAAACAATGAAGTTCTTCAGTTCAGTTCAGTTGCTCAGTCATGTCCAACTCCTTTCGACTCCATGGATTGCAGCATGCCAGACTTCCCTGTCCATCACCAACTCCTGGAGCTTGCTCAAACTCATGTACATAGAGTTGGTGATGCCATCCAACCATCTCATCCTCTGTTGTCCCCTTCTCCTCCCACCTTCAATCTCTCCCAGCATCAGGGTCTTTTCAAATGAGTCAGTTCTTCACATCAGGTTGCCAAAGTATTGGAGCCTCAGCTTCAGCATCAGTCCTTCCAATGAACATTCAGGACTGATGTCCTTTAGGACTGACTGGTCGGATCTCCTTGCAGTCCAAGGGACTCTCAAGAGTCTTCTTCAACACCACAGTTCAAAAGCATCAATACTTTAGCACTCAGTTTTCTCTATAGTCCAACTCTCACATCCATGCATGACTACTGGATGCCTCTGCTTTTTAATATGCTACCTATGTTCGTCATAGCTTTTCTTTCAAGCTCTTAGGGTTTTACAAAAGACAGTACGTAATTAAATGTCAAAGTAAGTGACTGTAAATAATGAAATCTCCTACTACCCCTGGTTTAAATGGCCAAGATACAAATCCTCTCCACTATTTTAGTTACTGTCAGTAATTTTAGTTACTGACAAGAAAGTCCACAAAAATACTTTGGCAGTCTTTACTGCATTTATAGGCTATTTCTTTCTTTTTTTTTTTTTTTTTTAAGGAAACCATATAAATTTTTGGAACATAAAAATATTGATTTCACTTTCTACTTTTTGTTTTATTTTCTAAAATATATAAATCCGCTGCTGCTGCTAAGTCACTTCAGTCATGTCCGACTCTGTGCGACCCCATAGACGGCAGCCCACCAGGCTCCCCCATCCCTGGGATTCTCCAGGCAAGAACACTGGAGTGGGTTGCCATTTCCTTCTCCAATGCATGAAAGTGAAAAGTGAAAGTGAAGTGACTCAGTCATGTCCGACTCTTCACGACCCCATGGACTGCAGCCTACCAGGCTCCTCCATCCATGGGATTTTCCAGGCAAGACTACTGGAGTGGGGTGCCATTGCCTTCTCCGATAAACCTGTTAAGTGGAAACAAACTTACAACTAGATTAAAATGAAGCTTCATGTTTGTCAATACCTGTTATTTCTGAATGATAGATCAAGTTTTTATTATTTAGTTATTACTTTCAAATGTAACTGTAGCATTAGAGTGCGCACTATCTGTTAAAATTTGAAAGGCTAAATGAAGAATATTAAAAATGAGTTAAATCCTGACTAGTTTTGATGACAGTCTAAATGGCATTCACAAAGAGATTTTTTTTTCCCTTCAAGTGCTGATGGGAATTTTGGTGTCAGACAAATGTCTGCTAGAATCCAAAGAGCATTGCATCATTATGGTATTCTGTTATAGCTCCCTAGGTAGCTAACTCCTGTCTCCTCATTAGAAATAAAGTGGCAGCACTGATGATGACCTTCACCTTGCCCAGGAACCGTCCTTGCTGACAAAAAGTCAAATGCAACGTGACATAAACCCGACTGAGATACAAGTTAGACAGATTGGAGGTTTCGTGAAGCTCTGAACCATGCAGAGGTGCCACAGACTGAGGAAGTCCCTTAGCTCAACTATCAGGCCAAAGAACTAACCCCAGATAGGACCGTTAGGGGCTAAATTGTGCGTTTAAAAGCTCACATCCTGGAGTCTATTTCCCATTATCTCAGTATGCCACTATATTTGATGATAGGGCCTTTAAACAGGTAATTATGGAAAAAGGAAGCCAGATGAGTGGGTCCTAATCCAATATGAGTGATATCTACATAAGAAGAGATTAGGACACAGGCATGCACAGAGGAAAGACCACAGGAAGATACAGAGAAAAGACGGCCATTTACAAGCTAAAGGAGAATGGTCCTTAGAGGAAACCAACCCTGATGAATACCTGATCTTGGACTTCCAGCTTCTCTTGAGAAAATAAACTTCTGCTGTTTAAGTCACCTAGTCTGTGGCACTTGGTTATGGCATTCCTATCAACCTAGTACATGAGCATAAGCTCCAGCCCAGGTGGAACTTCATACTGTCATTTAACCAATCTTTACAGCGTGTAGCCCCCCCAAAGGAAAGACTTTATCCCTTAAATTACAGGAAATTTGATGTGACTCACCTAATTAAAACTATATGTCAGTGTCCTTATATCCACCTGTTTGCCAATGCTGTTTGCCGTGATTTAATCCCATCTCTTTTTGACACTGTGAACAGAAGAAACAGCCATTCTCTGATTTTAATTACAATTAGCAAAACTAGAACATCTTTTATACTCAAGGAATGATCCTATATATCTTGGCAACCAAATCAGTCTTGAAATTTAAGAATGAATTGCAGTACTGTGTCATAACTGTGCTTTCATCAGAAAGCAACTGCCCAAGAATATTAACCTTATTTTGACATATAGGTACACTGGAGAATATGTCTTCTAGAAATGATGACCAGGTTTTTTGAATTCCAAACTAAAATGCGTGGTATGAAAAAGAATTTTTTAAAATGTGAACTGCGTGTGAATTCATATGGATGAAAAGTTTTACAATTGTATAAACATTAAATCCACTTTTATGGGTCCATTTAATGAATTGCCATTACTGTAAAAAGAAATATCCTAGGAAATTAGAATTATAGGGAGAACTCAATATATACATTGGTTGTGCCTCAAGGGAGAAACTTACTAGCTCAGATTCATTGTGGGAGTTTTAAATAAGAAAAAAAAATGCTTGAAGAGAGTACAGAAAGTTCTTCCTTCAATTTATGACTGATACATATGGACCAAGCAAGCCCCAGGCATATTAGCTTCAGGCAAGGATGCAGATTTTGATTAAGGAAAAGTCCCAGCTCCTATATGCAGGACAATTTATAAATGCTCTCTCTTTATAAAGAGAGTCTGTGATCAATTTGCAAATTGGGAAGAAGGAGCCATAGAGTCTTTTCAGAAGAAAAAGAGGAAGCAGACTTTTAGATACCTCTCCCACTCCTTGATGATATACTAATATGATCATGGTAGAGAGAATGCAGGGGACAGGCAAAGCTCCCAGCAAAAGTTGTTCAGATGAGAGATCTTGGATTTATTCTTGATGAACAAGAGAGAGAGAAAAAAAGGGGAACTGGCATTCACAATACTTACTTACAAGTCATTTATATAAGATTCAGTGCTTAAGAAAAAAAAAAACCAAAAACCCTTTTAGCTGTACCATCTTAATAATATCCTTTAGGTGTCCTAAAGTGGGAAAACAACATTCTAGCCCAGAATCAATTTTATGTAAGAACCTAAGGGATACAGAAGAAAAGATTCAAGACAAGTACAATGCAAAGAGAACTTCAGAGTATTCCAAACAGTAATCATTTTCTACAGCCAGAAAACCATTTTACTAGAACCGAGCAATGAGATCATAAAGATCTACTAGATCCCTCTGGATGGTAACATCTTTATAACTTTATCACTGCTAATGTTTTGCATGTAATCTCACACCAAAATCATAAGCAATGATTTTTAAAGATTCACCTGGTACCTATATAAATATCAAGAGTTATAAACATCTCTAGGTGTTATTAGATGTATGAATCGAGGCACCATAAGCTGACATGTATATCAAGATACTGGTGTCCATAGTTGCTAACCTAGATAACTACACTTTTTTTTTTTTTACAAAGAACATTTTATTAAACGGTTTGACTGAATTATTTATCACAAATGAGTAAATTAGCCAGGAGACAAATCCAATGGCCAGGGTCTGTTCAGGAAAGAGTCAAACAAAAGCGCAATCAGTAATTTTACACTGTATTAGGGAATAGTTATTTCTAGTGAGCTGTGGGAAATTTGGGACTGATACATAGAGGAAGTAAAAACTTCAGAGAATGCTGCCATATTTGTAGAATGAAGAGTAGGTCCTAAAACAAGGAAAAGGAATCTAAATATGTTTAAGAAGAAGCAGGTCTCACAATGACTTGAAAGCAATGACGGAGTTAAGGAAGAACACATAACTTTTTATTATAGAAGCACATGGAGGCAGATTAGAATAGAGAAGGCTGGGGTTAAGATATTGAGAAATCCGAGTACCAGGTAGGAACAGAACGCTGAAGGATATTATTTGGGGAAAGATTAGCATCAGATCATAGTTCAGCTAGATGAATTGAGTCAACAAAACAACTGAAAATTGGTTCTGCTGCTGCTGCTGCTGCTGGTAAGTCACTTCAGTCGTGTCCGATTCTGTGCGACCCCATAGATGGCAGCCCACCAGGCTCCGCCGTCCCTGGGATTCTCCAGGCAAGAACACTGGAGTGGGTTGCCATTTCCTTCTCTAACGCATGAAAGTGAAAAGTGAAAGTGAAGTCGCTCAGTCGTGTCCGACTCTTAGTGACCCCATGGACTGCAGCCTACCAGGCTCCTCCGCCCATGGGATTTCCCAGACAAGAGTACTGGAGTGGGTTGCTATTGCCTTCTCTGGAAAATTGGTTCAGAAATGGTTAAATCAACCACCACAATACCAGCTTCAATTTCTATCCTAAAATACATCTCTTTTTTTCCACCTCTCAGCTCTTTGAGAGAGAACAGGGTAGACAATAATCATTTTATAATATCACCATTATTATTTTTAATATAGAATAAAGTCCCAGAGTCATAACCACAGAAACCAAGTGTGTTGTTAGATCTGAGGGACAAGCATGTGTTTGGAAAAAGATGATAAGTCATGATATAAAGAGACAGGACTAATAGTGGAGGTATGAAGGGAAGCATGTAGTCTGTAGGTTCATACTTTTGTCCCTGAAGGGGCTTTGGGTATCAGGCACAGTAAACACTGGTTTAAGTCTTTATATACACTTCAAGGTCTGGATTAAACATACGGTTTTAAAAAGAAAAACAAGTGAAAGGCTCTGGATGGAAAAACAACCCAATTGCTTAGCTAATAAGACACCCATATGCCATATTCCTTAAACATTATATGTGTGCAAAATGTAATGAAACATTAAGCACACTGTAATTAACTTCAGTTTCTTCCTACTTATGGCTGATGTGGGAGGAGTATAAGGAATAAAGCCCAAGGAAGAAAACCAAAACCTTCTCTCCACATAAAAGGCAACACGACTCTTTGCTATTTGTCTCTCTCTTTTTCTATCTCTTCCTTCTGTTAACTAGGATTAGTAAGACGTCCCTTGGCATTTACCAGTATGAGAAACAGCCCTGCCTCTTTGTTCTCTTTCCAACAATCCCCGTCCTCCTAGGACTGAAATTATAAATTGAACTAGGTCTTGCCTCCTGAACATGGATGACTGCCTATTCCTATCTCATTCTTTCTTTTTAATCAAACACCCATGTGGAAGCACTAATTGCTGCAGGAGCTTATAGCAAGTGATTAGTCAGAGGTTAGTGAGTTATTACTATTTGGATATAGGCTCAGGACAATAGGGAGCACACTGAGAATTTTAAGCATACTGACATCTGTACTGCTACAGAGTTCTGCCCTGAGATTTATGGAACAAGCCTATGTAACAACAGAATGAGGTACTGTTCCGTATTTGCCATTGTGCCCTGAGCCTGTGACTTCTTCTGAGACATCAAAGTAAAGCCGAAGCAGAATTAGGCAGTCACTAATCAGCATAACATAGCTGGGAAAACACATAAACATATCCCCTGGTTTCAGTTCACATTCTTGATCTCTAACATCAAGTGGGTCCGCAATTTCTTTACATAACTACATGTTTTTAATTCTTGAACTCCATTGGTCTGCTAGACATTATTTCTTATGTACTCTTCTCTCCTGGTCCCTCTAATACCATCTCTTTATCCTCATTCTCTGCTTGGCACATTGTTTCACTGCTTCCACCCACTGACACGCATCTTTACCCATATTTTCTGCCTAGTCTTCTGTTGTAGGTAAACATTTTGTGTTCCCAGAAGAGCCAGTCATGTCATTTGTGCCATGGATTCCATGATTATGGAAGGGTATTGCTCTGGTAATTACACTTTCCTTTGGCTTTATTATCACTTCTATTTTATTTGTTATTTGTTTAGCATACAGACCAGATATGACCTCTCACATCCTTGAATAAAGCCCACTCTCACCCTCTCTTTCTTTATGACAAACAAAAGACCCACTTTCTCCAAAGAGCTATCTATAGTATGTCTTTGCCCACTCTATCTTTAACTCATTTTAAATCAAACACCTGCTCTATCAAAATAACAGTTCTCAAGATCCTTAGTGGGTTCTAATTTGCTATATATGATTATAATCTTATTATTAGTTTTTTAAAAAAGTGAAAGTGTTAGTCATTCAGTCCTGTCCAACACTTTGCGACCCCATGGACTGTAGCCCGCCAGGCTTCTTGGCCCATGGAATTCTCCAGGCAAGAATATGGGAGGGGGTTGCCATTCCCTTCTCCAGGAGATCTTCCTGACCCAGGGATTGATCTCGGGTCTCCTGCATTGCAGGCATATTTTTTACCATCTGAGACACCAGTGTAGCCCCCTGCTGCTGCTGCTCCTGCTAAGTCGCTTCAGTCGTGTCTGACTCTGTGCAACCCCGTAGATGGCCTCATACCAGGCTCCCCCATCCCTGGGATTCTCCAGGCAAGAACACTGGCGTGGGTTACCATTTCCTTCTCCAATGCATGAAAATGAAAAGTGAAAGTGAAGTCGCTTAGTCATGTCCGACTCTTAGCCTCATTAGTTAATAACTCATTTAATCCTTTTTTTTTATTTTATTTTATTTTTAAACTTTACATAATTGTATTAGTTTTGCTAAATATCAAAATGAATCCACCACAGGCATACATGTGTTCCCCATCCTGAACCCTTCTCCCTCCTCCCTCCCAACACCATCCCTCTGGGTCGTCCCAGTGCACCAGCCCCAAGCATCCAGTATCGCACATCGAACCTGGACTGGCAACTCGTTTCTTACATGATATTCTACATGTTTCAATGTCACTCTCCCAAATCTTCCCACCCTCTCCCTCTCCCACAGAGTCCATAAGACTGTTCTATACATCAGCGTCTCTTTTGCTGTCTCGTACACTAGGTTATTGTTACCATCTTTCTAAATTCCATATATATGCGTTAGTATACTGTATTCATGTTTTTCCTTCTGGCTTACTTCACTCTGTATAATAGGCTCCAGTTTCATCCATCTCATTAGAACTGATTCAAATGTATTCTTTTTAATGGCTGAGTAATACTCCATTGTGTATATGTACCACAGCTTTCTTATCCATTCATCTGCTGATGGACATCTAGGTTGCTTCCATGTCCTGGCTATTATAAACAGTGCTGCGATGAACATTGGGGTACACGTGTCTCTTTCCCTTCTGGTTTCCTCAGTGTGTATGCCCAGCAGTGGGATTGCTGGATCATAAGGCATCCTTTTATCCTTCTTGAAACACTGACTTTCTGGCTTCCAAGCAACCATTCTTTTTTTGTCCTGCCAGTATCACTTCTCACTCCCTTTTACTAGTACTTCTCAACTTTCTGATGTCTCAACAATGGAATTCCTTTCATCTATACTAACTTTTATTCTGATCTTACCCAGGGTCCCACCTTCAAATTCCATATATAGACTGATGAAGATATATATTTCCAATGTGAATGATAGACTCCAATATCCAGTTATTTACTCAACAAATCAACTGAAATGTGTAATAGCCATCTTAATCTTAACACTTTCAAAACTGAACTCTTAATCTCCCCCCTAATTCTACAATGCACTTGATCTTCTCTGCTTACATAATGGCATCTCCTTCAAGTTGCTTAGGCCAAAGCTTTTAAAATCACTTTTAACTACTCTCTTCCCCTTGCCCCCTCTAAGTTACTACATCAGTCCACCAGTGACATTTTTACCATCAAGATATGCCTATAAATCTTCACATTTACAGCTAACATTTCATACTAACCACCACCATCTTCATCTTGCTTCCTCCACGAGCCTCCCAATTTACCTTTTAAGGCATGTGTATTTCTCAAAAGAGTAAACAGAATGATCCTCAAAGCCCACTATACCACTCAGAATAAAAGTCAAAGTCTGCCGGGAGCCAGCGGTGAGGAGCTGCACTCGTGGCAAAAGTCATGTGGAAGGAGGCTCAGCATACGCAAAGGCAGGATCGAGCCTCAGGAGTCCCCCATGGAAATTCTCGAGCATCTACCCCCAAAACCAGAGTCTGCCTACTTTCTGCTTTGTGCTTTCACCTACACCTCTGACTTTATTGGGGGGCTGTCCCCCACTATCTCTCTCTGAAAAAAGAGTTAACTTACAGCTGCAGTTAATAAAGTTCCTGGGTGTGATAGTGTTTCAACCTACAAACTCCTTTGGAAGTCCTCTAGCCTGCCTGAATACATTTTTCCAGCCACATGTGATTGCTCAGAGCCTCCCAACTGTGAGAGGGATGAGATGTTCTAAACTGTCTAAATACAGATTCCTTTAAGCAGTTAAAAGATTGATTAGAAATTGTATTGGTGAAGGGATTTTCACTTGTTGGGCCAATGTTTGCTGCTAAGTCTCCATATCCCTTACCTGCTATGTCCCTGGCAGTGTATTGATTAATATAATTGGTGTAAGTAGTAGCTTTAATGTTTGTAACCTTGGACCCTTGAGTTAATTCTTTTTCTTGTTATAGCCCACCATACCTTTGCCCTATAGGAATGCAACTTTATCTAATGCTTTTGGAGGGTGGCGCCTGACTTTAGAATAATCACCTTTAGAGAAAAATAAGTTTCTTAAAATGTTAACAGGCCTCCGGTCCAGAAGATGATGCAAATCACCTAAACTTTTGCATATGATAAGTTTGCAGGAAGAAAGCCTGGCTTACTGCATGACTCTACCCCTTCCCCCATTATCCTTTATGCATAACTTAAGGTATAAAAACTACTTTGGAAAATAAAGTATGGGCCTTGTTCACCGAAGCTTGGTCTCCCCATGTCGTTCTTTCTCTCACCTTCTGGCTGAATTATTCAGCCTCTTTTCTCCACTGAATTTCCTCACTGAGCTATCCTTATTCTATTACTCTTTATATCCTTAATTAATGTTTAATTAAGCAGTTGTTTCCTGATCCTCGCCGACGCCGTCCCTGCTTCGAATTCCCTGGATCCACCGGGGCTGGACCCCGGCAAAAGTCATTACCAAAAGGCCTACAAAACACTGTCATCTGGCTCCTTGTTAACTTTCTGAGCTCTTCGCCTAAGCTCCTTCTGGCCCATTCTACACAAACCACATTCTCCCTTGCTATGCCTCAACATACTACTCATGTCACTACTCAAGGCATTTTTCAGTTTTTCTTTTTTGCTCCCACCTGAAATGCTCTCCCCCAAGATATCTGCTTGTCTTACTACCTAAGCCTAGGATTGTATTCAAATAACATCTGTTTGGCAGAGATTTTCCTGACTACTGTATTTAAAATTGGAAACTCTACTCTTGAAATTCTAGTCATTTCCTAATTTGTTGTTCTTCATAACACCTAAAAGTCTCTGGAAAAACATTTATTTCATTTATTTAGTTCTTGCTCTGTCTCACTTTCCTGGAATCTTGTGACTTGCAGTGTTGTTTCTGATGGAGAGCAGCACTGTAACTCCTTGGGGGCTTGTTACCAACTCAGAATACCAGACCACGTGCCAAGCCTACTGCATCTGGATCTGCTCTCTAAAGATCCCCAGGAGAATAACATGCTGGAATTCTCATGAGGAATAACAGGTTTGTCTTTGTTTTTCTGGCATATAAGCAAATGCTCATTCAACATTTTTAAAGTGAACAAATACATTCCTTAGCCTTAATAACATATGAGCAAGAACAAAACTCATATTCTACTCTAACAGGAAGGATGGACTGTGGGGTTGAAAAATGACTGTACTGAGTGAGCCAGGGACAGCAGTAGAATTACAAATGCTGTATTCTGTCAAGTTTGATGTCGCACTGTTTATAGATTGGAAGCAAAATTCCAGAGGACACTCTTTCAACTTTAAGATCAGCTAGCACCATTATACACCCCGCCCCATATTATTTCTGTGAAATAACTAAAATTGTAGAATTTATAAGAACATGAGCTGAATTTACAATTAAAACAATTGAAACAGAAATAATACATTCTATACTGAAGCCGTTAAGCTCAAAGGCAACTAACCTGCCAAAGGCAAAGAATGGTTTGAAAACAGTTTGAACCCTGGGAGAAATGTTTTGCTTTAAAAACTCAAATCTGAACCTAATTATCTTATAAGTAATCAAACATCTACATACTATGCAGTGATCATCTTAGGCCAATACTAGAATGGTTGAAATAGATTATGGTAAAAGGAAATATATTCTTGTACTTGTTTTCTGAAAGTCCAAAATACAAATGCTTTTTTTTATTCAATGAGATATTTATGCTGTGTAGAAGTTATTGTGCTGATTTCTATACACTCTAATTTTAGTCTAATGGTAATTTGCACATGATTTTGCTGACAACTTGGAAACTCTACATGCGTGGTTGATAGAAAATTCTAATAACTGCTCCCTCTTAGCATAGCACTGGCTTCTACTGTGGATAGACTATCATCACTTTTAAGTGGGTCAACAATAGGTGAAATCTGTAATTTTTGTTTGCATCATTATTAAGAAGTACTGTCTTTCAGAATTACAAATGTCTTCAACTATAGGAAAATTAAAGCAAAGTCTGGTTCTAAAGTGAAAAATGTATTGATTTTTGGTTACACACTCTAATTGGTGGGAAAGAGGAAATTGAAATGACTAATATCAAAAAGTTTCAGTGTGCTGACAATTGACATGTTTATAATTATATTTTGGTTGGTATTTATGTCACCCAGAAAAATAATACAGTCTGTAAAGGGGTTAAAAATAGAGGAAAATACTACCTATAGATCTGAAAAAAGAAAATGAGAGAATACAATTAGAAATAACAAGGATGGACATTTTTACCAGATAATGGATGAGCGTACTTACTCAAGAAGAAGTCAAATAATGAACTTAAATAGGGAAAGGACTGGATTTCTGGTCTAGATTAAGGAGATCAGAGTTTGGAATTCTATTCTGTGAGACATCTTTGCTTATTTCACAACACAATCCCATTTTGTAACTGTTCTGATCCTCAATTTTCACTTTTCTAAAATGGAGAATTTAGTATGCATCATAAAAACCTCACTCACTGATATTTACGAGAATAAATGAGATGAAATGAACTATGGAAAACTGTTATAGAAAACTAACCAGTACTAAGTTATAATGTTACAGCTTTGGGTTTAGAAGAAAATTGATGGTGAAAAGATTTTATGCTTTAGTTCAGCCACTTTCATTTTGGCTGAACTGTCATCCTCTAGAAATGACAGAGGTGGGAGGTAGCAGACCAGAGAAGAGTTATAGTAGAAACAAAGAATCAGAGCCAGAGGTGGTCAGGAGCAATTAAAATGCCATCAGAATTTCCTAAAACGTTGAGAGCAGGGGAATAAGAGTTTCAGGGGGAATGGGATTTGGTCATTCTTTGAGCAATTATTACTCTATTAGGCCAAAGTACTTCCAGGCAGCAATTACTTAGGTCAGGGTCTGAGTAATATATAATCATCTGCTGTGCTGGCCAAGATTTAAATAACTACTGAAATATGAACCAGAGGTTTCAATAAGCAAACACCAAAAATACTCATAGAAGCACATCACATCTGACTACAATTCATAGTTTTAAAGTAATATTCTCTATTATTCAAGATAATGTCTGATTATTTTTCACATTGAAGAAAAGACAGTTCTGTGACAATCTCATGCTAGCCATAGGTTATTTATATTGCTGTTGGCCCACTTAAGAATAAAAATGTTTAAGAATAGTGTATATTGAAGAGTGTATAAAGAACTTTCCTCATCTTTCATCTGTTCCCAGAAGTTTTGCTATCTTCCTTTTACATATGAGAAAGTCGAGATGGCATGTCCAAGGCTACCGGGTAAAGGTGTGAAAACAAGATTCACACATTTTTACGTATATTATTCTACAAACATTGCTAATTCTTTTCACCACTTTCTTTTTTTCTCCTGTTATTTGATTAATGGTGAATATCTAATTTCCAAAGCTAATAATCTAATTTTTCTGGAATTTTAATTATATGTTTATTTTTAGAATACCAGACCACCCTACCTGCTACTGAGAAATCTGTATACAGGTCAAGAAGCAACAGTTAGAACTGGACATGGAACAACAGACTGGTTCTGAATTGGAAAATGAGTACGTAAAGGCTGTATATTGTCACCCTGCTTATTTAACTGAGATGCAGAGTATATCATGTGAAATGCCAGGCTGGATGACACAAGCTGCCATCAAGATTGCCAGGAGAAACATCAATAACCTCAGATATGCAGATGATACCACCCTTATGGTAGAAAGTGAAGAACCAAAGAGCCTCTTGATGAAAGTGAAAGAGGAGAGTGAAAAGGTTCCCTTAAAACTCAAGATTCAAAAAACAAAGTTTATGGCATCTGGTCCCATCACTTCATGCAAATAAATGGGGAAACAATGGAAACTGTGACAGACTTTATTTTCTTGGGCTCCAAAATCACTGCATATGGTGACTGCAGCCATGAAATTAAAAGATGCTTGCTCGTTGGAAGAAAATCTATGACCAACCTAGACAACATATTAAAAAGCAGACATTACTTACAGACAAAGATCTGTCTAGTCAAAGCTATGGATTTTCCAGTAGTCATGTATGGATGTGAGAGTTGGACTATAAAGAAAGCTGAGCACCAAAGAACTGACGCTTTTGAACTGTGGTGTTGCAGAAGACTCTTGAGAGTCCCTTGGACTGCACGGAGATCCAAACAGTCCATCCTAAAGGAAATCAGTCCTGAATATTCATTGGAAGGACTGATGCTGAAGCTGAAACTCCGAATCTTTGGCCACCTGATGTGAAGAACTGACTCAATGGAAAAGATCCTGATGCTGGGAAAGATTGAAGGCAAGAGGAGAAGGGGACAACAGAGGATGAGATGGTTGGATGGCATCACCAACTCGATGGACAAGTCAAGCAAGCTCTGGGGGTTGGTGATGGACAGGGAAGCCTGGCGTGCTGCAGTCCATGGGGTACCAAAGAATCGGACACCACTGAGCAACTGAACTGAACTGATTTTTGGTAATGGAGAGAAACAGAATATCAGAAACTCACAAATATATTTTGTGAGTTAAAAAATCTCAAATACCAGTAAAATCGATCATCTTTTTTAAAGACAATTAATTCTAACAGACAGAAAAGTGAAACCTATATACAATAAAACAAGAGTACCATATAGAGAAAAAAATAGTTCTATTGGATATTGATACTGTGTGGACCATTGGACTAATTCTCAGTCTATTTTGCTGTGCACATGATTTGAATTCATTGCAAATCAAAAATAATTACATATACTAGGTGGTATTCATCTCTACAACTTTCACAGAAGATATATAGCTTCAGGAATTTAATAACTCATATATTTCTATCAAAAACTTTACTGATAGAATATAAATATCAATTATCCATGGTATAATTTATGCTACATAAAATTCAAATCTCTTGAAACTGAAAATGAAAGCAATAGAGACTATTTGTCCTAATCTCCTTTTGTGGTATACTTTTTTTCTAGGAAACACTTATTTTTAACAGTAAATAATAAGCTTATTATATAATTTTAAGATACATAAATTACTAACAGAATTCATGGTTAAAGCATCTACAGATCTGATCAACCACAGAATTTTTTTTCAACCTTCTATTGTAGTTAACATAAATAACTGTAGTTCACCAATAGATACCATTACTTATGATGACTTTGATAGTTAACATTATTAAATTGGTTTCAATTTGTAACCAGTGAAAACAGAAACTGTAGCAGTTAATAAATTAGTTGATAATTGCTAAAGCTTCAAAATGCAGTGAAAAGGTGACTTCTTAAATTAGATAAATTAGATTGAGTCTTGAATCTAATTTGAAAAGTGCTATTTGGACTTTGCAACATTTTTAGCTTTTCTTAGTCTTTGGTTTCTCACACAATATGGCTTATGGCAAAAGATTTTTTTTTTTCCACAAAAAGATAATATTGTGAGTTCCTATTTTTTTAAATTTTATTTTATTTAACTTTACAATATTGTATTGGTTTTGCCATATATCAAAATGAATCTGCCACAGGTATACATGTGTTCCCCATCCTGAACCCTCCTCCCTCCTCCTTCCCCATACCATCCCTCTGGGTCGTCCCAGTACACCAGCCCCAAGCATCCAGTATCATGCTCTTAGCAATGATCAAAAAAATCCTAGCACACATATAGTTATTACTGAAGCTGATGTAATAAAGCACATATCTTTTTTTTTTAATGAAACTGTTTTTAGATTATTTGATATTTTTGAGATGAATACTCTTCCCAGAGTATATATCCCCAATTTTTTTCCTAAAAAGAGCCACAACGAATATTCTTCTTTTATCATTTTTCAATTTTTTTCTGTATTTTATAGTGACATATGTCATAGTGATCAGAGTACCAGAGAAAGGCCATATGACAGCTGAGGAACATAGAATAATAAATATAAGATTTTTTTAGTATAGTTTTTTTTGAGGGGCAGTTAACTTTAGAGTAATTATTTCAAGTTTAGTCCACTGTTGAATTAAAATTAAAATATTTTTCTTGTAAGAAATTATGATGTAAATCTCTCAGTACATGAAATTAACACTGCAGTTTTCTTTGGGACTGCAAGCTTCTTTTGACCTAGCTTGGAATGTATATAATGTCTCTTCTGGCACATTGTACTGGCCAGACAAATTTCTAGGGTAGGTAGAGATGCAAGGAAAGGATAATTAAGGCCTCTTCAGGATGGTAAATAATTTTCTGCCATCTTGATCTGTCACAATTAAACACAGTAAGTTTTGCATTTAATAGTGTAGTTTACTTTGTGTCCCAAAGCATTCCTACTATGATCTATTGAAAAGTAACGTAGCATTTTCTAAAAGAGAAATAAGTCAGTGAAAAAAGCCTTGATGTCAGTGAAAATAACAGAGAACAGCAACTACAATCACAAAACTTTGGCACGGACTATTCACTACTGCCTAGAAATGTAACCTCTGAAGAGAACAGGCACAGAGGAGCAACAAATACCCATACTTGCAAGCATCAGTCATATCCTGAAGGGGAAGAGAAGCAAAAGCAATCAGGGGTTCACATGCCAAGCTGTTTATATTCTCGTTGTACACTGGATTAGAACAGCACATCTAGGCATATTCGTTTCCAGGATTTTATTATTATACATTTTGCTCTGGAATGGGAAAGAGTTTATATTGTGTCTGGGGAAAATTATATGCCTCTGTAGTTGATAATGGCAAACCACCCTACCATCCTGCAGAGAGAGCAATTACAGATTCGTGTGGCACTATTTCAAGGCCATAAATATGCTCAGTACCATAAGAGACTGTATCTTCTTTAAGCAAATGAGTTCATGAGAAAGAGAAAAAAATGGATTACCTAGACTGCCCTCTAGTTAGGCTGCCTAATTAATCACGTTGAGTAAATTCTAAAAAGAATACCCTTAAACTGTTCTCAATGCGGGTCTCCAAGGACACAAAAAATGAAAAGTGACACTGGCAACTGATCACAGGGCCAGGCACAGAGCAAGGATTAACTCAGTGGAAGCTGCTGTTTTAAAACATCTTTGAAAAGTCACTAATGTTAAGCACTGAAATCATAACTCCTATTCAGACAGACAACTGCATTATATCGGATTTCCTGGGTGGCTCAGTGGAGTGGTAAAGAATCCGCCTGCCAATGCAAGAACCATAGGTTTGATCTCTGGGTCAGGAAGATCCCCTGGAGAAGGAACTGGCAACCCATTCCAGTATTCTTGCCAGGATAATCCTAGGGACAGAGGATCCTCGCAGGCTACAGTCCATGGGGTTGCAAAGAGTCAAACATGACTGAAGCAACTGAGCATGCACACACACCACATTATATTATGGAGATGCTTTGACATACCGCGTAGATTAATATCAAAAATGAAAGAGTTGTATACGTTTTAAGATCTTTGTACAGTTCTTGCGTGTATTCTTTCCATCTCTTCTTGATCTCTTCTGCATTTACTAGGTCTCTTCCGTTTCTGTCCTTTATTGTGCCCATCTTTGGGTGAAATGTTCCCTTGATATTTCCAATTTCCTGAAGAGATCTCTAGCCTAATCCCTTCTCTTGTTTTCCTCTATTTTTACACACTGTTCATTGAAAAAGGTCTTCTTGTCTCTCCTTGATAATCTTTGGAACTCTGCATTTAGTTGGATGTACCTTCCCTTTTCTCCCTTGCTTTTCACTTCTTTCTTTAGCTATTTGTAACCACTTTGCCTTCTTTTCTTTTCTTTTCTTTGGGGATGGTCTTGATCACTGCCTCCTGTACAAGTTACAGAGCTCTGTCCATAGTTCTTCAGGCACTCTGTTTAATAGATCTAACCCCTTGAATCTATTCATCATCTCCATTGCCTATTCATAGGGGATTTGATTTACGTGTACCTGGCTGGCCTAGTGGTTTTCCCCACTTCCTTTATGGTTTAAGCCTGAATTTTGCTATGAGAAGCTGATGACCTGAGCCACAGTCAGTTCCAGGTCTTATATCTGCCAACTGTATACAGCTTATCCATCTTCAGCTACAAAGAATATAATCAACTTGATTTCAGTATCGACCACTTGGTGATGTTCATGTATAGAGTTATCTCTTGTGTTGTTGAAAAAGGGTATATGCTATGACAAGTGCATTCTCTTGGAATTCAGTTAGCCTTTGCCCTGCCTCATTTTGTTCTTCAAGGCCAAACTAGCTTGTTACTCCAGGTATCTCTTGACTTCCTACTTTCACATTCGAATCCCCAATGATGAATAGAACATCTTTTGGTGCTAGTTCTAGGAGATCTTCTAGTTCTTAATAGAACTGATCAACTTCAGCTTCTTTGGCATCAGTGGTAGGGGCACAGTCTTGGATTACTGTAATGTTGAATGGCTTGCCTTGGAAATGAACTGAGATCATTCTGTCATTTTTGAGGTTGCAACCAAGTACTGCATTTCAGACTCTCTTGCTGATTGTTAGGGCTGCTCCATTTCTTATAAGGGATTCTTGCCCACAGTAGTAGATATAATGGTCATCTGAATTAAATTTGCCCATTCCTGTCCATTTTAGTTCACCAGTTCCTGAGATGTTGGTGTTTAGATACAGAAGAGATGGAAAGAATACATAGAATAACTGTACAAAAAAGATCTTAATTAACCATATAACTGGTTAATTATATGGTGTGGTCAGTCACTCAGAACCAGACATTCTGGAGTATGAAGTCAAGTGGGCCTTAGGAAGCACTGCTATCAATAAAACTAGTGGGTGTGATGGAATTCCTGCCTTCAAACTGTGGTGCTAAAGACTCCTGAGAGTCCCCTGGACAGCAAGGAGATCAAACCAGTCAGTCTTAAGGGAAATCAACCCTGAATACTCATTGGAAGGACTGATGCTGAAACTGAAGCTCCAGTATTTTGGTCACCTGATGTTAACTGCCAACTCATTGGAAAAGTCCCTGATGCTGGGAAAGATTGAGGGCAGAAGGAGAAGAGGGCGTCAGGGGATGAGATGGCTGGATGGCATAACTAATACAACTGACATGAACTTGGGCAAACTTCAGGAGACGGTGAGGGATGAGGCCGGCCTGGTGTGCCATAGTCCATGAGGTCACAAAGAGTTGGACATGACTGGGTGACTGAACAACAACAATACCTTTTAAGAACATATCATCAAATCATATACATTAAACTATCAAAAATATAGAGTGTTTCCTTTCTTATGTTGACTAACTGGAATAAGTGGACACACAAAGAAGTCGCTCAGTCGTGTCCAACTCTTTGCAACCCCATGGATTGTAGCCCACCAGGCTCCTTGGTCCATGGGATTTTCCAGGCATGAATACTGGAGTGGGTTGCCGTTTCCTTCTCCAGGAATAAGTGGACAGCCACTAGTAATTACTGGGCAACTTCCTTGCAGTCAGCACTGTTATTAACACTATGAATTCCAAAAGACCTATAAGGTACAGTTCATATTTACAAAAGCTTTACACTCTAGTAGGGAGAGAAAATGTTCACAAGAGGAAGTTTTAAAATCAATTAGAATACCTGAATGGCACCCCACTCTAGTACTGTTGCCTGGAAAATCCCATGGATGGAGGAGCTTGGTAGGCTGCAGTCCATGAGGTCGTTAAGAGTCGGACATGACTGAGTGACTTCACTTTGACTTTTCACTTTATGCATTGGAGAAGGAAATGGCAACCCACTCCAGTATTCTTTCCTGGAGAATCCCAGGGATGGGGGAGCCTGGTGGGCTGCCATCTATGGGGTCACACAGAGTCAGACATGACTGAAGCGACTTAGCAGCAGCAGCAGAATACCTGAAAAACAGAGAATCATGGAATAAGAAGATACCATAAATTAATTTATTCTTCAATTTGGGAGCATTTGGGAAATGGAATCGAAAACTTCAGAGAGATATGGTTATACTGAGAGAGAAAGTAGCATGAACATTTTCATATTTCTGCACAGTCTGGGCTTTATGAGTGGATAGCAGACATACCTTGGAAGTTAGAAATAGCACATTGCTCTGGAGGGACTTAATTCATATTTCCCCTGGAGTCATTTGCTTCCTTCCAGGATGGGAAAGCTCTCTTCTCAGAATGGCTTTATGTCCCAAGGCAAAGATCTCTCTTTCTCTGGAAGAGAGGAGAGGAAGACATGCCATGGCTCTACGTAAGTTGCTAAGCCTTTCAATTCAGGAGTTCCTCTCCTCCTGTGGTACCTCTGTTCTGGGAAAATCAGGAGTGGAGCAATGATGGGAAGCACAAGATGCTCTGTGAGTAAATGGTGTGTGCTTTGATCCAGAAGTCTCCTGTAAGTACACACAAGAATGTATATGAATATATATGTGTATGTATATATGTGTGAGTATATATAGATAATATGCATCATATATACCTCACAAAGAAATACATACATATACTACCTACACAACACACTATGTCAGGTTAAGTGTTAGCTTAAAAATTGTAAAGTATGAATCTTCATAGCTTCAAACTTGGCAAGCTATCTTCCCTAAAGAGCTTACAGTCTGGTGGGGCTTACAGTAGCTAAGATGAATACCAAAGCAGCTAAAAACTGTACCAGCCTTCACTGTGAATTCTGAGAAATTCCTTGACCTAAAAAGACACAAAGAATATAGGAGGTCTTATAGGAAATATGCCGATAACTCTATAAGTAGTGAAAGTTTTTGTTTTTGTCAGTTTTTTTTTTTTTTCCCCCTGAAGATTAAAAAAGAAGTAAGAGAGAAAAGCAAAGCAAATGGCAGAAAGCTTTCCTAATAAAATGAAATAGCATGCATTAAAGGCAGGGAGGGAATGATCGTGCAGCTCATTCAGATAACACTAGATGATTAATAATGAAGCAGAAGCAGTGTTTACAAAAGGAAGGGACTCAATATTTCTTGAGCTCCTGTGTGTCATGTACTAGTTACTGTACATATATTAACTCCTCTAATCTCTGTTCTGTCCCTCTTTGGAGGATTATCATCCACATTTCACAGATAGGGAACTTAAAATAACATGCCAAGAAATACATAATTAAGAAACCATGGACCTAGCATTCAGGCCCTCATCTTTCTGACTTTAAAATCTGTATTGTTTTCATTCAGGCCATGGCACTGAGTTCTTAAATATTAATAAGATATACAAGATATTTCTAACAGTAAATTATTTCTACTTTGCATTAACTAGATATTCATTTGTTTCCTCTTTGCTCACTCTGAGAAGATTCACTGTAGTTTTATTTTTTTTCCATTAATGTCAAATTTTGAACATAGCTCAAATAGGGGATAAAAAATATGTAGTGCCTCTGATGTTAATTCACACGTGCATCTAATTTTAAAAATTTGAGGTAATGTATGTGAAAGGTCTTTTTCCATTACCATGAAAAATCAGGGGTTAAATATAATATTTAACTAAATGTTAATATATTTATTAATATAAATATAAACTAAAATATTAATAATACCAAAGGAAAAAATACTAATTAAATACAAAAATTATAATTACAATTATAGAAAAAGATATTTTTCAAAGGATGCTACTTGTTTACTACAAAACTGAATCATATAACCACTAAATAGATGAAAAAATATGATATATCTATGTAGTGAAATATTATTTAGTTGTAAGAAATTAAATACTAATATATACTACTATGTGAATGAATGTTGAAAATATACTATGCTAAGTGGAAGAAGCCAGTCATAAAAAAAAAAAATTATGCTGGCAGTTATATAAAATGTCTAGACTAGACAAATCCATTGAGACAGAATGGCTACCCACTGCAGAATTCTTGCCTGGGGAAATCCCACGAACAGAGGAACCTGGCAGGCTACGGTCCATGGAGACACAAAAGAGTGGGACATGACTGAGCAGCTAAGACTTTCACTTTAGGGCTTCCTTGGTGGTTCAGACAGTAAAGAATCTGCCTGCAGTACAGGAGACCTGAGTTCGATCACAGGGTCAGGAAGATTCCCTGGAGAAGGGAATGGCTACACACTCCAGTATTCCTGCCTGGAGAATCCCATGGACAGAGGAGCCTGATGGATCCATGGAGTCACAAAGAGTAGGATGCAACTGAGCAACTAATGCATGCATACATACATTGAGACAGAAAGTAGTTTATTTTAGTGGTTTTCAGAGGATGGGGATAACGGAGGAATTTAGAGGCATGGGGTTCCTCTAAAGATGGTAAAAATATTCTAGAAAGACACTGATGAGGATTACACAGAACTGTAAACATACTAAAACCTGCTTAACTGTACACTTCAAAATAGTTAAAATGGTGAATTGTATGTAATGTGAATTTTATATAATTTTTCAATGGAATACATGATAACAAATATCTGGTGCAAAGGTTACAAATATTCTATGTCCTTAAAAGACATTACTAAATTTTCCCAAAATTATGTTTTTCTAAGCCTAACAGAGTCCTGTTAAATATAGTATCCCAGGCAGCTAAACTAATCAACTAGAGAATCTGTGTCAATATATACCTGCCATCCCTAGAGACTAATTTATCTCGAGTACCTTTCAATCCAAACGTATCTGAATGGCATTTATTGGTATTGAAATTCTAAGATACATGTCAATATTTAAGATAACTAGTGACTTGGATAATACAAGTAATGGGGGAATTTCTCTATGCAAGAATTTCCAGTGTATTACAAAAAGCCCAATACTAATCTAGGAGCCTTAACAGTATAAGAGAAGTGTATGGCATGTCTTCGCTTCTTTTATATCTTACAGCAGGGGTCCCCAATCTCCAGGATCTACGCCTGAAGACCTGAGGTGAAGCTGATGTAATAATAACAGAAATAAAGTGCACAATAATGTAATGTCCTTGAATCATCCCCAAACCATCCCAACCCCCAGTCTGCGGAAAAACTGTCTTCTATGAAATCAGTTCCTGGTGCCAAAAGGGTTTGGGGCTGTTGTCTTACACTATTTTTTTTTTTTTTTTGTATTACTCATTTGCTCCATTTCATAGTTTTGAAAAGACAAGAATTCATACATTCAAGATTGAAATGCAAAGTAAACGTATTTCTGCGTGAGAGTATCCATCAGAGGGAGACCTGTGGCAATACAGGTGGCCATTCCAAGCCTATTCCTCAAAATAGCCTTCCTATATCAGCTCCATTTATAACTGCTTTTTCCAGAGGACATTATAATATGCTGGGGATGCTCTGGCCTATGTCACTCAGATAAAATAACCTTGACTTCATTTTCTTTTTCTGCTATCTATGTGTATTTTCCTCCCACACCTCCTGTGTTTTCTTTTCATTATCTCTATTTATCCTGAAGGTATTTGAGAGAGAACACATAACCATAGAATAATCTAAAGAAAAACATGTTTAAAAACAAAGAACTTAAGAAGAATCTCTTTTGAGTTTTCAAAAGGAAAGGTGTTAGCACTTGGAAAACTATGATAATTTTAGCTGGGTTATGTGCTTTGCATTACACAATCATTTGCCACCTTCTAAATGGATTATTGAACCAAAGTCAGAATCACTGAAGGCTGCTATGAAAGCCAACTGTTTCCATTTTCCCATTTTAAAATAGAAAACAAATTAAATTGCATGACATTTTTCGTGAATCTAAATGAATCTTTTATTGTTAAAGATAACAAGGGGTACAAACTGCATAGATGAGATCTGGAGCATAAATGCCTAGGAGACAGTGTCATCATTTAAAAACACAATATTCACTGATAATATAAAGTCATTAACATCAACTGAAAAGGGCAAGGGCTGTTATCCCTCTCAGAGATTTTTTCCCTCTGAGTCAAAATCTAAGAATTTTTGTTTCATTTTTAAATATCTTGGAGACTAGCCACTCCTTTTGCTGAGGTCTGCATTCTTCAGAAGCAAGTATTTTAAGTCCCTCCATGTTATGAATCACCTGCAATGTATACATCAGTGTGTTTGGCCACTGGGGCTCCCACTACAATGCCACTAAGAAATTTACTGCCCTCGAGGAACTCAGAGGTGTGTTTCTGGGTGGGACGTGGGATTCTAGTATGTTCTAAATGCAAGGCATGAGCTTTCTCCTTATTTTTATGATAAATGAACCAGACTTAATGGTCCTGTGGCTTATACCAGCTATCTTTTTAAGGGAAAATTATTTCTTTTTCTCTTAAATATTTAGCATGCAGAAAGTGAAAATGTCAGTCAGTCATGTCAGACTCTGTGATCCCATAGACTGTAGCCCACCAGGCCCTTCTGTCCATGGAATTCTCCAGGCAAGAATACTGGAATGAGTAGCCATTGCCTTCTCCAGGGGACCTTCCCGACCCAGGGATCGAACCTGGGTCTCCTGCATTACCGGCAGATTCTTTATCGTCTAAGCCACCAGGGAAGCCCATGCTGTGTTTGCCTCAATGTATAATAACATATCTCTATGAAATGCCCATCTTTGGTAATACAAAGCCAACTTGAAATTGATTTATTTTCCGTGGTAGAGGAGGGCATAGTCTGTGTTGGTGAATGGACATGGGTGTGGTGGTTGCTGATTTCCTCCTGAGTGTTCCCAGGGAGCCACTGCCTTCACATTGTTAGTAATACTAACAAATCAGTGCCTCCTGGAATGCCAGTTTATCTTTTCAAACTTTATGATATCTAAACTTTTACAAGTGCTTCATAGTTCATGTTTTGAACTTATTTTTTTCCCACATAACTATATTTTTCATGAATTTGAGTTGTTTCTTCAGTTTCTCCACCACAAATTCTGTTAGTATGGGTTTTGATTAAAAACAGTGTATAGAAATGCAGCTGGCCTGACAGAATGATGAATCCTTCAGACACTGAAATAAGATTTCATGTATTTGGCTGGACAGGGTGAATTAATTTTTCTTTTTCCTTCTATACAATGAAACCAAGAAAAGGAATCAACTATGCCTTTTTTTTTTTTTTAATAATCATGCGGTTTTCCAGCATTTGGATCATCCTCAAAACTTAGTATCTGTCAACTTCATTCTGTCCTCATCCAATCCATGATGAGTAGCAACAAATATGGAAGCAGAGATATTTATTTAGTCAAGATTTCAAATAACTTCCTATGCAATTCCCTAAAATGACTAACCAAGGGTAAGCTACGTGATCATGCTGTATTACAGCAGTAATAAATTTACTGTCTCTGAGCCAGAGTTGCTATTTTTCCTTCCTGTCCTCTCCACTAACCTAAATCTTGATGACTTGCGAGACCCACTCAATTTCTATCCAGACAAGGAGCTATTCTGACCATTTTAGTTCTCATCCAAAGTGATGTGATTTAAGGACTTGCTTCTAGAGGCAGACAGACTTTGATGGAAACCTTGAGTTCATCTGTCATTTGCTGTGTAATTTTGGCAAGTTTAATATTTCTTATCTCAGTCTCCTCATATGAATAAGAAACGTTCTCTCACTATATTTTCATAGGCTTAAGAGACCTGGATGGAAAGTGTATAATCTTTACACACTTTATACATAGGAGAGTGTATAATCCACTTTAGATGACACTACTTGTCATCTAGTTTAAAATTCTGGCTAGAGCATGCACATCTCTCTCTGGATCTTTTTGGTTTACATAATTATGTATACATTTGACCCTCAATTCTTCAACTATTTAAAAAATATTATCAAAATCAGGAACTGAATTGTTGACATTACACGCATTTGTTATACAGAGGGTATAAGTGATCAGGCAAAAAAAAATAGGGTCAATAATCTTGCCACTGAGAAGAGAAGTCTAAGTGAAACTCAAAGTTACTCTATGGAAGGATGGAAGGAAAAGTGGAATGAATGTCTGGGCAAAAGTGTTCCTGGCAGAGGGGAAAATAGAGTAAAAGCTTAAAACAAAGCATATCTGGGGTATTCAAAAGGCAGCAAGGAAGGCTGTGTGTCTAGGACAGATATGAGGAGGGGGTTAGCAGTAAAAATGTGGGCAAAATAGTAAGGGGGTGGCCATGTTGGATCTGCAGACGATTGGTGGCTCAGTGATAAAGAGTCTGCCCACAATGCAGGAGCCTAAGGGGGACGTGGGTTTGATTCCTAGGTTGGGAAGATGCCATGGAGGAAGAAATGGCAACCCACTCCAGTATTTTTGCCTGGGCAATCCCAAGGACAGAGGAGGCTGGTGGGCTCCAGTTCATGGAATCACAGAATTAGACAAGACTGAGTGACCACGTGCACACCAGGTCCCTGTTGGGCTCGTGCTTAATTTTAGTGGTGAGCTCCATTCCATGCTAAGAATGATGTTAAACAAATGAAGACAGTGAGAATGGTAAACATAGAAGGTGAAGTTTTAGAAGAGATACCAGTTTTCTTCCACACTGTTGATCAGTCTTTTTCCTCTTGTCTAGCCTGTGCTTTAGAGGGATGCGTATCTTCAGTGGACCAAGTGCATTCACACTGCATCACAAGGGAGAGAAAGAATATTGTTTTCTGTTGATGTTGCTTAGAGGAAATAAAGTTTCATAAACGGGAGCAAAGGGATTTTCTGTTGCTCCTAAATAATTTCTATGAGGGTAAATGGCCTTGAATTCCAATGAGACAAAGGAAGGAAACATATTGAAGGAAAAACATATAATTTTGTTATCATAGTATATCTTATTATAACCTTCAAGAAACAGGGTAGATGAGAGATCTTGACTTTTAATTCAAATATCCCTAGTTCCATGCCAACCTGAACAGAGAGGTTACACAGCTTAGCTCTCACTAGGAGGTAATCACTGATGTCCTCTGTGATCTAAGAGTGCGATAATGCTTGCTATAAGACAAGCATAAGGTATTCAAGATGCCTAGCATATAGGCGCAGACTGATTCCAAATCAGGAATGGGGGAAGTCAAAGCTGTATAGTGTCACCTTGCTTATTTAACTTATATGCAGAGTACATCATGAGAAACGCTGGGCTGGAGGAAGCACAAGCTGGAATCAAGGTTGCCGGGAGAAATATCAATAACCTCAGATATGCAGATAACACCACCCTTATGGCAGAAAGTGAAAGAACTAAAGAGCCTCTTGATGAAAGTGAAAGAAGAGAGTGAAAAAGTTGGCTTAAAGCTCAACATTCACAAAACTAAGGTCATGGCATATGGTCCCAGCACTTCATGGCAAACAAATGGGGAAACAGTGAGAGACTTAATTTTGGGGGCTCCAAAATCACTGCAGATGGTGACAGCAGCCATGAAATTAAAAGACACTTGCTCCTTGGAAGAAAAGTTATGACCAACATAGACAGCTTATTAAAAAGCAGAGACATTACTTTGCCAACAAAGGTCCGTATGGTCAAAGCTATGGTTTTTCCAGTAGTCATGTATGGATGTGAGAGTTGGACTATAAAGAAAGCTGAGCACAGAATAATTGATGCTTTTGAACTGTGGTGTTGAAGAAGCCTCTTGAGAGTCCCTTGGACTGCAAGGAGATCTAACCAGTCCATCCTAAAGGAAATGAGTGCTGAATATTCATTGGAAGGACTGATGCTGAAGCTAAAACTCCAATATTTCGGCCACCTGATGCAAAGTACTGACTCATTTGAAAAGACCCTGATGCTGGGAAATATTGAAAGCAGGAGGAGAAGAGGACAACAGAGGATGAGATGGTTGGATGGCATCACTGACTCAATGGACGTGAGTTTGAATAAACTCCAGGAGTTGGTGATGGACAGGGAGGCCTGGTGTGCTGCAGTCCATGGGGTTGCAAAGAGTTGGACACGACTGAACAACTGAACTGAACTGAGCATATAGAAGTTTCTCACTATTGGCACAGGAAACTATTAACGTTCATTGGTATGTTTTTTAGAGACTATTTCCAGATTCTATCTTCCAAACCTTGTTACTTGGTCTTTCCTGTATTCTATTCTCAGATCCCCACACAGAATGTTTCCATTATTAACCCTTTGTTCTATGCATAACAATCAAAAGTGCCAATTTCCGGCTGAATTTCACTCCAGCCTTGGTAAGAAAAATACTATTCCCCCCCTACACACCCTCACTATAACTCCCACAAGGAAGACTAAAATGTATCTGAAGTGGTTATCTAAATAACTATTAAGTCACTGTGGTCACTTTAGACAGCCAATTTAGAGGGTGCTGATTAACGAAACACCAGATTCATTTTCCTCCATTGCCATGTTGGTATCTTGCTATATCTGTAATTCTCTACTTGATAGAATTAAAATGGCAATAAACATATATACTTGTTCATTTTCTTATTCAGTGATGAATGACTGGTTGAACTTTTCCTGGGTACCAGACATTGTTCAAGGTGTGGGATTTATTAATGGACAAGTTAGACAAGGTGTCTGCTTTTAAAAAATGGGTTCCTCAACTGTTCTGTCTCATAATTTACTATTCTCTGCTTCTACATTCTGCATGTCAATGGGACATGGGATGTCTTAATTCTGCTTCATGATCCCCGCGTTAAAACTCTGAATATGGTAACCAGCCATGTGCCAGGCCTGAGCTAATTACTTTGGGTTATAAAAAGGTGTGAGATACCATTACTGTCTGCAGAAGCCTGAAAAGTGAAAGTGTAGTCATTCAGTTGTGTCCAACTCTTTGTGATCCCATGGATGTCTAGTTATATACCTCTTTCTTTCAGGTATAGTCTTTTTTTTTAAATTTTATTTTATTTTTAAACTTTACAATATTGTATTGGTTCTGCCATATATCAAAATGAATCTGCCACAGGCATGCATGTTTTCCCCATCCTGAACCCTCCTCCTTCCTCCCTCTCCATACCATCCCTCTGGGTCGTCCCAGTGTACCAGCCCCAAGCATCCAGTATCGTGCATCGAATCTGGACTGGTGACTTGTTTCATATATGATATTATACATATTTCAGGCACAAGCCTTATTTATCAATTCTGGCATGAGCCAATGGGCTGGGCTTCACCCTGCCCCTCATTTTAGGCTAAAATAACAGGACCAGATGGTATTGGTTTTATTAGACTATTAAGATTCTTAATTATATAGTGAGGGTTTTAAGAGAGGAATTTTTCTTACATGATATTCAAATAAAATATTAAGGCTAAGATAATAAAATGGGGCTTGTTTATGAAGAGTGTTTATTCTCCTGCGTAATAGTTACTATAGAGTCAGAGAAGTAGAATACAACAGCAGAAGATGGAAGGATCCTTTATATATCAGGTTTAAATTTTTGGGACTCCATACTCTGCTTTCCAGATCCTAACAATTTTGATATTACAGAAAGAAGACAGCATTCACCTTCTTTAAATTGAAGGTTGTACAACCCCTTATTCCATCCCCACTTTCAGTATTATAAGACCTTCTGAGTAATAAAAAGTGAAACTACAGAATCATAAATTGTGAGATGTAGAAAGACTCTTAAAGGTCATGTTGCCCTAGATTTTATGTGTTGGATGAGTATCTGCTGTACCACGGAAATTCAACATAGTTGACTGCATGTTGGTGAAGAATTTGTGATCCAATTTCACTCTTATAACGTGTGCTAAAAGTAAGGTATTAGACAAATGGTTAGCAGTATGAAAGCCCCTTTTAAACTTTACTTTTTCAATTTTACTTCCTTTTAAACATTAAGCACAATCAATAAGGCAGCTCTATCAGAAGAGCTTTTGGAATCATGGAAACACTCAATGGGCTCTAGGAATTTTGTAGACCAACATTCCTATGGATGTTTCAAGTATCTGGCATTCTGTCATGGTGTCTTATTTATTCAAGTAAATGTAGCAATGCTACACATGGAAATACCAAGTGAACCTATCTTAAAAAACTCTTACACAGTTCATAATTACCAAATACAGAGAAAATGTCCACATGTAATGTCCACTAATACTTAGTGTTAAATTTTGAAAAGTTAAATGAATACAAAATAATTAGTCACTTTGAACATAAGAAACACACAAAACATTAGTCACTCAGTTGTATCCAGCTCTTTGCGAGCTCATGGACTATAGCCCACCAGGCTCTTCTGTCCATGGGATTCTCCAGGCAAGAATACTGGAGTGGGTTGCCATTCCTTCTCCAGGGGATCTTCCTGACCCAGGGATCAAATCCAGGTCTCCTGCATTCCAGGAAGACGCTTTAACCTCTGAGCCACCAGGGAAGCCATAGTATCAATAACTTCTGCACAAAATAAGACCGTTTTATGGAGATAATTCTATTTATATGTGATCCTCCTGCTCAGATTCAGTCTCCGTTATTTCTCTCAGTGCTGCTGAGCTGCAGGGCAGGTGCTCCAGCTGCATGATGGGCATTTTTGAAGAATAGATTCTACCAAATTTATGCTTTACCTAACTTGCACAGTAGCTAATAGGGACCAGACTATAGAAATGAGTGTAATATCCAACAGAGACTTCACTGAGCTACTATACACAGAAGGACTGAGATCTCTTTATAAACAATACAGACGCTCAAGGATAAAAAAAACAGCCATTTTCAATGCTAAATTGTTCGTCTGAAGATCAATGGATGACAAGATTATGATAAATTAGAGAAGCAAATGATATGGGTAGCTTCAGATCTATGCTATTTTGTTGTTACATCTGCATAGTGTTCTCATTGATTACCTAGTGAGACGGCACTTGATATTAATATGAGGACTTCAGTTCAGTTCAGAGCAGTTGCTCAGTTGTGTCTGACTCTGCATCCCCCCATGGACTGCAGTACACCAGCTTCCCTGTACATCACCAATTCCCAGAGCTTACTCAAACTCATGTCCATTGAGTAGGTGATGCCATCCAACCATCTCATCCTCTGTCATCCCCTTCCTATCCTGCCTTCAATGTTTCCCAGCATCAGGGTCTTTTCCAATAAGTCAGTTCTTCACATCAGATGGCCAAAGGATTGGAGTTTCAGCTTCAGCATCAGTTCTTCCAATGAATATTCTGGACTGATTTCCTTTAGGATGGACTGGTTAGATCTCCTTGCAGTCCAAGGGACTCTCAAGAGTCTTCTCTAACACCATAGTTCAAAAGCATCAATTCTTTTGCATCCAGCTTTCTTTATACTCCAACTCTCACATCCATACATGACCACTGGAAAAACCATAGCCTTGACTAGATGGACCTTTGTTGGTAAAGTAATGTCTCTTCTTTTTAATATGCTGTCTAGGTTGGTCAAAATATAAGACCAATATGAGAACTTAACTAAACATTATTTAAAACTGAAGATCTCTCTACACATGCATGAGCATTCGCATACATATGCATGCATGCTTACATCTGAAATAATGTAAAGGTATGTAATACAAGTATATATACATGCACATATTTAATAATTGAATATGCTTTTATTATACATGTTTATATTAATTCTAATTCCATATGGTGGGATTCAATTATTCTTTGTCCATTCAAATGATTTCATGTAACATGGAAATTTTTGGTGTTTTTAAAGATATATATTTAACCCACTGCCTATCAAAGCAGCAACATTATTTATGTCTGAATTCCTCATCTGTGAATACAAGACTGTCATCAGAAATAAATGAGATAGTATATGTAAATTGCTTGATACATAGTAATTACTCTGAAAAACTCTTTAATACTTTTTAAAAATATATACATATACTCTATTTTCCATAACAGTGAAGTCTGTATAACATTATCTCTACTTATTTTGACCACAGACTATTGAGAAATGTTATGGCACAACTTATTGAAGCTCATTACATTTAACACTTGGTAGTAAAATACTGAGCAATAGAACATTTCATTTAACCCAAATTTACTTCATTAGAAGGTAATTAACTTGTAATATTCAATATTAATAAACTAAGAGACTTAATTTCATGAAGATCAATGACTTTTTGACGTTATGTAAATAAAAAGGGCAATGTATAAAATTATTTTCTAAAATATGCATTAGTATACTTTAAACATAAGTATCAAAAAGGAATAAAATATTTCCAACTCTCTTCTTGAATTTGTAGTAAGTATGCTTTTAGTTAGTGTAACTTCAAAGCAGAGACATAATATGTTAAGCAGATAGTCAACAGTTTTGCAACATGTACAGGAAATCATTTCTACTATTTTTGAATCTCAGTGAATGGAAACAAGGCAACCGAATTGCAGAAGGAAGATAAAGCTTACTGGTACTAGTCTCACTACCTCATTAGCTTTCACACAGTCTCACAATTCATAAACCATGCTTCTTCCCAGCAATTGTAGAAAATGTGAAGCTAGATTCATTTTCTGTTTCAAATATAATGTGTAATTATGATTCCATATATGTTTAGCATTTATGGCTCATTTTCTCCAAATCAAAATAATTTGGAGCAGCTTACAGGGAAAATAAAATGTAAGATAGGGAAATTAGGGATGTAAGTCCACAGAGAGTATCAAAATTGAGCTACAAAGTCAAGAGGAGTGTCTAAGTGGCAAGTACCTTCTCCCAGGAGAAATTCATAATGGCAGTTTAACACAGGGAACCCACCTCACACTTCCTAGGATGATGAAGAAAAATAAATGGAATTATAGTATACTGTTTGTACCACTTAACTGATAGTACTGAGTAATTTTGGATACAGAAAAGCCAAACATTGATTAGAGCAAGGTTCAGCTACCACTCAGTAATCCTCAAACTCATCTGCTGTCCACAAACAAGTCTGAAATTCCTCCCACATTTTAAGACTTTATAAATGGGACGTTACTATCATAACCACACACTGAGCCTCTACTTTGTGCCAGCAACATGGGAGTGGCCAAGGCTATGTAAATGGTATAGGATACAACTTTAGAAAGCCCTATTCACCTGGTGATCATGGAAATTATAACAATAATGAGCACATGGAAGTGAAGTGTATTGAGGGAGAGGAGGCTTCTTTTGAACCATACAAAGTACTGCATAGGATATCAGTTCCCAGAGCTGTGCTTAAATATTGAATATGTTATCATTTTACTCTTAAAATGCCCTAATTATAAAGAAATATTAACTGAATTTTTCAGATTAAGAAACTGAGGCTTAGAAAAGTAGATATTTGCTGAAGAAAAAAGGGTTTACTTGACAGAGCTAGGATTTGAAATCAAAGTATTGTAATTACAAAACCCATACTTTCAACTGAAATTATACATTAAAAGAATATAGAGGATTTCAGCTATAAATAATATAGTGTGAAGAAAGAGTCCAGGATTATATTTAGAATACACGTGGTAGCATGCAGTTAGGTAGTTGTTAGAGGAATTGGGAGGAGCATCAACTATGTTGAAAGCCAGTGCTATGTCATCCACATTACAAAGAAAATCCCCCACAAGGTGGGCTCTCTCTCTCTGAAGTAGGTTGCTTCACATAAACTATTCTGAAGATACCATACTGTGAGAAGTCATCAATGTGCGAGTGCATGCCACATCTACTTATCCAATATGATTATTTGTTCCTAACCCATAAACACAGATGAAAGAAAGTGAAAGTGAAAGTTGCTAAGTTGTGTGACTCTTTGTGACCCCATGAGTCACCTATATGGTCCATGGAATTCTCCAGGCCAGAATACTGGAGTGGGTAGCTGTTCCCTTCTCCAAGGGATTTTCCAAACCCAATGATCAAATGCAGGTCATGTTGCAGGTGGATTCTTTACCAGCTGAGCCACCAGGGAAGCCCAATAAACATGGACAGCTTTTGATAAACCTAATTATCAGTTTATGCAAGGAACAATTTTTTTTTAAATATAAGGACACATTGATGGAAAAAAATAATTTCAAATGACTTTCTTGACAGTTTTCAAAGTCCATTTTTTAATGCACCTGCCTTTTTATATCTTATGTCTATAATTGACTATTTCATAAATATCGAGCAACTGGCTCCCAAACTATTGAAGATTCAGGTTGCCAAAGTGTTTCTGTAAGCATCAAGTTTGCATTTGAACATTCAGTGGGGCTTCCCTGATAGCTCAGACAGTAAAGAATCTGCCTGCAATTCAGGAGACCCAGGTTTGATCCCTGGATCAGGGAGATCCCCTGAAGAAGGAAATGGCAACACATTCCAATGTTCTTGCCTGGAAAATCCCATGGACAGAGGAGTCTGGTGCGCTGCAGTCCATGGGGTCGCAGAGTTGGACATGACTGAGCACACACATATACATACATAATCTTCAAACTACATTGTAAAGAGCTGGAAGATCTAACCCTCAGTTACATTGATTCAGCTCAAGAATGTACTGTACTTAGGATTTCCAGACCATATCCATTATCTGATGTTCTTTATTATGTAATGATGATCATTAGACTAACGCAATGAATCATATTACTTGAAATATGTGATTAAACCTTTCAAAATATTACTAGATATAATAATTTATAGCATCTGGTAAGTCAGTCCCTAAGTACTCCATCATATTTATACTCTTTAGAGGTCACAATAAATGTGGGTTTGGGAACAGTTGTTAATATTTTAATCATGAATAAATTAAGACAAAGATAAAGGTGTGACATATTTAAGATCTCAAAGCTATCAAGTGTTGGTCATTAAATATTTATGGGCCTTTTTTACTTCACTACCATTACTCTTCAACATTATTCTATAACGTTAATTCATATTTGCTTCCTATTTTGTCTTTTAATCAAATATCAAATCATATAGCAACAAGTTATAAAATGTAACTTATTCTCCTGTTGTTTTATCAATTCCCATAGTTAACCACTTTGTTTTAGGCCAGGATAATTCTTGCTGAAATGTAGCTTCTTTTCCAAACTTTTCAAAACATAGCCAATGGGTTGTGTGTCCTTAGTCACTCAGTCATGTCCAACTCTTGCAACCCCATAGACTGTAGCCTGCCAGGCTCCTCTGTCCATGGGATTCTCCAAGCAAGAATACTAGAGTGGGTTGCCATTTTCTTCTCCAGGGGATCTTCCTGACCCAGGAATTGAACCCGGGTCTCCTGCATTGCAAGCAGACTCTTTACCGAGTGAGCTATGGGGGAAGCACTGGCCAACGGGTTATTCTTCTAAAAAACACAGCACTTATCACACATAATTCCTTTGCTCAAGAGAATGTCTCCCTATTCTCTAGTTAATGAAACTAACATTCCTAAACTCCATGGTTTCAATCCTTCAATGTATAAGTATTAGCTGAATATTTATAGAGAATGTAAGCCACATTCTTAGAACTTGTTATTTTAAATAGTAACACTTTAAGAAATACTAACTCAGTCCTGGATTCATTAATTTTGACCTAAGTATCTTTATGTCATATATCAGCTACTCATTCATTTTATATACTTTTTACTTTGTCCTGGGGCTTCTAGAAGATAACACTCAAAAAAGATAAGAATAATGTTCCCAGACTTCAGACAATACTACAAAGCTACAGTAATCAAAATAGCATGTCATTGGTACAAAAACAGACATATGAATAAACAGAACAGAGTAGAGAGCCCAGAAATAATACCACACACCTATAGCCAACTAATCTTCAACAAAGGAGGCAAGACTATATGATGAGGAAAGGACAGTCTCTTTAGCAAACTGTGTTGGTAAAGTTGGACAGTGGCATGTAAATCAATGAAGTTAGAACACATCCTGAACCATACACAAAAGTTAGCTCAAAATAGCTGAAAGACTTAAATATAAGACACAACACCATAAAACTCCTAGAAGAGAACACATTCTGACGTATATTTTACCAGTGTTTTCTTAAATCAGTCTCCAAAGGCAATAGAAATAAAAGCAAAAAAAAAAAAGGGACCTAATTAAACTTACAAGATTTTGCACAGCAAACGAAACCATAAACAGATGAAAAGACAACCTACAGAATAAAGTATTTGCAAATAATGTGACCAACAGGGCTTTATTGCCAAAATATACAAACAGCTCAAGCAGCTCAACAAAAATACAGCCCAGTCAAAAAGTGGGCAGAGGCCTTAACAGACATTTCTCTACAGAAGATCTATAGAGGGCCAGAAGGCACATGAAAAGATGCTCAATATCATTATTACAGAAATACAAATCAAAACTACAATGAGATACCGCCTCACACTGGTCAGAATGGCCATCATTAAAATGTCTACACATAAATTCAGGAGAGGGTTAAGAGGAAAGGGAACCCCCTCTACACTGTAATCTCACAGTACTCCAACATCAAGCATATCTGACAAATTCATATCTTCTTTTTGAAGAAAACCTGACTTCATATGGATCCATATTATGTGTCTTGCCTTAGCTACTTCACAAAACTTCTGCTTATTTGAAACTAGAGATAAGCAGACTTTGAAATTCCAAGGTTAAGCTAGTTTAATGGCCCTTTAAAACATTTTCATATAAAATCACATTTTTATAACCTCCATAGAAAATCCTGGTTACTTAATTAGCTACATATTTTAGAGCACATAAATATGTTTCAAACATCATTACTGCTTTCTTTGGGAATGGGGCCTAATATATTGTACCTTCCAACTAATTTCCATTTTTTCAGATAAAGTATTAGAGATAAAAATATAGTAACAGAGTACACTTTTCACATGAAATTATTTATCTCCTTCTTCTTTCCTGTCATATTCTCAGTATTATTTGTCTATATTTAGATGAGTCAGATTAGGAAGCCAAGGACCATAGAAGGAGAATAAAAATTTATGCTATTAATAAACAATTACATAAACATATGGAAATATTCCTTTTTGTGAAGTTGATCTTTCATCTACTGAGTATTCATTATGCTTTCTCAATCCACTATTATATTTATAATAACAATGTTTGAAATTGTGCTAATATATAGAACATATTACATTAATAGTGAAAGTGAAAGTGAAGTCGCTCAGTCGTGTCCGACCCTTTGTGATCCCATGGACTGTAGCCTATCAGTTTCCTCCGTCCATGGGATTTTCCAGGCAAGAATACTGGAGTGGGTTTCCATTTCCTTCTCCAGGGGATCTTCCCAACCCAGGAATCGCACCTGGGTCTCCTGCATTGCAGGCAGACGCTTTACCGTCTGAGCCACATTAATAGTACACATACACATGAATAATTCTGGGCCCTACAGACAAAGGCTACCAATATTTGCTGTGGTGCTATGTCCCAATACATAATTTTATCAAATCTGAAATCCACTATATAGAAAAGGTAAACTGATTCCCTGATTAGACATGGTATAATTTTATCTATTTTCCTTGAAATAAAAGTTAAATATTTTCTTCCATGGACTCAATTTATACTGGTCTTCTTAGAGTATTTACCACTCATATGAAAAATAATTTAAGTACAGGTTTTGATGAATAGGATCTTTCATGATTAGTGTTTTTTAATGAGTAAATCATCCTCTAGAAAGAGTTTGCATGGTTGGTACTGTCTTCCTTCCTTCCTGTGTTCTCTCTCTCTCTCCCCATTTATGTAAGAATTAGATCTTATACACATAAAGGAGTTGATAAGGGAAGTGAAATTATGACAGAGAGAGTTGAAAGATTGTGGAGAGAGTCCTTAATACGCACATATGAAACACTGGCTTGAGTGGACAAGTTGGAACATGCTAGGAAATCTGAAAAAGGAAAAGTACATCTATCTAATAAATTGAAATCATAAAGAAGGAGTTTATATATAAGTCTATGGGAAGCTGTTCCCTCTCTGCAAGTGCTGCTTCTGTGAGACTCTAGCCAAGGATCTGGTGGAACACCAGGGGTTGTTATTCCTGAAGATGGAAAATGAGTTGGATACAAAGTCAGGAATATGTGTTCAAATGGAACTCAATGAGCTTCTCTGTGACTGTCAGTCCTGTGTCTAACTGCAATCACCTTCCAAGTGAAATGCTTCAACTTCACTTCTGCCTTCCAAATCTTTCAAAGAAAGTTCCATTTTGGCTACCTTAACTTGGAGCCATAAGGCAAAGTTGATGCCAGGAACAACAGTTCACAGCTTTACAAATCAACATGGTACAAACCATCAAAACATCAGCTTAATAGAAATTAATCATGAACAAAAAGCAACACTAAGGTAAGGAAAAGATCAGTAAAATCAGTAAGTTGTAGTCAACTGTTCAGAGGTCTATGATATGGAAGGACTAAGGACATAGATTTATTTTTATCACTAAGAAGAAAGTGTCCAAAGAAAACAGTATTAACATTTATTGAATCTTACAATAGGTAAGTTAATATACTAGGATATTTGCAATACTGTCTCCTTCAAATTTAAAAACAAACTTTCACAATTCGATATGAATATATCTTTTTAAAAGATTTCAAAACTGAGCCTAAAAATCATATAGGACTATGATGTAGTTAATATTATTTGTTGCAAGATGAGATAGGCAAATATATATATATATATATATATATATATTTGAGAACAATGAATTGCATATAAATAGCTTACTATGGACCTTCCTTACTGAAATAAGGACAACAGAAATAGAATTATAAAGCTTGTCTGTTATATAATTTAATGCTCTTATACAATGTCCTTCTATAATTTCTCCCCAGTAGATAAAAACTCAAACATCATGACAACAAAATACTCTGAATTTGTAATTTTGGTCTTTAGATACTGAAACCTTGGATAAGTACCATAAAACTTTATAAATCCATATGTTTTTGTCTGTATAAAAAGGATAACACTACATATCTCATATTTTTCATGAGAATTAAATGAGGACAATAATTTCTCACAATATCCAGGCAATGTTAAACATCCAGCTATTGCCAGCCATTATGAGTAAAATGAAAATATGAAAACTTTATCAGTCTATATCTATCTATCCATCCATTAATCCATCCATGTATGACTTCCAAGTAGCTTAGCAGATGTAAATGTAAAGGCAAACTGCAGTTATCCTATTAGCCCAGCAGTTTTTGAATTAACAATACTCAGATATCTTCTGTGTCATTTTATTTCCATCTTATCAATACTACCCACAAAACTTTTATGACAACTTCCTTGAAAAGTTTTGGAAAGAACAGTAGTAATAAATCAATAATTAAAGAACTACCATTAGCCTTGTCTTTAATGGGCAATAATTTTGCCCATTGAATATGCCACTACTACTGTTTTTAATTTGGAACATTTGCTATACTTGGGCTATCATCTTACAGTCAAATGTTAGAAGCCTTCATAACTCTCTGAACCATATAAAACTCAGTGAAGCATTTCCCATAATGACAAAGACAATTTTTTGTGTCTCTCCCTAAGCTGGCTTAGAAATACTTTGCCTATCTCCTAAGAGCTGATCTAAGCAGTCTGTGGACATCCGAACTTTGAATTGTGAGTCAAGTGGAGCAATGTAAAAAGTCAGTAATTCATGCAATGATGCCAACAGCCCCTTAAGCAAATTCAACTAAATGAAAAAGAAAATCCAGATAATCTACTACTGATGGTGGAACTGCTCTTCATGAAATTTAATATCGGGCTTCCCAGGTGGTGTTAGTGGTAAAGAACCTGCCTGCCAGTGCAGGAGATGTGGTTTTGACCCATGGATTGGGAAGATGCCTTGGAGAAGGGCATGGCAACCAACTGTACTATTCTTGCCTGGAGAATCCTATGGACAGAGGAGCCTGGTGGTTAATAGTCTGTAGGGTCATGAAGAGTCAGACATGACTGAAGCATCTTAGCACAAACAAATTTAGTGTCAGACAAGATTGATTTTATTCATAATCATTAACTAGATTTATTTTCTATAGTTTTCTAGTAACAAAACATATTGGGCCCCCTTGTCCTTTAATGAAGCAACAGTCTGGAAAAACCAGTCACACCATTTCATGGCTCAGTGCTACAAAACTGCTGTACTTAATAGAGTATTGATTGTGGCAAGCAGATACACAAAACTAACAGTTGGGAACGGTCCCAGGACACTTGAGAAGTTAAGTGGCATTACATTTTAGATTTCTGGAAAGTGTGCACACAATTCCCTTAAGAGTTACTGTCACACTATTTCAAGCTGTTCCCTTAGAATAAAAATGCTGACAAACATCTAGAAGGCAATGGAGAGCTCCTAGGAACAGACGTCCCTCTAGACTTAACAGAGTCAGAGTACAAAGGGACTCTTTTGGCAAGATTATTTTTCCTACTAATCTATGGATGAAACATGTCCCTCTAAATGCTTTCTATGGCTTATGCTATAAACAAGCTTCTTCCTTGATTATCTCTTGATTATTCCCGTTTAGATTTATTTTTCTCTGTGTAAAATGAGAATAAGAATTATCTAGAAATTTATACCAACAACAAAGCTAAAACTTATTATTGGCAATTTTTCAAAGGTGCTCAGTAAATAGTCATTATTATTTCAGCTGGAAAAGTCTTTTTAAAGACTCTTTTAAATCAAAAGATCACAAAGTTTTGATTTTCGTTTGTTTTTCCTATCAGTGACTCCAAGCAAACTATGGAGAGCTCTACAGACAAACTTGGCAATTAGTTGGAGAAAGCAGAACAAATAATATATCTTTTCTTATGTAAGGAATTTCCAACAAAATGCTATTATAGAAATGTAAAATAAAACGCAAATTCTAAATTGCTCTTTTCCTGCGTCACCACTGAGCAAACACAGGGAGTCTAACTGGAATAAATACCTTCTGATTACCAACTGTCATACTGCATATTCAGCTGCTGATTATGTCAGAGTTGTACTTAGTGTTTTCATATGCTTTATTACAGCCTTAAAATTGGACTCAGGACAGCCTTAATTTTAATTAATTCTTTCAAAAAATATATAGCCCCAATCTTCTTGTGTTTATGTTCTCTAACATTTTGAGGTCATCTTTTCCTTTATTTTTTAGGCAGAACAAAGTTGTAGAGAACTAGTTGCACATTTATTGTTAATTCCAGGTCTTTCTGTAAGTTCCCAAAGAGACTTCACTGGGTAAATCTCATTCTAATTCCATACTGTTTTTGAATTTTTGGATTTTTTTTTCTCAACTACTCCCTATGTTCTCTTATCTAATATTAATGCAAATATGGGCTTCTTTAAATGACCCCAGAAGTGAAAGCCGCTCAGTTGTGTCTGACTCTTTGTGACCCCATGGACTGGATTCTCCAAGCCAGAATACTGGAGTGGGTAGCCGTTTCCTTCTTTTAGGGATCTTCTGGACCCAGGTCTCCGGCATTGCAGGCTGATCCTCTACCAACCGTGCCAACAGGGAAGCCCTCATGAGCCTCAAGAGCTCATTAACTCAATAGATTTGCTGGCAGTGTACTTTACTGAAGGTTTGAAATCATGGTAGAATTGGGATAGACATAACATTATTAAATAATTTTCATAAGAATATACCATAGATCAACAAGGATTTATGTAGTTACATATGCACACATATATGAGTGTATGTTCATCCTAAAGACATTCCTGTCATGAAAATTTCTTATTTGTTAACTTTTTTTCCAGCATCTTCTAGGGTTCTCTATTACTCTGAATGTGATTCTCTCATCCTGGTAAATACTGACTGCACAATGCTGCAAGGAAGTACATTCTATCATGCAAGTTTGTTCATATAATTCTTTTTTTATAAAAATTATGTTAACATAAGTTTTGTGTTATGGGTTTTTGTTATTTGTAAGTAAATAAAAGAATTCTTTAAATTAAAAAAAAAATGTTTCAATATTCTATATTTTTTTCAGAATAAAATTTACATCTTTTCTAACATGAAAAACAACTCTGAATAATTCTGCTTATGATAACTTTCAATTCCCGTAACTCTACTATTTTTATCTAAACCTAAAACAAATGGCATGACTTATGTTACATATTGAACACAGAGTTTTAGGTAAGTGCATCATAGATTCTGTGCAGTACTGAGGATTTGGGCTCTGTGCCTGCCTCTGACCCACAGCAGAGGCAGCAGCAGAACCTGGCCACAGCAAAATGCCTGGATTCCAAAAAGAATATTTCATTACAGAAATTTTAAAAAGAATTCTTCTGTTAATAACAAGGAGGAAAGTGAACCACAGTCATAAATGAGTTATTAGAGTTAATTGCTAAAAGTTAAACAGGATGAGAACAGATGTTTATAAAATAAGGACAATAATAATAAGGAAATACAAGGACAGTTAAATATGTCAAACTGGTTATGATATGATTATTCTTAAATATATTTAATTTTAAAACCTGCAATTAGTTACACATAACTAATGACAAGTTAGTGGTAATCAACAGTAATGTCTATGCTCATTTTACAAGTGATAAGACCTTATTTTATGTTCATTATATTTTTATTAGAGTAGAGATTACATACAGTCAAGATAAGAGGACATGAGTGCAAATGTTAGATTGTAGAGTAGGACTAGTTCAATGGATTTTGAAGATCAAGCTCCAGAAACTACCTAGTTGCATAGTGCCACGTACATTAAACAACAATCTAATGACTAATGGTGCTTCTTAAGTGTTTCAATACTAGGAAAGGAGAGTTCATTTTTAAGGTCATCTCAGTTACTGAACGGAGAAGGCAATGGCACCCCACTCCAGTACTCTTGCCTGGAAAATCCCATGGATGGAGGAGCCTGGTAGGCTGCAGTCCATGAGGTTGCTAGGAGTTGGACACAACTGAGCGACTTCACTTTCATTTTTCACTTTCATGCATTGGAGAAGGAAATGGCAACCCACTCCAGTGTTCTTGCCTGGAGAATCCCAGGGATGGAGGAGCCTGGCGGGCTGCTGACTCTGGGGTCGCACAGAGTTGGACACGACTGAAGTGACTTAGCAGCAGCAGCAGCAGTTACTGAAAGGGAATATCCTTTCATTTTTTTGGTTAAAATATTTTTATTGAAGTTTAATTTATACACAATCTATTGTAGTTAAACATACAACTGAGCATCTTGACATAAGTATATGGGCTTCCCTCATAGCTCAGTCGGTAAATCATCTGCCTGCAATGCAGGAGACCTGGTTCAATTCCTGGGTCAGGAAGATCCCCTGGAGAAGGAAATGGCAACCCACTCCAGTATTCTTGCCTGGAGAATCTCATGGACAGAGGAGCCTGGCAGGCTACGACAGTCCATGGGGCCACAAGAGTCAAACATGACTTGGTGACTAAACCACCACGACCACATAAGTATATGCCTATGGTCAAGAAAATGAGCGTACACGTCACTCCAAAAGTTTCCCTGTGCCCTTCGTAACCTCCTTGTTTTATACCTACTTGGCCTCTCAGCTCCACATTCTCAGTTTACAGAGTCAGCTGACTCTACATGGGCTCCCATCTAAACCCTGGCCCAGAAAGTTTCTCAAAACAAAAGTATGAAAAATTTTGGGGGGTTTCTTAATTTGTTTCCAACCTCTGAGGGATCACTGATGTTGAACATCTTGAAAACTATTGTTTCACTTATGCTGTGTGTTCTGCTATTATTGCTTTAGATGGGAACTTAAATATAGTCTATTACTTCAGCTTGTCCTGAAGATTCTTTTATTTTTTAATTCAACAGCTTTTTTGTTCTTTGAACAGCTCACATCACGTAGGATCAAAACATTCTTATCACTCAGACAGTACAAGGATATAGAAGTCACTTCCCAAGAACCTGGGACAAAGACTACCCAAATTCATTGTTACTCAATATCCATATTAATTTATGTTTTCCTGAAAATAAGGATGAAGTTTTTGGATCAGAGGCAGATGAACTATTTATTTACAGAATATGTTAGTGCCAGTTCCCATGGCTCATTTCCTCCTTGCATAACACAGTGTTTACCATATACACCTTGCACACATAGGGGAACAATCCCAGAATTATGAATCACACAGCTTATGTAGGAGCTAATCTATTTCCTCCTCTTCTTCATTGAAAGGGAGAGCTTGAAATGTGAATAAATATTTTCTCGAGGGAAGAGGGATGGTCTGTACCCTGAAATGGAAGCAATTTGGCTCCAGGTGAGATGAAAAACGTATTAGTAATCCATTTCAATCTTCTCAATCTGGTATAACAAAATCCCATAAAATGTGTGTCTTAAGCATCATGGATACCTCTACTATAGCACAAACATCTCCATATGTGAAAGATCTATGTGCCATGCCCTGTGCTTGAACTGGAAACGTGGTTTCTGTAGGGCCATAGGTTGACTATTTACTCTGTAACTGACACTGTGGTGTACATCCTGCAAGACAAACATGTGCACACACACATACTCATATATACTCACACAGAAGCAGTCCAGTGCAAGGAAACCCTCCCTGTCTTTGCTCCCTAGCAACTGGCAACATCTTTGTTCCCTGGCAACTGGGACCTGGCAACATTTCAGTTACTGATCCGGATAATTAAGATTTTATTCCAACTTAATCATGACATAAGGTTTATCTCTAATGTCAAGAATGACCTTATTCAAGTTGGTACAAGTTATTGATATTTGCTTTATATTTTAAACACATATGTACATATAAACTATGTAAAATATGGGGTATATTTGTGAATGTAGTACATTTAATTTATCCATCCTAAAGTGGTAAAGTGTTCTGCTAGTGTTCTAAAGAGAAATGAATCTTTTACACCTGCTCTATATTCTTATTCTTCTAGTTTTACAGATATTCTTTCTGTGGTATCCTCACAGTCTTGTACTTCATTCAGTTCAGTTGCTCAGTCATGTCTGACTCTTTTTGACCCCATACACCTCAGCATGCCAGGCCTCCCTGTCCATCACCAAGTGCTGGAGTTTACTCAAACTCATGTTCATTGAGTCAGTGATGCCATCCAACCATCTCATCCTCTGTCGTCCCCTTCTCCTCCTGCCTTCAATCTTTCCCAGCATCAGGGTCTTTTCAAATGACTCAGCTCTTCACTTCAGGTGTACAAAGTATTGGAGTTTCAGCTTCAACATCAGTCCTTCCAATGAACATTCAGGACTGATTTCCTTTAGGATGGACTCACTGGATCTCCTTGCAGTCCAAGGGACTCTCGAGTCTTCTTCAACACCACAGTTCAACAGCATCAATTCTTCTGTGCTCAGCTTTCTTTATAGTCCATTTCTCACATCTGTACATGAACACTGGAAAAACCATAGCTTGGACTAGATGGACCTTTGTTGGCAAAGTAATGTCTCTGTTTTTTAATATGCTGTCTAGGTTGGTCATAGCTTTTCTTCCAAGGAGCAAGTGTCTTTTTATTTCATGGCTGTAGTCACCATCTGCAGTGATTTTGGAGCCCCAAAAAATAAAGTCTGACACTGTTTCCACTGTTTCTCAGCTACTTGCCATGAAGTGATGGGACCAGATGCATGATCTTAGTTTTCTGAATGTTGAGTTTTAAGCCAACATTTTCACTCTCCTCTTCCACTTTCATCAAGAGGCTCTTTAGTTCTTCGCTTTCTGCCATAAGGGTGGTGTCATCTGCATATCTGAGGTTATTGATATTTCTCCCGGCAATCTTGATTCCAGCTTGTGCTTCATCCAGCCCAGTGTTTCTCATGATGTACTCTGCATAGAAGTTAAATAAGCAGGGTGACAATATACAGCCTTGACATACTCCTTTTCCTATTTGGAACCAGTCTGTTGTTCCATGTCCAGTTCTAACTGTTTCTCAAGAGGCAGGTCCGGTGGTCTGGTATTCCCATCTCTTTCAGAATTTTCCATAGTTTATTGTAAGCCACATAATCAAAGGCCTTTGCATAGTCAATAAAGCAGAAATAGATGTTTTTCTGGGAATCTCTTGCTTTTTCGATGATCCATTGGATGGCAACTATTTGATCTCTGGTTCCTCTGCTATTTCTAAAACTAGCTTGAACATCTGGAAGTTTATAGTTCACGTATTGTTGAAGCCTGGCTTGAAGAATTTTGAGCATTAGTTTAGTAGCATGTGAGATGAATGCTAGAAAGTGAATAAGAACTAAAGAGCCTCTTGATGAAAGTGAAAGAGGAGAGTGGAAAAGTTGACAATGCTCAACATTCAGAAAACAAAGATCGTGGCACCTGGTCCCATCACTTAATGGCAAATAGATGGGGAAACAGTGGAAACAGTGGCTGACTTTATTTTTCTGGCCTCCAAAATCACTGCAGCAGGTGACTGCAGCCAGGAAGTTAAAAGATGCTTACTCCTTTGAAGGAAAGTTATGACCAACCTAGACAGCATATTAAAAAGCAGAGACATTACTTTGCCAACAAAGGTCCATCTAGTCAAGGCTATGGTTTTTCCAGTGGCCAGGTATGGGTGTGAGAGTTGGACTATAAACAAAGCTGAGCGCTGAAGAATTGAGGCTTTTGAACTGTGGTGTTGGAGAAGACTCTTGAGAGTCCCTTGGACTGCAAGGACATCCAACGAGTCCATCCTAAAGAAGATCAGTCCTGGGTGTTCATTGGAAGGACTGATGTTGAAGCTGAAACTCCTATACTTTGTACACCTGATGTGAAGAGCTGACTCATTTGAAAAGACCCTGATGCTGGGAGGGATTGGGGGCAGGAGGAGAAGGGGACGACAGAGGATGAGACGATTGGATGGCATCACCGACTCGATGGACATGGGTTTGGTTGGACTCCAGGAGTTGGTGATGGACAGGGAGGCCTGGTGTGCTGTGGTTCATGTGGTCGCAAAGACTCAGACACAACTGAGTGACTGAACTGAACTGAACTGAACTGAGATGAACGCAACTGTGCAGTAGTTTGAGCATTCTTTGGCATTGCCTTTCTTTGGGATTGGAATGAAAACTGACCTTTTCCAGTCCTGTGGCCACTGCTGAGTTTTCCAAATTTGCTGGTATAATGAGTGCAGCACTTTCACAGCATCATCTTTTAGGATTTGAAATAGCTCAACTGGAATTCCATCACCGCCACTAGCTTTGTTCATAGTAATTATTCTGTGCTAGAATTCTTGATATTTTAATTCTGAAAATCTGGTTCTATCTGTAATAATTTTTAATCTGTGAATGGGTAAATGCTCAAGTTTCAATTAAATAAAGGATTAGTTAAGTAACATTTTTAAAAATGTTGCTTTTTTCCAATATATGCAGCAAAATGCTGGCTCTTTGCATTCCTTAAAATAACTCCTGTCTTTAATCGTAACATTATATGCTGGGAAAATGTAAGGAATTTCTGCATGAAAAGGCTTTAGGGACAGTGGAAACTGATTTTTGCATTTTACAGGTCACTGGCCAGAATCTGTTCAAACAGCCGCCTGTGAATGTAAGATGACTCAAAAAATCAGTATATGATTGTCATGGTCTACTCTGACCAATCGTGATCCAAGACATAGACACACTGGACAGAGAAGCAGGTGTTGTGTAGGCCCCTAATAGGATATGCCTATGTATTTTGTACAGTTTCTGAGAAAATTAAGTGAGAATGTATGCAAGCACCTATCCCAAGGGAAATATTTAATATTAGCCCTAAAATATTAGATATAGTTGTTATTCCTAGTACTATTCATTTATATGCTACATGACAGCAAGATCTGATTTAAATTTATATCTGATGTTTCACAACTTAAGGAAACAGATATTAACATCTTGGTGATTAGTACATTTGCTTTTTTTTCATTTTAATTCAACTGCCACTGTTCATCACTTGTTAAAATTTGTCAGAAAATTCCAAATTAGATTGCAACATAAGCTTAATTAGAACTAGTACCATTTTTCAAAAATTTTCTGAATAAATTTTTCATATTTTGTCTTCAACCTGTTTCTGAATAAAATGTCAAACCAAGTGGGCAGGTATATATTAAAACTCAACATAATTATGCTTGTCCTCTTTAAACCAAATATCAGGTTGATTGTCTAGTTTTCCCAGTTATTTTGATGAACTCATAGCCTATGATTTCCAGTTTGCTGTTTAGAAGATCTACCAAGACTTCTTAGTCCACCCTTCTAAGATATGCTTAAATTCACTTCTTCTGACCTTTTCTTTATTTTTAATTTGCATTGGCATATAGTTGGTTTACAGTGCTATGTTAGTTTCAGGTGCACAGCAAAGTGAATCAGTTGTACAAACACATACACCTACTCTTTTTTTTAATGCTTTTCCCTTAAAGGCCATTACAGAGAATTGAGTAGAGTTCCCTGTGCTATATAGCAGGTTCTTATTGTTATCTGTTTTATATATAATAGTGTATATATGTCAAAAGGAAAACACCTTCTATTTGACACAGAATGAGAATTATTTTTAAAAAAGACATTTCCCACCAACAGTGTAAGAGGCAAACTAGTACAGCCACTATGGAGAACAGTGTGGAGATTCCTTAAAAAACTGGAAATAGAACTGCCTTATGATCCAGCAATCCCACTGCTGGGCATACACACTGAGGAAACCAGAAGGGAAAGAGACACGTGTACCCCAATGTTCATCGCAGCACTGTTTATAATAGCCAGGACATGGAAGCAACCTAGATGTCCATCAGCAGATGAATGGATAAGAAAGTGGTGGTACATATACACAATGGAGTATTACTCAGCCATGAAAAAGAATACATTTGAATCAGTTCTAATGAGGTGGATGAAACTGGAGCCTATTATACAGAGTGAAGTAAGCCAGAAGGAAAAACATAAATACAGTATACTAACGCATATATATGGAATTTAGAAAGATGGTAACAATAACCCAGTGTACGAGACAGCAAAAGAGACACTGATGTATAGAACAGTCTTATGGACTCTGTGGGAGAGGGAGAGGGTGGGAAGATTTGGGAGAATGACATTGAAACATGTAAAATATCATGTAAGAAACGAGTTGCCAGTCCAGGTTCGATACACGATACTGGATGCTTGGGGCTAGTGCACTGGGACGACCCAGAGGGATGGTATGGGGAGGGAGGAGGGAGGAGGGTTCAGGATGGGGAACACATGTATACCTGTGGCGGATTCATTTTGATATTTGGCAAAACTAATACAATTATGTAAAGTTTAAAAATAAAATAAAATTAAAAAAAAAAAAAGGCATTTCCCTACAGATCTTCAAATTGATAATGAACTGCTGTTCTTAGTCACTCAGTTAAGTCTGACTCTGTGACTCCATGGACTGAAGCATGCCAGACTTCCCTGTTCTTCATCATCTGCTGGAGCTTGCTCAAACTCATGTCCATTGAGTCGGTGATGCCATCCAACCATCTCATCCTCTGTCGTCCCCTTCTCCTTCTGCCTTCAATCTTTCCCAGGAGGAGAAGGGGATGACAGAGGAAAATCAACCTGATATTTGGTTAATGAATTGCTACTGGATTGCTAATATTTTTGATCAAGATTAAATCCTAGTGGATGAAGTACATATAATCATGGACTTCATGTTATAAAATGAAGATTGTGAAAGGAATTCCTGGAATAGAAGGATGTAGACAACTTGCAAGATAGGTCAGTTCTCTCTTGAAAACAAGAATTTGTCATGATTAACTTTTCTAAAACTTGCAAGTGATTAGTCACTCAGTCCTGTCTGACTCTTTGTGATCCCATGGACTATAGCCCACAAGGCTCCTCTGTACATGGAATTCTCCAGGCAAGAATACTGGAGTGGGTAGCCATTCCCTTCTCCAGGGGATATTCCCGACCCAGGGATCAAATCCAGGTCTCCCATATTTCAGGCAGATTCTTTACCAAAATCTTTCTAACAAAGGACATCTCAAATGCCACCTATGGCTTATTCTTATTGATATTTGACAGAAAACAACAAAATTCTGTAAAGCAATTATCCTTCAATTTAAAAATAATTTTTTAAAAAGTGATTATGAGACCAATCAAGTCTAGGAAAACTGGGTGACAAATATGTTTATTTAAAGTTTCTTAACTTCCCAGGTGGCACTAGTGGTAAAGACCTTGCCTGCCAATGCAGGAGATCTAAGAGTCACAGGTTCAATCCCTGGGTGGGGAAGATCCCCTGAAGGAGGGCATAGCAACCCACTGCAGTATTCTTGCCTGGAGTATCCCATGGACAGAGGAGCCTGGTGCTACAGTCCATGGAGTCTCAAAGAGTCAGACACAACTGAAGTGACTTAGCCCTAGCCCAAATTATTACTCTAATATAAATGATAATGTAAACCCCAGGATGATTGGAAAAATACTGTTAAAGGAAATTACTTCCTGAGGTGTTGTGGGTTATTTTTTCATCAGTTATATTTTAATATTTTACACTTAAACATATCAAAGACATGATAATAGAAAAATTAAAACCATGACCTATAGAGATTTTTTTCAGTTATTATTGCTAGTGATTGCACATATAACAGCCATATAATACTCTTTGTGAAATTCAATTCTTTTCAACTTGAGGTATGTTATGTGGCTCAGCATATATATTTTAATAAACACATTACTAGTATTTTTAAAGACTGTATATCCTGCTGTTTTTGTGTGGAAGTTTTGTACGTTTCAACGAGGCCAAGTTGCTTCATAATGTTTTCTACCTTCTTTCCTATTCATACTGAATTTCTATATACTTTTCCTACAATAATGAGAAAGAAATCTGTGCTCTCCAACTAAAATGGAGTATTCATCTGTTTTTCCCTTCAGTTAGTTTTGCTTCATCTCTATTATAGCTCTTTATTGAGTCTATGTTCATGTACGTTCATTATATACACATTGACTTGAACTTATCATTTGTTGTGTTTCTTTATCATGAATATTCTATAATTTGAAGTAGACTTATTATGGTATTAATATACCTCTGCTTTATCTTTGGTTTGGATTTTATCTAGTTTATCCCTGATTTTATAAAATGTAATCCTAAGTTGTTTTTTTTTTACCATAAACTACAAAGCTTCATTTCTTTGCCTGTGTGGATCCCTGGAGTGATTTCAAAAATATATTTAGGTAAAATTCTTCTCTGTTGTGATTGTAGGTCATATTTTGGCAATTATGTTAGAATAATGTTTTAGTTTAAAAGTGTATCAAACAAACGTATTTCAGAAAATAATAAAACCGTGACTAAGATGTTAACATTTGTCCTTAGCTTATAGGTTAATATTTTTAATTTTAGAGAAATAGGTAAATTGCCTACCACACAATCCTTTCTCTTCTCCCTTCTGTGTTGCAATAACCACCATTCTGAAGGGTATGAGAAATAGAAAAGTCAAAAGCTACTTCTATAGTAGGAAATAGTCTGTTTCTATTATTTCTTTTGAGAACTCTGAGGTTTAAAGTCATGGGGCTAAGTTCTGTTATCCATCAAGAGGCCACACAAAGTTTGATTTAGTGTGAGGCAATATATCCGGACCCATCCTGCAATTTTAAACAGGAAGCATGGACCAAGAGAGGAGAATTTCCTCACTCAATGCAATGAGAACCAGTCTATGTTCATTGCTCTGACTACCAGAGATCTCTGTGTTAAGGGTAATAATATCCCTACTAGCATTCTTTCTTATTCTCCTTACAGCAAAAAGTAGTTGTTACAGTTGGGGATTTATTTTTTTCTCTTCCCTAAAGAAAACACAGAAAACTTGAGTTCTGTGTCCTAGGGGGTTGTACTTTTAAGCAGGTTGGATTTATAAGCCCTGGGAAGATAGTGCTATGGTAGGAATTCAGCATCCTTCTATTCAGACATCAAATACTAGCCTGGGATCTCTGTTCTGGGTTGGATTTTACTTGGTGGCTCAGCAGATCACACCAATCCTAGTTTTCCCAGGTACAAGTATTACATATATGATGGCTGTGTTTAGGTAACTGCTCCTCCTTAAAAGTTCCTTTGTCCTCATTTGCACCCAACTGAGTTCCTGCCTAGAAACCATATTTATGAAAAAAATAAATAAAAGATACAGCAAATACAAGCTATCAAAAGGCATATTTTTCCTCTTACTACATCCCTGGGTCCATGCAGTCAACAAACTTTATATCACATGCTATCTAAATGTCTGGAGATAGAGGCAAAATCTGATCTATTGTGAGAATTATATAGGATAGAATAGAATAACGTATAGAATAACATAGGAATTTGAGCAGATAAGTAGTTGAGTGCAGACTGGTCTTCATGAAGTGGAAAGAATTTGAACTGAATGCTGAAGAAATGAGAGAAAAGCAGAAAGAGCAGAAGAAGGTACAAGCAGAATGCAAATCTCCCCTGATAAGCACCTTTGAGTCATTTCGGGAGTTCCAGCTTTCAGCCCCCTGCCATCCCAACCACTGAACTGCTTGTCGATACTGATGTCCCTCTAAGCACAAATTTCTTACTGGTATAAGGAGGATCCTCTGAGTCATCCCCTGAAACACAGGCCTCTGCTGATTTTTATTACATAATGTAGCAAATTTAACAAGACTATTTCCATGAAGCATGTTAATTTTTCCTCCACCACCTATCATGACAATTTGGCTTTTTTGCCTCATTGCTTTTTTTCTATTTTTTTAGAGCCACCATAGCCACCATAGCATCTGGCTCTCCTTATCTCCTAGGATTCAAGGTGTTGAAGTCTGTAATTCATGTGAATGTTCCCATATTGATAAAATCTGTGTTTCACCTTAGTTGATCCAGCATCCTCTGACTTCAGTTTCATCAGTACTTCCCTAGCTCTCAATAGTGGACTTTGGCTAATTCCCATAAAGCCTTGGGTTGATCAGTCATTAGATAAGGGCTACCTTTAGAAGCAGTGGTATGTGCACATGACCACCATAAGGCTTCAGTGTCAGCTTCAAACCAAAGCAATACAGCAATTAAAAGGAAGAATAGGTAGATCCATATAAACATATGGTGTGGACCATACTTGTTTTACTATGTAGATAAAAATTTATTTAGAATATAAAAGGCCTAATAAAATGTGTAGGCATTTCAATACAAAATGATATAAAAATGAAGAGACTGAGGATGCATGGAATTAGGAAAAGTTAGAAAATAAGTAAGTGTATGATCAGTTTTTGCTGCTTCCCTTAGCCTCACCCCCTTGACAGCCTCTCTAGTTTCCTGAGGAGAAGGCACATGACAGAATTTTCAGAAATTTACTTACTTAAAAATTGAGTTCCTCTTTTTTTCCCCCATGACCTTTATACATACCTGTATGTGCACATGTGTCTATGTTCATGTCATGTAAATAAGTGTGCATTAAGTCAAATTCCATCAGTTCAGTCAGTTCAGTCACTCAGTCGTGTCTGACTCTTTGCAACCCCATGAATTGCAGCACGGTAGGCCTCCCTGTCCATCACCAACACCCAGAGTTCACTCAAACTCATGTGCATCGAGTCGGTGATGCCATCCAGCCATCTCATCCTCTGTCGTCCCCTTCTCCTCCTGCCCCCAATCCCTCCCAGCATCAGAGTCTTTTCCAATGAGTAAACTCTTTGCATGAGGTGGCCAAAGTATTGGAGTTTCAGCTTTAGCATCAGTCCTTCCAATGAATACCCAGGACTGATCTCCTTCAGGATGGCCTGGCTGGATCTCCTTGCAGTGCAAGGGACTCTCAAGAGTCTTCTCCAACACCACAGTTCAAAAGCATCAATTCTTTGGCACTCATCTTTCTTCACAGTCAAACTCTCACATCCATACATGACCACTGGAAAAACCACAGCCTTGAATAGATGGACCTTTGTTGGCAAAGTAATGTTTCTGCTTTTTAATATGCTAAGTTGGTCATAACTTTCCATCCAAGGAGTAAGCGTCTTTTAATTTCATGGCTGCAGTCACCATCTGCGGTGATTTGGGAGCCCAAAAAAATAAAGTCTGACACCGTTTCCCCATCTATTTGCCATGAAGTTATGGGACCAGATGCCATGATCTTCGTTTTCTGAATGTTGAGCTTTAAGCCAACTTTTTCACTCTCCTCTTTCACTTTCATCAAGAAGCTTTTTAGTTTCTCTTCACTTTCTGCCATAAGAGTGGTGTCATCTGCATATCTGAGGTTATTGATATTTCTCCCAGCAATTTTGATTCCAGCTTGTGCTTCCTCCAGCCCAGCGTTTCTCATGATGTACTCTGCATAGAAGTTAAATAAACAGGGTGACAATATACAGCCTTGACATACTCCTTTTCCTATTTGGAACCAGTCTGTTGTTCCATGTCCAGTTCTAACTGTTGCTTCCTGACCTACATAAAGGTTTCTCAAGAGGCAGGTCAGGTGGTCTGGTATTCCCATCTCTTTCAGAATTTCCCACAGTTTATTGTGATCCACACAGTCAAAGGCTTTGGCATAGTCAATAAAGCAGAAATAGATGTTTTTCTGAAACTCTCTTGCTTTTCTGAAACTCTCTTGCTTTTCACTGATCCAGCGGATGTTGGCAATTTGATCTCTGGTTCCTCTGCCTTTTCTAAAACCAGCTTGAACATCAGGAAGTTCACGATTCACGTATTGGTGAAGCCTGGCTTGGAGAATTTTGAGCATTACTTTACTAGCGTGTGAGATGAGTGTGATTGTGTGGTAGTTTGAGCATTCTTTGGCATTGCCTTTCTTTGGGATTGGAAGGAAAACTGACCTTTTCCAGTCCTGTGGCCACTGCTGAGTTTTCCAAATTTGCTGGCATATTGAATGCAGCACTTTCACAGCATCATCTTTTAGGATTTGAAATAGCTCAACTAGAATTCCATCACCTCCACTAGCTTTGTTCATAGTGATTCTAAGGCCCACTTGACTTCACATTCCAGGATGTCTGGCTCTAGGTGAGTGATCACACCATCGTGATTATCTGGGTCAGGAAGATCATTTTTGTACAGTTCTTCTGTGTTTTCTTGCCACCTCTTCTTAATATCTTCTGCTTCCCTTTTCTGTCCTTTATTGAGCCCATGTTTGCATGAAATGTTCCCTTGGTATCTCCAATTTTCTTGAAGAGATCTCTAGTCTTTCCCATTCTGTTGTTTTCTTCTATTTCTTTTCATTGATCGCTGAGGAAGGCTTTCTGATCTCTCCTTGATAATCTTTGGAACTCTGCATTCAGATGGGAATATCTTTCCTTTTCTCCTTTGCTTTTCACTTATCTTCTTTTCACAGCTATTTGTAAGGCCTCCCAGACAGCCATTTTGCTTTTTTGCATTTCTTTTCCATGGGGATGGTCTTGATCCCTTTCATCTGTACAATGTCACAACCTCCGTCCATAGTTCATCAAGCACTCTATCTATAAGATCTAGTCCCTTAAATGTATTTCTCACTTCCACTGTATAATCTTAAGGGATTTTATTTAGATCATACCTGAATGGTCTAGTGGTTTTCCCTACTTTCTTCAATTTAAGTCTGAATTTGGCAATAAGGAGTTCATGATCTGAGCCACAGTCAGCTCCTGGTCTTGTTTTTGCTGACTGTATAGAGCTTCTCCATCTTTGGCTGCAAAGAATATAATCAATCTGATTTCAGTGTTGACCATCTGGTGATGTCCATGTGTAGAGTCTTCTCTTGTGTTGTTGGAAGAGGGTGTTTGTTATGACCAGTGCATTTTCTTGGCAAAACTCTATTAGCCTTTGCCCTGCTTCATTCTGTATTCCAAGGCCAAATTTGCCTGTTACCCCAGGTGTTTCTTGACTTCCTACTTTTGCATTCCAGTTCCCTATAATGAAAAGAATATCTTTTTTGGGTGTTAGTTCTAACACCGAAAATTCCATAGAAGGTCTTATTATTCTCCTAGCCCATTCTAGAGAATTTACATACTATTGAATTGAAAGCTCTAATATATTTGAAGATTTATAATTAAATTGCTGATCATCAATGGCATGAATATTCTGATACCTCCAGTGACAGAATAGTCACCACACTTCACCCAGTTTAACTCACCCCTTGCAGAGCATTGCTCCATTAGCCATATTCCTCTTTGGTTTGTCTCTTATTATATGACCATGAAAACAAACTAGGACAGTGGCCTCCAACTGATCAGTCAAGAGTTTAATTTCCATTACCTGTGGAGCTTTCTAGAACCGCACAGGTCTTTTTTTAAAAATTAGAATTGCATATGTCTTGTCTTCCACCACCACCCCCACCCCCCCGCACCCTTCCTGAGGATCCAGTAAATACATTCCTAGTAGGATGGAGGCATAAGTGAGATTGTCATCAGAATCTCTGAGTCCATGAAGAAAATTTCAGATTATGAAAGTATGAGTTCTTATTCCAAGGCCTTGGTGTGTTTTTTCCTTAAAACAATTATTTTTCTAAATTGTAAAGAGAATAATATTAAGTTATATATCCACAGTAGAGTAGGTAATTCTTACTTGGAAAAAATGTTTTGCTTTCAACTACTACATGAATTTGTATATGATTTTATTCTCTAGATCGATGATACCTTAACTAAAAGGCAACAGAATTCTTAAATTTAAGTAAACTTTAGTGCTAAAGATATTCGGGTTGAAATCTGGGTTCTTTCACTTACTAGTATGTGACATGGGAAACAATTACTGTTTATCCCCCTGTTCTCATCTAAAATTAGGAATAATAATGTCTGCCACATGGGACTATTATGGATGAAAGGCAATATTGTGTGCCATTGTTGGTATATAGTAATCCCTTTATAAATTATAGTTTTACTTTTATTTGATTAATTTTAAAATCCCTTACAACTCTAAAATAAAAGATTCCCTTTTACACGTGGAATTTATCACACTCTGAATGTGAAAAAGCAGCATGTAGTTTATTTCCAAACATAATTAGTGCATCTATTTTAGCCATCATTGCTGGCATTAACAATAAGCTGATTAATAATATATACTCAGTGGTTAAATGCTATAAAGAAATTTTATGGTAACATTTAAAGTTGATCACCTTTAAAGCTTGGCACTAAAATGTAAAGCAATGAATTAATCATGTTAATTAATCTAACAATTTCAGTACGATGTGTCTAACATAAAATACAATATTAATTAAAATAAATAGTATATATTTGCACTCAGTAAAATGAATCAACCTAAAGTTTACTGAGAAAAATAACCACAATTAGCAAATGACTTTCTAAAGAATTTGTAGGCTTATAAAGAGTTCTGAGTCAAAAAATATTCTCATGTATTTTTGAATTGTTAAGAATAATGTCTTTAGTCTGTACAGTTACAAAGAAGCAAGTGATAAAATCAAACAAAATATCATTCATTTCATTTCATTCAAAGAAAACCACATCTGCTTATCCTTGAACCTCAGCTTCAAAAAGCACAGGGAATCCTAATTGTAGAAGGAATGTGGAATATTTATTGAGTCTAGCTACCTCATTAGTATTTCTATACTCAGCCTAGTCTCACAATTCATAAAATGTGTCTCTGCTAAGTAATTCCAGAAAATGGGAAGCTTCATTTATTTTTCATTTCAAATATAATTTGTTTTTGCTAGTGTATTTATTTAGGGTGTATATCACATTTTCCCTAAATCAAAACCATTTGAAGCAGCTTACAAGACAAACATAATGCAGAATAAAACAATTTAAGGATAAAATTGGTTTTTATCAGTAATGGTTTTTCCAGTAGTCATGTACAGATGTGACAGTTGGACTGTAAAGAAGGCTGAGTGCTAAAGAATTGAGGATTTCCAACAGTGGTGTTGGAGAAGACTCTTAAGTCCCTTGGACAGCAAAGAGATCAAACCAGTCAATCCTAAAGGAAATCAATCCAGAATACACATTGGAAGGACTGATGCTGAAGATCCAATACTCTGGCCACCTGATACCAATTCGACTCATGGGAAAATAACTTGATGCTGGGAAAGATTGAAGGCAGGAGCAGAAGGAGGTGACAGAGGATGAGATGGTTGGATTGCATCACTGAATCAATGGACATGAGTTTGAGCAAACTCTGAGATGTCAGGAAGGACAGGGAAGCCTGGCATGCTGCATTCCATGGGGGTGCAAAAAATCAGACATGACTTGGCAACTGAAGAACAGCAAGGATAAAAGTCAAATGGAACTATCAATATGAAAAGTAAGCTGAGTCTACCTCCTCCCTCCCAAGGATAGGCTATGCTTACAAAGTCCGGCACTCAAAAACCACCTCATGGTGTCCTGGTAGGTGAATTAAAATGACCTACTAAGAAAACTGTGTACACAGAAAATTTGAGATTTGATGAAGGCAGAGGGAACTGGAAATACTGAGTGCATGGTGACGGTCCTCAAACCCATCTCCTATGCCCTGGAATTCTCCCATGTATGGAGGTAACTGCTTTCTATCATTCTTCTACAGCTTTAGTCACTGAGAATTAATATAAGAAATTAGTTTACATTTATTTTACATCAATACTTTAATGATGCTGGATACAGTATTGAAGATATAGGCCCCACAATAGGGATGGTGACATCTTCCATGAGGCCAAAGTAAATTGTACTATACACTATGACATTTTCCTTGTAGATGGTAGGAAGGGATCATGAGAAAGAGGAGTTTTTTCATATTAATGCCTAAATATCATGTGTTCAAATCAGTTTAGTTCAGTTCACTCAGTCGTGTCAAACTCTTTGTGACCCCATGAACTGCAGCACGCCAGGTTTCCCTGTCCATCACCAACTCCTGGAGCTCCCTCAAACTCATGTCCATTGACTTGGTGATGCCATCCAAGAATTTCATCCTCTGTCATCCCCTTCTCCTTCCGCCTTCAATCTTTCCCAGCATCAGGGTCTGTTCAAATAAGTCAGTTCTTCCCATCAGGAGGCCAAAGTATTGAGTTTCGGCTTCAGCATCAGTCCTTCCAATGAATATTCAGGACTGATATCATTTAGGATAGACTGTTTGGATTTCCTTGCAGTTCAAGGGACTCTCAAGAGTCTTTTCCAACACCACAATTCAAAAGCATCAATTCTTTGGTACTCAGCTTTCTTTATAGTCCAACTCTGACATTCATACATGACACTTGAAAAACCATAGCCTTGACTAGACGGACATTAGTTGTCTCTGCTTTTTAATATGCTGTCTAGGCTGGTCATAGCTTTTCTTCCAAGGAGGAAACATCTTTTAATTTCATGGCTGCAGTCACCATCTGCAGTGATTTTGGAGGCCAAAAGAATAAAGGCTGTCACTGTTTCCATTATTTCCTCATCTATATGCCATGAAGTGATGGGACCAGATGCCATGACCTTAGCCATGACCAGTCTGTTGTTCGATGTTTCCTTCTAACTGTTTCTTCCTGACCTGCATACAGGTTTTTCAAGAGGCAGGTCAGGTGGTCTGGGATTCCCATCTCTTTCAGAATTTTCCACATTTTATTGTGATCCACACAGTCAACGGCTTTGGCATAGTCAATAAAGCAGAAATAGATGTTTTTCTGGAACTCTCTTGCTTTTTCCATGATCCAGCAGATGTTGGCAATTTGATCTCTGGTTCCTCTGCCTTTTCTAAAACCAGCTTGAGTGTCTGGAAGTTCATGGTTCATGTACTGCTGAAGCCTGGCTTGGAGAATTTTGAGCATTACTTTACTAGCATGTGAGATCAGTGCAACTGTGCGGTAGTTTGAGCATTCTTTGGCATTGCCTTTCTTTGGGATTGGAATGAAAACTGACCTTTTCCAGTCCTATGGCCACTGCTGAGTTTTCCAAATTTGCTGGCATATTGAGTGCAGCACTTTCACAGCGTAATCTTTCAGGATTTGAAATAGCTCAACCTCCACCACCTTTCTTTGTAGTGATGCTTCCTAAGGCCCACTTGGCTTCACATTCCAGGATGTCTGGCTCTAGGTAAGTGATCACACCATCGTGATTATCTTGGTCATGAAGATCTTTTTTGTACAGTTCTTCTGTGTATTCTTGTCACCTCTTCTTAATATTTTCTAGTCAAGGCTATGGTTTTTCCAGTGATCATGTATGGATATGAGAGTTGGACTATAACGAAAGCTGAGCACCAAAGAATTGATGCTTTTGAACTGTGGTGTTGGAGAAGACTCTTGAGAGTCCCTTGGACTGCAAGGACATCCAACCAGTCCATCCTAAAGGAGATCAGTCCTGGGTTTTCATTGGAAGGACTGATGTTGAAGCTGAAAGTCCTATACTTTGGACACCTGATGTGAAGAGCTGACACATTTGAAAAGCCCTGATGTTGGAAAAGACTGAAGGCAGGATGAGAAGGGGATGACAGAGGATGAGATGGTTGGATGGCATCACCAACTCAATGGACATGGCTGTGGGTAGACTCCAGGAGTTGGTGACGGACAGGGAGGCCTGGCGAGCTGCAGTTCATGGGGTCGCAAATAGTCGACTGCATGACTAAATGGAACCGAATGCCTACTAAATACAATTGATTGCCTCTAGAATAAACTCAGAAACCTCTTAGTATGGCTCTCATGGTCCTTCTTGAGCTGGCCTATTCCTACCATCATGAAAGCCTAACTTCCTTTTTATTTCAGGATTTTCCCAACTTTCTCTAATCAAAAATCAAGTTTGTTTTCATCTGTAAACAATTCGCCTTCCCAAAGTTAATATCACATGACCCTGCCATTAAGCTGAGGGAGGGGCTGCTTGGTAGTAGAGTCCTTAGGATGCGAGTAAAATGCTGGTGGAGACTAGTTACAAGCTGAGCTTTTAAGAAACTATGCTAGCTCTTCCTTCTGTCTGGGTGTTTTTCTCATATTGAGTACCTAAATCAAAATAGATCTGTATTTCAAGGAACATTTGCTTTCTGACTCTTCCCCTTTAATTCTTATTTTTTCTTCTCAATTAGGGATCATATTTCTACCATTAAAGAAACTTTGTATTTCCTGTGAATTAATATCTTAATCAGTATTCAGTATGTTAAGAGTGAGATCTATCTGTGCCTACTTTCAATTACATTGCAAACCTGTGGATGCTCTTTTGACATCTCCAGTTGAAGAGATCACATACATCTCAACAGTTCTTTAAAATGTACATACCAGTTAACATCTGCCTCTGGCCATTTTTATGTCAGGCAACATCAGGTAAGTATCTCCAAAAGTCAGCAAAAAACAAAACAAAACAAGTAATCTTTAATGTGTTTTTTTGTTGTTGTTACTATTTTTGTTTTGGCAAAATACTCAAGTGAATTTCCTCTAAGCAAGGGGAGACAAAAATGAGCAATAGAAAATACGTTTTGTATGGAATTTCCTTTCTTTCCCCTCTTATATCTGTGTCCTTGTGCCATATTACACATTGTTTATAAATGAGAGTCAGAATAGGGATGAAAAAGGCAAAAAGAAATTTAGTCTATTATGAAACATTCCATCACCATAAGGAAAGGCTCTTTCCCTAAAGTTAAGCTTTCTGATTGTGAATATTTATCATGTTTGCTAAGCTATTCAGGAAACACTTTATGACAACACATTTTACTAATATACGGAAAGACATAAGTTTAGGATACTATTAATTTATTAGTAACTCAACACCTTAGACCATTAGAAATGATTTACTATTGATGGTGGAGATTGTCACTATATTTAATATAGACAATATTGACTATAGATAAGACATAGAGTCTTTATTTTCTTCTAACATGTACAAAGGGGAAAGAAGCTCAGGAAGGGACATCTAGTCATTTCATTTCATAACTGAGTGCTACAAAACTGGTACAACTAATAACATATTGATGAGGCAAATACAAATAATTTGCTGAGTTTGGAGTAGTCCTGGAAGTTAAATAAGCTGTTCCCCTTGATCATTTATTTAAATACTTGTAGAACTCAATTTTCCATCTAAAGGAAAATAACAAAACCTACTGTATAAAGTTTGTGGGTAATTAAATGCTACCAAAATTAATAGCTAGCATGCAATGGCTGCTTAGTAAATGATTACTCTAATTATCTAACCTGGCTATTCTTCCGGATCATAGCTCCAGAGCCTTTCAACAGTGGCTGAATGCACACTTTGCCAGGTTTAGAGATATAGTAAGGAATTATATAAAGAAAGAACACGTATCATATTCATCTTCTGAGTTTTCATAGCAGTTAGGAGGTAACATTTTGTAGCATCTATAATCACTTTTGAATATAAAAGATAAGTAAAATGAGACATACTAATTTGTCCCAAGTTACACACTGAACAAGCATCACAGAATTAGAGCTTTTGCCTGATTTCCAACATAGATATACATTACTTTAAGAATCTCATAGTTTGTACAAAGCTTTCTCATGAAAAATGCTTTAAAATTATTTTTTAAATTGTAACTTGAATATCTCTAGTTTGTATGTCCACAAGTTAGCTAGGATTTGGGGATTGCTTTCTCCCTAACATTTAGGGAAAAAAATAGAAGGCCATGGGGAGCTCCTCCAATATACAATATTAAATCCAGGACCTCACTCATAGTTTTGTGAACTATCAGAGTCTCTTGGTCAACTCCCACTTCAAATGTCCTACTCCTTTAGACTTTTAGAAGTATTCTGTCTTGACTCATGGATAGTCTCTTCTCTTTTCTCCATGTCAACCAAAATTCCAATAACTCAAGGCAGTGGTGCACTGTATATTTTATAAAGATAACAATGGATAATGATGGCAAGCTATTAGATAATGGAATCAGATTATGTAAATCAGAAAAGATCAGTTAAGAAATGTAGTTGATTATTAAAAATAATTTGCCTCAAGTTTCCCAGTCATTTACCAGCAAATTCTCACTTGTCAGTTTCCCACTTATGATGGTTATTTGTGTGTGTGCCAACTTGACTAGATAATGGGGTACCCAGGTATTAGGCTAAACCTTATTTCTGGGTCTCTATGAGGACATTTCTGGGTGAAATTGGCATTGGAATACATAGACTCAGTAAAGTGGTTTGCCATCCTCAATATGGATGAGCACAATCCAATCTAATAAGGGCCTGAATGGGACAAATAGGCAGAGGATGAAAGAATTCAGCTTTTCTGTCTTGAGCTGGGACACCTCTCTGTGCTCCTGGTTCTCAGTTCTCTAGACTCAGATTACAATCTTCATCATGTGTCTGCTCAGTCGTTCACTCGTGTCAAACTCTTTGTGGCCCCATGTGCTGTAGCCCACGAGGTTCCTCTGTCCATGGGATTCTCCAGGCAAGTATACTGGAGCAGGCTGCCATTTTCTACTCCAGGGGACCTTCCCCACACAGGGATCAAACCTGTGTCTCTGGCACCTCCTGCATTGGCATGAAGATTCTTTACCAGTGAGCCACCCAGGAAGCCCAAACTACATCAGAGGCTTCCTATTTCTTGGGCTTTTAGACTTGGACTAAGTTATACCACCAGCTTTCCTGAGTCTCCAGTTGGCAGATGGCAGAACTTCTTAGCCTCTGTAAACTGCACGAGCAAATTCTTTGTAATAAATATCCTCTATACACACCCTATTGGTCCTGTTTTTCTAGAGAATCCTAATACAACCCCCATTTCCACACTTATCCCAGGATTCCCTCTGTGCTGTGATTTTGTGTTCCCATTCACCAGATCATTGCAATAGACTCTTACTAGTCTTTGTCTGATGTTCAAGCTGGTTTTAGAAAAGGCAGAGGAACCAGAGATCAAATTGCCAACATCAGCTGGATCATGGAAAAAGCAAATGAGTTCCAGAAAAACATCTATTTCTGCTTTATTGACTATGCCAAAGCCTTTGACTGTATGGATCACAATAAACTGTGGGAAATTCTGAAAGAGATGGGAAGACCAGAGCACCTGACCTGCCTCTTGAGAAATCTGTATGCAGGTCAGGAAGCAACAGTTAGAACTGGACATGGAACAACAGACTGGTTCCAAACAGGAAAAGGAGTACGTCAAGGCTGTATATTGTCACCCTGCTTATTTAACTTCTATGCAGAGTACATCATGAGAAACACTGGGCTGGAGGAAGCACAAGCTGGAATCAAGATTGCCAGGAGAAATATCAATAACCTCAGATATGCAGATGACACCACCCTTATGGCAGAAAGTGAAGAGGAACTCAAAAGCCTCTTGATGAAAGTGAAAGAGGAGAGTGAAAAAGTTGGCTTAAAGCTCAACATTCAGAAAACTAAGATCATGGCATCCGGTCCCATCACTTCATGGGAAATAGATGGGGAAACAGTGGAAACAGTGTCAGACTTTATTTTGGGGGGCTCCAAAATCACTGCAGATGGTGACTGCAGCCATGAAATTAAAAGACGCTTGCTCCTTGGAAGGAAAGTTATGACCAACCTAGATAGCATATTCAAAAGCAGAGACATTACTTTTCCAACAAAGGTCCGTCTAGTCAAGGTTATGGTTTTTCCTGTGGTCATGTATGGATGTGAGAGTTGGACTGTGAAGAAGGCTGAGCGCCGAAGAATTGATTCTTTTGAACTGTGGTGTTGGAGAAGACTCTTGAGAGTCCGTTGGACTGCAAGGAGATCCAACCAGTCCATTCTGAAGGAGATCAGTCCTGGGATTTCTTTGGAAGGAATGATGCTAAAGCTGAAACTCCAGTACTTTGGCTACCTCATGCGAAGGGTTGACTCATTGGAAAAGACTCTGATGCTGGGAGGGATTGGGGGCAGGAGGAGAAGGGGATGACAGAGGATGAGATGGCTGGATGGCATCACTGACTCGATGGACGTGAGTCTGGGTGAACTCCGGGAGCTGGTGATGGACAGCGAGGCCTGGCGTGCTGTGATTCATGGGGTCGCCAAGAGTCGGACGCGACTGAACTGAACTGAGTCTTTGTCTTCCCTTTTGTTTTCTCATCTCATTACTTCTAAATTTTATTCTATATGTCCCTGATCCCTTTCTAAAATATGTCAGAATGGTTCAATGGCCTCCTTTGCTTCCAGGATAACATCCACATTTTTTTAATAATACATAAAACACTCCTGCTATCTGATCTTTATCAGTTAATGTCACTGTGCTCTCACACCTATTTTACCTAAAAATAACATGAGGTATCTTATATTTTGAATACAAATTTTAAGTAATACTAACTTACTTATCTTCAGTAGGCTGGGATATAAACTCCATAATTGACTCAGCATATAAAGGGGACCTGGGTCCCAAAAGGCAAATTGATTAAAGCAATGCACACATGTGATTTCAAGTCACAACTAAGTTATGTATACCACTAAAGTTTAAACTAGATGTAAGCAGATGTCAATAAAAATTAACCTAACTCATATCCATGGAATAATGAAGCAAACTGCATTAAATTGACCATAAGCCAAGGAAAACATAGTTATACATATATGAAGCTAATAATACAAAGAATGTAAAATATTTTAAGTTGTAGCTTGATCATAACTATTAATAATAATTAGGTCCAGGCTATGACCAAATAAACTGTATGCCAAATATAAACTTCATAGTTACGTACTAAAATATTCATCAAAAGGTTTCATTAAATTTTCATCAAAGCATCTTGTCCATGGAATTGAGATATAAAAATCCAAAGGACACTGGTGTGCTGTGGAGCAGGAATGGCTCATACAACTTTATCAGAATCTAGGTAAAACATTCTACCTTCTTGGGCTATATTTATAAAATGATATTCTGATTGCTAGTGGGATTTCCAGATTTTTAAAGGACTCAAACATTTCAGTTATTAAAAAGGAAAAACACTGACTCTTGTTCTCCCATTGTCATGCTCCCTTGACTAAAATACTTTGAAATGACTGAGGAAAAAAATCCTTAAACCTGGAGGCTAAGAAATAGATTTGGATTGTAATGAATCAACCAATGTTCGGACCCAAGAAAGTGGACAGCTACCAAAAACAACCTCTTATTTCCCTCATCTTCCTCAAGGTCCTTTCAGGGTCACTTGATTTGTTCTTTCAACTTACTGGCATAGCCCTTAGAAAGCCTTTGGAAACAGCAGAACAGTCTGTGAACGAGGATGTGAAGGGTGTTGTTACACACAAGTAAACTAAGGATATTTCACTGCACTGAGAATCATGCGATTCATTTTCCTAAGAAAATGGAGGAGCCAATCCAAAACCTCCTTGGCCAGGTAAGATCTTTCTTGAGTAGTTCACGAGCATCAGAAAGCAAATCACATACATGTTAGCTTATGTTTTCAGTACACTTTTTAGGAAATAGTGAAATCTCAAAACTCTTACTGATATTAAAGTCTCCTAACTAGCCAATGGATGCTATTCTTACATTCTTTCATTTAACAAATAGCTACCAGACAGCACTTGTCCTCAGGGCAGAAGTTGAAGTTTGAAGACTTGTTGTGGGGGGAAAAAAAAAAAAGGTTAAAAGAAGTGCTGCCAGTGTGTGTGTGTGTGTGTGTTAGTTGCTCAGTCGTGTCTGAATCTTTGTGACTACATAGGGTGTTGCCCACCAGGCTTCTCCATCCATGTGCTTTTCCAGGCAAGAATACTGGAGTGGGTTGGCATTTCCTTCTCCAGGTGATCTTCCTGACCCAGGGATCAAACCTGGGTCTCCTGCATTGCAGGCAGACTTTTTACCCTCTGAGCCACTAGGCAAGTTGCTGATAACTAGCACTGAATGGGGTTACACACAGTGGGGTCGTGACAATAAAGCAATGGAACAAATTTCTGGAGTACATACCAATCCACATGTGACTCTCTCAAATACAGCAGGGGATGGCCTGTTTTTCACTCGAAGAGTCTCAGAGACTAGGAGGAGGGAATAGAGGGAAGAGCAGAAGGGAATAGAGACCCAAAATGGCTTGCTCATGAAGACTAAGAAGACACTTACAGGTGAATGGGAACGTTAGCATCATGTTGAATGCATTGCAGAGAAGCAAAATACTTACAAAATCTAAGGGATCAAGACAGTTTTGAAAGTAAATTTGCAAATATCGTGTTTTGTGCACATTGCAAAGAGAAATATAAATAAAACTATGCCAAAGCCTTTGACTACGTGGATCACAATAAACTGTGGAAAATTCTGAAAGAGTTGGGAATACCAGACCACCTGATCTGCCTCTTGAGAAACCTGTATGCAGATCAGGAAGCCACAGTTAGAACTGGACATGGAACAACAGACTGGTTCCAAATAGGAAAAGGAGTATGTCAAGGCTGTATATTGTCACCCTGCTTATTTAACTTATATGCAGAGTACATCATGAGAAACGCTGGGCTGGAGGAAGCACAAGCCAGAATCAAGATTGCTGGGAGAAATATCAATAACCTCAGATATGCAGATGACACCACCCTTATGGCAGAAAGTGAAGAGGAACTCAAAAGCCTCTTGATGAAAGTGAAAGAGGAGAGTGAAAAAGTTGGCTTAAAGCTCAACATTCAGAAAAAGAAGATCATGGCATCCGGTCCCATCACTTCATGGGAAATAGATGGGGAAACAGTGGAAACAGTGTCAGACTTTATTTTTGGGGGCTCCAAAATCACTGCAGATGGTGATTGCAATCATGAAATTAATAGACGCTTACTCCTTGGAAGGAAAGTTATGACCAACCTAGATAGCATATTCAAAAGCAGACATCACTTTGCCAACAAAGGTCTGTCGAGTCAAAGCTATGGTTTTTCCAGTGGTCATGTATGGATGTGAGAGTTGGACTATAAAGAAAGCTGAGTGCCGAAGAATTGATGCTTTTGAACTGCGGTGTTGGAGAAGACTCTTGAGAGTCCCTTGGACTGCAAGGAGATCCAACCAGTCCATCCTAAAGGAGATTAGTCCTGGGTGTTCATTGGAAGGACTGATGTTGAAGCCATAACTCCAATAGTTTGGACACCTGATGCGAGGAGCTGACTCATTTGAAAAGACCCTGATGCTGGGAAAGATTGAGGGCAGGAGGAGAAGGGGACAACAGAGGATGAGATGGTTGGATGGCATCACTGACTCGATGGACATCGGTTTGGGTGAACTCTGGGAGTTGGTGATGGACAGGGAGGCCGGGTGTGCTGCGGTTCATGAAGTCACAAAGAGTCGGACATAACTGAGCGACTGAACTGAACTGATGCAAATTCTTGGAGAAAAAATTGTAAGCTATCCAGGAGAGCATCAGCACACGCTGAAAATAGAGGACTTTGACCAGACAAAAATACTGGCTAAAAAACTGTATTCACTTCTAGCAAATGAAGAAATTATAAGCTTCTGTACAGAGTGTATATATGTACACTTATATTAATGTATAAAATAGGTACCCTGTATTTTTCACTAACTTGAGTACAACTCAACCTATTTGATTAACTGCAAGGAGATTTCAGATCATTCAAAATTACAATTAGTTTGGACCAAATTCAAAGTTATAAGAAGCAGATTGTGACACAGTGACTTTCCCAGCCCTGATTATTCACAGACAACAAATGTCTTACTTTAGTTGCATCTTATATACACATGATGGTGTTGACAGGTATTGGAAAACAATATCCTGCCTGCAACATAACATGCCATCAATGGTAACTATAGAAAATATATTTGAAGCTCATTCTATAACTATAGAACTACTGACCTATGGGTGAAAATTTTACCTCTCCTCAAGTTTCTATTTCCTAATTTACATTTTGAAGCTCCCTGGTGGTTCAGACAGTAAAGAAACTGCTTGCAATGCAGGAGACCCGGGTTCAATCCCTGGGTTGGGAAGATCCCCTGGAGAAGGGAATGCCAACCCATTCCAGTATTCTTGCCTGGGAAATACCATAAACAGAGGAGTCTGGAGAGCTACAGTCTGTGGAATCACAAAAGAGTCAGACACAACTGAGCAAATCACACACACAAACACAATATCATACTTGAAATTTTCTATTTTAGGCTACTTTACTGAATTCAAAGCTGTCTCTAATTTTTTTATTGCGTAAAAATGTCTCAACCCCACCCAAACATAAGTATTGGTGAAGAGAGATATGATACCATTCAATTCCTTGATTTTTTTTCAAATTTTGTATTGTCTTAACAAAATAAGGCCTTATCAGAATAATTTTAAGTTCACAATAAAATTGACAGGGAGGTATAGATATTTTCCAGATACTCTTTGCCCCCACACATGAATTGTCTCTCCCATTATCAACATCACTCAGTAGAATTTTTTTAAACAAGTATGAACCTACATCGACACATCTTAAGCACACAAAGTTCATAGTTTACCTTAAGGTTCAGGCTTGGTATTGTACATCCTATGGGTTTGGACTAGTGTATCATGATACAGGTCCATCAACATAGTATCATGCAGTATATTTTCTCTTAGCTAAACATCCTCTTTGCTCTCCCTACTGCACCCTCCCCAACACTATAAATCATTGATTCCTTTAATACTCCCAAAAGTTTGCATTTCCAAAAATATCATGGAGTTGGAAATCAAATTACTTTCACTTAGTAATATATATTTGGAGTTTCTGTGTGTTTTTCATTCCTTGATAGCTCAGTTCTTTTTAGTGCTGAGGAATACATTTTTTTTTTAAATAAAAAACATGGAATATCATCTTTAGATATCCATGAGGTAACTAGAGATGGTACCTGATTTACGATGCTTTGAGTTATGATTTTTTTACTTCAAGGTAGGGCAAAAGCGGAAGTATTCTGTAGAAACCAAACTTTAAAGTCTGAATTTTGATCTTTTCCTGGGCTATCGATATGTGGTCTAATATGTTCGTGATGCTGGGCAGCAGCAAAGAGCCCTCGTTCCCAGCCAGCCACACAATTACACAGATAAATAACTGATACACTTAGAACCATTCTGTACCCATTCAACCGTTCTGCTTTTCACTTGCAGTACATACTCAATACATTTCATGAGAGATTCAACACTTTATTATAAAATAGGCTTTCTGTTAGATAATTTTGCCCACTTGTAAGCTAATATAAGTGTTCTGAGCATATTAGGCTAGGCTAAACTATTGGTTAGGTGTATTAAATGCATTTTCTAATTGTAATACTCAGCTTACAATGGGCTTATTGGGATGTAGCCACATTGTAAGTAAAGGAAGATTGGTAAATACAAATAAAATGGATACTTTTAATGGAAGAGAACAGGAGTGAGAGAGGATAAATCTTGAAAGGCTTGCTGAAAAGTGTATATAGAAAGCTGACTCAAAACAAAACAAGGTTTTCAACAATTACATCAACAAAACCCTTTTAAACTCAAAGAAAAATCACATATCCACACACATCCATGATGGGAATGACCCCTGAGGTCACAGAGTCTATTCTTTAGCTATTGGAGTCTGCTTTCCTTCGCTTCACAATTTATTTTGCTCATCTGGTTTACCAAGTCAGACAAAATGAACAGACACAGGATAAAATGACCTTCATTGAGCACAATCATCAACACACTAGCCTCACTGAGCCTCAACATGCTCAGCCTCAGCAAAGTTGGCCCAGTGACAAGTCCACGCAAACTGTCAGCAAATCATTCATTGGCTGCAGAGAAGGCAGAGAGATGGGGTCCACAGGGATGTCCGGTTGTCTTCACAGATAGGAGCTGATTTTCAGCCAAAAGCTTAGATAAAACTATCTATCCACTAAGCAAAGAAAATATTTAATTTCTCTAAAATAAATTTAGAAAGGTTAAAGTATACCCAGCTCGAGCATTTCTTTACTTCATCCCTAATCTTTAGTAATACTTTTTTTTAACGTGTTACAGATTTCTGGATAATACCAGACCTCAGCAGATGTCTTCTAATGACAATAACTTTCTCAGTATTAGCAGTGGAATTTTCCCATGCCCATGGGGAAGATCTTGCTGTTCTATTTCTGTAAAATCCTCCTTGATGTCCTGGATGAGTTGTTATATCCTCTTAAAGTACGGTGTATGTGATAGGATAAGCATGGCTTTTAGAGTCAGCTCAGATCTTAGCCCCCCTCACTTATTTTGTTGTCACTTTGAGTCATTTAGTGTCTTTAGACCTTAGCTCTCCCTTTATCCTCCTACAAAAATATAAAGTAACATTAATTAGAAATATGTTTAGCTACATACAACAGGAAGCTATCACTGATTTAAACAGAGGTGCATTTTTCTCACACACAAAAAAATCCAGATGTAAGGCATTACAGTTGTTGATTCAGCTTCTTTTTAATGAAAGTAGAAATTCAAACTGTTTTTGTGTTCCTACCCTATCATCCCTAGTGTGCTGAATTTATTCTTAACATCTGTTGTTTCAAGGTCACAAGATAGATTCAGCCACTGAACATTTTATTATTAGGGTTCAAGGCAGGAAGCAAAGAACAGACAGTGCCAGGGTTTGTCTGTTTGGGCTTCCCTTCTCTAGCAAAGCAGACGTTCTATAAAGTTGTCCCTACTACCAGAAGTTTTCCCCTTATTTATCACTGTCCAGAAGTGAAAAATCTGGCCAGACCTTGGCTTCAAGAAAGACTCAGAAATCGCAGATTATCTGTCTTAACTGATCATGACCGATCACGATGCATCATAAGACGGGATATATTAGAAGGAACTTATGTTTGGGTTAGTACCAACACATGCCACCCATTGACTTTGATGATTTGTTGTGATGATTAAATGCAAGTGTATGCAAATGCCAATCCAGAGTAAACACTAGGTATATGTTAGTCTGACAATATTGCTTATAGTTGTGTGTCTGCCTTGCCCTATGGTATCTTAGGGTATTAATTGCTCTCCGAGGCCAGACATCATATTTAATTCATCCATAGACACCACGCACTACCAAAAATAGTAAATCTGGGAGCAATAGCTCGGGAATTGGACAATTAAGCCTTTAACTTCTGTGGCTGTTACTGGGTTGGCCAAAAGGTTTGTTTGTGTTTTATTACATTTTATATTAAGAATATATACATATAAAGGGTGGTATTCAAATAATATATAACTAAAATGACAACAACATTCAGTAGGCTCTGCTATGTCTCCAGCATGTCTTAATTGTTATGGATAAAGAATTAATTGTGGTCCAGTCTAAACCTGTGTCAGTGCATCTGACACACGGACTCTGCAGCTTTGTCTCTTACACTCTGTCCTATATTTGAAGGCCAGTTCCTCACTTTAGGGCTCTTACTGCTGACAGTTCTCACTAACTATCCCTGGTGATAGCATCATGTTGCTGTAGTTTCGGCCTTCTACTAGAAAAGTAATCTCTCTAAATTCCAGAAACTGCATTTTCTCTACAGGACCAGATGTTCATGCTCTGGTGCAAGTTGACTCCATTCTCTTGTTCCACACAATGGGATTAAGCATCCCTTTTTGTCTGGAAACACCTCTTTTATTTAGAAACTTTTGGCCAGCCTAATAGTAAATAATATAATATCACCTTCATTTGAAAACACTCAAATTAGACTTAACCTTTGTGAAGTCTGGGACTACAGGAGTTCTTTTATCAGCTCTCCAGATGATTGATCTTTATGTACTATTTGAATAAAATAATAAGAGTATGGCCAGTCATGTCTAATAATCAGTTCTAAATCATGGAATACATTTCTTGTCATGACTAGACTTTAAAAACATCTTTATATTTCATGAGGGGCTTCCCTGGTGGTTCAGACAGCAAAGAACTGGCCTGCAATGTGGGAGAGACCCAAATTCAATCCCTGGGCCAGGAAGATCCCCTGGAGAAGAAAATGGCAACCCACTCCAGTATTCTCGCCTGGAAAATCCCATGGATGGAGGAGTCTGGAGGGCTATGGGGTCACAAAGAGTCGGAAACAGCTGAGCAACTGATAACTAACTAACCTTTTGTTTCTTGCTGGACTAATAATGCATTGGTTCCTCACTTCCAATAACATCTTCATATGACCTTTAAGATACATAAGGAAAATTAATAGTTCTGTATCTGACATATATTAATTAAAATTAATAATTAAAATTAAATGACTTTTTATATATTTGGAATAATAAATACTACTACTGTTGCTATATATTTTTAGCCAAGAATGAATTCCAGTAGCAAGAAATGAGCAAAACCATAACTTCACTGAAATAAAAATAAAGTTATGAAAGGTAACTGGGTTGAAAAATGACAAGCATCAAGAAAAGTCAAATGATTCCATAACATACAAAATATTAGTCATGAGCATTTTCTAAAGCCAATTACACTGAAAATGTTTGAGATATCATTCGTGTTATATTGGAAATATATCTCTTAGGTCACTCAGCCATGTCTGGCTCTTTGCAACTCCTTGGATTATAGCCCACCAGGCTCCTCTGTCCATAGGATCTTTCTGACCCAGGAACTGAACTAGTGAGAGGGTAACAGGCAGGAAGGCCAGGGGTCTCCAAAGGAGGAAATAGCCTGCAAGTGTCAGACATTTTTATCTCTCTTAAGAGGCAGGAGGAAACAAACTAGCGATATTTTTTTCCTTCTCTATACAAATTTAGGCAATGGCACCCCACTCCGGTACTCGTGCCTGGAAAATCCTATGGATGGAGGAGCCTGGTAGGCTGCAGTCCATGAGGTCGCGAAGAGTTGGACACAACTGAGCGACTTCACTTTCACTTTTCACTTTCATGCATTGGAGAAGGAAATGGCAACCCACTTCAGTGTTTCTTGCCTGGAGAATCCCAGGGGCGGGGGAGCCTGGTGGGCTGCTGTCTATGGGGTCGCACAGAGTCAGACACAACTGAAGAGACTTAGCAGCATACAAATTTAAAAGGAGATTTCTCTTAAAATACTGTGTTGCAATAATGACACCTGGTTTCACCTGAAGTTAATTATTCTCAAACCTGGAGAAAACCAATGCCTTTTTCTTATGGAAATGTTTGTCTTAAGCTATGCTAATGTACTATGTATTTACCCCAAACTCTGTCTTCAAGTCGGTTCCACCTAATGGCTCAGAACCTACTTGACAAACCAGTATGTTATACTCAGATATTGTTCTCCTAATCTATGTAAATGAAACTATTTGTATGGTGATCTGCCCTTCTTCAAGATTCAAGTTAATCATTTTATGGCCCAGGATGAACCATTTGGTGCCAAGATTATCCCAAAATGCATCTTATGGGTGAGGGGCCTGGTGCCATTCTGACTTTTAAGACATTCCTTTCTTTTATTAACAACTGCTAGTGACTATATAATATCCAGCTGAAGACTAGCAGGCGGGTACTCTTTCTGCCCCCTTCTGATGCCTATGTCAGAAGCTTTCTCTATCTCCTTTATACTTTAATAAAACTTTAGTACACAAAAGCTCTGAGCGATCAAGCCTCGTCTCTAGCCCCGGGTTGAATTTGTCTCCTCTGGAGGCCAAGAATCCCGGCGTCTTTGCATGATTCAACAACAACCTTTCACTAGTCTCCTGCATGGTAGGCAGATTCTTTACCACTGAGCCACCAGAAAAACCCTAAAAATGTATTCTGGTTAATTAATTATAGGAAAAATTGGTCAAAACAAGATTTTTGACTTCGTTATTATTTTGTTTGGCATGACTCCTATAACCTTTAATACATTAATATACTATGAGTTTCAAGAGGAAGAGATGACACAAAGTGTTTCCCAAAAACATTCTATCAAAGAAATTCTATTCAAATACTGGACAGGTCTAGTGTGCTGAGGAACATATTTTGGAGAATAATGGCTAAATAACTCTGTATAACATGTCACCAGATGGTCAATACTGAAACCAGATTGATTATATTCTTTGCAGCCAAAGATGGAGAAACTCTATACGGTCAGCAAAAACAAGACTGGGAGCTGACTGTGGCTCAGATCATGAGCTCCTTATTGCCAAATTCAAACTTAAATTGAAGAAAGTAGGGAAAACCGCTAGGCCACTCAGATATGACCTAAAGTCTCTTACGATTATACAGTGCAAATGATGAATAGATTCAAGGGATTAGATCTGTTAGACAGAGCACCTAAAGAACTATGGATGGAGGTCCATAACACCGTACAAGAGGTGGTGATCAAAACCATTGCCAAGAAAATGAAATGCAAAAAGACAAAATGGTTGTCTGAGGAAGCCTTATAAATGGCAGAGAAAAGACGAGAAGCAGAAGGCAAAGGAGAAAAGGAAAGATATACCCATCTGCATGCAGAGTACCAAAGAATAGCAAGGAAAGATAAGCAAGCCTTCCTAAGTGAACAATGCAAAGAAATAGAGGAAAACAAAAGAATGGGGAAAACTAGAGATCTTTTCAAGAAAATTAGAGATGCCAAGGGAATGTTTCATGCAAAGATTGGCACATTAAGGGACAGTAATAGTATGGACCTAACAGAAACAAAAGGTATTAAGAAGACGTGGCAAGAATACAAAGCAGAACTATACAAAAAAGATCTTCATAACCCAGATAACCATGATGGTGTGATCACTCACCTTGACCCAGATGTCTTGGAGTGAAAATCAAATGGGGCTTAAGAAACATCAATAATACTGAAGTGTTTTCCAGTCCCTTCTCCAGTGGATCACATTTTGTCAGAACTCTCCACCATGACCCGTCCATCTTGGGTAGCCCTACAAGGTATGGCTCATAGTTTCATTGAGTTAGACAAGGCTGTGGTCCATGTGATCAGATTGGTTAGTTTTCTGTGATTGTGGTTTTCATAGCATCTGATGAAGGGTAAAAGGCTTATGGAAGCTTTCTTTTGGGAGAGACTGACTGAGGGGAAAACTGGATCTTGTTCTAATGGACTGGGCCATGCTCAGTAAATTTTTAATCCAATTTTCTCTTGACAGGTGGACTGTGTTCCCACCCTGTTATTTACGTGGGGCCAAACTATGGTGGAGGTAATGAAGATAATGGTGACCTCCTTCAAAAGGTCCCATGCACACACTGCTACATTCAGTGCCCCCAACCCTGCAGCAACCACCACCGACCCACGCGTCCACCAGAGACTCCTGGGCACTCATGGGCAAGTCTGGGTCAGTCTCTTGTGGGGTCACTGCTTCTTTCTCCTGGGTCCTGGCGCACACAAGGTTCTGTTTGTGCCCTCCAAGAGTCTATTTACCAGTCCTGTGTAACTTCTGGCAGCTCTATGGGAGGGTTAATGGCGACCTCCTCCAAGAGGGCTTATGCCACACCCAGGTCTGCTGCACCCAGAGCCCCTGCTCCTGCGGCAGTCCACTGGTGACCTGTACCTCCATAGGAGACACTCAAAACCAGACCACCTGACCTGCCTCTTGAGAAATCTGTATGCAGGTCAAGAAGCAACATTTAGAATTGGACATGGAACAACAGACTGGTTCCAAGTAGGAAAAGGAGTACATCTAGGCTATATTTCATCACCCTGATTATTTAACTTCTTATATGCAGAGTACATCATGAGAAACGCTGGGCTGACTGAAGCACAATCTGGAATCAAGATTGCTGGGAGAAATATCAATAACCTCAGAAATGCAGATGATACCACACTTATGGCAGAAAACAAAGAAGAACTAAAGAGCCTCTTGATGAAAGTGAAAGAGGAGAGTGAAAAAGCTGGCTTAAAACTCAACATTCAAAAAACAAAGATTATGACATCTGCTCCTATCACTTCATGGCAAATAGATGGGGAAACAGTGACAGACTTTATTTTTCTGGGCTCCAAAATCACTGCAGATAGTGACTGCAGCCATGAAATTAAAAGACGTTTGCTCCTTGGAAGAAAAGTTATGACCAAACTAGACAACATATTAAAAAGCAGAGACATTACTTTCCCAACAAAGATCCATCTAAGTTAAAGCTATGGTTTTTCCAGTAGTCATGTATGGATGTGAGAGTTGGACTATAAAGAAAGTTGAGTGCTGAAGAATTGAGGCTTTTGAACCGTGGTGTTGGAGAAGACTCTTGAGAGTCCCTTGGACTGCACGGAGATCCAACCAATCCATCCTAAATGAAATCATTACTGAATATTCATTGGAAGTACTGATGTTGAAGCTCAAACTCCAATACTTTGGCCACCTGAAGCAAAGAGCTGACTCATTTGAAAAGACCCCGATGCTGGGAAAGATTGAAGGCAGGAGGAGAAGGGGACGACAAAGGATGAGATGGTTGGATGGCTTCACCAACTCAATGGACATGAGTTTGATGAGTAAGCTCCAGGAGTTGGTGATAGACAGGGAGGCCTGGCGTGCTACAGACCATGGGGCCGAAAAGAGTCGGACATGACTGAGTGACTGAACTGAACTGAATTAGGAAATATCACTACAAACCAAGCTAGTAGAGGTGATGGAATTTCAGATGAGCTATTTCAAATCCTAAAACATGATACTGTTAAAGTTCTATACTCAATATGCCAGCAAATTTGGAAAACTCAGCAGTGACCACAGGACTGGAAAAGGGCAGTTTTCATTTCAATCCCAAAGAAGGACAATGCCAATGTTCAAACTACCACACAATTGCTTTCATCTCACATGTAATGCTCAAAATTCTCCAAGTAAGGCTTCAACAGTACGTTTCCTGAGAACTCCCAGATGTTCAAGCTGGATTTAGAAAAGGCAGAAGAACCAGAGATCAAATTGCCAATACATGACTCATTAGAAAAGACCCTAATGTTGGGAGGGATTGGGGGCAGGAGGAGAAGGGGATGACAGAGGGTGAGATGGCTGGATGGCATCACTGACTCAATGGACATGATTTTGGGTGGATTCCGGGAGTTGGTGATGGACAGGGAGGCCTGGGGTGCTGCGATTCATGGGGTCGCAGAGTCGGACATGACTGAGTGACTGAACTGAACTAATTAGATTATAGAAAAAGCAAGAGAATTCCATAAAAACATCTACTTCTGCTTCATTAATTGCGCTGAAGCCTCCGACTGTGTGGATCACAACATATTGTGGAAAATCCTTAAGTAGATGGGAGTACCAGACCGCCTGACCTGCCTCCTGAGAAATCTGTATGCAGGTCAAAAAGTTAGAAATGGACATGTCACCCTGCAAATTTAACTTATACTCAGAGTACATTATGTGAAATGTGAATGAAGCACGGCTGGAATCAAGATTGCCGGGAGAAATATCAATAACCTCAGATATGCAGATGACACCACCCTTATGGCAGAAAGTGAAGAACTAAAGAGCCTCTTAACGAAAGTGAAAGAGGAGAGTGAAAAAGCTGGCTCAAAGTTCAACATTCGAAAACAAAGATCATGACATCTGGTCCCATCACTTCATGGCAAATAGATAAGGAAATAATGGTAACAGTGACAGACCTTTTTTCTTGGGCTCCAAAAACACTGCAGATGGTGACTGTAGCCATGAAATTAGAAGATCTTGCTCTTTGGAATAAAAACTATGACAAACCTAGACATCGTATTAAAAAGCAGAGACATTACTTTGCTGACAAGCGTTCATATAGTCAAAGCTATTTCTTCTCCAGTAGTCATGTACGGATGTGAGTTGGACCATAAAGAAAGCTGAGCGGTGAAGAACTGATGTTTTTGAACTATGGTGTTAGAGAAGACTCTTCAGAGTTCTTTGGACTGCAAGGAGATACAATCAGTCCACCCTAAATGAAATCAACCCTGAATATTCATTGCAAGGACTGATGCTGAAGTTGAAGCTCCAATATTTTGGCCATAATGCGAAGAACTGACACGTTGGAAAAGACTCTGATGCTGGAGAAGATTGAAAGCAGGAGGTGAAGGGGACAACATAGGCTAAGATGGTTGGATGGCATCATCAGCTCGATGGTGGATGGCATCACTGACTCAATGGACATGAGTCTGAGCAATTCCAGGAGATGTTGAAGGACAGAGAAGCCTGGAGTGTTGCAGTTCATGGGATCACCATGAGTCAGACATGACTGAGCAAACGAACAACAAGAACAACAACTCTTTACAGAAATACTACCTGGAAGACTGTTCACCTCACTAAGCTAAAAGGGGCACAGTAAATTATAGCTTTAAGCCAAAAAAAAAAAAAAAGATACTTCTAGACAAAAAGGGACATTTAATCCCATTGTGTGGACCAACCAAATCAACTAGCACGAGGACAGAAACACCTGGTCCTTTAAAGAAAAATGCAGTTTCTGGAGTTTAGAGAGGTTACTTTTCTGGTAGAGGGCAGAGATTTCAGCCACATGACGTTATTACCAGGGATAATAATGAGAACTGTCAGCAGTAACAGGCCTAAAATAAGGAGCAGGATTTCAAATATAGAAGGACTTCAAAGATGGCCTTGGGTTTCCCCGGTGGCTCAAACAGTAAAGAATCTGCCTGCAATGCAGAAAACCAGTGTTCGATCCCTGGATTGGGAAGATCCCCTGGAGAAGGAAACGGCTACCCACTCCAGTATTCTGGCTTGGAGAATTCCATGGACAGAGAAGCCTGACAGGCTACAGTCCATGGGGTTGGAAAGAGCTGGACACAACTGAGTGACTTTCACCCAAAGATGGTCTTTATCTGTAACAATTAAGATGTGCTGGAGAGCCCATCTTAGCAGAGAGCCCATACATAGCAGAGCCCACTGTATGGTATTAGTTTGTTGTACATTATTTGAGTATCACACTGTGTGTGTATATAAAAACCATGGCTTTGACCATACTTGATTATTAGATGCAAGAATCTTGAAATCTAAATGTGCAAAACCTAAGAGCCTTCCACAGAATTCTGTCCATATTTCTAAACATAGCAAAATCCTCGAGATCACAATTTCTCACCAAAAAAAGAAATAGAGAAGTTAATACAATTTCAGTTGTTGCTTAATAGCAAGTAAACACAAGACATGTACACACAGTAGACAGTTACAACCCCTGCGTTTTAAGGTCCCTATCTTCTAGGCCTCCAAACATGCCCATGCAGTGAGTGAGTAAGCCTGCATTAAATACTGTCACACACAAACTTTAAGGAATTTGGGAAAAGTGTGTTGAAAAGGAAGAAATTTTCCTCTATCCTTCTAGGCTTCTCTGGCTGGTCTAAAATTTAAACTGACAGGAGGCAATCAGACTAAAGCTTAATAACAGGTATCTATGGGGGAGATCCAGGAAAACTAAGTAACTCACCAAAAGGCTGAAACTCTCACCTTAAATACCACTGTCAGCTTAAGACTACAGAGGATGTTCAGAGGAGGGGTTTGGGACTTCAAAGGGGAGGGAGGCAACTGACATGGAGATGGAAAAGCAAATGTTTGGTAAACACATGCTCGCTGGGACCAGCAGAAATAATGGGAAACAGAGAGCACTCTGCTTCCTTGGTCTTGCCGAGTTCCCCCCAACATATACCACCTTTCTGGTGACAGCTCTATTTCAGCAAAGGCCCTCTATTAAATTTCAGGCAGTTATAGGGGGAAGGTCAAAGTTTCTTCCTGAGTCTTTTGGACCTGGATTGTTTAAAACTTGAAATGATCCACAAGCTAAAGAGACATTTTGCAAATTTTGTCCCCCTGCTGCTGCTACTGCTGCTAAGTCACTTCAGTCGTATCCGACTCTGTGTGACCCCATAGATGGCAGCCCACCAGGCTCCCCCTTCCCTGAGATTATCCAGGTAAGAACACTGGAGTGGGTTGCCATTTCCTTCTCCAATGCATGAAAGTGAAAAGTGAAAGTGAAGTCACTCAGTTATGTCCAACGCTTAGCCATCCCATGGACTGTAGCCCACCAGGCTCCTCCATCCATGGGGATTTCCAGGCAAGAGTACTGGAGTGGGGTACCATTGCCTTAGTGCCAAATATAATTTATGGGGGGAAAAAACCCCAACTGCCTCCATAAAGACCTTTCATATTTAAGCAAGTAAACATTAAAAATTTAGGTAAGTGTCTTATAAACACAAAAAGCAACGAATGAGTATTAATCAGTGAACTAATGACAATAATTATACAAGGAGTAGGAAACTTAATATAAATAAATTCAACACTCTCTAGGAGCTTAAAAGATGAAGTGATCTCCAGAGCTATGAATTCAAAATAAGCTGTGAGAGAAAAACAAGAGATTTCAGATAATTAATGCCTTAGCGATTCTCATTCTTTGACTGACCTAGACTCACTTAGAGTATCAGTCCCCATGATATGCCTAAATTCATGACAAATGAGCCACTGTATCTCAGGGTCCAAACACTGCTTGAAAGGTTATTGAGTCTTGGAGTGACTTGACAAAGTCAACCCCAGAGATGAAAAATTTCCATTGAAAAGCTACTGGATAAAATTAAATATTTCTGCTTGTTCTACAAATAATTAACCACAGTTGACAAAAAAGTCAATCTAACAAAGAAATGGAAAATTTTAAATCATAGATCAATGATAAATTATAAAAACTTATGCATCTTTTTGTGTCCTTTTTGAAATCTTGCTTTCCAAAATCAATCACAGCTTGATGAATGAAAGATGATTAAATGCTACATCTAGAATAAAGAGTTTTTCACAGACATCAGCCATGCAAAGACGTGAAACAGTCTCCAGGCAGAAAATAGCAAGTACAAAAAACCTGAGGAGGAGATAAGCCAGTCCCATTTCAGTTACAGAAAGAAAGCCAGTGTGACAGCACATGGTTACCACAGGAGCAGAGGGTCAAAGTGCAGCCAGAGATAGAGGCAAAAGTCAAATAATAATACATCACTATAAAGGATTGTTGCTCGGGAATGTGAACTATGTAATAATAAAATAATGGACCTGTTTGCAGTGGCACTTAAGGTTAAAAACTCCCTTTATCATGCATTTTTATGATGAACCATTTGCAAACTCCAAATAAGCTGAGAGAGATGATCAGCAGAGTAAGGAAAACAGACTGAACACAAGTGAGAATTATAGACTCATGAAATGGAAGCCATGTTACAAATGAAGGGAAGGGAATAAGCAGCACGTCTCTAGAGCTACACTGAGTCCTGCTCAACTCTGTCTCCCAGTTCTAATTAGTGTGGGTCCTTATGAGGACAAATATTTGCTTTCCTGATTTAAAACGAATACATTTGAAAGGAAGGACAGAGTGTAGAAGAGTGTGTAAGTTAGTCACTCAGTCGTGTTCAACTCTTGCCACCCCAAGAACTGTAGCCCACCAGGTTCCTCTGTTCATGTAATTCTCTAGGAAAGAATACTGAAGTGGGTCACCATTTCCTTCTCCAGGGGATCTTCCTGACCCAGGGATCAAACCCAGGTCTCCTGCACTGCAGGCAGATTCTTTACCATCTGAGCCACCAGGGAAGCCTGTGTATAAGAGTAGGAAGGAGCATTTCAGTAATTAGAGGGTTTGGCAGAGGATGAGGAGAGAACAATGGCTGAGAATAAATTGCCAGAGAGAAGACTGAAAAAGTTTCACCATAGAAACCAAGAAAATAGCAATATTATGAAATAAAGAACCAAATTATTAAACACCTAAAGCTTCTATCGGGAAAAGAGTAACACCAGATGGAGGCAGAGTATGTCAAAGATGAGATAAAAAATAAATCACCAGACAGAAAACACTAAAGGAAAGTGATTTATACCACGGCCTGAAATGAATGCTTCAACATTCACTGGACTGTGGATTACCATTCATAAGCATCTTGACCTGTGAGTTGAGAAGACAGAGATGAGAGAGGCTACTGATTATTGATCTTATACTTTGGACAGAAATTGGACTGAAGCTTAGTTAAAGACACAGGTCTGGAGCCTGATTTACCAGCTGAGTGATGGTGAGCAATTTACTTTCATTCTGGGCTTCAGTTTTCTCACTGAAATGTTGGGTTTCAGTACCTGTCTCACAGGATTTTGGTGTTCTACTGTGTTTAACATGATACCTGCTACACAGTGATACTCCATAAGTGTTAACCAGTATATATATGCTTTGGAGAAGACTCTTGAGAGTCCCTTGGACTGCAAGGAGATCCAACCAGTCCATTCTGAAGGAGATCAGTCCTGGGTGTTCATTGGAAGGACTGATGCTGAAGCTGAAACTCCAACACTTTGGCCACCACATGCAAAGAGTTAACTCATCGGAAAAGACCCTGATGCTGGGAGGGATTGGGGGCAGGAGGAGAAGGGGACGACAGAGGATGAGATGGTTGGATGGCATCATCGAATCGATTGACATGAGTTTGGGTAAACTCCAGGAGCTGGTGATGGACAGGGAGGCCTGGCGTGTTGTGATTCATGGGGTCGCAGAGTCAGACACAACTAAGCAACTGAACTGAACTGAATCTTCACTATAATCCATGAGGCAAGTATTATCACCATTTTTTTTTATTGTCACCCTGCTTATTTAACTTATTTTAATTTTAATTGGAGGCTAATTACTTTACAATATTGTGGTGGTTTTTGTCATACATTCACATGAATCAGCCATGGGTGCACATGTATTTCCCATCCTGAACCCTCCCTCCCACCTCCCTCCCCATCCCATCCCTCAGGGTCATCCCAGTGCACCAGCCCTGAGCACCCTGTCTCATGCATCAAACCTGGACTGGTGATCTATTTCACGTATGATAATATATATGTTTCAATGCTATTCTCTCAAATCATCCCACCCTCACCTTCTCCCACAGAGTCTAACAGTCTGTTCTTTACATCTGTGTCTCTTTTGCTGTCTCACATATAGGGTCATCATTACCATCTTTCTAAATTCCATATATATGCCTTAATATACTGTATTGGTGTTTTTCTTTCTGACTTACTTCGCCCTGTATAATAGGCTCCATTTTCATCCACCTCATTAGAACTGATTCAAATGCATTCTTTTTAATAGCTGAGTAATATTCCATTGTGTATATGTACCATAGCTTTCTTATCCATTCATCTGCCAATGGACATCTAGGTTGCTTCCATGTCCTGGCTATTGTAAACAGTGCTGTGATGAACACTGGGGTTATCATCTTGATCTGAGATGAGGAAAAGGAAGTTTAAGAAATCTGGGCTGACTTGCTGATCTTATAGAAGTGCTGCTGCTGCTAAGTCACTTCAGTCACGTCTGACTCTGTGCCACCCCATAGATGGCAGCCCACCAGGCTCCCCCGTCCCTGGGATTCTCCAGGCAAGAACACTGGAGTGGGTTGCCATTTCCTTCTCCAATGCATGAAAGTGAAAAGTGAAGTCGCTCAGTCATGTCCGACTCTTCGCGACCCCATGGACCACAGCCCACCAGGCTCCTCCGTCCATGGGATTTTCCAGGCAAGAGTACTGGAGTGGGGTGCCTTCTCCAGTAGAAGTGCATGGTAGCTCAAAGATTAGTATCTAGGTCTTTCAGTTCAGTAGCCAATGGCTTTCCCACTCAGCCTTCCTCCCTAAGACCTTGATTGTGCACTGAGTTCATATGCAGACATAGTCTCAAGATGAGATGAAAATTTTCACTCAAGAATTGTTCCAAGTGGCAATTCCAGTACTAAGAAAGAAGTAAGCCTATTAAGTGCACAGCTTTGTTTCAGAGCCTGGGTTCAGTTCAGTTGCTCAGTCATGTCCAACTCTTTGCAACCCCATGGACTGCAGCATGCCAGGCCTCCCTGTCCATCACCAACTCCAAGAGCTTGCTCAATCTCATGTCCATTGAGTCAGTGATGCCCTCCAACCATCTTGTCCTCTGTGTCCCCCTCTCCTGCTGGGTTAGGGGGATATAAAGAAATACAGAAAATAATAACCCTATAGATTAAATGTTAAGGCTAAATTTGGAGGGGAGAAAAGTATTGCTGTCTTCCAAGAGGCATCACTGAAGTAAATTTACTGCATTTGAAAGTCTGTTTCATAGTCTTTCAAATTTGCCAGTATTTCAAAAGGGAATCTCTTTTGAATTTGAGCTTGTTAGGGACAAACTAACATTGACCAAGAATAACACATTAAAATCTGTCCAACCCTCAAAGGAAATGTCTTTGAAATACTGAAAGCACTTAAAATTCCCTAGTTCTTTATATGAGATGCTTAAGTCAGAGAAAGCAAAATGCAACTGTTATAAATTTTACATCGTAACTCATTAATGCCTTCAACAGAAGCAAACTATTTTCAATCTAAATGAAAACATCTGGACAGCTAAATAAGGCCTTATAATTTTAATTCACATTTCAACACTTTATGTATCAGGAAATTTTATTTTAAAAAAAAACAAAAACAAAAAACTCTACAGGAGGTTAGCTATATATAATTTTCTTAAAAAAAAAAAAAAGAGAGAGAGAGCAAAACCTCAACCCCCACCCCCCCACAATACTTAAGAATAACTATTAAATAATTGTTGAGGAGTAAACCACACATTTAAAATTTAGCCACATTATCACAAAATAAAGTCTTTAATGAAGAAATCAGAAATCATATGCCGCTAATAACATTTGGTTGGGAATTTAGCACAGAAGGAAGTCAATGAACAAAACCATCACATGGCAATTAATTTTGTACAAAATGGTAATGGTCCAATTAGTTAAATGCAAAAACCATTTCGAAATTCTGTCATGATTTAAAAATCAAGGAGTTACTTATTAAACCCTTGCTGGGTGACAGGCTGCTGCTTGCAGAAACCAAGTAGTTTCAGACATAACATTACATTGTGAATCATCAACCATCATTAAAAAACACACATATACAAATATTTTCATGGTTAAAGGAACTGAACAGAGATATTGAAGCCTAGACACTTTCATTTTTTAGGGCTGCATGGTGGAGAAAGAAAGGAATATTAATATTTTAAATATCTACCTTGAACTAAATGATATACTAAATTCTTTAAATATCCTATTTTTTTATATGTTGAATATTTGAAAGCTTTAATGGAAGGAGAATCTATATCAAACACACTTCTAATTAAACATATAATTTTTTAATTTATAAATATTATATAATTTGTAAGGATTATATGATAATTTATAGCCTGAAACATTAAAAGTTTATATTTTCTTCTAAAATGTTGGTTAACTGCTTTGGGTATCAGCTAAAACATTATCTTTCTAGAGAGACTTCATTTCTGGCAGTTGATTTGGAAGAAGAAGAAAAGGAATGAACATCTAAATGTCAGAAGGTCCTAAAATTCTGATGTATGATATTAACCCAAATAATCATTCACAAAAATTAAACTATAATAGGCTATATGCTGCTGCTATGCTCAGTTGTGTCCAACTCGTTGCCACACCATGAACTATAGACTTGCAGGCTCCTTTGTCTGTGGAATTTTCCAGGCAAGAACACTGAAGTGGGTTGCCATTTCTTACTCCGATAGGCTATATAGAATAAACTTATTTTTTCTAATTTATCTTTTTTACTGCATTGAGTTGAAAATTCAGTTAAAAAAAAAAAATAGTGGATATTTAAACTCCATTTCCAAATATTACATTTATATAGTTCTAATGTGCATGGATTCATTGTGGTTTTTTTTTCTATATTGAAATAAAAATGGCTATCTCTGAGTTCTCTGGCAATAAAATATCTCCAAAGAAAAACACAATATAAAATTCAAATATCATTTATAGTTACTTTTAGATAGACTAAAATCACAAAGAAAGGAAATATTTTTTCCAATATACAAATTAAGAAATTCTATGATTTCCCAGCCTCTAACCATACATATGGCTTGCCAGGTGGTGCAATGGTAAAGAATACACTTGCCAATACAGGAGACACAGGAGAATCAAATTTGATCCCCAGGTCAGTAAGATCCCCTGGAGGAGGAAATGGCAAACAACTCCAGTGTTCTTGCCTGGAGAATTCCATGGACAGAGGAGCCTGGTAGGCTACAGTTCATGGGGCCACAAAAAGGTAGGCATGAAAGCACATATACACAGATATGCAACGGTACATATGTTCCTGGTGTATACTTTATATACACCATACAGTATAACCAGGTTGTTAGATATCTCACCTTTTTAGTTCAACAACTGATGTAACATGTAGAGACAGAAAAGAGCAAAAAATTAAGAGATGGACTCGTAGTGTCACAAGCAAAATTAACAAGGCTTCTGTGTATCTGAAGCCAATATAGGTCTAAAAAATGATTCCAGTCACCTTTGCTTTGTCGTATAATGATTTACACCAAATAAATTCTTGCACTGTTAAGAAAGTTCTAGGACCAACAACAGATTTCCAAACCTGGGGATCTTGCAAAGAGACTGAGAATCCCCAGAGAATTTGACTTTGGAGGCCAGTGGGATTTGATTACAGAACTTACACAAGACTGGGGAAATAAACAGGGTACCAACAAAACTTTGTGTGCACCAGAACCCAGGAGAAAGGAATAGTGACCCAAAAAGGCTGACCCAGACTTGCTAAAAAGCAAAATGGCTGTCTGAGGAGGCCTTACAAATAGCTGTGAAAAGAAGAGAAGTGAAAAGCAAAGGAGAAAAGGAAAGATATACCCATTTGAATGCAGATTTCCAAAGAATAGCAAGGAGAGATAAGAATGCCTTCCTCAGTGATCAATGCAAAGAGATAGAGGAAAACAACAGAATGGGAAAGACTAGAGATCTCATCAAGAAAGTTAGAGATACCAAGGGAACATTTCATGCAAAGATGGGCTCGATAAAGGACAGAAATCGTATGGACCTAACAGAAGCAGAAGATATTAAGAAGAAGTGGCAAAAATACACAGAAGAACTGTACAAAAAAGATCTTCATGAACAAGATAATCACAATGGTGTGATCACTCACACTCACCTAGAGCCAGACATCCTGGAATGTGAAGTCAAGTGGGCCTTAGGAAGCATCACTATGAAGAAAGTTAGTGGAGGTGATGGAATTCCAGTTGAGCTATTTCAAATCCTAAAAGATGATGCTATGAAAGTGCTGCACTCAATATGCCAGCAAATTTGGAAAACTCAGCAGTGGCCACAGGACTGGAAAAGGTCAGTTTTCATTCCAATCCCAAAGAAAGGCAATGCCAAACAATGCTCAAACTACCACACAATTGCACTCATCTCACACGCTAGTAAAGTAATGCTCAAAATTCTCCAAGCCAGGCTTCAGCAATAGGTGAATTGTAAACTTCCTGATGTACAAGCTGGTTTTAGAAAAGGCAGAGGAACCAGAGATCAAATTGCTAACATCTGCCAGATCATCAAAAAAGCAAAATAGTTCCATCTATTTCTGTTTTATTGACTATGCCAAAGATTTTGACTGTGTGGATCACAATAAACTGCGGAAAATTCTGAAAGAGATGGGAATACCAGACCACCTGACCTGCCTCTTGAGAAACCTGTATGCAGGTCAGGAAGCAACAGTTAAAACTGTTTTCTAAAGGAAATCAGTCCTGAATATTCATTGGAAAGACTGTTGCTGAAGCTGAAACTCCTATACTTTGGTCACCTGATGCAAAGAACTGACTCACTGGAAAAGACCCTGATGCTGGGAAAGATTGAAGGCGTGAGAAGGGGACGACAGAGGATGAGATGGTTGGATGGCATCACTGACTCAATGGACATGAGTTTGAGCAACCTCTGGGAGTTGCTGATGGACAGCAACGCCTGGCATGCTACAGCCATGGGGTCGCAAAGAGTCAGATATGACTGAGTGACTGAACTGAACTGATAATGATTTATATCTTCTAAAACAGTTCATTATCTTCTGCCTGATAAGCCTAATATGAACTTAAAACTCAGTTCAAATTACTATCCTAGCTTGTATATATTGCAATGTGCTTGTTTTCCTTCCTATGGAATTCCACATCACTTTATATAAATCCCTCCCAAATCTATAATGCTTTTATAGCAATTATATCAAAACTACTTTCCCCCTTAACCTATGTTACCCCAATGAAGATCACCTTCATTGACTAGCAAAGATTTGGGCCATGAGATATGCAATAACTATTCCTTTGTACCATACTAAGGGTCTTCAGTCACAAGTCAGCATAAGGTTTAGAAATTATTTTTAGATCACATTAACTAGCAGAGAAGGAAAATGCCTCTTAATTCAGCTTGAGTTATTTAGTCCCCTTCTCTAAATCAGTGCATATGTCTTGTGGTCGTTCTCTATTCTTAGGCCACTTCTTTTGTGCAAAATCAACATAAGAACTAGTGTATCATTACTTATCAGCTCATTTCCAAAACCTCAAATAGGGAATTTCCTAAATTGAAAGAATCAAAAAATCAATGGCATTCAAATGTGACAGAACATGAAACACAACTTTAAGTAACAAGAACCATAGATACTGTGAAACAAAATTGTTTTGCCTCATGGAAATATAAACTTTTTAAATCTTAGAGTTTTCTGATATGTAGGGAGAGTAAATATATGAGGAGAAAATATTTGGGACAGAAAACTAGCTAATATTCCCAGGCATTCATGTGTCACTGGAGTCTGATTTATTTTATCATTTCTGTCCTTGCTGCTCACTTACCATTTCTTGCATCTTTGAACTTGGTTAGACCTTATAACACTGCAGGGTTGGGTTCCAGGATACTGTCCCCTAGAAGCCTTTATGGCTTCATGGTTAATGGCAGTGACTTTGATATGAATCCTTACTGCTGGCTCCCATTTTTTGCCTCACTGAGTTTGCTTAGACCATGCAAGTAAACACTTGTGAGTGGGACCCCCGCAGGGTGTAGATATTGCTGTGGGGAACTGGAATTGTTTTAGGGTAGTTTGGCCAGGAATTCCCATCCTAATTCCTTCAAGATGGGCTTTATTCAGTCCAGAAATTTTCAGTAAAAGCTATCTTCTCTTTTCATGTGTTGGTTTTGGGAAAGCCTGAAGCCTAAAGCAATTCTTTTTTGGTTATCTCCCCAGCTTTCCTTATTGGAGACAATTGTGTAGCCTACCAATGACACTGTTGAATACATAGCGTTGACAAGCCATTTGAAAAAAATTAGATAACTGGCATAAACACTGTATGAGTTTGGAGTTATAAAACCCCACTGAGAATATTCTGGAAGCCAATGGACCTTCTCCCCAGAAACTCTGTTGTTGAATGAACGAACAGAACACAAATTAGATGGAACTTCAGTAACTCTCATCACTGCTTAAGTACTTAGTCTTGCTATCAAACTCATTTACAACAGTCAAGCCCTTCTCATTGTGCTACATTTATAGTCCATTTAATTTTGCCCACATTCATAACTTTTTTTTCTTTTTTCCAGGATGAAGAACTGGGTCTCCCTGGCCAAATTATCCTAAAAATAATTCCAGGACCACACAGTAATATCCATACCTTTACATATCAAGAATCCTATATGTTAAGTATATAATGATTATATAATTTATATTCTTTAGCGCAGATGAAGAAAATGAGATTCAAGCCAAGTAACATCAAGAAAACTATAGCCTTTCCCAGGCTTTTGATTGTATCTACTGCTTTCCTTGTCCAGAACCCACTTTATCTTCCACTATGCTTATTTAAGGCAATGGCAACCCACTCCAGTACTCTTGCTTGGAAAATCCCATGGACGGAGGAGCCTGGTAGGCTGCAGTCCATGGGGTCGCTAAGAGTTGAACATGACTGAGCGACTTCACTTTCACTTTTTACTTTCATGCATTGGAGGAGGAAATGCAACCCACTCCAGTGTTCTTGCCTGGAGAATCCCAGGGACGGCGGGGCCTGGTGGGCTGCTGTCTATGGGGTTGCACAGAGTTGGACACAACTGAAGTGACTTAGCAGCATGCTTATTTAAATATAAAACATCTTATTGCTTTAGATTTAAGTAAGCAGAATTATATTAATTATATAATTTATAATCCTTTATACAGATGAAGAAAATGAGACACAAAGAACTAACTTACCCAAACAATAAAGGCTAATGGAAGGGCTTTCAAAGCATAAGTATCTGAAGAAACCAAAGCCAATTCATTATTGACTCTTTTCCTTCATTGATGAGTGACATGAAATGGGGCCAGCTTTGCCACTATACAGAACTAGGTTCAAAACATCTTTCAATTCCTTGAGGTTTAAGGAAAGGAATCACTTTTAAAATTCACTTTCCTAAATTTTAAGAGGATAATACCACCTATCTTTTACAGTGGGAAAGTTTTACTCAGAATTTATGTTAAATACCTTGCAAACTCAAGCTTCTCAAGAAACAACTATTTCTTCCTTTAAAGTTGTTGTCATTATAATAGTTCCATGAAGTGAAATAGTAACCTGTCTTAACATGAACTCAAATTTTCATTAATATTCAAAGATGCTTATAGGGATGTCAAGTGGGGAACCCAAAAAGTGGTAACAAATCTCTTAAATTCCACAACTTTAAATTTCAATAGTGGATGAAGACTAACATTTTACTTGACTGACAATTTATTCTAAATAGAAAACAGAGGTAATTATCACTCACATTTATGCAGAAGAGCATTGAGACCTTAAATAACTGTACAGTCAATGACTTACTTATACAGATGAGGATATTGAAGCCCAGAGAGGTTGTCTGACTTCCCTAAAATCTTATAGCTGATTAGCAATAGAGCCAGGATTTGACTTGGTTTTATGTCAAGAAAGTACATTGGAAAAAAATCATCTTTAGACTCTAACTAATAGCAATATAAGATGGATAAAAACATAAAAATTACAAAACAAAAATCTTTCAAATGTGAAAATGATTAGGGTGCAGTAAGAACCCATTTTCTATAAGGCATTTTATTCACAAATGTCCTACAGTTCAGGTGCTTTATATATAGAAATAGGAAATAACACTGTGTTTTATTTTGAAAGCAGCAAATCTAGTCAACAGCTAAGCTGAGTCTTAATCCCAGATATTTACCTACTTAAATGGGGTGAGAAAAATGAGGGAAGAGAAATTGGGCGGGGGTGGAGGGAGGTAAGGGGGCAGAGAGAGAGAGAGACAGAGACTATTTCTGTGAGTGTGTTGCGTGGATAATTAATATCTCTAAACTATACAGTGGCACCCCACTCCAGCACTCTTGCCTGGAGAATCCCATGGATGGAGGAGCCTGGTGGGCTGCAGTCCATGGGGTCGCTAGGAGTTGGACATGACTAAGCGACTTCACTTTCACTTTTCACTTTCATGCATTGGAGAAGGAAATGGCAACCACTCCAGTGTTCTTGCCTGGAGAATCCCAGGGACAGCGGAGCCTGGTGGGCTGCCGTCTATGGGGTCGCACAGAGTCGGACACAACTGAAGCGACTTAGCAGCAAACTGTTTCCCATTTCAAAAATATAGTATATATTTATATATGAGTTTCATGGTACAGGGGTACATGCTGACACTGCCAGGATGTCACATTTTTCCAGAGAGAGTTGTTTCTAGGTGCCCTTCTATATCCAGGTTAAAATCAACTCTATGCGACACTGCTTACCACTAACACCCAGATGAACACTCAAAGAATACTGGCTTTTTATAATTAAGTTTAAAGTTCCCTACACCTCTGATCTGGGTTGTCTAAATATGAGATGTCAAAGACCTTTCCAAAGTTAACATGCAATCAGCAATATATTTTGTCTTTAGGATGAAACTGAATATATTAAGCATATACATTATTGATAATCTATTTGGTTATGACTACATAAAAGGTCAGGATAGACTCAAAGATTCTAAAACTAAACAGAGCAGCTGCAGAATGAACAAAAGAAGCTCTGTGTCATACATGAGTATTTTTTCCAAATACACTTGTTTTAAATGACAACTTCCACTTAAGAAAATTCAACCTTGAGTTTCTGCTCTACATTCATTCATTTCTAAGCTCTCACTTCTTTGCAAATATTTGCTCACTATTCTCTATAAGCATTTTATATTATATTCCTAGAAGAAAGGAAATATTTCACTTGCTTCAATTTCAGCAATTGCTTCCACTGAAGAACCAAAGAATTTGCTTTTCTTTAAAACACTATTCTTCATAATATGTACTTTCTCATCAAAGGAGAATTATCTCTATAGAAATTTAACAAAAACATGGATTAGGGAGGAAAATAAGACTAATTTTACCTTAAAAATCAAGAAATGTTTTAAAGATATGCAGTATTCTTTCATCATTCAGAAATGAGTTGTGACAGTCATTCAGTTAAAATTTTGGAATACTATAATAGAAAACCCCTGGGGCTCCATTTTCAACAAAACATGCATAGCTTCCTTATCAGACAGACAGTGATCATAAATGTATATGACATATGTAAATATTACCTAAAACATAGGATACCATTTTCACAGCAATTTGATGAAAAAATATGCAATTTGGATATCAGTAACAGCCCCTAAATAATGTCAGAGTCGCCTTTCAAAGTTTTACTTGGCTGCACTTAATTATTAATGGCTTATAGTATATGAGACACTGGGCAAAGAGGCTTTCAGAAGATTTAGCATCTTGTTGAAGAATAAACTGATGTTAATTATCATTAAAACAAACTACTTGACATTTATAAGAGTCTCCTGAAAGATAAAAAAATCCATATGTGTATATATATACATATATATATATATATGTATATATATATAAAGCATCCCAATTATTTTTGAGGAAATGGGCTTCCCTGGTTGCTCCGTTGGTAAAGGATCCACCTGTAATACAGGAGACTTGGGTTTGATTCCTGGATTGGGAAGATCCCCTGAAGAAGGGAAAGGCCACCCACTCCAGTATTCTGGCCTGAAGAATTCCACTGAATATATAGTCTATGGGGTTGCAAAGAGTTGGACACAATTGAGTGCCTTTCACTTTCACTTTGGGCTTCCCCAGTGGCTCAGCTGGTAAAAACTTGCCTGCCAATGCAGGAATGCGAGACGTGGGTTTAATCCCTCAGTCAGGAAGATTCCCTGGAGAAGGAAATGGCAACTCACTCTAGTCTCACTCCAATATTCTTGCCTAGAAAATTCCAAGGACAGAGGAATTTGTCCATGGTTGGCTACAGTCCACGAATTCACAAAGAGTCGGACACGACTGAGAGCACACATGCCTTTATGAGGAAATTATTTAGGCCAAGGAGAAGCATGTTAGCATTTTTATTCTTAGTAACCAATAAGGACTTTGCCAGAGAGAAAGCTACTTGTCACTAATAATAAATTAGGTTGTCTAAATAGTCACAACCTTTCAAAGATAGAAGGCATCTTATATGTTAGTTCATACAACTGATCCATTTTGCAATCAAGGAAACTGAGGACCAGGGAGTTAAGAAATTTGCTAAATTAGGCTATAGCAACATTAATCTCTCATATGTCACAAAATAAAATTACTTTTAATTATGATAATGCTTTTCTACCATTTTTGGTGTTTGCTACACCGTACTTCCACAGGACTGGAAAATATCAGTTTTCATTCCAATTCTAAAGAAGGACAATGCCAAAGAATGTTCAAATTACCACACAATTACGCTTATTACACTCTTGCCTGGAAAATCCAATGGACGGAGGAGCCTGGTGGGCTGCAGTCCATGGGGTCATGAAGAGTCAGACACGACTGAGCGACTTCACTTTCACTTTTCACTTTCATGCATTGGAGAAGGAAATGGCAACCCACTCCAGTGTTCTTGCCTGGAGAATCCCAGAGACGGGGGAGCCTGGTGGGCTGCCATCTATGGGGTCGCACAGAGTCGGACACGACTGAAGCGACTTAGCAGCAGCAGCAGCAAGGTAATACTCAAAATCCTTCAAGTTAAGCTTCAACAGTACATAAACTGAGAACTTCCAGATGTATAAGCTGGATTTACAAAAGGCAGAGGAACCAGAGATCAAATTGCCAACGTCTACTGGATCACTGCAAGGAGATCCAATCAGTCCATTCTAAAGGAGATCAGTCCTGGGTGTTCTTTGGAAGGAATGATGCTAAAGCTGAAACTCCAGTACTTTGGCCACCTCATGAGAAGAGTTGACTCAATGGAAAAGACGCTGATGCTGGGAGGGATTGGGGGCAGGAGGAGAAGGGGACAACAGAGGATGAGATGGCTGGATGGCATCACCAACTCGATGGACGTGAGTTTGAGTGAACTCCGGGAGTTGGTGATGAACAGAGAGGCCTGGCGTGCTATAATTCATGGGGTCGCAAAGAGTCGAACATGACTGAGCGACTGAACTGAACTGGATCACAGAAAAAGCAAGGGAATTTCAGGAATACATCTACTTCTGTTTCATTGACTATGCTAAAGATTATGACTGTGTCCAATTCCAAGTGAAAGTAGCTCAGTCATGTCTGACTCTTTGCAACCCCATAGACATAGTCCATGGAATTCTCCAGGCCAGAATACTGGAGTGGATAGCTTTTCCTTTCTCCTGGGGATCTTCCCAATCCAGGGATTAAACCCAGGTCTCCCACATTGCAGGAAGATTCTTTACCAGCTGAGCAACCAGGGAAGCCCAAGAATACTGGAGTAGGTAGCCTATCCCTTCTCCAGCAGATCTTCCCAACCCAGGAACAAAACCAGGGTCTCCTGCATTATGGGCAAATTCTTTACCAGCTGAGCCACTGGGGAAGCCCTTGATGTGTGGATCACAACAAACTGTGGAAAATTCCTATATAGATGGGAATACCAGACCACCTTAAGTGCCTCCTGAGACCTCTATGCAGGTCAAGAAGCTACAGATCCAGACATGGAACAATGGACTGGTTCAAAATTGGGAAAGGAGGACAGGACTGTACAATGTCACCCTGCTAATTTAATTTATATGCAGAGTACATCATACAAAATGCTGGGTTGGATGTAGTAAAAGCTGGAATCAAGATTGCCCGGAGAAATGCCAATAATCTCAGATATGCAGATGTTACCACCCTAATAGCAGAAAGCAAAGAAGAACTAAAGAACTTCTTGATGAATGTGAAAGAGGAGAGTGAAAAAGTTGCCTTATAGCTTAACATTCAAAAAAAACTTAAGATTATGGCATCTGGTTCCATCACTTCATGGTAAATAGATGTGGAAAAAATGGAAACAGCGGCAAATTTTCTTTTATTGGGCTCCAAAATCACTGAGGACAGTGACTACAACTATTAAATTAAAAGCTCCTTGGGAGCAAAGCTATGATAAACCATAGTAAAGCATATTAAAAAGCAGAGACATCACTTTGCCAACAAAGGTCCATATAGTCAAAGCTATGGTTTTTCCAGTAGTCATGTATGGATGTGAGAACTGGACCATAAAGAAGACTGAGTGCTAAAGAACTGATGCTTTCAAATTGTGGTGCTTGAAAGACTTTTGAGAGTTCCTTGGATGGCAAGGAAATCAAACCAGTCAATCCTAAAGGAAATCAACCCTGAATATTCCTTGGAAGGACTGATGCTGAAGCTGAAGCTCCAGTACTTTGGCCACTTGATGCGAAGAGCTGACTCATTGGAAAAGACACTGATGCTGGGAAAGATTGAGGGCAGGAGAAGGGGATGACAGAGGATAAGATGGCTGGATGGCATCACTGACTAAATGGACATGAGTTTGAGCAAACTCCAGGAGTTGGTGAAGGACAGGGAAGCCTGGTATGCTGCAGTCTGTGGGGTTGCAAAGAGTCAGATATGACTTAGCAACTGAACAACACACCATACTTCTTTGGCCAGTGATATGTTTAATCTGCAGATCTTGAACCATGAGTATTTCCCCCTTTTCTTTTTAGTTACGAAAAAAATGAGGTTTGAAATTATAGGCACAAAATTTTACTCATATTTTTGCCTTATTTGAAGAGATAACCCTTCAATTGCCTCTCAAGTGCAGGCTGAGTTATTCTGAAGAAAAGTTTTCTCTTAATGTTTATCTTCCAATTAACATTCATTTTTATGGCTTCCAGTTAAAAATGGAAAAATTAGTATCACACACATACCATTTTCTTAGCTGCAACTTTCAGATAAATTGGTTCCATAAAAATCATTCCAAAAATGAATCTATTTCAAGTCAGCCTACATATAGTTTTAAAAATACACTATTGAATCATTACCTGTCTCTTCATTGGTTCACATCTGAAGTGACATTTATAGCAACTCCCACTTATTAAACCTTCACTCTTTAACAATTTTAGGCTCCTCTCTGTGGAATTACAGTGATTAATGGCTTCATTCTGACATGACCCTCTCACAATAGAACAAAGTTCATTAGCTGCAAGACTGTGCTAAATTTTCAAATCAGTACAGAAATAGAATTAAAGTATCTTTCAAATAAACTTTACTCAAATATATAAAGTTTTATTATATGCAAAATCTAGGGGAACATTAGTCAACCATGGCAGCTAAGCTACTAAAAAGAAACATGGCACTTGGAGTAATAAATTCTGCCTTCAAGTAACATTTATGCTGTCCACCATCTTTTAACAATGTACAATTCCTCTGTTGCCTATAAATTTCAGGGTATTTTTTTAAGGATATTAACATTAAAATGTAAGATATATAATTAAATAATTAATGCAATATAAATATCTTCAAACTATATAAAACCTACCAAGCAAATAGAAATTGCACAATAAATACAACCTCATTAAACAACAAGGATCACATAATACATATGAATTACTTATCCATGAATGTCTAAGAAGCTATCTTTGTCCTCAGAGAGCTAATTTTTTTAAAGTTTCTCAATAAAAAATAATTGTTTTAAGCTAATGAAATAATATTTCACATCTATGGAATAAATATTCCAAAACACAAGATCAGAAGTAATTATAAGAGAACTAGATGTAAATGAAAAAAAAAAAGAAAAAGATTAAACACCAGATAGAGGGAGATGCATAGCACATGAGGAGTAGGTATTTCCACTGTGGTAAAAGAGAATAAAAAAGTAGCACATAGAGACAATACCTCATAACCTTGTGAAATAAATCTTGGACTGCTAGCCACTGACAACTGGCACTTATGTAAGGTTGAAATCAGGTTAGAGCAATATAGTAGATTAGCTCTGGAATGATAATATCATGATGAGAGCTATGGTTAATACACACCTGTGTGATGTGGTAGAGGGTGGGGTTTGGAATGGTAATTTTCAGACACAAAGAGATCCCACTTACCTAGACTTGAGAAATGCGATAGATTAAATTACTGCATCAAGTTATTGCCTCAATATTCCCTCAAATACATACACTCTATGGAAAGTATATTCCATGCCAACAGTTAATGGGTTCAACCATGTGGCTTGTTTGGCCTGATGATGGGAAGAGTGTGCATTTCCTGCTTAACTTGAAACATGAAGACCTTTTCACTTGTTTTGGCTAGCAGGATAATAGCAGATGTGGAATAAGTCTTGATGTGTTTGTGTGGATGGGCATGTTCAGAATGCCCCCTTCAATATCATGAGCAGTACTTCCCCTATTTACCCCTGTACCAACCACCTGCAAGCCAAGAAGAAAGTCCTTGCTAGAAACTGAATCCTCCAGGACCTTGATCCTGGATTTCTAGCCTCCAGAACTGTGAAAAACTAAATCTGTTGTTTAAGCCAACCAGTCTGCGCTATTTTGTTAGGGCAGCCTTTGCAACTATAGGGATTTCCCAGGTGGCTCAGCTGTAAAGAATCCACCTGCCAATGCGGGAAATGCGAGTTTGATCCCTGGGTTAGGAAGATGCCCTGGAGAAGGAAATGGCAACCCACTCCATTATCCTTGCCTGGGATACCCAATGAACAGAGGAGCCTGGCAGGCTACAGTCTATGGGGTCACAAAAGAATCGGACATGACTTAGCCACTAAACAACCGCAACAAAAAGGATATGCACCCAGAGAAGATTTGGGTTTCCTAGCAGAGAAAACAAAAATATGCTGAGTTGTTAGGAATGGGTAAGCTTAATACAAAATCAGTGGTAGCAAACAGCAGCTGTAAGTCTGCCTCCTTGCAGTTGGCAATGAAGCAGCTATGCTTTATGTTAATTTTTAATTCCTTTTACCTGTTATCTTCTATGAAGATTAATGACTGTGCCTCACTTTTAAATTTAAATTCAGCTGGCAGTATAAAATCACATATACCATCTCTCCAATACTCTCCTCCTTATCAAGGAGACTCAAGGAAAGAAAAGAATGTGTACAATCTCTTTTTAAGAATGTAAGACCTTCTGCTAAACAGAATATTTTCTAGGAGGAGAGTGCTTATCTATTGAATTATCTTAGCATGTTGTCCCTAATTACAACTGCTTATAAGAAACAAACTTGGGATATGTGGATTTATGGGCCTGTCATTCTTAAAAAGTGGTTTATAAAATAGTGACCATCTGAGGTATAGAATGGAGATGCTCCAAAACCTACCCAAGTATTTCACTAATAAAAAGGGACCAAGGATGTCCCCAAATGAGCCAGACCTTTTCCTGTTTAGACCATGTCTCTTGATTAATTTCAAGGATGCAGACATCAGGAAAAATCTAACACTAGATGCAATCTGATTTGTGTGAATCTGATTTGATAATGCGATCTTGTGTTACCTCTCCCATTTTTTCAACACCTTTATTCCACTCTATAGTCCAGGAGACAGATCTGCACAGACTGCGTCTATATCTCTGAGCTGGTCAATGGATGACACTGACAGGGTTCAGGAGTACAGGCTGGGTAAAAGTTGGGATATTGATGCACCTCCTGCTGCTGTTGTCTGCCTGCCTTGCTGTTGGTATGACAGAGACTGTGTGCTAAGACAGTAGTTCCCAAACTTTTTGCAATCAGGGGCCGATTTTGTGGGAGACAAACTGGGGGTAGGGGAGTGGTTTTGTGAGGATTCAAGTACATTACATTTATTTTGCACTTGATTTCTATATACATAATACAATGCCACCACTGACCTGACAGGAAGGAGTGGTCTGCGGCCTGTAGGTTGGGGACCCCTGTTCTAAGCATCACCTCTGTGAGCTGGCACTTCTTCTATGGTTTAGCTTTCATTACCCTTACTTTCTCCTCTTGCTCTTTAAGCCTATATGAGGCAACAGTTTGACAGGGTTCATCTGTGACTGCTTCACAGTTTTTCATGGATATTTTATCCTATTTATACCTCAGCAAGTTATCCTACATCAAACTCTTTGAGTGTGATTTATTTTCTGTCAGGACCCCAACTTTTACTTTCATTAGTAAAGTTTAATAAACAAGATTTCTTCCTAGTCTCTATTATTTTAGTCTCTAACATACAGACTAAAATTTCCTTTAGAGAGAGAATTTTAGTTTGTACTTTAGGAGCAATTTTTAAATTTTTCATTTTCAAGTAACTACATCCAGCTAAGAGGTAATGTATTTGAACTATGAAGATCTTAAAAAAATGAGAGTGAATCTGGGATTCATTTAACTACAGACAATAGAGCTGGGGAAGCCTGGGAGATCTCTGGTTTCCTCAGAGAAAGTATGTTCCTTAATATTCTGCTTTTTATACTCTTAGTTAATAGCATCCTTGAATTGCTTCAATTTTTCTAAGTCACAGATTTATAGATTATTAGAACTGGAAGGGGCCTTAGAGATAATCCTGTTACTTCCTTCAGCTGGCATGCAAGGAAACTCTGATCAAGGCTGACCAGTTTGTTAGTCACTCAGTCGTGTCTGACTCTTTTGTGAGCCCGTGGACCAAAACCCGCCAGGCTCCTCTGTCCATGGAATTCTCCAGGCAAGAATACTGGAGAGGGTTAGCACAGTCAAGTCTGGTTCCGCTTCTCCTAATATATCACATGTATCAATGGCAGCAGAGTCACAAATTTTTGACAGCAAACTGCTCCATACACAAAATGATTTTACCTTTCTTACAGAATGTTTGTCATGATTGTATAGGATAATAAATATAAAGGATGGAGAACTAGAGTTGACATATGGTAAGTAATCAAGTGTTTATTGTTGGCATGATAACATAGACAAAACCCTTGAAAAATAGTGCATGCCTGTTTGACATAAACTATTTGGCACCGAACTATGTTTATTAAAACATAAGGTTCTCAGAATGTCAAGATAAATCAAAGGGAATGGCTTTGCCCCCCCAAATATTATAAGGTTTTAGTAGTGCTGGCATGTTTTAAAAATATGAAACCTAAATAACCTGGTATGGACTGCAAAAATAGCTAGGATCTCAGGAAGGAGGGATCACAAAGTATGAGAAGAAACCATGAGGATGCCTGATGTAAGCTGAATGCTGAATAATGGTAAGAATTTGGGAAGATATAGAGGAGGAAAACACACTTAATGTAGGAGTAAGACCATGGACAAAGGAACAAATTTTCATTTGTCCATCCATTCATCTATTCACTCCAGATATTACAAACCTACAATATGACACACAAAATTCTAAGCAGGAAAATATATCAGTGAACAAAATTCCCCCACTGTAGAACAATATTCTACTGGAAGAAATAGTTGATAAAGAAATGTACAAGTAAATAATCAGATGAGAATTACCATTATGCTGGGTGGGTTGTTTTATTGGATGGTCAGAGATGCTTTCACTGATACAGGTACATTTCAGCAGAAGCCAAAAGAAATGAGAGGGATTCAAAGCCTGTGGGTAAAGACAGTGGTCATGACAAAGGGTATAGGCCTGGAGAGCCAGCTCTGTGTTCTCATGGGTACTGTTTTAAGCAGTGTAAGTCCAGAATGGAACAACTCTAAACTTTCAATGGTTTTTATAGAGTATAATTCTCTTTATGTTAAAGTCCTTGTTCCTGTTCCTTTTTAAAATGCTTTTGAAAGTCACTCAATCATGTCCAACTCTTTGCAAGTCAATGGACTGTATAGTCCATGGAATTCTCTAGGCCAGAACACTGGAGTAGGTAGCCTTTCCTTCTCCAGGGGATCTTTCCAACCCAGGGATCAAACCCAGGTTTCCCACATTGCAGGCAGATTCTTTACCATCTGAGCCACCAGGGAAGCCCAAAATACCTTTAGTGATTTCTGTTTTATTCTTTAATCCTAACACAGTATTTGAAAGCACAGCTGCAGATCCACAAAGATGAAAATATGAGATCAGGTATTTGACCAGTTAATCCTGCTTGGTAATTAAGACATCAGCATTGGTAGAATATGGATACAGATGGTCATCTTCATGGTAGGGCAAAAGAGTGGTAAAAGCATCAGTTGCTCAGTCACGTCCAACTCTTTGTGACCCCATGGATTGCAGCCCAACAGGCTTCTCTATCCATGGGATTCTCCAGGCAAGAATATTGAGTGGTTAGCCATTCTCTTCTCCAAGGGATCTTTCCAAACCAGGGGTTGAACCCAGGTCTCCTGCATTGTGGGCAGATTCTTTACAGTCTGAGCCACCAGGGAAGCCCAAAAGAGTGTTAAATGGTTATTACTCAAATAATCAGCCTATGATGATCTAGAATAAAATGCATAATAAAGGCAAGGCTTTGTCACAGGTAGTATTGAGTCATCCAATCTATTATGAAGCCAAAATAAATATAAGAATTAGGGCAGAGTTGGTGGCCAAATTGCTAATTCTGATATCATTGGGATCTTAAAGAAAATAAAAATCTGAGTTTAATTCTCTTCTCAGAAGCCATGGTGAAAGAATCAATTCTTTTATGACAAGGCTAAGAATAATGCTTATCTCATAGCCACAGGGATCATATATTTGAAAAACTCAGCTGAACATTACCACTGGATTTTATGTCATTGTACTATAATTTAAGTTACATTAACATCACCATAAATCCCATTTAACAGTTAGAGCTATAAGAGACAAAAATTTTGAAAATAGAAAAAAACAGTAAATTTGAATATCAGGAATGAAATCCCGTGAGCCTAGCTCCTCACCAGCACAAGCAACCATCCTATTCTGTGTAATAAGGCTGGTCCTGAAGCAAATTTAAGGATCTCCTGAAGCAGGTATCCAACTAACGAACAGCAGTTCTGTTCATTCCCCATGATCACCACCCTCACTTCCTCCAGATAACTCTACTATTAGTAGAGTTATCTACTAGTCTTAAATAGGGGAAATATTAGTCTTAAATAGGGGAAATAATTCAAAGTCTGACTACGAACAGAGAGACTAAATGTGGAAAATACATTACAAGAGTTCATTCATTTCTATCAGAATAATTGGGAGAGTACATGCTGTGATATATTCTCATTCTGTTAAACAAGGAAGAGAGCATAACATCAGACTGGGAAATAACTACAAATATGAGTGAATTTAATAAGATTATGGATCCTGGATCCATTGTGTTAGCTCAACTAACTAGGGATGCACCTAATATTTTTTTGGAAGTTGACCAAAACCTCTACTGAGAAGTAGCCTGAAATAAACTTGAGACATCAGAAATTTCTATGAAAAACTTAAAGAACTTGAAATTTTAAGTAGACATGACTGATTTAATAAAACACAAGATCCAACTATTTTATCTATGTAAACCAAACTTAAAAGATACCTAAAGTGTATGTGTGTGTATATATATATATATACACACACACACACGCATATATATCATGCTTATAAGCAGTCAAAAAAAGGTGAGAAGTGGCTCTGCTCATATTAGACATATCACTACTGGACAAACAATATTACCAAAAAGAAAAATTTCAACTCACAGAGATAAAAGGATCAGTCCAGCAAGAGAATATGTGTTTACTTATTTAACAAAACTTCAATATTCAAATGAAAAGCTAGAAATTAGATAAATAGAAACAGAACTGCCATACGATCTAGCAATACCACTGCTAGGCATACACCGTGAGGAAACCAGAATTGAAAGAGACAAATATGCCCTAATGTTCACTGCAGCACTATTTACAATAGCTAGGACATGGAAGCAATCCATTGGCAGATAAACGGATAAGAAAGTTGTGGTACATATACACAATGTAATATTATTCAGCTATAAAAAGGAACACATTTGAGTCAGTTCTAATGAGATGGATGAACCTGGAGCCTATTATACAGAGTGAAGTAAGTCACTCTGAATTACTTAATAGAAAGAGAAAGACAAATACTGTATATTAATGCATATATATATATGGAATTTAAAAGATGTTACCATGATTCTACATGCACGGCAACAAACGAGACACATATGTAAAGTACAGACTTTTGGGAGAGGAGCTAAGATGGTGGAGGAATTGGACGGGGAGAACACTTTCTCCCCCACAAATACGTCAAAAGAACATTTAAATGCCGAGTAAATTCCACAAAACAACTTCTGAATGATGGCAGAGGACATTAGGCACTGCCGGGGTCCAGCCCCCGCTGATCCAGGGTATTCGAAGGAGAGAGGGTGTAGGTGAAGATCAGGAAACAATTGCTTAATTAAACTTTAATTAAGGATATAAAGAGTAATAGAATAAGGATAGCTCAGTGAGGAAATTCAGTGGAGAAAAGAGGCTGAAATAAGGATAGCTCAGTGAGGAAATTCAGTGGAGAAAAGAGGCTGAAATAAGGATAGCTCAGTGAGGAAATTCAGTGGAGAAAAGAGGCTGAATAATTCAGCCAGAAGGTAAGAGAAAGAACGACATGGTGAGACCAAGTTTTGGTGAACAAGGCCCCGCACTTTATTTTCCAAAGTAGTTTTTATACCTTAAGTTATGCATAGAGGATAATGGGGGAAGGGGTAGAGTCCTGCAGTAAGCCAGGCTTTCTTCCTGCAAACTTATCATATGCAAAAGTGTAGGTGATTTGCATCATCTTCTGGCCCGGAGGCCTTTTTCTCTAAAGGTGATTATTCTAAAGTCAGGCGCCAGCCTCCGAAAACATTAGATAAAGTTGCATTCCTACAGAGCAAAGGTGTGGTGGGCTATAACAAGAAAAAGAATTAACTCAAGGGTCCCAGGTTACAAACATTAAAGCTACTACTTACACCAATTATATTAATCAATACACTGGGACACAGCAGATAAGGGATATGGAAACTTAGCAGCAAACATTGGCCCAACAAGTGAAAATCCCTTCACCAATACAATTTCTAATCAATCTTTTAACTGCTCAAAGGAATCTGTATTTAGACAGTTTAGAACATCTCATGCCTCTCACAGTTGGGAGGCTCTGAACAATCACGTGTGGCCGGAAAAACCTATTCAGGCAGGCTAGAGGATTTCCAAAGGAGTTTGTAGGTTAAACACTGTCACACCCAGGAATTATTAACTGGAGCTGTAAGCTAACTCTTTTTTTTTCAGAGAGAGGTAGTGGGGGACAGCCCCCCGTAAAGTCAGAGGTGTAGGTGAAAGCACAAAGCAGAAAGTAGGCAGACTCTGGTTTTGGGGCTAGATGCTCGAGAATTTCCAGGGGGACCCCTGAAGCTCGATCCCACCTTTGCGAATGCCGAGCCTCCTTCCTCACGACCTTTGTCATGGGCGGAGTTCCTCACGCTGGCTCCCAGCAGTGATAGAATTCCAGTTGAGCTATTCCAGATCCTGAAAGATGATGCTGTGGAAAGTGCTGCACTCAATATGCAATATGCACTCAATATGCAATATGCCGGCTTCCAGCATCTCCCCCTTTTTTATTTCTTAGAACAGCCAGATGCAGCTCAGTCGCGAGCTTTTGAATGTTCTGCCGAAGAATCCTGACAATACAAGGAAGAATGATTATGAGAAGCAAAATTAGAACTAAAGATATTAGACAGAATGTTTTTTCCAGAAATAAAAGTTAGAGAAGGTGTGAAATAAGTCATTAGCTGCTCCAGCGGCGGTAAAATCCAGTTGAGAGTGTTCCAGGGTCTGTATTTGATTATGAAGTTTCCCTAAGTCCAGGCCAATGTCAGAGCTGTTCCAAACACCTGAAATATGATTTGTAATTTTTTTCCCATTTATAATCTGTCTTGTTTACCTTTAAAGATGTCACGCATATCCACTGGTAATCAGCGTGGCAAGACAGAGCCATTTTCACTTTTAAAGCCTGTAACTCAGTCCCAATATGCATTATTGGTTCTTCCAAGGCATCTACTCTCATCTCCAATTTTCTATCTATAACTTCCTGTGTTGTTAAAGAAAAATTTTTAGACATGGTATCAACATATTGGGCAGTATGCACTTGTTGAGTCAATGATATTGCTGCCACAGTAACAGAAGCAATTGCTGCTATTAAAGCTGATATTCCTAAAATAATAGGCCCAAAAATTGTCACGATGGCATTAAATCCTGAAGTTGTTGTAATACAGCAAGACTATAGTTATATTAATAAGTGGTTACATCATAAGATAAGGTAGACATTATAACACTACAAAGGAGCAAACATTATATTGAGGGTTTAAACAAGATGAGAGCATGCATTGTTCACAAGTCACTACATTGGGTCCACCAGTGAAAAGTCACATGTACATTAAGTTTTCCAGAATCGTTGGTAAAGAGAAAAACATAAGGAGAGGATAGACAAGCCAAAACAGAATAAGTAGAATTATTTTTTGGTTGGAGTTCACGCTTCAGCAGCCCCGACGGAATCTCGATGTTTATCTTGCCTCCCCTTCCGGCGGGCTCCTCTTTTGTGATCGAAGCAATGAGAGAACTGGATGTCTGGGGGACTGCAACATGGCGAATCAGTCTGTCCCGGATGTAAATTGGAGAATCTGCATCCTGTGGAAAAATACAAGCACATCCTCGACCGCTAGTTAATAATGGGTCAGGACCCTTCCATTGTCCTGAGAGGAGGTCCTTCCACTTGACTAATGGTTTTGCATTTAATTGCTCCAGGCACCAGTGATGAAACATTGCAGTAGTTCCAGCCAGACCATTATTTAGAATATTTATTATGAAAAGAGCGTTTTGCAAGATTTGATGGGGAGAGCTATACTTAAATTCCCCTTCTTTTTAATTTTTGAATTTGGATTTTTAATGTTTGATGCGCTTTTTCAACAATGGCCTGTCCCTGGGGGTTATAAGGGATGACAGTATTATGTTTAATTTGAAACTTTATACAAAATTCCTGAAAAGACTTAGAAGTGTAAGCAGGAGCATTGTCAGTTTTCAGGGCTTTTAGCAGGCTCAAATATGAAAAACAAGTAAAGAGATGTTGTATTACATCTTTAATTGCTTCCCCTGTACGAGCAGTTGCAATACTAACATGAGAAAAGGTGTCTACAGTTAAAGAACAAAGGACAGTTTTCCAAATGAAGAAACATGAGTTACATCCATTTGCCAGAGTATGTTAGGTTTGAGACCGCGAGGATTAACTCCCATAGGTAGACTATTATAAACAGTGGGGCAATATAAGCAAGAACGCACAATTTCTCGAGCAGTCTCTCTGGGAATTTGGAATTGATATCTTAAAGCAGTAGCGTATTGATGAAGTGAGTGAGAGGCTCTGGCCTCCTCAATCACAGTAGCCACTGTATTTCTGGTTAAAAAGTTAGCAATCATTAAAGGCATTTTAAGGGCCGGGCAATCTGGAATGAGCCCAAATGTGTCCAATGAAAAATATTTTATTTCTTTTCCAAACTTGTTGCTGTAATTTAGTTAACAAATAAAATATGGTAGTTTTATTTTCAGACAAAAACCGCAATTTCAATGTGTGGAAACAACCTGACAATATACTGAGAATGAGAATAAAGGTTAAATTCCTCATCTGCAAACATAGCAAAAGCCTTTATGACTTGTTATTTCAGCGCTTTGAGCTGAAGTTTCCTGTGTTTCTAAAACCTTTTGGTGATTTTTAGTAACTATGGAGGCTTTACCGTTTGCTGACCCATCAGTAAAAACTATCTGAGCATTTGGAATAGGAGATTGTTTACATCTGACGGGAAAAATAACTTGATGTCTGGATATAAAATTCAGCAAAACATGCGAGGGTAAATGATGTAAAATTTTAACCAAAATAGTTTCCTATAACAATCTGCCAATTTTCATCAAACATTAGAAGAGCACCAAGTTGTTCCTTATTATATGGGATTACAATTTCTGATGGCTCTTTACCAAATAATCCAATGTTCCGCTTTTTTCTTTTAATATCAAAGTAGCTGTCAATCCTGGATGAGAAGCCGCTACTTTTTTAGTTTGAGTGGGAAGATGGACCCACTCTAAGGGGCCGTTTTGCTATAAAACCAATTTTTTGTCTGGTTACCCCAATTACACCTCTGGGGGTTTTATGGCAAAGGAATTGTCAAGCAGTTGTCAATTTAATTTTTTAAATTTTTAAAATTTACATTTTAACAACATAAATTTAGAGATATGTTAATTTAGGTCTAATGTTTAGTTTAGGTCTCTGTATAAATTTAAATAATAAATGTTTAACCTCCTTATCTCATTTTAGTATACAGATATACCTAAATGTAAAATGTATTTATATACGTATTTATATATGGCAACAAGTATAAACTTATTGACATAATCAATATACTTGAATTAATCTTTATAATTAATACATTAATTAATATATATTACAGCAATACAACACGTACACAGCTAATACCAACCAACACAAACCAATGTACTGTAATAATACATGTCAATCATATATAATTATACAGTATATAGAACATATATCATCACAGCACATCAATCCATACCAATTAATATCAGCCACACACACATTACATTACTGCAATATATATTTAATTATACAGTATATATATAATATGCATACATAGTATACACATTAATTTATATACAAATTGATTAAGTATAGATCTATAAATAGAATTAGATATACCTTTATTATATTTTATTTATACCCATACCTAATTAGGCAAACTGTAATTAGGCAAATATATTATGTATTTATAACAATATATAAAGTATTGTTAATTGTACCGCCTGTTGATAACTAAGAAATTGAGAAAACCCTTCTCTGAGTATCTCCTATTTGAGACAGCACATCCCTCCCCCATAGGGTAAAGGGGAGCGTAGGAACTACATAGGGTTGGAAAGTTCCACAGGTATCCTCAAACTGCCAATCTAACATTTTTGAACTTTTAACTACTGTGGGGGCTTGAGGGCAAATAAAACAAAATTTGACCCCTGAAATCTATCAGGGCAACTTGCCAATCATCACTATTTTGTAAAAGACTTGCAGTTGATCCTTACTGAGTGAAAAGTAACCCATTGCCTTCAAAAGGAGAGAGAAGAAATCCAGCTCGACCCACCAGAACACGGACACAAGCTTCCCTAACCTAGAAACCTTGACAAGCCACCTGTACAAACCCACACACAGTGAGGAAACGCCAAAATAAAGAGAACTCCACAAACTGCCAGAATACAGAAAGGACACCCAAAACTCAGCAATTTAAACAAGATGAATTTTATATCCTGCAACTTTACTATAGTCATTGATTAGTTCTAGTAATTTTCTGGTGGAATCTTTAGGGTTTTCTATGTAGAGGATCATGTCATCTGCAAACAGTGAGAGTTTTACTTCTTCTTTTCCAATTTGGATTCCTTTTATTTCTTTTTCTGCTCTGATTGCTGTGGCCAAAACTTCCAAAACTATGTTGAATAGTAATGGTGAAAGTGGGCACCCTTGTCTTGTTCCTGACTTTAGAGGAAATGCTTTCAATTTTTCACCATTGAGGATAATGTTTGCTGTGGGTTTGTCATATATAGCTTTTATTATGTTGAGGTATGTTCCTTCTATTCCTGCTTTCTGGAGAGTTTTTTTTTTTTTTTTTTTTTATCATAAATGGATGTTGTATTTTGTCAAAGGCTTTCTCTGCATCTATTGAGATAATCATATGGTTTTTATTTTTCAATTTGTTAATGTGGTGTATTACATTGATTGATTTGCGGATATTGAAGAATCCTTGCATCCCTGGGATAAAGCCCACTTGGTCATGGTGTATGATCTTTTTAATGTGTTGTTGGATTCTGATTGCTAGAATTTTGTTAAGGATTTTTGCATCTATGTTCATCAGTGATATTGGCCTGTAGTTTTCTTTTTTTGTGGGATCTTTGTCAGGTTTTGGTTTTAGGGTGATGGTGGCCTCATAGAATGAGTTTGGAAGTTTACCTTCCTCTGCAATTTTTTGGAAGAGTTTGAGCAGGATAGGTGTTAGCTCTTCTCTAAATTTTTGGTAGAATTCAGCTGTGAAGCCATCTGGACCAGGGCTTTTGTTTGCTGGAAGATTTTTGATTACAGTTTCAATTTCCGTGCTTGTGATGGGTCTGTTAAGATTTTCTATTTCTTCCTGGTCGAGTTTTGGAAAGTTGTACTTTTCTAAGAATTTGTCCATTTCTTCCACGTTGTCCATTTTATTGGCATATAATTGTTGATAGTAGTCTCTTATGATCCTTTGTATTTCTGTGTTGTCTGTTGTGATCTCTCCATTTTCGTTTCTAATTTTGTTGATTTGATTTTTCTCCCTTTGTTTCTTGAGGAGTCTGGCTAATGGTTTGTCAATTTTATTTATCCTTTCAAAGAACAAGCTTTTGGCTTTGTTGATTTTTGCTATGGTCTCTTTTGTTTCTTTTGCATTTATTTCTGCTCACTGGTGAAAGAAATCAAAGAGGACACTAATAGATGGAGAAATATACCATGTTCATGGATTGGAAGAATCAATATAGTGAAAATGAGTGTACTACCCAAAGCAATTTTTAGATTCAACGCAATCCCTATCAAGCTACCAACAGTATTCTTCACAGAGCTAGAACAAATAATTTCACAATTTGTACGGAAATACAAAAAACCTCGAATAGCCAAAGCGATCTTGAGAAAGAAGAATGGAACTGGAGGAATCAACCTACCTGACTTCAGGCTCTACTACAAAGCCACAGTTATCAAGACAGTATGGTACTGGCACAAAGACAGAAATATTGATCAATGGAATAAAATAGAAAGCCCAGAGATAAATCCACACACATATGGACACCTTATCTTTGACAAAGGAGGCAAGAATATACAATGGATTAAAGACAATCTCTTTAACAAGTGGTGCTGGGAAATCTGGTCAACCACTTGTAAAAGAATGAAACTAGAGCACTTTCTAACACCATACACAAAAATAAACTCAAAATGGATTAAAGATCTAAACGTAAGACCAGAAACTATAAAACTCCTAGAGGAGAACATAGGCAAAACACTCTCTGACATACATCACAGCAGGATCCTCTATGACCCACCTCCCAGAATATTGGAAATAAAAGCAAAAATAAACAAATGGGACCTAATTAACCTTAAAAGCTTCTCCACATCAAAGGAAACTATTAGCAAGGTGAAAAGACAGCCTTCAGAATGGGAGAAAATAATAGCAAATGAAGCAACCGACAAACAACTAATCTCAAAAATATACAAGCAACTCCTACAGCTCAACTCCAGAAAAATAAACGACCCAATCAAAAAATGGGCCAAAGAACTAAATAGACATTTCTCCAAAGAAGACATACAGATGGCTAACAAACACATGAAAAGATGCTCAACATCACTCATTATCAGAGAAATGCAAATCAAAACCACTATGAGATACCATTTCACACCAGTCAGAATGGCTGCTATCCAAAAGTCTACAAATAATACATGCTGGAGAGGGTGTGGAGAAAAGGGAACCCTCTTACACTGTTAGTGGGAATGCAAACTAATACAGCCACTATGGAGAACAGTGTGGAGATTCCTTAAAAAACTGGAAATAGAACTGCCTTATGATCCAGCAATCCCACTGCTGGGCATACACACTGAGGAAACCAGAAGGGAAAGAGACACGTGTACCCCAATGTTCATCGCAGCACTGTTTATAATAGCCAGGACATGGAAGCAACCTAGATGTCCATCAGCAGATGAATGGATAAGAGAGCGGTGGTACATATACACAATGGAGTATTACTCAGCCATTAAAAAGAATACATTTGAATCAGTTCTAATGAGGTGGATGAAACTGGAGCCTATTATACAGAGTGAAGTAAGCCAGAAGGAAAAACACCAATACAGTATACTAACGCATATATATGGAATTTAGAAAGATGGTAACAATAACCCGGTGTACGAGACAGCAAAAGAGACACTGATGTATAGAGCAGTCTTATGGACTCTGTGGGAGAGGGAGAGGGTGGGAAGATTTGGGAGAATGACATTGAAACATGTAAAATATCATGTAGGAAACGAGGTGCTAGTCCAGGTTCGATGCACGATGCTGGATGCTTGGGGCTGGTGCGCTGGGACGACCCAGGGGGATGGTGTGGGGAGGGAGGAGGGAGGAGGGTTTAGGATGGGGAACACATGTATACCTGTGGCGGATTCATTTTGATATTTGGCAAAACTAACACAATTATGTAAAGTTTAAAAATAAAATTAAAAAAAAAAAAACAAATAAATAAAGCAATAACAACAAAAAATAAATAAACAAGATGAAGAGACAGAGGAATACCCAGCAGGTAAAGGAACAGGATAAATCCCCATCAAACCAAAGAGGAAGAGATAGGGAATTTACCTGATAAAGAATTCCGAATAATGATAGTGAAATTGATCCAAAATCTTGAAATCAAAATGGAATCACACATTAATAGCCTGGAAACAAGGATTCAGGAGATGCAAGAAAGGTTTAACAAGGACCTAGAAGAAATAAAAGAGAGTCAATATATAATGAATAATGCAATAAATGAAATCAAAAACACTCTGGAGGCAACAAATAGTAGAATAACAGAGGCAGAAGATAGGATTAGTGAATTAGAAGATAGAATGGTAGAAATAAATGAATCAGAGAGGAAAAAAGAAAAACGAATTAAAAGAAATGAGGACAATCTCAGAGACCTACAGGACAATATTAAATGCTACAACATTCGAATCATAGGGGTTCCAGAAGAAGAAGACAAAAAGAAAGACCATGAGAAAATACTTGAGGAGATAATAGTTGAAAACTTCCCTAAAATGGGGAAGGAAATAATCACTTAAGTCCAAGAAACCCAGAGAGTCCCAAACAGGATAAACCCAAGGCAAAACACCCCAAGACACATATTAATCAAATTAACAAAGATCAAACACAAAGAACAAATATTAAAAGCAGCAAGGGAAAAAAAAACAAATAACACACAAGGGAATTCCCATAAGGATAACAGCTGATCTTTCAATAGAAACTCTTCAAGCCAGGAGGGAATGGCAAGACATACTTAAAGTGATGAAAGAAAATAACCTACAGCCCAGATTATTGTACCCAGCAAGGATATCATTCAAATATGAAGGAGGAATCAAAAGCTTTACAGACAAGCAAAAGCCGAGAGAATTCAGCACCACCAAACCAGCTCTCCAACAAATACTAAAGGATATTCTCTAGACAGGAAACACAAAAAGGGTATATAAATTCAAACCCCAAACAATAAAGTAAATGGCAACGGGATCATACTTATCAATAATTACCTTAAACGTAAATGGGTTGAATGCCCCAACCAAAAGACAAAGACTGGCTGAATGGATACAAAAACAAGACCCCTACATATGTTGTCTACAAGAGACCCACCTCAAAACAGGGGACACATACAGACTGAAAGTGAAGGGCTGGAAAAAGATTTTCCATGCAAATAGGGACCAAAAGAAAGCAGGAGTAGCAATACTCATATCAGATAAAATAGACTTTAAAACAAAGGCTGTGAAAAGAGACAAAGACGGTCACTACATAATGATCAAAGGATCAATCCAAGAAGAAGATATAACAATTATAAATATATATGCACCCAACGTGGGAGCACCACAGTATGTAAGACAAATGCTAACAAGTATGAAAGGAGAAATTAACAATAACACAATAGTAGTGGGAGACTTTAATACCCCACTCACACCTATGGATAGATAACTAAACAGAAAATTAACAAGGAAACACAAACTTTAAATGATACAATAGACCAGTTAGAATGAATTGATATCTATAGGACATTTAATCCCAAAATAATGAATTTCACCTTTTTCTCAAGCACACATGGAACCTTCTCCAGGATAGATCACATCCTGGGCCATAAATCTAGCCTTGGTAAACTCAGAAAAATATAAATCATTCCCAGCATCTTTTCTGACCACAATGCAGTAAGATTAGATCTCAATTACAGGAGAAAAACTATTAAAAATGTCAACATATGGAGGCTGAACAACACGCTGCTGAATAACCAACAAATCACAGAAGAAATCAAAAAAGAAATCAAAATTTGCATAGAAACGAATGAAAATGAAAACACAACAACCCAAAACCTGTGGGACACTGTAAAAGCAGTCCTAAGGGGAAAATTCATAGCAATACAGGCATACCTAAAGAAACAAGAAAAAAGTCAAATAAATAATCTAACTCTACACTTAAAGCAACTAGAAAAGGAAAAAATGAAGAACCCTAGGATTAGTAGAAGGAAAGAAATCTTAAAAATTAGGGCAGAAATAAATGCAAAAGAAACAACAGAGACCATGGCAAAAATCAACAAAGCCAAAAGCTGGTTCTTTGAAAGGTTAAATAAAATTGACAAACCATTAGCCAGACTCATCAAGAAACAAAGGGAGAAAAGTCAAATCAATAAAATTAGAAATGAAAATGGAGGCTGCGATCCAAAAGTCTACAAGCAATAAATGCTGGAGAGGGTGTGGAGAAAAGGGAACTCTCTTACACTGTTGGTGGGAATGCAAACTAGTACAGCCACTATGGAGAACAGTGTGGAGATTCCTTAAAAAACTGGAAATAGAACTGCCTTATGATCCAACAATCCCACTGCTGGGCATACACACTGAGGAAACCAGAAGGGAAAGAGACACGTGTACCCCAATGTTCATCACAGCACTGTTTATAATAGCCAGGACATGGAAGCAACCTAGATGCCCATCAGCAGATGAATGGATAAGAGAGCGGTGGTACATATACACAATGGAGTATTACTCAGCCATTAAAAAGAATACATTTGAACCAGTTCTAATAAGATGGATAAAACTGGAACCTATTATACAGAGTGAAGTAAGCCAGAAAGAAAAACACCAATACAGTATACTAACACATATATATGGAATTTAGAAAGATGGTAACAATAACCCTGTGTATGAGACAGCAAAAGAGACACCGATGTATAGATCAGTCTTATGGACTCTGTGGGAGAGGGAGAGGGTGGGGAGATTTGGGAGAATAGCATTGAAACATGTATAATATCATGTATGAAACGAGTCGCCAGTCCAGGTTTGATGCACGGTACTGGATGCTTGGGGCTGGTGCACTGGGACTACCCAGAGGGAGGGTAGCGGAGGGAGGAGGGAGGAGGGTTCAGGATGGGGAACGTGGGTATACCTGTGGTGGATTCATTTCGATATTTGGCAAAACTAATACAATATTGTAAAGTTTAAAAATAAAATAAAAGTTAAAAAAAAAAGAAAGAAATGAAAATGGAGAGATCACAACAGACAACACAGAAATACAAAGGATCATAAGAGACTACTATCAGCAATTATATGCCAATAAAATGGACAACGTGGAAGAAATGGACAAATTCTTAGAAAAGTACAACTTTCCAAAACTCGACCAGGAAGAAATAGAAAATCTTAACAGACCCATCACAAGCACAGAAATTGAAACTGTAATCAGAAATATTCCAGCAAACAAAAGCCCGGGTCCAGACAGCTTCACAGCTGAATTCTACCAAAAATTTAGAGCAGAGCTAACACCTATCCTACTCAAACTCTTCCAGAAAATTTCAGAGGAAGGTAAAATTCCAAACTCATTCTATGAGGCCACCATCACCCTAATACCAAAACCTGACAAAGATCCCACAAAAAAAGAAAACTACAGGCTAATATCACTGATGAACATAGATGCAAAAATCCTTAACAAAATTCTAGCAATCAGAATCCAACAACACATTAAAAAGATCATACACCATGACCAAGTGGGCTTTATCCCAGGGATGCAAGGATTCTTCAATATCTGCAAATCAATCAATGTAATACACCACATTAACAAATTGAAAAATAAAAACCATATGATTATCTCAATAGATGCAGGGAAAGCCTTTGACAAAATACAACATCCATTTATGATAAAAAAAAAAAAAAAAAAACTCTCCAGAAAGCAGGAATAGAAGGAACATACCTCAACATAATAAAAGCTATATATGACAAACCCACAGCAAACATTATCCTCAATGGTGAAAAATTGAAAGCATTTCCTCTAAAGTCAGGAACAAGACAAGGGTGCCCACTTTCACCATTACTATTCAACATAGTTTGGAAGTTTTGGCCAAAGCAATCAGAGCAGAAAAAGAAATAAAAGGAATCCAAATTGGAAAAGAAGTAAAACTCTCACTGTTTGCAGATGACATGATCCTCTACACAGAAAACCCTAAAGACTCCACCAGAAAATTACTAGAACTAATCAATGAATATAGTAAAGTTGCAGGATATAAAATCAACACACAGAAGTCCCTTGCATTCCTATACACTAATAATTAAAAAATAGAAAGAGAAATTAAGGAAACAATTCCCTTCACCACTGCAATGAAAAGAATAAAATACTTAGGAGTATATCTACCTAAAGAAACTAAAGACCTATATATAGAAAACTATAAAACACTGGTGAAAGAGATCAAAGAGGACACTAATAGATGGAGAAATATAGCATGTTCATGGATTGGAAGAATCAATGTAGTGAAAATGAGTATACTACCCAAAGCAATTTTTAGATTCAATGCAATCCCTATCAAGCTACCAATGGTATTTTTCACAGAGCTAGAACAAATAATTTCACAATTTGTATGGAAATACAAAAAACCTCGAATAGCCAAAGCTGTCTTGAGAAAGAAGAATGGAACTGGACGAATCAACCTGCCTGACTTCAGGCTCTACTACAAAGCCATAGTCATCAAGACAGTATGGTACTGGCACAAAGACAGAAATATAGATCAATGGAACAAAATAGAAAGCCCAGAGATAAATCCACACACATATGGACACCTTGTCTTTGACAAAGGAGGCAAGAATATACAATGGATTAAAGACAATCTCTTTAACAAGTGGTGCTGGGAAATCTGGTCAACCACTTGTAAAAGAATGAAACTAGAGCACTTTCTAACACCATACATAAAAATAAACTCAAAATGGATTAAAGATCTAAACGTAAGACCAGAAACTATAAAACTCCTAGAGGAGAACATAGGCAAAACACTCTCTGACATACATCACAGCAGGATCCTCTATGACCCACCTCCCAGAATATTGGAAATAAAAGCAAAAATAAACAAATGGGACCTAATTAAACTTAAAAGCTTCTGCACAACAAAGGAAACTATAAGCAAGGTGAAAAGACAGCCTTCAGAATGGGAGAAAATAATAGCAAATTAAGCAACTGACAAACAACTAATCTCAAAAATATACAAGCAACTCCTGCAGCTCAATTCCAGAAAAATAAATGACCCAATCAAAAAATGGGCCAAAGAACTAAATAGACATTTCTCCAAAGAAGACATACAGATGGCTAACAAACACATGAAAAGATGCTCAACATCACTCATTATCAGAGAAATGCAAATCAAAACCATTATGAGGTACCATTTCACACCAGTCAGAATGGCTGCGATCCAAAAGTCTACAAGCAATAAATGCTGGAGAGGGTGTGGAGAAAAGGGAACTCTCTTACACTGTTGGTGGGAATGCAAACTAGTACAGCCACTATGGAGAACAGTGTGGAGATTCCTTAAAAAACTGGAAATAGAACTGCCTTATGATCCAGCAATCCCACTGCTGGGCATACACACTGAGGAAACCAGAAGGGAAAGAGACACGTGTACCCCAATGTTCATGACAGCACTGTTTATAATAGCCAGGACATGGAAGCAACCTAGATGTCCATCAGCAGATGAATGGATAAGAGAGCGGTGGTACATATACACAATGGAGTATTACTCAGCCATTAAAAAGAATACATTTGAATCAGTTCTAATGAGGTGGATGAAACTGGAGCCTATTATACAGAGTGAAGTAAGCCAGAAGGAAAAACACCAATACAGTATACTAACGCATATATATGGAATTTAGAAAGATGGTAACAATAACCCTGTATACGAGACAGCAAAAGAGACACTGATGTATAGAACAGTCCTTTGGATCTGTGGGAGAGGGAGAGAGAGAGGGTGGGATGATTTGGGGGAATGGCATTGAAATATGTATAATATCATGTAAGAAACGAGTCACCAGTCCAGGTTCGATGCACGATACTGGATGCTTGGGGCTGGTGCACTGGGACGACCCAGAGGGATGGTACGGGGAGGGAGGAGGGAGGAGGGTTCTGGATGGGGAACACATGTATACCTGTGGTGGATTCATTTCGATATATGGCAAAACCAATACAATATTGTAAAGTTAAATAAAATAAAAAAAAAAAAAAAAAAAGAACAGACTTTTGGACTCAGTGGAGAAGGAGAGGGTGGGATGATTTGAGAGAATATCACTGAGACTTGTACATTACCATATGTAAAACAGACGACCAGTGTAAGTTCAGTGCATGAAGCAGGGTACCCAAAGTGGGTGCTCTGGGACAACCCAGAGAGATGGTATGGGGAGGGATGTGGGAGGGGGTGTTCAGGATAGGGGGACACATATGCACCCATGGCTGATTCATGTCAATGTATGGCAAAAACCATCACAATAATGTAAAGTAATTATTCTCCAATTAAAAAATGTTTTTAAATGAAAAAATAAAACTAGAACTAAAAAAAGAAATAAGCACAATTATATTTGGAGATTTAAATATAACACTCAGTAATTAATTAAATAGAAAATCAGTAAGGGCATAGAAAATTTGAATAATATAATCAACCAAATTTATCTGATATTTACAGAATATTCCCAAAAAATAGAAAGACATGCATTTTTTCCAACTTCACAGAAAACACTTAACAAAATAAACCACATCCTATTCTGTCACAAAATACTTACAATAAGTGTTAAACAGCTTAAGTCACATAAATAAGTTCTTTTACCACAACAGAATCAAGTTAAAAGTAGAAAAATATCTGGGAAAGACCACATACTTGGAAATTAGATATTCTTCTAGTATACCATGGGTCAAATAAATTGCAAGGAAAATTAGAAATATTTAGAAATGAAAATAAAAATCATGTAAAAATTTCAGGATGCACCTAAGGCAGTACTACAAGGCAAATATATAGCATTAACTGGGAATCAGGAGAGGCTGAAGACTAAAAAAGAAGCATTATTTGCATTTTAAAAGTGTGTAACTAAGACCCATTTGTTTGGAAAGGCAATTTATTTTCAGTCCATGTTTCTGAATTACTAGCAATGTGTATCAAATGGCTGTTTCATGAGAAAGTGCAGATTTAGCATGATTTTTTTCTAAATCAGAAAAATAGAATAATAAAGCAGAGAAAAAGTTAATTGACACATATGTCTAATTAAGGCAATCCTTATTCCAATTGATGCAGCTGATGGTAAATGTGTTAGACTAGGAGTTAGTGCTCCCAGTATTCATGCTCCCTGACTGACAACATCTCTAGGCAAGTGACACTCCCTCTTTGAAACTTAGTTTCTTCACCTATACAGTGAATGAGCTACATTTAGGCCGGGAGGAGCAACCCACGCCCGAGGCCAGGGGTGGTGGCCAGGAGGACCAACCCCACGTCCAAGGAGCTGTGGCTGCGTGGGCGCAGGAGGGCCTGGAGGAGCTATCCCACGTTGAAGGTCAGGAAGGGCGGCAGTGAGGAGATACCCCTCGTTCAAGGTAAGGAGCAATGGCTGTGCTTTTCTGGAGCAGCCATGAAGAGATACCCCACGCACAAGGTAAGAGAAACACAAGTAAGAGGGTAGGTATTGCAAGACGGCATCAGAGGGCAGACACACTGAAACCATACTCAGAGAAAACTAGTCAATCTAATCACACTAGGACCACAGCCTTGTCTAACTCAGTCAAACAGCCATGCCCGTGGGGCAACCCAAGATGGGCGGGTCATGGTGGAGAGATCTGACAGAATGTGGTCCACTGGAGAAGGGAATGGCAGACGACTTCAGTATTCTTGCCTTGAGAACCCCATGAACAGGATGAAAAGGCAAAATGATACGATACTGAAAAAGAAACTCCCCAGGTCAGTAGGTGCCCAGTATGCTACTGGAGACCAGTGGAGAAATAACTCCAGAAAGAATGAAGGGATGGAGCCAAAGCAAAAAGAATACCCAGCTGTGGATGTGACTGGTAATAGAAGCAAGGTCTGATGCTGTAAAGAGCTATATTGCATAGGAACCTGGAATGTCAGGTTCATGAATCAAGGCAAGTTGGAAGTGGTCAAACAAGATATGGCAAGAGTGAATGTTGACATTCTAGGGATCAGCGAACTAAAATGGACTGGAATGGGTGAATTCAACTCAGATGACCATTATATCTACTACTGTGGGCAGGAATCCCTCAGAAGAAATGGAGTAGCCATCATGGTCAACAAAAGAGTCCGAAATGCAGTACTTAGATGCAATCTCAAAAATGACAGAATGATCTCTGTTCATTTCCAAGGCAAACCATTCAATATCACAGTAATCCAAGTCTATGCCCCAACCAGTAATGCTGAAGAAGCTGAAGTTGAACGGTTCTATGAAGACCTACAAGACCTTTTAGAACTAACACCCAAAAAAGATGTCATTTTCATTATAGGGGACTGGAATGCAAAAGTAGGAAGTCAAGAAACACCTGGAGTAACAGGCAAATTTGACCTTGGAATATGGAATGAAGCAGGGCAAAGACTAATACAGTTTTGCCAAGAAAATGCACTGGTCATAACAAACACCCTCTTCCAACAACACAAGAGAAGACTCTATACATGGACATCACCAGATGGTCAAACCTGAAATCAGATTGATTATATTCTTTGCAACCAAAGATGGAGAAGCTCTAAACAGTCAGCAAAAACAAGACCAGGAGCTGACTGTGGCTCAGACCATGAACTCCTTATTGCCAAATTCAGACTTAAATTGAAGAAAGTAGGGGAAACCACTAGACCATTCAGGTATGACCTAAATCAAATCCCTTATGATTATACAGTGGAAGTGAGAAATAGATTTAAGGGCCTAGATCTGATAGATAGAGTGCCTGATGAACTATGGAATGAGGTTCGTGACATTGTACAGGAGACAGGGATCAAGACCATCCCCATAGAAAAGAAATGCAAAAAAGCAAAATGGCTGTCTGGGGAGGCCTTAGAAATAGCTGTGAAAAGAAGAGAAGCGAAAAGCAAAGGAGAAAAGGAAAGATATAAACATCTGAATGCAGAATTCCAAAGAATATCAAGAAGAGATAAGAAAGCCTTCTTCAGCAATCAATGCAAAGAAATAGAGGAAAACAACAGAATGGGAAAGACTAGAGATCTCTTCAAGAAAATCACAGATACCAAAGGAACATTTCATGCAAAGATGAGCTCAATGAAGAACAGAAATGGTATGTACCTGACAGAAGCAAAAGATATTAAGAAGAGATGGCAAGAATACACAGAAGAACTGTACGAAAAAGATCTTCACGATCCAGATAATCACGATGGTGTGATCACTGACCTAGAGCCAGACATCCTGGAATGTGAAGTCAAGTGGGCCTTAGAAAGCATGACTAGGAACAAAGCTAGTGGAGGTGATGGAATTCCAGTTGAGCTCTTTCAAATCCTGAAAGATGATGCTGTGAAAGTGCTGAACTCAATATGGCAGAAAATTTGGAAAACTCAGCAGCGGCCACAGGACTGGAAAAGGTCAGTTTTCATTTCAATCCCAAAGAAAGGCAATGCCAAAGAATGCTCAAACTACTGCACAATTGCACTCATCTCACACGCTAGCAAATTAATGCTCAAAATTCTCCAAGCCAGGCTTCAGCAGTATGTGAACCATGAACTTCCTGATGTTCAAGCTAGTTTTAGAAAAGGCAGAGGAACCAGAGATCAAATTCCCAACATCTGCTGGATCATGGAAAAAGCAAGAGAGTTCCAGAAAAACATCTATTTTTGCTTTATTGTCTATGCCAAAGCCTTTGACTGTGTGGATCACAATAAACTGTGGGAAATTCTGAAAGAGATGGGAATACCAGACCACCTGACCTGCTTCTTGAGAAATCTGTATGCAGGTCAGGAAGAAACAGTTAGAACTGGACATGGAACAAAAGACTGGTTCCAAATAGGAAAAGGAGTACATCAAGGCTGTATATTGTCACCCTGCTTATTTAACTTATATGCAGAGTACATCATGAGAAACGCTGGACTGGAAGAAACACAAGCTGGAATCAAGATTGCCGGGAGAAATATCAATAACCTCAGATATGCAGATGACACCACCCTTATGGCAGAAAGTGAAGAGGAACTCAAAAGCCTCTTGATGAAAGTCAAAGTGTAGAGTGAAAAAGTTGGCTTAAAGCTCAACATTCAGAAAACAAAGATCATGGCATCCAGTCCCATCACTTCATGGGAAATAGATGAGGAAACAGTGGAAACAGTGTCAGATTTATTTTTCTGGGCTCCAAAATCACTGCAGATGGTGACTGCAGCCATGAAATTAAAAGACGCTTACACCTTGGAAGGAAAGTTATGACCAACCTAGATAGCATATTCAAAAGCAGAGACATTACTTTGCCAACAAAGGTTTGTCTAGTCAAGGCTATGGTTTTTCCAGTGGTCATGTATGGATGTGAGAGTTGGACTGTGAAGAAGGCTGAGCGCCGAAGAATTGATTCTTTTGAACTGCAGTGTTGGAAAAAACTCTTGAGAGTCCCTTGGACTGCAAGGAGATCCAACCAGTCCATTCTGAAGGAGATCGGCCCTGGGATTTCTTTGGAAGGAATGATGCTAAAGCTGAAACTCCAGTACTTTGGCCACCTCATGCAAAGAGTTGACTCATTGGAAAAGACTCTGATGCTGGGAGGGATTGGAGGCAGGAGGAGAAGGGGACGACAGAGGATGAGATGGTTGGATGGCATCACTGACTCGATGGACGTGAGTCTGGGTGAACTCTGGGAGTTGGTGATGGACAGGGAGGCCTGGTGTGCTGCGATTCATTGGGTCGCAAAAAGTCGGACATGACTGAGAGACTGATCTGACCTGATCTGAATCCTATCTTGATAAATGTATACTTTTATTTGACAAAAATCATTAAGCTCCTGAAAACACATATTTTGTGAAGTGCTGTAGGAAACACAAAGATTTTCGTGGCTCCTTTTCTCAAATTGCTTATAATTTATTACCTAAAACACCTTATAAAAGTAATAGAAATATCAATTCACCTGTGATACAGCCTAGACATTAGCATAAACCAAATCCTATGAGGATCAAGAAGAAAGAGCTAACACTTTCTTAGCAAAGGTCACAGAATTATGGATATCTGTATTTGCGTATCATTGATTGGGTGACCTCTTTATCTAGCATAGCTTTTCTTCACATTCTCCAGATCAACAAATTCACCCTCAATATTTAGAAGTCCACAAGATTTATGGCAAGAAAATTAGATGTGTCACATTATCACCTGCTCTAAGGTCAGTATTGTGCAGGATCCTTATTTATTAGGCAGAACAGCCTGCTGGTTAAAAAAAAAAAAGAAAATAAAACTGCTTACCATCTCTGCAAAGTCTGACATGAGGCACGACTGCTTCTTTTTTTAAAAAAGTACTACAGTATCAAGAAGGTTTTGTATGAAGTGACCTCTTCATGTTGTTTGATGCAGTAGAGCCAGAATGATGTTTCTAGAAATCTGTTCTCTGGGTCAAATAATAGCAGAACACAATTAGTCTAGAAAAAATTAATCCACCTTATGTGAAAGTCTCAAAGCTCGCAATAGTGACACACATAGTAACTATTGGGAAAAGGGCAAAGGAGGTTTACATAAATCCCTGAAAAAGTACATGTTTAATTTGAAAATCCTGGCATAATTTTCTCTTTGCTCTAGGACTTGATTTACACATTTTTCTTTTCTTACCATCCCTAGGCAATGACTGCCATGGAATAATTCCCTCTGATAATAAATGCGCACGTGAACAAAACTGCAGGAAACCAAGCAAAGTCTCCTAGTTCCATTGTTTTCTTTCCTTTCCCTCAGCCCATTAAGACAAAATGAATATTGGCTATATTTAGGAGTTAAAAACATTGAAAATAATGTTTACACTGAGTCTTAACCCCTAACTGAAAATTAAAATAAAATGTGCAATTTCTTTAATTCTTACTATACTATAAAACAATACGAAGCACAATTTCAATCCCCAGGAAAATGAAATGGAGTATGTATAGCCTTTATTTTCTCTATGTGACTCCAATATTAGCCTTTAAGAAAAGCTGCTGAAAATAACCCATCATTTTAAAGTAATTTAAAGACACCCCAAACTGAAAATTCAGTATGCCCCTTAGCTCTCCATGATCCATTTCAAATTTTCTAAGTCTATTTTAAAAACTACCAGAGAATCCAAAGGCCATTTCCTAAATAGCCCCACCAGACTTACAGAAAATATATACAGTGTGTGGTGTGAACTCAAGAAGACAGCTTGTGATAAGGGGACTTTGAGGCAAACTTTGGCTCTTGAAGCTCAGAAATCTAGAAATTGTACAGCAGCTTTTTGAGAAGCTAGTGATATACAGATATAGACACTTATGGGATTTTAAGGTTTGTTAAAATACTGTGTATGTAACATTTATTAGTGACATCTCAAATCAAGATGTTAATGTCAATGTTTCTCAAAGTGTGAAACAAAAACTATTGCTAGCAGACATGTAAGTGGCCTTGTTACAAGTCCACCATTTATAATTCACCCTAAAATTTAGGAACATTAGCCGACATTACGTGCATAAGGAAGCCAGCACTCAGAATAATAGCCAGTCGTCCACAAGACAACCAAAGTCAGGATTCTAATTTAAGACTTTCTCCCTTATGTGACTTTCTCCCCTATGTGATCAACAAAAATCAAAATGTATCTCTTTTGCTTTTTAAAATTATTTATTTATTTTGGCCATCCTGGGTCATCACTGCTGCACACCAGCTTTCTCTAGTTGTGGCAAACGAGGGCTATCCTCCAGCTGTGTTGCTCAGGCTTCTCCTTGCAGTGACTTCTCTTACTGTGGAGAACAGGCTCTAGGCACAGGCTTGGAATCTTCCCAGACCAGTGGTCAAATCCATATCCCCTGCACTGGCAGGTGAATTCTTAACCCCTGGACCACCAGAGATGTCTGTCCTTTGCTTTTAATTCACTAAAATATCAAATGTGCTGCTATCCGCTTTCACTGTAATCTCTCATGGCCATTGGATCCTGGAGTCGAAAGAAACCTTTACATTACCTATTTCTCACAGCCCCAATGCTTCAACGATAAATAATGTTCATTATTCAATAATACAATTTCCTACCTCTACATATGGCTCCTATTTCTAGATACGTTTCAAAAACAGCTCATTTTATATGGAATTGATATGCTCTCCCACTATTTCCACTGGCTGTTAGATTCTGTCCACCGGTTGTTAGATTCTGCTGAGAGGTGTATCATATATAGTTCTGTAAAACCACTTCTATTTAAGCTGACCTTATCTAAATTCAGAGTATTGAATCTCCAGCATTATTACTAACATATGACCCTTAACTAATTGTATTGAATTAATCCATAAGTGTCAACTGCTAAGCAATAATTCATACAATGATTTTATTCACAAAACAAGAATCTTATAAGGTTTAATCATTCTGATGTCTTTGGGAATTCTGGAGGCATTTCATTGGTAGGACAAAAAGTTTGTTCAGATTTTTCCATAAGGTGCTATGAAAAATTCGAACATTTTGGCCAACCCAATATTTGAGAATCTACTCCAACCATTCTGGGGGCTTCCCAGGTGGTGCTAGTGATAAAGAATGCGCCCACCAATGCAGGAGACATAAGAGACGTCGGTTCAATCCCTGGATCAGGAAGATTCCCTGGAGAAGGAAATGGCGACCCACTCCAGTATTCCTGCATGGAGAATCTCATGGACAGTGGAGCCTGGTGGGCTACAGTCCATGGGGTTGCAAAGAGTCAGACACAATTGAAGTGACTTAGCACAAACTCCAACCATTCCAAACAAGTCTAAATTATGTAAGCTTTTCCGCTGATCATGTCATGTGTCTGAAGCACATGTCAAAATTGCTCAGGTTGAGCACTATCTACTATAGAGGCCCAATTACAGTATCACTGGGAAGTAGAAAATGAGGATCCCAGAGATTGAATTTGGGTCATCTGAAATCCCACCTTACGTACAAATGTACAGTAATAACTGCAGTTTTGGTTCTTGTAATCTTTTCAGATGAAGTTGTCTTTGGAACTAAGATTTTTTTTTTTTTTTTTTAATTTCCTAAACCACTGTGTCCAAGAATTCAGGGTATTTTGTCAATGTCTATATTTATGTCAACATTTGATATTTTAGGACATACTCAGATGGAGACTGTGCTCTAAAATCAAGAGAGTACATTTACCCAGGAGCCAATATTGAGATTCTGGTTTCGGACAGGAACTCACATGGAGTGATTTGGTTTATTTTGATTCTTACCACTGTCCCTCCATGAATTCTCTCCCCATCCATGAAATAATAAGAGAAACTAAAGAGCAAAGTGAACAGAAATAATACCCAGTAATCTAAAATGACATTATAAAATAATCATTATAAAAATGAACTCTAACATGTTATCAAGTACCTTTCATGGGATAGGTGTTATGTTTACTTCATTTCACTCTCTGAATGATTTATTAGTGAGGCATCATTCCCTTTAAAAAAAAATTTACAATGTTGTGTTGGTTTCTGCTGTACAACAATGTAAATAAGCCATAGTTGTACATATGTCCCCTCCCTCTCTAGCCTCCCACCCCTCTCCCTACCCCACCTGTCCAGGTCATCACAGAGCACTGGGTTGGGTTCCCTGTGTTATACAGAACTTCTCACCAGCTATCCATTTTACACTGATACTACATATGTTTATGCTACTTGCTCCATTCATCCCTCTCTCCCCCTCAGCCTCATTCCCTTTTAAAGATTGTAAAAATAGTTTATTCACCCAGAAAGGAAAAACAAGGCATCTGAACCCAAGTGAAAATGATATGACCATTCACATACTATGATGTGTTGTGTAAGAATGAAAAAGAGATTACTAAATTTCCACTGAACAATAAAAACGTTTCATTTTTGCCTGCAGCTTCTACAATTAGTTCTCCTGTGCTGTTGCCTATACGGCACCAGAACTTTTAAACAATCAGAATCTATTGGTACCTTATAAATAAGTGAATGATGATGTAGTCTCATTCGGAATTAGTTTAAATTTTGAGCTAACATTTGAGACAATTTCCTAGATATTCTCTAAAAGAAGCATTTCTGGATAAAGAAAACTCTGGAAATAGTGGAAATAGGAATCAGGAAACTGCCGCCTTAAAATAAATGACCACCACAACATTAACACCCAAGTTGGAGTATTTTAGTCTTCGAAAAAAATCTCTTCAGCAAGACTCTCTCCCCTGCACATAAGTTGGCATCGCTGTAAATAGCATGATGAGAAAGCTAAATATGGTTTGCTTTGTAGAGAAACAGCAGTGCTTCGTGACTGTCACAGCAAAGCACTGACATGGCTCAAAATAAAATACCTGTGCTCAAGTCCTGGCTCCATCATTTCTAATGTGAGGCTTTAGACACCTGGCATAATCTAAACATCTGTGTCTTCATCTGTGAAATGGGGATGATGTTACAACTGATAGGCTGTAAACTCTGTGAGGCTCAAAGGAGACTGTGTTGTACACTTTGTTTCCAAACTTGGTTGCAAAGGGGAATCACTCTGAGAGCTCTGAAAATTATTTATGCCTGCATCCACCACCAGGCACCAAGGCTTAAGAGGTCTAGTGTGTGATCTGGGATTTAGAGAAGGAATAAAATCTCCAGGTGATTCTAATAAGCACATAAATGTGGTAACTGCTGTTCTACTACCATACTAATAGGAACTGTGACTCAACATATAATGTTCTATCATTATTGGTAACACCAGATATGCAACCTTGGGCACACTGATTAACCTGACGGAAAGCAGTTTTTTTGAAGGGAAAAATTTTAAAAGGTTATATTAACTAATGGAGAAGGCAATGGCACCCCACTCCAGTACTCTTGCCTGGAAAATCCCATAGACAGAGGAGCCTGGTAGGCTGTAGATCATGGGGTCGTGAAGAGTCGAACACGACTGAGCGACTTCACTTTCACTTTTCCCTTTCATGCATTGGAGAAGGAAATGGCAACCCACTCCAGTGTTCTTGCCTGGAGAATCCCAGGGACGGGGGAGCCTGGTGGGCTGCTGTCTATGGGGTCGCACAGAGTCAGACACGACTGAAGTGACTTAGCAGCAGCATATTAACTAAGTTAATGTGAAATGTCCAGCAAAAAGCCTGGGTATAAGCACATAGAAAAAAAAATGTTATTTTCCTTTCTTTTCCCTTAAATTATCTTGCAATTCTGTCTTTACCACTATGAATACTGACTCTTGAGAGTCCCTTGGACTGCAAGGAGATCAAACCAATCAATCCTCAAGGAAATCAACCCTGAAGGAAGGACTGATGCTGAAGCTGAAGCTCCAATACTTTAAATGTATTTGGTCACCTGATGCAAAGAGCAGACTCATCGGAAAAGACCTGATGCTGGGAAAGATTGAAGACAGGAGGAGAAGGGGATGACAGAAGATGAGATGGTTGGATGGCATCACTGACTCAACTGACATGAGTTTGAGCAAGCTCTGGAAGATGGTGAAGAACGAGGAAGCCTGGCATGCTGCAGTCCATGGGTTGCAGAGTCAGACATGACTAAGCCACTGAACAAAGGACCGATAGCGAGTATGATGCTCTGGCTTTACAAGAAGTGTAACATTAACAAACTGTCACACAACTCATTCTTGCTATACTGAAAGAATTACCCCTACCTGCTCTAAAATCTCCTGCTTCTCACATTTGCTTACTGAATCACTTTTTTTTTTAAACAGCTCAAAATTTCCTTCTTGCCAGAAGCCTTCTTTATCTCCTGTTATCCCACTTTTAAGAGTAAATCACTTCTTCCTATTAAACTACAAATCATTTTCTGCCCCTCCTCGACATTAAGTTCTACTTTTACTGCACTTGTATATGCCTTTAATCTCTAAGATTTGAGAGGAAGATTGTTGAGCAATTTACTCTTTCTTCGATCTCCACCAGTACAGAAAGATGGCTAGATCTATTTTATTTATTCTAACTTTTTACATGCTCCAACCTAATTTTAAGTTCAATTTCAAACAGCAAGTTTCCAATTTTGTCAACCACACTGAAGACAGAGTTTGAGTACATCCAATACTCACTGACATTTGCTGTTGTCCAAGCAAAATTTGGAGAAGGAAATGGCAACCTACTCCAGTATTCTTGCCTGGAAAATCCATGGACAGAGAAGCCTGGCTGGCTACAGTCCATGGGGTCACAAAGAGTCAACCTTGACTGAGCACCAGCAAAATGTATAAGCTTAATTCTTTCAAAGTCCTAGAACTATAAGCTTATCACATTTCTGAGGTGTGACAAAGCACTGGGCACTAGGCACAGCTTCACATGTTACAAAAGCATCTGCTATTATCATTAAAGGTATAAATCTCATTCCTTCAACGTGATGCTTCTGTAGTCTGGGTTTTATTTACTTGCTGGAAATAATACCATAGAAGCACTTCTTGACTTCTTTTTCCAACAGTATTCCACCTGGTGATTTTGGGAATAGCCAAAAAAAAAAAAAAAAGTGCTAAACCTGTTAGTCATTTACTCATCTAGGTATCTTCATTAACAGCCCTAAATCCCAGTTCTAAAATCTTAATGAGAAACCCACGTACTTCTAACCATTAATTTGCTTAGACTTGATGAGAAAATTTTAGATGTTGTATACCTTAGTTCTACAGTGACACAAACTAGCATTTTAAAATAATGAAACCTCTGCTTTTATGTTAAGCACAATTAGACCCTTGCTAATTTTATACCTTGAGAATCCCACTATCAGGAACTTGGATTTTCTTCCTTTGTTAACTAAACTTGAAAGAGTTCTGTGTTTTGGGGTCACTGTGATAGAATAATGGCCCTCCAAAAATATGTGTGTATGTGTGCTCAGTAGCTCAGTCATGTGGGACTCTGCAACCCCATGGACTGTAGCCCGCCAGGCTCCTCTGTCCATGGAATTTTCCAGGCAGAAATACTGGAGTGGGTCACCATTTCCTACTTTAGGGGTCTTCCTGACCCGGAGATTAAACCCAAGGTCATTTGCATCTTCTGCACTGGCAGGCAGATTCTATACCACTGTGCCACCTGGGAAGTCCCCCTCCAAAAATAGTCAGTACTTTAATCCCTGGGATCTGTGAATGTGTTACTTTAAATTGTAGATGGCATTTCAGATGTGATTAATAAAGTAATTATTCTGAATCAGCCAGGTGGGCCCAATTAATTCACAGGGATCCTTAAAGTGTGAGGATTACTTCTGGCTGGGGTAAGAGAGATGAAATGACAGAAGAGGAAGCAGAGATTTCGAATGTGAGACATTCTATCTCCCTCTGCTGGCTCTGAAGATAGAGGGAGCGTTAACAAAGAGCCAAGGAACACAGGTGACCTTCATCAGTGAAGAAGGTTCCTGAGCAGACAGCCAGCAAGAATACAGGCCCTCTGCCCTACAAACACATGAACTCAATTCTGCCAACAAAACAAGGGAATGGATTGTCCACTAAGGATCTCCAGAAAGGACCGCAGTCTCCTTACCATTTTGATTTTAGCCCATGAGACCCTAGTCAGACTTCTGCTCTATAGGCTTGTAAAATAACACCTGTTTTAAGCTACTGTTTGTAGTAATTTGTCATGTTAGAATGAGAATGTTAATACAGACATTTTGTTGAGACTCAAGAAAGAAAAAAAAAATGTTTAAAGATGACATTACCCAACCAAATCCATTTGCCCAACACGACAGACACATGCTGATGCCAATACACTTGCAAGACTTGCTGTGGAGGAAGAGCTTATTCACAAGGCAGTTCAGCGATGACACCAGAGATCAAGCCTCACTCATCTTCTCAAGGGGAGGGGGTTGGGGTATTTATGGGCTAAGCAGGCAGGTCTTTGGCATGGGGAAATGTGATTGGAGGTAAGGGGGAAAGGGCGTTTAACAATGTTCTGTGCAGGCACAAATGGAGGTCCTTAGAAGGCTAGGAGGGTGGAGCTTTCCAGAGCACCCCTGTCAAAAGACGATTTATAAAGACACCTATGCTGGCCTAGCTATATGGGCCTAAGTAGCCCCAGCTGGTTATTGGATAGGAACGGGCAAGTCTCTGTAAAACAACTGGTTTAGGTGAAGCTGAGAGTGAATGCAATTAAACAGATGGAAAACAAAACAAAATAACTAAAATAAAGAGAACTTAAACAGTGACAGCAGTTTAAGAACCATGCATTGCACTGCATGTAAACTATACCTCCATAAAATTGATTTGTAAAAAATAGCATCTCAGAATATTTTCCCTTTGTAGGCAATAGTCTGGTTAAGAACGAAAAAAACTAAGAAAACAGGAAGAAAGAGGTCAGTTGTCAGGGTGATGTCTGAATAGGAAGTAGGGTAGATCCAGAGAGTTAAGTGAAGCAGTGAACTTTTCAGAAAAGTAGGTAAAGTTCATCTGTTTTAACATGAGGGATGCCAGACTAAATAGATGTTTAACATTTAACAGAAAAATGGAGCATAGAAAATGCTTCTGTTTTCTCATTTAAACATGACTAATGCTAGTAAATGGAGGTGAGGAAATACAGAAGTATTGGAAGTTTGAACAAAGATTTTTTTTTTTTTTAGTGTGAAACAGTGTTTCAGGAGTGGGAGAGTCCTGGCCTTAGATCTGCTGCTCACCTGTTCCCTCTGCTCTTTGGGCTTCCTTTTACTGAGATTCTTTTCTTCATCATTGAGGTGTCCTGTTTGAGCAGCAGTGGTTGCAGAGGCTGCAGTGCCAGTTTCACAGTCTTTGTGACAGGTTGATCATCACCAAGGAAACTCAGAGTGGGAGTTTGGAGGTGTAGGGAAGGAACCTACAGGATGGAGCTGGAGTGCACCCCATGCAGTTACACAACACTTCTCTGATTTCTGCTTGGTTTCTCAGGTTCCTTGCAGATTCCAGGGCCCTGTGAATTTAAGTAAGCCCTGGGCTCCCAGCAGACAGGGGCAACTGGAGGCTCTAGGACTGCAAGTGGAAGCTCTAGGGTGGACGTGCAGGGGAGCTCATGAGAGGAACTTCCAGGCAGAGTAACAAGAGAGGGGTCAAGGACTACAAGTGTCCCATTTTGACAGGAACTTACAAGAGGGGACTGATCTGACTCAGTTACAAAGCAAATGTCCAGGTGTTGGGGCTCTAAAAACCACACAGAGAAGTCTGGATGCTAGAGAGTGCTCCCTAGCCTTGTTCTGTCAGCCAGCTTCTTCCTTTCAGCAGCATCCTTCAGCATTAGCTCTGGAAAGAGGTCAGTTTAGACCTAGATGCCATTTCTGAGCTCTCACAACCTAAGCACTTCCTCTTCTAATCTATTCACTCACTAGAAACAAAGCTCTTTACTGGAACCTCCGTGGTGACATACCTATTGCTCATGGCCTTTGGATCTGAGTTTTCCTAGGGTCATCAAAGGAGCTGTGTCAAATGCAAAGCCAAGGAATCTGAACTTTAAGGAGAGCTCTTGTTCTGGTTTAGTGAAAGGGAAAAGAATTGGAGAAGGAGGTATTAAACTCCATGGAGAATGAAGGAAGACTCTGAAAAAATTATGGCAAAACAGGGGCAATGATACTGAAATTATTGACATGTACTAAAGATGGTAAATGGCCCAGCTTACCTTCATGATAAGGTTAGAGTAGACCAGATCACTGTTGTTGGTTTGCAAACTCAGGAGTTTTCAGAATGAAATCTGAAACTGGCCCCTGCACTTGGAGGTCAGGGAGAGACCAAAGAAAGAGGCAGGACTTGAAGACTTAGGTAGCAAGTAGTTTTTATAAGCAAGGGAGTTTCCATATTAAGCTTCATAAACAACCAATACACTTGCAACCATTCTGTATATATAAGCCATTTTGTTTTTCATTTTCAGTAGAATATTCAGTAAGTTACACAACATTTTATTATAAAATAGGCTTTGTGTGAGATGATTTTGCCCAACTGTAGGCTAATGTATTTCATGCATGTTTAAAGAGGCAAGGCTAAGCTATGATGTTCTTTAGTGGCTCAGTGGTAAAGAATCTGCCTGCCAAGCAGGAGACCTGAATTTGATCCCTGGGTCAGGAATATCCCCTGGAGGAGGAAATGGCAACCCATTCTAGTATTCTTGCCTGGGAAATCCCATGGACAGAGGAATGGGGTGATGACATTAGTTGGATCATCGAAAAACCAAGAGTTCCAGAAAAATATCTATTTCTGCTTTATTGATATGCCAAAGCCTTTGACTGTGTGGATCACAACAAACTGTGGAAAATTCTTAAAGAGATGGGAGTACCAGACCACCTTACCATCTTCCTGAGAAATCCATATGCAGGTCAAGAATTAACAGTTAGAACTTGACATGGGCCAACAGACTGGTTGCAAAATGTAAAAGGAGTACGACAAGGCTGTATATTGTCACCCTGCTTGTTTAACTTATATGCAGAGTATATCATGTGAAATGCCAGGCTGGATGAAGCACAAGCTATAATCAAGATTGCCAGGAGAAATACCAATAACCTCAGATATGCCAATGATACCTCCCTTATGGCAGAAAGTGAAGAAGAACTAAAGAGCCTCTAGATGAAAATGAAAGAGGAGAGTGAAAAAGTTGGCTTAAAACTCAACATTCAGAAAACTAAGAATATGGCATCTGTTCCCATCCCTTCATGGCATATATGTGGGGAAACAATGGAAACAGTGAGACTTATTTTCTTGGACTCCAAAATCACTGTAGATGGTGACTGCAGCCATGAAATTAAAGAATGCTTGCTCCTTGGAAGAAAAGCTATGATCAACCTAGACAGCATATTAAAAAGCAGAGACATTACTTTGCCAACAAAGGTCTGTCTAGTCAAAGCTATGTTATTTCCAGTAGTAATGTATGGATGTGATAGTTGGACTATAAAGAAAGCTGAGCACCAAAGAATTGATGCTTTTGAATTGTGATGTTGGAGAAGACTCTTGTGAGTCCCTTGAGCTGCAAGGAGATCCAACCAGTCCATCCTAAAGGAAATCAGTCCTGAATATTCATTGGAAGGACTGATGCTGAAGCTGAAGCTCCAGTACTCTGGCCACCTGATGTGAAGAACAAACTCATTTGAAAAGACCCTGATGCTGGGAAAGATTGAGGGCAGGAGAAGGAGACGACAGAGCGGGTATGAGATGGTTGAATGAACTCACTGACTCGTTAGACATGAGTTTGAGTAAGCTCTGGGAGTTGGTGATGGACAGGGAAGACTGGCATGCTGCAGTCCATGGGGTCACAAAGAATCAGACACAACTGAGTGAACAGAACTAAGCCATACACATAAATCCTGAGATGGGAGGGGGAACCTAGGTAGCTTGGCTCGGATGCAGATTTTATGCAAGAAAGGCAACACATACCTAGAGAGGTGTGGTTATACACTTACTTCAACCCATTGTAGAACAACATCTTATAGTAAACATTTGTTCTGGTGATATTTTCTAAGTTCCTCAATGGTGAATAACTGGCTAATGAGCTGAAAACCAGGAGCTTTGCTCTGGACATACTTCCTGTCAGAACCTGGTGAGCAAATAATCTGCAAGAAGAAACAGCAAGTCTTTCAGTGGAAAATCAGCTGTGTTGGTACAAACAGGCCCATGTAGAATGGGAGGAGTCTCATTCCAGCATGGGTAACAGTCTATATGGAGCAGAGATTCTAGCCTTTGATGAATGTCAACCTGCCCTAATGTTGTCTAGTGAACTCTTATAATGGGGCTTTCACCAGGGTTGTTCTGGAGATGTTAAGCTGGTCCCATTAACATCATGGGACCAAGGGTCCACTGTGTCACCACACTAACTAAAGTGGATGAGGAGTTGGTAGGTGTGGATGAAGGGTCAGGATCATAAACATCTTCTCTGGCTGATGATCATTTTTGAGAAGAGTCATTTTCTGCCAACAGGAAATGTTGTTATGATTCACCTGTGGAAAGAGTTCTATTTTCAAAAAGACATATATTTGTTTCACTCATAGCATTCTTCCACATTCTGTGAATTAAAGATACTTGGAATGACTGACTGCCAAAATGCAGAGCACTCTGGAAAACACAATGAATGAATCTCTGTTCAAATAAGAACTTTCTATATCATAAATGAAAGCTGCTATTCAAAGCCTTAGTGTTCCATACCCAGGCCCTTTTCTAATAGATGCATGTTGATAATCTTCCCTGGTGGCTCAGATGGTGAAGAATCTGCCTGCGATGCAGGAGACCTGGGTTCAATTCTAGGTTGGGAAGATCCCCTGGAGGAGGGTATGGCAATCCACTCTAGTATTCTTGCCTGGACAATCCCCATGGACAGAGGAGCATGGTGGGCTGGAGTCCATGGGGTTGCACAGAGTCAGATATGACTGAGCAGCTAAGCGCAGGTCACATTGTATAGAAATCACACACATTCCCTTTTAACATAGTGGTGACATTTCATTTGGTTTGGAACAGCAAGCAGCCTCAACGTTTTCCCCACTGATATGAATTTAACTGGCTCATTCTTAGATTGCCACAAGCATTGAGTTGACCAAAAATTTTGTTTGCTTTTTCTTTTCCTGTAAGATGGCTCTGGCAGCACTTAGTTCTCTTTAAGTTCATTTGAAACAATTGTCTTAGCTTGTATTGTGCAGCTGGCACATTAGCATGCATTAAAAAAAAAAAAAAACTTAACCTATACTGGATAATTTTTGTGTAGCCATTTTAACATTGAAGATCGAAGAAAAAAGTAACATTTTTGCATACTATGCTTTATTATTTCAAGAAAGGTAAACACAAAACTGAACACAGAAAAGGTATGTGCAGTATATGGAGATGCTGCTATGACTGAAGTCAAAAGTGGTTTGTGAAGTTTCATCCTTGAGATTTCTCATTGGATGATGCTCCATGGTCATAAAAACCAGTTGAAGTCAAGAGCGATAAAATCAAGTTATTAATTAATAACAACAAATGTTATACCATGTGGGAGAGAGCTGACATACTCAAAATATCCAATTCAAGTGTAGAAAATCATTTATAACACCTTGGTTATGTTAATTGCTTTGGTGTTTGGGTTCACATAAATTAAGCAAAAAAAAAAAAACTTCTTGAAGGTATTTTTGCATGTGATTCTCTACTTAAACATAATGAAAATGCTCTTTTTAAAAACATACTGTGACGGGCTATGAAAAGTAGATACTGTACAATAATGTGGAATTGAAAGACCATGGGGCGAGCAAAATGAACCACTGCTAAATACACCAAAGGCCAGTATTCTTCCAAAGAAGGTGATGATGTATAGGGTGGGATCGGAAGGGAGTTCTCTATTATGAGCTCCTTCCAGAAAACCAAATGATTAATCCTGCAAGTACTGCTCCCATTGAGACCAACTGAAAGCAGCACTCAACAACAAGCAACCAGAATTAGTCAACAGAAAATGAATAATCTATCATCAGGATAACGCAAAACTGCCTGTTTTTTGGATGACAGGGTAAAAATTGTTGTAGCTTAGCTGGGAAGTCCTGATTCACCTGCCGTATTCTGCAGATATTGCACCTTTGGATTTCCATTTATTTTGGTTTTTACAAAATTCTCTTAATGGAAAAAAATTCAATTTCCCATAAAACTATAAATGGAACCTGGAACACTTCTTTGTCCCAAAAAATAAGATCTTGGGGGAGATGAAATTATGAAGTTGCCTGAAAAGTGACAGAAGATAAGGCTTCCCAGGTGGCACAGTGGTAAAGAATCCACCTGCCAGGGCAGGAGTTGCAAGGGACATGGGTCCAAGCTCTGGGTTGGGAAGATCCCTTGGAGTAGGAAATGGCAACCCACTCTAGTACACTTGACTGGAAAATTCCATGGACAGAGGAACCAGGCAGATTATAATCCATGGGGTCGCAAAGAGTCAGACATGCCTGAGCATGCATCTTTACCTTTTTTTTTTTAGTGAAACAAAACAGTGAATATATTGTTTAGCAAACTTCTTGGTGAAATGAAAAAATGTCTTTTATTTTTACTTAAAAACTGAAGGATGGCCAACCTAGTAGCTATACTGCTGCTGCTAAGTCGCTTCAGTCGTGTCCAACTCTGCGACCCCATAGACGGCAGCCCACCAAGCTCCCCCATCCCTGGGATTCTCCAGGCAAGAACACTGGAGTGGGTTGCCATCTTCTAGTAGCTATATAAGCAGTCAATTCCATTTCTCTAGGGCATAGAATTATTTAAGCATTCTAAGGAAGATCTACAAGGTAGGTTAGGTTCAAATGCTAAGCTCCTGGGGGATGTTACCCACTTTCCAACCTCTAGCAAAAATACTGAAATAGACATACCAGATGTCGCTCAATCTTAGAGTCAAGGATAAAGCTTATTACAAGATGGATATACAATGATCTGGAAGGATGTGATCATGGAGGAGCATTAAGATCAAATATCACGAACTTTTTTCCCTTCTATGCAAATTATAATAATTCAGTTAGTTTGGGAATCTTCTGATGTCCTATTCTTCCCTTGTCAACCTTAAACCTTTGGTGTAAGGGTTTCACACCAAAAAAATGGTTTGATCTACAACTAAGTACATCAGAGTAAACATTAGCTCCTATCAAAAGTATTTTCCACCATCAACAGATGAATGGATGAAGTTGTGGTACATATACACAATGGAATACTACTCAGCCATAAAAAGGAACACATCGGAGTCAGTTCTAATGATGTGGATGAACCTAGAGACTATTATACAGAGTGAAGTAAGTCAGAAAGAGAAAGATAAATATCATATACTAACACATATATATATGGAATATAGAAAAATGGTACTGAAGAATTTATTTGCAGGTCATCAAAAAAGCAAGAGAGTTCCAGAAAAACATCTATTTCTGCTTTATTGACTATGCCAAAGCCTTTGACTGTGTGGATCACAATAAACTGTGGAAAATTCTGAAAGAGATGGGAATACCAGACCACCTGACTTGCCTCTTGAGAAACCTGTATGCAGGTCAGGAAGCAACAGTTAGAACTGGGCATGGAACAACAGACTGGTTCCAAATAGGAAAAGGAGTACATCAAGGCTGTATATTGTCACCCTGCTTATTTAACTTCTATGCAAAGTACATCATGAGAAGCGCTGGGCTGGAGGAAGCACAAGCTGGAATCAAGATTTCCAGGAGAAATATCAATAACCTCAGATATGCAGATAACACCACCCTTATGGCAGAAAGTGAAGAGGAACTAAAAAGCCTCTTGATGAAAGTGAAAGCGGAGAGTGAAAAAGTTGGCTTAAAGCTCAACATTCAGAAAACTAAGATCATGGCATCTGGTCCCATCAATTCATGGGAAATAGATGGGGAAACAGTGGAAACAGTGTCAGACTTTTTTGGGGGGGCTCCAAAATGATTGCAGATGGTGGTTGCTGCCATGAAATTAAAAGACGCTTGCTCCTTGGAAGGAAAGTTATGACCAACCTAGATAGCATACTCAAAAGCAGAGACATTACTTTGCCAACAAAGATCCATCTAGTCAAGGCTACAGTTTTTCCAGTGGTCATGTATGGATGTGAGAGTTGAACTGTGAAGAAAGCTGAGTGCCAAAGAATTGATGAGTTTGAACTGTGGTGTTGAAGAAGACTCTTGAGAGTCCCTTGGACTGCAAGGAGGTCCAACTAGTCCATCCTAAAGGAGATCAGTCCTGGGTGTTCATTGGAAGGACTGATGCTGAAGCTGAAACTCCAATACTTTAGCCACCTCATGAGAAGAGTTGACTCATTGGGAAACACCCTGATGCTGGGAGGGATTGGGGGCAGAAGGAGAAGGGGACGACAGAGGATGAGATGGCTGGATGGCATCACCAACTCGATGGACATGAGTTTGAGTGAACTCCAGGAGTTGGTGACGGACAGGGAGGCCTGGCATGCTGCGATTCATGGGGTCACAAAGAGTCAGACATGACTGAGCAACTGAACTGACTGAATGGAAAAACTGACATAGAGAATAGACTTATGGACATGCAGAGAGGGGAGGAGAAGGTGAGATGTATGGAGAGAGAAACATGGAAACTTACATTACCATATATAAAGTAGATAGCCAACAGGAATTTGCTGTATGTCTCAGGAAACTCAAACAGTGCCTCTGTATAAACCTAGAGGGGTGGGGTGGGGAGGGAGGTGGAAGGGAGGGGACATGTATACTTATGGCTGATTCATGCTGAGGTTTGACAGAAAACAACAAAATTCTGTAAATCAATTATCCTTCAATTAAAAAATAAATAAATATTTTTTAAATAAGAAATGAAAATGTATTTTCCAATTCTTCTGCTTATAGCCCCAAACCCAGCACTACCTCTGTGTTGGTCCATTATTATTTAACCCACCAGGTCTTTTGAAATATTCTTCCTGAGATAAGAGTTTCCAAGAAGAGAAATGAAAAATAATCTCATAGGAGGTGATGGTATTTGCAATGATTCATTCTATAACATAAATGCAATACAATAATGTGGAATTGAAGAGACCATGAGATAAGAGTTTCCAAGAAGAGAAATGAAAAATAATCTCATAGGAGGTGATGGTATTTGCAATGATTCATTCTATAACATAAATGCAATACAATAATGTGGAATTGAAGAGACCATGAGATAAGAGTTTCCAAGAAGAGAAATGAAAAATAATCTCATAGGAGGTGATGGTATTTGCAATGATTCATTCTATAACATAAATGCAATACAATAATGTGGAATTGAAGAGACCATGGAGTCAGTAAAATGAACCACCACTAAGCATATCAAAGGCCAGTCCTCATCCAAAGAAAGTGATGATATGTGTGGTGGGATTGGAAGAGAGTTCTCTAATATGAGCTCCTTCCAGAAAACCAAATGAGTAATTCTGCAAGTACTACTCCAAACTAGACCAACTGAAAGCAATCAACAACAAGCCTGTCACAATATGTTTTAAAAAAGAAATGCAACACGGCAAACTAGACCAACTGAAAGCAATCAACAACAAGCCTGTCACAATATGTTTTAAAAAAAGAAATGCAACACGGCAAAATGGTTAGAAGAGAAGCAAAAGGCAAAGAAGAGGGAAAGATATACCCATCTGAATGCAGAGTTCCAAAGGATAGCAAGAGAAATAAGAAAGCCTTCTTAAGTGAACAATGCAAAGAAATAGAGGAAAACAATAGAATAGGAAAGACTAGCGATCTCTTCAATAAAATTAGAGGCTTCTGGTTCAAGATTGTGGAGTAGAAGGACGTGCACTCATCTCCTCCTGCAAGAGCACCAAAATTGCAACTAGCTGTTGAACCATCACCAACAGGAAGTCACTGGAACCCACCAAAAACAGATGCCCCATGTTCAAAGACAAAGAAGAAGCCACAGCAAGACAGTAGGAGGGGCACAATCACAATAAAATCAAATCCCATACCTGCTGGGTGGGTGAACCACAGACTGGAGAACAATAATATAAAAGAAGTTCTCACACTATTGTGAAGGTTCTAAACCCCACATCAGGCTTCCCAGCCTGAGGATCCAACAAAGGGACTTGGAATCCCCTAGGAATCTGGCCTTGAGGGCCAGCAGGATTTGATTGTAGGCCTTCCAGAGGACTGAAGGATACAGACACTCCAGGCTTGGAGGGCACAAACAAAATTTTTTGTGCACCAAGACCCAGGGGAGAACAGCAGTGACCACAGGAGACTGAACCAAAACTATCTGCTAGTGTTAGAGGGCCTCCTGAGGAGGCGTGGGTTGGCAGGGGCTTGCCAAATGGACCAGAGAAGACAATGGCAACCCACTCCAGTACTCTTGCCTGGAGAATCCCATGGGCGGAGGGGCCTGGTGGGCTGCAGTCCATGGGGTCGCTAGGAGTCAGACACGACTGAGCGACTCCACTTTATTTTTTCACTTTCATGCATTGGAGAAGGAAATGGCAACCCACTCCAGTGTTCTTGCCTGGAGAATCCCAGGGACGGGGGAGCCTGGTGGCCTGCCATCTATGGGGTCTCACAGAGTTGGACACGACTGAAGCGACTTAGCAGCAGCAATAGCAGCAGCACCAAATGGACGGGGGCACCAGAAGGCCCCTCTTGGTGTAAATCCTCTTGAAGTTTGCCATTAACCCTACCATAGAGCCCAGGGCTGGGTCATCTCAAGCAAAACAACTACCAGGAAGGGAGTTCAACACCACCCATCAGCAGATAATTGGATTAAAGTTTTACTGAGCAAGGCCCTGCCCACCTGAGCAAGACCCAGTTTTGCCCACCACCAGTCCTTCCCCATCAAGAAGCTTACACAAGCCTCTTAGCTTCATCCATCAAAGGGCAGATAGAAGAAGCACAGTCTCACAACAGCTAACACAAAAACCATATTACAGAAATTTAATCATGATGAAAAAGCAGAAAGTTATGTCCCAGATAAAGTGACAAGATAAATTCCCAGAAAAACAATTAACTGAAGTGGAGCTAGCCAATCTTCCAGAAAAAGAATTCAGAATAATGATAGTGAAGATGATCCAGGATCTTGGAGAAAGAATGGAGGCAAAGATTGATAAGATGCAAGAAATGTTTACCAAAGACTTAGAAGAACTAAAGAAAAAACAAACAGAAATGAATAATACATTAGAAGGAATCAATAGCAGAATAACTGAGGCAGAAGAATAGATAAATGAACTGGAGGACAGAATAGTAGAAACCACTTCCACCAAACAGAATATAGAAAAAAGAATGAAAAGAAATGAAGACAGCTTAAGAGATCTCTGGGACAGCATTAAATGCACCAACATTTGCAATATAGGGGTCCCAGAAGGAGAAGAGAGTGAGAAAGGACCTGAGAAAATATTTGAAGGGGTAATAGCTGAAAACTTCCCGAACATGGGAAAGGCAGTAGTCAATCAAGTTCAGGAAGCACAGAGAGTCTCAAGCAGGATAAACCCAAGGAGGAACACACCAAGACACACAGTAATCAAACTGACAAAAATTAAAGACAGAGATAAAATATTAAAAGCAACAAGGGGAAAATAACAAATAATATATAAGGGAACTGCCATCAGGCTATCAGCTGATTTTTCTACAAGTTGGAAGGGAATAGCATGATATATTTAAAATGATGAAAGGGAAGAACTACAACCAAGAATATTCTGCCTATCAAGACTCTCATTCAGATTTGATGGAGAAATCAAAAAGCTTTCCAGACAAGCAAAAATTAAGGGAACTCAACACCACCAAACCAGCTTTATAACAAATGCTAAAGAAATTTCTCTAGGCGGGAAACATAAGAGAAGGAAAAGACCTACAGAAAATAAACCCAAAACAATTAAAAAAATGGTAATAGGACCATACGCATTGATATACTTTAAATGTAAAAGGATTAAATACACCAACCAAAAGACATAGACTGGCTGGGTGGATGAAAATATGTGCACATATGCACTTCCATTTACTGATTGCTCTGCTTGAAACCCCCAAATTGTATGTAATTATTTTATGTTGTTAAGTTAATCATGTTCCCATTATGACTTGCAATTATAATTATCGTTTATTTTTGCCTGACTATTGATTGTGAAAGCTGATAAATATTTTTGCTATTGTGATTATGTAACTATTACTCACTTATTACCATTGTATCATGATTGGTCAACAGAAAAATAATCGCACTCTATATCACCAAAACTAGGATCTAACAGAAAAACCTGTAACCATTTTTTAAATCCAGATGCATTTCAGAATTATTTTGAAATTTTTTGAAAAATACAAATGCACAGGTATTGCTTTTTTTCTCCAGAGCACCAGATATGTTTCTAATGAGCAATCATGTTTAAAAACAACCGGACTATATGATAACCCTTACTTTTATCTAGACTGTTTCACTTTTTCTATTTCATATTCAGTGCTTCTTTCATTTACTTCATGTTCTCCAATTTCTCCAACTCTTCTTTTTTTATGTTCTTTCTCAGCCTGTGTAATAGTGTAATAGAAAAGTTTATATATATATACATATATGTATTTTCAAAAACATTAATTTTTGCCTAACTAAAAAAATTATTACATTTTGATTACACTTGTTTGACTTAGTATGAATAGAATGCTAGATTTCTAATTAAAAAATAGATATGCAACAAGTAACAAAGTTTACTGTATAGAATAGGAAACTATAGTCAATATCTTGTAATAACCTATGATGGACAATAATTTCAAGAATAATATATGGGTATTTGTATAACTGAATCACCATGCTGTGTACGTGGAACATTGTAAGTCAACTGTTCTTCAATAATATATATATATATATATATATTTTTTTTTTTTTTTTTTAATTAGAGTTAACAAAGAACATTTCACACAAAGATGGGCACAATAAAGGACAGAAACAGTATGGACTTAACAGAAGCAGAAGATATTAACAAGAAGTGGCCAGAATAAACAGAAGAACTGTACATAAAAGATCTTAGTGACTTGGATAATTACAATGGTGTAATCATTCACCTAGAAACAGACATTCTGGAGTGAAGTCAAGTGGGCTTTAAGAAGCATTACTGCAAACAAAGCTAGTGTAGGTAATGGAATTCCAGCTGAACTATACCAAATCCTAAAAGATGATCCTGGTAAAGTGCTGCCCTCAATATGCCAGCAAATTTAGAAAACTCAGCAATGGCCACATGACTGGAAAATATCAGTCTTCATTTTGATCCCAAAGAAGAGTAATGGCAAAGAATGTTCAAACTACAGCACAACTGTGCTCTTTTCCCATGCTAGCAAGGTAATGCTCAAAATCCTTCAAGCTAGGCTTCAACATTATGTGAACCAAGTACTTCCAGATGTATAAACTGCATATAGAAAAGTCAGAGGAACCAGACATCAAATTGCCAACATCTGTTGAATCATCAAAAAATCAAGAGAGTTCGAGAAAAACATCTGCTTCTCCTTCTTTAACTAAACTAAAGCCTTTGACTGTGTGGACTATAAAAATGTGTGTAATGTTCTTAAAGAGGTGGAAATACCAGACCACTTTATCTGCCTCCTGAGAAACCTGTATGCAGGTCAAGAAGCAACAGTTAGAACTGGACATGCAACAGACTGGTTCCAAAATGGGAAAAGAGTATGTCAAGGCTGTACATTGTCACTCTGTTTATTTAACTTATATATAAAGTACCTTATGCAAAATGCTGGCTGGATGAAGCACAAGCTGGAATCAAGATTACTGGGAGAAATATCAATAACTTCAGATATGAAGATGACACCACCCTTAAGGTAGAAAGAGAAGAGGAACAAAAGGGCCTCTTGATGAAGGTGAAAGAGTATGAAAAAAATTTGCTTAAAACTCAACATTCAAAAAATGAAGACCATGGCATCTGGTCACATCAGTTCAGTTCAGTTCATTCAGTCGTGTCCGACTCTTTGCGACCCCATAAATCTCAGCATGACAGGCCTCCCTGTCCATCATCAACTCCCGGAGCTCACTCAGACTCACGTCCATCACTTCATGGCAAATAGATGGGGAAACAATGGAAACAGTGAGACTTTATTTTCTTAGGCTCTGAAACCACTGCAGACAGTCACTATAGCCATGAAATTAAAGACGCTTGCTCCTTGGAAGAAAAGCTATGACAAAGCTAGACAGATTATTTAAAATCAGAGACATCACTTCTCTGATAAAGGTCTGTATAGTCAAAGCTATTGTTTTTCCAGTAGTCATGTATGGATGTGAGAATTGGACCATAAAGAAGACTGGGCTCCAAAGAACTGATGCTTTGGAACTGTGGTGCTGGTGAAGACTCTTAAGAGTCCCTTGGACTGCAAGGAGATCAAACCAGTGCATCCTAAAGGAAATCAGTCCTGAATAGTCAGTGGAAGGACTGATGCTGAAGCTGAAGCTCCAATACTTTGGCCACCTGATACGAAGAACTGACTCACTGGAACAGACCCTAATTCTGGGAAAGACTGAGGGCAGGAGGAGAAAGGGGATGACAGCGAATGAGATGGTTGGATGGCATCATAGATCCAACGGACGTAAGTTTGAGCCAACTCCAGGAGATAGTGAAAGACAGGGAAGCTTGGTGTGCTGCAATTTATGGGGTCACAAAGAGTCGAACACAATTGAGTGACTGAAAAACAACAGTTCTATAACACAGAACCTGCTGTATTTGCACTGAAGGGCCTTCTTATTCTCTGGAGTTCCCTTTTTAATCTTTTTTCCCTAACTCAAGGTAATACATTTTTACTCTCATTGGTTTCCCAGATTTTCTCACTGTTTTAATTATGTGTAGTGGAAAAAAATAGACTTTGGCTTCAGACTGAATTGGACTCACTCCCAGCTCTATCATTTTTTTGTCTTCCTTGCTGCATGTGTGTGTGTGTGTGTGTGCGTGTGCAGGCACACACATGTAAGTGCTTATTTGTATTCCATCTTTGTAACAGCATGGAATGTAGCCCAATCCTCCAGGTTACTCTGTCCATGGGATTTTCCTAGAAAAAATATTGGAGTGGGTTGCCATTTCCTTCTCCAAGATATCTTTCTTGCCATATTTAACTGTTAAAATCCTTTCCTCTATTTGCAAGCTTAGTTCAAATGGTATCGCCTTCATGAAGACTTCCTTAAATATTTTGGAACTAAAGAGATTTTGGAGGCATTCAATTCCAATGGTTCCTTTTTATGCCTCTTTAATTCTGTTCTCTATACTTATTTGTATATGTCTTCAACCAAATGCAAATCCTGGTTTAATATGCTTATTGTTTTGTAACCTTGATGTAATTGCTTATGTTCTTAAAGTTGTTATTATCCAAACAATAAAATGGGAAAGGGGAAGATAATCTATGTATTTCTCATTATTATTTTGCTGATTAAATATGATAAAATATTTTGTGGGTCTAGGGGAATGGCTGGTACACAATATTGCAATATTCACAATAGTTCCCTCACTCTATTGCTTTTACTGAGTGTAACTTACTCACAGCAGGAACTGTCACTTTTTTGTGTATTATAGAGCAAGCATTTTATCATATACCTCAGTCCATATATATATTGCCTATATTGAACTTAGTAGATGGCTACTTTTATCATCATTTGCCAATTTTAGATCACTTGTTGGTAAAGCTGGTGAGAGAAGGCTATCTCTCAGGAGAAGGAAGCAGTAGCTATCTCACATTTTATCAAGACTAAAGTATTCTCTCTTTGTCTCTAGACAACTTAATCTTCATTTTTATACCACCCTTTGTATTCGTTCTCATTCCCATTCAGAAACCAAATAAAAAAACCAGAAAATAAAAAACAGAACCCAGAAAGACCTTTAGTGATCTCAAATATTTATTCAACAGTCATCTGTGCTGAACTTGCTCACCTTCCTGACCTCCCAAATAACCATAAATCTTTCTCTTTAAAAGTATACAATAGATGAGGCCATGATCTAAATCTATTAACAAGTTAACATATCAAAGACTCATTGTTTATAAATGCCTGTTCATTGATCTAGGAGTAAAGGTTTTTATCTTTGCCTCAGGAAAAAAAAAAAAAAAAAACCAGTGTTGGCCAAATTAGTCATCTACTCAGAGCCTGTGAGATGAGACATTGGAAAAAAGTTTTAGCAGATCACCATTCTACACAGAATCCTCTGACTAAAGACCTTAGACAAGGGCCTCTTTCACAGAAGACAGACCAGTCTGTGGAATTCACAAATTCCATCATTGATGCATAGTATTTCGCCCCCAATTCCAAAAAGCACTAGATTTATGGCCTGGGATGACTTGCCTGGTGCCAAGATTATCTCAGAATACATCTTGTGGGTGAGGGGCCTGGTGCCATTCTCCGATTTTTGAGACATTCTTTTCTTTCATTAACCGACTGCTAGTAACTTCTCCCCTGGAGAAGAAAATGGCAACTCGCTCCAGTATCCTTGCCTGGAGAATCCCATGGACGGAGGAGCCTGGTAGGCTACAGTCCACGGGGTCACAAAGAGTCGGACACGACTGAGCTACTTTTTTTTTACTTACTTTACTTAGATCTTCCTAGGTTTTGAGATTCATGATGGCAACCTGGTGGTACCAGTTAAGCTCAGATGGGCATTTCTTTAAATCCTCCATGATACAATTCACCACAGTAGGGAGAAATTGACTACAGTATTTTTTTTTTTTTCCACTGTGCTGGGTTTGTTGCTCTATATGGGCTTTCTCTAGTTGGGGCGAGAGGGGGCTACTCTCTGGTTGCACAGCCCAGGCTTCATATTGCGGTGGCTTCCAGTGTTGTAGAGCGCGGGCTCTAGAGCACATGAGGCTTCACTACAGTTACGGTGTACGGGCTTAGCTGCCATGCAGCGTGTAGAATCTTTCCAGACCAGGGATCGAACCCATGTCCCCTGAATTGGCTGGCAAATTCTTAACCACTGGAGCACCAGATAAAATCACTATAGTAATCACCAAAATCACGTATTAAATACACACTGATGGGATAACTTTCTAAGACATCAGAAGATAGGAGCAGTTCTTCCCTCATCTATAACCAACATAATCCTAGAAAAACTATAAAGTCAGACATGAATTGGAATCTTGCCCCACAGGATAATTTGAGGATCTCCAAATAGATTTTGTACCATTTCTTCCCTCTGTGGGTTATGAATTTTTACTAGTAATTGTGTGTTTATTTTGGGGGCACTAACAATTGAATTTCACTGTGACTTAAAATGGCTTTAAAAACTATTATATATTTGCGTTCTTTACCTAAGCCATTCCAACCCAGCTATTTAGTGAGAGGTGAAAACATTTTATTGGGAGTGCTACTTTGAATGAGGTAAAGCTTAGTAAAGTAAAGTGTTATTCACTCAGTCATGTCTGACTTTCTGCAATCCCATGGACTGTAGCCCACCAGGCAACTTTGTCCATGGGATTCTCCAGGCAAGAATACTGGAGGGGGTTGCCATTCACTTCTCCAGGGGATCTTCCTGACCCAGGGATCAAATCCAGGTCTTCTGCCCTGCAGGGAGATATGTTACCATCTGAGCTACCTGGGAAGTCCAGCTCCTTACTAAAAAATGACAGGAAATGTCCTTCAACACACAGTACTCTAGAAAAGTGGGAGGAATACACGACATGTAAAAACGCAAATAGACCAAACTATCAGACACTCTTGATATTCTATACCCTCAAGGACCAATCTTTCTTAGGATTACCATGAGGTAATCCTAGATTTGTTGTTATTGCTGTTTAGTTGGTAAGTTGTGTGTTACTGTTCGCAACCCCATGGACTGCAGCACCATCTCCTGTCCTTCATCATCTCTGTCAATTGATTATCAACAGATTATCTTCCATCAACTGATCACTTGCAAGCCTACATTTTGGAAATATCTCTAGCCTAACTTTAAAATCTTTTAGCTAAAATTTACCCAAACTTTTCAGGTAAATATTATAAGGGGTTAAGCAATATATCTCACTCCTGTCATTAACAGAACAGCTGTTTTTCCTTTCCAACCACCTCATCAGTGAAATCCAGTGTGTAGAAAACAACTCATAGAAAGTTGAACATCACTGAAAAGGACTATATCGAATATTCAACTCTAACAGAGCCATTAAAGTAGAAGGAATTGATCCTTGGATACACATTTCACAACGAAAATCACAACACTCATCTGACAACAATTGGAAAGTCACAGCCATCAGAGATTACAAACCCAGGTTGCCCAGAGAACCACAGAGGTCAACAACTGCCCCAAGATCCTTGGCACAAGCAAACAGCTGCATGAAGTAGAACAGCTTTCATCAAAGAGCAATGGGAAAAGATTCTCCTGTTAAATGCCAGACTCGCCTTTGAATGCTTTGGTTCCTTATCTTTCTGGCCATATTTTCTTTTTATTTGTTTAAGTGTATAAACTTTTAAAGAATTTATTAGGCTGCATGGGGGGGCTATTCTGTAGTTGCAGTGCACAAACTTTTCATTGCAGTGGCTTCTGTTGGTATAGAGCATGGGCTTTAAGACATGTTGGCTTCAGCAGTTAGGCATGTGAGCTCAGCAGCTGCAGTGTGTGGGTTTATTTGCCCTGCAGGATGAGGAATCTTCCCAGACCAGGGATCAAACCCATTTCCCCTGCTTTGCCAGGTGGATTCTTAACCACTGGACTATCAGGGAAGTTCTAAGTTATGCACTTTTGATTTAGCCTATCATGTTTTTCTTACTAAAAATAATAATTTGCCTAACTCTTTTATACTCAGTCATCACTCTAAGTGTAATTAAGTTCCTTAAGATGTTACTAGTGTAGACAACTTTAACTGTATTAATAATGACTATTTTTGTAAGTAGTAACTAAACGAAGAGAAATATCCCTGACCTAGAAGAAGATAAAAATGGATTTGTGGTATAATAGTTGAATGATTATCATAACAACTCTCAAAGAAAATATACTTAAAAGTTTACCTAAGTTGACAGTATTTTTATTGTATAACTCCTATGTTCTTTAAATATGTGGAAATAAGACTCTTTGATGGTAACCTAGGGCAGGGCTGGATGTTCTGTGGGCCTTTTAGACCTCTGCAGCTGCAAGACTCCCCAAACCCTCAGTAAAACATGTCTGCTTATAAAGCATATGAAGGAATAGCATATTTCCTAGGAAACAGCCTTTTAAGAATATGAATCCCACCAGGAACTGAATAATTTGAGGCAATTTTTAAAATGTGTCTTTTACTTTGTTTGATGTGATAAATGACATAACCCAAGTCGGGAGTTGGTGATGGACAGGGAGGCCTGGTGTGCTGTGGTTCATGGGGTTGCAAAGAGTTGGATACAACTGAGCAACTGAACTGAACTGAACTGAAGTCTATGTGTACAACATAACAGCTTAAATTCCTTAGCCTGAGTAATTATGGAACACAGTAAAGTCCATACTTATTTTTGTCCAACCAGCATCACTGCTAACACTTCATGTTGTACTGGATTAAAGATCAACTGTGGCTTGATTGCTGCTGCTGCTGCTAAGTCGCTTCAGTCGTGTGCAACTCTGTGCAACCCCATAGACGGTAGCCCACCAGGCTCCACCGTCCCTGGGATTCTCCAGTCAAGAACACTGGAGTGGGTTGCTATTTAGGGAGGGGTTTATTAAATGCAATCAAAAGGGCTTGCGTTGCCTTGGTTTTGTGGCAGTGGATGCTACTTGCAGCGCAGTGTTTCACGAAGTTTAACTTACCAATGCCATTAACTGTACATTCCAATGACACTGATAGAGAAGAAAAGAGGGTAAGATTTGCTCACTAAGCCCTGGATACTAGATAATCATTTATTCAGCAACATACTCAGTGTGCTCCTAAAACACAAATCCTATTCTCAAAATATTCAGCTGAGTAAGGGAGACACGACACACAGACAAATAGAACATGACATAAGTTTCACAACAGTGGTCATGGAAAATTATTTTTGGCTCTTAGAGTTGCACTATGGTAACAGTAAGATGCAATTTGCAAAAAGAACCCATCAAATCCACTATTTAATTTTGATGACAGCATATATTAAAAATGAGAAAAATAAAGCTTAAAAAATAATGACAAATACAATTGTCAATTACAAGTACAATTACCTATTCAACCAATAGGTAAGCTATGTGACAGGTCCAATCATTCCACTCAACAGTGAACAATTCCAGGAATAAAATACAGCCCAGATGCTAGGATTTTTCCTTAGGTGTATTATTTCACACTCTACATATTATGCTAGAATAAGGCTATTCAACTGAACTAAACAGTGTGTTTAGTGAAATAGCTGAAAGTATTTGGTTGTTCTAGAATGTGAAACAAAATAAATAAAGGCAAATAAGTGTGTACAATAAATTACATAAGATTTGAGGGAAGGAGAACCACTGATATATTTGCTGTGGTTTGTAATATCTGCAAATAATGAATGTGGCAAAAGGCAATGAAATGTATGAATATTTTGACAAAGTTAGTTCAGATTAGCTCATTTAAAAATATGGTTAAAAGGCTTTTGAGTCTCTACTGACAAATGTTATACTATTGCACAACCATAATTCAATTTTTTCTTTGTTAAAACACCAGATGGATCTTTGACTATTTAGTCTTTTCGTTAAAATCTTTATTTATATTGTGGGTCACCTGTCCACTTAGCAAAGGTCCTACCATGCTCATGCTTAGTCAGTCAGTCATGTATGACTCTGTGCGACCCCATGGGCTATAGCCCACCAGACTCCTCTGTCCATGGGATTCTCTAGGCAATAATACTGGAGTGGGTAGCCATTGCCTTCTCCAGGGGATCTTCCCAACCTAGGAATCGAACCCAGGTCTCCTGCATTGCAGGTGTATTCTTTACCATCTAAGCCACCAGGGAAGCTATGTGGCTGTGCTGTGCTTAGTCGCTCAGCCATATCCGACTCTTTGTGACCCTGTGGACTGTAGTCCATGAGGTTCCTCTGTCCGTGGGATTCTCCAGGCAAGAATATTGGAGTGGATTGCCATGCCCTCCTCCAGAGGACCTTTCCAACCCAAGGGTCAACCCCAGGTTTCCCACATTGCAGGCAGATTCTTTACCATCTAAGCCACCAGGGAAGCCCAAGGGAAGCTATGCTGCTGCTGCTAAGTCACTTCAGTCATGTCCAAGTCTGTGCGACCCCATGGACTGCAGCCTACCAGGCTTCTCCGTCCATGGGATTCTCCAGGCAAGAACACTGGAGTGGGTTGCCATTTCCTTCTCCAATGCATGAAAGTGGAAAATGAAAGTGAAGTCGCTCAGTCGTGTCCAACTCTTAGCGACCCCATGGACTGCAGCCTACCAGGCTCCTCCATCCATGGGATTTTCCAGGCAACAGTACTGGAGTGGGGTGCCATTGCCTTCTCCCAGGGAAGCTATAACAATCTTCAAATCTGCTTTTGAGAAACCATCCCTCCAACATTCTTAATCTTTAAATTTCTAGGATTGCTAATTCTATCTACAGCTACCAGAGTAGACAGGCAGCCCAAGACAAGCCAAACAGACCTAATATGATCTAACACCATAACCCTTCTTGGAGTCATTAGACACAAACAAACAAAATGAGAAGGATATAAACCTGCTGAGACCTACCCTACCTTCAGGAGATGAGAGCTTATTTGCAAAAGAAGCCAAGAGCTAGAGAAACACAGCTAACAGTTGAAGAGAATCCAAAAAATTAAGCCACTGGATCAAGCTTCACTTGAAATCAGCAATGCCATATCTTTTAATTATGTGACCCAATAAATTTCCATTTGCTTAAGCCACACTGAGTTAGGGGTTTCTCTCACTTGTTCAATGTAGGTATCAATAAAAATTTAGTGGTATAAATCATGTACAGAAGTCAAATAATGAATTTAATTATTCTCAATCTTAAAAGAAATTAACATGAATCTTAAAAGAAATCAACTTTTCAGTATTTTTAAAAGTTTAATGGAGTTGAACACCGATTTGAATTAAGTTCACTAAAACTTAACACCAAGTTCTTTCTGAATATATCATCTCAATATGAAAACCTGTTATCTTGTTTTACTATGAGTTCTAAACAGAAACACACTGTATATATAATCTTTAACTTAAAATAAGAAAAAAAAATGGAGTGCCCATCAAATAAAATATTTAAAAAGAAACTACTTCAAAACAGAAAAAAATTTTCAAAATCATCTCTAGAGTAGAAAATCAAGAATTATCACAATACTTTGATATATATTCTATAAAACAATTCACACCTTTAATACATAAGCAATTTTTGACTTTCTATTCTGAGGCTGTTCAGCCTCCAGTGACATCAAATAGTCTAGGCTAATAGCACCACCTAGTGTTCTGAACTGGTCACTATCTGAGACTCATTGTCTCCTACTTCCCTTTGCAGCTAAAGGAACACAGGCTAGTCTCCTACTATTTTTTCTGTATTTAATAATAATTTCAAAATCTATTTCTATATTTCCTTCAGATAACTTGTGCTTTGTTATTGCATGCCTTAAGTTTGGCATGCCCTTTATTATTTTTAGATAGCAAAAACAAATGTTTTTCACCTTAAGGAATTAAATTTCCTTAAAATTATGTTATGTTCTGCTATTTTTATTTTAAAACATTGTTTTATCAGTATGCTTAATAGACAATAAAACTAGAATCATTCTCTGTTCTCAGATACATAACACTCCAATCTTAAATGACTTGCATACTATAACATTCTTACGCTATCTTCCAAACATAGGACCCTAAATTCAGAAAAATAAGATTAAGTTTTTTACACCCCAAATTATGTGCTGTTCCTTAGCAAAATATCAAAAGTTGTCTCCTTCAGGATGTAAACCTGAGCATAGCACTGACAAGCAAAGATAATACAATTAGGTATATTATGCTCCATATTACTTTTACCCTTAGCAATATTCCTTGCCTTGAAATACTAGCAATGTCTTTCACGGAGCAAAATCTTTTCATCTTAATGAGGTCCAATTTATCCATTTTTTTTTTAAGATCATGCTTTTGATGTTCTAAGAACTCTTTAAGTAATCCAAGATTACTAAAATTTTATACTATTATTCTATTAGAAGTTTTAAACTAAATTTTAAAAATTTCATTTTCGAGTTACATATTCCTTCTCTGATGCTCTTTCTTTCTTTATGTAGATTTGAGTTTCTCACCTATATTGTTTTCCTTATTTCTGAAGAACTTCTTTTGACATTTCCTGCAATTATAAATAGTCCACTGTTTTCTTGTTTGTGTGGTTTCTGATGGGAAGTCTGACATAATTCTTATCTTTGTTCCTCAATAGATAAGGATTTTTTTTTCCTCCTGTCTGATTTCTTTAGAGATTTTTTTTGTTTTTGATTTTCTGCAATTCAAATATAATATGTCTAGTGTTTAGCTTTGCTTCAGTGTTTCTTTTAAAGAATTCCAGATGCAGTCCACAAGATGGTAGCAAACATCAATTTATTATTTAGGCTAGTATGACTCAAGGGTCAAAGCAAAAGGAAATAATGGAATTTACAATAGCACTAGTAAATGAATCTCACCAATCCGGGGGAAAGAACCTTCATCTGGCTCTCTGCAGCTGGGAAGTCCTGGGGTCAGCACACCAGAGCCTCAGCAGGAACACCATCCACTCAGTTCCGTTCAGTTCAGTCGCTCAGTCGTGTCTGACGCTTTGCCACCCCATGGACTGCAGCACGTCAGGCCTCCCTGTCCATCACCAACTCCTAGAGTTTACTCAAACTTGTGTCCATCGTGTCAGTGATGCCATCCAATCATCTCATCTTCCGTCGTCCCCTTCTCCTCCCGCCTTCAATCTTTCCCAGCATCAGGGTCTTTTCAAATGAGTCAGTTCTTCACATTAGGTAGCCAAAGTATTGGAGTTTCAGCTTCAACATCAGTCCTACCAATGAACACCCAGGACTTATCTCCTTTAGGATGGACTGGTTGGACCTCCTTGCAGTCCAAGGGACTCTCAAGAGTCTTCTCCAACACCACAGTTCAAAAGCATCAACTCTTTATCAGCACCATCCACTACATGCACGCGTTCATGGAGGGGATCTTGCCTTAAGTGTGGATGACTGCCATATTTATACCTTACAGAGTTCTTTGTTCTCAAAGGAGTTCAAAGACTTTGCAGCACTAGGGAGGTGGAAAACAATCTGGTCCTCCTTTGATTGTCCAGATCAAAGGGGGAAAACGGTATTCCCAAAACTCTTACTGTTCCTGATCTTTATCCCTTTCTTGGTGGGTGCTTCATGATATTTCCATTCTTCATTGTGTTTAAGTTCATAAGTTACAAGCAATGAACACAGTGCATCAGGTCACGCATCTGGCGCATGCGTCATCAAGACGGTGACCGAATGATACAGTAGCATAACCACAGCATTACAGCAAGGTATAGAATTTTTAGTAATTGTCCTGCTTCAGGTTCTCTGAGTTTCCCAAATCTGTGTTTTGGTTTTTGTTATTAATTTTGGAAGTTTTTCAGTCATTATTACTTCAAATAGTTCGTGTTATGGGGGTTCCCCTGTAATTAACTCTTTGTTTCTCTCTTGCTGCCTTTAGAATCCTCTATTTTTAACTTTTGCCATTTGTATTATGTCTTGCTGTAGGTCTGTTTGGGTTCATCTTGTCTGGAGCTCTCTGTGCTTTCTGTATCATCGTATCTGTTTTCTTCTTTAGGTTAGGGACATTTTCAGCCATAACTTGTTCAAATACATTTTCAGTTCTTCATCTCTTTCTTCTCCTTCTGGAATCCCTTGTATGCACAGATCAGCACACTTTGTATTACACCCAAAGTCTCTTATATTGCTTTCATTTTTTTTTTAATTTGATTTTTCTGTCTACTGTTTTAATTGGGTAATTTCCATTACTCTGTTTTTAAGATAACTGATTTATTCTGCATTATTCATTCTGCTGTTCTTTGCCTTTGGTTCTGCTTTCATCTCAGAAAATGAATTTCCTAATTTTTCTTGTGTCTGCTTTATAATTTGTAGTTCCTTCTTACAGTAATATGCATTTCTGTTCACAGCATTTTTTCATTCCTTAATTATTTTCATTACCTCCTTTTTGAACTTGGTTTCAAACTCATTATCTATAAAATGTTACAGAAAAACCTAAATGAACTTTTTGACTATCCCAATATTATACAGAAGGGGTCTGTGTAATTATTCGTTCCATCAGGGTAATTCTCATAGTCTTTTAAGTGGGAATGGCTCCTCTGATTCTTCATTCTGTGTATATTCCTCTTATTTTTTGAGTTAGGAGAAACAATTATCTACTGTATAGTCCTGGAGGGCTATTTATATGCAGGACTTTCCTAATACATAGCTTGACCCCCTCACTCCCTAAGTAGAATCCCTGAGCCCAAGATATCCTTCTCCTCTTTTGTGTCTCCTGCTAAAGGGGGTCAGTCCCGACCTGGTCACTTCTCATACATCCCTGAGTCTGTGTGTATCTTTCTTTACAGCCTTGGCTGTAGAGCAAGTGTTCAGCTTGTCCTCAAGTGAATTTAGCGAGAGTTGCTTTATATTTTTGGTAATTTTGATGTTTTAGCGAGCGTTCTCCCACTCTGCCATCTTGATCTCCTCTACCCTGAGATCCTCTTATTTGCCATTAACAAGAATTTCAACCTCTTCAATCCCAGCATCAATGTGAGCAGTGACAGGGAAGAGCAGCGGGAAGGTGGGCTTCTCTGTCTGCACTTGATCCCAGACCCAAACCCAAAAGACCTTTCTAGTCACTGTCACCCTCACTTCATCCACCCTCCTGGCCACGCATCTTGAGAGGCTATATGTGCTTGCTGTGTCTAGTTCTTTACCTCTCACCTCTCCATCAAAACTGCTCTCTGAGTTACGAACAAAATCCTCACTATTAAATCCATTCAACTCTTTTAGTGCTTGGTCTTTCAGCATCATCAGATGCTACCACCCACTTCCTCCCTCCAGAATGCTCTCTGCCCACATTAGTCGGGGTGGCAGGCTGTGCTGGGGTAACTGTGCTCAGTTGTAAGGGCCTGAGCAGTTCTTACCAGGGGGGAAGAGTCCTACCACGGACACAGGAGGGCACAACTGGGGCTGCTGGCGAAGGCGGCAATGACCACCATCTTTTTCTTGGCTCCATGGGCCCACTTGCCTGGTTTTCCTCACATCTCCCTTGGTCCTCCCAGGCTTCTCTACTCTTCTCTACTTCCCTGGGCTGCTTCTCAACCCAGCTCACACTCTGTGTTCCCCGAGGTGGTGTCTTCTCATCCCCCTCTTCCAACTCCACTGGATTACCTCATGTGGGAGCATAGTTTCTTGAAGCTCTTAAAATTGCAGTACTGGCCCTATACACCTGACTGCCTCCTGGGCTCCCTTGGCTGTCCCTCTAGCTGGTCCCAACCACAGCCTGCCTCGCACAGCAGCTCTGTGGCACAGCTGGACTCTACCCTCTTGCTTCTGTCCCCATCTGAGGGCCTGAGGTCCTTCGTGTGGGTGGTGTCTCTGGGCTGGAGCTGAGGAGACTGAGGCCAGACAGTCCAGCTGTGCAACTTCAGACTCTCTCTGCTCCCCTAGGACATCTTGACCACTCACCCCTTCACCAAGTTCTCCAACTGGAGCAGCAGCAACACCTTCTTCCACATCACCACTGGGAACCTGGTACATGGAGCAAACTCCTCTGTGAAACATCACTGGTGAGAGCGCTTCCTTCCAGGCCTGGGGGGCTCCCTAGCCCCACTTGCAGCTTCAGCCATCCTCCCAGCCCCCACATCACAGGAGAAGTGTGCAGCTTAGCCTGTGGTCAGGGTCAAGTTAGATCAGGTTAGGTCTGGGGTAGGGGCTTAATGTAGAGCTGAGGAACACATCACCCACTCAGGGTCTATGTCCCAGTGTCTTTAATATTTAGAGATTGAGCCTTTAGTCATTGAGGTCAACTGCAGAGCCATTAGCAATGAGGCCTCCTGAAACTGAGCTCAGTTGGTACAGCCTTTATGATCACTCCTGGAGACAGGCATTCAGGATTTGAGGGACCCAAAAACCAGCACCTTAATGTAGGGTCACAACAACTTAAAATCCTAGAATTTGGGTGGATGAATCCATAACTTCAGCTGCTGGCTAGGGAGACTGAGTCCAGATGGGGGCAGGATTTGTCTTTGTCCAGGCTTCTGTCCACTGCAGTTTCCTGGGAGCTGTCTGTGTTCTGGGTCTGAGTGGACAGCCATGTCCTTCTCGGTGCTCTGTTTATCTTCTTGCTGCTGTTTTCAGGGCTACAAGATGGATGACTTCCCGACTCCCTGTATTAGCCAGATGCTCACAGCCATGAGCAAACAGTGGGGCCCCAGGAGTGGCGAGGGAACAGTGGGCAGGTGGCTCTGGCCCCGTGCCTGCTCTCCAGGCAGCAGCTGGCTCAGGACCATCAGCGACCTCTGCAGCCAGGGGAAGACTCTGACTACCCAGGCAGGGAGGCTGGGCTGGCTGGCCACCATGACAGTATCACCGTGGCCTCTGACCCTTCTTCCAGTGAGGTGGCCTTGCCAGGAGGCAGAACTCCCTCCATTCACCCTGAAGCACATTGTTGGTTCTACTCCAGGCTTACTGTGACCTTGCCATCGTAAGAGCCCGTGCTCCTCGGATGTCATTCGTAACTCAGACTAGTCCTACCACGTGACCTCTTTTGACTTTCTGTGCATGGCCTGGAAACATAACCAAGAGGATGACCTAGTTCTCCACACTGGAACAATCAAACCAAGATTATCCTGAAACCTAAGGGACTGGCTTAATTCCCCAAACTCCAGGAGCCTCAGCTGGTGTGAGGGAGACAGAACTCTTTTATATATAACAGTGTGAGTGCTGAGCTGCTGCTCAAATCTTCCCTGATGACTTCAGACATAAAGCCTGTGTTTATCTTCTGGCCCTGCAGTGTCTTTGCTGGCGGGAAGGGGGACGGGGTATTGTGTGGGGCCAGGACATGGTCCTGTTGGTGAGTGATCTATATAAGCATCTCTGTGTTCTGCAAGTGCAGGGCCAAGCTAGTCTGGGACTGGGGGCTGGGGAGCCTGAGTGCACAAGGTGCTTGAAAGGGGCTTAAAGGGATGGGCTGGGACCAGGGCAGGATGGGTGGGGCAATGCTGGATGTCATCCTGGGAAGTAGAGACCTACATGTGGTTGGCTGGAGATCCAGAGGGGGAACCAGCTTCTGTACCTTACCTAGAGCCAGTGGATCCAGAGTGGCACTTGAATCCTGCCAGAAATATCTCCTTGGTCAATCAAGAAACCTCCAAGAACCCCAGAACCTCCAAGAACCGTGCTGCCTGGGGTTAAATCCGTATGTCCAGTGGGAGCCTGTAAAATATTACTTTGTGACCAGGATGGAACAACGAAGTTTGGACATGACCTGGGCAGGTCTTGGGTGGGGTCTTCAGACAGAGAAGGTATGATGTGGGGTGGGACATCCCTCTGAACTGTGGCTAGGCTGAGAGCCGGGAGAGGTGACAGGGGAGAATCCTCTTGCCTCTGGCATGTTAGGGATCTGTCCTCAAGGCCCCTGATACTTCAGCACAGCCAGCCTGCTCACTTGTCCTCAAATGCACAAGCATCTAGGGTCACCTGCATGTAGGTGACAAACCACTCCACAGGGAGTGCTGTTCCTGGTCTCCAGATGCCTGTGTGGGAGGGGGAGGGGCTGGTTGTTGAAACAAAGTCCCCAGACCACACAGCCCTGCTTTCTGGGATGACAATGCGGCTATCCGAGGCAGCCCTGCCCCACCAATGTTTATAGGACTCCACAGTCAGCCCAGGGAAGGTGCTGTGGTGTCTGCTCCTGCCCATTACCATATACACGGGAACATGAGCCCTGGACAAGGAGGGTGAGTAGATGATGGTCACACAGTGGAACACAACTTCCTGCTTCTAACACAGGGTTCTCAGCTCGAGTCAAAAGTCAGCTTCAAGGTCAAAAGCCACTGGGTAGGTATGGGATTATGCCCATCATCCCACTGGAGAATCAGCCAGTGACAAGCTATAAGGAAGCACCCCATGCACACTGTACGACTGGATGTGTGAGTGGGGTGAGATCTTTGCCCCCGCTCATGCCCATGCCACCTCTCCTTCTCTGACTCTGGACGGCATCACTCTGGCATTCCTCCCTTGACTTTGTCAGCCTGAGTAACCGCAGAGGGCCCCAAAGATTGTATCAATTACCTTCTCAGTTCCTGAGAGGTTGCCTTTACTTATAGTCTGATGTTCACCACAGCCACTCCTTTAGTAGGGAATATTATGAAGGGTTAGGATGAGACAGATCCTCTGACACCTGGAGAACAACCAGCTCCAACTCCAGAATCACACTCTTTCCCCTCTGATCGTCCCCTGGAGAGGAAAGGCAAGACCAGAGTGGTTTTCTTGAGAGCCTCCCTGGCTCTTCCGTACCCCTTTCCTGATCTCTCTCTACCATCAAGTTGCCCTGGGCACAGAGAGGGAGAAAAAGGAGAAGGAGGCAAGTTGTGACTAATTATTCTTTGAAGACAGCCCAAAAGGGGGAGAAGGACATGCTGGATGTGGTGGAAACCATCATAAAAGAGGATTATTGGGGGGAGTCAATGGTGGGGGGGCTTTTCAGTTTACGTTTCAGGAGGAGGCTTCTCCGTGAAGGGAACTGTAGGTTCATTTGCCTCCAAGGTAAGCAATACAATTTTGAGGGTGGCCTCTCTGTTGGTTTCTGAAGTGGGTGCTTGGATGGGTTCAAAAGCTGGCTCAGTGGGCACTGGTTGTCCAACATCATCTGTGGGATGCATGGTTGGTGCAGTGGTTTCATTGACAACCTCTGGTATAATGACTTCAGAGTCTGGATATTCCATTTCGCTCTTGATTCAAAGTCCAGGTATTTCCACAACTTCCAAAACTTCATCACGGAGGCTTGCACTTGGAGTTTCTATGGGACAGCAAAGAAAACAACACAGATTCTTTCAAAGTCGCTTCTCCAATCTTTGCCTGTCATGTGACAGAATCCTAGTCATCTTTAAAATGTCAGCTCCTCACTTACCATTTTAGATTCTTTCCCGCTAGTTCTCCTCCCTATCCAGCCTTTGGGAAGACTTTGCTATGGTCCTCAGTTTATCAAGGTGCTTGAGTTTAAGAGTCTGTTGTGTGAGGTTCTCACTCAAATGGGAGCACTCGGAAGGCTGAAATCAACATTTACTTAAAGTTCATGGATTTCATAACCACTGCTTCCAAAGCAGCTTGAATAGAAAAATGAACACATCCTCCACTAGAATGGGAGCTTTTTAAGGACAGAGACTTTGTCTTGCTTGCCACCCCATATACATTGCTCAGGAGTATCTGTCACACAATAATTGCTCAGAAAATAGTTTTTTATTTTTTTCAAATTGAACAGTAGAAACAATAGATGATGGAGACTTTTTCTAGTAATGCAGCTAGGAAATGGACTCTTATCAAAGACAAATTTGAAACTGGATACCGTATGAAACCAAGAAGACATCTTAAATTTATCTAAGAATTTACAATATAATGAGGAACAGTAGAGCTGAAATCTGGAAGAGAGTGAAAATCCAAAGCAGTCAGTCCAGAATCCAGTTATTTTGCCCTGAGTGTAATTTCACTCTTGAAGAAACAGCTGCACACATGAGCTTCATTTCTTTGCCAGCTTCATAGAAAGAAGGGGATTTTTATCAGGCTTGAATTGAATTTGTAATTCAATTCTATGATATCCAATATCTACAATATTGAGTTTTTAAATTCATTTTTGTGTTATATCGCTCCATTTACCTAGGTCTTATTTTTCCTCATTAAACTTTTTGTAGTTTACAACGAACAATCATCTATCTTTGTAAGAGCTTACAATAATTTCCTAAAATTCCTAGTTAATGTTTTATGCTGTTATCAGTTCAATTTCAGTCGCTAGGTTGTGTCTGACTCTTTGCAACCCCAGGGACTGCAGTACACCAGGCTTCCCTGTCCATCACCAACTTCTGGAGCTTGCTCAAACTCATGTCCATGTCCATTGAGTCAGTGATGCCATCCAACCATCTCATCCTCTGTTGTCCCTCTCCTCCTGCCTTCAGTCTTTCCCAGCATCAGGGTCTTTTCCAATGAATCCATTTTTTGCATCAGGTGGCCAAAGTATTGGAGCTTTAGCCTCAGTATCAGTCCTTCCAGTGAATATTCAGGACTGATTTCCTTTAGGATTGACTGGTTTGATCTCCTTGCAGTCCAAGGGACTCTCAAGAGTCTTATCTAACACCATAGTTCAAAAAGCATCAATTCCTCGGTGCTCAGCTTTTTTATGGTCCAACTCTCACATCCATATGTGACTACTGGAAAAAGCATAGCTTTGACTAGACAGACCTTTGTCAGTATTTATAACTTGGTTATAAATGATGCTACTTCAATTATTGTCAATCAATTTCTCTTATTAAGAATTTATCAATTCTATTAATCTTTCCTAAGAACAAACTTTCATTTTTAAAAATTTCTCTGTTGTTTCATCTATTCCATTGCTCCTATCTATATTATTTCCTTTCTTTTACTTGGAAAAAAATTTACTTAGCTTTTTAAGATTGGTTTCATATTGATTAAGTTTCTACCTTAACAATCTTCCTTCTAACATTTAGAGTTACAAATTTCCTTCTAGGTTCAGCTTTATGCTGTACCCCACAAATTTTTCCATTATATAGGCATTATCCTTTAAAAATATTTTCCAATTTCCATTGTGATTGATCCCTTTATCAATGAAATGTTTATAGATATTCATTAATTTCCAGCATTTAGAGGATTATCTAGATATTTTATTGTTTCTAACTTAATTCCTTTTGTGATCACAGAACAAAAGTGTGTGATTTTGATCTTTTTAAATTTATTGATGACACAGTTTATTACATTTTCTTATTTTTGACATCCCTAATTATTGTAATTTTAGTCATTTTTACTACTTTTGTTTTTTTAATCTTCATACTTCCTTTATAAGTGATCAATCTCCTACCTTTATTATATATGTACATTTTCCAGTGAGATTTTTACTTTTGCAAGCTTCCTTATTATCAGTTAGTGCCATTTCTTTTCAACTTAAAGAACTCCCTTTAACATTTCTTATAGAACTGGTTTAGTGGTGATGAACCTCATCTAGCTTTTGTTTATCTGGGAAACTCTTGATCTCTCCTTCAACTTTTGATGGGTAGAGAATTCCTGGTTGATCATATTCAAGACCATTAATTTTCACTCTTTATCAGGTAGACTGCTTATCTTGATTTCATTTAGTTCTTTTTCTGAGGTTTAGTCTTGTTATTTTGTTTGGAACATATTTCTCTGTCCCCTCATTTTGCCTAATTCTCTCTGTATTAGGTAAATCAGCAAATTCTTCTAGATTCATTTTATGGCTAGCAATGTACATTTGAAAATGTTGTGTATTCTGCAGTTGTTAAGTATATTTTCTGTCAATTAGGTCACATTCACTGAAAATATTCAGATATCATTTCTGATTTAATTTTTTGGGTGTTTAGTTGTTCTTTCAGGCAATGAGAGAAGAATCTTAAAATCTCTAAGTATGATTTCTCTCTTTCAGCTTTTTTTTAATATGTTTTGAAGCTCTGCTATTAAGTATATATAGTGGCTTCCTGATACATCATCTGTTTTATCATTATGAAACCTTTATTTCTAACAATGTTCCATGCTTTGAAGTTTTTCCAGATATTATTTCTGAGGCTTATTGTTTACATGGCATATTATTTTCTTTCTTTTTGGTTTTACTCTATGTTTTTGTATTTTAAGTATTTCTTTTGTCGACAGCATATATGTTGTTCCTGCTTCTATCCAGTCTGACAATTCCTACACATGTTTTGAGAATTTGGTTCATTTATATTTAATGTAATTAATAAAATGATTGAATTTATCACTACCATGTTTCAACTTGTTCTCTATTTGTTTGGTGTAATATTTTGTTTTCTTTGTTCTCTTTTTCCTCAATCCATGCTACAAGAGGTATTTTCCTGCTGGCTTTGAAGAATTAAGATGTCATGCTGTGAAAAAGCCTTATGACTAGGACCTGAAGGTAGTCTCTAGGACCTTAGAGCAAAACTATTCCAAGAATGATTAAGGAAACATGGATGGCTTCAATCTTGCAATTGTAAGGAACTGAATTCTGCCAACAACCCATGAGCTTGGAAGAGGACTATGGTATCTCAGATGAGATTGCAGCCCAGGCCAATACCTTGATGTTATCCTCATGAGACCTTGTACAGAGGACTCAGCAAAACTATGCCTAGACTCCTTGTCCAATAAACTGTAAGATGATAAATTTGTGTTTTTTTGAGCTGCTAGGTCTCAGGTAATTTGTTACATAGCAGTTAAAAACTAACCATACAGTAATACAATATTTCTAAAATGAAGCCAAAATTAAAAAGGCTAGGGACTTCCCTAGCATGGCTAAGATGCCATGCTTTCAATGCAGGGGGCCCAGGTTCACTCCCTGGTCAGGGAACTAGATCCCACATGCTGCAACTAAGAGTTTGTGTGCAGCAACTAAAAATCCCACATGCCACAACTATGACCTGGTACAGTCAAAAAAATTAAATAGGCTAAAAATAAAAACGAATGGTCTTGGCAACCCATGGGATAATAAGAAACCACCTAACATCTGGTAACTGAAAGAGGATAGTGGCAGAAAAATATTAGAAAAAATACAGTCTCAAAATTTATACTCTTACTGATGTAAGAAGTTCAGCAAGATAAAAACACTCATACACACTAAGGTAAATCACCTTACTGAAAACCAGTAGTAAAAGGAACAATCTTAAAAAGTAGCCAGAGTAAAAGAACATGTTACAAGTAGAGGAACAATGATAAGAAATAGAAGACTTCTTTTCTGGAAGACTTTTCATAAGAAACCACTAGATACAGAAGACAAAAGATTGGACTTTTTTTAAAGGGCTGCAAAATGCATCCTAAAGCTAGAGAGGTGGCAGCAGCAGGACATGCCCCTCTGCGGCAGTCGTGGTGTAATACTCGACACTGCTAGTGTTGGAGGCTATAATCTCCCCACCCTGGCTGGGTCCGGGCTGTGGCTCCTGCTTCTTTCCAGTTTTCCTTGTTCCTTCCCTGATTCTAAACTTAGGCCTTTGCCTTGTAGGCGTCTCTTTGAGGTACTCAAAGAGTATTTCTACACATTTATGTAGATCATGCAAAACTGGTTTTTATAAATGGGCAACTAAAAACTCTCAAAAACAGGAAAAAGTCTTAATTTATTTTCTACTCATCTTAGTTTCTTCGCATTTCAACCTGGTGGGAATTCAGGGTCAAGTAAACCGTGCTTTCCTAAGGCATTATAATTACTTCTTTCATTCAAATGTAAACAGTTCTTTTAACTTTCCTTCAAAACTTCTCTTCCATCCATGGTTTTCTCATCATTTTCACATTCTTTTATTTCTTGGTTGGATTACTGTTATGGGCTAAATACCACACAAATTCATATGTTAAAGCCCTAACCACTAGCACTTCAATATAGGACTAATTTAGGAGATAAATCTTTTAAAGACATGATCAAAATGAGGCCATTATGGTGAGCCCTGATCCAGTCTGAGCAGAGAAGAGAAAATCTGGAGACACTGAGGACACTGGGGGTTTGTGTGTGCACAGAGAAATCAGAGTGTGAGGACATAGCAAGAAAGTGGGCATCTGTAAGCCAAGGAGAGAGGCCCCAGAAGAAAGCAAATCTGATGATGCACTGATGTTGTGCCTCTAGCCTCCAGAACTGTAAGAAAAATCAGTTTCTGTTGCTAAAGGCACCCAGTCTGTGGTATTTTGTTTGGGAAGCCCTGGATTACTAATATAACTACTAAAAAGCATAAGGCAGCTGGAACACAGTCTTCAGTCATCTTAAAAGCCAGCAGAGTGATCTTTTTAAAATGTGTAAAACTCAGTTACTGGAAATCTCTATCTTAAGAAATTTGTATCAGCTTGGTTAAACCTATCAATTTTACAGTAGGAAAGACAATTGCTCTTCAAATTTCTGAACTTGGTTTTCATGGTCCCTATGAATCCATTCCTGCAACTCTAAGTAATGTTTGTGTTGAACACTCTGCCAGTTGGTACACATCTCATGATCTATACCACTGTCCATAAGAAATTAAATTAATTCATGATTTTGTGACTGTTTCAACTTTACTTAAGGCTCCACAAGCTGTGGGAGGAAACTGCATCATGTACTGCACAGTCTTCTGCCTCCTAAATGGTTTTCCCTTTGACATTGCACTGGCTTCCCAAACCAGTAACTCACTGTGTGATTATCCCCACAACCTCCTGAAATATAAACTCTAGCTTCCCTTCCCTTAATGGACCTATATCACTTACTCAGCCCTTAGTTATCCTGCTGATCAATAAGTTATTCTGCTGTTCTATCCCTTTACACAGAAGTCTAAGCATATTATTCCCTTGCTTGAAACTCATTCACCATTTCCCAATTGCTTATATGCAGAGCCTAGACTCTAGACCACAACTCCAGGATCTTTGCCATTTTTTCCTTCCACCTTCCAACATACATCACACCTGAAGCCACATAGAGCACACTGAGCTGTGATCAACACGGTGGCTTCTCTGTCCTGGAACTAGATGCCTGAACCAAAGATGTCAACTGTTATACCTTCGCCTGCTTCCTCACTGCTCCTGTGGGCCAGAAGCTCTTTCCTCTTGAACCACCCTCCATAGACAGCTTTCAGGTGCTTCAGCCTCTCAGAATGCCTGGCACAAAGCAGGTACTCAATAATAATCATGTGATGAATGAATATATGAACAAGAGAGCAAATATATACCCACATTCAAAATCTTCCAAGAAATCTCACTGCTTAGAGGATAAAGTCCACAATGAATTCTGATGTCAAGAGCTCTCTAGAATCTGTGCCCAGCCTATTTCTCCTAACTTCTCACTGGTTCCCACTCCATAATTTTAGACTCCTTAAATTCTTGAGAGAAACATTAAAGGTAGGCCCTGCTTTCTGGAGGCAATGACTTCCTAAAGGCCTCTGACTTTACCTGTGTAACTGGTGATACCATGGAGGATTTTTTCACTCTGGCTGTCTCTCCTCCTAGAATGAAGCAGAGGGACCATGAGCCTCACAGACCTCTTCCAAAGTGAAAATAATACAAGCAGTGGCCAGAAAAGAACATTACCCAGTTAAATGCTACCTTAGGAGGAGGGTTTGTAGTTTCCTCCTTTAAAAGATAACTCAGATGAGGAAATGATGGGCACGATGAGATCTAAAGAACCATGGAGTATCTTTCAGCTAAAATTTTTCTACCAGATGTCCCCTCTTCTGCCTGAACCTTGTAATCTCACAGCATTTTCCCCTCAAGAATTCCCAAATGTCATTTTCTTGGACAGATACAAAGACTATGGTCTGGAAAGGGACAGTGATTTCCCCAGAGTCACCCAGCAACTACAGGAAAAGCCAGGACTAAAATCCAGGTTTCCTGGAGGGGGAGCTTGCTCTTTACACAGCACCCTGCTGTGTCCCATCCATCCTGTGGAAGGTGGGGAGGCGGAGGCACTTGTTCTGAACGACCTTCAACCTCTGTCCTCTCCCAACTGATCCACAAGGGATCTGCAGTAACAGGCTTTGATTAAGCTTTAGTGAGAGTCCTTATCTTAGGATATGGTCTCACGTAGAGGAGGTAGACAGGGTGTGAGGAGCTGCAGGCAGCATGAGAAGAAACAGGAGGTTTGGAAGAGAAAACCCTTAAAACCCTGTCTCCCTGAGATTTGCCACGTGGGACTATGAGAAGAATGTAACTGTTTTTTCTTAAACTTCCATCAAATCATGTATATTTTTATTTGGGGGAAAAAAGCATTTAAAATTACAAACATATGCTTAGCAATAAAAATGAAATATGGCAACAATGAAAACTGCAGAAAGAATATCCATGAAAATCCACATGAATAGATAGAACTTTGGTGTCTGCAAAACAGAAAACAGTTTTAGGCATTTACAGTTGGAGAACATTGTAGATCATGTGGATCAAGTCCCTTGCTTGGCTGTCAGGGATGGAGCAGGGGCAGAGCAGGGAGAGGAACCTTGATCGCTGGGATTGAAGTCAAACACAGAGAATACCTGCTGCTAACCTAACATGTAATCCCCGCTTTACATGTGTCGAGGGCTCTACAAGGGCTAAAACACTTCACACACCTCATTTCCCTGGACCCCTGACAGAGGTCTGAGGGAGTCGCAGAGATGTCACAGAGCAAGTCTTCTCTGGACCCAGGACTACAGCCCAAGTTCCTTGGCTTCCAGTGTTCTATGTGTTCACGGCACAGCTTCCCAAACCTGGCCGTGCATCCAAATCTACCTGAGCCACAGCCTTTCATAAGACAGCTTCCTGGGCCTCATTAGCGACTCAGGAATCAGAACTTCTGCATCTTTAACAAGCTTCCTAGAAACAAGCAACCAGTCTGTGAACCGGAATTTAGGAATCATTCTTCTAAGTCATTGTGCTTCAAATAAGCATGCTGAAATTATCATTCTTAACTAAGACTAACATGCCTACTGCTTGAGGCTCCTTGACTGAATCACCCATTTTACAGACCTCCATCTCCTAGCTTCACTTGCATGAGTTTTTAAATTCCCTGGTTTGATCTTCCCTTTCTACTTGCATTATTTCACCTCCAATACTACACGATGGTACTGGGTCTGGCATTTTTTTCTTTCTTATGCCATTTTCCACTCTATCCCAAGGTCTTTTCTTGGACTGATTAGTAGAAAGAAAGAAGAGAAAGAAAGAAATGATAGTAATGATTTTACTATTAGTAATGATAATAATATTATCCTTATTATATTATATAATAATATTATCATTATTATAATTATTATCATAACAATAACATGAATGATGGTAATAATGATGAGAACTAATATTAATGAGCAATTATAGGAGAATACACAGAAGAACTGTACAAAAAAGATCTTCACGACCCAGATAATCATGATGGTGTGATCACTGACTTAGAGCCAGACATCCTGGAATGTGAAGTCAAGTGGGCCTTAGAAAGCATCACTACGAACAAAGCTAGTGGAGGTGATGGAATTCCAGTGGAGCTATTTCAAATCCTCGAAGATGATGCTGTGAAAGTGCTGCACTCAATATGCCAGCAAATTTGGAAAACTCAGCAGTGGCCACAGGACTGGAAAAGGTCAGTTTTCATTCCAATCCCAAAGAAAGACAATGCCAAAGAATGCTCAAACTACCATTTTCATTCCAATGCCAAAGAATGCTCAAACTACCACACAATTGCACTCATCTCACATGCTAGTAAAGTAATGCTCAATATTCTCCAAGCCAGGCTTCAGCAATATGTGAACCATGAACTTCCTGATGTTCAAGCTGGTTTTAGAAAAGGAAGAGGAACCAGAGATCAAATTTCCAACATCCGCTAGATCATGGAAAAAGCAAGAGAGTTCCAAAAAAACATCTATCTCTGCTTTATTGACTATGCCAAAGCCTTTGACTGTGTGGATCACAATAAACTGTGGAAAATTCTGAAAGAGATGGGAATACCAGACCACCTGTCCTCTCTCTTGAGAAATCTGTATGCAGGTCAGGAAGCAACAGTTAGAACTGGACATGGAAAAACAGACTGGTTCCAAATAGGAAAAGGAGTATGTCAAGGCTGTATATTGTCACCCTGCTTATTTAACTTATATGCAGAGTAAATCATGAGAAATGCTGGACTGGAAGAAACACAAGCTGGAATCAAGATTGCCAGGAGAAATATCAATAACCTCAGATATGCAGATGACACCACCCTTATGGCAGAAAGTGAAGAGGAACTCAAAAGCCTCTTGATGAAAGTGAAAGTGGAGAGTGAAAAAGTTGGCTTAAAGCTCAACATTCAGAAAATAAAGATCATGGCATCCAGTCCCATCACTTCATGGGAAATAGACGGGGAAACAGTGGAAACAGTGTCAGACTTTATTTTTCTGAGCTCCAAAATCACTGCAGATGGTGACTGCAGCCATGAAATTAAAAGACGCTTACTCCTTGGAAGGAAAGTTATGACCAACCCAGATAGCATATTGAAAAGCAGAGACATTACTTTGCCAACAAATGTTCGTCTAGTCAAGGCTATGGTTTTTCCAGTGGTCATGTATGGATGTGAGAGTTGGACTGTGAAGAAGGCTGAGAGCCAAAGAATTGATGCTTTTGAACTGTGGTGTTGGAGAAGACTCTTGAGAGTCCCTTGGACTGCAAGGAGATCCAATCAGTCCATCCTAAAGGAGATCAGCCCTGGGATTTCTTTGGAAGGAATGATGCTACAGCTGAAACTCCAGTACTTTGGCCACCTCATGCGAAGAGTTGACTCATTGGAAAAGACCCTGATGCTGGGAGGGATTGGGGGCAGGAGGAGAAGGGGACGACAGAGAATGGGATGGCTGGATGGCATCACTGACTCGATGGACTTGAGTTTGGGTGAACTCCAGGTGTTGGTGATGGACAGCGAAGCCTGGCATGCTGTGATTCATGGAGTCACAAAGAGTCGGACACGACTGAACGACTGAACTGAACTAAATTGAAGGAAGTGTTCTAAGCATATTAAGGGTATTTTCACAGCTAATCCTTCAAATAGCTCTAGTAGGCAGGTACGGCAGAAGCTTTCAACCAAGTTCCACTAATCCAAGGCTCCTAATGCCCTCTCAGAACCTGACCAATGCCTTGGCCTCCTCCAGGATGCCCACCAGGTAGGCTGCACAGTCAATAAGAATCAGTTGTTTTTACTCCATATGGCTTTAGAACAGCTGCACTTGTTATGATTCTGTGGTATAATTAAATGTTGCTTAGATGTGTAAAAGCCGAGTAAAAAAAATATGACATTTTCAAGCGATACTAAGTCAATGCTTTTTAAAAGTTGATGATGACAGAAAAAGTCATTAAAAAATATACTGCAGGACTTCCTTGGTGGTGCAGTGAATAAAAATCTACCTACCAATGCAGGAGATGCAAGAGACACAGGTTCAATCCCTGGGTTGGGAGGACCTCCTGGAGGAGGAAATGACAACCCATTTCAGTATTCTTCTATAGAGAATACCATGGACAGAGGAGCCTGGTGGGTTACAGTCCATAGGGTCACAAAAAGTCAGACACAACTAAGCATGCACACATTCATTGAAGGGGACATGTGCTCAACCCCTGCTCTGGGAAGAGTTCACGTGCTGCAGAGCAAACTAAAGACCATGTGCCACAAGTACAGAGTGTGCACTTGAGAGCCCGCAAGCCACAGCGTCTGAGCCTGTGTGCCACAACCACTGGAGCCCACGTGCTCTAGGGCCCAAGAACTACAGCTACTGAGCCTGTACGCCCTAGAGCCTGTGTGACAAGAGAAGACACTGAAATGAGAAGCCTGCTCGTTACAACAAAGAGTAGCCTCTCCTTGCTGCAGCTAGAGAAAGCCCACGCAAAGCAACAAAGGCCCAGTGCAGCCCTAAATAAATAAGTAAAAATAAACTGCAAATGAATTAGATGTGAGTGACACACTAAGAGACTGGGGGTGATGGGATTATTATAAAAATCTGGCTGGATTCCTCATTCTCCCAATGACTTTAAGTTATTTTTGTGCTTTAAGACTCGGACATGACTTAGTGACTGAAAAACAAAAAAAGGAAACAAACTTAGAAATCATAGCTGGTTCATTTGGAAGTATATATAAGCAAGTGAATACAGAATTCAATCAGCTAAAATACCCTCAAACGAAAGACCTTGAGTCTATGTCAAAAGGTGAATGACTACTTTAAAATGTATTAGGTATGTATGTGGTGGATTGCTTATAAAATAATCACAATATTCCTCCCCACATGCAGGCCTGTATGCAATATGACTTGGTTGTTCCTCTCTAGCAAGAGCTAACATCTGTTGCTCCCTGCCCTACCTTGAATCTGGACTTGACCATGTCATTATCTTTGGTCTGTAGAACATTAGCAAACATCAGATTAGGAGATCCTTAGAAAGGCACATGCACTGGGTTTGACCTCTCTAACTACTAAGAAGCCAGCACCACCAGGAGAACATAAGTAAAGCTGGCCTCCTTGAGGAGGAGTGACCAAATGAAGGGAGACCACAGTCATTCCAAGTAAGACCCTAGACCTGTGGATGAGGCCATCCTAGACACCCAGTCCAACCAAACTGGTTGAGACCAGAGAAAGCGTTCAGCCATTATACAGAATGTGAAAAACAAATATTTTAAGCCACTAAGTATTAGGCCACTAAGTTTTTTCAACATGGTCAAATTCAGGCTTAGACCAAAGAAAGTGGGGGAAACCACTAGGCCAGTCAGGTACAACTTAAATCAAATTCCCTGTTAATACACAGTGGAGGTGATAAATAGATTCAAGGGATTAGATCCAGTAAACAGAGTGCCTGAAGAACTGTGGGCAGAGGTCCATACACTGTACAGGAGATAGTGAACCAAACCATCCCAAAGAAAAAGAAATGCAAGAAGGTAAATGTTTATCTGATGAGGCTTTACAAACAGCTGAGGAAAGGAGAAGTGAAAAACAAGAAAGGGAAAGGTATACCCATCTAAATGCAGAGTTCCAGAGAACCAAGGAGAGACAAGAAGGCCTTCTTCAAAGAACAGCGCAAAGAAACAGGAAAATAACGGAAAGGATAAGATTAGAGATCTCTTCAAGAAAACTGGAAATATCAAAGTAACATTTCATCCAAAGATAGGCATAGGAAAAGACAGAAACAGTAAAGGCCTAACAGAAGCAGAAAAGATCAAGAAGAGATGGAAAGAATACATAGAAGAACTGTACAAAAAAGATTTTAATGACCCAGATAACCACGATGGTGTAATCAGTCACCCAGAGCCAGACATTCTGGAGTGTGAAGTCAAGTGGGCCTTAGGAAGCACTGCTGCCGATAAAGCTAGTGGAGGTGATGGAATTCCAGCACAGCTACTTAAAATCCTAAAGATGATGCTATTAAAGTGCTGCATTTAATATGTCAGCAAATTTAGAAAACACAGCAGTGGCCACAGGACTGGAAAAGGTCAATCCTCATCCCAGTTCCCAAGAAGGTACTAAAGAATGTTCAAATCACTGGACAACTGCTCTCATCTCCCATGCTAGTAAGGTTATTCTCAAAATCCTCCAAGCTAGGCTTCAGCATTATGTGAAACAAGAACTGCCAGGTATTCAAGCTGGGTTTAGAGAAGGTAGAGGAACCAGAGATGAAATTGGCAACATTTCCTGGACCATTGAGAAAGCAAGAGAATTGCAGAAAAACATCTACCTCCATTTCATTGACTATGCCAAAGCCTTTGACTGTGTATATCATAACAAACTGTGGGAAACTCTTAAAGAAACGGGAATACCACATCATCTTACCTGTCTCCTGAGAAACCTGTATGCGGGTCAAGAAACAACAATACCCTGAATGGAATAACTGACTAGTTCAGGATTAAAAAAAGAGTACAACAAGGCTTTTTATTGTTATCCAGTTTGTTTAATCTATATGTTGAACACATCATGAGAAATGCACCTCTGGATGAGTTACAAGCTGGAATCAAGACTCCTGGAAGAAACACCAACAACCTCAGTTATATGGATGATACTACTCTAATGGCAGAAAGCAAAGAGGAACTAAAGAGCCTCTTGATTAGGGTAAAGGAGGAGAGTGAAAAAGCTGGCTTACAACTCAACATTCAAAAAACTAAGATAGTGCCATCCAGTCCCATCAGTTCAGTTCCATTCAGTTCAGTCACTCAGTTGTGTCCGACTCTTTGCGACCCCATGAATCGCAGCACGCCAGGCCTCCCTGTCCATCACCAACTCTTGGAGTTCACTCAGCCTCACGTCCATCGAGTCAGTGATGCCATCCAGCCATCTCATCCTCTGTTGTCCCCTTCTCCTCCTGCCCCCAATCCCTCCCAGCATCAGAGTCTTTTCCAATGAGTCAACTCTTCACATGAGGTGGCCAAAGTACTGGTTTCTGCTTTAGCATCATTCCTTCCAAAGAAATCCCAGGGCTCATCTCCAAGGGACTCTCATACTTCATGGCAAATAGAAGGGAAAAAAAGGAAAGCAGTGATAGATTTTATTTTCTTGGGCTTTAAAATCACTGTAGCTGGTGAGTGCAGCCATGACATTAAAAGAAGATTGCTTCTTGGCAGAAAAGCTGTGACAAACCTAGAAAGTGTGTTAAAAAGCAAAGACATCACTTTGCAGACAAAGGTCTATATCAGTCAGTTCAGTTCAGTCATTCAGTAATATCCGACTCTTTGTGACAGTCCCATGGACTACAGCAAGACAGGCTTCCCTGTGCATTACCAACTCCCTGAGCTTACTCAAACTCATGTCCATCAAGTCGGTGATGCCATCCAACCATCTCATCCTCTGTCCTCCCCTTCTCCTCCCACCTTCAATCTTTCCCAGTATCAGGGTCTTTTCCAATGAGTCAGTTCTTCGCATCAGGTGGCCAAAATATTGGAGCTTCAGCTTCAACATCAATCCTTCCAATTCAGTATTGATTTCCTTTAGGATTGACTGGTCGGATCTCCTTGCAGTCCAAGGGACTCTCGATAGTCTTTTCCAACACCACAGTTCAAAAGCATCAGTTCTTCAGCCCTCAGCTTTCTTTATAGTCCATCTCGCACATCCTTTACACAACCCCTGGAAAAACCATAGCCTTGACTTAGATGGACCTTTGTTGGCAAAGTAATGTCTCTGCTTTTTAATATGCTGTCTAGGTTGGTCATAGCTTTTCTTCTAAGGAGCAATGGTCTTTTAATTTCATGGCTGCAGTCACCATCTGCAGTACTTTTGGAGCCCTCAAAAATAAAGCCTCTCACTGTTTCCTTTATTTCCCCATCTATTTTCCATGAAGGAGTTCGTCAAGGCTGTATATTGTCACCCTGCTTATTTAACTTATATGCAGAGTACATCATGAGAAACGCTGGGCTGGAAGAAGCACAAGCTGGAATCAAGATTGCCGGGAGAAATATCAATAACCTCAGATATGCAGATGACACCACCCTTATGGCAGAAAGTGAAGAGGAACTCAAAAGCCTCTTGATGAAAGTGAAAGAGGAGAGGGAAAAAGTTGGCTTAAAGCTCAACATTCAGAAAACGAAGATCATGGCATCCGGTCCCACTACTTCATGGGAAATAGATGGGGAAACAGTGGAAACAGTGTCAGACTTTATTTTTCTGGGCTCCAAAATCACTGCAGATGGTGACTGCAGCCATGAAATTAAAAGACGCTTACTCCTTGGAAGGAAAGTTATGACCAACCTAGATAGCATATTCAAAAGCAGAGACATTACTTTGTCAACAAAGGTTCTTCTAGTCAAGGCTATGGTTTTTCCTGTGGTCATGTATGGATGTGAGAGTTGGACTGTGAAGAAGGCTGAGTGCCAAAGAATTGATGCTTTTGAACTGTGGTGTTGGAGAAGACTCTTGAGAGTCTCTTGGACTGCAAGGAGATCCAACCAGTCCATTCTGAAGGAGATCAGCCCTGGGATTTCTTTGGAAGGAATGATGCTAAAGCTGAAACTCCAGTACTTTGGCCACCTCATGGGAAGAGTTGACTCACTGGAAAAGACTCTGATGCTGGGAGGGATTGGGGGCAGGAGGAGAAGGGGATGACAGAGGATGAGATGGCTGGATAGCATCACTGACTTGATGGACGTGAGTCTGAGTGAACTCCGGGAGTTGGTGATGGACAGGGAGGCCTGGCGTGCTGCGATTCATGGGGTCGCAAAGAGTCAGACATGACTGAGTGACTGATCTGATCTGATCTGATGGGAGCAGATTCCAAGATCTTAGTTTTCTGAATGTTGAGTTTTAAGCCAACTTTTTCACTCTCCTCTTTCACTTTCATCGAGAGGCTCTTTAGTTCTTCTTCGCTACCTGCCATAAGGGTGGTGTCAACTGCATATCTGAGGTAATTGATATTTCTCCCAGCAATCTTGATTCTAGCTTGTGCTTCATCCTCCCAGCATTTCTCATGATGTACTCTGCATAAAAGTTAAATAAGCAGGGTGACAATATGCAGCCTTGATGTACTCCTTTACCGATTTGGAACCAGTCTTTTGTTCCATGTCCAGCTTCTAGACCTGCATACAGATTTCTCAGGAGGCAGGTCAGGTGGTATGGTATTCCCATATCTTGAAGAATTTTCCATAGTTTGTTGTGATCCACACAGTAAAAGGTCTGTATACAAAGGTCTGGACAGTCAAGGCTGTGGTCTTTCCAGTAGTCATGTATGGATGTGAGAGCTGGACCATAAAGAAGGCAGAGCACTGAAGAATTGATGCTTTCAAACTGTGGTGTTGGAGAAGATGTTTGAGAGTCCCTTAGAGAACAAGGAGACCAAACCAGTCAATCTTAAAGTAAAGCAACCCTGAATATTCATTCAAAGGACTGAGGCTGGCTGAAGCTCTGCTGTGTGCTTAGTCACTCAGTCATGACTAAGTCTTTGCGACCCCATGAACTATAGCCTGCCAGGCTCCTCTATCCATGGGGGTTCTCCAGGTAAGAATACTGGAGTAGGTTGCCATGCCTGCCTGCCGGGGATATTCTCAACCCAGGGATCGAACCCAGGTCTCCCGCAATGCAAGTGGATTCTTTACCATATGAGCCACAAGGGAAGACCTGGATAAAGCTACCTGATGCAAACAACTGACTCATTGGAAAACACCCTGATGCTAGAAAGACTAAAGGCAGAAGAAGAGGGTGACAGATGATGAGATGGTTGGATGGCATCACCAATTCAACAGACATGAACTTGGGCAAACTCCAGAGATAGTGCGGGACAAGAAAGCCATGGGGTGCTGCAGTCCATGGCGTCATAAAGAGTTGGACAAGACTTGGCGACCAAACAACAACAACAAAAATGCTAACAGACCACACATCATTTATTTCCCAATTCCTCGTTTTAAATTTTTGAATTAATAGAACACTAAGCAGAGAGGATTATATTGGATAAAAATGCTTCCATTGTAGTACTTTTGATACTCAATTTACAAATAAGCAAACTGAGGCCAAGACAGGTTAACTAACATTTCCAAGTTCACACAATAGGTGGCCAGGATCTGAACCTGCATATTCTAACTCAGGGTGAGGGTTGCTTAGGAGGGTCCTTGGAATACTGGCTCCACCTTCCTGAACAAACTGACCTTGGGTCCTTTAAAACAAGTCCAGGCCAGGTGTAGAAAGAAGTTTTTGACTTTACGTCTTTTACACTCTGAATTTTGATTCACATGAATTTATTAACAATTCAAATATTAAAATGAAAATTTTACTTAATAAAATTTTATTTAATATATCCAAAGGGACAACTATCAGACATTACTGATGTAGGAGGATAGGATTATGGAGGGGTATACTGCTTTCTAACTTATGCATTTTATAATGATTAATTTTACATATTGAACAAGTTTACTCTGTAATCAATTTTTAAAAATAAAATTGTTAGAAAAGTATATAGTCTATGAATGAAGGAGGACAGTACAGAGACAGACAAGTGGAGAGGCTTCATCTATGCCAAGGGGCCTGCCACCCAAGGTTTCCTTGAGGGTCATCTGCAGAGGGCTGCCCAAGGCACCAAGGGGTATGCAGTTTTACACTGCCACCAGAAGGCCTCAATGCAGTACTGGCCTGATGAGACTGTGCGCTTGGCCCCGATCACCTCGCACCTGCTCCTGCCTCTGATCAAGTCAGAAACAAGGGCCAGTGAGGCTGCAGCTATGGAGAAAGCAATCTAAAATATTTAAGCTTCTCATTTAGGTGTCTCTGCCTAAAATTTTAATGTTCAAGGCAGTTTAGACATTGGGTTATTACTCTGGATTAGACACTTGATGCTGAGCTGAGGCTTTTTGGTGATTAAAAAGAACTTTAAAAATTATCTCAGAGTGACTAGAGAAACTATGGAATCTGAGTGAGAGCTTATTCAGGGGTAGGGAAAGACCTAGCTCACAGAGCAGATTTCTGCTGTGGGCTATTGTGCCTGACTCAGTCATCCTGCTCTATGCTGATAAAAAATACAGGCTCTATAGCAGTTAACTGGTTAGCTGGGGCTCTCTTCATAGGTAAGTGATGGGATTTAGTTGCAAGTGTAAACCAGGTGTTCAGATTCCCACGCCTCTAACCATAAGCAGTAGCTGGATAGTCACACTCTCCTCTTCAAAAGCATTTTGCTTAGGACACACAGTGTTCGTTTTGGAATCAAGTATACTTGGTTTTCTCCACAAACCTCATGTCACTAGCATTGTTGTTGTGCCTTCAGAAAGGAGGGGTTGCAGTAACAAAACTCTGGAGTCAGACCTCATTCTGAATCTTGGAGTGGGGTGCCATTGCCTTCTCTGGTCAAGGATATTAATAACATCAAATTTCAGATTTCCCATGGGAATGCTCCTAGTGGCTAATCCAAAGGGTTGAATTACATTCTGCATGAAAGGCACATTGTGAGGATTCAATAAAGAGTGATGATTATACCAATAATAACAATTTCTGCCTGAAAATCACAGAAGAATCTGGGTGAGAGAATAGAGAATGCCCCCTCTCCAATGTCACATAAGTTTCTGCTCTTAACTAGCTCCCCTGGAGACTGCACAGTGGGCAATGTAGGGTGGAGAGGGGACAGAGACTCCTACTGTACTAGATTTGGAAGAACAATCTGGACAATCAGCTCACCATGAAGTAGTAAGGGTGATTTATCTCCTTCAGGATCTGAGTATTGTCTGTGGTCACTGAGTGAATCCTGGAGCACCAGGCTAGTGAGAAGAGCCAAGGTTCATTGATGATGTATAAGTTGATGGTGATGTTAGCTGCTTTATATTCTCTGGGAAGAAAAAGAACCCATAGGAAATTAAGACTTAATCTCACACTCATCATCTAAAAGGGAACTGGTCACCATATTTGTAAAAGGTGTTTACTTAAATCACAAGAAGCAGTTGGTCATGTGACATCTTATGATACGACATGCTGAATTAGCTCGTGTTTCAATGAGGACAAAGGACTAGATTTAATATCTTTGCTCCTGTACCAACAGTAGTATTTTTCTATTTTTTTTAATTTTTATTGAAATATAGTTGATTTACAATGTTGTGTTAGTTTCAGGTTTATAGCAAAGTGATTCATAGTATATGCCGTTGCTGCTGCTGCTGCTAAGTCACTTCAGTCGTGTCTGACTCTGTGTGACCCCATAGACGGCAGCCCACCAGGCTCCCCCATCCCTGGGATTCTCTAGGCAAGAATACTGGAGTGGGTTGCCATTTCCTTCTCCAACTCATGAAAGTGAAAGTGAAAGTGAAGTCGCTCAGTCGTGTCCGACTCTTAGCGACCCCATGGACTGCAGCCTACCAGGCTCCTCCTTCCATGGGATTTTCCAGGCAAGAGTACTGGAGTGGGTTGCCATTGCCTACATAGATCTAAATCTATATTCTTTTTAGATACTTTTCCATTGTAGGTTACTATAAGATCTTGAGTATAGTTTCCTGTGCTGTACAATAGGTCCTTGTTGGCTAGTTATTTTAAATATAGTAGTGTGTTTATTTTAATTCCAAACTTCTAATTTATCCCCCCCCCCCTTCTCTTTGGTAACTATAAGCTTGTTCTCTATGTTAACAGTAATAGTAGTATTTTAGTAGAGTACATGCCCCAAGACAAAAAAGGAAGAAAGAAAGGGAGGGAGGGAGGGAGGAAACAGGAAAGCCCTGTTAGAAGGAAAAGGCAATCCACTCCAGTATTCTTGCCTGAAATTTTCATGGACAGAGAAACCTGGCAGGCTACAGTCCATGGGGTTGCAAAGAGTTGGACATGACTGATGTCATATAAATATTCCTACAATTTGCACCCATAAGCTGATATGCACCAGCTCCAGTACACTATTGTGTAGAAAATGTACTTACTTCCATCAGAATGCTTAACACCCATTACACTACCTGCTTTCCTATCAGTCTTCTTTACTTGACTGTAGCAAATTAAAAGCAGAGATTCTGTGTTACTCATCTCTGTATACCCAGTACCTGCTTCATAAACAGTTAACTGAAGGAAAAAAGAAATGAATACCAATATGGTAAATATTTGTACTTCAAATATAAAGAATTTTTTAAAGCACTTAGTAGGGAAAATGGAACCCATATTTCCCTATGCACTGCATGCTAAGTCACTTCAGTTGTGTCCAGCTCTTTGCAACCCCAAGGACTATAGCCCACCAGGCTCCTCTGTCCATGGGATTTTCTAGGCAAGAATTCTGGAGTGGGTTGCCATTTCCTTCTCCAGGAGATCTTCCCAACCCAGGCATTGAACCCACACCTCTTAGGTCTCCTGCACTGGCAGTTGGGTTCTTCACCACTAGCACCACCTGTGTGTCGGTAGATATTTGTACACTGTCTATAGAGACAGAAAGTAAGTAGAGCGTCTAGTAATTCTAGTCAAGTTGTCATTTTCAGGGAAAACTTCTCACAAAATATACCATGTAAATCCCTTCAAAATTTTTCCTTCACCCTGAGATGACATAGCATATTGGAAACAGCTATGTGCAAGTCTGCATTTGAATCTAGCTTTGTCTTGTACTAGCTTCGCAGGCTGTTAGGCTCAGTATATAAACTGTAAGAGAAAAATAATACTATCACTTTCACAGCAGCGCTTGCAATTAGTTACCCAATATGCTAGAAATGTCTCTAAGACAATTCTTCAGATCACCAGAAGATTAGGAAACAGAAATAAGGAAACAGTAGTAAAATTTTTTGAAGCCAACACACAAAAACCATTCACAATTTCTATCTATTAATAATGAGCCTATAGAAACTGAAACACAATATGCCATTAGCAATCACCCCAAAGAATGTAAATACATAGGTATTAACAAGCATAGGATCTGTAAGCCCAAAACTACAAAGTATTGATGAAGGTAATCAAAGTATTGATGAAGGTAATCAAAGAATATTTTAAAAGTGAAGAGACACATGTATTTATGAATTGGAAAAGTCAACATCATACAGATGTCAGTTGTCCTCAAACTTATCTGTAGGTTAATGCAATTCTTACCAAAATACCACCAAGTTTTCCTTGGTTTGTTTATTTTCTTCTGTACAATTAACCTTTGCATGTGTGTGTGCTAAGTCGCTTCAGTCAAGTTCGACTCTTTGCAACCTTGTGGACTGTAGCCTGCCAGGCTCCTCTGTCCTAACTGATTCTACAATGTATGTCAAAAGACTCAGTCCAAAATTAATTAAAACTATATTGAAAAAGAAGAGTAAAGTGAGAGAGAATCACTGTACCCAGTATTAAGGCACACTGTACAGCTACAGCAATCAAAACAGTGTGGTATTAGGGAAGGAGCAGACATATGGAACAGTGGGACATAATTTGAAACCCAGAAACAGACACACACAAATGTCAAAATGATTTTTTACAAAGGTCCAAAAGCAACTTAATGGGATAAGGAGAAGTTTTTTCAACAAACTGGACTAGAGCAATTGGCCAAAAACATATAGGCATAGGCAAAAAAAAAAAAGAAGAAATTTTAACACCACACACACTCTTAATATAAAAATTGACTCAAATGGATCATAGACAAATATATAATGTAAATTATAAAACTTGCAGGAAAAATTGAGACCTGTGGGCTATACAAAGAACTCGTAGACTCAACAGTAAAAAGCATGATTCATAAAAGGGAAAACTGATGTTAGACCTAATCAAAATTTTAAAACTCTTGTTCTGTGGAAGACTGTGTAGGAGACGCTACAGACCAGAAACAGACTGGGACAAAATATATGCAAACAAAATACCCAACAAAGGATGATATCTATAATACAGAAAGAACTCTCAAAACTCAACAATAAAATTCAGTTAAGAATGATAAGACATTTCACCGAAGAGGACAGACCAAGGCAACTAAGAACATGATAAGACAGACATTCAGTATAATTCATTACCCACCAGAGAATGATAATTAAAACCACAGTGGGATATCACTACACACCTATAGAATGGCTACAGTAAAAATGACAATGGCTGGAGTAGGAAATGGCAACCCCCTCTAGGATTCTTGCCTGGAAAATTCAAAATTCCATGGACAGAGGAGGCTGGCGGGCTACAGTCCATGGGGTCACAAGAGTCGGACTCAACTGACTTTCACTTTCAAAAGAAAGAATAAAAAAAAAAAAAAATCACCAGCTAACAGTCACATAGTTGGTTCTGAAGGACAACTGTTATTTGATTCTGTTTTGATTTCTGGAGAAGATCAGATTCTTTTAGTACTCATGTATAGGTTTTCTCTTCTTTAGAATTAAAGGACAAAGCTGAAAGAGTATTCTATATACCTATGAAAATTAAAGTGCATATCCGATCCCATTGATTTATTAGTACTCGCACAGCCTTGTGAAAAGTGCATGAGGCACCAGGTCCACTGGGGGCACATTCATTCTCACAGAAAAGGGTAGCATTTCAGGGTCAGGAACCATGGTAAAAACCACCATATGATCCAGCAATCCTACACCTAGGCATATACCCTTAGGAAACCACAATTGAACAAGACAAATGCATCCCATTGTTCACTGCAGCACTATTTACAAAGCTAGAACATGGAAGCATGTCCATGCCCATGGATGTCCATCTGTCGACAGATGAATGGATAAAGAAGTCTTGCTACATATACACAATGGAATATTACTCCGCCATTAAAAGGAATGCATTTGAGTCAGTTCTGATGAGGTGGATGAACCTAAAGCCTATTATATAGAGTGAATTGAGTCAGAAAGAGAAAGATGAATATTATATTCTAACACATATATTCGGAATCTAGAAGAATGGTAGTGAAGAATTTATTTATAGGGCAGCAATGGAGAAAAAGACATAGATAATAGATTTATGGACATGGGGAGAGGGGAGGAGACAGTGAGATGTATGGAAAAAGTAACATGGAAATTTACATTACCATATGTAAAATAGATAGTCAAGGGGAATTTGCTGTATGGCTAAGGAAACTCAAACAGGGCCCTGTATCAAACTAGAGGGGTGGGATGGGGAGGGAGACGAGAGGGAGGTTCAAAAGGGAGGGGATATATGTATACCTATGGCTGATTCATGTTGAGGTTTGACAGAAAATAAAATTCTGTAAAGCAATTATCCTTCAATAAAAAATAAAAGGAAAACAAACAAACAAAAACTATTACTTACAAAATGTTATATTTAAAATATTGAAAACTTTAATTTTCATATCAGATATTTCAATATCTATAAAGCAATTATATGGCAAAATAATTTCTATTCAGTGTTGGTGCATTAAATGGGTTAGCATTGATTCACGATAACAAAATAAACTGAACTATGGATTAATATATATAAATAAATCCCAGGGGAGGTTAAAAAAATATTTTGGAAAACAATTATGTGCAAAATCTAAAAATAAATGGAAATGTATGACTTAAAAAGACACAAAACCAAAGTCTCTGCACCTTGCAGACTGCTGATTAGAAGCTTCAGGGATTTTCACAACATAAATCTTTGTTTTGTGTGCTGTTTATTCAAACAAATTAATTCAACGATGTGCAATAAAAATTTTCTCAAAGCAAAAAAAAAAAAGACAATGGCAAAAACTGGTAAGGACAGAGAGGCTCTGAATCATCATACATTACTGGTAGGATGTAAAGAGGTACAGGCCCTCTGAAAATGTTTGGAAGTGTCTTACAAATTACATAAAATTTACAAAGTTTCTTATAAAACTGAAAACTACCATACCCCAGCAATTGCATTCCTGCCATTAACCCATTAATCCATTCTTGCCATTAATCTTGCCATTAATTCTAGCTATTAATCCCATAGAAGTAACAACTTATATTCATGGCAAACAATTCTCAGAAGATAGCAGATAAAGAAGCCCCAGGAAACTGATCTTATTCTGGACCATTACACTGGCAAATCTGTCTAATGTAACTATTAATATTTTTATACTATGGAGTCTATTTAAGTCTTACAACTTTCAGTGAAGCTCTAGATGTTATAGTTAAAAAGTTATAGCTCAGTTCAGTTCAGTCACTCAGTCGTGTCTGACTCTTTGCAATCCCATGAACTGCAGCATGCCAGGCCTCCCTGTCTATCACCAACTCCCTGAGCTTACTCAAACTCATGTCCATTAAGTCAGTATGCCATCCAACCATCTCATCCTCTGTCGTTCCCTTCTCCTCCTGCCTCAATCTTTCCCAGCATCAGGGTCTTTTCAAATGAGGCAGCTCTTCACATCAGGTGGCCAAAGTATTGGAGTTTCAGCTTCAACATCAGTCCTTCCAATGAGCACCCAGAACTGGTCTCTTTAGGATGGATTGGTTGGATCTCCTTACAGTCCAAGGGACTCTCAAGAGTCTTCTCCAACACCACAGTTCAAAAGCATCAATATCAGCACTCAGCTTTTTTTATAGTCCAACTCTCACATCCATACATGACTACTGGAAAAAAAACATAATCTTGACTAGACAGACCTTGGTTGGCAAAGTAATGTCTCTGCTTTTGAATATGCTGTCTAGGTTGGTCATAACTTTACTTCCAAGGATTAAGCATCTTTTAATTTCACGGCTGCAATCAACATCTGCAGTGATTTTGGAGCCCCTCCCCAAAATAAAGTTAGCCACTGTTTCCACTGTTTCCCCATCTATTTGCCATGAAGTGATGGGAGGAGATGCCAAGATCTTAGTTTTCTGAATGTTGATTTTAAGCCAACTTTTTCACTCTCCTCTTTCACTTTCATCAAGAGGCTCTTTAGTTCTTCACTTTCTGCCATAAGGGTGGTGTCATCTGCATATCTGAGGTTATTGATATTTCTCCCAGCAATCTTGATTCTAGCTTGTGCTTTATCCAGCCCAGCATTTCTCATGATGTACTCTGCATAGAAGGTGACAATATACAGCCTTGATGAACTCCTTTTCCTATTTGGAACCAGTCTGTTGTGTCATGTCCAGTTCTAACTGTTGCTTCATGACCTGCATACAGGTTTCTCAAGTTGCAGGTCAGGTGGTCTGATATGCCCATCTCTTTCATAATTTTCCATGGTTTATTATGATCCACACAGTCAAAGGCTTTGGCATAGTCAATAAAGCAGAAATACATGTTTTTCTGGAACTCTCTGGATTTTTAGATGATCCTGCAGATGTTGGCAATTTGATCTCTGGTTTCTCTGCCTTCTTTAAAACCTGCTTGAACATCTGGAAGTTCACGGTTCATGTATTGCTGAAGCCTGGCTTGGACTGTGGTCAATTTCAGCAATTAGCACAGTAGTAGTTACCCATTCCTAGAGAAGGTGATGGCATCCCACTCCAGTACTCTTGCCTGGAAAATCCCATGGAAGGAGGAGCCTGGTAGGCTGCAGTCCATGGGGTCACTAAGAGTCAGACATGACCAGCGACTTCACTTTCACTTCTCACTTCCATGCATTGGAGAAGGAAATGGCAACCCACTCCAGTGTTCTTGCCTGGAGAATCCCAGGGATGGGGAAGCCTGGTGGGAGGCCATCTATGGGGTCACACAGAGTTGGACACGACTGAAGTGACTTAGCAGCAGCAGCAGCAGTTACCCATTCCACACTTCCAGCCCCATGACAGGCAGCTGTGCCCATGTTCCTAGAGCAGTGTGCACACAGCTTATGGGAGCCAAGGTGGGCAAAAAGGTCACTATCCTCCAATTATTGGGGATCTGTGCTCTGATCACTGATTGCTGCTTCTGGCCACAGATGTGCACAGAAAGAGGAGTGCAAGCACTGTTGTCTTCCTCACTGCCTCCCCCCACCTCCACCATCACCACTGTGGCAATCTTTCCTCTTCCCACTAAAATGATTTCCAGTGGTTTAAAGGTCCATTGCTCTTTCCTTCCCATCTTTCAGTTATGTCTTTTTCCCCTTTTGGGAGCCAAACGTTAAAGATTAGGACATCAAAAAGCAATTACATATATAGGGAAAGTTACAAAGTGACCACATATGTCCAGGGAAAGACACATTAGAGACCTGAGAAGACCTTAAGTTTATACCCCCAGGCTGACTGTTGGCATAGAGACAGCCAAAATACAAACAAGTAACAGCAAAAAAAGCAGCAAACCCTGGGGAAAGGGGAGAATCTTATTTCAAGAGTTGCCAGATAATTATTTTCAACTGTCCAGTTTTTAAGAAAAATCACAAAGCATAAAAAGAAACAAGAAAGTACGGTTCATTCAAAGGAAAAACTAAATCTAAAAAAACTGTCTCTGGAAAAGAGCAGATGGCTGATACACAAGACAAAAACTTTTCCATCCTAAAGATACTCAGAGAACTAAAGGAAGATGTAGATAGAGTTTTTTAAATATATGAAGAAAATGGAAACATTAATAAAGAGACAGAAAACCTAGAAAATACTAGAGCTGAATTCTAGAGCTGAAAGTCACAATAACTGTAATGAAAAACTGACTATTAAGATTCAAAGGCAGATTTGATCACCAGAAGACAGAATCAGTGAACTAGAAGATAGATCAATAGATATTTATGATTCCGAAGAAAAGAAGCAAAAGATTGAAGAAAAGGAAACAGAGCCTAAGATATCCGTGGGACATAATAAAACAAGTCAATATATGTATTTTTAGGTTCCAAAAGAAGGACAGAGAAAGAGGCAGAGAGAATATTCGAAGAAATAATTGCTGAATGCCCAAATTTGATAAAAGATATGTATGTAAATATCCAATGAACTCTAAGTAAGATGAACTCAAAGAGATACACCCTATGACACACTATAATCAAATTTTCAAAAGCCAAAGGAAAAGGAAGAATCTTGAAATCACCAAGAGAAGCAACTTGCCACATACAAGGTATCCTCAATAACATTCTCAGACTTCTCATCAGGCTTTGGCAGACAGCAGGCAGTGGGTCCAAATATTCAAAGTGTTAAAAGAAAAAAACTGTCAACCAAGATTCATAAACCCAGCAAAACCTATCTTTCAAATATAAGAGGTATAATACCAAATAACAAATCTGAGTCCATATTAGACCTTTTATGTTTTAACATTAATCTGTGTATTCTATTGCTTTTGAGACAAGCAAGAATGTTGCCTATAGCCTGAAATGCTCAGGATAACCCATTCTCAAGGTTCTGACCTCTAAAGGTATAACATTTTCCTATACATGTAGAGATAAAAAGTTCAGAACAGAGAATAACATTTGTCTTATTGGAGATTCACAGGCACAAAGGGAAATTTAAGACATTTCCAGATAAACTAAAGCTGAAGGACTTCATGACCACTAGACCAGCCCTGTAGGAAAAACTCAAGAGAATCCTCCAGTTCAGTTCAGTCACTCAGTCATGTCCAACTCTTTGTGACCATGGTGCTTTGTGACCACAGCACGCCAGGCCTCCCTGTCCATCACCAACTCCCGGAGTTTACCCAAACTCATGTCCATTGAGTCGGTGATGCCACCCAACCATCTCATCCTCTGTCGTCCCCTTCTCCTCCTGCCCTCAATCTTTCCCAGCATCAGGGTCTTTTCCAATGAGTCAGTTCTTTGCATCAGGTAGTCAAGGGACAGTAAGTCAAAATCTTACAGACACATAAAGATCTCAATAAAAGTCAATGGCAAATATAAAAGCTAGTATTATTTTTAACAATTTTGTAACTATAAGTCTTTATTTCACACATAATTTAGTAAAAGATCTAAGGGAGAAAGTCAGAATTATTAGTCTAACAGCTACTAATTTTGTAACTTTGTTTTATCAACTCTACATGTTGTCTTCTGCATAATTTGAGAAACTATTGCATTTATAAGAATTATTAGTTTATCTTTGAGGCACATAGTGTATATAAAGATAAATTTTTCTGACATCAATAAGTGAAACTGGAGTTATAAAGAAGAAGATTTATTGCATGTTACTGACTTTAAGCTGGTAAAAATTCAATCACAGTATCATAACTTTAGGATGGTAAGTGTAATTCCCATGGTAACCTCAAAAACCTAAGTTTTTGTGGTTAAAAAAATGCATAAAAAGGGAAACAAGAAAAGGATTTAAGTATTATACTACAAAACAAAAAACAAAAACAAAAAAAACAAAGCAATGAAACATAAAGGAAAACAGAAAAGTAGAAAATAAGGGGGAAAATTATAAGGTATACAAAATTAACAAGTTAAAATAACTGATAACAGAAACAATATTTACAAAAAAGACAGCAGTAAAAACATGATAATAGTCTTCCCTCTTTTCAGTAATTATTTTAAATGTAAATAAACTCTCCAATCAAACAAACAGATTGGCAGAATGCATAAAAACATATGACCCGTCTTTATGCTGTTTACAAGAGGCTCATTCTAGATCCAAAGGCACAAATAGATTGCAAGTGAAAGGACAGAAATGTTATTCCATGCAAACAGTAACTAAAAAGATCATGGGTGGCTGTACTAACAACAGACATAACAGGCACTATGTCAAAAAGCTAATATGTGGAAAAGAAAGACATTACATATTAATAAAAGTTTCAATATAGCAAGAAGATATATTAATTATAAACATTTATCTGCCTAATGACAGGACAGTAAAATTTACAAAGTAAACACTGACAGAACTGACAGAACTAAAATAGTTGGAAATTTTAATATCCCACTCTCGATATGAATAGAACAATCAGACAGAAGATAAGTAGGGAAAGAGAGGACTTAATCAACACAAGAAACTATTTCTAAGACACAGAATGCTCAACCCAATGACAGCATACACATTCTTCTCAAATGCATATGTGACAATTCCCAGTTTAGATATAGTAGACCACAAATTAAGTCTCAACAGATATGAAAAGATAAATATCAAAGTAACCTATCCAACCACAACACAATAAAGTTGGAAGTCTAACAAAAGGAAAATTGGAAAATTCACATATTTGTGGGACTTAACACACTTCCTGAGCTTCCCTGGTGGCTCAGATGGTAAAGAATCCACTTGCAATGCAGGAGACCTGGGTTTGATCCCTGAATTGGGAACAACCCCTGGAGAAGGGCATGGCAACCAGACCCAGTAATCTTGCCTGAAGAATCCCCATAGACAGAGGAGTCTGGCAGGCTACAGTCCATGGGGTCACAAAGAGTTGGACGTGACTGAGTGACTAAGCACACAATACACTTTCAAGAAACTAATGGATAAAGAAAGAAATCACAAGGGAAATGAGAAAATACATGGAGATGAATGAAAATGAAAACACCAAAATTTGTGGGATGCACCAAAGTTCATAGACGGTGCTGGGGGAGGGGGAATCCATGGCTATCAATACTTACATTTAAAAAATCAAAGGATTTTTGCATCTATGTTCATCAGTAATATTGGCCTGTAATTTTCTTTTCTGTGATATCTCTCTCTGCTTTTGGTATCAGAGTGATGGCAGCCTGACACAATGAGTTTAGAAGTGTTCCTTTCAAACAATATCATCAATGTCACAGAAGAACACAGGTGCAAAATTCCTCAACAAAATATGAGCAAACCAAATCCAACAATACATTAAAAGGCTCATATACCATGATCAAGTGGGATATATCCCAGAATTGCAAGAATTTTTCAATAGTATCAAATACTGTGATATACCACATTAAGAAACTGAAGAATAAAACCCATATGATCATCTCAATAGATGCAGAAAAAGCTTTTGATAAATTTAAACATCCATTGATAAGAAAAACTAAGAAATTGAGAAAACAGGGAACATACCTCAACATAATAAAGGCCACATATATGACAAATCCATGACTAACATCATACTTAAAGTTAAAAAGCTGAAAGCACTTCCTCTAAGATCAGATCAGGAATAAGACAAGAAGACCCATTCCCATCACTCTCATTCAACATAGGTTTGGAAATCCTAGACTCAGCAATAAGAGAAAAAAGAAAATGAATCCAAACTGGAAAAGAAGAAGTAAAGCTGTCAATGTTTGTAGATGACACATTATCCACAGAAAATCCTAACACTACTAGAAAACCACCAGAACTCATCAATAAATTCAGTAAAGCTGCAAAATGCAAAATTAATGTGTATGAATCCATTGGACTTCTATACAGTAACAACAAAATATCCAAAAGAGAAACTAAGGAACCAATCCCATTTACCACTGTATCATAAACAATAATATACCTGGGAATTAACCTACCTAAGGAGGCAAAAGGCCTGTACTTCGATAACTGTTAAAATGTTAGTGAAAGAAACTAAAGACAGTACAAAAAGGATGGAAAGATATACTGTGCTCTTGGAATAGAAAAATCAATACTGTTAACAACTTACTGATCACAGACCTATCAATAAGTTTTTTGTTACCCAAATATTACTGACTGGAGATGTATTAATATTCATTTACATAACAAATTGCTGGTCACAGGTGTTAGCTTCTGTAAAATTCCCGCTGTCAATAATTTGTTAAAATGGCCATACTACCCAAGACAATACACAGATTCAGGTAAATCCCTATCAAATTACCAATGGCACTTTCCACAGAACTATAACAAAAAATTTAAAAATTTGTACACAAACACAAAAGACCCTAAAGAGCTAAAACAGTCTTAAGAACAAAGGGGCTGGAGGTCACAGTCCCTCACTTCAGACTATACTACAAAGCTCTGTAATCAAAACAGTATAGTACTGGCACAAAAACAGAAGTCTAAATAAATGGAACACGATATAAAGAACAGAAATAAACCCACACACATATGGTCAATTAATCTTCAACAAAGGGGGCGAGACTACATAATGGAGAAAAGGCAGTCTCTTCAATAAGTGGTGCTGGAAAACTAGACAGCTAGAAGCAAAATAATAAAATTATCAGGTTCAATGCACGATACTGGATGCTTGGGGCTAGTGCACTGGGACGAACCAGAGGGATGGTATGGGGAGGGAGGAGGGAGGAGGGTTCAGGATGGGGAGCACATGTATACCTGTGATGGATTCATTTTGATATTTGGCAAAACTAATACAATTATGTAAAGTTTAAAAATAAAATAAAATTTTAAAAATAAAATAAAATTAGAACACTCTCTAACACCATACACAAAAATAAAAAAAGACCTAAACATAAGGCAAACTACTATAAAAGTGTTAGAAGAATACTTAGGATACTCTCTGACATAAATCACATCTTTTTCAATCCATCTCCAGGAGTAATGAAAATAAAAACAATAACAAATGGAACATAATTAAACTTAAAAGCTTTTACACAGCAAAGGATACCATAAACAAATGAAAGGACAACCCACAGAATAGGAGAAAATATTTGCAAATTAAGTGACTGACAAGGGATTAAGCTACAAAATATACAAATAGCTCATGCAGCTCAATAGCAAAAAAGCAAACAATCCAAGCAAAAAATGGGCAGCAAATCTAAATAGGCATTTTTCCGAAGAAGACATGCAGATGGCCAAAATGTACATGAAAAGGTGCTCAACATCACTAATTATTCAGTTCAGTTCAGTCACTCAGTCATGTCCGACTCTTTGCGACCCGTGGAATGCAGCACGCCAGGCTTCCCTGTCCATCACCAACTCCTGGAGCTTTCTCAAACTTAAGTCCATCAAGTTGGTGATGCCATCCCACCATCTCATCCGCTGTTGTCCCCTTCTCCTGCCTTCAATCTTTCCCAGCATCAGTGTCAACGCAAATAAAAACTACGAGGCATCACTGCACACTAGTCAGAATGGCCATTATCAAAAAATCTACAAACAATAAATGCTGAAGAAGGTGTGGAGAAAAGGGAATCCTCCCACACTCCTGGTGGGCATGTAAATTGGTACAGCCACTGAGAAGAACAGTATGGAGTTTCCTTAGAAAGCTAAAAATATACTTACCATGTGATCCAGCAATCCCATTTGGGCATACACTCAGAGAAAAAATCTAATTCAAAAGATATGTGTACCCAATGTTCACAGCAGCAACCTTTACAATCTTGCAAGACATGGAAGCAATCTAAATGTCCACTGACAGATACATGTATAAAGATGCTATGATGTGTGTGTGTCACAATGGAATATTACTCAGTCATAAAAAGAATGACATAATGCCATTTGCAGCAACATGGATGAACCAAGCAATGGTCATATTAAGTGAAGTCAGACAGCAAAAGACAAATATCATATGATATCACCTTAATGGAATCTGAAAAATGATACAAACAAATTTATTTACAAAACAGAAACATAAAAAACAAATTTATGGTTGCCTAAGGGGAAATGGTGGGCAGGGAAAATTAAGAGTTTGGGATTAAGATATAAACATTATCAAATATAAAATAAACAAGAAGGGAACTTGTGTATAGCACATGAAATTACATTCAAAACTTGTAACAACCTATAATGGAAAGCAATTTGAAAAATTAAATAAATATATACATATATATGTATATATATATATATATGAAAAAATTTGCTGTACCCTGAAACTAACACTACATTGTAAATCAACCATACTTCAATTAAAATTTTTTAAAAAGAAATACTATGCACAATATGAAAAAATATAATTAACATTGCTGTATGTTACATGTGAAAGCTGTTAAGTGAGGAAATCCTAAGAGTTCTCATCACAAGGAAAAACCTTCTATTTCTCCAATTATGCATCTATATGAGATAATGGATATTTATTCAACTTCTTGTGATAATCATTTAATGATGAATGTAAGCAAATTGATTATATATGCTGTACAACTTAAACCTACAGAGCTATATGCATATTTTAATAAAAGTGAAAGGAAAGAATAATTTTCAAAAAACAGGAAAGATTTCATATCAACCATACAACCTTACAGCTTAAGAAACTAGAAAAAGAAGAACAAATTGAGCCCCATAGCAAAAGGAAGAAAATAATGAAGACTAGAAAAGACATAAACAAAATAAAGAACAGAAAACCAATAAAGAAAATCAAAGAAACCAAAAGTTAGTTCTCTGAAAACATAAACAAAATTAATAAGCTTTTAGCTAGAGGTACTACGATAAAGAGAAGAGACTCAAATTACTGAATCAGAAATGAAAGTGGGCACAGTATTACAAGTTTTACAGAAATAAAAGGATTATAAGGGATATAGCAGTATGACCAATTGTATCTCAACAAATTGGATAGCCAAGGTGAAAAGGACAAAATCCTAAAATCAAGAAACCTACCATGACTGTATTATGAAGAATTAGAAAATATAAATAGATATATAATCAGTAAGGAGACTGAACAATATACAGCCTTGATGTACTCTTTTTCCTATTTGGAACCAGTCTGTTGTTCCATGTCCAGTTCTAACTATTGCTTCTTAACCTGCATATAGGTTTCTCAAGAGGCAGGTCAGGTAGTCTGGTATTCCCATCTCTTTCAGAATTTTCCACAGTTTATTGTGATCCACACAGTCAAAGGCTTTGGCATAGTCAATAAAGCAGAAATAGTTGTTTTTCTGGAACTCTCCTGCTTTTTCCATGATCCAGCAGATGTTGGCAATTTGATCTCTGGTTCCTCTGCCTTTTCTAAATCCAGCTTGAACATCTGGAAGTTCACAGTTCATGTATTGCTGAAGCCTGGCTTGGAGAATTTTGAGCATTACTTTACTAGCATGTGAGATAAGTACAATTGTGCAGTAGTTTGAGCATTCTTTGGCATTGCCTTTCTTTGGGATTGGAATGAAAACTGACCTTTTCCAGTCCTGTGGCCACTGCTGAATTTTGCTGGCATATTGAGTGCAGCACTTTCACAGCATCATCTTTCAGGATTTGAAATAGCTCACTGGAATTCCATCACCTCCACTAGGTTTGTTCATAGTGATGCTTTCTAAGGCCCAGTTGACTTCATATTCCAGGATGTCTGGCTCTAGGTCAGTGATCACACCATCGTGATTATCTGGGTCGTGAAGATATTTTTTGTACTGTTCTTCTGTGTATTCTTGCCACCTCTTCTGTTAGGTCCATACCATCTCTGTCCTTTATCAAGCCCATCTTTGCATGAAATGTTCCCTTGGTATCTCTAATTTTCTTGAAGCGATCTGTAGTCTTTCCCATTCTGTTGTTTTCCTCTATTTCTTTGCATTGATCGCTGAGGAAGGCTTTCTGATCTCTCCTTGCTATTCTCCGGAACTCTGCATTCAGATGTTTATATCTTTCCTTTTCTCCTTTGCTTTTTGCTTCTCTTCTTTTCAGAATATTTGTAAGGCCTCCGCAGACAGCCATTTTGCTTTTTTGCATTTCTTTTCCATGGGGATGGTCTTGATCCCTCTCTCCTATACAATGTCACGAACCTCTGTCCATAGTTCATCAGGCACTCTGTCTATCAGATCTAGTCCCCTTAAATCTATTTCTCACTTTCACTGTATAATCATAAGGGATTTGATTTAGGTCATACCTGAATGGTGTAGTGGTTTTTCCCTACTTTCTTCAATTTAAGTCTGAATTTGGCAATAAGGAGTTCATGATCTGAGCCACAGTCAGCTCCTGGTCTTGTTTTTGCTGACTGTATAGAGCTTCTCCATCTTTGGCTACAAAGAATATAATCAATCTGATTTCGGTGTTGACCATCTGGTGATGTTCATGTATAGAGTCTTTTCTTGTGTTGTTGGAAGAGAGTGTTTGCTATGACCAGTGTGTTCTTTTGGCAAAACTCTATTAGGCTTTGCCCTGCTTCATTCCGTATTCAGGCCAAATTTGCCTGTTACTCCAGGTGTTTCTTGACTTCCTACTTTTGCATTCCAGTGCCCTATGATGAAAAGGACATCTTTTTTGGGTGTTAGTTCTTAAAGGTCTTGTAGGTCTTCATAGAACTGTTCAACCATTCAGCACAGTGGCTACACTTTGCTGGAGCAGCCATGAAGAGATACCCCACGTCCAAGGTAAGAGAAACCCAAGTACGATGGTAGATATTGAGAGAGGGCATCAGAGGGCAGACACAGTGAAACCATAATCACAGAAAACTAGCCAATCTGATCACATGGATCACAGCCTTGCATTCCAGTCTCCTATAATGAAAAGGACATCTTTTGGGGGTGTTAGTTCTAAAAGGTCTTGTAGGTCTTCATAGAACTGTTCAGCTTCTTCAGCGTTACTTGGGGCATAGGCTTGGATCACCATGATATTAAATGGCCTCTGTTGCAGCGCTGAGCAAGCATAGGCTAAAAGGATATGCTAAATCTATAAATTTAGCTACATCTATATCTCAAAGGAAACTCTGTCTCTGATAAATTTAGAATTATCTGAAAAAACAAAAACCTTAAAATCTAACAGAAAGGATATATGGATTAATGTAAACAGTGATTAATAAATTTTAAAATGTTACTTTACTACCAGATACTTTTAATTATGAAAATGTATTTCTAATAATAATAATTATAAATGTGATGATTAATAATTTTTCTTTCTTCTCATACTTGACTGTCTCAAATTTTTTAAAACAATGATTTAGCTATGTTATTTACTATTGCTATAAGAGATCTGGATATTGGGATCACAAAGTCATTTATAAGGTACTGGAATCTGGAAGAGGAAATCAATAACGTTTTGAGTTCTGACTTTTCAATACTTACATTGTATAAAGAGAAAAATACCAAGAATACACAAAAGTGGGTTGATTGGAGGACAGGAGAAGGGGCCATAGACTATGTTCCAATAACAGAGTCTACCCTTTGATAAACGTTTTAGGGCAGATAGGGAGAAAAGTATAACAAGAAGAAATTTGGGAATTCCACAAAGATGGCCAAACCCAGAAATCCTGAGATGGGAGGAGGAACCTAAATTACTCGGCTAGGATGCAGATTTTGTTCAAGAAAGGCAACACATGCCAAGAGGGGTTAAACACTTACTTCAAGCCATTGTAGAACAACCTCTTATAGTCAACATTTATTCTAGTCATATTTTCTTTTCTAAGTTCTTCAACGGTGAATAACCGGCTGATGTGCTGAAAACCAGGAGCTTTGCTCCTGACATACTTCCTATCAGAATCTGGTAACCAGAAAATCTGCAAGGAGAAACAGGAAGTCTTTCAGTGGAAAATCAGCTGTGTTGGTACAAACAGCCCCATGTAGAATGGGAGGCGTTTCATTCAAGCATGGATAACAGTCTATAGGGAGCAGAGATTTTAGTCTTTGATGAATGAGTTAACCTGCCCTAATGTTGTCCAGTGAACTCTTAAAACGCGGCTGTCACTAGTTTTGTTCTGGAGCTGAGTTTTCCCAGTTAACAACACGGGACCAAAGGTGAGCTGTGTCACCACACTAGCTAAAGTGGACGAGGAGTTTGTAGGTGTGGATAAAGGGTCAGTATCATAATCATCTCCTCTGGCTGATGATGCTATAAATCATTTTTGAGAAGAGTCATTTTCTGCCAACAGGAGATGCTTTCCACTCATCTGTGGAAAGAGTTCTATTTGGAAAAAGACACATATTTGTTTCTCTCATAGCATTCTTCCACATTCTGAAAATTAAAGATATTTGGAATGACTGACTGACAAAATGAAGAGCGCTCTGGGAAACATGATGAATCTCTGTTCAAATAAGAACTTTCTATATCATAAATGAAAGCTGCTATTCAAAGCCTTAGTGCTCCATACTCAGGCCCTTTTCTAAGAGATGTACACTGGTGATGATGCAGCTCACATCATATAGCCATTACATACATTCCCTTTTATTTCATTTGGTTTGGAACAGCAAACAGCCTCAATGTTTTCCCCACTGATATAAATTTAACTGGCTCATTCTTAGATTGGCACATGTATTGGGTTCACCAAAAATTTTGTTTTCTTTTTTTTCCTGTAAGATGGCTCTAGCAGCACTTAGTTGTCTTTAACTTCATTTTAAACAATTTTCTTATACTGCATTGTAACAGCTGGCACTCATTAGTGAGCATTTGGAGAATTTTTGTATAGCCATTTTAATATTTAAAATTGAAGAAAAAGTCACATTTTTCACATATTATGCTTTATCATTTGAATAAAGGTAAAAACACAACTGAAATGCAAAAAAAAAAAAAAAAAGATATGTGCCATGTATGGAGAGAAAAATGCAGAAAAGCAAAATGGCTATCTGGGGAGGCCTTACAAATAGCTGTGAAAAGAAGAGAAATATTGGCTCTATTGACTTACATCAGTGCAGTTAAAAGGGTCAGTTAACACACATAAAGTTCCTTGTATAATTAGCAAATCTAGAGTCAGATTGTGTTAAACAACTACTAAGGCTATTAAATGAGGTTCTGTCTAGAGAGTATATAGAGAATCTAGAATTACTCTTTTAATAGTCCCTATCATTCCAGAGCTCTTTTTCTCACTACTACTTTAAAAATTGGAAGTTCACTTGAACCAGTTTTCACATGTATAGCTACAAATATGGGCAAATTTCTCTCTCCTTTTCCTGCTCATCATTGATCTTTCTTACTACCTGTAATGCTGAGACAGTGTGCAATGAGGGACACCATACAGTTTGCCTAGGAAGGCGTGTAGGCATTGGTTCCAAATACCAATTGTATGTGTATCCTTAGTTGGGGACTGGGGGCTTGTCATACCAGATTGAATGACATGTAATCTCAAATATGCTCTTCAGATATGATGTTGACAACACAATTTTTCCAGTTATATCCAGTGTAAAGGGGGGCATATTTCTATTCAATTTATGTAGATGACTGCATTGCCCTGAAACATAGTGATTCAGTAAAAAGAATTTGTACCTGAATTCAGAGACGTGGTGAGAACAAGTTACTAAATATTGGGTTGGCCAAAAAGCTCCTTCAGTTGTTAAATAAAAATGAAACACATATTTTTCATTTTTACCAAGGTGTTTATTGAACATCATATTGACCTTTTTGTCCCACTACCTTCTGCCATTTTTCTGGCAACTTTGTAATTCTATCTTCCAAAACTTTTCGTCTTTTTGAACAAAGAACTCTTCCTTATGCAGTCTTTCAGGGAATTGAATTTTTTTCCACTAAAAGAATTTTGCAAAGACCAAAATCAATGGAAATCCAAAGGCACAATGTCTGGTGAATATGACAGTTGAATCAGAACTTGCCAGCCAAGCTGTAACAGTTTTTGCCTGATCATCAAATAAACATGCAGTCTTATGTTACACTGTTGGGAGATTATTTTCTGTTGACTAATTCTGGATGCCTTTCATTGAATGCTGCTTTCAGTTAGTCTAACTGAGAGCAGTGCTTGTTGGAATTTATTGTTTGCTTTTCCTGAAGAAATTCATATTGGAGGACTCCCTTTGAAACCCACTATATACACAATATCACTTTCTATGGGTGAGGGCCAGCTTTTGCTGTGTTTGATGGTGGTTCATTTTGCTTGTGCTTGATCTCTTCCATTCCACATTATTGTACAGTATCCACTTTTCATCATCCATCACAATTGGTTTTAGGGAATGTTTTTGTTATGTTTAAGTAGAGAGTTGTATGAAATATTTTCAAGAAGATCCTTTTCATGTAACTTATGTAGAACCCAAGTATCAAAGCAATAAACATAATCAAGTTAGTGAAAATGATTTTGAGTGCTTGATTTGGATATTTTCAGTATGTTGGCTATCTCTTTGTGGTGTAACTTTGTTCTTAATTAATATCTTGATTTGATTGCTATCAGTTTCAACTAGTCTCCAGTCCAGTGAGAAATCTCCAGCACTAAATTTCACAAACCACTTTTGACATGTTCCAGCAGTCACAGCACCTTCACCATACACTGTGCATTTTGGGGGGCGTGTTTCAGTTGTGCTTTTGCCTTTCTTGAAATAATAGGAAAAAAAAGAAATAATAGAAGTATAATATGCTGAAATTTTTGCTTTTTTGATTCCATCTTCCATGTTAAAATGGCCACACAATTGCTGCATGATTCAGGGAACTCAGATCTGGTGCTCTGTAACAACATGGAGGGATGGGATGGGGTGGGAGGTGGAGGGAGGTTCATGAGGGAGGATACATATGTAATACCTATGACTGATTCATGCTGCTATGTGGCAGAAAACAGCACAATTTAAAAAAGTTATTATGCTGGATTAAAAATAAAATAGCCACACAAAAAGTCACCAATTTTTATAAGTTTTAAAAAAATGCACACTGATATGACAGCCGTCACAATAGAACCTAAGAAAATTGTTTTGAATGAAGTTAAAGGCAGTTAATTGTTTCTAGAGCCATCTTATGAGAAAAGACCAATGAACCTTTTGGCCACCCCAATGTTTATTATGTCATGCCTTCTTGATATTTTTGCCCTTTTATCATTACATCATGACTTTCTTTGTACCTTGTTATCATTTTGCCTTGAGATTTATTTTTTGGGGGCATAAGCATGACTATACCTGCTTTCTTTTATTTACCATTCGCTTGGAATATCATCTTCAGTTCTTTCATTTTGAGTCTGTATGTGTCTTTAGAATTGAAACGAGTGTCCTGAAGACACCATGCAGTTCAGTCTTGATTTTTAATCCATCCCACCACCCCGTGCCTTTTGATTTGGTGAGTTCAATCCATTTACATCTCAGATGATTGTTGATATGTAAGAACATACTACTGCGAATTTGTCTTTTGACTGTTTCATATCTCCATTGTTTCTTTTTACTTGTGCTCTGTCTTTTCAATTGGTAATTTTCCATGCTTGTTTCCTCAGTTTTCCTCTTTATGTTTACTGTCTGTGCTCTAGATTTTTGTTTTCTGAGTACTATGAGGCTTGCATAGAAAATCTTTCTCATAGTTTGAATAGGTCTTTTCCTGTTGATAGCAATTTATCTAAATTTGCTGTCCTTCCTTTTTATATTTTTACTGTAGAAATTCTGTCTCTTTATTCTGTGAGTTTGTTGCACATTGTGGTAGCTATAGTTATTTTCAAAACTCTTTCCTTTAATCTTTATGTTTAATGTTTACCACTTTACTCTAAACTAGAGTTATAGTTTTCTCCCTTAACTGAGAGCTGTGTATACTTTTATCTTCTCATTTCAGGTGGAAGAGCTCCTGTCAGCATTTCTTGTAAGGCAGATTTAGTGGTGAAGAACTCTTTCAGCTTTGTTTGTCTGGGAGAGCCTGAATTTCTCCTTCATATCTAAAGAATAACTTTGTTAGATTATTATTTGTTAGAGTATTCTGGGCAAGCATTTTCTTTTTTTTTTTTCCTGTTTCCTTTTATTTTATTTTTTTTAATTTTATTTTATTTTTAAACTTTACATAATTGTATTAGTTTTGCCAAATATCGAAATGAATCCACCACAGGTATACATGTGTTCCCCATCCTGAACCCTCCTCCCTCCCCCCTCCCCATACCATCCCTCTGGGTCGTCCCAGTGCACTAGCCCCAAGCATCCAGTATCATGCATCGAACCTGGACTGGCATCTCGTTTCATACATGATATTTTACATGTTTCAATGCCATTCTCCCAAATCTTCCCACCCTCTCCCTCTCCCACAGAGTCCATAAGACTGTTCTATACATCAGTGTCTCTTTTGCTGTCTCGTACACAGGGTTATCATTACCCTCTTTCTAAATTCCATATATATGCGTTAGTATACTGTATTGGTGTTTTTCCTTCTGGCTTACTTCACTTTGTATAATAGGCTCCAGTTTCATCCACCTCATTAGAACGGATTCAAATGTATTCTTTTTAATGGCTGAGTAATACTCCATTGTGTATATGTACCACAGCTTTCTTATCCATTCATCTGCTGATGGGCATCTAGGTTGCTTCCATGTCATGGCTATTATAAACAGTGCTGTGATGAACATTGGGGTACACGTGTCTCTTTCCCTTCTGGTTTCCTCAGTGTGTATGCCCAGCAGTGGGATTGCTGGATCATAAGGCAGTTCTATTTCCGGTTTTTTAAGGAATCTCCACACTGTTCTCCATAGTGTCTGTACTAGTTTGCATTCCCACCAACAGTGTAAGAGGGTTCCCTTTTCTCCACACCCTCTCCAGCATTTATTATTTGTAGACTTTTGGATTGCAGCCATTCTCTTTCAATACTTTCAGTATGTCATTCCACTCTTTCCTGGCCTATCGAGTTGTTGCTGGTGGTCTAATTGGGGGTTCCTTTGGGCAATACTTAATTTCCCCCCCCCCCTGGTTTCCTTCATTTATCATTGACCCTGACACCTTGATTATAATGTATCTTGGAGAAGGTCATCTTACACTGAGATGAGGTGATCTATTAGCTTTGTGGATTTGTACCTGGATTTGTCCAAAGACCTGGATTTATCCAGGTTTTTGCCCAGGTTTAGGAAGTCCCCAGCTATTACTTCTTAACATAAATGCTGTGCCCCCTTTTCCTTCTCTTAGTTTGGTAGGTACACCCATTATCTGTATTTTGCTATCCTAATGAATGTGATTAAAAAATCTTAGTTCTCTCTCCTCTTCCACCTGAAACATTTGTAGATTCCTTTCTTCCAGGTTATTTATTCTTTCATTTGATTTGTTCTATTTCAAAGATTTTCTCATGCATTCTTAATTGTATTTGTTGGGTTCTTAAGCTCCAGAATTTGGGTTTGGTCTTTTTTAAGAATTGAAAAATTCCCAAAATTAAAACACACAGAGACACCTCTAAATAACCCATAGAGAAAGTGGGAAGTCTCAGGGAAAATTAGATAGATTTTGAATTGAATGTAAAAAAAAATACAATATTGGGACTCCTCTGGTGGTCCAGTTACCAGTGCAGGGAACCCAGGTTTAATCCCTGGTCTGAGAAGATCCCACATGCCGTGGAGCAGCTAAGCCATATTTGCCATAACTGCTGAGCCCATGTGCTGCAGCTACTGAAGCCTCTGTGCCTAGAGCCTGTGCTTGACAATGGAAAGCCACTGCAATGAGAAGCTCGTGCCCTGCAAAGAAGAGTAGCCCCCCTTTGCTGCAATTAGAGAAGGCCCATGCATTGAGCAATGAAGATACAGCACAGCCAAAAATAAATAAAATATTTTTAAAATTTGGTGGAATGCAACTACGGCAGTGATTAGAGAAAAAAAACTCCTAGGATTATCTGTTTATATTAGGAAAGAAGAATCTCAATCAAAAATCTAAGCTTCCTCTTTGATAAGCTAGAAAAAGAGGGTCAAATTTAACTTGTAGTAAACAGAAGAGAAAAAAGAGTAAATGGTATGAATCGGTGAAATGGGAACAGAGAAAAAGAAAACATAAATGAAACAAAACCTTATTCTTCAAAGCGATCAACAAAATTGATAAACATCTGGTCAACTGACTAAGACAAAAAGAGGAAACATACAAATGTCCAATATTGGGAAGGAAAGAATGTGCTTTAATACAGACCCTCTAGTCATTACCAAAGGTAATAATGAAAGTGAACAGTGGAGCTGGCTCACATTGGCTCACAAGAACAAAATATTACATTTCAGATCTTTTAGAACCAGTTGTTAATCCAGTTATGAAACTGGGCATGGTTGTAGTATTTAAGTAACAAAAGTTGGCAAACTCTGTAAATCAGGTCTTTATACTTCTGGAGAGCCCTTTGCATACTATAGTCTAGGAAAAACACCATGCACATAAATCTGGTAGTTTAGATGAAATGGAACAGTTTTCTGTATCATGAAAATTCAATTGACAATCAAGTTAAGAAAAAAAAAAAAGGAGGAGAGTTGGCGGCTGCTGAGGGCTGATCGAACCTGATCTCTCCGACAGAGGAGCATGGCGTGGGACCTTGTTGTGGGATTCACACACATACCTCAGAATGCCGGGTCTAAGTTGTAGATTTTATCAACACAAATTTCCTGAGGTGGAAGATGTAGTGATGGTGAATGTAAGGTCCATTGCTGAAATGGGCGCTTATGTCAGCTTGTTGGAATACAACAACATCGAAGGCATGATTCTTCTGAGTGAGTTGTCAAGAAGGTGTATCCGTTCTATAAACAAACTCATCCGAATTGGCAGGAATGAATGTGTGGTTGTTATTAGAGTGGACAAAGAAAAAGGATATATTGATTTGTCAAAAAGAAGAGTTTCACCAGAGGAAGCAATCAAATGTGAAGATAAATTTACCAAATCCAAAACTGTTTACAGCATTCTTCGTCATGTTGCTGAGGTCTTAGAATATACCAAGGATGAGCAGCTGGAAAGCCTATTCCAGAGGACTGCCTGGGTCTTCGATGACAAGTACAAGAGACCCGGATATGGTGCCTATGATGCATTTAAGCACGCAGTCTCAGACCCATCTATTTTGGATAGCTTAGATTTGAATGAAGATGAACGTGAAGTACTCATTAACAATATTAATAGGCGTTTGACCCCCCAGGCTGTCAAAATTTGAGCAGATATTGAAGTGGCTTGTTATGGTTATGAAGGCATCGATGCCGTAAAAGAAGCTCTGAGAGCGGGTTTGAATTGTTCTACAGAAACCATGCCCATCAAAATTAATCTAATAGCTCCTCCTCGGTATGTAATGACTACAACCACCCTGGAGAGAACAGAAGGCCTCTCTGTCCTCAATCAAGCTATGGCTGTTATAAAAGAAAAAATTGAGGAAAAGAGGGGTGTCTTCAATGTTCAAATGGAGCCCAAAGTGGTCACAGATACAGATGAGACCGAACTTGCAAGGCAGCTGGAGAGGCTTGAGAGAGAAAATGCAGAAGTGGATGGAGATGATGATGCAGAAGAAATGGAAGCCAAAGCTGAAGATTAACTTTGTGGGAAACAGAGTCCAGTTTAAGGAACACAAAGCAGCCTTCCTGGCTGTAAACCCTAGACTTAAAAGTTTTCCAGTATTGAAAACTTCAACGCTGAATATTTTTTATTTTAAGTATTTAAATGTTCCAACAGACCAAAACATGAAATGCCCTCCTAAATGTTAGCTGTTTTCACACAGTAGTTCCAACACCTTGAGCGTTTTTTAAGGGAGTGGCCTGATTTCACTAGAGACAGATCTTCAAGACGAGACATAAATTGGGCTTATGATTTCCATTTCTGATATCTCCAGATTGGCACCCCTTTGTAGATTAGTGCCTCCATGAGATTTACCAGAGGCACTCAAAGCGAATAGTTCCAACCTTTCTATATAAAATGTATCAAGCAAACATTAAATAAATTTCTGGGATATTTAAAAAAAAAAGAAAAAAAAAAAGAATTTTATTTGAGCCAAACTACCACACATTTGCACTCATCTCACACGTTAGTAAAGTAATGCTCAAAACTCTCCAAGCCAGGCTTCAGCAATATGTGAACTGTGAACTTCCAGATGTTCAACTGGTTTTAGAAAAGGCAGAGGAACCAGAGATCAAATTGCCAACATCTGCTGGATCATGGAAAAAGTAAGAGAGTTCCAGAAAAACATCTATTTCTGCTTTATTGACTATGCCAAAGCCTTTGACTGTGTGGATCACAATAAACTGTGGGAAATTCTGAAAGAGATGGGAATACCAGACCACCTGACCTGCCTCTTGAGAAACCTGTATGCAGATCAGGAAGCAACAGTTAGAACTGGACATGGAACAACAGACTGGTTCCAAATAAGAAAAGGAGTACATCAAGGCTATATATTGTCACCCTGCTTATTTAACTTATATGCAGAGTACATCATGAGAAACGCTGGACTGGAAGAAACACAAGCTGGAATCAAGATTGCCTGGAGAAATATCAATAACCTCAGATATGCAGATGACACCACCCTTATGGCAAAAGTGAAGAGGAACTCAAAAGCCTCTTGAGGAAAGTAAAAGTGGAAAGTGAAAAAGTTGGCTTAAAGCTCAACATTCAGAAAACGAAGAAAAGGGCACCTGGTCCCATCACTTCATGGGAAATAGATGGGGAAAGAGTGGAAACAGTGTCAGACTTTATTTTTGGGGGGCTCCAAAATCACTGCAGATGGTGACTGCAACCATGAAATTAAAAGACGCTTACTCCTTGGAAGGGAAGTTATGACCAACCTAGATAGCATATTCAAAAGCAGAGACATTACTTTTCCAACAAAGGTCCGTCTAGTCAAGGCTATGGCTTTTCCTGTGGTCATGTATGGATGTGAGAGTTGTACTGTGAAGAAGGCTGAGTGTCAAAGAATTGATGCTTTTGAACTGTGGTGTTGGAGGAGACTCTTGAGAGTCCCTTGGACTGCAAGGAGATCCAACCAGTCCATTCTGAAGGAGATCAGCCCTGGGATTTCTTTGGAAGGAATGATGCTAAAGCTGAAACTCCAGTACTTTGGCCACCTCATGTGAAGAGTTGACTCATTGGAAAAGACTCTGATGCTGGGGGGGATTGGGGGCAGGAGAAGAAGGGGACGACAGAGGATGAGATGGCTGGATGGCATCACTGACTTGATGGACGTGAGTCTGGGTGAACTCCGGGAGTTGGTGATGGGCAGGGAGGCCTGTTGTGCTGCAATTCATGGGGTCACAAAGAGTCAGACACAACTGAGCAATTGAACTGACTGATGGAGAAGGTGCTGTGACTGATGGAACAAGTTAAAAGTGGTTTGTGGAAGTTTCATGCTCGAGATTTCTCGCTGGATGATCCTCCATGGTCATACAGACCAGTTGAAGTTGAGAGCATCCAAATCAAGTGTAGAAAATCATTTTTACCACCTTGGTTATGTTAACTGCTTTGATGTTTCCATTCTACATAAATTAAGCAAAAAAACCCAAAAAACTTCCTGAAGGTATTTTTGCATGAGATTATTTACTTAAACATAATGAAAATGTTATGTATTAAAACATATTGTGATGGGTGATGAAAAGTAGATTCTGTACAATAATGTGGAATTGAAGAGCCCATGGGGCCAGCAAAATGAACCACCAGTAAACACACCAAAGGCTGGTGTTCATCCAAAGAAGGTGATAATGTATAGGGTGGGACTGGAAGGGAGTTCTCTATTATGAACTCTTTCCAGAAAACCAAATGGTTATTTATTCAAGTACTTCTACAGTTAGACCAACTGAAAGCAGCACTCAACAACAAGCAACTAGAATTAGTCAACAGAAAATGAATAATATCCCATCAGGATAATGCAAAACCACCTGCTTTCTTGATGACCAGGTAAAAACTGGTACAGCTTAGGTGGGAAGTTCTGATTCATCTGTCATATTCAGCAGACATTGCATCTTTGGATTTCCATTTCTTTTGGTCTTTATAAAATTCTCTTAATGGAAAAAATGTCAATTCCCCAGAAAACTGTAAATGGCACCTAGAACAGTTCTTTGCCCCAAAAAATAAGTTTTGGGGAAGTGAAATTATAAGGTTGCCTGAAAAATAGCAGAAGATAAGGCTTCCCAGGTGGCACAATGGTAAAGAATCCACCTGCCAGTGCAGAAGTTGCAAGAGACATGGGTTTGATCTCTGGGTTGGAAAGAATCCTTGGAGTAGGAAATGGCAACCCACTCTAGTACATGGACAGAGGAACCAAGCAAGTTACACTCCATAGGGTTTCAGATAATTGGACACAATTGAGCACACCCCTTTACCTTATTTTAAGTGAAACAGAACAGTGAATACATTGTCCAATAAACTCCTTGGTGAAAATGAAAAATGTGTCTTTTATTTTTACTTAAAAACTGAAGGAATTTTTGGCCAAGCCCGTAGCTATATAAGCAGCCAATTCCATTTCTCTAGGGAGTAGAATCGTTTAAGCATTCCAGGGAAGATCTACAAGGTTCATCAGGTTCAAATGCTATGCTCCTGTAACAAGTTACCCACTTCCCAACCTCTAGTGTGAATATTGAGATAGACATACCAGATGTTGCTCTATCTTAGAGTCAAGGATCACACTTACTACAAGACAGATATACGATGATCTGGAAGAATGTGATTGTGGAGGAGCATTAAGATCAAATATAACCAACTTTTTTTCCTTCTGTGCAAGTTCCAATAACTCAGATAGTTTTGGAATCTTCTGATTTCTTGCTCTTTCCTTTCAGCCTCTGATAATGGTTTCATACGAAAAAATGGTTTGATCTAAAAATAAGTACATCAGAGAAAACATTAGCTCCTATCAAAAGTATTTTCCAATTCTCATGCTTTAAGCCCCACACCCAGCCCTATCTCTGTGCTGACCCATTACCATTCAACCCACCAGGTTTCCTGAAATACTGGTCCTGAGACAAGAGTTGCCAAGAAGAGAAATAAAATATAATCTCCATAGCTAGTAATGGTATTTGCAATGATTTATTCTAGAACATAAAGGAAATACAATAATGTGGAATTAAAGAGACCGTGTGGCCAGCAAAATGAACCTCTATTAAGCATATCAAAGGCCAGTCTGCATTCAAAAAAAGTGATGGTTTGTATGGTGGGATTCTAAGGGAGTTCTTTATTATGAGGTCCTTCCAGAAAACCAAATGAATAATTTTGCAAGTACTGCTCCCAATTAGGCCAACTGAAAGCAGCAATCAACAGCAAGCCCATCACAATATGTTTTTTTTAAAAAAGAAATGCATTGAGTCAAAACGGGCATCTGATGAGGCCTTACAAATAGCTGAGAAAAGAAGAGAAGTGAAAGGCAAAGGAGAAAATGAAAGATATACCCATCTGAATTCAGCATTCCAAAAAATAGCAAGGATAGATAAGAAAGTCTTAAGTGAACAATGCAAATAAATAGAGGAAAACAACAAAATGGGAAAGACTAGTGATCTCTTCAAGAAAAGTGGAGATACCGAGGAAACATTTCATGCTAAGATGGGCACAATAAAGGATAGAAATGAAGTGGACCTAACAGAAGCAGGAGATACTAAGAAGAGGTGGCAAGAATACTCAAAAGAACTGTATAAAAAAGGTCTTCATGACCAGATCACCATGATGGTGTGGTCACTCAAGTCAAGTAGGCCTTAGGAAGCATTACTGCGAACCAAGCTAATGGAGGTGATGGAATTCCAGCTGAGCTACTTCAAATTGTAAAGAACAATGCTGTGAAAGTGCTGCACTCAATATGCCAGCAAATTTGGAAAAGTCAGCAGTGGCCACAAGACTGGGAAAGGTCAGTTTTTATTCTAATCCCAAAAAGGGCAAAGCCAAAGAATGTTCAAACCACTGCACAATTGCACTCATTTCACATGCTAGCAAGGTAAAGCTCAAAATTCTCTAAGCGAGGCTTTAGCAGTATATGAACTAACTCACAGTCTGGGTTTAGAAAATGGATGGTATGGGGAGGGAGGTGGGAGGGGAGTTCAGGATGGGAACACGTGTACACCCATGGCAGATTCATGTTGATGTATGGCAAAACCAATACAATATTGTAATTAGCCTCCAATTCAAATAAATAAATTTATATCAAAAAATAGAAAAGGCAGGGGCAGACTCATGTTGATATTTGGCAGAAAACAACAAAATTCTGTAAAGCAATTATACTTCAATTAAAATAAATAAATTAACTTTTAAAAAAAGAAAATGCAGAGGAACCATAGATCAAATTGCCAACATCCACTGGATCATAGAAAAGCAACAGAATTCCAGAAAACCATCTCCTTCTGCTTCATTGACTATGCTAAATCCTTTGACTGTGTGGATCACAACAACCTGTGGAAAATTCTTAAAGATATGGGAATACCAGACCACCTTACCTGCCTCCTGAGAAACCTGTATGCAGGTCAAAGAGCAACATTTAGAACTGGTCATGGAACAATGGTGTGGTTCCAAATTGGGGAAGGAGTACATCAAGGCTGTATATTGTCCCCCTGCTTATTTAATTAATATATAGAGTATACCATGCAAAATGCCAGCTGGATGAATCACAAGCTGGAATCAAGATTGCTAGGAGAAATATCAACAGCCTCAGATATGCACATGATACCACCCAATGGCAGAAAGCAAAGAAGAATTAAAGAGCCTCCTGATGAAGGTGAAAGAGGAGAATGAAAAAGCTGGCTTAAAACTCAACATTCAAAAAAACTAAGATCATGGCATCTGGTCCCATCACTTCATGGCAAATAGATGGGGAAACAATGGAAACGGTGAAAGTATTTTCTTGGGCTTGAAAACCACTGCTGATGGTGACTGCCACCACTAAATTAAAAGATGCTCGCTCTTTGGAAGAAAGCCATGACAAACTTATACAGAGTATTCAAAAACAGAGACATCGCTTTGGCAACAAAGGTCCATCTAGTCAAAGCTATAGTTTTTCCAGTAGTCATGAATGCCAGAGTTGGATCATAAAGAAAGCTGAATGCTGAAGAATTGATGCTTTCAAACTGTGGAGCTGGAAAAGACTCTTGAGAGTCTCTTGGACTGTAAGGAGATCAAACCAGTCAGTCTTAAATCAACCCTGAACACTCACTAGAAGAACTGATGCTGAAATTGAAGATACAATACTTTGGCCACTAGATGCAAATAGCTGACTAATTGGAATAGACCCAAATGCTGGAAAAATTAAGAACAGGAGGAGAAGGGAATGGCAGAGGATGAGATGGTTGGATGGCATCATAGGTCAATGGACATGAGATTGAAACAACTCTGGGAGACAGTGAAGGACAGGGAAGCTTGGTGTGCTGCAGTCCCTGGGGTTACAAAGGTTCAGACATGAATGAACAACTGAGCAACAACAATTTATAACATAGAACCTGCTGTATTTGCACTGAAGGGTATTCTTATTCTTCTCTAGACCTCCCTTTTCAACCTTTTTTTTAAACTTAAGGTAATAAAATTCATATTTTCTTTCATTGGTTACCCACATTTTCTCTTACTGTTTTAGTTATTTGTAGTGAAAAAAAAAAAAAAGACTTCAGCTTCAGACTAAACTGGACTCAACTCCCACTCTATCACTTATTTGTGTTCCTTGCTGTGTGTGTGTGTGTGCGCACGTGCGCATGTGTGTGTGTGCACACACAACATGTCCTCTGTCATGTTCGACTCTTTGCAACCCCATGGAAGGTAGTCCAATCTGCCTGGCTCCTCTGTTGACAGGATTTTCCTGGAAAAAATACTGGAGTGGGTTGCCATTTCCTTCTCCAAGGGATCTTCCTTGCCATATTCAATTGTTAAAATCCATTCCTCTATTTGTAAAGTTTAGCTCAAATGATACCTCCTTCATGAAGACTTCCTCAAATATTTCTAAACTAAAGAGAGCTTGGTGGCATTCAACTCCAATGGTTCATTTTTAAACCTCTTTAATACTGCTCTCTATTCTTGTTTGTATAGGTCTTACACCAAATTCAAATTCTGGCTTCATACGCTCTTGCTTTGTAACCTTGATAAAATCACTTATATTCTCAAAGTGTCTATTATCCAAACTATACAATGGGGAAAGGGAGGAATAATCTACATATTCCTCAGGGTTATTTTGTTGATTGAATATGATAAAATAGTTTCTAGGTCTAGGAGAATGTCTTGTACACAGAATATTGTGCAATTCACAGTAGTTCCCTCACTCTACTGCTTCTACTGACTGCAACTTTCTCAACTGTCACTTTTTTGCATATTACACAGCATTTCATCTTACATCTCAGTCCATATATATGTTGCCTATATTGAACTTAGTAGATGGCTACTTTTCCAATTTTTGCCAATTTTAGATCACTTATTGGTGAAGCTGGTGAGAGAAGGAATTTCACTCGGAGGAATGAAACAGTAGCTGCCTCACATTTTCTCAAGACTAAAGTATGCTCTCTTTGTCTCCACACAATTTTTTTCTTCACACTTATCCCACTGTTTGTATTTGTTCCCATTCCTAGTCATAAAAAAACAGAAACTGAAAAGACCTTCAGTGACCTCAAAATATCTATTCAACAGTCACCTTTGCTGAACTTGCACACCTTCATGATCTTCCAGATAACCATAAATCTTTTCTCTTTAAAAGTACTCATTTTGATATTTGGCAAAACTAATACAATTATGTAAAGTTTAAAAATAAAATAAAATTTAAAAAAAATAAATAAATGAAAAATAAAAAATAAAAAAATGAAAGTACTCAAAACAGGAGGCCAAGGTCTAAATCTATCAACAAGTTAACACACATCAAAGACTCATTGTTTAAGGCCAATTCCTTGATCTAGAAGTAACACTTTTTATTTTTGCCTCAGGAAAAAAAAAAAAAGCAATCTTGGCCACATTAGTCATCTACTCGTAGCCTGTACTATGAGACTTTAGAGGAAAGGTTTTAGCAGATCATCATACAACACAGAATGCTCTGACTAAAGTCCTTAGCCAGGGGCCTCTTTCACAGAAGACAGACCAGTCTATGGAATTCACATATTCCATCACTGATGTGTAGCATCTGACCCCCAATTCTGAAAAGAAACACTAGATCAACTTAGGTTTTGAGCTTCGTAATGGCAAACTGGTAGTACCAATTAAGCTCAAATGCGTATTTCTTCAAATCTTCCATGATACAACTCACCACAGTAGGGAGAAATTGACTACAGTATTAATTTTTTGACTGTGCAGGGTCTTTGTTGCTGTGTGTGGGCTTTCTCTAGTTGGGGTGAGTGAGGCCACTCTCTAGTTGCACAGCACAGGCTTCTCATTGCAGTGGCTTCCATTGCTGTGGAGTACAGGATCTAGAGCACGCAGGCTTCCACAGTTATGGTACATGGGCTTATTTGCCATGCAGCATGCAAACGCTTCCCAGACAAGAGATTAAACCCATGTCCCCTGAATTGGCTGGGGAATTCTTAACCACTGGGCCGCCGGTTAAGTTCAAAGTCACTATAGTATTAAATAAAAACTGATAGGGTAACTTTCTAAGACATCAGAAGATATGAGCAGTTCTTCCCTAATCTATAACCAACATAATCCTAGAAAAACTATGAAGGTCAGACATGAATTGGAACCTTGCGCCAAAGGATCCTTTGAGGATCTCCAAATAAATTTTATTCAATTTCTTCCCTCTGTGGGTTATGAATTTCTACCAGTAATTATGTGCTTATTTGGGTTATTATATATTTGTCTTCTTTACCTAAGCCATTCCAACCTAGCTTAGTGAGAGGTGAAAACATTTTATTGGGAGTTTTACTTTAAATTAGGTGAAGCTTTGCTCCTTACTAAAATAATTTCCTGTCCTTAAACACACAATACTCTTGAAAAGTGGGATGAATGCATGACATGTAAAAAACTGCAATCAGCCAAACTTCAGATGCTCTTGACATTCCATACCCTCAAAAACCACTCATTTTCTCTTCGACTTTGTGTTCTTTCCCATCAGGTAATCCCAGATTTGCTGTTATTATTATTCAGTCTCTAAGTTGTGTTGGCTCTTTGCGACCCCATGGACTGCAGGACACAAGGTTCCCTGTCCTTCACTATCCAAGAATCCTAGATTATCTTCTGTCAGCTAATCGCTTGCAGGCCTACATTTCAGAAATATCTCTACACTAGCTTTAAAACTTTCCAGCTATAATTTACCAAGGCTCTTTCAGGCAAATATTATAAGGGATTAGGCAATATATCTCACTTCTATAATTAACAGAACGGCTCTTTTCCTTGCCAACCACCTCATCAGTGAAATCCAGTGTATAGAAAACAACACATAGAAAGACTGCCATTGAACATTACTGGAAAGGACCATATCAAATACATCGAATACTCTTAACTCAATAGAGCCATTAAGTAGAAAGAATTGATCCCTGGATACACATTTCCCAAGCAAAATCACAATACCCATCTGACAACAATTAGAAGGTCATACCCAATAGCAATGATAAACCCAGGTTTCCCAGAGAACCACAGAAGTCAACAGTTCAGTTCAGTTGATCAGTCGTGTCTGACTCTTTGTGACCCCATGGACTGCAGCACACCAGGCTTCCCTGTCCATCACCAACTCCCGGAGCCTGCTCCAACTCATGTCCATTGAGTCAGTGATGCCATCCAACCATCTCATCCTCTGTCCTTCCCTTCTCCTCCTGCCTTCAATCTTTCCCAGCATCAGGGTCTTTTCCAGTGAGTCGGTTCTTCAGATCAGGTGGCCAAAGTACTGGAGCTTCAGCTTCAGCATCAGTCCTTCCAATGAATATTCAGGGTTGATTTTCTTTACAATTGACTTGTTTGATCTCCTTTCAGTCCAAGGGACTCTCAAGAGTCTTCTCCAATACCACAGTTCAAAAGCATCAATTCTTCAGTGCTCAGCCTTCTTCACAGTCCAACTCTCACACCCATACATGACTGCTGGAAAAAGCATAGCTTTGACCAGACAGACCTTTGTCAATAATGTCTCTGCTTTTTAATGTGCTGCCTATGTTCGTTATAGCTTTTCTTCAAAGGAGGAAGCATCTGTTAATTTCATGGCTGCTGGTAGCATCTGCAGTGATTTTGGAGCCCCCGAAAACAGTCTATCACTGTTTCCATTGTTTCCCCATCATTTGTCATGAAGTGATGGGACCAGATGCCATGATCTTTGTTTTTTGAACGTTGAGTTTTAAACCAGCTTTTTCAGTCTCCTCTTTCACTTTAATCAAGAGGCTCCTCTATTCCTACATTCCTTCTGCTGTAAGGGTGGTGTCATCTGCATATCTGAGGTTATTGATATTTCTCCCAGCAATCTTGATTCCAGCTTGTGCTTCATCCAGCCTGGCATTTTGCATGATGTACTCTGCATAAGTTAAACAAGCAAGGTGACAATATACAGCCTTGACGTACTCCTTTCCCAACTTGGAACCAGTCCATCGTTCCATGTCCAGTTCTAATTGTTGCTTCTTGACCTGCATACAGATTTCTCAGGACGCAGGTCAGGTGGTCTAGTGTTTCCATCTCTTTAAGAGTTTTCCACAGTTTGTTGTGATCCACACAGTCAAAGGCTTTGGTGGACTCAATAAAGCAGAAGTAGATGTTTTTCTGGAACTCTCTTGCTTGACATCTCCAACGGATGTTGGCAATTTGATCTCTGGTTTTTCTGCCGTTTCTAAATCCCGCTTGAACATCTGGAAGTTCTCAGTTCACATACTGTTGAAGCCTTCCTTGGAGAATTTTGAGCATTACTTTGCTAGCATGTGAGATGAGTGCAGTTGTGTGGTAGTTTGACCATTCTTTGGCATTGCTTTTCTTTGGGATTGGAATAAAAACTGACCTTTTCCAGTCCTGTGGCCACTGCTGAGTTTTCCAGACTTGCTGGCAAATTGAATACAGTACTTTAATAGCTTCATATAACAGCTAAATGAACAGAAGTCAGCAGCTGCCCCAACATCCTTGACACAAGCAAACAGCTGCATGAAGTAGCACAGCTTTCATCAAAGAGCCTTGGGAAAAGATTCTTCTGTTAAATGCCAGACTCTGCTTTGAATGCATTCATTCCTCATCTTTCTGGCCGTATTTCCTTTTATTGTTTTAAGCTTATATAGTTTTAAAGAATTTGTTTAGGCTGCATGGGGGCTATTCTCTAGCTGCAGTGCACAAACTTCTCATTGAGGTGGACTCACTTGTGTAGAGCATGGACTTTAGGACATGCGAGCTTTAGTAGTTACAGCACGTGGGCTCAGTAATTGTGCCACATGGGTTTAGTTGCCCGACAGCATGAGGAATCTTTCCAGGCCAGGGATCAAACCCATTTCCTCTACATCAGCAGGTGGACTTTTAACCACTGGACCATCAGCGAAGTCCTAAGGTTATACACTTTTTATTTCGCCTATCATATTTCTCTTACTAAAAATAATAATTTGCTTAACTCTAAGCTTTTCTACACAATCATCACTCTAACTGTAATTAAGTTTCTCCAAGATGTTAGTAGTTTAGACAATTTGAAATTTTATTAATAATGATTATTTTCATGTATGTATTTAATGATTATTTAGTGATTATTTCATGTATCTAACAATTATTTCATTTAGGTACAACTCTTCATGTAATACCTAAATGAAAAGAAACATCTCTGACCTAGAAGAAAATAAAATGTACTTTTGGTGTAATAGTTGAATGATTTTCATGACAATTCTCAAAGGAAACATACTCAAAGTTTACCAAAGTTGATAGCATTTTTCTTGTATAACTCCTGTGTTCTTTAAATATGTGGCAATCAGGTTTTTTGCTGGTAACACAGGGCAGGGTTAGATAGTCTGTGGGCCTGTTAGACCTCTTCAACTGCAGGACTCTCCAAACCCTCAGTAAACCATATCCGCTTAATAAGCATATGAAGGAATAACATATTTCCTAAGAAACAGGCCTCTAAGGATATGGATCCCACCACCAGGAACTAATCGGAGGTGATTTTAAAAATGTGTCTTTCACTTTGTTTGATGGGATAAATGACATAACCCAAGGCTTACGTGTATAACATAACAGTTTAAATTCCTTAGCCTGAGTGCTGCTGTGCTTAGTCGCTTAGTACCTTCTGACTCTTTATGACCCCATGGTGTGTAGCCCGCCAGGCCCCTCTGTCCATGGGGATTCCCCAGGGAAGAATGCTGGAGTGGGTTGCCAAGCCCTCCTCCAGGGGCTCTTCCCAACCCAGGGATCAAACCCAGGTCTCCCGCATTGTAGGCAGATTCTTTACCAGCTAAGCTACCAGGGAAGCCCTTAGCCTGAGTAGTTATCAAAAATAATGAAGCTCTGAACTTATTTTTGTTGGCACCACTGCTAACACTTCATGTTGTACCAGATTAAAGATCAACTGTGGCTTAATTAGGGAAGGGCTTATTAAATGCAGTCTAAAGGACTTGCATTGCCTTCGTTTTGTGGCAGTGGATGCTACTTGCAGTGCAGTGTTTCAGGATATTTAACTTAAAAGTGCCATTAACTGTATATTTTCAATGATACTGACAGAGAAGAAAGGAGTGTAAGATTTACTTACTAAGCCCTAAGTACTAGATAATCATTCATTCAGCAAGTATACTCTGCGTGCTCCTAAAACACAAATCCTGTTATCAAAATATTCAATTTAGTAAGGGAGATAAGACACAGAGACAAATAAAACATAAGTTTCATGACAGCAGTCACTGAAAATTATTTTGGGCTCTTCTTAGAATTGGACTATGGTAACAATAAGATGTTCTAGTCTGGTATTTCCCTCTCTCTAAGAGCTTTCCACTGTTTGTCATGATCCATACAATTAAAGGCTCCAGTGTAAGGGAGATCAACCCTGAATACTCACTGGAAGGACTGATGCTGAAGCTCCCGTTTTGGTCATCTGATGCAAACAGATAACTTATTAGAAAAGTCCCTGATGCTGGGAAAAACTGAGGGCAGAAGGAGAAAAGGGCCTCAGAGGATGAGATGGCTAGACTGATCACTGATGCAATGAACATGAACTTGGGCAAACTCCAGGAGATGTTGAGGGACAGGGAGGCCTGGTGTGCTGCAGTCCATGGGGTTGCAAAGGGTCAGACATGATTGGGCAACAGGACAACAACAGTAAGATGCAATGTGCAAAAAAAAAAAAAAGAAAGAAAGAAAGAAAGAAACACCAAATGCACTATTTAATTTGACCACAGGATATATTAAAAATGAGAAAACTAAAGCTTAAAAAATAATCACAAGTACAATTTTCAACTAACAGGTAAACTGGAAGTGACATGTCCAGTCATTAAACTCAACAGTGACTGAAAATTTTCAGTCATTATTACTTCAAATATTTCTTCTGTTCCTTTCCCTCATTCTTCTCCATTTGGTTTTCTTATTACATATATGTTATATGCTTTGTAATTGTCCCACAATTCTTGGCTATTCTGACTTGCCCTTTTTGTTCACTTTCCTCTTTGCATTTCAGTTTAGGAAGTTTCTAGACATCTTCAACAGCACTGATTTCTTCCTAATCCTTGATGAGGATGAGCCCATCAGAGGCATTCTTCGTTTCTATTAAATATTTTTGCTTTGGAAGCTTTTCATTTGATTCTTTCTTAGAGCTTCTGCTTACATCTCTCTGCTTACATTGCCTCTTTTCTTGCACGTTGTCTACTTTCTTCATTAGAGCTCTTAATATATTAATCATGGTTATTTTATATTTGCTGATATATCCAATATCTGTATTATATCTGAATCTGGTAGTGATACTTGCTTTGTCTCTTCATACTGTGCTTATTCTTATTCTTTAGAATATTTTAGATTTTTTTGTTGGAAGCTAGACATGATGTAATGGATAAAAGAAACTGAGATAATTGTGCTTTTAGTGTGAGCTTTTATGTGAATCTACTAAGACCTGAACTATGTCTAATGTTTGCTGTAGCTATAGGTACCATAGGATACAGTTTCCTTGTTTTATTTTGTGTCCCACCCTATTTCTGTGGTTTCCTTAAGAACTCCTTCTTGAACACAGTCTGTGTTGCAGCTCTCATTCATAATCCATTTTTATTATACTGAAGCCCTGTTCATGTACTGGTAAGGTATCAGGGAAGGAAAGCATTCTATAATCTTATGACTAAATCTTCATTTTTTCAGTGGTTTGAGTCTTTGAGCTATGACTCAGAAGCATTTCTTAGCATTTTATCTCCACCCTTACATGAGACAAAAAAGCTAGAAGGAAATGGAGTTGGTTATTTGCTCTTCTGGCGTGTTAAATAACGTTCTGCTAAAGTGGTTCCCCTTGGGTACTTTGTAATGGAGAACATGATGTATTGACAAAAAAAAGCAAACGGGACTTAACTGAACTTAAAAGCTTTTGCACAAGGAAGGAAATTCTAAGCAAGGTGAAATGACAACTCTCAGAATGGGAGAAAATAATAGCAAACAAAACAACTGACAAAGAATCAATCTCCAAAATAAACAATCAGTTCATGCAGCTCACTACTAGAAAAATAAACAACCCAATCAAAAAGTGGGCAAAAGACCTAAACAGACATTTCTCCAGAGAAGACATACAGATGGCTAGCAAACACATGAAAAGATGCTCAACATCGCTCATTACTATAGACATTCAAATCAAAACCACAATGAGGTATCATCTCATGCAAGTCAGAATGGCCATTGTCAAAATGTCTACAGACAATAAATGCTAGAGAGGGTATGGAGAAAAGGGAACCCTCTTAAACTGTTGGTAGGAATGCAAATTGATATAACCACTATGGAGAAAAGTATAGAGATTCCTTAAAAAACTAGGAATAGAACTACCAAAGGACCCAGCAGTCCCACTACTGGGCATATACCCTGAGGAAACCATACCCTTGTATTTAATGCAGCACTATTTACAATAGCTAGGACATGGAAGCAACCTAGATGTCCATCGGCAGGTGAATGGGTAAGGAAGTTATGGTGCATGGGTGCTAAGTCGCTTCAGTCATGTCCATCTCTGTGCAAGACTATGGACTGCAGCTTGCCAGGCTCCTCTGTCCATGGGATTTTCCAGGCAAGAATGCTAGAGTGGGTTGCCATTCCCTCCTCCAGGGGATCTTCCTGACCCAGGGATTGAACCTACATCTATTACATCTAACCTCTACTGGCAGGTGGGTTGTTTACCACTAACAGCACCTGGGAAACACAAGGCAGCTGTGGCACATATGCACAATGGAATATTACTCAGCTATAAAAAGAAACACATTTGAGTCAGTTCTAATGAGGTGGATGAACCCTGAGCCTATTATACCGAGTCAAGTAAGTCAGAAAGAGAACAATAAATGTCATATATTAACACATATATATGGAATCTAGAAAGATGGTACCAACATGCCTACATGTAAGACAGCAAAGGAGGCACAGACATAAAGAACAGACTTTTGGACTCAGTTGGAGAAGGAGAAGATGGGATGATTTGAGAGAATACCACTGAAACATACATTACCATAGGTAAACAGATAGTGGGAGTTTGATGTATAACACGGGGTACACAAAGCTGGTGCTCTGTGACAAGCTGGAGGGCTGGGGTGGGGAGGAGGTAGGAGGGAGGTTCAGAATGGAAGGGACACATGAATGCCTATGGCTGATTCATACTGATGTATGGCAAAAACCATCATAATATTGTAAAGTAATTATTCCACAATTAAAAAAAATTTTTTTTAACAGCTACTTTTTCCTCCTCCAGCCCAAAACAGGAGAGGGCTTTTTGTTTGTTTTTCCTCACTCTTAACTACAAGAACCTGATGGAGTTCCTGGAAGGAAAAGCCATAAAAGTATGGGGCCCTGTATAAAACTGGGCCTGCAAGAACTTTTAAGTCTCAGGATAGTCCACACTCAGCCTCCAGTAATTATTCAAAATTACCTCCTAGGTAAACTACTTGTACCTGCTGCTGACTCCGGTGGCTTCTACTTCTGGAAACTTGATTTTGATTGTGATTCCCTATTCATCTGTCTCTCCAGATTTCAGAGGGCTGCTTTGCCTTGTGACTTCATTTCTCAGATAGATCTAAGAGTCATTTATTTTCAAGTTGGCTCTTTTCTCTTGTTTTAAGGATAGGACTGACAACTTCCAAGCTCTTTGTATGTCAAAGTGGAAACCAGAAGTCCTCTTTGACTAGATTAAGGTTTTGGGGGTTTGTTTTTTTCTGTAAATATTGACCTTGTATTCATGTCCAAACTAAACTCAGTTCTTAGATATTGCTATAGATTGCCAGGGATTTTATACAATCAGGTCCTCTGCAAACAGAAATACTTTTATTTCTTCCTTTCCAACAGCTATGCCTATTTACTCCCTATTGTACTGGTGATGACTCAATATAATGTTGAATTGATTGGTAAGATAACCTCTGTTTTTCCAAGTCTTATGGAAAATGAATTAATTCAGTCTTTCACCACTAGTATAATGACAGCTATAAGTATATAATAGATTACCTCTAACAAGTTTAAAAAGTTTATATTTTTAATATACAGTTTTTTTAAAAAAAGAACAGAGTTGAATTTTATCAAATGATCTTTCTGCATGTATTGAGATTATATGACTTTCTTCTTTGTGTATGTTAACATGATAAAAAAGTCATTCATTTTTAAACTGTAAACACCAACCTTGCACTGTCATGGGAAAAAATACCTTTGATCCATTCTGCTTTTTACATATTGTTGGAATTTTTGAGGATATTTCTATCTATATTCATGAGGGGTATCAGTCTTTAGATTTCTTAAAATGCCTTTTTACGTATTTGTTATCAGAGAAATACTGGGCTTATCTAATTTACACAAGGAATTATCCTCTCTTGTTGGATTTTCTAGAAGATACTTATGGAATCAGTATAATTTGTTTTCTTCTACACATGGTAGAATTCACCAATGAGCACAAGTGCACCTGGAATTTTCTGTTGGAACTTTTTACACTACAAACTCAGTTTCTTTAATAGATATATAACACTGTTTAGGTTATATATTTCTTATTGAGTTTTTCAAAAGATAAAATTTTGTATTTTAAGGCAAGAAAAGAAAATTTAAGGATAAAATGCTCTTTCCTGGGCCTCCTTCCCCCCACCCCACTCCTTTAACATACAGTGTGCATCTGCCTTGTACATCTACCAGATCTCCTCAAAGGTAGGAATGCCTGCTCAGCTGTAAAGATCGTTTTTTGCTTTTCTTCTGATGTTACCAATGTAACTTCTTAAAAGATTTGCTTTCTTTCTCAACTCTGTAAGGGTTCACAGTGACTTGCTACTCACTTTATATGTGCTTATCTGGACTATTTATCTTTGTGGAATTGAAGTAAAATGTCAGCATGTCATTTTGATGTATGATCATTTGTCTCATAAACATATATGATTGTGTCTTCAACGTCAACCACTGCAATAGTTCTCAGAGCTTCTGAGAGTCTGTCTCCTGGGTTATAATCTTCAGTTCAGTTCAGTTCAGTTCAGTCGCTCAGTCTGTCCGACTCTTTGCGACCCCACGAATCGCAGCACACCAGGCCTCCCTGTCCATCACCAACTCCCGGAGTTCACTCAAATTCATGTCCATTGAGTTGGTGATGCCATCCAGCCATCTCATCCTCTGTCGTCCCCTTTTCCTCCTGCCCCCAATCTCTCCCAGCATCGGAGTCTTTTCCAATGAGTCAACTCTTCACATGAGGTGGCCAAAGTATTGGAGTTTCAGCTTTACCATCACTCCTTCCAAAGAACACCCAGGACTGATCTCCTTTAGAATGGACTGGTTGGATCTCCTTGCAGTCCAAGGGACTCTCAAGAGTCTTCTCCAACACCACAGTTCAAAAGCATCAATTCTTCAGTGCTCAGCTTTCTTCACAGTCCAACTTTCACATCCATGACCACTGGAAAAACCATAGCCTTGACTAGACGGACCTTTGTTGGCAAAGTAATATCTGTTTTTTACTATTCTATCTAGGTTGGTCATAACTTTCCTTCCAAGGAGTAAGCATCTTTTAATTTCATGGCTGCAATCACCATCTGCAGTGATTTTGGAGCCCCCAAAAAATCAAGTTTCCACTGTTTCCCCATCTATTTGCCATGAAGTGATGGGACCAGATGCCATGATCTTAGTTTTCTGAATGTTGAGCTTTTTTTTTTTTATTGAAATAATATTTATTTAAGGATGTATTATTCACAACGGACTATTATAGAACTTTTTCACTCTCCTCTTTCACTTTCATCAAGAGGCTTTTTAGTTCCTCTTCATTTTCTGCCATAAGGGTGGTGTCATCTGCATATCTGAGGTTATTGATATTTCTCCCAGCAATCTTGATTCCAGCTGTGCTTCTTCCAGCCCAGCGTTTATCATGATGTACACTGCATAGAAGTTAAATAAGCAGGGTGACAATATATAGCCTTGATGTACTCCTTTTCTTATTTGGAACCAGTCTGTTGTTCCATGTCCAGTTCTAACTGTTACTTCCTGATCTGCATACAGGTTTCTCAAGAGGCAGGTCAGATGGTCTGGTATTCCCATCTCTTGAAGAATTTCCCACAGTTTATTGTGATCCACACAGTCAAAGGCTTTGGCATAGTCAATAAAGCAGAAATAGATGTTTTTCTGGAACTCTCTTCCTTTTTCCATGATCCAGTGGATGTTGGCAATTTGATCTCTGGTTCCTCTGCCTTTTCTAAAACCAGTTGAACATCTGGAAGTTCACGGTTCACATATTGCTGAAGCCTGACTTGGAGAATTTTGAGCATTACTTTACTAGCGTGTGAGATGAGTGCAATTGTACGGTAGTTTGGCTCAAATAAAATTCTTTTTTTTTTTTCTTAACTTGATTGTTAATTGAATTTTCATGATACAGAGAATTGTTCCATTTCATCCAAACTAGCAGATTTATGTGCATGGTGTTGTTCCTAGACTATAGTATGCAAAGGGCTCTCCAGGAATATAAAGACCTGATTTATAGAGTTTGCCAACTTTTGTTACTTAAATACTACCACCATGCCCAATTTCATAACTGGATTAACAACTGGTTCTGAAAGATCTGAAATGTTAAATTTTGTTCTTGTGAGCCAATGTGAGCCAGCTCCACTGTTCACTTTCATTATTACCTTTGGTAATGACTAGAGGGTCTATACTAAAGCACATTCTTTCCTTCCCAATATTGGAAATTTGTGTTTTTGTCAACACAATTTTTTAACAAAAATTCCTCTTTTTGTCTTAGTCAATTGACCAGATGTTTATCAATTTTGTTGATCTCTAAAGAATAAGGTTTTGTTTCATTTATGTTTTATTTTTCTCTGTTCCCATTTCACCGATTTATGCCGTTTATCTTTTTTTCTCTTCTGATTACTACAAGTTAAATTTGACCCTCTTTTTCTAGCTTATCAAAGAGGAAGCTTAGATTTTTGATTGAGATTCTTCTTTTCTAATATAAACAGATAATCCTAGGAGTTTTTCTCTAATCACTGCCGTAGTTGCATTCCACCAAATTTTAAAAATATTTTATTTATTTTTGGCTGTGCTGCATCTTCATTGCTCAATGCACAGGCCTTCTCTAATTGCAGCAAAGGGGGGCTACTCTTCTTTGCAGTGGACGAGCTTCTCATTGCAGTGGCTTTCCATTGTCAAGCACAGGCTCTAGGCATGCAGGCTTCAGTAGCTGCGGTACATGGGCTCAGCAGTTATGGCAAATATGGCTTAGCTGCTCCAGGGCATGTGGGATCTTCTCAGACCAGGGATCAAACCTGGGTTCCCTGCACTGGTAACTGGACCACCAGGGGAGTCCCAATGCTGTATTTTTTGTACATTCAATTCAAAATAAATCTAATTTTCTCTGAGACTTCCCACTTTCTCTATGGGATATTTAGAGGTGTCTCTGTGTGTTTTAATTTTGGGAATTTTTCAATTCTTAAAAAAGACCAAACCCAAATTCTGGAGCTTAAGAACCCAACAAATACAATGAAGAATTCATGAGAAAATCTTTGAAATAGAACAAATCAAATGAAAGAATACATGACCTGGAAGAAAGGAATCTACAAATGTTTCAGGTGGAAGAGGAGAGAGAAATAAGATTTTTTAAAAAGTGAAGAAACATTATCACATTCATTAGGACAGCAAAATACAGATAATGGGTGTACCTACCAAACCAAGAGAAGGAAAAGGGGGCACAGCATTTATGTAAAGAAGTAATAGCTGAAGACTTCCCAAATCTGGGCAAAAACCTGGACAAATCCAGGTCTTTGTCTTTGGACAAATCAGGTACAAATCCACAAAGCTAATAGATCACCTCATCTCAGTGTAAGATGACCTTCTCCAAGACACATTATAATCAAGGTGTCAGGGTCAGTGATAAATAAAGGAAACCAGGGAGGGAAATTAAGTATTGCCCAAAGGAACCCCCAATTAGACTACCAGCAACAACTCGATAGGCCAGGAAAGAGTGGAATGACATACTGAAAGTATTGAAAGATTTTTAAATGCTTGCCCAGAATACTCTAACAAATAATAATCTAACAAAGTTATTCTTTAGATATGAAGGAGAAATTCAGGCTCTCCCAGACAAACAAAGCTGAAAGAGTTCTTCACCACTAAATCTGCCTTACAAGAAATGCTGACAGGAGCTCTTCCATCTGAAATGAGAAGATAAAAGTATACACAGCTCTCAGTTAAGGGAGAAAACTATAACTCTAGTTTAGAGTAAAGTGGTAAACATTAAACATAAAGATTAAAGGAAAGAGTTTTGAAAATAACTATAGCTACCACAATGTGCAACAAACTCACAGAATAAAGAGACAGAATTTCTACAGTAAAAATATAAAAAGGAAGGACAGCAAATTTAGATAAATTGCTATCAACAGGAAAAGACCTATTCAAACTATGAGAAAGATTTTCTATGCAAGCCTCATAGTACTCAGAAAACAAAAATCTAGAGCACAGACAGTAAACATAAAGAGGAAAACTGAGGAAACAAGCATGGAAAATTACCAATTGAAAAGACAGAGCACAAGTAAAAAGAAACAATGGAGATATGAAACAGTCAAAAGACAAATTCGCAGTAGTATGTTCTTACATATCAACAATCATCTGAGATGTAAATGGATTGAACTCACCAAATCAAAAGGCACGGGGTGGTGGGATGGATTAAAAATCAAGACTGAACTGCATGGTGTCTTCAGGACACTCGTTTCAATTCTAAAGACACATACAGACTCAAAATGAAAGAACTGAAGATGATATTCCAAGCGAATGGTAAATAAAAGAAAGCAGGTATAGTCATGCTTATGCCCCCAAAAAATAAATCTCAAGGCAAAATGATAACAAGGTACAAAGAAAGTCATGATGTAATGATAAAAGGGCAAAAATATCAAGAAGGCATGACATAATAAACATTGGGGTGGCCAAAAGGTTCATTGGTCTTTTCTCATAAGATGGCTCTAGAAACAATTAACTGCCTTTAACTTCATTCAAAACAATTTTCTTAGGTTCTATTGTGACGGCTGTCATATCAGTGTGCATTTTTTTAAAACTTATAAAAATTGGTGACTTTTTGTGTGGCTATTTTATTTTTAATCCAGCATAATAACTTTTTTAAATTGTGCTGTTTTCTGCCACATAGCAGCATGAATCAGTCATAGGTATTACATATGTATCCTCCCTCATGAACCTCCCTCCACCTCCCACCCCATCCCATCCCTCCATGTTGTTACAGAGCACCAGATCTGAGTTCCCTGAATCATGCAGCAATTGTGTGGCCATTTTAACATGGAAGATGGAATCAAAAAAGCAAAAATTTCAGCATATTATACTTCTATTATTTCAAGAAAGGCAAAAGCACAACTGAAACACGCCCCAAAAAATGCACAGTGTATGGAGAAGGTGCTGTGACTGATGGAACATGTCAAAAGTGGTTTGTGAAATTTAGCGCTGGAGATTTCTCACTGGACTGGAGACTAGTTGAAATTGATAGCAATCAAATCAAGATATTAATTAAGAACAAAGTTACACCACAAAGAGATAGCCAACATACTGAAAATATCCAAATCAAGCACTCAAAATCATTTTCACTAACTTGATTATGTTTATTGCTTTGATACTTGGGTTCTACATAAATTACATGAAAAGGATCTTCTTGAAAATATTTCATACAACTCTCTACTTAAACATAACAAAAACATTCCCTAAAACCAATTGTGATGGATGATGAAAAGTGGATACTGTACAATAATGTGGAATGGAAGAGATCAAGCACAAGCAAAATGAACCACCATCAAACACAGCAAAAGCTGGCCCTCACCCATAGAAAGTGATGTTGTGTATATAGTGGGATTCAAAGGGAGTCCTCCAATATGAATTTCTTCAGGAAAAGCAAACAATAAATTCCAACAAGCACTGCTCTCAGTTAGACTAACTGAAAGCAGCATTCAATGAAAGGCATCCAGAATTAGTCAACAGAAAATAATCTTCCAACAGTGTAACATAAGACTGCATGTTTATTTGATGATCAGGCAAAAACTGTTACAGCTTGGCTGGCAAGTTCTGATTCAACTGTCATATTCACCAGACATTGTGCCTTTGGATTTCCATTGATTTTGGTCTTCGCAAAATTCTTTTAGTGGAAAAAAATTCAATTCCCTGAAAGACTGCATAAGGAACAGTTCTTTGTTCAAAAAGACGAAAAGTTTTGGAAGATAGAATTACAAAGTTGCCAGAAAAATGGCAGAAGGTAGTGGGACAAAAAGGTCAATATGATGTTCAATAAACACCTTGGTAAAAATGAAAAATATGTGTTTCATTTTTATTTAACAACTGAAGGAGCTTTTTGGCCAACCCAATATTTAGTAACTTGTTCTCACTACGTCTCTGAATTCAGGTACAAATTCTTTTTACTGAATCACTATGTTTCAGGGCAATGCAGTCATCTACATAAATTGAATAGAAATATGCCCCCCTTTACACTGGATATAACTGGAAAAATTGTGTTGTCAACATCATATCTGAAGAGCATATTTGAGATTACATGTCATTCAATCTGGTATGACAAGCCCCCAGTCCCCAACTAAGGATACACATACAATTGGTATTTGGAACCAATGCCTACACACCTTCCTAGGCAAACTGTATGGTGTCCCTTGTTGCACACTGTCTCAGCATTACAGGTAGTAAGAAAGATCATTGATGAGCAGGAAAAGGAGAGAGAAATTTGCCCATATTTGTAGCTATACATGTGAAAACTGGTTCAAGTGAACTTCCAATTTTTAAAGTAGTAGTGAGAAAAAGAGCTCTGGAATGATAGGGACTATTAAAAGAGAAATTCTAGATTCTCTATATACTCTCTAGACAGAACCTCATTTAATAGCCTTAGTAGTTGTTTAACACAATCTGACTCTAGATTTGCTAATTATACAAGGAACTCTATGTGTGTTAACTGACCCTTTTAACTGCACTGATATAAGTCAATAGAGCCAAATAATACAAAATCACAACAAGGCCAGCCTCTAAATAATCTAGAGTTTATTTATGATCACAAGAGAGGGCCTAAATTATTCAAAACTCAGAATTAAGACTTGTTGAACCCTCCAGTATTAGGGTAGCATTTTTTCTTACCAGGCACACCTAAGTGTCATTGGACTCTTAGGGGAATGTACCTTTCTTTGAATTATTTACTATTAATTAGGGGCAGACAATATAAAGTTAGATGTTGACTTCTATAAAACTGATAAAAGAGGAAAATATTTTTGTCCAGTCAAGATGCAAATGAGTTTTGATAGAGAACTCTAAAAGTAAACTGTACTGTCATAGAGTATATTAACCAAAATAATACACTAGATTCGTATCCAACTTAGCAATGTAATTTCAGCATTACTCTGTTGTACTGAGTATTTGCATGTTGGTTTCTCACTTTTCTTTTGAGTGGGTTTTGTCATCCTTTTTGTTCCTACATTAATGTGTTAATTAAAACTTATACTCTGCTTACTATCTATATGTATGAGAATTATATCTCTGTAATTTTGAGATTTATACTTTCAAAAAGGATATAAAAATGTTCCACACAAAGGTTGGTTTTACTGGAGAAAGGGGAACTCAGCTGTTTCCAGGGACAACTCCTAAAATTTCTGTATCTATTTTTATTTCACTATTGATCAGATTAACAACTTAATTTTCACAAGAAATCTCAAGAAGAACAAATATACTAACAATCATCAACTCACCACCGTATCAATCCATAATGATACCCATCCAAATGAAGAACAACCCAGAATACATTTCACAAAGAAAACCAATTTATCTTGCTATGGAAAATTATCCAAACATCCAAATCTTTAAATTATGTGCTATCATCACTCTGACCACCTGTGAACACACAGCATGCAAGCAAAGAAAGTTCCACAGTCAAATCTGGATTCTGGTAGGCTACAGTCCATGGGGTCGCAAAGAGTTAGACATGACTGAATAACTATTACTTGCACTCAGATAACCATATTTGAAGCTGAGGTCTCAGGATACTCCTCAGTAGCCAAAGCAATAGCAAAACAAAGCTCTGCAAGCATACCATCTAAATATGCTGATAGGAAACTGTTAATCCTAAAAGAAGCCACCAAAATTTATTACAATAACATATCCAATCACACCACTTACCAGTGTGACTTTTACCAGCCATGTAGATACAGTAATAGTCTTTTCATCTGGAACATGCATTTGACAAAACATTGCTGCTGCTGCTGCCAAGTCGCTTCAGTTGTGTCCGACTCTGTGTGACCCCATGGACTGCAGCCTACCAGGCTCCTCCATCCATGGGATTTTCTGGGCAACAGTATTGGAGTGGGGTGACAAAACATTATCTATGGCTAACTAAGACAATATATACATACATTCTAATGAAGTATCTCTAGTTTCTGTTGTCTATTCATGTATGATGAGATATATACAGAGCCTACACACAGAAACCCATACTGAAACCCATATCAAATTGATCTTATTACTTTCATATATGGTAACAGTGCTTATAGGCTATGTACTCATATGAAAATAAGTATTCTAAAGTGATACAATCATTACACATCAATCTTCAGCTATTCCTTATATTAACACTAGTTAATAGAATGAATTTGAAGTGGATAAATCTACCCTCACATAATTGTTTACTTTTCACATTTTTATTATGAAAAAAGATTAAATTTGTCCTCTAGATTAACATTAAATATAAATAAAATTCCTAGTACATAACCAAAAGTATTTGAAAGTTTGTTTCCCTAATTACACTATTACCTGATAGGAGAGCTATTATTACAGCTGCCCCCAACTATCCTAGCTTTGCTGCCATAGGTGCTAGTAATATGAATGCTTGCTTCTCATATATTTGCTTTCAAAAACAAAGACTCAAAATGCAAAAACCACCACAATATTGTAAATTAGCCTTCAATTAAAATAATTATTTTTTTAAAAAATGAGTATATCTGATTGATAAAACCTAGTTTGTGTGGATTCCCTCTAGACATATGATAACCTGGAAAATGTAATTTGTTGTCTTCTTTAACTATTCAGAGAATAATTCTGAGAAAGTCAGGCTTGACTTTCATCACATGCAAATTTGACCTTTTGTTTTACCCATTTAAAATACTCAGGATAATTCTAAACTCTCTAACTTGTTATTTAAGCACTGCTATTTTCCTGATTCTTCTCTCAATCTCTCTCTCCCTTCTCCTTCCTCCCACTTCTTCCCTTCTTTCTTACACACTCATACACACACACACACACACACACACACACACACACACACATACTCCATATCCCCTCTTGTCCATTATAGTATAATCTCTGAAACAAATCACTATCATTGCCCTTGTTGCTGCTGCTGCTGCTGCTAAATTGCTTCAGTCGTGTCGGACTCTGTGCAATCCCATAGACGGCCTCCCATGAGGCTCCCCCGTCCCTGGGACTCTCCAGGCAAGACCACTGCAGTGGGTTGCCACTTCCTTCTCCAATGTATGAAAGTGAAAAGTGAAAGAGAAGTCGCTCAGTCGTGTCTGACTTTTAGTGACCCCATGGACTGCAGCCTAGCAGGCTCCTCCGTCCATGGGATTTTCTAGGCAAGAGTACTGTAGTGGGGTGGCATTACCTTCCCCTCATTGCCCTTGGTTCCCCTTAAAAATGATCTTATTTTAGCTCAAATGTTACCTTTGCATGAAATGTTCTCCAACTCTCTCAAGTAGAAACCTTCACACTTGCATCAAGATTACAGCTGTACACACTGTATTTATCTCCAGGAGTAGCACATGACCATACAAGAGAGAGTAAATGCAGGGTTTTGGACCCAAGAAATATGTCTTACCCATGAACCTGAAAACCATTTGCCTGCATTCAGAGTTGACAGGAAATCCCAATTAAAAAAGCTACTGTGTTCGTGGGAAGCATTTGGCATGACATCCAAGATATTGGTTGTTCTTCTCAAGTCATAATCATGCATGAGAAAAGGCACCTTATCCAAGCTGCGGGCAGAGGGGAAAACAGGAGAAAGGATCAATATATTGAATTCAATTATCTTGGTAGATAGGGTTCTTAGAAAATCCATCAAGTTCACAAGTCTTACTAGGGTTCCTTACTCCAATCCAACTCTCATCAAAAGACTAGGTACCAGTAAGTCATAGTTGATGTCAATATTTTAATGTCTTAGGGATCAACCTTTTCTGGTGTATAATAATAATGTTTATGATGAAAGAATAACTTCTCTATGCATGAAATTTTCAGAATGGAGAAAAAGACAGGTACAGAAGTGATGTGGATGTAAAGTGAATGGGGTGAGGATGGGGCAAGGCCTTGTGGGCCTCAGAGTCATAGTGAGTAGGCACTCGGGCAATCTTCTTGTGTTTTTCTGGCCTATTCTCCAGCTAGGCACCTGCCATGAGTATTTCTTGCCCCAGACACTTCACATCAGATGGTGTTATTAGAAAAGATCCTGGTTTTGTTTCCTGATATTTACCTTGAAGAATCTTGAGAGTCTCTCTTCTTTTTTCTCAATATTTACCTTGAGAATCTCTCTTCTTTTCTCATTAAAAAAATATTTTTGATATTTTTATCTCATTTAATGTCTCATTAATATCTCATTTAATGAGATATATTTATATCTCATTAAAAAATATTTTCTGATATTTACCTTGAAGAATCTTGAGAATCTCTCTTCTTAAGAGAGAACTAAGAAGTGAACTCTGTAATGGCTATGAGAGAGTAACAGAATGGAAACTTAGCATCCTTCCCATAAACCACTAGAAAACTTGACATAATAAGGCAATAATTTTTCAGCCAATGGACAACAGGGAGCACAGTATGATGGTCTTGGAGAAAAGGTAAACAAATAAGTAGGCTCTACCATTCTCCAGGCTTTTGTCTTGCAGGTGAATACTAGACTGTACTACTGGGAAGAAAATCCTAAAAGGGACCCAGAAATTGTGTGAAAAGAGAAAAAAAAAAAAGTCAGATGGAGGACAGGTCAAGAGACTTTGTGGACTAGAGTTCCATAGGGAATTGAGCTATGCTAAAAAGAAGATTGTTAGGGAAATACATAAAGATTTTCCTTCCGTTTATGACTATATATCAAGTGTACCTTTGCAGAGTAAAATTCTCTGAAGCTTGCCAAGATCAAGGAAAAGAAAAATTACCAGAAATTTCTAAGACAATTTGGACACCTCTTACTAGGTGTGTGAATTATTCAAAGTCTATCCAGTGAGAATGAACAGATGTCAATAATTACTCAGGCATTCTCTAGAGACTCCAGAGGGCAACACTTTTGAAATGGGGATAATTTAGAACTAGAATGACTGTAGAACTTCCACTAACGAGCTTAAAAGCAAGCCTCCAAAGAATTGAACTAATTTCCAAATCAACTTAACTGCCTGCTACAGCAAGTCTAAAATTCTTTCAAGGAGAACAAGAAATTTTAGTAACCAACATGGTAAAATCACAAATTGCAGCATGTAAACAAAATTTACTTGACAGGTAAAGAAGCAGAATAACGTACCTATAATCAGGAGAAATTATCTAATGATGGCAAACTTGGAAATGAAAGAGGTAAAAAAATTAATAAATAAGGATTATAAATTATATAAAACATAAATATAAATGATGTATAAAACAGATGTAAGATATGAACATAATGAAGACATAACTATAAGAAATAAAAAATAAAGGAAATTCCAGAGCTGAAATAATAACTGAAATGAAAATTTCATTGGATGAAATTATCAGCAGATTAGTTATTACAGATGATGTAAAGATCAGTGGATTTTCAAATGTAGGAATAGAATTTATCCAAATTATATATGTATGATAGAGTCCTAAGAGGAGGGGGTGAACAGGAAAAACATTTGAGGAAATTAAAGTTTAAAAAATCTCCAAATTTCATAAAAAGTATGTACCAATATATCCAAGAATATTAATATATATGAAAAGTGATAAATATAAGAGTACACACACACACACACGTTAAGAATTATTATAATACAGTCTTATAAGTTTTCAACTCCTCCAGAACTACAAGACATAAAAAAATAGGAAAGTACAGTCCACTCAAAGGCAAAAGTTAAATCAACAGAAACTATCCTTGAAAAAGAGCTCATATGAGGTATACTAGATAAAGATATTACATATTAAAAATACTCAAAGAATTTGTGGATAAAGTCAAAAAATAATATATGAAGAAAATGGACATATTAATAAAGAGATAAAAAAAAACTAAAAAGAAACCAGAAAAAAAATTCTGGAGCTAAAATGTAGAAGAACTAAATAAAAAATTGACTAGAGGGATCCAAAAGCAAATTTAAGGCTGAAGAAAAAAATCAATGAACTTGAAGATAGGACAATGCAAGTTACTGAGTCTGAGGAAGAGATTAAAAAAAGATTGTAGAAAAGTAAAGAGTCTAAGGTCACCCAGACACCAAAGCTAGACAAGCATTACCAAAAAGGAAACTACAGATCAATATCCCTTAGGAAGAGTGATGCAAAAATGCTCAGCAAAATACCAGCAAATAGAACTCAGCAGTGTAATAACAGGATTATAAACCATGACCAAGTAGGATTTATTCTGACATGCAAGGATAGTTCAACATATCAAAATCCATCAGTGTCATACACCACACTGATAGAATAAAGGGGTGGGGAATGATAATCCCAACTGGTGCAGAGAAAGCATTTAACAAAATTTTATACCCTTTCACGATAAAAATACTAAACAGACTAGAAGTAGCAGGAAACTACCCTGGGACTTCCCTGGAGGACCAGTGGCTGGGACTCTGTGTTCCCAGTGCAGAGGGCTGGGGTTCAATCTCTGGTCCAGCAGCTAGATCCCACGTGCTACAACTGGGAGTTCACACGCTGCAATGAAGGATCTGCTATGTGGTAACTGGGGATGCTGCAGGCTGCAACAAAGATCCAAGATACTGCATGATGCAACTAAGAGCTGCCACAGCCAAGTAAATAAATATTTTTAAAAAGAATAAAAAGAAGGAAACTATCCCAATATAATTAAACACATATATGAAAAATCCAGAGTGAACACTGTGCTCAATGGTGAAAGACTTAAAGCTTTTCCTCTAAGATTAAGAACAAGGCAAGGATGTCTGCTTTGGGAATCCCTATTCATAGTAATCCTGGGAATTCTAGCCAGAGCAATTAGGCAACACAGGGAAATAAAGAACATACAGACTGAAAAGAAATAAAATTAACCTCTGTTTTTAGATGATATTATCTCACGTACAGAAAATTCTAAGATTACACATACAGAAAAGAAAACCAATAAATGAATTCAGTAAAGCAGCAGGATACAAAGTCAACACGCAAAAATCAGTTGCATTTCTATACACTAAGATTGAACAATCTGAAAAAGAAATTACAAAAGCAACTGTGTTAGCACCCATTTAGTGAAAGAATAAAGTACATAAAAGGGGGTAAAAGATATACACAGTGAAGTCTAGAACACAAGCTGAAATAAAGGAGAGAGGACACATATAAATGGAGACAATCCCATGTTCATGGATTGAAAGACCACATTGTTAAGATGTAAAAACTGCCCAAAGCAATCTACAGATTCACTGCAACCTAGTAAGAAAATCTCAGTAACATTTAAGAAATAGAAACATTCAACCTAAAATTCACATGGAATCACAAGGATCCCAAATAGCCAGAACAATCTTGAAAAAGAAGAACAAAACCAGAGGACTCACATTTCCTGATTTCAAAATGTACTATAAAGCAACAGCAATCAAAATAGTATGGTACTGGCACAAAGACAGACAAATAAAACAATAGAGTAGACAGCCCAGAAACAAAGCCCCACTTATACGATCAAATGATTTTTGACAGGACTGCCAAGGCCGTTCAACAGGGAAAAGATAACTTTTTCCACAAATTGTCAGGAAAACTTGGATAGTCACATGAAAAGAATGAAACTGGGCCTTTACTTAATATCATATATAAAAATTAACTCAAAATTAATAAAAAACCTAATGTAAGGAATAAAACATTAAAGTTCTTATAAGAAAACATAGAGGAAAAATCATGACATTGAATTCGGCAATTTTTTTTTCTACAATGACGAAACTAAAAGCAAAAACAAAAATTTAAGCAAATTGGCTTCGTGAAAATAAAAAATGTTATACATCAAAAGACACTATTGACAACCTAAAAAGGTATCCCATAAACAAGGAGAAAATATTTGCAAGTCATATATGTGATAAGGGATTAAAATTCAGAATATAAAGAAAAGTCCTAAATCTCAACAACAACAAAAACAAACAATACAAAAATGGGCAGAGGACTTGACTACATATTTGTCTAAAGACTTGGACTGGGAAATAATTAAATGAAAAGGAGTCAACATCACTAATCACTGGGGAAATGTAAATCAACTATAATGAGATGCCACCTCACAAAGATTAAGATGGCTCCTATCAAAAAGCAGAAACCAATAAGGTTTGTTGTTACTGGTGAGAGTGTGGAGAAACTGGAACCCTTGTACACTGTTGGTGGGAACACAAGGTGGTACAGCCAATTTGGAAAAGAGTAATGGCAATTCCTCAAAAAATTAAAAATGGAATTACCATATGATCCAGCAACCAAAAGAACTGAAAGCTGGGTCTCAATGAGGCATTTATGCACCCATGTTATGTGGTATATTATACATACAGTACAATATCATTCATCCTTTTAGGAGGGAAATCCTGCAATATGCTACAACATGAATAAACCTTAATATGCTACAACATGAATAAACCTTCAGGACTTTAAGCTAAGTGATACAAGCCAGTAATATACAAAAAGTACTATATGATTCCACTTATACGGAGTGCTTAGAGTAATCAAAATCATAAAGGAGGAAAGTAGAATGGGATTGCCAGGGTCTGGGGCTGAGGAAGAGGAGGAAGGATTGAAAGTGATATTTAAAGAGTAAGAGATCCAGTTTTACAATATAAAAAGAGTTTGAGAGATGAATGGTTGAAGGTTGGGCAACATTATATATACATATAATATACTATATACATATGTATATATATAGTATATATATATAGAATATATATATATTCAGTTCAGTCACTCAGTCATGTCCAATTCTTTGTGACCCATGGACCACAACAAGCCAGGCTTCCCTGTCCATCACCAGCTCCCACAGCTTGCTCAAACTCATGTCCATTGAGTTGGTGATGCCATCCAACCATCTCATCCTCTGCCCTCCCCTTCTCCTCCTGCCTTCAATCTTTCCCAGAATCAGGGTCTTTTGAAATGAGTCACTTCTTTGCATCAGGTAGCCAAAACTGGAGTTTCAGCTTCAGGATCAGTCCTTCCAATGAATATTCAGGACTATTTTCGTTTAGGATTGACTGGTTTGATCTCCTTAGGGCTGACTGCTTGGATCTCTTTGCAGTCCAAGGGACTCTCAAGAGTCTTCTCCAACACCACAGTTCAAAAGCATCAATTCTTCGGTGCTTAGCTTTCTTTATGGTCCAACTCTCACATCTATACATGACTACTGGAAAAACCATAGCTTTGACTAGATGGACCTTTGTTGGCAAAGTAATGTCACTGCTTTGTAATATGCTGTCTAGGTTAGTCATAGCTTTTCTTCCAAGGAGTAAGCATCTTTTTTTTTTTTTTTTGACTTTGCCTTTTTTTTTTTTTTTTTCTAATTTTATTTTATTTTTAAACTTTACACAATTGTATTAGTCTTGCCAAATATCAAAATGAATCTGCCTCAGGTATACATGTGTTCCCCATCCCGAACCCTCCTCCCTCCTCCCTCCCCATACCATCCCTCTGGGCCGTCCCAGTGCACCAGCCCCAAGCATCCAGCATCGTGCATCGAACCTGGACTGGCAATTCGTTTCCTACATGATATTTTACATGTTTCATTGCCATTCTCCCAAATCTTCCCACCCTCTCCCTCTCCCACAGAGTCCATAAGACTGTTCTATACATCAGTGTCTCTTTTGCTGTCTCGTACACCGGGTTATTGTTACCATCTTTCTAAATTCCATATATATGCATTAGTATACTGTATTTATGTTTTTCCTTCTGGCTTACTTCACTCTGTATAATAGGCTCCAGTTTCATCCACCTCATTAGAACTGATTCAAATGTATTCTTTTTAATGGCTGAGTAATACTCCATTGTGTATATATACCACAGCTTTCTTATCCATTCATCTGAATAATGGCTGCAGTCACCATCTGCAGTGACTTTTGGCCAAAAAAGATAAAATCTCTCACTTTTCCATTGTTTCCCCATCTATTCGCCACGAAGGGATGGGACCAGAGATCATGATCTTAGTTTTCTGAATGTTGAGCTTTAAGCCAACTTTTTCACTCTCCTCTTTCACTTTCATTAAGAGGCTCTTTAGTCCTTCGCTTTCTGCCATAAGGGTGGTGTCATCTGCATATCGGAGCTTAGTGACATTTCTCCTACAAATCTTTATTCCAGCTTCTACTTTATCCAGCCTGGCATTTTGCATGATGTAATCTGAATATAAGTTAAATAATCAGGGTGACAATATACAGCCTTGATGTACTCCTTTCCCAATGCGGAACAGGTCTGTTGTTCCACGAACAGTTCTGTTGCTCCTTGACCTGCATACAGATTTCTCAGGAGGCATGTCACTTGCTTTGGTACTGCCATCTCTTGAAGAATTTTCCCCACTTTGTTGTGATCCACCAAGTCAAAGGCTTTGGTGGAGTCAATAAAAAAGAAGTAGATGTTTTTCTGGAACTCTCGCTTTTTCAATGATCCAACGGATGTTGGCAATTTGATCTCTGGTTCCTCTGCCTTTTCTAAATCAAGCTTGAACATCTAGAAGTTCATACTTCGTGTACTGCTGAAGCCTGGCTTAGAAAATTTTGAGCATTATTTTGTTAGCATGTGAGATGACTACAATTGTGCTATAGTTTCAACATTCTTGGGCATTGCCTTTCTTTGGGATTGGAATGAAAAATGACATTTTCCAGACCTGTGGCCAATGATAAGTTTTCCAAATTTGCTGGCATATTGAGTGTAGCACTTTCACAACATCATCTTTTACGATTTGAAATAGCTCAACTGGAATTCCATCACCTCCACTAGCTTTCTTCATAGTGATCTTTCCTAAGGCCCACCTTGACATCAGACTCCAGGATGTCTGGCTCAAGGTGAGTGATCACACCATCGTGTTTATCTGGGCCATGAAAATCTTTTTTGTACAGTTCTTCTGTGTATTCTTCCCACCTCTTGTTAATATCTTCTGCTTCTGTTAGGCCCATACCATTTTTGTCCTTTATTGTGCCCAACTTTGCATGAAATGTTCCCTTGGTATCTCAGTTTTCTTGAAGAGAACTCTAAAGTTTCCCATTCTATTGTTTTTCTCTATTTCTTTGCATGGATCGCTGAGGAGTACTTTCTTATCTCTCCTTGCTATTTTTTGGAACTCCTTATTCAAATGGGTATATCTTTCCTTTTCTCCTTTTACTTTAGCTTCTTTTTTCTCAGCTATTTGTAAGGCCTCCTCAGACAACCATTTTACCATTTTTCATTTCTTTTTCCTGGGGATCCTCTTTATCACTGCCTCTTGTACAATGTCATGAACCTCCACCTATAGTTCTTCAGGCACTCTATCACATCTAATCTCTTGAATCTATTGGTCACTTCCACTGTATAATCATAAAGGATTTGATTTATATCATACCTGAATGGTCTAGTGGTTTTCCCTACTTTCTTCAATTTAAGTTTGAATTGGCAATAAGGAGTTCAAAATGAGGCACACTCAGCTCCTAGTCTTGTTTTTGCTGACTGTACAGAGCTTCGCCATCTTTGACTGCAAAGAATATGATCAATCTCATTTTGGTACTGACCATCTGGTGTGTCCATGTGTAGAGACTTCTCTTGTGTTGCTGGAAGAGATTGCTTACTATGACCAGTGTGTTCTCTTGGCAAAACTCTGCTAGCCTTTGACCTGCTTCATTTTGTAATCTAAGGCCAAATTTGCCTGTTACTTCAGGTATCTCTTGACTTCCTACTTTAGCATTCCAGTCCCCTATCATGAAAAGGACATATTTTGGGGGTGTTAGTTCTAGAACGTCTTGTAGGTCTTCATAAAACTGTTAAACTTCAGCTTCTTCAGCATTAGTGGTCAGGGCATAGACTTGGATGACTGTTATATTGAATGGTTTGTGTTGGAAATGAAGAGAGATCATTCTGTTGTTTTTCAGATTCCATCCAAGTACTGCATTTCAGACTCTCTTGTTTACTATGAGGGCTATTCCAGCTCTTCTAAGGGATTCTTTCCCATAGTAGTAAATATAATGGTCATTTGAGTTAAATTCACCCATCCCAGCCCTTTTTAGTTCACTGATTCCTAAAATGTCAATGTTCACTCTTGCCATCTCCTGTTTGACCACTTCCAATTTGCCTTGACTCATCAACCTAACATTCCAGGTTTCTAAGGAATATTGCTCTTTACAACATCAGACTTTACTTCCATCACCTGTCACATCCACAACTGGGTGTTGTTTTTGCTTTGCCTCTATCTCTTTTCTTTCTAGAGGTATTTCTCCACTTATCTCCCTTAGCATTTTGGGCACCTACCGTGCTGGGGAATTCATCTTTCAAGGTCCTATCTTTTTGCCTTTTCATACTGTTCATGGGGTTCTCAAGGTGAGAATACTGAAGTTGTTTGCCATTCCCTTCTCCAGTGGACCACATTTTGTCAGAATCCTCCACCATGACCCATCCATCTTGGGTGGCACTACAAGGCATGGCTCATAGTTTCACTGAGTTAGACAAGGCTAAAATATAAATATATACATATATATATAAATATATACATATATATATAAATATATATATATATATATATATATATATATATATAAAAACACCACTAAAGCATGCATTTAAAAATTATTAAGATGGGGGTCATTTTGTTGTTTTTGAGATTGCACCCAAGTACTGCATTTTGGACTCTTCTGTTGACTATTCTTGCCCACAGTAGTAGATATAATGGTCACCTGAATTAAATTCACCCATTCCAGTCCATTTTAGTTCACTGATTTCTAAAATGTCCATGTTCACTCCTGCCATCTCCTGTTTGACCACTTCCAATTTACCTTGATTCATAGACCTAATATTGCAGATTTCCTATGTTCTTTACAGCATTGGACTTTAATTCCATCATCAGTCACTTCCACAACTGGGTGTTGTTTTTGCTTTGGCATCACCAGATGGTCAATACCAAAATGAGATTGATTATATTCTTTGCAGCCAAAGATGGAGAAGCTCTATACAGTCAGCAAAATCAAGACCTGGAGCTGACTGTGGCTCAGATCATGAACACCTTATTGCAAAATTCAGACTTATATTGAAGAAAGTAGGGAATCCACTAGACCATTCAGTTAAATTAAATCCCTTACAGTTATACAGTAGAAGTGATAGATTCAAGGGATTACATCTGATAGACAGAGTGCTTGAAAAACTATGGACAAAGGTTTATGACATTGTATAGGAAGCAATCATCAAGACCATCCCCAAGAAAAAGAAATGCAAAAAGGCAAAATGGTTGTCTGACGAGGTTTTACAAAGAACTGAGAAAAGAAGAGAAGCTAAAGTAAAAGGAGAAAGGAAAAGATATCCATTTGAATGCAGAGTTCCAAAGAATAGCAAGGAGAGATAATAAAAAGCCTTCCTCAGTGATCAATGCAAAGAAATAGAGGAAACAATAGAATGGGAAAGACTAGAGATCTCTTCAAGAAAATTAGAGATACCAAGGGAATATTTCATGCAAAGATGGGCACAATAAAGGACATAAATTGTATGGACCTCACAGAAGCAGAAGATATTAACAAGAGGTGGGAAGAATACACAGAAGAACTATACAAAAAAGGTCTTCATGACCCAGATAACCATAATACTGTGATGACTCACACAGAGCCAGACAACCTAGAGTCTGAAGTCAAGTGGGCCTTAAGAAGCATCAGTACGAAGAAAGCTAGTGGAGGTGATGGAATTCCAGTTGACCTGTTTCAAATCCTGAAAAATGATGCTATGAAAGTGCTGCACTCAATATGCCAGCAAATTTGGAAAACTCAGCAGTGGCCACAGGACTGGAAAAAGTCCGTTTTCATTCCAATCCCAAAGAAAGGCAATGCCAAAGAATGCTCAAACTACTGTACAATTGCACTCATCTCACATGCTAGTAAAGTAATGCTCAAAATTCTCCAAGCCAGGCTTCAGCAATACGTGAACCATGAACTTCCAGATGTTCAAGCTGGTTTTAGAAAAGGCAGAGGAACCAGAGATCAAATTGCCAACATCCGCTGGATCATGGAAAAAGCAAGAGAGTTCCAAAAAAATACCTACATCTGCTGCACTGACTATGTCAAAGCCTTGACTGTGTGGATCACAACAAAGTGTGGAAAATTCTTCAAGAGATGGGAATAGCAGACCACCTTACATGCCTCCTGAGAAATCTGTATGCATGTCAAGAAGCAACAGTTAGATCCACACATGGAACAACAGACTGGTTCCAAATTGGGAAAGGAGTACATCAAGGCTGTATATTGTCACCCTGCTTATTTAACTTCTATGCAGAGTACATCATGCAAAATGTCAGGCTGGATGAGGCATAAGCTGGAATCAAGATTGCTGGGAGAAATATCAATAATCCCAGATATGCAGATGACACCATTCTTATGGCAAAAAGCAAAGAGGAACTAAAGAGCCTCTTGATGAAAATGAAACAGGAGAGAGAAAAAGCTGTCTTAAAGCTCAACATTCAAAAAACAAGGATCATGTCATAGTAAATAGATGGGGAACCAATGGAAACAGTGACAGACTTTATTTTCTTGGGTTCCAAAATCATTGCAGATTGTGACTGCAGACATGAAATAAAAAGATGCTTGTTCCTTGGAATAAAAGCTATGACCAACCTAGATAGCATATTACAAAGCAGAGGCATTACTTTTCCAACAAAGGTCCATCTAGTCAAAGCTATGGTTTTTCTAGTAGTCAAGTATGGATGTGAGAGTTGGACCATAAAAAAAGCTGAGTGCCAAATAATTGGTGCTTTCAAACTGTGTCATTGGAGAAAACTCTTGATAGTACCTTGGACTGCAAGGAGATCAAACCAGTCAATCCTAAAGGAAATCAGTCCTGAATATTCATTGAAAGGACTGATGATGAATCCAATACTTTGGCCACCTAATGTAAAAAACTGACTCATTGGAAAAGACCCTGATGCTGGGAAAGATTGAAGGCTGGAGGAGAAGGGAACAACAGAGTATAAGATGGTTGGATGGCATCACCCATTTGATGGACATGAGTTTGAGTAAGCTCCAGGAGTTGGTGATGGACAGGGAAGCCTGGAATGCTGCAGTGCATGGGGTTGCAAAGAGTCAGACATGACTGGGCAACTGAACTGAATGGAACATTTTATGTTTTTTTTTTTCCATAATTTTTAAAAATTGAAATAAAATAAAGGCCACCATAATATATTCCCCTAGGAAACCAACACAGATGACATTTGTTTTTCTGGTGAATAAGTATGTCTAAAAGTGGAAAGATGCAGAATTAAAAGTACATATGTTTAAAACAGTCATATCTATGTTACTAGTACTATGCTTAAGAAACCTGTGTATTTAGATATGTAAAATAGATAGTCAATGGGAATTTGCTGCATGGCTCAGGAAACTCAAACAGGGGCTCTGTGTCAACCTACAGGGATGGATTGGGGATGGAGATGGGAAGAAAGTTCAAGAGGGAGGGGGCATATATATGGCTGATACATGTTGAGGTTTGACAGAAAATAACAAAATTCTGTAAAGCAATTATCGTTCAATTAAAAATAAATTAATTAAAAAAATAAATCTTTGGGCATTTAATATTTCAGGTAAATTTACATTTGGGCCCATTTTACCTTTGTAACTTCAATTTAAAATGTTAAATAGAGCAACTGACTGAGATTTATGATTATAAAATAAAATCTTACTACATTTACAAAATAATTTGAAAGATGTAAAAGCATTAAAGTCAATATAGTTTTCATCTAATGTGTTAGATTTATATGCATTACTTAAGTATTCTGAAAAGATTGAAATCAGACTACTGGGTACCTAAAAATGAAATATATTAAATTTATAACTGCAGTTTAAAACTAAAATGGCTGTAAGTTAAATATTAAAAAACCATTTAAACTTTCAGCTCTGTTTTTGCATGGAATAAACACAACACTGCTTAGGAAGAGAGGAGTCTCTGGGCTGTAGTGATCCTGTATTATTCTGGGAAACAGGTTTTTTAATATTATGCTCTTTGTAAATAGAAGCAACATTAAAGTACATTTGGATGCTTATATGCAAAAAAATAATAATAATAAAGAAACAAAAATAAAATAAAACATCTAAAGTATTTAATTAACTAAAAAGGCCATTAACTACTTTTCAAAAGCTCTCAAATAAAATGTGAGACTTATAGAGGAAAACATCAGCTGAACACACTTTGACATAAACCACAGCAAGATCCTCTAGGACCCACCTCCTAAAGTAATGAAAATAAAAATAAACAACTGGGACCCAATTCAAGTTAAAAGCTTTTGCACAGCAAAGGAAACTATACACAAGGTGAAAAGACAACCCTCAGAATGGGAGAAAATAATAGCAAATGAAACTGATAAGTATTAATCTACAAAACAAACAAGCAGCTCATGCAGCTCAGCACCAGAAAAACAACAATGCAATCAAAAAGTGGGCAGAAGACCTAAACAGATATTTCTCCAAAAAAAGACTGTAAAGACAACAGATGGAAAATAAACAGGAAAATTTTATTATTAGAGAAATGAAAATCAAAACTACAATGAGGTATCACCTTGCACTGATCAGAATGGCCATCAAAAAGTCTACAAACAATGAATTCTGGAAAGAATGCGGAGAAAAAGGAACCCTCTTGCACTGTTGGCAGGAATGTAAACTGATAAAGCCTCTACGATGAACAGTATGGAACTTCCGTAAAAACACTAGGAATAAAACTATGATATGAGCCAGCAATCCCACTACTGGGCATAAAATCTTAGAAAACCACGATTGAAAAAGACACAGGCATCCCATATAATTGAGAGGACAGTGCTGACTTATCACAGGTCCTCAGGAGGTACTTCTCTCTCTTCCCCAGCCCTCCCTTAAGCATACACACACACACACACACACACACACACACACACACACACACCCAGCCTGACCATAATACCTGTAATCACTGGCCATTCCCCAACACTTAACAATTTTAGTCCTCTGAGGATTTCAACCATTTGTACATTTTTTTTTCATTTTTAAAAAATACATTTATTAGGCTTGTATTAGGTCTTAGTTGTACATTTTTAAATTACCACCTAGGTCCTTTCAGCTCTAACCTGTAAACTTTGAGCATATTACACCTCTTTGTTTCTTTTTCTTTCACTACTTTTAATCTGTTTTCCTCTCATTCTAGGTAAAATTCAGAAAATGAAAAAGAAAAGAGTTCATCATTGTCCCGTTTAAGTTCTTGCTCCCAGAAACATTTCCTGAAATTCACTGGCCACATACACATACACATGTGTACAAACATTCAATAGCTAGGACTGGGAAGCAACCTAGATCCTTTGACAGATGAATGGATAAAGAAGCTGTGGTATATATATATAATAGAATGTTACTTAACCGAAACAAGGAACACATTTGAGTCAATTCAAATGAAGTGGATGAACCTAAGAGATTGTTATACAGAGTGAAGTCACAAAAAGAAAAACAAATATCATATATTCATGCATATATATGGGATCTAGAGAACTGGGACTGATTAACCTATTTGCAGGGCCACAGTAGAGAACAGACTTTGTGGACACAGTGAGGCAATGAGAAAGTGAGACAAATTGAGACTCTAGCATTGACACATATATTTTACTATATGTAAAATTTATAGCCAGTGGGAATTTGCTGTATGATACAAGGAGCTCAAACCTGGTGCTCTGTGACAACTTAGAAGGGTGGGTGGGGTGGGAAGTGGGAGGGTCATTAAAGAGGGAGGGGACACATGTATACCTATGGCTGATTCACGTTGATGTATGGCAGAAAGCAAGACAAGATTGTAAAACAATTATCCTCCAATTAAAAATAAATAATTTTTAAATGTGGCTAATATGGTAAGTGAATGTTTAAGTTTATAAGAAATTGCCAAACTATAATTCAGAGTGGCTACACTATTTTACAATCCTCCACAATATATAAGAGATTCATTCAGCTATCTGCATCCTTGCCAGTATTTGCTAGCCAATATATTTTTTCCAACCATTATATTTGTGTGTAGTGATACCTTATGACTTTGCTTTTCTCTAATGGTTAATGATGTTATCCATATTTTCATGTTCTTGATTGCCATCTGTGTATTTTCTTGGGTGAAGGGCCAAGAAAACATTAGAAGCCCCCTTTATAAAGGGCTTGTTTCTTTACTGTTCAGTTGATAGAATTCTTATATTCTGCATACAAGTCCTATGTTGCATATGGGTTTGCAAATATTTTATCCCAGTCTGCATTTTGTTTCTTCACAGGGTCTTTCAAAAGACAAATGTTTATTTTCATAAAGTTTAATTTTACAATTTTTCTTTATGGAACGTGTTTGTAGTGTCATATCTTCACCTAATGCAAACTCACAAAGATTTTTTTTCCTATGGTTTCTTGTCAAAGTTTTGGAGTTTTACATTTAGATCTATTATTCATTTTGAGCTACTTTTTGTATAAGGTATGAGGTAAAGCATGAGGTTCTCCACTACTCTCACTTCCAAAACGGAAGTTCAAGTGTTCCAACGCCTTTTATTAGAAAGACCGTCTTTATTTTACTGATCTTCAACCTTTGGTTAAAAAAAAACAAAACAAAACACACACACGGGTTTATGTACTGGGATCTGTTTCTGGAATCCCTATCCTGTTGAACTGATTTGCATGTCTGATTCTTCTCTATCACTACCTTGTTCAGATTACTGTGGCTAGACAGTATGTCTTGAAATCACACAGTGTGATTCCTCTAACTTTATTCTTCTTTATCAGTATCAGTATAGCTATCCTAGTTCCCCTATCTTTCCTATAAACTTTAGAATCAGATTGTCTGGGTTTTTTTTTTAAGCTGATGGAATTCTTTTCTGTTTAAAAATGTCTATTTTGAGATAACTGTAGATTCGCTTGGGTTTGTAAGAAATAATACCATGTCAAAAATACTATATTGAAGAAAATAAGAAGAAGAAACAAAACAAAGTCACAGAGTGAAGTAAGCCAGAAAGACAAACACCAATACAGTATACTAACACATATATACGGAATTTAGAAAGATGGTAACGAAAATGTGAGACAGCAAAAGAGACACAGATGTACAGAACAGTCTTTTGGACTCTGTGGGAGGGGGGGGGATGATTTGGGAGAATGGCATTAAAACATGTATAATATCATATAAGAAATGAATCGCCAGTCCAGGTTCGATGCAGGATACAGGAAGCTTGGGGCTGCTGCACTGGGAAGACCCAGAGGGATGGTATGGGGAGGGAGGTGGGAGGGGGGTTCAGGATGGGGAACACGTGTACACCCGTGGCAGATGCATGTGGATGTATGGCAAAACCAATACAATATTGTAAAGTAAAAAAAAATAAAAATAAAATAAAAAAAGAAAATTTAAAAATTTAAAAAAAGAAAAAAAAGAAATAATACGATGAGATTTCCCCAACAGTAACGTCTTGACTATAGTCCAATGTTCCAAGAAAATAGATATTGATAAAATCACTGATCTTATTCAGATTTCATTAGCTTTACATATACTTGTATGTGTACATGCTCATTTTATCACATGGACAGATTCAGGTGACAACCACCACAGTCAAGAGGCAAAGCAGTAAAGATGTGAGAGCAATTTTTATCATTTATAGCCACAGCCACCATGCTCTCTCCCCTTCATCATTCCAGACAACCACTGACTTATTTTCAATCACTTAATTTTATCATTTTGAAAATTATATAGTAAAGAAAGCATATAGTACGTAACCTTTAGAGGGTAGCTTTTTTCATGCAGCACAGTTCCCATGAGACTCATCCAAACTGTTGCATGTATCACTAGATCACTCCTTTTTATTGCTGAGTACTATTTCATGGTATGGATATAACACAGTTTGATCATTTACCTCTTGAACCTCTTTTTTTAAATTTAAATTTATTTATTTTAATTGGAGGTTAATTACAATATTGTATTGGTTTTGCCATACATCAACATGAATCCGCCACCGGTGTACACGTGCTCCCCATCCTGAACCCCCCTCCCACCTCCCTCTCTGTACCATCCCTCTGGGTCATCCCAGTGCACCAGCCCCAAGCATCCTGTATCCTGCATCAAACCTGGACTGGTGATTCATTTCTTATATGATATTATACATGTTTCAATGCCATTCTTCCAGACATTAAAAAGAATACATTTGAATCAGTTCTAATGAGGTGGATGAAACTGGAGCCTATTGTACAGAGTGAAGTAAGCCAGAAAGAAAAACACCAATACAGTATACTAACGCATATATATGGAATTTAGGAAGATGGTAATGATAACTCTGTATGCGAGAGAGCAAAAGAGGCACAGATGCATAGAATAGTTTTTTGGCCGTTTGTACCTCTTGAAGAACGATGGGGTTGTGCAGATATTGCTCATTATAAATAAAGCTGCTATGAACATTAACATAAAGCTCTTTGTATGAACATCAATTTTTTCCCCCCTCTGGAATAAATTTGCAGTAGTGTGATTTCTGGGTTGTATGGTAAGTACATATTTGGCATTTGAAGAAAGTGCCAAACTTACCAGAGCAGTTATACCATTCTACATTTTCACCAGTAATGTGTAAGTGATCCAGTTTATCCACCATCATTAGGAGATATCACTATTTGTTAAACTTAGCCATTCTGATAAGTGAGTAGTGATAGAAGTTTTCATTTTCCTAGTATCTAATGAAGTTGAACATTTTTTCATGTGCCTATTTGCTATCTGTGTATCCTTTCAGGTAAAGTGACTGTTCATGAATTTTCTAACTGGGTTGTTTGGAATTTTTTTATCCTGTTGAGTTTCAGTGTTTCCTATATGTTTTAGATACAAGCCTTTTGTCAGATACATATTTTACAAATATTGCCTCTTCATCTGACACTTTTCTTTTTATCCTCCTCAAAAGATCTTTCACAGAACAGAAGTGTTTTACTTTGAGATCCCTTTATGATTTTTTTTTTTTTCATTTCATGGATAGTGCTTTTGGTATAAAGTCTAGGAACACTTTGCCAGCCCTACATCCCAAAGATTTTCCCCACTTTGGTTTTCTAAATATTTTTTTAATTCTATATTTTGTGTTTAAATCCATAATCAATTTTCAGTTTTTGTACTTATTTCCCTTCTAGACCATGAAGATTAGATTGAGAGTCACTTTTATTGTTTCTGATGTCCAGTTGCTCTGGGACTCCATTGAAAAGGCTGTTTTTTCTTCCAGTGTTTACCTTTTTTTCATTTATATTCATTGTGGTAAAATATATAAAACATAAAAGTTGCCATTTTAAGAGCATTTTAACTATTCAATTCAGTGGCACTGCTTGCATACACAATGTTATACAAACATCAATACTATCTATTTCTAAAACTTTCTTTCTTTTTTTTTTTTTTCCTGAGGGAAGAATACTGGATGAGTTGCCATTTCCTTCTCCAGGGGATCTTTCTGACCCAGGGATAGAACCCATGTCTCATGTATCTCCTGCATCGGCAGGCAGATTCTTTACCACTGAGCCACCTGGGAAGCCCTAGTTAGTGGTGACAGACACCAAAATGATCATAAGCTCTGTAACCATTAAGTAACTCCCCAGCCCTCAATCCCTCTCTCCTGGTAACTTTAGTTTACTTTCTGTCTCTATAAATTTGCCTACTGTAGATATTTCATACACACAGAGTTATACTGTATCGTTTTATTTCTAGCTAGTTTCACCTTAGCGTATTGTTTCCATCTTCCCTGATAGCTCAGTTGGTAAAGAGTCTGCATGCAATGAGGGAAACCTGGGTTCAATCCCTGGGTCAGGAAGGTCCCTTAGAGAAGGGAAAGGCTACCCACTCCAGGATTCTGGCCTGGAAAATTCCATGGTTGCAAAGAGTTGAACACAACTGAGTGACTTTCACTTTCACATTGATTTCAAGGTTCATCCATATTGTAACAACCCTGTTGTAGCAGACCTTATCCATTTTTATGGCTGAATAATATTGTTTTATATATATATATATGAAAATATATATACACACCATATTTTATTTATTAATTCACTTGCTGATAGATCCTTGGTTTGTTTCCAAGTTTCGGCTATTATTCACTCTGAAATCCAAGATCATGATTTACCCTTGTATTTTCTTCTAAGAGTTTTATGCTTTCCCCTCTTACATTTATGTCACTGATCCATTTTGAGTTCAGTTCAGTTCAGTTGCTCAGTCGTGTCCAACTCTTTGAGTTAACTTTTATATATATATATATATATATATATATATATATATATATATATAGTGTGAGGCATTGGTCAATGAATTGCCCTGCATCTTTGTCAAAATCAAAAGGCATCAAGAAAATGAAAGAGAACTCACAACAGAATTAAATTTTTGCAAATCACATGTCAAACACAGGAGACATTCTCTTTAGCTCATGAATTATCTAGAATTGGGTTTGTTTAGTTACCGAGTGTATGGAGATTTTCTTATTAACTTTGTTATTCATTTCTAGTGTGATTCTGTTGTGGCCAGAGAACTCATTCTGTATGATTTCAGTACGTTTAAATTTGCTGAGGGTTTTTTTGGGGGGGGCAGAATACAGTGTATATTATATGATTTGCAGACACTGGGAAAGAACACATCTTCTGCTGTTCCTGCACTGAGTTTTCTATCAGTGTCACATAGATCCTGTTGGCTGATGGCATAGTTCAGCACCATCTTGTATCTTTAGTAGTTTTGTTTAGTCTTTACATCAATTACTAAGAGAAAGGTGGTGCTGTTCTCAACTATTGTTATAGGTTTATTTATTTCTCCTTTAGATTTGTTGCATTTGCTTTATGTACATTGGAGCTCTATTCTTGGGTTCATACACATTCAGAATTGTTATGTCTTCTTGATGAATTTACTGTTTTAAAGTCATTGTGTAATGCCCCTTCTTTCTTCTGTTTTTCTTTGCTCTGAAGTTTAGTTTGTCAAATATTAATATAACTACTCCATCTCTGACTTGTATATTTTTTCCATTCTTTTATTTTAATCTATCTATTTGTTGCTTTTCATTCACTAAGTCACACACAACTCTTGGGCTATAGTCCATGAGGTCACAAAGAGTGAGACATGACTGAGTGACTTAGTACTAACTTTGTCAGATATTTGTCTTAGGTACTAACTTTGTCAGATATTTGTCTGGGTTTCCCTGGTGGCTCAGATGGTAAAGAATCTGCCAGGAATGTGGGAGACCGGGTTCGATCCCTGGGTTGGGAAGATCCCCTGGAGGGGGGAATAGCTACTCACTCCAATATTCTGGCCTGCAGAAATCCATGGACTTCTCCATGGGGTCGCAAAGAGTCGGACATGAATGAGCAACTTTCACTTACTTTGTCCAACTCTTTGCATCCCCATGGACTACAGCATACCAGGCTTCCCTGACTTTCGCCATCTCCTGGAGTTTGCTGAAACTCGTGTCCACCCAGTGGTTGGTGTCCAACCATTTCATCCTCTGCCATTCCCTTTTCCTCCTGCCTTCTATCTTTCCCAGCATCAGGGTCTCTTCTAGTGAGTTGGCTCTTAGCATCATAATTCTCTGTTAGAGAAATTTTATGATAGGTGCTTTAATTTTTTTTAAGAAAATAATTCCAACACCTCTTTCTTTTGCTGTTGACATCTATTAATTACCCTTTCTTGCTCAAGTTGAGATTTTTATAAGTTTTGGTATGATGAAAATTTTGGATCATATCCTAGCCATTAAGAATATTTAGAGATTCTGGTTCCTGTTTAAATTGCATTTAACAGTTAGTTAACCTATTTTGGTTCAAAAATACATGTCCTGGTTCATGCTTATAGGCTGTGGTTCAAATTACAATTTAGTTTTCAAAGAGGCTTTGTAATGCTTCTCTAGTCTGTATGTACTACCCAGAGGTCAATCTAAAACATGGATGGTATTCCAAACCAATGTTTAATTATTAAATCTTCTACTCTGTTATGTCTGTGTAGTTTCACATACATGTTATATGAAGAGCTGCACAAGATTTATATACAGGTTTTTAGACTTCCTTCCTCCAGTATGGTAGTGCCTCCAAAAATTAAATACAGAATTATTGTGTGATCCCGCAATTCCATTTTGGGGTATATACTAAAAAGACTGAAAGAAGGTTCTTTAAAAGATAGTTGTACGTTCATGTTCATAGTAGCATTATTCAAAATAGCCAAGAGGTGGAAGAAAACCAAATGTTTTCAGCAAATAAATGGATAAGCAAAATGTGGCATATATATACATTAGAATATTATTCAGTCTAAAAAAGGATGGAAATTCTGTTGCATGCCACAACATGGATGAACCTTGAAGACATTATGTTAAATTAAATAAAACAGTCACAAAAAGATAAATACTGTATGGTTCCACCTATATGTGGTATCTAAGATAGTCAAATTCATAGAAACAGAAAGTAGAAAGATGGTTATCCAGAACTGAAGAAGAAGGAAAGGGAAGTTGTTTAATGGCTACAGGATTTCAGATCTGCAAGACAAAAAAGTTCCAGAGATTTGTTTCGCAGCAATGTGTATATACTTAACATTACTGAACTGGATACTTAAAGACGTCTATGATGGTCAATTTTATATGCTTTTTAACAGAATTTTTTAAAAAGAAGGAAATTCTGTCATCTGTTTACAGTATAGATGAATTTGTCATTCGGCAAATGACAAATTTGCCTGGTAGCTGAGCTGGTAAAGAATCTGCTTGCAATGTGGGAGACCTGGGTTCAATCCTTGGGTTGGGAAGATCCCCTGGAGAAGGGAAAGGCTACCCACTCCAGTATTCTGGCCTGGAGAATTCTATGGACTGTACAGTCCATGGAGTCACAGAGTCGGAGATGACTGAGTGACTTTCACTTTCATCCCTTTGGGCTTCCCTTGTAGCTCAGCTGGTAAAGAATCCACCTGCAATGCAGGACACCTGGGTTTGATCCATGGGTTGGGAAGATCCCCTAGAGAAGAGAAAGGCTACCCACTCCAGTATTCTGGCCTCGAGAATCCCATGGACTGTATAGCCATGGGGTCACAAAAAGTTGGAGAAGACTAAGCGACTTTCAGTTCACTCACTTTCAAAGTGAAAGGAGTCAGACATAGAATAATGTTGAACAATTATATGAGATAACTAAAATAGTTAAATTTATAGAAAAAAATAGGATAGTGGTTGTCAGAATTTGGGTGGAGGGGAGATGAAGGAGCTTTTATTGAACAGGTACAGAGTTTCAGCTTGAGAAGATGAAAAGTTGTAGAGACGGATGGTGGTGACAGTAGCAAAACAAGGTGAATATACTGAATGTCATTAAACTGTACACTAAAAAGTAGATTGGGCTTCTCTGGTGGTAAAGAATCTGCCTGCAAAGCTTGAGATGTGGGTTTGATCCCTGGGTCAGGAAGATACCCTAGAGAAGGAAATGGCAATCAACTCCAGAATTCTTGCCTGGGAAATCTCATGGACAGAGGAGCCTGGTGGGCTACAGTCCATGGGGTCACAAAAGAGTCAGACATGACTTAGTGAGTAAACAATAAAAAAAGTAGATAAATGTATATGTGTACCAGATTCACCTGAAACTAACACAACACTGCAAATCAACAGTGAGTGGTAAGTCACTTCAGACATGTCAGACTCTTTGCAACCCTACGGACTGTAGCCTGCCAACCTCCTCTGTCCATGGGATTCTCTAGGCAAGAACACTGGAGTGGGTTGCCATGCCCTTCTCCAGGGCATCTTCCCAACTCAGGGATTGAACCCAAATCTCTAAAGTCTCCTGCATTGGCAGGTGGGTTCTTTACCACTAGCACCACCTGGGAAGCCCAAATACACTCCAATTAAAAAAAAACAACTGTTTAATGGTTAACATGGTAAGTTTTATGCTAAATATATTTTACCAGAAAAAAATCACTTTCTCTAGAAAACATCTCTCAGTAATCCTCCCTCTCCTCTTAAGTGGGCAGAGACCAGAGAGTACCACCTCTGACATAAGGGCAGGAGTCATTACAGGGATCTGCTCATACCCTCCAGGGCCACAGCCTCAAGCTGTGAGAGAGAGGAGAGTGCTTTTCTGTGGTGTTGCCCTGAGTAGGACAGGTATGGTCAAAACATTTATAGCCTGCTGGGTGACCCTAATGCCAATTGTCTGGCTACAAAAAGCAGATTTTTGTGAGGCTTTTTTTTTTTTTTCCCTATGCATCTGTAGGTGTTTCTGTACAGGTCTCTTCAGAGGTCATGTCAGGATATATGAGGAAAATAACAAAATAACCAACAGGGAAACTTGCTTTAATACTAGCAAGTTCCTTCAGTCTTACAAACCCAGGCAGTCCACCTTCATTTCTTCACCTTTCAGAGTCTTTTGTCAGAAGTTTGGTGAATTTTTTCCAGTTTTTAATTTTTTTTTTCATGTGTTTGTAAATCTTGGAAAGAATAGGGTAGAATGTGTAGAAGTTCTAATAGAGCTACTTGTGCATTTCCACAGTCCTGTTTTCCTCTTTTATTAGTTAACAACTTTTTACTACTTAGTAATTCTTGATATTACATTTTCCTGTTCTAGGTACTGCTGCGGTATTTCTGTTCTGGCTAGACTGAGTGATATGCAATTTTTATTAATGATGAAGTGTAAACTATGACCATCAATATGGATGATGGAGGTATGTAGAAGTAGACTGGAAATGAAGACATCAACATACAGAGAAACTAAAGTGTTGGGAGGATCATCGACACTGAAGTTGAAGTCACAAGACAAGAGAGAAAGTCCATGTGCCAGGAGCTCACTGTCTCAGCACCATGACCACTTTAGGTCATGACCATGAGGCACTTGCACAATGAAAGGGAAGCTCTGAAAGAACATCCAGTTTCAATCTGATTCAGATAGCTTACATGGAACAGCTGGGTAACATCACTGTTAGGTAATGTCAAGAGCCCTAGTCTGGGGTCAGGAAATCTAGTTCTAATTCTGGCTTTATCATGTACATTCTAGCCTTACGTCCTCAGCAATACATTTATCTTCTTTGAATTCAGGCTCAAACCACAGTTCTTCACTGTGAAATAGGATGTTCATTTCTTTTCTGTTTGCCTCACAGAAGGCTGGGAAGGGAGTAGTACATGCCACATTCTCTAATATAACCAACCGATGGTTCGTCTCTACTTTCGGCTGCCCAAGGACATACATTCTACAGAAAAGCATGGGTTTTTTGTCCTCATTCCTGCTAGGATCCAAGTCTTCCTTTGTTGTCCCTTGGACATTGCTAGAGCCTACTGCCCAAACCCATGATGATTCTCCCTCACAGATTCTCAGATAAGTCCTTCTAAACAATAAGCTAATCTGTTCTCTAAAACCTACCATGGCTGTCCAGTACACATTTAGGGATCTCTGTGATCCAGTCTCAGCAAGCCTTGCAGCCATACTTTCCCCCTCACATAGGCCCCTCACGTCCCCAAAGTGGACTACTCTTGGCATCCATACAGACCAGCTCACAGATCTACAAACTTGCTATTCCTCCTTTGGACACCTTTGACTAAGCTGTTGCCTCTGCCCAGAATATTCTTGTTCTCCACCTCTGCTTGGGAAAATACTATTTTGCCTTCAAGGCTCAACCCAAACACTGTTCTGAGCACACAGATCATTTTTCACAAAAGAGGTGGCCTCTTCCTCCTTCACTGAGGTTCCACTGCATTTGCCTTACTCTTCTCTGGAAGGCGCTCACAACAAATGGTCCTATACTGTGTTTATTTGTAAACATGCCATGTCTCTTCACTGGCTGCAAACAGCTCTTAGGCACGACTGTCTCACTCATCTGCCTCTCACTAGAACTCAGAAGAAGGATATAGTAGGAATACAGGCGATGCCTAGAAAATGTTAGTTAAATAGATTGCTAAGGTAGGGCACAGAAGTAAGCTGCAAGCATGTTTGCAGGGAGGATAAATTTGAGCTATGTGTGGAGACTATATAGAGTGTGTGATTTATAAGCCTGTGATTGAGAATGTAGAGATGCAGAGACGTGGTTTGTAAAGGAGAAGTGATTCATGTATTGTGTTATGTGCAGATGTGCCAGGAGAATAAGGAAGAAACTCCCAGGGCTTGCCCTCTCTACAGCTTGGGCCAGGCTGGAGTCATCCACTGGTCTTTTCTCCTCCCACTCTGGTCCCTTCTTTCCTACCTTATTTGTACATCACTCTCCAGTCCATGGGCCCTATATTCAACAGCGTTCTCAAAGGACATTATGGTATTCTCAGGCCCCAGCTGTGGAAGAAAAGGACATCAGGCCTTTAATCTCACAGTCTTTTCTACTGACATCCCTTTTAGGGTAGGGAGGGAGCCCAGTAAGAAAAGACTTTAGGAAGAGAGTTTGGCTCCCTTGGCTCTTTATTCAAATCTGATTTGGAGACTCTGCTCATCTGAGGCAATGTCAATGAGTCACAATAAAGAGAAATGGACAGAGAATTAGGTGACCTGGGTTCAAGTCCAATCTCTACATTTAACTCTTTTTTCTTGTCATCTCAAGTCAACTCCTTTACTTTTCCAGGGAGTTCCAAGGATCTGATGTGCCCTCCACACCCATGCACACCTATACTCACCAACATCCATCATGCTCAGACCTACCATGGGTGCACCTCTATGTCTGAAGAAGTTTGGCTTGGGCCCTAATTTATCCTTCTCTTGAACGCAGGCATAATAAATCCCAAATGGCACCACATAGAGACACAAAAGTATAAGAACAAAGGGCAACCCAATAGCCACTTGTAAAGCTGAAAAAGTTGGAAGGAGAAAGTGACAAAAAAGAAAGGAAGAATGGAGAACCATCCCAAGCAAGTAACTATCCTTAAAAGAACAGTAAGTAAATACTCAGTACATGGGTTCACTGAATCTGTAGACTCACTGATTTACTGTCAATTTCTGTCACATCCCCGTATTCTTTCAGTGATTTGAAAATGAAAAAAAGTGTTATCCAAATAAAAGTTTATTATTAAGTGAAAATTATTACAAATGCAAATTTACAAGGGAATGAATTGTACAGGAGGTGAGAAGGAGAGGGAATGTTAAGGAATAACTTCTAAGAAGGAGGAGGAGTTTGGTTGGTTCTGAGAAAGCCCTCAAGCCCTTAAAGGTCAGCCTAAAATACCCCGTATTGAAGACAGGGAGTGGTAGTGGAAGAGATACTAGTTGAAAGAAATCCACATTCAAAGCCAGAATTTACTATTTTCTAATTTTGTAACTCAGACACATTGTTTAACCTCTTTGGGCCTTCATTTTCTTCATTCTGAATAATGGCGCTATTTTGCTACTAACATCGATCTCATATAATTGAAATGACAGTGTTGACTTGTCACAGATCCTCAGTATATAACAGATACTTCTCTCTTCCCACCCCTCTTTGAGACACACACACATACAACCTGACCATAATACCTGTTATCACTGGCCATTCCCCAACACTTACTATTTTAGAGGATTTTTACTCTAAGGATTTTACCCATTTGAACATTTAAAAATTACCACCTATGTCACTTTCAAATTTAGATCTGCCAGCTCTAACTTCTCAATTTTGTGTGCATGTTACACCTCTTGTTTCTTTTTCTTTCAATACTTGTAATCTGGAATCTTCTCATTCTAGCTAAAATTCAGGAAATGAAAAAGAAAGAATTCATTATTGTCCCCTTTAAGTTCTTGCTCCCAAAAAAAATTTCCTAAAATTCACTGGCCACGTACACATACCCACATGTATGAATACCTAATGGCAGCACTATCAGTTAAGTTTTTATCTTTCCTGCACTCTTGCACAACCCAGGCAACAAGCACTCCCTATCTAACCATCAGTAAAAAAGAGAGACAGAAAGCCCTCCTAGTTTCTCAGTAAAGGCGCTGAGAGATAACTCCATTCTCAAAATAGTTTTACATACAGCTCTGATTCTTTGTTTCCATAATATTAGGGCAAAGAATGGAGAGGAAACAGGGGCAGAGGGAGACATTTCTGCTTCTGTGGAAGTCCTCAGATGTGACAGGAACTCACCAGGGACTGCTTTGAAGGACTAAGATGTATCCAGGGGATATCTCCACCTGGTTCTTAAGTTGAAAATAGTAGTATTGGAATACAACCTAAAAGAACTATGACTTGTACCATCATTGTTCAAAAAAATTAAAAATTTCCTCTACCCTCCCTAAAACTACTCCAATTTATTCCTAGGCAGTCAACCTGTAATAACAGGGAGGAAATTCTCATTTTTCTAGAAGGAGAATCCTTCTTTAGAAGAAGGTATGCTTTATCAGAGAAATGCTATGACAGTCCATGTAGGGTTGTGAGTTTGACCAGAAGGAGCATGCCTAAGTAACAAGCTAAATGAATTTCAAAAAGCTACAGTGCTGGCTGTCTACCAAGCTTGTTTGGTTAAGTGAAGTACACTCGCTAAAGCCAGAGCTGGAAGAATCAGGAAAGGTTCCACCCACAGGACATACCTTCTCCTTCCAAATGGATCAAGTAGATGGCCACAGGCCACGAAAGCAAAACCATCACAGATATGCTGCTCAGGTGTATGTAGGGAGCAAAGATCTGGGAGAAAATTCAAAAGTCAGCCTAAACACATCTGGACAGACAGGGCTACAACTAAGGATGGTGCTTACCTGCAATGACAGCCCAATGGTGAGCCACCTGTCTTTCCAGTAAGTTAATAAAATCCATAACAAAAGTGAGCAAAACAGAATTGTTATCAGAATCAGGATCTGGGGAAATAAAAAGAATACCTTGACTTCTAAGCACTAAACTTGGATCAGAACTGTCCTTGGGAAACATATGTACTCACAATTTCAGGGACCTCATTACCTCATCTTTTTAATCTAATCATTCTTTAACAGTGAAGTGAAGTCGCTCAGTCATGTCCAGCTCTTTGCCACCCCATGGACTGTAGCCTCTGAGGCTCCTCCATCCATGGGATTTTCCAGCCAAGAGTACTGGAGTGGGTTGCCAGTACATGGATTTAATAATTTACCTTCCTTGCTGCTTTATGCAGCATGGCTGAAAAAAAAAAAAGCCTACACAGCTATGTGGTCTGATTCCTTTACTGATTTATTATCTCCATGTCTGCTTGGCCCTCAACATTGCTTGGTAGGTCTCATTCAGTTTCAAAAATAAGCATTACAAATATTCAGGTTTTTTTTAATATGACTCAATACAATCTCAGGTAAACAGTATTTTGTTCAATATATGTTTTCCCCAAATAGACTATAAGCTTCATGAGATCAGGGATGATATTTGTTTATGATTATATATTTGGTGTCTTTAGAATGTCTGACACAGTAAATTTTATATAAATATTTGGTGAACAGATGAAAAAACCTGCTGGCCAGAAAACTATATTTAGCCATAGGTAAACACTGAGACCAAGAAGATATAATTTTAACTTCTTCCCTTCAAATAGAGAATTTTCTATATCTGTGTTGCTCCTAGACAGTGCTTGGTTTCCTCCCTTCCATAATTCTGTATTTTAATAACTCACAAAATAACTCTGGGTCTTGCTGCCTTCAATGGTTAATTTTTCAAACATTTAAGGAAGAAATATTTCAACTTTAACAAACTCTCCCAGAGAATAAAGAGGGAATTTTCTCTAACTTGTTTTTTGAAGCCAACAGGGACATTATAGGAAGCAAAAACTACAGTCCAAACTCTTTTATATATAGATCCACATAGAGGTGAAAATCTTAAATAACTTATCAGCAAAAAATGCATCACAATACAAACTTTAATAGACAAATCAGACTCACATGAATCTCATGTGATTCTGTGATCTTACTCAACACGAAGCTTTACTAACGATTTAAGGCATTAAGCAACTTAGCACGCATGCACACACACACGCAAGGTACAGATAAAACAGTTTTCCTTGGAGAAATCTGTGAAATGCAGGTACTCATATAAAGGTCTTTCCTCTCTTATATTAGGATACATTCTGGTCTGGGACTTAAAATGTGAGGTGCGTTCTAAGCAAAGTATGTGGAAACATTTCTCCACAGAAGGAATCTTTGAGTTATGGTGGATCCTTTTCTCATATATTCCATTAACTATACAACTCCAGCCAGCCATGCCTCCCACTTACAAATTTATAAATTCCAGGTTTATTTATTGCAAGCAACCTAGATACAACAGGTTAGAATCCTGTTGTATAGACATTTTCATAGATAAGGACTATCTATGTATTTTGGCTAATAAATATCTTTAGTACATTTATTAGGAGGTTGGGTTATTAGCTATTTATAAAGAGTTTTGATTGAGATCATTCATTGCTCTCTGAACATGCCTAGGCAGAAGGGAATACACTATTAGGCCTGGTACTAATCCTTTCCTCCAAGATTTCTTCTTTTTTTTTGGTTTAGTTATGTGATTGCTTATTTATTTATTTATTTTAATTGGAGGTAATTACTTTACAATAGTGTTGTGGTTTTTGCCATACATTGACATGAATCAGCCATGGGTATACATGTGCCTCACTATCCTGAAACCCCCTCCCACCCGCCTCCTCACTCCATCCAATACTGGAAATAGAACTGCCATACAACCCAGCAATCCCACCACTATGCATACACACCAAGGAAACCAGAACTAAAAGAGACACGTGTACCTCAATGTTCATTGCAGCACTGTTTACAATAGCTAGGACATGGAAGCAATCTAGATGTCCATAGGCAGATAAATAGATAAGGAAGTTGTACACATACACAATGGAATGTTACTCAGCTATAAAAAAGAACGCATTTGAGTCAGTTCTAATGAGGTGAATGAAACTGGAGCCTATTACACAGAGTAAAAGTAAGCCAGAATGAGAAACACCAATGCAATGTATTAAAGCATATATATAGAATTTAGAAAGACAGTAACGATGACCCTATATCAAGACAGCAAAAGAGACACAGATGTAAAGAACAGACTTTTGGACTATGTAGGAGAAGCAACGGTGAGACAATATGGGACAACGCAGGTTTACTCTTTTCACACCGAAATTCCAAGCCCTAAAGAAACTCCCCTGCCAGGAAGATTTAAAGTTAACAGGTATAAAGGCCTAACCAAATTAGTTATCTAACAAGGGTATTTCAACTCTTCTCATATCCAGTTTCACCACTTTTCATTGGCTATGGATTCATAACAGCAATTAGATCGCACAATACCTCAAGAGATAAAAGCATTTCAACAAAACCCTGTAGAAAATGTGTAAGAATGAATTCAAAGGATGCTAGCCAAGGAGGAGGAAAATGTAATATTAAGGATGCTAGACAAGGAGAAAATAAAGTCATATTAAATCAGTCTGGATTTATTGATATGTGTGCATTTATCAAAGACTCTGAATTCAATATACCAGCATCTAGGTATTATGCCTCCAATATTCTTGCCTAAAGAATCCCATGGACAGAGGAGCCTGGTGGGCTGCTGTCCATAGGGTTGTACAGACTCGGACATGACTCAAGCAACTTAGAATGCATGCATGCATGCATTGGAGAAGGAAATGGCAACCCACTCCAGTATTCTTGCCTGGAGAATCCCAGGGACAGAGGAGCCTGGTGGGCTGCCGGCTATGGGGTCGCACAGAGTTGGACACGACTGAAGTGACTTAGCAGCAGCAGCAGCAGCAGAACCAACTTAGCAGCAGCAGCAGCAGCAGCAGGTAATATGCATCTCAAAGAGGTTCTAATTGCTTGGTTATCTGAAACTTTGGCTCAATAGTAGCCCATGCTTTATAAAATTAGGATGCCAGCAATTTCTTTGTGTAATGTGGAAGAAAAAATCCAATGATTTATTTAGAAAAGGTTACTGGAATGATATTAATATCACCTGTGATAAGCTAACCTGCTTCATATTGGGCTCTATGGGAGGTTTCAGAAGACACTGAGAAACACATTGGTGAGGAAAGTGTCAGCATCCTTGAAAAGCACTGGAGTGGCCATGCTTTATGCCTGGATAAAGGTGAGAGGTGCTGCCACAGAAACGGGCTTCCTGAGTTCAAAGGCAATGATGAGATTCTGCTGTGGCAGAGGCCAAGTAGCAGTGCTGACTGCCAGAGGCAAGGTATGCATGGTTTCTGTAATAGACACAAGCCTGGAATGGTAATCAGAATGGTTTAACCCACAGGGACCCTTGGTAGTGACAAACTGCTCATGGTGTCCCAACTCCAAAACCTGCAGGAATCTCAGTAAGGCCTATAGGTTCAGTCTGCAATTTCTTGTTTCCCTGTATGAGCCTATGACTTTAATTTCCATTCATCCTAATTCTTAAGTTTATATATTCAGTTCATACTTCCCTTTTGAGTAAAAGGAAATTTAAGGCAACCACTCAGAGTTTGACATGTTCCTTGATTTGAGAAAACACAAAGAATGTTATCAAAACCATGCCTGAAAAAGTCTATAAATAGCAAGAGGATGTGCTGGAGATGCTCAAGCCCATGGCAGAACTAGACAAGGGAGGAAATGTTGGAAATGACCTGCATGTCTTCAGATGTTGGGTCAGTGATGCCTCCTTCTTTATACCAGATATGGATCCTTTGTTACTGCTAGTATAATTTTATTTTTTAATTTATTTATTTTTAAAAAGTTTTATCAGAATATAGTTGCTTCACAATGTTGTGTTAGTTTCTATCATACACCAAATTGAATCAGCTGTATGTAGACATATATCCCCTCCTTTTTGGATTTCTTTCCCATTTAGGTTGCAACAGAGCACTAATTAGAGTGCCCTGGGCTAAATGGTAGGTTCTAATTAGTTATCTAACTTATACACAGTTATTAATAGTGTATATATGTCAATCCCAAGCTCCCAACTCATTTCACCCACTTCCTTTCTAGTGTAATTTTAAATGGTTCCAAACTAAGGGATAGTCAAAGGACCTCAACAAAGAAATTTCAGGGAGTACAGGAAGACAAGTATTGAGTGTACCAAGAGAGTTGCAGTCAAGGTTCTCAGTGGTAAGGTGTTTGAAAATACGCAAGGAAAAATCCACAGGATTAAGAGCCAAAAACTGCATCTACTTGGTCCTGATGAAAGTAACTCCTCCTTGTGGGACTGTGTTCTTTCACCCTATCGCTCCTTCCCCTGATCCATACACTGGAATCAAGGTAAAAGACAATCATACTCTTTCCATCACTGCAGGTTTCCAGGCCTGGGTCATGTGAAACAGGGGAAGGGAAAAGTCTCATAAAGTTTGAGTTCAGTCTACTACGATGAATTGAAATTCTTAGTGACTGAAATGAGAAAGTTCTTGGGACTCTAAAGGACTGGGAAAATAATGGAGCTTGCCCAAGATTTTATGGGGATAGAGACAACAGAGTCACAGAGTGAGTTTTAACATGGAGTAGTGGGAAAAAATTAAGTTTGGGTTCAGTTTGATTGGTAAGCCAGTTTCATCTGTTGGAAACTGATTTTAGTTGAAACAGTGTAACCAGATTGCTTCTTTCTAAGGGAGGCAAAGAAAGGGGAAGCTCTGCATTTAACTCTTGGCGCCAAAGAGGCACATTCAGTCCTGATCTCAGGTCTCCTATGAAGATTCAAATGTCTTACCTTATGATACCAGTGCAGGAATAGTTGATTTTTTTCCCAACACAACAAAAATCCAAGTACCTGAAAAAACAAGAAAGAAGAGATTGTTTTGAAATCACCAAGATACTACCCGAAACACTGTTCTGAACTCAAAATTCCTTACACAGTCTGGATTATCTTCACTTCTTGATGCTATGCTAAGTCACTTCAGTCGTGTCCAACTCTGTGCGACCCCATAGACGGTAGCCTACCAGGCTCCCCCATCCCTGGGATTATCCAGGCAAGAATACTGGAGTGGGTTGCCATTTCCTTCTCCAGTGCATGAAAGTGAAAAGTGAAAGTGATGTTGCTCAGTTTTGTCTGACTCTTGGTGACCCCACGGACTGCAGCCTACCAGGCTCCTCCGTCCATGGGATTTTCCAGGCAAGAGTACTGGAGTGGGGTGCCATTGATACATCTGTTCTTTTCAGCATCTAAGAGATTGCCACCCTGTCCCTCTGCCTAAATAGCTCTCCCTCGCCATGCTACTGACCCTTCAAACACAGTTCACATGTCACCTCCTAGTCGTAACTTTCACCAGCAACCCAGAGAGAATTTATTATTATCTTCTCTGGGATTCTGTGACAATCAGTACACTGATATTCCTGAGTTCCTACAATTTTCTTTTCCCTGTGATGGAGCTTATTAGTGGTATTACACAGAGACACGAGTGAGGGAACAGAGGTCAGGAGCCAGCCCTTCCAAGGGTCATTTAAAATTTCTTTTTTGGGACTTCCTTGGTGGTCCAGTGGTTTAGAATCTGCCTTGTTATGCAGGGGTTTGATCCCTGGTAGGGGAACTAAGATCCCACACACAGAGGAAAAACTTAGCCACACACCACAGCTAGAGAGTTCATGCACCTCCATGAAAGATCCTGAATGATGAAACTAAGACCCAAAGGCAGCCAAATAAATACATAATTTTTAAAAGCTTTTTTGTTACAACTGTTAAGCATTGTTGTTAACATGGGTATAAGTCAGTAAATCTAAGTCGTCACCAAGTCAGTGTGGAGACGCAGATTGAAAACTGGAGTCTTCAGATGCTTAGGATATTGAGAATTTGACTGTATAAGGCATTCACCTTTTTTTTCAAAATAATTTTATGGATATGATTTTATTTGTACTTTGGTGGTGGTGATTTAGTCGCTAAGTCATGCCTGATTCTTGAGACCTCATGGACTGTAGCTCAACAGGCTTCTCTGTCTATTCCATGCAGGAATACTGGAGTGGGTTTGCCATTTCTTTCTCTAGCAGATATTTCAAACCCAGGGATCAAATGTGGGTCTCCTGCATTGCAGGCAGATTCTTTACCAATTGAGCCACCAGGCCATTTACTTGTACTTAATCAAGCTTTATAAAATGTCAATTTATTAACTGTCTCATTTGAAATAAATAATTCTCATGTGAAAGAAGAAACTGAGGCTCAGAAGAGTTATATGACTTGGTCAAGGTTACAAAATAACTTAAAGATAAAGCAGAAATAGAATTCAGGTCTCCTCTGTTGTTGCTACTGTATCCAAAAAGAGGTAGCCTAGAGTACAAGGTTGTTTTAAAAGAAAAAATGGCTTATTGGACACTGGAAGTCCGTCTTAGAAGTTACCTAAACCATTTTATTTTGATTATGTATGAGTGCAGTACAATTCAGTGGCCAGATTCTTGCCCCAAACACATCATTCATCTGCATTTTCCTCATTAAAAGTAAAAGGTTCTCACTATTTCTCTCTACAGACACCCTCCATGCAATGACTTTCAGAATGATAATACTAGAAATCTGATTTATACCATGTGTCTTAGCATACTTTTCAGGCTTTCTAAAATCTATCACAAGCCTATTGTTTTAGTCAGATACTTCATTTTTCTTCAATATCCTCTACATGCTAACAGTACAATTCTTCCCTCTTATCTAGTCAAACCCCATATATCCCTATCTCTGTCTTGCTGAATCTGTCGTGAAATTCCCATGATCTCAACTTTCTTCCCCACTCCCATAAACACATGTCTAAATCCAACATCCTTTCAAGATGTCCCTCCTGTGCCACCTCTTCCTCGAAGCATCACTTAATCCTCTTGACTGAAGGTCTTCCTTCTTAGAACCCAGAACTTTTTTAGGTCTCTCTAATGACAATTATGGAGAAGGCAATGGCACCCCACTCCAGTACTCTTGCCTGGAAACTCCCATGGACAGAGGATCCTGGAAGGCTGCAGTCCATGGGGTCACTAAGGGTCAGACATGACTGAGCAACTTCATTTTCACTTTTCACTTTCATGCATTGGAGAAGGAAATGGCAACCCACTCCAGTATTCTTGCCTGGAGAATCCCAGGGATTGGGGGAGCCTGGTGGGCTGCCATCTATGGGGTCACACAGAGTCGGACACAACTGAAGCAACTTAGCAGCAGCAGCAGCAATAATGACCATTATAATGCTCTGTCTGTGTTGGTTATTTTTGTCTATGACTTACTTCCCTAATCAATTCTAAACTCATTGAATTAAGGAGCATTATAACTTTCTCACACCTCTCTATTTGAGGCACCCTGTATGAAAACAAAAATTACACCTCTTTGTTCTCTGTAACCTCAGTACTTATCACTCATATAATGATTAATACATTTTGCTGAAATAAATATTTATGCAAATGGAAACTGATTTAGGGGTTGGGTTCTTTAGTATCAGACAGGCTATCATTGGGGACAAGGAATCATGGAATCAGAGCAAGATACTTGTGTCCTATTTTCAAGTGGGCACTGAAAAATTCCAGTGACCTAAAAGTTAGTCTTCCATAAGCTTTCCACTTCTGCAGGCTCCTCTGCTACCTGGTCTCAATTTTTTCATACTAGGTGACACTACTATGTCCAGTGTGAATTTCTCACACTACATGACACCACTATGTCAGGAAACAGGCGGTGTCTCTATTGCATAAAGATATTTGCTAAAATGTACTTGGAACCTGACCAGGGGACTAGCTGTTTTTCTGGAACTCTCTTGCTTTTTCCATGATCCAGCAGATGTTGACAATTTGATCTCTGGTTCCTCTGCCTTTTCTAAAACCAGCTTGAACATCAGGAAGTTCACAGTTCACATATTGCTGAAGCCTGGCTTGGAGAATTTTGAGCATTACTTTACTAGCATGTGAGATGAGTGCAATTGTGCAGTAGTTTGAGCATTCTTTGGCATTGCCTTTCTTTGGGATTGGAATGAAAACGGACCTTTTCCAGTCCTGTGGCCACTGCTGAGTTTTCCAAATTTGCTGGCATATTGAGGGCAGCACTTTCACAGCATCATCTTTCAGGATTTGAAATAGCTCAACTGGAATTCCATCACCTTCACTAGCTTTGTTCGTGGTGATGCTTTCTAAGGCCCACTGGACTTCACATTCCAGGATGTCTGGCTCTAGGTCAGTGATCACACCATTGTGATTATCTGGTTCATGAAGATCTTTTTTGTACAGTTCTTCTGTGTATTCTTGCCATCTCTTCTTAATATCTTCTGCTTCTGTTAGGTCCATACCATTTCTGTCCTTTATCGAGCCCATCTTTGCATGAAATGTTCCCTTGGTATCTCTAATTTTCTTGAAGAGATCTCTAGTCTCTCCCATTCTGTTGTTTTCCTCTATTTCTTTGCACTGATCACTGAGGAAGGCTGAGCGCCAAAGAATTGATGCTTTTGAGCTGTGGTGTTGGAGAAGACTCTTGAGAGTCCCTTGGACTGCAAAGAGATCCAACCAATCCATTCTGAAGAAGATCAGCCCTGGGATTTCTTTGGAGGGAATGATGCTGAAGCTGAAACTCCAGTACTTTGGCCACCTCATGCGAAGAGCTGACTCATTGGAAAAGACTCTGATGCTGAGAGGGATCGGGGGCAGGAGGAGAAGGGGATGACAGAGGATGAGATGGCTGGATGGCATCACTGACTCGATGGACGTGAGTCTGAGTGAACTCCAGGAGTTGGTGATGGACAGGGAGGTCTGGCGTGCTGCGATTCATGGGGTCGCAAAGAGTCGGACACAACTGAGCAACTGAACTGAACTGAACTGAGTAAACAGGTTTAGCACACTAGGTAATTTGTAAGCCACAGAAAGACTGATTCTCAGGAGACAAGCTATGAAATGAATAGATCAATGTGCAGAAGTACTACCATATGAAAGTATGAACATCTAAAATGACAATACTATGTGAGTCAGAAAATAAGCCATGAAACACAGGAAGAGAATAAGAATGTTCTGGCACCCTTATAAAGGGTCAAAGTGGAAAGACACACCCTCTACCAGCACAAGTCTATTCCTCACATCTCTCCTTCCTCCCTAATATTCAAGTAGCTGATTCAAATCTGAACTCTGCCAGAGCGATCTTATGGCTCCCAGCACCAACTGAGAACCATACTACTGACAGAGCACTTCATGAGACTACTCAGGAAGGGAGTGGGAAAAATGGGAAACATTACTCACCAGTAGCAATGTTGTGTAGGCAGCCAGGATCCCAAGGAAACTCAGCAAGACAATGGACCAAAAGAACCAGACTCCTGTACCTAGGAAAACAACCCTGCAAAAATGTGTTTCAATTTCTAAAACATAGAAGTTAGTAGTATCTCTGTCAAGGATAAGGTATAAGACTGGACTAGATGAGGCATAATAGAACAATTAAAAAAATAACATAACATAAAAAAATAAGAAGGGGGATAAGAAGAGGAGCAATTTGGGAACAGATGTGTGAAGATCTTTGGGGATATTTAGTTGAGAAGTTTTAACTTTGTTCGTAGACAATCAGGTACTTTAATGGGGTTCTATACGAGTTGTATAGTTTTTAAATTTATTTAGAATACATACTCAAAAATTACATACTCTTTAAAAAAATATAGAAATTCTGGAATGTCAAAAAAGGAAAAGTGATCCATAAGTTCACTGCTGTCATATAGTTAATACTTTCCATTTCACCAGATTTCTTATCCATATATGTTTTCTTATATAACAGCAAGTCACTATATTAATATCTATATTTGGTGTAAGAGTTTGGACCCCTTAAAAACAGTTCTGGTCTTTTTTGTCCCTAAAGTAGTCTATGAGATAAAACTGCTAATACATTGATTTGTTAAGTTAAACAATATTATAATTAGTCTAGGTATTATATGTCACAGAATTTAGACTCTTCATTTCAAGATAACAGAAATTATTTCCCCTCCATATGAGACCTAGAGAAATTATATTTTAATGATACAAAATATAGATTACTGAACATGTGACTACATTCAATATAAGAAAAATTTCTCTTTGGTCAGGGTTGAGAAAGGACACCAAGAGAAAGAAATAGACAAGCAGCTATCCTAGGCAAGACTGATCCCAGATCGAGACACTCAGAAGAGTACTCTGTAAAATGTGATCTCACAGCAGGAATCAGAAAATGTGTGAATAATGTTAACAAATTAATCTGTGTGCTTAGTTGCTCAGTTGTGTCCAACTCTTTGCACAACTGGACTGAAGCCTGCCTGAAGTCCCCGTGGACTGAAGTCTGCCAGGTTCCTTTGTCCATGGGGATTCTTAAGGCAAGAATACTAGAGTGGGTTGCCATGCCCTCCTCCAGGGGATCTCCCCAAACCAGGGATCAAACCCGGGTGTCCTGCATTGCAGGTGGATTCTTTACCATCTGAACCACCAGGGAGGCCCATGAATACTGGAGTGGGTAGCCTATCCCTTCTCCAGGGGATCTTCCCAACCCAGGAATTGAACCAGGGTCTCCTGCATTGCAGGCGGATTCTTCATCAGCTGAGATAACAGGAAAGGCCAATAAATTAACCTAATAAAGTCAACTAATATAATAATTTGCAGAAAAAATATAATAGAACAATTAGAAAAGAACCATAAAAAATATATTCAAGATCTCCACAGAATTAAATGACTCATATCCACGTAACAAGAATAGAACATTTAAATGCAAGCAGAGTAATGACCAAATAATGAAATAAAGGAAAAAAAAAAAACATGCAGGATAGACATAAAGTGTTAGTCATTCAGTCATGTCCGACTCTTTGTGACCCCATGGACTGCAGCTCCTCTGTCCATGGAATTCTCTAGGCAAGAATACTAGAGTGCGTTGCCATTTCCTTCTCCAGGGGATCTTCCCAATCTAGGGATTGAACCCACGTCTCCTGCATTGCAGGCAAATTCTTTACTGTCTGAGCCACCAGGGAATCCACATAAGCAGTCTAAATGTAGCCAAAGAATTAATTAAATGGCTTATGCAAGTAGTGATATTGACTTTAATTTCCAGGTGAGAAAGAAAAGTTAATTTTAGCCTTTAATTGTGCCTCTATCTTTTCAAACCATTTCTCTAGTCACATCAGATTTTTCCCTCTTTATCAACATAATGGTCTTCTTTTCTATACTCACTCACATGTAAATATTCAAAATTAGTAGAGTTACAAATTCTCCCACCAAACTCAGAAGTTCCACCCACAGGCTGAGTACTTCTGTCAAAGGAAGAACTATGATATTTTTCTCTCTTTTTCTCTCCCCTTCTTCTACTTTAGGTGATGGTGGTGGGGTAACACAAGGGAGTGAGAACAATGAGAATAGTTTGCTTGGGTGACTGTTTATACACATCAGAGGGAATTGAAAAAGCAACTGGGATTATACAGTTACTCAAGACTATACAGTAGTATGAGTATGACATATATATGCAAAGGTATGACAAACCTAGACAATGTGTTGAAAATCAGAGACATCACTCTGCCAACAAATGTCTATATGGTCAAGGCTATGTTCTTCCCAGTGGTCACATACAGTTGTGAAAGCTAGATTATGAGGAAGGCAGAATGCCAAAGAATTGAGGCCTTCAAACTGTGATGCTGGAGAAGACTCCTGAGAGTCCCTTGGACAGCAAGGAGATCAAACCAGTCAATCTTAAAGGAAATCAACCCTGAATATTCATTGGAAAGACTGATGCTGAAGCTGAAGCTCCAGTATTTTAGTCACCTGATGTGAACAGCTGACTTACTAGAAAAGTCCCTGATGCTGGAAAAGATTGAGGGCAGAAGGAGAAGACAGCATCAGAGGATGAGATGGCTGGATGGCATCATCAATGCAATGGATGTGAACTTGGGAAAACTCCAGCAGATGGAGAAGGACAGGGAGGCATGATGTGCTGTAGTCCATGGGGTCCCAAAGAGTTGGACACAACTGGGTGGCTGAACAACAACAACAACAACTTAATACATAAAGTAACTAGAGAAAGAACAAGAAAATTTCAGTAATTTCCTTTTACTGAAAATAGTAAAAGGAAAGAAATCATAAAGATCATAATAGAAATAAATGAAATAGAGACAAAGAAAACAATAGCAAAGATCAATGAAACTAAAAGCTGTTTCTTTGAAAAGATAAAATTATAAACATTTAGCCAGACTCATCAAGAAAAATGGGAGAGGACTCAAATCATTCACATTAGAAATGACAAACAAGAAATTAAAACAGACACCACGGAAATACACAGGATCATAAGAGAGTATTACAAGCAACTATATGCAAAAAAAAAAAAAGGACAACCTAGAAGAAATGGACAAATTCTTAGAAAGTTACAACCTTCCAAGACTGAAACAGAAAGAGATAGAAAATATGAAGACCAATCATATGTACTGAAATTGAAAGTGTGATTAAAAGTCTTTCAATAAATAAAAGTCCAGGACCAGATGGCTTCATGGGCAAATTCCATCAAACATTTAGAGAGGAGTTAACATCTATCCCTATGAAACTATTCCAAAGAAATTGCAGAAGAAAGAATATTCCCAAACTTATTCTGTGAGGCCACCAACACTCTGGTACCAAAATCAGACAAAGATATCACAAAAAAGGAAATTATAGGTCAATAACAGTGATTAATATAGATGCAAAAATCCTCAACAAAATTCTAGCAAACTGAAAATAATGAATCAAATTAAAAGAATCATATACCATCAAGTGGCATTTATCCCAGATATGCAAGGATTCTTCAATATATACAAATACTTCAGTATGATATACCATATCAACAAGTTAAAGGGTAAAAAAATCATAAGATTATCTCAATAGATGCAGAAAAACCTTCTGACGAAAACTCAATAGCCATATATGATAAAAAACAAAAAAAAATCCAGAAAGTGGGCAAAGAGGGAACATACGTCAATATATTAAAGGCTACATATGACAAACCCACAGTTAACATCATACTCAACAGCCAAAAGCTGTTTCCTCTAATGTCACAAACAAGACAACAATGTCCACTCTCACCAGCTTTATTCAATTTTGGAAGTCCTGGCCATGGCATTCAGAGGAGATAAAGAAATGCAATAAATTCAACTTGAAAAAGAATAAGTAAAACTGTCACTATTTGCAGATGACATTATACTATACGTAGAAAATCCTAAAGATGCTACCAGAGAGCTACTAGAGCTCATCAATTAATTTGGTACAGTTGCAGAATACAAAATTAATACACAGAATTCTATTACCTTTCTACACATTCAGTTCAGTTCAGTCACTCAGTTGTGTCCGACTCTTTGACAATGAAAATATCAGAAAGAGAAATTTAAGAAACAAACTCATTTATCATAGCATCAAAAGTATAAAATACCTAGGAAAAACCTACCTAAGGAGGCAAAAAACCTGTACTCTAAAAACCATAAGACACTGATGAAAGAAATCAAAGATGGAAAGACAAAACATGTTCTTGGATTGGAAGAATCAATATTGTCAAAATGACTATACACCCAAGGCAACCTACAGATTCAATACAATCCATATCAAAATACCAATGTCATATTTCACAGAACTAGAACAAAAAAATTTAAACTTGTATGGGAACACAAAGACCCTGAATAGCCAAAGCAATCTTTGGAAAGAAAAAGAGCTGGAGGAATTAGGCTTCCTTATTTCACACTATACTACAAAACTACAGTAATCAAAACAGTATGGCACAAAGGTAGAAATACAGATCAATGGAACAGGACAGAAAAACTAGAAGTAAACTCACATACATATGCTCAACTAATGCATGATAAAAGGGGCAAGAATATATAATGGAGAAAATACAGTCTCTTCAATAAATGGGTCTGGGAAAACTAGGCAGCTACTTTTAAAAGAATGAGATTAGAACATTCTTTAACACCATACACAAAAATAAAATAAGTAAGAACACTCTTTCACATAAGTTTCAGCAAAATATTTTTTGATACATCTTCTAGAGTAATGGGGAAAAAAAGAAACAAATGGAACCTACTTAAACTCAAAAGCCTTTGCACAGCAAAGGAAACCATTAACAAAATGAAAAGACAACACACATAATGTGAGAAAATATTTGCACATTATCTGACTGACATGATATTAACCTATAAAACAAACAACTCATGCATCTTAATAGGAAACACACAATGAAATAAAAAAGTGGGCAGAAGACCACATTTCTCCAAAGAAGAAATAGAGATGGCCAACAAACACATGAAAAGATGCTCAACACTGCTATTTATTAGAGAAATGCAATTCAAAACTACAATGAGATATCACCTCACACCAGTCAGTATGGCCATCATTTAAAAACATCTGTAGCACTATGTACAATAGCCAAGACATGGAAGAAACCTTAGTGTCCACAGATGACTTAATTTTTTAAATGTGATATATACTTACACATGCATACCACAGGGAGCATTATTCAGTCATATAAACATGAAAAATGTCATTTATGACAACATGGATAGACCCAGTCAGCATTATGCTAATTGAAATCAGTCAGAGAGAAAAAGATAAATAAGATATGACCTCACTTATACATGAAAGATAAAAACAAACCAACCAAACTAACTCATAGACACAGAGAACAGATTGGTGGTTGCCAGAGGACAGGGGTGAGAGGTGGACAAATGAGTGAAGATGGATAAAAAGGTGTAAACTTCCAATTATAAAATAAACATGCCCTGGGGATAAAATGCATACAGCATGGTAACTATAGTTACAAATGCAGTACTGTATATTTGAAAGTTGCTAAAAGAAAGTTTCTTAAAAATTCTCATCACACACAAAATCTGAAATTATGTGTGATGAAGAATATTAACCAGACTTACTATGGTGATCATTCCACAATATAAAGAAATAGCAAATCATTATGCTATAATATATACTTAACAGAAATGTAACATTATATTTCAATTACATCTCAATGTAAAGTTATTTAAAACTGAGGGAAATTCTATAAAGAAATGAAACATTTCTTATTTCCAATATTGTGGAGAAACTTAGAACTTAACTCTAAATAAAGAATGCATATAAATGAGAAAATTAGATTCCACAAGATAAATATATTCAAACAGAGAGAACTAAAAAGAAAATAAGTTACTAAATAAACAAGTTTTGATACCTGGTAAATAATTAAAATAAAACAAATTTCATCTATAAAATTAATAAAAACAATTAAAAATTAGAATAGTCAATGCTGTCAATGGAGGGTTAAAACAGAAAGTCAAATACCTCTATTGTGAATGGAAACTGTACTATCTTTTGAGAAATACTTTGGTAATAGGCACAATGAGTTTTACTAGTGTTTATTCTTCTTGACTGAATAATGCCACTTGTGGGAATTTCCTGTAAGACCGTAAGTCAGAACACAAAGATTTCTCTTCACTCTTATTTTACAAAAACAGAAAATTAATCATAAAGCCTAACAATAAAAAGTGGTTAAGTAAGCACACTATACTACCTTCATATCAGGAAATACTTTAAAACCATTTAAAGTGATTATCATTAAGAGTTTTAATAATTTGTCAAAATGTGTACAACTATTTTAAATGAGAGAAAAAATAAAAATTATATATATAGTATGAACATAATATAAAAACAGGCACAGGAAAAAAGACTGGGAAGTATACCAAGTGATTGCTACTCAAGAATAAGATGATATTATCTACTTTTCTACATTTCTTAATGTTTAAAATAACAAACCATACTTTACTTCTACGAAGGAAAAAATAAACTATACTACATTTTTTAAAAGCCTCACACTCAAAGATACCCCTTTTCCCCTCAAAGACCAACTAATGGGTACGCTGTACCAATCAGGCCAGAAAAACTGGAAGAGCCAGGAGCAGTCCAGAGTAGGAACTGGGCTACAAATGTGCTGAGATTGGACACTGTTTCTGTCTCCAGAGTCTTAGGAAACCCAGTGGGGACAGAAGGAAGAAGTAGAGGCTGGAGGTGAGGCAGAGACATCAGGGTTCATGGACCAAGATCATGAAGACTAACTGGTGTAAGCATCAGTGAACACAGGCAAAAGAGGCTGAGGAACAAGGGAGTCATCTGAATAGAAGGACTGGAAGCACAAAGAAATCTCCCCTCTGAGCCAGATTTGGTCTAAGAGTGAGACTGAGCAGGGAAGGGAGGTATAGCAGCTGAGGGTGCTGAGCATGCTTACGCTTCCCCAGAGTCAGGCCTCCCATCCACCAGCTGCAAAACTACAACTTTGTCCACCCTCCCTCTTATGTCACCAGATTTTTTCAGTCTGAAGTAAGACCCATGTGGTAATTATACCAAAGAGCCCTTACACAAATGAAAATACAAAAAGTGAAACTCACCAGTCAAAGCCATTGAATTCATTTGAAGTTTCTATCCATGTGAAAAGTAAAAGCGTAGACAAGCAAAATGACACAATCAACCAAGGTAAAATAATCGCTCTCTCTGGGAAGAGAAAAAAGGAGGTCTCATTTAGCTCCATTTATCCGTGGTACCTCAGCAACATCTGTTTATATTCCCCAAAGGTCTATATAGTTACAGTGAAGCATTACCCTCCTCAGGCTGGAGAGACCACTGTATTCTTTTACCCTAATGGAATTTTGTGAAGCCTATTTATAACATTATAATCATAAGGGATTTGGTTTAGGTCTACCTTAATGACTTAGTGGTTTTCCCTACTTTCTTCAATTTAAGTCTGAATTTTGCAATAAGGAGTTCATGATCTGAACCACAGTCAGTTCCTGGTCCTGTTTTGCTGACTGTATAGAGTTTCTCCATCTTTGGCTGCAAAGAATATAATCAATCTGATTTCAGTATTGAGCATCTGGTGAAGTTCATGTGTAGAGTCGTCTCTTGTGTTGTTGGAAGAGGGTGTTTGCTATGACATGTGCATTCTCTTGGCAAAACTGTTAGCCTTTGCCCTGCTTCATTTTGAACTTCAAGGCCAAACTTGTCAGTTACTCCAGGTATATCTTGACTTCCTACTTTTGCATTCCAGTTCCCTATGATGAAAAGGACACCTTTTTTTGCTGTTAGTTCTAGGTCTTGTAGGTCTTCAAAAACTGTTCAGCTTCTTCAGCATTAGTGGTTGGGGCATGGACTTGAATTAGTGAGATACTGAATGGTTTGCCTCGGAAACAAACAGAGGTCAATCTGTCATTTTTGAACCTGTACCCAAGTACTGGATTTTGGAATCTTTTGTTGACTATGAGGGGGTGACTCCATTTCTTCTAAGGGATTCTTGCCCACAGTAGTAGATATAATGGTCACCTGAATTAAATTTGCCCATTCCAGTCCATTTTAGTTCACTGATTCCTAAAATGTCGATGTTCACTCTTGCCATCTCCTGTTTGCTGCTGCTGCTGCTAAGTCGCTTCAGTCGTGTCCGGCCCTGTGCAACCCCATAGATGGCAGCCCACCAGGCTCCCCCATCCCTGGGATTCTCCAGGCAAGAACACTGGAGTGGACTGCCATTTCCTTCTCCAATGCATGAAAGTGGAAAGTGAAAGTGAAGTCACTCAGTCGTGTCCGACTTAGTGACCCCATGGACTGCAGCCTACCAGGCCCTCCATCCATGGGATTTTCCAGGCAAGAGCACTTCCAATTTACCTTGATTTATGGACTGAATACTCCAGGTTCCTATGCAATATTGTTCTTTACAGCATCAGACTTTATTTTCACCACCAGACACATCCACAACAGGGTGTTATTTCCACTTTGGCTCCATCTCTTCATTCTTTCTGGAGTTATTTCTCCACTCTTCTCCAGTAGCATATTGGGCACTTACCAACCTGGGGAGTTCATTTTTCAGTGTCATATATTTTTGCCTTTTCACATTGTTCATGGGGTTCTCAAGGCAAGAATACTGAAGTGGTTTACCATTCCCTTCTCCAGTGGACCACATTCTGTCAGAACTCCCCACCATGGCCCATCTGTCTTGCATGGCCATACATAGCATGGCTCATAGTTTTATTGAGTTAGAAATGTGACCCATGTGATCTGCTTGGTTAGTTCTCTGGGATTGTGGTTTTCGTTCTATCTGCTCTCTGATGGGTGAGGAAAAGAGGATTGTGGAAGCTTCCTGATGGGAGGGACTTGCTATAGTTCTTCAGAGTGCCTGAAGAACTATGGATGGAGGTACAGGAGGCAGTTATCAAAAACATCCCCAGGAAGAAGAAATGCAAAAAGACAAAATGGTTGTCTGAGGGGGACTTAAAATAGCTGAGAAAAGAAGAGAAGTGAAAGGCAAAGGAGAAAAGGAAAGATATACCCATCTGAATGCAGAGTTCCAAAGAACAGCAAGGAGAGATAAGAAAGCCTTCCTAAGTGATGAGTGTAAAAAAATAGAAGAAAAAATATAATGGTAAAGACTAGAGTCTCAAAGTTCTAATGAGGTGGATGAAACTGGAGCCTATTATACAGAGTGAAGTAAGCCAGAAAGAAAAATACCAATACCATATACTAACGCATATATATGGAATTTAGAAAGATGGTAACGACAACCCTGTATGTGAGACACAGATGTATAGAACAGTCTTTCGGACTCTGTGGGAGAGAGAGGGGGTATGATTTGGGAGAATGGCATTAAAACATGTATAATATCATCTAAGAAACGAATCGCCAGTCCAGGTTTGATGCAGGATACAGGAAGCTTGGGGCTGGTGCACTGGGATGACCCAGAGGGTTGGTATGGGGAGGAAGGGGGGTTCAGGATGGGGAACACGTGTACACTCATGGTGGATGCATGTTGATGTATGGCAAAACCAATACAATATTGTAAAGTAAAAATAATAATAATAATAAAATATATATATATTTAAATAAAAAAGAAAGTGATGAGAAAAAAAAAGAAAAAAAGAAAATTAAAAATACAAAGGGAACATTTCATGTAAAGATGGGCACAATAAAGGACAGAAATGGGATGGACCTAAAAGAAGCAGAAGATATAAAGAAGACGTGGCAAGAATACACAGAAGAACTACATTAAAAAGACCTTCATGACCCAGATAAACACAATGCTGTGATCATTCACCTAGACCCAGACATCCTGGAAGTCAAGTGAGCCTTAGGAAACATCACTACAAACAAAGCTAGTGGAGTTGATGGAATTCCAGCTAAGCTATTTCAAATCCTAAAACCTGATGCTGTTAAAGTGCTGTACTCAATATGCCAGCAAATCTGGAAAACTCATCAGTGGCCACAGGACTGGAAAAGGTCAGTTTTCATTCCAATCCCAAAGAAAGGCAATGCCAAAGAATGTTTAAACTACTGCACAATGGCACTCATTCCACACTCTAGTAAAGTAACGCTCAAAATTCTCCAAACTAGGCTTCAACAGTATGTGAACCAAGAACTTCCAGATGTTCAAGCTGGATTTAGAAAAGGCAGAGGAACCAGAGGTCAACATGTCAAAATCTGTGAGATCATTGAAAAAGCAATAGAATTCCAGAAAAAAAAATCTGCTTTCTGCTTCATTGCCTATGCTAAACCTTTGAGTATACAGATCACAAGAAACTGTGGAAAATTCTTAAAGAGTTAGGAATACCAGACCACTTTACCCGCCTCGAGACCTGTATGCAGGTCAAAAAAAAAAAAACAGTTAAAACCAAACATGGAACAATGGACTGGTTCCAAATTGGGAATGGAGTACATCAAACCTGTATATTGTCACCCTGCTTATTTAACTTATATGCAGAGTACATCATGAGAAATGCCGGGCTGGATGAAGCACAAGCTGGAATCAAGATTGCCTGGAGAAATATCAGTAACCTCAGATATGCAGATGACACCACCCTTATGGCAATAAGCAAAGCGGAACTAAAGAGCCTCTTGATGAAGGTGAAAGAGGAGAGTGAAAAAGCTGGCTTAACAGTCAACACTGAAAAAACTAAGATCATATCACCTGATCCCATCACTTAATGGCAAGTAGATGGGAAAACAATGGAAACAGTGAGAGGTTTTATCTTTTTGGGCTCCAAAATCACTGCAGATGGTGACTTCAGCCATGAAATTAAGACACTTGCTCCTTGGAAGAAAAGCTATGACCAACATAGACAGCATATTAAAAAGCAGAGACATTACTTTGCCAACAAAGGTCCATCTGTCAAAGCTATATTTCCAGTAGTCATGTATGAATGTGAGAGTTGGACTATAAAGAAAGCTGAGAGCCAAAGAGTTGATGCTTTTGAACTGTGGTGTTGGAGAAGATTCTTGAGAGGCCCTTGGACTACAAGGAGATCCAACCAGTCCATCCTAAAGGAAATCAGTCCTGAATATTCATTGGGAGGACTGATGCTGAAGCTCAAACTCCAATACTTTGGCCATGTGAAGTGAAGAACTGACTCATTTGAAAAGACCTGATGCTGGAAAAGTTTGAAGGCGGGAGGAGAAGGGGACGACAGAGGATGAGATGGTTGGATGGCATCACTGACTCCATGGACATGAGTTTGAGTAAACTCTGGGAGCTGGTGATGGACAGGGAGACCTGGTGTGCTGCAGTCCATGGGGTCACTAAGAGTCAGACATGACTGAGAGATTGAACTGAACTGATACTCTCTACATAAAACATGTGTGCCCTTCTAAAAACATATATCAGATAAAGTCAATCCCCTGCTCACAACTCTTCCAGAACTTTCTACTATACAAGAATATCACCCAAACTACCTGCCATGGCCCAAAGATTCTACATGGTCAAGCCTTGCCCATTCCTGACCTCCACTCATTCTACCAACTGATGCTATTTCTGAACTCCAGCCACACTGGTTTTCTTTCTGTATCTAGAACATGACCAAATCTGTTCCTACCTCAAGAGTTTCACACTTACTGGTTCCTCTGCCTGAAATATTTTTGCCCCTATGCACATACATAGCTGGCCCCTGTGTCTTCTTAACAGACTGCTCAGATAACATTGTCTCAAACCAGTCTTCTATAACCACGTTCCCATTGCATAACACATTTTCCTATGTATTATCTTCAGAGCTCTTCTCTGTAGCCAAAGCCATCTTTCTTCACTGCCATTTACTACCTAACTCATCCTACTAGATCGTGAGGTGCAGGAGGGTTAGAAGCCTTAATGGTCTTATTCATTGTGGCACACATTCAATAAACCTGATGAATAAATCCATTTTATTTTGATTTATTATTATTATTATTTTTTTTTTTGCTGCCATTCACTCAAAAATGTTCAAAGCCTCCACTCTGTTATCAGGATAAATTTCAAATATTTTAGTTTGACATAAAGGTACTTCATAATTTGGTTAACACATTTTTTCCATCCAATCACTTATTGTTTATTGCCATGTATGCATAAATTCAACAATGGAAATTCTTTTTTCACTAAACACACTACTGTGTTTCTCAATATCTTAAAAATCTCTAGGGACTCTTTACTGCTTACATGGCAGAAATCAAATTCTTAAAACCACACAACATCTGTCCTGCCTCCATCTCTAGCTTCAGTTCGCACCACTTCTCCCTTCTTATCCTCTGTTCCACCTAAAATACACCTTATACTAAACCCTTTGACTCCTCCTCCAATACCATTTCTTCTGCCATTCTCTATTCTTTAGCTATCCAATTCTGATCACCTTTAACCTTCTAAATAAAGTTATTTTTGATCCATTACACATGATGTATGTAGGCACACACACACACACACACACACACACAATTATAGCACTTCTCTCAAGGCAAAAGAAAGTGTGGTCAGTCTCCCCCCGCCTAACTCTCCGTACCAAAGAGCAGCAGCAGAGTGGTCATCTAGCTTTCTTCTCCTGTTTGGCTTCCCAGTTGCAGCCATAGCAGCCATTAAGGAAAGTCATATAGCATTCATAGTTGAAGTTGCGTTTAATCCATGAATTAAAGTTTTTCAATCTTCCTGTCTCCTCATTCTCAGTCTCAGTCCTGTCAATGTCATCCATGGTTCACCCTTTTGCTGGAATGGTAAATAAAACAGTCAGAATCCGGTAGCTCCTTCAAACATTTCCTACCCTACAATTCTACAGAATATTCTATCAACAATAGATAGGTCTTTCAAAAGTTCTATCTTGGAAGATGCACTGGATTTGGTGTAGAAGAATAGAGCTCCACCCTCTCTTTCCCATGAACTAGTTTAGTGCTTATTGCAGACATTACACTATTCAATGTTTAATTTTCTTACCTCTAAAATGGTACCATATTCTCTGCCCTAGCCAACTAATAGATGTTTAAAACATCAAGTCAGATAATAGATACGAATGTGTTTTTAAAACTGTAGTGTGGTCTTGAAGTAGCTTTAGAACTTAGAGGCATGGGTGAAGTGTATGAAAAAATACAATCCTTGGCTAATGAGTTACTCAGACACACACACGCCTTCCCATTGTCATTCTCTTCTCTCACATATGGCTTTTTGAGAGCCTCAATCAAAAATGATGGATGATTCAGAACAGCAGTGGCTGAAATTAGACGTTTATTTTTGCTTTTGCCATAAAAATTGCCCCAAAATGGTATAAACAAATAATGTGGTATGTGGCTTCCCAGTGTCATTAGAACTGAGAACCTTCCAGTCTGCTCTTCCATTACAGCACATGGTTCCTTCTCAGGGTACAAACTGGAAGCTCAAACTATGACTATCACTTCAAATACCAACTAGCAGGAAGGAAGGAAGAACAAAGAAGGGTGCTCCCCTTTAAGGATATTTCAAGAAATTGGACATGACATTTCATTAACAGGTGTTTTCAATATTGTAAAGTAATTAGCCTCTAACTAAAAGAAATAAATTTAAATTTTTTTAAAAAGGAAAAACAGATATTGAAAGATATCTAGTTGTCACTACCACATTTTCTCATCCCCCTGTGACAGGATAAAATTCTCAGAACTTCCAGAGAATGTGTGGAATTGGGGGAAGAAAGAAAAAATTAAATCAAATGACAAAAAATCTTAGAGTTGATCCCAGATGACAGTCTTTGCCCCTGAAAACTTTGTTATGCTCCATTTTTTTGTGTGAAAGACACTCTAATGTAGCTAAGAACACAGCGTCTGAATGCTCACATCTGGCCAAAATGGAATAATAAAGGCTAGAGTAAATTGCCCACATTAAATGATTTAAAAACTGCAAAATATGAAATAGGTTTCAGACAGCATACAATAAGCAGTGAAGGAGAGCAATCCTCGATAGAAGGAAGACAAAGGAAGTGAATGTTATGAATGTCTCACTTAAAATCTCACTTTCTAGGGTAAAGCGCTGGGTGTGGGTATGTAGTAGAGCCTGGCAGTATCCCAGACTGAGCAAAAATAAACAGGAGTTGAGGGAGACTAGTGTTCCCCTGTGTCTCTCCTGTGTTTCTCAATTGAATACTAATCAATACATGCTTTAAAAGAACTTATCTGAGAGTAGGGAGCGAACCACACAAAAAAAGTGTGAGTCAATTTCCAGGGCTCATAAAAGGCTGGGGATAGTTTCCACCAAAGCAGAAAAACCTTGCATGCGGCACCAGGTAGCATACTTAGAAGGGCATTTCCTCAGTAGTGCAAAAAAATAAAAATAAAAAAGGCCTACATTAAAGGCTGCTATGGTCTGGCCAAACAAACTTAAAAGTGAGCCTCAAAATAGTGGAGCAACATCTTTAAAGGACTGAAGAAATAAAGAAACAAATATGTTAACCTAGAATTCGACACACAACAATGAAAGTCATAAAAAAAAGAAAGAAGTGAAATAAAGACCCTTTCAGATACTAAAAACTGGAGAATTATTCAACAGGTGACTTCTACTATGAGAAATGTTAAAGAAGGTCTGTTGATAAGAAGGGGAAAAGTGCCAGGTTGAGAATGGACACCTCAATAAAGGAATGAAGTACAATGGAAATAGTAAATATATGTGTGGGTGTAAATATGTGTACACTCCATGGACTGTAGCCTGCCAGGCTCCTCTGCCCATAGAACTCTCCAGGCCAGAATACTAGAGTGGGTAGCCGTTTCCTTCTCCAGGGGATCTTCCCAACCCAGGGATTGAACCCAGGTCTTCCACATTGCAGGCAAATTCTTTACCATCTGAGCCACCAGGGAAGCCCATAGGTATAAAAGAATGTTCTTATTTATAAAATCACTTTAGAAGATAACTGAATATTTAAAGACAAAATCATAATCATGATGACTGCAGCTTATCACAGCTGTAATCAAAGACCAAATTTGCCTGTTACTTCAGGTATCTCTTGACTTCCTACTTTTACATTCCAGTCCCCTATGATGAAAAGGACATCTTTCTGGGTGTTAGTTCTAAAAGGTCTTGTAGGTCTTCATAGAACTGTTCATCTTCAGCTTTTTCAGCATTACTGACTGGGGCACAGACTTGGATTACTGTAATATTGAATGACTTGCCTTGGAAATGAACAGAGATCATTCTGTCATTTTTGAGATTGCATCCAAGTACTGCACTTCGGACTCTCTTGTTGACTATGAGGGCTACTCCATTTCTTCTAAGGGATTCCTGCCCACAGTAGTAGACATGATGGTCATCTGAGTTAAATTCACCCATTCCAGTCCATTTTAGTTAGCCGATTCCTAAAATGTCGATGTTCCCTCTTGCCATCTCCTGTTTGACCACTTCCAATTTACCTTGATTCATGGACCTAACATTCCAGGTTCCTATGCAATACTGCTCTTTACAGCATCAGACTTCCTCCATCACCAGTCACATCCACAGCTGGGTGTTGTTTCTGCTTTGGCTCCATCTCTTCATTCTTTCTGGAGTTATTTCTCCACTCTTCTCCAGTAGCATATTGGTCATCTACAGACCTGAGGAGTTCATCTTTCAGTATCCTATCTTTTTGCCTTTTCATACTGTTCATTGGGTTCTCAAGGCAAGAATACTGAAGTGGTTTGCCATCCCCTTCTCCAGTGGACCATGTTTTGTCAGAACTGTCCACCATGACCCATCCATCTTGGGTGGACCTACACGGTGTGGCTATGCTGCTGCTGCTGCTAAGTTGCTTCAGTCGTGTCCGACTCTGTGCGACCCCATAGACGGCAGCCCACCAGGCTCCCCCATCCCTGGGATTCTCCAGGCAAGAATATTGGAGTGGGTTGCCATTTCCTTCTCTCAGTATGGCTATACTTCAGTATAAAATTAAAAGTTAGAAAAAAAAAAAAACCTAAAAAACAAAAAGTCAGCCCTCAGAGTGGGAGAATGTACTTGCAAATGAAGCTACTGATAAGGAGATTAATCTCCAAAATACACAAACAGCTCATGCAGCTCAAAAATAAAATGTAAAAGAATCAAAAAATGGGCAGAAGACCTAAATAGACATTTCTCCAAAGAAGACACAAAGATGGCCAAGAGACACCTGAAAAGGTACTCAGCATCACTAATTATTAGATAAATGCAAATCAAAATTACAATGAAGTAATTGTAATTACTTCTCTTGTGGCTCAGCTGGTAAAGAATCTGCCTGCAATGCAAGAGACATGGGTTCAATCCCTGGGTTGGGAAGATCCCCTGGGGAAGGGAAAGGCTGCCCACTCCAGTATTCTGACCTGGAGAATTTCATGGACTGTATAGTTTATGGAGTCACAAAGAGTTGGACACGACTGAGCTACTTTCACTTCACTTCTTCTTCACCACCTCACAGCAGTCAGAATAGCCATCGTCAAAATATCTACAATCAATCAATGCTGGGGAGGGTGTGGAGAAAATGAAACCCTCCCACAATGTGGAAATGTAAATTGGTTTAGCCATTATGCAGAACAGTATAGAGGTTCCTTAAAAAGCTAAAATAGAGCTATCATATGATGCAGCAACACCCTTCCTGGGCACGTATCTGGAAAAAACTGTAATTTGAGAAGAAATATGAACCCCAAAGTTCATTGCAGCAGTATTTACAATAGCCAGGACATTTAAGCAGCCTAAATGTCCGCTGACAAAGGAACTGATAAACAAGATGTGATATATATATATATATATATATACACACACACACACACACACACATATACACACACACAATGTATATGGAATGGACGGAGAAGGCAATGGCACCCCACTCCAGTATTCTTGCCTGGAAAATCCATGGACAGAGGAGCCTGGTAGGCTGAAGTCCATGGAGTCGCAAAGAGTCGGACACGACTGAGCGACTTCACTTTCACTTTTCTCTTTCATGCATTGGAGAAGGAAATGGCAACCCACTCCAGTATTCTTGCCTGGAGAATCCCAGGGATGGCGGAGCCTAGTGGGCTGCCATCTATGGGGTCACACAGAGTTGGACACGACTGAAGTGACTTAGCATTAGCATATGGAATGGAATGGAAACTTTGTTATTTAGTCACTGGGTCATGTCCAACTCTGGTAGCCTTGTGGACTGTAGCTGGCCAGGCTCCTCTGTCCATGAGATTTTGCAAGCAAGAATACTGGAGGGGGCTGCAGTTTCCTTCTCCAGGAGATCTTCCTAACACTGTGATCAAACCCATGTCTCCTGCATCGGCAGGTGTATTCTAATGGAATATTCGCCTTTTAAAAAATAAGGAAAAATTGTAAAATATGTGTAATTCAAGCTACTAGAAATAATAAGGGAAATATTTCAGCATATAGGAAAGTAAGCTATGTGTTTTCAGTGCAAGAAAGTATGAAAAACAGAAATACATTTTGTTAAGGGAAAACAAAGTTATTTTGTCCTAATCTTGGTTATTTCTAAATGGGAGTGAAAATAAAGGATAAGCTAATATGGATACACTGGAGAAGGAAATGGCAGCCCACTCCAGTATTCTTGCCTGGAAAATCCCATAGACAAAGGATCCTGGCAGGCTACAATCCATGGGATCACAAAAGAGTTGGACATGACTTAGCGACTAAACAACAATATGCATACATAAAATTGCAGATAGTTTATGGAAAAGGAACCCTGAGAAAAGAGTTTTGCACGTGGTCAGGAATGGTTAGGATTAGACTGGATTGTAATTAGGTAAATGAATCTAATTAGGGACTTTGATATTAAAAATAAATGTAAGACTGAAGTTTGATGTTCTCTCTGTTAAGAGAATCCAGTTTTCTTGGAATAGTGAGTTGTTTTGGATTACAGACTTTACATTTCTTACCTATTAAGTGATCTGTTGTAACTGTCTCTATTTGCCTTTGAAAGAACACTGGAGTGGGTTGCTGTTTCCTTCTCCATAGTAAAACTTAGGTTAAGTGAATAACTTGTGCTTTACAGTCCCCTTAAAACACTATCTGACCAAGTATTTTGAAACTTTTTTAATATTTCTGACAAAATTCCAAGGATCAAATTCTAACTAAAGTTTTTTTGGATCTTGAGTTAACTTTGGGATGTTTCAGAGGGGCCCTGAAGCATCTCAGTGAGAAATATTAAACTAATTAGAATTACTTTTAAACTACATGAAAAGCATTAGAAACTGAGTGGTGATAAATCTCAAGTTATACTGTATGGGTAACTGTCATTAATATAAATGTCCTAGAAATCATATGAAATTTCTACAAATTGGCTATGTCCTAGTATAATAATACCAGTCATAATTCTAGCTACTATCATCACACATTGTATGTCACCTTGGTAATCATGTTTCTTTGTCAGTTGCATTGTGGTCAGATATTTAATCAAGACTTTTAAGTTTTATTTGTCATTCAAAGAGATTTATTGTTTCACTCTGATGCTTTTTGCAAAAGGGGCTTCATTAATTTAAAAAAAAAGATTCATAGAAAGGAATTTTGACAAGTACAGGTTTCTGAAAACATTCAGATCAGACTACTCAACTGAGCAAGAAATTACGGAAATCTAATGGAAACACTGATGGAACCCTGATGGTTTCTTCAAACTGTTAACAAAATATTAAGATCAAGGATTACTATGTAGGACAGATGAATATAAATAGGATGATTATAACTGATGAATATAATTATGTTTTATAGTTTTTATCTGAAATATTACTGACTTTTAATCTGTGATTTCCAGATATGGGGAAAGCTTTCCTCTTAAGCTAATTATGACATATAGTAACCTGGTAGGTTATATCTTTGTAAGTAAAATTGAAACATTTATCTCTTTATCCAAGCCCTTCACAATTGGAAACTCAGTATTTTTACTTTCATGGAAATATAGCTACTTGCATGAGTTTACTAAGAATTTGTTCTCCTTATAACAGGATACAGTAATGATTGCTATATTACCATGTCTTTAAGTGGAATGTCCTATTTGGAAAATACATAAGATCAAATATGACCTGACAGCATCAAAGAACTAAAGTGGACTTTATGGAACCATAAAGTCCCTTGAAAAAAACAATTGTGGTTCAGTAACAAAATCTTATGGGTAAACCTCCTGGCTACAGTACAATCAAGCCAAAAATCAATCAGAAAATAACTAGAAAAACTCACATTTGAGAATGAAACATTGTATTCATTTAAAAAAAAAATGAGTCAAAGGAAAATAATTACAATTAAATGAGAAAAAAATTTTTAATTGGTTGATGTTGAAATTGCAATATGAATTGTAATACAGATATTGCAAATATTGGTCAAGGAAAGACATTGTGAACAAAAGTTATGTGACTGGAAGGAAGGTATACTGCTTGAATACTGAAAAAAAGAAAGCATTCTAACCAGAATCATTACCATAATCATATCCCACATATCTACCAATTCTTTACCTTTGCATTTACCAGCCAAGGTGGCCAAATTCACATGAAAATTTAGTAATATTTAGAGAAAGACTAATAAACATGGTTTCTCTTATAGGATTACTTGGAATTACTTACATATTTGATTCTCTGGTTTCCAAACCCATACATTCAAAACTCTACTACAATCTCAATCTAGTTTCTCACAGGCATCTCAAAAGTACATGTATCCAAAACCAAACCCTTGACTTTCCCTCCAAAACCTATTTCTCTTGAGGTCAGTTCTATTAGTAAAGGGTACCACTGTTCACCCAGTCATCTGAGGCAAAATCCAGGATGCGGCCGTCAGGACTGAGAAGGTAAAACAAGAGCTACCCAAGAGACATGAAAAACTAAAGAACTGGACAAAACGCATGCAACAACTCGAAAAGGCAGCCATGAGCAATGACCCTTGAGAAGAGAAACAAGAGTACCATTCACACCTGCAGGACTTCCTGATAAGCTGAGCCGCTGGGCCTGCACAGGGACTGCAGGGCTTGGTGACCCCCCACCCTAACCCCACCCCACCTGCCCTGCATGGGGGCTGTGGGCCGGCTTAGGTGCACAGGTGCCCTCCGTTCTCAGAGTCCTTCCTTGAGTAGGGAAGGATGATTCACCAGAGGTAGTGAGCTGACAGGATACGGTGCCCCAGGTTTGCCTGTCAACTTGAGAGTATTAATAATGTAGCTTCCTCCTTCTGGAAATGCTTAAAGGGTAAGCAAGGAGCTGTACGTACTGTGATTTCACAACCCTTAACCTAAATCGGGAATTCGGGCTAGAAAAGGCCAACGTCTCTCAAGATGGCGGCCAGGCAGCAGGAAGCGCCCATGGCTGCAGGTGTGGGTGTGTATGGCCAGGGGCGTGGCCTCAGGTGTCCAGTCAGACACTAAGGCTAATGCCCAACCTTTGTTCAGAGCAGCACACTTTAAATGTCTTCTAAGGTATAGCCGGTTTGTTTTGTCTCGCTCTTTCTAAAAATAACTTACACATAAACTTAGTTCTTGTCCATCATTTAGTTCAGCCAGTACCCCAGTTTTGTCATTAATTCCTTTCTTTTTTTTTTTTTTTTGCTGTTTTTTTCTTTTTCTCTTCACTAATCTGCTTCAAAAATGAACTGTTTTACCTTTTTTGTTTGATCTCTGATTCTTCCAGGCATTTCTCTAGCTCTGACTTCATTTCTGACCCCTAGACTCATATTCAGCTGCTTACTGGTCATCTTCATCTGAATGTCCTGCTGTAGACACCTCAGATTCAGTAAACCCTAACCTAAATGATCTTTCCCTTCGAATACACTCTGTCACCTCTGCCTCCAAATCGCTAAATGACAAGATTTGAAACCAATACCTCATTTGTAATTCTTCCCTTTTTCCTTTCCAACCCCACTCCCATGGATACTTACTAAATTCTGATTATTATTCTTCCTTCTTATTTCCCCTAGTCACTTGAATTCAGTGCCCACTAGGTCCATAATCATCACCCTGGTACCAACTACTTAGTAGTTCTATGGTAAGTGTTAAGGTAAGAATCTAACTGCTTCCAGTTTATCTTTCCCAAAATTTACCTATCAAGAGTTGGCTAGTGATATTTTTAAAAACACAGGCCTCACCATGGTTAAAATTCATTCCTAAGGTTAAAGTTTTAGCTCCTTAAAGTGGATCCTGCCTTCCTTTCCAGCTTCATCTTCCTGCTACTCTCTTTCACCCCCCCTCAGCAAAAGTGGGGAAAACTCCCACAAAAGCAAACCCCTATACTGCTCCCCTAGATCATTATATATCTTTCATCATGTTGTCCCTACTGCCAGGTTGACCCACTTACCCCACCCAGCTTTCACCTGTTAACATCTCTTGTTGGTGTAAGACTTAGTTCAGGAAGCTGATCATCTTTGATCATCACCTCAGAACCATACTCAGTTAAATACTTCCTCCTCTTGTCCTATATGTACCTTGAAATCATTCTATCTAGTGAGATTAGGTAGCAATCAAGGGATTAAGAAATATTTTGTGATATGAAGATTTTCTAAAACTTTATTCTGACTCCTTCTTTAGACACTTTTTTCTCTTCTCTGAAATGACACAAGTTCTAGAGATTGGACCCATGATAAGGCCTGATCCTATCATTTCTGATTTTAAAGCAGAAGCAAGACAAAATTAAAGCATGCAAAGCAGAATATAAAAAGGGTATCAAAGAGTTTATCAAATAAGTCTAAGTATCACATTTTTATTTCAAAGAACGTTAAGTACTTAATCTCTGTATATGGCTTCAAACCTGACTGCAAAAAATAGTTAAAGAAGTTGACTCAAAGACATGATGTAGCATAAGAGACCACAGTTCCCACTGATATCTGGAAAATATTTTTTCCCAGCTCTATTGTCCTAAAAGAACTGACAGTTTTCACATGTTATTCATCTAATTAAGTGGTTATTTTGTAATGAATACTGTTCAAAGTCTAATGGGACATAAATGATCTTAGACAAAAAGTATGATGAACTCATATAAGACTGTACTGGAAAAACTGAGTTATTTTTTTAAAGACACTTTCAAACCTGCAAACAAAGAATGTCAGTCATTTTTTTCAAAACTCCACTCTCCTATAGAGTAGGAACTCTTAGTCAAATAGCTTCCAAAAGGGGCAAACCGACCTAAAATAAAGTTTTTTTCTAGTGATCACTGTTACACTATCATCTAGGGAGAAATTCTACTGGAAACAACGTAAGAGAGTTTGCAGTTTGCTATAGTCCATAAGATCCGTTTCATATACTTTGCAAACATATGTATACACACACAAACACAGTCATTTGCTATTTAAACATCTAGGCTGGCGCACTGTCATTTGGGCCTTTTGTACAGAAAAATATCAGAAGCTAGCAATATTTTAAAAAACACCCAAATTCCTAAATTGCCCTGCAGTGTACAGTCTAGTCAATAGCAATCCCCAACTTTATTTGTAGCTTTCTAATTATTGTAAGAGCATTCTGTTGATTACTGCTTGGACTGAAGGATGAAAGTGTTGTCACTCAGTCATGTCTGACTCTTTGTGACCCCATGGACTGTAGCCTGTCATGCTCCTCTGTCTGTGGAATTTCCCAGGCAAGAATACTGGAGTGGGTAGCCAATCCCTACTCTAGGGTATCTTCCTGAAGATCTGAAGGATGAGTCAGGAGTTGTTTTAAGTACCAGTTACCTAAATCTGCAAAACAATAAAATTGACACACAAAAAAGGATAAACTCAAGACCTATTGATACATGTCCTTATCAGCTGAGTGCCAGCCTTTGATTTCTCTATCTTGACATCATGCTGGGGCTTGATGCCAGACTCTAGTCAATTGCACAGCAGTGTATCAAGCCCAAAGTCTGGACATTATCCTTGTTAAATACATATGGTATTCCTACTTTAGCAACTGTCCTTTTTATTAAAAGTAATGAATCTCCTCAGGAAAGCTCATTGAAATTAATATTTTTGCTCTTGCTGCTGCTGTTGCTGCTGCTAAGTTGCTTCAGTCGTGTCCGACTCTGTGTGACCCCATAGACAGCAGCCCACCAGGCTCCCCCAGCCCTGGGATTCTCCAGGCAAGAATACTGGAGTGGGTTGCCATTTCTTTCTCCAATGCATGAAAGTGAAAAGTGAAAGTGAAGTCGCTCAGTCGTGTACGACTCTTAGCGACTCCATGGACTGCAGCCTATCAGGCTCCTCCATCCATGGGATTTTCCAGGCAAGAGTACTGGGGTGCCATTGCCTTCTCCCTTTTTGCTCTTAATGCACTCATAATGAAGAAATACTGAACAGCAAGTTTGAAAGAGCAACTAAATGGTACTATTAGGATTGAAATCCTTAATAATTTGCCAAGAAAAAAAAGAGAATCCCATGCTTTTGAACAGATTCAGGTTGTTATCAGTGTTCATTGGCCTTTGATTCTATGGAATAGAAACCAGTTATTGGCTAAGATGCTTAAATATAACTAGTTATTGATTCTTCTACAAAACTTCCACAGTAGCGCATGTAAAAGTTTTTGTGGCATACAAGTCTGACAAATCAGGTAATTTCAAGCATTATAAAGTGAAAGTTAACACTCTCAGTAGTTTCCAACTCTTTGCAACCCCATGGACTGTAGCCCACCAGGTTCCTCTGTCCATGGAATTCTCCAGGCAAGAATACTGGAGTGAGTAGCCAATCCCATCTCCAGAGGATTTTCCTGACCCAGGGATCAAACCCAGGTCTCCTGCACTGCAGGCAGATTCTTTACTATCTGAACATTATAAAACAGGACTGCATTTATGTGTTAAATACCTTGCACATATCATTTACTTCCCCACAGTCTTAGCATTAGATATCACCATTGTACTCATTTCACAGATCTAGAAATTGATACTCAAAGGTTAAGTAGCTGCTCCATAATCACATATACATCTGACTCATAAATTATTCTGGTCTATTTGATGCAACATGTTTTTCCCTAGACCTGGGTCCTTCAGTTAAGTAGCTATGAGACACCTGTGGCTAATTAAGATTTAATTAATAAAAAGTAAATAAAAATGAAAGTCATTTTCTGAGCTACTAACCACATTTCAAGTGCTTAACAGCCATGTATGGCTAGTAGCTACTGTACTGGACAAAGAAGGTAGAGAAAGTTAGTCCTGTAAGTTTACTGGACAGTGCTGGTCTAGAATCACAGGTAATTGGAATGCCCTCCCTCTTTGCTGATAATGAGAATTATATGAAGTACCTTGTTACTTTGACTTCATGGAAGTTCAATTTCAAAATTTAAGCTCAACTATAGCAAAACATCTATTTCTGCTTTATTGACTATGCCAAAGCCTTTGACTGTGTGCATCACAATAAACTGTGGAAAATTCTGAAAGAGATAGGAATACCAGACCACCTGACCTGCTTCTTGAGAAACCTGTATGCAGGTCAGGAAGCAACAGTTCGAACTGGACATGGAACAACAGACTGGTTCCAAATAGGAAAAGGAGTACATCAAGGCTGTATATTGTCACCCTGCCTATTTAACTTATATGCAGAGTACATCATGAGAAACGCTGGGCTGGAAGAAGCACAAGCTAGAATCAAGATTGCCAGGAGAAAAATCAATAACCTCAAATATTCAGATGACACCACCCTTATGGCAGAAAGTGAAGAGGAACTCAAAAGCCTCTTGATGAAAGTGAAAGTGGAGAGTGAAAAGGTTGGCTTAAAGCTCAACATTCAGAAAACGAAGATCATGACATCTGGTCCCATCACTTCATGGGAAATAGATGGGGAAACAGTGGAAACAGTGTCAGACTTTGTTTTTTGGGCTCCAAAATCACTGCAGATGGCAATTGCAGCCATGAAATTAAAAGACGCTTACTCCTTGGAAGGAAAGTTATGACCAACCTAGATAGCATATTGAAAAGCAGAGACATTACTTTGCCAACAAAGGTCCTTCTAGTCAAGCTATGGTTTTTCCAGTGGTCATGTATGGATGTGAGAGTTGGACTGTGAAGAAAGCTGAGTGCCGAAGAATTGATACTTTTGAACTGTGGTGCTGGAGAAGACTCTTGAGAGTCCCTTGGACTGCAAGGAGATCCAACCAGTCCATCTTAAAGGAGATCAGTCCTGGGTGTTCATTGGAAGGACTGATGCTGAAGCTGAAACTCCAATACTTTGGCTACCTCATGTGAAGAGTTGACTCATTGGAAAAGACTCTGATGCTGAGAGGGATTGGGGGCAGGAGGAGAAGGGGACGACAGAGGATGAGATGGCTGGATGGCATTACCGACTCGATGGACGTGAGTTTGAGTGAACTCTGGGAGTTGGTGATGGACAGGGATGCCTGGCGTGCTGCGATTCATGGGGTCGCAAGAGTCGGACATGACTGAGCGACTGACCTGAACTGAACTGAACTGATAGTAGTACTGACTTCCAAAGTTTAAGCTCAAGTATAACAATATTTTAGCCCCCATGAAAAACACATCTGCATCATTTCCTTGAGCCTAATTTTCTGTGTTTATTAATTACTACTTCATTTGAAAAAGTTCTTGTTGTAGGTGTTCTTAAGTCATTTGCAGCAAAGGTCAGGAAATAAATATAAATAAAAATCAGGACACCTCATCTGGTTTTGCATGACCTCCCTGGTATAAGGTGCAGAATAGTCAACTATATGCTATCTACAAGAAACTCACTTCAAAAATAACAATACGATCAGGATAAAAGTAAGTGGATGGAAAGGTTATATCATGTAAACATAAATCAAAGGAATGCAGAAGAGGCTACATTCATACCAGATAGATTATATTTCAGAGAAAAGATAATTACTAGAAACACAGAAGGACATTATATAATGATAAAGGGCTGATCCACAAAGAAGACATAGCTATTCTAAGTTTGTGTGCAGCAGACAACAGAATTGCAAAATATGTGAATGAAAACCTGATAGAACTGAAAGGTAAAATACATGGATCTGCAATAGTTTAAGTTTTCAACATTAAACTCCGAAAAGTTAATAGGACAGTTAGACTGAAAATCAGCAAATATATACAGGAATTCAACAACAGCATCAACAAATAGGATTTAATTGATATTTATAAAACATTCCATCCAACAGCATCAGTATCTACATTCATTTCAAATTCTTATGGAACATACACCAATATGACCATAGTGGTCTTAAAACAAACCTTGACAGTTTAAAAGGAGTTAAATCATACACAGTGTGTTCTATGATACACTGGAATCAAACTGGTAATCATAGCAGAGCGATAACATGAATTTCTGCAAATATTCGGAAACTAAACCACACACTTTGAAATAATCTATGGGTAAAAAAGCAAGTCTCAAGGTAAATTATAAATATATGTTGAACTCAATGAACGTGAAAATACAACACACAATTTGTGGGTCATACCTAAGGCTGTGATGAAAGAATTCTAACAAAAAATATTCAATGGATAGCAAAATAAATAAAATTAAGAAAAAATTTGAAAACTCACTTCACAAAAGAGTAAAATCACAATAAAATACTACAGTACACACACCAGATTGGTTATGATGAAATGGTCTGAGACTATCAAACGTTAGCAAGGAACTGAGCAATGAGAGCAACGCTGAGCAAAAGATATGAACTCCCAGATTGGTGGCTGATAAAACTGGCACAACTTCTTTGGAAAACTCTTAGGAAATATCTCAAAGTGTTGAAGATATATATGCTCTACTATCTAATAAATCCACACCTAGAATATCTCCTAGGTAAACGTGCTTATGGGCACTAAATATACAACACTGCTCATAGCAGCATTGCTTGTCATAGCCCCAAAGAGAAGAAAAAAAAATCCAAATGCTCATTGATAAGAATTAATAAATAATGTCAGCACATTCAGGCAACTGAATAACATGGAGCAAACAAAACCAGATGGCCAAACAGTACATATACCAGGCCTTTATCATAGGATTTATTGGAGGAAACCAATAGCAGGTTTGGAAGTCTGCTGCTGCTTATTCCATTTGTACTCAACACACAGGAATGAGAAGGCCCCTTGGTCTTGCATATATACGACTGTGTAGTGTCGTCTAATCCCCTCCCATCCCCCTTCATTGCCAATGAGGGAGGTTGTTGCTTCACAAAGGAAGAAGTTGGAAAAGCATAGAATGGTAAGCCTCCTAAGAGTTGTGATCCAATAGCTGCATGACATGACAGAACTGTGGCTTCTAGTCTCTTCCACCGTTTCATCATATATCAGTTAGGAGTTAGGCTCTCATCAGATTAACCATTTACCACCACACAGTCAAAGTGAGGAAATCCTTGGGTCAGTGTCAAGCCTGCCTGCTGGTGGGCCAAACCATGATCTAACATTCCTTCTATCTTAGCAAGATAAGAAATCCAATTGTAACAAACTATAGAAATGACCCCTGAAAGTATTAATTCTAAAAAAAAAAAAAAGAAAAGAAAAGAAAGAAATCCAATTGTACCTGTCCTTTTAGTAAGATAATGGAGGATCTCCTGTGCCTTTATTGTTTATTTTTAATTGTTTTTCCCCTCATAAACCAACACTAAAAGTCACAAGTCCTTTATCAATCTTGATCTCTTGATCTAAAAGGCAAAACCACATAGCATTATAGGAGATATCCACTCCCTTAGCCCTCCTACAATTAGCTCCTCACCTGGAGGTGGGGATGGAGAGTGTGATGGTTAACTCTATGAGTCAACTTGACTGGGCCATGGGAAGCCCAGTATCTGGTTAAACATTATTTCTGTGTGGATCTGAGAGGGTGTTCCTAGAAGAGATTATCATTTGAATTGGTGGACTGGATAAAGCTGATGGCCCTCCTTGGTGGGGTAGGCATCATCCAATTAATTGAGGGCCCAAGAAGAACAAAAAAGTAGAGGAAGATTGCTCGCTGCTTGACTATTCACCTGGGACATGGATCTTCTCCTGGCCTCAGTGCTCTTGGTTCTTAGGCATCAGACTTTGACTAGAATCTACACTACTGCTCTTTGGCTGTCTAGCCTTCAAACTACACCACTGGCTTTCATGGGTCTCCAACTTGCAAATGCAGATCATGGGACTTCTCAGCCTTCGTAACTGCCTAGTCAATATCTTATAATACACAAACATTTGGGACCCATTTCGCTTAATCAATTAATATTTAAAATAAAAGTGAAAAGAAGAATGAATACATGTTGAAGCACATAGTGATAAAAGGACATCTTATCTGCAACTTAATTTCAAATGATTCTGGAAGAAGAAATATCTATGTCATAATATATTTTTTCTTAGGTTTTCTTAAGTTTGAAACTATTTCAAAATTTAAAATTGGCATTCCCACCAACAGTGTAAGAGGGAAAAGAAAGGAAACAGAAAAGGAAAGGAAGAAAGAAAGGCATACTCCAATTAGAGTATACTCCTTTTATTGAAGGAAATTAAACTTGTCCTTCAGAGGCAATGGTACCTCAGAGTATGACAGGATAGCCAATGGGGCTGACATGACAAGCCACAATGCTGGCCAGGGGTCCTACCATAATGGGAGGACCAAAACCACAGAGACAGCAGGACAGAGCTAACATTCAGTGCAAACATTTCTATTTGTAGAGAGCTTTGCCAAGCATTGTAAAAACAAGGTCCCCTCACAACTGGCAGACTACCATCTGGGGCCAACAAACCCATCCAAAACTAATATATAGTCAGATTTGGAGATCCTTCTCTTTAAGGATTGAAGGCCATCACAGGATCTTAATTTTTAGCTCCTTATCCAAGATGGAAAAAAGAGGCCAGCTTCTTGATGAACAGCCTTTCTCTAAAAGCAGTTACATTTTTTACCCTGACTTCTCACACTGCTCTCACCCAGCATGTGCCTACGTACTTTGCAATGCTCTACACAGGAAAAGATGTGAGTGGAACCCTAGGGAATTTAGGGAGTCAAAAGCTGCTACGTAGATAAAACTATTTCATGCAAAATAGGATGGAAAACAGAATTGAGTCAAGAGCCTCCAAAAGAGTTGCTAGCTGCACACACAAAGTAAAATATGGCAGTCCTCTCTCCCATATCAGGACCAGCCAAAATAATGGTCCAGAAGTTGGCCATTTAACATCCTCGGCAGGCTGCAAAACCCCATGGCATTCTTCAAGATATTTCAGGTTGTTAGATGCAAGCTATTACATTTAGAATGGATGGTATGTCCAGAGATAAACTCACTCACCTATGGTCAACTAAGGTATGACAAAGGAGGTAAGAATATGCAATGAAGAAAAGACAAGACTCTTCAATAAGTGGTGCTGGGAAAACTGGACAGTAACAAGTAAAAGAGGGGCTTCTCCAATGGCTCACTGGGGAAAGAAACTGCCTGTAATGCTGGAGACACAGGAGACATGGGTTCGATCTCTGGGTCAGGAAGATCCCCTGAAGGAGGAAGTGGCAACCCACTCCAGTATTCTTGCCTGGGAAATCCCAAGGACAGAGGAGCCTGGCAGACTACAGTCCAAAAGGTCACAAAGAGTCAGACGTGGCTGAGCACACATACACGCACATGTAAAAGAATGAAATTACAAACTCTCTAATACTATACACATAAATAAACTCAAAATAGATTAAAGATATGAATATAACTCCAGACATCATAAACCATTAAAGGAAAACACAGGTAGAACATGCTTTGACATATATAATAGCAAGATATTTTTTGACTCACCTCCTAGAGTTATGGACATAAAAAATATATATGTATAGGACCTAACTAAACACATTTGCACAGCAAAGGAAACCATAAACAAGATGAAAAGATAACCTTCAGAATGGGTGAAAATAATTCCAAACAAAGCAACTGAAAACAATGATTAATGTCCAAAACACAAAAATAACTCATTCAGCTCAATATCAAGAAAAGAAACAACCCAATAAAAAAAAATGGGTGGAAGAACTAACTAGACACTTTCCCAAAGAAGACATACATGTGGCCACCAAAGACATGAAAAGATGTTCACACCACTAATTATTAGAGAAATGTAATCAAAACTACAATAAGGTATTGCCTCACACCAGTCAGAATGGCCATCATGAAAAAATCTACAAACAATAAATGCTGGAGAGGGTGTGAAGAAAAGGGAACTCCCACTACAGGGCACAAAGCCCTAGAAAACCATCATTCAAAAGATGCATGCCCCAAAATTCATAGTAGCACTATTCTAAATATTCTAAATAGAGCTGCTTCAAGGACATGGAAGCCACCTGATTGTCCATCAACAGAGGGATGGATATAAAAAGTGTGGTAAATATACATACAATGCAATATTATTCATCCATAAAAAGTAACGAACCTGGGTCACTTGTAGAGAGATGGATGGACCTAGAGAGTGACATACAGAATGAAGTCAGAAAGAGAAAAACAAATATTGTATTTTAATGCATATACGTGGAATCTAAAAAATTATAAACCTATTTGCAAAGCAGAAATAGGCACAGACGTAAAGAACAAATATATATATACCATGGGAAAAGGGAGGTGGGAGAAATTAGGGGATTGGGATTGACACATATACACTATTGATATTATATATATAATAGATAACTAATAAGAACATAATACAAATGGTAACTTAAATCCACAAATACAATCAAAGAGCAGAAGAAATGGTAAATTGGAAAATTAATGTGAAAGATTCTATAAATACATTTTTTCCTTCTATTATTTTATTTAAAAGACAGAAGATTGTATAAAATAATCATTGTAACACTTTACTGTTGGGCTTATAACATATATAAATGTGTGTGTGTCTGTGTGGAATTCAGTTTGTGTTGGTCAGAAGAAGAGTATGATAAATTAAAATGTATATTTCAATCCTGAGTGCCACCACTAAGAAATATGTTTTTTTAAAAAGAGTAGAAATAGTGAAATAAAAGTATTTATTTAACAAAAGAAGACACTGAAGGACAAACAGGAAAATTCAAGATCCATATAGAATACAAACAGCAAATGGCAAATGTAAATCCAAATATATCCATAATTACACACTATAAAATCAAAGTCATGAGTATGTTGAAAACAAAACAATGGAAAAGATATACTATGCAAACAAGAACCATAAGAAAGTTGAAGTAGCTATCAGTTCAGTTCAGTTCATTTGTTCAGTCATGTCCCACTCTTTGCGACTCCATGGACTGCAGCACGCCAAGCTCCCCTGTCCATCACCAACTCCTGGAGCTTGCTCAAACTCATGTCCACTGAGTCAGTGATGCCATCCAACCATTTCATCTTCTGTCGTCACCTTCTCCTTCTGCCTTTCATCTTTCCCAGCATGAGGGTCTTTTCCAATGAGTCAGTTCTTTACATCAAGTGGCCAAAGTATTGGAGCTTCAGCTTCAGCCTCACTCTTTCCAATGAATATCCAGGACTGATTTCCTATAGGATTGACTGGTTTGATCTCCTTGAAGTCCAAGGGACTCTCTAGAGTCTTCTCCAACACCACAGTTCCAAAGCATCAATTCTTCGGCACTCAGCCTTCTTTATGGTCCAACAAGAATCGAATGGTATAATTTTATAAACAAAAATTTAAAAACCTGTTAGAAATTAAATGTTAGAAAAGAAATAAAAAATTTGACAGATTGAAAGATGAATTTGAGGGAATCTCCCATAAATCAAAACAAAATGAAGACAAGGATAATATCATATGTGAAACGAATCGCCAGTCCAGGTTCGATGCATGATACAGGATGCTCGGGGCTGGTGTACTGGGATGACCCAGAGGGATGGTATGGGGAGGGAGGTGGCAGCGGGGACCAGGATGGGGAACACGTATACACCCGTGGTGGATTCATGTTGATGTATGGCAAAACCAATACAATAAAAAAAAGAAAAGAAAATATATGAATGAATGAAATATATGAAAAATAGAGAATCAGAACAGAAAGCTCATAATCTGAATAAAAAGAATTCCTGAAAGAAAAAAAAAAAAAGAAAACAGAGGGGAAGAACTCATCAACAAAACAACTCAAACTAATTTTCTAAAGCAGAAGGTAGACTTTCCGGGTCGAAAGGGTCCACAAAGCTCCTCACAAAATAAAGAGGTGAATATAAGGAAGCAGTAATAAAATTTGAACGTGATGGTAAAAAAAATGCCACAAGCTTCTCAACTTAAGAAGAAAATAAAGAAGCAGGAATAAAATGGTTTTGGACATCAATAGCCAGTGCGGAAATGTAAATGACAAAAGTACAATGTTTTCCAAATTCCAATGGAAAATTTTCAACCTGATTAGAATTCCATACTGTCAAGTATAAATCAAATCTGAGAGTAGAAGAGAAATACTCCATTTTGAGACCTCAAAGATACTAAATATTTACTTTCCATTTACTTTCCCAAACCTACTGTAATATAGGCTCCACCAACTGCAAAAGCAAACTAAAACTGAGGAAGGCACTGCACAGAAACTCCAACTCCAAAATTCAAAAATACACCAAGTCAATACTGCAGGGAGATCCCAGAATGACAGTTGTTAGTTACAAGGATTTTAGTCCTGTTTGATTTTAATCTAATAGTTGAGAAAAATATAAGTGTTAAAGTAAATGTTCATAATCACCAACCCTGGAGGTTATTATTACCATTTGGTGTTTATCCTTTCCAAGATCACCTATGAGTGATAAAACCAGAACTTTACATGTGCAAAGCTGTCTTTATATTGACATCAAGCTTGAAGGCTAGTTTGATCTTGCCAATTGTGATCACACTGATGAACCTAGAGGGTATTATGCCATGTGAAATAAGTCAGAGAGAAAGACAAACACCATATGATTTCACTTATACATGGAATCTAAAAATCAAAATAATCATACATAACAATACAGAAGAAACAGATTCACAGATACAGTGAACATTTGGTTGCCTGAGGTGAGGCATGTAGGAGGATGAATAAAATGTGTGAAGGCAATTAACAAGTATAAACTTCCAGTTATAAAATAAGTAAGTCACAAGGACATAACGTACAGCACAGGGAATACAGTCAACATGGTAACAACTTTTATGGTAACATGGTAGCTTGAACGATCACAGTGATCATTTTGTAACACATAAAAATACTGAATTACTATGTTGTACTTCCAAAACTAATATCATATTCTAAGTCAGTTACACTTCAGTGAAAAAAAGAAAAAATTATCTTGTGTAAGCTTGGAATCTATACCTGTGGCGGATTCATTTTGATATTTGGCAAAACTAATACAATTATGTAAAGTTTAAAAATAAAATAAAATTAGAAAAAAAAAATTCTGCTACCTCATGTGAATTGCAAAATGGAGACTGCCCCTCCTGTTTCGAATACAGAATTTAAAATAATTTATCCATGAAGATGACCCATGACTCATTCCTGTTTCTCTCTCAGCCAGTATTTTCTAGAGCTTGTCTGATTTTACTAGGATTTTCCCTTTTTATACACATTAAGCTATGGTTTCTTCTGCTCCAATCAATCTGATTTTATCTGCTTTCTCTCTTCCATGAATTTCTGGCAATGGTCCATATTTATATCCTGTTTTTATGCTGGTGCATTATTTTGAATTGATTTTTATGTATCTTTTCTGAAGTTAAGAGGAGAAGGCAATGGCATCTGAAGTTAACCAATTTAACACAGCAAGAGAGATAGGCTAATTTTATTTATTTATTTTTAACTGGGCTGGGTCTTTGTTGCTGTGTAGGCTTTTCTTTAGTCACAGCAAGCAGGGGCTGCTCTCTAGTTGCAGTGCACAGGTTCTCACTGCAATAGGTTCCCTTGTTGCAGAGCATGGGCTCTAAGGCATGTGAACTTCAGTAGCTTGGGATCTCAGTAACTGTAACTCTCAGGCTCAAGAGCAAGGCTCAATAGTTTGGGTGCACAGGCTTTGTTGATCACAGGCATGTGGAATCTTCCTGGACCAGGATTGAATCCATGTCTTCTGCATTGGTGGGTGGATTCTTTACACTGAGCCAACAGGGAAGCCCTCAAATTTATTCATATATTGTAGTTTACACTACACATCCAGCTACATCAATATCTGATCTAAAATACTTCCATAGCTTCAGCACAAAGTCCACGTTCTCTGGCCTAACATGATATATCTTTAAGTTGGCTTTTGTTCATGTCACCTCACACAAAAACTACTGACCTTTCCTCTGGCTAGGATCATTAGCAGTGCTTATCTGACATTATAAATTCTTATTTATATTTCTGAATCCTCACTAAATTGTGAGATCAAGAGCAAAGACCTTACTAGTCCTTGAGTCTTTCGTACCGAAAGAGCCTATTACATAGAAAGTGTTCATTTTATAAATGAGAATTCAGGCACTAAAATGCTAGAATTTGAGGGCCAGATCTCAGATCAGTGAGCCACAAATAAAACGATTCTGGAGCTTGAAGGAAACTTGAAGATCATCTTTGTTAAATGAACCCATAGTTAAGGTGCCAGCAGCTCCGGGCGAACCTCATTGTACTACCAGACAGAGTAAATTACTCCATAAAATATGACCCCCACTGTATACTAATTACACATCTCTTGCAGCCCTCAACCTCTATTCTGTTGTTAATTTTTTCTTAAGGACAAAGATAGAGCATATTCAACTTTGTATCATCAATACCTCAGCAAAAGAAGGTGCTACAAAAACATGTGTGCTATGAGTGAATAAATAAAAGCTCAGGAGAACTGAATTTTGTGTTGGTCTCTACTACTGACTCATCCAGGGTACAGAGTCTTTTAATCTCTCTGATTCATTGTTTCTTGTGTCATGGAGATAACAATCCCATCCACTTATTTTACAAAACAAGTCAAATGATCCATGTGAAACTAGTATGAAAACAATGCCAGGCTACTACAATACAAACCATATCCCCTACGTAACACTAACAAGCAGATAAAGAGGACTGAGTCACAGGGACATGTTCTGAATTGGGGCAGAAATAATCTTGACAGCCTGGTGGTTTTAATTGTAGATTCTAAACCAATACAGGTTTTTACCAAGCAGGTGTTATCCTCTCTGCCATATGGCATGCGCCCCAGGGCTCCTCTTTGCCTCTAAGGAACAACAGACCAAAGGCTTTACTGCAGTCTCCTTTATAAGACCTCTCCAACATCTTCTTTCTCAGTTCCCTGCCACAGTGAAAAAAAATCCAGGACAAGGACTCAGAATATCCTAGTTCTAATCTGGTTGTACCACCAATAGCAATTATGAGCCTTCAGGAAAAGTCTGTTTTCTCACCTGCAAAGTGGGGAGGATAATATTTTCTTCACAAGGTAATTGTGTTATATATGCTAACATATATAAATTTATTAACACAGTGCCTGGCACATATTAGCTATTCAATAAATAACAGCTATTACTCCTTCTATGAAAGCGTAAAAACATTTGAGCCACAAAGCATGGCTCAGCTTCATTCAGGCCTCTTCTTCAATAGTTTACAGTTCAACAACTGGGAGAAATTCCCAAAGACCTTAACATTTGCAAATTCATCCTCGTCTTTTAATTACATCCCTTCCGTTTGATGAAAGAGTGAATAAGGGGAAAGCAATCAATATTGAGAATCACATATCTACTGCCATTAACCCTTCTTGATTTCAGCTTTATCTTTTATAAAATGAAGATAATAAACTGCTTCATAAAACACCTGTGAATATTAAAATAGATACTGAATAAGAAAGGAGCTTGTGTGCCACAAGGTGTCGGATATGTGAAAATTTGTTTTATAATTGATAAGGGTACAAATGACTCAGAGCAAACCAATCCCCACTGCTGGAAGCATGGTTCAAAGTATTTGGGGTGTTTATTTAGCATTGTGTTAGAATGTATGACTCCCCCATTTAAAATGTTTCAATAGCGTCTCATTATGGTTGCTGCTGCTGCTGCTGATAAGTCGCTTCAGTCGTGTCCGACTCTGTGGAACCCCATCAATAGCAGCCCACCAGGCCCCACCGTCCCTGGGATTCTCCAGGCAAGAATACTGGAGTGGGTTGCCATTTCCTTCTCCAGTGCATGAAAGTGAAAAGTGAAAATGAAGTCGCTCAGTCGTGTCCAAGCCTCAGCGACCCCATGGACTGCAGCCTTCCAGGCTCCTCCGTCAATGGGATTTTCCAGGCAAGAGTACTGGAGTGGGGTGCCATTGCCTTCTCCACAGCCATCTACAAATGCAACCCAGCTAAATAGGCTTAAATATTTACCTTCCTAGGCTCAATCTGCTCGGAGAAGGCAATGGCACCCTACTCCAGTACTCTTGCCTGGAAAATCTCATGAACGGAGGAGCCTGGTAGGCTGCAGTCCATGGGGTCACAAAGAGTCAGACACGACTGAACAACTTCACTTTCACTTTTCACTTTCATGCACTGGAGAAGGAAATGGCAACCCACTCCAGTGTTCTTGCCTGGAGAATCCCAGGGATGGCGGAGCCTGGTGGGCTGCCATCTATGGGGTCGCACAGAGTCGGACATGACTGAAGCGACTTAGCAGCAGCAGCAGGCTCAGCCTGGTGATCTTTCTTCCTAGATGGGGACCTACAGAGCCAAGATTTTAAAAATCTGTAGGAATCTTCCATTTCCTCCAGCCAGGGTTCCTCCTCCTTTAATCTCCTAGGGAGGAGGTAGAGAACAGGGCCATGTGGTCTAAATAAACTTACAGAGATCTCCCTACATATCACCTGGTAGTACTGGTTTCAGAGGGTAACTGCAAATCTACCATTTATGGTAGCCAGGCATGCGCTAAGAATTCTTTTTGCATTATTTCACCAAATACTCATGAAATGCTACAAAACAGATATTAATAATCCCCATCTTATAGGTAAGGAAACATAGCTACTTCTTTTTAATAATTTACTTGGGTTTGACCCTTCCTGACAAGTATAACCTACCTCCGGCCTGAGGAGCTGCAGTGTTGGGAACATCCATTTCCCACTAGGAACTCTGGTCTGAAGAGCCCGGTGCGGGGCCTGTACAGGTACCCTGTCAAGTATCAAACTTGACATCTAGGCAAACCAGAAACACCTTGAAGGCCATTATATCCCAGAGTCAAGACCAGATTATCCCTTCTTTAAGATAAGTAAGTGAGGAAAGGTGAGGAGCCCTGATTCTCTGGTCCTTCCCATTACCGCTCTCCCAGGAAACCAGTTTCTTCTTGTAGGAAAAGTAATTCTCCATGCTATCACAATCATGGCACAAAGTCCTGGGCTCCATGACAAGCTAGACATTTTCCCACCTAGAAATACCCAGGATCATACACCAGCAAGGCTCAGCATTAAAGAATGGAAGCCCCAAATTCACCTCTGAAAGAATTCACTGAGCGGTACCTGGGCTGGGCTCAGACAGGGCTGAACACCAGGCTTGTCTGGGCCTCTCCTTAGAGTTCATATTAAAAGTATAGGCTGCAGCCCAATAGGTAAAATAAGGCCCCCAAATTCACACTTAAGGCCCCAGTACCCAGAAGAACTGGGCTGCAATTTATATGACCTATTTATTCTGTAGCACTTGTTCTATTGTCTTTCCAGGTTGACGAGTCTGAGCCTTACTACCAGACTGAATAGTCCCAGGGCCAAAGAAAGTGTCAGTATGTTACCAGCAAAGCCCATTCACAACTCCCAGGAAATAAACATAGTCTCTGGTAATAAAGTCTTACCCTTATTTCTTCTTTGTGTTGATTAGTCTAGCTTCACTTGCTCTCAGGGTACCTGTACTGGGGGCCCTGCACTGGGCTCTTCAGACCAGAGTTCATAGTGCGAAATGGATGCTCCCAACACTGTAGCTCCGCAGGCCGGGGGTAGAAGTTCAGGCAGACACCGTATTCAAGACGCCGGCCGCGGGCCGTTTGCAGAAGGGCTGCGCCAGGCTCTCGAGCCTGAGCAGCGCTGTGTGTGCTGAGTAGTTCTCTGTGCTCCGCCTGGGAAAACTCCTCCCCTCCCCCCGCAGAGGAGACCACTAGCAGCCCCGGCCACAGCCTTTCAAGGAGAATTGGGGCTCTAGCGCACAGGCTCACACCCCTCTGTTCTTTTTCAAAGGATAAAACTTTCCTTGGCTTCAAAACCAAACCAAACTAAATCTCGTTCTGTTGGCTCACTGTGCTGGAGGCCCCTTGTTAGGACCTAACTCGAAAGGGTCAGTAACAAATAAACCCCATAGCACTTTATAATAGATGTACATTTCACAATAATTACAATAATCACTTTCATGTGTATCCTGCCCTAGTGTTGGCAAAGCACTCTCACGTGAGTTAGTTCATTAGCGCCTCAAAACGCCTGGGTGACATCACAGCAGTGATGGTGGTGCCCATTTGACAGAAGAAAGGGTCCCAAGAAGTTAAGTAGCCTGCCCAAGGTTACAGAGCAAGAGAGCAGCAGATCTGGGGCCAGGATTGAGGTCTTCAGTCTCCCAGCCCCAAGGCCTTTGTATTCTGTCGCCCTGCCTCCTCTGGACAGCGGCCACCCATGACGGTGTTCTCTCACCTTTCTCCCAATGCAGTCCCCACGTTATTAATGATTTCACCTTCTAGAGAGTGATCAAATTTATCCACTTTTCTCCATCGCCACTGCCACCACCCTATTTCACACGTTGTTCTCTGTGGCCAGAATCATTTTAACAGGAACTTGTCACCTGCATTTTCATCCCTTCCAACAGTGGCCAGAGTGATCTGTAGCCTTGCTTTTTAGGCCAGCATCAGCATCACTTGAGAGACTGCTGCAAATGTGGAATCCCAAGCTCCACCCTAGACCTACTGCATATGAATCTGAATTTTAATTAGATCCCAAATGATCCACATAACTTTAACATGTGCATGTAAAATCTGAGGATCAAGAGAATGTGTAGAGAAACCAGAGATAAAGAGAAAATATTTGCTGACCATTATGCCTCAGTATCCATGAGTTCCTCACTGGTGGACTCAACCAACTGCAGATCAAAAATATTTCCCCAAAATTCCAGAAAGTTCCAAATACCAAAACTTGAGTTTGCAACATGGGAAACTATTTACATAGCGTTTACAATATAGTTACAACTATTAATATAGTATTTACATTGTATTAGCCATTATATGATAAGTAATCAAATGATAAGTAATCTAGAGATGATATGGGAGGATGTGTATAGGTATATGCAAACACTGTACCCTTTTATATAAGAAACTTCAATGCCCATGGATTTTGGTACCTGCAGGGGTCCTGGAAACAATCCCCCATGGATACTGAGGGAAGACTGTATCTGAGAAAAAACTATTATCCAAAATGCACAAAGAACTATTAAAGCTCAGAAAAAAGAAAACAAACAACCTGGTTAATAAAATGAGAAAAGACCTGAACAGACACCCTAACTAAAAGATACACAATTGGAAAAGATGCTCAACATCATATGTCATCAAAGAATTGCAAATTATAACAGGAGTGAAACATCACTTCACTTATTAGAACAGTCAACATCCAAAACTGACGACACCAAATGCTGACAAGGATGGAGCAACAAGATCTTTCATTCATTGATGATGGGAATGCAAAATTATAGTCCCTTTGGAAGACAGATTGCAAGTTTCTTACCAAATTAAACATTTTTACAATACAATACTGCAATCGTGCTCCTTAGTATTTACCCAAATGAGCTGAAAATATGTTCACAAAAAATTGAACACAGATAATATAGCAGTCTTATTCACAACTACCAAAACTTGAAATCAACCAAGATGTCCTTCAGTAGATGAATGAATAAACTCGGGTACATCTGGGAAATGAAATATTACTCAGCACTAAAAAGAAAGGAGCTATCAAACTATTAAAAAATGAGAAAACTACATATTATTAGACGAAAGAAACCAATTTGAAAAATCTACATACTATGATTTCAACTATGTGACATTCTGCAAAAGCCAAAACTATGGAGACAGCATAAAGATCAGTGGGTTTCATGGGTTGGGGGGAAGGAAGGATGAATTAGTAGAGAACAGAGAAATTTTAGGGCAGTGAAAACTATTCTGTATGATACTATAATGCTGGATACTTGTCAATGTATATATATCCAACCCACAGAATGTACGACATCAAGTGTTAACCCTAATGTAAAATATGGACCTAAACTCAATATGATGTGTTAATGTATGCCCATAAATTATAACTAACATACCATCAAATACAGGATGTTGGTTGTAGGGAAGGTTGTGCATATGTGGGGGTGGGAGGTTTATAGAAAGTCTGTGTACTTTCCACTTAATTTAACTGTGAACCTAAAACTACTCTAAAAAATAAAGTCTATTTAATTTTTTTTGTTTGTTTGTTTTTTAATTTTATTTTATTTTTAAACTTTACATAATTGTATTAGTTTTGCCAAATATCAAAATGAAAAATAAATAAATTGGGGAAGTCTGCTCTGCTCTGCTCATATCGCTTTCTTTATCTCCCATAGCTTATGCTACACTCAATATACTGAACCAGTGATAAATCACCAAACATAATGAATGGGCTCTTTCACACCTCTTCACTTTGTCTCAAGTTGTTCCCTCTGCCTGTGAATCCTGCCTTTCCCTTTCCCTTTCCTTCCCACATCACAGCACAAATCCTTTTATTTGTCTTTGTCAGGTCTCAGCTTAAAAGTCCTCCATCTGTGAAGTTGTTCCTAATCTCTAGTTTGGGCAGTTTTGCACTCTCTCCTCTGTTCCCACAGCATTATTCTAGAAATTGTCTATTTTAGGGCTTTATCTTCCCAGTATATATATATATATATATATATATATATATATATATAGTATATTTTTGTGTTCTTGTTTTAAATTATTATAGTTGCTTTACAATGTTCTGCTAGTGTCTGTTGTAAAGTGAATCAGCTACACGAATACATACATCCCCTCCTTTTTGTTTTGTTTTTAAATATTTCACTGCATCACATCTTTTAGTTGTGGCATATGGCTGCATTGGATCTTTTAGTCCTGGCACGTGAAATCCTTAGCTGCGGCATGTCAACCCTCACTTGCAACATTTGATATCTAGCTCCCAAATCCCCTTCATTGGGAGCACAGAGTCCTAGCCACTGGACCACAAGGGAAGTCCCTATCCCCTCTTTTTTGGATTTCCTTCCCGGTTATGTCACCACATTTTCACATGTATGGATGTGAGAGTTGGACTATAAAGAAAGCTGAGCACCGAAGGCTTGATGCTTTTGAACTGTGTGTGGTGTTAGAGAAGACTCTTGAGAGCCCCTTGAACTGCAAGGAGATCCAACCAGTCCATCCTAAAGGAGATCAATCCTGAATGTTCATTGGAAGGACTGATGCTGAAGCTGAAACTCCACTACTCTTTAATGGGTATTCTTTTCAATACTTTGTCCAGTTTTTTGTTGTTCTTTAATTTGAAACATATTCCTAAACTTTGTGTCTGTGAAATTAGGTGAAATAGTTACCTATCCAAGTCTTGAAGACATGTCCTTGTGTCGGAGTGTCCCATGTAGTCTGTGTGTACCCAGTAGCGTCAGTGGAAGAGCTGGATCTGAAGTAAGCATGGGCTGTGTCTTCCCCCGGGTATGCTTGGCAGCAACCACCTTGGTTGGAGATAGGGCTGGAGCTGGAGGGGCTAGATCCAGAGCCAGCTGCAACCTTGGCCTGCTCGTATGATGAGTGACCATCATCACCCTATCAGGCATGGCTACAACTGGAGCCCTGAGGGAGCCTGGTTTCTCCAGAGATTGCAGAGGTCCAGGCATTGGTCTGGTACATGTTCGGGGCCTGGGACTGCACTACTGTGCTAGTTGCACTCACCATTTGCCTGGTGTACAACTTGCTTGGTTAGAAGTTGGTTAGAAGTTGATTCAGGGCCAGAGGAGTTGGCTAGCTGAGCTGGTCCTGGCCCCTTCCAGTATACACAGAGATGCTTGCTCAGTTATGATGGCCTCCACCCTGGAGCTAGCCATGCTCATTTCTGAGAGTGTGGGCAGGGATGCATGAGGTAATAATGGCTGTTTCTGCCCTGATCAGAGGCAGGACAGGGTCCATCTGTCCCCTCTAAACGTGTATTGTTCCACTGGCAGTGACAGCCTCCAACTTAATGTGGAGCAAGAGAGCCAGAAGCAGGAGCCTGGTGCAAGCTGGGGTGAGCTCTGGAGCAGTCCTATCAAGCCAACCGGAGTCCCAGAGGTTCCATCCACTGGCACCATGCTATAACCAGGAGTAAGCAAGACTGTGCATGCAGTCTTCAAGAGCAGAGTCTCAGTTTGTTATAACCCTGTGTAAGACCCACTGCTTTTCAAAACAGCTAAGGAGACTCAGCATCTCTGTCTGAGCCCAGGGCTGAGGTGCCTATTTCATGGCTTGACCCCCTTGTTCCCCAGGGAGGACCCCTGAGCCTATGCTATTGCACTCCTCTTCTGTGTCTCCTGCTAAAGGGGTGGTTCTTGACCTGGTCACTTCTCATTCATTCCTGATTGTATCTTTCTTTATAGACTTAGCTGTAGAACAAGTGTTTGGCTTGTCCTCCGGTGAACTTGGAGAGAATTGCTGCTCCATACATATTTGTAACTTTGTTTTCATGAGCATTCTCCCACTCTGACATCTTAATCTCCTCTACCCTGAGATCCTCTTAATTGTCATTAACAAGTGTATCAATTCATCAATCCCAGAATCAAGGTGAGCAGTGACAGGGAAGAGAAAGTGGAGTGGAATTCTCTGTCTGTATTTCTAACAAAGGACCTCAGACTCAAATCCTGAAAGACCTTGCAGGCACAATCATCCTCACATCACCCACCCTCCTGGCCACACATCTAGAGAGGCTGTCCATATTTGCTTTGTCTTATTCTTTGCCTCTCATCTCTCCATCCAAACCACTCTCTGAGTTACAAACAAAGCCCTTGCTACTAAATCAAATTAACTCTTTAGTTCTTGGTCTTTCAGCATCATCAGACACTACCATCCACTTCCTCCTTCCAGATCGCTCACTGCCAACACTGGTCAGGGTAGCAGGCTGTGCTGGGGTAACAGATGCTCATATGTGAGAGCCTGAGCAATTCCTACAAAGGGGGCTAGGAGGCAGGGTCCTACCATTGACACAGGAGGGCACAACTGGGGCTGTTGGTGAAGGAAAAATGACTACTATCTTCCCCTTGGCTACATGGGCCAACCTTCCTGGCCACTGAGGTCAACAGCAGAGACATTAGCAATGAGGTCTCCTGAACTGAGCTCAACTGGTACAGCCTTTACGATCACTCCTGGAGATAGGCATCCAGAATTTGAGGGACCCACAAACTAGCACCTTGAAGTGGGGTCATGATAACTTAGAACCCTAGATGTCTGGACGGATGAATCCATACCTTCAGCCGTCTGGCTGGGGAGGCTGAGGCCAGGGGGTGGGGGGCAGGATTTGTCTTTGTCCAGGCTTCTGTCCACTGCAGTTTCCTGGGAGTTGTCTGTGTTCTGGGTCTGAGTGGACGGCCATGTCCCTCTCAGTGCTCTGTTTATCTTCTTGCTGTTGTTTTCAGGGCTACAAGATGGATGACTTCCCAACTCCCTATATTAGCCAGATGCTCACAGCCATGAGCAAACAGTGGGGCCCCAGGAGTGGTGAGGGAACAGTGGGCAGGTGGCTCTGGCCCCGTGCCTGCTCTCTAGGCAGCAGCTGGCTCAGGACCATCAGCAAGGAAGACTTTAACTACCCAGGCAGGGAGGCTGGGCTGGCTGGCCACCATGACAGTATCACTGTGGCCTCTGATCCTTCTTCCAGTGAGGTGGCCTTGCCAGGAGGCAGAATTCCCTCCATTCACCCTGAAGCACCTGGTTGGTTCTACTCCTGGCTTGCTGTGACCTCACCACTGTAAGAGCCTGTGCTCCTCGGATGTCATTTGTAACTTAGTCTAGTCCTACCATGTGACCTTCTTTCACTTTGTGTACACAGCCTGGAAATGTAACCAAGAGGACAACCTAGTTCTCCATGCTGGGAACACTCAAACCAAGATCATCCTGAAACCTAAGGGACTGGCTTAATTGACCAAAGTTCTGGAGCCTCGGCTAGGGTAGGGAGACAGACTGCTTTTATATATTACAGTGTGAGTGATGACCCCTGTTCAGATCTCCCCTGATGACCTCAGGCATATACTATGTGCTTTATCTTCTGGCCCCAGGTCTCTTTTGAGGGGGAAGGGAGAGGGAGCAGTGTGTGGCACCAGGACAAGGCCCTATGGGGGAGTGGCTCGTATAACTCTATCCATGGTCTGTGGATACAGGATCAAGCTTGTCCGGGATTTGAGATAGGGGTGCCTAAGGCCACAGTGTGCTTGTTTCAAGGACAAAGGTGCTTAAAGGGATGGGTTGGGACCAGGGCAGGATGGGCAGGGCAATGCTGGATATCAGCCTGGGAGGTGGAGACCTACGTATGTGTGGCTGGAGATCCAGAGGGGGAACCAGCTTCTGTGCCTTACCTGTAGGGCCAGAAGATCCAGAATGGCCCTTACATCCTGCCAGAAATGTCTCCTTGGTCAATCAAAAAGCCACCAAGAACCCCAGGAACCAGGCTGCCTTGGATTAAATCCTTATGTCCAGTGGGTGCCTATAAAATATTACTTTGTGACCAGGATCGAACAAGCAAATTTCAAAGATCCCCAAACTACTGCACAATTGCACTCATCTCACATGCTAGTAAAGTGATGCTCAAAATTCTCCAAGCCAGGCTTCAGCAATATGTGAACCATGAATTTCCAGATGTTCAAGCTGGTTTTAGAAAAGGCAGAGGAACCAGAGATCAAATTGCCAACATCTGCTGGATCATGGAAAAAGCAAGAGAGTTCCAGAAAAACATCTATTTCTGCTTTATTGACTATGCCAAAGCCTTTGACTGTGTGGATCACAGCAAACTGTGGAAAATTCTGAAAGAGATGGGAATACCAGACCACCTGACCTGCCGCTTGAGAAACTTGTATGCAGGTCAGGAAGCAACAGTTAGAACTGGACATGGAACAGCACACTGGTTCCAAATAGGAAAAGGAGTGCGTAAAGGCTGTATATTGTCACCCTGCTTATTTAACTTATATGCAGAGTACATCATGAGAAACGCTGGGCTGGAAGAAGCACAAGCTGGAATCAAGATCGCCAGGATATGAGGATATCAATAACCTCAGATACGCAGATGACACTACCTTTATGGCAAAAAGTGAAGAAGAACTAAAGAGCCTCTTGATGAAAGTGAAAGAGGAGAGTGAAAAAGTTGGCTTAAAGCTCAACATTCAGAAAACTAAGATCATGGCATACAGTCCCATCACTTCATGGGAAATAGATGGGGAAACAGTGGAACAGTGGCTGACTTTTTCTCGGCTCCAAAAATCACTGCAGATGGTGATTGCAGCCATGAAAGTAAAAGACACATGCTCCTTGGAAGGAAAGTTATGACCAACTTAGACAGCATATTAAAAAGCAGAGGCATTACTGTGTCAACAAAGGCCCGTTTAGTCAGGGCTATGGTTTTTCCAGTGGTCATGTATGGGTGTGAGAGTTGGACTATAAAGAAAGCTGAGCACTTAAGAACTGATGCTTTTGAACTGTGGTATTGGAGAACACTCTTGACAGTCCCTTGGACTGCAAGGAGATCCAACCAGTCCATCCTAAAGGAGATCAGTCCATCCTAAACGGGATAGGTCCCAGGTGTTCATTGGAAGGACTGATGTTGAAGCTGTAACTCGAATACTTTGGCCACTTGATGGGAAGAGCTGACTCACTGGAAAAGACCCTGATGCTGGGAAAGATTGAGGGCAGGAGGAAAAGGGGACGACAGAGGATGAGATGGTTGGATGGCATCACAGACTCAATGGACATGGGTTTGGGTGGACTCCAGGAGTTGGTGATGGACAGGGAGGCCTGGCGTGCTGCGGTTCATGGGGTCACAAAGAGTCGGACACGACTGAGCGACTGAACTGGAGAAGGAAATGGCAACCCACTCCAGTATTCTTGCCTAGAACATTGCATGGATGGAGGAGTCTGGTAAGCTACAGTCCATGGGATTGCAAAGAGTCACACATGACTGAGCAACTTCAGTTCTGGGCAGTTCTGGGGTGGGGTCTTCAGACAGGGAAGGTGTGATATGGGGGTGGGGCATCCCTCTGGGCTTTGGCTAGGCTGAGTGCCTGGAGAGATGACAGGGGAGAATCCTCTTGCCTCTGGCATGTTAGGGATCTGTCCTCAAGGCCCCTGATACTTCAGCACAGCCAACCTAGCTCACTTGTCCTCAAATGCACAAGCATCTGGGGTCACCTGCATGTAGGTGACAAACCACTCCACAGAGAGTGCTATTCCTGGTCTCCAGATGCCTGTGTGGGAGGGGGAGGGGTTGATGCTGAAATAAAGTCCTCAAACCACACAGCGCTGCTTTCTGGGATGACAATGCGGCCATCTGAGGCAGCCCTGCCCCACCAATGTTTACAGGACTCCACAGTCAGCCCAGGGAAGGTGCTGTGGTGTCTGCCCCTGCCCATCAGCATATACATGGGAACATGAGCCCTGGACAAGGAGGATGAGTAGGTGGTCACACAATAGAACACAACTGCCTGCTTCTAACGCAGGGTTCTCAGCTCAAGTCAAAAGTCAGCTTCAAGGTCAAAAGCCACTGGGTGGGCATGGGATTATGCCCACCACCCCACTGGAGAATCAGCCAGCGACAAGCTATGCGGAAGCACCCCATGCACACTGTACGACTGGATGTGTGAGTGGGGTGAGATCTTTGCCCCCGCTCATGCCCATGCCACCTCTCCTTCTCTGACTCTGGACGGCATCACTCTGGCATTCCTCCCTTGACTTTGTCAGCCTGAGTGACCACAAAGGGTCCCAAAGATTGTATCAATTACCTTCTTAGTTCCTCAGAGGCTGCCTTTATTTATAGGCTGATGTTCACCACAGCTACTCCTTTAGCTGTGGGAATATCATGAAGGGTTACGATGAGACAGATCATCTGACACCCAGAGAACAACCAACTCCAACTCCAGGACCATACTCTTTCCCCTCTGCTCATCCCCTGGAGAGGAAAGGCAAGACCAGAGTGGTTTTCCTGAGAGCCTCCCTGGCTCTTCCGCACCCCTTTCCTATCTCTCTACCAGCAGGTCACCCTGGGCACAGAGAGGGAGAAAAAGGAGGAGGCAAGGTGTGGCTAATTATTCTTTGAAGACAGCCCCAAAAGGGGAAAAAGACATGCTGGGTGTGGTGGAAACCATCATAAAAGAGACTTATTGGAGGGAGTCAATGCTGGGGGGGCTTTTCAGGTTACGTTTCAGGAGGAGGCTTCTCCACAGAGGGAACCGTTGGTTCATTTGCCTCCAAGGTAGGCAATACAGTTTGGAGGGTGGCCTCTCTGTTGGCTTCCGAAGTGGGTGCTTGGATGGGTTCAAAGGCTGGCTCAGTGGGCACTGGTTGTCCAATGTCATCTGTGGGATGCACAGTTGATATAGTGGTTTCATTGACAATCTCTGGTACAACAGCTTTAGAACTTGGAGGTTCCCTTTCCCTCTCTGGAAAAGGTGCAGGGATACCCATAATTTCTACTACTTCATTTTGGAGGCTTGCACTTGAAGCTTCTGTGGGATAGAAAAGAAAACAACATAGATTCCTCCAAAGTCGATTCTCCAATCTTTGCTAGTAATGTGGTAAAATACCAGTCATCTTTAAAATGTCAGCTCCTCACTCACCATTTTAGGATCTTGCCCCTTAGTTTTCTCCCTACCCAGCCTTTGGGCAAACTTCACTACATCTGTACAACAAGGTGCTGAAGTTTAAGAGTCTATTGGGTGAGGTTCTAACTCAACACAGGAGCACTCAGAAGAAGGGTGAAATCAACATTTGTTTAAGGTTCATGTATTTCCCAACCACTGACTCCGAAGCAGTGTAAACAAAAAACTGAATGCTGCTGCTGCTGCTAAGTCGCTTCAGTCATGTTCGACTCTGTGCGACCCCATAGACGGCAGCCCACCAGGCTCCCCCATCCTTGGGATTCTCCAGGCAAGAACACTGGAGTGGGTTGCCATTTCTTTCTCCAATGCATGAAAGTGAAAAGTGAAAGTGAAGTCGCTCTGTCGTGCCCGACTCTTAGCGACCCCATGGACTGCAGCCTATCAGGCTCCTCCATCCATGGGATTTTCCAGGCAAGAGTACTGGAGTGGGGTGCCATTGCCATCCTCTATTAGAATGGGAGCTTTTTACGAATAGAAACTTTGCCTTGCTTGCCACCCCATGTATAGTGCTCAGGAGTGTCTATCACACAGTAATTGCTCAGAAAATAGTTTCAGGTTTTTTTCTAACCGAATGATAGAAAAAATAGATGATGGAGACTTTTTCTCATAATGCAGCTAGGAAATGGACTCTCATCAAAGACAAATTAAAAACTGGATCATGTATAAAATGAAAATATCTTAAAATTATCTAAGAATTTACAATATAAGGAGGAACTGTGGACACGAAGTCTAGAAGATAGTGAGAATCCAAAGAAGAGAGTCCAGTTATTTTTCCCCTGTGTGTAATTTCACTCTTGAAAAAACAGTTGCACACATGAGCTTAATTTTAGCTTCACAGGCTGAAGGGGACTTTTAATGCACCTGAATTGAATTTGTACTTCAATTCTATGACATCTAATATCTATGATATTAGGTTTTCATATTCGTGAATGTGTTATGTTGCTCCATTTATCTGGGTCTTCTTTTTCTCACTAGACTTTTGTAGTTTTCAGTGACCAATCATCTTATCTTCTTTTCAAGGGCTTACAATATTTTCCTAAAATTCCTGTTTTTGCTTTTATACTGTTGTAGATGATGCTATTTCAATTTTTAAAGTAGTCACTGATGACATATCAACATACAGTTGATTTTTCTATATTGACCTTGTATCAACATTTAAAAAACTAATGGCATCTGGTCCCATCACTTCAAGGCAAACATGTGGGGAAAAAGTGGATACAGTGACAGATTTTATTTTCTTGGGCTCAAAAATCACTGTGGACAGTGACTGCAGCCATGAAATTAAAAGATGCTTGCTACCTTGGGAAAAAACTTAGACAGCATATTAAAAAGCAGGACATCACTTTGTCAACAAAGATCAAAAAAAAAAAAAAAAAAAAAAGCTTGGTTTTTCCAGTAGTCATGTATGGATATGAGAGTGGGACCATAAAGAAAGCTGAGTGCCAAAGATCTGATGCTTTCAAGTTGTGGTCCTGGAGAAGGTTCTATAGAGAGTCCTTTGGGCAGCAAGATCAAACCAAATTCAATCCTGATGAAAATTAATTCTGAATATTCATGGTTTTTCCAGTAGTCATATATGGATGTGAGAGTTGGACTGTAAAGAAAGCTGAGTGCTGAAGAATTGATGCTTTTGAACTGTGATACTGGAGAAGACTACTGAGAGTCCCTTGGATTGCAAGGACATCAAACTAGTCAATACTAAAAGAAATCAGTCCTGAATACTCATTGGAAGGACTGATGGTGAAGCTGAAGCTCCAATTCTTTGGCTACTTGATGCAAAGAACTGACTCATTGGAAAAGATCCTGATGCTGGGAAAGACTCAAAGCAGGAGGAGAAGGGGATGACAGAGGATGAGATGGTTAGATGGCATCACTGACTCGATGGACATGAGTTTGAACAAGTTCCAGGAGTTGGTGATGGACAGGGAGGCCTGGCGTGCTGCAGTCTATGGGGTTGCAAAGAGTCAGATATGACTGAGTGACTGAACTGAACTGAACTGAACTGATTTATTGGAAGGACTGATGCTGAAGCTGAAGCTCCAAAATTGTGGCTACCTGATGTGAAGAGCCAACACATTGGAAAAGACCCTGATGCTGGGAAAGACTGAGGGCAAGAGGAAAAGGGGATGAAAGAGGATGAGATGGCTGAATGGCATCACTGACTCAGTGGACATGAGTTTGAGCAAACTTTGGGAGATAGTGAAGGACAGGGAAGCCTGGCATGCTGCAATCCACGGGGTTGCAAAGAGTCAGACATGACTTAGAGCCTGAACAACAACATTCCTGAGCTATTGCTTAAGTCACCAGTTGTAGTAGGTTTGTCATTTAATTCCTTCTAATTTTTTACTGTATATAATCATGTCTGCAAATTAGGAGTTTTATTTCTTCATTTATGCCTGTTATTTATCTTTATATATATATATATATATATATATATATATTTAGTATATAATTTATATATACTAAATTGGCTATCTTACTAAATGGACGTGAGTTTGAGCAAGCTCCAGGAGTTGGTGATGGACAGGGAAGCCTGGCGTGCTGCAGTCAATGGGGTCACAAATAGTCAGACACGACTGAGTGACTGAACTAATTGAAACTAGCTAGGATCTTCAGTACAATGCCAAGTAAAAGCAGTGAGAGCAGACAGCCTCGCCTTCTTACTGATCTTATATAGAAAATCCTGTTTCACCATTAACAATCATACTGGCTGAGGTTTTAAGTATCTTTCATCAGATTGAGGAAGTTTCATTCGATAACTAGGCTACTTAGATCTTGATCATAAATAGATGTGGATTTTTGTCATATATACTTTATTTCTAGTCTATTTTGATTAGATGATAGATTGATTAACCTGCAAATTATATATCCAACTTGTACCACTGCAATAAATCTCACTTGCTCCAGATGTTTTATCCTTTTTTTATACTGATGGATTCAATCTGCTAATATATTGTTTTATGGCTAAGCTGGTGAATGATATTGATCTATACATTTAGATGTTGCACTGTCTTTGTCAGATATTTTTTATATGAGATTATTTCTGACCATAAAAAGTCAGCTAAGAAATGCACTTGTTTTTTTTAGTGAGTTGGTATAAAATTGGTATTATTTCTTAAATATTCACTTAACCAGTTAAGCTTATCAGGCCTGGACCTTCCTTTGTTGTGAGGCTTTTGATACATGGATTTGATTCTGAAAGATTCTGATAGGTTATAAAATTTCTATTTCTTTTTCAGTTCTGGAAAATTAAATCATTTGAAGGAATTTGTTTACCTCATTTAAATTTAATGGCTTAAAAATGTTCCATGATTTTCCTTTTTATGTGTAGGATCTGGAGAGATAATCTCTCATTAATCATTCACTATACTGGCAATCAGTCTGTCTCTTCCTCTTTCCCCTTACTAAGCGTTTATCAATTTTATTAATCTTTTCTAAGAACTAACTTTTCACTTTTTGAATATTCTCCATAGTTTGTATCATTTCTGTTTTACTGTTTCTGCTATCTTTACCATTTCATTTCTTTTACTTGGTGAAAATAACTCCATTTTCTAGATTGCTACAGTAGACTCTTAATCACTATTAAGCCAGGCTTCCTTCTAAAAGTTACTAATTTCCCTCTAAGTTATGGCTTAAGTTGTACCACACAAGTTTTGCTTTTGTATATGCATTACACTTTAAAATAGCTTCCAATTTCCCTTGTGATTAATCTCTTGATCAATGAAAAGTTTAAAATACATCAATTTCCTCTACTATCTTTATTATACATAAACATATTCCAGTGATATTTTTACTTTTGTATGCTTCCAACTTAAAGAACTCCCTTATAATTTCTTGTAGAACTGGTCTAGTAGTGATAAACTCTTCTAGCTTTTGTTTATTTGGGAAACTTTTGATATCTCCTTCAATTCTGAATGGTAACCTTGCTGGGTAGAGAGTTCTTGTTTGGAAGTTTTTTCTTTCAACACTTTTAATATATCACACCTTTCCTATCTGGCTTGTAAAATTTCTGCTAAAAAATCTGATGACCTTATGCTGTTTCCCTTGATTATAAGTTGGTTTTTGTGTTCTCCTTTTAGGATTCTCTCTTTCTCCTTAAATTTACAATTTTAACTTTAATGTGTCTTGGTATGTGTCTTTTTGAGATCATCTTATTTGGAACTCTGTGGCTTTCTAGATCTAGATGTCTTTTTCCTTCCCCACATTAGGGATGTTTTCAGCCACTGTTTCTTCAGTTAATTTTGGGGGCATTTTCTCTTTCTCTTTTCCTTCTGAAAGCACTATAATGTGAATGTTATTACACTGGATGCTGCCCCAACAGTCCCATAATGCATCTTTCCTTTTCAAAGTTCTTTTTGCATTTTGCTGCTCTGTCTGGGTGAGTTCCATTGTTTTGTCTTCCAGCTCACTGATTCGTTCTACTACCTCATCTGTTCTGCTGCTGAGCCCTTCTAATGTATTTTTTGATTCAGTTATTACTTCTGTTTGGTACTTTCTTGTATTTTATGTTGAAGTTTGCACTATGTCCATCAATTTTTCTCCAAAGTTCAATAAGCATATGTTTATGACCATTATTTTTAACTCTATCAGGTAGATTGCTCATCTCTGTTTCATTTAGTTATTTTTCTGGGGCTTTGTCTTGTTCTTTCGATTGGAACATATTCCTTTGTCTCATTTTACTTAATTCAGTATGTTTGCATCTGTGTGTTGGGCAAATCAGCTCTATCTTCCAGATCTGCTTTATGGCTTGCCATATGGTCTATTTTGCAACTACACCATTTACATTTCAAAATATTGTACATTCTGCAGTTGTTGAATATAATATTTTCTGTCAACTAGGTCAGGTTAGCTGGAAGTGTTCAGACTTCTATATCCTTTCTGATTTTACTTTTTGATGAATTTAGTTGTTCTTTCAGGTACTAAGAGAGGAATGTCAAAATCTTTAACTATGATTTTTCTATTTCTTTCTATTTTTGTTTAATGTGTTTTGAAGCTCTGTTACTAACTATATAATTATAGGGCCTTCTTGATACACTGACCTTTTCTTTCTTAAGAAATCTTCATTTCAAGTAAGGCTCCATGTTTTAAAGTTTATCTTTCAGATATTATTTTCATGCTTGCTGTTTGTATGGCATATTATTTTCCATCCTATCTTTTTTCATTTTTCTCCCTTCTGATTTTAATTTTCTGTCCTTTCACTATTAATCTGTGTTTTTATATTTGAAGCATTTCTTTTATGAATTGCATATGGTTGGGTCTTGCTTAATTCTATCCAATATTAAAATCTCCACTACTACTTTGAGTATTTGGTACACTTATGTTAACTGAACTTAATAAAATGGTTGAATTTATGACTACCATATTTCAATTTGTTTTCTATTTATTTTGTGTATTATTTTTTCCCTTTGTTCTCTTTCTCCTGAATCCATCTGCTACAAGAGATATTCTTATACTGGGTGTAAAGAAGATGCTATGATGTGAGAAAGCCTTATGACTAAGACCTGAATGGAATATCTAGATCTCAGAGAAAAGCTCATTCAAGAGTGATTAAGAAAACACGACTGACTTCAGTTCTTGCAACTGTAAGGAACTAAATTCTACCAACAATCAATGAGCTTGGAAGAGGACTCTTAAGTCTCAGATGAGACTGCAGCCCAAGCCAAGATCTTCATGAAAGCCTGGTGAGATATGCAGTAGACCTAGAAAACCCATGCCGGGACCCCTGGCCCACAACCTGGGAGATGATAAATTTGTGTTGCTTTACACTGATAGATTTATGGTAATTTGTTATCCAGTGATCAAAAACAACCCAAACTTTGATAGAATATACCCAAGATGAAGCATAGAAATTAATAGGCTAAAAATAAAAATAAACAGTCTTGATAACTTATGAGATAATATGACACCATCTAATATCTATGTAATTGGAAACCCAAAAAGAAGGTAATAGCAGAAAGATATCTGAAAAATACAGGCTGAAAATTTATACTCTTACTGATCTAAGAAGTTCAGCAAACCCTAAGCAGGTAGACACACTAATATACACTGAGGTAAATCATAATCAAATTACTGAAAAAAGTAATGAAAGAAAGAGCCTTAATATACAATGGATTAAAGACAATCTCTTTAACAAGTGGTGCTCGGAAAAATGGTCAACCACTTGTAAAAGAATGAAACTAGAACGCTTTCTAACACCATACACAAAAATAAACTCAAAATGGATTAAAGATCTAAACGTAAGACCAGAAACTATAAAACTTCTAGAGGAGAACATAGGCAAAACACTCTCCGACATATATCACAGCAGGATCCTCTATGACCCACCTCCCAGAATATTGGAAATAAAAGCAAAAATAAACAAATGGGACCTAATTAACCTTAAAAGCTTCTGCACATCAAAGGAAACTATCAGCAAGGTGAAAAGACAGCCTTCAGAATGGGAGAAAATCATAGCAAATGAAGCAACTGACAAACAACTAATATCAAAAATATATAAGCAACTCCTATAGCTCAATTCCAGAAAAATAAATGACCCAATCAAAAAATGGGCCAAAGAACTAAATAGACATTTCTCCAAAGAAGACATACAGATGGCTAACAAACACATGAAAAGATGCTCAACATCACTCATTATCAGAGAAATGCAAATCAAGACCACTATGAGGTACCATTTCACACCAGTCAGAATGGCTGCGATCCAAAAGTCTACAAATAATAAATGTTGGAGAGGGTGTGGAGAAAAGGGAACCCTCTTACACTGTTGGTGGGAATGCAAACTAGTACAGCCACTATGGAGAACAGTGTGGAGATTCCTTAAAAAACTGGAAATAGAACTGCCTTATGATCCAGCAATCCCACTGCTGGGCATACACACTGAGGAAACCAGAAGGGAAAGAGACACATGTACCCCAATGTTCATCGCAGCACTGTTTATAATAGCTAGGACATGGAAGCAACCTAGATGTCCATCAGCAGATGAATGGATAAGAGAGCGGTGGTACATATACACAATGGAGTATTACTCAGCCATTAAAAAGAATACATTTGAATCAGTTCTAATGAGGTGGATGAAACTGGAGCCTATTATACAGAGTGAAGTAAGCCAGAAGGAAAAACACCAATACAGTATACTGACCCATATATATGGAATTTAGAAAGATGCTAACAATAACCCTGTGTACGAGACAGCAAAAGTGACGCTGATGTATGGAACAGTCTTATGGAATCTGTGGGAGAGGGAGAGGGTGGGAAGATTTGGGAGAATGGCATTGAAACATGTAAAATATCATGTATGAAATGAGATGCCAGTCCAGGTTCGATGCACGATACTCGATGCTTGGGGCTAGTGCACTGGGACGACCCAGAGGGATGGTATGGGGAGGGAGGAGGGAGGGGGGTTCAGGATGGGGAACACATGTATACCTGTGGCGGATTCATTTCAATGTTTGGCAAAACCAATACAATATTGTAAAGTTTAAAAATAAAATAAAATTTTAAAAAAATAAAATAAAATTAGCACATTAAAAAAAAAAGAAAGAAACAGCCTTAAAAAGGACATATTACAAGCAAAGGAACAATGATTAAAATAAAGGAAGATTTCTTTTTTGGATGACTTTTCATAAGAAACTGTATGAGACAAGATAAAATATTATAAGTAGAGGAACAATGATTAAAACAATGGAAGATTTCTTTTTTGAACGACTTTTTGTAAGAAACTATATGAGACAAAAGATAAAGGATCAACTTCTGTGAAGGGCTGAAAAATATATCCTAAAGATGTGTGTGTTTGTGTGTGTGTGTGTATACTAAAGGTAGCAGCAGCAGGTGCAGCAGTACATGTCTATCTAAAGGTAGTCATGGTGCAAGATGTGACACTAGGCCTTAGTATGCAAGGCCTAGTCTTCTCGCCCTGCATGGCTCCAGGCTGTCTTTGGAAGAACTGATGCTAAAGCTGAAACTTCAATACATTGGCCACCTGATGTGAAGAACTGACTCATTGGAAAAGACCTTGATGCTGGGAAAGATTGAAGGCCGGAGGAGAAGGGGATGACAGAGGATGAGATGGTTGGATGGCATCACCGACTCAATGGACCTGAGTTTGAGCAAGCTTTGGGAGTTGGTGATGGACAGGGAAGCCTGGTGTGCTTCAGTCCATGGGGTCACAAAGTGTCGGACACAACTGAGTAATTGACCTGAACTGATAGCTCTAGGTTGTGGTTTTGGCTTCTTTCCAGTCATCCTTGTTCATTCCCTAATACTAAACTTCATCCCTTGCCTTCTAGTTGTCTCTTTTAGGTACTCAAATGGTCTTTCTATATATTTATTTAGATCAGGCAAAACTGGTTTCTGTAAATAAGCAACTAAAAATTAAAAACATGAAAGATTCTTAGTTTATTATCTACTCACCTTATTTTCTTATTCTCATTTAAATATGGTGGGAAGTTGTTGTCAAGTTAATTTATTTTCTAAGGCATGATACCCACCTTTCTTCATTCAAATTTAAATGGTTCTTTGAACTTTCCTTCAGAACTTCTATCCCATCCATGCTTTCCACACCAATTCCATATTCTCTTTATTTCTTGATTAGATTACTATTATGGGCTGAATTGTGTACCACACAAACTCATATGTTGAAGCCCTAACCACAGAACTTCAATATAGGACTAATTTAGGAGATAAAGCCTTTACAGGCATGATTAAGATGGGGCCATTATGGTGAGTCCTGATCCAGTCTGATCAGAGAGAAAACTTGGAGACACAGAGGACATTGGGGGTTTGTGTGTGCACAGAGGAAGGGCTGTGTGATGACACAGCAACAAAGAGTCTACCAGCAAGTCAATTAGAGAGGCCTCAGAAGAAACCAAACCTGCTGACACATTGATCCTGCACCTCCAGCCTCCAGAAATGTGAGAAAAATCAACTTCTGTTGCTTAAGCCACCCAGTCTATGGTATTTTGTTTTGGAAGCCCTACTTTACTGATATAACTTCTGAATATCATAAGGCAGCTGGAACACAGCCTTCAGTCTCCTTAACAGCCTGCAGAGTGACCTTCTTAAAATTCATAAAACTCAGAGTCACTGGAAATTACTCTATATCTTAATAAATTTGGGTGACTTGATTTAAACCTTCAGCTTTACTATACAAAATATCATTACTCTTCAAATTTCTTAATTTTTTTATAGTCCTGATGCTGGGAAAGATTGAGGGCAGGAGAAGAAGGGGACTACAGAGGATGAGATGGCTGGATGGCATCACCGACTAGATGGACATGAGTTTGGGTGGACTCCGGGAGTTGGTGATGGACAGGGAGGCCTGGCGTGCTGCGGTTCACGGGGTCACAAAGAGTCGGACAGGACTGAGCGACTGAACTGAACTGTGGATACATTCCTGAAAGTCTAAGTTATGTATGTGTTGAAGACTGATAGCTGATACAAAGTATCTCATCATCTTCACAACTGTTCACAAGAAATTAATCAATCATTTTTGATTGTATCAACTTTACTTAAAGACTCCAAGAGCAATGGGAGGAAACTGCATCATGTACTGCACAGTCTTCTGCCTCCTCACTGGTTTTCCCTTTAACATTGCACTGGCTTCCCAAGCCAGTAACTCACTGTGTGATTATCCCCACAACCTCCTGAATGATAAACTAGCTTCCCTTCCCTTACTGGACCTATCCCACTTACTCAGTCCTGAGTTATTCTGCTGATTAATAAGTTATTTTGCTATTCTATCCCTTTACACAAGTGACTAAGCATACTGCTCCCTTGTCTGAAACTCACTTGCCATTTCCTGATGTTTATATGCAGAGTCTAGACTAGTCCCGGAGAAGGCAATGGCACCCCACTCCAGTACTCTTGCCTGGAAAATCCCAGGGATGGGAGAGCCTGGTAGGCTGCAGTCCATGGGGTCGCTAAGAGTTGGACATGACTGAGCGACTTCACTTTCACTTTTCACTTTGATGCATTGGAGGAGGAAATGGCAACCCACTTCAATGTTCTTGCCTGGAGAATCCCAGGGACGGGGGAGTCTGGTGGGCTGCCGTCTCTGGGGTCGCACAGAGTCGGACACGACTGAAGCGACTTAGCAGCAGCAGCAGCAGACTCTAGTCCAGCATTCCAGGATCTTGGCAATTTTCTCCTTCCACCTTCCAACATAGATCACAACTGAAGCCACATAAAGCACATTCAGCCCTGAGGAGCATGTCAGCTTCTCTGTCCTGGAACTAGATGGCTGAACCAAAGATGTTAACTGCTGCTATACCTTTTCCTGCTTCCTCACTGCTCTCTGGACCAGAGCCTCTGTTCTAGAGACACCCTCCATATATAAAGCTTTCAGGTACTTCAGTCTCACACTGCCTGGCACAAAGTCAGTATTCTATAACTGTGTGATGAATGAATATATGACAAAGCAAGCAAATATACAACCATGTTCAAAATCTTCCAAGGAGTCTCATTGCTTAGAGGATAAAGTCCACAATGTATTGTGATGTCGAGGGCCTCACAGAGTCTGTGCACAGCCTGTTTTTTGCCCAGTTTCTCAGTGGTTCCCACCCTGTAACTTTAGACTCCTTCAATTCTTGTCAGAAATATTAAGGGCAAGCCCTGCCTCATGGAGGCAATGGGGAGGAATGAAGAGATTAGAGGGGGCTAGGCCTCTGACTTTACCTGTGTAACTGGTGATACCCTGGCGAATTTTTTCACTCTGGCTCTCTCTCCACCTAGAAGGAAACAGAGTGTCCATGAGCCTCACAGACCTCTTCCAAAGCAACAGTAACACAGGTAGTGGCCAGAAAAGAACATTACCAGTCAAATGGTACCTTGGGCAGAGGGTATGAAGTTTCCTCTTTTAAAGGATAACTCAGATGAGGAAACAATGGGCATGATGAGATCTAAAGACCACGCTTTCTTCTAGCTAAAATTCTTCGACCAGATGTTCCCTCTCCCATCCTGAACCTTACGATCTTGATGCATTTTTCCCTTCAAGAATTCTCAAATGTCATTTGATTGGGCAGACAAAAAAGACTATGGTCTGGAAAGGGGCAATGATTTTCCCAGGGTCACCCAGCAACCACAGAAAAAGCCAGGGCTAAAACCCTGGCTTCCTGGAGTGTGAGCTTGCTCTTTACACAGCACCCTGCTTTGTCCCATTCTGTGGAAGGTGGGACACTTCTTCTGAACAACCTTCAACTCTTGTCCTCTTCCAACTGATCCACAAGGGATATATAGTCAAAAAAAAAAAAAAAGCTTTGATTAAGCTTTAGTGAAAGTCCTTATCCTTAGAATATGGTCTCACATTGAGGAGGTAGAAGGGGTGTGTGGAGCTGCAGGCAGTATGAGAAGAAACAGGAGGTTTGGAAGATAAAACCTTTAAAACCCTGTCTCCCTGAGGATTTGTCACATGGGATTATGGGAAGAGTGTAACTTTTTTCATAAATTTCACAAGGTACAAAACCATTTATGTCTTATTTTGGGAAAAAATTATACAAAATTACAAATGTATACTTACCAATGAAAACGAAATATGGAAACAATGAAAACTGCAGAAAGAATATCCATGAAAATCCACAAGAACAGGTAGAAATTTGGTGTCTGCAAAACAGAAAACAGTTTTAGGCATTTGCAGTTGGAGAACATTGTAGATCATGTGGATCAAGTCCCTTGTTTGAGCAGGAATGGAGAGGGGGCAGAGCAGGGAGAGGAACCTTGATTGCCGAGATTGAAGTCAAACACAGAGAATACCTGCTGCTAACCTAACATGTAATCCCCGCTTTACATGTGTCGAGGGCTCTACAAGGGCTAAAACACTTCACACACCTCATTTCCCTGGACCCTCAACAGAGGTCTGAGGGAGTCGCAGAGATGTCACAGAGCAAGTCTTCTCTGGACCCAGGACTACAGCCCAAGTTCCTTGGCTTCCAGTGCTCTATGTGTTCACGGCACAGCTTCCCAAACCTGGCCGTGCATCCAAATCTACCTGAGCTGCAGCCTTTCGTAAGACAGCTTCCTGGGCCTCATTAGCGACTCAGGAATCAGAATTTCTGCATCTTTAACAAGCTCCCAGAAACAAGCTACCAGTATGTGAACCAGCATTTAGGAATCATTCTTCTAAATCATGCTTCAAATAAAAATGTTGAAATTATCATTCTTAACTAGCATGCCCACTTCTCTAGGCTTCTTGCCTACATCACCCATTTCACAGCTCCATTATCTAGGTTCTACTGAATAAATTTTTTAATTCCCTGGCTTGATCCTTCCTTTCTACCTTCATTTTTCCACCTCCAATACTACTTGATGGTACTAGGTCTGGCATTTTTATCTTTCTTATGTCAATTCCATCCTAATTCAAGGTCTTTGCTTGGTCTGATTAATAATGGTACAAGAACAACAACAATAATATGAATGATCAAGTTAATGATGAGAACAACAATTAATATTAATGAGCATTTACAGGAGCTAAGGTAGTATTCTATGCATGTGAGGTATATTTTCACAGCTAATTCTCACAACAGATCTACTAGGCAGGCATAATAAAATCTCTTAACCAACTTCTACTAAGCCAAGGCTCCTAACCCCCAGTAGGCAACTGACTGACTGAGGCCTTGGCCTGCTGCATGCTGCCCACCAGATCAGCTGTACAGTCACTAAGAATCAGTTGTTCTTACAATCCATATGACTTAGAACACCTGTACTTGTTATAAATGTACAGTGTAATTATTGTTGTTGTTTTAGTTGCTACGTCATGTCTGATTCTTTTGTAACCCCATGTAGTACAGCCCCCCAGGCTCCTCCATCCTTGGGATTTCCCAGGAAACAATACTGGAGTTGCCTTTTCCAGTACTGGAACTGGAGTTGCCATTTCCTTTTCCAGGAAATCTTCCCAATCCAGGGATTCAACTTGTGTCTTCTGCATTGGCAGGCAGATTCTTTACCACTGAACCACCTGGGAAGGAGTTTAATTAATGTTATATGAAATCTGTATGATCAGAGTTTAAAAAGTACAACATTTTCCAAAAAATAAAAAAGTCAATGCTTTGAAAAACTCGATGATGACAGAAGAGGTTTTTAAAAAATAAACTGCAACTGAGGGGTGCAAGGATTATAAAAATCTGAAGATTCCTCATTCTCCAAATGAACTGAAGTTCTTGTACATCAAGGAAACTAAACTTAGAAGTCACAGCTGGTGCACTGGGAAGCACATACAAGTGACAAAATACAAAATTCAGTCAGCTGAATGCTCTCAAAAGAAAGATTTTGAGGCTATGTCAAAAGGTGAATGATCTAGTTTCATTTCTTTTTAACATGATGGTGTCCAGTTTTCCAACCCTCATTTATTGAAGAAATTGTCTTTTCTCCATTGTATAGTCTTACCTCTTTTGTCATCAATTAATTGGCCACAGGTGCATGGATTTATTTCTGGGCTTTATATCCTGTCCCATTTATCTATAATTCTATCCTTGTGCCACTACCATACTGTTTTGATGACTGTAGCTTTTTATTATAGGCCAAAGTCAGGGATCCTGATCCTTCCAGCTCCATTTTTCTTTCTCAATATTGCTTGGCTATTCAAGACACTTTTTGTATCCATAAAAATTTTAAGATTTTCTGTTCTAGTTCTGTGAAAAATGTCATTGATAATTTGATAGGGATTGCACTCAATCTGTAGATTGCCTTAGGTAGTATAGCTGTTCCAGCGATATCGATTCTTTCAATCCATGAACATGGCATATCTTTCTAACCATTTGTGTCTTCAATTTTGTAACCTGAAACTTTACCAGATTCATTGATTAGCTCTAGTGGTTTTCTGGAAGCATCTTTAGGATTTTCTATGTATATATCATGTCATTCACAAACAATGACAGTTTAGGTTCTTCAAGTCTGGATTCCCTTTATTTCTTTTTCTTCTTTGATTGCCACAGGTAGGACTTCCAAAAACTATGCTGAATAAAAGTGATGAGAATGGACATCCTTGTCTTGTTCCTAACCTTAAAGGAAATGTTTTCAGTTTCTCACTGTTGATTTATGATGTTATTTGTAGGTTTGTCAAATATTGCCCTTATTTTGTTGAAGTATGTTCTCTCTATGCCCATTTTCTGGAAAGTTTTTATCATAAATAGGTGCTGAATTTGGTCCAAAGTTTTTCTGTATCTATTGAGATTATCATATGGTTTTTATTTTTCAATTTGTTGATGTGGTATATTACCCTGATTGATTTGTAGGTATTGATAAATTCCTACATCCCTGGGATAAATCCCACTGGATAATGGTGTATGATCCTTTTAATGTGTTGTTGGATTCAATTTGGTAGTATTATGTTGAGGACTTTTGTGTCTATGTTCATCAGTGATACTGGCCTGTAATTTTCTTCTTTTGTGGTATCTTTGGTTTTAGTATGAGGGTGATGGTGGCCTCATAGAATGAGTTAGGGAGTTTTCGTTCTTTTGCCAATTTTTTTTGGAATAGTTTCAGAACATGTGGTAAATCTTCTCTAAATTCTTAGTAGAATTCGCCTGTTAGGAGCATTTAATCACAGTTTCAGTTTCAGTGCTTGTGATTGGTTCAATTCAGTTCAGTCGCTCAGTCATGTCCGACTCTTTGCGACCCCATGAATTGCAGTATGCCAGGCCTCCCTGTCCATCACCAACTCCCGGAGTTCACCCAAACTCATGTCCATGGAGTCGGTGATGCTATCCACCATCTCATCCTCTGTTGGCCCCTTCTCCTCCTGCCCCCAATCCCTCCCAGCATCAGAGTCTTTTCTAATGAGTCAATTCTTCACATGAGGTGGCCAAAGTATTGGAGTTTCAGCTTTAGTATCATTCCTTCCAAAGAACACCCAGGACTGATCTCCTTCAGAATGGACTGGCTGGATCTCCTTGCAGTCCAAGGGACTCTCAAGAGTCTTCTACAACACCACAGTTCAAAAGCATCAATTCTTCAGCATTCAGCTTTCTTCACAGTCCAACTGTCACATCCATACATGACCACAGGAAAAACCATAGCTTGACTAGACGGACCTTTGTTGGCAAAGTAATGTCTCTGCTTTTGAATATGCTATCTAGGTTGGTCATAACTTTCCTTCCAAGGAGTAAGTATCTTTTAACTTCATGGCTGCAGTCACCATCTGCAGTGATTTTGGAGCCCCCAAAAATAAAGTCTGACACCATTTCCACTATTTCCCCATCTATTTCCCATGAAGTGATGGGACCGGATGCCATGATCTTCATTTTCTCAATGTTGAGCTTTAAGCCAACTTTTTCACTCTCCTCTTTCACGTTCATCAAGAGGCTTTTTAGTTCCTCTTCACTTTCTGCCATTAGTATGGTGTCATCTGCATATCTGAGGTTATTGATATTTCTCCCGGCAATCTTGATTCCAGCTTGTGCTTCATACAACCTAGCATTTCTCATGATGTACTCTTCATATAAGTTAAATAAGCAGGGTGACAATATACAGCCTTTACACACTCCTTTTCCTATTTGGAATCAGTCTGTTGTTCCATGTCCAGTTATAACTGTTGCTTCCTGATCTGCATATAGGTTTCTCAAGAGGCAGGGCAGGTGGTCTGGTATTCCCATCTCTTTCAGAATTTTCCACAGTTTATTGTGATCCACACAGTCAAAAGGCTTTGGCATAGTCAATAAAGCAGAAACAGATGTTTTTCTGGAACTCTCTTCCTTTTTCCATGATCCAGCAGATGTTGGCAATTTGATCTCTGGTTCCTCTGCCTTTTCTAAATCCAGCTTGAACATCTGGAAGTTCATGGTTCATGTATTACTGAAGTCTGGCTTGGAGAATTTTGAGCATTACTTTAGAGTGTGAGATGAGTGCAATTGTGCAGTAGTTTAACCATTCTTTGGCATTGCCTTTCTTTGTGATTGGTATGTTCATATTTTCTACTTCTTCCTGGTTCAGTCTTGAGAGATCATACCTTGCTAAGAATCTGTCCATTTCTTTCAGGTTGTCCAATTTATTGGCACACAGTTGCCTGTGTTAGTCTCTTATGATCCTTTGTATTTCTTTGGTGTTAGTTGTAACTTCTATGTTTTCATTTCTAATTTTATTGATTGTGCCCCCTCCCCTTTTGCTTGATGAATCTGGGTAAAGGTTTACCAATTTTTATCTTTTAAAAAGAAAAACAGCTTGTATTTTTCATTGATTGCTCCTATCATTTTCTTCATCTCTTTATCATTTATTTCTGCTCTGATCTTATGATTTGTTTCCTTCAGCTAACTCCGGGTTTTCTTTGTTCCTCTTTCTCTACTTGCTTTAGATGTAATGTTAATTTATTTGTCAGTTTTCTTGTTTCCTGAGGTAAGTTTGTATTGCTATGAACTTGCCTCTTAGAACTGCTTTTGCTATGTCACATAGGTTTTGGATCATTGTATTTTCATTTTCATTTGTCTCTAGGTATCTTTTTACTTCTTTCACTTCTTCAGTGATCTATTGGTTGTTTAGTAACATATTGTTTAGCCTCCACGTGTTTTTGGTTTTTTACATTTTTTCCCCTTGTAGTTGATTTCTAGTATCATAGTATTGTGATCAGAAAAGATAGTTGATATAACTTCAATATTCTTAAATTTACCAAGACTCACTTTGTGGCCCAGCATACGGTCAATCCTGGAGAATGTTCCATGTGCACTTAAGGACAATGTGCAATGTGCTACAGTGGGATGGAATGCTCTATAAATATTAGTTAATATCTGGTCTAATGTGTAATTTAAGGCTTGTGTTTCCTTATCAATTTTTCTGTCTGGAAGATCAGCCCACTGGTGTCAGTGAAATATTAAAGTCCCCCCCCACTATTATTGTGTTCCTGTCAATTTCTCACTTTATGATTGTTATCATTTGCCCTATGTATTAAGGTGCTTATATTTGGGTGCATATATATTTAAAATTGTTATACCTTCTTCTTGGATTGTTCTTTGAATGTTATGTAGTGTCATTCTTTGTCCCTTATAACAGTCTCTATTTTATAAAGTCTATTGTGTCTGATATGAGTGTTGCTACTCCAATTTTCTTTTGAGTTCCATTTACATGGAATATCTTTTTCATCCCTTCACTTTCAGTTTATATATATCCCTGGGTCTGAAGTGGGTTTCATATAAACATCATACATATGGGTCTTATTTTAGTATCCATTCAGGCAGTGTGTGTCTTTTGATAGGAGTATTTAATCCATTTACATTTAAGGTGATTATGGATATGTATTTTCCTATTACAATTTTCTTAATCGTTTTGGGTTTGTTTTTACAGGTCTTTTTACTTCTTTATTTCTCCTGTGATTTAATGACTAACTTTAGTATTGTGTTTGGATTCTTTTTCTCTTTTGTGTGTGTGTATGTACTGTAGATTTTTGGCTTGTGGTAACCATGGGGTTTTGACATAGCAGTCTATATATAAACAAGATTGTTTTAAGGTCTTTTAATTTCACACGCATTTCCAATATCCCCCATTTGTGCTTTCCACACAATTGATGGTTTTTATGTCCTATTTTGGTGCACAGATGATTTCCTATCTTTACTGTATGTTTGGCTTTACCAGTGAGTCTCTCCATTTGTAATTTCTTCTGTCTCTATTTTTGCTTTTTCATTTCTGCTTAGAGAAGTTCCTTTAGTACTTGTTGCAATGCTGGTCTGCTGGTGCTGAATTCTCTTAGCTTTTGCTTTTCTATAAAGCTTTTTCCTCCAATGAATCTGGATGAGAGTCCTACAGGGTAGAGTGTTGTATGCTTTCCTCTAAGAGTTTTAAAGTATCTGGTCTTACATCTTTAATCCATTCTGAGTTTGTTTTTGTGGTAGATTGTTTATAAAAATGGCCACATTATTTGATTCCAAATGCAGGCCTATATGAAACATGACTGCACTGTCACTTTCCATTAAGAGGTAAAGTCTGTTTTTCCCCCTGACCCACCTTGGATCTGAACTTAACCATGTGATTTTCTTTGGCCAATGGTACATTTACAAACATCACACTGGGACATCCTTAAGAAAGCATGTGCACTGGTGCTTGACCTCTCTTGCTGCTGGAAATCCAGTGCCAGCAGGTGAACATGCACAAGCTGGCCTCCTTGAGGATGAGTGACCAAATGAAGAAACCACGGTCATCCCAGGTAAGAACCTAGACATGTAGATGAGGCCATCCTAGAACACCTAGTCCAGTCAAGCTGTCTCCGGCTGGAGAAACAACTCAGCCATCATATGGAATGTGACAGACAAATATTTGTTAATTTTAAGCCACTAAATATTAGGTATGCTTTTTAAACATAATAAAATGGTAATAGACTATATATAACTTATTTCATGATGTCCTGTTCTAACTTTTTCAACAAACAGACCATTAAGCAGACCCATGTGTGTTGGATAAAACTGCTTCTATTGTACTAGTTTTATCTTCAATTTACAAATAAACAATCTGAGGCCCAGCACGTTAGATAACATTTCCAAGAGTTAACACAATAAGTGGTAGAGCCGAGATCTGAATCTGCGTATTCTGCCCCAGAGTATGGGCTGCTTAGGAAAGCTTTTGGGGTGCTGGTCCCACATCCTTGACCAAAGTTACCTTCAGTCCTTTAAACGTCCTTCTTTCAGAAAGAAGTTATTTACTTACATCCTTTTACACTCTTTGATTTTGAAACACATGTATTTATTATAAATTTAAATATTATCAATCCAAGTATTGAAGTAAAAAGTTTTATTTAATATATCTGAGGGGACAATTTTGAGCCATTACTGATTCAGGGGATAGGATTATGAAGGGTGCACTGCTTTCTAATTTACATTTTTGTAATAACTGAATTTTATATAATGAACAAGTTTACACTGCAGTTTTAAAAATCAAAAACATTAGAAAAGTATACAGTACCTACAAGAAGAGGGATAATATGTGGAAAGACAAGTGAAGAGGCTTCACTTGTGCAAAGGACCTGCCATCCTAGGTTTCCTTGAGGATCATCTGTAGAAACCTCCCCAAGCTGCCAATAAAGAAGGGGCAGGCAATTTTACACTGCCACCAGGGGGCCTCAATGAAATACCAGCCCTACAAGACTGCCCTTTGCCCTAACTACCTTGCACCTGCTCCTGACCCTGAACAAGTCAGAAAAATAAGGGGGCCAGTAAGGCAGGAAGTATGGAGAAGGCAACCAAAAATATTCAGTCTTCTCATTTAGGTTTCTCTACCTAAAGCTTTAATTTTCAAGGCAGTTTAGAGTTTGAGTTATTATTCTGAACTACACATTTTGATCCTGAATTGAGGCTTTTTGGTGACTAAACAGTTGAAAGATTATCTAAGAATGACTAGAAAAACTATGGGATCTGAGAGAAATCTCATTCAGGGTAAGGAAAAGCCTAGCTCATAGAGCAGTTTAAAAAGTCAGAAAAGAGAAATTAAACTGTTTTCGGTTGTTGCCTATTGTGTCTGATGCAGTCATCCTATTTACACACTGATAAGAAAAATGGGCTCTGTAGCAGTATTGGTTAGCTGAGGTTAGCAGTAATTGGTTAGCTGAGGTTCCCTTCATAGATAATAAGTGATGGGATTCAGCTAGAAGTGTAACTCAGGTGTTTGGGTCCCCATATGCCTCTGATCATAAGCAGAAGCAGGACAGAAGGGGAAATCAAGCTAGGTGATGGACACTCACACTTCTCAAAAGCATTTTGGTCAGGACCCAGAGTTCTCACTTTGGAATTCAAGTACACTTGAATTCCCACACCTCAGGCCACTGTCACTGTTGCTCTGCCTGCAGGTGGGGATGCAGTATCAACACACTGGAGTCAGACATTGTGAATCCTGCATCACGTGAAGCTTCAAACTTCAGATTCCCATGCATTACTCCTAGTGGCTAGCTCAGAGGGTTGAATTACAGAATCCAAGAAAGGCACATTGTGGGGATTCAATAAACAGCCAATTATTTATACCAACAGTAATTTCTCCCTGAGAATAACAGAAGGATCTGGGTGAGAGAAGGAACAATGCCTTATCTCCAATGTCACATATTGTTTCTGCTCTTAAGTAGCTGCCCTGGGGACTGCACAGTGGGCAATGTAGGGGTAAGGTGGGGGAGAGAGACTCCTATTGTATCAATCTAGGAAGAATAATCTGAACAACCAGCTCACCATGAAGTAGTAAGGGTGATTCATCTCATTCAGGACTTCAATGTTGTCTGTGGTCACGGAGTGAATACTGTGGCACCAGACCAATGAGAACAGCCAAGGTTCATTGACGATGTATAAGTTGATGCTGATGTTAGCTGCTTTATATTCTCTGGGAAGAAAAGGAACCCATGGGAGATTTAGATTTAGTCTTATTTTTATCATCTAAAAGGTAAACAGCCACAATATTTGTGAAAGACTGCAGCTTAAATCACCAGAATTAGTTGGGCATGGGACAACTTATGACATGACACGTAGAATGAGCTCATGTTACAGTGAGACACAGAACTGCATTTAATACCTTTCCTCCTCAATCAACGGTAGTATGCATGTCCTAAGGGGAAAAGAAAGAAAGGAAGAAAAGAGGAAGGAAGGAAGGAAGTGGGCTATAGAGTGAAGAAAAGATGGAGGAAAAAATGGGAGGAAGGAAAGCCCTACTAGAATTAGCCAATTTCCATGGTATAAATATTCCTATGTATGAGTGCATGCTAAGTCACTTCAGTTGTGTCTGACTCTTTGCGACCCTACGGACTGGAGCCCACCAGGCTCCTCTGTCCATGGGATTCTCCAGGCAAGAATAATGAAGTTTCCATGCCCTCCTCCAAGAGATCTTCCCAACCCAGGGATTGAACCCGCGCCTCTTACGTCTCCTGCACTGGTAGGCTGGATTTTTACCACTAGTACCAGCTGGGAAGCCTTAGCCCAATTTCAACCACCACTGTTAAAACAGGTTTGCAAACCTCTTTGGCTCCAGTGAGCTGGGATGAGTGAGCTCCACATACTACTGTGAAGCAAATATATTTACTTCCTTCAGAGAATCTACCACTCTCTACTCTACCTGCTTTCCTATCAGTCTTCTTTACTTGACTGTAAGCATATTAAAGCAGAGATTCTGTCTTATTCATTTCCATATATTCAGTACCTGCTTCATAAATAGTTAACTGAATGAATAAATAAATGAATACCTATCTGGTAAATACTTACATTTCAATTTTTTTTATTTAAATTTATTTATTTTAATTAGAGGCTAATTACTTTACAATATTGTATTGGTTTTGCCATACATCAACATGAATCCACCATGGGTGTACACATGTTCCCAATCCTGAACCCCCTCTCCCACCTCCCTCCCCATACCATCCCTCTGGGAACTTTTTAAAGAATTTTCAAAAGCACTGAGAGAAATGGAACCCAAATTTCCCTGTGCACTAAATGTCAGATATGCACACAGTATCTATAGATATGGAAAGAAAATAAGTAGAAGACCATCTAGTAATTCTAATTAAGTTGTCATCTTCAGAGAAAACTTCTCACAAAATATACCATATAAATCCCTTCAAAACTTTTTGTTTTAACCCTGAGATGGCACAGTATATTGGAAACAGCTCTGTAGAAGCCTGGTGTGAGTGCAGTTTTGTCATATACTAGCTTGGCAGGTTCTTAGGCTCAGTGTATAAATTGTAAGATAAAAAATCATACTACTACATTTGCAGGAGTGCTTGCAATTAGTTACCTAGTATGTTAGAATTATCTCTAAGACAATTCTACAGATCACCTAAAAGATTTTTTAATAGAAATAAGGAAATAGTAATAAAAACCCACTTTTCAAAACTTTTTGAAACCAATACAAAAAACCATTCCATTTCTATATAGAAATTGAAACAATACAATAAACAATTACTCCAAAGAAAAGTAAATACTTAGGTACTAACTTAGCAAAACCTGTAAGCCATAAACTACAAAGAACTGATGAAAATCATCAAAGATGATTTAAAAAGTGAAGAGACATATGTGTTTATAAATCAGAAGACTCAACATTGTAAAGATGTCAATTCTCACAGTGATCTGCAAGCTTAATGCAATTCCTATGAAAATACCAGAAAGGATTTTTGGACAATTAGCCCAGCTGATTCTGAAATGCATATAGTAAGGCACAGCCCAAAAGTAACTAAAATGATACTAAAAAAGAATAAAGTGAGAAAGAATCACTCTACCCAATATTAAGTAATCAAAATACTGTGGCCTTAGAAAAGAAATAGAGATTAATGGAACATAATTTAAAATCACAAAGAGTTGGACACAACTGAGCAACTGAACAACAATTTAAAAGTCATAAACAGACCCACACAAACATGTCAAAATGATCATTGTTAAAGGTGCAAAATTAAATCAATGAAATAAAAGGTTTTTTTTTCAACAAATGGTACTAGAGCAATTGTATAGGCAAAGGCAAAACAAACAAACAAACAAAAAACTTTGACCCACACCACATAATTCATATAAAAATTGACTAAAGATGGATCACAGAGTTAAGTACACAATGTAAAACCATAAAACTTTTGGGAAAAAAAAAACAGAAATCTTTGAGATCTAAGAGTTAGACAAAGAGCTCTTAGACTTGACATTAAAAGCATGACTCAAACCATCCATAAAAGAGAAAATTGAAAAGGTAAGCCTAATCAAAATGTTAAAACTTTTGCTTTGTGGAAGACTGTTAAGGAGATGGTACACTCCTGAAACAGATTGGGACAAAATATTTGCAAACCAAATATCCAACAAAGAACTATACTCACACAAAGACCTCTCAAAATTTAACAATAAAAAATCAAGCAGTTCAGTTAAAAATGGTATGATAAGACATTTCTCTGAAGAGGATAGACCATGGCAACTTAGCACATGAGAAGATGTTCAATATCATTACTCACCAGGGAATGAAAATTAAAACCACAATGAGATACCACTACACACATAACAGAATGACTACATTTAAAAATAAATCACAATGCCCTAAACTAGCAAGGATGGAGAACCTCTGGATCATCATACATTGCTGGTGGGAACATAAAATGGTATAGGCCCTCTGAACATGTTTGGCAGTTTCTCATAAACTATATAAAACTTATAAAGTTCCTTATAAAACTTGTCAAACTATCATACCCAAGGAATTGCATTCTTGGGCATTTATCCCACAGAGGTAACAACTTATATTCACAGCAGGCAATTCTGGGAAGATGGCAGAAAAAGAAACACCAGGAACTTGCCCCCATCTAAACAATAATTGCACTGGCAAAATCTACCAAATGTAACTGGTTTGGCTCTATGGAGTTTATTGAAGTCTTGCAACTTCCAGGGAAGTTTTATAAGTTATGGTTAACTTTGGTCAATTTCAGTAATTAGCACAGTCTCAATTATCCACTCTGCATTCTCAGCCCTATCACAGGCAGCTGTGCCCATGTTCCTGGAGCAGCCTGCACACAGCTTACGGAAGCCAAGATGGGCCAAAAGGTAACTATCTTCCAATTATTGGAGATCTGTGCTCTGATGAAACATTTCAATCTAGGTGTATCTAGGGTACTCTAAGATGAACTCAAAGAGATCTGCCCTATGGCATATTATAATCAAACTTTCAAAAGCCAAAGGCAAAGAAAAGACTCTTGAAATCACCTTGTTACATACAAGGATCCTCAATAACATCCTGAGCAGATTTCTCATCAGAAATTTTGGAAGACAGAAGGTAGTGGATCCACATAGTCTAAGTGTTAAAAGAAAAACCTGTCAACCAAGATGCTTATATCCAGCAAAGCCTGTCTTTTAAAAATAAGGAGTGTTATAGGAAAAAACAAATCTGACTCCATATTAGATCTGTTTATTCTAATATGCAAGTTAAATTGCATGCTCTATTGCTCTGGTGACAAGGTAAGAATGTTGCCTATGACCTGATATATATATAGCACAGTTCATTTTCAAGGCTATGACTTATTCAAGTGTAACACTTTTCCATTTACATGGAGATTGTGGAACACAGAATAGCACTTATCTTGTTGGAGGTCTTCAGGAACATTGTGATGTGACCTACATGGACAGGTGCAACAACAAAGGATACCAAGAAGTTCCAACAACCAACCACATCTTCTCTCCTTTTAGAACATAAAAAGACCAAATTCTAACTTGGATAAGATGGTGCTTTGGGATGCTCATTCACCATATTCTCAGTCTGCTGGCTTTCCAAATAAAATTGCTACTCCTTGACCCAGCAACTATCATGTAGCAAGCAGTATGAGCTTGGATTTAGGTAACAAATTTTGGTGAATTTATAGAGGGTCCCTGCTGCTCATGGCCAGCTATCCCCAACTTAGAAATTATTGGATAAGGCCCTAGCAATTGGTGGGACCACATATGATGAAGATCTTCCTATAAAATTCCCCCAAAGTGGCCCCAGCTATCACAGCACTTGGCAGTTGGAATAAGCACTTGGTATCTGGAAGTGAACAGGTAAGTCATTGCTGTGTATAAACCAAAAACTTTATTCCTCTCTGTTTGGGGCTTTTCTTCTCAGGAATAAGTCCATTTTTTTAATTTGAGTAGGGTACCCTGTTGGAGAGAGGAAACAGTTGCTGATTTTTATCCAATTTTTGAACTGGTTTATCTGTTTCTTTGAATGAAAGCATCTATATGTGCCATTTGTTTGTTTGTCTTATATTTCTGTCTTTAAAACCACTATTGCTAAAGAAAGTCCTCTGGGGAGTGGTCTGATTACAGCTACAAACCCATGACTAAGAAAAAAAGAATATTCTATTGTAACAATGTGTGCTCACAGTACCTGTCTGGAACTCCAATGGGATTTATCTGGTTATCTTGAGACCCTGTGTACCATGTACTGCCACATTTGCTTGTTAATTGCATCATCTGTGGTCTCCTGTGTCATTGAAAATCAAAGTCATTCAGTTTTATCCAACTCTTTGCAACGCCATGAACTGTAGCCCACCAGGCTCCTGTGTCCATGGAATTCTCCAGGCAAGAATGCTGGAGTGGGTTGCCTTTCACTTCTCCAGCCTGTGTCACTGGTATATGTAAAACCCCAGGACTAAACTTAAGGGTTTATTTAGAATTCTCTGTTTGTCTTTGAGTTTTTGTTTCACTTTGTTTTGGAACCATTTCTTCACTTACAGTCAAATCAGTCTGTGATATTTAAAACTTTTACTGATGTCAAATGGAAGAAAGGAACACACACACACACACACACACACACAAATTGTCTGTTTGTGTCTGAGAGTGGGACATTCCCATGGAGAAGAGAAAATTCCCACTTTGTTCTTAAAACTGAAAGTCTCAGCCCAGAATTCAGCTGATAGGTTTATGCCAAAGCAAAATGGTTAAAAGAAGATCAATTGCTATTTTTTATTTTATAGTAAAACACTCAAAAAGACTATACAACTCTGCAATTAGAGCTATTCTCTAAAGACTATGGAGAAGAATGATGAAATGCCCTATGTGCAAATATTTGTGCTATTACATCAGGGAAAATTAAAGAAGAAAGGGAACTAGAGTGAGGATATGTTGTTTAAAACCTTCACCGCTGCCTGAGCCACCTGTGCCAGCCACTCTGGCTGCTATGTGAATATATCTGTCTTATTATTTCATTACTTTCCTATACAACCAGAGCCAGTTCCCAACGCTGGGCAGGAAATGTTCGAATTGGCTCCCACATCTTATAGGGATCAATTAGAAAATCCTGTATTAGGTCCCGGAGCACAGAGACCTAGTCTGGTATTACCATCTTAGACCTGTTAGGACAGCAAGTTTGGACCAGGAGCCACTCCCTGCTCAAGCCAATTTCCCCTTTGCATTATCCTGTGAGGGCCTAAATGCAAACAGCCAGCAGGCTGGTTTTAATAAATTATTTTTAATTCAGTAAAAAACAAACAAAGACTCCTTTGAATTTTTTAAATGAATTTATCAAGCCCACGGCAGGTCCTGGGGTCTCTAAAAGTGCTAGAAATGTAAAATATGAGAAAACTGCAGACATGAGATGATGCATTTGGAATGAACCCTTCTCAGTTGGTAGATGCTGCTTTTAAAGTATTCAACAACAGGAAACAATAACAGAAATAAGAAGATGCAAACAGAATGCCACTTTTCTGGCAGCAGCATTTGATTCCCAGAAGACAAGTAACCTGAATAGAGGTAAGCCACCACTGAGGGAAGAACAATACACTTACTGTAAGGAGGAAGGACAGTGCAAAAAATGATTGCCCTGGGCTAAAGCGCTAAAAACAAAACAAAGAAATATAAGAACCTTTCATGTGGCAGATTCATTTTGATATTTGGCAAAACTAATACAATTTTGTAAAGTTTAAAAATAAAAAAATAAAAAAACAAAACAACAACAAAAAGAACCTTTCATGTGGCAGAAAGAGATGATGATGAATGAAGAGGCTCAGATTCTCTCTTGGACTTGAGGCACCCAATTACAATTTCCCCACAGGAGCCCAAGGTAAAACTGACAGTGGGGAATGATCTGATTAACTTTCTGATGGACAAGGGTGCAACATACTTTATGGTAAACACCAGGGTGGCACAGAAAGCATCTCGATCCATCTCAGTCACAAAAGTCTCTAAAACAGTACAAAATCATTCCTTCTTTACAAACTCCAGAATGCCAACTAAGGGACCTCATCCTGAAACACAGCTTCTTATATATGTCAGAGTAACCAATCCTTTTGAGTTGAGATTTCCTTTGTATATGAAATGCTCAAATAACTTTTTTGCCAGAACAGCTTGAGGTCAGAATCCTACCAGAACATGCTTTAAGATTATAGATGGCATTCATGAAATGCCCCCTCCAAAAAAGAGACAGAGCTCTTTACCCCACCCACAAGGAAATCATGATCTGAACTGCATGGACACCTGAAAGAACAGAGGATTCATACACCAAGAAGTTTGCACCAACCAACCACAACCCCTCCACTTGTAGTGTAAATGAAGTCTAATTTCTAAGTTGGTGAGATGTTTCTGTGAGATACTAGACATCTCAGTCTGCCAGTTTTCTGAACAAAGTTATTAATACTTGCCCCAACAAACCATCTCAATTTACTGGCTTGTTTTGGACCGAGAAGTATGAGCTTGGACTCAGTAAGAGGTGGAAATTTAGACATTCCCAAATGAAAGCTGAGGGAATTCATGGCCACTAGACTGACCCTGTAAGAAAAATTCAAGGGATTCTGCCAAGGTAAAATAAAGTCATTAGATAGTAAATCAATGCTGTATGGTAACATAAGGATTTCAGTAAAAGTAAATACATGGGCAAACTTAAAATCTAGCATTACTGTAAAAATGGCCTGTAAATATGACTTAAATATGTCTTTATTTTTCACATAATTTAAGACTGAAACACTTAAAGGGAAAAAAACAATCATTAGTCTAAAAGCTAGTGTTTTTGTAACTCTGGTTATCACTCCACATGTTGTTTTCAATATCATTTGAGAAACTACTACATTTAGAAGTATTATTATTTATATTTAGGGGCACACAATGAAAAAAGATGAAGTTTTCTGACATCAACAAGCAAAATGGGTAGGACTGGACCTGTGAAGGAGAAGAGCTATTGCATATCATTGAATTTTAGATGGTATAAATTCAATCACAGTATCATAATGTTACATAGTAACTGCAATTCCCATGGAAAACATAGGAAGATTAGGTATGGAAATTGCCAACATCTGCTGGATAATGGAAAAAGCAAGAGAGTTCCAAAAAAACATCTATTTCTGCTTTATTGACTATGCCAAAGCCTTTGACTATGTGGATCACAATAAACTGTGGAAAATTCTGAAAGAGATGGGAATACCAGACCACCTGACCTGCCTCTGAGAAATCTGTATACAGGTCAGGAAGCAACAGTTAGAACTGGACATGGAACAACAGACTGGCTCCAAATAGGAAAAGGAGTACGTCAAGGCTGTATATTGTCACCCTGCTTATTTAACTTATATAAAGAGTACATCATGAGAAACGCTGGACTGGAAGAAACACAAGCTGGAATCAAGATTGCCTGGAGAAATATCAATAACCTCAGATATGCAGATGACACCACCCTTATGGCAGAAAGTGAAGAGGAACTAAAGAGCCTCTTGATGAAAGTGAAAGAGGAGAGTGAAAAAGTTGGCTTAAAGCTCAACATTCAGAAAACAAAGATCATGGCATCTGGTCCCATCACTTCATGGGAAATAGATGGGAAAACAGTGGAAACAGTGTCAGACTTTATTTTTGGGGGGCTCCAAAATGATTGCAGATGGTGACTGCAGCCATGAAATTAAAAGACGCTTACTCCTTGGAAGGAAAGTTATGACCAACCTAGACAGCATATTCAAAAGCAGAGACATTACTTTGCCAACAAAGGTCTGTCTAGTCAAGGCTATGGTTTTTCCTGTGGTCATGTATGGATGTGACAGTTGGATTGTAAAGAAGGCTGAGCGCCGAAGAATTGATGCTTTGGAACTGTGGTGTTGGAAAAGACTCTGGACAGTCCCTTGGACTGCAAGGAGATCCAGCCAGTCCATTCTGAAGGAGATCAGCCCTGGGATTTCTTTGGAAGGAATGATGCTAAAGCTGAAGCTCCAGTACTTTGGCCACCTTATGCGAAGAGTTGACTCACTGGAAAAGACTCTGATTCTGGGAGGGATTGGGGACAGGAGGAGAAGGGGACGACAGAGGATGAGATGGCTGGATGGCATCACCGACTCAATGGACATGAGTTTGAGTGAACTCCGGGAGTTGGTGATGGACAGGGAGGCCTGGCATGTTGCGATTCATGGGGTCGCAAAGAGTCGGACATGACTGAGCGACTGAACTGAACTGAACTGAATATATAAAAAAAGACTGAGGGCTTTCCTGGTGGCTCAGAGGGTAAAGCGTCTGCCTGCAATGCTGGAGACCCAGGTTTGATCCCTGAGTCAGGAAGATCCCCTGGGGAAGAAAATGGAAACTCACTCCAGTACTCTTGCCTGGAAAATCCCATACCAGGAGGAACCTGGTAGTCTACAGTCCATGGAGTTGCAAAGAGTCAGACATGACTGAGCAACTTCATTTTCTTATATAAAAAATGAAATGAGAAAAGGATTTAAATATTTCACTACAAAAATAACTAAACACAAAAGAAAACAGTGAGGCAGGAAATAGGGGGTAAAAGATTATAAAGTATATAAAAATAACAAACAGATGACAGAAAGAAAATAAATATTTACAGACATGACAGAAGTAACATGACAACAGCCCCTCTTATCAGTAATTACTTTAAATGGAAATGGATTAAACTCTCCAATCAAACAGAGATTGGCAGAATGCATAAAACCACATTTCATGGTGTTTACAAGAGATTCAATTTTAGATCTGCTGTACAACAAAGTGAATCAACTACTGGCATACATATATTTCCTCTCTCTTAGACCTTCCTCTTACCCCACACACCCACCCATCTAGGTCATCACTGAGCATACACATGAGCTCCCTGTTCTATGCAGCAGGTTCCCACTACCTATTTTTTCCATGGTAGTATATATATATATATATATATATATGTCAATCCTAACCTTCCAGTTCATCCCACCCTCGCATTCCCATCTTTTCCCCCGCTTAGTGTCCACATGTCTGTTTTCTATGTCTGCATCTCTATTCCTGCCTTGTAAATAGGTTCATCTCTGCCTTTTTTCTGGATTCCATATATATGCATTGATATGTGATATTTGTTTTTCTCTTTCTGACTTATTTCACTCTGTATGACAGACTCTAGGACCATCCACATATCTACAAACAACCCAATTTTGTACCTTTTTATGGCTGAGTAATGTTACATTGTACAGATTTACCATTTTTTCTTTTTTTGTATTTTTTGAACATTAATAAAAGTTTCAATACAGCAAGAAAACATAATAATTATAAACATTTATGTACATAATACAGACAAGCAAAATTTATAAAGCAAACACTGACAGAATTGAAACTGTATTATAATAGTTGGAGATTTTAATACCCCACTCTTATTAACAGACAGAACAACCAGACAGAATATAAATAGGGAAACAGAGGACTCAATCAATACAAGAAACTAACTGTACCTAACAGACATATGCAAAATGCTCCGCCCAACAATAGGATGCACAAACTTCTCAAGTACACATGGGACATTTTCAGGACAGACCAGATATTTGGCCACAAAATCTCAATAGGCTTTAAAAGATAGGTAACAGGACAAAGTTAGAAGTCAATAACAAAACAAAAATGAAAATTTACATATTTGTGGAACTTAATACACTTTCAAGCAACCAGTGGATCAAAAAAGTAATCACTAGGCAAACTATAAAATATTTGGATATGTGATTAAAATAAAAACAAAATCCTTGGGATGTAGCAAAAGTAGTGCATGGGGGGAAATGTATATCTAAATGTGAACATTTAAAAAAAAAAGAAAGATCTCAAATCAACAACCTAACTTTAAAACTTAAGAAAATGGAAAAAGCAAAAGGAATAAAATAATAAAGATCAAAACAGAAATAAACAAAATGAAGAACAGAAAATCAACAGAGAAAAGTCAGTGAAACCCAAGGTAATTCTCTGAATATATCAACAAAACTGATAAGCTTTTAACATGATATACAAACATGAAAAAGAGAAAAGACTCAAATTACTGAAGTCAGAAATTAAAGTGGGAAAATTACCACCAATTTAACAGAAATATGAGGGTTATAAGACAGTACTATAAGGAATCATATCCCAACAAACTAGATAAACTCAATGAAATGGACAAATTCCTAGAAACATAAAACCTACCAAGACTGAATCAGAAAAGAAATCAGTAAAGAATAAGAAAACGCAAATAGACCTACAATGGGTAAGAAATTGAATCATTAACCAAAACTCTCCAAACAAAGAAAATTCCTGAACCCAATAACTACACTGGTGAATTTCATCAAACATTCCAAGAATAACAAATACCAAACCATTAGGATGGCTACATCAAAAAATCAGAAATTAATAAGGATGTGTTAACATGGAAAACTTGGAACATTTGTGTCTTGTTTTTATAGCCACTGTGGAAAACAGTATGGTGTTTACTCAAAAAATTAAAAAAATAATGCATACAATCCAGCAATTCTACCTTCTGGTAAATACCTGAAAGAATTGAAAGCAGGGTCTTGAAGGGCTATTCATATACCCATGTCCAAGCTGCGTCATTCACAAGAGCTAAGATGTTCAAGCAACCCAAATGTCCATCAGCTAATGAATGGATGAGAAAACTGTGGTACATACATATAATAGACTATTCAGTTCAGTTCAGTTCAGTCGCTCAGTCATGTCCGACTCTTTGCGACCCCATGAATCGCAGCACGCCAGGCCTCCCTGTCCATCACCAACTCCCGGAGTTCACTCAGACTCACGTCCATCGAGTCAGAGATGCCATCCAGCCATCTCATCCTCTGTTGTCCCCTTCTCCTCCTGCCCCGAATCCCTCCCAGCATCAGAGTCTTTTCCAATGAGTCAACTCTTCGCATGAGGTGGCCAAAGTACTGGAGTTTCAGCTTTAGCATCATTCCCTCCAAAGAAATCCCAGGGCTGATCTCCTTCAGAATGGACTGGTTGGATCTCCTTGCAGTCTAAGGGACTCTCAACAGTCTTCTCCAATACCACAGTTCAAAAGCATCAATTCTTCGGCGCTCAGCCTTCTTCACAGTCCAACTGTCACATCCATACATGACCACAGGAAAAACCATAGCCTTGACTAGACGGACCTTTGTTGGCAAAGTAATGTCTCTGCTTTTGAATATGCTATCTAGGTTGGTCATAACTTTTCTTCCAAGGAGTAAGCATCTTTTAATTTCATGGCTGCAGTCACCATCTGCAGTGATTTTGGAGCCCAAAAAAATAAAGTCTGATACTGTTTCCACTGTTTCCCCATAATAGACTATTATTCAGCCTTAAAAAGGAATGAAATTCTGTAATGAATGAATTCAACATGGATGAACCTTGAGAACTTCATCCTAAGTGAAATAAGTTAGTCTTAGATAAATGTGTGATTCCACTTACATGAATCAAAATCACAAACAGAAACACTGATGAGGGATTGATGAAAGTTCATTGTTTAATGAGAATTTGAGTTTACAAGATGAAAAGTGTTAGGTAGGTAGATGGTGGTGATTGTTGTATAACACAGTGAATGTACATTAAAACCACAGCATTTTATATTAAAAATCATTGCAAAAGTAAGTTTTGTATGTATTTTAACACAATGAAGACACTTTTTAAAGAATGGGGAATCTGAGTGAGTTATAGACTCTTAGTTAAAAAAATCATGTTCTTGTGAAAACCTATACTCAAATGTTCCTAACCTTTATCTATAATAAATAGAAACAATCAGGTATCTTTCAGTTGATGAATAATTATAGAAATAGTACATTCATACAATGGAACACTATCCATCAATGAAACTGAAAAAAACTGTAGATGCATGCAACAATCTGGATGAATGTCAAAGGGAATTATACTGAGTGGAAAAAAGGCCAATCACAACAGGCTGCATACTGTGTGATTCTTCTATATAACTTTCTTAAAATGACAGGATTATAGAAGTGCAGAAGAGATTAGTCATTGAGAGACGTTAGGATTTGAGGTGAGTAGATGCAGATGGAAGGAAGGGGAGTGTGGTTATCAAAGGGCAACAAAAGTAGTAATACTTCTGGTGATTCCAGTTGAGGTTCGATGTATGAGACAGAGTGCTCAGGGCTGGTGCACTGGGATGACCCTGAGGGACGGGATGGGGAAGGAGGTGGGAGAGGGGTTCAGGATGGGGAACACATGTTCACCCGTGGCTGATTCATGTCAAGGTATGGCAAAAACCACTACAATATTGTAAAGTAATTAGCCTCCAATTAAAATAAATAAAACACATACACACATTTGTAAAAAAAAAAAAGAAAAACTGGAGCTGGAAATTAAGAGCTTTGAATCCAAGGCTAAGGAGATTGAACTCTTTCCTATAGGCATCGGGGGAATCCTCAGGGTGTTTGAGTGAAACACAGACATTTACATGTTTAGAAGCAACTTCCTGTAGCACTGTGGCTAATAAGGAGGCCAGGCTAGTGGTATCTTAAGAATCTTTCTTCACCTCTCCAAAATACTAGAAATGATCATTCATGGGGTATGTTTACTGAGCTTATGCAAAACTGAAGGTATTCCTAGCAACTTTTCCCTACCTTACCTCCACATCTTTAAAATTCAGTAAGTCAGTATTATCTTAGGTCTTGAGATGTTAATGACTTTGAATAATTGTCAACAGTTGCAATTATAATGACTGATACTTTATCATTTCTCATAATGAGCAATGCTAATTAAATTGATTGTGCTAGGGAAAAAGTAATACTTCTGATGATTAAACCAGTCTATCTTGGTTATGCTGTTAAGATCAGCAAACATATATATGATAAAACTGCACTGAACTATATATACAAAACACACATAAAATGAATGTAAGTAAAACTTGGAAAATTTGAGTAAGATTGGTGGGTTTTATCAATATCAATAGCTTGGTTTCGATATCATACCATTACAAGTTTTACCAATGGAGTAACACATCATCACATCATCATTTTGTATTATTTCCTACATGTTAACATGCAATCAAGGAGATCCAACCAGTCCATTCTGAAGGAGATCAGCCCTGGGGTTTCTTTGGAAGGAATGATGCTAAAGCTGAAACTCCAGTACTTTGGCCACCTCATGTGAAGAGTTGACTCATTGGAAAAGACTCTGATGCTGGGCGGGATTGAGGGCAGGAGAAGAAGGGGACAACAGAGGATGAGATGGCTGGATGGCATCACTGACTCGATGGACGAGAGTCCAGCGACTGAACTGAACATGCAATCATTTCAAAATAAAAAGTTTAAAAAACACTATAGACTATTTTTTTAAATACAATACAAATGTACTCTGGGTTTGGTTTTTCTAGCAGTCACGTATGGATGTGAAAGTTGGACCATACAGAAGGCTAGAGCACCAAAGAATTGACACTTTCGAACTGGTAGTGTTGGAGAAGACTCTTGAGGGTCCCTTGGACTGCAAGGAGATCAAACCAGTCAGTCTTAAAGGAAATCAACCCTGAATATTCATTGTAAGGATTGATGCTGAAGCTGTTACTCCAGCGCTTTGGCCACCTGATATGAAGAGCTGATTCATTATAAAAGACCCTGATGCTGGGAAAGACTGAAGGCAGGAGGAGACGGGAACAACAGAGGACAAGATGGTTGGATGGCATCACCAACTCAATGAACATGAGTTTGAGCAAGCACCAAGAAATGGCGAAGGACAGGGAAGCCTGGCATGTTGCAGTCCATGGAGTCAAAAAGAGTTGGACGTGACTGCGTGACTAAACAATAACAACTCTGGGTTTTATATCAAAAGTATTATAACCAGAAGAGCACAAAGGGCAGAAGGTAGTAAATAGAACTGTGTTGTCCTAAGGCTTTAATAAAAGATGCTTGCTCCTTGGAAGGAAAGTTATGACCAACCTAGATAGCATATTCAAAAGCAGAGATATTACTTTGCCAACAAAGGTCTGTTTAGTCAAGGCTATGGTTTTTCCTGTGGTCGTGTATGGATGTGAGAGTTGGACTATGAAGAAGGCTGAGCACCGAAGAATTGATGCTTTTGAACTGTGGTGTTGGAAAAGACTCTGGACAGTCCCTTGGACTGCAAGGAGATCCAACCAGTCCATCCTAAAGGAGATCAGCCCTGGGATTTCTTTGGAAGGAAAGATGCTAAAGCTGAAACTCCAGTACTTTGGCCACCTCATGCGAAGAGTTGACTCACTAAAAAAGACTCTGATGCTGGGAGGGATTGGGGGCAGGAGTAGAAGGGGACGACAGAGGATGAGATGGCTGGATGGCATCACTGACTTGATGGACGTGAGTCTCAGTGAACTCCGGGAGTTGGTGATGGACAGGGAGGCCTGGCGTGCTGCGATTCATGGGGTCGCAAAGAGTCGGACACGACTGAGCGACTGATCTGATCTGATCTGATTTTATATTATAGAATAATATTAATTTAAAGTAGATTATAATGATAATTATAATCCCTAGAGCAACCACTAAAAAATAATTCAAAAATGTAAAAGCCTATAGCAGAGACAGAAAAGAACACTAAAGAATTAGAAATTAACTAAAAAATTAAAACATAGGAAAGAACAACCAACTCACCAAGAATAGAGAGGATATATAGGAAAAAATGGTCCTAATTATAATATAAACCCAAGTATGCCAGGTAAACTAAATATTAATGGACCAAAGATTCTCATTAAAAAATAGACATTATCCTCATAAATATAAAAGCAAGAACCAATATTCTGTTTATAAAAGATGCACTTTAAACATAAATATGCAAAGCAGTTGAAAGACAAAGGACAAAAAAAACAACACACAAACACTAACTCTAAGAAAATGTAGCAATATTAATAAAAGCAATATTTAGACAAGAATTATAACCAGAGACCATGGATATTTCATAATGAAAGGGTGAATTCACCAAGAAGATCTAATAATTCTACATTTAAATGTATTTTTTAAATGTTTAAAATATAAGAAGCCAACAACCACTATAATAACCATAACAATAAACAGAGCTAAAGTGAGAAATAACACAAATCAGCAACCAGAGTGAGAGATATCAATACCCCTCTCTCCATAATTGACAGACAAGGCATTTGGAGCCCTTAATTCTCTGGTGAGGCAGACTGCTCACAGAAGTAAGAAGGCAGGTGACAATGGTCTAATCTTGTCGATATGATAGCTACTTCTTTTCTAAATAGAATAATATTTACTGTGAGAGAGGCCTTATGCATAGAATATTTTTTAAAAAGGATTTCCTAGTTGAATGTTTATTATATATTTTGTAAGTAATTATAGAATGTGGATTTATGAGGCATGGTTCCCTGGAGAAGGTCACATAAACTACATATCTCTTTGGGAATATTAAATGCAGATGTTCTGTAATGCAAATGCTTCCCTATAAGTGAAACAGCTCTGCAAAAACTCACTTGGAGCTCTTATCTATTACTGTAGGCCATAGAGTATGAATCCAATAAAGGAAAAAGCCTGCAAAGCTGAAATCAATGACTGACCTTTCCTTGCTTTCTCTAAACCTCTTGATTATTGCACCTTTGAAATTAATAATAAAGCTTCATAGTAGGTAAGTTCTATGCTGTGTGGGAGTTTGATCTGCAACAAACAAAGCATTAGAAAAAGAAGGGGAAAATACAGTATAAAATGTTTAAAAAGACTGTCAACCGAATTAAACTGACCAATATTTACAGAATACCACACCCAAGAAATGAACAGAGCTCATCATTTTTAGGTGGACATGGGAAATTCATCAAGACAAATGATTTAGTATGCAAGGAGACCAGTTAAAGTATTGAAGTCATAGAGACTTGTTCTTTGGTCACAATGAATTTGGAGAAGGAAATGGCAACCCACTCCAGTATTCCTGCCTGGAAAATCCCATGGACAGAGGAGCCTGGCGGGCTACAGTCCATGGGTCACAAAGAGTCAGACATGACTGCATGACTAACACACACATACACACACACACACACACACAATGAATTTAAGTCAAAAGCAAATAACACTAAGGATAGATGCATTAATACATTTCTAAAAGGCCAGCAATTCATTTCTAAGTAATCTATGAGTCAAGTGGGAAATAAAACACTTTTTAAATATTTTAAATTGGATGTTGTGGAATGTAAGTAATGCTTGTACGGTAATTTATAGCTTTAAACGTTTATTCTAGAAGAGAAAATTTAGAATCAAATGCCTAATTTTCTACCTAAAGAAACTAATACAAGAAGAGCAAAGTAAACCTAAAGGAAATATAAAAAAAGAAAATAAAGATAACAGCAGTCAATGAAATAGGAAAGAAAATTTGCAACAGAATATAGCTAATGAAGCTAAAATTTGGTTTCTTCAAATGGTTAGTACAATTCATAAACCTCTAGCAAGACTGACCAAAAATGGGAAAATAAAAATGTCTAATACTAAAATGTACTGGACCTACAGGTGACAGCTGAACAACATTCTGAATGTACTAAATTCTACTGAATTGTTACTTTAAATTGGTTAATTTTATGGGAATTTCATCTCAACAAATTAGTTTTCAAAATTAAAAATGTTAAAAACATTTAAAATTCCCACATCAGAAATAAGTCAGAGGACATCTTTGTAGGCATATAGTTTTGGTTAAAACAATGTATTTAAAGCATTCTCAGTCAAAATGGCAAGGTCACAATGTCTTGCACTAGTGGTCTGATCAAAATGAACACAGAGACTGCACTGGAAATGTGATTGGAATAAATATTCTGATTTAAACAGTATATGACTAACAAGGTACAACTGCTGAATTTCTTAAAATTCAGTTTCTTGAGGAGAAGTGCTCGGAACAGTCTGGTTCATGAATAATCATGATCCACCCTGTAGTATGCTGCTGCTGCTAAGTCGCTTCAGTCATGTCCGACTCTGTGCGACCCCATAGAGGGCAGCCCACCAGGCTTCCCCGTCCCTGGGATTCTCCTGGCAAGAATACTGGAGTGGGTTGCCATTTCCTTCTCCAATGCATGAAAGTGAAAAGTGAAAGTGAAGTCGCTCAGTCGTGTCCGACTCCTAGCGACCCCATGGACTGCAGCCTACCAGGCTCCTCTGTCCATGGATTTTCCAGGCAAGAGTACTGGAGTGGGGTGCCATTGCCTTCTCCAACCCTGTAGTATAGTTATATTTAAAAAACCCTTATACTCCTCTACTAGAATATAAGGGTTTCCTTACAAAAAGAATCATATCTTGCTTGTGTTGACTTTTCACTAAAACTAGTTAACTGGTCTATATACATATTACTATTTGGGAAATATCTGCTGAGCTAAATTGCTTTTCTTTTTTGATGTTCAAAAACAAGATTCATTATAGACAATTTTTCAAAACAAGTAACTTCCAAAGAGTCATATTAAACCATGTAAAGTTTAGATAGTGAAATAAGTCACTGAGTCATCAGAAATAGCACTATTCAGTTTCAGTATTTCTACTGCTTATGGGTGCTGACTTCAAGTACCTAGCCTTGAGGTTGGCAAGCTTGCCCTACAGCAGCAACAAACAAGTCACAGGTCTCAAAATCTTTCAATAGTGAGATACAGGTTAGTTTAAATAAGATATGGCTTTTATTTTCAATCTAAGTGTGTTCTCAAATTGGACTAATACTCTATCATTTTGCTGGCTATGCAAGAAGTCACATATAGAAACTTGAGTTTTTTGATGCCATTTTTGTGATATGTCTTTGTGCTGAGGGTACACCATTTCTGACTGCCCGACTGGCATGCCACATGGACAGCTCCTGCTTACCAGTTCCTAAGAGTGAAGATATGCCTGAGTGTTGGGACAGCATTTGCATCTCCTTAAATAATCACAAAATCCTGGGCTGAAGTTGAACATGCACCTGGACACATTCATCTAGCCTATGGTTCTCAATGGGAGCAATAATCATTTTCTCAGATGACATGTGGAAATATCTAGGGCATTTGAGATTGTCACAATGATGCAGTAACATCACTGGATGCTAAATATCCTACAATGTGGAGGAAGAGTCCTGAGCAACACAGAACTGAACACTCTCCAAAGTTAGTAGTGTTTCCTATTGGTCCAACCCACCTTCAACCACAACTAAACAAAAAGAGAAACTTCTCCAAGGACACGCTGCTTCTCAGAACCATTCACAGGAATGAACTAATTAGTCAAGACAGGAATAAGGGGTGAGATCCTTCAGAGAGAAACTCTAGAAAATACCCTGTTTGATTATAAAATTTTTGTTATGGGGATAACACTTTGCAGAAACTTGTCTAAGTCATAAGTGTGGTCATCACTTGTCTGATGGGTAGGCCAGGATTTGAAAACGAGTCTGTGGTCTACCAACCATTTGACACATAATAAAAGCTCAATAAATGGAAGCTATTATAATTAATTTCAACTACTAGTAATCTAAATAATAATTATGAGAAAAAATTTAACTAGAAACATTTCCTATATGAAAATAAGTAAAAGGAGACAGAAATACATATACATATATAATTTTCTAATGTTGAAAAAAAAAATGACATATTTTTTATCAATTCCCCTATGGTCAAAGAGCTAGGAAAAGTAACACAAGTGCATCTAGCAGCCAAGTTCATGGCTTCAAATACAAAAAGGCACCTATGGGAACTCCTACTAACCCCAAGAGATTTTGGATATACATCTATAACCACAGCATTGGTGATATCTACATCTCTTAACTGATGCCTATGTACACATACATCTGTATCTCCAAGGAAGCTGTGTCTTGGAAGCATTTAGAATTATCTGAAAAATTATTTTAAAATCTAATAGAAAGGGTATAGGGATTAACATGAGCAGTGACTAATAACAGTTGAGTTTGAAAAAGTTACCATTTCATTCCCAGGTGCTTTTAATTCAGAAAATCTGTCCCTAATTATATATTTATAAATATGGTATATAAATGATTTTACTTTATTTTCGTACTAGGATGTTTTAAGTTGTTTTTTCCCTTTTATTTATTTTTTTAAATTTATTTATTTTAATTGGAGGCTAATTACTTTACAATATTGTAACGGTTTTTGCCATACATTGAGATGAATCCACCAAGGGTGAACATGCCTTCCTTATTCTGAACCCCACCCACCTCCCTCCCCATCCCATCCCTCAGGGTCATCCCAGTGCACCAGCCCTGTCTCATGCATCGAACCTGGACTGGCAATCTATTTCACATATGATAATATACATGTTTCAATGCTATTCTCTCAAATCATCCCACCCTTGCCTTCTCCCACAGAGTCCAAAAGTCTGTTCTTTACATCGTGTCTCTCTTGCTGTCTCACATATAGGGTCATCATTACCATCTTTCTAATTACATATGTAGGTGTTAATATACTGTATTGGTGTTTTTCTTTCTGACTTACTTCACTCTGTATAATAGGCTCTGGTCTCATCCACCTCATTAGAACTGATTCAAATGCACTTTTTAATAGTTGAGTGATATTCCATTGTGTATATGTACCACAGCTTTCTTATCCATTCATCTGCAAATTTTATGTTTTTTGAAATAATGATTTAATTATGCCCTGGGTTATTCCTATAAGAGATCTAGATATCTGCATCACAAAGCCATTTATAAGGTACTGTAATCTATCTAGTAATGGCAGAGGAAATCATCAATTTTTTGAGCTCTGACTTTCATTGATAACATTATACAAAAAGAAAAAGAGCAACAATGATAAGAGATTGGAGCACAAGGATAAGGGGCTGAAGATTGTCCCAGGAAGAGAGCCTATCATTGATAAATGTTTGTTGGCAGAGGATGGGAGGGGCAGGAGGAGGAAAATAGGGGATTCCAAACAGATAACCACACACAGATACCCTGAGGAGGAACCTAAGTACCTTGGCTGGGATGCAGATTTTGTGCAAGTAAGGCAATACATGCAAAAAAAGGTATGATCAGTTACCTCAATCCATTGTAGTACAACCTCTTATAGTCAACATTTATTCTAGTGATATTTTCATCCGCAAGTTCCTGAAGGGTATAAAATGTGCCCACATGCTGAAAACCAGGAGCTTTGCTCTTGATATACCTTCTCTCAGAACCTGGTAACCAAGCAATCTATAAGGAGAAATAGGATGTCTTTCAGTGGATAAACAGCAGTCTAGACACAAATAGTCCCAGGTAGAATGGGAGGAGACCCATTCCAGCATGGGTACATTTTACAGGGAGCAGAGAGATTCCAGCCTTTGGTCAAAGAGTCAACCTGACTTAATATTGTCTAATGAACTTTTTTACAATTTACTTTAAATTGGAAGATAATTGCTTTAGATTGTTGTGTTGGTTTCTGCCATACAACATTTAATGAACTCCTATAATGAGGCTTTCACCAAGGATGTTCTGGAGCTGAGTTTTCCCAGTTAACATCATGGGACCAAGGGTCCACGGTGATATCATACTAGCCAAAGTGGATGAGGAGCTGGTAGGTGTGGATGAAAAGTCAGACTTATAAACATCTCCTCTGGCTGATGATGCTAAAAATCATCTTTGAGCGGAGTCATATCCTGCTAACAGAGGATGCTATTATGACTCATCTGTAGAAATAGTTCTGTTTGCAAAGATACATACTTGTTTCACTCATAGCATTGTTCCATATTTTGAAATTTTAAGACATTTGGAATGATCAGCTGCCAAAATGCAGCAGTTCTGAGAAACATGATGAACAAATCTCTGCTCAAATAAGAACCAAATGTCCTTTCTATATTACTAATGAAAACCAAATCCTCAAAGCCTTAGTTAGTATTCCATGCCCAGGCCCTTTCTAATTGATGTATGTTGGTGATGGTGAAGGTCACATTGTGTAGTAATCATACACTTTCCCTTTTAACATACTGGTGACATTTCATTTGGTTTGGAACAGTAAACAGCCTCAATGTTTTCCCCAATGATGTAAATTTAACTGGGTCATTCTTAGATTGCCACATGTAGTTGTATAAGCAACCAACTCCCATTTCTATAGACAGCAGAATTATTTAAGGATCCCAGGAAAGATCTACAAGGTAGGCCAGGTTCAAATGCTATGCTCTTGAGACAAGCAATCCACCTCCCAAACTCTATCATAAATACTGAGATATACATACCAGATGTTGCTCAATCTTAGAGTCAAGGATCACTCTTACTACAAGGTGGATATACGATAATCTGGAAGGATGTCTTGAAGGAGGAGCATTAAGATCAAATATCACCAATTTTTTTTCCTTCTGTGCAATTGCCAATAAATCAGTTAGTTTAGCAATCCTCTGATTTCTTGCTCTTTCCTTATCATCCTCTGATAAGGGTTTCATACGAAAAAATGGTTTGACCTAAAAATAAGTATATCAGAGAAAACATTGGCTCCTATCAAAAGCATTTTCCAATTCTCCTGCATTTAGCCCCACACCCAGCCCTACCTCCATGTTGATCCATTACCATTCAACCCACCAGGACTTCTGAAATACTGGTCCTGAGATAATAGTTGCCAAGAAGATAAATTAAATGTAATTTCCATTGGAAGTAATGGTATTTGCAATGATTTATTCCATACCATAGAACCTGTTGTATTTGCACTAAAGGTTCTTCCTATTCTTTTCTAGAGCTCCCTTTTCAAACTTTTTTAAAACTCAAGGTAATACAATTCATTTTTAGTTTCAATGGTCTCCCACATTCTCTCTCACTGTTCTAGTTATGGGCAATGAAAAAAAAAAAAAGAAATACACTTTAGCTTCAGACTGAATTGGATTCACACCCACCTCTATCATACATCTGCCTCCCTTGCCACATTCACCTGTTACAAACCTGTCCTCTACTTGCACAGCTTAGTTCAAATGCTACCTCCTCATGAAGACATCTTGAAATATTTCTGAACTAAAGAGACTTTGATGGCATTAAACTCCAATGACTAATTTTATGCCTCTTTAATTCTGTTCTCTATACTTACTTCTTTGCGTATGTCTTAAACCAAATTCAAATCTTGGCTTCATATGCTTCTTGCTTTCTAACCTTGGTAAAACCATTTATATTCTCAAAGTCTTTATTGTTCAAACTATAAAATGGGAAAGGGGAGGAATAATCTATGTATTTCTTATGATTATTTTGATGATTAAATATAGTAAAATATTTTCTGGGTCTAGGAGAATGTCTGGTACACAGAATACTGTACAATTCACAACAGTCCCCTCACTTTTCTACTTCTACTCAGTGTAACTTTCTCACAGCAGGAACTGTCAGCTTTTTTAAGACACAGCATTTTATCTTACACCTCAGTCCATATGTGTGTGTATATATATATATATATATATATATATATATATAGTCTATATTAAACTTAGTAGATGGCTACTTTTACCATTATTTGCCAATTTTAGATCACTTGTTGGTAAAGTTGGTGATAGATGGCTATTTTTCAGAAGGAAGCATTAGCTACCTCACATTTTCTCAAGACTAAAGTATTCTTCCTTTGTCTCAACACAACTTAATCTTCATTCTTATTCTGCTGCTGCTGCTGCTAAGTTGCTTCAGTCATGTCTGACTCTGTGCGACCCCATAGATGGCAGCCCACCAGGCTCCCCCGTCCCTGGGATTCTCCAGGCAAGAACACTGGAGTGGGTTGTCATTTCCTTCTCCAACACATAAAAGTGAAAAGTGAAAGTGAAGTCGCTCAGTCGTGTCCGACTCTAGCGACCCCATGGACTGCAGCCTACCAGGCTCCTCTGTCCATGGGATTTTCTAGGCAAAAGTACTGGAGTGGGGTGCCATTGCCTTCTCCATCATTCTTACTCTACCCTCTGTATTTCTTCTCGTTCCCATAACACCCTAAGAAAGCTGCCCTTTCTCACTTTTTTCTCAAGAAAGAATCATATTTCATAATACCAACAAGGCAGATCATCAGTATTGAATTAAACCATGGTCAATATCTGAGCTGAGTCAATAATTCTTTTCTTAATCCTCATAAATATAGGAATTTGCTTCATAACTCAAGATTTCCTTAGACTCTACCAGTTCTAGACTAAATGATTCACTTAACTGCTAGGCCTTCATGTGGGGAAAACAGTGGAAAAAACTGGACAGGAAAAGTCAAAAACAGATTTAAGTAACTCATTTGTGCTTAATTTCTAAAATGCCCCCAAATGGCAAAGGGAATAGGAAATCCATTATACAAGGATATTCATGAAGCCTTTCCCTTAAGGACAACTTGAACAAAAAAAAAAATTTAAATAGCAAAAACTATCAAGATTAACAGGAGGGTTTAAAACTAGATTCCAGTAGTTTAAAGTAGTAATATGGGTAGTCTAATAGCTTAGGTAAATCAGGCCTCACCTTAAAATACTCAGAAAAATACACTGGAATGGGACAAAGCCAATTTAGACTATCTCTAGCCTATGACTGAACATTTTAAAGGCTCTAGTAAGTAACAAGCTAGAAATAAAGACAAATTCTCCACAAAACACCTTGTTTCTGAAGTAAAAAACAGTATTAAATGGTTCTCAGTTCTCTATATCTGTGTGTAGAGAAATTAAAAGTAGAAGGGCTGCTGGATGATCCAACTTATCAATTTGTTAAGGAACAGGACGATTAGAGTTGTGGCCAGTATGGCAGAGTAGAAAAACCCTCCACTCTCCTTCTCCCACGGACACACCAGGACCTCAACCACTGGCAGAACAAGCATCTATGAGATCAACCTAAAGACTTGTGGTGGTACGGTGGATAGAAATCCACCTGCCAATGCAGGAGACATGGGTTCGATCCCTAGTCCAGAGAGCCTCCATATGCCATGGAGCAACTAAGACCGTGTGTCACAGCTACTGGAGCCCACGCTCTAGGGCCCACAAGCCACAGCTAAGGAACCCCTGTGCCACAACTACTGAAGCCTGAGTGCTGCAACTACAGAAGCTTGTGCAGCTAGAGCCTGTGCTCAGCAACAAAGGAAGCCACGACAAGGGGAAGCATGTATATATACCACAATGTAAAGTAGCTCCCACTCACTGCAACTAGAGAAAGCCAGAGCACAACAAGGAGGATCCAGCACAGCCAAAAATAAATACATTAAAAAAAAAAAAAACTAGCCGAGAACATTTCCACAATTACAGATATAAAAAAGGAATCTAGAGACGTTATACAGTTAAGACCCATATGTCAGGGAGGCAATCCACAAAAGGAAGGATAATCACAACTGCAGAATATTCTCCACAGAATCATGGGGTCTGGGCCCCACATAAGACTTTCCAGTCCAAGGGTCCTCTACTGTCGCTCAACAGAAGAATGGATAAAGATAGGATACATATATACACTGGAATATTACTCGGCTGTAAAAAGGAACAAAATTGGATCATTTGTAGAGATGTGGATGTATCTAGATGGTCACAGAGAGTAAAGTCAGTCAGAAAGAGAAAAACAAATATCATATATGAACATTAGTATATATGTGGAATATAAAAATGGTATAATTATTTTATTTGCAAAACAGAAATAGAGATACAGATACAGAGAACAAATGTTTGAACACCAAGGGGGAAAAGGGGATGTATGGGATGAATTGGAAAGTTGGGATTGACATATACACACTATTGGTACTATGTGTAAAATATATAACTAAGGAGAACCTACTGTATAGCTAAGGGAACCCCATTCAGTGCTCTATGGTGACAAATGGGAAGGAAATCCAAATAAGAGGGAATATATGTATATGTATAGCTGATTAACTTTGCTATACAGTAGAAACAATAGGGTAAAGCAACTATACTCTGATAAAAATTAATTATAAAAACACAAACACATGGAAGCTAAACAATATGCTATTGAACAGTCAATGAGTGATCAACAGGTCAGAAAAACAAAATTTTTAAAGTAGCTGGAGACAAATGGAAACCCCGAGATCCAAAAATCTATTGGATGCAGAAAAGGTAATTCTAAGAGGGATGTCTACAGTGATACAAGTCTACCTCAGGTGAAAAAAGAAAATCTGAAAATATGCACCTAAAGGAAAGTACAAAGTGAAAAAACAAAATCCAGTGTTAGTCAACAAAAGATACAATGAAGATCAAAGCAGAAATATGCAAAATGAAGACTAAAAAAAAAAAAAACAAAACAACTAAAGAATAGATCAATGAGCTAAGAGCTGGTTCTTTGCAAAGATAAACAAAATTCATAAAACTTTAGCCAGAATAATCAAGAAAAGTGATGAAGGGCCCAAATAAATAAAATAAGAAATGAAAGAGGAGCTACAACTGACACCACAGAAATACAAAGGATTGTAAGAAATAACTGCAAATAAACATATGCCAAAAAATGGACAACCTATAAGAAATAGATAAATTCTTAGGAAGGTACAATCTCTCAAGACTGAATATGGAAGAAATAGAAAGCATGAACAAAACAGTTACTAGTAACGAAACTGATAACCTAAAATTCCCAACAACAATACTCCAGCTCCAGCCAGCCAGTTTAACAGGTGGATTATACCTAATTTTTAGACAAAAGTTAACACCTGTCCTTCTCAAGCTATTCTACAGGCTTGAAGTTTCATTTTTATATGGAATCGAAAAACCAAAACATGCAAACATAACAAAGTCAAACAGCATCACAGACGTAGAGAATAAACTTGCCAGAGGGAAGGGAGGATGAATAAAATAGGTGAGATTCAAAGGTACAAACTTCCAGTTATAAAATAAAAATAATAAGGAGGTTATAAAGCATAGGGAATATAGTCAATAATATTGTAATAATTTTTATGGTGAGAGGGTAAACAGACTTATTGTGATCATTTTGTAAAGCATAAAAATATCAAATTACTATGTCCTCCATCTGAAGCTAATATAATATTCCAAGTCAACTATACTTCATTTTTTTTTAAAAAGGACAATTATGCAAAATCTTCTCAATGACTCCATTTAGAAGGAAATACTACCACTCAACAGGTAATCCTGAGAAAGTGAAGTGAAGTCACTCAGTTGTGTCCAACTCTTTGCGACCCCATAGACTATAGCCTACCAGGCTCCTCTGTCCATGGGATTTTCCAGGCAATAGTATTGGAGTGGGCTGCCATTTCCTTCTCCAGGGGATATTCCCAACCCAGGGCTCAAATCTGGGTCTCCCGCATTGTAGACAGATGCTTTACAGAGCCATCAGGGAATCCTGAGGAGAACTAGCCAAAAATATAAACAGCAATATCATTTTTTATTGAAACAAGGGCCACTACCTTTACTATTCACCCCACTATGGTAAAAAAATCAGATTGCTTAGTGCTTAAAACCGCTCAAATGGTGGGAATTTTTAACAATATTAAGTCCTTTTCCATGAACCAACCTATAACTTTTACTTTGAGACCACTGTCATAACACCTCTTTGTTCTCTGCAGCCCTTTCCTAAAATTTTTATGCTAGGAATCTTCTTTGCAAAAGAATAGCCAGAATAAAAGCACCACAGAAAAATTAGTATCAGGAGTTACAGAAAATTCTACTGAATATTATTTGGACACTAGTATATTGATTCAAAAAGTAAATAAATGGTCATGGCAGCAGAATTCCTGAGGGGAAAAGAGCAGAAATAATTAGAGTCAAACCTGTAAGAGTTCACATTATCTGTGTTGATAACTTTTGCCTAAAATCTTCCTAGTGATGAATTTAAGGAAGATCTAACCCAACTATAATGCCAGACTTAATACAACAAGGATTAATTATACCTCATATCAGTCCAACCAATATATCTATTTCATTTATTTTTCAAAAAAATTCCCAAACTCAGACAGTTGGAGGATATAAATTTATTCAATTTCTGTGAGCTATTAACCAGTTTTTCCCAAATGTACTCTCTCTGGTTCTATATTTACTTTCTTTGTGTCCTTATCCTAGCTTATGAAGATCATCAACACTGACTGCCCTGATCAGACCAAAATCAACAAAAAAGTTATGTTTCAGGTTTTACTGAAGGGTCATCCTACTGTTTCTTAAGTCTTAAACCAAGATCTTAAGTCTATGCAGTAATCCACAATAAGACTGAATTTATAATTCTATTCACAAATCTTCTAAGGAGAAATTTAGCTCTATAAAACACAAACAGTTCCTTATCAAGGGTTCAGCAAACTTATGTGTCAAGAGACAAGTGTCAAATATTATTTTCCTTTGTGTGAGACACAGCTCTGTCTCAACTACTGAACTATTACAGTGCAGAAACAGCCATAGACAATTCATAAGTGAATAAGCATGGCTGTGTTTCAATAAAAATTTATTTACTGACACTAAAAACTTGAGTTTTATGTGAGCTGTACACATCATGAAACATTATTCTTCTGATTTTTTCCAGTGATTTAAAAATTCAAAGACCATACACAGCCCTCAGGCCATGCAGAACAGACACTGGGCTGAATTTAGACAGTAGGCTGCAGTTTGTCAGCTCCTGATCTAGGCCATGGTATAAGGTTGGGTAAAAACTTCGTAGAAGGCAATGGCACCCCACTCCAGTACTCTTGCCTGGAGAATCCCATAGACTGAGGAGCCTGGTAGGCTGCAGTCCATGGGGTTGCTGAGGGTCAGACAAAACTGAGCGACTTCACTTTCACTTTTCACTTTCATGCATTGGAGAAGGAAATGGCAACCCACTCTAGTGTTCTTGCCTGGAGAATCCCAGGGATGGGGGGAGTCTGGTGGGCTGCCGTCTATGGGGTCACACAGAGTCAGACATGACTGAAGTGATTCAGCAGCAGCAGCAGCTTATGGAAAAACCCAAACCAACTTTTGGGCCGATGTTGGCTAAGGAAGAGACATAATGTAATGAGAGATTATTAATCATGAAAAGTTATCAAAAACCAACCAACTAAAGAAAATTAAGATGATTTCTGGGAGCCTCCACCACAGCCTCAGCCACAGGCACTATGGCTTCTGGAGTAACAGTGAATGATGAAGTCACCAAAGTTTTTAATGATGTGAAAGCCTCCCGAAAGTGCACCTTTAAAAAGCAAGATGATTTATGCCAGCTCTAAAGATATCATTAAAAAGAAATTTACATGTATTATTAAACATGAAGTGAAGAAGTTAAGTGAAAGTCGCTCGGTCATGTTTAACTCTTTGTGACCCCATGGACTACACAGTCCATGGGATTCTCCAGGCCAGAATAGTGGAGGGTAGCCTTTCCCTTCTCCAGGGGATCTTCCCAACCCAGGGATCAAACCCAGGTCTCTCACGTTGCAGGCAGATTCTTTACCAGCTGAGCCACAAGGGCAAGTAAATGCACAGTCTTAACCACTGGACTGCCAGAGAAGTCCCAGCAAGATCTTTTCTGATCCACCTCCTAGAATAACGAAAGTAAACACAAAAATAAACAAAAGGGACCTAATTAAACTTAAATGTTTTGCACAGAAAACAAAAGCACAAACAAAATGAAAAGAAAACCCTCTGAAAAAGAAAATATTTACAAATGAAGCAACCAACATGGTATTTATCTCCAAAATATACAAACAGCTCATGCAGTTCCATATCAAAAGAACAAACAACCCAATCAGAAAATGGGTAGCAGATCTAAACAGACACCTCTCCAAAGACATATGGATTGTTGAAAAGCACATGAAAAGATGCTCGACATCACTAATTAATGGAGAAATGCAAACCAAAACTTGAATGAGGTATCACTTCACACTGGTCAGAATGGCCATCATCAAAAAATGCACAAAACAAAAAATGCTGGAGAGCATGTAGAGAAAAGGGCACCCTCCTAGACTGTTGGTGGGAATGTAAACTGGTACAGCCACTATGGACAATGGAATGGAGGTTCCTTAAAAAATGAAAACAGAGCTACCATATGATCCAGCAATCCCACTCCTGGGCATATATATAGGGAAAAATATAGCCTGAAAGGACACACTCACCCCAGTGTTCATTGCAGCTCTGTGTACAATATTCAGCACACAGAAGCAACCTAAATGTCCCCAAACAGGAACGGACAAAGAAGATGTGGTACATATATACAATGGACTCCTACTCAGCTACAAAATAGAACAAAATAATGCCAGGTGCAGCAGCATAGACAGACCCAGAGACTGTCCTACTGGGGGAAGTAAGTCAGACAGAGAAAGATAAATATATGATATTGCTTCACTTCAGTTCAGTTGTCACTCAGTTGTGTCCAACTCTTTGTGACCCCATGAACCACAGCACGCCAGGCCTCCCTGTCCATTACCAACTCCCAGAGTCCACCCAAATCCATGTCCATTGAGTCAATGATGCCATCCAAACATCTCATCCTCTGTCGTCCCCTTCTCCTCCTGCTCTCAATCTTTCTCAGCATCAGGGTCTTTTCAAATGAGACCAGTCTTTGCATCAGGTGGCCAAAGTATTGGAGTTTCAGCTTCAAAATTAGTCCTACCAATAAACACTCAGGACTGATCTCCTTTAGGATGGACTTGTTGGATTTCCTTATATGTGTTAAAAAAAAAAAAAAAGCCTGAAAATGAATTTATCTACAAAACTGAAGTGGAGTTACATATGTGGAAAATAAACTTATGGTTATGGGCTGGGGTGAATAAATTGGAAGATGGGTTGACACATTTTATTTGCTATTTTACAACTCATTTAATGGCAGAATACATAGTCCTTTCATGTGCATTTATAACAATATAACAGGTCATATTCTGAACCATAAAATAAATGAACTTCAATAAATATGAAAATATACAAAGTATGTAATCAGACCAGAACAGCATTAAACTAGATATCAATAGTGAGATAACTAGAAAATCTGAAAGCATCTGGAAATTTGAAAAGAAATTTTCTAAATAAACCATGGGTCAGGCTTCCCTGGTGGTTCAGCAGTAAAGGATTCACCTGCCAATGCAGGAGATGTAAATTCAATCCCTGGGTTGGGAAGACTCCTGGAGAAGGAAATGGCAATTCACTTCAGTATTCTTGCCTGGGAAATTCCATGGACAGAGAAGCCTGGCAGGCTACTGTCCATGGGTCCCAAAGAGCAGACAGGACTTAGCAACTGAACAATAACAAGAAAGAAAACTTAAGGGAAATTTTAAAATATTTCAAAATAAAAATTAAAATACAACACATCAAAATCCATGATACAGTTAAGGTGGTATTAGAGGTAAATGTGTAGTATTAAATGCTTATAATGGAAAGAAAAAATAACTAAAGTAACCTAAAATTGACCCTTTTGCAAACTACATAAAACATAAAAGCAAACCCAAAGCAAACAAAAGAAAGAAAACAAAAAGTTCTGAGCAGAAATCAACAAAACCTCATACTGTATCTCTAATAAGATCAATACAATCCATAGATCTCTAGGGCAGGGGAGGAGAGACAATTACAAATTATGAAAACCAGGAATGAAAAAATGGAAATATAACCATTGATCCCAAAGTCATTACAAGGATAATAAAAAATCTTATGAATAACTCTATATCCATTCATTCAACCACCTTACTGATATAGAGCCATTATTCAAAATACACAAACTATCAACAAATACTGAAGAATTTCGGATGGCATAGGCTTTCAGTTCTAGAAATTCTATTCAGTTATTTTTATATCTTACATCTCTCTCATTATGTTATTTTTCTTTAAATCCTTGATAGACTTGCTTGGAATAGCTTTTGAAAACTCCCTTTCTCTTAATTCTATCAGCTTTTTTTTTTTTTTTTCTGGATCTTTATGTGTAGTTTTTCCCTGGCTTTAAGCCACATTTTCAACCTTCTTTGTATGCACAGTAATTTTATTACTGGATCTTGTACACTGTAACTGTTACACTGTTAGATGTCTGAGTATTGTTGTCTCTTACAGTTTTTTTTTTTTTTTTTTTTTTTGGTGGTGGTGATTTAGTCACTAAGTTGTATCTGACTCTTGGGACCCCATGAACTGTATCCTGCCAGGTTCCTTTGTCCATGGGATTCTCCAGGCAAGAATACTGGAGTGGGTTGGTATTTCCTTCTACTAGGGATCTTCCCAACCCAGAGGTTGAACATGGGTCTCCTGCAGTGCAGGCAGATTCTTTACCAACTGAGCTACAAGGGAAGTGCTTTTTATTTTTCTTTGGCTGGGGGGGTTATATTATGAACAAATCAATTGGACTTTTTTTTAAGTGGGTCTAAAATAGCCTTTAATTTAGAGCTGGTTTAGGCTTGTTATTATGGTGTGACCTTTCTGGGGTTTTTACTGAAGTTCCCATATGTCCAAAAAAGTCTATCTTCTAATATGGCTAGTTAGAACTTGAGTATCTTCCAGACACATGTGAGCTCTTGTTCAGTCACTCAGTCATGTCCAACTCTTTGTCACCCCGAAGACTGAAGCACGCCTGGCTTTATTTTCTTGGGCTTCAAAACCACTGTGGACGGTGACTACAGCCATGAAATTAAAAGATGCTTGCACTCTTTCCATTGTTCCCCCATCTGTTTGCCATGAAGTGATGGAACCAGATACCACCATCTTCGTTTTTTGAATGTTGAGTTTTAAGCCAGCTTTTTCACTTTCCTCTTTCACTTTCATCAAGAGGCTCTTCAGTTCCTCTTCGCTTTCTGTCATAAGGGTGGTATCATCTGCTATCTGAGGTTATTGATACTTCCCCCTGCACCCTTGACTCCAGCTTGTGATTCATCCAGCCCGGCATTTCACATGATTTTGCATGTAAGTTAAATAAGCAAGGTGACAATATACAGCCTTGATGTACTCTCTTCCCAATTTGGAACCAGCCCATTGTTCCATGGCCGGTTCTAACGGTTGCTTTTTGACCTGAATACAGGTTTCTCAGGAGGCAGGTAAAGTGGTCTGATATTCCTATCTCTTTAAGAATTTTCCACAGTTTGTTTTATTTCACACAAAGGCTTTAGCATAGTTAATGAGGCAGAATTAGATGCTTTTCTGGAATTCTCTAGCTTCTTCTATGATCCAATCAATGTTGGCAATGGATGTGAGCTCTTGATGATGTTGTTGTTGTTGTCGTTCAATCGCCTAGTTGTGTCTGATTCTTTGCAACCTCATGGACTGTGGCACATTAGGACTCCCTATCCCTCACTGTCTCCCAGAGTTTGCCCAAGTTCATGTTCATTGCATCGGCGATGCCATCAGCCATCTCGTCCTCTGACGCCCTCTTCTCCTTCTGCCCTCGATCTTTCCCAATATCAGGGACTTTTCCAATGAGTCATCTATTCACATCAGATGACCAATATACTGGAGCTTCAGCTTCAGCATCAGTCATTCCAGTGAATATTCAGGGTAGATCTCCCTTAAGATCGACTGGTTTGATCTCCTTGCTGGAGTCTTCTCCAGCACCATAGTTCAAAGGCATCAATTCTTTGGTGTTCTGCCTTCTTTACAGTCCAGCTCTCAAAACCATATGTTCTTAGAATGGTTCAAATAAAAGCTCCCTATTAGTACTTTGCCCAGCCTTGTAGAACTTCACCCTATTTCTGTGTCTCATAGATAACAACATACTCAAGCCAGTCTCATGCAGATTTCTAGAGGCCTTTCTCTGGAAAGCTTTCTCACTTTTGAACTTCATCCCTCAAAATTCCAGACACTCTGATCTCCCAAAAATCGAATCTCTTTCTCCTCAAATCCACAAGACAGCTATGCTTTGCTTAGCGTCCTCCTGCTGTAAGACCTGGAAAGTATCCAGGCGAAACACGAGGGCAATTATAAGGCTATCCTAGTATTCCCTTCTCTCATGGATCACAGTTCTGCACTGATTGCTGTCCAGTATCTGAGAATGACTATTTAAGCTCTTTGGTTTAGTTTTCTAGTTGTTTAAGGCAAGAGAATACAACCAGCACCTGCAAATAGTCATGGCTAGTAGAAATGTCCATGCTTCATATATAGCTCAATGTTGTGCATTAAGCCCTCAATATGGGAGGAGTTGTTAAAAAGGGAAATTTTAAATTCCTAGTTAATACTGTGCAGGTAAAATGATAATAGAAATACATTTCAGAGATGGATAATTTTTTTAATGTAATAAAGAATGGATTGGAAGTACCAGGAGAACTGTTCAATGCCCATAATATGGTCTCCCTTTTTGGGTGGGTGGGGGTGCTGAGAGGAATGCAGGATCTTAGTTCCTTGACCAGTGACTGAACCTGTGTCCCCAGTATGGGAAGCATGAAGTCTTAACCACTGAACCAAGACATAAGTCACAGCGTGTTCTTACACGTAAGGGAAAGAGAAACAGACCAAATCTTTTGAAAACAGTTATGCATTATAGCCTATTAGTAGACTATTGTATTCTCCTTTCTGACACTGCTATTTACTATCATATAATAATCAAATTAATTTTAATTATCATGTGATTTCTGCTTTATCCCCATGTTCATCTGAAGGTTTTTCCTACATGATACAGAACAGAAATAGGAAAAGTTAACCTCAAAATCATGTTTGAGAGGACCCTCTCTTGTCCACTGATATGCAAGGAAGAAACTCGTGGAAACAGCTTTCCTAGTGTAAGCTGACACTGCCATCTCAATTAGACACCAATCCAACTGATCAGTGGACTGAGTCAGAATTTCCAAGACTAAATTTTAGAGAGGAGCAGATAACTCTGCAGAAGTACATTGATAACCCTAGACATAGTAGGACATTACCTACACCAGATTGAACAAACTGATGAGGGCAATCTAATCGTGCATATTCATCTTTTCTTTTTGGAAATTGTTGGTACTTATTTCTTCTTATTTGGCCACATCGTGTGACTTGTGGGATCTTTGTTCCCTGACTAGGGATTGAACCCAGGCCCTCAGCAGTGAAAGTGCTGAGTCCTAACTACCGTACCACCAGGTGGGGATTCCCTGTTAGTACTCTTTTAAACATTCTACTTCCTCATGAGTGTATGAGAAAACCCATTCTCTTTTGCCTTTTCCTATTACACTTGTGCCAAACATTCTTTTATTTAGTAACTTGTTCTCACCACCCCTCTGAATTCAGGTAAAATTTGTTTTTACTGAGCCACTATGTTTCATGGAAATGCAGTCTTTTGCAAAGCTGAAAATATGTACTCCTTTACACTGGGAGTTGGAAATTCCCAGTTGGACACATTGGAAAAATTGATTGTGTCATCAAGGTCATAACTGAAGGATCATATTTGAGAATACATGTCATTCAATCCAAAAGAACAAGCCACCAGTCCCTACTAAGGACACATGCATAATTGGTATTTGGAATCAAAGCCTGCAGCTTTCCTAGGCAAACAGTTTGGTATCCCTTGTTGCACTCTATCCCAGCATTACAGTAGGAAGAAAGATCACTGATTACCAGGAACAGGAGAGAGACATTTGCCCACATTTGTAGGTATATGTGTGAAACCTGATTCAAGTGAACTTCTCAAGTCGTAGTAAAAATAAGAATCTGGAACAGTAGGGACTATTTAAAATGAAATTGTAGATTCCCTATACATGCTCTAGACAGAACCTAATTTATTAAGCTTAATAGTTATTTAACACAATCTAAATCAAGATTTGCTGATTATACAACAATAAACCTTATGTGTATTAACTGATCCTTTAAACTGCACTGGATGCAAGTTAATAAGGTTAAATAACAAAAAATCACAATAAGACCCTCCTCTAAATAATCTACAGAGGTTATTTATGAGCACAAGAGGGAACCTAAATTATTCAAAACTCAGAACAAGCATAAGTTCATCGTTGAATCCTCCAGTATCATTGTAGCACACTGTTTAACAAGCACACCTAAAGATCATCTGACTCTTATGGGAATGTACCTTTCTTTGAATTGCTGTGTCCAATACTTTGGCCACCTGATGCAAAGAACTGACTCACTGGAAAAGACCCTGATGCTGGGAAAGATTGAAGGCAGGAGGAGAAGAGGACGACAGAGGATGAGATGGTTGAATGGCATCACCAACTCAATGGACATGACTCTGAGTAAACTCTGGGAGTTGGTGATGGACAGGCAGGCCTGGCATGCTGCAGTTCATGGGGTTGCGAAGAGTCAGACATGACTGAGCAACTGAACTGAACTGAACTGATGTACAATGTAAAGTTAGATGTTGACTTCTAGAAAACTGATAGAAGAGGACAGGATTTTTGTCTGGTAGAGATGCAAATGAGTTTTCATAGAGAAGACAACTCTAAAATTAAGTTTTATTGTCAGAGTGTATTAACTGAAATAATACACTAGGCTTGTATCCAACTTAGCAATGCAATTCTTAGCATTTCTTTGTTGCACTGAGAATTTTGCATGTTGGTTTCTCGCTTTTCTATTGACTGAGTTTTGTCATCCTGTTTGTTCCCATATTAATGTGCTAAATAAAACTTGTACCTGGTTCATTATCTTTATGCATGAGATAAATTTCTCAAGTAATTCCTCTGTAATCTTGAGATTTATACTTTCACAAAAGGATATGAAAATGTTCCACACAAAGGTTGGTTTTACTAAAAAATAGGAACTCAGCTGAGCTTCCAGGGACATCTTCCAGAACTTCAGTATCTATTTTTATTTCATTATAGATCAGATTAGGTATTTAATTTTCACAAGTAATCTCAAGAATAGTAATTATACTGACAAATAATAATCAACTCACCACTACCATCAATCCATAACTATACCCAACCAAAAAGAGCACCCAGAAAAACCTTCACAAACAAAACCAATTTCTTTACTACGAAAAATTATCCAAACATCCAAATCTTTTAAATCATGTGCCAACACCACTTTGATTTCCTGCCTGCACAACATGGAATCAAAGAAAGATCTACCATGAAACCTAAAATTAAAGCCTCCTAGATAATTAGATTTGAAGTCAAGCTTTCAGATACCTTTCAGTAACCAGAATAATCGAAAAACTAAACACTGTAAACTTGCCATCTAAACAAGCTAAAATAAAACTATTAATCCTATAAAATAAACAAAACTTTATAACAACATATCCAATTTCATCAGTTACAATAAGACTTTCACAAAACATACATTACACATGAGATTAATAATGGCCTTTTCATTTGGAATACATGTTTGTTAAAATATTACCTATGGCAAACTAGTGAAAGTGAAAGTCGCTCAGTCATGTCCGAATCTTTGCGAACCATGGTCTATACAGTCCATGGAATTCTCCAGGGGTAGGCTTTCCCTTCTCCAGGAAATATTCCTAACCCAGGGATTGAACCCAGGTCTCCCACATTGTGGGTGGATTCTTTACCAGCTGAGTTACAAGACAAGAGTTTGCTATATGGCAAACTAAGCCTATATACATTATACATACTAAAGAAGCCTCTTGAGTCTGTATGTTCTATTTATTCATGTATGATGAGATTTATATACAGAGCCTACACACTCACAGAAACCTGGAATATCAGATGGATACCACTATTCTACACATGCAAACAGCATTTGTAGGCTATATACTCATATGAGAATAAGTATTCTGAGGTGATACAGTCATTATAAACCAACATTTAGCTGTCCCTTATAGTAATACTTGTTAACAGAATGAATTTGAGGTGGATAATTCTCTCTTTACCTAAGTCTTAACTTGTCACTTTTTTAACATGAAAAAGGATCAAATCAATCTTCAGGATTAACATGTAACATAAATAAAATTCCATTCCACCTAAAACATAAACAAAATTATATGAAGATTTATTTTCCTAATTATACAATTATGTAATAAGAGAGCTATTACCACAGCTGACCCCCAAGTAATGTAGCTCTGTTTTCATAGGTGCTAGCAATATGAATGTCTGCTGTCTGTCCTGCTCAGATATTTGTTGTCAAAATCAAAGACTCAAAATGAGTATATCTGATTGGTAAAACCTAGGTTGCATGGATTCCCTATAAACATATGATAACCTGGAAAATGTCAGTTGTTTTTTCTTAAACTATCTTGAAAAGACAGGCTTGATTTTTTTACCCACTTTAAAATATTCAGGATAATTCTAAACTGTCTTATTTACACACTGCTATATTCTCCTCATCACGTTTTTCTGATTCTTTTCCCAGTGTATATCCCATCTACTCTGTACCTCTCCTTTTGTCTCTCTCTCCTTGCCTTCACCCTTCCTTTCCTCTTTCTTTCATGAACACACACACACTACATATCTTCTTGCTCCAGTCTACTGTAATATATGAAACAAACCACCATTATTGCCCATGGTTCCCCTCAGCAATAATCTTCTTTCAGATCAAATGATACCTTTGCATGAACTTCTCCAATTCTATCAGGTAGTACCACCTCACAAGGGCATCAAAATTATACTGTACATAGTGTATTTATTTCTAGGACAGTGTGTGACCATGTATAGCAAAGGATTCAGTTTTTTGACCTGGGAAATGCATCTTACCCATGCATCTGAAAACCATTTGCCTGCATTCAGGGTCGTCAGGAAACTCCATCGAAACAAGGAAGGGTGTCTACGGGCAGCATCTGGCAGGACTTCCTTTATATTGGTTGTTCTTCTCAAGTCATAGTCATGCATGAGAAAAGGCACCCCATCAAAACTGTAGGCATGGGGAGAAAAGGAAAATGGGAGAATTGACAGAATACAGTCAACTTGGCAGACAGGGTTCTCAGAAAGCCCATCAAGGTAAGAAGTCTAACTAAGGTTCCTTACTCCCTCCCATATCACAACAAAGGATGAAGTGCCAATAATTTACATGATATCAGTATTTTTCTGCCCTAGGGATCTCTTTGGGGGGTTTGTAAATACCATATTATTTACGGTGAAAGTGTAGCTTCCCTATCCAGGGATTTTTAGAATGAAGAAAAAAGTAATGACCTGACAGTAAGGTGACTAGGATAGTGATGAGTTAAGGCCCTGTGCTCCGTGGGGCCACACGACCAGTTCAGTTCAGTTGCTCAGTCCTGTCCGACTCTAGCAACCCCATGGACTGCAGCATTCCAGGTCTCCCTGTCCATCACAAACTCCTGGAATTAACTCAAACTCATGTCCATCCAGTCGGTGATGCCATCCAACCATCTCATCCTCTGTCGTCCCCTTCTCCTCCCGCCTTCAATCTTTCCCAGCATCGGGGTCTTTTTCAGTGAGTCAGTTCTTCACATCAGGTGACCAAAGTATTAGAGTTTCAGCTTCAGCATCAGTCCTTCCAATGAATATTCAGGACTGATTTTCTTTAGGATGGACTGGTTGGATCTCCTTGCAGTCCAAGGGACTCTAAGAGTCTTCTCCAACACCACAGTTCAAAAGCGTCAATTCTTTGGCACTCAGTTTTCTTTATAGTCCAACTCTCACATCCATAGATGACTAATGGAAAAACCATAGCTTTGACTAGATGGACCTTTGTTGGCAAAATAATATCTCTGCTTTTTAATATGCTCTCTAGGATAGTCATAGCTTTTCTTCCAAGGAGCAAGCATCTTTTAATTTCATGGCTGCAGTCACCATCTCCAGTGATTTTGGAGCCCAAAAAAATAAAGTCTGTCACAGTTTCCATTATTTCCCCATCTATTTTCCATGAAGTGATGGGACCGGATGCTGTGACCCTACTCTTCTGAATGTTGAATTTTTCAGTACTTTCTTTTTTAATATAAATTTATTTATTACAATTGGTAGCTATTACTTTACAATATTATATTGATTTTGCCATACATTGACATGAATTCGCCACAGGTGTACATGTGTTCCCCATCCTGAACATCCCTCCCACTTCCCTCCCCATCCCATCCCTCTGGATCATCCCAGTGCACCAGCCCTGAGTATCCTGTATCATGCATTGAACCTGGACTGGCGATTCGTTTCACATATGATAATACACATGTTTCAATGCCATTCTCCCAAATCATCCCACCCTCACTCTCTCCCATAGAGTCCAAAAGACTGTTCTATACATCTGTGTCTATTTTGCTGTCTCGCATGCAGGGTTATCATTACCATCTTTTTAAATTTTATATATAAGTGTTATTATACTGTATTGGTGTTTTTCTTTCTGGCTTACTTCACTCTGTATAATAGGCTCCAGTTTCATCCTCATTAGAACTGATTCAAAATGTACTCTTTCTGGGAGGAGCTAAGATGGCAGAGGAGTAGGATGGGGAGAACACTTTCTCCCTGACAAATTCATCAAAAGAACATTTAAACGCTGAGTAAATTCCACAAAACAACTTCTGAATGCCGGCAGAGGACATCAGGCACCCAGAAAAGCAACCCAAGTCTTCGAAAGGAGGTAGGAAAAAATATAAAAGACAAAAAAAGAGACAAAAGAGGGAGGGACGGAGTTCCGTCCCAGGAAGGGAGTCTTAAAAAGAGAGAAGTTTCCAAACACCAGGAAACCTTCTCACTGCCGAATCTGTGCCGAGCCTTGGAAGAACAGAGGGCAACATAACAGGGAGGAAAAATAAATAAACAATTAAAACCTGCAGATTGCGAGCCCTACAGTAACTCCCCCAGTGGAGAAGCAGCGCAGACGCCTGGGCACGCCACTAGCAAGCGGGGGCTGGGCAGGGAGGTGCGGTGTGGGCTGCATCACTTAGAGTAAGGATCTGGCCTGAATACCCCAAGCGCTACCTGAGCGAAATAATTTGGGCTAGCAAACCAGACTGTGGGATATCTACCACACCAAAAGCCAGCCCTAACCTAAGACACCGCCAGGCCTGCGCACGGAACAAAGGACTGAACAGAGATAGCCGGCTGCAGACCATCCCCCTCCAGTGACAGGCAGCCAGAGCCAGAAGCGGGAAATTGCAGCCCCAGAGAGACATTATCCATAAAACTGTAAGCAGGCTTTTTTGCTAACTAAAACTTCTTGAGGGTCTGGACGGTCAACATCCGTCTAAGAAGGTGCGCTGGTTGTACACCTAGATAACCGAGTGGCAGGGAGGCGGTAAGTGGCAGCAATTGTGCTCGCCAAACACCTCATCACCTGAGCTGCTCGGACATAGGAAGGGCACAAAACTCAGGCCCAACCAAGTCTGTGCCTCTGAGGACTACCCGAGTGCCTGAACCTGAGCGGCTTGGACCTGGGAGGTGCAAGCAGCCCAGGGCCGAACACAGATGGTTCCCGGCAGAGCAGCCTAGAGCCTGAGCAGTGTGGGCAGGGAGGCTACATGCACCGTGAACAGGGGCAGACCCAGTGTGGCTGAGGCACTGCGAGCACACGCCAGTGTTATTTGTTTGCAGCGTCCCTCCCTCCCCACAGTGCGACTGAACAAGTGAGCCTAAAGAAAAAAAAAAGTGTCCACCACCATCCCCTTTGTGTCAGGGCGGAAACCAGACACTGAAGAGACAAAAACAGAAGAAGCAATAACAGAGGGAACCGCCTTGGAGGCTACAGGCAATAGATTAAACACTGTGGTTAGTACCAACTATATAGGAAGGGGCCTATAGATCTTGTCGGACCAAAGAACTAGCCAAAAATGAACTGACCCCACAATACTCACAACAAAACCAGAGAAAGTCCTAGATATATTTTTACTATTTTTACAATCATTCTTTTCTTTTTTTTAATTTTTAAAAAAATTTTAAGTCCTCTATTATTCCTTTAATTTTCACTTTTATAACCTACTATTACTTTGCACACAAAAAAAAGGACCCTTATTTTTTAAAGCAAACTTCATATATATATTTTTTATAACTTTTGTGACCTTGTTTTTGTTTTGGTTTTGGTTTTTTTTTCTTCTTCTTCTTCTTTTCTTTAACATTGTATTTTTGAAATTCCAATCTCTACTCTAGATTTTTAATTTTAGCTTTTCAGTATCTGTTATCAATTTTGTACCTATATATTTTTTTATAATTTTTGTGACTTTTTTTTCCCTCTCTTTCTTTCTCTTCTTTTATATAACATTGTATATCTGAAATTCCAAACTCTATTCTAGATTTTTAATTTATGCTTTTTGGTATTTGTTATCAATTTTGTACCTGTATTTTCTTTATAATTTTTGCCACTTTGTTTGTTTTTGTTTGTTTGCTTGTTTTTCTCTCTTTCTTTTCCTTCTTCTTTTCTTTAACATTGTATTTTTGAAATTCCAAACTCTACTCTAGATTTTTAATTTTTGCTTTTTTGTATTTGTTACCAATTTTGTACCTTTAAGAACCCAATCTTCAGTACCCATTTTTCACTAGGGAGCGAGATTACCGGCTTGGCTGCTCTCTCTCCCTTTGGACTCTCCTTTTTCTCCACCGGGTTGCCTGTTTCTCCTCCTTAACCCCTCTCTACTCTACCCAACTCTGTGAATTTCTGTGTGTTCCAGACGGTGGAGAACACTTAGGGAACTGATAACTGGCTGGATCTGTCTCCCTCCTTTTCATTTCCCCCTTTTATCCTCCTGGCCACTTCTGTCTCCTTCCTCCTTCTTCTCTTCTCTGTATAACTCCGTGAACATCTCTGAGCGGTCCAGTTATGGAGTGCACATAAGGAAGTGATTACTGGCTAGCCCACTCTCTCCTCTATTGATTCCACCTCATCTCATTTGGGTCACCTCTAACTCCCTACTCCCTCTTCTCTGTCCATGTAATGCTATGAACCTCTCTGGGTGACCCTCATGGTGGAGAAACTTTTCATCTTTAATGTAGATGTTTTATCAATGGTGCTGTATAGAAGGAGAAGTTTTGAAACTACTGTAAAAATAAGACCGATAACTGGAAGCAAGAGGCTTAAGTACAAACCCTGACTCCAGGGAACTCCTGAATTCAGGGATCATAACTGACAGGAGCTCATCAAACGCCTCCATACATACACTGAAACCAAGCACCACACAAGAGGGAAAAAGTTCCAGGGCAAGACATACCAAGCAAATTCTCCAGCAACACAGGAACACAGCCCTGAGCTCAAAGATACAGGCTGCCCAAAGTCACTCCAAAACCATAAACATCTCATGCATCATTACTGGACACTTCATTGCACTCCAGAGAGAAGAAATCCAGCTCCACCCACCAGAACACAAACACAAGCTTCCCTAACCAAGAATCCCTGACAAGCCACCTGTACAAACCCATACACAGTGAGGAAATGCCACAATAAAGAGAACTCCACAAACTGCCAGAATACAGAAAGGACACTCCAAACTCAGCAATTTAAACAAGATGAAGAGACAGAGGAATACCCAGCAGATAAAGGAACAGGATAAATGCCCACAAAACCAAACAAAAGAGGAAGAGATAGGGAATCTACCTGATAAAGAATTCCAAATAATGATAATGAAATTGATCCAAAATCTTGAAATCAAAATGGAATCACAGGTAAATAGCCTGGAGACAAGGATTGAGAAGATGCAAGAAAGGTTTAACAAGGACCTAGAAGAAATAAAAAAGAGTCAATATACAATGAATAATGCAATAAATGAAATCAAAAACACTCTGGAGGCAACAAATAGTACAATAACAGAGGCAGAAGATAGGATTAGTGAATTAGAAGATAGAATTGTAGAAATAAATGAATCATACAGGAAAAAAGAAAAACGAATTAAAAGAAATGAGGACAATCTCAGAGACCTCAAGGACAATATTAAATGCTACAACATTCGAATCATAGGGGTCCCAGAAGAAGAAGACAAAAAGAAAGACCATGAGAAAATACTTGAGGAGATAATAGTTGAAAACTTCCCTAAAATGGGGAAGGAAATAATCACCCAAGTCCAAGAAACCCAGAGAGTCCCAAACAGGATAAACCCAAGGCGAAACACCCCAAGACACATATTAATCAAATTAACAAAGATCAAACACAAAGAACAAATATTAAAAGCAGCAAGGGAAAAACAACAAATAACACACAAGGAAATTCCCATAAGGATAACAGCTGATCTTTCAATAGAAACTCTCCAAGCCAGGAGGGAATGGCAAGACATACTTAAAGTGATGAAAGAAAATAACCTACAGCCCAGATTATTGTACCCAGCAAGGATCTCATTCAAATATGAAGGAGAAATCAAAAGCTTCTCAGACAAGCAAAAGCTGAGAGAATTCAGCACCACCAAACCAGCTCTCCAACAAATACTAAAGGATATTCTCTAGATAGGAAACACAAAAAATGGTGCATAAATTCAAACCCCAAACAATAAAGTAAATGGCAATGGGATCATACTTATCAGTAATTACCATAAATGTAAATGGGTTGAATGCCCCAACCAAAAGACAAAGACTGGCTGAATGGATAAAAAACCAAGATGCCTACATATGCTGTCTACAAGAGACCCACCTCAAAACAGGGGACACATACAGACTGAAAGTGAAGGGCTGGAAAAAGATTTTCCATGCAAATAGGGACCAAAAGAAAGCAGGAGTAGCAATACTTATATCAGATAAAATAGACTTTAAAACAAAGGCTGTGAAAAGAGACAAAGAAGGTCACTACATAATGATCAAAGGATCAATCCAAAAAGAAGATATAACAACTATAAATATATATGCACCCAACACGGGAGCACCACAATATGTAAGACAAATGCTAACAAGTATGAAAGGAGAAATTAACAATAACACAATAATAGTGGGAGACTTTAATATCCCACTCACACCTATGGATAGATCAACTAAACAGAAAATTAACAAGGAAACACAAACTTTAAATGATACAATAGACCAGTTAGACCTAATTGATATCTATAGGACATTTCATCCCAAAACAATGAATTTCACCTTTTTCTCAAGTGCACATGGAACCTTCTCCAGGATAGATCACATCCTGGGCCATAAATCTAGCCTTGGTAAGTTCAAAAAGATTGAAATCATTCCAAGCATCTTTTCTGACCACAATGCAGTAAGATTAGATCTCAATTACAGGAGAAAAACTATTAAAAATTCCAACATATGGAGGCTGAACAACACGCTGCTGAATGACCAATAAATTGCAGAAGAAATCAAAAAAGAAATCAAAATTTGCATAGAAACGAATGAAAATGAAAACACAACAAGCCAAAACCTGTTGGACACTGTAAAAGCAGTCCTAAGGGGAAAGTTCATAGCAATACAGGCATATCTCAGGAAACAAGAAAATAGTCAAATAAATAACCTAACTCTACACCTAAAGCAACTAGAAAAGGAAGAAATGAAGAACCCCAGGGTTAGTAGAAGGAAAGAAATCTTAAAAATTAGAGCAGAAATAAATGCAAAAGAAACAAAAGAGACCATCAACCAGCAAAAATCAACAAAGCCAAAAGCTGGTTCTTTGAAAGGATAAATAAAATTGACAAACCATTAGCCAGACTCATCAAGAAACAAAGGGAGAAAAATCAAATCAATAAAATTAGAAATGAAAATGGAGAGATCACAACAGACAACACAGAAATACAAAGGATCATAAGAGACTACTATCAACAATTATATGCCAATAAAATGGACAATGTGGAAGAAATGGACAAATTCTTAGAAAAGTACAACTTTCTAAAACTGGACCAGGAAGAAATAGAAAATCTTAACAGACCCATCACAAGCATGGAAATTGAAACTGTAATCAGAAATCTTCCAGCAAATAAAAGCCAAGGTCCAGACGGCTTCACAGCTGAATTCTACCAAAAATTTAGAGAAGAGCTAACACCTATCCTACTCAAACTCTTCCAGAAAATTGCAGAGGAAGGTAAACTTCCAAACTCATTCTATGAGGCCACCATCACCCTAATACCAAAACCTGACAAAGATCCCACAAAAAAAGAAAACTACAGGCCGATATCACTGATGAACATAGATGCAAAAATCCTTAACAAAATTCTAGCAATCAGAATCCAACAACACATTAAAAAGATCATACACCATGACCAAGTGGGCTTTATCCCAGGGACGCAAGGATTCTTCAATATCCGCAAATCAATCAATGTAATACACCACATTAACAAATTGAAAAATAAAAACCATATGATTATCTCAATAGATGTAGAGAAAGCCTTTGACAAAATCCAACATCCATTTGTGATAAGAACTCTCCAGAAAGCAGGAATAGAAGGAACATACCTCAACATAATAAAAGCTATATATCACAAACCCTCAATGGTGAAAAATTGAAAGCATTTCCTCTAAAGTCAGGAACAAGACAAGGGTGCCCACTTTCACCATTACTATTCAACATAGTTTTGGAAGTTTTGGCCACAGCAATCAGAGCAGAAAAAGAAATAAAAGGAATCCACATTGGAAAAGAAGAAGTAAAACTCACTGTTTGCAGATGACATGATCCTCTACATAGAAAACCCTAAAGACTCCACCAGAAAATTACTAGAACTAATCAATGATTATAGTAAAGTTGCAGGATATCAATCAACACACAGAAATCCCTTGCATTCCTATACACTAATAATGAGAAAACAGAAAGAGAAATTAAGGAAACAATTCCATTCACCATAGCAATGGAAAGAATAAAATACTTAGGAATATATCTACCCAAAGAAACAAAGACCTCTATATAGGCAACTATAAAACACTGGTGAAAGAAATCAAAGAGGACACTAATAGATGGAGAAATATACCATGTTCATGGATTGGAAGAATCAATATAGTGAAAATGAGTATACTACCCAAAGCAATTTATAGATTCAATGCAATCCCTATCAAGCTACCAACGGTATTCTTCACAGAGCTAGAATAAATAATTTCACAATTTGTATGGAAATACAAAAAACCTCGAATAGCCAAAGCTATCTTGAGAAAGAAGAATGGAACTGGAGGAATCAACCTACCTGACTTCAGGCTCTACTACAAAGCCACAGTCATCAAGACAGTATGGTACTGGCACAAAGACAGAAATATAGATCAATGGAACAAAATAGAAAGCCCAGGGATAAATCCACACACATATGGCCTTATCTTTGACAAAGGAGGCAAGAATATACAATGGATTAAAGACACTCTCTTGAACAAGTGGTGCTGGGAAAACTAGTCAACCATTTGTAAAAGAATGAAACTAGAACACTTTCTAACACCATACACAAAAATAAACTCAAAATGGATTAAAGATCTAAATGTAAGACCAGAAACTATAAAACTCCTAGAGGAGAACATAGGCAAAACACTCTCCGACATACATCACAGCAGGATCCTCTATGACCCACCTCCAAGAATATTGGAAATAAAAGCAAAAATAAACAAATGGGACCTAATTAAACTTAAAAGCTTCTGGACAACAAAGGAAACTATAAGCAAGGTGAAAAGACAGCCTTCAAAATAGGAGAAAATCATAGCAAATGAAGCAACTGACAAACAACTAATCTCAAAAATATATGAGCAACGCCCACAGCTCAATTCCAGAAAAATAAATGACCCAATCAAAAAATGGGCCAAAGAACTAAATAGACATTTCTCCAAAGAAGACATACAGATGGCGAACAAACAAATGAAAAGATGCTCAATATCACTCATTATCAGAGAAATGCAAATCAAAACCACTATGAGGAACCATTTCACGCCAGTCAGAATGGCTGCAATCCAAAAGTCTACAAGCAATAAATGCTGGAGAGGGTGTGGAGAAAAGGGAACCCTCTTACACTGTTGGTGGGAATGCAAACTAGTACAGCCACTATGGAGAACAGTGTGGAGATTCCTTAAAAAACTGGAAATAGAACTGCCTTATGATCCAGCAATCCCACTGCTGGGCATACACACCAAGGAAACCAGAATTGAAAGAGACACGTGTACCCCAATGTTCATCGCAGCACTATTTATAATAGCCAGGACATGGAAGCAACCTAGATGCCCATCAACAGATGAATGGATAAGAAAGCGGTGGTACATATACACAATGGAGTATTACTCAGCCATTAAAAAGAATACATTTGAATCAGTTCTAATGAGGTGGATGAAACTGGAGCCGATTATACAGAGTGAAGTAAGCCAGAAAGAAAAACACCAATACAGTATACTAACACATATATATGGAATTTAAAAAGATGGTAACAAGAACCCTGTGTATGAGACATCAAATGAGACACTGATATCTAGAACAGTCTTTTGGACTCTGTGGGAGAGGGAGAAGGTGGGATGATTTGGGAGAATGGCATTGAAATACGTATAATATCATATATGGAATGAGTCGCCAGTCCAGGTTCGATGCACGATACTGGATGCTTGGGGCTGGTGCACTGGGACGACCCAGAGGGATGGTATGGGGAGGGAGGAGGGAGGAGGGTTCAGGATGGGGAACACATGTAAACCTGTGGCGGATTCATTTCGATATTTGGCAAAACCAATACAATATTGTAAATTTTAAAAATAAAATAAAAATTTAAAAAATAAAAATAAAATAAACACAAATGTACTCTTTTTAATGTCTGAGTAATACTCCATTGTGTATATGTACCACCGCTTTCTTATCCATTTGTCTGCTGATGGACATCTAGGTTGCTTCCATGTCCTGGCTATTATAAACAGTATTGCGATGAACACTGGGGTACACGTGTCTTTTTCAAATCTGCTTTCCTTGGTGTGTATGCCCAGCAGTGGGACTGCTGGGTGGTATGGCAGTTCTATTTCCAGTTTTTTAAGGAATCTCCACACTGTTCTCCATAGTGGCTGTACTAGTTTGCATTTCCTCCAACAGTGTAGGATGGTTCCCTTTTCTCCACACCCTCTCCAGCATTTATTACTTACAGACTTTTGTATCACAGCCATTCTGACTGGCATGAAGTGGTACCTCATTGTGGTTGTGATTTGCATTTCTCTGATAATGAGTGATGTTGAGCATCTTTTCATGTGTTTGTTTGCCATCTGTATGTCTTCTTTGGAGAAATGTCTATTTAGTTCTTTGGCCATTTTTTGACTGGGTCATTTATTTTTCTAAAATTGAGCTGTAGGAGTTGCTTGTATATTTTTGAGATTAGTTGTTTGTCAGTTGCTTCATTTGCTATTATTTTCTCCCATTCTGAAGGCTGTCTTTAAACCTTGCTTAGAGTTTCCTTTGTTGTGCATAAGCTTTTAAGTTTAATTAGGTCTCATTTGGTTTATTTTTGCTTTTATTTCCAATATTCTGGGAGGTGGGTCATAGAGGATCCTGCTGTGATGTGAATTTATTTGTTCTAGCTTTGTGAAAAATACTGTTGGTAGCTTGATAGGGATTGTATTGAATCTATAGATTGCTTTGGGTAGTATACTCATTTTCACTACTTTGATTCTTCTGATCCATGAACATGGTATATTTCTTCATCTATTTGTGTCCTCTTTGACTTCTTTCACCAGTGTTTTACAGTTTTCTATATATAGGTCTTTTGTTTCTTTAGGTAAATATATTCCTAAGTACTTTATTCTTTTCGTTGCAATGGTGAATGGAATTGTTTCCTTAATTTCTCTTTCTGTTTTATCATTGTTAGTGTATAGGAATGCAAGGGGTTTCTGTGTGTTGATTTTATATCCTGCAACTTTACTATAATCATTGATTAGCTCTAGTAATTTTCTGTTGGAGTCTTCAGGGTTTTCTATGTAGAAGATCATGCCATCTGCAAACAGTGAGTGTTTTACTTCTTCTTTTCCAATGTGGATTCCTTTTATTTCTTTTTCTGCTCTGATTGCTGTGGCCAAAACTTTAAAAACTATGTTCAATAGTAGTGGTGAGAGTGGGCACCCTTGTCTTGTTCCTGACGTTAGGGGAAATGCTTTCAATTTTTCACCATTGAGGATAATGTTTGCTGTGGGTTTGTCATATATAGCTTTTATTATGTTGAGGTATGTTCCTTCTATTCCTGCTTTCTGGAGGGTTTTTATCATAAAAAGATGTTGAATTTTGTCAAATGCTTTCTCTGCATCTATTGAGATAATCATATGGCTTTTATTTTTCAATTTGTTAATGTGGTGTATTACATTGATTGATTTGTGGATATCAAAGAATCCTTGCATCCCTGGGATAAAGCCCACTTAGTCAAGAGATATGATCTTTTTAATGTGTTGTTGGATTCTGATTGCTAGAATTTTGTTATGGATTTTTGCATCTGTGTTCATCAGTGATATTGGCCTCTAGTTTTCTTTTTTTGTGACATCTTTGTCAGGTTTTGGTATTAGGCTGATGGTGGCCTCATAAAATGTGTTTGGAAGTTTACCTTCCTCTGCAATTTTCTGGAAGAGTTTGAGTAGGATAGGTGTTAGCTCTTCTCTAAATTTTTGGTAGAATTCAGCTGTGAAGCTGCTGGGCCTAGGCTTTTGTTTGCTGGAAGATTTCTGATTACAGTTTCAATTTCCGTGCTTGTGATGGGTCTGTTAAGATTGTCTATTTCTTCCTGGTCGAGTTTTGGAAAGTTGTACTTTTCTAAGAATTTGTCCATTTCTTCCACGTTGTCCATTTTATTGGCATATAATTGCTGATAGTAGTCTCTTATGATCCTTTGTATTTCTGTGTTGTCTGTTGTGATCTCTCCATTTTCATTTCTAATTTTATTGATTTGATTTTTCTCCCTTTGTTTCTTGATGAGTCTGGCTAATGGTTTGTTAATTTTATTTATCCTCTCAAAGAACCAGCTTTTGGCTTTGTTGATTTTTGCTATGGTCTCTTTTGTTTCCTTTGCATTTATTTCTGCCCTAATTTTTAAGATTTCTTTCCTCCTACTAACCCTGAGGTACTTCATTTCTTCCTTTTCTAGTTGCTCTAGGTATAGAGTTAGGTTATTTATTTGAACTTTTTCATGTTTCTTGAGATATGCCTGTATTGCTATGAACCTTCCCCTTAGCACTGCTTTTATGGTGTCCCACAGGTTTTGGGTTGTTGTGTTTTCATTTTCATTCGTTTCTGATATCTATAGGACATTTCACCCCAAAACAATAAATTTCACCTTTTTCTCAAGTGCACTCGGAACTTTCTCCAGGATAGATCACATTCTGGGCCATAAATCTAGCTTTGTTAAATTCAAAAAAAATTGAAATCATTCCAAGCAGCTTCTCATATCACAGTGCAGTAAGATTAGATCTCAACTACAGGAGAAAAACTATTAAAAATTCAAACATATGGAGGCTGAACAACACACTGCTGAATAACCAACAAATCACAGAAGAAATCAAAAAAGAAATCAAAATACGAGTGTTGAGTTTAAAGCCAACTTTTTCACTGTCCTCTTTCACTTTCATCAAGAGGCTCTTTAGTTCTTCTTTGCTTTCTGCTATAAGGGTGGTGTCATCTGTGTAGCTGAGGTTATTGTTATCTTTACTGGCAATCTTGATTCCAGTTTGTGCCTCATCCAGCTCAGCATTTTGCATGATGTACTCTGCATATAATTTAAATGAGCGCGGTGAGAATATACAGCCTTGATTTACTCCTTTCCCGATTTGGAACCAGTCTGCTGTTCCATGTCCAGTTCTAACTGCTGCTTCTTTACTTGCATACAGATTTCTCAGGAGGCAGGTAAGGTGGCCTGGTATTCCCATCTCTTTAACAATTTTCCACAGTTTGTTATGATCCACACAGGCAAAGGCTTTGGCATAGTCAATAAAGCAGAAGTAGATGTTTTTCTGGAACTCCCTTGCTTTTTCAATGAACCAACAGATGTTAGCAATTTGATCTCTGGTTCCTCTGACTTTTCTAAATCCAGCTTGTTCATCTGGAAGTTCTCGGTTCAGGTACTGTTGAAGCCTCGCTTGGAGAATTTTGAGCATTACTTTGCTAGTGCATGAGATGAGTGCAACTGTGCATTAGTTTGAACATTCTTTGTCATTGCCTTTCTTTGGGATTGTAATGAAAACTGACTCTTACCAGTCATATGGCCACTGCTGAGTTTTCCAAATTGGCTGGCATATTGGGTGCAACACTTTCACAGCATCATCTTTCAGGATTTGAAAGAGCTCAACTGGAATTCCATCACCTCCACTAGCTTTGTTCATAGTGACATTTCCTAAGGCCCACTTGACTTTGCATTCCAGGATGTCTGGCTCTAGGTGAGTGACCATACCATCATGGTTATCTGGGTCATAAAGATGTTTTCTGTATAGTTCTTCTGTGTATTCTTGCCATCTTTTCTTAATATCTTCTGCTTCTGGTAGGTCCATACCATTTCTGTTCTTTATTGTGCCCATCTTTGCATGAAATGTTCCCTTTTTATCTCTAATTTTCCTGAAGAGGTCTCTCGTCTTTCCCATTCTGTTGTTTTCCTCTATTTCTTTGCATTGATCACTAAGGAAGGCTTTCTTATCTTTCCTTGCTATTCTTTGGAACTCTGCATTCAAATGGATATATCTTTCCTTTTCTTCTTTGCCTTTAGCTTCTCTTCTTTTCTCAGCTATTTGTAAGGCTTCCTCAGACAACCATTTTCCCTTCTTCCATTTCTTTTTCTTGGGGATGATCTTGATCAGTCCTTCCTATGCAATGTCACAAACCTCTGTCCATAGTTCTTCAGGCACTCTATCAGATCTAATACCTTGAATCTATTTGTCAATTCCACTGTATAATCATAAGGGATTTGATTTAGGTCATCCCTGAATGGTCTACTGGGTTTCCCTACTTTCTTCAATTTAAGTCTGAATTTCACAATAAAGAGTTCATGATCTGAGCCACAGTCAGCTCCAAGTCTTGTTTTTGCTGACTGTATAGAGCTTCTCCATCTTTGGCTGCAAAGAATATAATCAATCTGACTTCAATATTGACCATCTGGTGATATCCATGTGGGGAGTCGTCTCCTGTGTGTTGGAAGAGGGTGTTTGCTATGACCAGTGCATTCTCTTGGCAAAGCTCTATTAGCCTTTGCCCTGCTTCATTCTGTACCACCTTACCTGCCTGCTGAGAAATCTGTAAGCAGGTCAAGAAGAAAGTTAAAGCCAGACATGGAACAACAAACTGGTTACAAGTTGATGAAGGACTATGTGAAGGCTGTATATTATCACCCTGATTATTTAACTTATATTCAGAGTACATCATGTGAAATGCCAAGCTGGATGAAACACAAGCTGGAATCATGATTGCCAGGAGAAATATCAATAATCTCAGATATGCATATGACAGCACCCTTATGGCAGAAAGCAAAGAACTAAAGAGCCTCTTGATGAAAGTGGAAGAGGAGAGTGAAAAAGTTGGCTTAAAACTCAAAAAACAAAGATCATGGCATCTGGTCCCATCACTCCATGGCAAATAGATGGGGAAACAATGGAAACAGTGAGAGACTTTATTTTCTTGGGCTCAAAATCACTGTGGAATGTGACTGGAGCCAGGAAATTAAAAGCTGTGGAGATTTTCTAAGGAGCTTTTCTTGCTCCTTGGAAGAAAAGCTGTGCCAAACCTAGACAGCATATTAAAGAAGATCTTGGGCTCAAAATCATTGTGGAATGTGACTGAAGCCAGGAAATTAAAAGCTGTGGAGCTTTTCCAAGGAGCTTTACTTGCTCCTTGGAAGAAAAGCTGTGACAAACCTAGACAGCATATTAAAAAGCAGAGACATCACTTTGCTGACAAAGGTCCATCAAAGCTATGGTTTTTCCAGTAGTCATCTATGGATGTGAGAGTTGGACCATAAAGAAAGTTGACCACCAAGGAACCTATGTTTTTGAACTGCGGTGTTATAGAAGACTCTTGAGTCCCTTGGACTGCAAGGAGATCAAACCTGTAAATCCTAAAGGAAGTCAGTCCTGAATATTCATTGGAAGGACTGATGCTGAAGCTGAAACTCCAATACTTTGGTCACCTGATGGGAAGAACTGACTCACTGGGAAAGACCCTGATGCTGAGAAAGACTGAAGGTAGGAGAAGGGGACAACAGAGGATAAGATGGATTTGATGGACATGAGTTTGAGCAAGCTCCTGGAGTTGGTGATGGACAGGGAAGCCTGGCGTGCCACAGTCCATGGATTCCAAAGAGTCGGACATGACTGAGTGAATGTAATGAGTTGAAGAGCACTTCAATCTCCTGTTGTTAAAGGGTCAACTGTGTATCTCTGTATAATTTTGTGGTTGCCCCAAAGATTCCAAATACGTCCCATAGATCACATTCTACTAGTCTACCACTTCAAGTATTGTGTAGAGAACTGAATACTTTTTAGGTCCCTTTACCCAACCTCTTCCCATTACAATATACATGTCTTATATATTTCAAAATATATTGAGACCCATACATGAAACAATATTATCACTTTTGTCTTTAACCACTGAACACAAATTTTAAACTCTGGAATAGAAGAATCACCTATTAATATTTATCTTTTTTAAAATACATTTATTATTTTTGGCCGGGCTGGGTCTCAGTTGCTGCACACGGGCTTTCTCTAGTTTCAGGAGTGGGCTTACTTTTCTTTGTGGTGGGCATGCTTCTCATTGTGGCAGATTCTGTTGTTCCAGAGCACAAGCTCTAGGCATGTATAGTTCATTAGTTGTAGCATGTGGACTCAACAGTTCTGGTGCGCAGGCTTAGTTTTCCACAGTTTCTGTGGTCTTCTCAGACCAGGGATCAAACTGTGTCCCCTGCAGCGGCAAGTGGCTCCTTAACCACTAGACCACCAGAGCAGTCCCCACCTATGTATTTTTTACCCTTTCCTTTGCTTTATTTTATTCCTTATGTTCCAAATTGTTTTCCTTACCCTTGTTTTATTGAGCTATAACTGACATATAGCATTGTATTATTTTTAGGTGTACAGCATGATTTGATATATGCATAGGAGTAAATTTTAACATCATTATCTTTTGTCTAAAGAATTTTTCATTTCCATTTGATTCTTCTTTACTTTTCTTTCTCTGCTAACACCTTCTACTTTTTAAATTAACAAGTGTTCATAATTGTTTGCTGGAGACATTTTATGATAGCTGCTTTAAAATTCTTAGGAATAATTCCAACATCTGTTTCTCCTGCTATTGACATCTATTGATTGATTACCTTTCCTCACTGAAGCTGAGTTTTTTCTGGATCCTGGTATGGAAAACTCTGGATTGTATCCTGAGCATTTTGAATATTTGGAGATTTGAAATCTCATTAAAATCTATTTTAACAGAGATTCAAGATGTCTAGGTTCAGAAAACATGTCCTGGACCACATTTGTAAGATACAGTTTTAACGCCAAGTTAGTTTTCAAAGGCTCTGCAGAAGTCAATCTACAACACAGATAGTGTTCCAATCGATTCTCAAGCCTTCTGCTGTGTTGTGTCTGTGTGGTTTCATGCATAGGTTATACAAAGGTCTCCCCAGAATGTTATGAACAGGTTTTTATCCCTTTCTCTAGCATGGCAATTCCTCAGAAAACTAAACATAGATTTACCACGTGATACAGTAATTCCACTTTGGGGCACACACTTAAAAGCACTGAAAACAAGTTCTTGAAAATATACTTGTACTCTAACGTTCATAGCAGCATTTTTCAAAACAGTCAAGAGGCAGAAGCAAGCCAAATGTCTATTAGAGGATAAATGAAGAAGCAAAATGTGATATCTATACATAGTGGGATATCATTCAATCTAAAAAGGGAAGGAAATCCTGTCACATGCCACAACATAGATGAAATCTGAGGACATTATGCTAAATCAAACAAGATAGTCATGAAAAGACAAATACTGTATAATTCCACGTATGGGTGTTATTTAAGTAGTCAGATTCATAGGAGCGAAAAGTAGAATGGTGGTAAGCAGGGGCTGAGGGCAGAAGGAAAGGTGGAATTGTTATTTAACAGGGACCAAGTTTCAGATTTGCAAGATGAACAAGTTCTATAGATTTGTTTCAAAACAATGTGAATATATTTGATACTACTAAATTGTACACTTAAAAGATAGCTATGATAGCAAATTTTGTTATGTGCTTTTTAAGAGAACTTTTAAAAGGAAGGAAATTCTGACATGCTACAATATAGATGAGTCTTGACATGCTTAAGTGAAATGAGCTATACTGACATCATGCTAATGTGAAATGAGCTTAACACAAAATAACAAATACTGCACGATTTCACCGAACAGTCAAACACATAGAGAGAGAAAAAAGAATGATAGTTGCAAAGGCTTGGGTGGAGTTATTATTAACATCTAACAAATAATTTTAGTCTGAGAAGATGAAAAGTGCTAGAGATCTATGTGGTGATGGTTAAAAGAAGGTGGAGGTACTTAATGCCATTAAACTGTACCCTAAAAATGGTTTAAGTGGTAAATTTTATGTTAAGAATATTTTACAATTAAAAAAATCTTTTTTTCTGGAAAACTTTTCTCAGTAATTCTCTGCTCACTCTCTAGCTGAAGAAGAAAGGAAATGGGTACCACCGCTTACATCAGGACAGAAATAGTTACAGGGATCTGCTCATAGTCTCCAGAGCCACAGCCACAAGCTGCGACAGGGTGAGGAGTGGTTTCTGTGTGGTGTTCCCCTGAGTAGGACTGGTATGAGCAAATCATTTATATCATATTGGATGATCCTTCTACCAGTTATTGGGCTAGATATAATAGATTTTTGTGGAGCTTTTTTCTGTCTGCAGCTATAGGTGTTTCCAGGTCAGCTTTCTTCAGAGCTCATGTCAAGATACATGAGGAGAAACAAAAATTAGCAAGTGGAGACTTGCTCCCTATTATGAAGTTCCTTTGGTCTTATGAACCAACCAGTCCACATTCTATTCTTCACCATTCAGTCTTCTGTTAGTTACTTTGTGGATTTTGTCCAGTATCTAATTTTTTTAAATTTTTTTGGTAATTAATGGAGAGAATATGGTGGAATACACAGTAGTAGTTGCAATTTGTGCACTCCCCAGAGTCCTATGTCCCACTTTTCAGTAGCCATTTTTACTACTTAGTAATTATAATATGATTTTTCCTGTTCTAGATACTTTTGTGGTATTCATGTCCTGACTAGACTATGGCTGATAAGCAATATTTATTAATGATGAGTATAGACTGTAGCCATCAATGTGGATGGTGGAGATATGTGGATGGTGGTCATGGGAAATGAAGATGTCAACAGAGAAACTGAGCAGCTGGGAAGATCATCTACAATGAAGTTAAAGTCACAGAAGAGAAAAGGACAGTGTGCCAGGAGCTCACTGCCTCAGCACCATTACCACATTAAGCCATGACCATGAGGAACTTGCACAATGAAAGGGAAGCTCTGAAAGAGCATTCAGTTTCAATCCTGATTCAAATATTCTGCATGGAATAGTTGTCACCATTGATAAGAACCCTAGTCTGGGGCCAAGAAATCTAGTTCGAATTCTGGCTTTATCATGTACATTCTAGCCTTATGTCCTCAGGATTACATTTATCTTCTTTGAATTCAGGCTCAAACCACAGTTCTTCACTGTGAAATAGGATGTTCATTTCTTTCCTGTTTGCCTCACAGAAGGCTGGGAAGGGAGTAGTACATGCCACATTCTCTAATATAACCAACCGATGGTTCGTCTCTACTTTTGGCTGCCCAAGGACATACATTCTACAGAAAAGCATGGGATTTGTCCTCGTCCCTGCTAGGATCCAAGTCTTCCTTTGTTGTCCCTTGGACATTGCTAGAGCCTACTGCCCAAAGCCATGATGATTCTCCCTCACAGATTCTCAGATAAGTCCTTCTAAACAATAAGCTAATCTGTTCTCTAAAACCTACCATGGCTGTCCAGTACACATTTAGGGATCTCTGTGATCCAGTCTCAGCCAGCCTTACAGCCATACCTTCCCCCTCACATAGGCCCCTCACGTCCCCAAAGTGGACTACTCTTGGCATCCATACAGACCAGCTCACGGATCTACAAACTTGCTATTCCTCCTTTGGATGTCTTTGACTAAGCTGTTGTCTCTGCCCAAAATATTCTCATTCTCCATCTCTGCTTGGGAAAATACTATTTTGCCTTCAAGGCTCAACCCAAACACTGTTCTGAGCACACAGATCATTTTTCACAAAAGAGGTGGCCTCTTCCTCCTCCACTGAGGTTCCATTGCATTTGCCTTACTCTTCTCTGGAAGGCTTCCAGAGACTCCCCTGGTGGCTCAGATGGTAAAAGTGTCTGCTTACAATGAGGGAGACCTGGGTTCAATCCCTGAGTCGGGAAGATACTCTGGAGAAGGAAATGGCAACCCACTCCAGTACTCTTGCCTGGAAAATCCCATGGACAGAGGAGCCTGGTCACAGTCAGACATGACTGAGCGACTTCATTCCCACCCCACCCCACCCCCACCCCCAAGAAGGCACTCACCATAAATGGTCCTATACTGTGTTTATTTGTAAACATGCCATGTCTCCTTCACCAGTTGCAAACAGCTCTTAGGCACGACTCTGTCTCACTCATCTGCCTCTCACTAGCACTCAGAAGAAGGATATAGTAGGAATGCAGGCGATGCCTAGGAAATGTTAGTTAGATTGCTAAGGTAGGGCACAGAGGCAAGCTGCAAGCATGTTTGCAGGGAGGACAAATTTGAGCTATGTGTGGAGACTATATAGAGTGTGTGATTTATAAACCTGTGATTGAGAATGTAGAGATGCAGAGACGTGGTTTGTAAAGGAGAAGTGATTCATGTATTGTGTTATGTGCAGATGTGCCAGGAGAATAAGGGAGAAACTCCCAGGGCTTGCCCTCTCTATAGCTTGGGCCAGGCTGGAGTCATCCACTGGTCTTTTCTCCTCCCACTCTGGTCCCTTCTTTCCTACCTTATTTGTACATCACTCTCCAGTCCATGGGCCCCATATTCAACAGCTTTCTCAAAGGACATTATGGTATTCTCAGGCCCCAGCTGTGGAAGAAAAGGACAGCAGGCCTTTAATCTCACAGTCTTTTCTGCCGACATCCATTTTAGCATAGGAAAAAGTGAAGTGAAGTGAAGTCGCTCAGTCGTGTCCAACTCTTTGCAATCCCATAGACTGTAGCCTACCAGGCTCCTCTGTCCATGGAATTCTCCGGGCAAGAATACTGGAATGGGTTGCCATTTCCTTCTCCAGGGGATCTTCCTGACCCAGGGATCAAACCCAGGTCTCCTGCATTGCAGGCAGATGCTTTACCATCTGAGCTACCAGGGAAATCCCAAGGAAAGGGGCACAGTAATGAAAGGACTTTAGGAAGCAGAGTTTGGTTTTCTTGGCTCTATGTTCTAAGAACCTGCCTACATTCTCCTCTCCTGAATCTGGTTTGGGAATTCTGCTCATCTGAGACAATGTCACTGGACATAATAAAGAGAAACGGACTGAGAATTAGGAGAATTAAATCCAACCTCTACAATTTATTACTTATCTTGTCATCTCGAGCCAACTTCTTTATTTCTCCAGGGGTTTCTGAGGATCTGATGTGCCTTTGTCTCATCCACACCCATGCATACCCACATCCATCTAGCTCAGACTTACCATGGGTGCACCTCTATGTCCAAAGAAGTTTGGCTTAGGTGCCAATTTCTCCTTCTCCTGAAGGCAGGGAGAGTAAGTCCCAAATGGCACCACATAGAGACATAAAAGGATAAAAAAAAAGGGCACTCCAACAGCCACTTGTAGAGCTGAAAAAGTTGGAATGAAAAAGTGACGAAAAAGAAAAGAGGAATGGAGAACCATCCCAAGCAAATAAGTATCCCCCCAAAATAGTTATAGTAAATAATGAATCCATGGGTTCATTGACTCTGTGAACTCACAGATTTATTATTTCTCTCAGGTCCGCCACATTTCAATTATTTGAAAGCAAAACCCAAATACAAGCATGATTATTAAGTTAAAATTATTGCAAATGCATCTTGGAGTGTGAAGTCAAGTGGGCTTCAGGAAGCATTACTACCAATAAAGCTAATGAAAGTGAAGGAATTCCAGCTGAGCTAATTAAAATACTAAAAGATGATGGTGTTAAAGTGTTGCACTCAATATATCAGCAAATTTAGAAAACCCAGCAATGGCCACAGGACTAGAAAAGGTAAGTGTTCATCCAAATTCCAAAGAAGGATCATGCTAAAGGATGTTCAAACTACTGGATGCTCACTTTCCATGCTAGTAAGGTTATGCTCAAAATCCTTCAAGCAAGGTTTCAGTAGTACTTGAATCAAGAACTTCCAGATGAACAAGCAGGGTTTTGAAAAAGCAGTGGAACCAGAGAACAAATTGCCAACATCCGTTGGATCATAGAGAAACCAAGGGAATTCCAGAAAAACATCCACTGCTGCCTCATTGACTACAAGAAAGTCTTTGACTGTATGGATTGGAACAAACTCTTGAAAATTCTTAAAGAGATAGAAATACCAGACCATCTTACCTATCTCCTAAGAAACCTGTATGCGAGTCAGGAAGCATTAACAGTTAGAACCTTACATTGAACAAGGACTGGTTCCAAATTGGGAAAGGAGTACAACAAAGCTATATACTGTCACCTTGTTTATTTAACTTATATGCAGAGTATATCATGCAAAATGCCAGGCTGGATGAGTTATAAACTGAAATGAAGACTGTTGGGAATAATATTAACAATCTCAAATATTTAGATGATACCACTCTAATAGGAAAAAGTGAAGACAAACTAAACAGCTGCTTGGTGAGGGTGAAAGAGAAGAGTGAAAAAGCTGGCTTAAAACTCAACATTAAAAGAACTAAGATCATGGCATCTGGTCATATCACTTCATGGGGAAAAGTGAAAGTTGTGACAGATTTTCTCTTCTTGGGCTCCAAAATCACTGGGGATGCTGACTGCAACCATGAAATTAAAAGACACTTGCTTCTTGGAAGGAAGGCTATAACAAACCTAGACAGCATATTAAAAAGCAAAGACATTAGTTTGCTGACAAAGGTCCGTATAGTCAAAAATATGGTCTTTCCAATAGTCAAGATGTGAGAATTGGACAATAAAGAAGGCTGAACACTGAAGAATTTGTTTTCGAATTGTGGTGCTGAAGAAGACTCCTGAGAGTACCTTGGACAGTAAGGAGATCAAAACAATCAATACTAAAGGAAATAAACCCTGAATATTGATTGGAAGGACTTATGCTGAAGCTCCAATACTTTGGCCACCTGATGCAAAGAGCTGACTCACTGGAAAAGACCTTGTTAACTGGGAAAGAATGAGAACAGGAGGAGATGGGGGTGACCAAGGATGAGATGGTTGGATGGCATCACCAATTCAATGGACATGAACTTGGGTGAACTCGAGGAGATGGTGATGGACAGGGAGGCCTGGCATGCTACAGTCCATGAGGTCACAAAAAGTTGGACATGACTTAGCAACTGAACAACAACAAAAACTTACAAATACAAATTAACAAGGGAATAAATTGTACAGGAGGCAGGAAGGAGAGGGAATGTTAAGGAGTAGCTTCTCAGAAAGAGGAGGAGTTTGATTGGTTCTGAGAAAGCTCTCAAGCCCTTAAAGATCAGCCTAAAATGCCCAGGTATTGATGGCAGAGAGGAATAGTGGAAGGGATACTAGTTGAAAGAAATCCAAATACAAAGCAGACTTTACTACTTTCTAATTTTGTGACTCAGACTTATTGTTTAACCTCTCTGGGTATTCATTTTCTTCATTATGAAAAATGGAGCTATTCTACTACTAGTATTATCTCATGCAATTGATATGACACTATTGACTCATCATAGACCCTCAACACATAGTTGTATTTCTCTCTCTCCCCCACTCCTCTCTTAAACACACACACACATACACAAACACACAGACTAATCACAATACCTGTTATCACTGGCAATATCTCAACATTTACTATTTTATACCTTTGAGGATCTAACCTATTTGTACATTTTAAAATTACCATCCATGTCACTTTCAAATCTAGCTCTCCAGCTCTAACCTCTCAATTTTGTCAGCATACTACAGCATGTATTTCTTCTTCTTTCATTACTTGTAATCTGGTAACGTCTCATTCTAGCTAAAATTCAGGAAATAAAAAAGAAAAGAGTTCATTATTGTCCCCTTTAAGTTCCTGCCCCCAGAAACATTTCCTAAAATTCACCAGCCACATACACATACACACATACATAATGGCAACACTATCAATTCTCTTTCCTGCATCCTTGGACACATCAGGAAGCAAGCACTCCTTGTTTAACCAGTAATAATAAAAAGAGACATAGACAGAAGCAGGTTCTCCTGGTTTCTCAGTAAGGGTGCTGAGAGTTAACTCCATTCTCAAAACAGCTTTATTACAGCTCTGATTCTTATTTGCTTCCATCATATTAGGACAAAGAATGAAGAGGAAAACAGTGGCAGAGGCAGATTTCTGCTTCTGTGGAAGTCCTCAGACATGACAGAGACTCACCATGGACTGCTTTGAAGGACTAAGATGTGTCCAGGGGATATCTGCACCTGGTTCTTGAGTTGAAAATAGTAATATCTGAATACAAACTAAAAGAACTATGACGTGTACCACCACTGGCCAAATAAAAAACACCCTCTACCCTCCCTAAAACTACTCCAATCTATTCCCTCAAAGTTAATGAGAGAAAATACTAATTTTTCTAAAAGGAGAATGTCTCTTTAGAAGATGGACTGCTTAGCCTGGGAAATGCTATGACAGGATGTTATGACAGAACATGTAGGGTTGTGAGTTTGATCACAAGGAGCATGCTTGAGTAACAAGATAAATGAGGTCCAAAAAGATTTGGTGGTGCTTTGCTTGTTCTGCTGAATAAAGTACAGAAGTTAAAGCCAGAGCTGGAAGAATCAAGGAAGGTTCCACCCACAGGACATACCTTCTCCTTCCAAATGGATCAAGTAGAAGGCCACAGGCCACGAAAGCAAAACCATCACAGATATGCTGCTCAGGTGTACGTAAGGAGCTAAGATCTGTGAGGAAATTGAAAAGTCAGTCTGAATGCATCTGGACAGACAGGGCTACAACTAAGCACGGTGCTTACCTGAAGTGACAGCCCAATGGTGAGCCACCTGTCTTTCCAGTAAGTTAATAAAATCCATAACAAAAGTGAGAAAAACGGAATCATTATCAGAACCAGGATCTGGGGAAACAAAAAGAATGTTCTGACTTCCATGCAGTAGGCTTTGATCATAACTGTCCTTGAGAAACATATTTGTTCTCACAGTTTCAGTGACCTTATTCCTCATCTCCTTAATCTAACCACCCCTCAGACCCCCAGTACTACTTGTATTTAATATTATTGCTGCCAAGTCTAAGTTATGTAGCATGGCTGGAAAAAATTATACAGCTATATGGTCTGATGTCTTTACTAATTAATTTTTTCCACCTCAGCTGGGTCTTCAATACTGCTTGGCATATCTCACCAAGTTTCAACAATGGCCATTTTACATATTCAATACCACTTTAAGTGACTCAGTATAATCACAAGTCAACAGTATTTGTAATTGCCTTTTCAACATATGTTTTTCTTTAACAGACTATAAGCTTATGAGGTCAAGGACAATATTTGGGTAAGATCATATTCTCACTGCCTTTAAGAGGCAGTCTTACTGCCTGACATAGTAATCATTCAGCCAATATCTGTTGGACAGGATTTTTTAAATATAAATTTATTTATTTTAATTGGAGGTTAATTACTTTACAATATTGTATTGGTTTTGTCATACATCAACATGAGTCCGCCACAGGTATACATGTGTTCCCCATCCTGAACCCCGCTCCCTCCTCCCTCTCCATCCCATCCCTCTGGGTCATCCCAGTGCACCAGCCCCAAGCATCCAGTATCATGAATCGAACCTGGACTGGCGACTCGTTTCATATATGATATTATACATGTTTCAATGCCATTCTCCCAAATCATCCCACCTCGCCCTCTCCCACAGAGTCCAAAAGACTGTTGAATACATCTGTGTCTCTTTTGCTGTCTCGCATACAGGGGTATTGTTACCATCTTTCTTTTTTTCTTTTTTTTTTTGATATTTTAAACCAAGTTTAATACTACACTGAATAATCATATGACTTAATATTAAATATTCTGACCTTTAATGCTGTTTCTTACTTTTCTACATGGTGACATTTTTTTAATTTAAATTTATTTATTTTAATTAGAGGCTAATTACTTTACAATATTGTATTGGTTTTGCCATGCATCAACATGAATCCACCATGGGTGTACACGTGTTCCCAATCCTAAACACCCCCCCTCTTCCCTCCCCGTACACATCCCTCTGGGTAATCCCAGTGCACTAGCCCCAAGCTTCCTGTATCCTGCATCGAACCTGGACTGGCGATTCATTTCTTATATGATATTATACATGTTTCAATGCCATTCTCCCAAATCACCCCCTCCTCCCTCTCCCACAGAGTCCAAAAGACTGTTCTATACATCTGTGTCTCTTTTGCTGTCTCGCATACAGGGTTATGGTTACCAACTTTCTAAATTCCATATATAAGCATTAGTATACTGTATTGGTGTTTTTCTTTCTAGCTTACTTCACTCTGTATAATAGGCTCCAGTTTCATCCACCTCATTAGAACTGATTCAAATGTATTCTTTTTAATGTCTGCACAACAAAGGAAACTATAAGCAAGGTGAAAAGACAGCCTTCAGAATAGGAGAAAATCATAGCAAATGAAGCAACTGACAAACAACTAATCTCAAAAATATACAAGCAACTCCTACAGCTCAATTCCAGAAAAATAAACAACCCAATCAAAAAATGGGCCAAAGAACTAAATAGACAGTTCTCCAAAGAAGACATACAGATGACTAACAAACACATGAAGAGATGCTCAACATCACTCATTATCAGAGAAATGCAAATCAAAACCACAATGAGGTACCATTTCACGCCAGTCAGAATGGCTGCAATCCAAAAGTCTATAAGCAATAAATGCTGGAGAGGGTGTGGAGAAAAGGGAACACTCTTACACTGCTGGTGGGAATGTAAACTAGTACAGACACTATGGAGAACAGTGTGGAGATTTCTTAAAATACTGGAAATAGAACTGCCTTAGGAGCTACCCCACGCCCCCACGCGCGAGGCCAGGGAGGGCAGCAGGGAGAAGCAACCACACGCCCGAGGCCAGGGGCATCGGCCGGGAGGACCAACCCCATGTCCAAGGAGCCGTGGCTGCTCCATCGCAGGAGGGCCTAGAGGAGCTATCCCACGTTGAAAGTCAGGAAGGGCGGCAGTGAGGAGATACCCCTCGTCCAAGGCAAGGAGCAGCGGCTGTGCTTTGCTGGAACAGCCGTGAAAAGATACCCCATGCCCAAGGTAAGAGAAACCCAAGTACGACGGTAGTTGTTGCAAGAGGGCATCAGAGGGCAGACACACTGAAATCATACTCACAGAAAACTAGTCAATCTAATCACACTAGGACCACAGCCTTGTCTAACTCAATGAAACTAAGCCATGCTCATGGGGCAACCCAAGATGGGCGGGTCATGGTGTAGAGATCTGACAGAATGTTGGCCACTGGAGAAGGGAATGGCAAGCCACTTCAGTATTCTTGCCTTGAGAACCCCATGAACAGTATGAAAAGGCAAAATGATACGATACTGAAAGAGGAACTCCCCAGGTCAGTAGGTGCCCAATATGCTACTGGAGAAGAGTGGAAAAATAACTCCAGAAAGAATGAAGAGATGGAGCCAAAGCAAAAACAATACCCAGCTGTGGATGTGACTGGTGATAGAAGCAAGGTCCCACGCTGTAAACAGCAATATTGCATAGGAACCTAGAATGTCAGGTCCATGAATCAAGGCAAATTGGAAGTGGTCAAACAAGAGATGGCAAGACTGAATGTCGACTTTCTAGGAATCGGCGAACTAAAATGGACTGGAATGGGTGAATTTAACTCAGATGACATTATATCTACTACTGCGGGCAGGAATCCCTCAGAAGAAATGGAGTAGCCATCATGGTCAACAAAAGAGTCCGAAATGCAGTACTTAGATGCAATCTCTAAAAACAACACAATGATCTCTGTCCGTTTACAAGGCAAACCATACTGGGGAACAGTAATCCAAGTCTATGCCCTAACAGTAATGCTGAAGAAGCTGAAGTTGAAAAGTTCTATGAAGACCTACAAGACCTTTTAGAACTAACACCCAAAAAAGATGTCCTTTTCATTATAGGGGACTGGAATGCAAAAGTAGGAAGTCAAGAAACACCTGGAGTAACAGGCAAATTTGGCCTTGGAATACGGAATGAAGCAGGGCAAAGACTAATAGAGTTTTGCCAAGAAAATGCACTGGTCATAACAAACACCCTCTTCCAACAACACAAGAGAAGACTCTATACATGGACATCACCAGATGGTCAACATCGAAATCAGATTGATTATATTCTTTGCAGCCAAAGATGGAGAAGCTCTATACAGTCAGCAAAAACAAGACTAGGAGCTGACTGTGGCTCAGATCATGAACACCTTATTGCCAAATTCAGACTTAAAGAAAGTAGGGAAAACCACTAGACTATTCAGGTATGACCTAAATCAAATCCCTTATGATTATACAGTGGAAGTGAGAAATAGATTTAAGGGACTAGATCTGATAGAGTGCCTGAGGAACTATGGGATGAGGTTCGTGACAATGTACAGGAGACAGGGATGAAGACCATCTCTGTGGAAAAGAAATGCAAAAAAGCAAAATGGCTGTCTGAAGAAGCCTTACAAATAGCTGTGAAAAGAAAAGAAGCGAAAAGCAAAGGAGAAAAGGAAAGATATAAGCATCTGAATGCAGAGTTCCAAAGAATAGCAAGAAGAGATAAGAAAGCCTTCTTCAGCGATCAATGCAAAGAAATAGAGGAAAACAACAGAATGGGAAAGACTAGAGATCTCTTCAAGAAAATCAGAGATACCAAGGGAATATTTCATGCAAAGATGGGCTCAATAAAGGACAGAAATGGTATGGAGCTAACAGAAGCAGAAGTTATTAAGAAGAGGTGGCAAGAATACACAGAAGAACTGTACAAAAAAGATCTTCACAACCCAGATAATCACGATGGTGTGATCACGGACTTTAGAGCCAGACATCCTGGAATGTGAAGTCAAGTGGGCCTTAGAAAGCATCACTACGAACAAAGCTAGTGGAGGTGATGGCATTCCAGTTGAGCTCTTTCAAATCCTGAAAGATGATGCTATGAAAGTGTTGCACCCAATATGCCAGCCAATTTGGAACACTCAGCAGTGGCCACAGGACTGGAAAAGGTCAGTTTTCATTCCAGTCCCAAAGAAAGGCAATGCCAAAGAATGCTCAAACTACCACAAAATTGCACTCATCTCACACGCTAGTAAAGTAATGCTCAAAATTCTCCAAGCCAGGCTTCAGCAATACATGAACCGTGAACTTCCAGATGTTCAAGCTGGATTTAGAAAAGGCAGAGGAACCAGAGATCAAATTGCCAACATCCACTGGATCATCGAAAAAGCAAGAGAGTTCCAGAAAAACATCTATTTCTGCTTTATTGACTATGCCAAACCCTTAGACTATGTGGATCACAATAAACTGTGGAAAATTCTGAAAGAGGTGGGAATACCAGGCCACCTGCCCTGTCTCTTGAGAAATTTGTATGCAGGTCAGGAAGCAACAGTTAAAACTGGACATGGAACAACAGACGGGCTCCAAATAGGAAAAGGAGTAAGTCAAGGCTGTATATTGTCACCCTGTTTATTTAACTTATATGCAGAGTACATCATGAGAAACGCTGGACTGGAAGAAACACAAGCTGGAATCAAGATTGCCGGGAGAAATATTAATAACCTCAAATATGCAGATGACACCACCCTTATGGCAGAAAGTGAAGAGGAACTCAAAAGCCTCTTGATGAAGGTGAAAGTGTAGAGTGAAAAAGTTGGCTTAAAGCTCAACATTCAGAAAACGAAGATCATGGCATCTGGTCCCATCACTTCATGGCAGATAGATGGGGAAACAGTGGAAACAGTGTCAGACTTTATTTTTCTGGGCTCCAAAATCACTGCAGATGGTGACTGCAGCCATGAAATTAAAAGACGCTTACTCCTTGGAAGGAAAGTTGACCAACCTAGACAGCATATTCAAAAGCAGAGACATTACTTTGCCAACAAAGGTCCGTCTAGTCAAGGCTATGGTTTTTCCTTTGGTCATGTATGGATGTGAGAGTTGGACTGTGAAGAAAGCTGAGGGCCGAAGATTTGATACTTTTGAACTGTGGTGTTGGAGGAGACTCTTGAGAGTCCCTTGGGCTGCAAGGAGATCCAACCAGTCCATTCTGAAGGAGATCAGCCCTGGGATTTCTTTGGAAGGAATGATGCTAAAGCTGAAACTCCAGTACTTTGGCCACCTCATGCGAAGAGTTGACTCATTGGAAAAGACTCTGATGCTGGGAGGGATTGGGGGCAGGAGGAGAAGGGGATGACAGAGGATGAGATGGCTGGATGGCATCACTGACTCAATGGATGTGAGTCTGGGTGAACTCTGGGAGTTGGTGATGGACAGGGAGGCCTGGCGTGCCGCGATTCATGGGGTTGCAAAGAGTCGGACACGATTAAGTGACTGAACTGAACTGAACTGCTGACCCAGCAATCCCACTGCTGGGCATACACACCGAGGAAACCAGAATTGAAAGAGCCATGTGTACACCAGTGTTCGTCGCAGCACTGTTTATAATATCCAGGACATGGAAGCAACCTAGATGTCCGCCAGCTGATGAATGGATAAGAAAGCTGTGGTATATATACACAATGGAGTATTACTCAGCCATTAAAAAGAATACAGGGACAGATTTTAAAAATTTATTATTCATTTTATATCGAAAGAACACTGAATCCAAGAAGACACAATTTTAACTTGTTCCCCTTCAAATGTAGTTTTCCTACATCTGTGGTGCCCTCTAGAGACTTCTGTACCTATGAAAGCAACTGAATCCATGATCAAACCTCACAAAATAATTCCAGGCCTTGCTGACTTAAATGGTTAATTTTCAAAATTCCAGCTGAGCTATTTCAAATCCTGAAAGATGATGTTGTTAAAGTGCTACACTCAATATGCCAGAAAATTTGGAAAACACAGCAGTGGCACAGGACTGGAAAGTCAGTTTTCATTCCAATCTCAAAAAAGGGCAATGCAAATGAATATTCAAACTACCGCACAACTGCACTTATTTCACATGCTAGCAAGGTAAAGCTCAAATCCTTTTAGCTAGGCTTCAACAGTATGTGACCTGAGAACTTCCAGATGTACAAGCTGGATTTAGAAAAGGCAGAGGAAGCAGAGATCAAATTGCCAACATCTCTTGGATCATAGAAAAAGCAAGGGAATTCCAGAAAAACATCTACACTTGCTTCATTGACTATGCTAAAGCCTTTGACTGTGTGGATTACAACTAACTGTGGAAAATTTTTAAAGAGATGGGAATACCAGACCACCTTACCTGTCTCCTGAGAAACCTGTATGCAGGTCAAGAAGCAGCAGTTAGAACTGGACATGGAACAACAGACTGGTTCCAAACTGGGAAAGGAGTATGTCAACACTGTATATTGTCACCCTGCTTATTTAACTTATGTGCAGAGTACATCATGCAAAATGCCAGGCTTGATGAAGCTCAAGCTGGAGTCAAGGCTGCAGGGAGAAATATCAATAACCTCAGATACACAGATGACACAACTGTAATAGAAGAAAGCCAAGACAAACTATAGAGCCTCTTGAAGAGAGTGAAAGAGGAGATTGAAAAAGTAGGCTTAAAACTCAGCATTCAAAAAACTAACCTTTTGGCATCTGGTCCCATCACTTCATGCCAAATAGACGGGGGGCGGGGGGGGGGGGAAGGAAACAGTGACAGACTTTACTTTCTTGGGCTCTAAAATTACTGTAGATGGTGACTGCAGCCACAAAATTAAAAGACACTTGCTCCTTGGAAGGAAAGCTATGACAAACCTATAAAAAGCATCACTTTGTTGACAAAGGTCTGTCTAGCTAAAGCTATGGTTTTTCCAGTAGTCATATATGGATATGAGAGTTGGACCATAAACGAGGCTGAGGACCAAGTATTAATGCTTTTCAACTGTGGTGCTGGAAAGGACTCCTGAGAGTCCCTTGAACAGCAAGGAAATCAAACCAGTCAATTCTCAAGGAAATCAACCCTGAATATTCTTTGGAAGGACTGATGCCAAAGCTGAAGGTCCAATACTTTGGTCACCTGATACAGAGTCCACTCATTGGAAAATACTCTGATGCTGGGAAAGATTGATGACAGAAGGAGAATTTGGCCACAGAGGATGAGATTGTTGGATGGCATAACTGACTCAATCAAGATGAGTTTGAGCAAACTCTGGGAGATAGTAAAAGACAGGGAAACCTCGTGTGTGGCAGTCCATGGGGTTGCAACTGAACAACAACAAAGAAAGAAATATTTCAATTTTAACCAACTCTTCCTGAAAGTAAGAGGGAATTCTCTCTAACTTGTTTTTTGAAGCTAACAAAAACATTGATACTCAAACTGAACAAGACAATTACAGGGAAAATAACCTATAGTCCAATCTCTTCTATACAAAGACACAAACAGATGTGAAAATCTGAAAAAAAAAAAAATTGTTGGCAGACCAAATGCCTCATAACGCAAACATTTAATAGACAAATCAGACTCACATGAGTCTCATGTGATTCTGTGATCTTACTCAACACCAAGTTTTACTATGATTTAAGGCAACTGACAATTATAAGGTACAAATAGTTTCTTTTGGATAAATCTGACTGTCAAAAGCAGCTATGCATGAAAAGGTCTTTCCTTTCCTGTATTAGGATACATGCTCTGGTCTGGGACTTAAAGTATGAGGAGTGTTTTGAGCAAAGTATGAGAAAACATTTTTCTACAGAAGAAGTCTTTTGCATTATGGTTCATTCTTTTCTTGGGCTTCCCTGGTGGCTCAGAGGTTAAAGCATCTGCCTGAAATGTGCATCCTTTTCTTATATATTCCATTAACTATACAACTCCAGCCAGCCATGTCTCTCACCCTATAAATCTATAACTTCCAGGTTTATTTATTATAAGCAACCTAGATATACAGATAGAAGCTGCTAGAAATTTTCATAGATAAGGACTCACCATTATCTTTTGGCTAATTAAAATATTTAGTACATTTATAAGAAGGTTGGGTTATTAGCTATTTAAAAAGTTTTGATTGAGGTCATTTATTGCTCTCTGAGCATGCCTAGGTGGAAGACAATGCACTATACCTGGTGCTCTTTCCATCTAGGTTTGTTCTTTGCACATTGAAACTCCAAGCCCTAAAGAAATTCCCTTGCCAGGGAGATTTGAAAGCCAAGGGTTTAAAGGCCCAACCAAGTTAGTCATCTTCGAGGGGTATTCCAACTCTTCTAATACCCAGCTCCACCACTTCTCATTGGCTATGGATTCATAACTGGAATTAGATCACAGAATACCTTGAGAGATGAAGGCTTCATTAAATATATTGATCAAAAAACCCTGTGTGTGGTAATGAATTCTTGAGGTCCTCACTATACAAGGAGAAAGGAACATAATATTAAATCAGGCTGAATTTGTTGAAAAAGGCTTCCCTTGTGGCTCAGCTGGTAAAGAATCCATCTGCAATGCAGGAGACCTGGGTTCGATCCCTGGGTTGGGAAGATCCCCTGGAGAAGGGAAAGGCTGCCCACTCCAATATCCTGGCCTAGAAAAATCCATGGACTATACATATACAGTCCACAGGGTTGCAAAGAGTCAGACACGACTGAGTGACTTCCACTCACTGTGCAGTAACCAGCAATTCTAAGTTCAATATATAAAGTGTATATATATTGATATATATATATATATATATATATATATATATATACACACATATATAGTTATATATGAGATCAATATATAAGTATCCAGGTATTATTCATCTCTAATTGTTTATTTGAAAACTTCACTCAATAGTAACCCATGCTTAATAAACTGGGATGCCAGCAATTTCTCTGTATTGTATGAAAGAAAGAAAACTTCATGCAGCACAGTGGATGAGAATCTGCCTACCAATGCAGGGGGACATGGGTTCGACCCTTCATCCAGAAAGATTCCACATGCCACAGAGCAACTAACTTCATGTGCCACAACTAATGAGTCAGTGTTCTAGAGCCAGTGAGCCACAACTACTAACCAATGCTCTATAGCCCATAAGCCACAAGTTCAGAGTCCATGTGGTGCAACTACTTAAGCCTATGTGCCTAGAGTCTGTGCTCCACAAAAACAAAAGCCACCCTCAATGAGAAATCTGTGTACAACAATGAAGAGTAGCCCCTGCTTGCCACAACTAGATAAAGCCAGTGTACAGCAAAGAAGACTCAGTGGAGCCAAAAAGAATAAATAAAGAAAATTAAATTTATTTGTCTTTGTGCCAGTACCATACTGTCTTGATGACTGTCGCTTTGTAGTAGAGCCTGAAGTCAGGCAGGTTGATTCCTCCAGTTCCATTCTTCTTTCTCAAGATTGTTTTGGCTATTCGAGGCTTTTTTGTATTTCCATACAAATTGTGAAATTATTTGTTCTAGTTCTCTGGAAAATTCCGTTGGTAGCTTGATAGGGATTGCATTGAATCTATAGATTGCTTTGGGTATTATACTCATTTTCACTATATTGATTCTTCCAGTGCATGAACATGGTATATTTCTCCATCTATTTGTGTCCTCTTTGATTTTTCTCACCAGTGTTCTATAGTTTTCTATATATAGGTCTTTTGTTTCTTTAGGTAGATATATTCCTAAGTATTTTATTATTTTTGTTGCAATGGTGAATGGAATTGTTTCCTTAATTTCTCTTTCTGTTTTCTCATTGTTAGTGTATAGGAATGCAAGGGGTTTCTGTGTGTTAATTTTATATCCTTCAACTTTACTATATTCATTGGTTAGCTCTAGTAATTTTCTGGTGGAGTCTTCAGGGCTTTCTATGTAGAGGATCATGTCATCTGCTAACAGTGAGAGTTTTACTTTTTCTTTTCCAATCTGGATTATTTGTATTTCTTTTTCTGCTCTGATCGCTATGGCCAAAACTTCCAAAACTATGTTCAATAGTAGTGGTGAGAGTGGGCACCCTTGTCTTGTTCCTGACTTTAGGGGAAATGCTTTCAATTTTTCACCATTGAGGATAATGTTTGATGTGGGTTTATCATATATAGCTTTTATTATGTTGAGGTATGTTCCTTCTATTCCTGCTTTCTGGAGGGTTTTTATCATAAATGGATGTTGAATTTTGTCAAAGGCTTTCTCTGCATCTACTGAGATAATCATATGGTAAGATAATCATATGGTTTTTATCTTTCAATTTGTTAATGTGTAAATTTAAAAAAATTTTTTAACATTGTTCCCTTTTAAAAAACAGTATGGAAAAAAAAACAATAATTTATTGACAAAAGGTTATAGTTGTTGATGTTATTCAGTCACTAAGTCATGTCCAAAACTTTGCAACCCCATGGAATGCAGCACACCAGACTTGTCTCTATCCTTCTCTATCTCGAGGAGTTTGTTCAAACTCACGTCCATTGAGTCGGTGATGCCATCCAACCATCTCATCCTCTGCTGCCACCCTCTCTGTCTGCCTTTAATAGTTCCCAGTATAAGGGTCATTTCCAAAGAGTCAGCTCTTCATACCAGGTGGTCAAAATATGGAGCTTCAGGTTAACTATCAGTCCTTCCAAAGAATATTCAGGGTTGATTTCTTGGGATTGACTGGTTTGCTCTCTGTGCTGTCCAAGAGACTCCCAAGAGTCTTCTCCAACACCACAATTCAAAGGCATCGATTCTTCAGAACTCAGCCTTGTTTATGGTCCAACTCTCACATCCATATATGACTACTGGAAAAACCATCAGATCAGATCAGTCACTCAGTCGTGTCCGACTCTTTGCAACCCCATGAATCGCAGCACCCCAGGCCTTCCTGTCCATCACCAACTCCCGGAGTTCACTCAGACTCATGTCCATCGAGTCAGAGATGCCATCCAGCCATCTCATCCTCTGTCGTCCCCTTCTACTCCTGCCCCCAATCCCTCCCAGCATCAGAGTCTTTTCCAATGAGTCAACTCTTCACATGAGGTGGCCAAAGTACTGGAGTTTCAGCTTCAGCATCATTCCCTCCAAAGAAATCCCGGGGCTGATCTCCTTTAGAATAGACTGGTTGGATCTCCTTGCAGTCCAAGGGACTCTCAAGAGTCTTCTCCAACACCACAGTTCAAAAGCATCAATTCTTTCGCGCTCAGCCTTCTTCACAGTGCAACTCTCACATCCATACATGACCACAGGAAAAACCATAGCCTTGACTAGACGGACCTTTGTTGGCAAAGTAATGTCTCTGCTTTTGAATATGCTATCTAGGTTGGTCATAACTTTTCTTCCAAGGAGTAAGCATCTTTTAATTTCATGGCTGCAGTCACCATCTGCAGTGATTTTGGAGCCCAGAAAAATAAAGTCTGACTCTGTTTCCACTGTTTCCCCATCTATTTCCCATGAAGTGATGGGACCGGATGCCATGATCTTTGTTTTCTGAATGTTGAGCTTTAAGCCAACTTTTTCACTCTCCTCTTTCACTTTCATCAAGAGGCTTTTGAGTTCCTCTTCACTTTCTGCAATAAGGGTGGTGTCATCTGCATATCTGAGGTTATTGATATTTCTCCCAGCAATCTTGATTACAGCTTGTGCTTCCTCCAGTCCAGCATTTCTCATGATGTACTCTGCATATAAGTTAAATAAACGGGGTGACAATATACACCTTTTGACGTACTTGACTCACTCCTTTTCCTATTTGGAACCAGTCTGTTGTTCCATAGCTTTGACTACATGGACCTTAGTCAGCAAAGTGATACCTCTGCTTTTTAACATGCTGTCTAGGTTTGTCATAGCTTTCCTTCCAAGGAGCAAGCGTCTTTTAATTTCATGGCTGCAGTCACCATCCACAGTGATTTTGGAACCCAAGAATATAAAATCTGCCTGTTTCCACTGTTTCCCCATCTATTTGCCATGAAGTGATGGGACCAGAAGCCATGTTCTTCATTTTTTGAATGTTGAGTTTTAAGCCAGGTTTTTCACTCTCTTTCGCCTTCATCAAGAAGCTCTTTAGTTCCTCTTCACTTTTTACCATTGAAGTGATATCATCTGCATATCTGAGTTTGTTGATATTTCTCCCAGCAATCTTGATTTCAGCTTGATTCACCCAGCCCAGCTTTTTGCATTATGTACTTTGCATATAAGTTAAATAAGCAAGGCGACAATATACAGTCTTGATGTACTCCTTTCCCAATTTTGAACCAGTCTGTTGTTCCACTTCCAGTTATAACTGTTGCTTCTTGACCTGCATTCAGGTTTCTCAGGGGTCAGATAAGGTGGTCTAGTATTCCCATATCTTCCACTTCATTGACTATGCCACAGCCTTTGAATGTGTGGATTACAACAAACTGAGAATAATTCTTACAGAGAAAATGTTGTTGGAATGCTATCACCTATGGTCAGCTAACCCACTCCATATTGTGCCCTACAGGCAGTCTCAGAGGACACTGAGAAACACATTGGTGAGGAGAGTGTCAGCATCCTTGAAAAGCACCATAGCGGCCATGCTTTATGCCTGGATAAAGGTGAGAGGTACTGCCACAGAAACTGGCTTCCTGAGTTCAAAGGCAATGATGAGATTCTGCTGTGGCAGAGGCCAAGTAGCAGCGCTCACTGCCAGAGGCAAGGTAAGCATGGTTTCTAGAATAGTAATCAGAATGGTTTAGCCCACAGGGACCCTTTGTAGCGACAAATTGCTCATGGTATCCAAACTCCAAAACCTATGGGAATCTCAGTAACACCTATACGTTTATCCTTCAATTTCCTCTTTCCCTGCATGATCTTATTACTTCAATTTCCATTCTTTCTAACTCTTAAACGTATACTTTCAATTCATACTTCCCTTTTGAGTAAGAGGAAATTTAAGGGGACCACTCAGGGAGTTTGACATGTTTCTGGATTTGAGGAAATACAAGGAAAACCATGCCTGAAAAAGTCTATAAATACCAAGAGGCTGTGCTGGAGATGATCAAGCCCATATCAAAACAAGACAAGGGAGGCAATGATGGAAAAGAGCTTCATGTCTTCAGATGCTGGGTCAGTAATGTCTGTCTCCTCAGAACAAAAACAGATCCTTTGTACTTTCTTGTGTATTTTTAAAGGGCTCCAAACTCAGGGAGAATAAAAAGGACATCAGCAGAGAAATTTTAGAGGGTACAGGAAGACAGGCATTGAATCCACCAAGAGTTGCAGTCAAGATCTCAGCAGAAGGGTCTCTGAAAACACACATGGAAAAATCCATGCAGTAAAGAGCCAAAAATTGCAATTTCTTGGTCCTAATGGAACCAAACCCTCCCTGTGGGACTGTGTTCTTTACCCTATCTCTCCTTTCACTGAGACTTACTCTGGAAGAAAAGTAAAAGGACAGTCATGTTCTCTTCACCACTGTTGGTTTCCAAGCCTGGGTCATGTGAAATAGAGTAAGGGAAATGTCTCATAAAGTTGGAATTCATTACAATGAACTGAAATATTTAATAATTGAAATGGAATGCCCTTGTAACTATGAAGGACTGGGAAATTAATGGAGCTTGCTTAAGATTTTATGGGGATGGGAATAACAAACACACATAGCAAGTTTAACACAGAGCAGTGAGAAAAAATAAAGTTCATCATGGTCAGTAAGCCAGTTCCACCTGTTAGAAACTGAATCATTTCAGTTGAAATAGTGTGAGCAGATTTCTTTTTTCTAAAGGAGACAAAGAAAGGGAAGCTCTGTATTAAATACTTAGTGCCAAAGAGGCACATTCAGTCCTGGTCTCAGGCCTCCTATTTGAAGATTCAGATGTCCTACCTTATGATACCAGTGCAGGTACAGTCGCTGTTTTTCCCAACACAACAAAAATCCAAGTACCTGAAACAACAATAACAAAAAAAAGAGGAGAATAATTTGAAATGAAATCACCATAGTGGTACCCAAAACACTGTTGTCATCTCAACATTCCTTTCAATCCAGCATTACATTCACTTCTCGCTACACCTGCCCCTTTCAGCATCAAGGGTTTGTTACACTATTCCTCTGCCTAAAAATCTCTCCCTTTCCATGCCACCAACCCTTCAAGCAGTGCTCCATGTGACCTCCTACTTGTAACTTTCACCAGCAACCCAGAGAGAGTTTATCTTCTCTGCAAATTTGTAACAATCACCACACTGATATTCTTCCAGAGTTCCTACCAACTTCTTTTCCCTGTGATGGAGCTTATTCCTAGTATTATGCAGAACTAGTAATAAGAGTGAGGGGCCAGCTCTTTGATAGTCTCATTGAATTTCCTTAAATTTTTCTTCCTCTTCTCATCTAATCAAGTTTCTCCTATAAATGTGCCAACAATAAAATAATAATAATACTGAAATGTTAAAAAAAAAAAAAAAAGCTCTTCTTTGAGGAACCAGTGCCACTGTTACAATTGTTAACCACAGTTGTTAACATTGGTATTAGTCAATAAATCTTAATTAGATTCAAATCCAAGTCTATGCAATCATCAAGTCGGTGTGCAGATGGAGACTGAAAACTGGAGTCTTTAGATGCTAAGGATATTAAAGAGAGTTTGAGTGCATAAGACACTCACCTTTTTAAATAATTTTATGGATATGATTTTATTTGTACTTTACCAATGTACAATACAGGCGAGCTGGTTGGTCTATGAAGTGTGGTTCTTGCTTCCAGCACAAGAGGTCCTGAGTTTAGGTCCCAGACAAGACCTTGGGCTTCCCTAGTGGCTCAGACAGTAAAGAACCTGCCTGCAATGTGGGAGACCTGGGTTCAATCCCTGGGTTGGGAAGAGGCCCTGGAGGAGGGCGAGGCAATACACTCCAGTATTCTTGCCTGGAGAATCCCAATGGACAGAGGTGCCTGGAGGGCTACAGTCCATGGGGTTGCCAAGAGTTGAACATGACTAAAGAACTAACACTTTCACTTGTAGACCCTATAAAATACCATTTTATTAAATATTATCACTCTCAATTGAAAGAAAAAAAACTGAGAATTAGAAGAGTTATGTGACTTGATTAAGGTTACAAATAACTGAAAGATAAATAGAAACCTGGTCTCCTCTGTTGCTACCACTATATCCAAAAAGAGGTAGGATAGAGTAGAAGCTTGTTAAAATATATAGCTTACTAGACACTGCAATTCCATCTTAGAAGTTACCTATACCATTTTATGTTTATTGTGTATGAGTGAAGTACAGTTTGGTGGACCCAAGCACATCATTCATCATATCTTCCTCATTAAAAAGTTTCTTACTAATCTCTGTCTACATACATTCTCCATACAATGACTTTGAGAATGATTATCCTAACTAGAAATCTAATTAATGCTAAATGTCTTGGCCTATTTTTCAGGCCTTCCAAAATCTTTGAAAATCCTATCACTTTAGCCATATTCCACATTATTCTTCATTACACCTTATATGTTAACAGTACTGATTCTTCTGGAGAAGGAAATGGCAACCTACTCCAGTATTCTTGCCTGGAGAACCCGATGGACAAAGGAGCCTGGCAGGCTACAGTCCATGGGGTTGCAAGAGTCAAACACAACTTAGCGACTAAATCACCACCATCACTGATTCCTCCATCTTATCTAGTCAAACTGTATGTATGTCTGTCTTCCTGACTTTGTCATGATACCCCCATGTTCTGGAACTTTTTTCCTCCATCCCCATAAACACGTCTAAATCTAACATCCCTTCAAGATCCCCCTCCTGTGCCACCTCTTCCAAGAAGCCTCACCTAATCTTGCTGGCTGGAAGTTAACTTTTCCTTCTCAGTACCCAGGCAGAACTTTATTTAGGACCCTCTAATGACAAAGCCTTTGACTGTATGGATCACAATAAACTGTGGAAAATTCTGAAAGAGATGGGAATACCAGATCACCTGACTTGCCTCTTGAGAAACCTGTATGCAGGTCAGGAAGCAACAGTTAGAACTGGACATGGAACAACAGACTGGTTCCAAATAGGAAAAGGAGTACATCAAGGCTGTATATTGTCATCCTACTTATTTAACTTCTATGCAGAGTACATCATGAGAAACGCTGGGCTGGAAGAAGCACAAGCTGGAATCAAGATTGCCGGGAGAAATATTAATAACCTCAGATATGCAGATGACACCACCCTTATGGCAGAAAGTGAAGAGGAACTCAAAAGCCTCTTGATGAAAGTGAAAGCGGAGAGTGAAAAAGTTGGCTTAAAGCTCAACATTCAGAAAACGAAGATCATGGCATCTGGTCCCATCACTTCATGGCAGATAGATGGGGAAACAGTGGAAAAAGTGTCAGACTTTAATTTTCTGGGCTCCAAAATCACTGCAGGTAGTGATTGCAGCCATGAAATTAAAAGATGCTTACTCCTTGGAAGGAAAGTTATGACTTAGATAGTATATTCAAAAGCGGAGACATTACTTTGCCAACAAAGGTCCATCTAGTCAAGGCTATGGTTTTTCCTGTGGTCATGTATGGATGTGAGAGTTGGACTGTGAAGAAAGCTGAGTGCCAAAGAATTGATGCTTTTGAACTGTGGTGTAGGAGAAGACTCTTGAGAGTCCCTTGGACTGCAAGGAGATCCAACCAGTCCATCTTAAAGATCAGTCCTGGGTGTTCATTGGAAGGACTGATGCTGAAGCTGAAACTCCAATACTTTGGCCACCTCATGCGAAGAGTTGACTCATTGGAAAAGACCCTGATGCTGGGAGGGATTGGGGGCAGGAGGAGAAGGGGACAACAGAGGATGAGATGGCTGGATGGCATCACCGACTCGATGGACATGAGTTTGAGTGAACTCTGGGAGTTGGTGATGGACAGGGAGGCCTGGCGTGCTGCGATTCATGGGGTCACAAAGAGTCAGACACAACTGAGTGACTGGACGGAACTGAACTGAACGACAATTATAATGCTCTTTGTTCCTTACTTTTATCTATGTCCTGCTGCTGCTGTTGCTGCTGCTGCTAAGTCACTTCAGTCATGTCCAACTCTGTGCGACCCCATAGACGGTAGCCCACCAGGCTCCACCATCCCTGGGATTCTCCAGGCAAGAACACTGGAGTGGGTTGCCATTTCCTTCTCCAATGCATGAAAGTGAAAAGTGAAAGTGAAGTCACTTATCATGTCCAACCCTCAGCGACCCCATGGACTGCAGCCTACCAGGCTCCTCTGCCCATGGGATTTTCCAAGCAAGAGTACTGGAGTGATGTCTATGTCCTAGTTCCCTGCTAGATTCTATACTCATTGAATTAAGGACAACTGTAACTTTATTTCTCATACTTTTCTCTGAAGTGCCCTGTATGAAAACAGAAACCAAACGTTTTTGATCTCTGTAACCTAAGTACTTATCACTCATATAATATATTTTGCTGAAAGAAAAATTAATGATCTCTGTAACCTAAGTACTTGTCACTCATATAATATATTTTGCTGAAAGAAAATTAATGCAAATGTCAACTCTTGTGCAGGTTGGGTTCTTTAGTATCAGAAAGGAAATCAGAGGAGACAAGAAATTATGAAACCAGAGAAAGATATATATGTCCTATGTGTAAGTGGGCACTGAAAAACTCTAGTTACCTAAAAGTTAGTCTCCCATAAGCTTTCCAGTTCTGAAGACTCCTCTGCTGCCTGGCCTACATTTCTCACACTACATGACACTACTCTATCACTCTATCACATATCTCACACTACACAACACTACTATGTCAGGAAACAGGCAGGGTCTCTATTACCTAAATACATTTGCTAAAATGTAATTTGCACTAGATTAGGGGATTAGCATTTGAAAAGCAGAACAGGTTTAACTCACTAGATAATTCGTAAGATCCAGAAAGACTGATCCTCAAGAAATGGGCTATGAAATGAGTAGTCCAATGAATAAGTGTATTGCCATGTGAAGATGCAGGTGTCTAAAATGACAACACTGAATGAATCAGAAAATAAGCCATGAAACACAGGAAGAGAAAAAGGATGTTCTGCCGCCCTTTCAAAGGATCAAAATGAAAAGACACACCATCCAACAGCACAACCCTTTTTACCCCTCTATCCCTCCTGCCTAATATTTAAGTGGCTGATGAAAACCCAGACTCTGCGAAGAGTGATCTGAGGGCTCCCAGCACCAACTGGGAACCATACCACAGACAGAGCACCTCATGAGACTACTCAGGAAGGGAATGGGAAAAATGGGAAACATTACTCACCAGTAGCAATGTTGTGTAGGCAGCCAGGATCCCAAGGAAACTCAGCAAGACAATGGACCAAAAGAACCAGACTCCTGTACCTAGGAAAACAACCCTGGAGAAATGTGTTTCAATTTCTAAAATAAAGAAGTTAGTAGTATCTCTGCCAAGGATAGGGGATAAGACTGGACTAGATGAGGCATAAGAAAACAGGGGAATAAGAAGAGGAGCAATTTGGGAATAATTACCCTTTGCAGGTATTTAGTTGAGAAGTTTTAATTTTGCTCTACAATCAAGTACATTAATAGGATTCTGTACAACTTGTATGCTTTTTAAAGTTATTTAGAATAAAGACTCAAAAAATATATACTCTTTAAAAAAAATAAAATGCAGAAATTATGGAATATCAAAAGAGAAAAAGTCATCCATAAGTTCACTGCCTTCATATAGCTAATACATGACAATTTGGCAGATTCCTTGTCCTTATAAATATGTTCTCTTACATAATAGCAAGACACTATATTAACATCTATATCTTGTGTAAGAGATTTGTAGTCCTCCTTATTACTAAAGTAGTTTATAAGTTAAAATTGCTAATAAACTGATTTAAGTTAAACAATGTTATAATTACTCTAAATATTATATGTCATAGAATTTAGATTCTTCATTTCAAGATAACAGAAATTATTTCCTCTCCTTATGAGACCTAGGAAATTATGTTTTAATGATATAAAATATAGATTATTGAACATATTACTACATTAAATATAAGAAAAAAATCTCTTTGGTCAGGGGTGAGAAGACATGCCAAGAGAAAAAGTTAGACAAGCAGTCAACCTAGCAAGGCTGATCCCAGATCAAGACACTGGGAAGAGTATCCTCTAAAACATGATCTCACAGCCAGGAATCAGAAAATGTGTAAGTGATGTTACCAAATTAACCTAATAATGCCAACTAATACAATAACTTGCACAAAAATATAATTAAGATAACAATCAGAAAAGAACAATAAAAAATATATTCAAGATCTTCAGAGAGATAAAGGACTCATATCCATATAACAAGAATAGAATGTTTATATACAAGCAGAGTAATAATCAAAAAATGAAATACAGGGGAAATAAACATGTAGGATAGACATAAAGCACTCTAAAGACAGCCAAAGAATTAATTACATGACTTATCCAGCAGCACTATTGACTTTATATTCCAAATGAGAAAGAAAAGTTTGGTTTTGCCTTCAATGGTACCTCTATCTTTTCTAATAATTTCTCTAGCCACATTATTTTCTCCCCTCATCAACATAATGGCCTTCTTATCTATTTTCATTCACATGTAAATATTTAATATTAGGTCATTTCCAAATTCTCCCACCAAACAGGTGAAGGTCCCATCTGCCCGCTGAGTACTGCTGGCAAAGGAAAATTTGTGGGAGACCTGCAATGTGGGAGACCTGGGTTCGACCCCTGGGTTGAGAAGATCCCCTGGAGGAGGGCATGGCAACCCACTTCAATATTCTTGCCTGGAGGATCCCATGGATAAAGGAGCCTTGCAGGCTAGAGTTCATGGGGTCACAAAGAGTTGGACTGAGTGACAAAGCACAGAGACCTATTAAAAAGAGAACCAATTAAGAATTCTACAAAGGAAAATACAGCAAGAAAAATTAAGAATGCAGTGAACAAATTTAATAGCAGATAAAACACAGCCAAAATAATTTGTTTAGCAAAAAACCAAGTCAGGAGACAAATATCAAGAAGGAAACAGAGACACACAAAAAACATGAAACGTACAGAAGAAAGAATATGACACTTATGGGAAGAAGAGAAAAGGCCTAACACACATGAAACTAATGTTTCAAAAGAAGAAGCAGTCGAAAATGGGATGAAGGCTTTGCTGGTGGCTCAGTGGTAAAGATCCACCTGCCAATGCAGAAGACACGGGTTCAACACTTTATCCGGGAAGATCCCACAGGCGATGGGGCAGCTAAGCCCATAAGCCACACTACTGAGCCCACATGCTGCAACCATTAAAACCCACACATCCTAGAGTCTATGTTCCATAATATGAGAAGCACCAGAATGAGAAGTCTGTGCACTGAAACTACTGTGAGTAGCCCCTGCTCATCACAACTAGAAAAAAAGCCCACATGCAGCAACAAAGACTCAACAAAACCAAAAATAAATAAGCAGATACTTTAAAAATAATTTTAAAAGAAAAATGAAAGATAAAGCCTGCCGCTGCTGCTGCTAAGTGGCCTCAGTTGGGTCCAACTCTGTGCGACCCCATAGACGGCAGCCTACCAGGCTCCCTCGTCCCTGGGCTTCTCCAGGCAAGAACAGTGAAGTAGGTTGCCATTTCTTTCTCCAATGCATGAAAGTGAAAACTGAAAGTGAAGGCGCTCAGTTGTGTCCAACTCTGTGCAACCCCATAGACGGCAGCCCACCAGGCTCCCCTGTCCATGGGATTTTCCAGGCAAGAGTACTGGAGTGGGGTGCCATTTCCTTCTCCAATGCATGAAAGTGAAAACTGAAAGTGAAGGCATTCAGTCGTGTCCAACTCTGTGCAACCCCATAGACGGCAGCCCACCAGGCTCCCCTGTCCATGGGATTTTCCAGGCAAGAGTACTGGAGTGGGGTGCCATTTCCTTCTCCAAGATAAAGCCTAAGAATTTTCAAAATGATTAAAAATATTGGATTGTTCTGGGATGATTCAGAGAAGTATTCACTGTTGGGATTAGACCTTATGCTATCACAGAAAATGCTAGATAAGGTTGTTACATATGCTCTGACAGTTGATCACTGGATGACGTTTATGCCTCTAATTTAAGTACTAGTATATAAGATTAACTACTAGTCACACATCTTATTTTCAATGACAGAGAAATGGGATAAGAAAAAATTCATATATATATATATCTCCTTACATATCATATATATTATAAACATACATTTTATTCATATATATCATTTAAATACATATATATGTGTGTATATATACACACATATATCTGTATGTTGTTGTTCAGTCTCTAAGTCATGTCCAGCTCTTGCAACCCCACAGACTGCAACACGCCAGGCCTCTCTATCCTTCACTATCTCCTGGAGTTTGCCTAAGTTCATGTCCATTGAGTTGGTAATGCCATCCAACCACCTCATCCTCTTGTCCCCCTCTTCTTCTGCCTTCAATCTTTCCCTGCATCAGGATCTGGGAAATATATATATATATATATATAATACATAATACATATCTTTGTCCTCTGGTGTCACTAGTGATGATGTTATGTTAGACTATAAGAAGAACATTTTCAATTAAGGTTACTATTCAGCTGCCTTTAAAGTAGGAAGATTATTCTGGATTATCAGATTGAATCCAGTGTAGTCACATGAGCTCTTAAAATAAGTAAAGAAGGCGGAAAAGGATGTCAGAGACATGAGAAAGGAGAAATCAGAGAAATCTGAAGCATGAGAAGGAGCTAAAACACCACTGTTAGATTTGAAGATAGAGAAGGTCACAAGCTAGAAGCTGAGAACCCCCATCTGACAATCACTAATGAACGAGCACTTCATTTCAACAACCAGAAGAAACTGGATTCTGCCAACAACTTAAATAAACCTGGGAGTGAGTCTCACTCAGAGCCCCAGTTAAAAGCACAGGCCAGCTAAGCACCTTGAGTACTCAGGTCATACCTCACTTCTGACCAACAAAACTGTGAGATAAGAAATGGTATTCTTTGGTGTCACTCAATTTGTGGTAATTTGCCATGGCAGCCATGGAACTACCTATGAAACCTACTGTGGCTTTAGGATCAGGGGGAGCTCACTCTTATATTCACATCTATTTGATGATGGAGCATTGCTGTGGGGATTGTGAATGATTTTGAGTATGTTTATTGGAGTATGCATTGCAGAACTAGAGAAATAACCACAGGGTGGTCTAGGGACCCACTATGCCCAATGAAGATATGGGTCTGAACCAGAATTCTATTGACCACCTAATACTCAAAAGTTCCTACTCTTACTAAGGAATCATAGCAGGATTTTATATCTCCAGTTATACATTTCAGAAAGTTCACAGTCAGTGTCCAGGAATCCCATAAAAGTATTTCTTCTTCCCCAATGACAAGAAATCTGGTAAATTATTAAAAGTTCTTCTAGGAGAAAACTAGGAGTAAGATTGATAGCATACAGTTCTGGCTGCGCAGCAATGTCTTTCATCTTTTGTCAATGCCTTTGCTCCATTCAAGGGCCAATTCACTTGGTAAATAAGTGAAATAAAGAACAGGAAAACAATGACAAAATCAACAAAACTAAAATTTAGTTTTTCAAAAAGATAAGCAAAATGACAAACCTTTAACAAGACTAACCGAAAGAAATGCCAAAAACAACAACAGCAGCAAAAAACAGTCCTAAACAGACCCAAGAATCAAGATTGCTGGGAAAAATATCAACAACCTCAGATATGCAGGTGACATCATTTTAATGGCAAAAAGCGAAGAGGAACTAAAGAGTCTCTTGATGAGGGCAACAGAGGAGAGTGAAAAAGCTGGCTTAAAACTCAACGTTCAAAAAATGAAGATCATGGCATCTGATCTTATCACTTCTTGGCAAATAGATTAAGAAAATATGGAAATTAATGTCAGATTTCATTTTCTTGGGTTCCAAAATCAATGTGGATAGTGACTACAACCATGAAATTAAAAGATGCTAGCTTCTTGGAAGAATTGTCATGACAAACCTAGACAGTATATTAAAAAGCAGAGACATCACTTTGCCGACAAAGGTCCATATAGTGAAAGCTAGGGTTTTTCCAGCAGTCATGTATGGATATGAGAGTTGGACAATAAATAAGGCTGAGCACCAAAGAATTGATGCTTTTGAACTGTGGTGTTGGAGAAGAATCTTGAGAGTCCCCTGGAAAACAAGGAGTTCAAACCAGATATCCTAAAGGAAATCAACCCTGAATATTCATTGGAAGGATTTATGTTGAAGCTCTAATACTTTGGCAACCTGATGCGAAGAGTCAACTCATTGAAAAAAACTCTGATGCTGGGAAAGGTTGAGGGTAGGAGGAGAAATGGGTGACAGGGGATGAGATGGTTGGATGGTATCACTGACTCAGTGGACATGAGTTTGAGCAAACTCTGAGATATAGTGAGTGAAGGACAGGGAATCCTGGCATGCTGCAGTCCATGGGGTCACAAAGAATCAGACATGACTTAGCAACTGAACAAAAACAATAAATAACATTTTTTAAAAGCCTCATACTTAAACAGACCCCTTTCCCCATCACACACCAAATAATGGGTAAGATATATAACAATCAAGGCTAGAGAAGCTGGAAGAACTGAGAGTTGTCTTGGAGTAAGAGTTTGGCCAGAAGGGTGCTCAGATCACACATCATACCTGTTTTTAGAGTTTCAGGAAGCCCTGTAAGGACAGAGAAAGAGTAAGAGGCTGGAGGTGAGACAGATATCAGGGTTCATGGACAGAGAACATGAAGACCAACTAGTGTAGGCATCAGTAACCCAGATCAAGAAGTTGAGGAACAAGGTATCAGAGGGTCATCTGAATAGGACTGGGGACACTGGAAGCACAGAGAAAGCTTCCCCCTGAACCAGATTTGGTCTAAGAGTGAGAGTGAGCACAGGTGGAAGGGAAGTAGTATAGTAGCTGAGGGTGCTGAGTATGCTTACGCTTCCCCAGAGTCAGGCCTCCCATCCACGAGATGCAGAAAATCCAACTTTGTCCACCCTCCCTCTTATGTAACCAGATCTTTTCAGACTGAAGTAAGATACATGTTGTAATTATACCAAAGAGCCTTACACAAATGAAAATACAAAAAGTGAAACTCACCAGTCAAAGCCATTGAATTCATTTGAAGTTTCTATCCATGTGAAAAATAAAAGCACAGACAAGCAAAATGACATAATCAGCCATGGGTAAAATAATCGCTCTCTCTGGGAAGAGACAGAAGGAAATCTTATTTAACTCCATTTATTTATGGTACTTCTGCAACATCTGTTTATACTCCTCAAAGGTCTACATAGTTATAGTGTAGCATTACCCTCCCCTGACTGGAGAGACCACTGTATTCTTTTAACCCTATGGAATTTTACAAAATTTTATTTATAACATTATCCTGAACTAAAGTTTTGTATGTATATGTTTATATCTGATGTCACAGTTTCTTCTTTGAGGAAAAGGAAATTTCATTACACTTCTATGTATTCCCAATCATGGTCTCTCAACAATCATCTGTTGATTCATCTACCTCTCCATGTACCAAATGTATGTTCATTCACTGAGTAATTCATTCATTCATTATTCATCAGTTCACTAATGAATAGTCACTTATCTACCCACATTTGGGGGAGAAGAGCATTAGATTAGGGAATAAATCATTTTTTTTCCAGTAGCTATAATGCTAGGGACTTCACAAATTATTTACATTTACTTTAATTCTTATATACGAGTTATACAAGTTAGGTATTGTTGATCTCATTTTGTAGAATAAAGAGTTAAAACTCAGAGAGGTTAGGTTAAATGACTCAAGGTCATACAACCAAGCAGGGAAACAGCCTGGATCTGTGAGCTCAAAACCAAGATGGAAATGATCTTTCTGCAAACATATACAAACTGAACCTTGAAGACAACCCCTGCACTGAAAATTGTATCACAAACTAGCCGAACAATACACTGTCAAACTCTTCCCGGGACTATGACTGTATCAGAAGAATGAGAAATCTTGCCTCATTGGGACACTGCATCCAAACTATTAAAAACGTATAGAATAATCCCTGCCCTGTACAAATTACACAGTTATTATGAGCACTAAGAATAAGGAAACAAAATGGAAAACAGAGTTCTTCAAAATGGTGAGAGATATTATAGGTAACAAGGCACTAAACCACCACTTCTGGAGTAAAAATATGAAGAGAACAGGTTTTGACTCGGAGTATACTCACCCTCTACACAAATCATGAGTGGACTTTTAAAAATATGTATCACATAGTCACTCCCCTACTTACAACCCTCCCAGAGCAGCCCACTGTACAAGAATATCATCCCAACTGCCTGCCATGGCCCAAAGGTCTTACATGATTAAGTCTTGCCCATCCCTGACCTCATCCCATTATACATACTAACTCCATTATTGAACTCCAGACATACTGGTCTTCTTTATGTTTCTAGAACATGATCAGATCTGTTCCTTTGTTGTTCAGTTGCTCAATCATGTCCTACTCTTTGTGACTTCTTGGACTTCAGTACACCAGGCTTCCCTGTGCTTCACTATCTCCTGGAGTTTGTGCAAACTCAAGTCCATCAAGTTGATGATGCCATCCAACCATCTCATCCTCTGTTGTTCCCTTCTCCTCCTGCCCTCAATCTTTCCCACCACCAGGGTCTTTTGCATTGACTCGGGTGCATTGACTTTTGCATTGACACTTTGCATCAGGTGACCAAGTATTGGAGCATCAGCATAAGTCCTTCTAATGAATATTCAGGGTTGATTTCCTTTAGGATTGACTGGTTTGATTTCCCTGCTGTCCAAGGGACTCTCAAGAGTCTTCTCCAGTACCACAGTTTAGAAGTATCAATTCTTCAGTGCCCAGCCATCTTTATGGTCCAAATCTCACATCCATACAAGACTACTGGAAAAACAGTTTTGACTATACAGACCTTTGTCGGCAAAGAGATGTCTCCGCTTTTTTAATACACTGTGTAGGTTTGTCATAGCTTTTTTTTCCAAGGAGCAGGTGTTTTTTAATTTCAAAGTTGCAGTCACCATCTGCAGTAATTTTGGAGCACAAGAAAATAAAGTGTGTCACTGTTTCCATTTTTCCCCCATCTATTTGCCATGAAGTGATGGGACCACATGCCATAATCTTCTTTTTTTGAATGTTGAGTTTTAAGCCAGCTTTTTCATTCTCCTCTTTCACCCTCATCAGGAGGCTCCTTAATTCCTAAGAGTTTTGCACTCCCTGGTTCCCCTGCCTGGAATATTTCTGCCCCCACGTGTATACAAGGCTGATTTGATTTTTACATTTAAGAGATTGCTCACATGACATTGCTTCAAAGCAGTCTTCTCAACCATGCTCCCATTTTCCTATGTATTATATTCAAAGCAGTTATCACTATATGAAACCATCTTTCTTCATTACTGTTTATTACCTAACTCATCCCACTACAATACAAGCCACAGGAAGGCCAGAAGCCTTAGTGGTCTTACTCACTGTGGAGCACATTCAATGAACTTGTTCTTGTTGCATAAACAAATTTCCTTATTTTGATTCTCACTGTTGCCACACTTGCTCAAAAATGTTCAAAGGCTCCCCACTGTTTACAGAACAAAGTTCAAACATTTTAACTTGACATAAAGATGCCTCAAAATTTTATTAAAACATTCCTTTCTGACCTGATCACTTACCATTTATCACCTTATCTGCTCATAAATTCAACACTGGAAATTCATGTTTCCCTAAACACCACTATATTTCTCTATCTCTGGACTTCTGACCACCTGAATTCCTCCACCTAGAATCCCCTACACCATCATTCCTATAAGTGGAAGATGACTTCACAAGTCAGTGACTCCAAGAACAGCAAAATGATGGCTAACATTTATTGAATGCTAATTGTGTGCTGAGCCCAGTTTTAAGTTTCCACATAACACTTCTCTCCTCACAACAAACCCAATTGGTGGTTACTGTTGCTACCATCTCTATTATTCAAGTGAGGAACCAATCCCTGGAATGTTAGGCAACTGGCCCAAGGTCCCACAGTAGTTAAGCTCTAGTTTGGAGATAGTCAGTGATGAAGCCATAAATTTAATCCAGGCAGTCTTTCCCTAGAACAAAAGGAATTTTCTCTTTTGCTATATGCTAGACTCCTTCTCCTGAGAAGAAATAGGGCTTTGAGAATTATCTAAGGACTTTGAGAATTATGTAGTTTAATTCCCTATCTGTAGAAGGTCTCAGAGATAGCACAAAACCAGCCCAAGGGCAGAGATGGAACAAGGACTAAAACATTGTCTCAGGCTCTGGTTCAGGGATTTTTTCCATTATACCACTCTTCCTCTTCCAATGGCATCCTTCCCAGGAATCCTCCCTTCTTTCACTCTATGTCCTTCTGTATAGCTCTCTTATCACTTAGTACATCATCCTTAAGTAATAAGTATCTGTTCAATCGATTTGCTCTTCTCCGTTTTTGCCATTACTATGCTAATCCAGGACACCATCAGCTTTTCCTTGAATATTGCTGTTGCTTTCTCTTTGAAGGCAAAAACATCTCCTGCATTACTCTTGTACCTTTTTTTGCATCTTCCATATGAAACCATTCCAAAACACAGCGTGGGCAACATTAGAAGCTTAAAATCTTTAGGGATTCTTTTTTACCCCGATCTTAATTTAGGGACTATTTCCTACATGGCAGACGTCAAATTCTTAAAACCACACAACATCTGTCCCATTCTCTCTTTACATTCACTTCCCGTCACTTCTCCATTCATATCCTCCACTCCACCTAAAATATACTAAGCCCTTTGACTCCTCCAATATCATTTCTTCTGCCATCCTCCATTCTTTCCCTGTCTAATTCTGATCACTTTACACCTTCTAAATAAAGTTATTTTTGACCCATTAAACATGATGCATGACTGTGTATGTAGACATACACACACAGAGACATGCACACTATATAGCACTTCTCTCAAGGAGAGAATACACACTTTCCCATATCTAAGAAACTGTGGTCCGTCTCCCTCCCAACTCATATACCAAAGAGCAGCAGCAGAGTGGACGTTTAGCTTTTTTCTTCTGTTGGGCTTCCCATTTGCAACTGTAGCAGCCATTAAGGAAAGTCATATAGCATTCATAGTTGAAGTAGTACTTAATCCAAGAATTAAAGTTTTTCCATCTTCCTGTCTCTTCATTTCCAGTCTCAGTCCTGTTAATATCATCCATGGTTCACCCTTTTGCTGAAATAGTAAATAAAATAGTCAGACTCCAGTAGCTTCTTCATGTTTCATACCCCCACTATTCTACAGAAAATTCCATCAATAATGGAGAGATCTTTCAAAAGATCATAATCTAGGAAGATGAACTGGATTTGATGTAGAAGAGCAGAGTTTCATCCTATCTTTCCTACTAACTAGGTGAGTGTTTATTGCAGATACTGCACCATTCAAAGTTTAGCTTTTTCACTGTTATAATGGTACCATGTTCTCTACCCTAGCTAACTAATAGATGCTGAAAAAATTCAAACTAGATAATATATATGAATGTGTTATTAAAACAATAGTATGTTCTTGAGGGGAGTACATTAAGGCTGCATATTGTCACCCTGTTTATTTAGTTTATATGCAGAGTACATCATGAGAAATGCCAGGCTGGATGAAATACAAGCTGGAATCAAGATTGCCAGAAGAAATTTCAACAAACTCAGATATGCAGATGTTACCATTCTAATGGCAGAAAGTTAAGAGGAACTAAAGAGCCTCTTGATGAGGGTGAAAGAGGAGAGTGAAAACGCTGGCTTAAAACTCAACAGTCAGAAAATTAAAATCATGGCACCTAGTCCCATCACTTCATGGCAAACAGAAGGGGAAAAAGTGGAAACGGTGACAGATTTTATTTTCCTGGGCTCCAAAATCACCAGGGACAGTGACTGCAGCCAAGAAATTAACACACTTCCACCTTGGAAAGAAAGCTATGGCCAACCTAGACAGTCTATTAAAAAGCAGAGACATCACTTTGCTGACAACGGTCCATACAGTCAAAGCTACGGTTTTTCCAGTAGTCATGTACGGATGTGATAGCTGGACCATAACGAAGGCTGAGCAAGGAAGAATTGATGCTTTCAAACTGTGGTGCTGGAGAAGACTCTTGAGAGTCCCTTGATTGAAAGGAGATCAAACCAGCCAATCCTAAACTATTCACTGGAAGGACTGATCCTGAAGCTGGAGTTCCAATACTTTGGCCACCTGATGTGAAAAGCTGAGTCATTCGAACAGACCCTGATGCTGGGAAAGTTAGAGGGCAGGCGGAGAACTGGGCAACAGAGGACAAGATGGTTGGATGGCATCACCGACTCAAAGGACATGACTTGAGCCAACTCCAGGAGATAGTGAAGGACAGAGAAGCCTGGTGTGCTGCAGTCCATGGGGTCACAAAGAGTCAGACACAACCTAGCAACTGAAAAACAACAACAATGATCTTGATATAACCTGAGATCTTAGAGACATGGTTGAAGTATATGAAAAAATATTACCCTTGACTAATGAGTTCCTCAGACACACAAGTATCTGCCCCTTCTTTTTCCTTCCACATGTGGCTTTTCTAGAGTGAGCTTCAATTAAGAATTATGGAATATTCAGAATAGCAATGGCTGAAATAAGTTTATTTTTGCTTTTGCCAACAAAAAAATTTCAAAGGTTTAAAGAAGAAATTATTTGGTACTTTAGAACCCAGACATCTTTCAGTTTGCTATTCCACTACAACACATGGCTCCTCAGGGTACAAAATGGCTGCTAAAGGTGTGTCTATCATTCCAATCCAACCACCAAGAAGAAAAGAACAAAGAAGGGTGCTTCCCCTTATTTTAATGATGTTTCAAGAAGTTGGAGATGGCATTTCACTAACAAGGGCTTTCTTACCAGCAAAACAACAATAACCAGATATTAAGGACATCTAGACGTTAGTACTGCATTTTCTCATTCTTCTGTGCTCAGATAAGGCTCTCAGACATATGAACTTTCAGAGAATGTATGGATTTGGGGAAAATTTTTAATGAAACGTGGCTTCCCTGGTGGCTCATATGGTAAAGTGTCTGCCTGCAATGTGGGAGATCCAGGTTTGATCCCTGGGTTGGGAAGGCCGCCTGGAGAAGAAAATGGCAGCCCACTTCAATACTCTTGCCTGGATAATTCCATGGACAGAGGAGCCTGGTTAGGCTACAGTCCATGTGGTTGCAAAGAGCTGGACACGACTGAGCAACTTCACTTTCACTTTCTTTTAATGAAACAAAAATAGTCTTAGAGATCTTATCCCAGGCAATTATCTCTGCCCCTGGAATCTTTCTTTGTGCTCCATTTTGTTTTTTCGGAAAGGCACTCCAATGTTGTAGCAAAAAGCAAATAGTCTGAATGTCCACTTCAGGTTAAAATGATATAAGAGGGCCTAGGGTAATACTCTCACATTAAGTGATTTAAAAACTAGGCAAAATATGTAACAAAATGTTTCATATAGTATATAGTAGACAGTGAAGGACAGCAATCCTTGAGAGGGGAAACAGGAAGTACGTGTTTTAATGCTTCATTTACAATCTCTATTGAGCTTCCAGGATGAAGCACAGGGTGTGAGAATATAGTGAAGTCTGGCAATATTCTAGAAATGAGCAGAAAGAAATGGGAATTGGTGGAAATAAGGGTACCTCCTGGGTGTCTCCAGAGTCTCTGGCTGTATACTAATCAATACACACTTGCAAAGAAATTACCTGAGGACAGGGAGAGAACTGCATAAAAGGAGGTGATGAGAAAATCTCCAAAGGGTCACAGTACCAACTCTGAGAAGAGTTGTTATTTCCACCAGAGGAGCAAAACCTTATAATACCTACAGTACCACGTAGCATACTCAGATGGGTATTGCCTGGGTGGTGGGGAAAAAAAATTAAGCCTACATCAAAGGCTGCTATGGTCTAACCAGACAAACTTAAAGGTAAGTTTCAAAATAATGAAAATATTTCCAGGTTACATAAGTTATGGAACAAGATCAAGAATACTTTTTTAATATAAAATGCAGACAACAAAGCAAAATTAACAATGCCTAGCACCCAATGAAAATTATCAGGATTTTTCCTGATAGAGGCCTCCATGCTGGCTCAGTGTAAAGAATCCACCTGCTATTGCAGGTGATATGGGTTTGATCCCTGAACCAGGAAGATCCCACATGCCATCGAGCAACAAAGCCTGTATGCCACAACTATTGAACCAGTGCTCTAGAGTCCAGAAGCCACAGGCAGTGAAGCCCACGCAACCTACAGCCCATTTTTTGCAACAAGAGAGGCCACCTCCCCCCCCCCCCAAAAAAAAAGAAGGAGAGAGAGAGAGTGAGAAACCTGCATACTGCAACCAGAGAGTAGCCCCTGCCTGTCACAACTATAGAAAAGCCCAGGCAACAACAAAGACCCAGTAGAGCCAAAAATAAATAAATAATTAAAAAAATAAAAAAGCAAAAATTCACAATCCATAAATAAGAAAAAATCAATCAACAACAACTCAGAAACGTCTCAAATGACAGACTTAGTAGGCAAGGACATTAAAGTATCATTACAATTGTATCCCATGTTCAAACCAGCAGAAGAAGGTGTATAGTTGAAGGAAATACATAATATTTTTTGGAAATTTCAACAAGTGCTATTTATTTCACTTATATTTATAATACTTATTCTTTGCAAAATAATTCTTTAAAAAGATGTAGACTGAACTTCTAGAAATGAAAGATATAACCTGTGAGATGAAAAATGCACTGCTAAGATTAAAAGGGAACTGTAGAAAAAAGATTAGAAGCTTGAGAATTTGAAAAAAAGAAGAGAAACTGTGACTTGCAGAACAACTTTAAGCATTCTAATATAAACGTGACTGGAGTTGCTGAAAGAGAGGAGGGACAAAGTAAGGGACAAAAAATATTTGAAGAGCAAATTACTATCTTCCAAAATTGAAGAAAATTATAAACCCACAGACCAGGAAGCACCACAAAACCCGTAGAAAAGGTACATACAAAAAATAAAATACATCTGAATCAAGATGCTTAAAAACACTGATAAAAAGAAAATCTCAAAGAATGACTCTTGTACATTCTATCAAGAAAAAAAAAAAAAAAAAAAAGAGTTCTCTTAAAAAAAAAAAAAAATGTGAATCCAGAAAACAGTAGAGTAACATCTTTAAAGAACTGAAGAAATTCTTTTATAAAATGTTTAAACAGAATTTAGCACTCTGCAAAAAGAGTTCTAAAAAAGATAGTGAAATAAAGATCTATTCAAAAGTAGAAAGACAGGTAACTTCTATTAAAAGAAATAAGGAATCTCCACAGTGTTCTCCATAGTGGCTGTACTAGTTTGCATTCCCACCAACAGTGTAAGAGGGTTCTCTTTTCTCCACACCCTCTCCAGCATTTATTGCTTGTAGACATTTGGATTGCAGCCATTCTGACTGGCGTGAAATGGTACCTCATAGTGGTTTTGATTTGCATTTCTCTGATAATGAGTGATGTTGAGCATCTTTTCATGTGTTTGTTAGCCATCTGTATGTCTGCCTTATGATCCAGCAATCCCACTGCTGGGCATACACACTGAGGAAACCAGAAGGGAAAGAGACACGTGTACCCTAATGTTCATCGCAGCACTGTTTATAATAGCCAGGACATGGAAGCAACCTAGCTGTCCATCAGCAGATGAATGGATAAGAAAGCTGTGGTACATATACACAATGGAGTATTACTCAGCCATTAAAAAGAATACATTTGAATCAGTTCTAATGAGGTGGATGAAACTGGAGCCTATTATACAGAGTGAAGTAAGCCAGAAGGAAAAACATAAATATAGTATACTAACGCATATACATGGAATTTAGAAAGATGGTAACAATAACCCTGTGTATGAGACAGCAAAAGAGACACTGATGTATAGAACAGTCTTATGGACTCTGTGGGAGAGGAAGAGGGTGGGAAGATTTGGGAGAATGACATTGAAACATGTAAAATATCATGTAAGAAACGAGTTGCCAGTCCAGGTTCGATGCACGATACTGGATGCTTGGGGCTAGTGCACTGGGACGACCCGGAGGGATGTGTGGGGAGGGAGGAGGGAGGAGGGTTCAGGATGGGGAACACATGTATACCTGTGGCGGATTCATTTTGATATTTGGCAAAACTAATACAATTATGTAAAGTTTAAAAATAAAATAAAATTAAAAAAAAAAAAGAAACCCCCCCAAAAAAAAAACACACAAAGAACATAATGATGAAAAATGATTTTTAAAAAAATCATTTTTCATATATATGCATCCAATCACCTAGCCTCTAGGGGAAATATACACAAGTTCACAATAATACTGGGAGATTTAGCACACTTCTCTCAATAAAGGATATAATAAGCAAACAAAAATTCTGTAAGAATTCTTAAGATTTAACAACTACTAATAAGCTAGTTTTACCATTTATAAAATACTGTACTCAATATTTGCAGTATGTATATTCTTTTCCAATGAAAATGGAGCATTTATCAACAGCGATCACATATTGAGCCACACAACTGATTGTGTTAAACATCTAAGAATTAAAATTGAAAACATGTCCCATAGGGTTAAAAAAAAAAAAGCCACCCTGAAACTATGCACCATAAGATTACCAGAAACTGGTGAGTAACAGAAATTCTTAAGCTTGTCTTACAGATCAGCAGATAAGGGAACATCTTGTTTTTAAAAACTCTCTGCTTATAGCCTGCCTTCAATGAGCAAGTTTCCTTAATTACTTCTTGCAGAATGGATACTCTTCAAGCTTCACATAGCTTAGGAACTTAAGAGTCAGCTGTTGTCCAATTTGAGCCAGCTTGACTATTTAGGACCACCAACCCTAAAACTGCGCATGTACAAGTGTCCAGTGGGTAACCTTTTGACTTCAAAAGACCACAAAATTAACCATATGATCATGGTAAACTGCCTCCATTTATGAACATGTATCCCATGAAGAAGAATGTAACTCAGATACATCTATACAGAATACCAGTTACCTCACCTTTTCCACACCTCTGATCACCTTTTCCCATGCAAGACCACCCTACTTCTTTATCCCATAAACATCTGAAGCCCCACACTTTCAGGAAGCTGGATTTGAGATTTATTTTCCCAGCTCTGAGATTTAGTCTCTGTTACAAACCTCAGCATCTTAGTGTTTGGTTTCCTATGTATCAGGCAAATAAACCTAATTCTGTAACAAATTTGGTAGTCAGTTAGGAGGTAAGTGCAGATGGACTTTTTGCTCATGGTTTATTAGTGGCTTTCTGGTATTGAGCAAGCAAGCTCAATGAGCCCAACAGCTGGATAAGCCCAAGCAGCTGCCTGGTCCATTGGGTCCAGGGACCACTCCCTGGAATTTCCTGGGCATGGGACCATTGACCTTTGGCACATAATTTTGCTTTGCAATGAAGAAATAGTTTCTGGGTCTGAAAGACACTTTTGGGTGAGTAAGTTCGCTAAAAATTACCAAAGAAGCCCCATTAAAATTTACCTGTGCCTAAATTGTCTACATCATGGGTTAGAGGTCCTGCTGGTGGGAATTTGGCAGAATCACGGGATAGAGGCCCACACTAATAGATACAATACAAAATGTTTTGGGTACTGAGATAATCTAAACCAGGGTTAATATCCTGGGGTTCTGGCTTCTAGTTTTATTTTTGGCCCTATTTGTCTTGTCTATGTCTGATCACCTTATTTGCTAACAATTGGCTATATAGGGGCTAAGAAATTGGAAAGATTTGCATTGTATGCTAAAATAAAGCCAAAATAAAATGGGAAATTTGGTTTCTAAAGCCTATCATCTCTCAGACAGGCAGTGACCTACTGGAATTCCAGTTGATTCATGAACATGGAGCCAATTGGTATGGAGCCAATATTTGCAAGTACTTATTTAACTGAGAACTGAAAGAATCTTACCCTAAAATGGCCAAGATGGGAAGGTATTTTTTGACGTTTAAATATTAGGATTTTTTGCATATGCCATTAAAGAAGCTGCCTTGATAAAATATCTTTTTAAAATTCTGATCCTGAACGAACAAAAACATTCCTAGGAAAAGACTTAAAGTTATCACCCTATCATATTCTTGAAATGCAAACACAGTCCACAAAGCCAGAGATTCAGTTCAGTTCAGTTGCTCAGTCTTGTCTGACTCTTTGCAAAGCCATAGACTGCAGCATGCCAGGCCTCCATGTCCATCACTTCCCAGAGTTTACTCAAATTCATGCCCATTGAGTCAGTGATGCCATCCAAACATCTCATCCTCTGTTTTCCCCTTCTCTGCCTGCCTTCAATCTTTCCCAGAATCAGAGTCTTTTCTAATGAGACAGTTCTTCCCATCAGGTGGCCAAAGCTTCCGCAACAGTCCTTCCAATGAATATTCAGGACTGATTTCCTTTAGGATGGACTGGTTGGATCTCTTTGCTTTCCAAGGGACTCTCAAGAGTCTTCTCCAACACCACAGTTCAAAAGCATCAATTCTTCAGTGCTCAGCTTTGTTTATAGTCCAACTCACATCTGTACATGAACACTGGAAAAACCATAGCCTTAACTAGATGGACCTCTGTTGGCAAAGTAATGTCTCTGCTTTTTAATATGCTATCTAGGTTGGTCATAACTTATCTTTCAAACAGCAAGTGTCTTTTCATTTCAAGGCTGCAGTCACCATCTGCAGTGATTTTGGGGCCCTCCAAAATACACTCTGTTGCTATTTCCACTGTTTCCCCATCTATTCGCTATGAAGTGATGGGACCAGATGCCATGATTTTAGCTTTCTGAATGTTGAGTTTTAAGACAACTTTTTCACTCTCTTCTTTAACTTTCAACAAGAGGCTCTTTAGTTCTTCACTTTCTTCCATTAAGTGTGGTGTCATCTGCATATCTGAAGTTACTGATATTCTTCCCAGTGATCTTGATTCCAGTTGTGCTTCATCCAGTCCAGCATTTCTCATGATGTACTCTGCATACAAGTTAAATAAGCAGAGTGACAACATACAGCCTTGATATACTTCTTTCCTGATATGGAACCAGTCTGTTGTTCCATGTCCAGTTCTAACTGTTGCTTCTTGACCTGCACACAGATCTATCAGGAGGCCAGTCAGGTGGTTTGGTATTTCCATCGCTTGAAGAATTCTCCACAGTTTATTGTGATCCACACAGTCAAAGGCTTTGGTGTAGTCAACAAAGCAGAAATAGATGTTTTTCTGGAACTCTCTTGCTTTTTCCATGATCCAGCAGATGTTGGCAATTTGATCTCTGGTTCCTCTGCCTTTTCTAAATCCAGCTTGAACATCAGGAAGTTCACGGTTCATGTATTGCTGAAGCCTGGCTTGGAGAATTTTGAGCATTACGTTACTAGCATGTGAGATGAGTGCAACTGTGCGGTAGTTTGAACTTTCTTTGGCATTGCCTTTCTTTGAGATTGGAATGAAAACTGACCTTTTCCAGTCCTGTGGCCACTGCTGAGTTTTCCCAATGTGCTGGCATATTGGGTGCAGCACTTTCACAGCGTCATCTTTCAAGATTTGAAATAGCTCAACTGGAATTCTATCACCTCCACTAGCTTTGTTCATAGTGATGCTTTCTAAGGCCCACTTGACTTCACATTCCAGGATGTCTGGCTCTAAATGAGTGATCACACCATCGTGATTATCTGGGTCGTGAAGATCTTTTTTGTACAGTTCTTCTGTGTATTCTTGCCACCTCTTCTTAATAACTTCTGTTTCTGTTAGGTCCATACCATTTCTGTCCTTTATTGAGCCCATCTTTGCATGAAATGTTCCCTTGGTATCTCTAATTTTCTTGAAAAGATCTCTAATCTTTCCCATTCTGTTGTTTTTCTATTTTTTTGCATCGATTGCTGAGGAAGGCTTTCTTATTTCTTCTTGCTATTCTTTGGAACTCTGCATTCAGATGCTTATATCTTTCCTTTTCTCCTTTGCTTTTCGCTTCTCTTCTTTTCACAGCTATTTGTAAGGCCTCCTCAGAGAGCCATTTTGCTTTTTTGCATTTCTTTTCCACGGGGATGGTCTTAATCCCTGTCTCCTGTATAATGTCATGAACCTCCGTCCATAGTTTATCAGGCACTCTATCAGATCTAGTCCCTTAAATCTATTTCTCACTTCCACTGTATAATCATAAGGGATTTGATTTAGGTCATACCTGAATGGCCTAGTGGTTTTCCCTACTTTCTTCAATTTAAGTCTGAATTTGGTAATAAGGAGTTCATGATCTGAGCCACAGTCAGCTCCTGGTCTTGTTTTTGCTGACTGTATAGAGCTTCTCCATCTTTGGCTGCAAAGAATATAATCAATCTGATTTCGGTGTTGACCATCTGGTGGTGTCCATGTGTAGAGTCTTCTCTTGTGTTGTTGGAAGATGGTGTTTGCTATGACCAATGCGTTCTCTTGGCAAAACTCTATTAGTCTTTGCCCTGCTTCATTCCATATTCCAAGGCCAAATTTGCCTGTTACTCCAGGTGTTTCTTGACTTTCTACTTTTGCATTCCAGTCCCCTATAATGAAAAAGACATCTTTTTGGGGTGTTAGTTCTAAAAGGTCTTGTAGGTCTTCATAGAACTGTTCAACTTGACCAACCTAGACAGCATATTAAAAAGAAGAAACATTACTTTGTCACCAAAGGTACGTCTAGTCAAGAGTATGATTTTTCCAGTAGTCATGTATGGATGTGAGAGCTGGACTATAAAGAAAGCTGAGTGCTGAAGAATTGATGCTTTTGAACTGTGGTGCTGGAGTAGACTCTTGAGAGAAACCCTTGGACTGCAAGGAGATCCAACCAGTCCATCCTAAAGGAAATCAGTCCTGAATATTCACTGGAAGGACTGATGTTGAAGCTGAAACTCCAATACTTGGGCCACTGATGTTGAAGCTGAAACTCCAATACTTGGGCCACTGATGTTGAAGCTGAAACTCCAATACTTTGGCCACTTTTCATTCATCTGAAAAGACACTTATACTGGAAAAGACTGAAGGCAGGAGGAGAAGGGGACGACAGAGGATGAGATGGTTGGATGGCATCACTGACTCAATGGACATGAGTTTGAGTAAACTCTGGGAGTTGGTGATGGACAGGAAGCCTGGCGTGCTGCAGTCCATGGGGTTGCAAAGAGTCGGACACGACTAAGCAACTGGACTGAACTGAACTGAGATGTTTTTCTGGAACTTTCTTGCTTTTTCGATGATCCAACAGGTGTTAGCAATTTGATCTCTGGTTCCTCTGCCTTTTCTAAATCCAGCTTGAACATCTGCAAGTTTACGGTTCACATACTGTTGAAGCCTGGCTTGAAGAATTTTGAGCATTGCTTTGCTAGTGTGTGAGATGAGTGCAATTGTGCGGTAGTTTGAGCATTCTTTGGCATTGCCTTTCTTTGGGATTGGAATGCAATCTGACCTTTTCCAGTCCTCTGGCCACTGCTGAGTTTTCCAAATTTGCTGACATATGGAGTGCAGCACTTTCATAGCATCATCTTTCAGGATTTGAAAGAGCTCAACTGGAATTCCATCACCTCCCTAGCTTTGTTTGTAGTGATGCTCCCTAAGGCCAACTTGACTTCTCATTCCAGGATGTCTGGCTCTAGATGAGTGATCACATCATCATGCTTATCTGCATTCTGAAGATCTTTTTTGTATTCTTGTCGCCTCTTTTTAACATCTCCTGCTTCTGTTAGGTCCATACCATTTCTCTTTATTGAGCCCATCTTTGCATGAAATGTTCCCTTGGAATCTCTAATTTTCTTGCATTGGAATAGGTGTATTTAACTCAGATGACCATTATATCTGCTACTGTGGACAAGAATCTCTTAGAAGAAATGGAGTAGCCATCATAGTCAACAGAAGAGTCTGAAAAGCAGTACTTGGATGCTTTGGTACTTGGTGGAGGAAATAGGTAAAGGGGAATAAGAGGTCCATTTATAAAGTGTACAAGCCAGGGGGATAAGGAATATGGTCAATAATACTGTAAGAGGAAAGATAGTTACTAGACTTATCATGGTGATAATTTCATAATGTATGAAAATGTCAAATAACTATGCAGCATATCTAAAACTAACTTAATATTCAATGTCAACTGTATTTCAGCTTAAAAAAAAAAAAAAAAGGAAAGCAGTTTAAACTCATCTATCTTTATCCATCAGAGAGTATAGAGAATGAAAACCACAGTCACAGAAAACTAACCAATCTGATCACATAGACCACAGCCTTGCCTAGCTCAATGAAATTATGAGCCAGGCCTTGTAAGGGCCACCCAAGACAGACGGGTCATGGCAGACAGTTCTGACAAAACGTGGTCCACTGGAGAAAGAATGACAAACCACCTCATTATTCTTGCCTTGAGAACCCCATGAACGGTATGAAAAGGCAAAAAGGTATGACACTGAAAAATGAACTCCCAGGTCAGTAGGGGCCTCATATGCTACTGGAAAAGAGTGGAGAAATAAATCCAGAAAGAATGAAAAGACAGAGCCAAAGCAAAAACAACACCCAGTTGTGGATGTGACGGGTGATGGAAGTAAAGTCTGATGCTGTAAAGAGTAATACTGCATAAGAACCTGGAATGTTAGGTCCATGAATCAAGGCAAATTGGAAGTGGTCAAAAAGGAGATGGCAAGACTGAACATCGACATTTTAGGAATCGGTGAACTAAAATGGACTGGAATGGGTGAATTTAACTCAGATGACCATTATATATACACTGTGGGCAAGAATTCCTTAGAAGAAATGGAGTAGCCATCATAGTCAACAAAAGAGTCCAAAATGCAGCATTTGGATGCAATCCCAAAAATGACAGAATGAGCTCTGTTCATTTCCAAGGCAAACCATTCAATATCACAGTAATCCAAGCCTATGCCCTGACCAGTAATGCTGAAGAGGCTGAAGTTGAATGTTTCTACAAATACCCACAAGACCCTCTAGAACTAACACCCAAAAAAGATGTCATTTTCATTATAAGGGACTGGAATGCAAAAGTAAGAAGTAAAGAAATACTGGAGTAACAGATAAATTTGGCCTTGGAGTACAGAATGAAGCAGGGCAAAGGCTAATAAAGTTTTGTCAAGAGAACGCATTGGTCATAGCAAACAACCTCTTCCAACAACACAAAAGATGACTCTCCACATGGACATCACCAGATTGTCAATACCAAAATCATACTGATTATATTCTTTGCATCCAGAGATGCAGAAGCTCTATACATTCAGCAAAAATAAGACTGGGAGCTGACTGTGGCTAGGATAATGAACTCCTTATTGCCAAATTCAGACTTAAATTGCAGAAAGTAGGGAAAACCATTAGACCATTCAGGTATCTGTCAGTTCAGTTCGTGTCCTAAATCAAATCACTTATGATTATACAGTGAAAGTGACAAATAGATTCAAGGGATTAGGCCTGATAAACAGAGTGCCTGAAAAACTATGGACAGAAGTGCATGACATTATATAGGAGGGAGTGATCAAGACCATTCCCAAGAAAAAGAACTGCAAAAAGGCAAAATGGTGGTCTGAGGAGGCCTTAAAAATAGCTGTGAAAAGAACAGAAGTGAAAGGCAAAGGAGAAAAGGAAAGATATACCCATTTCAATGCTGAGTTCCGAAGAATAGCAAGGAGAGATAAGAAAGCCAGAGATTACAACTTTAGATTAATTAGTAGAACCTAAATCTGGACAAAGAAAGAGGAGTGGAGGAATGAAGAGGTCTTTTAAACTCAACGGAGGAAACAGAACTTATTCCAACTTTTTTGTTTCTGTCATTGTTTTACAAACTGCTTTATACTGTAATACTTAATTCATGACTAAGTTTTTAAATGAAGGTGTGAGATCTCTAGGTATGTATGTGTGTACTTTATAAGTGTGACGTATCTTTATCTCTGAATGCTTTTACCAAAATGAATTTATTAAGTGAGCTCTACTTAACTGGCTTAAAGGAAATCAAATTTCCTTTGATTTCCTATATAAATTTTCTTTATATAAGCAAAATAAATTTGCTTATATAAATTCTCAGAAATATGGGGGAAAAAAACTAACCTGAATGAACTTCAGGTTCACAACAGCTGGTAAATATTCAGTATTCAATTCATATCTGTATTAATATTAGTTTAAGATTGATTTAATTAATATAGGCATATCTTTAATGTCATCAATATTAAGTCTAATACTTTTATTGTATCTAACTGAAGGTTAAAGTTAAATTCTTTCTGTTGCAAAATGTTTCTGCAAGAAAAAGTTGATATGATGAAACTTTTAAGAAAATTAAATGTAAATGACTCACAGACCTCAAAATCAAACTGATGGTTACCAAAGGGGAACATGGGGGGCAGTGATAAATTAGGAAATTAGAGTTAACATATACACACTACTGTATATAAAATAGATAACTAATAAGGACCTACTGTATAGCACAAAGAATTCTATTCAATATTCTTCAATAACTTATATGGGAAAAGAATCTGAAAAAGAATGTTATATGTGTGTGTGTATATGTATATGTGTGTGTGTATATATATATGAATGATTGACATTGCTGTACATCTGAAATTAACACATCATAGTAAATCAACTATTCTCTGACAAGTTGTTTTAATTAAATGTAAATGACATAAGAAACTTCTTGGTGAAATCTTTGGGAATAATGACAGTTTGCTGCTCTGCTGCTCAAGTGCTCAGTCATATCTGACTCCTGGTGACCCCATGGACTGTAGCCAGTCAGGTGCCTCTGTCCATGGAATTTTCCAGGCAAGAAAACAGGAGTGGTTGTCCATTTTCCACTTCACGGATCTTTCCAGCCCAAGGATCAAACCTGCATCTCTTATGTCTCCTGCATTGGCAAGATGGTTCTTTACTACTGCACCATTTGGGCAGCCCAATTATATTTTAGGCCTATCTATTTTAAAATACTCTCTCAAGATATTTGGTAATTTGAAAGTTTAGAGTTTTGCAAAATTATGTGCAATATCAGATCAGATCAGATCAGTCGCTCAGTCGTGTCCGACTCTTTGCAACCCCATGAATCAGCATGCCAGGTCTCCCTGTCCATCACCAACTCCCGGGGTTCACTCAGACTCACATCCATCCAGTCAGTGATGCCATCCAGCCATCTCATCTTCTGTCGTCCCCTTCTCCTCTTGCCCCCAATCCCTCCCAGCATCAGAATCTTTTCCAATGAGTCAATTATTCGCATGAGGTGGCCAAAGTACTGGAGTTTCAGCTTTAGCATCATTCCTTCCAAAGAAATCCCAGGGCTGATCTCCTTCAGAATGGACTGGTTGGATCTCCTTGCAGTCCAAGGGACTCTCAAGAGTCTTCTCCAACACCACAGTTCAAAAGCATCAATTCTTTGGCGCTCAGCCTTCTTCACAGTCCAACTCTCACATCCATACATGACCACTAGAAAAACCATAGCCTTGACCAGACGAAACTTTGTTGGCAAAGTAATGTCTCTGCTTTTGAATATGCTATCTAGGTTGGTCATAACTTTTCTTCCAAGGAGTAAGCATCTTTTAATTTCATGGCTGCAGTCACCATCTGCAGTGTTCAATAATAGGAAGCATTAAATATCCAGATCACTCCTAAGTAAGATAAAATACGGCAACTTTAATTGCTAAACAAGTCTAAGTTGCCTACTTTTATCATCTTATGAGAGAAAAATTAAAGATACTTGGGTTCACCGGATGTATGTCTTGTACCACATTGAGGAAAGAAACTATGCTATGAGAAAATATATGTTGCTAGAGGTGTAGAATATGTTCATAAGTTAGCCAATCAGGAAATGCTGCTATGTTCACAACTGCTTGATTCTTCGTTTTCACTAAAGACTAATATTTTTAAGAGATAAAAATTGTAAAATATATTTAATTAAACGTGCATGATAAAAGAGAGAAATGGTAAGGACCTAACAGAAAACAAAGGTATTAGGAAGGGGTGGCAAGAACATAGAACAACTCTACAAAAAAAGAGGTCTTAATGACCTGGATAACCACAATGTTGTGGTCACTCACCTAGAGCCAGACATTCTGGAGTATGAAGGCAAGTGGACTTTAGGAAGCATTACAGGAAAAAAGCTAGTGAAGGTTGATGAAATTCCAGCTGAGCTATTTAAAATCCTAAAATATGATGCTATTAAAGTGCTGAACTCAATATGCCAGCAAATTTGGAAAATTCAGCAGTGGCCACAGAACTGGGAAAGGTCACTTTTCATTCCAATCCCAAAGAAGGGCAGTGCCAAAGAAAGTTCAAACTACCATACAATTGTGGTCATTCCGCATACTAGCAAAGCAATGCTCAAAATCCTTTAAGCTAGGCTTCAGCAGTACGTGAACTAAGAACTTTCAGATGTACAAGCTGGGTTTAGAAAAGGCAGAGAAATCAAACTGCCTACATTTCGATGGAACATAGAGGAAGCAAGAAAATTCCAGAAAAACATCTATTTCTCATTCATTGACTATACTAAAGGCTTTGTGTGGATCACAGCAAACTGTGGAAAATTCTTTTTAAAAAATTGGAATACCGGACCACCTTACCTGTCTCCTGAGAAACCTGTATGCAGGTCAAGAAGCTACAGTTAGAACTAGACATGGAACAACTGATGGGTTCAAAATTGGGAAAGGAATACAACAAGGCTGTATATTGTCACCCTGCTTATTTAAGTTATTTGCAGAGTACATCTTATGCTTTTTCAAAAATGCTTCATCTTCAAGAAGACTCAAAGAAAGGTATAATACAGGTTTTAGATAACTTTCATATCACACCACTGAACAGAAGAAGAAATTTTAAAATTCTAATGGAAACCTTGATGGTTTCATAAAATTGTTAACAAAATATTAAGATCAATGATTAGATATATAGGGTGGAGTAATCTGATGAATATGGTTATAACTTTTACCTGAAATATTACTAGCTTTTAATCTATGTTTTCCAGATGTAGGGGAAGCTTTCCCCTTAAGCTAATTATCAATTGAGGTAATCTGGTAAATTATACCTTTTTAAGTAAAGTTGAAGACTTTCTCTTTTCTATCCTATCCCTCCACAATTGGGAAACTCTTCTACTATTTTTATTTTCATGGAAATACAGTTATTTGAATGAGTTAAATAAGAATTTGTTCTCCTTACAACAGGACACATTTGAAAATATTGCTGATACTACCATGGTTTTGACTGAAACGTCCTATTTGAATAATACATAATCAAATATGATCCAACACCTTTAAGGAACTAAAGTGGACTCTATGGAACCATAAAGCCCCTTGAAAAAACAAACCTAGTTGAGTAACAGAAATTTATCAGTATAGTTTCTGACTGTAGTGCAGTCAAGTTAGAAATCAATCATAATATGAAAATCAGAAAACTCCACATTTCAGGAAAAAAACACTGTATTTATTTTTTAAAATTATGGGTCAAGGGAAAATAAACATAATTAAAATCAGAAAAAAGTTTTAACTGACTGGTGATGAAATTTAGCTAACTGGTGTTGCAAATGTTGGCCTGTCAAAAAAAAAGCGTTGTGAACAAAAGTTTTGTGACTGAGAGGAACGTAAACTGCATGAATACTAAATAAGTCAGCATTTTAACCAGAATCATTACCATAACCATCTCCCAAGTATCTACAGATCCTTTACATTTACTTCGAACAGACAGAGCAGCCAAATTCACATGAAAATTAAGTAGTATTTAGAAAAAGACTAAGACTCTGTTTCCCTGGAGAAGGAAATGGTAACCCAGTCCAGTATTCTTGCCTGGAAAATCCCACAGACAGAAGAGCCTGGCAGGCTACAGTTATGGGGTCGCAAGGAGTCCGACATGACTGACCAACTGAGGACAGGGAAAGGCTAATCAACATGATTTCCCTCCAACAACCTTTCTCTGGTTTCCAAACCCATACAATCAAAACTCTACTGAAATGTCCACCTGGACTTCTTACAGGCATCTCAACCTTATTATGTCCTAAACTGAACTCCTGACCTTTCCCCCAAAATCGACTGCTCTTGTGTTCAGTCCCAACTTAGTACAGGGCACGACTGTTCACAGAGTTGCTTGAGGTAAAATCCAGGGCATGCCGCTCAGGATTGAGAAACGGAAATAATTCCTGCCATAAAAATAAACTAGAAAACAAGACAGAATATATAGAGCACCCTTCACATTTGCAGGGACTTCCAGAGAAGCCGAGGCACGAAACCCGCCCAGGGTCTGTGGGGCTTCGTCGGGCTTCTGGGACCCACTTAGGGGGAAGCCCTCGGTTCTCAAGCGACCTCCCGGCAGCAGGGATGTAACGGCAGCTCCGACTTCACCTGTGGTGAGCTGACAGGATACAGTGCCTCACTCAAGTGTGCCTGCCAATTTAAGAGTGTTAACGTACCTTCCTCCTTCTGGAGATACTTAGGTAAAGCACGGAACTGAACTCAACACTTAACGTGACTTCAAGGTCCCAAACCTAAATCTAGAATTCAGGGTAGAAAAGACCAACGTCTTTCAAGATGGAGGCCAGGCAGAACGAAGCCTAAGGTGCCCGGAGTGGGTGGGCGTGGCCAGGGGCGTGGCCTCAATGCCCAGTTAAGCACTAAGACTGAATCTAAAGTCAACCCCCAACCTTACAGTGCCGGAGAAGGCAATGGCACCCTACTCCAGTACTCTTGCCTGGAAAATCCCATGGACAGAGGAGCCTGGTAGGCTACAGTCCATGGGATCGCAAAGAGTCGGACACGACTGAGCGACTTCACTTTCACTTTTCATTTTCATGCATTGGAGAAGGAAATGGCAACCCACTCCACTGTTCTTGCCTGGAGAATCCCAGGGACAGGGGAGCCTGGTAGGCTACCTTCTATGGGGTCACACAGAGTCGGACACGACTGAAGTGACTTAGCAGTAGCATAGCGTAACCTTACAGTGCACCACACTTTAATAAATGTCTTTAAAGGTATACCGTGTTTGCTTCTCTTCTTTTAAAAATAAACAATTTTCACCAGTCATTTGGTTCAGGCATTAACTATTTTTATAGCCCAGGTAGTCACTGATTGTCTTTTCTTTTAAAATAATTTTTCTTGCTTTTTTTTTTCTTCTTCACCGCATGCTCTGTCACCTTGGATTTTTTGTGACCTCATGGACTATACCCCGCCAGGCTCCTCTGTGTCCATGGAATTTTCCAGGCAAGAATACTGGAGCAGGTTGCCATTTCCTCCTCCAAGGGATCGTGCTGACTGAGGAACAAACCTGTGTTATTTGCATCTCCTGCACTGGCAGGCGGATTCTTTGCCATTGTGCCACCTGGGAAGCTTTTCTTCACTAACCTGCTTCAAAAATGGACTTGTTTTAGCACTCTTTAATATCTGATTCTTCTGGCTATTTCTCCAGCTCTGACCTCATTTTGAGCTCTAAACTCTTACATCCATCAATCTACTGGTCATCTTTGTCTGAATGTCCTTCGGTAGACACCTCAAACTCAGTAAACCTTAACCTGAATGATCTTTACCTTCAAATCTACTCCATCTTCTGTGCCTCCAAATCTATGAATGACAAGATCTGAAATGAATGGCTCATTCTTAATAGCTTACTTTCCTTTGCAACACCCCTCCCACTTATACCAACCAAATTCTGATTATCATACTTCCTATTCACTTCTATTTATTTCTTCTACTCATTCCCTTGTTAATTTCAATGTCCACTAGGCCCCTAATCAATTCCTTGGTACTGCTTAGTACTACTATGGTAAGTTGTTAAGGTGGTTACTTAGTAGATTCCCAAAGACTCTCACTACTTCCAGTTTACATTCCCAAATTCAAGTAGTGATCTTTTTAAAATGCAAACTTGACTATGTTTACAATTCATTCCAAAAGCTAAAGTTCAAGCTCCTTCAATTAGATCTTTTTTTTTTAAGATTTTATTTTTTAATTTTTATTTATTTTTATTTTATTTTTTAACTTTACAATATTGTATTGGTTTTGCCATATATCAACATGAATCTGCCACAGGTATACACATGTTCCCCATCCTGAACTCTCTCTCCTCCCTCCTCCCTCCTCCCTCCCCATACCATCCCTCTGGGTCGTCCCAGTGCACCAGCCCCAAGCATCCAGTATCCTGCAATTAGATCTTTTCTTTCTCTCCAGCCACATCTTCCCCCAACTCCCTTTCATCCCCATTCATATTGAAACTCTTGCAAAACCAAATCTCCTGTACTACTCTCCTATACCATTCCGTAACTTTCTTCACGTTTTCCCTACTGCAAGGCTGACCCATTTCCCATCTCCAATTTTCACCCAGTTAACACTTCTTGTTGGTGTAAGACTTAGCTCTGGAAGTCTTCACTGATCATCACCTCCTATTCCTCACCAACAGATTCAGCTGAATACTTCCTCCTCTTGTCTTATATGTCCCTTGAAATGGGTGCACCCACTGAGCTTAGGTAGCAATTAAGGGATTAAGAAATCTTTTGATATGATGATTTTCTGAAACTTCATTCTGATTTCTTCTTCAGACATCTTTTCCTCTTCTCTTATCAACAGAAAATGAAACAAACTCTGGAGGTTGGTCCCACGTTAGGGCAAATATAGTCCTGAAATTAAAAGATGCTTGCTCTTTGGAAGAAAAGCTATGACAAACCTAGACAGCATATAAAAAGCAGAGACATTACTTTGTCAGCAAAGGTCTGTATAGTCAAAGCTATGCTTTTTCCAGTATGTATGGATGTGAGAGTTAGACCATAAAGAAGGCTAAGCACTGAAGAATTGATGCTTTTCAACTGTGGTGTTGGAGAAGACTCTTGAGAGTCCCCTGGACTGCAAGGAGATCCAGCCAGTCCATCCTAAAGGAAATCAGTCCTGAATGTTCATTGGAAGGACTAATGCTGAAGCTGAAGCTTCAATACTTTGGCCACCTAATGCGAAGAGCCAACTCATTAGAAAAGACGCTGATCCTGGGAAAGATTGAAGGCAGGAGGAGAAGGGGATGACAAAGGACGAGATGGTTGGATGGCATCACCAACTCAATGGACATGAGTTTGAGCAAGCTCCAGGAGATAGTGAAGGACAAGGAAGTCTGGTGTGCTGCAGTCCATGGGGGCGCAAACAGTCAGATAAGACTAAGCAACTGAACAACAACAAGGTCTGATCCTTTTGTTAGGGGAAGCACACTGATTGAAACCGCCCACCCTGGCCACGCATCACAGTAACCATTTGCATGAGTTGTTTTATGACAGGAGATCCTGATAAGGAATACGGAACTAATAAGCCACCACCAACCCTAAGAGTTTGGGAAAGGTCGAAAGGAGACACTGCGTGTCCATCCACTTCCCAGAATCCCTCTCGCTAGCATCCATCTTGGCTGAGCAATTGCGTGCGCCACCAGGAAAGACTCTGAATTAGAGTGACTGGCCAAAGACCACCCAGAAACTAACCCCATCACCACGAGACTGCCAGCCACACAGCAGAGCAGTTCTCCTGGGTTCTCTTATCCTACTGCTCTCCACCCGGGTGCCCTTTACAACAAAATCTCTTGCTTTGTCAGCAGATGTGTCTCCTCAGACAATTCATTTCCGAGTGTTAGACAAGAGCCCAGTTTCGGGCCCTGGAAGGGGTCCCCCTTCCTGCAACACTATCACTCCTGGTTTTAAAGCAGAAGCAAGACAAAATTAAAGTATGCTAAGCAGAATATAAAAAGGATACGAAAGAGTTTATCAAATAAGTCTAACCATCACATCTTTGTTTCAAAGAACATAAGTACTCAATCTCTGTGGGAGTCTTCAAACTTGACTGACTATTAAAAGGTCAATAAAGAAAGGTGACTTGGTGACATGATGTAACGAAAGAGACCACAGGTTCCCATTGATATCTGGGAAATATTTTCTCCCAGCTTTATTGTCCCAAAAGAACTGAATCAATTTTATAGAATCATTAAATTCACCCAATTAAACTGTTATTTTGTAATGAATATTGTTTAAAGTCTAGTGGACCAGGTACGAGTCTACACAAAATATATGATGAACTAATAAAAGATTATGCTGGAAGAACTCAATTATCTTTTCAAGACACTCTCAAACCTGCAAAGATTGTCAGTCATTCTTTTAAAACTCCACCCTCCTGTAGAATAGGGGCTCTGAGTCAAACAGTTTGCGTAACAAGCAAGCCAACCTGATAAAGTTTTTTCTAGTGATCATTGTCACACTATCTTCTTGGAGGAAATTCTACTAAAAACAACATAAGAGAGTTTCCATTTGCTATTGTCCATAAAGCCTGTTTCATATACTTTAAAAATATACGTACACACACATACACACACACTGTCATGTGCTATCTAGAATAGCACACTGTCACATAGGCCTTTCTGTACAGGAGTGGCTTATCAGAAAAATATAAGAACCTAGTAATATTATGAAAACACAGTCAATTCCTAACTTGCCCTGCAGCCTACAGGCTAGGCAATATCAAGCCCGACCATTTTTTTGTAACTTTCTAATTACTGTAAGAGCAATTATATCATTCACTGCTTGGACTAATAGATGCCTTAAGAGTTGTTTTAAATATCAGTTACTTAGAAAGATGGTAACAATAACCCTGTGTACGAGACAGCAAAAGAAACACTGATGTATAGAACAGTCTTATGGACTCTGTGGGAGAGGGAGAGGATGGGAAGATTTGGGAGAATGGCATTGAAACATGTATAATATCATGTATGAAACGAGTCGCCAGTCCAGGTTCTATGCACGATAATGGATGCTTGGGGCAATGCACTGGGACGACCCAGAGGGATGGTATGTGGAGGGAGGAGGGAGGAGGGTTCAGGATGGGGAACACATGTACACCTGTGGCAGATTCATTTTGATATATGGCAAAACCAATACAATATTTTAAAGTTAAATAAAATAAAATTTAAAAAATAAATAAATATCAGTTACTTAAATCTGCAAAATAATAAAATTGACACAAAAAAGGGATAAACTTGAGACCTATAGATACCTCACCTCACCAGCTGAATGCCAGCCTCTGATTTCTCTTTCTAGGCAGTATGCTGGGGCTTGATGCCAGACCCTAGTCAACTGTACAGCAACGTATCAAGCCCAAAGTCTGGACATCATCTTCACGAAATACATATGGTATTCATAGTTTAAAAACTATTCATTTTACTAAAAGTAATGAATCTTCTCACATTTCAATAAAAGCTCACTGAAATTAGTACTTTTTGCTTTTAATATACCTACAAGAAGAACTGAACAGCAAGCCTGAAAGAGCTACTGAATGCTAATATTAGGATTTAATCCCTTAACAACTTGACAAGAAAAGCAAGAGAACCCCATGCTTTTGTACAGAGTATCCTCAAGTAGCCTGAAGTGGATATAGGCTGTTAACAATGTTGATTGATCATTGATTCTGTAAACAGAAAACCAGTTATTGGCCAAGATGCTTATGCATAACTGAGACTCCTAGTTGTTATTCCTGTATAAAACCTCCATTTGAGTGCCTGTTAAAATCAAGACATAAAGTCTGACAAACCAGGTAATTCCAAGCATTATAAAATAGGACTATATTTGCTATGTGTTAAGGATTGTGTTGGAGAAGGCAATGGCACCCCCCTCCAGTACTCTTGCCTGGAAAATCCCATGGATGGAGGAGCCTGGTGGGCTGCAGTCCATGGGGTCACTAAGAGTTGGACACGACTGAGCGACTTCACTTTCAGTTTTCACTTTCATGCATTGGAGAAGGAAATGGCAACCCACTCCAGTGTTCTTGCCTGGAGAACCCCAGGGACAAGGGAGCCTAGTGAGCTGCCGTCTATGGGGTCACACAGAGTCGGACACGACTGAAGTGACTTAGCAGTAGCAGCAGGGATTGTGGTAAATGCTTTGCACATCCAGAGTCTTAGATACTATCATTTTTCTCACTTCACAGATCTAGAAACTTAGGCTCAGAAAGGTTAAGTAGCTTCTCCACAGTCACACATACCTCTGACAGAGCCAAAATTAACCCAGCCCATCTGATTCCAATTACACTATGCTACATTGTTTCCTGAAATTAAAAGACGCTTATTCCTTGGAAAGAAAGTTATGTCCAACCTAGATAGTGTATTCAAAAGCAGAGACATTACTTCGCCAACAAAGGTCCATCAAGTCAAGGCTATGGTTTTTCCAGTAGTCATGTATGGATGTGAGAGTTCGACTGTGAGGAAAGCTGAGCGCCAAAGAATTGATGCTTTTGAACTGTGGTGTTGGAGAAGACTCTTGAGAGTCCCTTGGACTGCAAGGAGGTCCAACCAGTCCATCCTAAAGGAGACCAGTCCTGGGTCTTCATTGGAAGGAGTGATGGTAAAGCTGAAACTCCAATACTGTGGCCACCTCATGCAAAGAGTTGACTCATTGGAAAAGACCCTGATTCTGGGAGGGACTGGGGGCAGGAGGAGAAGGGGACGACAGAGGATGAGATGGCTGGATGGCATCACTGACTCGATGGACATGAGTTTGAGTAAACTCCGGGAGTTGGTGATGAACAGGGAGGCCTGGCGTGCTGTGATTCATGGGGTTGCAAAGAGTCAGACATGACTGAGCAACTGAATTAAACTAAACTGAACATTGTTTCCTTAGACCTGGGCTCTCCAGTTAGTGGCTATTTAAGTTTTAATTAATAAAATTAAATAAAATGTAAAAGACAGATCCTCACTCATTAACTACATTTCAAGTATTTAATGTACTGAACAACATAGGTAGGGAATCCATTACTGCAGAAAGTTTATCAGATATGATCTAGAGTCACAAGTAACTGGGATGTGCTTCCTCTTTTCTTATCATGAAGATTACATAGCATACCTTGTTACTTTAACTTCTAGGAAGTTCAATTCTAAAGTTTAAGCTCAGGTATAGCAATATTTTAGCCCTTGTAATCAACCTATCTCTGCTTATCTTTTCCTTATTTCAAAGTTTCCAAAGGAACTTTTTTGTTCCTTTCCAAAAATCCTGGCTGCAGGTTTTCTTAAACCATTTGAGTGAAAAGGGCAGGATATAAATATAAATAAATAAAAATAAGGACATAAATAAATAATAATGATATGAGCTCTACATGACCTTCCTGGTGTAATATGCACAACAGGACTCATGATGAGCCACCTATATGATATCTACAACAAACTCACTTCAAGTGTAACAGTATGAGTTGGATTAAAGTAAATGAATGGAAAAGTTATATCATGGTAACATGAATCAAATTAAAGCAGAAGAGGCTGCATTCATGCCAAATAAATTATATTTCAGAGCAAAGATAATTACTAAAAACACAGAAGGACATTATATAATAATGAAAGGAACAATTCACAAAGCAGACACAGCAATCCTAAATTTGTGTGCATCAGACAACAGAATTGCAAAGCATATGAATGGAAAACTGATACTGAAATGCAAAATAGACCCACAACAGTTCAAGTCTTCATTATCAAAGTCTCAAAAATGTATAGGACAATTACACTGAAAATCAACAAACACTTAAGAGGAATTCAATAAGAACATCAACCAATAGGATCCAACTGATATTTATAGAATAATCCACCCAACATCATCAGTATGTACATGCATTTCAAGCGCTTATGGAACATACACCAAAACACACCATATTCTAGGCTTTCAAATAGACCCTGTTTTAAAGGAATTTAAATCATACACAATGAGTTCTGTGATACACTGGAATCAAACTAGAAATCATAATAGAAAGATAACATGAAAATCTACAAATATTTGGAAATTTAACCATACACTGTTACATAACCTGTGGGTCAAAGACCAAGTCTCAAGGTAAATTTTAAAGATACACTGAACTGGAAGATTGGTGGAATAGGAGGATGTGGGGGTCATTGCTCCTCACAAGTATATCAAGAATATAAGTATAAATGGAACAATTCTCTCAGAGCACCTACTGAACATTAGTGAGAGACTCTGAACACATAAAAGGACAAAAAAAAAAAAAAAAATCCTCTAGTAACTGGGTAGGGGGGAAAAAAGGAGGAATCAAAAAAGGGACCGGCAACTCTGGCAGGAAGTTGAAGGTGAGGGGAGATTCCTGCACTTAGAAAAATATCACGATGGGAAAATCAGCTGGGATAGAAAGAGAGATCAAAGGTCCTGAGTCAGCCTGAGAAAGACAGGATAAAGTAAAAATTGCTCGCATGGTCTGTGTGGCCATATGAGCTCTGTGCACCCCAACCTGAGTCATGAGGCTCCTGTTATGGAGAGGGGCTGGGTGGTGGAAAGTGGGTTCTGGAGCATGGACCAGGGAGGGAACTGCTGTGAAAAGACAGCCTAAGGAGGGACAGAAGTAAGGAGAAACACAATCAATAAAATTTTCAGAAAAAGTCCAGGATCCCACAGAAGCAAGGATCATTATTGAGTGGTATGCAAGAGGCAGGGCCAGCAGTACAAACCCTTTCCCCACCCACCAGTTTCTTTGGTCCATGTGGGCACAGAGAGGGACTCCCATGAGAGCAAGCATGCCCCAGACTATTGCAACTGCCTGTCAGTTCCTAATGGCTGAGGCAATTTGCACACACCCTAATTATGGCTGCTGTACCCCTCCCAGGACTGAAGAAGTAAATGCACCCCAGTGAGGCCTTGCTTTGCTCCCTATTGCCTGTGTAGGGAAAACATGCCTGAGGGTGATCCACATGAAGAGGCAGCAGCCAAAATAAAAGCTGAGCCCCAGGGGCAGTGTCACTAAGGAAGAAAAATGAAAATATTTTGCCCAGCTCCTCAAATCACACATTAAATCCTCACAACAGGCTTGGTAAATCCTACATCTGTGGAATACCTGAATAGACAATGAGTGGTCCCAAAACTGTTATCAGTCTAACCTTAACAACAGTGGACATTGGAGGCAATTACACACAGTACTTGGGCCACATGAGAGTCTGAACTGGCACCACAGTTCCAACAGCAGGTCCAGAGACCTATCTACAGGTATTGGAGTGCCTCCTGTTGGAGGCTGAGATTGTCTGCGGTTCACTGTGGGAGCAACGACACTGACAGAGGAGGCACTAAGGAAATATTCTTATTATTATTATTCTTTCCTTGTTTATTTTATTCAGTGGAAGGTGTTGTTTATTTTATTTATTTTTAATATACATTTTTATTTTGCTCTTTTTACTTTTTGTGGTTTTCTGGGGTTTTTATCTTGTATTTATGCTTTTTTTTCTTTTCTTTTTTATTATTTCTATGTGCTTATTTTTGTTTTTTCCTGTATGTGAGCTTTCTGGGTTTTTTTTTTTTTTTTTTTTTTTTTGGTTTTTATTATTTTAGCCTTATTAACTGTTCTCACATTTGAATTCTTTTGTTTGTTCTTTTTCTCTTTTCCTCTTTTCTGTCTGCTTCTTTGTTCCTCTTAGTTTCATTCTTTTTATCCTAATTCTTGGATGTTGTGTGTCTGTTTTCTTAATTCTTTGAGTGCATGTATGTGTATTGTCTCCAGGTTGCTGCTGTGTGTTTGTTTTTGATTTTGCTGTTTTTCTTGGGGTTTCTTTTCTTTTTTTCTGGCCATGGAGCACGGCTTGTGGGCTCTTGGTTCACTGGCCAGGCATCAGGCTTGGGCCTCCAGGGTCAGAATGTGAAGTTCAGGATGCTAGACCACCAAAGAATTCCAGGGCCCAGGTAATATTAAATAGTGCTCTGCCAGAAGTATCAACCTTGACACCAAGACTCAGCTTCACCCAAATGCCTACAGGCTCCAGTGCCAAACACTTCACACCAAACAAACAGCAAGACAGGAACACAGCCTCACCCATTAGTAGACAGGTTGCCTAAAGATGTACTAAGCTCACAGACACTCCAAAACACACACTTGACACAGGCAGAGGCAAGGAGCAAAATAATTGCTGAGGAGCCAAATCAAAAAAAATGAATGATTCAAATGTATTCTTTTTAATGGCTGAGTAACACTCCATTGTGTATATGTACCACAGCTTTCTTATCCATTCATCTGATGATGGACATCTAGGTTGCTTCCATGTCCTGGCTATTATAAACAGTGCTGCATTGAACATTGGGGTACACATGTCTCTTTCAATTCTGGTTTCCTCGGTGTGTATGCCCTTAGCCTCTAATTAAAATAAATAAATTTATTTTGCTTGGGGCTAGTGCACTGGGACGACCCAGAGGGATGGTATGGGGAGGGAGGAGGGAGGAGGGTTCAGGATGGGGAACACATGTATACCTGTGGCAGATTCATTTTGATATTTGGCAAAACTAATACAATTATGTAAAGTTTAAAAATAAAATAAAATAAATAAATTTAAATTTTAAAAAAAGATGATAATTAGCTGTTTAATGTCTTGTGAGATTTTCATGACTAATCTAAACATAACTGTTAAGAACAAATGAACTAAACAGATGTAAATAAAAATTTATAAACTTTTCACAAAAAAAGGTAAAAAAAAAAAATGAATGAGAAGAAATGAGGACAGTCTCAGAGACCTCTGGGACAACATTAACCCACCAACATTCAAATTATAGTGATCTCAGAAGAAGAAGAGAAGGAGAAAGAGCCTGGGAAAATATCTGAAGTGATTATAGTCAAAAACTTCCCTAACCTGAGAAAGGAAATAGTGAATCAAAACCAGGAAGCACAGGGTCTCATACAGGAAAAATTCAAGGAAACATATGCTAAGACACATATTAATCAAACTAATAAAAATTAAATACAAAGAACAAATATTAAAAGCAGCAAGGGAAAAGCAACCAATAACACTCAAGGGAATACCCACAAGGTTATCAGCTGATTTTTCAGCAGAAAAACTGCAGGCCAGAAGGGAGTGGCAGGACATATTTAAAGTGATGAAAGGGAAAACCTACAAAAATATTACTCTACCCAGCAGGGACCTTGTTCAGATTCAGTTCAGTTCAGTCCAGTTGCTCAGTCATGTCTAACTCTTTGCAACCCCATGAACTGCAGCATGCCACACCTCCTTGTCCATCACCAACTCCTGGAGTTCACTCAAACTCATGTCCATCGAGTCAGTGATGCCATCCAGCCATCTCATCCTCTGTCATCCCCTTCTCCTCCTGCCCCCAATCCCTCCCAGCATCAGAGTCTTTTCCAATGAGTCAACTCTTTGCATGAGGTGGCCAAAGTACTGGCTAAAGCTTCAGCTTTAGCATCATTCCTTCCAAAGGACACCCAGGACTGATCTCCTTTAGAACAGACTAGTTGGATCTCCTTGCAGCCCAAGGGGCTCTCAAGAGTCTTCTCTAACACCACAGTTCAAAAGCATCAATTCTTTGGCGCTCAGCCTTCTTCACAGTCCAACTCTCACATCCATACATGACCACTGGAAAAACCATAGCCTTGACTAGATGGACCTTTGTTGGCCAAGTAATGTCTCTGGCTTTTAAATATACTATCTAGGTTGGACATAACTTTCCTTCCAAGGAGTAAGCGTCTTTTAATTTCATGGCTGCAATCACCATCTGCAGTGATTTTGGAGCCCAGAAAAATAAAGTCTGACACTGTTTCCACTGTTTCCCCATCTATTTCCCATGAAGTGATGGGACCGGATGCCATGTTCTTAGTTTTCTGAATGTTGAGCTTTAAGCCAACTTTTTCACTCTCCTCTTTCACTTTCATCAAAAGGCTTTTTAGTTCCTCTTCACTTTCTGCCATAAGGGTGGTGTCGTCTGCATATCTGAGGTTATTGATATTTCTCCTGGCAATCTAGATTCCCGCTTGTGCCTCTTCTAGCTCAGCGTTTCTCATGATTTACTCTGCATATAAGTTAAATAAGCAGGGTGACAATATACAGCCTTGATGTACTCCTTTTCCTATTTGGAACTAGTCTGTTGCTCCATGTCCAGTTCTAACTGTTGCTTCCTGACCTGCATATAGGTTTCTCAAGAGGCAGATAAGCAAATCTAACACAATTCAGTAATACCAAACTAGCTTTACAACAAATGCTAAAGGAGTATCTCTAGGTGGGAAATACAAGAGAAGGAAAAGACCTACAAAAACAACCCAAAACAATTAAGAAAATGATAAGAGAAATATACATATCAATAATCACCTAAAATGTAAGTGAATTAAGTGCTCCAAGCAAAAAGACACAGACTAGCTGAATAAATACAAAAACAAGACCCATATATACAGTATCTACAAGAGGCCCTCCTCAGAACTAGGAACACTTACAGATTGAAAGTGAGGGGATGAAAATATATTCCAATATTCAATGTAAATGAAAATCAGAAGAAAACTGGAGTAGCAATACTTACATCAAATAAAATAGACTTTAAAACAAAACCTATCATAAGAGACACGAAAGCACACTACGTAATGATCAAAGGGTCAATCCAAGAAGGAGATAAAACAATTGCAAATATTTATGCACTCAACATAGGATTACCTCAATAGATAAGAAGGCAAAAGCTAATAGCTATAAAAGAGGAAGTCAACAGTAACACAGTAATAGTAGGGGACTTTTAATACTCCACTTATACCAATGGAAAGAACCTCCAGAGAGAAAAATTAATAAGGAAACAAAAGCCTTATATGACACATTAGACCCAGAGACTTAAGTGTCATTTATAGGACATTTCCTCTGAAAGCAGAAGAATACACTTTCTTTTCAAATGCACCCAGAATATTCTCCAAGACAGATCACACCTTAGGTCACAAATGCAGCCTCAGTAAATTTATGAAAATTGAAATCACATCAATCATCTTTTCTGACCACAACACTGTGAAATTAGAAACCAACAACAGGAAAAAAAAAAAAAACCTTTAAAAAACACAAATACATGGAAGATAAACAACATGCTATTAAATAACCAACAGATCACTGAAGAGATCAAAATGGAAATCAAAAAATACCCAGAAACAAATGACAACAAAAGCACAAGGACCCAAAACCTATGGGGTGCAACAAAAGAAGTTCTAAGAGGGAAGTTTTCAGCAATACAAGTCAACCTCAAGAAATAAGAAAAACATCGAATAAAGAACCTAACCTCACACCTAAACCAAGTAGAGAAAGAATAATAATAATAATAAAAAAACCACCAACGTTAGTAGAAATAAAGAAATCATATAGATCAGGGCAGAAAAAAGTAAAACAGAAACAAAGAAAGCAATAGCAAAGACAAAGGAAACTAAAAGCTGGTTCTTTGAAAAGATAAACAAAATAAATAAACCTTTAGCCAGATTCATCAACAAAAACAGGGAGAGGACTCAAACCAATAAAATTAGAAATGAAAAAGCAGAACTTAAACAATAGACACCATAGAAATAAAAAGGACTGTAAGAGACCACTACAAGCAACTATATGGCAATAAAATGGATAACCTGGAAGAAATGGACAAATTCTTAGAAAAGTACAGCATTCTAAGACTGAACCAGGAAGAAAAAGACAATATGAACTGACAAGTAATTAAATTAAAACTGTGATTAAAAATCTTCCAACAAACAAAAGTCCAGGACCATATGACTTCACAGGTGAATTCTGTCAAACATTTAGAGAAGAGATAACACCTATCCTTCTCAAACTCTTACAAAATTTTGCAGAGAGGAGAACACTCACAAACTCATACTACAAGGTCACCATCATCCTGACACAAAAACCAAAGATAGCACAAAACAAGAAAATTATAGGCCAATATCACTGATAAACATAGAAGCAAAAATCCTCACAAAATACTGGAAAATCAATCCAACAATACTATGATCACATACCACGATCCAGAGGAATTTACCCTGAGGATGCAAGGATTTTTCAATATATGCATATAATCATGCATATAAATCAATGTGATACACCACATTAAGAACTTAAAGAATAAAAACTGTATGATCATCTCAGTAGAGACAGAAGAGATTTTGACAAAATTCAACACCCGTTTATGATTAACAACTAACCAGAAAGTTCACACAGAGGGATTCTACTTCAACACAATCAAGACTACATATGACAAATCCACAGCAAACATCGATTTCAATGGTGAAAAACTGAAAGCACGTCTTCTGACATCAGGAACAAGACAATGATATCCAATCTAACCACTTGTATTCAATATAATTTTAGAAATCCTAGCCATGGCAATCAGAGAAGAAAAGAAATAAAAGGAATCTAAATTGGAAAAGAAGTAAAATGGTCAATGTTTGCAGATGACATGATACTACACATAAAAAATCTTAAAGATGCTACCAGAAACTACTAGAGTTAAGCAATGAATTTGTTAAAGTTGGTACGAAATAAATGCACAGAAATCTCTTGCATTTCTATACCTTAACAATTAAAAATCCGAAAGAAAAGTTAAGGAAACAATCCCATTTACCAACACAACAAAAGAATAAAATACCTAGGAATAAATGTATCTTAGGAGGCAAAAAGACCTGTACTCAAAAAACTATAAAACACTGCTAAAAGAAATAAAAGATGACACAGAAAGCTGGAGAGGTATATTCTTGGATTGGAAAAATTAATAATGTGAAAATGATTATACTACCAAAGGAATCTACAGATTCAATGCAATCTCTATTAAACTACTAATGGTGCTTTTCACAGAATTAGAAAAAAAAGGTTTTAGCATTTGTATGGAAACACAAAGGACCATGAATAGCCAAAGCAATCCTGGGAAGGAAAAACAGAATTGGAGGAAACAGGCTCTCTGACTTCAGAATATACTACAAAGCTACAATAATCAAAACATTATGGTAGTGGCACAAAAACAGAAATGTAGATCAATAAAACAGGACAAGATCAATGGAGAAGAGAGTCTCTTCAAAAAGTGATACAGGGAAAACCTAAACATACACATGTAAAAGAATGAAATTAGAATGCTACCTAACATCATACACAAAAATAGGCTCAAAATGGAATAAATACCTAACTGTAAGACTGGATATTACACAACTCTTAGAAGAAAACATAGGAAAAAAACAATCTTTGACATAAACAGCAGCAAGGTCTTTTTTGATGCACTCCCTACAGTAATGAAAATTAAAACAAAAACAAACAAATGAGACTTAATTAAGCTTAAAGCTTCTGCACAGCAAAGAAAACCATAAACAAGATGAAAAGACAATCCTTAGAATGGCAGAAAATATTTGCAAAGTAATGCACAAAGGATTAATCTCTAAAATATAAAAACAGCTCATGTAGGTCTATATTAAAAAAAAAAAAAACTCAATCAAAAAATGATGGTCAACAAACACTGGAAGAGATGCTCAAAGATTACTCATTATTAGAGAAACACAAATCAAAACTTCAGTGAGGGATCACTCCACACCAGTCAGCATGGCCATCATAAAAACATCTACAAACAATAAACACTGGAGAGAATGTAGAGGAAAGGGAACTCTCTTGCGCTGTTGGTGGGAATGTAAATTGATACAGCCCATCATACAAAATGCCAGGCTGGATGAATCACTTGCTGGAACCAACACTGCTAGGAGAAATATCAACAACCTTGGGTATCCAGATAATACCATTCTAATGGAAGAAAGTAAAGAGGAACTAAAGAGCTTCTTGATGAAGGTGAAAGAGGAGAATGAAAAAGCTGGCTTAAAACTCAACATTCAGAAAACTAAGATCATTGCATCTGGTCCCTTCACTTCATGGCAAATAGACGGGGAAACAATGGAAACAGTGACAGATTTTCTTTTCTTGGGCTCCAAAATCACTGTGTATGGTGACTGCAGCCATGAAACTAAGACACTGAAAGCTACGACAAATCTGGACAGCATATCATAAAACAGAAACATCATTTTCCAACCAAAGTCTGTCTAGTCAAAACTATGGTTTTTCCAGTTGTCATGTATGGATGTGAGAGTCAGACCATAAAGAAGGCTGAGCACCGAAGAACTGATGCCATTAAATTGTGGTGCTGGAGAAGACTCTTGAGAGTCCCTTGGACAGCAAGGAGATCAAACAAGTCAATCCTAAAGGAAATCAGCCCTGAATATTCATTGAAAGAACTGATGCTGAAGCTCCAGGTGGCTTTGGCCAACTGATGTGAAGAAATGACTCACTGGAAAAGACCCTGATGGTGGGAAAGATTGAAGGCAAAAGGAAAAGGGGATGCCAGATAATGAGATGGTTAGATAGCATCACTGGCTCAATGGACATGAATCTAAGCAAACTCTGGGAGATAGTGAAGGACAGAGGAAGCTGGCATGCTACACAGTCCACGGGGTTGCAAAGACTAGGACACAGCTTAGTGACTGAACAACAATAACAATGGATTCCTTAAAAAGTCAAAAACAAAACTACCATATGACTCTGCAATCCCACTACTGGGCATATATGCCAAGAAAACCATAATTCAAAAAAACACATGTACCCCAGTGTTCACTGCAGCACTTTTACAATAGCCAGGACATGGAAACAACCTAAGTGTCCATAGACAGATGAATGGATAAAGAAGATAATGGAATATTACTCATTCATAAAAAGAAATAAAACTGGGTGACTTGTAGAGATGTGGACAGAACCACAGTCTGTCATAGTGAATTAAGACAAAACAAGCAAAACAAATATCATATATTAATGAATGTATATAGAATCTAGAGAAATAGTACAGATGAACCTAGTCCCAGGGCAGGAATAGAGATGCAGATTTAGAGAATGGATGTGTGGACATGGGGGAAGGGAATTGAGAAGGTGGGATGAATTGGGAGATTAAATTTGACATAAATACAATACCATGCATAGAACAGATAGCTAGTGGGAACCTGAGGAAGCTCAGTTTGGTGCTCTGTGATGACATAGATGTGTGTGTGCAGTGGGGGTGAGTGAGGAAATATATGTGTACATATAGCTGATTCACTAGGTTGTACAACAGAAACTAACACAACATTGTAAAGAAATTATACTACATTTGTTTTTAAAAAGCTAGTTGGAAAACAAGATCCAATAAAACTACTCCATTCTCTAAAATAAATGGATACTTCTGATGCTAAAACCCACTTTGCCAGGGTTGATGAGTGAGAATATAGTGAACCCAGTGAGAGAAAAGGAACAGCTGTCCTCACCTGGTAGGAGCTACAGGTTCCAAATTTAGTGACAATTCTAAGGTGCCAATCTCCTCTGCAACCATGATGTCTGAAGACTTTGGGCAGGCAGTTTAGGCCATAAGACTTACTCGAGGTCAGGTTTGAACTGCTGGGATGACATGGCTATGAAAGTGTCCAGGTCAGGCACACAAGAAGCAAAGCACCCAGCAGTCTGCCGTATATACTAACCATTTGTTGTTCAGTTGCTCAGGCGTGTCCGACTCTTTGCAACTCCATGAAGTGCAGCACACCAGGCTTCCCTGTCCTTGGCCTCTCTCAGAGCTTGCGTAAACTCATGTCCATTGAATGGGTGATACCAGCCAATCATCTTGTCCTCTGTTGTTCCCTTCTTCTGCCTTTAATCTTCCCCAGCATCAAGGTCTTTTCTAATGAGTTGGCTCTTCACATCAGTTGGCCAAAGTATTGGAGCTTCAGCATCAGTCCTTCCAATGAATATTCAGGACTGATTTCCTTGAGGACTGACTGGTTTGATCTCCTTGAAGTCCAAGGGACTCTCAAGAATCTTCTCCAAAACCACAGTTCAAAAGTATTAGTTCTTCAGTGCTTAGCCTTCTTTATTATTATTATTATTTTTTTTACTTTACAATTTTGTATTGGTTTTGCCATACAATGACTTGAATCTGCCATGAGTGTACATGTGTTGCCCATCCTGAACTCCCCTCCCACCTCCCTCCCCATCCCATCCCTCTGGGTCATCCCAGTGCACCAGCCTTGAGCACCCTGTATCATGCATCAAACCTGGACTGGCGATTTGTTTCACATATAATATTTTACATGTTTCAATGCCATTCTCCCATATCATCCTGCCTTTGCCCTCTCCCACAGAGTCCAAAAGACTGTTCTATATATCTGTGTCTCTTTTGCTGTCTCGCATACAGGGTTATCATTACCTTCTTTCTAAATTCTATATATATGCATTAATATACTGTATTGGTATTTTTCTTTCTGGCTTACTTCACTCTGTATAATAGGCTCCAGTTTCATCCACCTCATTAGAACTGATTCAAATGTATTCTTTTTAATGGCTGAGTAATATTCCATTGTGTATATGTACCACAGCTTTCTTACCCATTCGTCTGCTGATGGACATCTAGGTTGCTTCCATGTCCTGGCTATTATAAACAGTGCTGCGATGAACAATGGGGTACACGTGATCTTTGAATTCTGGTTTCCTTGGTGTGTATGCCCAGCAGTGGGATTGCTGGGTGCTAAGGCAGTTCTATTTCCAGTTTTTTAAGGATCTCCACACTGTTCTCCATAGTGGCTGTACTAGTTTGCATTCCCACCAACAGTGTAAAACGGTTCCCTTTTCTCCACACCCTCTCCAGCATTATATTGCTCGTAGACTTTTGGATAGCAGCCATTCTGACTGGCATGAAATGGTAACCTCACTGTGGGTTTGATTTGCATTTCTCTGATAATGAGTGGTGTTGAGCATCTTTTCATGTGTTTGTTAGCCATCTGTGTCTTCTTTGGAGAAATGTCTATTTAGCTCTTTCGCCCATTTTTTGATTGGGTCGTTTATTTTTCTGGAATTGAGCTGCAGGAGTTGCTTGTATATTTTTGAGATTAGTTATTTGTCAGTTGCTTCATTTGCTATGATTTTCTCCCATTCTGAAGGCTGTCTTTTCACCTTGCTTATAGTTTCCGTTGTTGTGCAGAAGCTTTTAATTTTAATTAGGTCCCATTTGTTTATTTTTGTTTTTATTTCCAATATTCTGAGAGGTGGGTCATAGAGGATCCTGCTGTGGTTTATGTCAGAGAGTGTTTTGCCTATGTTTTCCTCTAGGAGTTTAATAGTTTCTGTTCTTATGTTTAGATCTTTACTCCATTTTGAGTTTATTTTTGTGTATGGTGTTAGAAAGCGTTCTAGTTTCATTCTTTTACAAGTGGTTGACCAGTTTTCCCAGTACCACTTGTTAAAGAGATTGTCTTTTCTCCATTGTATACTCTTGCCTCCTTTGTCAAATAAGGTGTTCATAGGTGCGTGGATTTATCTCTGGGCTTGCTATTTTGTTCCATTGATCTGTATTTCTGTCTTCTTGCCAGTACCATACTGTCTTGATGACTGTGGCTTTGTAGTAGAGCCTGGAGTCATACAGGTTGATTCCTCCGGTTCCATTTTTCTTTCTCAAGATTGCTTTGGCTATTCAAGGTTTTTTGTATTCCCATGCAAATTGTGAAATTATTTGTTCTAGTTCTCTGAAAAATACCGTTGGTAGCTTGATAGGGATTGCACTGAATCTATAGATTGCTTTGGGTAGTATACTCATTTTCACTATATTGAGCCTTTCGATCCATGAACACAGTATATTTCTCCATCTGTTTGTGTACTCTCTGATTTCTTTCACCAGTGTTTTATAGTTTTCTATATATGGATCTTTTTTTTTCTTTAGGTAGATATATTCATAAGTATTTTATTCTTTTCATTGCAATGGTGAATGGAATTGTTTTCTTAATTTCTGCTTTCTCATTGTTAGTGTATAGGAATGCAAGGGATTTCTCCGTGTTAATTTTATATCCTGAAACTTTACTATATTCATTGATTAGCTCTAGTAATTTTCTGGTGGAGTCTTCAGGGTTTTCTATGTAGAGGATCATGTCATCTGCAAAAAGTGAGAGTTTTAGTTCTTCTTTTCCTATCTGGATTCCTTTTATTTAATTTTCTGGTCTGATTGCCGTGGCCAAAACTTCAAAAACTATATTGAATAGTAGTTGTGAGAATGGGCACCCTTGTCCTGTTCCTGACCCTAGGGGAAATGCTTTCTATTTTTCACCATTGAGGATAATGTTTGCATATATAGCTTTTATTATGTTGAGGTATGTTCTGTCTATTCCTGCTTTCTGAAGGGTTTTTTATCATAAATAGATGTTGGATTTTGTCAAAGGCTTTCTCTGCATCTATTGAGATAATCATATGGTTTTTATTTTTCAATTTGTTAATGTGGTGTATTATATTGATTGATTTGTGGATATTGAAGAATCCTTGCATCCCTGGGATAAAGCTCACTTGGTCATGATGTATGATCTTTTTAATGTGTTGCTGTATTCTGATTGCTTGAATTTTGTTAAGGATTTTTGCATCTATGTTCATCAGTGATATTGGCCTCTTTTCTTTTTTTGTGGCATCTTTGTCAGGTTTTGGTATTAGGGTGATGGTGCCCTCATAGAATGAGTTTGGAAGTTTACCTTCCTCTGCAATTTTCTGGAAGAGTTTGAGTAGGATAGGTGTTAGCTCTTCTCTAAATTTTTGGTAGAATTCACCTGTGAAGCCATCTGGTCCTGGGCTTTGGTTGTTGGAAGATTTCTGATTATAGTTTCAATTTCCATGCTTGTGATGAGTCTGTTAAGATTTTCTATTTCTTCCTGGTTCAGTTTTGGAAAGTTGTACTTTTCTAAGAATTTGTCCATTTCTTCCACATTGTCCATTTTATTGGCATATAATTGTTGATAGTAGTCTCTTATGATCCTTTGTATTTCTGTGTTGTCTGTTGTGATCTCTCCATTTTCATTTCTAATTTTGTTGATCTGATTTTTCTCCTTTTGTTTCTTGATAAGTCTGGCTAATGGTTTGTTAATTTTATTTATCTTCTCAAAGAACCAGCTTTTGGTTTTGTTGATTTTTGCTATGGTCTCTTTTGTTTCTTTTGCATTTATTTCTGCCCTAATTTTAAGATTTCTTTCCTTCTACTAACCCTGGTGTTCTTCATTTCTTCCTTTTCTAGTTGCTTTAGGTGTAGAGTTAGGTTATTTGACTTTTTTTCTTGTTTCTTGAGGTATGCCTGTATTGCTATGAATCTTCCCCTTAGTACTGCTTTTACAGTGTCCCATAGGTTTTGGGTTGTTGTGTTGTCATTTTCATTCCTCTCTATGCATATTTTTATTTCTTTTTTGATTTCTTCTGTGATTTGTTGGTTATTCATCAGCGTGTTGTTCAGCCTCCATATGTTGGAATTTTTTATAGTTTTTCTCCTGTAATTGAGATCTAATCTTACTGCATGTGGTCAGAAAAGATGCTTGGAAAGATTTCATTTTTTTTTTTTTAATTTACCAATGCTATATTTATGGCCCAGGATGTGATCTATCCTGGAGAAGGTGCGCTTGAGAAAAAGGTGAAATTCATTGTTTTGGGGTGAAATGTCCTATAGATATCAATTAGGTCTAACTGGTCTATTGTATCATTTAAAGTTTGTGTTTCCTTGTTAATTTTCTGTTTAGTCGATCTATCCATAGGTGTGAGTGGGGTATTAAAGTCTCTCACTATTATTGTGTTATTGTTAGTTTCCCCTTTCATACTTGTTAGCATTTGTCTTACATATTGTGGTGCTCCTATGTTGGGTGCATATGTATTTATGATTGTTATATCTTCTTCTTGGATTGATCCTTTGATCATTATGTAGTGTCCATCTTTGTCTCTTTTCACAGCCTTTGTTTTAAAGTCTATTTTATTTGATATGAGTATTGGTACTCCTGCTTTCTTTTGGTCTCTATTTGCATGTAATATCTTTTCAGCCCTTCACTTTCAGTGTGTATGTGTCCCTTGTTTTGAGGTGGGTCCCTTGTAGACAACATATATAGGGGTCTTGTTTTTGTATCCATTCAGCCAGTCTTTGTCTTTTATTTGGGGCATTCAACCCATTTACATTTAAGGTAATTATTGATAAGTATGATCCCGTTGCCATTTACTTTATTGTTGTTGGGTTCGAGTTTATACACTGTTTTTGTGTTTCCTGTCTAGAGAAGATCCTTTAGTATTTGTTGGAGAGCTGGTTTGGTGGTGCTGAATTCTCTCAGCTTTTGCTTGTCTGTAAAGCTTTTGATTTCTCCTTCTTATTTGAATGGGGTCCTTGCTGGGTACAGTAATCTGGGCTGTAGGTTATTTTCTTTCATCACTTTAAGTATGTCATGCCATTCCCTTCTGGCCTGAAGAGTTTCTATTGAAAGATCAGCTGTTATCCTTATGGGAATCCCCTTGTATGTTATTTGTTGTTTTCCTTTGCTGCTTTTAATATTTGTTCTTTGTGTTTTATGTGTCTTGGGGTGTTTCGCCTTGGGTTTATCCTGTTTGGGACTGAGTTTCTTGAACTTGGGTGATTATTTCCTTCCCCATTTTAGAGAAGTTTTCAACTATTATCTCCTCAAGTATTTTCTCGTGGTCTTTCTTTTTGTCTTCTTCTTCTGGGACTTCTATGATTCGAATGTTGGGGCGTTTAACATTGTCCCAGAGGTCTCTGAGATTGTTCTCATTTCTTTTAATTCTTTTTTTCTTTTTTCCTCTCTGTTTCATTTATTTCTACCATTCTATCTTCTACCTCACTCATCCTATCTTCTGCCTCCGTTATTCTACTGTTGGTTCCCTCCAGAGTGTTTTTGATCTCACTTATTGCATTATTCATTATATATTAACTTTTCTATTTCTTCTAGGTCTTTGCTAAACCTTTCTTGCATCTTCTCGATCCTTGTCTCCAGGCTATTTATCTGTAACTCCAATTTATTTTCAAGATTTTGGATCGTTTTCACTATCATTATTTGGAATTCTTTATCAGGTAGGTTCCCTATCTCTTTCTCTTTTGTTTGGTTTGGTGAGCATTTATCCTGCTCCTTTACCTGCTGGGTATTTCTCTGCCTTTTCATCTTGTTTATATTGCTGTGTTTGGGGTGGCCTTTCTGTATTCTGGCAGTTGGTGGTTCCTCTTTATTGTGGAGGTTCCTTCCTGTGGGTGGGGTTGGAAGGGTGGCTTGTCAAGGTTTTCTGACTAGGGAAGCTTGTGTCAGTGTTCTGGTGGGTGGAGCTGGATTTCTTCTTTCTGGAGTACAATGAAGTGTCCAGTAATAAGTTGTGAGATGTCAATGGGTTTGGTGTGACTTTGGTCAGCCTGTATATTGAGGCTCAGGGTTATGTTCCTGTGTTGCTGGAGATTTGCATGGTATGTCTTGCTCTGGAGCTTGTTGGCCCTTGGGTGTGCTTGGTTTCATTGTAGGTATGGAGGCGTTTGATGAGCTCCTATCGATTAATGTCCTTGGAGTCAGGATTTCTCTGGTGTTCTCAGGATTTGGATTTAAGCCTCCTGCCTCTGGTTTTCAGTCTTATTCTTACAGTAGCCTCAAGACTTCTCCATATATACAGCACCAATGATAAAAAGTCTAGGTTAATGATGAAAAGTTTCTCCACAGTGAGGGACACCCGGAGAGGTACACAGAGTTACATGGAAAAGAGAAGAGGGAGCAGGAAGATAGAAGTGACCAGGAGAAGAGGGGGAATCAAAAGGGGCGAGAGCAAGCTAGCCAGTAATCACTTCCCTATGTGCTCTCCACAGTCTGGATCCCTCAGAGATGTTCACGGAGTTACACAGAGAAGAGAAGAGGGAGGAAGGAGAAAAAGGTGGTCAGGAGGATAAAAGGGAGAATCAAAAGGAGAGAGACATATTCAGCCAGTAATCAGTTCCCTAAGTGTTCTCCACAGCCTGGAACACACAAAGAGATTCACCGAGTTGGGTAGAAAAGAAAAGGGGGAGGGGGGGAGATAGAGGCGACCTGGTGGAGAAAAGAGAGAGTCAAAAGGGGGAGAGAGCATTCAGGCCAGTAATCTCGCTCCCAAGTAAAAATGGGTACTGAAGATTGGGTTCTTAAAGGTACAAAGTTGATAACAAATACCAAAAGCAAAGATTAAAAATCTTGAGTAGAGGTTAGATTCTCAAAAATACAATATTAAAAACAAACAAACAAAAAACACAAAGTCACAGAAATCATAAAATACATATATATGAAGTTTGCTTTAAAAATAGGGTCTTTTTTTTTTGCAAGGTAATAGTAGGTTATAAAAATGAAAATTAAAGGAGTTAACGGGGACTTAAAAATAACAAAATAATTTTTTTAATTAAAAAAATAATAATAGTTAAAATATGTCTAAGACTTTCTCTGGAGCTGTTGCACACAGTGTGGGCTCAGTTCATTTTCAGAGAGTTCCTTGGTCTGGCTTGTACTTCTCATGGTCCATAAGCCCCTTCCTATGTAGTCGGTGCTAACTACAGGGTTTTAATCTATTGTACCTGTCACTTCCAAAGTGGTTCCCTCTGTTTATTTTAGCTTCTTCTGTTTGCTGGTCTCTTCAGTGTCTAATTTATGCCCTGACACAAGGGGGGCAGTGGTAGTCACCTTTTTTTTAGGCTCGCTTGTTCAGTCGTGCTTTGGGGAGGGAGGAACACCACAAACAAACATCACTGGCGTGTGTTCACAGTGATTCAGCCACACTGGGTTTGCCCCACTCATGGCGTGTGTGCTTTCCAAGTCTACACTGCTCAGACTCTAGGTTGCTCTGCTGGGAACTGTCTGATGTGGGCCCTGGTTTGCATGCACTTCCCAGGTCGAAGCCGCTCAGGTTCAGGTTCTCAGATACTCCACAAAGGCGCAGACTTGTTTGGGCCTGCGTTTTGCGTCCGTCCCAGGTCCGAGCAGCTCAGGTGACCAGTTCCTTGGCGGGGGTAGTCGCCCCCAGTTGAAGGCTGTGACTTATCCCCACCCCCATCCCAGCCGCTCAGTTTTCTATTGTACAATGGGCGCACCTTCTCGGGTGTGTCTTTTCTGGGAAGCTGGTCTCTGGCTGTGACCCTCCAGCAGATGTCAACTGTCCAGAATCCCAAGAAGTCTTGGTTAGCAATGAAGTCTGCTTGCAGTTTGGTATAGGATGCCCCTCTGGAGCTGCGATTGCCCCCTTCCGGCTCTGGCTGCCCTCACCTTGCCTGTCTCCGGCGGGGGATAGGCTGCCCACAGCCGGCTAGCTCTGCTCAGTCCTTTGTTCTGTGAGCGGGCCTGATGGTGTCTTAGGTTAGGGCTTTTCATGGGATCGTGGGATAGCTATCCCACAGTCTGGGTTGCTATCTCAAGCTAGTACCCTCAGATTGCCCTCAGGCCTGGTCCTTATCCTAATGCCGCCCGCTCCTCCCTGTCCCTCCCCCACTTGCTAGTAGGAGATGAAAGCATCTGGGCTGTTGCACTGCTGGGAGTAGCTGTTAGGCAAGTAATCTGAGGGGTTTAATTATTTATTTACTTTTCCTCCCAGTTATTTTGCCCTCTGAGATTCCAAGGCTCACCACAGACCCGCTGGAGAGAGTGTTTCCTGGTGTTTAGAAACCTCTCTTTTTTAAGACTCCCTTCCCGGGACAGATCTCCATCCTTACCTCTTTTGCCTCTCTTTTTATCTTTTATATTTTGTCCTACCTCCTTTTGAAGACAATGGGCTGCTTTTCTGGGTGCCTGATGTCCTCTGCCAGCATTCAGAAGTTGTTCTGTGGAATTTGCTCGGCGCACAAATGTTCTTTCGATGAATTTGTTGGGGAGAAAGTGGTCTCCCCATCCTATTCCTCCGCCATCTTAGGAACGCCTCTTGTGCTTAGCCTTCTTTATGGCCCACCTCTCACATCCATACATGATTACTGGAGAAACCATAGCTTTGACTATACAGACATTTGTCAGCAAAGTGATGTCTCTGCTTTTTAATACGCTGCCTAGGTTTGTCACAGCTTTTTTCCAAGGAGAAAGCATCTTTTAATTTCATGGCTGCAGTGATTTTGGAGCCCAAGAAAAGAAAGTCTGTCGCTGTTTCCATTGTTTCCCCATCTATTTACCATGAAGTGATGGAACCGGATGCCATGATCTTAGTTTTTTGAATGTTGAGTTTTAAGCCAGCTTTTCAATCTTCTCTTCCACCTTTATCAAGAGGCTCTGTAGTTCCTCTTCACTTCTTAGGTGTTCTCTTAGCTTCATGGGCTGTGTAGTTGTTCCTTAGGATTGGAATCAGCTATTATTTCTTTCAGTAATCCCTCTGGTCCCTTCTCTCTCTCTTCTGCTGTTGTTATTAGCCTAATGCTGCCCTTCCTAGAAGAGTGAGATAGATTTAGTGGAAGTTCTTCACTCTTACAAATATTTCTCTTTCCTTTTCTAGCTGTATCATTTTAAAATTTCTATCTTTGAGCTCACTAATTCTTCCATATGTTCTGCTCTTGTTCCAATGTGTTCTAATGTATTCTTCATCTTATTTACTGAATCTTCAGGTCTAGATTTTGTTTTGTTCTTTTCAGATATTCAATCTCTTTGGTAAATTATTCCTCTGTTCATTAATTTTATTCCTGAGCTCATTAAAATGCCTTTCTGAGTTTTCTTATAGCCTGTTGAGTTTCTTCATGACAGCTGTTTTGAATTCTCCACCAGTTAGGTAGCAATACTTTATGACTTTTAGGTTTGGTTTCTGAAGAATTGCCATTTTTCTGTTTGGTACAGCATTACTGTGGTTCTTATGGTGATTGATGAGTTGTTTCTCTGCTAATGCATTTGAAGTACTGAATGCCTTTTGGCTTGGTTCTAACAGTTCAACAGATTAGAAATGACAGGTCTTTCATTTTCCAGCAGGTGGCACTATAGCACATCTGATTTCACTTAGCCAATCCACCTCTGATTATATTTGAAAGTGTACACTTTAAATCCCCCACTTAATGTCTGTCAGAAGCTTTGCCCCCTACCATTACTATCACTTTTTGTGCTTCCATGGTCACTGTTGCCTTTCTGCCACCAGTGTCACTGGTGACGCTTCCTGGGGCACCAGGATGATAGACTTTTCTGTTGTTTCTGGGCTCCTGAAGGCTTCACTCCTGCGCCTGGGGATGGGGGTGGGCAGGGAGCTGGGTCAGGCAGACACCTCTGCCACGTTCGTGCTATCAGGTTGCCAGGCCCCTATCCACTACTGTGGGTAGGGGTGGGGGAAGAATTGTTGGTACCTCTTTGGCCGGAGGGGTAGTGTTCACTGCTTCCCAGTTACCTTGGCCATGAGAGTCGCTGTAGCTGGGAATCCAAAGTCATGTGTGCCACCTCTGCTGCTGCTCCTGGATTCTCGGGAACTGTGGACTAAACTGTTGAGACCAAGGGCCTGGGACTCTGCACTGCCTCTCCTGGTCCCTTGGTTCCGCCCCCTCTATCTATCTTCAGATGAGAATTCTCTAGCATCGTGATGTGTTGGGCATAGGCACCTTTGTTGAGTTGAGTGGATATTTTATGGTTATAGATTGAGAAGAGAGTTACCTCAACACAAGAAGACCTTCTCCAAGACACATTACACAAAAACTATCAAGAACCAATGACAACTATACTACCCAAGTCAATCTACTGACTCAGTGCAATTCCTATCAAATTACCAATGGCATTTTTCATAGAACTAGAACATAAAAACTTTTTTAAAATTTGTATGGAAACACAACATACCACAAATAGTGAAAACAACCTTGAGGGAAAAAAACCCACTAGGTCCTTTTGTCTCCTAAAACTCTACAGAGAAGGGGATTTCACCACTTTCTTCATCAACATATTCTGTTTCCCACAGGTAATGGCTTTGAGTGGTAATATCAACAACTACCAGAATCAAGAGATATTGGTTTTTGTGTCAGACTTCTATTTCTTATCCTTTTGTTCCTAGGCAAAGTGTATCACTCTAAGCCAGAGTTCTCATCTATAAGACACAGTAATGACAGTATATCTCTGCCTACCTCACAGGGCCACCTTGAGGAAGAAATGAAATGATATGAGTATAAAAACACTTTGTAATTGGTTAGGAGCTAGAAAGATATAAAGAATCAATTAAAGGATCATTATATCTAATAACCACAAACCTCTTTTTTTAAAAGCCAATGACTTTAATTCACTCATTCATTCATTGTGTATCAGGCTCTGTTTGAAGCTCTGGGGTTATTTTAAAGAACAGAACAAATAAAGCTCCTGGTCCTATGGCTTCCATTTTAGAAGATGATATAGTCAAAATTAATCAGCAAAATGTCAGGTAGTAATAAGATAAAGATAAACATAGGAGAGTAGAGATTGGTTCAAAGTGGGGAACTACTACTCTAGACAGAGTAGTCTTGGAAAGGTCTCTTCAATGACAAGTTACATAATCACTGGCCTGAATGAAATGAAAGAAGAAGCCATTCGACCCTCTGAGAGAAGACTGTTCTTTGCAGATGGAAGAAGTGCAATGGCTCTAAGGTGGAAACATGTATAAGAACTGCATTTGATTTAAAATGGTTTAAGTTTGGGTAATACAGTAGGAATCTCTGATGTCCTACCCCAGGGTAGCTCCCATTCATCCCACCCAGAAGCTCGACCAGAAAGGAGCTTCTTCCAGGGAAGGTATGCTGTAACTACTTGATCCAAGAGGGCTCACTTTCATCTGGAGAAGTAGGCAATGCCCAGGCCCAGCAGTGCCACCATTGGAGGTGATCTCTTACAGGTGGCAGCAGGAGAGGGTCAACTGCTACTAGCCTAAGATTGCAATAGTGGATAGGGCAAACAAATTCCTGCCTGATGTTGCTCACAGACATAGCAGACTTTAGAGAGAGGCCTCAAATTCTTCATATATACCTGACAGTGTGAACATACATAAACTTCCCAAATTACATAAAAATATTAATCTAGATATCCAAGAATCTCAATAAACATCAAGTACTAAAATATACAGAGGTAAAACATAGACACATCATAGACAGATGTTGAAAGTCAAAGCCAAAGTAAAAATACTAAAAAGCATTAAGAGAAAAATGGCACATAATGTAAAAGAATTAAAGTTAAAACCTAAGTTAAACTCAAGTTTTAATATAAGTTAAAACCTAACTCCCAATCTGAAACAATGAAGGTGAGAGAGCAATGAGATAACATATTCAAAGGGTTGAAATTGTTTAAAAATCCCAATCAAGAAACCTATATCCAGTAAAACAATCTTTAAAAAATGAAGGTGAAATAAAGACATTCCAATATAAACAAAGACTAGGAAAATTTGCTTACCACAAGACCTATTTACATATAATACTGAAATAAATGTCAGGCTGAAAAAAAAACAAATGGTAATTCAAGTCCACAAGTACAAATGAAGAGCAGAAGAAATGGTAAATATGTAAATTAACATGAAAGATTTCACAAATAAACTTTTAAAATAAATTTTATTAACATTTAAAAACAAAAAAAAAACTGTATAAAACAATAATTATAACACTTTATTGCTGGGTTTATACATAGATGTATCTGTTTGTATGTGTGTGCATGTGCATATGTACATGTGAATATATGGTAATAATATCACAAAGCAGAGAACAGGGAATGAAGCTATACTGGAACCAAATTTATCTATTTTATTGGAAAGCACTTTGTGTTGATCTGAAATAGAGTATAATAATATATTATGCTGAAATAGAGTTTAATACATTAAAATGTATATTTTAATCCTGAAGGCAACCACTAAGAAATAGTTTTTATAAAAGAAGAAAAAGAATAAATTAATTTATTCAACAAAAGAAAGAAGAACAGAAAAAGCTAGGATCCATGTAGAAAACAAAGAGAAAATGTCAAATGTAAAGCTGCTAAGTCGCTTCAGTCGTGTCCGACTCTGTGTGACCCCATAGACGGCAGCCCAACAGGCTCCCGCGCTCCCTGGGATTCTCCAGGCAAGAACACTGGAGTGGGTTGCCATTTCCTTCTCCAATGCAGGAAAGTGAAAAGGGAAAGTGAAGTCGTTCAGTCGTGTCCGACTCTTCGCGACCCCATGGACTGTAGCCTACCAGGCTCCTCCATCCATGGGATTTTCCAGGCAAGAGTACTGGAGTGGGGTGCCATTGCCTTCTCCCAAATGTAAAGCTAAACATATAAATAATGACACATTATAGATTCAAAGACATGAGTAAGTTGAAAGCAAAATAATGGAAAAGATGTATCATGGAAAAAATGATCACAAGAGACTGGAAGTATCCACATTCATATCAATTAAAATAAACTTTAAGAAATATTACCAGAGATAAAAAATGTTTCATAATTATAAAAGAGTCAATATATCAAGATTTAACAATTATGAATGTATATACATAATGCTCAAAATTCTCCAAGCCAGGCTTCAGCAATACGTGAACCGTGAATTTCCAGATGTTCAAGCTGGTTTTAGAAAAGGCAGAGGAACCAGAGATCAATTGCCAACATCCACTGGATCATGGAAAAAACAAGAGAGTTCCAGAAAAACATTGATTTCTGCTTTATTGACTATGGCAAAGCCTTTGACTGTGTGGATCACAATAAACTGTGGAAAATTCTGTAAGAGATGGGAATACCAGACCACCTGACCTGCCTCCTGAGAAATGTGTATGCAGGTCAGGAAGCAACGGTTAGAACTGGACATAGAAAAACAGACTGGTTCCAAATAGGAAAAGGAGTACGTCAAGGCTGTATACTGTCATCCTGCTTATTTAACTTCCATGCAGAGTACATCATGAGAAACGCTGGGCTGGAGGAAGCGCAAGCTGGAATCCAGATTGCCGGGAGAAATATCAATAACCTCAGATATGCAGACGACACCACTCTTATGGCAGAAAGTGAAAAGGAACTAAAAAGCCTCTTGATGAAATTGAAAGTGGAGAGTGAAAAAGTTGGCTTAAAGCTCAACATTCAGAAAACCAAGATCATGGCATCTGGTCCCATCACTTCATGGAAAATAGATGGGGAAACAGTGGAAACAGTGTCAGACTTGATTTTGGGGGGGCTCTAAAATCACTGCAGATGGTGATTGCAGCCATGAAATTAAAAGACGTTTACTCCTTGGAAGGAAAGTTATGATCAACCTAGACAGCATATTCAAAAGCAGAGACATTACTTTGCCAACAAAGGTCCGTCTAGTCAAGGCTATGGTTTTTCCTGTGGTCATGTATGGATGTGAGAGTTGGACTGTGAAGAAAGCTGAGTGCCAAAGAATTGGCGCTTTTGAACTGTGGTGTTGGAGAAGACTCTTGAGAGTTGCTTGGACTGCAAGGAGATCCAACCAGTCCATCCTAAAGGAAATCAGTCCTGGGTGTTCACTGGAAAGACTGATGCTAAAACTGAAACTCCAATACTTTGGCCACCTCATGAGAAGAGTTGACTCATTGGAAAAGACCCTGATGCTGGGAGGGACTGGGGACAGGAGAAGAAGGGGACGAAAGAGGATGAGATGGCTGGATGGCTTCACCGACTCAATGGACCTGAGTTTGAGTGAACTCCGGGAGTTGGTGATGGACAGGGAGGCCTGGCGTGCTGTGATTCATGGGGTCACAAAGAGTCGGACACAACTGAGCAACTGAACTGAACTGATTCACCTAACAAGAAAGTGGTTTTGCATAAAGCAAAAGATGACATAATTAAAGGAAAAAAGGAAAATTCTACAGCTGAAGAGCTCACTACTCTATCTCAATAATGAACAAAACCAGAATGAATATTGGCAGTGATATTCAAGATGCAAACAACTGTATTAATCAACTCATCATTCCACCCAAGATCTGCAGAATACAATTCTTTTTAACCAGATATGGATCATTCTTTAGCACAAACTATATGATAGGTCATATCTAAAACACATCTCGATAAGCTTAAAAGGATTTAAAATAAAATGTATTCTTTGACCTCACTGTAATTAAATTAAACAATAAGAAAGACATTTCTACAAAATGATAAATGACCAATAAACACATGAATAGATGCTTAACATCATTATCCATTAGGAAATGCAAATCAAAACTACAGTGAGATACCACTTCATAACCACTATGATGGATATAAAGAAAAGACATACAATAACAAATGTGGGGGAAGATATGAAGAAATTAGAACTCTCATAATTGCTAGTGGGAGTGTACAATAGTACAGCCATTTTGGAAGGCAGTTCCTCAAAAGGTTTATTATAACAGTCACCATATAATCCAACAATTCTATTTTTAGGTATACACCCAACAGAAATGAAAACATATATCTACACAAAAGCATGGCTGTTCATATGAGCATTATACATAATAGCCAAAAAAGTGGAAACAACCCAAATGCCCATCAACTGATAAATGGGTTTTCAAAATATTGTATACCAATACAATAGAATATTATTAAGACACAAAAGGGAATGAAATACTGATACATGATATAACAGGAATGAATCTCACGAACTTTACGCTAAGTAAAAGAAAGCTAGACACAAAAGATTACCTGTTGTATGAATCCATTTACTTAAGATTGTTTAGAAAAAGTAAATTTGTATGCATAGAAATAAAGTCAGTAGTCTCCCACAAAAGAGCCTGAATAGCCAAAGCAATCCTGAGAAAGAAGGGAGCTGGAGGAATCAACCTTCCTGATTTCAGACTGTACTGCAAAGCTACAGTCATCAAGACAGTATGGTATTGGCACAAAAACAGAAATATAGACCTATGGAACCTGATAGAAAGCCCAGAGATAAATCCATGTACCTGTGGACAACCTATCTTTGACAAAGGAGGCAAAATTATACAACAGAGAAAAACAGTCTCTTCAATAAGTGGTGCTGGGAAAATTGAGCAGCTACATGTAAAAGAATGAAATTAGAACACTTTCTAACACCACACACAAAAAAGGACACCAAATGGATTAAGGAACTAAATGTAAGACCAGAAACTACAAAGCTCTTGAAAGAAAACATAAACACAACACTGACATAAATCACAACAAGATCCTCTATGACCCACCTCCAAGAACAATGGAAATAAAAACAAAAATAAATAAATGGGACTTAATTAAACTTGAAAGCATTTGCACAGTGAAGGAAACTATAGGCAAGGCAAAAAATAACTTTCAGAATGGGAGAAAATACTAGCAAATCAAACAGCTGACAAAGGATTAATCTCCAAATGCAGCTCAATACCAGAAAGACAAACAATCCGATCAAAAAGTGAGCAGACCTAAACAGACATTTCTCCAAAGATTACATAGATGGCTAATAAACACATGAAAAGATGGTCAACATCAGTTATTATTAGAGAAATGCAAATCAAAACTACAATGAAATATCACTTCACACCACTAGAAGGGCCATCATCAAAATGTCTAGGCCCCACAATAGATTTCCCAACCTGGGGGTCCAGCAAAGGAACTGAGAATCCTCAGGGAATTTGACTTTGAAGGCCAGTGGGATTTGATTACAGGACTTTCACAGGACAGGGAAACAAAGATTCTTAGAGGGAACAAACAAAAACCTTATGTGCACCAGGACCCAGAAGAAAGAAGCAATGATCCCACAAGAGACTGAGACAGACCTATCTGTGAGTGTTTGGGAGTCTCTGGAGGAGGCATGGGTCAACAATGGCCTGCCTCGGGGTCAGATACACTGACTGCAGCAGTCTGGGATGCACGGCATGCTGGCGTAAGTCCTGTTGGAGGAGGTTGCCATTACCCCAACCATAGTTTGGCCTCAGGCCAAACTACAGGGAGGGAACACAGTCCCATCCATCAGTATAAAATTGGATTAAAGATTTACCAACTGCGACACACCCCTCAGAAGCATGGCCGAGAGGAGCTACCCCTCGCCCAAGGTCAGGGGCGGTGGCCGGGAGGAGCTACCCCATGTCCAAGGAGGGATGGCTGCGCAGGCACAGGAGGGCCGAGAGAAGCTACTCCACATTTAAGATCAAGAGGGTCGGCAGTGAGGAGATACCCTTCGTCCAAGGTAAGGAGCAGCGGCTGTGCTTTGCTGGAGCAGCCATGAAGAGATACCCCACGTCCAAGGAAAGAGAAGCCCAAGTAAGACGGTAGGTGCTGCAAGAGGGCATCAGAGGGCAGACACACTGAAGCCATAATCACAGGAAACTAGTCAATCTAATCACATGGACCACAGCCTTATCTAACTCAATGAAACTAAGCCATGCTGTGTGGGGCCACCCAAGACGGGCAGGTCATGGTGGAGAGGGCTGACAGAATGTGGTCCACTGGAGAAGGGAATGGCAAACTACGTCAGTATTCTTGCCTTGAGAACCCCATGAACAGTATGGAAAAGCAAAATTATAGGATAATGAAACAGGAACTCCCCAGGTCAGTAGGTGCCCAGTATGCTACTGGAGATCAGTGGAGAAATAACTCCAGAAAGAATGAAGGGATGGAGCCAAAGCAAAAACAATACCCAGTTGTGGATGTGACTGGTGATAGAAGCAAGGTCTGATGCTATAAAGAGCAATACTGCATAGGAACCTGGAATGTCAGGTCCATGAATCAAGGCAAATTGGAAGCAGTCAAACAGGAGATGACAAGAGAGAACATCGACATTCTAGAAATCAGCGAACTAAAATGGACTGGAATGGGTGAATTCAACTCAGATGACCATTCTATCAACTACTGTGGGCAGGAATCCCTTAGAAGAAATGGAGTAGCCATTATGGTCAACAAAAGAGTCTGAACTGCAGTACTTAGATGCAATCTCAAAAATGACAGAATGATCTCTGTTCATTTCCAAGGCAAATCATTCAATATCACAGTAATCCAAGTCTATGCCCCAACCAGTTATGGTGAAAAGCTGAAGTTTAATGGTTCTATGAAGACCTACAAGACCTTTTAGAACTAACACCCCCAAAAGATGTCCTTTTCATTATAGGGGACTGGAATGCAAAAGAAGGAAGTCAAGAAACACCAGGAGTAACAGGCAAATTTGGCCTTGGAATATGGAATGAAGCAGGGCAAAGGCTAACAGAGTTTTGCCAACAGAACGCTCTGGTCATAGCAAACACCTTCTTCCAACAACACAACAGAACACTCTACACATGGACATTACCAGATGGTCAACACCAAAATCAGATTGATTATGTTCTTTGTGGCCAAAGATGGAGAAGCTCTATACAGTCAACAAAAACAAGACTGGGAGTTGACTGTGGCTCAGATCACGAACTCCTTATTGCAAATTCAGAATTAAATTGAAGAAAGTGGGGAAAACCACTAGACTATTCAGGTATGACCTAAATCAAATCCCTTATGAATATACAGTGGAAGTGAGAAATAGATCTAAGGGACTAGATCTAATAGACAGAATGCCTGATGAACTATGGATGGAGGTTCGTAACATTGTACAGGAGACAGGGATCAAGACTATCCCCATGGAAAAGAAATGCAAAAAAGCAAAATGGCTGTCTGGGGAGGACTTATACATAGCTGTGATAAGAATAGAAGTGAAAAGCAAAGGAGAAAAGGAAAAATATTCCCATCTGAATGCAGACTTCCAAAGAATAGCAAGGAGAGATAAGAGAGCCTCCCTCAGGGATCAGTGCAAAGAAATAGAGGACAACAGAATGGGAAAGACTAGAGATCTCTTCAAGAAAATTAGAGATACAAAGGGAACATTTCATGCAAAGATGGGCTCGATAAAGGACAGAAATGGTATGGACCTAACAGAAGCAGAGGACATTAAGAAGAGGTGGCAAGAATACACAGGAGAACTGTACAAAAAAGATCTTCACAACCAAGATAATCACGATGGTGTGATCACCCACCTAGAGCCAGATATCCTGGAATGTGAAGTCAAGTGGGCCTTAGAAAGCATCACTATGAACAAAGCTAGTGAAGGTGATGGAATTCCAGTTGAGCTCTTTCAAATCCTGAAAGATGATGCTGTGGAAGTGCTGCACTCAATATGCCAGCAAATTGGGAAAACTCAGCAGTGGCCATAGGACTGGAAAAGGTCAATTTTCATTCCAATCCCAAAGAAAGGCAATGCCAAAGAATGCTCAAACTACTGCACAATTGCACTCATCTCACACACTAGTAAAATAATGCTCAAAATTTTCCAAGCCAGGCTTCAGCAATACGTGAACCGTGAATTTCCAGATGTTCAACCTGGTTTTAGAAAAGGCAGAGAAACCAGAGTTCAAATTGCCAACATCCATTGGATCATCAAAAAGGCAAGAGAGTTCCAGAAAAACATCTATTTCTGCTTTATTGACTATGCCAAAGCTTTAGACTATGTGGATCACAATAAACTGTGGAAAATTCTGTAAGAGATGGGAATACCAGACCACTCGACCTGCCTCTTGAGAAACCTGTATGCAGGTCAGGAAGCAACAGTTGTAACTGGACATGGAACAACAGACTGGTTACAAATAGGAAAAGGAGTATGTCAAGGCTGTATACTGTCACCCTGCCTATATTAACTTATATGCAGGGTGCATCATGAGAAACTCTGGGCTGGAAGAAGCACAAGCTGCAATCAAGATTGCCGGGAGAAATATCAATAACCTCAGATATGCAGATGACACCACCCTTATGGCAGAAAGTGAAGAGGAACTAAAAAGCCTCTAGATGAAAGTGAAAGAGGAGAGTGAAAAAGTTGGCTTAAAGCTCAACATTCAGAAAACTAAGATCATGGCATCTGGTCCCATCACTTCATGGGAAATAGATGGGGAAATAGTGGAAACAGTGTCAGACTTTATTTTGGGGGGCTCCAAAATCACTGCAGATGGTGACTACAGCCATGAAATTAAAAGACACTTACTCCTTGGAAGGAAAGTTATGACCAACTTAGATAGCATATTCAAAAGCAGAGACACTACTTTGCCAACAAAGGTCCATCTAGTCAAGGCTATGGTTTTTCCTGTCATCATGTATGGATGTGAGAGTTGGACTGTGAAGAAAGCTGAGTGCCAAAGAATTGGTGCTTTTGAACTGTGGTGTAGGAGAAGACTCTTGAGAGTCCCTTGGACTGCAAGGAGATCCAACCAGTCCATTCTAAAGGAGATCAGTCCTGGGTGTTCTTTGGAAGGAATGATGCTAAATCTGAAACTCCAGTACTTTGGGCACCTCATGGGAAGAGTTGACTCACTGGAAAAGACTCTGATGCTGGGAGGGATTGGGGGCAGGAGGAGAAGAGGACGACAGAGGATGAGACGGCTGGATATCATCACTGACTGGATGGATGTGAGTTTGAGTGAACTCTGGGAGTTGATGATGGACAGGGAGGCCTGGCGTGCTACAATTCATGGTGTTGCAAAGAGTCGGACACGACTGAGTGACTGAACTGAACTGAAGCATGGCCCAGGAGAGCAAGACCCAGTTTTCCCCACAGCCAGTCCCTCCCATCAGGAAGGTTCCACAAGCTTCTTATTCCCATCCACCAGAGGGCAGACAGAATGAAAACCACAATTACAGAAAACTAAGCAAACCGATCACATGGATCAAAATGTCTACAGACAATAAATGCTGGAGAGGGCATGGATAAAAGGGAATTTTCTTGCACTGTTGGTTCAGTTCAGTTCAGTTTAGTCCCTCAGTCGTGTCTGACTCTTTGTGACCCCATGGACTGCAGCATGCCAGGCTTCCCTGTCCATCACCAACCTCCGGAGCTTACTCAAACTCATGCCCATTGAGTTGGTGATGCCATTCAACCATGTCATCCTCTGTTGTCCCCTTCTCCTGCCTTCAAACTTCCCCAGCATCAGGGTCTATTCCAATGAGTCAGTTCTTCACATTAGGTGGCCAAAGTATTGCAGTTTCAGTTTCAGCACCAGTCCTTCCAATGAATATGCAGGACTGATTTCCTTTAGCATTGACTGATTGGATCTCCTTGCAGTACAGTCAATCCAAGGAACTCTCAGGAGTCTAACACCACAGTTCAAAAACATCAATTCTTTGGTGCTCAGCTTTCTTTATAGTCCAACTCTCACATCCACACATGACCACTGGAAAAACCATAGCCTTGACTAGATGGACCTTTGTTGGCAAAGTAATGTCTCTGATTTTTAATATGCTGTCTAGGTTGGTCATAACTTTTCTTCCAAGGAGTATGCGTCTTTTAATTTCATGGCTGCAGTCACCACCTGCAGTGATTTTGGAGCCCCCCAAAATAAAGTCTCTCACTGTTTCCACTGTTTCCCCATCTATTTGCCATGAAGTGATGGGACCAGATGCCATGACCTTAGCTTTCTGAATGTTGAGTTTTAAGCCAACTTTTTCACGCTCTTCTTTCACTTTCAACAAGAGGTTCTTTAGTTCTTCTTCACTTTCTGCCATAGCCAACTTTTTCACACTCCTCTTTCACTTTCAACAAGAAGTTCTTTAGTTCTTCTTCACTTTCTGCCGTTAGGGTGGTGTCATCTGCATATCTGAGGTTACTGATATTTCTCCTGGCAATCTTGATTCCAGCTTGTGCTTCAGTCCAGCGTTTCTCATGAGGTACTCTGCATATAAGTTAAATAAGCAGGGTGACAGTATACAGCCTTGATGAACTCCTTTCCTTATTTGGAACCAGTCTGTTGTCCCATGTCTAGTTCTAACTGTTGCTTCTTGACCTGCATACAGATTTCTCAGGAGGCAGGTCAGGTGGTCTGGTATTCCCATCTCTGGAAGAATTTTCCAGTTTGTTGTGATCCACACAGTCAAAGGCTTTGGCATAGTCAATAAAGTAGAAGTGGACGTTTTTTTTGGAACTCTCTTGCTTTTTCTATGATGCAACGGATGTTGGCAATTTTATCTCTGGTTCCTCTGCCTTTTCTAAATCCAGCTTCACCAGCTGGAAGTTCATGGTTGACGTACTGTTAAAGCCTGGATTGGAGAATTTTCTGTATTATTTTGCTAGCATGTGAGACATGGAATAATGGACTTGTTCAAAATTGAGTATAGAGAATGATAAGGCTGTATATTGTCATCCTGCTTATTTAACTTAATATGCATAGTACATCATGTGAAATGTGGGGCTGTATCAATCACACTCTGGAATCAATATTGCCGGGAGAAACAATAATCCCAGATATGCAGATGATACCACTCAAACGGCAGAAAGCAAAGACAAACTAAAGAGCCTCTTGATGAAGATGGAAGAGGAGAGTGAAAAAGTTGCCTTGAAACTCAACATTAAAAATCTAAGATCATGGCATCTGGTCCAACCCTTCCTGGCAAACAGAAGGGGAAAAGTGGAAACAGTGACAGATCTTTTTTCTTGGGCTTCAAAATCACTGCAGATGGTAACAGTAGCCATAAAATTCAAAGACACTTACTTCTTGGAAGGAAAGCTATGACAAACCTAGAGAGAATATTTAAAAACAGAGCTATCACTTTGCTGACAAAGGTCTGTAGGGTCAAAGCCATGGTTTTTTCAGTAGTCGTAGGATGTGAGAACTGAAGCATAAAGGTTGAGTGTGGAAGAACTGATGTTTTCAAATTATGGTGCTGGAGAAGAATCTTGAGAGTCCACCATTTTTGCCTTCAATCAGGGCTCAGAGTCAGAGCCCAAAGAGCCCCAAGGCAGGAAGAACCTTCGGATGGAGACCAGCTAAGCTCCGGGGGGCAAGGCCAGCAATAAAAACTGTCTTTCTCCTCTGTTATCTTACCCTCCTTTCAGTTTATCTTTAGAACTCTCAGAACCATTTAAGAGACACTTTTTGTTCTTTCTTCTTTTTTTTTTAATAGATATCCTTAGACAATAGCTCTCATCCTCCTTCCTCATTTCTTTTTATTTTTTTATTTTTTTAATGTTTTCCTTCAGAGATTCCCTGTCCACACCAGGAATTTTTAAATCAAACACCCAAACTTGGCAGCTTTTTTTTGTGGAGTACAGACAGCTGACCAGACCTCTGAGCACATGGTGTCCTGGTCACCCACCAGCTGTTCTAGCCCTGCACAGCACATGCCGGGTGGGCTCCTGCCCCTCCCAGGCCTCTCCTCCCAAGCCACCCTCACCTCTGTTTGATAGACTTTGAGAATCTGAGGACTGCCCTACTTTCAGAAGATGACCAGTCTAGAATAATCAGAGTAATTCCTCCTTTGTTTAAGGATTTTTCCCCCCTATAGGGCTATTTATTGCTCCTACTGAAAGATCAGATTCCTTGAAAAAGTTTGTGATATAAAAGGAAGTGGGGACAGATTTGCAGTGCAGAGTCTTGGCTTGTTCACGCCTGCTTGTTTCAGCCAGCCTTAGGGAGGCGGTATGACAATTGTGTAGTGTGCGGGCAGCAGTGGAGTGGCAGCCTCCAGGGTAGTGGGTGGGCCAAGGAGGGAGGACAGGGTAAGGTAGAGGTTTTGTACTGAGGGCCAGTGATGATGGTTTGATTTCCTGCTACTGAAATTTGAAACTGAGTGAATCATTCCTATTTCTGACAATGTCGGTATTGCAAAGTGACAGATTCATAAAATAATGATCAAATCTTCCTTTCTTTCCTTGAGTATTTCTAAGAAATAGAGCCAACTGATTTTGTAAATATTAAGAGTGGTTCACCTCATACTAAACCCACACCTCACTGTGGACCCCTCCCCACTTTTGCCCCACTCCCGTTCAGACTGTCCTGGAATCTGTCCCCATTATGTGATCCAGTCCTGGTTCTGGCGGTGGTCAGCAGATCCCAATGAAGGTTTTGTTTAGGCCTCATTTGTCTTTTTCCTACTCTGCTCCAGCATTTGCTGATTTCTAGTGTATACGCTGTAGCTTCAGTCCACATTTGATTCCATTTCATGGAAATAAAAAGTATGTTGTACATACTGCTGAAGAATCATCTTGTAAGTTAAGGCTTCCCCCTTTACTGTAAGACTATAAATAAAAACTTATCCTTAAAAAAACAGCAGTATTCTCTCAGATATATCACAGCTTACTATTCATAAGATACTTTCAAATATATCTACATCTCATCTTATCTGCTCTGGAAAACAGAATTCATAAGCTGAGAAAGACAGAGGGGTCTTTGAGGTCATTTAATTTTACTTTCCACCCAATTCATCACTGATTTTTGTAATATCCCTTCAACTGCCAGGGCATTCACTGCAACTTCAGAGGACAGAATGAATGACTTTAAAATTAATAGAACCTGCTCCCTTCAACAATTAAGTCTTAATCCTGGTTTTGTAGACCCAACCAATTCAAAAGAAAAAAATTATCTTCCAAATTCAGCTATTTGAAGACAGGTCCAGGAAAATCAAAGTGTATTATTCTCACTTTATTGATGAAACAACTGAAGCTCAGAAAGGCAAATTAGTTTTTGTAAGGTTCAAACCTACGAATGAAACACTGAGTCTAGCAGCCAGTTCTTCTGGTTCTAAAGTTAGAATTTCCAGAACATTAATAAGCTAAAACTGGAGGGATGCTTCAGATCAGATCAGATCAGTCGCTCAGTCATGTCCGACTCTTTGCGACCCCATGAATCACAGCACGCCAGGCCTCCCTGTCCATCACCAACTCCCGGAGTTCACTGAGACCCACGTCCATTGAGTCAGTGATGCCATCCAGCCATCTCGTCCTCTGTCGTCCCCTTCTCCTCCTGCCCCCAATCCCTCCCAGCATCAGAGTCTTTTCCAGTGAGTCAACTCTTCCCATGAGGTGCCCAAAGTACTGGAATTTAAGCTTTAGAATCATTCTTTCCAAAGAAATCCCAGGGCTGATCTCCTTCAGAATGGACTGGTTGGATCTCCTTGCAGTCCAAGGGACTCTCAAGAGTCTTCTCCAACACCACAGTTCAAAAGCATCAATTCTTCGGCGCTCAGCCTTCTTCACAGTCCAACTCTCACATGCATATATGACCACAGGAAAAACCATAGCCTTGACTAGACGGACCTTTGTTGGCAAAGTAATGTCTCTGCTTTTGAATATGCTATCTAGGCTGGTCATAACTTTCCTTCCAAGGAGTAAGTGTCTTTTAATTTCACGGCTGCAGTCACCATCTGCAGTGACTTTGGAGCCCAGAAAAATCAAGTCTGACACTGTTTCCACTGTTTCCCCACCTATTTCCCATGAAGTGATGGGACCAGATGCCATGATCTTAGTTTTCTGAATGTTGAGCTTTAAGCCAACTTTTTCACTCTCCACTTTCACTTTCATCAAGAGGCTTTTTAGTTCCTCTTCACTTTCTGCCATAAGGGTGGTGTCATCTGCATATCTGAGGTTATTGATATTTCTTCTGGCAATCTGGATTCCAGCTTGTGCTTCCTCCAGCCCAGCGTTTCTCATGATGTACTCTGCATATAAGTTAAATAAGCAGGGTGACAATATACAGCCTTGACGTACTCTTTTTCCTATTTGGAACCAGTCTGTTGTTCCATGTCCAGTTCTAACTCTTGCTTCCTGACCTGCATACAAATTTCTCAAGAGGCAGGGCAGGTGGTCTGGTATTCCCATCTTTTTCAGAATTTTCCAGTTTATTGTGATCCACACAGTCAAAGGCTTTGGCATAGTCAAAAAGCAGAAATAGATGTTTTTCTGGAACTCTCTTGCTTTTTCCATGATCCAGCAGATGTTGCCAATTTGGTCTCTGGTTCCTCTACCTTTTCTAAAACGAGCTTGAACATCTGGAAGTTCACGGTTCATGTATTGCTGAAGCCTGGCTTGGAGAATTTTGAGCATTATTTTACTAGTGTGTGAGATGAGTGCAATTCTGCGGTAGTTTGAGCATTCTTTGGCATTGCCTTTCTTTGGGACTGGAATGAAAACTGACCTTTTCCAGTCCTGTGGCCACTGCTGAGTTTTCCAAATTGGCTGGCATATTGAGTGCAGAACTTTCACAGCATCATCTTTCAGGATTTGAAGAGCTCAACTGGAATTCTATCACCTCCACTAGCTTTGTTTGTAGTGATGCTTTCTAAGGCCCACTTGACTTCACATTCCAGGATGTCTGGCTCTAGGTCAGTGATCACACCATCGTGATTATCTTGGTCGTGAAGACCTTTTTTGTACAGTTCTTCTGTGTATTCTTGCCATCTCTTCTTAGTATCTTCTGCTTCTGTTAGGTCCATACCATTTCTGTCCTTTATCGAGCCCATCTTTGCATGAAATGTTTCTTTGGTATCTCTGATTTTCTTAAAGCGATCTCTAGTCTTTCCCATTCTGTTGTTTTCCTCTATTTCTTTGCATTGATCGCTGAAGAAGGCTTTCTTATCTCTTCTTGCTATTCTTTGGAACTCTGCATTCAGATGTTTATATCTTTCCTTTTCTCCTTTGCTTTTCACTTCTCTTCTTTTCACAGCTATTTATAAGGCCTCCCCAGACAGCCATTTTGCTTTTTTGCATTTCTTTTCCATGGGGATGGTCTTGATCCCTGTCTCCTATATAATGTCATGAACCTCATTCCATAGTTCATCAGGCACTCTATCTATCAGATCTAGGCCCTTAAATCTATTTCTCACTTCCACTGTATAATCATAAGGGATTTGATTAGGTCATACCTGAATGGTCTAGTTGTTTTCCCTACTTTCTTCAATTTAAGTCTGAATTTGGCAATAAGGAGTTCATGGTCTGAGCCACAGTCAGCTCCTGGTCTTGTTTTTGCTGACTGTATAGCGCTTCTCCATCTTTGGCTGCAAAGAATATAATCGATCTGATTTCGATGTTGACCATCTGGTGATGTCCATGTATAGAGTCTTCCCTTGTGTTGTTGGAAGAGGGTGTTTGTTATGACCAGTGCATTTTCTTGGAAAACTCTATTAGTCTTTGCCCTGCTTCATTCCATATTCCAAGGCCAAATTTGCCTGTTACTCCAGGTGTTTCTTGACTTCCTACTTTTGCATCCCAGTCCCCTATAATGAAAAGGACATCTTTTTTGGGTGTTAGGTCTAAAAGGTCTAGAAGGGATGCTTACTGTTTATTAAATCCAAGTCCTTTACTCTGAGGCCCAGGGTAGATGAGTGACCAAGGTGAGTGCCCTTCAGCCCAGACTCTGCATCTGCCACACTGACCTGATCCCTAAAAATCATACCTGCCCATATCAGAATAGAGGAAATAAAGGCTTACCAAAATGTTAGGATTATAATCTTCAGCTAATTTACCTCCAAAGGGAAAAAGACGAGGGATTTAGTCAATAAACAGTTAGAGTTAATCCTTTCTTAAGAGCTAAGGAAACCTATTCAGTAAAGCAGTTTCCAAGCTCAGAGTATAATAATCATAGTGTTATTGGTACTACAGGCCCAACACCATGCTAAGTACATTATAAACATTACCTCCTTTAATCTTCACTACAGCTCTCAGTACTATCATCATGTCTATTTTTATAGATTTGGAAACTGAAGTTAAGGAAAGTTAAGTAATTTACCCAGTAATTACTTAACATATATATTGGTAGGAGTCAAGAGTTGAACCTTTGTGCACTTCTAAACACTATGCTAGAATTGTATTCATATCATCAACTATATCATCATCAAGCCTCGATGGCCAAAGATGTTTCCTGCATTTTAAGAGAAAGTAATCCATGGCTGGTACCATCCTGAGCCATCCATAACACATCATGACAAGTTTTTAGAAAGGACACTTCTACATCCATGTCTATTCTCCACAGGAAGATAAAGATTAAGACTTAGGAAAACAGAAGTTTTAATCATCTCAAGTCTAGTCAAGGCAGGATCTTATTCCTAAGAATAGATCCAACTTCCACACTAGGATAATTACCATAGTTCATTGATTCTTAGATTTTTTTTTTCACATTAACACCTCTGAAACAGAAATGTATCTTGCAATCAAAGATATTTCCATGGTTGAACTGACAACTTTTTTCTTTAATGGCATACAAAATAGTGGTGTATCTTACAATGAATGAAAGGTTAAACTTAAGGAAATGTGAAACATAGATCCAACAAAGATTATAGCAAAAACATAAGATCAAAGACCAAGTATTGTATTTCAGTTTATTCTTAAATTCTTAAAGGTCTAAGAAGAAACTAACTTCACCAGTTCACAACCAAAGGAATTAAGAAGGACAAAAGCCTACCAAATTTAACATAATTCTCACCAAGAACCAAGCCCAAAGGATGTCCAAGATTCCAATCTCATTGGATAAGAAAGTACCAGGTACAGCTTCTTTGATCCTATGACAAATAGTGAACGCATAAGCTGTGCTAACACATTCTTAAAACAATCCTAAACAGCCATCTGTACCTTGGAGAAACCAGTTCAGGACTGATTCACATTTTTTCTTGTCCAAAAGCCCATCACCCTAGACAGAAAAAAGTGCAATACTATGCCTTCACCTCATGCCCTAGATATTCTGGTAGTAAATATATTGCCACTGTATTTAAAAAAAGGTAAGCACTGCTCTTTTTAAATGTGATTTACAATTTCTATATATCAAAATTACATTCCATAGCCTAGAATGACAGAATGCAAAGTACTTTCAATCCTTTCATTTTACAATAAATACATTAAGGTTCAGAGGAAAAGAAATGGGTACAAGGTTACAAAAACCAGGGCAAAGTGGGATAAAACCCAAAACTTTGGGTTGTCTGTCACAAGGGTTTGATTATCCCATTAGCTACTAATTGGTACAGAATATAAAGCACTAAAAAAATAGGAAACATGACCAAAACTTAGCACAAAGGATTGAGTTTGGGTTATACCACAGCAAAGTGTTTAAGGGTCCAAGCTGAAAACACACTTCCATCACACAGCAGTTAAGTCATTCTGAGTTAGTCACTTACTTTCCCAAAGCCTATTTATTTCATCTGAGTTTGCAAAATGGGGATAATACTCTTTTCCCTACCAATCTCTCAAGGCCATCATGAGAATCAAATGAGATAATTCATGTGCCAGTTCAGTTCAGTTGCTCAATCATGTCCAACTCCTTGTGACTCCATGAATCACAGCACACCAGGCCTCCCTGTCTATCACCAACTCCCAGAGTTCACTCAAACTCACATCCATCGAGTCATTGATGACATCCAGCCATCTCATCCTCTGTCATCCCCTTCTCCTTCTGCCCCCAATCCCTCCCAGCATCAGAGTCTTTTCCAATGAGTCAACTATTCGCAGGAGGTGGCCAAAGTATTGGAGTTTCAGCTTCAGCATCAGTCCTTCCAATGAATGATCTCCTTTAGGATGGACTGGTTGGATCTCCTTGCAGTCCAAGGGACTCTCAAGAGTCTTCTCCAACACTACAGTTCAAAAGCATCAATTCTTTGGCGCTCAGCTTTCTTCACAGTCCAACTCTCACATCCATACATGGCCACTGGAAAAACCATAGCCTTGACTAGACGGACCTTTGGTGGCAAAGTAATATCTCTGCTTTTCAATATGCTATCTAGGTTGGACATAACTTTCCTCCCAAGGAGGAGTAAGTGTCTTTTAATTTCATGGCTGCAATCACCATCTGCAGTGATTTGGGGGCCCCCCAAAAATAAAGTCTGGCACTGTTTCCACTGTTTCCCCACCTATTTCCCATGAAGTGATGGGACCGGATGCCATGATCTTAGTTTTCTGAATGTTGAGCTTTAAGCCAACTTTTTCACTCTCCTCTTTCACTTTCATCAAGAGGTTTTTAGTTCCTCTTCACTTTCTGCCATAAGAGTGATGTCATCTACATATCTGAGGTTATTGATATTTCTCCTGGCAATCTGGATTACAGCTTGTGCTTCTTCCAGCCCAACATTTCTCATGATGTACTCTGCATGTAAGTTAAACAAGCAGGGTGACAGTATATAGCCTTGACGTATTCCTTTTCCTATTTGGGACCAGTCTGTTGTTCCATGTCCAGTTATAACTGTTGCTTCCTGACCTGTATATAGGTTTCTCAAGAGGCAGATTGGGTGGTCTGGTATTCCCATCTCTTTCAGAATTTTCCACAGTTTATTGTGATCCACACAGTCAAAGGCTTTGGCATAGTCAATAAAGCAGAAATAGATGTTTTTCTGGAACTCTCTTGCTTTTTCCATGATCCAGCAGATGTTGGCAATTTGATTTCTGTTTCCTCTGCCTTTTCTAAAACCAGCTTGAACATTTGGAAGTTTGTGGTTCACATATTGCTGAAGCCTGGCTTGGAGAATAAGCATATACAAATTGAAGTAGTTTTATCATAATTAGTAGTATGAGAAGAAGGGACAGTTAGCCCTAGTCTTAAATTTCTAGAAAATTAAAAATCCCTCACATGCATGTACACACACATATATACAAGTTTGCACAAATTTATACACAGAGAAATCTCTGTATGGGTATGTATCTATACATATCTCCTCAGTGTTATTCATTTATGTATGCAGAGAACATACACAAAATTACCTGCATCTGTATATCTATACCCATATTCAGTCATAAACACTGAATTGGACTTTAATTTCAAACATATACAAACCCACAGTGCTATGCTTCCATATACATAAATGGCATTTGTACACATCTACACACATACACATAAAAATAGATTCTTCCAAAGACTTTGCTGCTGAGATTTTCAAAGCCAGCTTCTAATCTGATGTCTCCACGACAAACTCTATATAACACAAGCCCTGATGTCCTAACTAGAAAACTTGCCTACCCAGCATCTTTCAATCCCAGTGCCTCCTTGGAATGATCCAGGCCTCCAGTGAAAGAAGTGAGACAGGCCCAGCAGGCCAGATGTCAGGAAGGAAATATGCTAAGGGAGACCCTCTCCAGGGCACAACCATGAAGCATGAGCAAAGTTGCAGTCTGTCATCCTCACCATCTGTGCCCTTTGCTGCAAGTCAGACACTTGCTGGGAAAAGAATCCTTCAAAATTAGCTTGTTCATCCTGGTTCTCACCTTCCCCAATAATACTGCCCTTTTAAAGAGATAGCATGAACACCAGAAAGCTCTCTGGACTCACAGTTAATACCAATGGTTAAGAGAGCACTAATTTCACCACATGAGAAAGGCACGTGGGGTTCTAATGTCTGCAAAACAAAGGAGAACTGGAAGTGGTGTATACTAAGGATACTTCTTCCCCTAAATTCTAACCTGCCATATAAAAGACAAGTTTCCAAAAATATAGGCCTTCTTATGAGTTGCCTAAGAAAAGAAAATATCTCTCTGCTATGGAAGGAGGTTCTCCAAATACAGTTACTAGAAGCAAGTGGTAAACTGTCAGGAGACCTGAATTCTAATACCAATTCTGTGATGAAAAACATTCTGAAAAACATAGTCCTTTATTTATATATATATATATATATATATATATATATATATATATAAACATAGTCATATATATATACATTTATATTTAATACATATAAACATAGTCGTATTTATATATATAAAGAGTACACATAAAGACCATTTATTATTACTGGCCCGTTTTTCATTTGAATGATAAAGTCAGTTCCTTGAGCAAAAAACTGGGCTTGCCTACCTAAAAGATACACAGTAAACACACTATCATATAACGCTGTGCTGTGTGCTTAGCCACTTGGTTGTGTCTGACTCTTTGTGACCCCATGGACTGTAGCCTGCCAGCCTGCTCCATCCATAGGGATTCTCCAGGCAAGTGTACTGAAGATCCCTGGAGGGGATCTTCCCAACTCAGGGATCGAACCCAGGTCTCTTGCATTGCCAGCAGATTCTTTACCATCTGAGCTACCAGGGAAGCCCATGGACAATGAAGTGGGTAACCTATCCCTTCTCCAGGGGATCTTCCCAACCTAGGAATCAAACCAGGGTCTCCTGCATTGTAGGCAGATTCTTTACAAGCTGGGCTACCATGGAAGCCTGTCACATAATAATTGTTATCAATTAAAAACAAATATGATAATGATGGTGTTATTTCCTATGGTGCTGTTTTATAAACTATAAAAAACTTCTACATCAGGGAGTTATCTACTTCTGTTAGAAATTTTTTGAGTTATAAAATTTCCATACATTCAGAACAGCCTGTGGGTTTTTCTTCTGCTCAAACTCAGTGATATTTGATGTCTGAAGTGAGTGGGCTCACTGCTGACATTCCCTATAAGACAGACATGCAAGGCTGTTAGCAAGGCACAGTCCCAGGGACACTGAAGCAAATTCAGAACTAACTGTGATAACTGGCAGCAGCTAAAGATGACTTCAGTCATTCCTTCCTCTCTCTTCCATAAGAGCTCCTCACAAGCCTCTCTTATAACACATCTCACTATATCAGTCATTTCTTGAGATGTTTGCTTCTCCTTTAGAGCATGAATCATGTCTGATTTGTCTCTGGATCATCAGTGCCCAGCACAGAGCCACTACCAAGAGAACAATTAACCCAGGTCTATTTAAGGAATGGCAATTCAAAGGATTCTCTAGTACAATTCTGGAGGGGAGGAAAGTGTCCCTCTCAAGAATATAAGAAAAGGACTTCCTTGGTAGCAGAGTGGAAAAGAATCCATCTGCCAATGCAAGGAACATGGGTTCAATCCCTGGTCTGGGAAGATTCCACACATCCAGGAGCAACTCAGACCTTGTGCCATAACTATGGAGCCTGTGCTTTAGAGCCTGAGAGTGGCAACTACTGAGCCCATGTGCTGCAGCTACTGAAGACCAAGTGCTCAGAGCCTGTGCTCCACAACAAGCAAAGTCACTGTGATGAGAATCCCGCTCACTGCAACAGAGTAGTTCCCACTCACCGCAACTAGAGAAAGCCTGAGGGCAGCAGCAAAGACCCAGGGAACCAAAAATAAATTACTCAATTAACTTTAAACGCATACAGGATCTTTAGTTGTAGCATGTGGGATCTAGTTACCTGATCAGGGATCAAACCCAGGCTCCCTGCATTGGGAATGTGGAGTCTTAGCCACTGGACCACCAGGGAAGTCCCTGGAATTAATGATTCTTTAAGGTCCTAGCCTAGGGATTCAGTATAGCACAGTGGTTTAGAGCTTAGGCTCTGGGCCAGACTGCCTGTTTTGGAATCAATGAAAAATTAAGCCTGTAATCATGGATTGAGCATCCATGTCCCACACTGGGCTCTGTAAATACACTTGTGAAGTGGAGAGTCTTTGGCCTCTGTAGGAGCCTGCCAGGCCCCTGTGTCCATGGAATTCTCCAAGCAGGAATACTGGAGACTGTAACCATTCTCTGCTTCAGGGAATCTTCCTGACCCAGGGGTTGGACCCGAGTCTCCCACATTGGAGGCAGATTCTTTACTGTCTAAGCCACCAGGGAAGCCCTTATAGGAATTTAGAGCTCAATTGACATAAATCACAGCAGGATCCTCTATGACCCACCTCCCAGAATATTGGAAATAAAAGCAAAAATAAACAAATGGGACCTAATTAAAATTAAAAGCTTCTGCACAACAAAGGAAACTATTAGCAAGGTGAAAAGACAGCCTTCAGAATGGGAGAAAATAATAGCAAATGAAGCAACTGACAAACAACTAATCTCAAAAATATACAAGCAACTCCTCCAGCTCAACTCCAGAAAAATAAATGACCCAATCAAAAAATGGGCCAAAGAACTAAATAGACATTTCTCCAAAGAAGACATACAGATGGTGAACAAACATATGAAAAGATGCTCAACATCACTCATTATCAGAGAAATGCAAATCAAAACCACAATGAGGTATCATTTCACACCAGTCAGTATGGCTGCAATCCAAAGGTCTACAAGCAATAAGTGCTGGAGAGGGTGTGGAGAAAAGGGAACCCTCTTACACTGTTGGTGGGAATGCAAACTAGTACAGCCACTATGGAGAACAGTGTGGAGATTCCTTAAAAAACTGGAAATAGAACTGTCTTATGACCCAGCAATCCCACTGCTGGACATACACACCGAGGAAACCAGAAGGGAAAGAGACACGTGTACCCCAATGTTCATCGCAGCATGGTTGATAATAGCCAGGACATGGAAGCAACCTAGATGTCCATCAGCAGATGAATGGATAAGAAAGCTGAGGTAGATATACACAATGGAGTATTATGCAGCCATTAAAAAATAATGCATTTGAATCAGTTCTAATGAGGTGGATGAAACTGGAGCCTATTATACAGAGTGAAGTAAGCCAGAAAGAAAAACAGCAACACAGTATACTAACGCATATATGTGGAATTTAGAAAGACGGTAATGATAACCCTGTATGTGAGACAGCAAAAGAAACCCAGATGTATAGAACAGTCTTTTGGACTCTGCGGGAGAGGGAGAGGGTGGGATGATTTGGGAGAATGGCATTGAAACTTGTATAATATCATATATGAAACAAATTGCCAGTCTAGGTTCAATGCATGATACAGGATGCTTGGGGCTGGTGCACTGAAACGACCCAGAGGGATGGTACAGAGAGGGAGGAGGGAGGGGGTTCAGGATGGGGAGCATGTGTACACCATGGCGGATTCATGTTGATGTATGGCAAAACCAATACAATATTGTAAAGTAATTAGCCTCCAATTAAAATAAATAAATTTATATTAAAAAAAAAAAAGAAAAATCATTAACTCCAAATACTTGTAGTCATCCCTCTCTCAACAAGGGTCTTGCATAAAGCAGATATTCACTAAGGTCCTGATGACCTGGCAGGAAAAATGTGCCTATTTTAAGGAGCTGTAACCTTTGTTAGGGGATGAGTTGTTTTTTCCCAGATTTCTATGTCCTAACTCCCAGTACCTCAGAATGTGATCTTATTTAGAAATAGGGCCTTTGCAGGTATAATTAGTGAAGTTTTGGCCCACACTAGAGTAGAGTGGGCCCCTAGTCCAAAGAGTCTGGTCGGTTCAGTTGCTCAGTCGTGTCCGACTTCTTGTGACACCATGGACTGCAGCACACCAGGCTTCCCTTCACCAACGTCCGGAGCTTACTCAAACTCATGTCCATCAAATCGGCGATGCCATCCAACCATCTCATCCTCTGTCATCCCCTTCTCCTCCCACCTTCAATCTTTCCCAGCATCAGGGTCTTTTAAAATGAGTCAGTTCTTCACATCAGGTGTCCAAAGTATTGTAGTTTCAGCTTCATCGTCAGTCCTTCCAATGAATATCAGGACTGATTTCCTTTAGGATGGACTGGTTGGATTTCCTTGCAGTCCATGGGACTCTCAAGAGTCTTCTCCACACCACAGTTCAAAAGCATCAATATTTTGGTGTTCAGCTTTCATTATGGCCCAACTCTCACACTCATAGATGATTACTGGAAAAACCATAGCCTTGACTAGACAGACCTTTGTTGTCTGGTATACTTATTAGAGAAAAAAAAAAAAAAAGGGACAGATGCACGCAGTAGAACATCTTAAGATAAAGGCAGAGATCAGAGTGAAGTTTCTTCAAGCCAAGAATCACCAAAGATTGCCAGCAAGTTACCAGAAGTGAGAGGCATGGAACAGATTTTTCCTCACAGCTCTCAGAAGGAACCAACCCTATAAACACCTTCATCTTGGACTTCTAGCCTCCATAAATGAAACAATAAATTTCTGTTGTTTAAAACCCTTCAGATCAGATCAGTCGCTCAGTTGTGTCCGACTGTTTGCAACCCCATGAATTGCAGCACGCCAGGCCTCCCTGTCCATTACCAACTCCCGGAGTTCACTCAGACTCACGTCCATCGAGTCAGTGATGCCATCCAGCCATCTCATCCTCTGTCATCCCCTTCTCCTCTTGCCCCCAATCCCTCCCAGCATCAGTCTTTTCCAATGAGTGAACTCTTCACATGAGGTGGCCACAGTACTGGAGTTTCAGCTCTAGCATCATTCCTTCCAAAGAAATCCCAGGGCTGATCTCCTTCAGAATGGACTGGTTGGATCTCCTTGCAGTCCAAGGGACTCTCAAGAGTCTTCTCCAACACCACAGTTCAAAAGCATCAATTCTTCGGCACTCAGCCTTCTTCACAGTCCAACTCTCACATCCATACGTGACCACAGGAAAAACCATAGCCTTGACTAGATGAACCTTTGTTGGCAAAGTAATGTCTCTGCTTTTGAATATGCTACCTAGGTTGGTCATAACTTTCCTTCCAAGGAGTAAGCGTCTTTTCATTTCATGGCTACAGTCACCATCTGCAGTGATTTTGGAGCCCCCCAAAAATAAAGTCTGACACTGTTTCCACTGTTTCCCCATCTATTTCCCATGAAGTGATGGGACTGGATGCCATGATCTTCGTTTTCTGAACGTTGAGCTTTAAGCCAACTTTTTCACTCTCCACTTTCACTTTCATCGAGAGGCTTTTTAGTTCCTTTTTACTTTCTGCCATAAAGGTGGTGTCATCTACATATCTGAGGTTATTGATATTTCTCCTGGAAATCTTGATTCCAGCTTGTGTTTCTTCCAGTCCAGCGTTTCTCATGCTGTACTCTGCATATAAGTTAAATAAACAGGGTGACAATATACAGTCTTGATGTACTCATTTTCCTATTTGGAACCAGTCTGTTGTTCCATGTCCAGTTATAACTGTTGCTTCCTGACCTGCATACAAATTTCTCAAGAGGCAGATCAGTATTCCCATCTCTTTCAGAATTTTCCACAGTTTATTGTGATCCACACAGTCAAAGGCTTTCGCATAGTCAATAAAGCAGAAATAGATGTTTTTCTGGAACTCTCTTGCTTTTTCCATAGTCCAGCAGATGTTGGCAATTTTATCTCTGGTTCCTCTGCCTTTTCTAAAACCAGCTTGAACATCAGGAAGTTCATGGTTCACATATTGCTGAAGCCTGGCTTGGAGAATTTTGAGCATTACTTTACTAGCGTGTGAGATGAGTGCAATTGTGCGGTAGTTTGAGCATTCTTTGGCATTGCCCTTCTTTGGGATTGGAAGGAAAACTGACTTTTTCCAGTCCTGTGGCCACTGCTGACTTTTCCCAATTTGCTGGCATATTGAGTGCAGCACTGTCACAGCATCATCTTTCAGGATTTGAAAGAGCTCAACCGGAATTCCATCACCTCCCTAGCTTTGTTCGTAGTGATGCTTTCTAAGGCCCACTTGACTTCACATTCCAGGATGTCTGGCTCTAGGTCAGTGATCACACCATCGTGATTATCTGGGCCATGAAGCTCTTTTTTGTACAGTTCTTCTGTGTATTCTTGCCCCTTAGTTTGTGATAATTTGTTGCAACAGCTCTAGCAAATTAATATAACCCTCTTCCAACTGAGTTTCAGGTTCTTCCAATTAGGTAGACCTCAGCAGGCATCTGCAAATACAACCCAGCTGAAACAGGCTTAAATATTTACCTTCCTAGGCTCAGCCTAATGATCTTTCTTCCTAGATGGGAACCTACAGAACCAAGATTTTAAACATCTGCAGAAACCCTCTGTTTCCTCCAGCCAGGGATCCTCCTCCTTCAATGTCCTAGGAAGGAAGTAGAGCACAGGGCTGTGTGGTCTAAACTCCCAGAGAACTCCCTACAGATCACCTGGCGGTACTGGTTTCAGGGGATAACTGCAAAAGCTACCATTAATGGTAGCCAGGCACGCACTAAGAATTTTGTATGCATTATTTCACCAAATACTCATGAAATGCTACAAAACAAATATTAATATCTCCGTCTTATAGATAAGAAGACAATTATTTCTTTTTAATAATTTGCTTGACCTTGCCTGAGTATCAGTGACATGTATAACATACAACTATCAAACATGACATCTAGGCAAAGCAGAAACACTTTGCAAGCCTGTGAAGCAAGGCCAAAACATCCTTTCTTTAAGGTTAGTGAGGAAAGGCCAGGAGCCCTGAGTCTCTGACTCTTCCCACTACCAATCTCCCAGGAAAACCACCAAAGTTTCTCCTTGGAGGAAAAGTTATTCTCCACACTATCACAATCATGGCACAAAATCCTTGGTTCCATGTCAAGCTAGACATTTTTCCACCTAGAAATACCCAGGATCAAACACCAGTAAGGCTCAGCACTAAAGAATGGAAGCCCCAAATTCACCTCTAAAAGAATTCACTGAGCAGTACCTTGGCTGGGCTTAGACAGGGCCTGAACGCCAGGCTTGCCTGGGCCTCTCCTTGGAGTTCATATTAAAAGTATAGGCTGCAGCCCATTAGCTAAAATAAGGCCCACACTTAAGAGCTGGGCTGCATTTACATGATCCACTTACTCTAACACTTGTTCTATTGCCTTCCCAGGTTGACAGGTCTGAGCTGCACTACCAGACTGAATAGTCCCAGCGCCAAAGAAACTGTGTTACCAACAAAGCACATTTTAATAATTCCCAGGAAATAAACATAGAATCTGGTGATAAAATAAAGTCTAATCTTTTTTTTTCCTTTGTGCTGCTTATCTTCACTTGCTCAAATGTAGCTGTGCTGAGGCCCCTTACCGGGGTCTTCAGACCAGAGTCCCTATTGAGAAATCAGATCAGATCAGTTCAGATCAGTCGCTCAGTCGCGTCTGACTCTTTGCGACCCCATGAATCGCAGCACGCCAGGCCTCCCTGTCCATCACCAACTCCCGGAGTTCACTCAGACTCACGTCCATTGAGTCAGTGATGCCATCCAGCCATCTCATCCTCTGTCGTCCCCTTCTCCTCTTGCCCCCAATCCCTCCCAGCATCAGAGTCTTTTCCAATGAGTCAACTCTTCACATGAGGTGCCCAAAGTATTGGGGTTTCAGCTTTAACATCAATCCTTCCAAAGAAATCCCAGGGCTGATCTCCTTCAGAATGGACTGGTTGGATCTCCTTGCAGTCCAAGGGACTCTCAAGAGTCTTCTCCAACACCACAGTTCAAAACCATCAATTCTTTGGCACTCAGCCTTCTTCACAGTCCAACTCTCACATCCATACATGACCACAGGAAAAACCATAGCCTTGACTAGATGAACCTTTGTTGGCAAAGTAATGTCTCTGCTTTTGAATATGCTATCTAGGTTGGTCATAACTTTCCTTCCAAGGAGTAAGCGTCTTTTAATTTCATGGCTGCAGTCACCATCTACAGTGATTTTGGAGTCCAGAAAAATAAAGTCTGACACTCTTTCCACTGTTTCCCCATCTATTTCCCATGAAGTGATGGGACAGGATGCCATGATCTTCGTTTTCTGAATGTTGAGCTTTAAGCCAACTTTTTCACTCTCCTCTTTCACTTTCATCAAGAGGCTTTTTAGTTCCTCTTTACTTTCCGCCATAAGGGTGGTATCATCTGCATATCTGAGGTTATTGATATTTCTCCTGGCAATCTTGATTCCAGCTTGTATTTCTTCCAGTCCAGCGTTTCTCATGAGAAATGGATGATATCAAAACTGAAGCTCCACAGGCTGTGGGCAGAAGCTCAGGCAAGACCACATCTGAGATGGCGGCGGCAGGGGCCGTGTGCAGAGGCGCTGCACCTGGCACTGATCAGCAGCACAGAAAGCCTGCGAGAACTCCTCCCCCTCCCCACTGAGAACTCAATAAAGCAGCCCCACCCACGGCCTTTTAGGGAGAACTGGAAGACTGTTCTTTCAGAGCACAGTCTCACACCTTTGAGTTCTTTTCCAAAGAATAAAACTTTCCTTGGCTTCTGAACCAGTCAATCTCACTCCATTGGCTCAAACGGACACCAGGCGGGAGGACCCCTGCTGGGGCCTGACTCATAAGAGTCAATAACAAGAATACCCATAGCACTTTATAATAGGTTAACGTTTCATAATAACTACAATAATCACCTCCATTTGCGTCATGCTCTAGCGTTGACAAAGCACTTTCACGTATGGTTGTTCATTACAGCAGGGGTCCTCAGCCCTTGGGCCTCTGACTAGTACTGGCTGGAAGCACAACAGGAGGTGCGTGAAGGGCGAGCGGAGCTTCATCTGTTGCTCCGCATCACTTACATCACTGCCTGAACCATGCCCCTCCACCGCCACGCCTATCTGTGGAAAAACCGTATTCCTCAAAACTGGTCCCCAGTGCCAAAAACCGGGGACCACTGCATTAGACCCTCAAGTCAACCATGTGACAGCAGGACAAGGATTATGGTACTCATTTGACAGAAGAAAAGAGGTCTCAAGAAATTAAATAGCCTGCCCAAGGTTACAGAGCAAGCTAGCAGTGGATCTGGGGCCAGGATTGAGGTCTTCACTCTCCCAGCCCCAAGGCCTTTGTATTCTGTCACTCTGCCTCCTCTGGACAGCGGCCACCCATGACGGTGTTCTCTCACCTCTCTCCCAATGCAGTCCCCACGTTATTAATGATTTTATCTTCTATACAGTATCAAATTTATTCACTATTATCCATCACTACCCTATTTCAGACATTCTTTTCTGTAGCCTGAATCATTCTAACAGTAACCTGTCACCTGCATTCTGCTCCCCTCCAATGCAAACAGTGGCCAGGGTGAGCCATGGCCTTGCTCTTCAGCATCAGCATCCAGAAAATTGCTAGAAATGTGGAATACCAAGCTCCACCCTGAACTACTGAATCAGAATCTAAATTTTAATAAGATCCCAAATGATTCATATAAATTTTACATATACACATAAGATTTGAGAATCAAGAGTAGGAGAAGGGAAACCAGAGACAGGAAGAAAATATTTGCAAAAGATGTACAGTTGGCCTTCTGTATCCATGGGCTCTTGATTCATGGATTCAACCAATTGTGGATCAAACATATTTGGAAAAAATTTCAGTTTGGAAAATCCAAACTTGAAGTGCTTCACTGTAAACTGTTTACATAGTATTTACATTGTAGTTGCAGCAATTTACATAGTATTTGTAATGTATCCGGTGTTACAAGTAATCTAGAAATCATTTAAAATATATGCAAAAATGCATATAGGTTATACACAACTATGCCATTTTATATAATGACCTAATGTCTATGGACTGTGGTACCTGCAGGGGTCCTGAAACAAATTCCGCATGAATACTAAGGAAGGACTACATCTGATAAAGGATTATTATATAAACTGTACCAAGAACTCTTAAAGCAAGAAGAAAACAAAAAACTTGATTAATAAAATGGGCAAAAGATCTGAACAGACACTTCGCCAAGAAGATACACAGTCAGAAAAGATGCTCAATATCATGTCGTTCAGATCAGATCAGATCAGTCGCTCAGTTGTGTCCGACTCTTTGCGACCCCATGAATCGCAGCACACCAGGCCTCCCTGTCCATCACCAACTCCCGGAGTTCACTCAGACTCACGTCCATCGAGTCAGTGATGCCATCCAGCCATCTCATCCTCTGTCGTCCCCTTCTCCTCTTGCCCCCAATCCCTCCCAGCATCAGAGTCTTTTCCAATGAGTCAACTCTTCACATGAGGTGCCCAAAGTATTGGGGTTTCAGCTTTAGCATCAATCCTTCCAAAGAAATCCCAGGGCTGATCTCCTTCAGAATGGACTGGTTGGATCTCCTTGCAGTCCAAGGGACTCTCAAGAGTCTTCTCCAACACCACAGTTCAAAAGCATCAATTCTTTGGCGTTCAGCCTTCTTCACAGTCCAACTCTCACATCCATACATGACCACAGGAAAAACCATAGCCTTGACTAGACGAACCTTTGTTGGCAAAGTAATGTCTCTGCTTTTGAATATACTATCTAGGTTGGTCATAACTTTCCTTCCAAGGAGTAAGTGTCTTTTAATTTCATGTCGTTAAGGAACTACAAATTGTAACAATGGTGAAATATCACTTCACACCTATTAGAATCGCCAACATCCAAAACTGACAACACCAAATGCTCATGAGGATGTGGTGCAATAAGAAATTTCATTCATTGCTGATGGGAATGCAAAATGAAAGACAAGTTGGCAGTTTCTAAGAAAATTAAACATACATTTACAATACAATCCAGCAATCATGCTTCTTGGTATTTACCCAAGTGAGCTGAAAACTATGTTCATAGAAAGCTTGCAGATGGATGTTTATAGCAACTAAACTGTCAAAACTTGGAATCAGGATGTCCTTCAGTAGACGCATGAATAAGTACACTGTGGTACATCCAGAAAATGAAATATTACACAGCACTAAAAAGACAGGAGCTATCAGGCTATTAAAAAGATAAGAACCCTTAATTAAAAATTATTAGGTGAAAGAAACCAATTTGAAAAATCTACATACTCTAGGATTCCAACTAGATGACATTCTGGGAAAGCCGAAAACTGTGGAGACAGCATAAAGATCAGTGGTTTTCATGTGTTAGTGGGGAAAGAGGGATAAACTGGGGGAGCACAGAGAAATTTTAGGGCAGTTAAAATTATTCTGTATGATACTATAATGGTGGAGGCTTGTCAAAATACATTTGTCCAAACCCATAGAATGAACGACATCAAGCATTAACCCCAATGTAAAATATGGACCTAAATGAAAATGATGTGTTGGTGTAGGTTCGATTATAACAAATGTTCTACCCGAATACAGGATGTTGGTTGTGGGAAAGATTGTGCACATGTAGGGACAGGAGGCATTCCACTTAATTTTACTGTGAGCCTAAAACTGCTCTAAAAGAATACTCCATTTAAAAATAAATAAATTGGGGAAGTTCTGCTCTGCAGACTTGTATCCCCTCCTTCATCTCCCCCAACTTACGCTTCATGCACTCTACACTCAATACACTGAACCGGCGATGGTTCACCAAACAATAATGGGCTCTTTCACACCTCTTCGTCTCAAACTGCTCCTTTTGCCTGTGAATCCTGCCTTTCCCTTTCCATCCCACCTAACCACACAAACCCTTTTATTTATCCTTGTTAGATCTCAACTTAATGGTCATCCCTTCTGTGAAGCTCTCCCTGATCTCTAGTTTTGGCAGTTTTTCACCCTCACCTCTATCCCCAGAGCACTATTACAATAACTGTCTATTTTCTGGGTCAATCTTCCCAACCAGACTGAGTTCAAAGTGCCAGGGCCGTGTCTAATTTACCATGAATCCATGTGCTGAGCAAATGCTGGGCATAAAACATTTGTTCAGATAATGAGTGAAGACTAGACTAAATGACCAAGCCCCAAACTCAACTTGACAAGGAGTCTAAGGAATCTGCCTAAGATATGCAAATTCTCTCCAGGGCAAGGAATAAATGTTTTCATTTTTACCATCTCTGACCTGACCTACACAATCCTGTTTTAAAACCTGTTCTGTGGGAGCTCAGAACACTGGCCAAAAGATATTCTTAAGTCCTTATGTCTCCACAGACCTAGCACAACCCTAACAAAAAGCAACAAAATGAGGAGAGAAACAAGATCTAGAATTCAAGCTGGTTTTGCCTCTAACACACCATGTAGTCCAGGTTCTTAATTCTCTCACCTGAACCGTGGAAAGAACGGACTAGATGTTTTTTATTATTATTATTATTGAAGTAAACTGACTTACAAACTATATTAGTTCCAGGCCTACAGCAAAGTGATTCCATATTTTTACACATTACAAAATGAACACAATAATGAGTCTGGTTACCATCTGTCACCATTACAATATTATTGACTATATTTTCTAGTCTGTACATTACATCTCCAGGATTTACTTATTTTATATCTGGAAATCCATCTGGTCTATTGTGTCATTTAATGCCAGTGTTTATTGACTTTTATGACTAAATGATATAACCACTGAGGTAAGTGGGATGTTAAAGTCCTTTACTATTACTGTGTTACTGTCAATTTGTCTGTTTATATTTGTTAATATTTGCAACAAAGAAGGCTGAGCACCGAAGAATTTATGCTTTCGAACTGTGGTGTTGGAGAAGACTCTCGAGAGTTCCTTGGACAGCAAGGAGATCACACCAGTCAATCCTAAAGAAAATCAACCCTGAAATTCATTAGAAGGACTAATGCTAAAGCTGAAGATCCAGTACTATGGCCACCTGATGTGAAGAGCCAACTCAATGGAAAAGACCCTGATGCTGGGAAAGACTGAGGTCAGGAGAAGAGAGCAACAGAGGATGAGATGGTTGGATGGCATCACTGACTCAGTGAACATGAGTTTGAGCTAACTCCGAGAGAAAGTGAAGGACAGTGAAGCCTGGCCTGCTGCAATCCATGGGGTTGCAAAAAGTCAGACACAACTTAGCAACTAAACAACAACAGTAACACCAACAACATCTGCTTTATGTATTTAGATGCTCCTATGTCAGGGGCATATATATTCAGAATTGTTATATCTTATTCGATTGATTACTTTATCATTATGTAATGTCCATCTTTGTCTCTACTTACAATCTTTGTTTTAAAGTCAATTTTGTATTATATGTATTGTTATCCCTGCATTTTTTGTTTATATTTGCACATAAAAACTTTTTTCCATTACTTCACTTTAGCCTGCATTTGTTTTTTTAATCCATCAGCCATTCTGTCTTTTCACTGGAGCATTTGGTCCATTTACATTTGAAGTAATTATCGATAAGTATGTCTTTACTGACATTTCGGTGGGGGGGTGGTTCACTACTTTTTTATTCCTCTCTTCTTTTGCTCACTTTCCCTGTGACTTGATGATGGTATTTAGTGTTACATGTGGATTCCTTTCTCTTTTTTTCTGTGTATCCATTATAGACTTTAGGATTGGGGTTACTTTGAGGTTCTTATATAACAACGTATTTTGTGTGTGTGTGTGTGTGTGTGCGTGTGTGTGTGGCGACGATCTTAAGATGATGATCTCTTCAAGTTCGAATGCATTCTAACAAGCCTGCAATTTTACCCTGCCCACTTTAACTTTTCTTACATCATATTTTACTTTTACTTCTTTGGTTTTATGGATTCTTTAACCTCTCGTTATAGATATAGTTGAGTTCACAACTTTTGTCTTTTAATCTTCTTACTGGCTTTATGAGGGGTTGATCTATCACCTTTCCTGTATGTCTGTCTTTGCAAATGAGATTTTTTTCCTTTTTAATTTTCGTATTTTTAGTTGTGGTCTTTTTTCCACTTAGATAATTCCTTTTAATATTTGTTACAAAGCTGGTTTAGTTGTGCTTAACTCTTTTAGCTTTTCTAAAGAGTAAAACTCTTTGCCTCTCCTTCAAGTTGGAATGAAAGCCTTGCCAGGCAGAGTATTCTTGGTTGTAGGTTTTTTCATCATTTTGAATATATAGTGCCACTCCCTTCTGGCCTACAGTTTCTACTGAAATTCAGCTTGTAGTCTTTAGGAGTTCCCTTGTACATAGCTAGTAGATATTCTCCTGCTCTTTTTAAAAATATCTGTATTTATTTTGGCCATTTTAATTACAATATGTCTTGGTGTGACTCTCTCTGGATTCATCTCATCTGGGACTCTGTGTCTTCCTGGGCCTGGATGTCTGTCCCCTTCCCCAGGTTAGGGAAGTTTTCAGCCATTGTTTATTCATAAAAGTTCTTTGCCCCTTTTATCTCTTTTCTTTTCCTGAGACCCTTATAATTAACTGTTAGCAGGCTTGATTTTTTTCCCAGAGGCCTCAAGCTATTTATATTATTTCTTAAAACTCTTTTTTATATTTTCTGTTTAGCTTGATTTCCACTCTCCTGTCTTCCAGTTCACTGATCCGTTCCTCTGTATCATCTATTCTACTGTTGCTTCCTTCTGGTATATTTTTTATTTCAGTGATTGCGCTCTTCATCTCTTTTGGTTCTTCTTCAAATTTTCTAAGCTTTTGTTAAATTTTCACTATGTTCATACATTCTTTTCCCCAAATTTGTTATGCATCTTTATGATCTTTTCCTTGAACCCTTTATGCAATAGACTGTTTATCTCCACTTCACTTGGTTTTTTTCTAGGATTTATCTTGTTTCTTCATTTAGAATATATTCCTCTGTCTACTCATTTGGCTTACTTCTCTGTTATTTTCTATGTATTACATAGGTCCATCAGTTCAGTTCAGTCGCTCAGTCATGTCCGACTCTTTGCAACTCCATGAATCGCAGCACGCCAGGCCTCCCTGTCCATCACCAACTCCCGGAGTTCACTGAGACTCATGTCCATTGAGTCAGTGATGCCGTCCAGCCATCTCATCCTCTGTCATCCCCTTCTCCTCCTGCCTCCAATCCCTCCCAGCATCAGAGTCTCTTCCAATGAGTCAACTCTTCGCATGAGGTGGCCGAAGTATTGGAGTTTCAGCTTTACCATCATTCCTTCCAAAGAAATCCCAGGGCTGATCTCCTTCAGAATGGACTGGTTGGATCTCCTCCGTCATACTTCCTAATTTTGGAGAACTGATCTTATGGAGACATCCTCTGGAGTTCCCCTCTGGTCATCAGAGCTAAATGCTCTGCGAGTGCCCCACTGTTGGTTTTTCAGGTCCTACTTTCATGACAACACTAACTACTGTGGGCGCCCTTGTACCTGGGGCTGGTCTCTGGCCTGGTTTGCTGTAAGGACATGCTTTCTTCAGTGGCAATCAGTCCACAGGAGGCAGGACCTTGTCCTAGCCTGGCTGGCTTGCAGACCAGGAGTTTCTGGGGCTTGTTCCAGCCTAAAGCTGGGCAAGGCCAGGTCCAATTGTGGCTGACTGCATGGCCATGTGGTCCCAGGGACCATGTCTGCCTGCTGGTTGGTGAAGCTGGGTCCTGGGGTGGATGGCTATGGGACTCTGGAGGTCCTACAGTTGTCAGCCAGTGGTAGGCCAGGCTAGGTTTTGGTACAGCTAGCTGCCAGCCCAGGAGGGCCCTCAGGCTGGCGCCAGAGCACAAATGAGTAAGGTCAGGTTACTACTCAGCTTTCTCTTTGGTCTTGGGGGGCCACGGGACTGGTGCTGGTATACTTGTTGTAGGCAAACTCCTGGCACTAACGGGCTAGAGAGAGGTTTCTCAAATGATGCTTGCCAGTACCAGTGTCCTTGTGGTATGATGAGCTCTCCCAAATGGCTGTCACCAGAGTCTATGTTCTCAAGGGGTGTCTCTGTTGCTTTCTGCTTCTCCAGGAGGCTCTCCAAGTATTAGCAAGTGAGTCTGAACCAGGCTCCTTTAAAATTTGCCTCTGCATTGGACATGAACCTTGTGAGATTGTGTGTGTGCCCTTTAACAGCACAGTCTGTTACCTACAACGCTCCAGTCCTCCCATAGAAACGCTCTGTCGACTTTCAAAAGCTGGGATGCATTTTATTTATTTGTTTTATTTTTTGGCTGAGCTGGGTCTTTATTGTCACGTGGTCTCTCTCTAGTTGTGGCGAGTGGGGACTACTCTAGATACAGCGCATGGGCTTCTCATTGCAGTGGCTCCTCCTGCTGCACAGCACGGGCTCCAGGTGCATGGGCTTCAGTAGTTGCAGCATGTTGGCTTTGGCAGTTGTGGCACAGGGGCTTAGTTGCCCCACAGCAAGTGGAATCTTCCCAGACCAGGGATCGAAACCATGTCCCCTGCATTGGCAGGGCGAGTCTTTACCACTGGACCACTGGAGAAGCTTTCCATTGGCTTTCGCATCCAGGTATTTTGGGGGCTCACCTTCCTGGTGCAGGATTCCTGGGCTAAGGGAGCCTGCTATGGGACTAAGACCCCTTACTCCTTGGGGAACACCTCTGCAACTGTGATTACGCTCCTGTTTATGGGTGGCCTACCCAGCGGTATGTATCTGGCTACACTCATCTCTGTCTCTCTTACCTGTCTCACTGTATCCTTCTTTATCTTTTCAGTTCTGGGAAATCTTTTCTGTAAGTCTTAGACTGTTCTCATCTATGGCTGCTCTATAAATAGTTGTAATTTTGGTGTGCGCATGAAAGAAGGTGAGCTCAGGGTCTTTCTCCATCTGCTTGGCTCACCTAGATGGATGATCTTAAGTGTTCTTCCAGCTCCTATATTCCAAATGTCTCTGAAAACAGAAAGATAAGCACTCTCAAAGCTCTGTTACTATGTTTCTTCCTGACACGGCATCCGACCGTTTTTAAGAGGTACTTCACACACATAATCTCATATAATCACTACAATCCTGATGGTCAATTTTGACTAGGAGATTAGGAAACTGAAGTATAGAACAGCCTACGAGTAATTGAAATTCAAAGTATCTGGTATCAGAGCCAAGGCCCATTACCTTAGCTCTCTTAAAAAATTTTCATGTTGAGTCAAGAAAACATACTTTTTGGTATAATGAGGAGAAACAACATTAAATAAGAATTTACCATGTGTAAGATACTATAACACAATTATTTTCCTTAATTCTTACAATCCTATGGGATATATTATTACTACTGTCATTTTAGAGATGAGAAAACGAAAAAACAGTAAATAATTTGCTCAAGCTAGTAAGAGCTGGGATTTGAACTCAGGTCTCATTTCTATGGATTTTTCTTCAGTATCTTTTTTTTATTCTGTCTTAACCTGAAATAATTTTTCTGATATTTGAATTGCTTTCAGTAGGACATTTGCTTTAAACCATAAGGTATCTCCATCTGGGTTATCAGGGTACAAAATCCCTTCTCTCCCCCAATTCCCAACCAAAACAAACAAACAAACAAAACCCCAAACCCACAACACAGCTTCAAATAAGTTTTGAAGAAATGTGACTCTAAATACTTACATGCAGGTCAAGAAATAAATAGCAAACTATTTACAAAAATACACAAACTTACATGCATCATTAGATTTATGCCAGTTCACAAAAAATATCAGAACATAAAAAAACACTATATAAATTAGTTAAGAACTCAGACGTATGATTTAAGACTTTGAAGGATGCTTCTCTCATGCAGGTCATGGTTGAAAAGTCAGATTTTCCTACCTTGTAATCTAAACCATAAAACAACCATTTTTATTCTTTGAACACTAACAGCACTAATCAAAAAAGGAAAAAAGACCTTCCATGCACACTGACATCATCTCGCACACAGTTAAAATATACCATTCTTGACATTTCTGTAACACACAGTACTAAAAATCACATGCCTCAAACCATTTGGAAGTAACTTTTTGACATATTTTTGCTTTCGTTATTACTCCTTACACACACTGCTCAGACAACAGTTTGCTAACATATTGAATGGGTGACTAGGAAGACATAGGGCTGGGAACAGATATATGGATTTTGCTCCTTTTTTCACTAACCAAGAATTTAATTCTGTTGGGATTTTCATAGCCATGTCTCCCAATTTTATCTTTTGGGGCAAAATTCTGATATCACAGCTTAGTTTGACTGGATAAAATATTCCTTGGATGTCTGGCCAGAGACTTTGCTAACAACCCCAGAAACGCCATCTTCTTTCAGTAGATTTCATCTGAGCCTTACTGCTCACTGTATCCATTTTCCTGCTAAATATGCAAGTCCCTGGGATGGTTCCAAGGAGAGTGCCTGAACATCTTTATACTGGCAACACATTTTTTAAAAGGGTCAGGTTGAACTATCCTAGGACTAATCCTGTAAAGAAGAGGGACCATTAGTGCGAGTAGGGAGTAGAAGAATAGGTTGTTACCACATTTGAAGCAGTTATAGATATAGCCAGTGTAATATCTCCCAATATCTTGATGAGAACTATTTGCTTAGATGCCAGCTGCTAGGGTTTAAGTTATTTACATATATAGCCATTTTCCCTCCAGAAACAGCTGAGTTGAGATGAGAAAGGGAAAGCTAAGAGTGTATCAGGGCCAAATTAAGCAGTCATTTATGACATAAATGCATCTATCTTACTCATAGTCAGAATGCATGAGACATGCTGCACGGCTTTGGAATTGCCTTCTCTTCCTAAATTTCCTCTCATCTAGTTACTTAAAAGATTTTAGGCAAAAAACAGTTACATTATGCTTGTGTCTTAATAGATTTTTGTTTTGTATTTATATGCCTTATATTTTAATATTTTATTTATGTTATTAATATACTGTGTAATATATCATCATAGGCATGAAATGTCAAATACAAAAAAAGGACAAAGAACTTTGGTAATAAGATATGAAAAAGAGTGGCTCAGAGGATGAAGTAAGTGTACAGAAAAGAACCCCAGGGAAATGAAACCATTTAACTCACGAGGAAATATATAGGGCAATGCTGAAGTTGGCTCTGCTTCCATAGGTCACTTTTCACCCCCACAACCTTTGTGTATACCTCCCAGATTCCCACCTTCAAGTTTTTGCTTACTTTTTCTTCTCCTGGCTTAGAATGTTCTTCTTCTCATTCTCCCCATCAAACCCTCAACCATCATTTAAAGACTAGTCCTAGCCCCACTTCTCCCTGGAAGGATTTCCTGACCTCTCCTCTCTCTGAGAAGTCCCAAGACACTAAGTCTGCCAAACCACCATGCATTTAGTCATTTCCCAATTTGTATGACTGATGTTTTTAAGACTTAACCTCCTTACCTAAAATGTAAGCTTCTGAGGACTAAAATCATGGCTTTTTTTTTTTTCTTTTTTAAGTCTTTATTGGATTTGTTACAATATTGCTTCTGTTTTGTGTTTTGGGTTTTGTTGGCCAGGAGGTATGTAGGATCTTAGCTCTCCCAACCAGGGATCAAACCCAAACCCCTGCATTGGTGGGTGAAGTGCTAGCCCTGGACTGTCAGGGAAGTCCCTTGTGGCTTCTAATCATGATCATTACATTTCCACATCCAAAGTAGGACCCAACACCAAGATTACTTAGATTATGAACACCCCAGAAAATATTAGGAAATGATCTTGGAGATTATGTTACTTTACTCCTTGAGGAAAGAGGGCTGCATCATGGCAGTAATACTCAGTTTACCTGATCAAGTCCTTCATCCTTTGTCATGTCTGCTGACCCCCACTGACTGACCTGACTGAAAGCAACTGCTGGCTGAAATAGTTTAATATAGACCAGGCCTGAGAAATCATAAGAGGAAGAGCTTAGCTTCTTCCTCTAAAGTGGGAAAGGAGGAGAATGTGGGAGGGAAACGAAACCTAGGTGACAGGACTTATCATGAGTGCTGCAATTTAGGCTAAGTAGTTACTGGCTAGGGGTCACAGCAAAAAAGAGTACCTGAGGAAGGAAAGCAGAAGAGAACTGGAGAAGCCATACAATTGCAGAGCTATCTGGCACTCGGTAAATATCTTCTAGGAAGTAACAATCACCGCCCTTTCATGCGTACAGCCCTTCACAAAGTCCAGTAACAATCACTGTCTAACTGGTTCCTCACAAATATTCCAGAAACCAAACAGTATGTGGACTTCCCCCATTTTACAGCTAAGATTACTGAGGTCCGTATATATTCTTTTATATATTAAAAGACATATACCTTGCCCAGATCTCTCATCTGTAACATTGCTATCTCTCATTGTTTGTTTATAATCCTGAAAATCAAAGGAAACTGATGATAATACAAATGCTTCTTGTCCATAAAGAAAGAAAAAAATATATCCTTGAAAAGGAATCAAAGGAAGATAGAGCCAGTATATCCTTGCTGTTAATTCAATTTATAAATCTAGGAAAGTATCTTTATTTCCCTTAGTTCAAATTCTCAGTCTATAAAACCAGTCAATGATCCATGCTCAGGCTAGAGATAAAGGCCAGTAATAAACCATCTTTCTGGAGAAGATACTACCTCAAAGAACCCATAAAGGATAAATAAGAGTTGGTCAGGCAGAAATGAGGAAGGGCATTCCAGAAAGACACAGAATAAACAAAAACCCAGAGAAGTAGATGGTAAACTTTGTTGCAGCTTCCTGCCTGCCCAGCAAGCCAACCAAATTTTATAAACTGTTACAAAGGATATACTCTGAACTTGAGATGGAGGGAAGATTAAAAAAAAGAAGAAGAAGAAGAAAGAAAGAAAGAAAGAAAATAAAGCAAACTCGGGATCCTGTTAGTCCCATATCCCCAACCACAAGTATCAGGATCCCTGGGACTATTGCTGCTTCAAGGTAATGTTTTCATTTGGTTTGTTTTATGGTAACTAAAAGTATATGTCTAGAAGCATCTGATGAAAGCTTGTGCCTACACAAAAACATGTAAATAAATATTCAGAGCAACATTATTCAAGAGTCAAAAAGCAGAAACCCAAATGTACCTCAACTGATGAATGGATAAATCAAAAGTGATACAGACATATACTGGAATGTTATTCAGTCCAGAAAAAGAAAGAAAGTAAGAAAGAAATCCAGATCCTTGTTATTAATATATCATGTGAAGTCACTCAGTCGTGTCCAACTCCTTGTGACTCCATGGACTGTAGCCTGACAGGTTCCCCTGTCCAAGGGATTTTCCAGGCAAGAATACTGAAGTGGGTTGCCATTTCCTTCTCCAGGGGATTTTTATGACCCAGGGATTGATCCTGGGTCTCCCACACTGAAGGTAGACTCTTTATTGTCTGAGCTAGCAGGGAAGCCCATCATGAAAGAACCTTAAAAACATTGTGTTAAGTGAAAGAAGCCAGTCACAAAAGGCCATATATTCTATTTAATTTATATAAAATACCCAGAAAAGGAAAATCCATAGACGGAAAGTAGATTAGTGGTTGGCAAGGGCTGGAGTAAGGGAGAAATGACATGTGGATACTAATGGTTATAGGGTTTCTTTGTAGGGTGATGAAAATGTACTATAATTAGATAATGTATTATAATTAGATAGTTGTGGTGTTCATACAATCTTGTAATACACCAAAAACCACTGAATTTTATACTGTGAGATGGTGAACTATGTGGTATGTGAATTGCATCTCAATATTTTCTTTAAAAAATATAATTGCGGGGGGGAGCTAAGATGGAGGAGGAGTAGGATGGGAAGAACACTTTCTCCCCCACAAATTCATCAAAAGAACATTTAAACGCCGAGTAAATTCCACAAAACAACTTCTGAATTCCAGCATAGGACATCAGGCACCCAGAAAAGCAACCCAAGTCTTCGAAAGGAGGTAGGAAAAAATATAAAAGACAAAAAAAAGAGACCAAAGAGGGAGGGACGGAGTTCCGTCCCGGGAAGGGAGTCTTAAAAAGAGAGAAGTTTCCAAACACCAGGAAACCTCACTGCCGAATCTGTGCCGAGCCTTGGAAGCACAGAGGGCAACATAACAGGGAGGAAAAATAAATAAACAATTAAAACCTGCAGATTGCAAGCCCTACGGTAACTCCCCCAGCGGAGAAGCAGCGCAGATGCCTGCGCACACCACTAGCAAGCGGGGGCTGGGCAGGGAGGCACGGCGCGGGTTGCATCGCTTAGAGTAAGGATCTGGCCTGAATAACCCGAGCGCTATCTGAACGAACTAATTTGGGCTAGCAAACCAGACTGTGGGATATCTACCATGCAAAAAGCCAGCCTTAACCTAAGATACCGCCAGGCCCGTGCACGGAACAAAGGACTGAACAGAGATAGCCGGCTGCAGACCATCCCCCTCTGGTGACAGGCAGCCAGAGCCAGAAGGGGGCAATCGCAGCCCCAGAGAGACATTATCTATAAAACTGTAAGCAGGCTTTTTTGCTAACTAAAACTTCTTGGGGGTCTGGACGGTCAACATCCGCCTGAGAAGGTATGCCAGTTGTACACCTAGATAACCAAGCGGCGGGGAGGCGATAAGTCGCAGCAATCATGCTCACCAAACACCTCATCACCTGAGCTGCTCGGACCTGGGAAGGCACAAAACTCAGGCCCAACCGAGTCTGTGCCTCTGAGGACTACCCGAGTGCCTGAACCTGAGCGGCTTGGACCCGGGAGGTGCAAGCAGCCCAGGGCCGGCCTCGGATGGTTCCCAGTGGAGCAACCTAGAGCCTGAGCAGTGTGGGCAGGGAGGCTACACGCGCTGTGAGCAGGGGCAGACCCAGTGTGGCTGAGGCACTGGGAGCACATGCCAGTGTTATTTGTTTGTAGCATCCCCCCCTCCCCATAGCACGACTGAACAAGTGAGCCTTAAAAAAAAAAAAAGTGTACACCACCATCCTCTTTGTGTCAGGGCGGAAACCAGACACTGAAGAGACCAGCAAACAGAAGAAGCAATAACAGAGGGAACCGCCTTGGAAGCCACAGGCAATACATTAAACCCTGTGGTTAGTACCAACTACATAGGAAGGGACCTATAGATCTTGAGAAATTTAAGTCAGACCAAAGAACTAGCCGAAAATGAACTGACCCCACAGTACTCACAACAAAACCAGAGAAAGTCCTAGATATATTTTTACTATTTTTACAATCATTCTTTCATTCTTTTTTTTTTTAATTTAAAAAAAATTGTTAAGTCCTCTCTTATTCCTTTAATTTTCACTTTTATAACCTACTATGACTTTGCAAAAAAAAAGACCCTATTTTTTTTAAAGCAAACTACATATATATATATACATATTTTTGTAATTTTTGTGACCTTGTTTTTTGGGTTTTTTGGTTTTTTTTTTTTTTCCTTCTTTTTCTTTTCTTTAACATTGTATTTTTGAAATTCCAATCTCTACTCTAGATTTTTAATTTTAGCTTTTTGGTATTTGTTATCAATTTTGTACCTATTTTTTTTTATAATTTTTGTGACTTTTTTTTTCTTTCTCTTCTTCTTTTATATAACATTGTATATCTGAAATTCCAAACTCTACTCTAGATGTTTAACTTTTACTTTTTGGTATTTGTTCTCAATTTTGTACCTATATTTTCTTTATAATTTTTGCGACTTTGTTTTTGTTTGTTTGTTTTTTCTCTCTTTCGTCTCCTTCTTCCTTTCTTTAACATTGTATTTTTGAAATTCTAAACTCTACTCTAGATTTTTAATTTTTGCTTTTAGGTATTTGTTATCAATTTTGTACCTTTAATGACCCAATCTTCAGTACCCATTTTTCACTAGGGAGCGAGATCACTGGCTTGACTGCTCTCTCTCCCTTTGGACTCTCCTTTTTCTCCACCGGGACGCCTGTGTCTCCTCCCTAACCCCTCTCTACTCTACCCAACTCTGTGAATTTCTGTGTGTTCCAGACGGTGGAGAACACTTAGGGAACTGATTACTGGCTGGATCTGTCTCCCTCCTTTTCATTCCCCCTTTTATCCTCCTGGCCACCTCTGTCTCCTTCCTCCTTCATCTCTTCTCTGTATTACTCCATGAACATCTCTGAGCGGTCCAGTTGTGGAGTGCACATAAGGAAGTGATTACTGGCTAGCCCACTCTCTCCTCTATTGATTCCACCTCATCTCATTCGGGTCACTTCTAACTCCCTCCTCCCTCTTCTCTTTTCCATGTAATGCTATGAACCTCTCTGGGTGACCCTCACAGTAGAGAAACTTTTCATCTTTAACGTAGATGTTTTATCAGTGGTGCTGTATAGAAGGAGAAGTTTTGAAACTACTGTAAAAATAAGACCAATAACTGGAAGCAGGAGGCTTAAGTCCAAATCCTGACTCCAGGGAACTCCTGACTCCAGGGATCATTAATTGACAGGAGCTCATCAAATGCCTCCATACATACACTGAAACCAAGCACCACACAAGAGCCAACAAGTTCCAGGGCAAGACATACCAAGCAAATTCTCCAGCAACAAAGGAACACAGCCCTGAGCTCCAAGATACAGGCTGCCCAAAGTCACCCCAAAACCATAGACATCTCATAACTCATTACTGGACACTTCATTGCACTCCAGAGAGAAGATATCCAGCTCCACCCACCAGAACACCGACACAAGCTTCCCTAACCAAGAATCCTTGACAAGCCACCTGTACAAACCCACACACAGCGAGGAAACGCCACAATAAAGAGAACTCTACAAACTGCCAGAATACATAAAGGACACCCCAAACTCAGCAATTTAAACAAGATGAAGAGACAGAGGAATACTCAGCAGATAAAGGAACAGGGTAAATGCCCACCGAACCAAACAAAAGAGGAATAGATAGGGAATCTACCTGATAAAGAATTCCGAATAATGATAGTGAAATTGATCCAAAATCTTGAAATCAAAATGGAATCACAGATTAATAGCCTGGAGACAAGGATTAAGAAGATGCAAGAAAGGTTTAACAAGGATCTAGAAGAAATAAAAAAGAGTCAATACATAATGAATAATGCAATAAATGAAATCAAAAACACTCTGGAGGCAACAAATAGTAGAATAACAGAGGCGGAAGATAGGATTAGTGAATTAGAAGATAGAATGGTAGAAATAAATGAATCAGAGAGGAAAAAAGAAAAACTAATTAAAAGAAATGAGGACAATCTCAGAGACCTCCAGGACAATATTAAACGCTACAACATTCAAATCATATGGGTCCCAGAAGAAGAAGACAAAAAGAAATACCATGAGAAAATACATGAGGAGATAATAGTTGAAAACTTCCCTAAAATGGGGAAGGAAATAATCACTCAAGTCCAAGAAACTCGGAGAGTCCCAAACAGGATAAACCCAAGGAGAAACACCCCAAGACACATATTAATCAAATTAACAAAGATCAAACACAAAGAACAAATATTAAAAGCAGCAAGGGAAAAACAACAAATAACACACAAGGGAATTCCCATAAGGATAACAGCTGATCTTTCAATAGAAACTCTTCAGGCCAGGAGGGAATGGCAAGACATACTTAAAATGATGAAAGAAAATAACCTACAGCCCAGATTATTGTACCCAGCAAGGATCTCATTCAAGTATGAAGGAGAAATCAAAAGCTTCTCAGACAAGCAAAAGCTGAGAGAATTCAGCACCACCAAACCAGCTCTCCAACAAATACTAAAGGATATTCTCTAGACAGGAAACACAAAAACGGTGTATAAATTCAAACCCAAAACAATAAAGTAAATGGCAACGGGATCATACTTATCAATAACTACCTTAAATGTAAATGGGTTGAATGCCCCAACCAAAAGACAAGGACTGGCTGAATGGATACAAAAACAAGACCCCTGCATATGCTGTCTACAAGAGACCCACCTCAAAACAGAGGACACATACAGACTGAAAGTGAAGGGCTGGAAAAAGTTTTTCCATGCAAATAGGGACTAAAAGAAAGCAGGAGTACCAATACTCATATCAGATAAAATAGACTTTAAAACAAAGGCTGTGAAAAGAGACAAAGATGGTCACTACATAAGGATCAAAGGATCAATCCAAGAAGAAGATATAACAATTATAAATATATATGCACCCAACATGGGAGCACCGCAATATGTAAGACAAATGCTAAGAAGTATGAAAGGAGATATTAATGATAACACAATAATAGTGGGAGACTTTAATACCCCACTCACACCTATGGATAGATCAACTAAATAGAAAATTAACAAGGAAACGCAAACTTTAAATGATACAATAGACCAGTTAGACCTAACTGATATCTATAGGACATTTCACCCCAAAACAATGAATTTCACCTTTTTCTCAAGTGCACATGGAACCTTCTCCAGGATAGATCACATACTGGGCCATAAATCTAGCTTTGGTAAATTCAAAAAAATTGAAATCATTCCAAGCATCTTTTCTGACCACAAAGCAGTAAGATTAGATCTCAATTACGGGAGAAAAACTATTAAAAATTCCAACATATGGAGGCTGAACAACACGCTGCTGAATAACCAACAGAAGAAATATAAAAAGAAATCAAAATTTGCATAGAAACTAATGAAAATGAAAACACAACAACCCAAAACCTATGGGACAGTGTAAAAGCAGTCCTAAGGGGAAAGTTCATAGCAATACAGGAATACCTCAAGAAACAAGAAAAAAGTCCAATAAGTAACCTACACCTGAAGCAACTAGAAAAGGAAAAATGAAGAACCCCAGGGTTAGTAGAAGGAAAGAAATCTTAAAAATTAGGGCAGAAATAAATGCAAAAGAAACAAAAGAGACCATAGCAAAAATCAACAAAGCCAAAAGCTGGTTCTTTGAAAGGATAAATAAAATTGACAAACCATTAGCCAGACTCATCAAGAAACAAAGAGAGAAAAATCAAATCAATAAAATTAGAAATGAAAATGGAGAGATCACAACAGACAACACAGAAATACAAAGGATCATAAGAGACTACTATCAACAATTATATGCCAATAAAATGGACAACGTGGAAGAAATGGACAAATTCTTAGAAAAATACAACTTTCCAAAACCGGACCAGGAAGAAATAGAAAATCTTAACAGACCCATCACAAGCATGGAAATTGAAACTGTATCAAAAATCTTCCAGCAAACAAAAGCCCAGGTCCAGATGGCTTCACAGCTGAATTCTACCAAAAATTTAGAGAAGAGCTAACACCTATCCTACTCAAACTCTTCCAGAAAATTGCAGAGGAACGTAAACTTCCAAACTCATTCTATGAGGCCACCATCACCCTAATACCAAAACCTGACAAAGATCCCACAAAAAAAAGAAAACTACAGGCCAATATCACTGATGAACATAGATGCAAAAATCCTTAACAAAATTCTAGCAATCAGAATCCAACAACACATTAAAAAGATCATACACCATGACCAAGTGAGCTTTATCCCAGGGATGCAAGGATTCTTCAATATCCACAAATCAATCAATGTAATACACCACATTAACAAATTGAAAGATAAAAACCATATGATTATCTCAATAGATGCAGAGAAAGCCTTTGACAAAATTCAACATCCATTTATGATAAAAAAAAAAAACTCTCCAGAAAGCAGGAATAGAAGGAACATACCTCAACATAATAAAAGCTATGTATGACAAACCCACAGCAAACATTATCCTCAATGGTGAAAAATTGAAAGCATTTCCTCTAAAGTCAAGAACAAGACAAGGGTGCCCACTTTCACCATTACTATTCAACATAGTTTTGGAAGTTTGGCCACAGCAATAAGAACAGAAAAAGAAATAAAAGGAATCCAAATTGGAAAAGAAGAAGTAAAACTCTCACTGTTTGCAGATGACATAATCCTCTACATAGAAAACCCTAAAGACTCCACAAGAAAATTACTAGAACTAATCAATGATATAGTTGCAGGATATAAAATCAACACACAGAAATCCTTTGCATTCCTATACACTAATAATGAGAAAACAGAAAGAGAAATTAAGGAAACAATTCCATTCACCATAGCAACGGAAAGAATAAAATACTTAGGAATATATCTACCTAAAGAAACTAAAGACCTATATATAGAAAACTATAAAACACTGGTGAAAGAAATCAAAGAGGACACTAATAGATGCAGAAATATACCACGTTCATGGATTGGAAGAATCAATATAGTGAAAATGAGTATACTACCCAAAGCAATTTATACATTCAACGCAATCCCTATCAAGCTACCAACAGTATTCTTCACAGAGCTAGAACAAACAATTTCACAATTTGTATGGAAAAACAAAAAACCTCGAATAGCCAAAGCTATCTTGAGAAAGAAGAATGGAACTGGAGGAATCAACCTACCTGACTTCAGGCTCTACTACAAAGCCACAGTTATCAAGACAGTATGGTACTGGCACAAAGACAGAAATATAGATCAATGGAATAAAATAGAAAGCCCAGAGATAAATCCACGCACATATGGACACCTTATCTTTGACAAAGGAGGCAAGAATATACAATGGATTAAAGACAATCTCTTTAACAAGTGGTGCTGGGAAAATTGGTCAACCACTTGTAAAAGAATGAAACTAGAGCACTTTCTAACACCATACACAAAAATAAACTCAAAATGGATTAAAGATCTAAACATAAGACCAGAAACTATAAAACTCCTAGAGGAGAACATACGCAAAACACTCTCCAACATATATCACAGCAGGATCCTCTATGATCCACCTCCCAGAATATTGGAAACAAAAGCAAAAATAAACAAATTGGACCTAATTAAACTTAAAAGCTTCTGCACAACAGAAGAAACTATAAGCAAGGTGAAAAGACAGCCTTCAGAATGGGAGAAAATAATAGCAAATGAAGCAACTGACAAACAACTAGTCTCAAAAATATATAAGCAACTTCTATAGCTCAATTCCAGAAAAATAAATGACCCAATCAAATAATGGGCCAAAGAACTAAATAGACATTTTTCCAAAGACATACAGATGGCTAACAAACACATGAAAAGATGCTCAACACCACTCATTATCAGAGAAATGCAAATCAAACCCACAGTGAGGTTACCATTTCATGCCAGTCAGAATGGCTGCGATCCAAAAGTCTACAAGCAATAAATGCTGGAGAGGGTGTGGAGAAAAGGGAACCCTCTTACACTGTTGGTGGGAATGCAAACTAGTACAGCCACTATGGAGAACAGTGTGGAGATTCCTTAAAAAACTGGAAATAGAGCTGCCTTATGATCCAGCAATCCCACTGCTGGGCATACATACTGAGGAAACCAGAAGGGAAAGAGACACGTGTACCCCAATGTTCATCGCAGCACTGTTTATAATAGCCAGGACATGGAAGCAACCTAGATGCCCATCAGCAGATGAATGGATAAGAAAGCGGTGGTACATATACACAATGGAGTATTACTCAGCCATTAAAAAGAATACATTTGAATCAGTTCTAATGAGGTGGATGAAACTGGAGCCGATTATACAGAGTGAAGCAAGCCAGAAAGAAAAACACCAATACAGTATACTAACACATATATATGGAATTTAAAAAGATGGTAACAATAACCCTGTGTACGAGACAGCAAATGAGACACGGATATATAGAACAGTCTTTCGGATTCTGTGGGAGAGGGAAAGGGTGGGATGATTTGGGAGAATGGCATTGAAATACCTATAATATCATATATGGAACGAGTCGCCAGTCCAGGTTCGATGCACAATACTGGATGCTTGGGGCTGGTGCGCTGGGATGACCCAGAGGGATGGTATCGGGAGGGAGGAGGGAGGAGGGTTCAGGATGGGTAACACATATATACCTGTGGCGGATTCATTTCGATATTTGGCAAAACCAATACAATATTGTAAAGTTTAAAAATAAAATAAAATAAAAATTAAAAAATAAAAAATATAATTGACCATATTTACAAAATAAAGAAGAAAATGTATGTAAATCAATTAATGCCACAAAGGATTTACTAAAATTTGACATCCAACTGTGATTAAAACTTCTTAGTAAACTAAGATTACAGGGGAATTTACTTCATCTAATAAAAGCTAATTACTACAAGCCCTAGGGCATACACCATACTAAATGGTGATATGTCCATAGTTTTCCCTCTGAGAATAGAAATAAGATAAGGATGTGCTACCACCACTTGTATTCATCATAATACTGAAGGTATTAGCCAGTACAATTAGGAAAGTAAAAGAAGAAAAAAGAAGAAGGATTAGAAAGGAAGAAACAGAACTATGACAGCTTATGGATAATACGATCAAGTATACAACCACAGAAAATTCTAACAGAAGAAAAAATTTTCATACCTTAGAGTAGGTGAAGATTTCAAAAAGAGAATACAAAGCATTTTTAATAGAAAGGAAATAGCTAACAAATTTGACTATGTTATAATTCTATCAAAGACACCATATCATGCATCTATCAAGTATACCATTAAGAGCATAAAAGAGTATCCTGAGCATAAATCCAGAAAAGATTAAAACTCTAATTTTAAAAGATACATCCACCCCAATGCTCACAGTAGCACTATTAACAGTAGCAAAGCCATGGAGGCAACCTAAATGTCCACTGACAGATGAACGGACAGAGATGTGGCACGTACACACAGTGGAATATTTTAAGCCATATAGAAGAATGAAACACTGTAAAACATTTTCAGCAACATGGCTGGACCCAGAGACTATCATACAACGTGAAGTAAGTCAGACAGAGAAAGATAAATATCTTATGATATCACTTATATGTGGAATATATAAAAATGACACAAATAAACTTATTTAGAGAACAAAGATAGACTCACAAACACAGAAAACAAATTTATGGTTACCAATTGGGAAAGGAAGGGGGAGGGATAAATCAGGAGTTTAGGGTTAGCAGATATATACTACAGTATACAAAAAAGATAAACAACAAGGACTTACTTACAGTACAGGGAATTATATTCAATACCTTATAGTAAGCTATAAAGGAAAAGAATCTGGAAAAAGAATATATATATACATATATGAAAGTATACCTGAAACTAATATAACACTGTAAATCAACTATACATCAATAAAAATTTAATTAATTTTTTTAATTTTATTTTATTTTTAAATTTTACATAATTGTATTAGTTTTGCTAAATATCAAAATGAATCCGCCACAGGCATACATGTGTTCCCCATCCTGAACCCTCCTCGCTCCTCCCTCCCCACACCATCCCTCTGGGTCGTCCCAGTGCACCAGCCCCAAGCATCCAGTATCGCGCATCGAACCTGGACTGGCAACTCGTTTCTTACATGATATTCTACATGTTTCAATGTCACTTTCCCAAATCTTCCCACCCTCTCCCTCTCCCACAGAGTCCATAAGACTGTTCTATACATCAGTGTCTCTTTTGCTGTCTCTTACACCAGGTTATTGTTACCATCTTTTTAAATTCCATATATATGCGTTAGTATACTGTATTTATGTTTTTCCTTCTGGCTTACTTCACTCTGTATAATAGGCTCCAGTTTCATCCATCTCATTAGAACTGATTCAAATGTATTCTTTTTAATGGCTGAGTAATACTCCATTGTGTATATGTACCACCGCTTTCTTATCCATTCATCTGCTGATGGGCATCTAGGTTGCTTCCATGTCCTGGCTATTATGAACAGTGCTGCGATGAACATTCGGGTACACGTGTCTCTTTCCCTTCTGGTTTCCTCAGTGTGTATGCCCAGCAGTGGGATTGCTGGATCATAAGGCAGTTCTATTTCCAGTTTTTTAAGGAATCTCCACACTGTTCTCCATAGTGGCTGTACTAGTTTACATTCCCACCAACAGTGTAAGAGGGTTCCCTTTTCTCCACACCCTCTCCAGCATTTATTATTTGTAGACTTTTGGATCGCAGCCATTCTGACTGGTGTGAAATGATACCTCATAGTGGTTTTGATTTGCATTTCTCTGATAATGAGTGATGTTGAGCACCTTTTCATGTGTTTGTTAGCCATCTGTATGTCTTCTTTGGAGAAATGTCTATTTAGTTCTTTGGCCCATTTTTTGATTGGGTCGTTTATTTTTCTGGAGTTGAGCTGGAGGAGTTGCTTGTATATTTTTGAGATTAGTTGTTTGTCAGTTGCTTCATTTGCTATTATTTTCTCCCATTCTGAAGGCTGTCTTTTCACCTTGCTAATAGTTTCCTTTGATGTGCAGAAGCTTTTAAGGTTAATTAGGTCCCATTTGTTTATTTTTGCTTTTATTTCCAATATTCTGGGAGGTGGGTCATAGAGGATCCTGCTGTGATATATGTCAGAGAGTGTTTTGCCTATGTTCTCCTCTAGGAGTTTTATAGTTTCTGGTCTTACGTTGAGATCTTTAATCCATTTTGAGTTTATTTTTGTGTATGGTGTTAGAAAGTGCTCTAGTTTCATTCTTTTACAAGTGGTTGACCAGATTTCCCAGCACCACTTGTTAAAGAGATTGTCTTTAATCCATTGTATATTCTTGCCTCCTTTGTCAAAGATAAGGTGTCCATATGTGCGTGGATTTATCTCTGGGCTTTCTATTTTATTCCATTGATCTATATTTCTGTCTTTGTGCCAGTACCATACTGTCTTGATGACTGTGGCTTTGTAGTAGAGCCTGAAGTCAGGTAGGTTGATTCCTCCAGTTCCATTCTTCTTTCTCAAGATCGCTTTGGCTATTCGAGGTTTTTTGTTTTTCCATACAAATTGTGAAATTATTTGTTCTAGCTCTGTGAAGAATACTGTTGGTAGCTTGATAGGGATTGCGTTGAATCTATAAATTGCTTTGGGTAGTATACTCATTTTCACTATATTGATTCTTCCAATCCATGAACATGGTAAATTTCTGCATCTATTAGTGTCCTCTTTGATTTCTTTCACCAGTGTTTTATAGTTTTCTATATATAGGTCTTTAGTTTCTTTAGGTAGATATATTCCTAAGTATTTTATTCTTTCCGTTGCAATGGTGAATGGAATTGTTTCCTTAATTTCTCTCTGTTTTCTCATTATTAGTGTATAGGAATGCAAAGGATTTCTGTGTGTTGATTTTATATCCTGCAACTTTACTATAGTCATTGATTAGTTCTAGTAATTTTCTGGTGGAATCTTTAGGGTTTTCTATGTAGAGGATCATGTCATCTGCAAATAGTGAGAGTTTTACTTCTTCTTTTCCAATGTGGATTCCTTTTATTTCTTTTTCTGCTCTGATTGCTGTGGCCAAAACTTCCAAAACTATGTTGAATAGTAATGGTGAAAGTGGGCATCCTTGTCTTGTTCCTGACTTTAGAGGAAATGCTTTCAATTTTTCACCATTGAGGATAATGTTTGCTGTGGGTTTGTCATATATAGCTTTTATTATGTTGAGGTATGTTCCTTCTATTCCTGCTTTCTGGAGAGTTTTTATCATAAATGGATGTTGAATTTTGTCAAAGGCTTTCTCTGCATCTATTGAGATAATCATATGGTTTTTATTTTTCAATTTGTTAATGTGGTGTATTACATTGATTGATCTGCGGATATTGAAGAATCCTTGCATCCCTGGGATAAACCCCACTTGATAATGGTGTATGATCTTTTTAATGTGTTGTTGGATTCTGATTGCTAGAATTTTGTTAAGGATTTTTGCATCTATGTTCATCAGTGATATTGGCCTGTAGTTTTCTTTTTTTGTGGCATCTTTGTCAGGTTTTGGTATTAGGGTGATGGTGGCCTCATAGAATGAGTTTGGAAGTTTACGTTCCTCTGCAATTTTCTGGAAGAGTTTGAGTAGGATAGGTGTTAGCTCTTCTCTAAATTTTTGGTAGAATTCACCTGTGAAGCCGTCTGGACCAGGGCTTTTGTTTGCTGGAAGATTTTTGATACAGTTTCAATTTCCATGCTTGTGATGGGTCTGTTAAGATTTTCTATTTCTTCCTGGTCCAGTTTTGGAAAGTTGTACTTTTCTAAGAATTTGTCCATTTCTTCCACGTTGTCCATTTTATTGGCATATAATTGTTGATAGTAGTCTCTTATGATCCTTTGTATTTCTGTGTTGTCTGTTGTGATCTCTCCATTTTCGTTTCTAATTTTGTTGATTTGATTTTTCTCCCTTTGTTTCTTGATGAGTCTGGCTAATGGTTTGTCAATTTTATTTATCCTTTCAAAGAACCAGCTTTTGGTTTTGTTGATTTTTGCTATGGTCTCTTTTGTTTCTTTTGCATTTATTTCTGCTCTAATTTTTAAGATTTCTTTCCTTCTACTAACCCTGGGGTTCTTCATTTTTCCTTTTCTAGTTGCTTTAGGTGTAGAGTTAGGTTATTTATTTGACTTTTTTCTTGTTTCTTGAGGTATGCCTGTATTGCTATGAACTTTCCCCTTAGGACTGCTTTACCGTGTCCCACAGGTTTTGGGTTGTTGTGTTTTCATTTTCATTCGTTTCTATGCAAATTTTGATTTCTTTTTATATTTCTTCTGTGATTTGTTGGTTATTCAGCAGCGTGTTGTTCAGCCTCCATATGTTGGAATTTTTAATAGTTTTTCTCCTATAATTGAGATCTAATCTTACTGCATTGTGGTCAGAAAAAATGCTTGGGATGATTTCTATTTTTTTGAATTTACCAAGGCTAGCTTTATGGCCCAGGATGTGATCTATCCTGGAGAAGGTTCCATGTGCGCTTGAGAAAAAGGTGAAATTCATTGTTTTGGGATGAAATGTCCTATAGATATCAGTTAGGTCTAACTGGTCTATTGTATCATTTAAAGTTTGTGTTTCCTTGTTAATTTTCTGTTTAGTTGATCTATCCATAGGTGTAAGTGGGGTATTAAAGTCTCCCACTATTATTGTGTTATTGTTAATTTCTCCTTTCATACTTGTTAGCATTTGTCTTACGTACTGTGGTGCTCCCGTGTTGGGTGCATATATATTTATAATTGTTATATCTTCTTCTTGGATTGATCCTTTGATCATTATGTAGTGACCTTCTTTGTCTCTTTTCACAGCCTTTGTTTTAAGGTCTATTTTATCTGATATGAGTATTGCTACTCCTGCTTTCTTTTGGTCCCTATTTGCATGGAAAATCTTTTTCCAGCCCTTCACTTTCAGTCTGTATGTGTCCCCTGTTTTGAGGTGGGTCTCTTGTAGACAGCATATGTAGGGGTCTTGTTTTTGTATCCATTCAGCCAGTCTTTGTCTTTTGGTTGGGGCATTCAACCCATTTACGTTTAAGGTGATTACTGATAAGTATGATTCCGTTGCCATTTACTTTATTGTTTTGGGTTCAAATTTATACACTGTTTTTGTGTTTCCTGTCTAGAGAATATCCTTTAGTATTTGTTGGAGAGCTGGTTTGGTGGTGCAGAATTCTCTCAGCTTTTGCTTGTCTGAAAAGCTTTTGATTTCTCCTTCATACTTGAATGAGATCCTTGCTGGGTACAATAATCTGGGCTGTAGGTTATTTTCTTTCATCATTTTAAGTATGTCTTGCCATTCCCTCCTGGCTTGAAGAGTTTCTATTGAAAGATCGCTGTTATCCTTATGGGAATTCCCTTGTGTGTTATTTGTTGTTTTTCCCTTGCTGCTTTTAATGTTTGTTCTTTGTGTTTGATCTCTGTTAATTTGATTAATATGTGTCTTGGGGTGTTTCTCCTTGGGTTTATCCTGTTTGGGACTCTCTGGGTTTCTTGGACTTGGGTGAACATTTCCTTCCCCATTTTAGGGAAATTTTCCACTATTATTCCTCAAGTATTTTCTCATAGTCTTTCTTTTTGTCTTCTTCTTCTGGAACCCCTATTATTCGAATGTTGTAGCATTTAATATTGTCCTGGAGGTCTCTGAGATTGTCCTCATTTCTTTTAATTCGTTTTTCTTTTATCCTCTCTGATTCATTTATTTCTACCATTCTATCTTCTAATTCACTAATCCTATTTCTGCCTCTGTTATTCTACTATTTGTTGCCTCCAGAGTGTTTTTAATTTCATTTATTGCATTATTCATTATATATTGACTCTTTTTTATTTCTTCTAGGTCCTTGTTAAACCTTTCTTGCATCTTCTCAATCCTTGTCTCCAGGCTATTTATCTGTGATTCCATTTTAGTTTCAAGATTTTGGATCAATTTCACTATCATTATTCGGAATTCTTTATCAGGTAGATTCCCTATCTCTTCCTCTTTTGTTTGGTTTGGTGGGCATTTATCCTGTTCCTTTATCTGCTGAGTATTTCTCTGTCTCTTCATCTTGTTTAAGTTGCTGAGTTTGGGGTGTCCTTTATGTATTCTGGCAGTTTGTGGAGTTCTCTTTATTGTGGCATTTCCTCACTGTGTGTGGGTTTGTACAGGTGGCTTGTCAAGGTTTCCTGGTTAGGGAAGCTTGTGTCGGTGTTCTGGTGGGTGGAGCTGTATTTCTTCTCTCTGGAGTGCAATGAAATGTCCAGTAGTGAGTTATGAGATGTCTATAGTTTTGGGGTGACTTTGGGCAGCCTGTATCTTGAAACTCAGGGCTGTGTTCCTTTGTTGCTGGAGAATTTGCTTGGTATGTCTTGCCCTGGAACTTATTGGCCCTTGTGTGGTGCTTGGTTTCAGTGTTGGTATGGAGGCATTTGATGAGCTCCTGTCAATTAATGTTCCTTGGAGTCAGGAGTTCCCTGGAGTCAGGGTTTGGACTTAAGTCTCCTGCTTCCGGTTATCGGTCTTATTTTTACAGTAGTTTCAAAACTTCTCCTTCTATACAGCACCACTGATAAAACATCTACATTAAAGATGAAAAGTTTCTCTATGATGAGGGTCACTCAGAGAGGTTCACAGGGTTACATGGAGAAGAGAAGAGGGAGGAGGGAGTTAGAGGTGACCCAAATGAGATGAGGTGAATCAATAATGGAGAGAGTGGGCTAGCCAGTAGTCACTTCCTTATGTGCACTCCACAACTGGACCACTCAGAGATGTTCACGGAGTTATACAGAGAAGAGAAGGAGGAGGAAGGTGACAGAGGTGGCCAGAAGGATAAAAGGGGGGAATGAAAAGGAGGGAGACAGATCCAGCCAGTAATCAGTTCCCTAAGTGTTCTCCACCGTCTGGAACACACAGAAATTCACAGAGTTGGGTAGAGTAGAGGGGTTAGGGAGGAGACACAGGCGACCTGGTGGAGAAAAAGGAGAGTCTAAAGGGAGAGAGCGCAGTCAAGCCAGTATTCTTGCTCCCTAGTGAAAAATGGGTCCTGAAGATTGGGTTCTTAAAGGTACAAAATTGGTAAGAAATACATAAAAGCAAAAATTAAAAATCTAGAGTAGAGTTTGGAATTTCAAAAATACAATGTTAAAAAAAAAAAAGAAGAAGAAAAATAAAGAGAGAAAACAGACAAACAAAAACAAACAATGTCACAAAAATTATAAAGAAAATACAGGTACAAAATTGATATTATTCAGATATACAATGTTATATAGAAGAAGAAGAGAAAGAAACAGAGAAGAAGAAAAAAAGAAGTCACAGAAATTATATTAAAAAAAAACTATAGGTACAAAATTGATAACAAATACCAAAAAGTGAAAATTAAAAATCTAGAGTAGAGTTTGGAATTTCAAAAATACGATGTTAAAGAAAAGAAGAAGGAAAAGAAAGAGAGAAAAAACAAACAAACAAAAACAAACAAGGTCGTGAAAATTGTAAAGACAGTACAGGTACAAAATTGATAACTAATACCAAAAAGCAAAAATTAAAAATCTAGAGTAGAGTTTGGAATTTCAAAAATACAATGTTAAAAAAAAAAAAAGAAGAAGAAAAATAAAGAGAGAAAACAGACAAACAAAAACAAACAATGTCACAAAATTATAAAGAAAATACAGGTACAAAATTGATATTATTCAGATATACAATGTTATATAGAAGAAGAAGAGAAAGAAACAGAGAAGAAGAAAAAAAGAAGTCACAGAAATTATATTAAAAAAAAACTATAGGTACAAAATTGATAACAAATACCAAAAAGCGAAAATTAAAAATCTAGAGTAGAGTTTGGAATTTCAAAAATACGATGTTAAAGAAAAGAAGAAGGAAAAGAAAGAGAGAAAAAACGAACAAACAAAAACAAACAAGGTCGCGAAAATTGTAAAGAAAGTACTGGTACAAAATTGATAACTAATACCAAAAAGCAAAAATTAAAAATCTAGAGTAGAGTTTGGAATTTCAAAAATACAATGTTAAAAAAAAGAAGAAGAAAATAAAGAGAGAAAACAGACAAACAAAAACAAACAATGTCACAAAAATTATAAAGAAAATACAGGTACAAAATTGATATTATTCAGATATACAATGTTATATAGAAGAAGAAGAGAAAGAAACAGAGAAGAAGAAAAAAAGAAGTCACAGAAATTATATAAAAAAAAACTATAGGTACAAAATTGATAACAAATACCAAAAAGTGAAAATTAAAAATCTAGAGTAGAGTTTGGAATTTCAAAAATACAATGTTAAAGAAAAGAAGGGGAAAAAAAAAAAACAAGGTCAAAAAATTATGAAATATATATATATGAAGTTTGCTGAAGAAGAAAAAAATAGGGTCTTTTTTTTTTTGCAAAGTAATAGGTTATAAAAGTGAAATTTAAAGGAACAATAGAGGACTTTAAAAAAATTTTTTTAATTAAAAAAAAAGAAAGAATGATCGTAAAAATAATAAAAATATATCTAGGACTTTCTTGGTGTTGTTGTGGGTTCAGTTCATTTTTGGCTAGTTCCTTGGTCAGACTTATATTTCTCAAGATCTATAGGCCCCTTCCTATGTAGTCCGTAGTGACCACAGGGTTTTGGTCTATTGCCTGTAGCTTCCAAGGCGTTTCCCTCTGTTATATCTTCTTCTGTTTGCTAGTCTCTTCAGAATCTGGTTTCCGCCCTGACACAAAGGGGATGGTGGAGGACACTTTTTTTTTTTTTTTTTTTTTTTAGGCTTACTTGTTCACTCGTGCTGTGGGGAGGGAGGGAGGAATGCTGCAAACAAATCTTGCCTCAGCCACCCTGGGTCTGCCCCCACTCACGGCGCATGTAGCCACCCTGCCCACACTGCTCGGGCTCTAGGTTGTTCCGCTGGGAACAATCTGAGGCCGGCCCTGCGTTGCCTGCACCTCCCAGGTCCAAGCCGCTCAGGTTCAGGCACTCGGGTAGTCCCCAGAGGCGCAGACTCAGTTGGCCCTGCGTTTTGTGCTCTTCCCAGGTCCGAGCAGCTCAGGTGATGAGGTGTTTGGCGAGCTCCAATGCTGCGACTTAACGCCTCCCCGCCACTCGGTTATCTGGGTGTAAAACCGGCGCACCTTCTCAGGCAGATGTTGACCGTCCAGACCCCCAAGAAGTTTTAGTTAGCAAAGAAGCCTGCTTACAGTTTTATAGATAATGTCTCTCTGGGGCTGCGATTGCCCCCTTCCGGCTCTGGCTGCCTGTCACCAGAGGGGGAAGGTCTGCAGCCGGCTATCTCTGTTCAGTCCTTTGTTCCGTGTGCGGGCCTAGCGGTCTTAGGTTAGGACTGGCTTTTCGCGTGGTAGATATCCCACAGTCTGGTTTGCTAGCCCAAATTATTTCGCTCAGATAGCGCTCAGGGTATTCAGGCCAGATTCTTACTCTCAGCGATGCAGCCCGCGCCGCGCCTCCCTACCCAGCTCCCACTTGCTAATGGCGGATGCAGGCGTCTGTGCTGCTTCTCCGCTAGGGGAGTTACCATAGGGCTCTCAGTCTGAGAGTTTTAATTGTTTATTTATTTTTTCTCCCTGTTATGTTGCCGTCTGTGCTTCCAAAGCTCGGCACAGATTCGGCAGTGAGAAGGTTTCCTGGTGTTTGGAAACCTCTCTTTTTAAGATTCCCTTCCCGGGACGGAGCTCCATCCCTCCCTCTTTTGTCTCTTTTTTTTCCTTTAATATTTTTTCCTACCTCCTTTCGAAGAGTTGGGTTGCTTTTCTGGGTGCCTGATGTCCTCTGCTGGCATTCAGAAGTTGTTTTGTGGAATTTACTCGACGTTTAAATGCTCTTTTGATGAATTTGTGGGGGAGAAAGTGTTCTCCCCGTCCTACTCCTCCGCCATCTTGGCTCCTCCCCCCAAAAATTTAATTAATTTTTATTTTTAAAAGAGTTTATCACTTAAATCAACTTTATATCCATCAATTATACAATGGATAATAATCCTATAAGAGAATATTATACAGCAATGAAAAAAATTGACCAATATATAGAAAAAGAGAAAAAAAAAAACAGAAGTATCTTACAATCAATGCTAAATTTAATGAAGGCAAAGAAAAGAATATACACTGTATGATCCTATGTATAAACAGTTCAAAAACTCATTCATGTTGTTTATCTTCCAAAGGAGAGAGATGCTAGTGTCTGAAAAGGAAAACACAGGGAGCTTAGGAGGGGCTGGTTATATCATATTTGTTGGTCAAGATAGTGGCCACACAGGGCACGGTCAATGTGACAGTTCACTGAGCTGTACACCGCTGAAGGGTGCATTTTTCTGTATAAAGATTTAACAGTATAGTGAAAGAAACCCCAACAATCATGGTTCATGAGCTACATATGACCTTACAAATCATTTAATCCAACTTATTTATTTTACAGATGAGAAAGAAATTGAAGCCAAGAGAAGGTCATAAGGTTGTCAAACAACAAGTGGAAACATTGCAAAAGGAACAAACCCCAAACAGGATATTTTAAAGTGTTATTACTTAGAGAATCTTGAACATATAGTTGGTTGATATGCCTAATATTAATCAAGGAGATAAATATTATTACCTATCCATACTACAGGTAAGATAACTGAGATGAAGAAAGGTAGAGAAACTTACCGAAGGTCACAAAGTCAGGGGTGGTCAATGGTAATAAACTTAAGTGTTTGAACTCCAACATAGCTTCTTCTACATGCACCAGGTCTTCTTCATATTGCAGACTAAGTGAATATGAATGGATGTCATTAAATGCAAATTTGTTTCAAAATAAGTTAAAAGAACTAACCAAATCAGTTCTACTGAAGGCATTAGTCTGAACATCTCTAGGATGGGAGCCTTCAAACAGTATATAGTGTCTGAGGACTCAGAAGAATTAAAGAGCTAGTCCAGAGGTCAAAACACAAAAGTCCAAGTGCAGATTCCATTCACTGCAACTATGTAACATGTGACATTGGGCAACTCCTTGACTCTCTGACCACAAGAGTATCAGGGTTGTACAGTGGAGAGGTCTCTGGAATAATAGAGAAGAGCTATAATCCCAGATCAGTCATATTAACTATAAGATCCTGGGCAAGTTACTCAAACTGAGTTAGCTCAGTTTGTTGTCTACAAAGTGAAATATTCATCTCCTTGAAAAACTGATATATTTCACAAACCTCAAAGATCCTAATATAATATGTAGTAACTAACAGGCACTAAATAAATGATAGCACAGTTATTGCTATTTTATAGTTATTACTATTTTATGATTATTACTATTGTTAGTACTATTGCATTATTTTTATTACTATTGTTCTTATTATTTTAAGAATCAACTAAGATTTTTTAAAAAGTATGTGCTTTGTAGAAGTTAAAGAGCTTTACAAACATGAGTTATCACTAATGAAGGAAAGTGTCAGAGTAAGATTTCCCAACCCACTCATTACGACAAAGAAACCACGACTGAGGAAAAAGAAACAAATCATATGACTTCATGAAACCAGAGCTGACAGGCTGGAGGAAATAAAAATGGAAACAGAAGCCTGAAACCCTACCCATCCTTTCTTTGGTCAAGTCTATTAGCTTCTGGTAGTATGGGAAACGAGGCTGACACTGCAAAATCCCCCCAGATCGTTGACCTTGTTCATCTTTTTTTTAAGATTTATTTTCAAGAAGCCCCTCCTATAGGTTCCTCTTAGCTAACCTGAGCCCAAGGCAGTAAAAAAGCTCCAAACAAGAGGGATAAACACTAACTTAGTCCAGGTTTTAAAACAACTTTGTTAAACTCTTCCCAAGCTTAGAGAATTCCACCTTGGTTGTGAAAATGGAGCCAGAAAATAATTCTAAACTACATACTACAGAACTTCATAGAATAAACGAAAGGCTCCAGATCCTAACCATAAGAACCAGGCCTTCCCACATGGAATTTTGCAACTCAGCACCAACGATGAGAGGCCCTCAATTACAGCTTCTTGCAATCATTTACGCATCCCCCCCAGGCACACACCGAAGCCACATTAGAGGTCAGCATTAGATAATGGCCACAGACATTCTAACCATTGCCAGCTCAAATCTCAACCACTAACACAGCCCACAGAGTACTCTTCTTTCTCATCTTCCAAATCCCCTTACAGACCCAAAACTACCCCTCTGGAAATTCTGACTCCAAAAGTTTGGTTGGGAGCCAGGCATCTGTGTTTTAGAAAAGCATCTTGAATAAGTCAGATGTGTAAGCTGGTTTGGAAACAACAGAGTATATTATGATGTGGTACATATTTAAGGAAGACAGTTTCATACTCATCCCTGCCACTTTCCAGCTATGAGACCTTAATCAGTTTACTTTTCTCTAAGCCTCAGCCTCCTCAAGTGAAATATGAGTTGCTGTGGATATCAAAGAAAACAAAGATACAAGGTTTCTTTTAGAAATAAAATAGTTCAGGGTTAGAGATGGCCAAGATAGTGGAGTCGGAAGACACTGAACTCACCTTCTTCCACAAACACAGCAAAATCAAGACAATTTACAGAGCTATTATCTATGAAAATGACCTGAAGACTGGCAGGAAAGACTAACCACACCTAAAGATACAGAGAAGGAACCACAACAAGATGGGTAGAAAGGGCAGAGATGCAGTAAAGTCAGGACCCACTCCCCTGGGCTAGTAACCCACAAACAGGAGAAATATCATAAATGCATAAGTTCTCCCTAAGGAGCGAGGGGTTAAAGCTTCACATTGGGCTACCCATCCTGAGGGTCCTGAACCATAAAGATGAGCCTCCAGAAAGTCTGGCTTTGAAAACCATTGGATGTTCTACAGGAGAGCTGGAGGAAACAGTGACTTCACTCTAATTAGAGGGACACACTCAAAAGCTCACACACTCCAAGTTCCAGTGCAGAGGCAGCAGTTTGAAAAGAGGCTGAGTCAGACACATTTGCTGATGTTGAACAGCCTCCCAGAGATGCAGGAGGCAATTGGGACTCTCCTAAGGGAAAGCACTGCAGGTGGAAGCCATTTGGGGAGCTTTTCTACTGAAATAACAATGGCATTGGCAAGATCCATTTTCAAGTCCTCCTTGTATGTCACCAATTAGCACCAGAGGCTTTCTAATACAACAATGGGCCAGCAACAGCTCCTATCCCCCAGCCAGGCCATGCAGCCAACCATACAGGAAGCATCCTCCACTCTCCAGTGGGCAGGTAGCTACCAGGCCTGCTGGAAGGCAGGGTAGCCAACCAGGCTGAAGGCCAGTCCTATCTATCAACACACCCTCAACAGTCATCTGTGCCACAACAGTGGCCCACATAGGGGGCAGCCTAGAGCATCTAACTATGGTAAACACAGGGGAGCATGCGGCTGGATGCCAGAGTGTTGGCTACATAAGGTTACTTCTCCAAGATCAGAAGTGTAAGCAACACAATGAACATGCAGGAAGAAAACACAGAGAAGTGAGCAAAATGAGGATCAGGGAATATGGTCCAAACAGAGGAATAAGACAACACCTCAGAAAAAGAACTAATAAAGTGTAGATAAGAATCCACCCCATAAAGAGTTAAAAATAATCATCATAAAGATGTTAAATGAACTCAGGAGAATGAATGAATAGAGTGAGAAGTTGAACAAAGACTTGGAAAATATAAAGAAACAGATCAGAAGAATATGATAACTGAAGAAAAACATACACTAGAGGAAACAACAGTAGATGAGATGATACAGAGGCATGGATCACTGAACTGGAAGGCAAAACAAAGAAAATCACCTAACCTAAAAAGGAAAAAAAAAAAAAAAGAAGAATTTTAAAAAATGAGAGCAGTTTTAAGAGGTTTCTGGGACAACATCAAGTATACTAACATTCACATTATAGGGGTCCCAGAAGAAGAAGAGAGAGGGAAAGTGGCAGAGAATTTATTTGAAGAAATAGTAGCTAAAACCTTCCTTAACCTGGGGAAGGAAACTGACACCCCAGCTCAAGAAGGATAAAAAGTCCCAAACAAGATGAACCCAAAGAGATCCACACAAAGATACATTATACTTAAAATGGCCAGAACTGAAGATAAAAAGAGAACCTTAAGAGCAGCAAGAGAAAAGCAATGAGCTATATATAAGGGAACTCCCATAAGACAGTCATGACTTTTCAGCAGAAACTCTGCAGGCCAGGGGCAGTGGCACAATATATTCAAAGCAGTGAAATGAAAAAACCCACAACCAAGAATACCCTACCTAGCAAATTTATCATTCATATACAAATGAGAGATAAACAGTTTTACAGACAAGGAGTAGCAAAAAGAGTTCAGTAGCACTAAAACAACTTTATAAGAAACATTAAAGGGACTTCTCAAGAGGAAAAAAAAAAAAGACTACAACTAGACACATGAAAATATGAAAGGAAAAATCTTACTGGAAAAGGCAAGCACCCAGTAAAATGAGTAGATCAACAACTTATATACCTAGTAGGAAAGTAAAAAGACAAAAGCAGTAAAATCATCTACATTCACAAGTAATTAAGGGGTATACCAACAAAAGAAAAACTGTAAAATATATCAAAAACATTAAAGTAGGGGAGTGGGAGTACATACACAGGGTGATTGAAATGTGTTCAAACTTAAGGGCTTATCAAGTTAAAATGATTATATTAATATGTATGTATGTATGTGTATATTACCTCACGTTTACCAGAATGGCTATTACAAAAAAACAAATAACAAGTGCTGGCAAAGATGTAGAGAAAATGGAACTCTCATGCCCTGCTGACAAAAATATAAATTCATACAGCCATTACTACAAATGGTATGAAGTGAAGTGAAATGAAGTTGCTCAGTAGTGTCTGGCTCTTTGCGACCCCATGGACTGTAGCCTACCAGGCTCCTGGGTCCATGGGATTTTCCAGGCAAGAGTACTGGAGTGGGTTGCCATTTCCAAGTTTCCTCTAAAAATCAAACTACCACACGACCCAGCAAATTCACTCCTGATTATTTACTGAAGAAAATTGAAACACTAATTGGAAGAGATACGTGCACCCCGATGCTCACTGCAGCCTTATTTACAATAACCAATTTTTGGAAGCAAGCTGAGTGTTCACCAACAGATGAATGGATAACAAAGATGTGGTATAAATACACAATGGGATATTTAAGAATGAAATCTTGCCATTTGCAACAACTGCTAAATGAAATGTCAGACAAAGAAAGACAAATACCATGTGATCTCATTTATTTGTAGAAACTGAAAAACAAAGCTAACAAAAAAATAAAACAAAAAGGACTCACAGACACAGAGAATAAACTGGCCATTGCCAGAGTGGAGGTGGGTGGGACAGTGAAGGAAATAGGTAAAGGGGAATAAGAGGTCCATTTATAAATTGTACAAGCCAGGGGGATAAAGAATATGGTCAATAGGACAGATGGTTACTAGACTTATCATGGTATAATTTCATAATGTATGAAAATGTCAAATAACTATGCAGTATACCTAAAACTAACATAATATTCTATGTCAACTGTGTTTCAGCTTGGAAAAAAAAAAAGGAAGGCAGCTTTAAAACTGGTCTATCCTTATCATTCAGAGGGCAGACAGAATGAAAACCACAGTCACAGAAAACTAACCAATCAGATCACATGGACCACAGCCTTGTCTAGCTCAATGAAACTATGAGCCATGCCATGTAGGGCCACCCAAGACAGGCGGGTCAGGGCAGACAGTTCTGACAAAATGTGGTCCACTGGAGAAGGAATGGCAAACCATTTCATTATTCTTGCCTTGAGACCCCTATGAACAGTATGAAAAGGCAAAATGGCATGACACTGAAAAATGAACTCCCCAGGTCAGTAGGTGCCCCATATGCTACTGGAGATCAGTGGAGAAATAACTCCAGAAAGAATGAAAAGATGGAGCCAAAGCAAAAACAACACCCAGTTGTGGATGTGACGGGTGATGGAAGTAAAGTCTGATGCTGTAAAGAGTAATACTGCATAAGAACCTGGAATGTTAGGTCCATGAATCAAGGCAAATTGGAAATGGTCAAACAGGAGATGGCAAGAGTGAACATCGACATTTTAGGAATCGGTGAACTAAAATGGACTGGAATGGGTGAATTTAACTTAGATGACCATTATATCTACACTGTGGGCAAGAATTCCTTAGAAGAAATGGAATAGCCATCATAGTCAACAAGAGTCCAAAATGCAGTACTTGGATGCAATCTCATCAACAACCGAATGATCTCTGTTCATTTCCAAGGTAAACCATTCAATATCACAGTAATCCAAGTCTATGCCCTGACCAGTAATGCTGAAGAAGCTGAATGTTTCTATGAAGACCTACAGGGCTTTCTGGAACTAACACCCCAAAAAGATGTCCTTTTCATTAAAGGGGACTGGCATGCAAAAGTAGGACGTCAAGAGCTACCTGGAGTAACAGGTAAATTTGGCCTTGGACTACAAAACAAAGCAAGTCAAAGGCTAACAGAGTTTTGCCAAGAGAACATGCTGGTCATAGTAAACACCCTCTTCCAACAACACAAGAGAAGATTCTATACATGGACATCACCAGATGGCCAACACTGAAATCAGACTGATTATATTCTTTGCAGCCAAAAATGAAGAAGCTCTATACAGTTCACAAAAACAAGACCGGGAGCTGACTGTGGCTCAGATCATGAACTCCTTATTGCCAAATTCAGACCTAAATTGAAGAAAGTAGGGAAAACAACAAGACTATGCAGGTAGGACCTAAATCAAATCCCTCACGATTACACAGTGGAAGTGACAAATAGAATCAAGGGATTAGATGTGATAGAGTGCCTGAAGAACTATGGAGAAGGTTTGTGGCATTGAACAGGAGGCAGTGATCAAGACCATTACCAAGAAAAAGAAATGCAAAAAGGCAAATGGTTATCTGGTGAGACCTTAAAAATAGCTGATAAAAGAAGAGAAGCTAAAGGCAAAGGAGAAAAGGAAATATACCCATTTGAATGCAGAGTTCCAAACAATAGCAAGGAGAGATAGAAAGCCTTCCTCAGTGATCAACGCAAAGAAACAGAGGAAAACAATAGAATGGGAAAGACTAGAGATCTCTTCAAGAAAATCAGAGATACCAAGGGAATATTTCATGCAAAGATGAGCACAATAAAGGATAAAAATTGTATGGACCTAGCAGAAGCAGAAGATATTAAGAAGAGGTGGCAAGAATACACAGAAGAACTATACAAAAAATATCTTCATGACCGAGATAACCACAAGAGTGTGATCACTCACCTAGAGCCAGACATCCTGGAATGAAAAGTCAAGTGGGCCTTAGGAATCATCACTATGAACAAAGCTAGTGGAGGTAATGGAATTCCAGTTGAGCTACTTCAAATCCTGAAAGATGATGCTGTGAAAGTGCTGCACTCAATATGCCAGCAAACCTGGAAAACTCAGCAGTGGCCACAGGACTGGAAAAGGTCAGTTTTCATTCCAATCTCTAAGAAAGGCAATGCCAAGAATGCTCAAACTACCACACAATTGCACTCATCTCACACGATAGTAAAGTAATGCTCAAAATTCTCTAAGCCAGGCTTCAACAGCGGGTGAACGGTGAACTTTCAGATGTTCAAGCTGGATTTAGAAAAGGCAGAGGAACCAGAGATCAAATTGTCAACATCCACTGGATCATTGAAAAAGCAAGAGAGTTCCAGAAAAACATCTACTTTTGCTTTACTGACTTTGCCAAAGGCTTTGACTGTGTGGATCACCACAAACTGTGGAAAATTCTGAAAAGATTGGAATACCAGACCACCTAACCTGGCTTCTGAGAAATCTGTATGCAAGTCAGGAAGCAACAGATAGAATTGGACATGGAACAACAGACTGGTTCCAAATCAGGAAAAGAGCATGTCAAAGGCTGTGTATTGTCACTCTGCTTTTTAACTTATATGCAGAGTACATCATGAGCAATGCTGGACTTGATGAGGCACAAGTTGGAATCATGATTGCCAGGAGAAATATCAATAACCTCAGATATGCAGATGACACCACCCTTATAGCAGAAGGCAAAGAACTAAAGAGCCTCTTAATGAAAGTGAAAGAGGAGAGTAAAAAAGTTGGTTTAAAAACTCAACATTCAGAAAACTAAGATATTGGCATCCAGTCCCATTCACTTCATGGCAAATATTGAGGAATCAGTAGAAACAGTGAGAGACTTTATTTTGGGGGGCTCCAAAATCACTATAGATGGTGACTGCATCCATGAATTTAAAAGACGCTTGCTCCTTGGAAGAAAAGCTATGACCAACCTAGACAGCACATTAAAAAGCAGAGGCATTACTTTACCAATAAAGGTCAGTCTAGTCAAAGCTATGGTTTTCCCAGTAGTCATGTATGGGTGTGAGAGTTGGACCATAAAGAAAGCTGAGCACTGAAGAATAGATGCTTTTGAACTGTGGTGTTGGAGAAGACTCTTGAGAGTCCCTTGGACTGCAAGGAGATCCAACCAGTTCATCCTAAAGGAAATCAGTCCTGAATATTCATTGGAAGGACTGATGCTGAAGCTGAAACTCTGATACTTTGGCTACCTGATGCAAAGAACTGAATCATTGGAAAAGACCCTGATGCAGGGAAAGATTGAAGGCAGGAGGAGAAGGGGATGACAGAGGATTAGATATTTGAATGGCATCACTGACACACTGGACATGAGTTTGAGTAGGCTCTGGGAGTTGGTGATGGACAGGGAAGCCTGGCATGCTTCAGTCCATGAGGTCACATAGACAAGACTGAGCAACTGAACTGAACTGAGAGATTCAGAAATACCACTGTAAGATTACAATCACAAGGACAGAAAAACATCCTAAAATCCTTCCTGTGGAAGGTTACATGGAACACCCTCCTCACCTTCCAAACTCCACTCATCCCTCATCTAAATTCTCCCAGACTCTCCTCTTAAAACCATGGACAAGTCACTGTGTCCTTGTCCTTTTTTTTTAAGTCTCCCACAGGCTTCCCCTGAGTCTCAAAAGGCTGGCTCAAGTGTTAATGATTAGGAAATGTCAGATACTAAAATAAAGAATAGCTGATGCAAGGCCCAAACAGATTGTTAAGGCTGAGGCTTCCAGGAGAGGGAACACCTGAGCTTTCCAGGGAGACCCTGGGAGGAGTGTTCCTGGCAGACAGCTTGGCCTGAGCAAAGACCCAGAAATATGAGCTCAGGCCTGGGCAGGATGTACAAGTGGTTGAGTGTGGACGGGCATGAGGTGTGAAGCGAGCAGACTGGTGAGAGGCAGGTTGGTGAGCAGGTGAGACTGGTAGGTTTCTTCCTGCAGGCAATGCCCAGCATTGGAGGATTCTGAACAGGGATGATGGGGCCTGAGCCCACTCTGACAGGATCTGAGGGGCAGGAGAATGGAGAAGAGACTGGCGTGAGGGGCTGGAGGTCAGGATGGAGAGGATGGGTGGCCTTGTTACACACCTAGGACAAGGGCCCTTTGAGAAGCCTGGCTGCGCATGAGAGAGAGGTAGGCAAGTACACCTGGAGGCAGGTATAGGGCTCAAGGAGGCCTTTTAAAGGTGAGAGACTTCTAAAGACAAGGACAGAAGGAATGAAATTGATTTCAGGTTTGTTGGGGACCCATGAAGGGGTCTGGCGTAGTTCTGAGGACCCAGCAGAGGCAGAAACCATGAGGTTGTGGCAGGAAAAGCAAACAAGCCCAGCTGGGGGCAGCTTCATTCCTGCCCCAAACGTACAGAACATTTGCTGCTCTGGGTTCCCCATCTAACGGTTCTGGATTTTTTTTTTTTCTTTCTTTTTTTACTAGCAAACTACAGAGCCAAACTTCTGTGCATGCATGCTAAGTTGCTCAGTCGTGTCCAACTCTTTGCAATCCTATGGACCATAGCCCACCAGGCCCTGCCATCCATGGGATTCTCCAGACAAGAATACTAGAATGGGTTGCCATGATCTCCTCCAGGGGATCTTTCCGACCCAGGGGTCGAACCCGCATATGTCTCCTGCATTGGCAGGCAGGTTCTTTATCACTAGCGCCACCTGGGAAGATCCTCTTAATTGCCATCAACAAGTAGGCCATCAGCCTCATCGATCCCAGAACCATGGTGAGCAGTGACAGGGAAGAACAGGCCGGGGTAGGGTTTTCTGTCTATACTTCTAACAGGCCCCCAAACCCCGGCTCCATGAGACCCTGTCAGCCACCACCATCCTCATTTCATCCACCCTGCTGGCCACACGTCTTGAGAGGTTGTCAATGTTTGCTGTGTCTACTTCCTTACCTCTCATCTCTTCATCAAAACTGCTCTCTGAGTTACAAAGTCCTCACTTTAGTTACCAAGTCCTAAATCCATTCAACTCTTTAGTGCTTGGTCTTTCAGCATCATCAGATGCTACCACCCACTTCCTCCCTCCAAAATGCTCTTTGTTCACTTTAGTCAGGGTGGCAGTCTGTGCTGGGGTAACTGATGCTCAGATGTGCGGGCCTGAGCAGTTCCTACCAAAGGGCCCAGGAGGCAGAGTCCTACCACTGACACAGGAGGGCACAACTGGGGCTGCTGGTAAAGAAGGCATGACCTCCAACTTCCCCTTCGCCCCATGGGCCCACTTACCTGGTTTTCCTCACATCTTCCTTGGTCTTCCTCTCAGGCACTTCCCTGGGCTGCTTCTCTACCCAGCCCAGACTCTGTTCCCCAAGACTATGTCTTCTTGTATCCCTCTTCCAATTCCACTGAATCATCTTATTTGGGACAACAGTTTCCATTTCTTGAGGCTCTTAAAATTCCAATTCCAGCCCCATACACCTGACGGCCTCCTGGGCTTCCTTGGCTATCCCACTAGCTGGTCCCAACCACAGCCTGCCTCGCACAGCAGTTCCGTGGCACAGCTGGACTCTACCCTCTGGCTCCTTTCCCCATCTGAGGGCCCAAGTCTTTCATGCGGGTAGTGTCTCTGGGCTGGAGCTGAGGACAGTGAGGCCAGACAGTCCAGATGTTCAGCTTCAGACTCCCACTGCTCCCACAGGACATCCTGACCACTCACCCCTTCACCAAGATCTCCAACTAGAACAGAGGCAACACCCTGCACATCAGCATATACATGGGAATATGAGGTCCAGAGAAGGAGGGGGAGTAGATGATGGTCACACAGTGGGATGCAACTCACTGCTTCTAACACTGGGTTCTCAGTTCTAGTTTCCCTTGATGGTCAAAGGTCACTGGGTGGACATGGGATTGAGCGCATCATCCCCTTGGGGAATCAGCCAGCGACAAACTATAAGGAAGCAGCCCATGCACACTGTACAACAGGATGTGTGAGTGGGGTGAGATCTTTGCCCTGCTCATGCCCATGCCACCTCTCCTTCTCTGACTCTGAACGGCATCACTCTGGCACTCCTCCCTTGTCTTTGTCAGCCTGAGTGACCACAGAGAGCCCCAAAGATTGTATCAATTACCTTCTGAGTTCCTGAGAGGTTGCCTTTATTTACACGCTGATGTTCACCACAGCCACTCCTTAGTGGGGAATACTATGAAGGGTTAGAATGAGACAAATCCTGTGACACCCGGAGAGAAACCAGCTCCAGCTCCAGGATAACAAGTATTTTCCATTTGCTCATCCCCTTGAAATGCATTCTTTATAGAAAGGCTAGACCAGAATGGTTTTTTGAGAATCTCCCTAGCTCTCCTGAACTCCTTTCTTGACCTTTCTCTACTATCAGGTCACCCTGAGGTACAGAGAGGAAGGAGAAAGCGACTGTGGCTAAATTTCCTCCAAGAACATCCTGTACGAGAATGATGACACACTAGTAGAGGAGGAATGTACTATATAAAAGGATTCCTCAGAGGAGGATTCAACAACAGGGGTCTCAGGGTTGAATTTCAGGGCTGGGGTGTCTTTGGTGGGTTCTGTGGATCTAGACTCTTTGTGGTAGGGGGGTCATTATGTTTCACTTGTGGGGGAGGTGTCTGTCTGATGATCACTTAGCTACGAACTTGGTTTGATGGTCTTCTTGGGGGATGCTGGTGCTATGACCTCCCCCTTGTGGGCCTCTGGCGATTAAACCTGCCCTCTGGAGAGGGCACTGCCTTGAGGGGCACTGGTGCTCTGACCTCTCTCTTAGGGGATGCTAGGGGTCTGGCTTCCATCTTGGGGGGTGCTGGTGGTTTAATCACCCCCTTGGGGTGCACTGGTGGTTTGACCTCCCCCTTGAGTGGCACTGGTGGTTTGATGTCCCCCTTGGTGGACACTGGTGGCTTGATTTTCTCCTTGGGAGACACAGGTGGTTTGACATTCCCCTTGGGGGACACTGGTGATCTGATGTTCTTGGCAACCCCTGGTAGCATGTTTCTCTTAGGAGGATCCTGATGGTGTGACAGCTTCCTCCCCGGGGGCTGCTGTGATACAGAAGGAGCTTGGGTAGCTGAGGGTTCTTTTGATCTAGGCTGGCTGGAAGATGGCAAGAGTCCAAGGGTTTCCAATGACCCTTTTTCCATGTTAGAGGCTGTTTCCTCAATGTCTGTAGAAGACAGAAAAGACATAAGCACATATTCCTCAATGTCACAATACCACAATCTATGTTTTTTATGTGGTGAACTCATAGTTACCGATTAAATGTTACAATCATTCCCATCTCCCCAGGCTCATTCTTCTGAGCTTCCTCCCCTAAGATTTTGGGCAAGCTTATATCAAGCCCTTCAATTCTGCCTGGCACAAAAAAGTCCATTATATGAGTGTGAGGCTTACCAAGGAAGCTCTCAGAAAGAAGGGACTAACATTAGCTTAAAGATTATATATATATGTGTGTGTGTGTGTGTGTGTGTGTGGTGTGTGTGTTTTATTATAATTGCTTCCAAATCAGCTCATATAGAAAAAATGAACACTAGACTGTTAGATTCTTGAGGGAAAGGACTTTGATTTCCTTGCCACTATACTTCCATTACCAGAAAAATATTTGTCACACACTAGGTGCTTGTTAATTTTTTTTAAACTAATTTACTGATAAAAAAAAAAAAACTGGTAATAGAGAGCTAGAGAATTCAGACCTACTTCATACTCTAGACAATTTTTTAAATGGATAAACACAAAAAAAACTTATTTAAATTAAGAGTTCATAATAATAGTTTTTTTTTCTTTAAATTTTATTTTATTTTTAAACTTTACAATATTGTATTAGTTTTATTAGTTTTGGCTAATATTGTATTAGCCAAATATCGAAATGAATCCGCCACAGGTAAACATGATAACCTAAAGAGGTAAGCCCACAATACTGTCTATAGGATACTCACTTTAGATATAAAAATACATATAGATTAAAAGTAAAAAGATAGAAAAAGATATACCATATTAACTCTACTGAAAAGAAAGATGAAGTTGCTGTTAATACTACACCAAGTAATTCAGAGCAAAGAATACTACCAGGAATAAAGGAAGTAATTTCATAATCAAATAGAGAGATTATCTTATCAAGAAGATATACAATTCTAAATATTTATGCAACTATGAGTTTCAAAACACTTAAAGCAGACAAAAATAGGACAGCAAAGAGAAATAAACAAAACTACAATTACACTTAAAGATTTAAATACTTCATTCTCAATAACTGAACCAAAATCAGTACGATATAGAAGACTTGAAAAACACCATTAACCAACTTTATCTAATTGACATTTATAGAACAGTCTACCCAATAATAAGAGAATACATATTCTTTTCATATGCACATGGAAAACTTACCAAGATAGAACATACCCTGGGCCTCAAATTGTGATAATGAATTTAAAAGGATTAAGTCATACAAAGTATGTTCTCTGACCATACAGAATTAAAGTAGAAGGTAATAAAGACACCTGGAAAAATCCTCAATATTTGGAAACTAACATACTTCTAAATAATCCTCAGGACAAAGAAGGACAAACATTACCTGATTTTAAGACTTGCTATAAAGCTACAGTAATCTAGGTAATATGATATTGGCATAAATATAAACAGATGAATAAAACAGAAATTGAGAGTCTAGAAGCAGACCCACAAATAAATAAAGAAATCATTTTTCATAAACATACAAAGGTAATTCAGTGGAGAAATGATAGCTTTCTATTGAAGTACAGCTGATTTACAATGTTGTGTTAGTCTCAGGCATACAGCGTACTGATTCAGTGTTTTTGCAGATTATATTTCATTAAGTGTTATTATAAGATTTGGGGTATAATTCATCTGTGCTAAACAGTAAATCCTTGTTGCTGGCAAACAGGTAATGTTTGTCCTTCTTTGTCCTGTGGGTTATTTAGAAGTATGTTAGTTTCCAAATATTGAGGATTTTCCATATATCTTTATTAGTTTCAACTTTAATTCCATATGGTCAGAGAATATACTTTGTAGGACTTGTTTGTACCTGTTAATCCCACACCTCTAATTTGCCCCTCCCCGCTTCCTGTCCCTTCTGTAATCATAAGCTTGTTTTCTATGTCTGTGAGTCTGTTTCTGTTTTGTATACAGATTCATTTGTACTTTTTTTAGATTCCATGTATAAGTTATTCAATATTTATCTTCTCTGTCTGACATTTCACTAAGCATAATATCCTCTAGGTGTATCCACATTGCCAGAAATGGCAATAATTCATTCTCATTTATGGCTTAGTAATATACACATACATACACATACATCCCACATCTTCTTAACCATTTGTTGATGGGCACTGGGTTGCTTCCATGCTTTGGCTATTATAAATAGTGCTATTATGAACACTGGGGTTGCATATATCTTTTTTAACTAATGTTTTTTTTTTTCCAGATATACACCCAGGAGTGGACCTGCTGATCATATGGTATCTCTATCTCTCCAACATTTGTTATTTGTAGACTTTTTGATGACAGCCACTCTGACCAGTGTGAGGTGATTTCTCATTGTGGTTTTGATTTGCATTTTCTTAACAATTAGTGATGTTGAGCATCTTTTCATGTGCCTGTTGGCCTTCTGTATGTCCTTTTTGGAAAAATGTCTACTTAGATCTTCTGCCCATTTTTTAACTGGATTTTTTATACTGAGTTGTATGAGTTGTCTGTATTCTTTGGATATTAATCCCTTGTCAGTCGCATCATTTGCATGTATTTTCTCCCATTCTTTAGGTTGTCTTTTTGTTACTGATGTTTTCCTTTGCTGTGCAAGAGCTTTTAAGTTTGACTAGGTCCCATTTCTTTGTTTTTATTTCTTTTGTCTGGGGAGACTGATCAAAGAAAATATCGCTATGATTTATGTCAGGTTCTCTTCTAGGAGCTTTATGGTGTCACATCCTACACTTAGGTCTTTAAAATATGTTGAGTTTATTTTTGTACATGGTGTGAGGGAATGTTCTAATTTCACTATTTACATGTGACTGCCCAGTTTTCCCAGCACCACATATTGAATGGACTATCTTCTCACCATTATGTACATTCTTGCCTCCTCTGTTGTAGATTAATTGACCATAAATGCAGGAGCTCTTCTTGAAGAGACTATTAAAGTATGAACTACAGCCAAAAAGATGCAGCCAAAGATGGAGAAGCACTATACAGTCAGCAAAAACAAGACCAGGAGCTGTGGCTCAGATCATGAACTCCTTATTGCCAAATTCAGACTTAAATTGAAGAAAGTAGGGAAAACCACTAGACCATTCAGGTATGACCTAAATCAAGTCCCTTATGATTATACAGTGGAAGTGAGAAATAGATTTAAGGGACTAGATCTGATAGAGTGCCTGTACAACTATGGAATGAGGTTCGTGACATTGTACAGGAGACAGGGATCAAGACCATCTCCATGGAAAAGAAATGCAAAAAATCAAAATGGCTGTCTGGGGAGGCCTTACAAATAGCTGTGAAAAGAAGAGAAGTGAAAAGCAAAGGAGAAAAGGAAAGATATAAGCATCTGAATGCAGAGTCCCAAAGAATAGCAAGAAGAGATAAGAAAGCCTTCTTCAGCGATCAATGCAAAGAAATAGAGGAAAACAACAGAATGGGAAAGACTAGAGATCTCTTCAAGAAAATTAGAGATACCAAGGGAACATTCCATGCAAAGATGAGCTCGATAAAGGACAGAAATGGTATGGACCTAACAGAAGCAGAAGATATTAAGAAGAGATGGCAAGAATACAGAAGAACTGTACAAAAAGATCTTCACAACCCAGATAATCACAGTGGTGTGATCACTGACCTAGAGCCAGACATCCTGGAATGTGAAGTCAAGTGGGCCTTAGAAAGCATCACTACGGACACAGCTAGTGGAGGTGATGGAATTCCAGTTGAGCTATTTCAAATCCTGAAAGATGATGCTGTGAAAGTACTGCACTCAATTTGCCAGCAAATTGGGAAAACTCAGCAGTGGCCACAGGACTGGAAAACGTCAGTTTTCCTTCCAATCCCAAAGAAAGGCAATGCCAAAGGATGTTCAAACTACCGCACAATTGCACTCATCTCACACGCTAGTAAAGTAATGCTCAAAATTCTCCAAGCCAGGCTTCAGCAATATGTGAACCATGAACTTCCTGATGTTCAAGCTGGTTTTAGAAAAGGCAGAGGAACCAAAGATCAAATTGCCAACATTTGCTGAGTCATGGAAAAAGCAAGAGAGTTCCAGAAAAACATCTATTTCTGCTTTATTGACTATGCTATGCCAAAGCCTTTGACTGTGTGGATCACAATAAACTGTGGAAAATTCTAAAAGAGATGCGAATACCAGACCACCTGACCTGCCTCTTGAGAAAACTATATGCAGGTCAGGAAGCAACAGTTATAACTGGACATGGAACAACAGACTGGTTCCAAATAGGAAAAGGAGTACATCAAGACTGTATATTGTCACCCTGTTTATTTAACTTATATGCAGAGTACATCATGAGAAACGCTGGGCTGGAAGAAGCACCAGCTGGAATCAAGATTGCCAGGAAAAATATCAATAACCTCAGATAGGCAGATGACACCACCCTTATGGCAGAACATGAAGAGGAACTAAAAAGCCTCTTGATGAAAGTGAAAAAGGAGAGTGAAAAAGTTGGCTTAAAGCTCAACATTCAGAAAATGAAGATCATGGCATCCGGTTGCATCACTTCATGGGAAGATCATGGCATCTGGTCCCATCACTTCATGGCAAATAGTTGGGGAAACAGTGGAAACAGTGTCAGACTTTATTTTTCTCGGCTCCAAAATCACTGCCGATGGTGATTGCAGCCATGAAATTAAAAGACGCTTACTCCTTGGAAGGAAAGTTATGACCAATCTAGATAGCATATTGAAAAGCAGAGACATTACTTGGCCAACAAGTTCCGTCTAGTCAAGGCTATGGTTTTTCCAGTGGTCATGTATGGATGCGAGAGTTGGACTGTGAAGAAAGTTGAGTGCCGAAGAATTGATGCTTTTGAACTGTGGTGTTGGAGAAGACTCTTAAGAGTCCCTTGGACTGCAAGGAGGTCCAACCAGTCCATTCTAAAGGAGATCAGCCCTGGGTGTTCTTTGGAAGGAATGATGCTAAAGCGGAAACTCCAGTACTTTGGCCACCTCATGCAAAGAGTTGACTCATTGGAAAAGACTCTGATGCTGGGAGGGATTGGGGACAGTAGGAAAAGGGGATGACAGAGAATGAGATGGCTGGATGGCATCACTGACTCGATGGACTGAGTTTGAGTGAACTCCGGGAGATGGTGATTGACAGAGAGGCCTGGCGAGCTGTGATTCATGGGGTTGCAAAGAGTTGGACACGACTGAGACACTGAACAGAACTGAAAATCACTGCAGATGGTGACTGTAGCCAAGAAATGAAAAGACACTTGCTCCTTGGAAGAAAAGTTATGACCAACTTAGACAGCATATTAAAAAGCAGAGACATCACTTTGCCAACAAAGGTCCACCTAGTCAAAGCTATGGTTTTTCCTGTAGTCATGTATGGATGTGAGAGCTGGACTATAAAGAAATCTGAGTGCTGGAGAATTGATTCTTTTGAACTGTGGTGTTGGAGAAGACTCTTCAGAGTCCGTTGGACTGCAAGAAGATCCAACCAGTCCAACCTAAAGGATATCAGTCCTGATTATTCATTGGAAGGGCTGATGCTGAAGCTGAAACTCCAAAACTTTGGCCACCTGATGTGAAGAGCTGACTCACTGGAAAAGACCCTGATACTGGGAAAGATTGAAGCTGGGAGAAGGGGACAATAGAGGATGAGATGGTTGTATGACATCACCAACTCTATGGACATGAGTTTGAGTAAACTCCGGGAGTTGGTGATGGACAGGGAGGCCAGGCATGCTGCAGACCATGGGGTTGCAAAGAGGCGGACATAACTGAATGACTGAACTGAACTGAGTCCTACAGCCACTGCTGAGTTTTCCCAATTTGCTGACATATTGACAGTTGCACTTTAATAACATCATCTTTGAGGATTTTAAATAGATCAACTAGAATTCTGGCACCTACACTAGCTTTGTTTGCAGTAATGCTTCCGAAGGCCTACTTGATTTCACACTGTAGGATGTGTTGCTCTAGATGAGTGACCACACTATCATGGATATCCGGAGTCATTAGGACTTTTCTTGTCTAGTTCTGTGTACTCCTGCCACTTCTTAATCTCTTCTTTCTGAATGTTGAGCTTTAAGCCAACTTTTTCACTCTCCTCTTTCACTTTCATCAAGAGGCTTTTGAATTCCTCTTCACTTTCTACCATAAGGATGGTGTCATCTGCATATCTGAGGTTATTGATATTTCTCCCAGCAATCTGGATTCCAGCTTGTGCTTCTTCCAGTCCAGCGTTTCTCATGATGTACTCTGCATATAAGTTAAATAAGCAGGGTGACAATATACAGCCTTAACGTACTCCTTTTTTGAGTATTACTTTACTAGCGTGTGAGATGAGTGCAATTGTGCGGTAGTTTGAACATCCTTTGGCATTGCCTTTCTTTGGGATTGGAATGAAAACTGACCTTTTCCAGTCCTGTGGCCACTGCTGAGTTTTCCCAATTTGCTGGCAAATTGAGTGCAGCACTTTCACAGCATCATCTTGAAATAGCTCAACTGGAATTCCATCACCTCCACTAGCTTTGTTCGTAGTGATGCTTTTTAAGGCCCACTTGACTTCACATTCCAGGATGTCTGGCTCTAGGTCAGTGATCACACCTAGATCACCCCTAGAGGGGCCTGTAATCCTCTCCAGATAACAGGGAGATCAGTGATTGCCATCATTACTCTTTCCCTCTACACTGCCCCACATCACAGGTTTCTCCAAGAAAAGAGCTTGTGCATACATAAAGTGCCAAGCCTTTCGTGGCTGCCATCCAGAGGATATATCCCACAGCCTTGCTCTGGAGGCCAGTAGGGCTTGTGTTCATAGGTTCATTGGGATGGTAGCTAAGAAAGAAATAGTTCACAACAATCAGTCCCTCTAGGGCTCAGTGCAAAGGGAAAAGACAGAAACATGCATCTCCCAGTCTGCCCCTGAAAGTGGTATATTTGCATAGTTTTAAAAGTTGTTACCTGAGGGTCTGGCTTCTAATCAGCCTGTATCAAAGTGCTGACTAAGATCCTCCCCTTTGGAACACTGAGAGTACTTGGAACTCTCTCATCTTCTGGGGCCACTATGAACCAAGCAGACATCTCTGCCAACTACAAATGTGTAAGCTAGGGCCGGGTTGATAGATAAGGTTCAGTTCCTACACCATACCACTCCTTCAAGACTGGGAGAGGTAGCTGTTTTATCTAATGCGTAGAAACCAACACAGAGCCAAGGGAAAAGAATAAACAGAGGAATATCTTCCAAATGAAAGAACATGACCTTAATGAAAAGGAGATAAGTGATTTATCTGATAAAGAGTTCAAAATAATGGGCCTAAAGATGATCACCAGGAGAACAAGGCATAAATAAAATGAGAATTTTAACAAAGAAATACAAAATATAAGAAAGCACCAAACAAATCACAGAGTAGAGAAATACAATAACTAAACTAAAAAATTCAATAGAGAGGTTCAACAACAGACTTGATGAGCCAGAAGAAATGATCAATGAACTTGAAGACGGAACAGTGGAATTTACCCAACCAGAGAAACAAAAAGAATCAAAAATAGTGAAAATAGTTTAATGGATTTATTTGCCCATATCAAGAGGAACAATATGCACATTGTAGAGATTCCAGCGGAGAAGGCAATGGCAACCCACTCCAGTCCTCTTGCCTGGAAAATCCCATGGATGGAGGAGCCTGGTAGGTTGCAGTCCATGGGGTCGCTAAGAGTCGGACACGACTGGGCGACTTCACTTTCACTTTTCACTTTCATGCATTGGAGGAGGAAATGGCAACCTACTCCAGTGTTCTTGCCTGGAGAATCCCAGGGACGGGGGAGCCTGGTGGGCTTCTGTCTATGGGGTCGCACAGAGTCGGACACGACTGAAGCGACTTAGCAGCAGCAGCAGCAGCAGCAGAGATTCCAGAAGTAAAAGAGAGAGTGAAAGAAACAAAACTTCTTTGAAAAAAGGATAGCTTAAAACATCCCTAACCTGGAGAAGGAAACAGACATTTAGATCTAGGAAGTCCAGAGAGGTCCAAATAAGATAATGTAAAGAGACAGCAAGCAAGATGTACTATAATTAATTATCAAGCATTAAAGACAAGAAGAGAATCTTACAATCAGCGAGAGAAAATAACTTGTTATGTAAAAGGGAATCCCCAAAAGGCAATCTGCAGATTTCTCACCAGAAACTTTGTAGGCTAAAAGCGAGTGGCACAATATATTCAAAGTGCTGGGGGAAAAAACTACTGACAAAGAAGACTCTGCCCATCAGAGGAATCCTTCGTTATTGAAAGAGAGTTAAAGGGTTTTCAGACAAGCAAGAGCTGAAAGACGAAAGAATTCACCACCACCTGACTGGCCTTACAAGAGCTGTTAAGGGGACTTCCTTAGACTGAAGCAAAGGGGGCACGAACTAGTAACAGGAAAATATGTAAAATATTTAATGTAAAATATTTTACATTATTTTAAATGTTGAAAATATATAAAATATAAAATGTAAATCTCACTAGTAAAAGTAAGTACATGGTTAAATCTGAAAATAATCTAATGTTGTAATGGTGATATGTTAATCACTTATATCTCTAGTATGAAGGATAAAAGACAAAAGTAGTAAAAAATAACTACAATATTTGTTAATGGATACACAATAGGTAAATTGTGACATCAAAAACATAGATCACTGTGGGTACAGTAAAAACAGAGCTTTAGCTTTAAAGTGTTCAATTTTAAATTACTATCAACTTAAAATAGACTGTTAAAAATACGTTTTATTTAACCTCATGGTAATCATAAGGCAAAAACCTGTACTAGACACAAAAGATAAAGAGACAGGGATCTAAACATGCCACTACAGAAAATCGTCAAACCACAAAGACAGAGAAGAAAGGAAGAAAAGAAAGAATTACAAAACAGGCAGAAAACAACTAGCATAAATTATAAAAGCACATACCTATCAAAAATTGCTTTAAATGTAACTGAACTAAATTTTCTAAAAAGACACAGAGTGGCTGAATGAATAAAAAAACAAGACCTAACTATATGCTGCCTATAAGAGATATTCACTTCAACTTTAAGGACATTCACAGCCTGAAAGTGAAGAGATGGAAAAAGATATTCTGTGCAAATGGAAACCAAAAGAAAGCTAAAATAAAAAGTTCCATGGTTTCCATTCCAACACAACAATGTGAACATACTTAATGCCACTGAGTCATATACTTAAAAATGGTAATCAATTTTGTTATGTAAATATATTTTATCACGTTTCTTAAAAACCAACAAAAATAGTTATTAAAATTTTATTTGACTAATGTCTAGTCTACTTAATGTGCACTCTCTGTTCCTCTCCTTTTCCAAATCATACCAATCTTCAAATTCCAGTTCTAATTCTTCCCAGGCTTTTTCCAATCCCAAAACATGTCACTTTTGTTTTTCTGGATTCCAAGAACTATTATTGTTGGAATGAGTTCATTTGACAATTAATTATTCCTGTCTGGTGATAGATCTTCCACTTTATCTTAAATAATTATTCAATTATTTATATATATATATAAATAACTGGGCTTCCCTGGTGGCTCAGAGGTTAAGGCATCTGCCTGCAACGCACGAGACCTGGGTTCGATCCCTGGGTCAGGAAGATCCCCTGGAGAAGGAAATGGCAACCCACTCCAGTATTCTTGCCTGGAGAATCCCATGGACGGAGGAGCCTAGTGGGCTACAGTCCATGGGGTCACAAAGAGTCCAACACGACTGAGCAACTTCACTTTCACTTTCATATAAATAACTAGATTTATCTTGACTTGATAATAACATGATAATCTTGATGTAATAATCTTGACTAGATTATGTATACTAGATTAAATCTTATCTGAGAGAGTGGCAATATCCTACTCTTAGAGTCAGTCAAGAAGACAAGGTTCTTGAGCTTATGCCTGTGTTTGATTAGTAATGTATTTTAAAATACTCCATTTTTTTCTCACTGCACTACTTCTTTCACTTGGTATACCCCAGGCATTTCTGTTCTCAGATTCTTCAGGTTGATAAAGCTTTAGACACTTGCTGTGGCTCTGATGACTCAAGAACTAGAGTTACTGTGTTGGTATGGGATTATGCCCATCACCCCACTGGGGAATCAGTGAACAAGGTATTATAAAGCACCCCACTTCACGCCAGATGACAGAATGCATGTGTGGGATGAGATCTTTGCCCCTGACTCACACGTATGCCACCTCTCATTCTCAGGATGGCATCACTTTGGCACTTATCCTCTAGTCTTTGTCAGCCTGAATGATCACAGTGGGGTCCAAAGAATACACCATTTACCTTCTGAGTTCCTGAGAGTTGCCTTTATTTACATGCTGATGTTCATTACAGATGAGATTAAAACCTAATACCCAGAGAACAACCAGCTCCAGCTCCAAGATTACAACTATTTTCCCCTTGTTTGTCCCCTTGATATGTACTCTTTAGAGAAAGGTTAGACCAGAATGGTTTTCCTGAGAGCCTCAGCAGCTCTTCTACACTCACTACCTGACCCCTCTTCACTGTCACCATCCTCAGGCACAGAGAAGAAGAGGAAGAAGGGAGCAAGTTGTGGTTAATTCTTTGCAGACAGGCTTAGGAGGAGGAGGATGGGCTGGATGTGGTGAAAACAGGAAGGGATTCCTCGGAAGATTTAGTATTGGGGGGCCTTTCAGTTTGTTTCTGAGGATGAGAGACATCTATGGAGGAAAATGTTCCATTTGCCTTCATGGCTGATGAAGATTGGAAGGTGGCCTCTCTGGCAGACTCCCGGACGGGTGCTTGGATGGATTCAGAGGCCTTCAAAGTGGGGACCAGGTGTCTAATGTCATCCTCGCCAGGCACTGGTGTCTTGATGGTTTTGCTGACTGGCTCTGATTTGCTGGCTTTCTTCATGGGGACTACTGAAACACGGTTGGAGTCTGGGTATTTCCTTACATTCTTGGTTAAAGCTGGGGAGAGGGCTGCATGAGTCCAGGGAATTTCCGTAACTCGGGAGACAGGATCTATGGATATACATGAAGGTCCTTGATTCTTACTTTCTCTTGTTCGGAGGCTTGTACTCAGAGATTCTATGGGATAGAAAAGACAAAAACACAGATTCTGCAAATGTCACTTCTCCAATATTTGCCAGTCACGTGGTAAGATTCTAGTCATGTTTAAAATGTCAGCCCCTCAATTACCATCTCAGATTTTTTTCCACTACTTCTCTCCCTACCCAGACTTTCCTATGGTCTTCAATTCATCAAGGTGCTGGAGTTTGAGACATTGCTTAATTCACTTTTTAGTTCTAGTAGGTTTTTCAGCTGACTCCTTAAAATTTTTCATATAATAATAAATGCAAATTAAGGAGTTTTATTTCTTCCTTTATGCCTATTATTATTTTACTGAACTGGCTAGGATATCCAGTACAACGTCAAATAGAAGAAAGCGGTAAGAGCTGGTATTATTGATTTATTATTTCTTAAAATTGAGGTATAGTGATTCACAATGTTGTATTAGTCTCTGGTACACAGCAAAGTGATTCAGTTATGCATATATACATATATATTTATTCTTTTCAAATTATTTTCCATGACAGTTTATCAAAGGAAATAACAGTTCCCTGTGCTATACAGTAGGATCTTGTTGTAGTAGTTTGTATCTGCTAATCTAAAATTTCTAATTTATCTTTCCCCGACCCCTTCCTTTCCCTTTCGGTAACCATAATTTTGTTTTCTATGTCTCTGAGTCTGTTTCTGTTTCATATAGACGTTCATTTGTTTCACATTTTAGATTCCATATATAAGTGGTATCTTATGGTCTTTTCCTTTGTCTTTTTCTTTCTGACTTAGTATGATCATCTCTAGGTCCATCCATTTTGTTGCAAATATCATTATTTCATTCTTTTTCATGGCTGAGTAGTAGTCCATTATAAACCATATTTTTATCCATTCACCTATCAATGGACATTTAAGTTGCTTCTACATCTTGGCTATTGTAAATAGTGCTGCCATAAATACTGGGGTGCATATATCTTTTCAATTTAGAATGTTGTCCATATTCCCAGGGGTGGGATTACTAAATCACATGGCAACTCATATTTTTCTGAGGAACCTCCATACTGTTTTCCATACTGGGTGCATCAATTTACTTTCCTACCACCCATGTAGAAGGGTTTCCTTTTCTTGACACCCTCTCCAGCATCTGTTATTTTTACTTTTTAATAATGGCCATTCTGATGGGTTTGAGGTGATACCTCATTGTAGCTTTGATTTCCATTTCTCTAATAATTAAGTGATACTGAGCATCTTTTCATGAGTCTGTTGGCCATCTGTATGTCTTCTTTGTAAAAAATGTCTATTTAGGTCTTCTGTCTCTTTTTCACTTGAGTTGTTTTTTTGTTATTGAGTTGTATGTGCTATTTGTATATTTTGAAAATTAAGCCCTTTTTGGTTGCATATTTTGCAGTCTGTAGGTTGTCTCTTCACTTTGTTTATGGTTTTCTTTGCTATAGAAAAGCTTATGAGTTTGATTAGGTCCCATTTGTTTATTTTTACTTTTATGTCTTTCCCTTGAAAGATGAACGTAAGAAAATATTGGTATGATTTATGTCAGAGAATGTTTTGCCTATATTCTCTTCTAAGATTTTATGGTGTTATGTCTTAAAATGTTTAAATCTTTAAGCCATTTTGGGTTTATTTTTGTGTATGGTGAAAGGGTGTGTTCTAACCTTATTGATTTACATGTGGCTGTCCAGCTTTTCCAACACCACTTACTGAAGAGACTGTCTTTTCTCCATTGTATATTGTTGCCTCCTTTGTCGATGATTAACTGCCTATAGGTGTATGGGTTTATTTCTGAGCTCTCTATTCTGTGCCATTGATCCATATGTTTGTTTTTATGCCATTACCATGATCTGATTACTACAGATGTGTAGTGCTGTACAACATCTGGGAGGATTATGTCTTCCCAGGGACTGTTCTTTTTCCTCAGGATTGCTTTGGTGATTTTGAGTCTTTTATAGATCCATTCAAATTTTAGAATTATTTTAGTTCTGTAAAAAACTTTATGGGTAATTTGATAAAAATCACATTAAAATTGTAAACTGCTTTGGGGAGTATTGCCATTTGAACAATATTAACTTTTCCAATCCAAGAGCATAGGATATCTTGCCATTTTTTCAATCACTTTCAATTTCCTTTATCAACTTCTTATAGTTGTCAGCATATAAGCCTTTCACCTCCTCAGTCAGGTTTATTCCTAAGTATTTTTTATACAATTTTAAAAGAAATTATTTTTTTACTTTCCTTTTCTCATATTTCATTGGTAAGTTTAAATAAATGCAACAGATTACTGTATGTTAATCCTATATTCTGCCACCTTGTTGGATTCATTTATCAGTTCTAGTAGTTTGTGTATGGAGTCTTTAGGGTTTTCTATATATAGTATCATATCATAGTAAAATGACAATTTTACCTCTTCCAATTTAGAAACTTATTTTTCTCTTTCTTATCTAATTGCTGTGGCTAGGACTTTCAACAGTATATTGAATAGAAGTGACAGTGGACATCCTTGTCTTGTTCTAGATTTTAGAGGGAAGGCTTTAAGCTTTCATCACTGAGTATTGTGTTGGCTACAGGTTTGTCATAAATGGCTTTTATTATCTTGAGATATATTTCCTCTATACCTACTTTGGTAAGAGTTTTTATCATGAGTGGATGTTGAATTTTGTCAGATGTTTTTTCTCCATCATATATCATATTGGCAATCTCTCTCTCATCTTGCTACAAGTTCATAAATTTTATTAATCTTCTCAAGAACCAACTTTTTATTTTCTCTGTTTGTGTCTTTTCTATGTCTTTGATTCCTGCTGTCTTTATTATCTCCTTCTTTTACTTAGAAAATATTTACTTAATTTTTTCCTAGATTTTTAAGGTAGAAACAATGAATACTAAACCAATCTTTCTTCTAAGATTTAAACTTAGAAATCTCCCTGTAAGTCCTGCTTTAGCTATACCACAAAACTTTAGCTACTGTACATGCATTATCCTTTAAAATATTTTCCAACCTCCTTTTTTTTTTTAATTTATTTTAATTGGAGGCTACTTACTTTACAATATTGAGGTGGTTTTGCCATACATTGACATGAATCCGCCACGGGTGTATGTGTGTTCCCCATCCTGAACCCCCCTCCCACTTCCCTCCCCATTCCATCCCTCTGGGTCATCCAAGTATACCAGCCTCGAGCACCCTGCCCCAGGCAATGAACCTGGACTAGTGGTCTGTTTCACATATGATAATATACATGTTTCAATGTTATTCTCTCAAATCATCCCATCCTCATCTTCTCCCTCAGAGTCCAAAAGACTGGTCTATACATCTGTGTTTCTTTTGCTGTCTCCCATATAGGGTTAGTGTTACCATCTTTCTAAATTCCATATATATGTATTAGTATACCATATTGGTGTTTTTCTTTCTGGCTTACTTCACTCTGTATAATAGGCTCCAGTTTCATCTACCTCATTAGAACTGATTCAAATGTATTCTTTTTAATGGCTGAGTAACATTCCATTGTGTATACGTACAACAGCTTTCTTATCCATTCGTCTGCTGATGGACATCTAGGTTGCTTCCATGTCCTGGCTATTATAAACAGTGCTGCGATGAACATTGGGGTACATGTGTCTCTTTCAAATCTGGTTTCCTCGGTGTGTATGTCCAGCAGTGGGATTGCTGGGTCCTAAGGCAGTTCTATTTCCAGTTTTTTAAGGAATCTTCACACTGTTCTCCATAGTGGCTGTACTAGTTTGCATTCCCACCAACCATTCCCTTTTCTCCACACCCTTTCTGGCATTTATTGTTTGTAGACTTTTGGATAGCAGCCATTCTGACTGGCGTGAAATGGTACCTCATTGTGGTTTTGATTTGCATTTCTCTGATAATGAGTGATGTTGAGCACCTTTTCATGTGTTTGTTAGCCATCTGTATGTCTTCCTTGGAGAAATGTCTGTTTAGTTCTTTGGCCCATTTTTTGATTGGGTCATTTATTTTCTGGAATTGAGCTGCAGGAATTGCTTGTATATTTTTGAGATTAATTCTTTGTCTGTTGCTTCATTTGCTATTATTTTCTCCCATTCTGAAGGCTATCTTTTCACCTTGCTTATAGTTTCCTTTGCTGTGCAAAACCTTTTAAGTTTAATTAGGTCCCATTTGTTTATTTTTGCTTTTATTTCCAATATTCTGGGAGGTGGGTCATAGAGGATCCTGCTGTGATGTATGTCGGAGAATGTTTTGCCTGTTTTCCTCTAGGAATTTTATACTTTCTGGTCTTACATTTAGATCTTTAATCCATTTTGAGTTTATTTTTGTGTATGGTGTTAGAAAGTGTTCTAGTTTCATTCTTTTACAAGTGGTTGACCAGTTTTCCCAGCACCACTTGTTAAAGACATTGTCTTTTCTCCACTGTATATTCTTGCCTTCTTTGCCAAAGATAAACTGTCCATGCTGCTGCTACTGCTAAGTCGCTTCAGTCGTGTCTGACTCTGTGCGACCCCATAGACGGCAGCCCACCAGGCTCCCCCATCCCTGGGATTCTCCAGGCAAGAACACAGGAGTGGGTTGCCATTTCCCTCTTCAATGCATGAAAGTGAAAAGTGAAAGTGAAATTGCTCAGTCGCGTCCGACTCCTAGCGAACCCATGGACTGAAGCCCACCAGGCTCCTCCATCCATGGGATTTTCCAGGCAAGAATACTGGAGTGGGGTGCCATTGCCTCTCTGGGCTTTCTATTTTGTTCCATTGATCTATATTTCTGTCTTTGTGCCAGTACCATGACTGTATGACTGTAGCTTTGTAGTATAGCCTGAAGTCAGGCAGGTTGACTCCTCCAGCTCCATTCTTCTTTCTCAAGATTGCTTTGGCTATTCGAGGTTTTTTGTATTTCCATACAAATTGTGAAATTATTTGTTCTATTTCTCTGAAAAATACCGTTGGTAGCTTGATAGGGATTGCATTGAATCTATAGATTGCTTGGGTAATATACTCATTTTCACTATATTGATTCTTCCAGTGCATGAACATGGTATATTTCTCCATCCATTTGTGTCCTCTTTGATTTCCTTCATCAGTGTTTTATAGTTTTCTATATATAGGTCTTTTGTTTCTTTAGGTAGATATATTCCTAAATATTTTATTCTTTCCGTTGCAATGGTGAATGGAACTGTTTCCTTAATTTCTCTTCCTGTTTTCTCATTGTTAGTGTATAGGATGGAGAAGGCAATGGCACCCGACTCCAGTACTCTTGCCTGGAAAATCCCATGGATGGAGGAGCCTGGTAGGCTGCAGTCCATGGGGTCGCTAAGAGTCGGGCAGGACTGAGCAACTTCATTTTCACTTTTTGCTTTCATGCATTGGTGAAGGAAATGGCAACCCACTTCAGTGTTATTGCCTGGAGAATCCGAGGGACGGGGGAGCCTAGTGGGCTTCCGTCAATGGGGTCGCACAGAGTCGGACACGACTGAAGTGGCTTAGCAGCAGCAGTGTATAGGAATGCAAGGGGTTTGTGTGTGTTAAGTTTATATCCTGCAACTTTACTATATTCACTGATTGGCTCTAGTAATTTTCTGGTGGAGTCTTTAGGGTTTTCTATGTAGAGGATCATGTCATCTGCAAACAGAGTTTTACTTCTTCTTTTCCAATCAACCTCCTTTATGATTTATTTTTTTAACACTCAGTGTTAAGAAATACACTAATTTCTGGAATCTAGAGGTATTTATGGATGTCATATTAATGTTTGTCTCTAATTTAATTTTTCTGTGGTCATGGAATATATTTTGTAAGATTTTAGTCTTCTGAAATTCATCTATTGATGACACTTTCTACATCTTTTTATTTTATGCATTTTTAATTACTGAAATTTTACATCATTTTTACTACTTTTGTCTTTTAATCTTAATGCTTGCTTTATAAGTGATTGAACCCCTGCCTTTATTATATATGTATATTTTCCAGTGAGATTTTAATTACTGCATGTTTTCTCTTTAACATTTAGTGTCATTTCTTTTCAGTTTAGAGAAGTCCCTTTAATATTTCATGCAGAACAAGTATACTTGTAATAAATTTCTTTAGCTTTTGTTTATCCTAAAAATTCTTAATCTCTCCTTAATTCTGAATGTTAAACTAGCTGTGCACAGTCTGCGATGTCAAGTTTTTTCCTTTCAGCACTTTGAATATATCATGACACTCCTTTATTACCCTGAGTTACTTTTCTCTTGCTGCTTTAAGGATTCTCTTTATTCTTAACTTCTACCATTTTAGTTGCAATGTGTCTTATCTGTGTGTCTCTTTGGGTTCATCTTATTTGGAGCTCTTTCTGCTTTCTGGACCAAGAGATCTGTTTGCGTCCCCAGATTAGGAAATTTTTTAGTCACTATTTCTTAAAATAATTTTTCTGGTCCTTTCTTTCTTCCCCTTCTGTGACCCATATAATGCAAATGTTATTCCACACAATGTTGTCCTAAAGGCAACATATGGTATCTTCACTTTTTAAAATTCTTCATTTTGCTGCCCTGTCTGAGGGAGTCCCACCATTTTATCTTTTAGCTTGCTCATTCATTTTTCCACCTCATCACTCTGCTGTTGAGCACCTCTACTGTATTTTTTAGTTTAGTCATAACTTCTCTTTGGTACTATATTTTCTATCTCACTGTTAAAGTTCTCACTATGTTTATCCTTTCCTGAGTTTGATGAGCATATTTATGATCATTATACTGAAGTCCATCAGGTGGACTGCTTATCTTGGTTTCATTTAGTTGTTTTTCTGAGTTTTCTGTCTTGTTCATTTGATTGGACTATATTCCTCTGTCTCCTCATTTTTCTTAATTTTTTGTTTCTTTCTATGATTTAGGTAAATCAGTTCTCTCTCCCAGGCTGTTGAAAGGATTGTTGTGTACTCTATTTGAAGAAACTTGCCAGATACACTTGAAAATACTGTATATTCTGTAGTTCTTGGGTAAAATGTTATATGCCAGTTAGGTCAAAGTGGCTGAAAGTGTTCAGACTTCTATATTCATTCTTGTTTTATTTTTTGTGTTTAATTGGTATTTTAAGTACTAAGTGACAAACATTAAAATCTCCAACTATGATCTCTCTTTCAGTTGTTGACTAACATGTTCTGAAACTCTTTTACTAACTTAGAACAGTTATAACTACAATGTCTTCCCTGATATACTGACATTTTCATCATGAAATCTTTGTTTCCAGTAATTTCCCATGTTTCACAGTTTATTTTTTCAGAAAATATTTTTTATATTTATTGTTTGCATGGCATATCACTGGCCCATCCTTTCACTCTGTAATCTATTTGAACCTTTGTATTTCAAACATTTGTTTTGTAGACAGCATATGGCTGGGTCTTGCTTTTTTCCTATCTTGCATGAAGTCTCTACTTTTGAGTATTTGTTTTATTGATATTTAATGGTTAACAAAGAAGTTGAATTAATGATGATCACGTTTCAACTCCTCTCGGCCGCAGCTCATGAACTTGGACGTAGGTTAGCTCCTCTCGGTTGTCGACCCTGAACTCGGACGCAGGGTAGCTCCTCCTGGCCGCCGCCCCTGACCTCAGATTTGGGTAGCTCCTCTTGACTGCTGCCCCGACCTCGGACGTGGGGTAGCTCCTCTTGGCCGCTGCCCTTCGGGCATGGGGTCCTCCCGGCTTCTCCTCTGACCTCAGACATGGGATAGCTCCTCTCGGCCGCGCTTTAGTGCACTAGTCGCAGCCGCCTGCGCTTTACCCTGCATCCTAAGTCAGGGGCAGCAGCCGAGAGGAGCTACACCGCATCGGAGGTCAGGGGCGGCAGCCGGGAGGAGCTACCCCAAGCCCCCACACCACAGGCCAGGGGCGGTGGCTGGGAGGAACTACCCCACGCTCCCACGCCCGAGGCCAGGGGCAGCGGCCAAGAGGAGCTACCCCACACCTGAAACTAGGGGCGGCGGCCAGGACGACCAACCCCACATCCAAGGAGCAGTGGCTGTTCGGGTGCAGGAGGGCCTAGAGGAGCTATCCCACGTTGAAGGTCAGGAAGGGCGGTGGTGAGGAGATACCCCTCGGCTAAGGTAAGGAGCAACGGCTGCGCTTTGCTGGAGCAGCCATGAAAAGATACCCCACACCCAAGGTAAGAGAAACCCAAGTAAGACAGTAGGTGTTGCAAGAGAGCATCAGAGGGCAGACACACTGAAATCATACTCACAGAAAACTAGTCAATCTAATCACACTAGGACCACAGCCTTGTCTAACTCAATGAAACTAAGCCATGACCCTGGGGGAACCCAAGACGGGTGGGTCATGGTGGAGAGATCTGACAGAATGTGGTCCACTGGAGAAGGGAATGGCAAGCCACTTCAGTATTCTTGCCTTGGGAACCCCATGAACAGTATGAAAAGGCAAAATGATACGATACTGAAAGAGGAACTCCCCAGGTCAGTAGGTGCCGAATATGCTACTGGAGATCAGTGGAGAAATAACTCCAGAAAGAATGAAGGGATGGAGCCAAAGCAAAAACAATACCCAGCTGTGGATGTGACTGGTGATAGAAGCAAGGTCCGATGCTGTAAAGAGCAATATTGCATAGGAACCTGGAATGTCAGGTCCATGAATCAAGGCAAATTGGAAGTGGTCAAACAAGAGATGGCAAGAGTGAATGTCAACATTCTAGGAATCAGCGAGCTAAAATGCACTGGAATGGGTGAATTTAACTCAGATGACCATTATATCTACTACTGTGGGCAGGAATCCCTCAGAAGAAATGGAGTAGCCATCATGGTCAACAAGAGAGTCCAAAATGCAGTACTTGGATGCAATCTCAAAAACGACAGAATGATCTCTGTTCATTTCCAAGGCAAACCATTCATATCACAGTAATCCTAGTCTATGCCCCAACCAGTAATGCTAAAGAAGCTGAAGCTGAATGTCTCTATGAAGACCTACAAGACCTTTTAAAACTAACACCCAAAAAAGATGTCCTTTTCATTATAGGGGACTGGAATGCAAAAGTAGGAAGTCAAGAAACACCTGGAGTAACAGGCAAATTTGGCCTTGGAATACAGAATGAAGCAGGGCAAAGGCTAATACAGTTTTGCCAATAAAATGCACTGGTCATAGCAAACACCTCTTCCAACAACACAAGAGAAAACTCTCTACATGGACATCATCAGATGGTCAACACCGAAATCAGATTGATGATATTCTTTGCAGCCAAAGATGGAGAAGCTCTATACAGTCAGCAAAAACAAGACTGGGAGCTGACTGTGGCTCAGATCATGAACTCCTTATTGCCAAATTCAGACTTATTGAAGAAAGTAGGGAAAACCACTAGACCATTCAGGTATGACCTAAATCAAGTCCCTTATGATTATACAGTGGAAGTGAGAAATAGATTTAAGGGCCTAGATCTGATAGACAGAGTGCCTGATGAACTATGGAATGAGGTTCGTGACATTGTACAGGAGACAGGGATCCAGACCGTCACCAAGAAAAAGAAATGCAAACAAGCAAAATGGCTGTCTGAGGAGGCCTTACAAACAGCTCTGAAAAGAAGGAAAGAGAAAAGCAAAAGAGAAAAGGAAAGATATAAGCATCTGAATGCAGAGTTCCAAAGAATAGCAAGAAGGGATAAGAAAGCCTTCCTCAGCGATCAATGAAAAGAAATAGAGGAAAACAAAAGAATGGGAAAGACTAGAGATCTCTTCAAGAAGATTAGAGATACCAAGGGAACATTTCATGCAAAGATGGGCTTTATAAAGGACAGAAATGGTATGGACCTAACAGAAGCAGAAGAGATTAAGAAGAGGTGGCAAGAATACACAGAAGAACTGTACAAAAAAGAGCTTCACAACCCAGATAATCACGATGGTGTGATCACTGACCTAGAGCCAGACATCCTGGAATGTGAAGTCAAGTGGGCCTTAGAAAGCATCACTACGAACATAGCTAGTGGAGGTGATGGAATTCCAGTTGAGCTATTTCAAATCCTGAAAGATGATGCTGTGAAAGTGCTGCTCTCAATATGCCAGCAACTGGAAAAGGTCAGTCTTCATTTCAATCCCAAAGAAAGGCAATGCCAAAGAATGCTCAAACTACCGCACATTGCACTCATCTCACATGCTAGTAGGTAATGCTCAAAATTCTCCAAGCCAGGCTTCAGCAATATGTGAACCATGAACTTCCTGATGTTCAAGCTGGTTTTAGAAAAGGCAGAGGAACCGGAGATCAAATTGCCAACATCCGCTGGATCATCAAAAAAGCAAGAGAGTTCCAGAAAAACATCTATTTCTGCTTTATTGACTATGCCAAAGCCTTTGACTGTGTGGATCACAATAAACTATGGGAAATTCTGAAAGAGATGGAAATACCAGACCACCTGACCTGCCTCTTGAGAAATCTGTATTCAGGTCAGGAAGCAACAGTTAGAACTGGACATGGAACAACAGACTGGTTCCAAATAGGAAAAGGAGTATGTCAAGGCTGTATATTGTCACCCTGCTTATTTAACTTACATGCAGAGTACATCATGAGAAACGCTGGACTGGAAGAAGCACAAGCTGGAATTAAGATTGCCAGGAGAAATATCAATCACCTCAGATATGCAGATGACTCCACCCTTATGGCAGAAAGTAAAGAGTAACTAAAAAGCCTCTTGATGAAAGTGAAAGAGGAGAGTGAAAGGTTGGCTTAAAGCTCAACATTCAGAAAATGAAGATCATAGCATCCGGTCCCATCACTTCATGGGAAATAGATGGGGAAACAGTGGAAACAGTGTCAGACTTTATTTTTTGGGCTCCAAAATCACTGCAGATGGTGACTGCAGCCATGAAATTAAAAGACACTTACTCCTTGGAAGGAAAGTTATAATCAACCTAGATAGCATATTCAAAAGCAGAGACATTACTTTGCCAACAAAGGTCCATCTAGTCAAGGTATGGTTTTTCCTGTGGTCATGTATGGATGTGAGAGTTGGACTGTGAAGAAGGCTGAGCACCGAAGAATTGATGCTTTTGAACTGTGGTGTAGGAGAAGACTCTTGAGAGTCCCTTGGACTGCAAGGAGATCCAACAGTCCATTCTGAAGGAGATCAGCCCTGGGATTTCTTTGGAAGGAATGATGCTGAAGCTGAAGCTCCAGTACTTTGGCCACCTCATGCGAAGAGTTGACTCATTGGAAAAGACTCTGATGCTGGGAGGGATTGGGGGCAGGAGTAGAAGGGGATGACAGAGGATGAGATGGCTGGATGGCATCACTGACTTGATGGACGTGAGTCTGAGTGAAGTCCGGGATTTGGTGATGGACAGGGAGGCCTGGCGTGCTGCAATTCATGGGGTCGCAAAGAGTCGGACATGACTGAGCGACTGAACTAACTGATGTTTCAAGTTGTCTCCTATTTGTTTCATATGTTATTTTTCCTTCCTTTGTCCTTTTTTCTCTGAATTCACCTACTCTAAAGAGATATTCTCCTGCCTGCATTGAATAAAAATCTGCCACATTTTGAGAGGACAAAATGATGAGGACTGGATACGTTTTCTAAAGTCAAATCAAAACCCAGTCAACAGTAATTATGAAAACAGGAGCACTTTAGTCCCACAACTTTAAGGAACTAATATCAGTCAATAACCAGTGATCTTGGAAGCAGAATCTAAATCTCAAATAAGACTGCTGCCGAGGTGAACACCTCAATGTTAGCCTCGTGAGACTCTATGAAGAAGATCAGACAAACACCTGCTTAGACTCCTGACCCACACAAACTCTGAGATGATAAATTTGTGTTGTACTGAGCTACCAAATTTGTGGTAATTTGTTCTGTATCAATAAAAACCTAATATATACAGAAATATAATCTATCCAAATGAAGCACGACATTAAACAGGCTAAAAATAAAAATGAACAGAGTTTCTAATTTATAGGAAACTAAGAAAGAAGGTAGAGGCAAAAAAATTCTGAAAATCAAAGACTGAAAAAAATTATATTCTGATCTAAGGATCTCAGAAAACTCTAAGCAGGATGAACACACACACACACACACTCACTCATATACACACTTAAACACAACAAAATAAACTATAATAAAATTACTGAAAACCAATAATAAAAGAAGCAACCTTAAAAAGCAGCCAGTGAAAAAGGACATATTACCAGTAGATGAACAATGATTTTTTAAATGGAAGATGTTTTTATAAGACTTTTCATAAGAAACTATGAGACAGAAGACAAAGGATGAACTTCTTTAAAGGGCTGACAAGTGTATCCTAAAGCTAGGGAGGTGATGAAAGCCGACTGGAGGCAGCATTAGGTGCAGCAGTATATGCCCATCTCAGAGGTGGTCATGGTACAAGATGTGAATTATGCTTAGTGTTCAAAGCTCTGTTCTCCTCAACCTAAATGAATCTGGGCTGTGGTTTTGGCTTCTTTTCGGTCATCTTTGTACCTTTTCTGATTCTGAACTTGGCCCCACCCCTTCTAGGAGTTGGGGTGAGCCCCTAGAAGTGTCTCTTAGAGGTACTCAAACAGCTTTCAACACATTTACTTAGACCAAAAAAAAAAAAATGGTTTCTCTAAATGGGCTACTGTAAACACTATAAAAAACAGGAAAATTTTCCATTTATTTCTTATTCACCTTATTTCCATATCAACATTTCAACATGGTGTGAAGCTGAGGTCAAGTTAACTGTACTTTTCTAAGGCATTTTAGACATGTATTTCATCACAATTTAAACAGATCTTAGAGTTTTGCTTCAAAACTTCTCTCATTCATGCATTCCTCAGCTATTCCATATTCTGTTCATTTCTTCACTGGATTATTGTTACAGGCTGAATTTTGTGCCCCACATTGATATGTTGAAGCCATAATCTCCAGTACCTGAAAATCTAACTATATATGGAAACTGGGCCTTTGAAGAGGTAGCTAAAACAAGGCCAATGGGGTTGGCCCTGATTCAATCTGACTAGAGTAGAAAAAATTTGAACACACAAACAGATACTGGGCAGTGGTGGGTAGAAGTGTGTGCACAGAAGAAAGGCTGTGTGAGGACACAGCAAGAAAGTGGCTATCTGCAACCAAAGAAAGAGGCTTCAGAAGAAACCAAACCTGCTGACACATTGATCTTTTACCTCTAGCCTCCAGAACTATGAGAAGAATCAACTTCTGTTATTTAAGCCCCTAGTCTGTGGTATTTTGTTTCCATAGCCCTAGTGTACTAATATAACTACTAAAAATCATAAGGGAACTGGAACATGGCCTTCAGACTTCTTACCAGCTAGGAGAGTGATCTAAAGATCCACAGAACTCAGAGTTACTTGAGATCTCTCAGTCCCTTAAGGGATTTGAGTGAATTTGGCTTAAACCTTCAGTTTCATAGAATGAAATCCATTTCTTTTCATTTATTTCATTTAATTTCCTTTCATTTAATGAGTTGTTCTGCTGAATAATAAGTTATTCTGCTATTCTATCCTTTTACAGTGAAGTCTAAGCATATTGCTGCGTTGTTTGGAACTCATTTGCCATCTCCTGATTGCTTATATGCAGAGCCTATGTTCTTTTCAGCATGCCCCCTCCACAATTTTCTCCCTCCACCATTCAACATACATATCACAACTAAAGTCGCCTACAGCACACAGCCCTGATGAGCGTGGCAGGCTCACTGTCTTATACCTAGGCATTTGGCCCAAAGGTATGAATTGCTATGCCTTTGCCAACTTCTTCACCACTCTCTGTGGGTCAGTCCTCTCGTCTCTTGATCCACCCTCCATAGACAACTTTCAGTTTCTTCAGTCTCTCTCACAGTGTTTGGCACAAAGTAGATACTCAGTAACTATGTGATAAATAAATATATGAACCAGTGAACAAAAAATATCCATTTCAAAACCTTCCAAGGAATGTCAACACTTAGAAGATAAAAGTCCACAATAATCCTGATGCCAGGGGCCCCCAGAATCTGTGCCCAACCTATTTATCCCAACTTCTCGGTGGTCCCCGCTCCCCAATTTCAGACATCCTCAACTCTTGTCAGAAACATTAAGGCAGGCCCAGAATCCTGGAGGCAATAGGTAAGGATGATGAGAGTGGGCTAGGCCTCTAACTTTACCTGTGTGAATGCTGGTGCTCTTGAGTAATTTTTCTTTTTTGCTCTCTTTCCACCTGGAAGGAAGCAGAGTATCCATGAGCCTCACGGATATACTCCAAAATAGGCAACAATTCAAGGCAGTGGCCAGAAAAGAACATTATCCAGTTAAATTCTATGTTAAACAGAGGGTTTGTAATTTCCTCCTTTTTAAAGGATAACTCAAATGAGGAAAAAATGGGCATGATGAGATCTAAGGACCATGGTCTCTTCTAGCTAAAAATTCTTCTACCAGATGTTCCATCTCCCACCCTGAACTTTGGAATCTTGTAGCATTTTCCCTTCAAGAATTCTCAAATGTCATTTTCTCAGACAAATACAAAAACTATGGCCTGGAAAGGGGCAGTGATTTCCCCGGGATCACCCAGCAACTACAGGAAAAAACAGAACTAAAACCCAGGTTTCCTGGAGGGTGAGCTTGCTCTTTACACAGCAACCCCATCGTGTGGAAGGTGGGAAGGGGGAGGCACTTGTTCTGAACAGCCTTCAACTCCAGTCCTCTCCCAACTGATCCACAGGGGATCTGCAGTAACAGGCTTTGATTAAGCTTTAGCTATGTCAGTCACTCAGTGGTGTCTGACTCTTTGTGACACCATGAACTGTAGCCTCCCAGGCTTCTCTGTTCATGGAATTCTCCAAGCAAGAATAATGGAGGGGATTGTCATTCCCTTCAGAGGATCTTCCTGACACAGGGGTCAAATCAGGTCTACTGTATTATAGACAGATTGTTTACTATCTGAGCCACCAGGGAAGCCTGTGAGAGCCCTTATTCTTAGAATATGGTCTCAGGTAGACACAGGAGAAGGGGTGTGAAGGCAGCATGAGAAGAAATCAGAGGTTCCGATGAGAAAACCCTGTCTTCCTGAGGACTTGCCACATGGGATTATGGGACAAGTGTAACTGTTTTCCTTCAAATTTCCATAAAATGATTTATTTATATTTTTATTTTGGGGAAAAATCATATAAAATTAAAAACATATGCTTACCAATGAAAATAAAATATGGCAACAATGAAAATTGCAGAAAGAATATCCATGAGAATCCACACAAACAAATAGTACTTTGGTGTCTGCAAAGCAGAGAACACAGTTAAGGACTGACAACTGGAAGGGAATGTAGATCATGTGGGTCAAGTCCCTTGCTTGGCTGTCAGGGATGGAGCAGGGGCAGAGCAGGGAGAGGAACCTTAATCCTGAGGTTGGGTCGAACACAGAGAATACCTGCTGCTCACCTAACATGTAATCTCCCCTTACATGTGCCAAGGGCTCTACAAGGACTAAAATACTTCACATGCTTCATTTCTCCGGACCCTAAACACAAGTCTGAGGGAGTCACAGAGATGTCACAGAACAAGTCTTCTCTAGACCCAGGACTACAGCCCAAGTTCCTTGGCTTCCAGTGCTCTATGTGTTCATGGCACACCCTCCCAAACCTGGCCGTGCATTCAAATCTACCTGAGCAGCAGCCTTTCATAATACAGCTTCCTGGGCCTCACTACAGACTCAGAAGTTAGAACGTTGGCATTTTTTACAAGCTTCGCAGGAACAAGCAAACAGTCTGTGAACCAGCATTTAAGAATCCTTCTTCTAAATTGTCATGCTTCAAATCAGTTCAATTCAGTCGTTCAGTCATGTCCAACTCATTGCGACCCCATGAATCACACCACGCCAGGCCTCCCTGTCCATCACCAACACCTGGAGTCTACCCAAACCCATGTCCATTGAGTGATGCCATCTAGCCATCTCATCTGTCGTCCCCTCCTCCTCCTGCCCCCAATCCCACCAAGCATCAGGGTCTTTTCCAATGACTCAACTCTTCTCATGAGGTGGCAAAAGTATTGGATTTCAGCCTCAACATCAGTCCTTTCAATGAACATCCAGGACTGATCACCTTTAGGATGAACTGGCTGGATCTTCTTGCAGTCCAAGGGACTCTCAAGAGTCTTCTCCAACACCACAGTTCAAAAGCATAAATTCTTCAGCGCTCAGCTTTCTTCACAGTCCAACTCTCACATCCATATGTGACTACTGGAAAAACCATAGCCTTGACTAGATGGACCTTTGCTGGCAAAGTAGTGTCTCTGCTTTTGAATATGCTATCTAGGTTGGTCATAACTTTCCTTCCAAGGAATAAGTGTCTTTTAATTTCATGGCTGCAATCACCATCTGCGGTGATTTTGGAGCCCAGAAAAATACGGACTCTCACTGTTTCCACTGTTTCCCCATCTATTTCCCATGAAGTGATGGGACCAGATGCCATAATCTTACTTTTCTGAATGTTGAGCTTTAAGCCAACTTTTTCACTCTCCTCCTTCACTTTCATCAAGAGGCTTTTTAGTTCTTCTTCACTTTCTGCCATAAGGGTGGTGTCGTCTGCATATCTGAGGTCATTGATATTTCTCCTGGAAATCTTGATTCCATCTTCTGCTTCTTCTGGCCCAGGGTTTCTCTGATACACTCTGTATATAGGTTAAATAAGCAGGGTGACAATCTACAGCCTTGACATACTCCTTTTCCTATTTGGAACCAGTCTGCTGTCCCAAGTCCAGTTCTAACTGTTGCTTCCTGACCTGCATACAAATTTCTCAAGAGGTAGGTCAGATGGTCTGGGATTCCCATCTCTTCCAGAATTTTCCACAGTTTATTGTGATCCACACAGTCAAAGGCTTTGACATAGTCAACAAAGCATAAATAGATGTTTTTCTGGAACTCTCTTGCTTTTTCCATGATCCAGGGGATGTGGGCCATTCTGGTTCCTCTGCCTTTTCTAAATACAGCTTGAACATCTGGAAGTTCACAGATCACATATTGCTGAAGCCTGGCTTGGAGAATTTTGAGCATTACTTTACTAGCGAGTGAGATGAGTACAATTGTGTGGTAGTTTGAGCATTCTTTGGCATTGCCTTTCTTTGGGATTGGAATGAAAACTGACCTTTTCCAGTCCTCTGGCCACTGCTGACGTTTCCAAATGTGCTGACATATTGAGTGCAGCACTTTCACAGCATCATCTTTCAGGATTTGAAATAGCTCAACTGGAATTCCATCACCTCCACTAGCTTTGTTCTTAGTGATGCTTTCTAAGGCCCACTTGACTTCACATTCCAGGTTGTCTGGCTCTAGATGAGTGATAACACCATCATGATTATCTGGGTCGTGAAGCTCTTTTTTGTACAGTTCTTCTGTGTATTCTTGCCACCTCTCCTTAATATCTTCTGCTTCTGTCAGGTCCATACCATTTCTGTCCTTTATCGAGCCCATCTTTGCATGAAATGTTCCCTTGGTATCTCTAATTTTCTTGAGGAGATCTCTAGTCTTTCCCATTCTGTTGTTTTCCTCTATTTCTTTGCATTGATCACTGAGGAAAGCTTTCTTATCTCTCCTTGCTATTCTTTGTAACTCTGCATTCAGATGCTTATATCTTTCCTTTTCTCCTTTGCTTTTCTCTTCTTTTCTTTTCACAGCTGTTTGTAAGGCCTCCCAGACAGCCATTTTGCTTTTTTGCATTTCTTTTCCATGGGGATGGTCTGGATCCCTGTCTCCTGTACAATGTCACGAACCTCATTCCATAGTTCATCAGGCACTCTATCTATCACATCTAGTCCCTTAAATCTATTTCTCACTTCCACTGTATAATCACAAGGGATTTGATTTAGGTCATACCTGAATGGTCTCGTGGTTTTCCCTACTTTCTTCAATTTAAGTCTGAATTTGGCAATAAGGAGTTCATGATCTGAGTCACAGTCAGCTCCTGGTCTTGTTTTTGTTGACTGTATAGAGCGTCTCCATCTTTGGCTGCAAAGAATATAATCAATCTGATTTCAGTGTTGACCATCTGGTGATGTCCATGTAGAGAGTCTTCTCTTGTGTTGTTGGAAGAGGGTATTTGCTATGACCAATGCGTTCTCTTGGCAATACTCTATTAACCTTTGCCCTGCTTCATTCCATATTCCAAGGCCAAATTTGCCTGTTACTCCAGGTGTTTCCTGACTACCTACTTTTGCATTCCAGTCCCCTATAATGAAAAGCACATCTTTTTTGGGTGTTAGTTCTAAAGGTCTTGTAAGTCTTCATAGAACCATTCAACTTCAGCTTCTTCAGCATTACTGGTAGGGGCATACGCTTGAATTACCGTGATATTGAATGGTTTGCCTTGGAAATAAACAGAAATCATTCCATCATTTTTGTCATATTGCTTCAGATAAACATACTGAAATTACAATTCTTAATTAATACATCCATTTCTCTGGGCTCCTTGCCTGAATCACTGATTTCACAGAGCTCCATTGTCTAGGTTATCTTGCATGAGTTTTCTATCTCTACAGCTTTCTGTTTTTTGTTTTTGGCTGCACTGGATCTTCGTTGCTGCGCTCAGACTTTCTCTAGTTGCAGTGAGTGTGGTACTCGGGCTTCTATGTGGAGCTTCTCTTGTTGTAGAGCACAGGCTCTAGGTGTAGGGGCTTCAGTAGCTGCAGCACATGGGCTCAGTAGTTGTGGCATACACACAGGCTTAGTGGTTCTGTGCAGCCTGTGGAATCTTCCCATTCCACAAATCAAACCTGTGTCCTCTGCATTGGCAGGCAGATTCTTACCCACTGCACCATCAGGGAAGCCCTTAACTCCCTAGTTTGATTATCCCTTTCAACCTTCATCGCCTCTCCTCTAGTATTACCTGATGGTACTGGGACTACCATTTTTATTCTTTCGTATGCCATTTCCACCTTATCCCAAGGTCTTCCTTGGACTTAACAACAGTGATAATAATAACAGCAACATAAGCAATCATGATAATGATGAGAACAACTAACATTAATGAGAACTTAAAGGAGCTAAGGAAGTGTCTCAAGCACTTTAAGGGTATTTTCAAAGCTTATCCTCACAACAGCTCTACTAGACAGGTACATGAAAGTGAAAGTGAAAGTCACTCAGTCATGTCCGACTCTTTGCAACCCCTTGGAATTCTCCAGGCCAGAATAGTGGAGAGGGTAGCCTTTCCCTTCTCCAGGGGATCTTTCCAACCAAGGGATCGAACCCAGGTCTCCAGCACTGCAGGCGGATTCTTTACCAGCTGAGCCACAAGGGAAGCCCAGACAAGTACACTAGAAGCTCTTAAACCACTTCCGCTAAACTGAGGTTCTTCATCCCCTCTGGGAACCTGACTGATACATGTTTTGGCCTGCTCCAGGATGCTCATAAGGTGAACTGTAGAGTCACCAAGAATCAGTTATCCTTACTACCCAAATGGCTTAGAACAGTTGTACCAGTTGTTAACAACTGTGCAGTATAATTCAGTGTTACTAAAATCATTTTCAAGGAAACACATAAATCAGTGTTTTGAAAATCTTGTTGAAGACAGAAAAGGTCATTAAAATAATGAGCTCCAATTGACTTAAGTGTGAGAGAAACACTATGAAATGGGGTGGAGGAGGATTCTAAAAATCTGTATGGCTTCCTCATTCCAGTCATTTCTCCAAATGACTTCAAGTTCTTGTGTTCTAAGGAAACAAAACTTAGAAATCATAGCTGGTTCATTAGGTAGTATACACAAGCAAGAGAATACAGAATTCAATCAACTGAAACATACTCAAAGAAAATACCTGAATCTATGTCAAAAGTTGAATGAATATTTTAAATTAAAATGTGTGAGGTATGTGTGTGGTAGATTATTTATAAAAATGATCACAATATTCCTCCCCAAATGCAGGTCTTATGCAGTGTGACTCTGCTGTTCCTCTCTAATAAGAGGTAAAGTTTGTTTCTGTCCTGCCCCGCCATGAATCTGGACTTGACCATGTGATTATCTTTGGCCAATGGAACATTAGCAAACATCACAATGGGAGATCCTTCAAAAAAACATGCACTGGGGCTTGCCTTTCTCGCTGCTGAGAACCCAATGCAACCAGGTGAACATGCGCAAAAAAGCTGGGATATATGTATACCTATGCCTGACGCATGTTGAGGTTTGACAGAAAACAGCAAAATTCTGTAAAGCAACTATGCTTCAATAAAAAATAAATAAAATTTTTTAAAAAATGCTGGCTTCCTTGATGATGAGTAACCAAATGAAGAAAGACTGCAGTCATCCCAGGTAAGATTCAAGAAATACGGATGAGGCCATCCTTGATCACCCAGTCCAAACAAACTGGCTGAGACCAGAGAAATCACTCAATCGTCATACAGAATATGACAAATATTTGTCAGTTTTAAGTCATTAAGTATTAGATAGGTTTTTTAAACATAGTAAAATACTAATAGACTGTATATCATTTATCTCACAATTTCCCAGTTAAAATATTTGAATTAACAGACTGATAAGCAAAGAGGATTATGTTGGATAAAATTGCTTCTTTGTGGTATTTTTATCCCCAATTTACAAATAAACAAACTAAAGCCCAGACAGGTTAACTAACATTTCCAAGTTCACACAACAATCTTGGTAGGTAGAGCCAAGATTTGAACCTACATATTCTAATCCGGAGTACGGGCTGCTTAGGAAGGTCCCTGGGATACTGGCCCCATCTCCCTAAACAAATTGACCTTGGGTTCTTTAAAAAATCGCAAGCCAGGTGTAGAAAGAAGTTTTTTACTTACAACTTTTACACTCTTTGAATTTTGAATCATATGAATTTATTATCAATTCAAGTATTAAAATGAAAAGTTTTACTTTGTAAAGTTTTATTTAATATATCCAAAAAGACAACTTCGAAAAACAACTGATTTAGGGAGACAAGATTATGGAGGGGTGTGCTGCTTTCTAATTTATGTATTTTTATAATGATTAAATTTTATATAACAAACAAGTTTACTTTGCAATCAATTTGTAAAAACAAAAATGTTAGAGAAGTTTATAGTACATACATGAAGCAGGATAGTATAAAAGTGAAGTGAAGTCGCTCAGTCGTGTCTGACTCTTAGCGACCCCATGGACTGCAGCCCACCAGGCTCCTCTGTCCATGGGATTTTCCAGGCAAGAGTACTGGAGTGGGGTGCCACTGCCTTCTCCGGGGCAGGATAGTCAGGGGACAGACAAATGGAGAGGCTTCACCTATACCAAGGGACCTGCCTTTTCGGTAGGAGACCCTACCAAAAGCTGCCCAAGACACCAAGGAAGAAAGGGTAAGCAGTTTTACACTGACACAATACGGCCTCAATACAGTTCTGGCCCTATGAGACTGTGCCCTTGGCCCTGATCACCTCGCACCTGCTCCTGACCCTGACCAAGTCAGAAACAAGGGCTAGGGAGGCTGGAGGGATGGAGAAAGCAACCTAAAATATTTAGGTTTCTGTGCCTAAAGTTTTAACATTCAATGTAGTTAAGAGTTTGGGTTATTTTTGACTAGACACTTTGATCCTGAATTGAGACTTTTTGGTCACAAACTGGTACTTTAAAAAACTTTTGCAGGGAAGACACAGAGTCTGTGTCTCTCCATGCCTAAGATACTCACCAGACACTGGTGGAGACTCCCCACAGTGAAGCAGACAGGAGAAGACCCAGGGGTGATCAGGTACTAGGTAGGGAAGAGTTGGGGAGGTCTAGGCCAGGGGACTGTCAAGGCTGATGGGCTGCTGGGGGACAACGAGACCTGGGTGGTAGGGGCGCAGTTCAGGCACTGGAAGAGGAAGGCTTGCTTGATGGGGAGGAGGAGGGATCCTTAGGGGTTCAGACACCATTAGCAGAAGTACCTGAGGTTCCCCTTATACTTGTCCCCAGGGAGATCCCTGGGACCCCAGGCCTGGTCCCTTGCCCTCAGGGGCTTCCTCCAACCTCTGGAGCCCTCTCCACCTTCTCAGCCAAACCCTCTCCACTGTGGGGCATCATCCACCTCCAGGGAATCCTCCACCCTTCAAGGCCCCCTCCACCCAGGGAGGTCCTTTAAGCATGAGACAGAGTGGGGAGAAGAAAAGGGCAGGCAGGCTGGAAGCAGCTCCCATGGGGTTTGAGGACCAGGAAACTGCCTGGTGTTCCCCTACCCACTCAGCCCTAGGAACCTCCTGAGGCACCATGCCCAGCCTTCTGCCCTCCAGGGCCTGGTTTCCTAGTCCCTCTGGGCAGTCCTGTGAGGTCCCCCTCATCCCTCCAGAGGCCCAATCAACCCTCTGGACCAGGCTTTCCACCCCCTAAGACCCCTACCCCTGCCCTCCAGGGCCCTCTCTTCCCTCTGGGCCCTTTCCTTCCTCCAGGTTAAGCCGTCCGCCCTCTGGAGCCCTCTGGGTATCCTCAGCCCACATAGGTCTGCCAGGCACAAGAAGGAGGGAAGAGGAGAGGGAGCAATTCCTGAAGGGGGAGTGTCCCTCAGGATGTGGAGGAGCAAGAACCTGTCTAGTGTTCCCCTACCTCCTCAGCCCAGGTAGTCTCCTGGGGACCCAGACCTGATCCTCCACACCCCCAAACTGGAGGCACAGAATAGGCTCCCTTAGCTGGGTGGAGCGGGGGACACTCCCCATCCCTACCCAGCACCTTTTTTGGAGGCAAGGGTCCTGAATAAGGATGTTCACTCAGTTCAGTTCAGTTCAGTTCAGTCGCTCAGTCGTGTCCAACTCTTTGCAACCCCATGAACTGCAGCACGCCAGGCCTCCCTGTCCATCACCAACTCCTGGAGTTCACTCAAACTCATGTCCATCGAGTCGGTGATGCCATCCAGCCATCTCATCCTCTGTCGTTCCCTTCTCCTCCTGCCCCCAATCCCTCCCAGCGTCAGGGTCTTTTCCAATGACTCAACTCTTCTCATGAGGTGGCAAAAGTATTAGAGTTTCAGCTTTAGCATCAGTCCTTCCAATGAACACCAGGACTGATCACCTTTAGGATGAACTGGCTGGATCTTCTTGCAGTCCAAGGGACTCTCAAGAGTCTTCTCCAACACCACAGTTCAAAAGCATCAATTCTTTGGCACTCAGCTTTCTTCATAGTCCAACTCTCACATCCATACGTGACCACAGGAAAAACCATAGCCTTGACTAGATGGACTTTTGTTGGCAAAGTAATGTCTCTGCTTTTGAATATGCTATCTAGGTTGGTCATAACTTTCCTTCCAAGGAGTAAGTGTCTTTTAATTTCATGGCTGCAATTACCATCTGCAGTGACTTGGGAGCCCAAAAAAATAAAGTCTGACACTGTTTCCAATGTTTCCCCATCTATTTGCCATGAAGTGATGGGACCAGATGCCATGATCTTCGTTTTCTGAATGTTGAGCTTATTTAAGCCAACTTTTTCACTCTCCTCTTTCACTTTCATCAAGAGGCTTTTTAGTTCTTCTTCACTTTCTGCCATAAGGGTGGTGTCATCTGCATATCTGACACAATTAATATTTCTCCTGGAAATCTTGATTCCAGCTTGTGCTTCAGCCCAGTGTTTCTCATGATATACTCTGCATATAAATTAAATAAGCAGGGTGACAATATACAGCCTTGACATACTCCTTTTCCTATTTGGGACCAGTCTGTTGTTCCATGTCCAGTTCTAACTGTTGCTTCCTGACCTGCTTATAGGTTTCTCAAGAGGCAGGTCAGGAGGTCTGGTATTCCCATCTCTTTCACAATCTTCCACAGCTTATTGTGATCCACACAGTCAAAGGCTTTTGGCATAGTCAATAAAGCAGAAATAGATGTTTTTCTGGAACTCTCTTGCTTTTTCCATGATCCAGCAGATGTTGGAAATTCGATCTCAGGTTCCTCTGCCTTTTCTAAAACCAGCTTGATCATCTGGAAACTAATGGTTCATGTATTGCTGAAGCCTGGCTTGGAGAATTTTGAGCATTACTTTACTAGCGTGTGAGATGAGTGCAATTGTGCAGTAGTTTGAGCATTCTTTGGCATTGCCTTTCTTTGGGATTGGAATGAAAACTGACCTTTTCCAGTCCTCTGGCCACTGCTGAGTTTTCCCAATTTACTGGCATATTGAGTGCACCACTTTAACAGCATCATCTTTCAGGATTTGAAAGAGCTCAACTGGAATTCCATCACCTCCACTAGCTTTGTTCATAGTGATATTTTCTAAGGCCCACTTGATTTCACATTCCAGGATGTCTGGTTCTAGGTCAGTGATCACACCATCGTGATTATCTGGGTCATGCAGCTCTTTTTTGTACAGTTTTCCTGTGTATTCCTGCCACCTCTTCTTAATATCTTCTGCTTCTGGTAGGTCCATACCGTTTCTGGTAGGTCCTTTATTGTGCCCATCTTTGTATGAAATGTTCCCTTGGTATCTCTAATTTTCTTGAGGAGATCTCTAGTCTTTCCCATTCTGTTGTTTTCCTCTATTTCTTTGCATTGATCACTGAAGAAGGCTTTCGTATCTCTCCTTGCTATTCTTTGTAACTCTGCATTCAGATGCTTATATCTTTCCTTTCCTCCTTTGCTTTGTACTTCTCTTCTTTTCACAGCTATTTGTAAGGCTTCTTCAGACAGCCATTTTGCTTTTTTGCATTTCTTTTCCACGGGGATGGTCTGGATCCCTGTCTCCTGTACAATGTCACGAACCTCATTCCATAGTTCATCAGGCACTCTGTCTATCAGATCTAGGCCCTTAAATATATTTCTCACTTCCACTGTATAATCATAAGGGATTTGATTTAGGTCATACCTGAATGGTCTAGTGGTTTTCCCCACTTTCTTCAATCTACCTAAATCTCACTCCAGCTGTTGTGCCACTGCTTAAACCCTTCCCAACCTAAGCCCAGGATTTTTCTGCCTTTTTTTTTTCCTATTGTTGTTATTTGGGGGTTTTTTGAAGAAAAACAAATAAAAGGAATCCAGATTGGAAAAGAAGAAGTAAAACTCTCTTTCTTTGCAGATGATATGATACTATACATAGAAAATCCTAAAGATGCCCCCAGAAAAGTACTAGAGCTAATCAATGGACACAGTAAAATGGCAGGATATAAAATTTATAGATAGAAATTCCTTGCATTAATATACACTAACAAAGAAAAATCAAAAAAAGAAATTAAGGAAACAAGCCCATTCACCATTGTAACAAAAATAATCAAATACCTAGGAATAAACCTAACTAAAGACACAAGAGATTTGTATGCAGAAAACTATGAGACACTGATGAAAGAACTTGAAGATGGCACAGATGAAAAGATATACCATGCTCCTGGATTAGAAGAATTAATATTGTGTAAATGACAAAAGCAATCTACAGAGTCAAACAATCCCTTTCAAACTACCAATGTATTCCTCACAGAACTAGAGCAAAAAATTCATAATTTGTATGGAAACACAAAAGATCCCAAACAGTGAAAATAATCTTCAGAAAGAAAAATGGAGCTGGAAGAATCTATCTTTCTGACTTCAGACTATACTACAAACCTACAGTCATCCAGACAAAGATGGTACTGGCACAAAAACAGAAATACAGACGAATGGAACAAGATTAAAAGGCCAGAGATAAACTCATGCATCTGTGGTCACCTTATCTTTGACATAAAAGGCAAGAATATACAATGAAGAAAACACAATCTCTTCAGTAAGTGGTACTGGGAAAGCTGGACAGCTACATGTAAAAGAAAGAAACTGGAACACCACCTACCTAACCCTATACACAAAAAATAAACTCCAAATGGATTAAAGATTTAAATATAAGGCCAGAAACTGTAAAGCTCCTAGAGAATAACATACACAGCACACTCCTGGACATAAATCACAGCAAGATCCTCTGTGAACCACCTCCTAGAATAATGGAAATAAAAACAAAAATAAACAAATGGGGTCTAATTAAACTTAAAAGATTTTTTTAAAGCAAAGGAAACTAAATAAAAAGACAACCCTCAGAATGGGAGAAAATAATAGAAAATGAATCAACTGACATATATCTCCAGAATATACAAGCAGCTTATACAGATCAATACCAGAGAAACAAACAACCCAACTAAAAAATAAGCAGAAGACATAAACAGACATTTCTCTAAAGAAGACATACAGATGGTTATTAAACACATAAAAAGATGTTCAACAATGCTCATTATTAGAGAAATGCAAATCAATACTACAATGGGGTATCACCTCAAACCAGTCAGAAAGGCTATCATCGAACTATAAATGTTGGAGAGGGTGTGAAGCAAAGAAAACCCTCTTGCACTGTTCGTAGGAATGCAAATTGGTACAGGCACTATGGAGAATAGCATGTAGATTCCTTAAAAAACTAGGAATAAAACTACCACATGACCCAATAATCTCACTACTGGGCATACAGCCTGAGAAAAACCACAATTGAAAAAGATACAGGTACCCCAATGTTCATCACAGCACTATTTACAATGATAGGACAGGGAACAAACCTAGATGTCCATCAATAGATGAATGGATAAAGAAGTTGTGGTACATACATACAATGGAATATTACTCAGCCATAAAAAGGAATGGATTTGAGTCAATTCTAATGAGGTGAATGAACCAAGGGTCTATTATACAGAGTGAAGTAAGTCAGAAGGAGAAAAACAAATACCATATATTAATGCATATATATATATGGAATCTAGAAAGATGGTACTGATAAACCTATTTGCAGAGCAGCAATGGAGACACAGACATACATAACAGATTTATGGACACAGTGGGGGAAGGGGAGGAAGGGACAAATTGAAAGAGTTGAAACATTACCATACGTAAAATAGACAGCCAGTGGAATTTGCTATATGATACAGGGAGCTCAAATCTGGTGCTCTGTGATAATCTAGAGGGCTGGGATGGGGTGAGACGTGGGAAGGAGGTTCCAGAGGGAGGGGACATATGCATACCTATGGCTGATTCATGCTGATGTATGGCAGAAACTAACACAATATTGTAAAGCAATTATCATCCATTTAAAAATAAATTTAAGTAAAAAAATAAAATATATCAGTCAGGATAGTTTAAAGTACATCTCAGTAATAAACCAAGACAAAAATTTCAATGAAAAAAGTCTACAACAAATTCTGGAGAGGATGTGGAGAAAAGGCAACCTTCTTGCACTGTTGGTGGGAATGTAAATTGACACAGCCACTATGGAGAACAATACGGAGATTCCTTAAAAAACTAGGATAAGACTACCATATGATCCAGCAATTGCACTACAAGGCATAGACCAAATCCAAAACCTGACAAAATCATAATTCAAAAAGACACACGTACCCCAATGTTCACTGTAGCACCATTTGTAATAGCTGGGACATGGAAGCAATCTAGATGTCCATCAACAAATGAATGGATGAAGAAGTTGTGTTACATACAAAACAATGGAACATTACTCAGCCATAAAATGGAATACATTTGAGTCAGTTGTAGTGAGGCGGATGAACCTAGAGCCTATTATTATTATACAGAGTGAAGTAAGTCAGATAGAAAAAAACAAATATCGTATATTAATGCATACACATGGAATCTAGAAAAATGGTACTGATGAATCTATCTGCAGGGCAGGAATAGAGGTGCAGAAATAGAGAACACATTTGTGGACACAGTGGGGGAAGGGGAGGGTGGGATGAATGAGAAAGCAGCACTTAAACATATATATTACCATATGTAAAACAGATAACTAATGATGGGAAGTTGCTGTAAAACAGAGTGTTCTCAATCCAGTGCTCTGTGACAACCTAGAGGGATGGGGTGGAGTGGGGTGGTAGGTGAGAGGGATGTTCAAGAGGGAGGGGACATATGCATATTTATGGCTTGATTCACACTGTTGTATAAAAGAAGCCAACACAACACTGCAAAGCAATTATCCTCAAATTAAAAAAAAATAACCTATCTAAGAGTGACTAAAAAAGCTATGGGATCTGAGTGAGATCTCATTCAGGGGAAGGGAAAGACCTAGCTCAGAGCAATTTAAACAGTCAGTGGAGAGAAACTGTTTTCTGATGCTGACTGTCCCACTCAGTCTACATAGTCTATACCAATTAGAAAAACAGGCTCTTCAGTCGTTAAGTGGTTAGGTAAGGTTCTCTCCATAAAAATAATAAGTGAAGGGATTTAGCTGGGATTACAACTCAAGACTTCAGGTCCTCAATTCTCTGGCCATAAGCAATAGCAGGACAGAAGAGAAAATCAAACTAGGTGGCTGGACACTTGCTCATCTTTTCTAAAGCATTTTGCTTAGGACACACAGTGCTTACTTTGGAGTCAAGTACACTGGGTTTGCTCCCCACACCTCATGCCACTGTCATTGTTGCTGTGCCTTCAGGAAAGTGAGGCTGCAGTAACACACCTCTGGAGTCAGACCTCATTCTGAATCTTGCATCATGTGATGCTTCATATTCTCCACACGGATACTCCCAGTGGCTAACTCAGAGGTTTAAAAACTACATGATGCATGAAAGGCACATTGTGAGGATTCAATAAACAGCAATTATTACACCAATAGTAATTTCCCCCTGAAAATCACAGAAGGATCTAGGTGAGAGAAGGGAGAATGGCACATCTCCAATCTCAGATAAGCCTCTGTCTTAAGTAGCTACCCTGGGGAGTGTATAATGGACAATGTCAGGGTTGGTGGGGGACAGAGACTTCTATTGTACCAGACTTGGAAGGACAATCTAGACAACCAGCTCACCATGAAGTAGGAAGGTTGAGTCATCTCATTCAGGACCTGAATGTTGTCTGTGGTCACGGAGGGAATCCTGGAGCACCAGGCCAGTGAGAAGAGCCAAGGTTCATTGACAAGGTATAAGTTGATACTTATGTTAGCTGCTCTATATTCTCTAGGAAAAATAAAAAGAACCCACAGGAGATTCAGAGTTAATCTCACTCTCATCACCTAAGAGGGAAACAGTCACTATAGTTGCCTACATCACCAGAAGTAGGTGAGAGTAGGACAACCTATGATATGACAGGCAGAATTAACTCATATTGCGATGAGATAAAGGACTGCATTTAATACCTTTGCTACTATGCCAGCAGTAGTATTTTAGTAAATTGGTTTCCTCAAGGAAAGAAAAATGAAGGAGGGAAGAAAGGAGGGGAGGGAGGGAGGAAGGAAAGTGGTGGGGGAGGGAAAAAATGGAAAGCCCTAACAAATTCCTAATGGAACTTGTCAATTTCCATGGTATAAATACTCACAATTTGCTCCCATAAGCTGATATGCACCAGCTCCAGTACACTATTGGGCAGCAAACGTACTTACTTCCATCAGAGCACTTACCGTCCTCTACTCTATGTGCCTTCCTATCAACCTTCTCAACTTAACTGTAAGCAAATTAAAAGCAAAGACCATGTCTTATTCAACTTTGAATATTCAGTGCATGCATGCTAAGTCACTTCAGTCCTGTCCGACTGTTTGTGACCCTTTGGACTATAGCCCATTAAGCTCCTTTGTCCATGGGATTCCCCAGACAAGAATACTGGAGTGGGTTGCCATGCCCTCCTCCAGGGTATGTTCTCGACCCAGGGATAGAAAACTCATCTCTTAAGTCCCCTGCATTGGCAGGTGAGTTCTTTACCACTAATGCCACCTGGGAACCCTCTGTATATCCAGTGGTGGTGGTGGTGGTGGTTTACGTACCCTAATACCTGCCTGCAGAAATACTTAAATGAAGGAATGAATAAATGAATACTAATAAATTAATACAAAATAATTTGAATATTTAAATTTCAAATATAAAAAAACTTTACAAGCATGAGTAGGGGAGATGGAACACAGTACTTCCCAATGGCAGAATGAAATGTCAGTAAATATTTGTGCACTATCTGTAGAAACAGAAGGACATCTAGTCAAGTTGTCATCAGAGATTAAATTTCTCAGAAAATGTATCATGTAAGCGCCTTCAAAAGACTTTTTAACCCTGAGATGTTATAACATATTGAAAACAGCTCTGCACAAGCCTGGGGTTGAATTCCAGCTCTGTCACATACTAGCTTGGCAATTTCTTAGGCTCAGTGTATAAACCGTAAATAAAAATAACCATACAGCCTTTACAGGAGTGCTTGCAATTAGTTACCCAAAATGCTAGATTGTGTCTAAGACAATTCTACAGATCATTTAAAAATAAATTTAAAACCTAAAAATAAGTAAATGTTTTTTAAAGCTAAAAGTTTTTCTTAAACTTTTTTAAATTAACACACAAAAACCAATCACATGTCTGTATGTTAATAAGCATACAGAAATTGAAATGTAAAACAATACTATTTAAATCACACCAAAGAAAATTAAATAATTAGGCATAAACTTTAACAAAATAAATGAGTATCTGAAAATCTGTAAAATCTACAAGTCGCTCAATTGTGTCCAATACTTTGCAACCCAACGGACTACAGCTAGCCAGGCTTCTCTGTTCAAGGAATTCTCCAGGCAAGAAAACTGGGGTTGGTAGCCATTTCCTTCTCCAGGGGATCTTCCTGACTGAGGGATCGAACAAACATCTCTTACATTGCAGGTGGATTCTTTACCATCTGAGCCACCAGGGAAAAAAGAATATGTTTAAAACATGTGCCACAACTACTGAAGCTCAAACACCCTAGAGCCTGTGCTCCACAACAACAGAAGCCATAGCAATGAGAAGCCTGCACGCAGCAACTAGAGAACAGCCCCCACTCACAGCAAGTAGAGACAAGCTAGTGCAACAACAAGACCCAGCACAGTCACAAATAAATAAATAAAATTATATAAAAAAATAAGAGAAATCTTTGAGATCTAAGAGCAAGACAAAGAACTTTCAGACTTGACATTAAAAGCATGATTCATAAAGGGTAAAACTGAAATTAGACTCCATCTAAATTTTAAAATTCTGCTCTGTAGGAGACTCTGTTAAGAGGATGTTACAGTCTAGCCATACTGGGACAGAACATTTATAAATAACATATCCGACAAAGGACTAATACCTATATTATAGAGAGACCTCTCAAAACTCAATTAAAAAAAAAACAAACAAGCGATCCAGTTAGAAAGGACATGAAAAAACATTTCACTGAAGAGGATATACCATTGAGGAATAAGCACATAATTATATGTGCTACATCATTAGCCATCAGAGAATGAAAACTAAAACCACAATGAGATGTCATTACACACTTAAAATGGCTACCAAAAAGTAATGACAATGCCAAAAATTGCTAAGGATATAGAGACTCTAGGTCATTATATACTGCTGACAGGAACATAAAAGTTTCCCCCCAAAAGTCTGGCAGTTTCTCATAAAATTAGACAAGTAATTACCATAACCTAGCAACTATATTTGGAGAAGGCAATGGCACCCCATTCCAGCACTCTTGCCTGGAAAATCCCATGGACGGAGGAGCCTGGTAGGCTGCAGTCCATGGGGTCGCTGAGGGTCAGACACAACTGAGCGACTTCACTTTCACTTTTCACTGTCATGCATTGGAGAAGGAAATGGCAACCCACTCCAGTGTTCTTGCCTGGAGAATCCCATGCAAGGGGGAGCCTGGTGGGCTGCTGCCTATGGGGTCACACAGAGTTGGACACGACTGAAGTGACTTAGCAGCAGCAGCAGCAGCAGCAACTATATTCTCAGGTCTTTATTTCATAAAAACAAAAACTTATGCTTACGAGAGAGAATTATTGGAAGATGATTGAAAAGGAAACATTAGGAATCTCTCTCCCCACCTAGACAACAACTTCACTCAAAGAACCTGCCTAATGTAACTCTTTTGGAACTATGGAATCTGTTGAAGGCTTTCAACTTCCAGGGGAGTTTTGGATGGTAAGTTATAGTTAACTTTGGTCGCTTTCATCACCTGGCACAGTAGCAGTTGCAGTACACGAGTCCCTAGTGCACGGCAGCCAGTTGGCCCCATATTCCTGAGGCAGACTGGACAGTTTGTAGGAACCAAGGTGGGCCAAAAGTATCTTATCCTTCAGATAATAGGAATCTATGGTTTTATGGCTGACTGATGCTTCTACTCACACAGGTGTAGACAGAGTGGGGATGTCATGATTGTTGTACCTCTCCCTATTGTTACAAACCTCTCCCACTGAAGTGACTACCAGGGATTAAAAGGGTCAATACTCTTCCCTCTCCATCGTTCACTTTTTTCCCCTTTTGGAGATGAATGAGAATAAAAACACAATGTACTAAAACTTGGCATGCAGCAAAAGTGGTGATGGTGGGTAAATTCACAGTTTTACACACTTACATTTAAAAGATAATAAAGATCTCAACATCCGAATTTTGCAAATTAAGGAACTAGCAAAAGAAGAATAAATTGATCCAACATAGTGAAAAGAAGAAAATGATAAAGATTAGAGCAGAAATAAATGAATCGTAGAACAGAAAACCAACAGAGAAATTCAATGAATGAACCTGAAGGTTAGTTCCTCAAACAGATCAACAAAATTGATAAACCTTTACCTAGATGTACTACTAATAAAAAAAGAGACTCAAATTACTGAAATCAGAAATAAAAATGGGGACATTACTATTTTATAGAAATAAAAAGGATTATAAGAGAGTACTAAGAACAGCTGTATCCCAACAAATTGGATAACCTACATGGACAAATTCCTAGAAACACAAAACCTATTTTGTAATCATGAAGAATTAGATAATGCAAACAAACCTACAATGAATAAGGAGACTGAATCATTAACCAAAAATCTTCCAACAAAGAAAAGTCCTAGACCCATTGCTTTCACTGCTGAATTCCACCAAACATTTCAAGAACTAATACCAACTCATTAGGATGGCTATGTAAAGAAAAAGAAAAAACAAAACCAGAAATCAACAAGAATGTGGAGGATGTAAAGAAATTAAAACTCCTGTGTACTATTGGTTGTTGTGGAGAACAGTATGGCTGTTTCTCAAAAAGTTAAAAATAGAATTACCATAAGATCCAGCAAGTCTGCTTAATAGATATACTGCAAAAATAACTGAAAGAAGGGTCTTGAAAGTGAAAGTGAAGTTGCTCAGTCATGTCCGACTCTTTGTGACCCCGTGGACTTTAGCCCACCAGGCTCCTCCATCCATGGGATTCTCCAGGCAAGAATACTGGAGTGAGTTGCCATTTCCTTCTCCAGGGGATCTTTCCAACCCAAGGATCAAACCCAGGTCTCCTGCGTTGCAGGCAGACGCTTTAACCTTTGAGCCACCAGGAAAGCATGACCATATATATTTGTAATATTCATATTCATAGCAGCATTATTCACTCTAACTAGGGCTTCCCTGGTGGCTCAGATGGTAAAGAATCTGCCTGTAATGAGGGAGACCTGGGTTTGATCCCTGGGTTGGGAAGATCCCCTGGAGAAGTGCATGGCAACCCACTCCAGTATTACGGCCTGGAGAACCCCCATGGAGAGAGATGCCTGGCAGGCTACAGTCCATGGGGTTGCAATGAATCAGACATGACTAAGTGACTAAGCTCAACTCAGCACTGCACATAATATGGAAGCAATTCAAGTGTTCATCAACTGATGAATAAATAAGCAAATTGTGATATATACATGCAATGAAATATTATTTAGCCTTCAAATAGAAGGAAATTCTGCAAAGGACGGATTTAACATGGATGAACCTTGAGCACTTTATTCAAAGCAAAATAAGCCACTTATAAAAAGACAAATATCTGTATGATTCAACTTATATAAGTCAAAACAAGAGAGAGAGATAGCAGGTTTCCAGGATCTGGGGTGGAGGAGTTGGTAGGGATATTATTGTTTAATGAGTATAGAATTTTGAGTATACAAGATGAAAAGGTAGATTGATGGCAGGAATGGTTGTACAATGTAATCAATGTATATTAAAATGATTAATTAAGATAGCACATTTTACATTATGTGTATTTTTACCATGGTTAAAACATTTTTAAATGACTAAAATCTGTTACATTCACATGAAAACCTGTACACAAATATCAAAACAGATTTATTTATAGTAACTCATAAACAACCAGACAGCCTTATGTTGATGAATGATTAAACAAATTTTAGTACATCCATACAATGGAATACTACTCAGCAATGAAAAACAATAAACTATTGATACATGCAATAACCTGGATAACTCTCAAAGGGAACTGCATTGAATGAAAAAAAGCCAATAACAACTGTTTACATATTTTATGATTCTATTTATATTATATTCTCAAAAGGACAAAATAATAAAAGTGGAGACTAAATTAGTGATTGTAAAGAGTTAGGGTTTGAGGTGAGGGGAAGCAGAAGGAAGTAAGAGGAGTGTGGTTATAAGAGAGAAACAATAGGAATACTTCTGGTGATGAAACCAGTGTGTCTTGGTTGTGGCATGTAACCCTACACGTGTAATAAAACCCTACACATGTAATAAAACTGCACAGCACTATATATACAAAACACATACAAAAGGATATAAGCAAAGCTGGGGAAATCTGAATAATACTGGTGGCTTGCATTGACTCCAATACCTTGGTTTTGGTATTGTACTAAAATTTTTACCATTGGAGTAAACAGGATAAAAGGTATACAGCATCATTTTGTATTATTTCTTATAAGTTAGCATGCAATTATCTCAAAAGTTTAATTTAAACTTTAAATCTAAACTTAATTTAATCTTAAATGTTTAATTTTAAAAATATACTGATAATTTTAAAAATATAATAAAAATGTACTCTGGGGTTTATAACTAAAGTATTATTCATCACAACAGCACAAAGGACAGCAGATAGTCAATGGAATTAAGATTACAATGTTCTACACTCTATGTTGTAGAAAAATTATCCAAAGGTGAATTTTAATAAGGTAAGGATACTTCTTACAATTTCTAGAGCAACTAGTAAAAAAAATAATTCAAAAATGTAAAAAGTCAATAGAGAAGATAGGAAATAATCAATGAACTTAAAAAATTCAAAGTCAGGAAAAGAATGACCAAATAACCAATCTAGAATAAAGAGGACAAATAGGGAAAATGGCAAGATGTAATATAAACCTAAGTATATTCATTTGTAAACTAAATATTAATGGGTCAGATATTCCCACTGAAAAGCAGAGATTGTCCCACTAAATATAAAAGCAAGAACCAATAATATTCTATTTATAATAGATATGGGCTTCCCTTGTGGCTCAGCTGGTAAAGAATCCACCTGCAAGGTGGGAGACCTGGCTTTGATCCCTGGGTTGGGAAGATCCCCTGGAGAAGGGGAAGGCTACCCACTCCAGGATTCTGGCCTGGAGAATCCCATGGACTGTATAGTCCATGGGGTCACAAAGAGTCGGACACAACCGAGGGACTTTCACTTTCACTTTATCAGAGATATACCTTATTTTTAAAAACCTTTTTATTTTGTATTCAGGTATGGCTGATTAACAATGTTGTGATAGTTTCAGGTAAACAGCAAAGGGACTCAGCCATACATACACATGCATCCATTCTCCCCCAAACTCCCATCCTGACTGGAAGGTTCAAGATGCCATATAACACTGAGCAGAGTTCCGTGTGCTCTACAGTTAAGTCCTTGTTGCTTATGCATTTTAAATATAGCAGTATGTACATGTTCATCCTAAATTCCCTAACTACCCCTTCCCCCTATTTTGCCCCCAGCAACCATAAGTTTGTTCTCTAAGTCTTTGAGAAAGAGATGTACTTTAAATATAAAGACACAAAGCAGTTCAAAGACAAAGAACAAAAAAAATAAATGCCACAGAAACACTAATTATAAGAAAGCCAGTGTGGCAATATTAATAAAAGCAATCTTTAGGCAAGAATTATAACCAGCGAGAAGGGACATTCCATAATGAAAGGATGGTAATAAATCCATGAAAAAAATCTAACAATTCTAAATGCAAATACACCTTAAAAAAAGAGTTTAAAATATGAGAAGCCAAACAACCACAATAATCACAATAACAACAACAAACACAGCCAAAGGGAGAAATACAGAAACCAACAGTCAGCTAGAAATATTACATCCCCTTTTCTATAACTTACAGATGAGGCACAGGAAGCCCTTAATTTCTCTCTGACTGAACAGGTTGCTCCCAGAAGGAAGAAGGCAGAAGCCATGGTCTAATCTCCTTGTCAACATGATATCTACATCTTCTCTAAATAGAACAATAATATTTGCTAGAAAGAGAGGTCTTTATATACAGAATATGTTCTTTAATGGATGTTCCTGGTTGATTACTTTTTATTATATATTTTGTAAATAAATACAGAATGTGGATTTATGAGGTATGGGTCCCTGGACAAGGTCACAAAAGCTATGCAAGTCTCTGGGAGTATTAAATGCAGATGTTTTATAACTCAAATGTTCTCCTTCAAAGTGAAATAACCCCATAAAAACACATTTGGAGCCTATACCTATTACTGTGGCCATAGGGTATGTGTCCAATAAAGGAAGAACCCTACAAAGTTGAAATCAATGTCTCTGACCTCTCCTTGCTTTGTCTGAGCCTCCTGACTGCCTTCTGTACCTTTGAAATTAATAATAAAACTTATAGTAAGTTCTCTGATGTGTATGAGTTTGATTTGCAACCTAACGCTTGTGTTAACTCCACAGAAAAAGCAGATATAGATATGGGCTTCCCTTGGAAAATGCAGTATAAAATACTTAAAAAGACTATTAACCAATTTAAATTGTATATTTTGGAAATTAAGCCCGCCCCTGTTGGAATCATTTGTGTTTATTTTTTCCCAGTCTGTAGGTTGTCGTTTTGTTTTCTTTATGGTTTCCTTTGCTGTGCAAAAGCTTTTAAGTTTGATTAGGCCACTTGATTTTCTAATAGGACTCAGGATATGACTGATCCCTCTTAAAGTCTGATGTCAGCTGATACTATTCCCATATAACTATGGCCAAGGAATAACTTCTAAAAATTACTAGTAAAAGAATTAACACTGGGGAATCTGTCAAACTTATATTTAAACCTCAGTGTGGTCCCCCACTGACCAACTATATGGACTTTGGGGAAATATTAACACCTAACCTCCCTGACCTTTTCTTCCTTAGAGGCAAGATTCCTCAGTTGGAACACGGCGGGTGATGCTAATTTATAGGGCACAGCATGTAACGATGCTGATGATGAAACAACAGGTAACATTTACTGTGTTCATATATTTGCCCATCGCTTTGTTCTGTGCATATATGTAGTATGTCACTTAATCTTTTAACCATTCCATCAGGTCATTGTTATCCTTAATTTACAAATGAGAAAACTGATTATTAAAACTTTTCCAAAGTCAAAGTGTAGCTGATGGGTAAGCTACAGAATTTTAAAAAGAGCCTGTGGTTAACCAATGGAACTTGACACATAATAAAGGCTCAGTAAGTGAAAGTTATTATAATTATTTTTCAACTACTAGATTCATCTAAATTATGATTAGCAAAGAAAGAAATCACCTTGGAGTCATTTTTTCTTTGATAAAAAGTAGAAAGGAATAGACATACATTCAAAATAGAGAAATAGTTGGGCAAAGAGAAATCTAAATAGGAAAGAGAGGTAAAACATGTATAATTTTCTAATGCTGAAAGAAAAAGATATATATATTTTATGATCAACTCCCCCATAGCCAAAGAGGCTGGAAAAGCCAGAACATGAAAAGAGGTAAATCCAATAGCCTAGCTCATGACCTGAGATACAAAAATGAATCTAAAGGAATTTCTGTAGCTCAAAGAGATTTTGGAGATATGGAGATACATATGTATATCTGGACAAAACACATATATATGTTCAGTCTCTGAAGCATTTAGAATCATCTGAAAAGAACTTTCAGATATACAAGCTGGATTTAGAAAAGGCAGAGGAACCAGAGATCAAATTGCCAACATCCGCTGGATCACAGAAAAAGCAAGAGAATTCCAGAAAAACATCTACTTCTGCCTTATTGATTGTGTTAAAGCTTTTGACTGTGTGGATCACAAAAAAATGTGGAAAATTCTTCAAGACATGGGAATACCAGACCATCCAACCTGCCTCCTGAGAAACTTGTATGTGGGTCAAGAAGCAACAGTTAGAACCAGACATAGAACAATGGACTGGTTCCAAATTGGGAAAGGAGTATGTCAAGACTGTATACTGTCACCCTGCTTATTTAACTTATATGCAGAGTACATCATGCAAAATGCCGGACTGGATGAAGCACAAGCAGGACCAAGATTGTCGAGAAAAATATCAACAACCTCAGATATTCAGATGACACGATTCCAATGGCAGAAAATAAAGAGGAACTAACAGCCTCTTGATGAGTGTCAAAGAGGAAAGTGAAAAAGCTACATTAAAACTCAACATTCAAAATACTAAGATTATGGTATCCCATCCCATCACTTAATGACAAATAGATGGGGAAAAAGTGGAAACAGGCTGATTTTATTTTATTGGGCTCCAAAAGCATCGCAGATGGTGACTGTGGTCATGAAATTAAAAGACACTTGCTCCTTGGAAGAGAAGATATGACAAACCTAGACAGTGCATTAAAAAGCGGAGACATCATTTTGCCAAGAAAGGTCTGTATAGTTAAAGCTATGGTTTTTCCAGTAGTCACATATGAATGTGAGAGTTGGACCATAAAGAAGGCTGAATGCCAAAGAACTGATGCTTTCAAACTGTGATGCTGGAGAAGGCTCTTGAGAGTCCCTTGAACAACAAGGAGATCAAACCAGTCAATCCTAAAGGAAAGTGAAAGTCACTCAGTCGTGTCCGACTCTTTGTGACCCCATGACTACACAGTCCATGGAATTCTCCAGGCCAGATCCCTGGAGTGGGTAGCCTTTCCCTTCTCCAGGGGATCTTCTCAATCCAGGGATCAAACCCAGGTCTCCCACGTTGCAGGCGGATTCTTTACCAGCTGAGCCACAAGGGAAGCCCAAGAATACTGGAGTGGGTAGCCTATCCCTTCTCTAGCGCATCTTCCCTACTCAGAAACTGAACTGGGGTCTCCTGCATTGCAGGCGGATTCTTTACCAACTGAGCTATGAGGGAATCCCCTATCCTAAAGGAAATCAACCTGAATATTCACTGGAAGAATTGATGCTGAAGTTAAAGTTTCAATACTTTGACCACCTGATGCAAAGAGCCAACACAATGGAAAAGACGCTGATGCTAGGAAAGACTGAAGGCAGTAGAAGAGGGTAACAGAGGATGAGATGGCTGGATGGCATCACTGACTTAATGAACACAAGTCTGTGCAAACACCAGGAGACAGTGAAGGACAGGAAAGTCTGGCATGCTGCAGTCTATGGGGTCACAGAGAGTCAGACATGACTTAGTGACTGAACAACAACGACACAGGGACTAATGTAAGCAGTGACTATCAATAATTAAATCTGAAAAAGTCACCATTTTATTCTCAGGTGCTTTTAATTCTGAAAACTCTGTCTCTGACTATGTAATTATAAATGTGGTGATGGAGAATTTCAGTTTCTTCTCATGCTTGGCTGTTTTAAGGGTTTTTCTAATAATGATTTAATTATGTTTCAAATTATATCTATGATAAATCTGGCTACCTGGATTACAAAGTTATTTATTAGGTACTTCAATCCATCCGGTAATGGCAGAAGGAAATCAACCACTTTTTGAGTTCTTACTTTTCAGTGATCACTTTATATAACAACAAAAACACCAAGCACACAAAAGGGTGTGCTGAATGAGAGACTGAAGCATAAAGGAGAAGGGGCTGAAGAGCACGTTCCAGGAACAGAGTGTAACTTTGATAAATGTTTGTTGGCACAGAGTGAGGGAAGGATAAGAAGATGAAGACAGGGGATTCCAGAAAGATAACTACACATGGAAATCCTGAGATGGGAGGAGGAACCTACGTAGCTTAGCTGGGATGCAGATTTCCTGCAAGTAAGGCAATACGTGCTGAGGAAAGTGTGGTCAAACGCTTACCTCATCCCATTGTAGAACAAGTTCTTGTAGTCAACATTTATTCTAGTGATATTTTCTTTTGTGAGGCGTTCAACAGAGTGTAACCGGCTCACTTGCTGAAAACCAGGAGCTTTTTTCTTGACATACTCCCTTTCAAAACCTGGCAACCAAAAAATCTGTAAGGAGAAACAGGAAGTCTTTCAGAGGATAATCAGATGTCTAGGCACAAACAGACCCTACGTAGAATGGAAGGAGCCCCATTCCAGCATAGGTAACAGTCTATAAGGAGCAGACAGATTCTAGACCTTAGTGAAAGAGTCAACCTCACTAATACTGTCTAATGAATTCTTATAAAGGGGCTTTCACCAGGGTTGCTCTGGAGCTGAGTTTTCCCAGTTAACATCATGGAACCAAGGGTCCTCCGTGTCACCACAAAAGGTTAGAATCATAAACTCCTCCTCTGACTGATACTAAAAATCATCTTTGTGAGAGGTCATTTCCTGCCAACAGGGAAGGCTATTATGACTCATCTGTGGAAATAGTTATATTTGCAAAAAAAAACCACATATGTGATTCTTTCATAGCATTCTTCCATATTCTGAGAATTTGACATTTGGAATGACTGCCCAAATGCAGAGTAGCTTCTGAAAAACATGATGAACAAATCTCTGCTCAAATAAGAACCAGATGTCCTTTCTATATTATTAATGAAAGCCAAGTCCTCAAAGTCTTAAATGTTCCATACCCAGGCCTTCTAATGTATGTTGGTGATGGTGCAGGTCACATCATACAGCCATTAAACACATATTCCCTTTTAACAGAAGGGTGACATTTCATTTGGCTTTGAATAACAAACAGACTCAATGTTTTCCCCTACTGATACAAATTTAACAGGGTCATTCTTTAGATTGCCAAATATAGCTGTATAAAATAGTCATCTTCATTTTTATAGGGAGCAAAATTATTTAAGGATCCCAAGGAAGCGCTACAAGGTAGGTCAGATTCAACTGCTATTGTCGTGGGACACGCGACCCACCCACCAACCTCTACCATAAATACTGAGATAAACATACCAGACGTTGCTCAATCTGAGAGTCAAGGATTGTGCTTACTACATGGTGGACATACAAAGCTCTGAGAGAATGATTTGGTGCAGGGCCATAAAGATCAAAGATCACAAACTTTTTTTCCTTCTGTGCAAGTTCCAATAATTCAGTTAGCTTTGGAATCTTCTGATTTCCTGCTCTTTCCCTGTCAGCCTCTGATAAGGGTTTCATACCAAAAAATGGTTTGATCTAAAAATACATAAGAGAAAACACTGGCTCCCATCAAAAGCATTTTCCAATTCTCCTGCTTTTAGCCCCACACCAATTACCATTTTAACCTACCCATCAGGCCCTTTGTAATACTGGTCCTGAGATAAGAGTTGCCAAGAAGAGAAATTAAATGTAATCTCCATAGGTAATCATGGTATTTGGAATGCTTTATTCTATATTGTAGAACCTATATTGTTGATTTATTCTATATTGTTGTATTTGCACTAAAGGTCTCCTCATGTTCTTGTCTTAAACTTCCTTTTCAATCTTTTTTTCTGTAACTCTCCTCAAAGTATTACAATTCCTTTTTAGTCACACTGGCTTCCCACACATTCTCTCACTGTTCTGGTTTTGTGTAATGGAAAGAAAGCAGGCTTTGTCTTCAGACTGAACTGGACTCAATTCAGTCCATTTATCCACCTGTTAAAAACCCTACCCTCAAATTGCAAAACCCAGTTCAAATGCTACCAACTTCATGAAGTGCCCACTTAAATATTCCTAGAGACTAAATGCTGTTAAACCACAGTGAACAATTTTTATGCCTTTGTAATTGCATGTCTCATCCTGTCTTCTACTCATTTGTATATATCCTAGATCAGATTCAAATCCTAGCTTCATGTACTTCTTGCTGTGCAACACTGGTAAAACTATTTAAAATTTCTAAGTTTTCATTACCCTGATATAAGATGGAGAAGGGGAGAGTAATATGTGTATTTCTAGGATTATTTTGAAGATCAACAATAATAAAATATTTACCAGGCCTAGCAGCATGTCCAGTACACAGAGAAGCGCACAGTTCATAATAGTTTCTCACTCTCTACTGCTTCTACTGGAGGGCAACTCCCTAATGGTAGGCACTGTCATAATTTCTTCACCATACACAGCATTTTATTTTATTCCTCAGTCCATACATGTATTAGCTATATTAATATAGCTACTTTTATTGTCATTTGCCAACTTTAGATCATTTGTGTGTAAAGTCAGTGATTAAACACTGTCTCTCAGGAGAAAGACACAGTAGCTACACCCCACATATTCCCAAGACTAAAACAATATTTTTCTCTATACAACTTTATCTTCTCTCTCCTTCCCACCATATTTCTTTTACTTCCTTTACTTCCTAAGCAACCTGTCCTTTCTCACCTTTTTCTCAAGAAAGAATCAATCACACTGAACATTGTTCCCATGCTATACCTGAAAGCAGATTATAAGTGTAGAATTAAACCCTTCTATATCTGAGTTGAGGTCTATAATTAAAGGTTTTCTTAATCCTCAAGAAAAACAAAAATTTGCTTTGAAATACAACATTTTGTTAGATTCTATCAGATCTAGACCAACTGATTCACTTAATTGTTAGAACTTTGTGTGGGGAAAAAAAATTGTTAAAAGAACAGGATGGGAAAGATCACGAAAGGATTTAAATAGCCCAGCTGTGCATAATTTGTTCAAAGTCCTGGAATGACTTAAAAAAAAATAAGAAATGCACTATCAGTTCAGTCCAGTTCAGTCACTCAGTCATGCCCGACTCTTTGCAACCCCTGCAATCTGGATTCCAGCTTGTGCTTCTTCCAGTCCAGCGTTTCTCATGATGTACTCTGCATAGAAGTTAAATAAGCAGGGTGACAATATACAGCCTTGACGTACTCATTTTCCTATTTGGAACCAGTCTGTTGTTACATGTCCAGTTTTAACTGTTGCTTCCTGACCTGCATATAGTTTTCTCAAGAGGTGGGTCAGGTGGTCTGGTATTCCCATCTCTTGAAGAATTTTCCACAGTTTATTGTGATCCACAGAGTCAAAGGCTTTGGCGTAGTCAATAAAGCAGAAATAGATGTTTTTCTGGAACTCTCTTGCTTTTTCCATGATCCAGCAGATGTTGGCAATTTGATCTCTTGTTCCTCTGCCTTTTCTAAAGCACTTGAACATCTGGAAGTTCACGGTTCACGTATTGCTGAAGCCTGGCTTGGAGAATTTTGAGCATTACTTTACTAGTGTGTGAGATGAGTGCAATTGTGCGGTAGTTTGAGCATTCTTTGGCATTGCCTTTCTTTGGGATTGGAATGAAAACTGACCTTTTCGAGTCCTGTGGCCACTGTTGAGTTTTCCAAATTTGCTGGCATATTGAGTGCAGCACTTTCACAGCATCATCTTTCAGGATTTGAAAGAGCTCAACTGGAATTCCATCACCTCCGCTAGCTGTGTTCGTAGTGATGCTTTCTAAGGCCCATTTGAATTCACATTCCAGGATGTCTGGCTCTAGATGAGTGATCATACCATCGTGATTATCTGGGTCATGAAGATCTATTTTGTATAGTTCTTCTGTGTATTCTTGCCACCTCTTCTTAATATCTTCTGCTTCTGGTAGGCCCATACCATTTCTGTCCTTTATCGAGCCCATCTTTGCATGAAATGTTCCCTTGGTATCTCTAATCTTCTTGAAGAGATCTCTAGTCTTTCCCATTCTGTTGTTTTCCTCTATTTCTTTGCATTGATTGCTGAGGAAGGCTTTCTTATCTCTTCTTGCTATTCTTTGGAACTCTGCATTCAGATGCTTGTATCTTTCCTTTTCTCCTTTGCTTTTCACTTCTCTTCTTTTCACAGCTATTTGTAAGGCCTCCCAGACAGCCATTTTGCTTTTTTGCATTTCTTTTCCTTAAGAATGGTCTTGATCCCTGTCTCCTGTACAATGTCACGAACCTCATTCCATAGTTCATCACACACTCTATCTATCAGATCTAGTCCCTTAAATCTATTTCTCACTTCCACTGAATAATCATAAGGGACTTGATTTAGGTCATACCTGTATGGTCTAGTGGTTTTCCCTACTTTTTTCAATTTAAGTCTGAATTTGGCAATAAGGAGTTCATGATCTGAGCCACAGTCAGCTCCCGGTCTTGTTTTTGCTGACTGTATAGAGCTTCTCCATCTTTGGCTGCAAAGAATATAATCAATCTGATTTCAGTGTTAACCATCTGGTGATGTCCATGTGTAGAGTCTTCTTTTGTGTTGTTGGAAGAGGGTGTTTGCTATGACCAGTGCATTCTCATGGCAAAACTCTATTAGCCTTTGCCCTGCTTCATTCCGTATTCCAAGGCCAAATTTGCCTGTTACTCCCGGTGTTTCTTGACTTCCTACTTTTGTATTCCAGTCCCCTATAATGAAAAGGACATCTTTTTGGGGTGTTAGTTTTAAAAGGTCTTGTAGGTCATCTTAGAACCGTTCAGCTTCTTCAGCATTACTGGTTGGGGCATAGACTTGGATTACTGTGTATTATTGAATGGTTTGCCTTGGAAACAAACAGAGATCATTCTGTCGTTTTTGAGATTGCATCCAAGTACTGCATTTTGGACTCTGTTGTCGACCATGATGGCTACTCCATTTCTTCTGAGGGATTCCTGCCCAGAGTAGTAGATATAATGGTCATCTGAGTTAAATTCACCCATTCCAGTCCATTTTAGTTTGCTGGTTCCTAGAATGCCGATGTTCACTCTTGCCATCTCCTGTTTGACCATTTCCAATTTGCCTTGATTCATGGACCTAACATTCCAGGTCCTGTGCAATATTGCTTTTTACAGCATCTGACCTTGCTTCTATACAAGGACATTTATTTCTGAAGCCTTTAATGATAAAGTGGATGAAAAATACAAAATAGCAAAACTATAAAGATTAATCAATAGAAGAGTTTAAAACTATATTTCAGTAATCTCTAAACACCATTATGAGGTAGATCTAATATCTGAAGTAAATTGAGCCTCTTTTTTTATATTGGATTGGCCAAAAAGTTCATTCCAGGTTTTCCATATCAAAGAAATATTTTGGCCAACCCAATATATAAAACAGGTGGACTTATTCAGAAAAATTAACTGGAATAGGAAAATACCAGTTTAGATTATCTCCAATATAAAGTTGAACATTTTCAAAACAATACTAAAAGACCCTTGGTTCTCTATGCCTATGCTTAGAAAAATTACATGTAGAAGGGCCATCGAATGATCCAGTGTATTACACCGGTTTAGAAGTCTGAAAATTTATAAATTCGGCCCAATGGTGCCACTTAGAGGGAAACAATACAACTCAACAGACAATTATGAGAACTACATGTAAGTATGAAGGAACAATACAGTTTTCTTGATATAGGTACCTTTATTATTAATCTCACTACCATAAAAAATCAGATTGCTCAGAGTACTAAAACCAAGAAGTGGTATTTTCTAACAATCCTAGGTCCTTTTCCATGTCCTTTTCTATAAATGACATAGGAACACTCCTTTTTTCTCTATGGCATATTCTTATTGTTAGGAATCTACTTTGCAAAAAGAACCAGCAAAAGAAATGTACCACAGACAAATAACTATCAGGAGTCACAGAAAATTCTATATACATTATCAAATTATATCTGTGGACATTAGTATACTGATTTTAAAAAACAATCAGATAATTATCCATGGTACTTAGCAACTGAACCACAACAACCAGAATCCCTGAGGGGAAAAGAGGCAGAATAATTAGAGTCAAACTCCTAAGAGTTCACATTGACTCTATTGACACTGTTGCCTAAAATCCTGTTACTGCTGAAGTTGGAGCAGATTTAAGTCAACTTTGCTGTTGTTGTTCAGTTGCTAAGTCATGTCTGACTCTTTTGTGACTCCACAGACTGTATCCCTCCAGGCTCCTCTGTCCATGGGTTTTCCCAGGCAAGAATACTGGAATGGGTTGCCATTTCCTTCTCCCAGGGAATCTTCCCAGCCCAGGGATCGAACCAGTGCCTCCAGCATTCCTATACTGGCAGGCAGACTGTTTACCACTGAGCCACCAAGGAAGCCAATATAACAAGGATTAAATATCTCTTGTATTAGTCCAAGCAATATGTCTAGTTTACATGTTTTTTAAAAACACCAAAACTGAGGTGGTGGTCCTCCAGCAATATCTGTCAGCTATTAACCAAAGAGTTATACCTCATTTTCTAGCACTGCTTAACCTGTATGTACTCTCTTTGGTTCTATCTTTACTTCCTTCCATGTTCCAGCTAATAAAGATAGCCACTATTTATTGCTTTCACCAGAGCAAAATCAACAATTTACCTGAAAAGTTATATTTCTATCATTTACAGAAGGCCCACTCTACTTTCTCAAGTCTTAAACAAAAGACCTTAAGGATATGCAGTAATCTCGTAACCTAAAATTGAAATTCTAAGACTGACTCTGTAATTCCATTCTCACAGTTTCTAAGGACAAATTTTAACTCCACAAAATAACAGTTCATCATACAGAATTCATCAAACTTACTCTGTGAAAGGGCCATACACTAAAGATTTTTGGTTTTGTTAGTCTCTGTCACAACCATTCAACTCTATTATAAGACAAAAACAGCCAAAAACAATTCGTAAGTGAATAAGCATGGCTATGTTCCAATCAAACTTTATTTATTGAAATCAAAATTTGAGTTTTATATAATTTTAACATGTCAGGAAACATTATTCTTTTGATTCTCCTTCAACCATTCAAAAATACAAGAACCATTCTGAGCTCACAAGCTGTACAAAAATAGTCAGTGGGCTACATATGAACAGCAGGCCATAGTTTGTAAAGCCCTGGATCCAGGTCATGACATATTAGCTAAGGAGAGACATAATTTAATGAGAGATTACAAATTAACCAAATTATCCATGGTCAAATACTAAAGACGATTAAGATGATTTCCAGGATTAACTGGATATTACAGAGTATAGGTAGCAAGCTTTTTTGAAATACACAGGTGTGTTGACTTACACAAACATCTTAGAACCATTCTCCCAAAACACAGGAAACAAAAAGACCTTTAGCAATCTCAAAATATTTCTTCCAGATCATCAAAATCTTTGTTTTTGAAAGTAAAATGGAAGGCCATAGTCCAAGGGTATTAATTTAACAACCTGACATATATCAAAAATTCTGCCTAATGAATCCAAGGCTTTTTATCTTTGGCTTAGAAAAACATGCAGTTTTAGCAAAACTGGTCTAAGAATATTTAGAGCTCACACTAGGTTCATCTTTCTATTATATGGTACCATATTCAATATAATCCCTCTTGCTAATTTAAAATATCCAGTATTTTTAAGTTAGTTGATTAATTACTGAATACTAATTTTCTCTTTTTCATATTACCATTCACTAATATCACACTCTTAATACAGCAACTGCATCATCCTAATCAACAAAGGAGAATCTCATCATTTCTATAATTTGAGAACTGTCCATACATGGAACATATCTTTTGGATGCCCCTAAATCAAATCTTGGTTTAATGTTATTTACTGTTGGTTAAACTTAAAAATGAAAAAAGGTAATAACAGGTCAATTATGCAATTTTTCTAGACTCTCTTATAGAATCCCAAGTCCATTACCAAACAACAAATTGGCTCAATTGGCCAAAATTACAGCTCTCTCTAGGACATGTGGGATTATTAAAAATAACTGTTTTTTTGCTTTTCAAGTGGCTCACAACTATAGAATGCTACAGGGAAAAAGATTCTTAATCTCTTCATGCTAAGTTGTTTCAGTTGAGTCTGACTCTTTGGATCCTATGGACTGTAACCAGCCAGGCTCCTCTGTCCCTGGGATTCTCCAGGCAAAAATACTGGAATGAGTTGCCATGCCCTCCTCCAGGGGATCTTCCTGACCCAGGGATCAAACTCACATCCCTTGTGTCTCCTGCACTGGCAGGTAGGTTCTTTACCACTAGCGCCACCTAGGAAGCCCAACATCTTCAGTCATATCAAAAATGAATAATACATACACGTATTACTAGATGTTTTGCAGCTCCCCAAATAAACTGCTGTGCTAAAACTAGAACTCCACTTAGAAGAAATGTTTTGGCAGATCATACGAAACAGAATGCTCTGACTAATGCCCTTAGACAAGGGCCTCTTATAGAGAAGACAGACCACTGTATTGAACTCAAGAATTCCATCATTAATGGAAACATAGTAATCTTAGAAAAATGTATTCTCTCACAGTTTGGAAGCCGGAAGTCTAAAATCAAGGTGTTGGCAGGCCCATGCTCACCTGTTGGCTCTAGGGGGAAATCTGTTTTTTGTCTCTGCAAGCTTCAGGTGACTGCTAGCATTCCTTGGCCTTCTTTGGCTAACAGCCACATCACTCCAATTCTTACCTCTGTGATTACATCACTTCCCCTCTCTGTTTGGTCGCCCTTATGTGTACATCTATTCTCCCCTTGTCTCTTCATTACAACAATACGTGATTATATTTAGGGTCCACCCAGACAATCCAGGATAAGCTCCTACTTTGCAGATCCTTAACTTAATCACATCGTTTGCCTTTATGATAAGAGTCACAGGTTCTAGGGAGTATGGTGTGACTGTATCTTTTTTGGTGTCACCAATCAACCTACTATACCAATTTTATCAGTAACGACTATTTGTGTAAGTAATACCTAAATGAAGTGAAATATCCTTGATCTAGCAATAGAAGATTTTAAAAAAATGCTTGGGGTGTAATAATGAATGTTTGCATGACAATTCTTTTTAAAAAAAAAGTACATAAAACTTCAGTAGTTATTTGTGCCTCTTGTATAACTCCTGTAGTTTTTTAATATGTGGGAATCAGGCTTTTTGACATTAACCCAAAACAAGGTTAAATGTTCTATAGGGCTGTTGCATCCTTTCCAATTGCAGGACTCCCCAAACTCTCAGAAAACAATATCTGCTTATAAAGAGACTGAAAAAAATAGCATATTTCCTAGGAAACAGCCTTCTAAGGATAGTGAGCCCATTATCAGGAACTGAATAATTCAAAGTAATTATCAAAAATTTGTCTTTTACTTTGGCTGACACAATAAATATATAATTCATTACAGTATAATAAATAACATAGCCCAAGTTATTGGCAGACAATAAAACAATATAAATTCTTTAGCCTGAGAAGTAATGGAAAATTTAAAAAGCCCTATATTAACTTTTGACCAACTAGCAACACTGTTAATAGCACCATTTCTGCTGTAGCTCCATTGGGTGGATGGTGTCCATTGAAGCAATTACAATTACTTGCATTGGACTTGATTTTGCAGCAGTGGATGCTACTTGAAGTGCTTTGGTAAAATTACTAGTGCCATTAACTGTACATTTTCAACAACACTGAGAGAGAAGAAATAGGTATAACAAACGTATTTGCCTACTAAGCCCCATATACAAGACAATCATTCCTTCAGCAACTTACACCATGTGCTCATAAAACACAAATCATGCTTTCAAGACATTCACAGTTTAGTAAAGGAGATAAGACAGACAAATAAAACACGACATAAGTTCCCATCCGAAGCTCTCACTACCTACACATTTTCTTGTCTTTTTCACAAAATAAAGTCATTACACTTAAGAAAAAAAAATGATAAAAGTTCCACGACAGCAGTCACTGAAAAGTGACCTTCTTATAGTTGGACTACAGTAACAATAAGACAAAATTTGCAGAAAACTTCAAATGCATTATTTAATTTGACCTCAAAACTTTATATTAAACATGATAAGTGACATGCCTAATGATTCACCAATGATAAGGGAAATGATAAGTGACACCCAACTGTTCATGACAAATTCCAGGCAAAAATTCAGTCCTCATGCTAAGACTCCTTTCTTGGGTGTATTATTTCCCACTATAGGTATCATGCTAGAATGAGGGTATTCATTATCAGTAAAGAATGAGATGGCAAGATTGTTCTGGAATGTATGTTAACAAACTACCTTCTTCACCAAGAAATCTTTTTATGCAAAGAAAAAACTGAACTAAATAGTGTGTTTAGTGCTACAGCTGATACAAAGTATTCGGTTGTTCTGAATAACAACAACTAAAGACAAATAGGTGGGTACAGTAAGTTATAGAAAATATAAGAGAAAGTGAACTATGTTTACTTTCAGTACAGTTCAGTCACTCACTCGTGTACAACTATTTGTGACCTCATGGACTGCAGCACACCAGGCTTCCCTGTCCTTCACCAACTCCCAGAGCTTGCTCAAACTGATGTTCATCAAGTAGGCAATGCCATCCAACCATCTCATCCTCTGTCATCCCCTTCTCCTGCTGCCTTCAATCTTTTCCAGCATCGGGGTCTTTTCAAATGAGTCAGTTCTTCGCATCATGTGCCAAAGTATTGGGAGTTTCAGCTTCAGCATCAGTCCTTCCAATGAATATTCAGGACTGATTTCCTTTAGGATGGACTGGTTGGATCTCCTTGCAGTCCAGGGGACTCTCAAGAGTCTTCTCCAACACCACAGTTCAAAAGCATCAATTCTTTGGCACTCAGCTTTCTTTCTACTCCAGCTCTCACATCCATACTGGAAAATCCATAGCTTTGACTAGATGGACTGTTGTTGGCAAAGTAATGCCTCTGCTTTTTAATATGCTGCCTAGGCTGATCATAGTTTTTCTTCCAAGGAGCAAGCGTCTTTTAATTTCATGGCTGCAGTCACCATCTGCAGTGATTTTGGAGCCCCAAAAAATAAAGTTTGTCTCTCTTTCCATTGTTTCCCCATCTATTTCCCATGAAGTGATGGGACTAGATGCCATGATCTTACTTTTCGTTGAGCTTTAAGCTAACTTTTTCACTCTCCTCTTTCATTTTCATCAAGAGGCTCTTTAGTTCTTCTTTGCTTTCTACGATAATGGTGTCATCTGCATACCTGAGGTTATTGATATTTTTCCTGGCAGTCTTGATTACAGCTTGTAATTCATCCAGCCCAGCATGTTGCATGATGTACTCTGTATATAAGTTAAACAAGGAGGGTGATGATATACAGCCTTGACATACTCCTTTCCCAATTTGGATCCAGTCTGTTGTTCCATGACCAGTTCTAACTGTTGCTTCTTGGCCTGCATACAGATTTTTCAGGAGACAGGTCAGGTGGTCTGGTATTCCCATCTCTTTCAGAATTTTCCACAGTTTGTTGTGATCCACAAGGTCAAAGGCTTTGGTGTAGTCAATAAAGCAGAAGTAGATGTTTTTCTGGAACTCTCTTCCTTTTTCAATGATCCAGTGGAGGTTGGTCTGGTTCCTCTGGCTTTTTTCTAAATCTAGCTTGATCATCTGGAAATTCTTGGTTCACATACTGCTGAAGCCTCGCTTGGAGAATGTTGAGCATTACTTTGCTAGTATGTGAGATGAGTGCAACTGTGAGTTAATTTGAGCATTCTTTGGCATTGCCTTTCTTTGGAATTGGAATGAAAACTGACCTTTACCAGTCCTGTGGCCACTGCTGAGTTTTCCAAATTTGCTGACATATTGAGTGCAGCACTTTCACAGCATCATTTTTTAAGATTTGAAATGGCTCCACTAGAATTCCTTCACTTCCACTAGCTTTGTTTGCAGTGATGCTTCCTAAGGCCCACTTGACTCTGCATTCCAGGATGTCTGGCTCTAAGTGAGTGATCACACCATTGTGGTTATCTGGGTCATGAAGATCTTTTTTGTATAGTTCTTCTGTGTATTCTTGCCACCTCTTCTTAACATCTTCTGCTTCTGTTAGGTCCATACATTTCTGTCCTTTATTGTGTCCATCTTTGCATGAGATGTTCCCTTGGTATATCTAATTTTCTTGAAAAGGTCTCTAGTCTTTCCCATCCTATTGTTTTCCTCTATTACTTTGCATTGATCACTGAGGAAGACTTTCTTATCCCTCCTTGCTATTCTTTGGAACTCTGCATTCAAACGGGCATATCTTTCCTTTTCTCCTTTGCCTTTAGCGTCTCTTCTTTTCTAGCTATTTGTAAGGCCTCCTCAGGCAACCATTTTGCATCTATGCATTTCTTTTTCTTGGGAATGGTCTTGATCACTGCCTCCTGTACAATGTCACAAACCTCCATCCATAGTTCTTCAGGCACTCTATCAGATCCAATCCCTTGACTCTATTTATCACTTTCACTGTATAATCGTAAGGGATTTGATTTAGGCCATACCTGAATGATCTACTGGTTTTCCCTACTTCCTTCAACTTAAGTCTGAATTCTGCAACAAGGACCTCATGATCTGAACCACAGTCAGCTCCCAGTCTTGTTTTTGCTGACTGTATTCAGCTTTTCCATCTTTGGCTGCAAAGTTAATCAACAATCTCATTTCAGTTTGACCATCTGGTGATGGTTAATAGAGTCTTCTCTTGTGTTGTTGGAAGGTGTTTGCTATGACCAGCACATTCTATTGGCAAAACTCTGTTAGCCTTTGCCCTGCTTCATTTTGTATTCCAAGGCTAAATTTGCCTGTTAAACTCCAGGAAGCTCTTGATTTTCTACTTTTGTATTCCAGTCTCCTATAATGAAGAGGACATCTTTTTGGGGTGTTAGTTCTGGAAGGTCTTGTAGGTCGTCATGGAACTGGTCAACTTAGCTTCTTCAGCATTACTGGTCAGGGCATAGACTTGGATTACTGTGATATTGAATGGTTTACCTTGGAAACGAACAGAGAGCATTCTGTTGTTTTTGAGATTGCATCCAAATACTGCATTTTGGACTCTTTTGTTGACTATGATGGCTACTCCACTTCTTCTGAGGGATTCTTGCCCACAGCAGTAGATATAATGGGCATCTGAGTTAAATTCACCCATTCCAGGCCATTTTAGTTCACTGATTCCTAAAATGTCGATGTTCACTCTTGCCATCTCCTGTTTGACGACTTTCAATTTACCTTGATTCATGAACCTAACATTCCAGGTTCCTATGCAATATTGCTCTTTACAGCATCAGACTTTACTTCCATCTCCCATCACATCCACAGATGGGTGTTGTTTTCACTTTGGCTCTGTCTCTTCATTCTTTCTGGAATTATTTCTCCACTCTTCCCCAGTAGCATATTGGGCACCCACCAACCTGGAGAAGTCATCTTTCATGTACTAATTTTTTGCCTTTTCATGCTGTTCATGGGACTCTCAGGGCAAGAACACTGAGGTGGTTTGCCATTCACTTCTCCCGTGGACCACGTTTTGTCAGAACTCTCCACCATGACCCGTCCATCTTGGGTGACACTATAAAGCATGGCTCATAGTTTCATTGAGCTAAACAAGGCTGTGGCCATGTGATCAGATTGGTTAGTTTTCTGTTACTGTGGTTTTCATTCTGTCTCCCCTCTAAGGGATAAGGATAAGAGGCTTATGGAAGCTTCCTGATTGGAGAGAATGTGGCAGAAACTAGGTCTTGTTCTGATGGGTGGGCCATGCTCAATTCAGTTCAGATGCTCAGTCGTGTCCAACTCTTTGCGACCCCCATGGACTGCAGCACGCCAGGCCTCCTTTTCCATCACCAACTCCCAGAGCTTACTCATACTCATGTCTACTGAGTCGGTGATGCCATCCAACCACCTCATCCTCTGTCATCCCCCTCCTCTCCTGCCTTCAATCTTTCCCAGCATCAGTCTTTTCAAATGAGTCAGTTCTTTGCATCATGTGGCCAAAGTATTGGAGTTTCAGCTTCAACATCATTTCTTCCAATGAATATTCAGGACTGATTTCTTTAGGGTGGACTGGTTAGACACCCTGTAGTCCAAGGGACTCTCATGAGTCTTCTCCAACATCACAGTTCAAAAGCATCAATTCTTTGATGCCCAGCTTTCTTCACAGTCCAACTCTCACATCCATACATGACCACTGGGAAAATCATAGCCTTGACTAGACAGACCTTTGTTGGCAAAGTAATGTCTCTGTTTTTTAATAAGCTGTCTAGGCTAATAGCTAGGTTAATTAGCTTTTCTTCCAAGGAGTAAGCGTCTTTTAATTTCATGGCTACAGTCACCATGTGCAGTGATTTTGGATCCTGAAAAATAAAGTCTGCTACTGTTTCCACTGTTTCCCCATCTATTTTCCATGAAGTGATGGGACTAGATGCCATGATCTTAGTTTTCTAAATGTTGAGCTTTAAGCCAACTTTTTCACTATCATTTACTTTCATCAAGAAGCTCTTCAGTTCTTCTTAGTTTTCTGCCATAAGTGTGGTATCATCTGCATATCTGAGGTTATTGATATTTCTCCCAGAAATCTTCATTCCAGCTTGTGTTTCATCCAGCCCAGCATTTCTCATGATGTACTCTGCATATAAGTTAAATAATGAGGGTGACAATATACAGCCTTGATGTACTCCTTTTCCTATTTGGAACCAGTCTGTTGTTCCATGTCCAGTTCTAACTGTTGCTTCCTGACCTGCATACAGATTTCTCAAGAGGCAGGTTAGGTGGTCTGGTATTCCCACCTCTTTCAGAATTTTCCACAGTTTGTGGTGATCCATGAGGTCAAAGACTTTGGCATAGTCAATAAAGCCAAAGTAGATGTTTTTCTGGAACTCTTGTTTTTTCAATGATCCAGCGTATGTTGAAACAGTATGAAAAGGGGCCATGCTAAGTAAATCTTTAATTCAATTTTCTGTTGATGGGCAAGGCTGTGTTCCCTCCCTATTATGTAATCTGAGACCAAGCTATGGTGGAAGTAATGAAGACTAAGGCGACCTCCTTCAAAAGTTCCTGTGCACACACTGCCACAGTGAGTGCCCCAGACCCTGCAGCAGGCCACCGCAGACCCACAACACCTCTCGTGACTTCTGGACACTCACAGGCAAGTCTGGGTCTGTCTCTTGTAGGATCACTGCTCCTTTCTCTTGGGTCCTGTTGTGCACAAGGTTTTGTTTGTGTCCTCCAAGAGTCTGTTTCCCCAGTCCTGTGTAAGTTCTGGTGGCTCTATGGTGGGGTTAATGGCAACCTCCTCCAACAGGCCTTATGCCACACCCAGGTCTGCTGCACCCAGAGCCCCTGACCCTGCAGCAGGCCACTTCAGACCCATACCTCCACAGGAGACACTCAAACATTCAAAGGCAGTTCTGTCTCAGTCTCTGTGGGGTCTCCTGGTGTGCACAAGGTTATATTTGAGCCCTCTGAGTGTCTCTGGCAGGTATGGGGTTTGATTCTAAATGCAATTTTGCCCCTCCTACAGTCTTTGCTTTAGTTTATGATACGTAAAAATATGAACAAAGCTAGTGGAGGTGATGGAATTCCAGTTGAGCTATTTCAAATCCTGAAAGATGACACTTTGAAAGTGCTGCACTCAGTATGCCAGCAAATTGGGAAAACTCAGCAGCGGCCACAGGACTGGAAAAGGTCAGTTTTCATTCCAATCCCAAAGAAAGGCAATGCCAAAGAATGCTCAAACTACCGCACAATTGCACTCATCTCACACGCTAGTAATGCTCAAACTTCTCCAAGCCAGGCTTCAGCAGTACGTGAACTGTGAACTTCCAGATGTACACGTTGGTTTTAGAAAAGGCAGAGGAACCAGAGATCAAATTGCCAACATCTGCTGGATCATCAAAAAAGCAAGAGAGTTCCAGAAAAACATCTATTTCTGCTTTATTGACTATGCCAAAGCTTTGACTGTGTGGATCACGATAAACTGTGGAAAATTCTGAAAGAGATAGGAATACCAGACCACCTGACCTGCCTCTTGAGAAACCTATATGCAGGTCAGGAAGCAACAGTTATAACTGGACATGGAACAACAGACTGGTTCCAAATAGTAAAAGGAGTATGTCAAGACTATATATTGTCACCCTGCTTATTTTTTGTTGTTGTTGGATAATATTACTATTTATTTATTTATTCATTTAGCAATTCAACTTGCTTTTTTTTTTGACAGAATAGAATTTTTATTTTTTTTTACTTTACAATATTGTATTGGTTTTGCCATACATCAACATGAATCCACCATGGGTGTACACACTTATATGCAGAGTACATCATGAAAAACGCTGAGCTGGAAGAAGCACAAGCTGGAATCAAGATTGCCAGGAGAAATATCAATAACTTCAGATATGCAGATGACTACCCTTATGGCAGAAAGTGAAGAGGAACTAAAAAGCCTCTTGATGAAAGTGAAAAAGGAAAGTGTAAAGGTTGGCTTAAAGCTCAACATTCAGAAAACAAAGATCATGGCATCCGGTCTCATCACTTTATGGGAAATAGATGAGGAAACAGTGGAGACAGTGTCAGACTTTATTTTGGGGGGCTCCAAAGTCACTGCAGATGGTGACTGCAGCCATGAAATTAAAAGACGCTTAAATCCTTGGAAGGTAAGTTATGACCAACCTAGATAGCATATTGAAAAGCAGAGATATTACTTTGCCAACAAAGACCCGTCTAGTCAAGGCTATGGTTTTTCCAGTGGTCACGTACAGATGTGAGAGTTGGGCTGTGAAGAAAGCTAAGCATTGAAGAATTGATGCTTTTGAACTGTGGTGTTGGAGAAGACTCTTGAGAGTCCCTTGGACTGCAAGGAGGTCCAAACAGTCCATCCCAAAGGAGATCAGTCCTGGGTGTTCATTGGAAGGACTGGTGCTGAAGCTGAAACTCCAATACTTTGGCCACCTCATGCAAAGAGTTGATTCATTGTAAAAGACCCTGATGCTGGGAGCGATTGGGGGCAGGAGGAGAAGAGGACAACAGAGGATGAGATGGCTGGATGGTATCACCGACTCAATGGACATGAGTTTGTGTGAACTCCGGAAGTTGGTGATGCACAGGGAGGCCTGGCGTGCTGCAATTTGTGGGGTCGCAAAGAGTCGGACATGAATGAGTGACAGAACTGAACTGAACTGAGGTGAAAATAATGAATGTGGTATCACTTAAATGCATTAAAGTTTTGCCAAAGTTGGTTCAGAAATAAACTCATTTAAGATGTTTTAAAGTCCTCTGAATCCTTTACCAACAAATATTACTGCAAGATTGTAATTCAATTTTCTCTTTGTTAAAATGACAAACTGATCATTCAGTATTCACTCTTCTCCTTAAAATATGGACTAAATCTTTATTTACATGTGGGTCATCTCTCCAAATTGTAGAGGTCCTATATTTTTCCCAAAATAACTATGTGCTTTGGGTTAACTTTAGCATGCCTGGTATTGTTCTTAAATACAAACAAAAACTCCTCATTTCTGAAGTAATTCAAGTCCTTAAAATTATGTTACTTTCTGCTATTTTTGTCTTAGAACATTGTATTTGGCTTAATAGAGAGTAAAACTACAAACATTTGTTGTTCTCAAATACTTAATATTCTTACATGACAAACACACTGCAATTAATATTTTTTTATATCAACTTCCGAAACAGGACTCTAATTTCAGAAATATATAACTCCTTGAACACAGGAGTTAGAGGTGCTGATCCCCACACAGTTAAAAATCTGACTATAACTTTATAGTCAGTCCTTTTCATCCAGTTCTGCATCTGCAGATTCAATGAACCACAGATGCTGTAGTACTTAGCATGCATTTTTTTTAATCTGCATAAAAGTAGACATATGCAGTTCAAGCCCATGTTGTTCAAATGTCAACTGTAAAACTACTAAATACTTATGCAACCCAAATTATGTGTCATCTCTTGGATTCCAAAGTATCAAAGGTTGACTTCTTCATGCTATACAAATTATAGTACTTACAAGCAAGAAGGATGCCAGAAACAATTAGATATGTTTGCTGTGCTCCATATTACTTTTAATCTTGGCACTATTCCTTGTTTTGAAGTCTTTGTTAAGTGTATGTTTATCATTACAAACAACAGTCAAATGGTTTTCCAGAGTTGGCTGTCTGATTTTGCATTCCCACTAGCAATGCATGGGAGTCCAATTGATCCATATTCTCTAAGGTTTTTTAAAGTCATTCTATAGGTTTTACAGTAATATCTCATTGTGGCTTAAACTTACATTTCCTTAATGATTAATTGAGCATCTTTTCATGTGCTTATTTGTCATCCATGTGCCATCCATTCATCTTTGGTGAAGTAGTTAATCAAATATTTGGCCATTTTTAGGCTTAATTTCTTATTTTCGAATTTGAGTTTTTAATATATTCTAGATAGAAGTCCTTTGTCAGATATGTGATTTGAAAATACTTTCTGACATTTTGTGGCTGTGAGAAAACAATGTATTTCAGAGGGCAAAAGTTTTTCATTTTGATGAGGATCAACTTATCATTTATTTTTTTCTTTTAAGGATCATGCTTTTGTTGTTCTAAGAACTCTACCTAATCCAGAGTCACTGCAATTGTCATCTACATTTTCTACCAGAAGTTTATGCTGAACAAGAAAAATAAAATATTTTACTTTTTAGTGTCATTTATTCATTCTCTGATGCCCTTTTTTTCATGTAGATCCAAGTTTCCGACCTACATCATTTTCCTTCTCTCTTTATAACTTCTTTTGATGTTTCTTGCAAGGTAATTCTCTTGGTGATAAATTATGTTTTTGTTTGAGAAAGTCTTCAGTTCTTTAATTTTGAAGAATAATTTTTCTCGATATATAATTTTAGGTTAGTGGGTTTCTTTCGTTTAACTTTATAAATAGTATATTTTTTTCTTATTTGCATGGTTTCTGATGAGAAGTCTGGTATAATTCTTATCTTTGATCCTCTGTAGGTAGGGATTTTTATCCCTCTCTCTGGATCCTTTTGTCTTTGGTTTTCTGCAATTTAAATATAACATGGTTAGATACAGATCTTTTTGGTATTTATCTTGCTTGATGTTGTCCGAAGCTCCTGGATGTGTGGTTTTCAATTCACTTACTTTTTTTTGTTTGTTTGTTTTTTTAAGGAGAAGAGTGACAGCTTCCAAGCTCTTTGCATATCAAAGTTGAAACTGGAAGTCCCCTCTGTTAGATTAAGGAGGTTGGGGGGGGGTGTTTCTTTAAATAATGACTTTGTATTCTGTGTTCACCCTAAACTCGCCTATTAATTCTTGGGTATTTTTGTAGATTCCTCAGTATTTTATACATAAACAATTAGGTTCTCTGCAAATAGAAATAGTTCTATTTCTTCCTTTGCAATCAGTATGCTTTTTTCCTCACTTATTGCACAGACTAGGACTAACAACATGATGTTGAGTAGAGTGATGAGGCACGCTTCCTTTTTCCAGGTCTTATGGAAATGAGTTCAGTCTTTCACCATTTAGTATAATGGTAGCTGTTAAGAAAGTTTCTATATTCAGTTTTCTGAGAGAATTTATCAAGACTAGATGTTTAACTTTATCAAATGATTTTTCTGCATATATGAAGATGATTATATTATTTCCTTCTTTGTATATGTTAATATTGTAAAATTTACTGATGTTCAATTGTGAACCAGATTTGCATTCTCAGGATAAAACCCTTTTGGTCATGACATATTATTCTTTTTATATATTACTATATTCAGTTTGTTAATATTTTGTTGAGTACTTTTACATTTTATCCACAAGGGATATCATTCTCAAAATTTCTTCAAATGACTGGAACTTCCCTGGTGGTACAGTGGCTAGGACTTCATGCTCCCAATGCAGGGAACACAGGTTCAAGCCCTAGTCAGGGAACTAAGATCCAACATGTCCCATGGCACAGCCTAAAAAATATTTCTTCAAATGCCTTTTTAGAGATCTGTTATCACAGAAATGCTGATATCATAAAAATGTATTAGAGATTATTCTTTCCTCTTCTATTTTGTGGAAAATATCTGTAGAATAAGAAACAGTCTAATTTCTTGTGTATTTTGTAGAATTCGCCAGTGAATACATCACCAAATGGAATTTTCTATTGGAAGTATTTCCACTACAAATTCAGTTTATTTAATAGATTTAATACTATTTAGGTTATGTACTTCTTCTTGAGTGACTTTAGGTAGTTTGCATCTTTAAAGAATTGTTCCATTTCATTTAAATTGTCACCTTTATTTGCACAGAGTTGTTCATAGAAAATTCTATGTTGTGCTTGGTCACTCACCTGTGTCCAACTCTTTGCAATCCCATGGACTGTAGCCCACCAGGCTCCTCTGTCCATAAGGATTCTCCAGGTAAGAATATTGGAGTGGGTTGCATGCCCTCCTCCAGGGGATCCTTCCAATCCAGGGATCGAACCCATGTCTCTGGTATTTCAGGCAAATTCTTTACCAGCTGAGCCACTATGGAGGCCAAAATCCCAGTTGACAATAGAGATTTATCAATCCTGTTGATCTCTTAAAAGAACACATTTTTGTTTCACTGATGCGTTGTGCTTCTCTGTTTCTATTTCATTGATTTCTGTTGTTTATTATGTCTTTTCTTCTGTTTATTTTTCGCTTGATTTGCTTTTCTTTTTCTAATTTCTTAAAGAGAAAGCTTAAATTATTTACTGGAGACTCTTAAAATAAGCAGATAATCCAAGACTTTTTCCTCTAAGCATTGTTTAGTTGTAGGCCACCAATTTTAATATGCTGTATTTTTATTTTCTTTCAGTGCAAAGTATTTTCTAACTTCCCTTGACAATTATCTTTTACCTATGGGTTATTTAGAGGGTTTCTTCTTTTTTAACATTTGAGAAGTTTCCAATTTTAAAAAAGAACCAAACACAAATTCTAGAGTCAAAGAACTCAACAAATGCAGTAGAATTCACTGAAAATAGAGTAGGTCAGATGGAAGAGAGAGTAAGTGAGCTAAGACAGGAATCAAAAAATAATTTCAGCAGAAGATGAGAAAGAACCAAGGATTTTGAAAGTAAAAAAAAAAAATCCCTGCAAGAGCTATCAGACTCCATTATGAGAGCCAACATAAGAATAATAGATACACCAGAAAGAGAAAAAGAAAGGGGGCAAAAGAAATAATAGCTGAGGAATTCCAATCCTGGGCAAAGACCAAGACTTACAAATCCATGAATTTAATTGAACATCTTATTATCTCAGTGCAAAACGACATTCTCCAAGACTCATTATAAGGAAGCTATCAAAAGTCAATGATACAGAAAAAAATCTTAAGGACTGCTATGAGGAAGTGGAGGGAGAGTAACCTAAGAACAACAACAACAAAAACCACTAGACAATCATCTAATTTCTCAACAGAAACTCTACAGGCAAGGAGGGAGTAGAATGACACACAGAAAATATTGAAAGCTAAAAATGACAGAATACTCTATCAAGCAAAGTTATCCTTCAGATATGTAGAAGAAATCAAGGCTTTCCTAGATAAACAAAAGCTGAGGAAGTTCACCTCCATTAAACTTGCCCTACAAGAACTGTTGAAAGGAACTCTTCTATCTGAAAAGACAACAGTTCACAAAACTCTGAGTAAAGTGATAAACAGGATTAGGAAAATGTAACTCTATTTTAGAAAAGGTTTAAACATTTAATTATAGCATAAAAGTTACAGGAAAAAAATCACTAATACAAACTAAAGCTACTGTATTTCAGTAATGAACTCACAGCATAAAAAGATAATTTCTGGCAGCAAAATTATAAAAGGGGAAGAACAAAAGGATAGGACCCGTATGAGTAAATGAAGATAAATTGCTATCAGTAAAAAAGGACTTTAATTTATTAGATATTTTATGCAACTTCACAATAACCACGGGGCCTCCCCAGTGGCTCAGTAGTAAAAAATCCTCCTGCAATGCAGGAGAAGCAGGAGACACAGATTCAGTCCCTGAGTGAGGAAGATCCCCTAGCGGAGGAAATAGCAACCCATTCCAATATTCTTGCCACAAAAATCCCATAGACAGAGGAGACTGGAAGTTTACACTCCACAGGGTTGCAAAGAGTCAGACATGACTGAGCAACTGAGCACTCCCAAATGCATAGTAACCACAAAATAAAAACATTTAAAAAGGGGGAAATTGAGTACACTATCATGGAAAACCACCAATTTAAAAAGCTATAAAAAAAGAAAACTATACACAATGGTACTGAGGAACTTATTTGTAGGACAGGAATACAGACACAGATGTAGAGTATGGGCTTGGGTGGGAAGGAGTGAGTGGGACAAATTTTAGAGAGTAACACTGAAGTATATATACACTGCTTTTGAACTGTGGTGTTTGGAGAAGACTCTTGAGAGTCCCTTGGACTGCAAGGAGATCCAACCAGTCCATTCTGAAGGAGATCAGCCCTGGGATTTCTTTGGAAGGAATGATGCTAAAGCTGAAACTCCAGTACTTTAGCCACCTCATGCGAAGAGTTGACTCATTGGAAAAGACTCTGATGCTGGGAGGGATTCGGGGCAAGAGGAGAAGAGGACGACAGAGGATGAGATGGCTGGATGGCATCATTGACTCAATGGATGTGAGTCTGGGTGAACTCCGGGAGTTGGTGATGGACAGGGAGGCCTGGTGTGCTGCGATTCATGGGGTCACAGAGTCGGACACGACTGAGCAACTGATCTGATCTGATCTGATGTATAAAGTAGATCGCTAGTGGGAAGCTGCTACATAACACAGGGAGCCCAACTCAGTGCTCTGTGAAGACCTATAGGGGTGGGATGGTTGGGGGGTAGCTCAAGTGGGAAGGGATATAAATAAATACTTATGGCTGATCTGTGTGTGGTACAGCACAAACCAACACAATGTTGTAAAGCAATTATCCTCCAACTTAAAATAAAATTTAAAAGTTGTTTTTTAATTTTTAGAAAAAGCTTTACAGACAGATTGGCCAAGATAACAGAGTAGGAAGACCTTCAGTTCACTTCCTCTCCTGGGTTCACCAAAATTACAACTATTTACAGAGCAACTATTGATGAGAAAGAGCAGAATTGAGCAGGAAAAAAAAAAATCTACAAGTAATATATAAAGAAGAAATCATGAGACATATAGGAGGGGTGAGGTCCAAGTTCCCTGCTGGGCAATCCACAAATGAGAGGTTAACTGCAATTGTAGAAGTTTTTCCCAAGAAGCAATGGTTCTGAGTCCTACACTGGGCTCCCCAGCCAAGGGGTCCTGTACCAGTAAGATTAACGCCCCAGAACATTTGTTGATGAAGGCCAGTAGGCTTACTTTTGGGAGATCCAGAGGGTGGTGGAAAATAGAGACTCCATTCTTAAAGGGCAAACACAAAATCTCCCATGATCCAAGGCAGAAGCAGAAATTTGAAAGAAGCCTGGTTCAGACCCATTGGCTGATGTTAAACAGTCTCCCAGAGAGGCAAGAGGTAACTAGAGCTTATACTGGAGACAAAGACACTGTAGCAGCCATCTTCAGGAGCTCATTCTACCACACGGACATTGGTGCTGTCAAGCACCATTTTTCAACCCTCCCTCCAGTTTATTAGCACTGGGACCCAGCCCAACCTACCAGTCTGTCAGCACCAGTATTGAAACACCTCATTTCAGTTCAGTTCAGTCGCTCAGTCATGTCTGACTCTTTGCGACCCCATGAATAGCAGCATGCCAGGCATTCCTGTCCATCACCAACTCCCAGATTTATCCAAACCCATGTCCATCAAGTCGGTGATACCATCCAGCCATCTCATCCTCTGTTGTCCCCTTCTCCTCCTGCCCCGAATCCCTCCCAGCATCAGAGTCTTTTCCAATGAGTCAACTCTTCGCAAGAGGTGGCCAAAATACTGGAGTTTCAGCTTTAGCATCATTCCTTCCAAAGAAATCCCAGGGCTGATCTCCTTCAGAATGGACTGGCTGGATCTCCTTGCAGTCCAAGGGACTCTCAAGAGTCTTCTCCAACACCACAGTTCAAAACCATCAATTCTTTGGCGCTCAGCTTTCTTCACAGTCCAACTTTCACATCCATACATGACCACTGGAAAAACCATAGCCTTGGCTAGATGGACCTTTGTTGGCAAAGTATTGTCTAGGCTTTTGAATATGCTATCTAGGTTGGTCATAACTTTCCTTCCAAGGAGTAAGCGTCTTTTAATTTCATGGCTGCAGTCACCATCTGTAGTGACTTTGGAGCCCAAAAAAATAAAGTCTGACACTGTTTCCACTGTTTCCCCATCTATTTCCCATGAAGTGATGGGACCGGATGCCATGATCTTTGTTTTCTGAATGTGGAGCTTTAAGCCAACTTTTTCACTCTCCTCTTTCACTTTCATCAAGAGGCTTTTGAGTTCCTCTTCACTTTCTGCCATAAGGGTGGTGTCATCTGCATATCTGAGGTTATTGATATTTCTCCCAGCAATCTTGATTCCAGCTTGTGCTTCTTCCAGCCCAGCGTTTCTCATGATGTACTCTGCATAGAAGTTAAATAAGCAGGGTGACAATATACAGCCTTGACATACTCCTTTTCCTATTTGGAACCAGTCTGTTGTTCCATGCCCAGTAATATCATGGTAACACACTGTTTAACAAGCACACGTAAGGGTCATCTGACTCTTAAGGAAATGTACCTTTCTTTGAATTACCGTGTTCTACTGATTAGGGTGCAACTATGTAAAGTTAGATGGTGACTTGTAGACAACTAATAAAAGTGGAAATGATTTTTGTCCAATAGAGATGTACATGATTTTTTTATAAAAAAGATAACTCCAAAAGGATATCTTCATTGCCGTATAGTATATTAACAAGGTAACATACTAGGTTTGTATCCAACTTAACAATGTGATTTCAGCATTTCTTTGTTGCTCTGACTATAAGCATGTTGAGTTCTTACTTCTTTTAAGTGTCGTTCTGCTTATTTCATTAATGTGCTAAATAAGATTATAATCTGCTCACTATATGCATAAGAATTGCATTTTCATACTTTTGAGATTTTTTAAGATTGAAGCTTTTGAACTGTGGTGCTGGAGAAGACTCCTGAAAGTCCCTTGGACTGCAAGGAGATCAAATCAGTCAATCTTAAAGGAAATCAACCCTTAATGTTCATTGGAAGGACTGATACTGAAGCTGAAGCTCCAATACTTTGGACACCTGATGCAAAGAGATGACTCATTGGAAAAGACCCTGGTGGTGGGAAAGACTGAGGGCAGGAGAAGGGGGCAACAGAGGATGAGATGGTTGGATGGCATCACCGACTCAATGGACATGAGTTTGAGCAACCTCTAGGAGGTGTTGAAGGACAGGAAAGCTTGGTGTGCTGCAGTCCATGGGGTCAAAAAAAGTTGGATGTGACTTAGTGACTGAACAACTTTTGAGATTTATACTTTCACAAAAGGATATAAAAATGCTCCACAGAAATTTTGGCTTTACTAGTAAAATAAGAACTCAGCTGATCTTCCAGGGACAATTTGCAGAACTTCGTATCTCTTTTTATTTCATTATTCAGTTTAGTTTAGTCACTCAGTCATGTCCGATTCTTTGTGACCCCATGGACGGCGGCACACCAGGCTTCCCTGTCCATCACCAACTTCCACAGCTTGCTCAAACTCATGTCCATTGAGTCGGTGATGCCATCCAATCATTTCATCCTCTGTCACCCCTTTCTCCTCCTGCCTTCAATCTTTCCCAGCATCTGGGTCTTTTCCAATGAGTCAGTTCTTTGTACCAGATGGCCAAAGTATTGGAGTTTCAACTTCATCATCAGTCTTTGCAATGAATATTCATGACTACTGGAAAAACCACACATGACTACTAGAAAAACCATTATAGATCACACTAATTTTCACAAGCAATCTCAAGAATAATAACTATACCAACAAATTTAAGTTGTGCCCAACTCCTTGTGACCCCATGGACTGTAGCCTGCCAGGCTCCTCTGTCCATGGGATTTTCCAGGAGAAAATACTGGAGTGGGTTGCCATTTCCTTCTTGAGGGGATCTTCCTGACCCAGGGATTGAACTTGAGTCTCCTGCACTGCAGGCAGACTCTTTACCAGTGAATCACCAAGCAAGCCCCCAAATAGATCAGCTGATCTTCCAGGGACAATTCCCAGAACTTCTGTATCTATTTTTATTTCACTATAGATCAAACTATTTAATTTTCATAAGTAATCTCAAGAATAATAACTTTACTGTCAAATAATAATCAACTCACCACCACCATCAATTCATAACTATACCCAACCAATAAAGAGCACCCAGAAAAACCTTTGCAAATTAAAGAATTTCTTTGCTCTGAAAAATTATCCAATTTACAAACGTTTTAAATAATGTGCCAACACCACTTTGACTACTTCTGACTGCATAGCATGCAAGCAAAGAAAGCTCTACAAACAAACCAAAAAATAAAGCCCCCTAGATAATCATATTTGAAGTCAAGGTTTCAGAATTCTCTTCAGTAACCAGACTAAAGGTAAAACTAAACACTGCAAACAGATAAAACAAAACTATTAATCCTAAAACATACAGATAACATTACTAAAATAATATATCCAATCCCATCACTTATGGTAAGTAAGACTTTTACAAACCATACATTACACAACAAATATTGTAATAGCCTTCTCATTTGGAATACATATTTGTCAAAACATTACCTATGGCTATCAGGGCTTCTATGAGCGGCACTAGTGGTAAAGAATCCATCTGCTGAAACAGGAGATTTAAGAGATGTGGGTTTGAACCCTGGGTCGGGAAGATCCCCTGAGGAGGAAATGGCAACCCACTCCAGTATTCTTGCCTGTGGGACTTTCATGGAGGTCCAGGTGTTGAATCTGCCTTCCAATGCATAATATTCTTGACTGGAAAATCCCATTGTCAGAGGAGCCTGGAGGGCTACAGTCCAGAGGGTCACAAAGAGTCAGATACAAATGAAGCGACTTAGCATGTGGCTAATTAAACCAATATACATTGTACATACTAATGGAGCCTCTCTAGTCTGTATATTTCTATTTATTCATATATGATGAGACATATACAGAGCCTACATACACACAGAAACCTGGAATATTAGATGTATCCCTTTATTTCTCACATGGAAACAACATTTATAGGCTATGTACTCATATGAGAATAAGTATTCTGAGGTGATACAATCATTACAAATCAATGTTCAGCTATCCCTTACAGTAACACTTCTTAAAAGAAAGAATTTCAAGTGGATAAGTATCTCTTTATGTAAGTCTTTACTTTTCACTTTTAACATGAAAAAGGATCAAATCAGTCTTCAGGATTAACATCAAATGTAAATAAATCCATTCCACCTAGTATATAATCAAAAGTCCCTGAAGATTTATTTTCCTAATTATACAACTACCTGATAGGACAGCCATTACCACAGCTGACATCTAACTACTGTAGCTCTGCTGCCATAGGTGCTAGCGATATGAGTGTCTGCTGTCTGTCCTGCTCAGATGTTTGTTGTCAAAATCAGACTGAAAATGAGTGTATCTGATTGGTGAAACCTAGGTCACATGGATTCCCTGTAGATATGATAACCTGGAAAATGTAAGTTGCTTTTTCTTTAACTATTTTCAGAAGGCAGGCTTGACTTTTATCACATGTAAATCTGACTTTCTATTCAGGATAATTCTAAATTCTCTAACTTGTTATTGAAACACTGCCAGGAATCAAACTCCAGTCTCCCACATTGCAGGCAGATTCTTTACCATCTGAGCCACCAGGGAAGCCCCAAGTTCAAGAAATTCTTGGATTAAAAGGAAGTAAATGACCAAGAATAAGTTTAAAGCTTGTTTTCAGAATTTCCAGCAGCAATTAGACTGACTACATTACTGGAATAACATTCCTGTGAATTCTAACTATAATCATGCTACCAAACTGGGATGAAATTGTGTGCACACTTGCCTATCCTCCTCTAAAGGCTTTATCTCCAGGAGCAGCACATGACCTCATACAGAAGAGGGAGTTCAAGGCAGGTTTCTTGAAGTGGAGAACGTGTCTTACCGGAGCATGTGAAAACCATTTGCCTGCATTCAGAGTCGACAGGAAATCCCAATCAAATAAGGAAGGGTGTGTCAAAGAGGCATTTGGCAGGACCTCCTTGATATTGGTTGTTCTTCTCAGGTCAGAGTCATGCATGAGAAAAGGCACATGATCATAACTGCAGGCAGAGAGGGAGAAGAGCAGAAAAGGTAGATAGGCTGAATTCAGCCACCCTGGCAGACTGGATTCTCAAAAAGCCTATCAAGTTCACAAGTCTTACTAGGTTCCTTACTCCCTCCCTTATCTTAGCAGAGGATTAAGTACAGGAATTTATACTTTTATATTAATATTTTTCTGCCCAAGGAAGCAATCTTTTGTAATGTACAATAAGCCTACTGTGCTGTGCTTAGTTGCTCAGTCATGTCTGACTCTTTGTGAACCCATGGACTGGATCCTGCCAGGCTCCTCTGTCTAGGGTGATTCTCCAAGCAAGAATATTGGAGTGACTTGCCATGCCCTCCTCCAGGGGATTTTCCTGACCCAGGGATTGAACCCGGGTTTCCTGCACTGCAGGCTGACTACCGTCTGAGCTACCAGGAAAGCTCCGTTAAGTCTATTAGCTATGGTGAAACAGTAGCCTTCCTATCAAGGGAATTTATGGATCTAGAAAACAATAGGTAGAGTAGTCATCTGAGAGTAAAGTAAGTGAGAAGTGAATGTGGCAAGGTCCTGAAGTCCCTAGAACCATACTAAACAGGCACCTACACAAACTTCCTATGTTTTTCTGACTCATTTCCCAACTGGCAACTGCCCTGAGTATTTCTGGTCCTAGATTCTCGTATCAGGTGGCATCATTAGAAAAGTTTATTATCTGAAAACTTCTGTTATCAGCTATTTGCCTTGAGGAATCTGTCTTTATGAAAATCTCTCTTTCTTTATGATTAAAATATACATGATGAGAACTCTGTAATGATCACTAAGGAGTAACAGGATTGAGACCTAGTCCCTTGCCCATGAACAATTAGAAAACTGGACAAGAGAATTAACTTTTGTAGGAAGTGGACAATGGGGAGCACAGTATAATTATTTCTGAAAAAAGGCAAACAAATGAAATAGGCTTTACCATTACCCAAGCTTCCTTCTTGCAGGTGAATACTGGAATTTGGCATGGGACAAGATGGGCATGCATGATAAGTCGACTCAAGTTGGGTCTCACTCTCTGCAACCCTATGAACTATAGCCCAGCAGGCTCCTCTGTCCAGGGGATTCTCCAGACAAGAATACTAAAATGGGTCGCCATGCCCTCCTCCAGGGATCTTCCTGATTCAGGGATCAAACCTGAGCTCGTACATCTCCTGCATTGGCAGGCGGGTTCTTTACCACTAGTACCACCAGGGAAGCCCATGGAGCAAGGAGTGGAGCATCTAGAAAGTACCCAGCCACTTACTGAAATGAGAAGAAGAAGATGAGATTAAGGAGAGGTCAAGAAAGCTAGAATTTATTGGCTAGAGTCCCGTAGGTATGCATATGGAGGTATGCAAAAAGAAAGCATTCTGGAGAAATATGTACAAGGATCCCTTGAAGTATGCCTAAATATCAATTTGTAAATGTACAGTGTAAAACTCTTATGAAGTTTGTCAAGAATAACTTCCAAGAAAAGGAAAATAACCAGAAAGTTCCAAGACAATTTACAGAGCTCACAAAGGGATGTAACTCATTCAAGTTCTATTAGTGGCATGACCTCAATAATAACAAGGATAGGTCTTTGAGATGGGAATAATTTAGAACTAGAATTACTTTAGAATCTCCATAAAAGAACTTAAAAACAATCCTCCAAAGGATCAAACTAATATTCAAGTAACTTAATTGCCTGCTAGAATAAGCACAAAATTCTTTAATGGAATACAAAAAAAATATACCACCCAGAATGGTAAAGTCACAATGTCTGGCTTATAACCAAAATTTACCAGATGTGTAACGAAGTATAAAAATGTAACCATAACCTAGAGAAATTACTCAGTAAAGACAAACTTGGAAATGACAGAGGTGACAGAATTCGTAAACAAGAATATTAAATCATGATAAAAAATATAGATGATGTATGTAATAGATTCAAAGGAACACATGAACATATGAAGACAAAACTCTAAGAGCCAAAAAAAATAAATGGAAATTCTAGAGATAAAAAAATTTAACTGAAATGAAAAGTTCATTAAATGAATTTAACAGCATATTTGATATTACAGATGATGTAAAGATCAGTGAATTTGAAGGTGCAGCAGTAGAATCTATCCAAATGAACTGTAAGACAATATCAAGCAGTAATTATATACATGCAGTTGCAGACCTAAAAAGAGGGGAGGAACAGAAAAAATATCTGAGGAAGTAAAAGTAAAAATTTCAAAAATTTATAAAAGTTAGGCATCAATAGATCCAACAACACTGATGAATACCAAGAAAAGTAAATACAGGAGTGCACATACACAGGCACATATCCCACACTATGTGCATGTGTATGGTGAAAAATTGATGAGGAAAAGACAATTGTGAAAGTAGCCACAGGGAAAGAAAATACATATTTAGATAGAAATAAAGATAAGTTTATAGCACACTTTTCAACAAAAAATATGATACAGAAAATAATGAAACAACGTATTTTAAATGGTGAAGGAAGAAAACAACTATCAACTTAAAATTCATCAAAAATGAAAGGAAGAAGAGATGGTGCTGGGAAGATGACAGAGTACAAAGCACCAGGAATCTGTCTCCCCACCTAGACAACAACTGCATCCGAAGACTGTCTGATGTAATTCTCTTGGAAGTTTGGAGTACATGAAAGGCGTTCAACTTCCATGGGAAAACTCAGATGTAAACTGGGGTTAATTTCAGTCAATTTCAACTCTTAGAACAATAGCAGCTACTCATTACCCACCACTATTCACATGGCAAACAACTGTGGACAGGTTCCTGGAGTAACTTGCACAGCAGCTGGTGAGTGCCAGAGTGGCAAAAAAACATCCTCTATTCCAAATATAGGGTTTCTCTGCTCTGGTCACTGGTTACTTCTTGTCACAAAACAGCAGAGAGATAAGACTGTTGTTGCACCTTCTTCAGCTGTTGCAAATCCCTAGCCCTCTAACAGAAGTGACTTTCACAAGATTTAAAGGGCAGCACCCTTTTCAACGCTCATTTATGTTTCTCCTTTTCTCCTATTGTAAATCTGCCATTAAACAGTAGCTTTATATTAAAGTGATCTATATTAAAAACTTAAAATATTAAAAATATCTGTACATACAAATGGAGAAGGCAATCGCACCCCACTCCAGTACTCTTGCCTGGAAAATCCCATGGACGGAGGAGCCTGGTAGGCTGTAGTCCATGGGGTCATGAAGAGTTGGACACGACTGAGTGACTTCACTTTCACTTTTCACTTTCATGCATTGGAGAAGGAAATGGCAACCCACTCCAGTGTTCTTGCCTGGAGAATCCCAGGGATGGCGGAGCCTGGTGGGCTGCCATCTGTGGGGTCGCACAGAGTTGGACATGACTGAAGCGACTTATAGCAGGAGCAGCAGCAGTACATACAAAGAGAAATTAGAAAGTGACCATACATAGCCAAGGGAAGATCAGAAAAACCCGAAAAAACCTCAAGTTTACACCTAAGGCTGATCCATGGCACAGAGACATCTAATAAAAATTAAAACAACAACAACAAAACCCAGCAAACCCAAAAGGAAGAGGGAGAATCTAATTTCCAGTATTACCATACTACTCATCTCAAATGCTCAGTTTTTAACCAAAAAAAAAAAAAAAATCACAAGACTGACAAAAACAAAGTATGGCCCATTCAAAGGAAACAAATCAACAAGAACTGTCCCTGAAAAAAGCTAATGGTGGATATACTAGATAAAAACTTTAAAACAATCATATTAAAGACACTGAGAACTAAAGAAAGATGTGGATAAACTCAACAAAATAATGTATGAACAAAATGGAAATATTAATAGATTTATTAAACCCAAAAAATAAACCAAAAAATTATAGAGCTAAAAAGTACAACAACTGAAATGAAAAACTGACTACAGGGATTCAAAGGCAGATTTAAACAGGCAAAAGGAAAACTCACTAAACTAAAAGATAAGACAATACAACTTATTGAATATGAGAATAAAAAAGATGGTGTAAGAGCTAACAGACTCTAAAGGATACCCCAACATCAAAGCCAGACAAACATACTACAAGAAAATAAAATTATAGAACAATATCCCTTATGAACACTGATGTAAAAAAAAACTCAATAAAATAGCAAATAGAACTCAGCACTGTATTAAAAAAGATCATATGTGAGATTTAGTCCCAAAATTCAAGAATGTTATTGAAATCCATCAATGTAATAAACCCACATTAAAAGAATGAAAGAGAAAAAAACACAATTATTTCAAGTGATACAGAAAAGGAATTTGACAACATTCAACACCCTTTAATGATAAACATTCTCATCAAGCTAAAAATAGAAACTACACCAAAGTAATAAAAGACACATATGGGAGGTGGGAGAGGGGTTCAGGATGGGGAACATGTGTACGCCCGTGATGGATTCATGTTGACGTGTGGCAGAACCAATACAATACTATAAAGTAATTAGCCTCCAATTAAAATAAATAAATTTAAATTAAAAAAAAAAAAGACATATGAAAAAGCCATGGCAAACACCACATTCAATGGTGAATGACAAAAAGCTTTTCCTCTAAAATTAGGATCTTAGAAGGTAAGGAAATGTGCTTTTGGCACTTGTACTCAAAGTGACGCTAGAAGTTCTAGCCAGAGCAATTGAGAAACACAGAGAAATAAAATGGATCCAGGCTGGAATGGAAGAAGCTAAAATTACTTCTGTTTTCATATGGTATTATCTTATATGCCACCTTCATGGATCATGGTCTTGTCATTGGTGAAGGGGCCTGCATAACTTCAATGAAGCTATGAGCCATGCCATGCCATGCCACCCAAGACAAATGAATCACTGTAGACAGTTCTGACAAAATGCAGTCCACTGAGAAGGGAATGGCAAACCACATCAGTATTCTTGCCTCAAGAACCCCATGAACATTAAGAGTATGAAAAGGCAAAATGATACGACACTGCAGATGAGCCCCCCAGGTCAGAAGGTGTTCAATATACTACAGAAGAGCAGAGGGCAGTTAATAGCTCCAGAAAGAATGAAGCTGCTGGGTTAAAGCAAAAAGGACGCTCAGTTGTGGATATGTCTGGAGGTGAAAATAAAGTCTGATGCTGCAAAGAATAATACAGCATAGGAACCTGGAATATTAGGTCCACGAATCAAGGTAAATTGGACGTGGTCAAACAGGAGATGGCAAGAGTGAACACTGACAATTTTAGGAATCAGTGAACTAAAATGGACAGGAATGGTCAATTTAATTCAGACAACCATTATATTTACTACGCTGGGCAAGAATACCTTAGAAGAAATGGAGTAGCCCTCACAGTCAACAAAAGAGTCCAAAATGCAGTACTTGGGGGTAATCTCAAAAATGACAGAATGAACTCAGTTCATTTCCAAGGCAAACCATTCAATATCACAGTAATCCAAGTCTACGACCCAACCACTAATGCCAAAAGAGCTGAAGTTGACCAGTTCTATGAAGACCTACAAGACCTTCTAAAACTAACATCAAAAAAGATGTTCTTTTCATCACAGGGGATTGGAATGCAAAAATAGGAAGTCAAGAGATACCTGGAGTAACAGGCAAGTTTTGCCTTGGAATACAAATTGAAGCAGGACAACGGTTAACAGAGTTTTGCCAAGAGAACACGCTGGTCATAGTAAAACCCTCTTCCAACAACACAAAAGATGACTACACATAGACATCACCTACAGGTCAATACTAAAATCAGACTGCTTATATTCTTTGCACACAAAGATGGAGAAGCTCTATACACTCAGCACAAACAAGACCTGGAGCTGACTGTGGATCAGATTATCAGCTCCTTATTGAAAACTTCAGACTTAAATTGAAGAAAGAAGGGCAAACCTCTAGGCCATTCAGATATGAACTAAATCAAATCCCTTATTATTGACTATACAGTGGAGGTGACAAACAGATTCAAGGGATTAGATCTGGTAGACAGAGTGCCTGAAGAACTATGGACAGAGGTTTGTAACACTGTACAGGAGGCAGAGACTAAAACCATACCAAAGAAAAAGAAGTGCAAGAAGGCAAAGTGGTTGTCTGAGGAGGCTTTACAAACAGCTGAGAAAATAAGAGAAGTGAAAAGCAAGGTAGGAAGGGAAAGATAAACCCATCTGAATGTAGAGTTCAAGAAAATAGCAAAGAGATAAGAAGGTCTTCTTTATGAACAAGGAGAAGAACTGTAGAGAAATACAACAGAATGGGAAAGATTAGAGATCTCATCAAGAAAAGTGGAGATACCAAGGGAACATTTCATGCAAGGATGGGCACAATAAAGGACAGAAATGTAACCTAACGGAAGCAGAAGAGAGTAAGAAGAGGTGGCGACAATACACAGAAGAACTATACAAAAAAAGATCTTTATGACCGGGATAACTATGATGGTTTGCCTAGAGCCAGACATTCTGTAGTGTGAAGTCAAGTGGGCCTTAGGAAGCATCACTACGAACAAAGCTAGTGGAGATGATGAAATTCCAGTTGAGCTATTTCAAATCCTAAAAGATGATGCTGTGAAAGTGCTGCACTCAATATGCCAGCAAATTTGGAAAACTCAACAGTGGCCACAGGACTGGAAAAGGTCAGTTTTCATTCCAATCTCGAAGAAGAGCAGTGTCAAAGAATGTTCAAACTACCCGAAATATTGCACTCATTTCGCATGCTAGTAAGGTCATGCTCAAAATCCTTCAAACTAAGCTTCAGTAGTACATGAACCAAGAACTTCCAGATGTATAAGGTGGGTTTATAAAAGGCAGAGGAACCAGAAATCAAATTGCCAACATTTATTGGATCATAAAGAAAGCAAGGCAATTCCAGAAAAACATCTGCTTCATTGACTACGCTAAAGCCTTTGACTGTGTGGATCACAACAAACTGTGGAAAATTCTTAAGAGATGGGAATACCAGACCATCTTACCTGTGGCCTGAGAAACTTGTATGTGGGTCAAGAAGCAACAGTTTGAAACTTACATAGAACAACTGACTGGTTCAAAATTGGGAAAAGAATAAGACAAGGCTATATACTGGCACCCTGTTTCACTTATATGCAGAGCATATCATGCAAAATGCAGAGCTGGATGAATCACAAGCTGGAATCAAGACTGCTGCGAAAAATATCAACAACCTCAGATGTGAAGATGATATCATCCTTATGGCAGAAAGCAAAGAGGAACTAAAGAGCCTCTTGATGAAGATGAAAGAGGAGAGTGAAAAAGCTGGTTTAAAACTCAACACTCAAAAACTAAGATCATGGCATCTGGGTCCATCACTTCATGGCAAATAGAAGGGGAAAAAGTGCAAACAGTAGCAGATTTTATTTTCTTGGCCTCCAAAATCACTGTGGACAGTGACTTCAGCCAAGAAATTAAAAAATGCTTGCCCCTGGAAGGAAATGTATAATAGACCTAGACAGTGTATTAAAAAGCAGAGACATTACTTTGCTGACAAAGGTCTGTATAGTCAAAGCTATGGTTTTCCCAGTAGTCACATACAGATGTGAGAGCTGAACCATAAAGAAGTTTGAGTGCCAAAGAATTGATGCTTTCAAACTACAGGGCTAGAGAAGACTCTTGAAAGTCCCTTTGATTGTAAGAAAATCAAACCAGTCAATCCTAAAAGAAATCAACCCTGAATATTGATTGGAAGGACTAATGCTGAAGCTGAAACTCCAATACTTTGGCCACTTGATACGAAGAGCCGACTCACTGGAAAAGACCCTGATGACGGGAAAGACTGAAGGCAAAAAGAGAAAAGGGCAGCAGAGATGAGACGATTAGATACCATCACCGACTCAATGCACATGAATTTGAGCAAACTTTGGGAGATAGTGAAGGATAGGGAAGCCTGGCGAGCTGCTGTCCACAGGGTCACAAAGAATCAGACATGACAATCACTGAACAACAAAAACTCTTACATGCAGAAAAGCCTAAAATTTCTATAACAAAAAACAGAATAAATAAATTTCACAAAACAGCAATACCAAGGAAATATCCAAAAATCAGCTGCATTTCTATACACAAGAATGAAGAATCTGTGTACAGGTTCATGAAGTAACTTGCAAAGCATGGTAAGACTCAGGGTGTCAGAAAGAGATCCTATACTCCAAATATAAGAAATCTCCACTCTGGTCACTAATTACAGAAATTACAAAAACAATTTCAATTAAAATGGCATCAAAAAGAATAAAGTACTTAAAAGAATGAACTTAAACAAAGGAGGTGAAAGATTTAGGCAATAAAAACAAGAAAATATTTCTGAAAGAAGTGGAGGAAGACACAGATAAATGTAAACACATCCCATGTTTATGGATTGAAAAAATTAACATTGTTAATATATTACTATTAACCAGAGCAAAGAGAAGATTCATGCAATTCCTATCAAAATCTCAGTGATTCCCCCCTAGTTTTATTGAAATATACTTTACATACAGCACTGTACAAGATTAAGGCATACAACATAATTATTTGACTTACATCCATCACAGTATGATTATACTACGTTTAGTGAACATCCATCATCTCATTCAGGTACAATATTGATGATGTTGTTGTTTAGTCACTAAATCATGTTCAACTCTTTTGCAACCTCATGTACTATAGCCCGCCAGGCTCCTCTCAGTCCATAGAATTTCCAAGGCAAGAATACTGGAGTGGGTGGTCATTTCCTTCTCCAGGGGATCTTCCCAACCCAAGGATCAAACCCATGTCTCCTGCATTGGCAGGTGGCTTCTTTATCACTGAGCCATCGAAGAAGAACTAGATACAACATTAAGAAAATTAAAAAATATTTTTCCTTAATTATCTTTAGTGTGTTACATATTACATCCCTTTATTTATTTGTCTTGTAACTGAAAGACTGCTTCATCTCATTTCACCAATTTCACCCACTCCTGTCTCTGAGTCACAAATCTAGTCACTGTCTCTAGTAACAAATCTGACCTCTTTTTCTATGAGTTTGTTTAGTTTTTGTTTGCTTGCTTGTTTTTGTTTGCTTGCTTGTTTTTGAAATATAATTGAAGAATAACTGAACTACAACTATATTAATTCTCGGTAGACTACACAGTAATTTGATATTTCTGTACATTTAACAATGATCACCATTAAGCCTAGTTGTCATCTGTCACCAAAGATATTACATGACTATATTCGCCACACTTTGCATTTCATATCTGTGATTTATTTATTTTTTAACTTAAAGCTTGTACCTCTTAAGGTCCTTCACCTATTTCTCTCCTCTCCACAAATCTCGTCCCTTCTGGCAACTATCTGTTTGTTCTCTGCATCTATAACTAACTCTGTTTCTATTTGGTTATGTTTGTTCCATTTCACTTGGCATAATTATCTCTAGGTACAAACGTATGTCACCAATGGCTAGTTTCATTCTGTTTATGGCTGAGAAATACTGCATATTTATACACATCATTTCTTCTTTATCCAATCACCTATTGATGGGTACTTAGGTTGCTTCCTTATCTTGAATGTTGTACATAAAGCTACTACAGTGAACACAGTGGGGCATATATCTTTTCAAACTGGTGTTTTCATTTTCTTCATATATACAACTAGAAGTGGAATTGCTAGAATATATGGTATTTATGTTTAATTTCTTTAGGAACTTCCATATTGTTCTCCACAGTGCCTGCACTAATTTACATTCTCATCAACAGTACACAAGAGCTCCTTTCTCTCCACATCCTTGCCAATATTTATAATTTGTTATCTTTTTGTTAATAGCCATTCTGACATGTGTGAGGGGATATCTCATTGTGGTTTTGATTTGCATTTCCCTGTTGATTAGTGATATAGAGCATCTTTTCATATGTCTGTTGGCCACATGAATGTCTCCTTTAAAAAAATGTCTATTCAGGTCCTTTGTCCATTTTTTAGTTGGTTGTTTCTTTCATGCTGACTTGTATGAGTTCTTTATATACTTTAAGATATTAACCACTTGTCAGATATGCCATTTGCAAATATCTTCTCCCATTCAGTACACAGCTTTTTCAATTGAGTTTCCTTCACTGAGAAAAAGCTTGTTTCATTTGATGTTGTCTCATTTATTTTTGCTTCTGTTTCCTTAGCCTAACGAAACAGACCTCCCTTCAAAATTCTAAGACTTAAGTCAAAGAGTACATTACCAATGTTTTCTTCTACAAGTTTATGTTTTATGATCTTACACGTAAGACTTTAATTCATTTTGAGTTTATTTTGTATATGGTGTGAGAAAGTGGTACAGTTTTCCCAACACCATTTTTTGAAGAGTCTTTCCTTTCCCCATTGCATATTTTAGTCTCCATGGATATATATTAACTATGGACTCATTTCTGGGATCTCTATTCTGTTCCACTGATTTATGTGTGTTTTTGTGCCTACATCATCCTGTTTTGATTACTGTAGCTCTACAGTATACTTTGGAGGGAGTCTTCTATCTTTAGACTGTTTTGGGTACTCAGAGGTTTTCTGTGTTCCCATAAAAATTTTGGAATTATTTGTTCTAGATCTGTGAAAAATTCCATTGACATTTTAATAGAGATTGCATTGAATCTGTAGATTTCATCGGGTTGGTATGGTCATTTTAACAATATTAATTCTTCCAGTCCATGAGCATGGTGTATCTTTCTATACTTCTCTGTCATCTGCAATTTCATTTATTATGTCTTGCAATTTTCAAAGTGCACATGTTTTAGCTCCTTAGTAAGATTTGTTTGCAGGTATTCTATTCTCTTTGATGTCATTGTGAATGGGATTATTTTAATTTCTCTGATAGTTCTTTTAGTATATAGAAATGCAATATATTTCTGTGCATTAATTCCATAGCCTGAGACTTTACTAAATTCATTAATGAGTCATTGATAGGTCCATAGCAATCTCTTATGCTCCTTTCTATTTTTGTGCTGTTTGTTATTAAGTTTCCCTTATTCATTTTTGACTTTATTGATTTAGGTCTCATTTTTTTTTTCTTGAAGAGTTAGGCTAAAGATTTAACAATCTAGCATCTCTTTTCAAAGAACCAGTTCATACTTTCAATGATCATTTCTGTTGCTTTACTTTTTTCTGTCTCTTTTACTTATTTCTGCTCTCAGCTTTATGATTTTTCTTAACTTTTGAGTTGTGTTTGATCTTCTTTTTCTAATCATTTTAGGTGTAAGGTTATGTTATTTTTGTTTCCTAAGGTTGGCTTGTAGTACTACAAACTTCTGTCTTAAAACTGCTTTTGCTGTATTCCATAAATTTTGGATCACTGTTTTTTCATTTTGCTCCCAGATATTATTTTTTTCTTCTTTAATTTCTTCAGTGAATCATTGGTTGTTTAGTATCATTCTTTAGCCTCCACATGTTTGTATGTTTTCCAGGTTTTTTCCTTCTATTTGATTTATAAGCTTATAGCACTGTGGTTGAGAGAGAGGTCTGATATAATTCCAGCGTTCTTAAACTTACTGAGGCTTGTTTTATGGCCTAGCATGTAATCTGTCCTGGAGAATGTTTGATTTGCATTTGAAAAGAATAGGTATGCTGCTGTTTTTAATGAAATTTGATGGAATGTGATGCTGCTTATATATTTCAGTTCAGTTCAGTTCAGTTCAGTCGCCGAGTCGTGTCCGACTCTTTGCGATTCCATGAATCACAGCACGCCAGGCCTCCCTGTCCATCACCAACTCCCGGAGTTCACTCAGACTCACATCCATCGAGTTGGTGATGCCATCCAGCCATCTCATCCTCTGGCGTCCCCTTCTCCTCCTGCCCCCAATCCCTCCCAGCATCAGAGTCTTTTCCAATGAGTCAACTCTTCGCATGAGGTGGCCAAAGTACTGGAGTTTCAGCTTTAGCATTATTCCTTCCAAAGAAATCCCAGGGCTGATCTCCTTCAGAATGGACTGGTTGGATCTCCTTGCAGTCCAAGGGACTCTCAAGAGTCTTCTCCAACACCACAGTTCAAAAGCATCAATTCTTCGGTGCTCAGCCTTCTTCACAGTCCAACTCTCACATCCATACATGACCACAGGAAAAACCATAGCCTTGACTAGAGGAACCTTTGTTGGCAAAGTAATGTCTCTGCTTTTGAATATGCTATCTAGGTTGGTCATAACTTTCCTTCCAAGGAGTAAGCGTCTTTTAATTTCATGGCTGCAGTCACCATCTGCGGTGATTTTGGAGCCCAAAAAAATAAAGTCTGACACTGTTTCCACTGTTTCTCCATCTATTTCCCATGAAGTGATGGGACCAGATGCCATGAACTTAGTTTTCTGAATGTTGAGCTTTAACCAACTTTTTCACTCTCCTCTTTCACTTTCATCAAGAGACTTTTTAGTTCCTCTTCACTTTCTGCCATAAGGGTAGTGTCATCTGTATATCTGAGGTTATTGATATTTCTCCCGGCCATCTTGATTCCAGCTTGTGCTTCTTCCAGCCCAGGGTTTCTCATGATGTACTCTGCACAGAAGTTAAATAAGCAGGGTGACACTATACAGCCTTGACATACTCCTTTTCCTATTTGGAACCAGTCTGTTGTTCCATGTCCAGTTCTAACTGTTGTTTCCTGATCTGCATACAGATTTCTCAAGAGGCAGGTCAGGTGGTCTGGTATTCCCATCTCTTTCAGAATTTTCCACAGTTTGTGGTGATCCATACAGTCAAAGGCTTTGGAATAGTCAATAAAGCAGAAATAGATGTTTTTCTGGAACTCTCTTGCTTTTTCCATGATCCAGTGGATGTTGGCAATTTGATCTCTGGTTCCTCTGCCTTTTCTAAAACCAGCTTGAACATTATATATATAGCTAAAGTGGGAGACTACTGTGATCTTAGGAGACAAATGCTACCATTACTTTTAATATTTGGATGATAAGTTCCTGTTGTAAATGCAATGGTAAGTGGTTTGAAGGGGAAGTCTGTAGGAAAATCAATTGTTAAAAAGAATATGCCACCTTCATACGGGCTGTCATTAGGTGCCATAATTGCGGCTTGCCAATGAAATGTATCTGCACCAAATGGACCTGAAAAAACACTGCTGAAGGCTTATGGGCTAAATCATTAAGTTCCTTATTAATATGTTTCAACACCACAGTCTGAGCTTTTCATCTGGCTTTTCAATATCTTGGTGTTTACTCAAAGGTGTGGCCAATCAGCTGATTATCCTAGCGACTGGGAAGGACTGCCTCACTGTTCCAAATCAGCTCTGCCAGACGTAAGTGCAGAAGGGCTAGGACCTTCCTCAAGCCACTGTTGGCCTTCTCCCCATGCAGTAATCAGTCCTCCCTGCCCCTACAGGGCTCACAAGCACAACACAGCCACAAGATGTCTGGTCTGACATCATATTTTACATCTTCTTATTTTGTGCATCCCTTAACTACTTATTGTGGATATTGATGACTTTCTTACTTTTACCTTGCGACCTTCCTACTAGCTTTATAGGTGAATGATCTTCTACCTTTACTGTGTATTTGCCTTTACCAATGAACTTTTTCCTTTCAGATTTTTCATATTTCTAGTTGTGGCCTTTTCCATTTAGAGCAGTCCCTTTAACATTTCTGGTAAAGCTAGTTTCATGGAGCTGAATTCTTTTAGCCTTCAGTTCAATTCAGTCACTCAGTTGTGTCCGACTCTTTGTGACCCCATGGACTGCAGCACGCCAGGCTTCCCTGTCCAACACCACCTCCAGGAGCTTACTCATACTCATCTCCACTGAGTTGGTGATGCCATCCAACCATCTCATCCTCTGTTGTCCCCTTCTCCTCCCGTCTTCAATCTTTCCCAGCATCAGGGTCTTTTCCAATGAGTCAATTCTTCACATCAGGTGGCCAAAGAATTGGAGTTTCAGCTTTCAGTGAATATTCAGGACTGATTTCCTTTAGGACTGACTGGTTGGATAAAACTTTATTTCACCTTCAAATGTGAGTGAGAAGTTTGTAGAGCATTCCTGGTTATGTATTTTTCCTGCTTGTTATTTTAATTAATTGACCTTCATGGCCCGCATAGTTTCTGCCGAAAACTCAGCTCAGAATCTTATAGAAATTCCTTTGTACATAACTTTGCTTTTCCCTTGCTGCTTTTAAGATTTTCTCTTTAACTTTTGCCATTTCAATTACAATTTATCTTGGTGTGAACTTCTTTGGGTTTGATCTGTTCAGTATTCTCTGTCCTTCTTTGACTTGGATGTCTGTTTCCTTTGCTATTATGTCTTCAAATATATTCTCTGCACACCTTCTCTCTCCTCTTTCTGCTGCTGCTACTTGCTGTTTAGTCACTAAACCATGTCTGACTCTTTGCTACCCTAGGAACTATAGCTTGTCAGTCTCCTCTATCCATGGGATTTTCCAGGCAAGAATACTGGAGTAGGTTGCCATTTCCTTCTTAAGGGCTTCTCATTATGAGACCCCCACCCCCACTCCCAAATGTGAATGTTAGTATGCTTAAGGTTGTATCAGAAGTGTCTGATTGTTGTTGTTCAGTCACCAAGTCATGGCCAACTCGTCATGACTCCATGGACTGCAACATGCCAGGCTTCCCTGTACCTCATCATCTCCTGGAGTTTGCCCAAGTTCATGTAAATTGCATCAGTGATGCCATCCAACCCTCTCATTCTCTGTCACTCTCTTCTCCTCCTGCTTTCAATCTTCCCCAGCATCAGGGTCTTTTCCAGTGAGTCAGCTCTTTGCATCAGGTGGCCAAAGTACTGGAGCTTCAGCTTCAGCATCAATCCTTCCAATGAATATTCAGGGTTGATTTTCTTTAGGATTACTGGTTTGATCTCCTGGCCAGTCTAAGGAACTCTCAAGAGTCTCCTCTAGCACCACTGCTGCCAGTGTCTATGTTTCCATGATGAGTTTCAACTAACTCCTGTCTCTCCAAAAGGTTCTCAAAGATCATCAAGTGAGTCTGACAAAAGATTCTTTCAAATCACTGTTTCTGCCCTGAATCTCATGAGTGTGCGGGGGTTTGTGTTTTCTATTTAAGTATGGAGTCTCTATTTCCCACAGTCCTCTGGCTCTCCCAAAAGTAAACCCTACTCACCCAAAGTGAAATGCTCTTGGGGGCTCATCTTCTCAGTGCAAGACCTCTGAGGTGGGAATCCCAAAATAAGGCTCAAACTTCTCACTCCTTGGGAAGAACTTCTGTGATAATACTTATATTTGCATTTGTGGCTCACCTACCCTGGGGTATAAAGTCTTAACTATACCAAATCACTGCCCCTCCTACCTGTCTCACTGTGGTTCCTTCCTTATATCTTTATTTGCAGAAGCTCTTTCCTGCTAGTCTTCAGGTCATTCTCATGGATAGTTTCTCTGTAAGTAGTTGCAGTTCTGGTGTGCCCATGGAAGCAGACAAGGTCATGGTTATCCTACTCTCTTATTATCTTGTCCTCCAATGACATTTTTTGAAGAAAGAAAAAGTCATCCTAAAATTCATATGGAATCACGAGGGATCCCAAACAACCAAAACAATCTTAAAAAATAAAAACAAAACTAGAGTATTAACACTTCTTGATTAAAAACTTACTACAAACCTACAGTAATCAAAACAGTAGGGTACTGGAATAAAGACAGACAAGGAACAGAACACAGTCCAGATATAAACCCTTGCATATATGGTCAAATGACTTTCGGCAAGGGTGGCAAGACCATTCAACAGAAAGAAAAATAACAATCTTTTCAACAAATGGTGCTGGATATTCACATGAAAAGAATAAAACTGGATCACTGCCTAACATCATATACAAAAACTCAAAACAGATCAAAGAACTAAATGTAAAAACTAAAACAATGTATCTCTTAGTAGAAAATATAGGGGAAAATATATTTGGCAATGATTTCTTAGATATGAAAATATACAGGCAACAACAATGTAAATAAACTAACTGGCCTTCATGAATATTTAACATTTTGTGCATCAAAAGACAATATCAATAGAGTAAAACAGCAACCTACAGAATGGGAAAATATTTGCAAGTTAAATATCTGATAAGTGATTAATATCCAATAGATAGAGAGAACCTCTAAAACTCAACAGCAAAAAAATACAACCCTAGAAAAGAATCTGAAAAAGGACAGAGAGAGAGAGAGAGAGAGAGATCTGAATCACTTTGCTGTACACCTGAAACTAACACAACAATATAAATCAACAGTATTTCAATTTTTAAAAAATGAAGTTCAGTAAACTAAAAAACAAACAAACAAAATTCAAAAATGGGCAAAAGACTTGAATAGACATTTCTCCAAAGAAGATTATAAATAGATAGTGAGTACAGAAAAATATGGTCAACATCACTTATCACTAGGGAAATGCAAATCAAAATTATAATGAGATATCATACTTCACACCCATTAGATGGCTCTGACCAAAAGAACAGAAAACAACGTTGGCAAAGATGTGGAGAAATTAGAAGACTTCTACACTGTAAGTGGGAACATAAGATGATGCAACTACTGTGGAAAACTCTAGGACAGTTCTTCAAAAAATTAAAAAGAGAATTATCATTGTAACCCAGCAATTCCCTTTCTGGACATATACCCTGAAGAACTGAAAGCAGTCTCAAATAGATATTTATACACCCATGTTCAAAGCAGCATCATTAACTATAACTAAAATGTAAAACCAACCCAAGTGTCAAAACTGATGAAAGCAAAATGCAAGTGTATATATATACGGTGGAATATTATTCATCCTTCTAGGATGGCAATTTTGAAATAACATATGAATGAACTTGAAGACTACAAGACTAACTGACAGACATGCCAGTCACAAAAAAATCACATACTATATGAATTATACATTTATATGAGGTACCTAAAATATAGACAAAATCATGGAGACAGAAAAGTACAAAGGAGTTTCTAGGGGCTGGGGGGTGGGCGAGGAGAGAATGGAGCATCATTGTTTAATGGGTCTAAAGCTTTTACAAGATGAAAAGAAGTCACAGAGATAGTTGGCTCAAGTTTCCGCAACATTAAAAATATGTAAAATACCACTGATACATACGTCTTAGAATAGCAAGCATAGTAAATTTAATGTTTTGTATTTTACTTCAAAAAATTTTAATTGAAAAAATGAGGCCAACACAAAATATTAACTTGGCAAAGCAACCTCAATGACCTAATTGTCTTCTTGGTGAGTAAGTACATTTCAAAGTAGAGAAATGAAAAATTAAATATATGCATGTTCAAAAAAACCATACATATGTTATTAATATTTGTATTTGAATCTTTGGGTGTTTGGCATTTTAAGTAAATTTTAAGTAAAATTATCTTTAAGGTAATTTGGAAAGGTTACCTTTGTAAATCCAATTTAACAAATTAAATTGAGTAACTGATCTAGATTTGTGATTATAAGTTCACATCTCATTTATAAAAGGATTTGAAATATATCAAACAATGTATATGGTTATACATTTAATGTGCTAGATTTGTAAGAATTACTCAAGTATTCTGAAAAGACTGAAACTGAAGTACCTAAAAAAGAAAACACATTAAATGCATAACTGCAGTTTAAAACATCTAAAGCATTTAACTAAAATGCCTAAGTATTATTCAAAGGCCCTGGAAAATGTTATTTAAAATGTTAATATCCATAAAAGGAATAAGGTTCTTTGTAAACACGCCATGTCTCCTTCACTGGCTGGGAACAGCTCTTGGGCAGAACTCTATCTCACTCATCTTCCTCTCCCTAGCACTCAGAAGAAGGATATAGTAGGTGCCCAGGGAATGTTAACTAATTAATTAAATAGATTGCTAAGGTAGGGCATGGGGACAAGTTGTAAGCATGTTGGCAGGGGACACAAATTTGAACTATTTGTGGAGACTACATAGTGTGTGTGATTTATGAGTCTGTGATTGAGCATGTAGGGGTGCAGATTTGTGGTTTGTAAAGGAGAAGTGATTCATGTATGTGCGTTATCTACAGATGTGCCAGGTGAGTAAGGGAGAAACTTCCCAGGGCTTGCCCTCTCTACAGCTTGGGCCAGGCTAGAGTCATCCACTGGTCTTTTCTCCTCCCACCCTGGTCCCTTCTTTCCTACCTTATATGTACATCACTCTCCAGTCCATAGGCCCCATGTTCAACAGCTTTCTCAAAGGACATTATGGTATTCTCAGGCCCCAGCTGTGTAAGAAAAGGACATCAGGCCTTTAATCTCACAGTCTTTTCTGCTGACATCCCTTTTAGGGTAGTGACGGGGCCCAGTAAGAAAGGACTTTAGAAAGCAAAACTTGATTCCCTTGGCTCTTTGTTCAAAGAACCTGCCTACATTCTTGTCTACCAAATCTGATTCAGGGACTCTGCTCATCTGAGGCAATGTCACTGGACACAATAAAGAGAAATGGACTGAGAATTAGGTGAGTTCAAATCCAACCTCTACAATTAATTACTTATTCTTGTCATCTCAAGTCAACCCCTTTACTTCTCCAGGGGGTTCCGAGGATCTGATGTGCCCTCTACACCCATGCACACCCGTACTCGCCCACATTCTTCATGCTCAGACCTACCATGGGTGCACCTCTATGTCCAAAGAAGTACGGCTTGGGTGCCAATTTATTCTTCTCCTGAACACAGGCAGAAAAATTCCCCAATGGAAGCAAATAGAGACACAAAAGGATAAGAAAAAAGGGCAATCCAATAGCCACTTGTAGAGCTGAAAAAGTTGAAGGAGAAGGAAGGGGGGAAAAAAGGCAAATAGGAATGGAGAAACATCCCAAGCAACTAACTATCCCCAAGCAACAACAAATAAATACTTAGTCCATGGGTTCACTAACTCTGCAGACTCACTGATTTACTCTATATTTCTTCACATCCTTATGTTCTCTCAGTGATTTGAAAACACAGGAATATCCAAATATAAGCATTATTATTAAGTCACTACTGTTAACAAATGTAAATTTACAAAGGAATGAATTATACTAGAGGTGGGAAGCAAAGGAAAAAGAGGGACTGTTAAGGAATATCTTCTCAGAAAAAGGAGTTTAGTTGGTTCTGAGAAAGCCCAGAAGCCCTTTAAAAATAGGCTTTGTTAGTCACTGAGTCATGTCTGACTCTTTGTGACCCATGGACTGTAGCACACTGGGCTCCTCCATCCATGGGTTTCCCAGACGAGAAGACTGGAGTGGACTGCCATTTCCTTCTCCAGGGTCTCTTCCCAACCCAGGGATCAAACTCACATCTTCTGCATTGGCGGGTGGATTCTTTACCACTGAGCCACCAGTGAAGGCCAAAGATAAGCTTTAAATGCCTCTATTTCAGGCAGTAAGGTAGAGTAGAAGGGATAGTGCTGATGTGTGTTTGGTTGCTCAGTTGTGTCCAACTCTTTGTGACCCTTTGGACTAGCCTGCCAGGCTTCTCTGTCCATGGGATTTTTTAGGAAAAATACTGGAGTGGGTTGCCATTTTCCTACTCCAAGGGAGCTTGCTGACCCAGGGATTGAACCTGAATCTCCTGCATGGCAGGCAGATTCTTTACCTACTAAGCCACTGCGGAAGCCCAGAAGGGACAGTAGTTGACAGAAATGTGAATTCAAAGCCAGATGCTACTACTTTCAAATTGTGTGACTCAGACACATTGCTTAACCCCTCTGGGTCTTCATTATCTTCATCTGAAAAATGGAGCTATCTTGATACTAACATCTACTTCATAGAATTGATATGATAGTTGACACCACAGGTACTCAGTATTTTGCGCTCCCTCTCTCTCTCTCTCTCTCTCACACACACACACACACACACACACACACAGAGCCTGACCATAATACCTATTTATCATTGGCTATTTCCCACTTACTATTTTAGACCTCTAAAAATTTTACCCATTTTTAAGTTTTAAAATTACCACCTATGTCACTTTTGAACATAGATCTTCAGCTCTAACCTCTCAACTTTGTAAGCACATTACACCTCTTGTTTCTTTTTCTCTCATTACATGTCATCTGGTATCTTCTGATTCTAGCTAAAATTTAGGAAAAGAAAAGAGTTAATTATTGTTTCTTCTAATATCTTGCCCCCAGAAACATTTCCTAAAACTCACCCTTCACCTACATATATACCCATATACAAACACACAAGGGCAACACTGCAATCCTAGTCTTTCTCTTGCCTGCATCTTTATACAAGTAGGATGCAAGCACTCCTTGTTTAACCAGTAATCAAAAAGACACAGACAGAAGGTCCTCCTGGTTTCTCAGTAAGGGTGTTGAGAGATAACTCCATTCTCAAAACTGTTTCATGTACACCTCTGATTCTTATTTGTTTCCATGATATTAGGGCGAAGAATGGAGAGGAAACCAGTAGCAGAGGCACACACTTCTGCTTCTGGGGAAGTTCCCAGATGTGACAGGGACTCACGTGCTTCTACTCTGAGTTACTAAGATGTACCCATGGATATCTGCACCTGGTTCATGAGTTGAAACTAGTAATATTTAAATACAAACTTAAAGAACTGGGATTTATACCATCGTTCTGGTCAAATAAAATTGCCTCTATTCTCTCCCTAACCCCAATCCATTTCAAGACAGTCAGTATGTAACAAAAGAGAGAAAATTCTTATTTTTCTAGAAAGAGAATCCCTCTTAAAAGAAGACTGGTTTGATCAGGGAAATGCTATGATAGGTCATGTGGGGTTGTCTGACTATAAGGAGCATGACTGAGTAATAAGCTGAATGAATTTCAAAGAGGTACACTGGTGGCTATCTATCCAGCTTGTTTCACTGAGTAAGGTACAGAAGTTAAAGGCAGAACCGAAAGGATCAGGCAAGGTTCCACCCACAGAACATACCTTCTCCTTCCAAATGGATCAAGTAGAAAGCCAAAGGCCATGAAAGAATAACCATCATAGCTATGCTGCTCAGGTGTATGTAGGGAGCAAAGACCTGGGAGAAAGCCAAAAGTCAGGCTGAACACATCTGAACAGACAGGGCTACCACTAAGAATGGTGCTTACCTGCAGTGACAGCCCAACGGTGAGCCATCTGTCTTTCCAGTAAGTGAATAAAATCCAGAAAAAAAATGAGCATATCACAATCACTAGCAGAATCAGGATCTGGGGAAACAAAAAGAATTTCCTGACTTCCAAGCACTAATCTTGGATGAGAACCATCCTTAGGAAATGTATGTGTCCCTGTAGTGTCTGGGTCCTCATTTCCTCATGCTTTTAACCTAACCAACCTGCAGATGCTCAACATTAGATGAATTCAATAATTTACCTTCTTTGCTTTCTGGAGAAAAAACTTACACAGCTATGTATATGGCCCGACACCTTTACTAATTTATCATCTCCACCTCAGCTGGGTCACCATGAGTACTGCCTGGCATGTCTCACTCAGCTTCAATACTGGCTATTATAAATATTCACTACTCTTTTACATGACTCAATATGGTAACAAATAAAAAATATTTTGTAAGTAAGTACCTTTTCAGTGCATGTTTTCCCCAGCAGACTGTAAGTTTCAAGAGGTCAAGGACAATATTTGTTTATAATGATATCTTCACTGCCTTGCAGAATATGTCTGATTCATATAAAATACCCAATAAATATTTGTTGAACTGATGAAAAGTATCTGCCGGCCAGAACACTATTTCATTGAGAAAGAACACTGAGACCAAGAAGATACAACTTTAAATTTTTCTCCTTCAAATATAGTTTTTCTGCTTCTATGTTGCCTGTAAAGAATACTTGGTTCCCACTCTTTCATAATCTCTATAAAAAAGCAATTGAATTAAACCTTCTCACAAAATAATTCCAGATCATACTGCCTTCAATGGTTAATTTTCCAAACATTTAAGAAAAAATATTTCCACTTTAACAAGCTCTCCTAGAGAATAAAAATGAGGGAATGCTCTCTAACTTGTCTTATGAAGCCAACAAAACATTGATACTCAAATTCAATAAGGACATTACAAGAGAGAAAAATTATAGTCCAATTTCTCCTATTAACAGATGCAGAAATCTTAACCTATTAGCAAATCAAATGCATTACAACACAAGGGTTTAATTGTCAAATAAGATTCACATGAATCTTCTGTGATTCTGTGAGCATACCCAACACCAAACTTCACTAATGATTGAAATGATATAGTCAATTAAAGATAAAATTTTTTCTTGTGGGAAAATCTGATTCTATCAAATGCAGCTATTCATAAAAATGTCTTTCCTCTCCTGTATTAGGATACATGCTGATCCTGGACTTAAAATATAAGGTGTGTTTTTGTAGCAATATTTTTTGGAATCCATTTTCTTGAATAATGGAAATAAAAGCAAAAATAAACAAATGAGACCTAGTTAAACTTAAAAGTTTTTGCACAGCAAAAGAAACCAAGAACAAAATGAAAAGACAATCCACAGAGGAAGACAAAATATTTGCAAGTGCTGCAACTATCAAAAAACCAAACAACCCAATCAAAAAAGGGCAGAAGACCTAAATAGACCTTTTGCCAAAGAAAACATATAGATAGCCAACAGGGAAATGAAAAGATGCTCAACATCACCAATTATTAGAGAAATGCAAATCAAAACTACAATGAGGTATCAACTCACACCAGTCAGAATGGCTGTCAAAAAAAGTCTACAAATAATCATTGCTGGAGAGGCATAGATAAAAGGGAACCCTGCTAAACTGTTGGCAGGAATGTAAACTGGTGCAGCCAAGGGAAAATGGTTGGAGGTTCCTTAAAAAACTAAAAGCAGAGCTATCATATGACCCCGCAACACCACTCCTGGACATGTATCTAAAGAAAAACATGGTCTGAAACAATACATGCACCCCAATGTTCATTGTAGTACTATTTACAATAGCCAAGACATGAAAGCAACATGAATGTCCATCAACGGATGAATGCACAAAGAAAATGTGGTACACAGATACAACGGAATAAAAAGAACGAAATATTGCCAATTGCAGTAATGTGGATGAATCTAGACCTTGTCAAACTAAGTATGTCAGACTGAAAGGCAAATATCATATGATTTCATTTATATGCAGGATCCAAAAAAAGATACAAATGAATTTATTTACAAAACAGAAATAGATTCACAGACATAGAAAACAAACTATGGTTGCCAAAGGGGAAAGGAGAATGGGGAGGGAAAAATGAGGAGTATGGGATTAACAGATACACACTACTATATATGAAATGGATTAAAAAACAAGGATCTACTGCATAGCACAGGGAACTATACTCAACATCTTATAGGGATTTATAATGGAAAAGAATCTTAAAAAGAATGTATATGTATATGTGTTTATAAATGATCACCTGGCTGTACCCCTGAAACAACACTGTAAATCAACTACGCTGTTGTTTAGTTCCTAAGTTGTGTCCAATTCTGGTGACACCATGCACTGCAGCACGCCAGGCTTCCCTGTCCTTCATTATCTCCCAGAGTTTGCTTGAACTCATGTTCACTGAGTCGGTGATGCTATCTAACCATCTCATCCTCTGCCATTCCCTTCTCCTTTTGCCTTCAATCTTTCCCAGAATCAGGGTCTTCTCCAATGAGTCAGCTCTTCACACCAGGTGGTCGAAAGTATTAGAGCTTCAGCTTCAGCATCAGGCCTTCCAATGGATATTCAGGGGTGATCTCCTTTAGGATTGACTGGTTTGATCTTCTTGCAGTCCAAGGGACTCTCAAGTCTTCTCCAGCACTACAGTTTGAAGCACCAATTTTTCAGCGCTCAGCCTTTTTTATGGTCCAACAGTCACAACTCTCACATGACTACTGGAAAAATCATAGCTTTCTTTAAAAGGACCTGTGTCAGCAAAGTGGTATCTCTGCTTTTTAATACACTGCCTAGGTTTCTCGTAACTTTTCCTTACAAGGAGCAAGCATCTTTTAATTTCATGGCTGCAGTCACCATCTGCAGTGATTTTGGAGCCCAAGAAAATAAAATCTTTCACTCTTTCCACGTTTCCCCCTTCTACATGCATGAAGTAAATCAACTATACTTCAATAAAAAGAAATTTGTTAATCTGAGGTGTGTGTTTTGAGCAAAATGTATGGAAACTTTGATTCCCAGAAGGAGCCTTTTGAGTTACAGAGCATCCTTATCTTATATCCCATTAATTATGCAACTCGGGTCAGCCATGTCTCCCACAATACAAATTTATAAATTTCAAGATTATTTACAATAAGCAACCCAAATATACCAGGTTATATTCTGCTAAAAATTTTCATAGATAAAAATTCTTCACTATCTTTTGACTAATAACTATTTTTAGTATGTTTAAATACCTTTGATATATTTATAAAGAGTTTTGATTCATTCCTCTCTGAACATGCCTAAGTGGAAGGAAAAAGGTTATAGGCCTGGTACTAACCCTTTCCTTTGGGATTTATTCTTTGCACACTAAAACTGAAACTCCAAGCCCCACAGAATCCCTGTTGCCAACAGAAGCAATCTCTCCTCAAAAGTCCAATAAACCTAATCCTTCAATGGATGAAGCCCTGACTAAGGTGGTCACCTTTCAAGGGGATGCCCACTCTTTCTCATACCTCACCTGCATCACTTTCCATTGTCTCAGTTCAGTTCAGTTCAGTCGCTCAGTCATGTCCAACTCTTTGCAACCCCATGAACCACAGCATACCAGGCCTCCCTGTCCATCACAAACTCCTGGAGTTCACCCAAACCCATGTGCATTGGGGCGGTGATTCCATCCAACCATCTCATCCTCTGTCGTCCCCTTCTTCTCCTACCTCCAATCCCTCCCAGCATTAGGGTATTTTCAAATGAGTCAGCTCTCCGCATCCAGTGGCCAAAGTATTGGAGTTTCAGCTTCAGCCAGTCCCTTCAATGAACACCCAAAACTGATCTCCTTTAGAATGGACTGGTTGGATCTCCTTGCAGTCCAAGGGACTCTCAAGAGTCTTCTCCAACACCACAGTTCAAAAGCATCAATTCTTCGGCACTCAGCCCTCTTCACAGTCCAACTCTCACATCCATACATGACCACAGGAAAAACCATAGCCTTGACTAGACGGACCTTTGTTGGCAAAGTAATGCCTCTGCTTTTAAATATGCTATCTAGGTTGGTCATAACTTTCCTTCTAAGGAGCAAGCGTCTTTTAATTTCATGGCTGCAATCACCATCTGCAGTGATTTTGGAACCCAGAAAAATAAAGTCAGCCACTGTTTCCACTGTTTCCCCATCTATTCGCCATGAAGTGATGGGACCAGATGCCATAATCTTAGTTTTCTGAATGTTGAGCTTTAACCAACTTTTTCACTCTCCACTTTCACTTTCATCAACAGGCTTTTTAGTTCTTCTTCACTTTCTGTCATAAGGGTGGTGTCATCTGCATATCTGAGGTTATTGATATTCATCCCAGCAATCTTGATTCCAGCTTGTGCTTCCTCCAGCCCAGCATTTCTCATGATATACTCTGCATAGAAGTTAAATAAGCAGGGTGACAATATACAGCCTTGATGTACTCCTTTTCCTATTTGCCTACAGACTTATAATCAGAATTAGATCTAAGAATACTTCAAGAGATGGCTTTATTAAATTTACTGACCAAACTCTACAGTATATGTAGGAAAAAATCCTAAGATTGTTAAACAAGGAGAAAAGAATTCAGGACTGGGCTAAACTTATATATGTACGGGCTTCTCTTGTGACTCAGCTGGTAAAGAATCCTGCAATGCGGGAGACTGGGTTCAATCCCTGGGTTGGGAAGATTCCCTGGAGAAGGGAAAGGCTACCCACTCCAGTATTCTGGCCCGGAGAATTCCATGGACTATATAGTCCATGGGGTCGCAAAGAGTCGGACATGACTGAGCTACTTTCACTATATGTATGTGTGTGTGTGTGTGTGTGTAATTAATTTATTTATCCATCCTAAAGGAAGATATAAGCATCTGAATGCAGAGTTCCAAAGAATAGCAAGAAGAGATAAGAAAGCCTTCTTCAGCAATCAATGCAAAGTAATAGAGGAAAACAACAGAATGGCAAAGACTAGAGATCTCTTCAAGAAAATTAGAGATACCAAGGGAACATTTCATGCAAAGATGAGCTCGATAAAGGACAGAAATGGTATGGACCTAACAGAAGCAGAACATATTAAGAAGAGATGGCAAGAATACACAGAAGAACTGTACAAAAAAGATCTTCACGACCCAGATAATCATGATGGTGTGATCACTCACCTAGAGCCAGACATCCTGGAATGTGAAGTCAAGTGGGCCTTAGAAAGCATCACTACGAACAAAGCTAGTGGAGGTGATGGAATTCCAGTTGAGCTCTTTCAAATCCTGAAAGATGATGCTGTGAAAGTGCTGCACTCAAAATGCCAGCAAATTGGGAAAACTCAGCAGTGGCCACAGGACTGGAAAAGGTCAGTGTTCATTCCAATCCCAAAGAAAGGCAATGCCAAAGAATGCTCAAACTACTGCACAATTGCACTCATCTCACATGCTAGTAAAGTAATGCTCAAAATTCTCCAAGCCAGGCTTCAGCAATATGTGAACCATGAACTTTCTGATGTTCAAGCTGGTTTTAGAAAAGGCAGAGGAACCAGAGATCAAATTGCCAACATTCGCTAGATCATGCAAAAAGCAAGAGAGTTCCAGAAAAACATCTATTTCTGCTTTATTGACTATGCCAAAGCCTTTGACTGTGTGGATCACAATAAACTGTGGAAAATTCTTCAAGAGATGGGAATACCAGACCACCTGATCTGCCTCTTGAGAAATTTGTATGCAGGTCAGGAAGCAACAGTTAGAACTGGACATGGAACAACAGACTGGTTCCAAATAGGAAAAGGAGTAGGTCAAGGCTATATACTGTCACCCTGCTTATTTAACTTATATGCAGAGTACATCGTGAGAAATGCTGGGCTGGAGGAAGCACAAGCTGGAATCAAGATGGCCGGGAGAAATATCAATAACCTCAGATATGCAGATGACACCACCCTTATGGCAGAAAGTGAAGAGGAACTAAAAAGCCTCTTGATGAAAGTGAAAGAGGAGAGTGACAAAGTTGGCTTAAAGCTCAACATTCAGAAAACTAAGATTATGGCATCTGGTCCCATCACTTCATGGGAAATAGATGGGAAACAGTGGAAACAGTGAGAGTCCGTATTTTTCTGGGCTCCAAAATCACCACAGATGGTGATTGCAGCCATGAAATTAAAAGATCTTACTCCTTGGAAGGAAAGTTATGACCAACCTAGACAGCATATTCAAAAGCAGAGACATTACTTTGCCAACAAAGGTCCGTCTAGTCAAGGCTATGATTTTTCCAGTAGTCATGTATGGATGTGAGAGTTGGACTGTGAAGAAAGCTGAGTGCCGAAGAATTGATGCTTTTGAACTGTGGTGTTGGAGAAGACTCTTGAGAGTCCCTTGGACTGCAAGGAGATCCAACCAGTCCATCCTAAAGGAGATCAGTCCTGGGTATTCACTGGAAGGTCTGATGTTGAAGCTGAAACTCCAATACTTTGGCCACCTGTTGCAAAGAGCTAATTCATTTGAAAAGACCCTGATCCTGGGAAAGATTGAGGGCAGGAGGAGAAGGGAACAACAGAGGATGAGATTGTTGGATGGTATAACCAACTCCATGGACATGAGTTTGGGTGGCCTCGGGGAGTTGGTATTGGACTGGGAAGCCTGGTGTGCTGCAGTTCATTTGGTTGCCAAGAGTCAGACATGACTGAGCAACTGAACTGAACTGATACAGCAAAGGAAACAATTAATAAAATGAAAAGACTATCTTTTGAATGAGAGCAGGTATGTGGAAATCATAGGCTTGATAAGGGGTTAACATCCAAAATATATAAAGAGTTCATACAGCTCAACATTAAAAAAAGAAACAACCCAATTTAAAATTGGGCACAAGACCTGAATAGACATGTTTCCAAAGAAGACATAGAGATTGTGAAAAAGGCACATGAAAAGATGCTCAACATCACTAATCATCAGAAAAATGCAAAGCAAAACCACAATGAGCTATCACCTCACACCTGTCAGAATGGCTATTGTCAAAAACTCAACAAATAATAAATGTTGGCAAGGATGTGGAAAAAAGGGAATCCTAGTACACATTGGTACAAATGTAAATTAATACAACCGCTATGAAACACCGTATGGAGGGTCCTCAAAAAAACTGAAAACAGAACTACCATATGTTCCACCAATTCCATTCCTGGAGTTATGCTAAAGAAAATGAAAACATCAATTCAAAAAGAAATATGCACCCTAATGCTCACAGCAGCTTTATTTACAATAGCCAAGATCTGGAAGCAATCTAGCTGTTCATCAACAACAGATGAATGGATAAAATGATGTGATGAGTGTGTGTGTGTGTGTGTATGTACTTACACACAATGGAATACAACTAGGACATAAAAAAGAATGGAACTTTGCCATTTTCAAAAAATGGATGGGCCTGGAGGATACTATACTTAGTAAAGTACCTCAGACCGAGAATGAGAAATACTGTATGTTTTCATGCATATGCAGAATATACAAAATAAATGAATGAATATAATAGAACAGAAACAGACTCACAGATACAGAAAACAAACTAGTGGTTACTAGCAGAGAAAGGAGTAGGGGAGGAGCTAGATAGGGAAAGGGGATTAAGAGACACTAACTACTAGATATAAAACTTAGCAAGATACAAGGATGTTATGTACAGCACAGGGAATATAGCCAGCAGCTTATAATAATTTTAAGTGGAATATAATATAAATATATTGATTACTATGTTACATACCTAACACTAATATAATACTGTAAACCAACTATACTTCAATTTAAAAAAAAAAAAAGGTAGCCGATGCATTATAAAATTGGGATGCCAGCAATTCCTTGGTGTAATATAGAAGAAAGAATTCAATGGTTTATTGAGAAAAGGTTTCTGGAATGCTATCACCTATAATAAGCTAACCCATACCATACTGGGCTCTACGGGCAGTCTCAGAGTCCACTGAAAAACACATAGTGAGAAAGTGTCAGCATCCTTGAAAAGCACCATAGTGGCCATGCTTTATGCCTAGATAAAGGTGAGGGGTGTTGCCACTCAAACTGGCTTCCTGAGTTCAAAGGCAATGATGAGATTCTACTGTGGCAGAGGCCAAATAGCAGCACTCACTTCCAGGGGCAAGGTAAGCATGGTTTCTGTAAAAGGCACAAGGCTAGAATGACAACCAGAATGGTACAACCGTAGGGTTATAACTTGGTAGTAACTAACTGATCATGCTGTCCCAATTCCAAAATAGATGGTGATCTCAACAGGCCTGTTTATATACTTTTCAGTCTACACTCTTTCCCTGTAAGAACTTACAACTTCAATTTCCATCTGTTCTAATCCTTAAATCTACATTTTCAGTTCATACTTTCCTTTTGAAAAAGAGGAAATTTAAGGAGACCACTCAGAGAATTTGACATGCTCCTGGATTTGAGGAAATACAAGGAAAACCATGCCTAAAAAAAGTCTATAAATACCAAGAAGCTATGCTGGAGATGCTCAAGCCCATGGCAGTATAAGACAAGGGAGGCAATGTTGGAAATGAGCTGCATGTCTTCAGATGCTGGATCAGTAATGACTGCGTCCTCATAACAGGTATGGATCCTTTGTAATTGCTAATATAACCTTAAAGGGCTTCAAACTAAGGGAGAGTCAAAAGGACCTTAGCAGAGAAGCATCAGGGAATACAGGAAGACAGGCATTCACTTTACCAAGAGAGTTGCAATCAAGGTTCTCAGCAGAAAGTGAAAGTGAAACTAAAGTTGCTCAGTCGGGTCCGGCTCTTTGCAACCCCATGTACTGTAGCCCATCAGGCTCCTCCGTCCATGGGATTTTCCAGGCAAGAATACTGGAGTGGATTGCCATTTCCTTCTCCAGGAGATCTTCCCAACCCAGGGATTGAACCCAGGTCTCCCGCATTGTAGGCACACACTTTACTGTCTAAGCCACCAGGAAAGTCAGCAGAAGGGTCTCTGAAGATACACATGGAAAAATCCATGCAGTTAAGAGCCAAAAACTGCATTTACTTGGTCCTGTTAGAATCAACCCCTCCCTGTGGGACTGTGTTCTTTCATCCTACCTCTCCTTTCCCTTAGCCATACTCTGGAAGAAAGGTAAAAGGACAATCATGCTCTTTCCACCACTGCAGGTCCCCAGCCCTGGGTCATGTGAAATAGGGGAAGGGAAATACTTCATGAAGTTGGAGTGAAGCAAAATTTTTAACGAATGAAACAATATTGTTCTTGTGACTATAAAGGACTGGGGAAATAATGGAGGTTGCCTAAGATTTTATGGGAATGAAAAGAACAGAGTCACAGCGTCCATAGTAGGGAGAAAAAATAAAGTTTAGGTTCAGTTCCTTCAGTACATCAGTTACCTTTCTTACCAATTTAACGATTTCAACTAAAACGGTGTAAGTCGACTTTTTTTTATAAGGGGAACAACAAAACAAAGGGAAGCTCTGTATTTGACACAATGCTAAAGAGGCACATTCAGTCCTGGTCTCAGGACTCCTATGAAGATTCAGATGTCCTACCTTATGACACCAGTGCAGGTACAATTCAATCCCCTCCCAAAGCAACAAAAACCCAAGTACCTGAAAAAAGAAAAAAAAAAAAAAAAGATTATTTTGAAATCCCCAAGATGCTGCCAAAAACACTTTCCTGAATTCAAAATTCTTTCACAGTCTGGTATTACATTCACTTCTTGCTACATCAGCAGTTTTCATATGCTGGGAATTTGCCATTCTGTTCCTCTGCTAAAAAGCTCTCCCCTTTCCCATGCCACTGAAGCTTCAAAGAAAGTTCACATGTCACCTCCTACTTGTACCTTTCACCAGCAACCCCTGGAAGAATTTATTATTATCTTCTCCAGGATTTTGCAAAGTTAGTATACTGATATCTTTCTTGAGTTCCTACGAATTTCTTGGTAGGTATTACCAAGAACACTTAGAGAACAGAGAGAACAGAGGTCACTTCTTAGAGAACAGAGGTCAGGGGCCAGCCTTTCCAAGGGTCACCTAAAAAACCTTTCTTGAGGAGCCAGTGCCACTGTTATAACTACTAGCCACTATCATTAACATCAGTATTTAGGCAATAAATCTTAGATAGAATTTGAAGCTAAATCTAGCCAGTCACCAAGTCAGTGTGGAGACAGGAACGGAAAAACAGAGTCCTCAGATGCTCAGGATATGAATGAGAAAATGTATGAGACAGATTTTTATCAAAACAATTTCACGAATATAGTTCACTTGTTCTTTATTCAGCCTTATAAAATACCATTTTATTAAATATTATCTTGCCCATTTGGAAGAAAAGAAACTGAAGCCCAGAAGGCTGAGGCACACCACAACTTCCAGGATGATTTTCCTAAATAGAAATCTGATTTATGCTTAATGCACTAGCTCACTTTTCAGGCCTTCCAAGGTCTGTTACAAGCCTATCCTTTTTCTTCAACATCCCCTGAATTCAGTTCAGTCGCTCAGTCGTATACGACTCTTTGTGACCCCACGGACTGCAGCACATCAGGCCTCCCTGTCCATCATCAAATTGCAGAGTTTACTCAAACTCATGTCCATTGAGTCGGTGATGCCATCCAACCATCTCATCCTCTGTCATCCCTTTCTGTCCCCTTCTGTTCCAGCATCAGGGTCTTTTCCAATCAGTCAACTCTTCACATGAGGTGGCCAAAGTATTGGAGTTTAAGCTTCAGCATCAGTCCTTCCAAAAATCAGGACTGATTTTCTTTAGGATTGACTGGTTGCATCTCTTTGCAGTCCAAGAGACTCTCAAGAGTCTTCTCTAACACCACAGTTCCAAAGCATCAATTCTTCAGCATTCAGCTTTCTTTATAGTCCAACTCTCACATCCATACACAACTACTGGAAAAACCATAGTTCTGACTAGACAGATCTTTGTCAGCCAAGTAATTTCTCTGTTTTTTAATATGCTGTCTAGGTTGGTCATAGCTTTTCTTCCAAGGAGCAAGTGTCTTTTAATTCCATGGCTGTAGTCACCATCTGCAGTGATTTTGGAGCCCAAGAAAAGAGTCTGTCACTGTTTCTGCTGTTTCCCCATCCATTTGCCATGGAGTGATGGGACCAGATGCCATGATCTTAGTTTTCTGAATGTTGTTTTAAACCAGCTTTTTCACTCTCCTCTTTCGCTTTCATCAAGAGACTCTTTAGTTCTTCTTCACTTTCTGCCGTAAGGGTGGTATCATCTGCATATCTGAGGTTATTGATATTTCTCCCAGCAATCTTGATTCCAGTTTGTGCTTCATTCAGCCTGGCATTTCACATGATGTACTCTGCATATAAGTTAAATAAGCAATAACAATATTCAGCCATGGGAATGGACATACTCCATTCCCAATTTGGAACCAGTCTGTTGTTCCAGGTCCAGTTATAACTGTTGCTTCCTGACCTGCATACAGATTTCTCAGGAGGCAGGTAAGGTGGTCTGGCATTCCCATCTGTAAAAGAATTTTCCAGTCTGTTGTGACCCACACAGTCAAGGGCTTTGGTGCAGTCAATAAAGCAGAAGTAGATATTTTTCTGGAACTATCTTGCTTTTTTGATGATCCAACGGATGTTGGCAATTTGATCTCTGGTTCCTCTGCCTTTACTAAATCTGGAAGTTCCCAGGTCACATATTGAACCTGGCTTGGAGAATTTTGAGCATTACTTTGCTATCATATGAGATGAGTGCAATTGTGCAGTAGTTTGAACATTCTTTGGCATTGCCTTTCTTTGGGATTGGAATAAAAACTGACCTTTTCCAGTTCCATGGCCACTGTTGAGTTTTCCAAATTTGCTGGCATATTGAGTGCAGCACTTTAACAGCTTCATCTTTTAAGATTTAAGGACTATTATAACTTTATGTCTCATACCTGTCACTCTGAAGTGCCCCACATGAAAACAGAAACTGCATGTGTCTTGTTGATTTCTGTATCCTCAGTATTTATCACTCACATAATAATCAACACATTTTGTTGAATGAAAAATTAAGGCAAATATTAACTGATTTGGGGGTTGAGTTCTTCTGTATCAGACAGGAAATCAGTGGAGACAAGGAATCATGAAATCAGAGAAAGATATATATGCCCCATGTATAAAAGGGCACTGAAAAACTCCAATTAACTAAGAATCAGTCTCACAAGCTTTCCACTTCTTCAAATTTCCTGGCCTGAATTTCTCATACTACATGACCCCACTGTGTCAAGAAACATAGGCAGGGTCTCTACCGCCTAAAGACGTTTGCTAAAAGGTATTCTGCACCTGGACTAAGTGAAGTCGCTCAGTTAAGTCCAACTCTTTGCGACCCCATGGACTGCAGCCTACCAGGTTCCTCAGTCTATGGAATTCTCCAGGCAAGAGGACCATAGTGGGTTGTCATTTCCTTCTCCAGGGGATCCTGACCCAGGGATTGAACCCAAGTCTCCCATATTACAGACAGACACTTTACTGTCTGAGCCACCAGGTTAGTGCACCTGGACTAAGGGGCTAGCAATTGTGCATTAGAACAGGTTTGACATGCTAGCTAATTTATAAGACCCAGAAAGACTTACTCGTTAGGGGATAGGCTACAGAATGAGTAGTTCAATAGGTAAAGGTACTGCCATGTGAAGGTGTGAGCATCTAAAATGATAATACTAAGTGAACCAAGAAGTAGGCTATGAAATAGAAGAGAAAAAGGATGTTCTACCACTCTTTCTAAGGGTCAAAGTGGTAAGACACATCTTCTAACAGCACAAGCCTTTTTTCCTACATCTATCCCTCCTGCCTAATATTCAAGTGGTTAATGTAAATGCCAACTCTGCTAAGTGTGATCTGAGGTTCTGAGGGCTCCCAGCACCAACTGAGAACCATGCCACAGACAGAATACCTAGTGAGGCTACTCATGAAAGGAGTGGGAGAAACAGAAAACATTACTCACCAACAGCAATGATGTGTAGGCAGCCAGGATCCCAAGGAAACTCAGTAAGACAATGGACCAGAAGAACCAGAGCCCTGTACCTATAAAAATGACCCTGCAAAAATAAGTTTCAATTCTTAAAATACAGTAAAAAAAAAATAGTAGCATCTACATCAAGGATAGGGGCGACAAGACCAACTAGATGAGGTATAAGAAAACAGAGGGAGATACGAGAAGCAATTTGGGAACAGATGTGTGAAGAGCTTTGGGGATATTTAGTGGAGAACTTTTAACTTTGTCCTAATGGCAACTGGGTGCTTTAAATGGGGCTCTGTATAAGTGGTATCATTTTTTAAAAGTTATTCAGAATATATATTCAAAACACATATTCTCTTTTAAAAACAATATAATATAGAAGTTCTGGAATTCTAAAAGAGAAAAAGTCTACTGCCTTAATAAAACTTAACACTTTCCATTTTGGAAAGTTTCTGGCTTATGTGAATGTACGTTTTCTTATATAACTGCAAGCCACCATGTCAATTTCTCTATCCTGTGTAAGATATTTGACCTCTTTAAAAACTGCCTTGACATGTTCTATTCCTAAAGGAGATTGTGAGAGAAAACTGTTAATGATAAGCTAAGAGAAAGAGGATTAAATTTGTTCCATGTATTGTATGTCAAAACTGTTTTAGACTGTTCATTTCAAGATAACATAGATTACCTTCTCACCATATAAAACCTGGAGAAATTATATTTTAACAATACAGACCTATAACTTGTCTTACTGCACTTTGAAGACATTGCATTTTTTACAAACTGAAGGTTTGTGGCAACCATACATCAAGCAAGACTATTGCCATCATTTTTCCAATAGCATTTGCTTACTTCCTATCTCTGTATCACATTTTGGCAATTCTTGCAATGTTTCAAGATTTTTCATTTCTATTATATTTGTTGTAGTGATTTGTGATCAAAGATCTTTAGTGTTACTACCACTACTTGCTGAAGGCAAGTTATTCATAAATAGCTATGATTAGCTATCTAGCAATAAAATAATTTTTAACTAAGGCACGAAAATTTTTTATAAATAATGCTATGATACTCTTACAGACTACAGTATAGTAATGGTACAGTATAAAAAGAACTTTTATGTGCACTGAGAAACCAAAAGACTGTGTGATTTGCTTTATTCCTATATTCACTGTATTGCTGTGGTCTGGAAATGAACCCTCAATATCTCCAAGGTATGTCTGTATAAAATATAGATGTGTGAACAAAAACCACATTACAAATAAGTAAGGAAATTCTCCTTGGTGAGGAGTTATACATCAAGAAGAATGTAATAAGCAAGCAGCTATCCAAGCAAGACCTATCCCAGATCAAGACGCTAAGAGTTCTCTGTAAAAGATAAGCTCACAGACAGCAATCAAAACATGTAAGGAGTGTCAACAAATTCATGCAGTATGTCAATTAAAAGAATAATCTGAATAGTAAAAACGTAATTAATAGAATGATCAAAAAAGAACGATGAAGTAATCAAGATCTTCAGAAAAAGAAAGGTCTCACATTCATATAACTAAAATAGATGTTTTAAAACAAGCACATTAATTATCAAAACAATAAAATGGAAATCTCAGAAAACTTGCAAGATAACCTATAATGGAAAAGGTCTGAAAAAAATATATATATGTATGCAAGTGTGTGTGTGTGTGTGTGTGTGTATAGCTGAATCACTTTGCTTACACTTGTAAATTAGTTATTTTGTTGCTGTTTTAGTTGCTAAGTTGTGTCCAACTCTCTGTGAGCCCCTGGACTGTAGCCCACCAGGTTCCTCTGTCTATGAGTTTCCCACACAAGAATACTGGAGTGGGTTGCCATTTCCTTCTCCAGAGGATCTCCCTGACCCAAGGATCAAATCCACACACCTTGCATTACCAGGTAGATTCTTTACCACTGAGCTACCAAGGAGGCAAATTAGCCATATTTCAATTTTTTTTTAATGAAAGATGGACTTAATAGCTGTTGAGATACAGTCAAAGAATTCAGCAAACTGCTTAGCCAAGTAATGATACTGACTTCTTTTTCCAAGTGAGGAAGTTAAAGTTTACTATTTAATGGTGCCTCTATCTTCCCTAATCATTTCTCTGGCCACATCTATTTTCCTTCACTCCCTTTGAACCTAAAAGGTCTTCTTTTGTACATTCAATCACATGTTAAATATTGATATTGTTATAGTTTAGCTCAGCTCAAAATCCTCTCACCAAATTCAGGTAAAGTTACCACCCACTCACCATGAACTGCAGGAAGAATTTTACATGTTTTTGTTTTTTTTTTTTCTTTTTCTCTTTCCATTTTCTAGTTCTTGACCTATGGATTTGTACTCACTATAGGTAGTAGTAGTCAGGTAGCATGGAAATGAGAAGAATGAAAAGGTGTTTGTTTAGCTGAGCGGAATTGAAAAAAGTGGAGGGGGCGGTCCTAAGATGGTGGAGGAATAGGACGGGGAGACAACTTTCTCCCCCACAAATTCATCGAAAGAATATTTGAACACTGAGCAAATTCCACAAAACAACTTCTGAATGCTGGCAGAGGACATCAGGCACCCAGAAAGGTAGCCCATTGTCTTTGAAAAGAGGTAAGAACAAATATAAAAGATAAAAAGAGAGACAAAAGAGGCAGGGACAGAGATCCATCCTGGGAAAGGAGTCTTAAAAAAGAGAGACGTTTCAGTGCACCAGCCCCAAGCATCCAGTATCCTGCATCGAACCTTGTAAAGTAATTAACCTCCAATTAAAATAAATAAATTTATATTTTAAAAAAATAAAATAAAATCTCCTTTCAAATGTAAAAAAAAAAAAGTTTATTGCAAAAAAAAAAGAGAGAGAGAAGTTTCCAAACACCAGGAAACACCCTCACCAGCGAGTCTGTGGCAAGCCTTGGAACCTCAGAGGGCAACATAACCAGGAAGAAAAATAAATAAATAAATAAAACCCACAGATTACGTGCCTAACGGCAACTCCCAGCAGAGAAGCAGAGCAGACGCTCGCATCTGCCACTAGCAAGCAGGGACTGGACAGGGAGGCGTGGGCTGCTTTGCTTAGGGTAAGGACCAGGCATGAATGCCCCAAGGGCAATCTGAGGGAACTAACTAGAACTAACTTGAGATAGCAACCCAGACTGTGGGATAGCTATCCCATGAAAAGCCCTAACCTAAGACACCGCCAGGCCTGCTCACAGAACAAAGGACCATCCACCGCCGGAGACAGGCAGGCGAGGGCAGCCAGAGTCTGCGCCTTTGTGGAATACCTGAGAACCTGAACCTGAGCGACTTAGGCCTGGGAAGTACATACAACCCAGGGCCCACCCCAGACAATTCCTGGCAGAGCAATCTACAGCCTGAGCAGCGTAGACAGGGAAAGCACATACATCATGAGCAGGGGCAAACCCAGTGTGGCCAAGACACTGCGAGCACTCCCCACACACGCCAGTGATATTTGTTTGCAGTGTTCCTCCCTCCCCACAGCACATCTGAACATGTGAACCTAAAAAAGTGACCACCACTGCCCCTCTAGTGTCAGGGTGGAAATCAGACACTGAAGAGATCAGCAAACAGAAGAAGCTAAAATAAACAGAGGGAACCACTTTGGAAGTGACAGGTGCAATAGATTAAAACCCTGCAGTTAGCACCGACTACATAGGAAGGGGCCTATAGATCTTGAGAAGTATAAGCTGGATCAAGGAACTATCTAAAGATGAACTGACCCCACACTGTCCAGAACAACACCAGAGAAAGTCCTAGATATGTTTTTACTATTATCATTTTTTAAATTAAAAAAAATTTTTTTATTTTTAAGTCCTCTATTACTCCCTTAATTTTCATTTTTATAACCTACTATTACTTTGCAAAAATAAAAGACCCAATTTTTAAAGCAAACTTCATATATATATATTTCATAATTTTTGTGACTTGCTTTTTTATTTAATATTGTATTTTTGAGAATCTAACCTCTACTCTAGATTTTTAATCTTTGCTTTTTGGTATTTGTTATCAATTTTGTACCTTTAAGAACCCTATCTTCAATACCCATTTTTACTTGGGAGCGAGATTACTGGCAGGATTGCTCTCTCCCACTTTGGACTTTCCTTTTCCTCCACTAGGTCGCCTCTATCTCCTCCCTCCCCTTTCTCTTCTCTACCCAATTCTGTGAATCTCTTTGTGTGTTCCAGGCTGTGGAGAACACTTAGGGAACTGATTACTGGCTAGATCTGTTGCTCTCCTTTTGATTCCCCCCTTTTATCCTCATGGCCACCTCTGTCTCCTTCCTCCTTCTTCTCTTCTCTGTGTAACTCCGTGAACATCTCTGATGGATCCAGATTGTGGAGAGCACACAGGGAAGTGAATACTGGCTAGCTTGCTCTCGCCCCTTTTGATTCCCCCTCTTCTCCTCCTGTTCACCTCTATCTCCCTCCTCCCTCTTCTCTTCTCCATGTAACTCTGTGTACCTCACCAGGTGTCCCCCACTGTGGAGAAATTTTTCATCATTAACCTAGATGTTGTATCATCGGTGCTATATAGATATAGAAGTCTTGAGGCTACTGTAAGAATAAGACTGAAAACCAGAGGCAACAGAGATAAATCCACGCACCTATGGACACCTTATCTTTGACAAAGGAGGCAAGAATATACAATGGAGAAAAGACAATCTTTTTAACAAGTGGTGCTGGGAAAACTGGTCAATCACTTGTAAAAGAATGAAACTAGAACACTTTCTAACACCATACACAAAAATAAACTCAAAATGGATTAAAGATCTAAACGTAAGACCAGAAACTATAAAACTCCTAGAGGAGAACATAGGCAAAACACTCTCTGACATACATCACAGCAGGATCCTCTATGACCCACCTCCCAGAATATTGGAAATAAAAGCAAAAATAAACAAATGGGACCTAATTAACCTTAAAAGCTTCTGCACATCAAAGGAAACTATCAGCAAGGTGAAAAGACAGCCTTCAGAATGGGAGAAAATAATAGCAAATGAAGCAACTGACAAACAACTAATCTCAAAAATATACAAGCAACTCCTCCAGCTTAACTCCAGAAAAATAAATGACCCAATCAAAAAATGGGCCAAAGAACTAAATAGACATTTCTCCAAAGAAGACATACAGATGGCTAACAAACACATGAAAAGATGCTCAACATCACTCATTATCAGAGAAATGCAAATCAAGACCACTATGAGGTACCATTTCACACCAGTCAGAATGGCTGCAATCCAAAAGTCTACAAATGATAAATGTTGGAGAGGGTGTGGAGGAAAGGGAACCCTCTTACACTGTTGGTGGGAATGCAAACTAGTACAGCCACTATGGAGAACAGTGTGGAGATTCCTTAAAAAACTGGAAATAGAACTGTCTTATGATCCAGCAATCCTACTGCTGGGCATACACACTGAGGAAACCAGAAGGGAAAGAGACACGTGTACCCCTATGTTCATTGCAGCACTGTTTATAATAGCCAGGACATGGAAACAACCTAGATGTCCATCAGCAGATGAATGGATAAGAAAGCGGTGGTACATATACACAATGGAGTATTACTCAGCCATTAAAAAGAATACATTTGAATCAGTTCTAATGAGGTAGATGAAACTGGAGCCTATTATACAGAGTGAAGTAAGCCAGAAGGAAAAACACCAATACAGTATATTAACGCATATATATGAAATTTAGAAAGATGATAACAATAACCCTGTGTAGGAGATAGCAAAAGTGACGCTGATGTATGGAACAGTCTTATGAACTCTGTGGGAGAGGGAGAGGGTGGGAAGATTTGGGAGAATGGCATTGAAACATGTAAAATATCATGTATGAAACGAGATGCCAGTCCAGGTTCAATGCACGATACTGGATGCTTGGGGCTAGTGCACTGGGACAACCCAGAGGGATGGTATGGGGAGGGAGGAGGGTTCAGGATGGGGAGCACATGTATACCTGTGATGGATTCATTTTGATATTTGGCAAAACTAATACAATTATGTAAAGTTTAAAAATAAAATAAAATTTAAAAATTAAAAATCTAGCCTTGGTAAATTCAAAAAAATTGAAATCATTCCAAGCATTTTTTCTGACCACAATGCAGTAAGATTAGATCTCAATTACAGGAGAAAAACTATTAAAAATCCCAACATATGGAGGCTGAACAACACACTGCAGAATAACCAACAAATCACAGAAGAAATCAAAATATGCATAGAAACGAATGAAAATGAAAACACAACAACCCAAAACCTATGGGACACTGTAAAAGCAGTGCTAAGGAGAAGGTTCACAGCAATACAGGCTTACCTCAAAACAAGAAAAAATTCAAATGACCTAACTCTACACCTAAAGCAACTAGAAAAGGAAGAAATGAAGAACCCCAGGATTAGTAGAAGGAAAGAAATCTTAAAAATTAGGGCAGAAATAAATGCAAAACAAACAAAAGAGACAATAACAAAAATCAACAAACCCAAAAGCTGGTTATTTGAGAAGATAAATAAAACTGACAAACCATTACTCAGACTCATCAAGAAACAAAGGGAGAAAAATCAAATCAATAAAGTTAGAAATGAAAATAGAGAGATCACAACAGATAACACAGAAATACAAATGATCACAAGAGACTACTATCAGCAACTATATGCCAATAAAATGGACAACTTGGAAGAAATGCACAAATTCTTAGCAAAGTACAACTTTCCAAAGCTGAACCAGGAAGAAATAGAAAATCATAACAGACCCATCACAAGCACAGAAATTGAAACTGTAATCAGAAATCTTCCAACAAACAAAAGTCCAGGACCAGACAGCTTCACAGCTGAATTCTACCAAAATTTAGAGATGAGCTAACACCTATCCCACTCAAACTCTTCCAGAAAACTGCAGAGGAAGGTAAACTTCCAAACTTCATTCTATGAGGCCACCACCACCCTAATACCAAAGCCTGACAAAGATGCCACAAAAAAAGAAAACTATAGGCCACTATCACTGATGAACACAGGTAAAAAATTCCTTAACAAAATTCTAGTAAACAGAATCCAACAACATATTAAAAAGATCATAAATCATGACCAAGTGGGCTTTATCCCAGGGATGCAAGGATTCTTCAATATCCACAAATCAATCAACATAAAATACCACATTAACAAATTGAAAAATAAAAACCATATGATTATCTAAATAGATGCAGAGAAAGCCTTTGACAAAATTCAACATCCATTTATGATAAAAAAAAAAAAAGTCCAGAAAGCAGAAATAGAAGGAACATACCTCAACATCAGTTCAGTTCAGTGGCTCAGTCGTGTCCAACTCTTTGCGACCCCATGAATCGCAGCACGCCAGGCCTCCCTGTCCATCACCAACTCCCAGAGTCCACTCAAACTCACGTCCATCGAGTCGGTGATGCCATCCAGCCATCTCATCCTCTGTCGTCCCCTTTTCCTCCTGCCCTCAGTCCCTCCCAGCATCAGGGTCTTTTCCAATGAGTCAACTCTTCATATCAGGTGGCCAAAGTATTGGAGTTTCAGCTTCAGCGCTAGTTCTTCCAAAGAACACCCAGGACTGATCTCCTTTAGAATGGACTGGTTGGATCTCCTTGCAGTCCAAGGGACTCTAAGAGTCTTCTCCAACACCACAGTTCAAAAGCATCAATTCTTCGGCACTCAGCCTTCTTCACAGTCCAATTCTCACATCCATACATGACCACTGGAAAAACCATAGCCCTGACTAGACGGACCTTTGTTGGCAAAGTAATGTCTCTGCTTTTGAATATGCTGTCTAGGTTGGTCATAACTTTCCTTCCAAGGAGTAAGCATCTTTTAATTTCATGGCTGCAGTCACCATCTGTAGTGATTTTGGAGCTCAGAAAAATAAAGTCTGACACTGTTTCCACTGTTTCCCCATTTATTTCCCATGAAGTGGTGGGACCGGATGCCATGATCTTCGTTTTCTGAATGCTGAGTTTTAAGCCAGCTTTTTCACTCTCCTCTTTCACCTTCATCAAGAGGCCTTTTAGTTCATCTTCGTTTTCCACCATTAGGGTGGCATCATCTGCTATCATCTGAGGTTAATCATATTTTTCCCGGTAATCTTGATTCCAGCTTGTGAGCCATCCAGCTCAGCATTTCACGTGATGTATTCTGCATATGTTAAATAAGCATGGTGAAAACATACAGCCTTGATGTACTCCTTTCCCAATTTTGAACCAGTCCATTGTTCAATGTCCGGATCTAATTGTTGCTTCTTGACCTGCATACAGGTTTCTCAGGAAGCCAATAAGGTGGTCTGGTATTTCCATCTCTTCAAGAATTTTCCACAGTTTGCTGTGATCCACACAGTCAAAGGTTTTAGTGTAGTCAATGAAGCAGAAGTAGACGTTTTTCTGGAATTCTCTTGCTTTTTCTGTGATCCAAAAGATGTTGGCAATTTGATCTCTGGTCCCTCTACCTTTTCTAAATCCAGCTTAAACATCTGGAAGTTCTCGGTTTATGTACTACTGAAGCCTAGCTTGAAGATTTTGAGCATAATCTTGCTAGCAGGTGAAATGAGTGCAATTGTATGGCAGTCTGAACATTATTTGGTATTGTCTTTCTTTGGGATTGGAATGCAAACTGACTTTTTCCAGTCCTGGGGCCACTAGTGAGTTTTCCAACTTTGTTGGCATATTGAGTGAAGCACTATAACAGCATCATCTTTTAGGATTTGAAAAAGCTCAGCTAGAATTCCATCACCTCCACTAGCTTTGTTCGTGGTAATGCTTCCTACAGCCCACTTGACTTCACACTCCGGGATGTCTGGCTCTAGGTTGAGTGACCACACCAATGTGGTTATCTGGGTCATTAAGAAATACACAGTTCTGTGTATTCTTGCTACCTCTTCTTAATATTTTAATACTCTTAATATCTATTCTTGTCATTTCAGTCATTTATTGTGCGCATCTTTGCATGAGATGTCTCCTTGGTATCTCACCTTGATGTCTCACTTTTCTTGAAGAGAGCTCTGGTCTTTCCCACTCTACTGTTTCCCCTATTTCTTTTCATTGCTCACACAAGGCGGCTTTCTTATCTCTCCTTGCTATTCTTTGGAACTCTGCATTCAGTTGGGTATATCCTTCCCTTTTTCCTTTGCCTTTGGCATCTCTTCTTTTCTCAGCTCTTGTAAGGCCTCCTCATACAACCACTTTGCCTTCTTGCATTTTTTTTTCCCGTGGGATGATTTTGGTCACCACCTCCTGTACAATGTTATGAACCTCTGTTCATAGTTTTTCAGGCACTCTGTCTACCAGATCTAATCCCTTGAATCTATTTGTAACCTCCACTGTGTGGAGGGATTTGATTTAGACCTCAATGGCCTAGTGATTTTCCCTACTTTCTCCAATTTTAGACTGAATTTTGCAGTAAGGAGCCAATGATTTGACCCATAGTCAGCTCCAGGTCTTGTTTTTGCTGACTGTATAGAGCTTCTCCATCTTTAGCTGCAAAGAATATAATCAATCTGATTTAGGTATTGATCATCTGATGATGTCCATGTGTAGAGCTGTCTTTTTTGTTGTTGGAAGCTAACTCTCATTAGCTAATGTTAACACCTTAGCTGATGGTATTTCTCCATATTAGCTTAGCATCAATGATACTGCCTGGCATCCAATTTGTTTGTCCAATGGGCCAGAGAGACCTCAAATTGACACTAGCACTCTCGGGTGCTAGTGATCTAGACAGGATCTAGACAGCAGCCCTTAGTCATAAGCAAATAAAAGTTCTTGATATGACTTTCACAACAGCCCTTGTGGTCAACAGTCTCCCATGTTTCCCAGCACCTGTGTGCTTTATGTGCCCCTTAGACAAGACTCTCATAGGGCTTACAATAACTTTCCTCTTATAGTATGACTTAACCAATCTGGCCCTAGCCCAGAAATCACAAAGCACTCTGGCCATAGACCCTAATAAAGGCATGTGCCTAGGTCGTGCCTCACTCTCTGTCTACATTCTCCCTTGACCTCCCTGTGTGGCCCCAAAGTACCATGTACTTCCTCCAGTACCTACAAATAATACACTTCTTTATTTTAATTTCTCTTGCAGTCTGTTGCTGAACCATCTTGTTGCTTCAGCTCACTATCTAGCACCCTGTGCTTCACATAACAAATGTTGGTATGATCACTCACCTAGAGCCAGACATCCTGGAATGCAAAGTCAAGTGGGCCTTAAGAAGCAGCACTACAAACAAAGCTAGTGGAGGTGATGGAATTCCAGTTGAGCTATTTCCAATCCTAAAAGATAATGCTGTGAAAGTGCTGCACTCAATATGCCAGCAAATTGGGAAAACTCAGTAGTGACAACAGGACTGGAAAAGGTCAGTTTTCATTCCAATCCCAAAGAAAGGCAATGACAAAGAATGCTCAAAGTAACACACAATTGCACTCATCTCACACGCTAGTAAAGTAATGCTCAAAATTCTCCAAGCAAAGCTTCAACAGTACATGAACCGTGAACTTCCAGATGTTCAAGATGGTTTTAGAAAAGGCAGAGGAACCAGAGATCACATTGTCAACATTCGTGGGATCACTGAAAAAGCAAGAGAGTTTCAGAAAAACATCTACTTCTGCTTTATTGACTATGCCAAAGCCTTTGACTGTGTGGGTCACAACAAACTGTAGAAAATTGTGAAGGAGATGGGAATCCAGACCACCTGATCTGCCTCTTGAGAAATCTGTATGCAGGTCAGGAAGCAACAGTTAGAACCAGACATGGAACAACAGACTGGTTCCAAATCAAGAAAGGAGTATGTCAAGACTGTATATTGTCACCCTGCCTATTTAACTTACATGCAGAGTACATCATGAGAAATGCTGGACTGGATGAAGCACAAGCTGGAATCAAGATTGCCAGGAGAAATATCACTAACCTCAGATATGCAGATGACACAACCCTTATGGCAGAAAGTGAAGAAGAACTAAACGGCCTCTTGAGGAAAGTGAAAGAGGAGAGTGAAAAAGTTGGCTTAAAGCTCAACACTCAGAAAACTAAGATTATGACATCCGGTCCCATCACTTCATGGCAAATAGATAGGGAAACAGTGACAGACTTTATTTTGGGGGGCTCCAAAATCACTGCAGATGGTGACTGCAGCCATGAAATTAAAAGACGCTTGCTCCTTAGAAGAAAAGTTATGAGCAACCTGTTGCTGCTGCTGCTAAGTTGCTTCAGTCATGTCCGACTCTGTGCGATCCCATAAATGGCAGCCCACCAGGCTCCGCCATCCCTGGGATTCTCCAGGCAAGAATACTGGAGTGGGTTGCCATTTCCTTCTCCAATGCATGAAAGTGAAAAGTGAAAGTGAAATCGCTCAGTCGTGTCTGACTCTTCACGACCCCATGGACTGCAGCCTACCAGGCTCCTCCGTCCATGGAATTTTCCAGGCAAGAGTACTGGAGTGGGGTGCCATTGCCTTCTCCTATGAGCAACCTAGACAGCATATTAAAAAGCAGAGACATTACTTTGTCAACAGAGGTCCATCTAGTCAAAGCTATGGTTTTTCCAGTAGCCACGTATGGGTATGAGAGTTGGACCATAAAGAAAGCTGAGTACCGAAGAATTGATGCTTTTGAACTATGGTGTTGGAGAAGACTCTTGAGAGTCCCTTGGACTACAAGGAGATCCAACCAGTCCATCCTAAAAGAAATCAGTCCTGAATATTCATTGGAAGGACTGATGCTGAAACTGAAACTTCAATACTTTGTTCATATGATGTGAAGAACTGACTCATTGGAAAAGACCCTGATGCTGGGAAAGATTGAAAGTGGGAGAAGAAGGGGATGACAGAGGATGAGATGGTTGGATGGCATCACTGACTCAATGGACATGAGTCTGAGTAAACTCTGGGAGTTGGTGATGGGCAGGGAGGCCTGGCGTGCTGCAGTCCATGGGGTCACAGAGAGTAGGACACGACTGAGCAATGGAACTGAATTCAGTAAAGTCATAACACACTTCCTCCAACCTTAGATAAAAAAGGTGACCCACAGAAACAGTTCATGCCTTTCATCATTTGGCTACATTTAACTAATCCATCCTAGGATATGAAGAAGCTGAAGCAGACCTGGCAGGAGCAATAAGAATGTGGGCCCAATTGCTTCCCCATGCCAACTAAGTGAATTACTAGATACACTGCATGGAGGCCATCATAATGCCTGGGTGTATCACTGATCTTCAGAGTATAAAGAAACATCTATGATTCACTTCCTGCTTCCAAACTAAATGAATTTCTCCTGTAACTAATCCTAACCCAATCTTATACTGGGAATGGAATTGTGAGAAATATATTACACTACCACCGTCTACTCATGGTCAACTTGGTATTCATGTACACCTCTATTAACCATCCTTGCTTTCTATCTTACATGATGTGATTATCTCTCAAACAACCAAAACTATATCAATCCTCTCTCCAAAAGAGGATACAAAGTTCCTTTATCACCTCTATGGGATGTTTACACCTCTAATTTAAGTACTGATATAAATGGTTAACTACTATGAATGCATCTTATTTTCAATGGTAGAATGAAAGAAGAGAAAAATATATAGACACACACACACAGAATTCCGCTCCCATGATCATTATCATTTAGTATAATATGAGTGATGATGTTTGTAAAAGGAACTTTGCAGATGTAATTAAGGTTAAAATCAGCTGACTTTAAAATAGTCAGTCAAAGTGGCTATCATCACAAAATCCACAAACAATAAATGCTGGAGAGGATGTGAAGAGAAGGGAACCCTCCTACACTGTTGGTGGCAATGTAAACTGGTACAGCCACCACGGATAACAGTATGGAGGTTGCTATAAAAATTAAAAATAGAGCTACCATATGATCCTACAGTCCACTTCCGGACATATATTCAAAGAAAAACAGTCTGAAAGAATATATGCACCCCAGTGTTCACTGCAGCACTGTCCACAACAGACATGGAAGTTGTGTCTATCAATAGAAGAAACATCTATCGACAGAGAAACAGATAAAGAAGTTGGGGCACATATTAATATATACAATGGAATATTAATGAGCCATTAAGAAGAATAAAATAACGCCACTTGAGCAACATGGATGCACCTACAGATTGTCATATTGAGTGAAGTAAGTCAGAGAAAGAGAAATATTGTATGATATCCCTTATATGCAGAATCTAAAAAAAAAAAAAGATACAAATGACCTTACTTACAAAACAAAAACAGACTCACAGACTTAGATAATGAACTTATGATTATGGGAGGAGGGGCCGTTAGCAAGTTTTGGATCAACATGTATACACTGTTATATTTTAAATGGATAACCAACAAGGATCTACTGTATAGCACAGGGATCTCTGCTCAATGTTATGGAACAATAGGAAAAGAATTTGAAAAAGAATCAGATCAGATCAGATCAGATCAGTCGCTCAGTCATGTCCGACTCTTTCCTACCCCATGAATCGCAGCACGCCAGGCCTCCCTGTCCATCACCAACTCCCGGAGTTCACTCAGACTCACGTCCATCGAGTCAGTGATGCCATCCAGCCATCTCATCCTCTGTCGTCCCCTTCTCCTCCTGCCCCCAATCCCTCCCAGCATCAGGGTCTTTTCCAATGAATCAACTCTTCATATGAGGTGGCCAAAGTACTGGAGTTTCAGCTTTAGCATCATTCCTTCCAAAGAAATCCCAGGGCTGATCTCCTTCAGCATGGACCTACTGGATCTCCTTGCAGTCCAAGGGACTCTCAAGAGTCTTCTCCAACACCACAGTTCAAAAGCATCAATTCTTCGGCGCTCAGCCTTCTTCACAGTCCAACTCTCACATCCATACATGACCACAGGAAAAACCATAGCCTTGACTAGATGAACCTTTGTTGGCAAAGTAATGTCTCTGCTTTTGAATATGCTATCTAGGTTGGTCATAACTTTCCTTCCAAGGAGTAAGCGTCTTTTAATTTCATGGCTGTAGTCACCATCTGTAGTGATTTTGGAGCCCAGAAAAATAAAGTCTGACATGTATAATTGAGTCACTTTGCTATACACCAGAAACTTAATACCACATTGTGAATCAACTATACTCCAACATAAAAAGTTAAAAAAAAAAAAAAGAATAAATGAGAAAATTAGGGAGATTACTCTGGATTATCAGACTGAATCCAATGTAATCATATAAGCTCTTAAATCAGAAGTGGAAGTCACAGAGATGATAAAGGAGAAGTCAGAGAAATTTGAGAGTGAAAAGGACTAGAAACACCACTGCTAACTTGGAAGATAGAGAATGTCACAAGCTAGAAGTTGAGAACTACTCCCATCTGACAATCATTCATGAAAGAGTACTTCATTCCTACAACCAGAAGGAACAGGATTCTGCCAACAACTTGAATGAACCTAGAAGTGAATTCTCAGAGACCCAGGTAAAAGTTTAGCTTAGTGGACACCTTGATTTCATTATGAGATCCTAAGCAGAGTACCTAACCAACCATGCCTGACATCTGACCCAAAGAACTATGAGGAAATAAATGGGTATTGCTTTAGGCCACTGAATTTGTGGTAATTTGCTATGGGAGCAATGGAATATTGCCCAATAACTTTATCTGTAGCTTTAGAAACAATGGGACCTCACTCTTGTGTTTTAATAACTTTTATCTGAAAATGGAGTATTGCTGTGAGCATTCTGCCTGCTTCAGAGTATTTTATTCCAACTATGCATTCCAAACCTACAGAAATAACCGCAGGGTGGGTTTGGGTATTCCAATGATTACTTACTTCCATTGATTACTCTGAGTGGTGAATTATAGTGCTGCTTTATATCTCTAGAAATCTGTATCAATTCAGAGTCAGTACCCAGTAACTGTCCCAAAAGTACTCTTGGCCTGGTGCACAACCACCCAGGTAAACAGCCAGATCTTCCTTCGGGGGGCGAACTATACAGTTCTGTATGGGCCGATCACTTTATGCAACAAGGTTCTTCCTCAAGGATTTCTCTTCATTCAAGAGCTAAATTTACTTGGTAAATGAAATACAGAGTAGGGACAAAGAATAGGAAAACAACAGAAAAAAACTAACAAAACTAAGACTTCATTCTTTGAAAAAATACACATAATTGACAAAGCTTCAATAAGACTAACCAAGGAAAAAAGAGGATCCAAATAAATAAAAATTTAAATTCAAAAGGAGTCTCTACAACTGAAATCACAGAAAGGAACATAATAGATGACTATTAACAACTTTGATGCTTTCAAACTGTGGTGCTGGAGAAGACTCTTCAGAGCCCCTTGGATAGAAAGGAGATCAAACCAGTCAATCCTAAATGAAATCAACTCTGAATATTCATTGGAAGGACTAATGCTGAAGCTGAAGTTCCAATACTTTGGCCACCTGATGTGAAAAGCTAACTCATTAAAAAAGACCCTGATGCTAGGGAAGATTGAAGGCAGGAGGAGAAGGAGGCAACAGAGGATGATATGTTTGGATGGCATCACCAATTCAATGGACATGAGTCTGAGCAAATGCCAGGAGATACTGAAGGACAGGAGAGCCTGGCATGCTGCAGTCCATGGGTCAAAAAGAATTGGATACAACTGAACAACTGAACAACAAAATGAATGACTATATGCCAACAAACTGCACAATCTAGAAAAAAGGATAAATTTCTAAAAACATACAATCTACCAAGACTGAATCATGAAGAACTAGAAAATCTAATCAGAGTAAGATTTGAAGTAATGAGAAAGGACAGTGAATCAGTAATCAGAAACCTCCCCCAAAAAGAAAAGCACATGACCAATTATTTCACTGGTAGAATTTAAACATTTAAAGATGAATTAACATCAATTTTTCTCAAACTCTTAACAAAAGCTGAAGAGGAGAGAACACTCTCAAATTTATTTTAAAAACTTCTTTTTAAATGTTTAAAAAAGAAAAAACAAACATTTTTTACCAGCATTTCCATGATATAAAAGCCAGATAAGGAAAGAAAAGAAAACAAGGAAAGACAAGAAAAGAAACTACAAGGCCAAAATCTCTGATGAATATAGATGCAAGAATTGACAACAAATACTACAAGTCAAATATAACAGCACATTAAAAGAATCACACACTATGATCAAGTGGGATTTGTCCCTGTAATACAAGAATAGTTCTCTACACACAAATCAATATATGTCATTATCACATTAACATATAGAATGAAAGATTAAAATCATATTATCATTTCCACAGATGAAAAAATAGCATCTGACAAATTCAATCCCCATTCACGATTAAAAAAAAAAAAAAAAACTCTCAGCAAACTGGGTATAGAAATCAATAAAATAAATGAAATAAAGTCACATATCACAAGCCCACACCTTACTCAATGATGAAAGTTAAGAGCTTTTCCTGTAAGATCAGGAGTAAGACAAGACCGTACACTTTCACCACTCCTATTCAACATAGTACTAGAAGTCCTAGTTAGAGCAATCAGGCAAAATAAGAGAAAGAAATAAAAGGCATCAGGATTGGAAAGAAGTAAAACCTTCTCTATGTGAAGATGAAATTTTATATAGAGCAAATATTAGAGACTCCATCAAAATACTGGAAAGATCTAATTAATTAAAGCTGAAGTTGCAGGATACACATATACAAAAATCTGTTGCATTTCTACACACTGATAACAAATACATAAAAAATTAAGATCAACAACCTTATTTACATAATCATTAACAAAAATAAAATACTTAAGAATAAATTTAATCAAGGACCTTAAAGAGGTATCCACTGAAAATTATAAGACATGAAATGAAAAGATACCTCATGTTCAACAACTGAAAGAATTAATATTGCTAAAATTTCCATACAACTGAAAGCAATCTATAGACTGGATGCAATCCCTATCAAAATTCCAATAGCACTTTTTATAGAAATAGAATAAACAATCCTAAAATTTGTATGGAACCACAAAAGATTCCAAATAGCCAAAGTAATACTGAGGAAAAAGAACTAAGCTGGAGACATTACATTTTCTAATTTCAAACAATATTACAAAACTATAATAATTAAAAAAGTAGAGTACTGGCACAAAAACAAACACCAGATCAATGGGATGCCACAAAAAGCTGAGAAATAAACCCATGATTATACATGGTCTATTATTTTATGACAAAGGAGACAAGAACCAGGATATTCAATGAGGAAAGGACAGTCTCCCCAATAAACAGTGTTGAACAAACATGCAAAACAGTGAAACCAATATCTTACACCACATATGGAAATCAACTCAATATGCATTGAATTCTTGAACGTAAAACATCAAACCAAAGAACTCCTACAAGAAAATATAACCAGTAAGTTCCTCAATATCACCCTAGGTGATTTTTTTTTTTAATTTGACATCAAAAGCAAAAGGAATGAAAGCAAAAACAAACAAGGGTAAATACATCAAACTACTTCTCTGCAAACTACTCTGCATAGCAAAGCAAATGGGAGAAAATATTTACAAATCATATATCCGTTTAACAGATTAATATCCAAAAACATATAAAGAGTTCATATAACTGAATATCAATTAAAATAATCCAATTTAAAAATAGAGAGGATTGGAATAGACATTTTTCCCAAGAAGACATGCAGGCCACAGGTATATAAAAAGGTATTCAACAACAACTAATCATCAGGAAAATGCAAATCAAAACAACAATTAGATATAACCTCATCTTTCTTAAAACAGTTACTACAAAAAAGACAAAACATAACAAGTGTTTGGAAGGATACGGACAAAAGGCAACCCCTGTGCACCACTGGCTGGAATGTAAATTGGCGCAGGCGCTATGGAAACCAGTATGTAGATTCCCCAAAAAAAATTAAAACAGAGCTATTATATAATTCAGGAATTCAGCTTCTCGGTATTTATGAAAAAACATTAACTTTAAAAGATGTATGCACCTCTATATTCACTGCAGCATCATTTACAATAGATTAAAAGAATTAGATCTGAAAGACAGAGTGTCTGAAGAACTATGGACTGAGGTTCATACCACTCTACAGGAGGCGGTGACCAAAATCATCCCCAAGAAAAAGAAATGCAAGAAGGCAAAACGGTTGCCTGAGGAGGCCTTACAAATAGAAGAGAAAAGGACAGAAGTAAAAAACAAGGAGAAATGGAAAGATACACTGATCTGAAGGCAGAGTTCCAAAAAATAGCAGGAGAGACAAGAAAGTCTTCTTGTGTGAACAATGAAAAGAAATAGAGGAAAGAAATAGAATGGGAAAGACTAGAGACCTCTTCAAGAAAAGTGGAGATACCAAGGGAACATTTCATGGGCACAAAAGATGGGCACAATAAAGGACAGAAATACAAGGACCAAACAGAAGCAGAAGATATTAAGGATAGGTGGCAAGAATACACAGAGGAACTGTACAGACAAAGTCTTAAAGATCCAGATAACCATGATGGTGTGATCACTCACTTAGAGCCAGAAATCCTGGAGTGTGAGTTAAAGTGGGCCTTAGGAAGCATTACCACGAACAAAGCTAGGGGAGGTGACGGAATTCTAGGTGAGCTATTTCAAATCCTAAAAGATGATGCTGTTAAAGTGCTGCAGTCAGTATATCAGCAAAGTTGGAAAACTCAGAAGTAGCTGCAGGATTAGAAAAGGTCATTTTTCATTTCAATCCTGAAGAAAGGCAATGCTAAAGAATGTTCAAATGACTGTACAATTGCATTCATTTCACATGCTAGCAAGGTAATGCTCAAAATCCTTCAAGCAAGGCTTCAACAGTATGTGAACTGAGAACAACACCTGGAACACCTGGAACAACTTCCAGATGTTCAAGCTGGATTTAGAAAAAGCAGAGGAACCAGAGATCAAATTGCTAACATGCGATGGATCAGAGACAAAGCAAGAGAACTCCAGAAAAACATCTACTTCTGCTTTATTGACTACACTAAAACCTTTGACGATGTGGATCACAACAAACTATGGAAAATGCTTAAAGAGATGGGAATACCAGACCACCTTACCTGCCTCCTTAGAAACCTGCATGCAGGTTAAGAAGCAACAGTTAGAACTGGACATGGAACAATGGACTGGTTCAAAACTGGGAAAGGAGTACATCAAGGATATATGTTTTCACCTGCTTATTTAACTTATATGCAGAGTATATTCTGAAAAATGCTGGCCTGGATAAAGCACAAGCTGGTATCACAATTGCCGGGAGAAACACCAACAACCTCAGATATGCAGACGACACCACCCTAATGGCAGAAACAGAAGATGAACTAAAAGGCCTCCTAATGAAAGTGAAAGAGGAAAGTGAAAAAGCTGGCTTAAAACTCAACATTCAAATAACTAGTATCATAGCATCTGGTCCCATCATTTCAGAGCAAACAGATGGGGGAAAAAGTGGAAACAGCGGCAGATTTTATTTTCTTGGGCTCCAAAATCACTGTGGACAATGACTGAAGCCATGAAATTAAAAGACGCTTGCTCCTTAGAAGGAAAGTTATGACAAACCTAGACAGCATATTAAAAAGCAAAGACATCACCTTTGACGACAAAGGTCTGTCTAGTCAAAGCCATAGTTTTTCCAGTAGTCATCTATGGATGTGAGAGTTGGACCATAAACAAGGCTGAGTGCAAAAGAATTGATGCTTTTGGACTGTAGTGCTGGAGAAGACTGTTGAGAGTCCTCTGGACAGCCAGGAGATCAAACCACTCAATCCTAAAGAAATCAACCTTGAATATTCATTGGAAAGACTGATGCTGAAACTGAAGCTCCCATACTTTGGCCACTTGATACAAGAGTCAACTCACTGGAAAATACCGATGCTGGGAAAGACTGAGAGCAGAAGGAGAAGGGGATGACAGAAGATGACATGGCTGGATGGCATCACTGACTTGATGGACATGAGTGTGAGCCAGCTCTGGGAGTTGATGATGGACAGGGAAGCTGGGCATGCTGCAGTCCATGGGGTCACAGAGAGTCAGACACGACTGAGTGACTGAACAATAATGATATAGATACAACCTAAGTATCCACTGAAAGATAAATGGACAAAGAATATGTTTCGTGTATATATAATAGAATATTCAGCCCTAAAAGAAAAGGAAATCTTGTTATTTGTGACAATCTGATGAACCCTTGAGTTTACTGTGATTAGTGAAATACGTCAAATGGAAAGATAAATACATTATGATCTCCTTTATATGTCAAATATAAAAAACAAAAAAATAAGCTCATAGATAGAGCAGACTGGTGGCTTCCAGAGGTAAGGGTGGATGAAATGAGTGAAGGGAGTCAAACGGGACAAACTTCCAGTTATTAAATAAGTAAGTCATTACAATGAAACATACAGCATGGTAACTAGACTTGATAATATTGCATTGTATATTTGAAAATTGCTAAGAGAGTAGACATTAAAACTTCTCATCACAAAAAAAGAATTGTAATTATGTGTGGTGATGGATGTTAAAAAGATTTATTGTTGTGATCATTTTACAACATATACAAATATCAAATTATTATGTTGTATCCACATAAAACTAGCAAAATATTACATCTCAATAAAACATTTTTTTAAATTATGGGAAGTTTTACTTTAAAAGAAAAAATTTTGTATCTCAAGTCCTGTGGAATAATTTAGAATGGATCCATAAGTGAAGACTGTCCACAATCCCTCGCAGCATCAGGGTCTTTTCTAGTGAGTCAACTTTTCACACGAGGTAGCCAAAGTATTAGAGTTTCAGCTTCAGCATCAGTCCTTCCAATGAACACCCAGGATTGCTCTCCTTAAGAATGGACTGGTTGGATGTCCTTGCAGTCCAAGGGACTCTCAAAAGTCTTCTCCAACACCACAGTTCAAAAGCATCAATTCTTCACTGCTCAGCTTTCTTCACAGTCCAACTCTCACATCCATACATGACTACTGGAAAAACCATAGCCTTGACTAGACAAACCTTTGTTGGCAAAGTAATGTCTCTGCTTTTGAATATGCTATCTAGGTTGGTCATAACTTTCCTTCCCAGGAGTAAGCGTCTTTTAATTTCATGGCTGCAGTCAGCATCTACAGTGATTTGGAGCCCAAAAAATAAAGTCTGACACTGTTTCCACTGTTTCTCCATCTATTTGCCATGAAGTGATGGGACCAGATGCCATGATCTTCGTTTTCTGAATGTTGAGCTTTAAGCCAACTTTTTCACTCTCCTCTTTCACTTTCATCAAGAAGCTTTTTAGTTCCTCTTCACTTTCTGCCATAAGGGTGGTATCATCAGCATATCTGAGGTTATTGATATTTCTCCCGGCCATCTTGATTCCAGCCTGTGCTTCCTCCAGCCCAGAGTTTCTCATGATATACTCTGCATATAAGTTAAGTAAGTAGGGTGACAATATACAGCCTTGACGTACTCCTTTTCCTATTTGGAACCAGTCTGTTGTTCCATGCCCAATTCGAACTGTTGCTTCCTGACCTGCATATAGGTTTCGCAAGAGGCAGATTAGGTGATCTGGTATTCCCACCTCTTCCAGAATTTTCCACAGTTTATTGTGATCCACACAGTCAAAGGCTTTGGCATAGTTGATAAAGCAGAAACAGATGTTTTTCATGCATAGACTGGCTCAATAAAAAGAAAGAGTGTGGACCTAACAGAAGCAAAAGATATTAAGAAGGGGTGGCAAGAATACACAGAAGAACTGTACAAAAAAGATTTTCATGACCCAGTTAAACAAGATGGTGTGATCACTCACCTAGAGTCAGACATCCTGGAATGTGAAGTCAAGTGGGCCTTAGGAAACATCACTATGAACAAAGCTAGTGGAGGTGATGGAATTCCAGTGGAGCTATTTCAAATCCTAAAAGATGATGCTGTGAAAGTGCTGCACTCAATATGCCAGCAAATTTGGAAAGTCAGCAGTGGCAACAGGACTAGAAAAGGTCAGTTTTCATTCCAATCCCAAAGAAAGTAAATGCCAAAGAATGTTCAAACTACTGCACAACTGCAGTCATCTCACACGCTACTAAAGTAATGCCCAAAATTCTCCAAGCCAGGCTTCAACAATACGTGAACTGTGAACTTCCAGATGTTCAAGCTGGTTGTAGAAAAGGCAGAGGAACCAGAGATCAAATTGCTAACAACCACTGGATCATCGAAAAAGCAAGAGAATTCCAGAAAAACATCTATTTCTGCTTTATTGACTATGCCAAACCCTTTGACTGTGTGGGTCACAACAAACTGGAAAATTCTGAAAGAGATGGGAATACCAGACCACCTGAGCTGCCTCTTGATAAATGTGTATGCAGGTCAGGAAGCAACAGTTCGAACTGGGCATGGAACAACAGACTGGTTCCAAATAGGAAAAGGAGTATGTCAAGGCTATATATTGTCACCCTGCTTATTTAACTTATATGCAGAGTATATCATGAGAAACGCTGGACTGGGAGACGCATAAGTGGAATCAAGACTGCGGGAGAAACATCAATAACCTCAGATATGCAGATGACACCACCCTTATGGCAGAAAGTGAAGAAGAACTAAAAAGATTCTTGATGAAAGTGAAAGAGGAGAGTGAAAAAATTGGCTTAAAGCTCAACATTCAGAAAACTAAAATTATGGCATCCAGTTCCATCACTTCACGGAAAATAGATGGGGAAACAGTGGAAACAGTGACAGACTTTATTTTGGGGGGCTCCAAAATCACTGCAGATGGTACTGGAGCCAAGAAATTGAAAGACATTTGCTCCTTGGAAGAAAAGTTATGACCAACCTAGACAGCATATTCAAAAGCAGAGACATTACTTTGCCAACAAAGGTCCATCTAGTCAAGGCTATGGTTTTTCCAGTAGTCATGGATGGATGTGAGAGTTGGTCTATAAAAAAACCTGAGGCCACCATCACCCTAATACCAAAACCTGATAAAGATCCCACAAAAAAAGAAAACTACAGGCCAATAGCACTGATGAACATAGATGCAAAAATCCTTAACAAAATTCTAGCAATCAGAATCCAACAACACATTAAAAAGATTATACACCATGACCAAGTGGGCTTTATCCCAGGGATGCAAGGATTCTTCAATATCCGCAAATCAATCAATGTAATACACATTAACAAATTGAAAAATAAAAACCATATGATTATCTCAATAGATGCAGAGAAAGCCTTTGACAAAATTCAACACCCATTTATGATAAAAACTCTCCAGAAAGGAGGAATAGAAGGAACATACCTCAACATAATAAAAGCTATATATGACAAACCCACAGCAAACATTATCCTCAATGGTGAAAAATTGAAAGCATTTCCTCTAAAGTCAGGAACGAGACAAGGGTGCCCACTTTCACCATTGCTATTCAACATAGTTTTGGAAGTTTTGGCCACAGCAATCAGAGCAGAAAAAGAAATAAAAGGAATCCACATTGGAAAAGAAGAAGTAAAACTCTCACTGTTTGCAGATGACATGATCCTCTACATAGAAAACCCTAAAGACTCCACCATAAAATTACTAGAACTAATCAATGACTATAGTAAAGTTTCAGGATATAAAATCAACACACAGAAATCCCTTGCATTCCTATACACTAATAATGAGAAAACAGAAAGAGAAATTAAGGAAACAATTCCAGTCACCATTGCAACGGAAAGAATAAAATACTTAGGAATATATCTACCTAAAGAAACTAAAGACCTATATATAGACAACTATAGAACACTGGTGAAAGAAATCAAAGAGGACACTAATAGATGGAGAAATATACCATGTTCATGGATTGGAAGAATCAATATAGTGAAAATGAGTATACTACCCAAAGCAATTTATAGATTCAATACAATCCCTATCAAGCTACCAACAGTATTCTTCACAGAGCTAGAACAAATAATTTCACAATTTGTATGGAAATACAAAAAACCTCGAATAGCCAAAGCAATCTTGAGAAAGAAGAACGGAACTGGAGGAATCATACTACCTGACTTCAGGCTCTACTACAAAGCCACAGTTATCAAGACAGTATGGTACTGGCACAAGGACAGAAATATAGATCAATGGAACAAAATAGAAAGCCCAGAGATAAATCCACGCACATATGGACACCTTATCTTTGACAAAGGAGGCAAGAATATACAATGGATTAAAGACAATCTCTTTAACAAGTGGTGCTGGGAAAACTGGTCAACCACTTGTAAAAGAATGAAACTAGAACACTTTCTAACACCATACACAAAAATAAACTCAAAATGGATTAAAGATCTAAACGTAAGACCAGAAACTATAAAACTCCTAGAGGAGAACATAGGCAAAACACTCTCCGACATACATCACAGCAGGATCCTCTATGACCCACCTCCCAGAATATTGGAAATAAAAGCAAAAATAAACAAATGGGACCTAATTAACCTTAAAAGCTTCTGCACATCAAAGGAAACTATTAGCAAGGTGAAAAGACAGCCTTCAGAATGGGAGAAAATAATAGCAAATGAAGCAACTGACAAACAACTAATCTCAAAAATATACAAGCAACTCCTCCAGCTCAACTCCAGAAAAATAAATGACCCAATCAAAAAATGGGCCAAAGAACTAAATAGACATTTCTCCAAAGAAGACATACAGATGGCTAACAAACACATGAAAAGATGCTCAACATCACTCATTATCAGAGAAATGCAAATCAAAACCACTATGAGGTACCATTTCATACCAGTCAGAATGGCTGCAATCCAAAAGTCTACAAATAATAAATGCTGGAGAGGTTGTGGAGAAAAGGGAACCCTCTTACACTGTTGGTGGGAATGCAAACTAGTACAGACACTATGGAGAACAGTGTGGAGATTCCTTAAAAAACTGGAAATAGAACTGCCTTATGATCCAGCAATCCTACTGCTGGGCATACACACTGAGGAAACCAGAAGGGAAAGAGACACGTGTGCCCCTATGTTCATCACAGCACTGTTTATAATAGCCAGGACATGGAAGCAACCTAGATGTCCATCAGCAGATGAATGGATAAGAAAGCTGTGGTACATATACACAATGGAGTATTACTCAGCCATTAAAAAGAATACATTTGAACTAGTTCTAATGAGGTGGATGAAACTGGTGCCTATTATACAGAGTGAAGCAAGCCAGAAAGAAAAACACCAGTACAGTATATTAACGCATATATATGGAATTTAGAAAGATGGTAACAATAACCCTGTGTACGAGACAGCAAAAGAGACACTGATGTATAGAACAGTCTTATGGACTCTGTGGGAGAGGGAGAGGGTGGGAAGATTTGGGAGAATGGCATTGAAACATGTAAAATATCATGTATGAAACGAGTTGCCAGTCCAGGTTCGATGCCCGATACTGGATGCTTGGGGCTAGTGCCCTGGGACGACCCAGAGGGATGGTATGGGGAGGGAGGTGGGAGGAGGGTTCAGGATGGGGAACACATGTATACCTGTGGCGGATTCATTTTGATATTTGGCAAAACTAATACAATTATGTAAAGTTTAAAAATAAAATAAAATTTAAAAATAAATAAAAATAAAATTAAAAAAAAAAAAAAAAACCTGAGCACTAAAGAATTGATGCTTTTAAACTGTGGTGTTGGAGAAGACTTTTGAGGGTCTCTTGGACTGCAAGGAGATCCAACCAGTCCATCCTAAAGGATACCAGTCCTGAGTGTTCATTGGAAGGACTGATGCTGAAGCTGAGACTCCAATACTTTGGCCACCTGATGCGAAGAACTGACTCATTTGAAAAGACCCTGATGCTGGGAAATATTGAAGGCAGGAGCTGAAGGGGACGACAGAGGATGAGATGGTTGGATGGCATCACCGACTCAATGAACATGAGTTTGAGTAAACTCTGGGTGTTGGTGATGGACAGGGAGGCCTGCGTGCTGCAGTCCATGGGATCACAAAGATATGACTGAGCAATTGAACTGCACTGAACAATAAAAAGTGGTTTAAGTAAGTGTATTAGAGTACTTTCATGTCAGGACATATTTTTAGACCATTTTGAATGATAGTCATTAAGAGTTTTAACAATCTGTCAAAATGTGTGTAACTATTTTAAGCAAAAAGGAAAAGCAAAATTGTATATCTGGCATGAGTATAATAATGTAAAAGTAAGCATAGAAAAAAAAACTGGAAGTATATCAAGTGACTGTTACTGCAAAGTAAAACTAAGTTGAATTTTATATTTTCTACTTTGTATTTTTACATTTAAAATAAAAACCATGTACTACTTCTATAAAAAGGTATTCCATTTTTAAAAAGTCGCATGCTCAAACACATCCCTTTTTCCCCCAAATATCAAATAATGGGTAAGATTTTCAACAATCAGTTCAGAAAAACTGAAAGAGCTAGGAGTAGTTCAGAGTAGGAATTGGGCTACAAAAGGTGCTGTCTCTGTCTCCAGAGTCTTTGGAAGCACAGTAGGGACAGAAGGAAGAAGCAGAGGCTGGAGGTGAGGCAGACACATCAGGGTTCATGGACAAAGATCATGAAGATGGACTGGTGTAGGCATCAGTAACCCAGACAAAAGGCTGAGAAGCAAGGTATCAGGGAGTCATCTGAATAGGACTGGGGGCACTGGAAGCACAGAGAAAGCTTCCACTGAGCCAGATTTGGTCAAAGAGTGAGAATGAGCAGGGAAGGGAGGTACAGTAGCTGAGGGTGCTGAGCATCCTTACTCCTCCCCAGAGTTAGGCCTCCAATCCACCAGCTGCAAAAAATCCCTCCCTCTTATGTCACCAGATCTTTTCAGCCTGAAGTAAGATCCATGTGGCTATTAGACCAAAGAGCCCTTACACAAAAAGAAAAAAAAAAAAAAGTGAAACTTACCAGTCAAAGCCATTGTATTCATTTGATGATTCTACCCACACGAACACCAAAAGCACAGACATGCAAAATGAAATGACCAGACATGGGTAAAATAATCGTTCTCTCTAGAAACAGAAAGAAGAGAGTATAATTAAGTTCCATTTACTCATGGTATCTCAGAAACATCTGCATACACTCATCAGAGGTCTGCATAGCTGTAGTGCATTACCCTCCCCAGGCTAGAGAGACCTCTGTATTCTCTTATCCCTATGGAAGCTTGTATAAGCCTATTTATGACATTTATTACACTGAAATGCAATCATTTTTTTTCTGATGCAAATTTCTTCTTTGAGGAAAAGGAACTTTTGTTACAAATCTCTGTATTGCCAGTGTCTAGCACAGTTCCTTAAATGCAGCTGGCTCTTTGTAACCATCTGTTGAATTCATCCACCTCCTGTCTACCAAATGTTTGTTCAGTGATTCATTCACTGAGTAATTCATTCATTCATTATTCATCAGGTCATTTAGCCATTTATCTCCCCAGATTTGAGGAAGGGGAGACATAGGTGAGGGAATAAACTTTTTTTTTAGTAGTTTATCTTGCACAAATACAATGCCAGGGATTTCAAAAGCTACTTTCATTTTCTTCATTTCTCAATACAGTTATATAAGGTATTGGTAACCTCATGTTGCAGAAGAGAGAACTAAGTCTCAGAGAAGTAAAAGTAACTCACTCAAGCCAATTCACACAGCCAAGAAGTATCAGATCCATTGCCCAGATCTGTGAGCCCAAAGCCAAGATGGAGGATATCTTTATGGAGAAGGTAACTCCCTGCACTGAAAATTACATCACAAGTCAACCAAATCAGAGGTTGTCAAACCCTTCCTGGGAACATTAGGTTTAATTTGCTACCTGAGTTATAATCCTGACATTTCCATATCACATGGATGAAAAATTCTGTTTCTTTGTGTCTTTCACACTGCCTGTATTCTGCAAAACATGGATTTAATAATCCCTGCCTTGTGCAAAATATGGGGTTACCGTGAAGTAAGAATTAAGAAATAAAATAGAAAACGTAGAGTATTGACAGACCCATTCTGATGAGAGACATTATAGGTATCAAGGCACTAAAACAACTTCTGCAGTGTAGGAAGCTGAAGAGAACAGCTTTTGACTCAGGTTATACTCACTCTCTACATAAAACATGTGTGGACTTTGATAAACATGTATCAGATAAAGTTACTCCCCTGCTTACAAGACTCCCAGATCTTCCCACTATGCGAAAATATAATCCCAACTCCTTGCCATGACCCAAAGGTGCACACAATCAAGTCTTGTCCATCCCTGACCTCATCCCATTCTACACATCGACTCCATTTCTGAACTCCAGCCACGCTGGCTTTCTGTTTCTAGAATATGACCAGATCTGTTCCCACCTCAAGAGTTTCACAGTTCCTGGTCCCTCTTCCTGGAGTATTTTTGCCCCCAGATGTATATATGGCTGGCTCCACCTTTATATTTAAGAGATTGCTCAAGTGACATTGCTTCAAAGCAGTCTTCTCTAATCAGGTTCCCATCCACCTGACCCATTTTCCTATGTATTATCTTCAAAGCTCTTATCACTGTCTGAAACCATCTTTCTTCATTACTGTTTATTACCTAACTCATCCCACTAGAATGTCAGGTATAGGAAGGCCAGAGGCCTTAGTGGTCTTACTCACTTACACACATTCAATAAACTTGTTCTTGTTGAATAAACACATCTCCTTATTTTGATTCTCACTGTTGTCACTCTTGCTCAAAAATTAATAGGCTCCCCTCTGTTTACAGGACAAAGTTCAAATATTTTAGGCTGACATAAAGATGCTACATAATTAGATTAAAATATTCCTTTCCAATCTGATCACTTACCATTTATCATCTTACCTGCTCATAAATTCAATACTGTAAATTTGTTTTTCCCTAAACACATCGCTGTGCTTCTCTATCTCTGGACTTCTGACTACTGCATTTCCTCTACCCAGAATCCCCTATACCATCATTCCTGTAAGTGGAAGATGACTTCACAAGTCAGTGACTCCAAGAACAGTAAAATAACAGCTAACATTTATTTAGTGCTAACCATATGCCAAGCCCTGTTCTAAGTATTTACATATTTTATCTCTTCTTTCCTCCCAACAAACTCCATTGGTGGGCACTGCTGCTACCATCTCCATCATTCAAATGAGGAATCAATCACTAGAATGTTAGGTAACTGGCCAAGGTCCCACAGTGGTTAAGCACTAGTTTGGAGAAAATCAATGATGAAGTCATAAATTGAATCCAGCCAGCCTTTCCCCAGAACACAAGGAATTTGTTCTTTTGCTATATGCTAGACTTCTTCCCCTGAGCATAAACAGGGCCTTGAGAATTGCCCAAGGACTTCGAAAATTGTATAGTTTAACTCCCTCTATAGAGAGGCTCAGAGATAGCATATAACCAGCCCTAAAGCAGAGCTGGAACAAGCACCAAAATGTACTCCCAGGCACTGGTCCAGGGACTTTTTCATTATACCACACTGCCTCCAATGCCACCTTTCCTAGGAAGCCTACCTTTTTCTTTCATTCAATGTCCTTTATAGTTCTCTTGTAACTTACTTCATCATTCCTAATAAATATTTGTTGCATCAATTCGCTGTTCTCCATTTTTACCATCACTTCACTAATCGAGGACACCAACATCTCTAACCTTGATTACTACCGTTGCTTTTCTCTTTGAGGCAAAGACACCTTTCTGCATTACTCTCGTACTGTCTAATGCATCTTCCACATGATCCAATAATCGTTCCAAAACGTAGCTCAGAAAACAGTAATAGCTTAAAATCTTTAGGGACTCTCAATTCCATACATGGAAGAAGTCAAATTCTTAAAACCACACTACATCTACCAACTCCCTCTCTACGTTCACTTCCCATCACTTATCCATTCATATCTTCTGCTCCACCTAAAATAAACCTCAGACCAAGCCTTTTGACTCCTCTCCAATACCATTTCTTTTGCCACCCTCTATTCTTTATCTCGGAGAAGGCAATGGCACCCCACTCCAGTACTTTTGCCTAGAAAATCCCATGGACAGAGGAGCCTGGTAGGCTGCAGTCCATGGGGTCGCTAGAGTTGGACATGACTGAGCGATTTCACCTTCACTTTTCACTTTCATGCATTGGAGAAGGAAATGGCAACCCACTCCAGTGTTCTTGCCTGGAGAATCCCAGGGACAGGGGAGCCTGGTGGACTGCCATCTATGGGGTCGCACAGAGTCAGACACGACTGAAGCAACTTAGCAGCAGCAGCAGCATTCTTTATCTATCCAATTCTTAATCACATGTCACATTCTAAACAAAGTTATTTTTGGCTCCCTCCCTTGTAACATGGACACAGACGTGCATGCTTGGCTCCCTCCCTTGTAACATGGACACAGATGTGCATGCATATGAATACACACACACACACACACAATTATACCATTTTTCTCAGTATATTGAAATTAAATGTTTACTTGTCTTTTCCTCCAGTAGACTGTGAATTCCTTGAGGAATTCACAATGCCAGAGGACTCGTGCTGTCCTCAGTCACTGGTACAGAAACTAAATAACTGGGGGGGAAAGATATATGGACTGAAGGACACTCATGCCTAATGGGAAGCCTCCCATTCCCACCACTTTCCTTAAGCTCCGCATGTCAGACAACAGAAATCAGTAATCCAACTGGACAGAATCCTGGACCCAGCTAGACCAAGTATATAATTAAGTGAACATACATAATACGGCTGTCCTTTTCTCACTTCAGTGTGCTCATCATTTCACCTTTTACATCACAGTGCCCACCACAGAGCCCCAAAATACGGTTTAAAGAAAGAAAGAGGTGCTCAATGAGGATATACCACATGCTACCACTCAGCCTTACCAGCGATCCTTCATTAGAGAAAATCAAATACTTGCCTGACCAGTAATAAAGGAGCACCTTATTTCCTGCTGGTTTTTATTTTTCATAAGCACAGTTCCTTTGGGAAACTCACACTGAAGAGAGATTTTAAAATTCAACTATTCCTATACTCCACAGCCAAGAACATCTGACTGACCTAGATCTTACTTCTTCTTCCAGGTTCACTTAATAAAAGAAAAGATGAATAAGTGAATAACAGAATGACAAGAAATTAATAATAAAAGTGAAAGAAAACAAGCACATGTTTCAGGAAAATTAACTGTGGCCCCAGAATTGTGGCAGACCTTTAACAGAAGAGCTAGAGCCCCTGCCTAGTCCTGAAGACTTTAGTGAACCTGTATGAGGGTAGGAACCAGCCCATGTTCCCCAAATTAAAAAAATGTAGTTCAGCTTCTTCCCATCTCTCTGTACCAAAGAGCAGCACTGTCCATGTTTAAATTTCTTCTCCTGTTTGATTTTCCAGTGGCAGCTGTAGCAACCAATAATGGTAGTAACGAAGCATATGTGGTTGAAGATGTGTAAAATCCATGGAGTATCCTTTTTTTGTTTTCTTGTCTGGCTCTGAGGTTCAGTCTTGTTGGCCTTCATAGGCATGGTTCACCTTTTTGCTGTAATAACAAATAAAACAATCAGGATCTAGTAGTTTCTTTAAATGTTTCCTACCCTACCATTCTATAGAAAGTTCCATCAAAATAGATGGATTTTAAAAATTTTTTTATAATCTAGGATAATGCACTGGATTTGGTATAGAAGATGAAAGCTTCATCCTATTTCTCCCACTATCTAGTTGAGTGTTTGCTGCAGTCATTGCACCATTCAAAGTTTAGTTTTCCCAGCTCTAAAAACAGGACCATGTTCTCTGCCCTAGCCAACTAACAGACACTGAAGGCATCAAATTCAATAATATGGAAAGTAAAAAAAAAATTTTAACTTTATTATGCTCTTGAAATAACCTGAAAACTTAGGCAACACGAAGGAGTTACACCAAAAACACAGTCTTTGACTAATAAGTGACTCAGACACACAGCTGCCTGCCCTTCATAATCCAGATGCTTTAAAAGACTGATAAAGAGAAAAACCTCAAAACTAGCTAGCAAAGAAGACATATTACATGTAGAGGAAAAAAGGTAAGAATGTCTTCTTAACATTCTTACAACAACAATGATTTCTCATTGAAAACAACACAAGCCAGAAGACATAGGAGCAACATCTGTAAAGAACTTAAAAAATGAAACAAGTTAACCTGGAATTCAGAACTCAGCAAAAACATAAAAAATGAATGTAAAATAAAAACCTTTTCAGATATTTGAAACAATAAGAATTAATCAATAAGTGATTTATACTATGAGAAATTTTAAAGAAAGGCATTGAGTATGAAGGGGAAAAGTACCTGGTGGGAATCCACATCTACATAAAGGAATAAAGTACACTGAAAATATTAAATATATCAATGGATATAAAATACTGTTTTTCTTATTTTAAAAATTACTTCAGAATTTAATAAACTATTTGAAGCAGAAGCAAAAAAAAAAAAAAAAAAACAATGACTATTGTAGCTTATAACAACTATAAAAGTAAAATGTATGACAATGGTTCCAAGGCCAGGAGCAGAAAATGAAACTACATTGCTGTATAGTTCTCATACTATATATAAAGTGGTGCAGTATTACTTGAAAATAGATTCTAATATGTGAAAAAAAAGTATGCTATAAACTTCAAAGTGATCTCTGGAAAAAGGTGTACATACATAATAAGTCAAATAGGAGATGAGATGAAATCATAAATCATCAATCCAAGAGAAAAAAAAAAAGATAAATAGAACAAGAGAACAAATAGGGAGCAAATAGTAAATGCCAGATTTAAGCCTAAATACATCAGTGTGTGTTAGTCACGCAGTCGTATCTGACTCTTTGCAACCCCATGAACTGTATACTCTTCTGTCCATGGAACCCCACCAGGCTCTTCTGTCCATGGAATTCTCCAGGCAAGAATACTAGAGTGGCTTGCCATTTCCTTCTCCAAAATACAGCAGTAATTCCTTTCAATGCAAATGAACTAAATGCTCCATTTTAAAAAACAACAAAATTGACTAACTGGATTAAGAGAACAAACAACAACAAGCTCCTTACAAGAGTTTGGTTTGTTAAGATAGATTTAGAAAAAAAATGGAGAAAGACAGTCCAGTACTTAGGACTCTATGCTCTCACTGCCAAGGGCCTGGGTTCAAACTCTGGTCAGGGAACTAAGATCCCACAAGCTGCACTGTGCAGCACAAAAACAGGAAAAAAGAAAAAGGTACACCTTGTACATATATCAGTGTTCAACTACCAGGATAATGCCATCGACTAAGCATGGACAAAACTTCAATCACATATAACAAAAAGCTTCTACTACTCACACATCTGAGCTGATCTGCTATCCATTCTGCTGATCTAGACTGGCCTCAGCCATTATGACCAGACAACTCTGCTCCATGTGTCACTCAACCAGGCTGACCTGAGTATGTTTTCATGGTGATGGAAGTCATCCAAGAGAGCAAGTCTCAATATGCAAGCCCATTTCAAGCTTCTGTGTCAAGGGATGTCTTGAAGTCAAACTCAGCTCATGGTAGAGGGCACAGTAAAGTTGCATGGCAAAGGGTGTGAACACAAGGGTATAACTAAAGGAAGGATGAAAACTGAAGTCAAAGGATATAATCTACCTCACTATATTATCATTAAATCAAAAAACTTTGAGGCAAAAGCATTAGCAGAGACAAAGAGGGACATGTATAACGATGAAGAAATATTTTTAAACGTTTGTGGGCACCTAATTACATAGCCTCTGAAGGAGAAATAGACAAATCCACAACCACGGTAGGAAATTTAGCACACTTCTCTCAATAAATGATATAATAAGCAGATAAAAAAAATTGTAAGGATACAGAAGATGTTAACAACTTAATAAACTAGTTTTAACTAACATTTATAAAACACTGTACTCAATGACTGCAGAGTTTTATGTTCAAGCAAAAATGGAACATTTATCAAAAAACACAATTAAGCCAGAAATCAGTAAGAAAGAGACCTAGAAAATCCCACACTTGGGAATTAAACACCATATTTGTAAAAACCCATGGGCCAAAGGAAAATGACCGCAACTGAACTGAGAAAACAGTCTGAACTGGTTGATGAACTTACATGAACTTGGTGTGACTACCGTGTCCTAGAAAGATGTCAACAAAAGTTCTGTGTCTGGGAGGAAGGTAAGCTGCTTGAATACTAAATAAAAGGCAACATTTAAAGCAGAATAATTACCATAACCATTTTCCATATGTACAGATCTCTAACTTTGTGTATATCAGCCAGAGTAGCCAAGTTCATATGAAAATCAATAATATTTAAGGAAAGATCAATAAATATTGTTTCCCTTGCAGCTCCTTCTAAGATTTCCAAACCCATGTATTCAACAGCCTACTGAAATCTCCACTTAAATTTCTTACAAGCATTTCAAAACTAACATGTCCAACACTGAATCCTTGACTTTCCCTCCAAAACCTATTCCTCCTGAAGTCTGTCCCCTTTCAGTAAATGACGCCACTCTTCACCTCCTTGCCTGAGCCAAAAAGGATTGAGATACCAGAAAAACTCACCCTCACCCCATAAAAACTAGAAAACTGGAAACATATATATATAACTACTATAAGAGGTCGAAAAGGCAGCGATGAGCAATGATCCTCGAGAAGAGAAACCAACGAACATGGCCCTTCACACCTGCAGTGACTTCTCACAAGCTGGGGCACCTGGCATGTAGCGGAGCTTGGTGGGTCCCCCCACCCATCCCCTCTAGTCACCCTCCCTCACTCCCCCACTCCTCACCTCCCCAACCCCCGTCTCAGATGGGGATTGGGGACTGTCTCAGGTCCTCAGCATCCTCTGTAGAGCAGAGGGGATAATGGCAGCTCCAGCTTTGTTGGAGGACGTGGTGAGGAGGATGAGCTGACAGGATGGAGTGCCTCAGGTGTGCCTGCCAACTTGAGAGTATTAATGTAGCTTTCTCTTTCTGGAGATGCTTAAGGGGGAAGTATTTATGGTGACTTCACCATGGAAAACCTAAATCTGGAATTCAAGCTGGAGGGGCCGACATCTCTCAAGCTGAAGGGGCCGACATCTCTCAAGCTGAAGGGGCCGACATCTCTCAAGATGGAGGCCAGGCAAAATGAAACGCCCAAAGCTGGAGCGTGGTGGGCGTGGCCAGGGGCGTGGCCTCGGGTGCCTAGTGAGACGCTAAGACTGAATTTAAAGCCAACCGCAAACCTTAGCTCAGACCAACACGCTTTAAATGTTTTTTAAGGTATGCCGTGTTTGTTTTATTTTTGGTTCTTCTAAAAATATTATTTTCGTTCTTCTAAAAATAACATAAACTTAGTTCTGGTTAATCACTTAGTTCAGGCACTTATATTCTAGCCCAGTTATTCATAGTTTCATTTTTTAGCTATTTTTTTCTTGCCCTTTTTCCCCCAAGCTGCTTCAAAAATAGACCTGTGTAGTTTTGTTTCTTTGTTTAATCTTTGATCCACGCAGCTATTTCTCTAGCTCTGATTTTATTTCTGAGCTCTAAATTCTTGTACCCATCTTATGTCCTGGGGTAGACACGTCAAATTCAGTAAACTCTCACCTGAATTATCTTTCCCTTCTAATCTGCTCCATCACCTGCAAGTGCTTCCAGATTGCCAAATAACAAGATCTGAAACCTATGCCTCATTCTTAACTCCTCTTCTCCTCTGCAACACCCCCTCCCTCCTAATAAGGACCAAGTTCTGCTTGTTATATTTCCTATTCATTTTTATCCATGTCTCCTAGTCATTCCGTGTTGATTTCAATGCCTACTAGGCCTGTAATCACCTCCCTGGGTACCAACTGCTTAGTATTGCTATAGTAAGCCTTTAAGGAAGTTATAGTTACTACAGTTGACGCCCAAAGAATCTCACTACTTCCAGTTTACCTTCCCAAAAATTTACCTTTCAAAGATCAGGCAGTAAGTGATCTACAGGAATTAGACACTGCCTTAATGTGATTTAGTGTATGGTGTTCTAATTGGCATGCTGTGTGAAGCATTACCCAGATTGTACAAAGAGGAGGCCTTATGCAGACTACATTTAGCAACTGTGTCCGTTGGCTGGTCAGTTAATTTGACATCTGGCAACCTCCAGTGAGAACCAAAAGCTGTTAGCCAACATAAATTTCCTTGCCAATCGCTGACACTATAGAAACTACAGAAAAAGAAAAGAACCTCAGCAAGAATAGAATATTTTTTCTTTTTTTCAGATCACAGCATAAATTCAAGCTTGAGAGGATGAAAATATTAAATATATATCTTTAGAAAAATAATCTCAAATTTTTTAGAAGTTTCTTGCAGTCAATTACTACTCTAAAGAAAATTAAAATGTATACAAATAAAAGGAAAAGTGTGAAAAGCTTAATGACAACATAAGTATCAAAGAAAAAAAGAAAAGAAAATGACTTTTCTATATACTACAAATAAAACTGGACAGTTATCTGACATTTGTTTTCAACAATTATTTTTGCAAAATATAGGCTCAAAGTTTAGAATGATACAATTTTACTATATTTTTCAGTTCAATTCAGTCGCTCAGTCGTGTCCGACTCTTTGTGATCCCATGAATTGCAGCACGCCAGGCCTCCCTGTCCATCACCAACTCCCCGAGTTCACTCAAAATCACGTCCATTGAGTCAGTGATTCCATCCAGCCATCTCATCCTCTGTTGTCCCCTTTTCCTCCTGCCCCCAATCCCTCCCAGCATCACGGTCTTTTCCAATAAGGCAACTCTTCACATGAGGTGGCCAGAGTATTGGAGTTTCAGTTTTAGCATCGCTCCTTCCAAAGAACACCCAGGACTGATCTCCTTTAGGATGGACTGGTTGGATCTCCTTGCCATCCAAGGGACTCTCAAGAGTCTTCTCCAACACCACAGTTTAAAAGCATCAATTCTTCGGCACTGAGCTTTCTTCACAGTTCAACTCTTACATCCATACATGACTACTGGAAAAACCATAGCCTTGACTAGACAGACCTTTGTTCGCAAAGTAATGTCTCTGTTTTTGAATATGGTATCTAGGTTGGTCATAACTTTCCTTCCAAGGAGTAAGTGTCTTTTAATTTCATGGCTACAATCACCATCTGCAGTGATTTTGGAGCCCCAAAAAATAAAGTCTGACACTGTTTCCACTGTTTCCCCATCTATTTTCCATGAAGTGATGGGACCAGATGCCATGATCTTCGTTTTCTGAATGTTGAGCTTTAAGCCAACTTTTTCACTCTCCTCTTTCACTTTCTTCAAGAGGCTTTTTAGTTCCTCTTCACTTTCTGCCATAAGGGTGGTGTCATGTGCATATCTGAGGTTATTGATATTTCTCCCGGCAACCTTGATTCCAGCTTGTGCTTCTTCCAGCCCAGTGTTTCTCATGATGTATTCTGCATATAAGTTAAATAAGCAGGGTGACAATATATAGCCTTGACATATTCCTTTTCCTATTGGAACCAGTCTGTTGTTCCATGTCCAGTTCTAACTGTTGCTTCCTGACCTGCATATAGGTTTCTCAAGAGGCAGGTCAGGTGGTCTGGTATTCCCATCTCTTTCAGAATTGTCCACAGTTTATCATGATCCACACAGTCAAAGGCTTTGGCACAGTCAATAAAGCAAGAATAGATGTTTTTCTGGAACTCTCTTGCTTTTTTGATGATCAAGCAGATGTTGGCAATTTGATTTCTGGTTCTTCTGCCTTTTCTAAAACCAGCTTGAACATCTGGAAGTTCACAGTTCATGTATTGCTGAAGCCTGGCTTGGAGCATTTTGAGCATTACTTTACTAGCATGTGAGATAAGTCCAATTGTGCGGTAGTTTGAGCTTTCTTTGGCATTGCCTTTCTTTGGGATTGGAACGAAAACTAACCTTTTCCAGTCCTGTGGCCACTGCTGAGTTTTCCCAATTTGCTGGCATTTTGAGTGCAGCACTTTCACAGCATCATCTTTCAGGATTTGAAATAGCTCAACTGGAATTCCATCACCTCCACTAGCTTTGTTCATAGTGATGCTTTCTAAGGCCTACTTGACTTCACATTCCAGATGTCTGGCTTTAGGTCAGTGATCACACCATCATGATTATCTGGGTCGTGAAGATCTTTTTTGTACAGTTCTTCTGTGTATTCTTGCCACCTCTTCTTAATATCTTCTGCTTCTGTTAGGTCCATACCATTTCTGTTCTTTATCAAGCCCATCTTTGCATGAAATATTCCCTTGGTATCTCTAATTTTCTTGAAGAGATCTCTAGTCTTTCCCATTCTGTTGTTTTCCTCTATTTCTTTGCACTGATTGCTGAGGAAGGCTTTCTTATCTCTCCTTGCTATTCTTTGGAACTCTGCATTCAGATGCTTATATCTTTCCTTTTCTCCTTTGCTTTTCGCTTCTCTTCTTTTCACAGCTATTTGTAAGGCCTCCCCAGACAGCCATTTTGCTTTTTTGCATTTCTTTTCCATGGGGATGGTCTTGATCCCTGAGTCCTGTACAATGTCACAAACCTCCGTCCATATTTTTAATTAACCCTATAAAGCATAGTATTAGTCCCTGAAATTAAGATATTAAATAATTAAGTATATTTCAATGCCAAATGTAAATGTATAAATAAATACATAATGAATGAGAATATCATGGCCTTAACTCTCAAAGCATGTAGCACAGAACTTGATATTCTGATCAATTTAGTTGTAACATCTATAACTTTTATAATGAGACCTAGTTGATTAAGATCAATATATATTAACAGGATAACATAGGCATAGAAGGATGAATGACATGGTCACACTCTGAATGAGTGAATGTCTCATCTAGTAGAGTGGATGTCAGAAATAATGATCAAATGTGATAAATAACCTTGTATGATGAACAAATGAAAGCTTATAGATGTTCCATTAAAAGTGATCACTTTGCTTTTGCACAGAAAAGGAAACTATAAATAAGGTGAAAAGACAACCTTCAGAATGGGAGAAAATAATAGCAAATAAAACAATTGACAAAGGATTAATTTCCAAAACATACAAGCAGCTCACACAACTCAATACCATAAAAACGACCAATCCCATCTAAAAGCAGGCAAAAGAACTAAATAGGCATTTCTCCAAAGAAGACATACAGATGGCTAACAAACACATGAAGAAATGCTCAACATCACTTATTATTAGAAAAATGCAAATCAAAACTACAATGAGATATAACCTCCCACCAGTCAGAATGACCAGCATCTAAAAATCCACAGATAACAAGTGCTGGAGAGGATGTGAAGAAAAGGCAGCCCTCTTGCACTGCTGGTGGGGATGTAAATTGATACAGTCACTATAGAAGACAGTATGGAGATTCCTTACAAAATTAGGAATAAACCACCATAAGACCCAGCAATACCACTTCTAGGCATTTAGCCCAAGGAAACCAAAACTGAAAAAGACACATGTACCCCGATGTTCATTGCAGCACTGTTTACAGTATCTTGGATGTGGAAGCAACCTAGATATCCATCGACAGATGAATGGATAAAGAAGCTGTGGTACATATATGCAATAGAATACTACTCAACCATAAAAAGGAACACATTTGAGTCAGTCCTAATAAGGTGGATGACCTAAAGCCTAATATAAAAAGTGAAGTAAGTCAAAAAGAGAAAAACAAATATCATGTACTAATGCATATATATGGGATCTAGAAAGATGATACTGATGAACCTATTCACAGGGTAGCAATGAAGATGCAGACATAGAGAACAGACTTATGGACAAGGGCAGGGGATAGGAAGGAGAGGATGAGAAGAACGGAGAGAGTGGCATGGAAGCATATACACAAACATATGTAAAATAGATAGCCAATGGAAATTTTCTGTATGATTCAGTGCACTCAAACTGGGGCTCTGTAATAACCTAGAGGAATGAGAAAGGGTGGGAGGTGAAAGGGAGTTTCAAGAGGGAGCAGACAAATGTACACCTATGATTAATTCTTGTTGATATATGATTAATTCTTGTTGATGTATAATAGAAATCAAACCGATAATGTAAATCAATCAATTAAAGATAAATAAATATAATTATTAAAGAAAAAAATAAATAAAATGCAAACCTGAACATGGTTAAAATTCATTCCTAAGCTCCTTAAATTGGATCCTACCTTTCTCTCCAGCTTCATCTTCCCCCTTACTCTCCTTCATTCCCACTCATATTGAAACCCGAGCAAAAGCAAATCCCTTGTACTGCTCCCCTAGATCACTATGTACGTTTATTCATGATGTCCCTACTTCCAGGCTGACCCACTTCCCATCCTCAACTTTCACCTGGCTAACACCTCTTGTTAGCGTAAGACTCAGTTTAAGAAGCCTTCTTTGATCATCACCACCTATTCCTCACCAGCAAACTTGGTTAAATATTTGCTCCTCTTGTCCTGTATGTCCCTTGAAATGCTTGCACCCACTGAGATTAGGTAGCAAGCAAGGGATTAAGCAATCTTTTGTGATATGAAGATTGTCTGGAACTTCATTCTGATTTTTTCTTTAGACATCTTTTCCTCTTTTCTTATCAACAGAGAATGAGGCATAGGTCCCGTTAGGGCAAATACAGACCTGATCCTGTCATTCTTGGTTTTAAAGCAGAGGCAAGTAAAACAAAACTAATGCAAGCAAAACAGAATGTAGAAAAGGACACCAAAGAGCTTATCAAATAAGTCTAATTATCACATTCTTATTTCAAAGAACCTTAGTATTCAGTTAATCTCTGTGGGAGGCTTTAACTTTTAAACTTCCCTGTTAAAAATCAGTAATGAAAGTTGACTTCGGGACATGATGTGTTTTACATAAGAAACCACAGATTCCCACTGATACCTGGGAAAGGTTTTTTCCTAGCTTTATTGTCCCAACAGAACTAACTCAATTTTGTAAATTCTTTATAATCTAATTAAATTGTTCTTTTGTAATGAATATTATTTTAAGTTTGATGGACCCTTTCCGATCCAGATAAAAGTATGATGAACTCAAAAAGATTGTTTTGGAAGAATTAGTACATTTTAAGACTCCTTCATAACTACAAACTGAAAGTTTGCTAGTCATTTCTTCAAAACTCTCCTTTCCTTCTGCAGAATATAAGCTTTTAGTCCAAAAGTTTCCATAAGGAGCAAGCTGACCTGTGATTTTTTTTTTTCCCCTAGTGATCATTGTTACACTACCATCTGAGGGGAAAATCTACTAAAAACAACATAAGAGAATTTGTAGTTTGCTATAGACTGTAAACCCTATTTCAAATACTTTTAAAATATATATTTTCTTCCCCTCTCTCTCTCTCTCTCTCACACACACACACACACACATACACATATGCACAAAGTCATTTGCTATTTAAACACCTAGACTGATGCATGGTCACCTAGGCTGTGTGTACAGAAATTTCACAGTAAAATATAAGAGGCTTATATGTTAAATAACATATCCTTTTATATATATATATATATATATATACTTATATAATAAGAAGTATTATAAAAGTGTAGCAAATTCCTAACTTTGCTTGCTTTTGGAAGTCTAGGCAATAGCTATCTCAACTTTTTTTTTTTTTTTTCTAATTACTATAAGAGCAATTTTATTGCTCACTGCTTGGACTGAAGGATGAGTCAGGAGTTACAAGTCAGGAGTTTCTTTAAGTAAAGGTTATCTAAATCTTAAAAGTGATAAAATTGACACAAAGAAAGGGATAAACTTGAGACCTATGGATACATGTCACCTCACTAGCTGAATGATTTCCCTTTCTTGGCAGCATCCTGGGGCTTGATATATATTCTAGCCATATGTGAAGCAGTATATCAAGCCCAAAGTTTGGGCAATATCACTACTAAATATATACGATATTCCTGTTTTAAGAAATATCCTTATTTTAAAAAATGAATCTCCTTTTAAATGAAAGATCACTGAAATTAATGCTTTGATTTTAATATACCATGATAAAGAAATATTGAACTGCAAGTCTGAAGGAGATACTAAATACTAATATTAGGGCTTACTCTCTTAGCAAGAAAGAAAAAGAGGTCCAGCCAGGATTTTGTACAGAGTAGCCTCAAGCAGCCTCAAGTAGATACAGGTTTTTATAAGTGTTGATTGAGCTTTGATTCTGTGGCCAGAAACCAGTTATTGGCAAAGATGCACCTGGTTGTTGGTTCTTCTATAAAACCTTCAGTTTAGTACCAATAAGAGAGTATGAGGTATAAAGCCTCCTGACAAACCAGGTTGCTGTTATTCCGTTGCTTATTCATGTCTGACTCTTTCTGACCCCACAGACTACAGTGCACCAGGCTTCCCTGTCCTTCACCATCTCCCCGTGTTTGTTCAAATTCACGTCCATTGAGTTGGTGATGCCATTCAACCATCTCATCCTCTGTCACCTGCTTCTCCTCCTGCCCTCAATATTTCCCAGCATTGGGGTCTTTTCCAATGAGTTGGCTCTTTGCATCAGGTAGCCAAAGTATTGAAGGTTCAGCTTCAGCATCAGTCCTTCAATGAATATTCAGGTCTGATTTTCTTTGGGATTGACTCTTGCTTTTCTTTTTTAATTAATTTATTTATTTTCATTGGAGGCTAACTACATTACAATATTGTGGTGGTTTTTGCCATAGATTGACACAAATCAGCCACGGGTATATGTGTGTCCCCCCATCCCAAAACCCCTCCCACCTCACTCCCCATGCCATCACTCTGGGTTGTCCCAGTGCACTGGCTTTAAGTGCCCTGTTTCATGCATCAAACTTGGACTGTTCATCTATTTCACATATGGTAATATACATGTTTTAATGCTATTCTCTCATATCATCCGACCCTCTTCTTCTCCCAGAGTCTGTTCTTTGTGTATTTTTTGCTGTCTTGCATATAGTGTCGTTGTTACCATCTTTCTATATGCTATACATATGCATTAATATACTGTATTGGTGTTTTTCTTTCTACTTACTTCACTCATAATAGGCTCCAGTTTCATCCACCTCATTAGAACTGACTCAAATGTGTTATTTTTGCTGCTACTGCTGCTAAGTGGCTTCAGTCGTGTCTGACTGTGCAACCCCATAGATGGCAGCCCATCAGGCTCCACCGTCCCTGGGATTCTCCAGGCAAGAATACTGGAGTGGGTTGCCATTTCCTTCTCCAATGCATGAAAGTGAAAAGTGAAAGTGAAGTCGTTCAGTCGTGACCGACTCTTAGCGACCTCATGGACTGCAGCCTACCAGGCTCCTCCGTCCACGGGATTTTCCAGGCAAGAATACTGGAGTGGGGTGCCATGTTCTTTTTAATAGCTGGATAATATTCCATTGTGTATATGTACCACACCTTTCTTATCCATTCATCTGCCCATGGACAATTAGCTTTCTTCCATGTCCTGGCTATTATAAACAGTGCTGCAATGAACATTGGGGTACACGCGTCTCTTTCAATTCTGGTTTCCTCGGTATTCATGCCCAGAAGTGGGATTGATGGGTTGTATGGTAGTTCTATTTCCAGTTTTTGAAGGAATCTCCACACTGTTCTCCATAGTGGCTGTACTAGTTTGCATTCCCACAAACAGTGTAAGACGGTTCCCTTTTCTCCACACCCTCTCCAGCATTTATTGCTTGTAGACTTTTGGATAGCAGCCATTCTGACTGGCGTGAAATGGTCCCTCATTGTGGTTTTGATTTGCATTTCTCTGATAATGAGTGATGTTGAGCATCTTTTCATGTGTTTGTTCGCCATCTGTATGTCTTCTTTGGAGAAATGTCTGTTTAGTTCTTTGGCCCATTTTTTGATTGGGTCATTTATTTTTCTGGTACTGAGCTGCATGAGCTGCTTACATATTTTTAGATTCTTTGAAAGTTGCTTCATTTGCTAAAATTTTCTCCCATTCTAAAGGCTGTCTTTTCACCTTGCTTATAGTTTCCTTCGTTGTGCAAAAGTTTTTAATTAGGTCCCATTTGTTTATTTTTGCTTTTATTTCCATTACACTGGGAGGTAGGTAATAGAGGTTCTTGCTGTGGTTTATGTCAGAAAGTGTTCTGCCTATGTTTTCCTTTAGGAGTTTTATTGTTTCTGGTCCTACATTTAGGTCTTTAATACATTTGAGTTTATTTTTGTGTATGGTATTAGAAAGCATTCTAGTTTCATTTTTTTACAGGTGGTTGACCAGTTTTCTCAGCACCACTTGTTAAAGAGATTGTCTTTTCTCCATTGTATATTCTTGCCTCCTTTGTCAAAGATAACGTGTCCATAGGTGCATGGGTTTATCTCTGGGCTTTCTATTTTGCTCCATTGATCTATATTTCTGTCCTTGTGCCAGTACCATACTGTCTTGATGACTGTTGCTTTGTAGTATAGCCTGAAGTCAGGAAGTTGATTCCATCAGTTCCATTCTTCTCTCTCAAGATTACTTTGGCTATTCGAGGTTTTTTTCTGTTTCCATACAAATTATGAAATTATTTGTTCTAGTTCTGTGAAAAATGCCATTGGTAGCTTGATAGAGATTGCATTGAATCTATAGATTGCTTTGGGTAGTATACTCATTTTCACTATATTGATTCTTCCGATCCATGAACATGGTATATTTCTCCATCTATTTGTGTCATATTTGATTTCTTTCATCAGTGCTTTATAGTTTTCTATATATAGGTCTTTTGTTTCTTTATGTAAATTTATTCCTAAGTATTTTATTCTTTTCATTGCAATCATGAATGGGATTGTTTCCTTAATTTTTCTTTGTTTTCTCATTCTTAGTGTATATGAATGCAAGGGATTTTTGTATATTAATCTTATATCCTGCAACTTTACTATATTCATTGATTAGCTCTAGTAATTTTCCAGTGGTATTGTTAGTGTTTTCTATGTAAAGGATCACGTCATCTGCAAACAGTTAGCTTTACTTCTTCTTTTCCAATCTGGATTCCTTTTATTTATTTTTCTTCTCTTTGCTTTGGCTAAAACTTCCAATATTATGTTGAATGGTAGTAGTGAGAGTGGGCACCCTTGTCTTGTTCCTGACTTTAGAGGAAATGCTTTCAGTTTTTCACCATTGAGGATAATGTTTGCTATGGGTTTATCATTTATGGCTTTTATTATGTTGGGGCATGTTCCTTCTATGCCTGCTTTTAGGAGAGTTTTTATAATAAATGTTGAATTTTGTCAAAGGCTTTCTCTGAATTTACTGAGATAATCATATGGTTTTTATCTTTCAATTTGTTAATGTGGTGTATCACATTGGGAGAAGGAAATGGAAACCCACTCCAGTACTCTTGACTGGAGAATCCCAGGGCTGGAGGAGCCTGTCAGGCTGCAATCTATGGGATCACACAGAGTCGGACACAACTGAAGTGACTTAGCAGCAGCAGTAGCACATTGACTGATTTGCAAATATTGAAGAATCCTTAAATCCCTGGGATAAAACTCACTTGGTCATAATGTATGATCTTTTTAATATGTTGTTGGATTCTGTTTGCTAGAATTTTGTTGAGAATTTTTGCATCTATGTTCATCAGTGATATTGGCCTATTGTTTTCTTTTTTTGTGACATCTTTGTCTGGTTTTGGTATTAGGGTGATTTTGGCCTCATAGAATGAGTTTGGCAGTTTACCTTCTTCTGCAATTTTCTGGAAGAGTTTGAATACTATAGGTGTTAGCCTTTCTCTAAATCTTTGACAGAATTCACCTGTGAAGCCATCTGGTCCTGGGCTTTTGTTTGTTGGAAGATTTCTGATTACATTTTCAATTTCTGTGCTTGTGATGGATCTGTTAAGATTTTCTATTTCTTCCTGGTCCTGTTTTGAAAAGTTATACTTTTCTAAGAATTCATCCGTTTCTTCCAAGTTGTCCATTTTACTGGCATATAGTTGCTGATAGTAGTCTCTCATGATCCTTTATAGTCCTGTGTTGTCTGTTGTGATTTCTCCATTTTCATTTCTAATTTTGTTGATTTGATTCTTCTCCCTTTTTTTCCTGATGAGTCTGACTGATGGTTTGTCTATTTTATTTACCTTCTCAAAGAACCAGCTTTTCGTTTTGTTGATTTTTCTACAGTCTTCTTTTTCTTTTTCACTTATTTCTTTTCTAATTTTTATGATTTCTTTCCTTTTACTAACCCTGGGGTTCTTCATCTCTTCTTTTTCTAGTTGCTTTAGGTGTAAACTTAGGTTATTTATTTGATTTTTCTCTTGTTTCCTGAGGTAAGCTTGTATTGCTATGAACCTTCCTCTGAGCACTACTTTTACTGAATCCCATAGGTTTTGGGTTGTCCTGTTTTCATTTTCATTTGTTTCTATGCATATTTTGATTGTCTTTTTTATTTTTTTGGTGATCTGTTGTTTATTCAGAAGCATGTTGTTCGGCCTCCATATGTTTGTATTCTTAATAACTTTTTTCTTGTAGTTGACTCTAATCTTACTGCATGGTGATCAGAAAAGATGCTCGAAATGATTTCAATTTTTTTGAATTTACCCCCTAGATGTATATGGCCCAGGATGTGATCTATCATGAAGAATGTTCTGTGCACACTTGAGAAAAAGGTGAAATTCATTGTTTTGGGTGAAATGTCCTATAGATATATCAATTAGGTCTAACTGGTCAATTGTATTATTTAAAGTTTGTGTTTCCTTCCTAATTTTCTGTTTGTTGATCTATCCATAAGTGTGAGTGGGGTATTAAAGTCTCCCACTATTATTGTGTTACTGTTAATTTCCCCTTTCATACTTGTTAGCATTTGCCTTATGTATTGAGGTGCGCCTATGTTGGGTACATATACATTATACATATACATATACATTATAACTGTTATATCTTCTTCATAGATTGATCCTTTGATCATTATGTAGTGCCCCTCCTTGTCTCTTTTCATGGTCTTTATTTCCTATTTCATCTGATATGAGTATTGCTACTCCTGCTTTCTTTTGGTTTCCATTTGCATGAAATATCTTTTTCCAGCCCTTCACTTCAGTCTGTATGTGTCCCTTGGTTTGATGTGGGTCTCTTGTAGACAGCATATATACGGGTCTTGTTTTTGTATCCATCCAGCCAGTCTTCGTCTTTTGGTTGGAACATTCAACCCATTTACATTTAAGGTAATTATTGTTAAGTATGATCCTGTTGATATTTACTTTGTTATTTGGGGTTCGAATTTATAAACTTTTTCTGTGTTTCCTGTCTAGAGGAGATCCTTCAGCATCTATTGAAGAACTGGTTTGGTGGTGCTTAATTCTCTCAGCTTTTGCTTGTCTATAAAGCTTTGATTTCTCCTTCATATCTGAATGAAATCCTTACTGGGTATAGCAATCTTGGTTGGTTTTTCTCTTCCATCACTTTAGGCATGTCCTGCCATCCCCTTCTGGCCTGAAGAGTTTCTACTGAAAGATCAGCTATTATCCTTATGGGGATTCCCTTGTCTGTTATATGTTGCCTTTCCCTTGCTGCTTTTAATATTTGCTCTTTGTGTTTGATCTTCATTAGTTTTATTAACCTGTGTCTTGGGGTGTTTCTTTGTATTGACCACTGAGGAAGGCTTTCTTATCTCTCCTTGCTATTCTTTGGAACCCTGCATTCAAATGGGTGTATCTTTCCTCTTCTCCTTTGCCTTTCACTTCTTTTCTTTTCACAGCTATTTGCAAGGCCTCCTCAGACAATCATTTTGCCTTTTTGCATTACTTTTTCCTGGGGATGGTCTTGATCACTGCCTCCTGTACAATATCACGAACCTCCTTCCATAGTTCTTCAGGCACTCTGTCTATCAGATTTAATCCTTTAAATCTATTTGAAACTTCCACTGAATAATCATAAGGGATTTGATTTAGGTCATACCTGAATGACCTAATGGCTTTCCCTATTTTCTTCAATTTAAGTCTGAATTTGGCAATAAGGAGTTCATGATTTAGCTACAGTCAGCTCCTGGTCTTGTTTTTGCTGACTGTATACAGCTTCTCCATCTTCGGCTGCAAAGAATATAGTCAATCTGATTTCAGTACTGGCCATCTGGTGATGTCCATGTGTAGAGTCATCCCTTGTGTTGTTGGAAGAGGGTGTTTGCTATGATCAGTGCGTTCTCTTGGCAAAACTCTATTAGCCTTTGCCCTGCTTCATTCCATATTCCAAGGCCAAATTTGCCTGTTACTTGAGGTATCTCTTGACTTCCTACTTTGCATTCCAATCCCCTATGATAAAAAAAAGACTTCTTTTTGGGTGTTAGTTCTAGAAGGTCTTGTAGGGCTTCACAGAACCATTTAACTTCAGCTTTTCAGCATTACTGGTCAGGGTATAGACTTGGATTACTGTGATACTGATACTGTTATAGTCACCCATTCCTGTCCATTTTAATTCGCTGATTGCTAAAATGCTGATTTTCACTCTTGCCATCTCCTGTTTGACCACTTCCAACTTGTCTTCATCTGTGGACCTAACATTCCAGGTTCCTATGTAATATCGCTCTTTACAGCATCAGACTTTACTTCCATCACCAGTCACATCCACAACTGTTTTGCTTTCACTCCACCTCTTCATTCTTTCTGGAGTTATTTCTCCTGTCTTCTCAGTAGCATATTGTGCACCTACTGACCTGGGGACTTCATCTTTCCATGTCATTTGTTTTTGCCTTTTCAGACTGTTCTTGGGGTTCTCAAGGCAAGAATACTGAAGTGGTTTGCTATTCCTTTCTACAGTGGACCACGTTTTGTCAGAACTCTCCACCATGTCCAGTCCATCTTGGGTGGCCCTAGATGGCATGGCTCATAGTTTCACTGAGTTACACAAGACGTGGTCCATGTGATCAGATTGGTTAGTATTCTGTGATTATGGTTTTCAGTCTGTCTGCCCTCTGATGGAGAAAGATAAGAGACCTATGGAAGCTTCCTCCTGGGAGAGACTGACAGGGGGAAACTGGGTCTTGTTCTGATGGGCGGGGCCATGCTCAGTAAATCTTTAATCCGATTTTCTGTTGATGGGCAAGGCTGTGTTCTGTTCAGTTCAGTTCAGTCGCTCAGTCGTGTCTGACTCTTTGCAACCCCATGAATTGCAGCACTCCAGGCCTCCCTGTCCATCACCAACTCCCAGAATTCATTCAAACTCACGTCCATTGAGTCGGTGATGCCATCCAGCCATCTCATCCTCTGTCGTCCCCTTCTGTTAGCTCCCTATTATTTGACCTGAGGCCAAATTACGGTGGAAGTAATGAAGATAATGGCCACCTCCTTCAAAAGGTCCCATGCACACTGCTACACTCAGTGCCCCCAACCCTGCAGCAGGCCACCGCTGACCCATGCCTCTGCCAGAGACTCCTGGACACTCACATACAATTCTCAGTAATCAATGCAAAGAAACAGAGGAAAACAATAGATGGGAAAGACGAGAGATCTCTTCAAGAAAATTAGAGATATCAAGGGAACATTTCATGAAAAGACGGGCACAATTAAGGACACAAATGGTATGGACCTAACAGAAGCAGAAGATATTAAGAAGAGATGGCAACAATATACAGAAGAACTATACAAAAAAGATCTTTACGACCCAGGCAGTCATGATGGTGGGATCACTTACCTAGAGCCAGACATCCTGGAATGTGAAGTCAAGTGGGCCTTAGGAAGCATCACTATGAACAAAGCTAGTGGAGGTGATGGAATTCCACTTGAGCTATTTCAAATCCTAAAAGATTGGGCCTTAGGAAGCATCACTATAAACAACGCTACTGGAGGTGATGGAATTCCAGTTGAGCCATTTCAAATCCTAAAGATGATGCTGTGAAAGTGCTGAAGTCAATATTGCAAATTGGGAAAACTCAGCAGTGGCGACAGGACTGGAAAAGGTCAGTTTTCATTCAATCCCAAAGAAAGGCAATGCCAAAGAATGCTCAAACTACCACACAACTGCACTCATCTCACACACTAGCAAAGTAATGCTCAAAATTCTCCAAGCCAGTTGTCAACAGTACGTGAACAGTGAATTTCCAGATGTTCAAGCTGGATTTAGAAAAGGCAGAGGAACCATACAAATTGCCAACATCCACTGGATCATTGAAAAAGCAAGGGAGTTCCAGAAAAACATCTACTTCTGCTTTATTGACTGCCAAAGTTGTGTATCACAACAAACTGTGGAACGTTCTTCAAGAGATGGGAATACCAGACCACCTTACCTGCCTCCTGGGAAATATGTATGCAGGTCAGGAAGCAACAGTTAGAACTGAACATAGAACAATAGACTGGTTCCAAATCGGGGAAGGAGCACGTCAAGGATATATATTGTCATCCTGCTTATGTAACTTATATGCAGAGTTCATCATGAGAAATGCTGGACTGGAGGAATCACAAGCTGAAATCAAGATTGCCAAGAGAAATATCAATAACGTCAGATATGCAGATGACACCACTCTTATGGCAGAAAGCGAAGAACTAAAGAGCCTCTTGATTAAAGTAAAAGACGAGAGTGAAAAAGTTGACTTAAAACTCAGCATTCAGAAAGCTAAGATCATAGCATCTTGTCCCATCACTTCATGGCAAATAGACTGGGAAACAGTGGAAACCGTGACAGACTTTACTTCGGGGGGCTCCAAAATCACTGCAGATGGTAACTGCAGCTTTGCAATTAAAAGATGCTTGCTCCTGGGAAGAAAAGCTATGACCAACATAGACAGCATATAAAAAGCAAAGATATTACTTTGCCAACAAAGGTCCATCTAGTCAGGGCTATGGTTTTTCCAGTAGTCATGTATGGATGTGAGAGCTGGACTATAAAGAAAGCTGAGCACTGAAGAATTGACGCTTTTGAACTTTGGTGTTAGAGAAGACTCTTGAGAGTCCCTTGGACAGAAAGGAGATCCAACCAGTCTGTCCTAACGGAAGTCAGTCCTGAATATTCATTGGAAGAACTGATGCTGAAGCTGAAACTCTAATATTTTGGCCACCTGATGCAAAGAACTGACTCATTGGAAAAGACCCTGATGCAGGGAAAGACTGAAGGCGGGAGGAGAAGGGGACAACAGAGGATGAGATGGTTTGATGGCATCACTGACTCGATGGACATGAGTTTAAGTAAGTTCCAAGAGTTGGTGATGGGCAGGGCAGCCTGGTGTGCTCCAGTGCATGAGGTCACAGAGAGTCGGACATGACTTAGCAACTAAACTGAACTGAACTGTGGTGTTTTGCCTTGGGTTTATCCTGTTTAGGACTCTCTGGGTTTCTTGGGCTTGGGTGGCTATTTCCTTCCCCATTTTATGGAAGTTTTCAACTATTAATCTCCTCAAGTATTTTCTCATGCCCTTTCTTTTTGTCTTTTTCTTCTGGGACACCTATGATTTGAATGTTGGGGTGTTTAACATTGTCCTAGAGGTCTCTGAGGTTGTCATTTCTTGTTTTTCTTTTTTCCTCTCTGGCTCATTTATTTCCACCATTCTATTTTCCACCTCACTTGTCCTCTCTTCTGCCTCAGTTCTTCTACTGTTGGTTCCCTCCAGAGTGCTTCTGATCTCAGTTATTGCATTTCTCATTATTGATTGACTCTTCTTTATTTCTTCTAGGTCCTTGTTAAACATTTCTTGCATCTTCTCAATCCTTGTCTCTAGGCTATTTATCTGTAACTCCATTTTGTTTTCAAGATTTTGGATCATCTTTACTATCACTATTCTGAATTCTTGTTCAGGTAGACTCCCTACTCCTCCTCTTTTGTTCAGTTTGGTGGGTATTTATCATGTTCCTTTACCTGCTGAATGTTTCTCTGCCTTTTCATTTTCTTTAGATTCCTGTGTTTGGAGTACCCTTTCTGTAGGCTGGAAGCTCGTGGTTCCTCTTTATTGTGGAGTTTGCTCCCTGTGGGTGGGGTTGGACTAGTGGCTTATCAAGGTTTCCTGGTTGGGGCAGCTTGCATCTGTGTTCTGGTGATGGAGCTGGATCTTTTCTCTCTGGATTGCAATGAAGTGTCCAGTAGTGAGTTTTGGGGTGTCTATGGGTCTGGCATGGCTTTGGGCAGCCTGTCTTTTAATGCTCAGGGTTGTGTTCCTGCTTCACTGGAGAACTAGCATGGTTTGTTTTGCACTAGAATTTGTTGGCTCTTGGGTGGAGATTGGTTTCAGTGTAGGTATAGAGACTTTTGGGTGACCTCTTGTCTATTAATGTTTCCTGGAATCAGGAGTTCTCTGATGTTCTCAAGTTTTGGAGTTAAGCCTCCTGCCTCTGGCTTTCAGTCCTTCTCTTACAGTAGCCTCAAAACTTCTCCATCCATATATCACTGACAATAAAACATCTAGGTTAATGGTGAAACAATTCTCCACAGCGAGGGACACCCAGAGAGATTCACAGAGTTACACAGAGAAGAGAAGAGGGAGGAGGGAGATAGAGGTGACCAGGAGGAGAAGAGGGTGAGTCAAAAGGGGAGAGAGCAATCTAGCCAGTAATCAGCTCCCTAAGTGTTCTCCACAGCCTGGAACACCCAGAGAGATGCAGAGTTAAGTAGAGAAGAGAAGGGGGAGGAAAGAAATAGAGGTGACCTGGAGAAGAAAAGGGACAGTCAAAAGTGGAGAGAGCAATCAAGCCAGTAATCACATCCCTAAGTGAAAATGGATACTGAAGATTAGATTCTTAAAGGTACAAAATTGATAACAAATACCAAAAAGCAAAGATTAAAAATCTAGAATAGAGGTTAGGCTCTCAAAAATACAATATAAAAAATAAAAAACAAAATCAATCACAAAAATTAAATATATATATATGAAATTTGCTTTAAAAATAGGGTCTTTTTTTCCAAAGTAATAGTAGGTTATAAAATTGAAAATTAAAGTAGTAAAGAATTTAATTTTTTAAAAAACATTTAAAAGTGATAATAGTAAAAATATATCTAGGAATTTCTCTGGAGCTGTTGTGGGCAGTGTGGGGCCAATTCCGTTTCAGATAGCTCCTTGTTCCAGCTTGTACTTGTTCTCAAGGTCCATAGGTCCCCTCCAATGCATAGTGTTAACTACAGGGTTTTAATCTGTTGCACCTGTCACTTCCAGAGCAGTTCCCTCTTCTTTCTTTCTTTCTTTTGGCTTCCTCTGTTTGCAAGTCTCTTCAGTGTCTCACTTCCGCCCTGACACAAGGGGGCGAAGGTGGTCACTTATTTAGGCTCACTTGTTCAGTTGTGTTGTGGGGAGGGAGGGACACTGCAAACAAGTATCACTGACATGTGTGGGGAGTGCTCACAGTGTATGGACCACACCGGGTTTGCCACAGCGCAAGGCGGCATGTGCTCCCCAGGTCTACACTGCTCAAGCTCCAGGGTACCCTGCAAGAGCACTGACCCAAGTGGGCCCTGTGTTTCATGCACTTCCCAGGTCTAAGCCTCTCAGGTTCTCGGGTATTCCGCAAGGACACAGACCCGGTTGGGTGTGCATTTTGTGCCCTTCCCAGGTCCAAGCAGCTCAGGCAACCAGGTGTCTGGCAAGTGCACTGTCCCAGGTGGGCCGTGCATCTTAATCACCTCCCCATTTCCAGCCACTCGTTCGGTTTCCCAGGTGCACTGCAAGAGCACCATCTCAGGTGTGCCGTGTGTCTCCTCCAGGAAGCTGATCTCAGGCTGCGACCCTCCTGGAAGATGTCAACCATCCAGGATCCCAGGAAGACGTAGTCAGCAACTGGGAGCGTCCTCACAGTTTGGTGGAAGATGCTGTCTCAGGGCCCAAGATTGTGGCAGCCCCTTGCCTTCTGGCTCTGGCTGTGGCATGCCTGCCTCTCTGCCTCTGGTGGAGGAGGGGCCTGTAAGTAGCCAGCTAGCTCTCCTTCTATATTTGCTCAATTCTTTGTTCAGCTGCAGGCCAGGCTGCATGTTAGACCCTTTTGCAGAAGAGTTCTTTTTTCTCTCTGGCAATCCCACAGTTTGGGTTTCTAGCTCACATTAGCTCCCTCAGATTGTCCTCAGGGCATTCAGGCCCGTGTCCTTACTCTAAGGACCGATGATGCAGCCCATGCCTCCCTGCCCAGCCCCCACTTGCTAGTGGCCATCGCAAACATCTGGGTTCCTTCTCCACTGGCAGTTGCAGTTAGGCGCTTATTCTGTGGTTTTTTTTTTTTTTTTCTTCTTCTCCCGGTTATGTTGCCCTCTGAGATTCCAAAACTCCCCACAGACCTGCCTGTGAGAGGGTTTCCTACTGTGTGGAAACTTCTCCTGCTTCACAACTCCCTTCCCAGGATGGGTCTCCATCCCTAGATCTTTTGCCTCTCTTTTTGTCTTTTATATTTTGTCCTACCTCCTTTCGAAGAGAATGGGCTGCCTTTCTAGATGGCTGGTGTGTCCTCTGCCAGTGTTCAGAAGTTGTTTTGTGGTATTTGCTCAACATTCAAATGATCTTTTGATGAATTTGTGGGGGAGAAAGTGGTCTCCCCACTCCTATTCCTCCACCATCTTGGGTCGGCCCTCTAGGATTGATTGGTTTGATCTCCTTGCAGTCCAAGGGACTCTCAAGAGTCTTCTCCAGCAACACAGTTTGAAAGTATCAATTCTTCGGCACTCAGCCTTCTTTATAGTCCAACTGACATATCTGTACGTGACTACTGGAAAAACCATAGCTTTGACTATACAGACCTTTGTTGGCAAAGTGATGTCTCCCCTTTTTAATATTTTGTCTAGGTTTGTCATAGCTTTTCTTCCAAGCCTCCTGACAAACCACATAATTCCAAGCATTATAAAATAGGACTGCATTTGCTATGTGTCAGGGATTGTGTTAAAAGCTTTGCATACATCATCTTATTTCCTTGGAGACTTAAATACTACCATTGTACTCATTTCACAGATCTAGAAACTGAGGCTCAGAAAGGTTAAGTAGCTTCTCCACAGACACACATACCTCCGACAGAGCCAAAAATTAACCCAGCATATTTGACTCTGATTACACTATGCTACATTGTTTCCTTAGACATATGCTGTTCAGTTAAGTAGGTACTAGCCATACCTACTTATGTACTACCTACTTAGGTACTATGGATATTTAAGCTTTAATTAATATGTTAAATAAAATGTAAAATTCAGTTCCTTAGTTACTAACCACATTTCAAGTGTTTATGTAACATTTGTGTGTAGCTGTGTCTACCATACTAGACAATGCAGTTACAGAATTCACTGTTGAAGAAAGTTTACTGGACAGTTCTGATCTAGAGTCACAGGTAACTGATGTCCTCTCTCTTTTCTGATAATGAGAATTACATAAATTACCTTGTTATTTGACTTCCAGGAACTTTGATTCCAAAGTTGAAGCTCAAGTATAGCAATACATTAGCCCTTGTGATCAGCATATTTATGTTCATCTTTTCCTTGGTCCTGATTTTCTGCCTATATTTATTTATTATTGTTTGACTGAACATGTTCTTTCTGCAGGTTTTGTTAAAGTATTGTGGAAAAGGCAGGATATAAATATAAATAAATAAAACTCAGGAAACATGACCTGATTTTTGTATGATGTCCCTTGTATAAGGTGAAGAATAGGATTTATGAGCCAACTATATGCTGTCTTCAAGATACTCACTTCATATATAACAATACAGGCTGGATTAAAGTAAATGAATGGAAAAAGTTTTATCATGTAACTTTTATCATGTATCAAAGGAAATCAGAAGAGGCTACATTCATGTCAGATAAATTATATTTCAGAACAAAGATTATTACTAGAAATAGAAGGATATTATATGTTGATAAAAGGGTCAATAATCCACAAAGAAGATATAGCAATTCTAAATGTGTATTTGCAGCAGACAACAGAATTGAAAAACATATTAATGAAAAATTGATAGAACTGAAAGGAGAAATGGACAGACCCACAATAACAGTTCAAGTCTTTAACACCCAAATCACAATGGATAGGGCAATTAGACTGAGAATCAGCAAATATTTAGAATTCAACAACAATATAAACAAATAAGATCTAATTGATATTTATAAAATATTCCACTCAACAGTATCAGCATATGCATTCTTTTCAAGTGTGTATGCTATGCTATGCTATGCTAAGTCGCTTCAGTTGTTTCCGACTCTGTGTGACCCCACAGAAAGCAGCCCACCAGGCTCCGCTGTCCCTGGGATTCTCCAGGCAAGAATACTGGAGTGGGTTGCCACTTCCTTCTCCAATGTATGAAAGAGAAAAGTGAAAGTGAAGTCACTCGGTCATGTCCGACTCTTAGTGACCCCATGGACTGCAGCCCACCAGGCTCCTCTGTCCATGGATTTTCCAGGCAAGAGTACTGGAGTGGGGTGCCATTGCCTTCTCCGTTCAAGTATGTATAGCACATATAAAACATAGGCCATATTCTGTGCTTTAAAACAAACCTCAAGATATTTAAAAGGTCTTAAGTCATACACAGCATATTGTCTCATACACTGGACTCAAACTGGAAATCATAACAGAAAGATAACATAAAAATCTACAAATATTTGGAAACTAAACCACACACTTCTAAATAATCAATGGGTCATAGAGTAAGCCTCAAGATAAATTTTTAAAACACACTGAACTGAATGAAAGTGAAAATACAACACAAAAAAATTGTGGAACATACCTAAGGCTGTGCTGAGAGGGATATTTATTGCACTAAATGCATAAATTAGAAAACAGGAAGTTGCGAATCAATACCCTAAGCTCTCATCACAAGAAATCAGAAAAAGAAGAGCAAAATAAATCCAAAGCTAGCAGAAAGAAGGAAATTATAATAAAGAAGTATGAGGCAGGAGTGAAGTAGATGTGGCTATAAATAATATGTGGTAGTAGAAATGTTTGCATTTTTATTATATCAATGTCAATATTCTGATAGTTATACTGTTCAATAGTTTTGCAAGGTATTACCAGGGAGGACATTGGGTAAAGAGTATGTGGAATACCTCTGTATTGTTTCTTACATTTCATGTGACTCTATAATTATCTCAAAATAAAGTTAAATTTTAAAGACAAGAAACAAAGTATTTTATAACACAAATATAAAAACAATAATTACCCAGAATATGCAAAGAATTTCAACAAATAAAATATTTTTAAATGACAAAGTAGAGAAAAATGAGGAAAAGATTTGAAAAGGCACTTCACAAAAGAGTAAAAGCATTATGAAATACTACAACAGACACACCAGATTGGTTACAATGAAATAGTCTGACAGTATCAAATGTGAGTACAAGGTTGAGCAATTTGTATGGAGTCCCACACTGGTGGGAGACTAAATTGGTACAACTTCCTTGGAAAACTCTTAGGCATTATCTTAAAATGTTGAAGAGGTATGTGCCCTGTGATCTAATAATTCCACACCTAGAGTATCTTCTAGATAAATGTGTGCTTATGGGCAGGATAAACATTCAAGGATGTTCACAGCAACATTCACAGTAATGTTCACAGCAACATTACGTGTCATAGCCCCAATTAGCAAATAACTCAAATGCTCAACAGAAGAATGAATAAATAATGTCCACAAATTCATACAACTGAATAACATAGAGCAAACAAACCCAGATGATCACATACTATATACACCAGGCCTCTAGAATAGGATTTATCTAGAATAGGATTTACAGGAAGAAACCAACAACAGGTTTAGAAGCCCCTGTTGCTCACTGCATTTGGAGTCAGCACACAGGGATAAAAGTGATCCTGGTACTGGCATGAATATGGCTGTACAGTGTCTCTTAATCAACTCCCTCCTTACTCACTGCCAATAAGGAAGGTTGTTTCTTCACAAAGAAAGAGATTTAAAAACCACAGAGTGGCTACCTGACAAGGCTGTGATTCAATAGATGGCAACACCATGGCTCCCGTTCACCACTTTATCATATATTAGGCAGGAGTACACAGGTTCTTTCCTGACAAAGTAAGGAGTAAAGGCTATGTCTTGAAATGGTAGACAAGCATTCTAGTACAACTGATTTCCTTAAGCATTCAAATGTAGCTAGTTTCCATGGAGCTCAAAGCTAACTCCTTTTCTGGGAGGCCAGTCTGCAAAGTGAAAGTCACTCAGTCGTGTCCGACTCTTTGCAACCGCATAGACTATACAGTCCATGGAATTCTCCAGGCCAGAATACTGGAGTGGTTAGCCTTTCCCTTCTCCAGGGGATCTTCCCAACCCAGTGATCAAACCCAGGTCTCCCACGATGCAGGTAGATTCTTTACCAGCTGAGCCACCGGGGAAGGCTGCAAAGAATCTTAGGCAGGTTAGCCCTTATTTCTCAACCCCTGTAGTTCTCCACCTCCAATCTTGGTGTGGCCTGTATGCATCATACCCCATTCCATTAGTAATATATACCATTTCAAGCTATAGGCAACACTGGAGAATGGTTAGTATAGTTTCTAGGGCAGTGTTACCAAAGTTGAACTGTTGGAGCCACCTTGAGGGCTCATCTGCAGACTGCAGATCCACAGAGGTCAATGAGAATTTGCATTTCAGAAGAGTTCTCTGGCGATGTTAATATTGCTGGTGCAGGAACCACACTTTGAAAACCTTTGGAATAAGGAAAGCCATGAATAGTCCTTTCCTGAACCAGGGCCTTAGGGAGCTTAGACTCAGACAAGAAATGAGGTACTAGAGTTCTGAATGGGGTACAACAGATAACTATACTGCCTTCCCCCACATGCAGAATATGGATTATTCTACTTGCCACTAATCATGATTCATAAAAATAGGGTGTATTGATTAGGACACAGACAGTCCTTTGGCTATAAGATTGTGAAGATCAGTTCTGTGACTTAAATGCACTCTGGTTAAAATAACAATAACAACAATAATAAATAAAAATAAAATCATCCTGGCTAAGGAATTCAAGCTAATCCACTCTGTAGCTAGAGCAGTCTCATAAGCTATTGGTGTGTTCAGTCTCTCAGTCATGTCCAACTCTTTGTGACCCCATGGACTTTAGCCTGTCAGGCTCCTCTGTCCATGGAATTTTCCAGGCAAGAATACTGGAATTGGTTGTCATTTCCTTCTCAAGGGTATCTTCCCAAGCCAGGGACCGAACCCATGTCTCTTATGCCTCCTGCATTGGCAGGCGGGTTCTTTACCAATAGCATTACCTGGGAAGCTAGTCATAAGCTATTTAGCCAAGAATAACTGGCAGATTTCCTATTGTCTTCAGCCTCAATTACCCCCACCCAGAGGTAAGCCTATGTAGTGTCCTCCCCCACCCCAAAGCCAACTGGGAAGTTTTCCCTTTACATCTGAGTCAGGTGGTAGCTATGGGCCAAAAATCACAGAAAACATGAAACAGTTCTGTTATCACCTCAAGTTCCAGGTTATGGTCCATGAAGGGAAACAGGCGACAGCCATTTGATCACACCAGAAAACAGTCTGGGGTGGGGTGTGGCCGGGTGTGGGGTGTGGGTGTGTGATTCATACTTACAGGGCTTGAACAAAGACTAACCAAGACTTGTAGAATTACTCCCAAGTCTCCAATCACCAGCAATCCTGTTATCCCAGGAGGTGGTTCACTTCAGTTCAGTTTAGTCACTGAGTCATGTCCGACTCTCTGCCACCCCATGGACTGCAGCACACCAGGCTTCCCTGTCCATCACCAACTCCTGGAGCTTGCTCAAACTCATGTCTATCGATTGGTGATGCCATCCAACCATTTCATCCTCTGTCATCTCTCATCTCTGTCCTCCTGCCTTCAGTCTTTCCCAGCATCAGGGTCTTTTCAAATGAGTCAGCTCTTCCCATCAGGTGGACAAAGTACTGGAGCTTCAGCTTCAGTGTCAGTCCTTTCAATGAATACTCAGGACTGATTTCCTTTATGATGAACTGGTTGGATCTCCTTGCAGTCCAAGAGACTCTCAATAGTCTTCTCCAACACCACAGTTTGAAAGCATCGTTTCTTTGGTGCTCAGCCTTCTTTATGCTTCAACTCTCATATCTATACATGACTACTAGAAAAACCATAGCTCTGATTAGATGGACCATTATCAGCAATATAATGTCTCTGCTTTTTAATATGCTGTCTAAGTTGGTCATAGCTTTTCTTCCAAGAAGCAAGCATCTTTTAATTTCATGGCTGCAGTCACCATCTGCAGTGCTTTTGGAGCCCAAAGAAAGAAAGTCTGTCACTTTTTCCATTGTTCCCCCCTCTATTTGCCATACAGTGATGGGACCAAATGCCACGATCTTAGTTTTTTGAATGTTGAGTTTTAAGCCAGCTTTTTCACTCTCCTCTTTCACTTTCATCAAGAGGCTCTTTAGTTCTTCTTTGCTTTCTGCCATAAGGCTAGAGTCTGTCATCTGCATATCTGAGGTTATTGATATTTCTCCTGGCAATACTAATTCCAGCTTGTTCTTCATCCAGTCCTGCACTTCGCATCATGTAATCTGCATATCAGTTAAATAAGCAGGGTGACAATACACAGCCTTGACGTACTCCTTTTTCAATTTGGAATCAGTCCATTGTTCCATGTCCAGTTCTAACTGTTGCTTCTTGACCCACATACAGATTTCTCAGGAGGAAGGTAAGATGGTCTGATAGTCCCATCTCTTTATGAATTTTCTGCAGTTTGTTGTGATCCACACAAAGACCTTGGCATAGTCAATAAAGCAGAAGTAAATCTGGAACTCTTTTGCTTTTTTGATGATCCAATGGATGTTGGCAATTTGATCTCTGGTTCCTCTGCCTTTTCTAAATCTGGCTGGAACATCTGGAAGTTCTCAGTTCATGTACTGTTGAAGCCTCGCTTGGAGAATGTTGAGCATTACTTTGCTAGCATGTGAGATGTGTGCAATTGTGCAGTAGTTTGAGCATTTTTGGCATTGCCTTTCTTTGGGATTGGAATGAAAACTGACTTTTTCCAGTCCTGTGGCCACTGCTGAGTTTTCCAAATTTGCTGGCATATTGAGTGCAGCACTTTCACAGCATCATCTTTTAGGATTGGAAATAGCTCAACTGGAATTCCATCACCTCCACTAGCTTTATTTATAGTGATGCTTCCTAAGGCCCACTTGACTTCACACTCCAGGATGTCTGGCTCTAGGTGAGTGATAACACCACCGTGGTTATCTGGGTCATGAAGATCTTTTTTGTATAGTTCTTCTGTATATTCTTGCCACCTCTTCTTAATATATTCTGCTTCTGTTAGGTCTATACCATTTCTGTCCTTTATTGTGCCCATATTTGCATGAAATATTCCCTTAGTATCTCCAATTTTCTTGAAGAGATCTCTAGTCTTCCCCCTTGTATTATTTTTTTCCATTCCATTGTTCTAGTCTTTCCTACTCTAGTGTTCAAGAATCCTGTCATCCCAGGAGGTGGGGAAACAAGTAAGCATGGGACATAACAGTCCATTGTTCACAGTGAATTTCCTAGGCAGGTAGTGGGTAGTAATCCAATGGAGCAGGATAGGAAACTGGGAGTCCATAAGTGTTAGTAAACACTGGAATGCTTCAAGCTCTCCTTACTGCATCTAGTAACTGATCCAGCATTGTGGCAGATTAGCAAAGAGGCCACTATAAATAAGAGATGCATGGAAGGAAACAATGGAAAGATTGTGCAAGCATCTTTTAATTTCATGGCTTCAGTCACTGTCCACAGTGATTTTGGAACCCAAGAAAATAAAGGACCTGATCATACTGACACCATGATCTTCAAGGTCCCAGCCTCCAGGACAGTGAGAAATAAATTTCTGTTGTTTATAAGCTACCCAATCCATGGTATTTTGTTAAGCAGCCTGAACAAACTGACCTCCCAAGATTCCCTGCCTTTGGCATACATGTACTTTTTCTCAGTTGTTCAGTCATCCAGAAATCTAGGTACTGTGTTGCTGTTCCGTTGCTAAGCTGAATCCAACACTTTGCAACCCCATGGACTGCAGCAGGACAGGCTTCCCTGTCCTTCTTTTACATCCTGGAGTTCAATGAAATTCATGTCCAATGAGTCAGTGATACTATCTAACCATCTCATCCTCTACCACCTTCTCTTTTTGCCTGCAACCTTTCCCAGAATCAGTGTCTTTTTCAATGAGTTGACTCTTCGCATCAGGTGGCCAATATTTGGAGCTTCAGCTTCAGAATCAGTCCTTCCAGTGAATATTCAGGATTGATTTCCTTTAGGATTGAATGGTTTGATCTCCTTTCTGTCCAAGGGACTCTGAATAATCTTCTCCAATACCACAAGTCAAAAGCATCAATTTTTTGGCACTCAACCTTCTTTATGGTCCAGATCTCACATCCACACATGACTACTGGAAAAACTTTGACTATACTATAGCTTTGACTATACACACCTATTTCAGCAAAGTGATGTCTCTGCTTTTTAATATGTTGTCTAGATTTGTCATAGCATCTCTTCCAAGGAGCAAGCAGTTTTTAATTTCATTGCTGCAGTCACCATCCACAGTGATTTTGGAGCCCAAGAAAGTAAACTGTGTCACTGCTTCCCCTTTTTCCCCTTCTATTTGCCATGAAATGATGAGACCAGATGCCATGATCTTACTTTTTTGAATGCTAAGTTTTAAACCAGTTTTTCACTCTCCTCTTTCACCTTCATCAAGAGGCTCTTTAATTCCTCTTTACTTTCTGCCATTAGGGTGGTATCATCTGCATATCTGAGGTGGTATCATCTGCATATCTAAGGATATTTCTCCCAGCAATCTTGATAACAGCTTGTGATTCATCCAGCCCAACATTTCGCTTGATGTTGATAGCTTATGGTGAATGATGTTGGATTGGTGATCTCCAAAGAAGATTTAGCTTTGGGATCAGAAACCAGGCTTGATCACTAAGAGCTTTTGTGTGGCAGAAGTTTTATTATGGTGAAAAAGGACAGAAAAAGCTTCTGACATAGACATCAGAAGGGGAAAGGAGAGTGGCCCCCTTGCTAGTCTGATCAAGGCCTTACATACTTTTACCAGACCCAGTCATATGTCTTAAGATAACAAGATTAGTCAGAGGTTCAAGATTAGTCACAGGTTAAGAAGAAACATGTCCTTGAGCAAGATACATTGTTGTCATATAATCATTAGTACAGAACTTAAGGAAAAACATACCCTTGAGCAAGATGAGTTGTTTTGTTGTGTAATCATTAGCTCTGGATTTGAAAAAAGTTAGTGTTAAAGATTGTTGTTGTAACAACTCAGACCTTAAGACAAATCTTATGTGACTAAGACAAAGCAATATAGAAAAAAAGTTTGTCCCTTTCTCCTCAAGAGCCCCATACCCCTTTCTCCTCCTCAGGGACCCCAGACTTCTTATCAACCTATCTAAGAATTAGAAACAATGACAGACTTAATTTTCTTGGGGTCCAAAATCACTGTAGATACCATGAAATTAAAAGATGCTTGCTCCTTGGAAGAAAAGCTATGACAAACCTAGACAGCATATTAAAAAGCAGAGACATTACTTCGCCAACAAAGGTCTAGACAAAGCTATTGCTTTTCCAGTAGTCATGTATAGATGTGAGAGTTGGACTATAAAGAAAGTTGAGTGCCTAAGAATTTATGTTTTTGAACTGTGGTACTGGAGGAGACTCTTGAGAGTCCTTTGGATGGCAAGGAGATCCAACCAATCAATCCTAAAAAAAATTGGTCCTGAATATTCATTGGAAGGACTGATGCTGAAGCTGAAACTCCAATACTTTGGCCACCTCATGTAAAGAACTGCTGCTGCTGCTGCTGCTGCTAAGTCACTTCAGTCATGTCCGACTCTGACTCATCTGAAAAGACCCTGATGCTGGGAAAGATTGAAGGCAGGAGAAGGGGACGACAGAGGGTAAGATGATTGGATGGCATCACTGACTCGGTGGACATGAGTTTGAGCTCCAGGAGTTGGTGATGGACAGAGAAGCTTGGTGTGCTGCAGTCCATTGGGTCACAAAGAGTCAGATATGACTGAGCAACTGAACTGAAGAATTACCTCTCTCAATGTACTCTGCAAAGGAGTTAAATAAACAGGGCAATGATATACAGCCTTGTCATATTCCTTTCCCAATTTTGAACCAGTCATTGTTTCATGTTCAGTTTTAACTATTGCTTCTTGACTCATGTCAGGTTTCTCAGGAAATAGGTAAGGTGGTCTGGTATTCCCAACTCTTTAAGAATTTTCCACAATTTGTTGTGATCCACACAGTCAAAGGCTTTGGCATAGTCAATAAAGCATAAGTAGATTTTTTTGGAATTCTCTTGCTTTCTCTGTGATCCAACAAATGTTGACAATTTGATCTCTGATTTCTATGCCTTTTCTAAATCCAGCTTGTACATCTGGAGTTTCTCGGTTCACGTACTGCTGTAGCATAGCTTGAAGGAATTTGAGCATAACCTTACTAGCATGTGAAATGAGCACAACTGACTGGTAGTTTGAACACCTTCCTTTGGCACTGCTCTTCTTTGGGACTGGAATGAAAATTGACCTTTCTTGTGGCCACTGCTGAGTTTTCCAAACTTCCTGACATATTGAGTGCAGCACTTTAAGAGCATCATCTTTTAGGATTTTAAATAGCTCAGCTGGTATCCCATCACCTCCACTAGCTTTGTTCATAGTGATGCTTCCTAAGGCCCACTTGACTTCACACTCCAGGATGTCTGGCTCTACGTGAGTGGTTATTCCAGTCATTAAGACCTTTTTCGTATAAGTCTTTGATGTATTCTTGCCACCTCTTCTTAATCTCTTCTGCCTCTGTTAGGTCCTTACCATTTCTGCCCTTTATCATGTCCATCCTAGGATGAAATATTATATTGGTATCTCCAGTTTTCTTGATAAGATACCTGGTCTTTTCCATTCTATTGTTTTCCTCTACTTCTTTGTACTGTTCTTTGAAGAAGACCTTCTTATCTCTCCTTGCTTTTACCTGGGACTCTGTATTCGGTTGGATATATCTAAGGTCCTGGAGTGAAGGGGTCTTACAGATCTAATTAAGTTCCCGAATCACTTGACTTTAAGACAGTGTGACTATCTAAGTGAGATTGGCCTATTCATATAAGCCCTTTAAAAGCCGTTTTCTCTGGCATTGCAAGAGAAAAATGGAAATCAAAGAGCTATGTTCTGGCTGGTCTAGAAGAAACCAAACATTTCTTTTGTGAATTGCCTGTGGGAGCCATGTAGCAAGAAGCTTCAGGCAGCCTCTAGGAGCTAGATCCTCTGCTGACAGCTAGTAAGAGAAAAAAGACCCCAGTCCTACAAGTAAATGAATTCAACCAACAACCAGAGACTAGAAGATGACTCCAATCCCCACATGAACTACAACCTTGACTAACACCTGGATTTTCAGCCTGATGGGAGCTTGAGCAAAAATCCAGCCGGAACCAAGCAGAACCCTGTGCCACCTGCCCCACCCCAGTACAAAGGCCCCCTCCATATCTCCTGCCTCTTCTTTATAGAAAAGCTGAAGGCTTCCAGGCCTTCCTGAGTCACAAACGAGAAGGCTCAAGCAGCTAATGATTAGGACAACAGAATCACAGATTCATGTCTGATACACATTCCTGAGTTGTTCTATAGATACTATAATTGACATCAGAGGGGGAAAACAACTGCAGGATGACTGGATTGCAACCATGCTATGAACTGCTCCATATTGAGTAATACTGAATTTATGGCTAGCACAATTCCAAGAACTGGCCTTAAGAGAATGGGATTAACACTATAGTTCATAATAATCTATATATTTGTGGACATCAAAATAATTGTAGCTTGTTCTGCCTTTATATGTAAATGGGCAACTATAATAGTCAGCAAAGAGATGGTACAGACCCATGTCAATATTTTCCACTCAAGAACATGGTGCCCTATGTTAGTGTGATAGAGTTATAGAAGACCAACCTTTGCCCATAATCCCATAGAAATGGGAAGATGTTCTAACAAGTGGGGATTTGTAAGCAGCTTTTGGCAGGAAGGAACTCACTGCAGGGTGCACTCTTTTGTCACCAACCTTAACCAGGCACCCCCATGCTCTATTTATCTCTGGCCCTGGCATACCTTTCAAATCTTTTGATCACACAATATCTTGCCTAATCTGTTGGCTCTTTCTGTAGATCAAAGAAGCAGAAATAAATTAACCAATGATCAGATCTCTTCCTCTTCAGTAATTTTGTGAATAAACTGTGTGAACAAAATAGCATCTAAAAAAAAAATCACAAGAAGTTGACAAGCCTGCACATGAGCCTGTATAGTGGGGGATGGTGACAACTCTAACTCCCATCATTTCAATGATTAACTGAGATTACTTCCCTTTTTCCCTTTAAAGACTTTCAGGGAGGACCAGAATCATTGGAGATGGTTTTCAGGAGACAACGAATCCACCATCTTCCCAGATTGTTGACATTCTGTTTAAAAGCAACTTCTTTCTAATATTTGTCTCTCTCTCTCTCTCTCTCTCTCTCGATTATTGATTTTTGAGCAAAGAGCAGTTGGACTTGATTTGGTAACACAACCACATCATGCTCCACCATCATGACCTATAGAAAATGTGCGGAGAAGGCAATGGCACCCCACTCCAGTACTCTTGCCTGGAAAATCCCATGGATGGAGGAGCCTGGAAGGCTGTAGTCCATGGGGTCGCTGAGGGTCGGACACGACTGAGCGACTTCACTTTTCACTTTTTTTTTTCACTTTTCACTTTCATGCATTGGAGAAGGAAATGGCAACCCACTCCAGTGTTCTTGCCTGGAGAATCCCAGGGACGGGGAAGCCTGGTGGGCTGCCGTCTATGGGGTCGCACAGAGTCGGACATGACTGAAGTGACTTAGCATAGCATAGCATAGCATAGCATAGAAAATGTGAGACAGTTTTTTGTTGTTTTAAGCCATGATGTTTGTGATAATTTGTCATGCAGCAATAGAAAACTAACATATAGGGGACAGATGTGTTCAGTACTCATAAAGAATTAGACAAGTAGTGATTATCTGAGTAGACAGTTTCAGAGTTCTGGTTCCACACTCTGGAAGCAATGAAATGTAAGGAAACTTGCTGTTAAGTTGCACGGACATGAAGAATATTCATTATGTGAGTGGATGTCTAGATATCCCCATAGTAAATGATACCGAACAAAAGTTTGCGTGGCTCAGTGGTAAAGAATCCACCTGCCAATGCAGGAGATATAATTGGACCCCTGGGTCAGGGGATCTCCTGGAGGGGGAAATAGCAACCCACTCCAGTACTCTTGCCAGGAAAATCCCATGGACAGATGAGCCGACCAGGCTACAGTCCACAGGATCTCAAAGAGTCAGGCATGACTGAGCAACTGACCACGCAGGCACAGATGCACAGTAAGGCCAAACAAACGCAAACATCAGAATTTGGAGTAGAGAAAAGTTTACTGCAGGGCAAAGCAAGGAGAACAGGTGGCTCATGTTCAAAAACCCCAACTCTTCAATGCTTCTTAGGGAAAAGTTTTTACAGGCCAAAATCTGGGATGAGGGTTGCAGGGTGTATGACTCCTCCTGACTGATGGGTCAGTGGTGAAGTAACAGGTCAGTATTCCAGGAATCTTGTGCTCAGCCTAAAGTTGCCATCCTCCACCTGTGTGGGGGCTTTAATTCCTACAGAAGTATTCAGACACTTAATGTATATCCCTTGAGAAGGAACCAGGATCCTGTTTTTAACGGCTGCACTACAGCTTCTTGATTGTTCTTCCTTTGTTTCTGCATTTCCTTACGTTGCTGACTAGAAACTGTTTGAATCTGCTCTTTGGAACTCAGGAATTTCTAGAAGGCCAAAGCCTTGATCCTGCAAATAAGAAACCAGGAATACAGAATCACTCTTGTGCCTGGCAGGGCCCAATGGGGTCGTGCTTGATTACACAGTCATCACTCTAATGCTTAAATTGCTGGAAAGTTCACAGCAGAGCTAATGCTTGTGAAACACTGCACCTGAGATGGTGGTTGAACCCACATGCTGGGACTCAAACCCAGCCAAAAGCCAGATTGGGACTTAAACCCATGGTCTTTTAACTGAGATCACACAACTCATCACAGGATTCAATGAAGCTCAGGCTCTTTATGACTCATCACAGAAAGAAATGAGAGAGAGACAAAGCCATAGATAAGAAATGGATTTACTTAGAGAGATACACATTCCACAGACAAAATGTGGTTCATCTCAAAAAGCAAGAACAGCCTTGGAGGAAATACACTCCACAGACAAGAGTGTGGGCCATCTCAGAATATGAGAGGCCCTGAAATATGCTGTAGTTAGTTACGGATTGGGTAATTTCATAGGCTAATGAGTGGGAAGAAGCACAAGCTACAATCAAGATTGCAATAACCTCAGATATGCAGATAACACCACTCTTATGGCAGAAAGTGAAGAGGAACCAAAGAGCCTCTTGATCAAAGTGAAAGAGGAGAATGAAAAAGTTGACCTAAAGCTCAACATTTAAAAAACTAAGATCATGGCATTTGGTCCCATCACTTCATGGCAAATAGATGGGGAAACAGTGGAAACAGTGGCAGATTTTATTTTGGGGGCTCCAAAATCACTGCAGATGGTGATTGTAGCCATGAAATTAAAAGATGCTTACTCCTTGGAAGGAAAGTTATGACCAACCTAGACAGCATATTGAAAAGCAGAGACATTACTTGGCCAACAAAGGTTCATCTAGTCAAGGCTATGGTTTTTCCAGTGGTCATGTATGGATGTGAGAGTTGGATTGTGAAGAAAGCTGAGCATTGAAGAATTGATGTTTTTGAACTGTGGTGTTGGAGAAGACTCTCGAGAGTCCCTTGGACTGCAAAGAGATCCAACCAGTCCATTCTAAAGGAGATCAGTCCTGGGTGTTCATTGGAGGGACTGATGCTAAAGCTGAAACTCCAATACTTTGGCCACCTCATGAGAAGAGTTGATTCATTGGAAAATGAATGCTGATGCTGGGAGGGATTGGGGGCAGGAGGAGAAGGGGACAACAGAGGATGAGATGGCTGGATGGCATCACCGACTCGATGGACATGAGTTTAAGTAAACTCCGGGAGTTGGTGATGGACAGGGAGACCTGGCGTGCTGCAATTCATGGGGTCACAAAGAGTCGGACACGACTGAGCACCTGAACTGAACTGAACTTAATGAGTGGGAAGATTATTCCAACTATTTCAGGGAAAGGGTAGAGAGTTGCAGGACTGGGCCATCACCCACTTTTGGCCTTTTATAGTTGGTCTCAAAACCATCGTGGCGCTGGTAGATGTGTGATTTAGAATATGCTAATGCATTATAATGAACATATAATAAGGCTGAAGGTCTACTGGAAGTCAAATCTTCTGCCATCTTGATTCTAACCAGTTTTTGTCATATTCTATGGTTATGTCAAATTCCCTGAGGTTCTAAATTCCTTTGCCAGATCCCCAGTTGGGAAATCTACTGTGGGCCCTAGAACTTTTGCAACAGTACAGGAACTTCTTTGGTCTAAGTGTTCTCCAGTTTGGGGTTGTCTGCTCAGAGGCTCTATGGTGGGGCTAATGGCAACCTCCTCCAAGAGGACTTCTGCCACACACTGTAGAAAATTCTTAAATAGATGCCAATACCAGACCACCTTACCTGCCTCCTGATTATGCAGGTTAAGAAGCAAGAGTTAGAACCAGACAGGGGACAATGGACTGATTCCAAATTGGAAAAGGAGTACATCAAGGCTATATATTGTTACCCTGCTTATTTAACTTCAATACAGAGTATATCATGAAAAATAGCAGGCTGGATGAAGCATAAGCTGGAATCAAGATTGTTGGAAGAAATATCGATAACCACAGATATGCAGATGATACCACCCTTATGGCAAAAAGCAAAGAGAAATTAAAGAGCCTCTTGATGAAGGTGAAAGAGAAGAATGAAAAGCTGGCCTAAAGCTCAGCATTCAGAAAACTAAGATCATGGCATCTGGTCCCATCACTTCAAGGCAAACAGAGGAGGAAACTATGGAAACAGTGACAGACTTGATTTTCTTGGGCTCCAAAAACACTGCAGATGGAGACTTCAGTCACGAAATTAAAAGACGCCCTTTGGAAGAAAAGCTATGACAAACCTAGACAGCATATTAAAAAGCAGAGACGTTACTTTGCTAACAAAGGTCTGTCTAGTCAAAGCTATGGTTTTTCCAGTAGTCATGTATATATGTGAGAGCTGGACCATAAGGAAGGCTGAGCGCCAAAGAATTGATGTTTTTGAACTGTGGTGTTGGAGAAGACTCTTGAGAGTCCCTTGGACTGCAAGGAGATCAAACCAGTCAATCCTAAAGGAAATCAATCCTGAATATTCACTGGAAGGACTGATGCTGAAGCTGAAGGTCCAATACTTTGGCTACCTGACACAAAGAGCTGACTCATTTGAAAAGACCCTGTTGCTGGGAAAGACTGAGGGCAGGAGAAGAGGACAACAGAGGGTGAGATGATTGGATGGCATCACTGACTCAATGGACATGAGTTTGAGCAAGCTCCAGGAGATGGTGAAGGACTGGGAAGCCTGGCGTGCTGCAGTCGATGGAGTTGCAAAGAGTCAGACATGACCCAACCAATCAACTCTAAAATTCCAGACAGGCAATTAACGAACAATTTTCAGCCCTCATTAGACTAACCAGTTTACCACTGCAGTCTAAGAATGAGGAAGTACAATCTTTCGATCTTCATCATTTCTTCTAGAACATTATCTAATGTTCCTTCTGTCTAACACAGAAGCAATCCAATCACACTTGTCCTTTCAGTAACTACAGGAGGATCTCCTGTTGCTCTGCATTTTTCTTCATAAGACAGTATCAGGTCTCACTAATCATCACTTTTGACCCCCTGGTCTAAAAGCCATAATCACATAGCATTATAAGAGTTGTCAGCTGACCAGTCTTCCCTGGAGTTATCACCTTCATTTGGAGGTGGGAACGCAGTGTGATGGTTAATTCTGTCAACCTGACTGGGTCATCAGGAGCCCAATATCTCGTTAAATGTTATTTCTGGGTGTGCCTTTGAGGGTGTATCCAGAAGAGTTTAGCATTTGAATTGATGGACTGAACAAAGCGGATGGGCCTCCTCAAGGTGGGTGGACACCATTCAATTAGCTGACAGTCTGAACAGAAGAAAAATGTGGAGAAAGGCTATTCTCTGACTGTACCAGTAGGACATTGATCTTCTCCTGTCCTCAGTGCTCCTGATTCTGAGGAATCAGACTTCTACCACTAGACGCGCTTTTTTTTCCCCCTTACTTTTTATTTTATATTGGAGTATAGCTGATTAACAAAGTTGTTATAGTTTCAGGTGGACAGCAAAGGGACTCAGTCAAAAATATAAACATATATCCATTCTCCTCCAAACTCCCCTCCCATTCAAATTGCCACATAACATTGAGCAGAGTTCCCTGTGCTATACCGTAGGGTCTTATTGCTTATCCATTTTAAATATAGCAGTTCAGACCTTTTTTTTTTTTTTTTGGCCATGTCACCCACTCTGAATCCCAGGGACGGGGGAGCCTGGTGGGCTGCCATCTATGGGAGTCGCACAGAGTAGGACACGACTGAAGCAACTTAGCAGCAGCAGCAGCAGCAGCACAGCATGCAGGATCTTAGTTCCCTGACCAGGGATCAAACCCATACCCCCTGCAGTGGAAGGGCATAATCATAACCACTGAATCACCAGGGAATCCCCTAGACTTCCACTAGAACCTACACCACTGCTATCTGGCTGTCTGGTCTTCAAACTACACCACTGGCTTTCATGGGTCTTCACCTTTGCAAAAGTGTTAAGAATAAAGAATACACAATAAAGTAAGTATATAGTGGTAAAGCAGCATCTTATCTGCAACTTAATCTCAAATGATTTTGGAAGAAAGAATATTTTTATAATATATGTATATTTTCTTAACTTGGAAAAAATCAAAATAAAAAATTAGAAAAAAAGGGAAGGGAAAAAGGAAAGAAAGGCATACACCAAATAGAACATTTTCATCTCCTTTTATTGAAGGAAATAAAACTGCAGAGGCAGTGGTACCTCAGAGCATGACAAGGTAGCCATTGGGGCTAACATGACAAGCCACAATGCTGGCCAGGGGTCCTACCATAATGGGAGGACCAAAACCACAAAGACAGCAGGAGGTAGCAAACATCCCCAACACCCAATGCAAGCATTTCCATTTGCAGAGAGCTTGGCCATGCAGTGTAAAAACAGGGTCCCCTCACAGCTGGCAGACTATCATCTCAGGCCAACAAATCCATCCAAAACAAACATGTAGTTTCAGATTTGGAGTTCTTTCTTTGACCCAGAGATTAGGGCAATCAGAAGATGAGTTAATCTTTTAGCTCCTTGTTGCAGATGGAAAAACATGCTGAGTTCTTCAAACATCACATAGGTATAGCTGGACAGGTTCTGATGCCCAGCTTTGTTCTAAAAGCAGTTGTTGTTTTTTTTTTTTTTCCTTGACTTCTCACACTGCTCTCACCCAGCATGTGCCCTAGGAAACTTCTCAATGTTCTAAACAAGGACAGAATGGGGGCAGCAGCCTAGGGGAATTTTAAGGAGTCAAAAGCGGCTACATAGCCAAGATCATTTCACAAGAAGTAGCATGGGGAACACGATTGGATATAGATCCTCCCAAAAAGATGCTTGAAGCATACACAAAGAAAAACATGGTAGCTCTCCCACCCATATCAGGATCAGCTATGCCAAAGTCATGGTCCAGAAAGAAGAGCCATTTCATGTCCTGGCTGAGTATCACCCGCATGGCATTCCTTGAGCTATTCCTATTTTCAAGTACAATAATGTGTTTGGGCAGTCTGATAACAGAAAAGCAAGCACTGAAAAATATCTCAACTAATCACAAGTTGATAATGTTATAAAGTCAAAAATTTATATAGTCAAGAACTGATTGGTTGGGGGGGTGGGCAGAAATAGGAATCCAAGGATTTATTCATGTAAGTCCTTGGTCATAAATCACCCTCACATCCACAGGTTGGGAGCAAATTCCTTATTTTAAAATGGCCATCATCCAATTAGTTAATTGTAGTTCTCTTCAATGCTGGACACATGGTTTTCAAGGATCAGTCTTGAGAGCACTAGACCAGGAAATGGGAGGAGAAGGCAAGGAAGAGCATCAGGGGTTGGAATTTCCGAAATGAGCATTTATTTCACAGAAGGCTTGGCACAATGAGGCTGGGGTGATGTGGTTTTAGTGATTGTTCTTGGTTGCTTCCTTTGCAGCAGCAATCAGTGGAGTGAGGCTGGAGAGAGGCTTGGCAATCTTCAGAAATTGATGCTAGAAAGGAGAAAAAGAACAAAAGACACATGACAATTTACCATTATTTTTTAGCAACCATTACAAGGTTTTCAGGGCATCCATGTTTGTATACTGTACAGATCATCAACTTCAAATTGAAGGACATCTTTTAAAGATAACATATCTACCTACAGCTAAATACATGTCTATCCTATATCCTACCAATTCCACTTCTAGATGTATTTCAAGAGAAGTAAGTTTTTGAATTCACCAGAAGACACACACATAAATGCTCACTGCAGTTTTACTTATGATAGTCAGAAATGAAAGAACCTAAATGTCCCAAGAGACTGAAAGAATGAGTAACATTATATTCATAGAATACTATACAAAAATTACAGAGCAATAAAAAGGAATAAGTAATTGATACATTGATAATAGGATGAATCCCACAGAAGACATGCTGTATGAAAGAACACATACATAAGAAGAGATCGTACTGTATGATTTCATTTTATATAAGTCCAAAATATGGTGATAATCAGAATAATAATGAGCTCAGAGGGAAGGTTATTAACTGATTATGACCCAATGGTACACTACAATTCTGCATTTCAGAAGCACTGATTTGGGAATCTGTTGTTCTATCCTTGTGTTTAGTAAGGTTAATTAACCCAGGAAGGACTTGGTCCTTTTCCAAGTCACTTTCACTGGGCTATACTGTGGGCCATACCCACAACCATTAAAGACAACCATTGTGGTAAAAACACCATTTGAAAATTACTTTTATGTTTTCAGTAAAAAAACATTATAGAAAACAGTCATCATAGAACTCTGAACTCGCAACTAAAAATGACTTTTCTTCATTTTACTAGTGAAAAGGCTTTGTGTCTTGAGGTGTAGAATGTTTCTCCCATTGGATAAGAAACATAGGAACTAACTAACATATTTTCTTTTCTGTCTTCACTACCAGGACACTAAGAACCAAATTTGATGTTTAAACAAAACTATTTAATGCAAATGATTAGTATGTTTGATTCTTCTGGCCATCCTCATAAGTCTCTTTTATTAATCATATTGTATATGTGTATACACACACATTAAATTTTAAAATTTCTATATTTCTATATATAGAAATATCTACAAATATTCTTTGCTAGAAGTGCTTCAAATTCTTTTTTTTTAATTAATTTTATTTTATTTTTAAACTTTACATAATTGTATTAGTTTTGCCAAATATCAAAATGAATCCACCACAGGTATACATGTGTTCCCCATCCTGAACCCTCCTCCCTCCTCCCTCCCCACACCATCCCTCTGAACAGAGATGGGACTCAAAGAGGTACTGAGAATAAGAAACTATTACTACAAAAGGAATAGAAGATCTTGGCTAAATTATAAAGATATGAATTCCAACAAAAGCCCCTATGTATTTCTATCCATATATATCGTTCTCACAGGAGAAACAGATGTGAAGCTTTCATGATCTGAGATTCTGAAAGTCATCATTTAGAATATTTACAATGTACGGTAACAAGTTAAAGAGTCAGTGTTCTCAGATTGCATGTTTATACAATTCCCCTGAGTTGAGAAAGCATCATGATCCAACACCCAATTAGGAGGCCTCAGTTTCCTTCTCTGTGTAATGAATAAATCAGACAAGATAAGCTCTAAGGTCTTTCCAGCTTTAACACTTGGAACCAGACAGTGGCCAAGAATATACACACTTGAGAGCCAAATACACATAGATTTAAATCCTGGATCCACCATTTCTCAGTTACTTTAATCACGCAAAGTTATTGAACACTTGAAATCTCAGTTTCCTCACCTGTAAAAATGGGAATACAAAAATCTATAAATCACAGGTTTATTAAAAAAGAATAGATTAAAAAAATATATAAAGTGCTTAGTGCCTAGAATATGATAAAGATTCAACACAATGCATTTATTATTTGTCATGTATTATTATACCAGGAAAAAAACTCTAGAGGACATTAATCTTTCAGTAACTATATTTTAATACCTAGTCAACAATATCATCTTGAGGCTTAAACTATTTGCACATTTCCCAAAGCTTGGTGTTTCCAGAAAAAACTTCATATGAAAGGAAAAGGATCCTATATTATATATACTGCCTGTTATAAGGAGGTTTTGTCCCAAAGGATGCTAGAAACTAATGGGCTTGGCAGAACCCAGATCTCATATCTAATATATCAATGCTCTGTAGTCAGTAACTCTGATTACAAAGAGATGATAAATATCTCCAGAAGGTAACATTTCAATGAAGGTTTAAGCAATTCCATTCAATTCAACAAACATTTTCTGAATACCTATTTTTTAATTGAAGTATAGTTGATATACAATGTTATATAAGTTTATTGTTGTTGTTTAATCACTAAGCCATGTCCGATTCTTTTGCAACTCCATGGACTGTAGCCTGCCAGGCTCCTTTGTCTATGGGATCTCCCAGGCAAGAATACTGGAGTGGCTTGCCATTTCCTTCTCCGGTGAATCTTCCCAACCCAGGGATCGAACCTGCATCTATTGCATTGGCAGGCAGATTCTTTACCATTGAGCTATTAGGGAAGCCCATTGCATAAGTCACAGGTATATAATATAGTGCTTCACAATTTTTATAGGTTACACTCCGTTTATAACTAAGTATAAAATATTGGCTATATTTCCTGGGTTATACAATATATCCTTACAGCTTGTTTTACATATCATAATTTGTATCTCTTAATACCCTACCCATATAATGTCCCTCCCCTACTTTCCCTCTCTCCACTGGTAACCACTAATTTATTCTCTATATCTGTGAATCTGTTTCTTTTTTGTTATATTAACTAGTTTATTTTACTTTTTAGATTCCACATATAAGTGATGTCATACAATATTTGTTTTTCTGTCTGACTTATTTCACTTAGCATAATATCCTCCAAGTCCATCCATGTTGTTGCAAATGGCAAGATTTCATTCTTTTTTATGGTTGAGTAGTATTCATCCACATCTTCTTTATCCATTCATCTCCTGATGGACACTGAGGTCACTTACATATCTTGGCAATTATAAATAATGTTGCTATGAACACTGAGTTGCATGTATCTTTTCATATTAGTTTTTGTTTATTTCATATATATATCCAGGACTGGAACCACTGGGTCATATCATAGTTCTGTTTTTAGTTTCTTGAGAAACCTCCATATTGTTTTCCATATTAGCTGTACCAATTTATATCCCCATCAAGCGTGTAGGAGGGTTCCCTTTTCTCCACATCCTTGTCAACATTTGTTATTTGGATTCTTTTTGATGACAGCCATTCTGACAGGTGTGAGGTGATTTCTCACTGTGGTTTTGATTTGCATTTCCCTGATATTTAGCAATACTAAGCATCTTTTCATGTGCCTGCTGACCATCTGCATTTTCTCTTTGGAAAAATGTCTATTCAGGTCTTCTGCCCATTTTTTAACTGGGTTGTTTGTAGGGTTTTTTTTTTTTTTTTTTTCCTGAGGTGTATGAGCTGGTTATATATTTTGGATATTAATGCTTTATCAGTCATATCATTTGCAAATGTTTTCTCCCACTGAATACCTATTTTGATTCAGGTCCCAGGTAAGAGGAAACCAAGGATTAATAACATAGAAGCTATGATCTACTAACAGTAAAGAAGACAGAATTGTTCATAATTAGCTTTAATGTGATGCAGTATGGTACATCCTGCCCTGCCCTGCCCTGTGTTAGTCCTCAAAATACAAAAGTTTTATGACTTTTGTATACTGACTGACTGTGCAAATCTATACATTACTCATTGTCATTAAGTTGCATGTCACACTTAGTAAATCACCAGTTGGCAATGTAATAAAATAACACTAGTAATGAGAAATTGTAACTGAAACATAAATGCTAAATATAGATAATGTGGTCAACTAAAAGCAAATTTTGAAACCATATTAAATAATTATGGTATAACTTCAGGATTAAGCTGGTGGAATATATAAGGCTGGGTAAACCCCCAACTTCAGGTTCCCCACAGCCTGTCACGATCTCACTCCAAACAAGCAGACTATAGGGACCTTCCTGGTGATCCAATGGTTAAGACTCCAAGCTTACACTGCAGAAGGGCACAAGTTTGATCCCTGGTCAGGGCACTAAGATCCCGCATGCCATGTGACATGGCCAAAAAACTGAAATAAATGAACAAACAAGCAGACTATCATTCCCACCATCTGCAAGGGTTTCCATGAAGAAACTAGGAAGAATTGAAATGCTGCACTAACTATCCTCTAAATGAAATGCTGCACTAACTATCCTCTTTCCTAAAAATCTATCTTTTGGGTTTATCCCAGTAAAATATAACTTGTATAAGATTTGCATGCAAAAAATTTCTTCTCATCAAGACTCAAACTCTGCTAGACTAATTCAGGCAGAACAAAACAAGCACCAAGGGAAGATAAAGGCAAAGCTCAATAAGAGCTCAGAAAATAACTCTGTAAGATATAGTCTAGGAGAAAGTACAGAGTTTTAATAGGCTGAGGAAGAGCCCAAGGGAGTAACATGAGCAAAGGTCCAGGGATGAACAAGATGAGGGGAATAGGAGTGTGGGACGAGCTAGAAGAAAAGCCTAGTTCTGTAACAGCCATACAAAAATGCAGCAAAAAAAAGCCCTGGTTATGTGATTCTCTGAATTAGGTGCCTCCCTACATAGGGACAGTTACCTGCAGCAGTTCTTTAGCCGAACCTCTCTTCTCCACATCCATCTCAAGACAGCGGTTCAGAAAGTCTCGGAAGATAGCTGACAGCTTCTCTGGGTTCTGAAGCTCTGGGGTCCCATTGGTGGCAATGAGGTACAAGGCCTGGAAATACAAACAGAATTGCCCTGGGCTCTACCTGGGGTTCTTTCCTGGTTCCCAGACAGGCTGTCAAGAAATATGGTTGGCTGCCTTCAGCCTTCAGAAGACAAAGAGGCAGCCTCAGTATACTGGAGAGAATATGACTTAAGAGCCAAATTTCCAGTGGATTTCTAACTTCCTCATCTGTAAAACAGGGATGTTAACAGTGCCTATCTCACATGTCTGTAAAATAAAATGATAACATATTGAAAGCACTTCATAAGCTTATGAAGTGTGTTACAGATCCAAGCATTTATTATTATTGATTTAAATCTAAATGGTTTACTATACATTTAGCCTAATGAGTTAAACACCAGCCATTTACTGAAGGAAATTTATTATTCCTAGTGCCATCATCTCAGTCATCTAAAAACTGATCTCTTCTAGCAGGAAAAGAATATATAAAGGAACTGTTCCATAAAGGAGCAATCTGTTTCACTGCTGCCATCCTGGTTCTCTAATATGAAGCCATCTCCTGGGAAAGATAAAGAAAATCATCATACTAAACCTTTTAAAGCAATCTGAACTTTATTTTGTAAAGTGTTTACACAAACACTATCTCATTTAATGACCACAATAACTCTGGGTAATAGGCAGGGCAAGAATTATCATCCCCATTTCATAGATAAAGTCCTAAAACATAAAGAGATATGCTTGGCATCATGCTGTTTACACAACCTCATGTCCTCTGACTTTGATCCCAGTCTTATTTCTGTTACTACTACTCATCATCATTTTCAAGGCACTCTAAGGTGGAGGAAGACGAGTGGCATGTGGATCCACAGGGCAATACTGGGAGCCAAGAGAAGAAACTATGGAAGGTAGTTTCAGTTTGGTACACTAAAACACTTTTCAATAATCAGGGCTATCCAAGAGGTAACCGGCTAAAATTACATGACTGTTGATTAGCGACAAAACTCAGGGAATTCTTACACCGAATGAGAGGTTGGAATAAATAACAAAATAAAAACAATCAGAATAACTCTCACATTTGCCCATAATCAAAATTACCACCCTACATCTGTATTCACATATGCTGCTTTCCCTCTCCTATTATAATAATAAACTGTCCAAGTTCTAATTTGATGATCTTTACTTCAGTATTTGATCCAACCCCCCTGATCTACTTAAGGATATCACTATCTCTCCTACAGATGTCACATCACTCTTGTACATGACCATTTTCCTCTCTACTAGATAATTCTCATCAGCACAAAAACATGCTATGATAATATCATCTTCAAAACAAAAAAAGAAAACCCCCCTAGTCTCTACTTCAAGATATGGCTCCACTCACTTCTCTGTTAGCATAACCGCAAAATTCCTCTGAAAGAAAACAATGAAAAGTAACTGCTTATACATGTCATTTCTTCACTCTGGTGGATTTACTCTAATCAGACTTTCATTCCCATCACTCCAGTGAAACTGACTGTCAAAGTCATCAATAACCTTCACACAGGCCAATCTTATGATCATTACCTAGGATTATCTTAAATGCAACATAGTCACATTTGACACACTGGTCCATTCTCCTTCTCAAAACACTTTGTCCTCTTGGCCTCCGGGACACGTCTCTCAGTTCTCCTTCTACCAGGAAGGCTGCCCATTAGTCAACTTTGCTGGTTCCTCTAATTTGTAAACATGAGAGTATTCCGGGTATCAGTACTACCTGACTCCCTAGGTGAGTGATCTCATTATCATCTACCTCTGATTTTTAAATAAACCAACTATATAATACCTACTAATAAATTTGTATTTCGAGTCCTGAATACTCACTCTTGAACTCTGAACTCTGATGCCCAATTCTACTCAATACCTCCACTTAAGATGTCTAATAAACATTTTAACTTAACATGGTCAGAACCTTGTCCACTCTGCTCACTCACTTCAGGGACACTAGTCTACTTGGTTTTCCCAAGGATGTATCAAGTATGTTCTCTAAACAAGTTCTTTATACACTTGATAACTCGAAAATTCTTACTTCAGATTAATCTCAAGGCTCATTCCTTTTTTCATTTTTCTTTTTATTTTTTCATTCCTTTTTTTTCTTCAGATTTCTCCTCAGATAAGTTATAAGAGAGGAATTCATTCTCCACCTAAAATAAAACAGCACACTTCTCTGTCCTTCCCCCTCTTACTCTCTATTTCTTTCACAGCTCTTATCTTCTGTTACTATATACTAATTTGTTTTATTATTATCAGAACCGTTTCTTGCCCATAAGAACTCAAAAAAATCACTGAATATATGAATGAATGACTGCTAATTTACATTTTCTTTAAGCATGTATGCTTTATCACTGCCTAGTTTGATCCAGAAAAGAGAAATTCAACAGCCCAAACATCTTGATATGGGACGAGTAACACTCACTCTCAGAGGGTTTTCGTTGAGGTATGGGGGCTCCCCTTCAATCATTTCAATGGCCATGATGCCCAAGGACCAAATGTCAACCTTAGGCCCATAGGCTTTCCGGGTTACAACCTCTGGTGCCATCCAGTACGGTGTTCCCACCATGGTGCTCCGTTTGCTCTGCTCTGGGGTGATCTGAGCACAAAATCCAAAATCAGCTGAAAAAGAAAAGACAGAAACGATTCATATGCAGAGTGTTCCTTCTATAAATAGTGCATGCCTCCCTCTAGGTATCAAGCTCTCCCGGTGTCCTAGCCACTACATCCCTTGTCTCTCCAAAGCTGGAGTCACATAACTACCACCTTCATATCCAGCTCCTAGGCTCTGCCCTGTTCAGACTTTAAGGAGAAACATGAAACATTTCTACCTTCCTACTCCTCCTCAAACCAGAAACACTAGGCATTAAAGGCTAAGCTGCCCATTTTGACACCTATTACCTGCCTCAATTCTGCTTTATTCCTGAAAACCATCCCCATACACCAGTATCTGGTTACGAGGTCCTTATTTTATTTCCCAGGCATGAAACCCTAATCATCTACAACTAGGCATGACAAAATATGGTCCACTTGAGAAGGGAATGGCAAACCACTTCAGTATTCTTGCCCTGAGAACCCCATGAACAGTATGAAAAGGCAAAAAGATAGGATACTGAATGACAAACTCTCCAGGTCGATAGGTGCCCCATATACTACTGGGGATCAATGAAGAAACAATTCCAGAAAGAATGAAGAGACGGAACCAAAGCAAAAACACCACCCACCTGCGGATGTGACTAGTGATAGAAGCAAAGTCCAATGCTGTAAAAAGCAATATTGCATAGGAACCTGGAATGTTAAGTCCATGAATCAAGGCAAGTTGGAAGTGGTCACACAGGAGATGGCAAGAGTGAACATAGGCATTTTAGGAGTCAGCAAACTAAAATGGACAGGAATGGGTGAATTTAACTCAGATGACCATCATATCTACTGCTGTGGGCAAGAATCCCATAGAAACAATGGGGTCACCATCACAGTCAACAAGAGTCCGAAATACAGTACTTAGGCACAATCTCAAAAACGACAGAATGATTTCTGTTCGTTTCCAAGGCAAACAATTCAATATCACAGTAATACAAGTCTATGTTGCAACCAGTAACACTGAAGAAGCTGAAGTTGAAGGGTTCTATGAAGACCTACAAGACCTTCTAGAACTAACACCCAAAAAAGATGTCCTTTTCATTATAGGGGACTGGAATGCAAAAGTAGGAAGTCAAGAAACACCTGGAGTAACAGGCAAATTTGGCCTTTGAGTACAGAATGAAGCAGGGCAAAGGCTAATAGAGTTTTGCCAAGAGAATTCACTGGTCGTAGCAACACCCTCTTTCAACAACACAAGAGAAGACTCTACACACGGACAACACCAGATGGTTAACACTGAAATCAGATTGATTATATTCTTTGCAGCCAAAGATGGAGAAGCTCTATACAGTCAGCAAAAACAAGACCAGGAGCTGACTGCTCAGATCATGAACTCCTTATTGCCAAACTCAGACTTAAACTGAAGAAAGTAGGGAAAACCACTAGACCATTTAGGTATGACCTAAATCAAATCCCTTATGATTATACAGTGGAAGTAATAAATAGACTCAAGGGATTAGATCTGATAGAGTACCTGAAGAACTATGGAAGGATGCTCATGACATTGTACAGAAGACGGGAATCAAGATCATCCCCAAGAAAAAGAAATGCAAAAAAGCAAAATGGCTGTCTAAGGAGGCCTTACAAGTAGCTGTGAAAAGAAGAGAAGCAAAAATCAAAGGAGAAAAGGAAAGATATACCCATTTGAATGCAGAGTTCCAAAGAATAACAAGGAGAGATAAGAAAGCCTTCCCCAGATATCACTGCAAAGAAATAGAGGAAAACAATAGAATGGGAAAGACTAGAGATCTCTTCAAGAAAATTAGATATACTAAGGTAAGGTTTCAATACAAAGATGGGCACAATAAAGGACAGAAGCAGAAGATATTAAGAAGAGGTGGCAAGAATACATAGAAGAACTTCACGATCCAGATAATCATGATGGTATGACCACTCACCTAGAGCCAGGCATCCTGGAATGAGAAGTCAAGTGGTCCTTAGGAAGCCTCATTATGAACAAAGCTGGTGGAGGTGATGGAATTCCCGTTGAGCTATTTCCAATCCGAAAAGATGATGCTGTGAAAGTGCTGCACTCAAGATGCCAGCATATCAGGAAAACTCAACAGTGGCCACAGTACTGGAAAAGGTCAGTTTTCATTCCAATTCCAAAGAAAGGCAATGCCAAAGAATGCTCAAACTAATGCACAATTGCATTCATCTCACATGCTAGTAAAGTAATGCTCAAAATTCTCCAAGCTAGACTTCAACATACATGAACTGTGAACCTCCAGATATTCAAGCTGGTTTTAGAAAAGGCAGAGGAACCAGAGAGCAAATGGGCAACAACAGTTGGATCATCGAAAAAGCAAGAGAGTTCCAGAAAAACATCTACTTCTGCTTTATTGACTACACTAAAGACTCTGAGTGTGTGGATCACAACAAACTGTGGAAAATTCTGAAAGAGATGGGAATACTAGACCACCTGACCTACCTCTTAAGAAATCTGTATGCAGGTCAGGAAGCAACAGTTAGAACTGCACATGGAACAACAGACTGGTTCCAATAGGAAAAGGAGTACATCAAGGCTGTATATTGTCACCATGTTTATTTAATTTATATGCAGAGTACATCATGAGAAATGCCAAGCTGGATGAAGCACAAGCTGGAATCAAAATTGCCAGGAGAAATATCAATAACCTCTGATACGCAGATGACACCACCCTTATGGCAGAAAGTGAAAAACTAAAGAGACTCTTGATGAAAGTGAAAGAGGAGAGTGAAAAAGTTGGCTTAAAACTCAGCATTCAGAAAACTAAGATTATGGCATCTGGTCCCATCACTTCATGGCAAATAGATGGGGAAACAGTAAAAGACTTGATTTTTGGGGGCTTCAAAATCACTGCAGAAGGTGACTTCAGCCATGAAATTAAAAGACACTTGCTCCTTGGAAGAAAAGTTATTACCAACTTAGAATATTAAAATAAAAGCAGAGACATTACCCTGCCGACAAAAGTTCCGTCTAGTCAAGCTATGGTTTTTCCACTAGTCAAGTATGGATGTGAGAGTTGGACTATAAAGAAAGCTGAGCACTGAAGAATTGATGTTTTTCAACTGTGGTGTTGGAGAAGACTCTTGAGAGTCCCTTGGACTGCAAGGAGATCCAAACCAGTCCATCCTAAAGGAAATCAGTCCTGAATATTCATTGAAAGGACTGATGCTGAAGCTGAAACTCCAATACTTTGTCCACCTGATGTGAAGAACTGACTCACTGGAAAAGACCCTGATGCTGGGAAAGATTGAAGGTGGGAGAAGGGGACGACAGAGGATGAGATAGTGGATGGCATCACCAACTCGATGGACATGAGTTTGAGCAAGTTCCGGAGTTGTTGATGGACAGGGAGGCCTGGTGTGCTACAGTCCATGGGGTCGCAATGAGTTGGACACGACTGAGTGACTGAACTGAATTGAGGCATGACCCTGATTTAATTAGTTCCTCCTCTTGTGCCCCAGGGTAGAAACTGCTAACAGTCTCCCCATAAGCTGCCCATCCACCTGTGACACAATCTGTTTGTCTGGATTCTTCATCCTTACACTTCTGAACAGAATGTTCTGCCTGCTATTCATTCCCATTATATTGCTATTATATGTTTACTTAATTATGAAACCTTCAATAAGAACTATGTGTTCTTACTCACATTTTTCATTCTCAGATGGCCGAGCACATAAACAGACATTTTATAAAAGTTTGCTAAATAAATGACTGAATGAAAGTTATTACACTAAACTCTTTTTTCTAACTATGTATTTTATGTTTCCCATAGTAGATTGAGAACTACTTAAATACAGGCAAAAGTATCCTTGTTGACCAACACAATAAATGTTTTTCATTGAATGCATGAGTGGGGAAAAAATGTCATCCTATATAGTGCTGAGTAACATAAAGTGCCTGCATATCCAAGAAATAAGATTCTTTGGTGAGTCTTGTAGCTACTCTTATATGATTACCATCCCAGAGGAGACAGGGTCCCAGAGGGAAGAGAAGTTATTATCACTCCTACTCACTTAACTTGACAGAGCCATCCATTCCCAACAGGATGTTGTCACTCTTGATGTCTCTATGAATAACTTGGTTCGAATGCAGAAACTCCAAAGCTTGCAGGCACTGTTGAAGTGATGTGGGCAGAAAGAGAGAGAAAGGACAAATAATTATGGAGACTTACAGAAAATCACTAATCCAACCTCCTCATTTTATGATAACAAAAGTGAGACCCCAGTGAGTAAAAGAACTTACTCCAAATAAATGGAAGAGGCAGATCTAATATCTAGTCTCTTGTCTCATTACTAAACATACTTTTAATACTTAGTGCTGCCTCATACTTTTCTTATAAGATACTTGACCACAGTGTATTGTAACATAGCTTATAACAGTTTTAGGTACAGGAATTCCTCCAAAGTGTTTTAGAATTGTTTACAGAACATTAGCACCTTGACAAAGAACCCAAGCCAAAAAAATTAAAAAAATACTGAGGAAGAATGGAAAGGATTTTGTAAAGAAAAAACTACAGGAAAATGACAAATAACAGTCACATTTGGGAAACTAAACAAATGGAAATGATACTAGAAGCCATGAATTTAGGAAGATAGTCTTATTTTGGTGAGGAGGTAGTTTGTACTGTTTGCTGTATTCTGCTTTTTACATTCCCATAAACATCTGCAGACAAATGTCCAGCAGGCAACTGCAGGCGTGAATCTTGGGTGCTGCAGAGAGGCTGGACTTGAAATAAACGTTTACAAGTCTTTCAAGTTATGGTAATGGTTGAAATTGGCAAATGTTATAGTAAATAAAGAAGAAAGAAAAGAACCTTGGAAAACACACAGACTCAATAGGTAGAATGAGTAATATAGAGACTGAAAAGAATAATAAAAATGCATGGTTCTGACCAATAAAATTATTCTAGACAAATCTCTTATTCCCTCTGGGCTACTGTCTTCCCATCTGTAAAAGGTGAGGATCAGAAAAGACACTCTCAAGGTTACTATTAAATCTGTTAGGAAGTTCATAACCCAAAGCTAAAATTTAGAGGCTTCCACCAATTAAAAAACATGAAAAAGATGCAAACCAATTAGAGGACACTACTGAAATATTCTCAACTTAATACTTCACTTTCTAAGAATACATCAATGGCTAAATTAAAAACAAACCAATATCCAGAAGCGGCTTTTCCCTGGAAAAGTAAGACCTGTTTTCCTAAGGAGGCTAGAGACTTTGGCCTCTGGATGTCAAAAATTATAAACAGAAAGGATGATTGCTAGAAATTGGAACCAACATGCATTGCTGGTAGGAATATAAAATGGTACAGCCACTGTGGTAAACATTTTGGCCAGTCCTCAAAATATTAAACATAAAGTCTCTACATGACCAGAAGATCCGCTCCTAGGCACATACCCAAGAGAAGTAAAAACATATATTCAACCAACAACTTATCCATGAATGCTCAGAGCATTATCCATAAGAGTCAAAAAGTGGAAATTACCCAAATGTCCATCAGCTGATGGACAGGCAAATAAACAGAATCTTACTTGCTAATAAAAGGACATATGCTGTAAAACAGATGAGCCTTCAAAATATTATACTAAGCAAAATGAGCCAATCAGAGCACATATTACCTTTATATGAAACACCTGGAATAAGCAAATCAACAGAGACACAAAACAGACTAGTGGCTGCATAGGGCTGGAAGGGATGGGAAACAGGTTGGGTGGGGGTGGCGGGGGGTGACTGCTAATAGGTATGGAGTTTCTTTCTCAGTTCAGTTCAGTCGCTTAGTTGTGTCTGACTCTGCGACCCCATGGACTGCAACACACCAGGCTTCCCTGTCCATCACCAACTCCCGGAGCTTGCTCAAACTCATGTCCATCGAGTCGGTGATGCCACCCAACCATCTCATCCTCTGTCGTCCCCTTCTCCTCCCGCCTTCAACCTTTCCGAGCATCAGGGTCTTTTCCAATGAGTCGGTTCTTCACATCAGGTAGACAAAGTATTGGAGTTTCAGCTTCAACATCAGTCCTTTCAATGAATATTCAGGACTGATTTCCTTTAGGATGGACTGGTTTGGATCTCCTTGCAGTCCAAGGGACTCTCAAGAGTCTTTTCCAATGCCACAATTCAAAAGCATCAATTCTTCAGCACTCAGCTTTCTTTATAGTCCAACTCTCACATCCATATTTGACTAGTGGAAAAACCATAGCCTTGACTAGACAGACCTTTGTTGGCAAAGTAATGTCTCTGCCTTTTAATATGCTATCTAGGTTGGTAATAACTTTTCTCCCAAGGAGCAAGTGTCTTTTAATTTCATGGCTGAAGTCACCATCTGCAGTGATTTTGAAGCCCCAAAAAATCAAGTCTGTTACTGTTTCCCCATCTATTTGCCATGAAGTGATGGGACCAGATGCCATAATCTTAGTTTTCTGAATGTTGAGTTTTAAGCCAACTTTTTCACTCTCCTCTTTCACTTTCATCAAGAGACTCTTTAGTTCTTCTTCACTTTCTGCCATAAGGGTGGTGTCATCTGCGTATCTGAGGCTACTGATATTTCTTCTGGCAATCTTATTCCAGCTTGTGCTTCATCCAGCCTGGCATTTTGCATGATGTATTCTGCATATAAGTTAAATAAGAGGGTGACAATATACAGCCTTGACGTACTCCTTTCCCAATTTGGAACCAGTCTGTTGCTCCATGTCCGGTTCTAACTGTGGCTTCTTGACCTGCATACAGATTTCTCAGGATGCAGGTCAGGTGGTCTGGTATTCCCGTCTCTTGAAGAATTTTCCAGCTGGTTGTGATCCACACAGTCAAAGGCTTTGGCATAGTTATTAAAGCAGAAGTAGATGTTTTTCTGGAACTCTCTTGCTTTTTCAATGATCCAATGAATGTTAGCAATTTGATCTCTGGTTCCTCTGCCTTTACTAAATCCAGCTTGAACATCTGGAAGTTCACGGTTCACATATTGTTGAAGCCTGGCTTGGAGAATGTTGAGCATTACTTTGCTAGTGTGTGAGATGATGCAATTGTGCAGTAGTTTGAACATTCTTTGTTTCTTTTTAGGGTGATGCAAATGTTCTAAAACTGATTATGGTGATAGCTGTATAACTAAATATACTAATATCTTTTAAATTATTACTTTAAATGGGTGAATCATATGGTATGTGAATTATATCTCAATCACTAAAGATGGTGACTGCAGCCATGAAATTAAAAGACGCTTACTCCTTGGAAGGAAAGTTATGACCAACCTAGATAGCATATTCAAAAGCAGAGACATTAGTTTGTCAACAAAGGTCCGTCTAGTCAGGGCTATGGTTTTTCCTGTGGTCATGTATGGACGTGAGAGTTGGACTGTGAAGAAGGCTGAGCGCTGAAGAATTGATGCTTTTGAACTGTGGTATTGGAGAAGACTCTTGAGAGTCCCTTGGAATGCAAGGAGAGCCAACCAGTCCATTCTGAAGGAGATCAGCCCTGGGATTTCTTTGGAAGGAATGATGCTAAAGCTGAAACTCCAGTACTTTGGCCACCTCATGCGAAGAGTTGATTCATTGGAAAAGACTCTGACGCTGGGAGGGATTGGGGGCAGGAGGAGAAGGGGACGACAGAGGATGAGATGGCTGGATGGCATCACTGACTCGATGGACGTGAGTCTCAGTGAACTCCGGGAGTTGGTGATGGACAGGGAGGCCTGGCGTGCTGCGATTCATGGGGTCGCAAAGAGTCGGATATGACTGAGCGACTGATCTGATCTGATCTGAACAGTATTTTTAGAAAGGTGAATTATCTCTATGAGAACTTATGGATAATAGTAATGCCATGTATTTGCATAACATTTAAATGTTTTTCCAAATGCTTTTTGATCCGCATGGTACCCCTAAGGTATACACAGTATGAATGTTGCAATTCCTAAGATAAATCACCTGAGACATATTGATTTCCCCAAGCACACATTTGCATGTATCTCAATCAGTAAAAGTCAGTTCTTCGGATGACTGAAATGAATAACATCTTAGTTATTACAATAACTCTGCATTTCCAAAGGTCCCCAGAATACAGATACATAGTTTATCTATGATATTAAATTTCATGGGGAAAATGTGATTAGGAAAAAACATCTAGAAAGCTTCCTGGTGGGAGAGGGAGAATAATGAAACAAATTTGAGAAACACCACCTCAGTGGTACAGTAAAGAAAATAAATCAGATCTCCTAAGATCCCAGGCCTGTGTTAATTCCATTAACCTACCTGTGCATGTGTTCTAGATCCCAGGGTTTTTAATGAAAAGATGATCATATTTTCTAGGACAGTAGTGATTTCACCTGACTTTATTTTTCCTAATATTATTACAAAACCATGTAATTTCATCTGCATGATTCTAATTCCTCTATCATCAAACCCTAGGCATACTCATCCCCATAAAACTCTGAGTCTACTCTTCTAACCACTTAATCATGCTCTCTTTCCCTAATTCCCAAACTTCTATACTATTAGGCTATAAGAAAGTTTCAGTCTCTTACCAGCAAAGCACCCAATACACCCAACTTCTCCAAATACTCCCTTCATCCTCTTGCTCTAACGAAGATGTGGCCATCCCCTAAGGACATGGCTTCTCATGTAGGTCTTGCCAAGGTTTTTATTCTCCCTCCTTATACAAGCATTTTACAGACATTAGATGTTTGACAGCAACGAGGAGAGAGAAGAATACTGATTTAAACTTTGTTTCCTATTCCTTTTGCCTGGAAGTATTTTACCCTAGATTTCTGCTTGGCTTACTTTCTCATATCATTCAGATCTTTACTCAAATATATGGCAAAACCTTCCCTGACTATCTGAAATAATATCTCCTCTGTCACTATCTCTTTACTCTGCTTTATTTCCTTCTTCATAACATATGAATAAAGCAGGAAAGCAAAATAAAAAAAATGACTAAAATATATACCCATAGTAAAGAGATAAAGGAAAATAAGTGTTCATAGCAGCTATTTTTAAGAGGCTGAAATAATACATGATTATTATATATATGTATGTATGTATGTGTATCAGTTCAGTTCAGTTCAGTCGCTTAGTCAGGTCCGACTCTTTGCGACCCCATGAATTGCAGCACGCCAGGCCTCCCTGTCCATCACCAACTCCCAGAGTTCACCCAGACTCAGGTCCATCGAGTCAGTGATGCCATCCAGCCATATATATATATATATATATATATATATTCTGAAAGAAATATATATATATTCTGAAAGAAAGTTACCAGAATATAGTTACCTTTAAAGAAAAAAGAATGATGATAAAAGTCTCAAAACAGGTATCATTAAAGGATGATGGGAGAATACAACTAATTTTTCCCACCTCTACAGTGCCCAGGCTGAGATCCCATCAGATGCAGAACCCTGAGATACATAGATATGGAAGCCATGTCCTGCTCAAGTCTAATTGGCTGTTGGCCTTACCTCACGGCACACAGCTGCAATCTGACCTTCGTCCATGCAAGTTTCTGTTACCACGTCTGTCAAAGAACCTCCAGCCAAATATTCCATGACAACCCATAGCTCATCTCCCACAAGGTAACTGCAGGGATAAAGGTAAAAGGTGAGTACGAATAGGGTACACTGAGCCATAGCAGTGGCTTTCAAAGGACAAACATATATACAGGGTGACTCTGCATTTCCCTCAACTCTGAAAGGGTCTAGGGTCCTTTTTTCTGAAGAAAAGCAGAATCTATCGGACGTTTCACTAGCTTGACATCTCTTAAGGGTTCAACTGGAGAAAACAAAGCAGACTGTCCTGTGAAGCCCCAAAAGATAGAACTAAAATCACTAGGTTGAAGATGCAATAAAATTTCATTTCATCACAACACAAAGCAGTATTTCTTAAAATCAGGCATGGTTCCCACATCTCTAGAAGCCTGAAAGCAGAGAGTACCCAAACATCTGATGAAGATGGGATCTGGAGTCCATGTTACCAATATTAGGGAAGTCACTAAACATCTTTGAGAGTTCTACTAGATGTGAGATCCATGAGATCAGTACCAGGTCATGTTCAAGATTCCATCCCCAGAGAGAGTGGCACAGTAGATGTCATTATTTACTGAATAAATCAATGAATAAAATAAAAGATAACTGCAAATGTTAAATAAAGTACTGGTTATAAAAACCATTAAAAAGCTGTAGTTTTATACACACACCCATTCTGCTGACAATGATCTCCATTTTGAACATCTCTGATTCTAAGAAGGGAATAAATTCGGAGGATTGCAGAACCAAAGCCTCTTCTGGAAGCCAAGGGTTTCCAATTTAGTACTGTATCACTAGATAGACTGCGGGGCTGAGAAGGGCTAAAACTGAAAGTTTCACTCAGGGACTGGATCACTCAGCTCTGTTATATGATAAGTAAAAAGGTCACTTAGCCTGTCAGTTTCCTCTGCTACAAAATAAGACAAATAAACAACAAAGACAGTCTAGAGCTCTACAAACTCTTGTGCTAGCTTTAGACAAAGGAGGCAGACTGAATTGGCTTGAGCTGTGTGGTATGTCATATCATCTTCATCCCCTTATTGGGACTACTGCTGGGCAGATGGGAGGCTACTGGAAAAAATAAACAGTCTCAAGTAAAGGATAAGATTTAAATCCTATTCTCTTGCCTATTAATCAATTCAGTCCTCTTTCTATAATATTATGCATTCTCTATACATCAAAGTCTTGTAGTTTTTAATGTCCATGAAGAAAAAATATGACATTAATTTCTCCTTCAACAATGGACTAAATTTCTCCTTTGAACTTGGACCAAAAGAGAATTCAGGACTGGTAAAAAGCCCTCCACTGCCTATTTCTTCCCTGACAAAGAATGTGCATTTATAGACCACACAGCACATCTAAAAGACATCTGTCAACTTGGACTGACTGGGGGGAAAACACAAGTGTACAAAAGATTATGTGGACACTGACAAAGCAGAGTCCCTTTAGCTGGGTCTCACGTAATGCTCTCAAGACCAGATTCATGTTGTCTCAGTTACTATGCAGCTATACACTGTGCCAAGGTACCATCAAAAAAGCTTCAGAGCATCCCATATTTAGAGAAGAAAAAACATGAATGGAGTTCTCCTCTGGGAACTCACAAAAACCACAGACTCTCAAATGTAGCACCTTCACTGAATGTTCAGCTTAAGAGTACCCACTCTTCTCCTCCAGCAAGAACTCCTAGGTGTGTTTTTCTACACCAGACTACAACTGATGGCAGGGACTGAGCCTAATTTATTTCTGACTACAGAATACAATACGCCTCTGGAAACACTGGCAAAGGCATGATAAACAAACAATTTATAAACCTTCTAATCCCATTCCCAGAACACAGATTCATTCAACCACATGCATTTTGTTGTTTACTTACCTCCACTAATGAGGAACTCACTATTTTATGAGATAGGCCATACCCTTAAGACAGCTTTCATTTTTCCTTATCCTGAGCCAAAATGTGGTATCCTTATAACCTTCAGAAGCTTATCCATGCTTTATTCTCCATATAATAAGTTCTTAAAAGAGATGGGAGGATGAATAACTTCAGAGGATTCTTCAGAGCCAGTCATGACCTACATCATGGAGAGACTATCATCTCCAAAACAGAGAAGGCCAAAGTCCAACTCCTTTCCTCTTTAAAGAAATGAATGCTTACCACTTTTAGATTCAGAACAAGAAATCTGGCATAATCTGGCAGCAATGAAAACAAGTTGGCAATGCACAATAAATAGTAAGAAAAATTACTCAGAGTCCAAGACTTGCTCCAATGTCACCTTCACCTCTGATGTCTCTGAAACCCAGGCAAGAAGCACTTCCTTTTGTTCAGATATGGTATAAAAGAACATAATATGATGGAAAGGGCATGGACGTTGATGCTAGGAATATTCAAATCCAAAACCCTCATTTGCTACTTACTGGCTTATTGGTCTTGGACAAGTTATTAACTTCTATGAATCTCAGTTTCTTCATCTGTAAAATACAGACAATAAACCCTACCTCATAATGAGATACTGCTATTCACAAAAGTGCTTAGTACAAAGAAAAGCATAACACAAATATTAGCTACAACTCTTATTATTACCTTAAAGAGCAGAATTCTTACAGGCTGGAAAGATAGGTTAAAAGAATCAAAAAGGAATTTAATGAAGATAACCCAAAATCTATGTTACCAGTTTAAGGCAAGCTCTTGTTAAGGGAAAAAAAAAAAAAAGGATCAGAGATTTGAACTGACTACATACTTACTAGGGGTCAACAATGAAAACAGAACACTTAAAATTTAAAAAAAAAAAACATTTTTTAAATGAACAACAACAACAAAAAGAATGAAATCAAGTTTCATAGAGTTTAAAACAAAGGAGGGGTTGCACTATCTCCATACAGCTCAAATCTCAAACAAGGCTCAAATCTCAAACAAAACCACTGAATGTCACATTTTAAGATAATGCAGACAAACTAGAAGTTATTCAGCAGGGTAAGCAGGATGAGGAAAAGATTTGAGATGCAGAATGATTTAAAGACCTTTGCGTCTGACTCAGGCAGATGGGCTGAAGGCATTCCCTGGGGCGGGACCAGCTGGGAGAAGCCATAGGGTGGTAGGGTTCAGCCTAACCCAGAAGACTATGCAGCAGTTAGAGATGTCCAGCAGCATGCAGGCTCAGAGGCACAGAGCTGAGCACCTTAAAAGATTCTTGAATGGAAACAGTTCTGAGTGCTGGTGTTGCCTTCTCTACTAGCACTACATCCATCAGTCCCAAAGGCCTTATTTCTTTGACAGGACTACCACTCCATACCTGTCCAAGTAGTTCACAATATTTGGGTTCTTGTTTTCCCTCATGACCAGGATCTCATTAATAATCAGCTCTTTCTTCGGCTGCTGCTGAAGGTTCATCTGCTTAATGGCCACCTGAAATCAAAGTACATTCAATGTATAACCAGAGTCACTCCGAATTTACTGAGCACCTACTAAGTACCAGACACAAACACTTAGGAGACAGAGATGAATAAAATACGGTCTGAGCCCTTGAGGAACTCACAGTTTATCACTGGAGACCAATGGTACTCAATGCAAAGTCCAGCTACATCATCTGGGAATGTGCTGGAAATGAAAAATTTCAGGCCCCAACCAAACCTACTGAATCAGAAATTCAGTGGTGGTTTTTTTTTTTTTTTTTTCGGGGGCGGGGGGGGGGGCGGGTGGGTAGTGCGTGGTTTGCACAAATTTTCTATTTAATGGAAAAGTTCACTTGCTAAGTATAAAGATCATTTATTACTTGGCATTGGTATTGGTGTCACTGGAGGTGAGGATAAGACATGGTTATGAAGAATTTAAATGAGGAAGTAAAAAAATTTAAAAACTGATCTTTCCATTTATCTCTCTACCTTCTTAGATCTCTACTTAATCCAAGCTCAAGTATGGATAAATAGGGACTTCCTTTTCCTCAAAAACCCTGTATTTTAACAAGCCCTCCAAGTAATTCTAATGTGAACCAAAGTTTGAAGATCAAACTTGCTACAAAATACTTATATTAGAAAAGCACTTTTAAAACTCACAATATAAAAGAGGTGTGCTTTAACAAAGCCCACACAAAATGTTACAGAAACATAAAGCTGGCAAGAACTCTTTCACACGATCAATATAGAGGCTTCATAAAGGGGAGATGCCTTTTTAAACTGTGGAAAAGTAAATCAGAGTTGACCAGGTTAAGAGAAAATAGAGAAAGGGGATCCTTAATGTTTATGTATGAAAAAGATCTTCATAGGCTTTTTGTCTATAGAAATAAACAAATTTTCACATAATACCAATTTAAGGAATACGTTAATTTCCAAGGCACTTTTGCATCCATTTTTTTCAGTGTGTCAGGTACTACATACAATATTCTCAAATGTATTTCATTTAATCCTTTGAGATACGTTATGACTTAAATATTACTACCGACTATGTCTGACAGATGAGGAAATTGTAATTCAGAGAGGATATGTGACTTGTAAGCACAACAATTCAGTAGCAGAGTCAGGATTAGAATCTCAAAAGCAATGCCCATTTATTCTGCACACAGAGCCAGATTAATCTTCCCCACTGTACACATTTGATAACACTCTCTCAGATTCAAAATTAAAAAGGTTCCTGTTCCTAGAGATGTTCCTTGGCCCAACCTTCAAAGTCCTTCCAATCTGACCTCTATCTTACTTCTTACTGTATTCTTTCATATGCTACAATGAAAGATGTATGCTCATATCTGAGCCTCTCTCCATTTGGAACATCTTACACTGTTTTCACATGTTCAAAACCTTCTTATACTTTGTATCAGACCAAAAGAAATTTCATTCTCCAAACCAGAGAGGTTTTTTGCCTTCTTTAAAGCCCTATAAGACCATATTTACACATCTCTTATGGAACTCACCACATACTGAATTGTATGATGATTAGTTAGGGTGTGTATCTCGAGACACTTGAGAGCTCGTTTGAAAGCTCAGAATCCCTGGTGCCAAGCATAGTGCCTAATACAGTGTGTGTTCAGCAAATCTTTTTGGCAATGAAGAGGAAAAGATAGAATTCAGTGGGCTGATAAATACTTTGTTTTTAAACCATAAAGAGCATCAGCAATAGGCTACTTCATCCCACAGGACTAGACTTTAAATTATTTAAGGGTTTATTTCCTAGAAATAACATCGAAGAACGTGAACATCTAACAGAACAACTACAACTAGTCGTTCCAGAATCATCCAGAAAAGCAGAGGATGAATAATTCAACTTTTATGGGAAAATTCCACACTCTATTATTTCTTCAAATCAAGTATGGATAGTCTTCTGCCAAAAGTCATTTATCAGTAAGAACAGAAACTATTTTTTTGAAACATTCTGACCACCTCCACTCCCTACCCTAAGTGAGAAAAAATTGTTTTGGAGTAGGGTCTCCTATCAGGGAAGGCTTCTGGTCTGGCTACACTTTTCTTAACACCTGATGATTAGCTTTTTCTAACATGTGAAGAGGAAAACATTGATCTAAAGGCCCATCACATTAAGACTGTAAGCCCTTATAACACATATTAAGATCTAGACCCTGTGCAGTTCCTAAGGCCATCCTGGAGGATGGGACAGAGCTTGTGAACTTCCCAGAGGTCACTGCTGGCAGCAGCAAGGGAGAAGAGAGGCAGGCCATGGATGACAGAGGAGGGGACAGTCCTTTCCAACAGCTACTGACTAAACATGGGCTAGGCTAAACACCCTTCACCTGATCAGATCCCTCTTAACTCAAGCCAGCAGACAGCACTCCCATAACAGGAAAAGAGCTAGACTTGAACTCTGAGGGCCTAAGCTCTGGGGCTGATTCTGTCACTTACCAGCCTTGACCAATCACAAGCTCCCTGAGCCTCCATCTCTTTATCAATACTAAAGATAATAATTTCCACCCTGATTTCCCTTCTCATAGGATTCTTTTGGGAACTAAAAGAAATAGTGGCCAACATGTTACTCATACATAAGAAATTTAAATAATACAGTAATACAACAGTGAAAATGCTAATCACTGTCATAACTGCATTTGATGAGTACTTGGCACAGAGCAGCAAGAATGACAATATAATCAGCAGGAATGACAGCAAAAACCAACCACTCTCCCGCCACACAGTGTTAGGTGCTCGACTGACATTGTCTCTGTAAAACAACCCTGTCAAGTGAAAATCATCCTCTGCATTTTCAGATAAGAAAATAAAGACTAAGACTTACAAGGAAGTTTCCCAGTAAAGTTTCCCAGTTTTCAAAGCGTCTTCCAGTCTATTTTCTCTATTACACACATTCCCTCTAAAAATAGGCTTGAAAATTAATTGTCGGATCTATAACTAGAAGACTTCCAGCACTAACATGCTAATCTTCCTATTTGTGACAGGAAATAGCTCTCCTTTCCCATCGGGTAACTCCCAATATGCAGGCACTCACAAAGACAAAGCATCCCGCCAGCTCCACTAAAGATTTATACTCCCTGGGGGAGAAAATGAGGCCTTCCTGGCTACACTGCATTAGCCACCCTAATGGACTTGCTTCCATTCATAGTTTTGTAACCACAAAGCAAGCACATGACATCAAGCTTGTTTCCTGTGAGCAGCTTCTCACACATGCAGCTCCAGACCTTCCAGAAACGAGCCAGCACCAGCCTGCTTCCCATCAAGGGCTGTGAGGCTCCAGAAGTCAGAAATATGACAAGGGGCCATGCTGCCAAAACTTGCTGCAGCCTAGCAGTCAGGAAAACATAAGTTAAGATTTTATAATCAAAAGATTCTAACCCAGTCCTTGCTAACTGCTGGCAGCACAACCCCGCAAAAGTTACTTTAACTCCAAGCCTCAAATTCCTGATCAGTAAAAAGGAAATAAACTGCCTACTGTGTGGGGTTCTTTTTAGTATTGGTATAACCTCCTCTTTTCTATCTCTGCCTCCAATATAGCATATTTAAAATCAGCAAAATGATACCATCCTTCCTTCCTTACTTACTATTATTTCAACACAGGTTTCTGTCAGCACTGTAAGTTTTATATGTACAGAACAGAAAGTATGATTTCTTACACTTATATATATATGTTTTTTAATGTCTGAATCTTTCATAGTTCTTAGCATAAGTGTAGTATAAAGCAAATGATCAGTAAACACTGTGTGAAATAAATATGTGCAGATAAAAGTTAATATATACGTAATTCTTAGTTTATGATGTATTTTTCACATGCATTGCTTCACTCAACTTATTTAACAGTCTTGTGAGGTATATGTTATCATGCATATTTTATAAAGAAATAAAATTCAAGCTCCAGAGGTCAAAAGACTTTTCCAAGCTTTTATAAGTAAGTAAAGGTAAACATCTGGGCTTCCCTTGTGGCTCAGCTGGTAAAGAAGCCGCCTGCAATGCGGGAGACCTGGGTTCTTTCCCTGGATTGGGAAGATCCCCTGGAGAAGGGAAAGGCTACGCACTCCAGTATTCTGGCCTGGAGAATTCCATGGACTTTATACTCCAGGGGGGTCACAAAGTGTTGGACACAACTGAGAGACTTTCACTATCCACTAAAGGTAAACATCTAGTTATCTGGTTCTCACATCAAAGAACAATTAATAAATCTCTCAACATAATTTTTTTTGAAGCTGACTTACCCTCAGTGGAGCCTCAATATTTGCCTCAGACACTTGTAAAAGCCTGACAAGAGCACAGTGAGTTATGTGACTTCTCCAATACATCATGGGGTTTCAACCACCAAACATATACAAGCAGGTCCTAGTAGCCTCCCTCAGAGGAACCCAACTCTATTTTCATTGGAACAAGAGGTGCCTCTCAAGTTCTGAGCCCCATTAGTCTTTGAACTAAGACCTTTCCCAGGTAACTCCCATCCACAGCCCACCTGCCAACATTCCTGCTCTGCAACCAAAGCGTACAATGCAAAGAAACTTTAAGCATTAAGCATTCTAGATTCCCTTCCTGGCTTCCTTCTGCTGAAGATAAGATCTTGGGTCATCAGGCCTTAGCAATAAGATTACAGATTTCCCAGCTTATGAAACATGAGAGACAAAGAGATGCCTCCAAATGAGAACTTCAATGTCTACCAGAATCCTAGGGACAATGGGAGACCCACTAGATTCGAGACAAGAGACAAGGTTCTAAATCTCTTCTGTATCAGATGTCTCTCCTAGGCACCAAATTTGTAAAAATAACTGTCCACCAGGCAGTTTCACATGGCCTCTCAGGCAGTATCTAACTTCTTCAAATCTATACTTCCTCTGATCACTCACTTGGGCTTCCCAGGTGGTGCTAGTGGCAAAGAATCCACCTGCCAACATAGGAAACACAAGACATGCAGGTTTGGTCCTCGGTGGGGAAGACACCATGGAGAAGGAAATGCCAACCCACTCCAGTATCCTTGACTGAAAAATTCCATGGACAGAGTAACCTGGTGGGCTATATTCCATGGGGCCACAAAGAGCAGACACAACTAGAACACACACACACACATCACTCACTTGTGAGTCATCCTCACCAAATTCTGTCAAATCTACTTAAAGTGAAAGTTTAGTCGCTCAGTCGTGTCCAACTCTTTGAGACACCATGGATTGTAGACTACCAGGTTCCTCCATCCTTGGGATTTTCCAGGCAAGAGTACTGGAGCGGGCTGCCATTTCCTTCTCCACAGGATCTTCCCAACCCAGGGATCGAACCCGGGTCTCTCACATTGTAGGCAGACACTTTACCATCTGAGCCACCAGGGAAGTCCCTCAAATCTACTTAAGTACCTCTCAAATACATCACTTTTCCCCATTTATAATGTGCTACCACCTTAGTCCAGACATCATGTCTCACATGGAATTACCCAATAACCTGCTGAGTCACCTGCTCCACTCTTATCTCTTCCAATCTCTTCTCCACATTGCAGCCACAGTAACTTTCCAAAATCTGTAATTTCACCATGTTGAAAGACTTCTAGTCTACAATAGTAAGAAACTAGAAGAGTGCCTGTTGAGCTAAGAAGGGCTAAAACTTAACAAAAAAGAGTAAGAAATAGTAAAACTGAAGGAGTAATAGTTGGTGGTGGATACTTACCTCCTGTCCTGTGGCTACATCCATTGCAGTGTACACAGTGCCCGAAGCACTGAACAGGTATGGGAAAGAAAAAAAAAAAAAAAGGTGTTAGATGAGGTGACATTTGTCATATGAAGCTCTCCACACACAATCTGGCAATGCAAGTGTTAATAAAAATAGTAGCAAAAAATGATCCTCCCCTCCCCGTTGTCTCTTTGACTCTCATGAAAGGCAGTATGTAGCAGCAAAGAGAATATAGGCTCGAGTGGCCATCAGGAAGTGAGGAAAGAAAGTAGGGACAGAGGAAGAAAGCAGAGAAATACTGGAATAATGCTACGAAAATGAACATGTCCATTATAAATGACTAAAAATCTCACTTTATGCCTATAACCATGAACTCTGTATATCTGTGAGTGGTATGCAACAATATTTGTAACCTTACATGACAATGTGTCAGATTTACATGATGTGATTGGAAGAAAATTAAAATCCTATGTATTCTTGGCAAGCCCTGTGATTACGCTTTCCAGAGAAGTCATGTCAATTCAGAGAGAAAAGTCACTTTTAAGTTTGCCTGGAAGCCAGAAATTATGGTCATCAGCTTCCAAACTACAACTCTTTGGTTAGGATTTTATTGTAGCTACATGTCAGGAAGTTGAGATCAAAGATATGGACAATCAAATAAGGACTGGATTCTCTACATTAGCAGTTACTTCCTCATTACTAATCATCCTACCCCTAGCCATCTTCTGTTATAAAATTGATGTCCATATTCCTGTCCCCATTCCTCCCCTTATCCCACCTGATGTACCATTCTTAAAGGGCAAAATGCCCAGGCCTCACAGGACTGGACATTTTCAGACTGCTTCTCCATGATTACAGAGGAAAGCTACTCAGGCCTACTGGGTAGTACTTAATTGTTTCCAATAGACATATACTTAGACACATGAATTCCAAGTCAAACAAACAAAATTCTTCACTCTTAAAGGGAAAAAAAAATTAAGCAAAAATTATAGTAGTACCAATTTATCATATATATGTGATATGTATAGTTTTTTTAATATTTTTTTTATTGAAGGTTAATTGCTTTACAGAATTTTGTTGTTTTCTGTCAAACCTCAACATGAATCAGCCATAGGTATACATTTATCTCCTGCCTTTTGAATCTCCCTCCCAACTCCCTCCCCATCCCACCCCTCTAGCTTGATACAGAGCCCCTGTTTGAGTTTCCTGAGCCATACAGCAAATTCCTGCTGGCTATCTATTTTATATATGGTAACAAGTTTCCATGTTACTCTTTCCATACATCTCACCCTCTCCTCCCCTCTCCCCATGTCCATAAGTCTATTCTCTATGTCTGTTTCTCCACTGCTGCCCTTTAAATAAATTATTCATTACCATTCTCCTAGATTTAATATATATGTGTTAGAATACGATATTTGTCTTTCTCTTTCTGACTCACTTCACTCTGTATAATAGGTTATAGGTTCATCCACCTCATCAGAACTGACTCAAATGTGTTCCTTTTTATGGCTGAGTAGTATTCCATTGTGTATATGTACCACAACTTCTTTATCCATTCATCTATGGATGGAAATCTAGGTTGCTATCATGTTCTAGCGATTGTAAATAGTGCTGTAATAAACAATGGGATACATGTGTCTTTTTCTACTTCACTTTCCTCAGGGTACATGCCTACGAGTGTGATTGCTGGGTCATGTGGTGGTTTTATTCCTAGTTTTTTAAGGAATCTCCATACAATCTTCCACAGTAGCTGTATCAATTTACAATCCCACCAACAGAGCAAGAGCATTACCTTTTCTCTATACTCTCTCCAGCATTTATTGTTTGTAGACTTTTTGGTGATGGCCATTCTGACCAGTATGAGGTGATATCTCATTGTGGTTTTGATTTCCATTTCTCTAATAATGAGCAATGTTGAACATCATTTTATGTGTTGTTAGCCATCTGTGTGTCTTCTTTGGAGAAATGTCTGTTTAGGTCTTTTTCCCACTTTTTGATTAGGTTGTTTGCTTTTCTGGCATTGAGTTGTATGAGCTGCTTATATATTTTGGAAATTAATCCTTTGTCACTTGTTTCATTTGCTATTATTTTCTCCCATTCTGAAGGCTGTCTTTTCACCTTGCTTATAGTTTCCTTTGCTGTGCAGAAGCTTTTAAGTTTAATCAGGTCCCACTTGTTTACTTTTGTTTTTATTTCCATTACTCTAGGAGGTGGGTCATAGAGGATCTTGCTTAGATTTATGTACTGAGTGCTCTGCCCATGTTTTCCTCTAAGAGTTTTATAGTTTCTGGTCTTACATTTAGGTCTTTAATCCATTTTGAGTTTATCTTTTTGTACAGTGTTAAGAAGTGCTCTAACTTCATTCTTTTACATGTAGCTGTCCAGTTTTCCCAACACCATTTACTGAAGAGGCTGTCTTTGCCCCATTGCATATTCTTACCTTCTTTGTCAAAAATAAGGTACCCACTGGTGCATGGGTTTATTTCTGGGCTTTCTATCTTGTTCCATTGGTCTATATTTATGTTTTTATACCAGTACCATACTGTCTTGATGACTGTAGCTTTGTAGTATAATCTGAAGTCAGGAAGGTTGATTCCTCCAGCTCCAATTTTCTTTCTCAAGACTGCTTTTAGGGTCTTTCATGTTTCCATATAAATTGTGAAAATTTTTGTTCTAGTTCTGTGAAAAATGCCATTGGTAATTTGATAGGGATCGCACTGAATTTGTAGATTGTGTTTGGTAGTACAGTCATTTTCACAATATTGATTCTTCCTACCCAGGAATGGAATATCTCTCCATCTGTTTATGTCATCTTTTATTTCTTTCATTAGTGTTTTATAATTTTCTGTGTACAGTCCTATCCTAGAGAATGTTCCATGTGCACTTAAGGAGGTGTATTCTTCTGCATTTGGATAGAGTGTCCTAAAAATATCAATGAGATCCATCTCATCTAATGTATCATTTAAGATTTGTGTTTCCTTATTAATTTTCTGTTTTGATGATATGTCCATTGGTGTGAGTGGGATGTTAAAGTCTCCTACTATTATTGTGTTACTGTCAATTTTTCCTTTTATGTCTTTTAGTGTTTGTCTTATGTATTGAGGTGCTGCTATGTTGGGTGCGTAGATATTTACAATTGTTATGTTTTCCTCTTGGTTGATTCCTTGATCATTATGTAGTGTCCTTCCCTATCTCTTGTAATATTCTTTATTTTATGGTCTATTTTGTCTGATATGAGGATTGCTACTCCAGCTTTCTTTTGTTTCCCATTTGCATGGAATATATTTTTTCACCCTTTCACTCTCAGTATATATGTGTCTTTAGTTCTGAAGTGTGTTTCTTGTAGACAGCACAAATATGGGTCTTATTTTCGTATCCATTCTGCCAGTCTGCGTCTTTTGGTTGGAGCATTTAATCCATTTACATTTAAAGTAATTATTGATATATATGTTCCTATTGCCATTTTCTTAATAGAATGGGGTTAATTTTATAGCTCTTTTTTCTTTGCTTGTATTTCTTGACTATATAAGTCCCTTTAACATTTGTTGTAAAGCTGGTTTGGTGTACTGAATCCTCTTAACTTCTGCTTGTCTGAAAAGCTTTTTATTTCTCCATCAATTTTGAATGAGATCCTTGCTGGGTACAACAATCTTGGTTGTAGATTTTTCCCTTTCAGTACTTTAAATATATTCTGCCATTCCCTTCTGGAGAAGGAAATGGAAACCCACTCCAGCACTCTTGCCTGGAGAATCCCGTGGACGGAGGAGACTGATAGGCTACAGTCTATGCGGTCACTAAGAGTCCGACACAACTGAGCAAATTCACTTTCACTTTTCACTTTCATGCATTGGAGAAGGAAATGGCAACCCACTCCAGTATTCTTGCCTGGAGAATCCCAGGACAGGGGAGCCTGGTGGGCTGCCGTCTATGGGGTTGCACAGAGTTGGACACAACTGAAGCGACTTAGCAGCAGCAGCATTCCCTTCTGGTCTGCAGAGTTTCTGCTGAAAGATCAGCTGTTAAGAATATGGGGTTTCCCTTGTATGTTACTTGATGCTTCTCCTTGCTGCTTTTAATATTCTTTCTTTATGTTTAGTCTTTGTTAGTTTGATTAGTTGGAGAAGGCAATGGCACCTCACTCCAATACTCTTGCCTGGAAAATCTCATGGACGGAGGAGCCTGGTAGGCTGCAGTCCATGGAGTCGCTAAAAGTCGGACATGGCTGAGTGACTTCACTTTCACTTTTCACTTTCATGCATTGGAGAAGGAAATGGCAACCCACTCCAGTGTTCTTGCCTGGAGAAGCCCAGGGATAGGGGAGCCTGGTGGGCTGCTATCTATGGGGTCGCACAGAGTCGGACACGACTAAAACAACTTAGCAGCAGCAGCAGTTTGATTAGTGTGTGTCTTGGTGTGTTTCTCCTTAAGTTTATCCTGTATGGGACTCTGTACTTCTTGGACTGATTGACTATGGTTGACTATGACTTCCTCTTCCATGTTGGAGAAATTTCCAACTATAATCTCTTCAAAAATTTTCTCATACCCTTTCTTTTTCTCTTCTTCATTTGGGACCCCTGTAATTTGAATGTTGGTGGATTTGATATGGTCCCAGACATCCCTGAGACTATCCTCAGTTCTTTTCATTCTTTTTACTTTATTCTGCTCTTCAGAAGTTATTTCCAGCATGTTATCTTCCAGTTTACTGATTCGTTCTGCTTCAGATATTCTGCTAGTGATTCAGTCTAGAGTATTTTTAATTTCAGTAATTGTTTTGTTTGTCTCTGTATATTTTTTCTTTAATTCTTCTAGATCTTTGGCAATTGATTCTTGCATTTTCTCCATTTTGTTTTCAAGGTTTCTGATCATCTTTACTATCATTATTCTGAATTCTTTTTCAGGTAGTTTGACTATTTCCTCTTCATTTACTTGGACTTCTGTGTTTCTAGTTTGTTCCTTCATTTGTGTAGTATTTATCTGCCTTCTCATTATTTTTTTCTTAACTTATTGTGTTTGAGGTCTCCTTTTCCCAGGCTTCAAGGCTGAATTCTTTCTTCCTTTTGGTTTCTGCCCTCCTAAGGTTGGTCCAGTGGTTTGTGTAAGCTTTATATAGGGTGAGATTTGTGCTGAGTTTTTTGTTTGTTTGTTTTTCCTCTGATCAGCAAGGCTGAGGTGGTAATTCTGTCTACTGATGACTGGGTTTGTATTTTTGTTTTGTTTGTTGTTTAGATGAGGCATCCTGCACAGGGTGCTACTGGTGGTTGGGTGATGCCAGGTCTTGTACTCAAGTGGTTTCCTTTGTGTGAGTTCTCACTATTTGATACTCCCTAGGGTTAGTTCTCTGGTAGTCTAGGGTCTTGGAGTCAGTGCTCCTACTTCAAAGGCTCAGGGCTTGATCTCTGGTCAGGAACGAAGATTCTACAAGTAGTCTGTTATGGCATTAAGTGAGATTAAGACAAATATCCAAAAATGAGAAATCAAAGATAAACCCCAGACAAATGGCAGTTACAAAATCAGGCAAATAATAGTTAAAATAAATGGAATATACACATATACATATATACCCAGGAGCAAAGTCAAAACAGTCCAACAAAAATAAAGTCCAGTAGATTGACCCAGCAAACAAAGGAAATCAAAAATTATATTTACCAGTTAAGAACAAAATTAACTAAAGTGCAAACTGGAAAACAAAACTAAAGCAAGGTGCCAAGTGGGGAATAAAGCAATGAAAACAAAAATAACAAATATGTTGAGGGGAAAGGAAAGAAAAAAAGAAATAATAGATATGCAAAGTTAAATAGAGATAGATGAAGAAGATTTATATACATTAAAGATTAACTGCAAGGGAAAAAGAACAGTAGGAAAGGCAAACAAAGGAATAAATATAAAAAAAATATAATAGATTTTTAAAAATTAAAATTATAAAAAAGAGAAAAGAAAAAAAAAAATCAGAAGGAAAAAAAAAAGGAAACTTCCACAGAACTGCAAAAGTCCAATGTAGAAGCAGAGGTTTATAACAGCAATAAAAAGTGTGACTGTCAGAATGACCATCATCAAAAAGTCTACAAACAATAAATGCTGGAGAGGGTATGGAGAAAAGGGAACACTCTTGCATTGCTGGTGGGAATGTAAACTGATACAGCCACTATGGAATATGGTATGGAGACTCCTTAAAAAGCCAGGAATAAAACCACTGTATGACCCAGCAATCCCACTCCTAGGCATATACCCTGAGGAAATCAAAACTGAAAAAGATACATGTACCCCATTGTTCACTGCAGCTCTATTTACAATAGCTAGAACATGGAAGCAACTTAGATGTCCATCAACAGATGAATGGACAAAGAAGTTGTGATATATATATACAATGGAATATTACTCAGCCATAAAAAGGGACACATTTGAATCTGTTCTGAGGTGGATGAAACTACAGCCCATTATATAGTGAAGTAAGTCAGAAAGAGAATATAAATATCGTATACTGACATATATATATGGAATCCGAAGAGATGACACTGATGAATGATTTTCAGGGTGGCAATGGAGACACAGATATAGAGAACAGACCTATGGACAAGGTGGGAGGAGAGGAGGGAGAAGGGGAGATGTATGGAGAGAGTAACATAGAAATTTACAATACCATGTGTAAAACAGATAGCCAATGGGAATTTGCTGTATGACTCAGAAAACTCAAACAGGAGTTCTGCGACAGGCTGAAGGGTGGGGTGGGGAGGGACATGGGAGTAGGTCTGGGAGGGAGGGGACATGGATATACCTATGGCTGATTCTTGGTGATGTATGACAGAAAACCACAAAATTCTGCAAAGCAATTATCCTTCAATTTAAAAAAAAGAATAAAAAATAAATAAATAAAATAAAATAAAAAATAAATAAAAATTTAAAAAGTGAATATATGTATAACTGATTCACTGTGCTGTACAGCAGAACACTGTAATTACAACATTGTAAACCACCTATATTCCAATAAAAATTTAAGGATAAAAAAAAAGTGACAATATACACATATACATATACACTCATAAGCAAAATCAAAACAGTCCAACAAAAATAAAGTACAATAAATTAACCCAGCAAACAAAGGAAACCCAAAATTACATCTACCAGAACAAAACTAACTAAAGCACAAACTGGAAAACAAAACTAAAGCAAGATGCCAATTGGGGAATAAAGCAATGAAAATAAAACTAACAAATATATTGAGAGGAAAGGAAAGAAAGGAAAGAATCGATACACAAAGTTAAATAGAGGTTGATAAAGAAGATTTATATACATTAAAGATTAACTGCAAGGGGAAAAGAACAGTAGGAAAAGCAAACAAAGGAATAAATGTAGAAAAAATAATATTTTTAAAAAATTAAAATTAAATAAAGAGAAAAGAAAAAAATGGAAAACACCACAGAACTGCAAAAGCCCAATGTAGAGACAGAGGTTTATAACAACAATAAAAAAAGTCACTGAGGGGGAAGAAAAAAAAAGAAGCTCAAAAGCTTAATTAGATTTCATAGTGCCAATAAAATTGACAACAACAGAGGGGGAAAAAAGAAAAAAAATCCAAAAGAATCTACAGAACAAGTCAAAAGATAATAATAAATGTTTTTCTTGAATCATTGCTGTCAAGAGTCCTTTCTCTCACGGGGAGTCACAGTCCACCTCACCTCTCTAGGATTCCAACACTGTACTGATCTCTGTACCTGCTGTGGATTCTCTAGGATTCCAACACTGTACTGATCTCTGTACCTGCTGTGGATTCTCTAGGATCCAACACTGTACTGATCTCTGTACCTGCTGTGGGGGCAGCTCAGATTCTAATCTGGTCCTACTCCTGTGTGTTCTTGCCTCTAATGTCCACAGCTATCAGAACCAGTGCATTTTCTTTTGCAGGAGCTCTCAATGTCCTTTTACATATTCCACAGAATATATAAAAGTCTGACTAGTTGACCATGTGGATTTAATCTGCAGCTTGAACAGCTGGTGGGAAGGTTTGGGGTCTTCTTCCTTAGCCACATTGCCCCTGGGTTTCAACTGTGGTTTTATTTCCACCTCTGCATGTGGGTCATCCACTGGGTTTGCTCCTGAGGCTGCTCTGGAGGACTTCGGTTTGCCCCTGTGAGGGCCAGGTGTGGAGGTGGTGAGCTACTTGGGTTGCAGGGGTTCTGGCAGCGCCAAGTACTCAGGGGAGTTGGAGATTAGGGCAGCAGGAAATAAAGTGCTCTCGAAGGGTATGGCAACCAGTATTGGTCAATATGCTCCAATATTCTTGCCTGTAGAACCCCCCCTCCCTAACGGAGAAGCCTGGCAGGCCACAGATTACAGAGTCACAAAGAGTCAAACACTACTGAAGTGATGCTTCGAGCATAGATACAAGACATTTTTTGCCTGTGGCAGCTCTGCCCCATTGAGAGTTGAGCATGAAGGTAACGCAGTTGCTTGGCTTGAGGGGACCCTGGCGGTGCCAAGTGTGCAGGGACATGGACTGCCTCTGCAGCAGGAGTTATGGCCCTATCAGAGTCTTTTTTCAAGCCTCTTATAGCTGGCTATCAGAAGGCCTGTTTGGCCAGTCTTTCTCTGTAGCTCCTCCCATTCAGGCACTTAGAAGGTTCCCTTGCCTGGGTCCTACCCTGTTGTTCAGCACATCAGGCACATAGAGGGGCCCCCTTGGCTGGGGTCCTATTCTGTAGACCAGCACGTCAGGCACTTAAAAGGGCACCCTGGGTGGGGTCCTACTCTGTAGCTCAGTGTGTCAGGCATTTGATGGGCCAGGCTTTCTATTGTCCAGCAGCTCATGTTGGCATGTGTAGAGAGAGAAGTTATGGTGATGGCTCCACCCCTCTGTGTGTGACTCAGCACTATCATCTTGCTTCCACGGCTGCCTGGCTTTCCTCCACCAGCATTTCCCACCACTATCTCCTCCCTCACATCCCCTCCATTTGTCTCTCTGTAGTCAACAGCAGCCCTGGGATTGCTCCACAATCCCTAAACTCCAACTCCCAGCCACTACGCCTTCCAGAGGACCTGCATCCCTGTCCAGGGTATGTATAGCTGTAGCAAGGACTGTCTGATTCTCTTTCATTTAGGCTGCCACAGATCAGCTGTTTCACTCTCAGCCTCAAATGTTTCTCTTCTGGCTCAGACAATTGCCCTGATGTGGGGATTGGACTCTTGCTTCAGTTCCCCACTGGCTGAGGATCCAGTCCTACTAACACTCCTGTTTCTCCCCCTAGTTGCTTCATCCTCCAGAGTTTTGCAAGGTTCTATATATTCCTTCCACTGGTCAGACACTTCTGTCCACTCTCAGCTGGAATTCTGCATGCACTTCTGTGTCTGAAGGTGTATTCCTGACATATCCATGGAGAGAGATGTACTCTACGTTCACCTACTCTGCCATCTTGTTTCTTCTAAGATTTTTTTAGGTGGGCTATCTTTAAAGTCTTTATTGAATTTGTTACAATATTGTTTCTGTTTTGTTTTGTTTTTTTGGCCCTGAGGAATGTGAGATCTTAGCTCCCCAACTGCAACCAGGGGTGCAGTATCGAACCTGCACCCCTCCTTGGAAGGCAAAGTGTTAACAATTGGAGCACCAGGGAAATGGAATGTGGAAACATCAGCATAGGTGCTTAATAAGTCTTGCAATCCTCTCTTAGCACTAACATACCTGTCAAATAAGCAAGGACAAATCTTTTGCAGATAGTGCCTGTTTTGGGGCCATATACATCTGCATATGCATATATATAAAATATATAATCAACAGGTTGGGACGTAAAAGACCCTGAATCCACAATCCCTCTCCCTTAAATGAAGAAACTGATGTTCAGAGATAGGACCTGACTTATCCACACTTGTCTGTGTACCTTTCTTCTACATTCTTAGTATCTCAATGTAATTAGCTAAAGAAAATACCATCCCAGATTACTCAGAGGCAAGGAAAATAATGTCTTCTCAATGTGTTAACTACCTTATACTAGGTCAGACTCACAAACGCATGTCTAATAGTAGAAGCACTGGACCAGGGAAAAAGGAGATCCACTCAAGTCCAGGGCTACTTTGAGGATTAAATTGAACAATAGATGCAAATAACAGTTGTAAGCTATAGAACACTGAACAAATACAACATCAGTATACTATGCATTACTTTATCTTATTTCAGAAGTTTATAGATATATAAGAAAGAAACCTGAGGAATTCCCTCGCATTCCAGTGGTTAAGAATCCACCCTCCAATGCAGGGGATTCGGGTTAGATCCCTGGCTGGGGAATTGAGATCCCACATGTCTCAGGGTAACTAAGCCCATATGCCTCAACTAGAGAGCCCATGTACTGAAAACTACGAAGCCCATGCACCACAACTACAGAGCCCACACACTCTGGAGACTGCACAACACAACTAGAGAGAAGCCACCATTCCGCACCTAAAAATCCCACATGCTGCAAGGAAGATCCCATGAGCCACAACTATGGTGCCACAATTTTTGATGCTCTGACGCATCAAAAATTTAAAAAGAAAGAAAAAACAGAAAACTTCAATGACTTCATTAACAACAATGCTTTCATTCATGTAACACTGAGAGCTTTCTACAAGCCAGATACTTTTTTCAGTTTCTTTTTAATTTTAGCTAATTGGGTATCTCTATAGAAATTTCATTCTTTTTCTCTTTTATATAAAGTCATAACTTACCTAAATTAATCTGCACAAATCTTAAGTGTACAACTTGATGATTTTTCAATATGTACACACCTACATGTTCACCATCAACCCCTCAAAGTTCCCTCATGCTACTTCCTAATCCTCCCAGACACAACCATTATTCTGATTTACATTAGCATGTATTAGTTCTGCCTGTTCTTTAACTTCATATAAAAAAATCACACAGTATTTGCTCTTTTATATCTGGCTTCTCTTGCTCAAAAACACTTTTAAGACTTATCACAGTATATTATAATTTTTTGTTTGTCTGCCTATCTCCTTCTGTAGATATGAGGGTCTCTCTGAAAGCAGATATGGTCCGATTCATAGCTGTACTCATGGCACAGTATCTAACAGAGATTCAGCTAAGATTTGCTGAATCGTACACTGAGGTCAGAATATAAGATCCAGAAAAGAAACCAGAGAGTAAGAGATATGATTTCTGTCATCCACTAGAAAAACAGGTCCCATATACTAGCAGAAGAGTCTGTGAGTTCTGTCTTTCATTTCATATTAGTGCTAGTAAGTCTCAGCACCAGGTAAACAAGGTTAATATGGAAAAGCAGAGCTATAATTTGGGAAGGTTTTTGTGCTAAGAAAATAAATGGTTTTTGCACTCTCAGTGCAGGGATATTTTTAGCAACAATGTCAGCTAATGGCACATCTCACATATTAAAACATAATTCTGGAAGCCTGAGATCAGCCTAATAAAACACCCTCCGATGGGTGAGGGGTGAGGTGGAGAATGAAGAAAAAGGTTTATAAGAGGCAAAACAAAAGCAAAATCATATATATCAGCACATATGATTTTAAGTCATTTTTCTAGGGAAACAAAAGGCGCCTACTAACCCTTGTCCAATCTTCTCAAACCGTGTGTATTTCTTCTTAGGATCACCCACACTCACTATGCTGCCTTTGAAAGAAACAGAGAACATAAATCAGTTTTTCCCAGATCAACAATACAAAATAAGCCCCATGTTCCCCCAACTCTGAGCCAGCAAAGATTAAAGAACTATCTGCAATACCCTAAAACCACACTAAGGTGCTTAGCTTTCCCTCCTAAGTTTCAACCAAAAGTTTCACCTCCTTACCACTTTTATTAATAGTACCCTAATCCATTTCTAATCTCCTAAAAGTTATTCATTCATTTTTAAATTCATCAATTCAATGAACATTTTCTAATTTTAATATGCTCACTTATTATGCACTAAGCCCTAGGTTGAGTGCAACAAATGAAGACCCAGTTAATGGACCCAACAGATGAGACCCAGTTAAGACAGTCTCTGCTCTCAAGAAGCTGTAATCTCATACAGGAAACAGACACCATGTATAAAGTTCCATGAACATATAGTAATTGCTGTGATACAAAAAGAAGCAAAAATATAGACCAGGAAGGCCTCAGAAGGGAAATGAACCTGAACTAATTTTTACAGGGTTAGGAGGAATTTTCCAGGGAGAGAAAGTCAAGAATGGGTTACAAAAAAAGTATTTTAAGTGCAAAAACACAGAGGTATGAGAAAGTTCACAGCTTCAAAAAAAAAAAAAGTCTTCTGAAGATGGTAAAACTGAGCCCCACCAAAGGGAAGATACTTCCCCTCAAGGTCACACAGCAAAGTGGTATCAGAGTTAAGATTAGGAGTTCAGGTTTGGTCTTCCACTCCAAAGCACTTTCCAATAATATCAATTACTAGGATTTGATACTTTTCAAACACATTATCTCATTTGATTTACAAATGAGACAGGGACTAACATTCCTATTTAAAAGATGAGAAAAAGGAGGACCAGGGAACAGTAGAAAATTGCCCAAGACCCAAGTTAATGACTGTGCTAGGGCTTCAACCCAAGGGTCCTTAACTCTCAGGCCAATCTGTTTTTGCATAATCCTATGTTCTAAGTATTACTGTTTCTAAAAAAAAATCTGATTCAGAGAAAAAGAATACATACAGGAGTAAATAGATGCCAAGGTAAGTGGCTTTTCTTATTTCATCACTTCATAGAAGGACTCTGGGTAAGGGCGAGGCTTCCCTCATGGCTCAGACAGTAAAGAAATCTACCTGCAATGCAGAAGACTCAGGTCCCATCCTGGGGGCAGGAAGATCCCATGGAGAAGGGAATGGCTACTCACTCCATACTCTTCCCTGGAGAATTTCATGGACAGAAGAGCCTGCTGGGCTACAGTCCATGGGATTGCAAAAAGTTGGACATGACTGAGCAACTAACACTGGGCAAGGGCAACTTTGGAAAGAGTGAAATTTTTTTTAAAAAGTCAAATAAGAATTATCAGGATGAAATCAAAAGCCACTAAGCTAAGGAACCAGAAACCTCAGCTTTAGAAAGCAATGCCAGTGGGCAGACTTCACCAGATCAGTCACATCAAATCCTCTTTAGAAGTACATAAGTTCAAAGAATAAATCAAAAGCCTTCTCAGATGGCTTTTTCAAGCCTACAGGCCAACCCATTCCTTTCTTCTCATATGAATTCTCCTGCAGATTACTGAAAAAGAGAAACAAGCTGCCCTAATAATTCTCATCACTAAAAAGCAAAATGGGAGTTCCCACCTGACTGCAAGAAATAGCATGCTCTGATTACAGGAGCACAAGCTGCATGCTAATCCCAGATCTGTCACTTTTTGGCTGCATGAATTTTTGCAGAGCATTTAGCATTCCTAGCCTCAAATAACTTAACTGCAAAAAATAAGGATTATAATGTCTGTCTTCACAGGGCTAAAATGAGGAATAAATGTTCATTTGGTACATATTACAGGCTCACAAAATGTTAGTTTCCCTTCCTTCTTTTTCTACAACCAAATGGCAGATCTGTCTTCTGCCAACAGAAACATCAATAACCAACATAGCACTCTTCCTCACCAGGTTTACACAAGACCTCAGTCTTTCTCAACACAACCTTTCAGATTATATTGTAAGTAAAAGCTATTTGTCATCTCCATAAGCCATGCCTGTGGTAAGTGATTCCCAGCCTTTGAAGTGGGCTATTCACATACTCTCTCATCATATTCCCATCCTAACATAGCATCTAATCAGGGCTGGTGAGACAGAGGAGGTGGGTGTAGGGACGGGTGAGAAGAGGCACAGTCTGGCAAGATATAAAGCACAGCCGCCACTGACATACACCTAGCACAGAACCTAGATCTTTATAGCAATAGAATTCTCTTGTGCTCAACCAGTCACATACCAGAGGGAAATTTAAAAACCTACAAAGTGCTTACGTAATTTCTCCAAGATCTCCTCATCAGACATCTTAGGCTTCTTCTTCTGCTTCTCAGTATTCCGAGTCAGAGCATCAGGTGGAGTGGTATTATTCTCAGTAGGTGAAATGGGAGATGTAGCCACATCCCGAGTTGGAGTAATAGGAAGTGGTTCAATCACAGACCGTGTGTATACCTGCATTGTTGGTGCAAACATTTGGTGAGGCCAGCCTCTCTTAGATTTATGTGTTAGAACATCCAAAGAAGAACAAATCTCAGTAAACTCATCTCTTCTATACCTTTGAGGTGCCATTGCCTTCTCCATTGAGTTGCTAATGAAGAATCCTATGATACTCTTCCTCTACGCCCAGGCTGTGAGAATGGAATGATCTTCCTTTCTCTCACTTTTTACAAGGGTTAGTGAGAGTCTGAGCACTTAAAATAATCAATATAAGCTACACAACTCTCACTATAAAGGGTTTAAAGGACATCCTATCATTAGATGGGAATCCCCTTCTATAAAATTCTGTTCTTTCCCAAGCTGAAATGAATATCCTGTATTCCTACAGTACTTTTCACTGCTAATACAACACTGAACATTACCTTCATTTGAGTTACTCCCTTTTTAAATCCTGAACGCTCACAGAGAAAAAACTGCAATTGTTCTTCTTTAAGAGGCCATGGGATAGAGTTATTTAGATTACAGACTCTGGAACCTGCCAGACTTAAATTCCAAATCTTATTCTTACCAATTGTATGACTTTGGGCAGACTACTTAACTTTTCTATGCTTTAGTTTCCTTGTCTGTAAAATAGTGATGTTAGTGATACTTATCTTATAGAGTTGCTGCTGCTGCTGCTACTGCTAAGTCGCTTCAGTCGTATCCAACTCTGTGCAACCACATAGACGGCAGCCCACCAGGCTCCCCTGTCCGTGGGATTCTCCAGGCAAGAACACTGGAGTGGGTTGCCATTTCCTTCTCCAATGCATGAAAGTGAAAAGTGAAAGTGAAGTTGCTCAGTTGTGTCCGACTCTTTGCGACCCCATGGACTGCAGCCCACCAGGCTCATCTGTCCATGGGATTTTCCAGGCAAGAGTACTGGAGTAGGGTGCCGTTGCCTTCTCCACAGAGTTGCTAATAAACCATAAATAAACTAATTAATGTGTGAAATAAGTAGCATCACACTCAGGAGACATTAAGCTTTCAAATTTCAGCTAATATTATTATACTGCCTATTCAATAATAATAATACTTAATAAGCATTTACTGAGAATCTGTTCTTTGCCTTGCTGTACAAAATGCCCCATCCACTATTTCTGTGAAGGAAGTCTTGGAGAAAGTCCTAACTAGGCAGAAAGGACAAATAGAAAAAAAGAACAATCTATATACTACTGAGGTTCAGAAGAAGTGATCACATGTTCTACCGCCCATCCACAGGAGATGCTTCAAGGCATTTATCACTTTTTTCATAAAAACGTCACAACAATACTTGGGTTAGTCTAAAGACTTCCCTATAGCTCAAACGGTAAAGAATCTGCCTGCCATGCAGGAGAGCAGGGTTCGATTCCTGGGTTGGGAAGTTCCTCTGGAGAAGAGAATGGCAATCCACTCCAGTATTCTTGCTTGGAGAATTCCATGGACAGAGAAGCCTGGTGGGCTACAATCCATGGGGTCGCAAAGAGTCAGACACGACTGAGTGACAAACACACACACACACAAAAGCTCTATGAAGACAGAGAATCTGAGTTGTTCATCACTGAACTTCTATATCTAACCAGTCGTCTAACAAAAAGTAAGCATTCAGGTAAAAGTTTCATGAATCACCAAACAAATAAATGGGGTTCTTCAGCCAGATCTTGAAGGATGGACATGGTTATAATAGGCAGAAATGGAAGAGAACTTTCCACTAACTTATTGCTAGTGGAAATAGCAATAAGTTGAAACATTGAGATCAGACACTATTGTTTCTTTACTGACTACTCCAGCATAGTGATTTCTTAATTTTCTACTCTTGCACATGTAGACAAACTATATCCCTGGCACCTAAACATGAATTTCATGCCTTGTCCTCCTCCTTTGGTTCTGACATGGCTCCTTGAGGGGAAGAACCCTGCCTTTTCCTTCTCTAACATTCTCTTTTTCTGGCTCCCAGCACAGGTCTGCTCATATAAAAAAGGCCACTATGCTATGCTGGAATATAACCTGGACCTGGGGTAAATTACCTGCTTTCAGTTCTGGCTATTTTGCTTAGACTCTTTGGATAGATCAATTTACCTCTCCAAATCTCAACTTCTTCTTCTTTTATAAATTAGGAATTAACAGTATCTTTTTAGAGAGGAATGCTATGAAGATCAAATTTATCAGTCATTCAATACTGCCTTTCTAAAACCCTTTAAGAACTATGTTAATCACTGCAAACACACACATATATATCCTCTACATATATATACACAGACACACATATATATTTCCTCTACTTGTAAGGAATTCATGGTTTAATGGGAAAATTTTTTTAAATGAACATGCTTGCAAATCGAAAAAACCTTTCCAATGTGACATCTCTGGACAACTCTCTGATTCTGAAGCTCATTATCCTTAAAGTGACTTTGTAACCTATAGAAGCAGTGATTCCACAGATTCTGCTTATAAATTATAATTCTAAAAGGTCATCTAATCCCCTTGAATTGCCTCCACAGCATCTCCCATACTCAGTCAACCAACATCTGCTTGAATACTTCCACGAATTCTCTAGTTCAGAGACAATCTTCTTTGAATTACCACAGAGTTTAAGCCCTAAATCATTCTCTTGTCATAATAAAAAGTCCAAACAAAGAAACACTAGTAGTATCATCTAATGATAGATCAGTGCTCAGTGATGCTAAATCATGTAAAACGCAGATTATGCAAAGTGAGGGCAAAGGGACCATGGCTATTATGAAATGCAAGAACCTCAAAGGAAGTTAAATAAAAATCACTGCCAATATCCAGCATCAAAATGCACTCCTGATGTCCAGGATATTAATGGCACTAATGTTTTTACAAATTCTCTTGAGTCTTTCAGTATCATCAATAATGTCTTAAGAGCCTGAACACTGGACATTTAACAGAGAAGAAACGATCTATAGCAGGCTAATTTGTTGCTTCCTAGGAGACTGGAACAATTTATGTTACTTCTACACTAAGTAACATTAATTCTGTATATCTTCCTGTCTGTAAAGAAAGTAGGGCTAAGTTGGTACGAAGACCAACTATTTAGGACACTTTGGGACTATCTGCAAATCAACGATAAATAATTACACCACTTTCTGTCTTTAATCATACAGAAAGTACCTTTCAATCAAGGTAATTTGGTTATTTCACCACCTCCAAAATCTCAGGATCCCTACCAGAGTATTAAACTTCTAGACCTTGGCACCCATCCCTTACTCCCCACCTCCAAACTCTAATAAATCACAAAGACTCACAGATTTTGTGTGCTCTGGGCGTGGAGCAATCACTGGGGGTGGGGTGCCATCATCATCATCATCTTCATCTTCTGAAACTGGTGGCACTGCAGGGGTCTCAGACACCGCCTTCACATTCTGCACAGTGACAAAAGCCAGATTCATTAGGTTAAGCCAACATGGAACTTAAACTACCAGGGTCACCAATCTCCCAGAAGAAACCTTCTCCTGACACTCTTTCTGAAACACACATCAGCCTCCAAGCTCTCCACTTTGTAGCTGGCCTCAGGAACTCAGCCATCTCCCCTCTCTTCTTTTAGCTACCACTCCCCCTTCAGTCCCTGGAGGGCTTCCTTCTCCCACCCAAAGCCTAATTGTGGATGGGGAAACCAACTGACAGCTTTTCTACCTGCCTACGCCAAACCAAACCCTGAAGACAAGCTCATATTTCCTTCTTCTCTATGAATTTTACTCTCTGTGCGGAAGAGAGGATAAAGTACAACATGTAGGAAAGGGATCAAAAGTTCAGAATTTTACAAAGCTTATCATTATAATTCTGTAGTCCTTTCTGATATGGTAAATAGAAGTTATGAAAGGTCTTTGCCTCTCCTTTTCCTTCTTTACCAAAATATACTGCACCCCTTATGTTATCAGGTACCCTCACCTCAACCTGCAGATACAGAACATCAGGAGACCCTTGTCACAAGAAGCAATGAGATTTTCCCCAGATCAGATGCTACCTATTTCCTTAAGCTTCTGCCCTGTCTTGGAATGACCCTTACCAGCACCACTAATTGAATCTGCTATAACCTCAGAAACTTGATTTTCCCACACAAACTATAATAAAGCTGCGCCAAGACTGGCAAGTTTCAGGGCAAGTCCAGGCAAAAAGATCATACCATTACTGTTTACAACACATGTTCAAGAGATAAAATAGCTCCAAAATATGAGATTTTTGACAGAGATTAAATGGTTATAGTATAGGATCAGAGAAGCAATACAGATCTTTTAGTAGATATTGACATAATTCAACAGTTTCAGATTATTTTCAGACCATCTACTTTGTGCTCAGTAAGACACTGTGATGAATGTTTTTGATATAAATGTACAAAGATGAAAAAGATGGTCCAAGTCCTAAAAGTAGCTCACCATCTGATGCAGGACACAGACAGACGGACAATTCCCCTTCTGCTGCCATTTGAGGCCGCTGGAGAGAGGAATATCAGAACAACATGGGCTAAGTAAAGGAACTTATTTAGTTGAATATTATACTGGAGTTATGTGTGGGAGAGTGGCCTTTACCACATTTGACATACTAAGTAGGGAAAGTTGGCATCCTCATAGATTCTAACAGGACCTCCAGTGCAGGACATAACTTAAAAACTGCCAGCGACAGGCATTTGTAAGCAACTAGTTTTAGTGACTACAGGCAATGAATCCATCCTCTCGGCTTCAAGTTTCATCACTTGAGGAATGTGGAGGTGAGAACTGGTATAATTTGAGGGGTGCCCTTAAGTCACTTTCAGTTCTAAAATCCAATAGAGGTTCTTTCCCTGTGAAAGCACATATTTTGATACTTTTCCACTCTAATTTGTTTTCCCCTTATATTCCACTCAACAAAATTTAACTAGGAACCCAAAATGAGAATAAAATTAACTCAGCAGCCTCTCCATCCTCTTGGGGGCCTAGGGCTACCCACTGTAGACTATAAACACCAAGTTTGTTGCTTTCTAAAACTGTGCGGGAGGGGATTTCATCACCGTCCTTAGCAACACATTCTGATTTCCACACGTGATGGCTTTGGGTGGTTGTATTAACGACTACTAGAATCAAGAGATATAGGTTTCTTTCCCAGAATTTTATTGCTTATCCCTGTGTTCTTTGCCAAGGCTATCCCACTTTAAGCCAAAGTTCTCATCCATAAAATGGAAATGATGACAAGAAGCTCTCTGCCTACCTTAGAGGACCACATGGAGAAAGAAATGAAGTGATGTGGGTATAAAAACACTCAGAAAGATGTAAGGAATCAATTAAATTATCATTATGGTTAATAACTACAAAGCTCTTTTTTAAAAGTGACTCCAACTCATCCACTGATTCACTGTAGATAAAGTGCCTGGTCCTATGGCTTACATTTTAGAAGAAGATACATTTAATATTCATCACCAAATTGCCAGGTAATAGTAAGAAACATGTGAGAGTAGAGATTGATTTAAAGTAAGGAATTATTACCTTAGATATAAGTAGTCATGAAAAGATCTCTTTAATGGCCAGAATAAAATGAGAAAACAAGCCATCAGACCCTCTGGGAAAAGAATATTCCTGGCAGATGGAAGAGATACAAAGACTCTGAAAAGGGAACATGCTTGGAATGTTCCCGAAACCTCCAGGTGCCTACATATACTACTGAGAAGTGCTTATCATTTTAAAACTGCTGAACTTTGGGTAAAAACATAGGGATCTCTGATGTTCTGGCCAGGATTTCTCCCATCCATCCCACCCTAGCTTCATTAGAGCAGGGTTTCTTCCAGGGAAGGCAGGCTGCAACTATGTGGTCCAAGAGGGCTCACTTTCATTTGGAGGAGTGAGCAGTGCAAAGGCCCAGTGGGGCCATCAGTGGAAGTGACCTCCCAGAGACGGCAGCAGGAGAGGGTCAACAGCTGCTAGCCTGAGGCTGCAATCATGGATAGGGCAAGTGAATTCTGGCCAAGACTGCTCAAAGATACAACAGACATTAGAGAGAGGTCCTACACTAGTCATACATGCCTGGCTTTGTGCACATACATAAAAGCTTCAAAAGGGACAACCAGAAAGTTAAAGTTTCTGGACAGCCCTGAAAGAGATCTCAATAATGAGCAATGATATAGATTTTAACAACACTATCAGTCAATGCAACCTAACTGACATATACAAAACATTCCACCCAAGTTCTGAAGAACACACATTACTTTTAACCATTTATGGATAATTCTTCAGACTAGAATATATGCTGGGCCATAAAACATATCTCAATAAATTTTCAAGACTGAAAACACACAAAATGTCTTATTTAACCACAGTAGAATTAAATTAAGAGGTAAACAACGACAAAAAATTTCTCCAAAGAAGATAAACAAATGGCCAATAAGCACATGCCCAATACTCAACATCATTATTAGGAAATGCAAATCAAAACCACAATGAGATACCACTTCATATCCACTAAGATGGCTATAATCAAAAGACAGACAATAACAAATGTGGGAGAAGATATGTAGAAATTAGAAGCATCCTAATGTTGGTGGGAGTGTAAAAAGGTGCAGCCATTGTAGAACACGGTCTAGCAGTTCCTCAAATGGTTAAACATAGAATCACCACGTGACTTAGAAATTCTACTCCTAGGTATATACCAAAGAGAAATGAAAACACAGATCCACACCAAAGTTTGTACATGAATGTTAGTATGAGCATTATTTATAATAATCAAAAATAAGAAAAAAGCCAAATGCCCATCAACTGATGAATAATCAATACAATAAAATATTATTCAGACTTTTATAAAAAGGAATGATGTCCTGATACATGCTAAAACATGGATGAAACTCACAAGTATTATACTAAGTGAAAGAAGCTAGACACAAAAGACTACATGGTCTATGAGTCCATTTACATAAAATGTCTGGAAAATGTACGTTTATATAGACAGAAAGAATATCAGTGGTTTCCTAGGGTTGGGCATGGGAGTTGGAATGAACTGTAAAAGAATACTAGGGAACTCTTTGTGGTGATGGGAATATTCCAAAAATAGATTGTAGAGACAGCTGCACAAGTCTATAAATTTAATACAATCACTGAATTGTACAATTCAACTAGTATGGATGAATTTTACGGTATATAAATAACAGTCAATAATGCTATCTTTTAAAAGTAAAAATTTTAAGTTATATGTAAAACCAGCAGGTTCTTATCTTACATTTTATATAATACAGATATGTAAGGAGTTAAAAGTAAAAATTCCTCAGGAATGCCTGATAAAGATGGCAGATTGAACATAGGCATCTATTTCTTAAAATCTCATTAGAACTATAATAAATAATGGCCTGTTAAAGCCATTAAACCCAGAAGGTTGGGGAAAACAGGAAAGAAGGCAGGATTAGCAAAGGAGGCAAAGACAAATAGATGAGCAGTAACTGTTAAAAAGACCAAATCTCAAGTTGATGGTAGGCAAATCTGAAAACCAGTCTACATATCTATGCTGCAAAATTAAGGCAAGGAAAATAGAGTAAATATTTTAAAAAATCAGAGAATTAGTCCAGCAAGTCTTAAAAAAAAAAAAAAATGTGATGATCTAGTTTACCACCCTTGGAAAGGCTAAACACTAAATATTAACAATATTTACCTGTTGGGTAAATCAAATCCTTTACGATTATACAGTGAAAGTGACAAATAGATTCAAGGGATTAGATCTGATAGACAGAGTGCCTGAAGAACTATGGATGGAGGTTCATGACATTGTACAGGAGGCAGTGATCAAGACCATCGTCAAGAAAAAGAAATGCAAAAAGGCAAAATGGTTGTCTGAAGAGGCTTTACAAATAGCTGAGAAAAGAAGAGACGCTAAAGGCAAAGGAGAAAGGGAAAGCTATACCCATTTGAAAGCAGAGTTCCAAAGAATAACAAGGAGAGATAAGAAAGCCTTCCTCAGTAATCATGCAAAGATGGGCACAATAAAGGACAGAAATGGTATGGACCTAACAGAAGCAGAAGATATTAAGAAGAGGTGGCAAGAATACACAGAAACTATACAAAAAAGATCTTCACAACCCAGATAATCATGATGGTGTGATCACTCACACTAACCTAGAGCCAGACATCCTGGAATGTGAAGTCAAGTGGGCCTTAGGAAGCATCACTACAAACAAAGCTAGTGGAGGTGATGGAATTCCAGTTGAGCTATTTCCAATCCTAAAAGATGATGCTGTGAAAGTGCTGCACTCAATATGCCAGCAAATTTGGAAAACTCAGCAGTGGCCACAGGACTGGAAAAGGTCAGTGTACTTTCTTTAGAAAAGTGTCTTTTAAGCTTAGGATCAACCTTCTGATACCTTTTGCTCACTTAACATGGAGGCTACCCCAGCTTTTTCAATTACAGAATTTAAAGTAATTTACTCTTGAAGATTACCCAGGACTCTTTCCTGTTTTTTATATATATTCTCTCACATACAGAGCAGCTGTGTGAGAGAATATTTTATATATATTCCACATACAGAGCAGCTGTACTTTCTGCTGTCAATCTGATCTTATCTGCTTTCTATCTTCCATAAATTTCCAACAATGGTTCATTAATAAGCATTGTTTTGAATTTATTTTTATGTATCTTTTCTGAATTTAAGAAATTAAGCATAGCAAGACAGACAGAGATATGAATTCATCCCACTACACAGATCCAAATTCCAGAGGTCTCTTTCTAAAATGGTTGTTGTTATTCAGTAGTTCAGTCGTATCCAACTCTTTCTGACCCCATGGAGTGTAGCCTGCCAGGCTCCTCTATCCAAGGATTTTCCCAGCAAGAATACTGGAGTGGGTTGACATTTCCTTCTCCAGTGGATCTTGCTGACCCAAGGACTGAACCCACATCTCCTGCACTGGCAAGCAGATTCTTTACCACTGGGCCACCAGGAAAGCCCTTTCTAAGATGGTAGTTTAGACTAAAATAAACATCTAACTACATTATTTAAAATACTTCCTTAGCTCAAGTGGAGAGTCCAAGTTCTTTCACCTGACATGATGGATCCTTAACAATGTGGCTTTTGTTCATGCTACCTCACACAAGAAAGCATTGATGGCCCTTTTTTCTGGCTGGTATCATTGCCTACATTTACCTGACACTGTGTTACTTACCTGACACTGTGTTATCAATCCTTGTTTACGTGTTCTGATTCCTCACTAAGTAGTGAGATCAAGAGCAAAGACCTTACCCATCCTTGACTCTTGGGCACCCACAGAGCCTATAACATAGTAGGTGACCATTTTATAAATCAGAGCTCAGGCATTAAAATGCTAAATAATCTGAGATGGATCTCAGACCAATGAGCCACAAATAAAAGAATTTTAGAACTAGAAGAAACATTAAAGGTTATGTTTATTAAATGAACAAACTGTGAGGGCCCAAGAACCTTGTGCCAACTATCCTGTACTACCAAGCAGAATAAATCACTCCATTAAATATGACCCTCATTTTATGTTATTCATGTACTCCTCTTGCAGCCCTCATCCTTCTATTTTTTCTCAGGGACTAAGATAATGCAAAAATTTTATCTCTGTATCACCAATACCTGGGCACAAAGAAAGTGCTAAATAAATATCTATGGTTAAATGTATAAATGAATGCTGCAGAGAACTTAATATTGTACTCATTTCTACTACTAATTCATTCAAGGATAGGAAGCATGTCATGTTATCTCTGAGTCCCAGTTCCTTGTGTCAGGAGATTACAGTATCATTCAAATATTTCCAATATCAAATGGAATGATCTGTGTGAAACCAATATGGAAAACGATGCCATGCTATCACAGGACAAACCATATCCCCACATATAACTAGTAAGGAAATAAAGAGGACTGAGCCACAGGGATAATGTTCTGAATTGGGGAGAAAATGTCCTTGACAATCTGGTGGTTTTAACTGTAGATACTAAAATCAGTACAGGTTTTTACAAAGCAGGTGTTATCCTCTCCGCCATATGGCATGAGCCCCAGGGCTCCTCCTCCTCACTAAGGAACAACAGACCAAAGGCTTTACTGCAATCTCCTTTATAAGACCTCTCTGACATCTTCTTTCTCAATTCCCTGCCACAGTGGGAAAAAAACCCAGGACAGAGACTCAGAAGACCTTAGTTCTAATCTGGTTGTATCACCATACCAATTATGAGTCTCCAGGAAAGTCTGTTTCCTACCTGTGAAATGGAGATGATAATTTCTTCACAAGGTTAATTTGTGAGGACGAATTATGTTAACATACATAAGTTACTGGGCTTCCCTCATAGCCCAGTCAATAAAGAATTTGCCTGCGATGCAGGAGACACAGGTTTGATTCCTGGGATGGGAAGATCCCCTGGAGAAGGAAATGGCAACCCATTCCAGTGTTCTTGCCTGGAGAATCCCATAGACAGATGAGCCTGGCAGGCTACAGTCCATGGGGTCATGAGAGTCGTACACGACTTAGCGACTAAACCACCACCATATAAGTTACTAACATAGTGCCTGGCACATCTTAGCTACTCAATAAGTAATAGCTGCTACTTCGCCTTTAAAAGCATAAAGACATTTGAGCCACAAAGTACAGTTCAGCTTTGGTTAACATCCCTTCTTCAACAATTTACAACTCAATAATGGGGAGAAATTTCCAAGGATCTTAACATCAGCAAGTTCTTCACCACCTTTTAACTGTATCTCTTCCATCTGATGAAAAAATGAATCAGTGGAAAGCAAAACGAACTGGGAATCAGTTACCTATTGCCAATAACCCTTCTCAATTTCAGTTTTATCATCTATTATACAAGGATAATAACCTGTCTCATTAAACTCCTGTGAAGAGTAAAAGAGATCGTGAATATGAAAGGACCCAGGATGCTACTGGCAATGGACATGTGAACCTTTTTTTTTAAATCACTAATTACAGTATAAATGACTCAGAATAAACCAATCTCCAATGCTGGAAGCATGATTCAACGTTCTTGGATTGTGACTCAGTATTGTGTTAGAATGTATGACTCTTCCACTTAAGATCCTTCAATAGCTTGTTATTACCTTTAAAAGTTAAAATTCCTACATGATCTGACCTGCCTACACTTCACGTTCCAATCATAACAAACCACTCGCAGTTCTCTGTGCAAGCCAACCTCACGAACCTCCTTGCCTTAGCACATGCTATTTATCCTCTGCCTGGAATACACTTGTCTCTTTATTATTCTTCCCCAAGACAACTAACTCATTCAGTTCAGACTTCACCATCAGGAAGCTTTCCTTAAACATCCAATCTTTTATTCAGTACGTGCCACAGTTTAATTTTATTCAGTATTATATCGTTGTGTGCCACATGCCGTGGAACCTGCAGCTGACAGGTGAGACACAGTTCCTGGCCTCATGAAGTTTTAGCATCCTGTACTGTAACTGTTTGCGCCTTCATGACACTCATACGACTGGGAGATCAGGAGTTTGATAATGTCTGATTCATCCCTATACTGTCATTTCTCCACAGAGGACCTGGCATAGAATAGCGGCTTTGCAAATGTTTAGTAAATCAACATAAAATAACCAACTGTGCACAAGAGACAGCACTAGATAAAAAGAATAGCAGTAATCTAGTATAGTAAGCCACAGCTTACTCATTATAAGACCCTTTCAAATACATCAATACCTCATCTCATAATCTGCTTTAGAAAAAGGAATTGGTAAGTTGTGAAGGTCAGAGGGACCCATGAGGTCATCAATGACTTCTATACATTCCCTCATGTGATAGGACATTCACTACAACTTCAGAGGACAGAATGAATGACCTTAAATTAATAGAATCTGCTCCCTTCAACAATTAATCCTAATCCTGGTTTTGTAAACCCAATTAACCCAAAAGAAGGAATTCTCTTTTAAATGCAGCTATTTGAGGACATTTCCAGGTAAGGCAAAGTGTATAGTCCTCATTCTACTGAGAAAAAAACTGAAGCTCAGAAAGGCAAAAAGGTTCAAAGCTAAAACTGAAAACTGAGTCTAGGAGCCAGTTCTTCTGGTTCCAGGGTTAGGATTTCTAGAGCATTAATAAATTAAAGCTGGAAGGGAAATCTACTGCTTATTAACTTCAAGTCCTTTACTCTGAGGCCCAGGGTGGGAGAGTGACCAAGATGAGTGCCCACCAGCCCAGACTCTGCATCTACCACACTGACCTGATCCCTAAAAATCATACCTGCCCATATCAGAATAGAGGAAATAAAGGCTTACCAAAGTGTTAGAAGAATTATAATCCTCAGCTGATTTATCTACAAAAGAAAAAAGACAAGTGATTCAGTCAGTAAACAATTACAGTGAATCCTTTCTTAAGACTTAAGAAGCCTATTCAGTAAAATACTTGCCAAGCTTAGAATAACAGTGTTACTGATACTACAGTCTCAATACCATGCTAAATACTTTATACACATTACCACCTCTAATCCTTGCTACAGCTGGGTACTATTATTATGTCTACTTTTATAAATTTGGAAACTGACATTCATTGAAGTGATTTGTCTACAAATTATTTAACACACAGGTTATTAGGAGTCAAGATTTGAATCCTGGTCTAATTCTAAATACTATGCTATAACTATATCCACATTATCAAGCCTCAGTGATTAAGGAAATTTCCTCCATTCTAAGAGAAAAGGAAACAGTTCCTGACTGGTATCACCCTGAGACATCTATAACAAATCAGCATGCGACTTCAGCTTTTAGAAAGGATCCTTCTATATTCATGTCTATTCGCCACAAGGAGAGAAAAACTAAGGAAACTTAGTTAAAACTTAGAAAAACTAAGAAAAACTTAGGAAAAGAGCTTCCCGGGTAGCTCAGCTGGTGAAGAATCTGTCTGCAATGCAGGAGACCCTGGTTTGATTCCTGGGTGGAGAAGTTCCCCTGGAAAAGGGATAGGCTACCCACTCCAATATTCTCACTTGGAGAATCCCCGTTGATAGAGGATCCTGGTGAGCTACGGTCCGTGGGGTAAGCGTCGGACATGACTAAGCATCTTAGCACAACACGGTCATGTCAAGTATAATTAAAGGTATGGTCTTATTTCTGACAATTTCTGACACTAGATCTAAACTCCCTCAACATCACCAAATTTTATTAATTCCAAGATATATATTTTTTCACATTAACATCTCTGAAACAAAGATGTGTCCTACAGTCAAAGGTATTTCATGATTTAATTGGCAGCTTCTTTTTTCTTCATGTATGTAAAATAACAATGCATCTTACAATCAATGATATCTTAAACTTGATAAAGTATGATACACAAACCCAATGGAGATCTAGCAAGAAAATAAGTTTAAACACCAAGTACTATGTTTGGATTTATTCTTTAATTCCTAGAAGTCCAAGAAGAAATTGATTTCATCAGTTCACCAACAATGGAATTAAGGAGAAGAAATATTATATCAAATCCTACATCTACCTCACCAGGAAACAAGCCCAGATAATGTCCAAGATCTCACATACATGAAAGTGTCAGGTATAGCTCCTGTGATCCTGTGACAAATTATGAACCCACAAACTGTGATAATATGTTCTTAAAGCAAGCCCTGAATGGCAAGCTGTACCCTAGAGAAATCAAATCAGGATATAGCTTAAACACAATTCACTTGTTTTTCTTGTCCAAAAGCAAATTCCATACCAAGCAGAATACTATGCCTTCACTGCACCACCTCCAACCGTCCGTAGTACTACTGTTTTGGAGGACTGGGTATTCTGGTAATAAACATATCTCAACCGTATAAAAGAAGAGTAAGTTTGCACCTTCTAAATGAGATGTACAATTTTTATATATAAAAATTAAATTTCATAGCACAGAATGACACAGCAGAAAGCACTTCCAATCCCTTCATTTTACAAATAAATAAACTAAGGTTCAGAGGAAAAGAAACTGGTTTAAGATTACATAAATCAAATGCCACAAATTCGTGGCAAAGAGGGCTAAAACCCAGAACCTGAGGTTGTCAGTTCAGTTCAGTCACTCAGTCATGTTCAAATCTTTGCGACCCCATGGACTGCAGCACACCAGACCTCCCTGTCCATCACCAACTCCCGGAGTTTACTCAGACTCCTGTCCATCGAGTCGGTGATGCCATCCAACCATCTCATCCTCTGTCGTCCCCTTCTCCTCCCACCTTCAATCTGTGCCAGCATCAAGATCTTTTCAAATGAGTCAGCTCTTCGCATGAGGTGGCCAAAGTACTGGAGATTCAGCTACAACATCAGTCTTTCCAATGAATATTCAGGACTGATTTCCTTTAGGATGGACAGGTTGGATCCCCTTCCAGTCCAAGGGACTCTCAAGAGTCTTCTCCAACACCACAGTTCAAAAGCATCAATTCTTCGGTGCTCAGCTTTCTTTTGGGCTTCCCTGGTGGCTCAGAGGTTAAAGCGTCTGCCTGGAATACGGAAGACCCGGTTTCGATCCCTGGGTCGGGAAGATCCCCTGGAGAAGGAAATGGCAGCCCACTCCAGTACTCTTGCCTGGAGAATCCCATGGAGGGAGGGGCCTGGTAGGCTACAGTCCATGGGGTCGCAAAGACTCAGACACGACTGAGCGACTTCACTTTCAGCTTTCTTTTTAGTCCAACTCTCACATCCATACATGACCACAGGAAAAACCATAGCCTTGACTAGACAGACCTTTGTTGGCAAACTAATGTCTCTGCTTTTTAATATGCTGTCTAGGTTGGTCATAACTTTTCTTCCAAAGAGTAAGTGTCTTTTAATTTCATGGCTGAAGTCACCATCTGCAGTGATTTTGGAGCCAAAAAAAATAAAAGTCTGCCACTGTTTCCACTGTTTCTCCATCTATTTGCCATGAAGTGATGAGATCAGATGCCATGATCTTTGTTTTCTGAATGTTGAGCTTTAAGCCAACATTTTCACTTTCTTCTTTCACTTTCATCAAGAGGTTCTTTAGTTCTTCTTCACTTTCTGCCATAAGGGTGGTATCATCTGCATACCTGAGGTTATTGATATTTCTCCCGGCAATCTTCATTCCAGCTTGTGCTTCATCCAGCCCAGCGTTTCTCATGGTGTACTCTGCATATAAGTTAAATAAGCACAGTAACAATATACAGATTTGATGTACTCCTTTTCCTACTTGGAACCAGTCTGTTGGTCCGTGTCCAGTTCTAACTGTTGCTTCTTGACCTGCATACAGATTTCTCAAGAGGCAGGTCAGGTAGTCTGGTATTCCCATCTCTTTCAGAATTTTCCACAGTTTATTGTGATCCACACAGTCAAAGGCTTTGGCATAGTCAATAAAGAAGAAATAGATGTTTTTCTGGAACTCTCTTGCTTTTTCCATGATCCAGCGGATGTTGGCAATTTGGTCTCTGGTTCCTCTGCCTTTTCTAAAACCAGACTGAAGTTGTCAATCTAGTCTAAATTTTGCTTATCACATTACCTATTAGTTGGTACAGAAAATAAAGTGTTAAAAAAACAGGAAACAAAAAAAAAATTGGCATGAAAAATTGTGCTTTGGTTTTAGACAGCAAAGGATTTAAAGACCAAGTTGAAAACACACTTACATCACTGGTGTATCACTCAATTGATATGTTAAGGCTCTATGAATAAATCACTTACTTCCCCTGAGCCTAAATAATTTCTCTGAGTATGCAAAATGTGGGTAACAGTACTTGTGCTGCCAGTCTCTCAATGTCATCATGAGAATCAAATGAGATAATTTATGTGCAAGCATATACAAATTGAAGTAGTGTTGTCATAATTAATATGAGAATAGTATGAGAAGAAAGGAAATAGGAAAATGAGAGAGAGGACATTTAAAATAACTATGCCATAAAAAAATGAGATCTACTGTATAATACAGAGAACTATATTCAATACCCTATGATATACTGTAAAGCAATTATCCTTCAATTAAAATTTTTAATAAATAATTTTTTAAGGGAAAAAATATCATATGATAAACCATACTGGAAAAGAATATTTTAAAATAGAGTGTATATATAACTGAATCACTTTCCTGTATAGCAGTAACTAACACAACACTGTAAATCAATTATACTTCAATAAAAAAATAACTATGACAAATACACAGTTTTGCCTGGAGCTGCTTTGGTCTTCAACTTACAGAAAACAAAAAATCCTTCAATGTTATTCATTTATGGATACATCCAGGAACATACACACAATACCCTGAATGTGTATATCATATACCCATATTCACTCATATATACTTAAAGGGGACTTTTTATATTCCAAACATACAGAAACCCACAGAGCTGCTTCCATAAACAGAAACAGTATTTGTATGTATCTACACACATACACATAAAAAGAGATTATTTCAAAGACTTTGCTACTGAGGCTTTCAAAACCAGCTCATAATCTGACATCTCCATGACAAACTCTTGAAAACACAAACCCTAATCTAGAAAACTTTCCTACCCATGATCCCTCAAACCCAATACTGCCTTGGAATAACTCACTCCCTGAATGGAAGAAGTGAGATAGATCCAGCGGGGACAGATATCAAGGAAGGAATATGCTAGGGACATGTATAATGCTCTGCTGGGCACCACTATGAGAATGAGCAAAGCTGCAGTTTGTCATCCTCACCATCTGTGCCCTTTGCTACAAGCCAGATACTTGCTGGGAAAAGTATCCTTCAAAATCAGTTAGTTCATCCTGGTTCTCACTATCCCCAACAACACTGACCTTTAAAAGAGACAACAGTAACACCAGCATTAAGCATTGAACTCAGAGTTAAGAATAGTGGTTAAGAGACTATTAATTTAGGCACAATAGAAAGGCATTTGGGGCTCTAATGTTTGCAAAACAAGAGGAAACTGGAAGTGGTATATACTAAAGATACTACTTGCCCTAAAATTCTAAGATGCTATATAAAAGGCAAGTTTCCAGAAATGTAGGCCTTCTTAGGACTTGCTTAAGAAAAGAAAAATCTCTCTGCCATGGAAGGAGGTGTTCTGAGTAAGAGTTACTAGAAGGAAGTGGTAATTCCTAGTCCAGGAATTAGGAGACCTGGATTCTAATTCCAATTCTGGTATGAAAAACATTCTGAAAAACACAGCCCTTTATGCAGACACAACGAATACATCTAAAGAACATTTATTATTATATTTGGCCTTTTTTCATTTGACTGATAAAAATTCATTTCTTGAGGAAGAAATTGGGCTTGCCTACTTAAATGTGTTATCACATAACTTACTGATATTGAAACAATGGTAACAATGGCTTACATTTCCACGGTGCTGTTTTATAACCTACAAAGAACTTTCACATCAGTGAGCTCATTTATTCTCATTACAACCTCTTGAGATAGGAAATAACATCCCCATTTTGAAGCTCAAAGAAATAAAGTAATTACTAAAATCTAGTCAGTATCAGAATCCAGATTTTCTAGCACAAAGTCTATGTTTTTATACATAACATCACAGTATTTTTTAGAAACATGCCGTTTTAGAGTAAAGACTCAAGTTTGATGCAAAAACCCAAAATCGTAGCTCTCAAATTCCAAAATTCCATCTTAGTGAAAGTGCCATCTCTACTCTTCCTGTAATGTTCTTCCTTCACATCAACAGGCATCCAATATGAAAACATTTTTTTTTGGCCCTAGACTGTCCTGGACACAATCTCCATACCTGTAAAGCTCATATACTTCTGGCTGTTGGAGGTCTTCTTTGAGTTATAAAATTCCAACACATCCAGAACAGCCTGCGGGTTTTTCTTCTGCTCCGACTTAGTGATATTTGATGTCTGAAGCAAGCGGGCCCATTGCTCTGGCATCCCCTGTAAGAGAGATATATAAGGCTGTCAGCAAGGCACACAGTCACAGGGACCCTGAAGCAAATTCAGAACTAACTGTGGAGTGGAAGATTGGTTCAAGATGGGGAAGCAGAGGACGTGTGCTCACCTCCTCCTCCAACAGTTAGTTAGTTTAGCACAACTAACTGCTGAACAGTTAGCTAGTTTGCTGGAACCCATCAAAAAAAAATCCAAAGACAAAGGTGTAGCCGCAATGAGATCATAGGACAGGCACAATCACTGTAAAACCAAATCCAATATCCACCAGGTGGGAGACCCACAAACTGGAGAACAATTTTACCACACAGAAGTTCTGCCACTCTTGTGAAGATTCTGAGCCCTACGTCAGGCTTCCCAGACTAGGAGTCTGGCAATGGCACTAGGAAACCCCAGGGAATCTAACTTTGAAAGCCAATGAGATTTGACTACAGAACTTCCACAGGACTAGGGGAAACACACTCCACTTTTGGAGAGCACATACAAAACGTTGAGCCCAACAGGACCCAGGGAAAGGAGCAGAAACCCCACAGGAGAATGAACCAAACCTATCTGCTAGTGCTGTAGAGTCTCCTGAAGAGGCAAGGGGTGGCTGCGGCTCACGGTGACAAGGGCACTGGCAGCAGTACTACCCATTGGCATGAGCGCTCCTGCAGGCTGCCATCAGCCCTATCATAGAGCCTTTAGGTCCAGGGTTAGGTCACCTCAGGCCAAACAACAAACAGGGAGGGAACACAGTCCCACTCATCAGCAGACAAGTGGGTTAAAGTCGCTGCTCACAAAAGCAAAATCAAGAATACTATACCTCTTGAGATAGGAAATAACATTTAGATTTGACATGGAAATCAAAAGATTTAAAGACAAGCAAAAACTAAGAGAATTCAGCACCAGCAGACCCACTTTGCAACAAATGCTAAAGGAACTCCTCTGGGTGGGAAAGAGACTAGCAACTTTAAAAAAGAAAACTTCTATATATATGTATTGTTATATCAAAACCTCATGGGTGCAGCAAACCCAAAAACTACATTGTGTGTTAGTCACTCAGTCATATCCGACTCTTTGCAATGACAAGGACTGTAGCCTGCCAGGTTCCTCTGTCCATGGGATTCTCCAAGCAAGAATACTGGAGTGGATTGCCATTTCCTTCTCCAGGGGATCTACCTGACCCAGGGCTTCAACCAGGGTCTCCTGCATTGCAGGTAGATTCTATAGATACACATAAGCAAAAGAAAGATCACCCCAAACACAACACTAAAGATGGTAATCAAACCGCAAGAGAACAAAGGAGGAAGGGAAGAAAAAAGACCTATGAAAACAAACAGAATAATTAACAAAATGGCAATAGGAATATACATATTGATAATAGATTATATGTGCCAACCAAAACACAAAGACCGGCTGGGTAGATACAGAAACAAGACTCATATAGATGCTGTCTACAAGAGACTCTCTTCAGATCTAGGGATACATACAGACTGAAAGTGAGGGGTTAGAAGAAGGTATTCCATGGAAATCAAAATTAAAAGAAAACTGGAGTAGCAATACTCATACAAGACACAACAGACTTTAAAACAAAGACTGTTACAAGAGACAAAGAAGGACACTACATAATGATCAAGGGATGAATCCAAGAAGATATAAAAACTGTAAACATATATGTATTCAACATAGGAGCACCTCAATATATAAGGCAAATTTTAACAATTGTAAAAGGGGAAATCAATAGTAATGCAATAGTAGTGGAAATTCAGCATGACTAATTATTAGAGAAATGCAAATCAAAGCCACAATGAATATTACCTCACACCAGTCAGAATGGCCATCATCAAAAAATCCCCAAACAATAAATGCTGGAGATGGTGTGGAGAGAAGGGAACCCTCCTACACAGTTGGTGAGAATTTAAATTGGTACAGCCACTATAGAGAACAGTATGGAGGTTTAGTTTAAAAAACTAAAAATAGAGCTACCATATGACCCTGCAACCCCACTCCTGGGCATACATCCAAAGAAAAATATGATCTGAATGGATACATGTATTCCAATGTTCATTGCAGCACTGTTTACAATAGCCAAGAAATAGCCAAAAGAAGCAACCTAAATGTCTGACAGAGAAATGGATAAAGAAAATGTGGTATAGACAGACAATGGAATACTACTCGGCCATAAGAAAGAATGAAATAATCTCATTTGCAGCAACATGGATGGACCTACAGATTATTATACTAAGTGAAGTAACTCAGACAGAGAAATATCATATGATACCCCTTATATGCAGAACTTGAAAAGAAACAATACAATTAAACTTACTTACAAAATAGAAACAGACCCACAACCTTAGACAACAAACTTATGGTTACCGAGGGAAAGGATGGGGGGAAGGGATAGTTAGGGAGTTTGGGATCACCACCTACACACTGCTATATTTAAAATAGGTAACCAACAAGACCCTACTGTATAGCACAGGGAGGTCTGCTCAATGTTACATGGCAGTCTGGATGGAAAAGGAGTTTGGGGGAGAATGGATACATGTATATGTATGACTGAGTACCCCTGCTGTCCACCAGAAATTCACAACATTGTTAACTGGCTATCTGTCAGTTCAGTCGCTCAGTCATGTCTGACTCTTTGCAACCCCATGGACTGTATCACACCAGGCTTCCCTGTCCATCATCAATTCCCGGAGCTTGCTCAAACTCATGTCCATCCAGTCGGTGATGCTATCCAACCATCTCATCCTCTGTCATCCTATTCTCCTCCTGCCTTCAATCTTTCCCAGCATCAGCATCTTTTCTAATGAGTCAGCCCTTCGCATCAGATGGCTAAAGTATTGGAGCTTCAGCATCAGTCCTTCCAATGAATATTCAGGATTGATTTCCTTTAGGATTGACTGGTTTGATCTCCCTGCAGTCCAAGGGACTCTCAAGAATCTTCTCCGACACCACAGTTCAAGAGCATCAATTCTTCGGTGTTCAGCCTTCTGTATGGTCCAGCTCTCCCAACTATACATGACTACTGGAAAAAGTATAGCTTTGACTACACAGACCTCTGTTGGCAAAGTAATATCTCTGCTTTTTAATATGCTATCTAGGTTTGTCACAGCTTTCCTTCCAAGGAGCAAAACTCCAATATAAAATAAAAACAATTTTTTAAGTTTTTTTAAAAGAACTAACTTTGATAACTGATAGCAGCTAAAGATGAGTTTAGTCATTCCTTTCTCTGCTCTCAGAGCTTCTCACAGGCCTCTCTTACAAGACATCTTACTGTATCAGTTAACTTCTTGAGATGTTTGCTCCTCAACAGGCTATTCCTCCTTTAAAGCATGAACCTTATCTGATTTGTCTCTGGATCATCAATGCCCACCACAGAGTCCCTGCCAAAAGGCCACTTAACCGAGGTCTATTTAAGGAATGGAGATTTAAAGGCTTCTCTGGTACAATTCTGGAGGTGTAGAAACTGTCCCTCTCAAGAACATGAGAAGATAGTAATAGGGGTCTCAGGAAAAGACAGAGGCATCAGGAAGTCTGGAAAAGATTAAATTTAACAGTGCATAGCCAGAACTCTGAAAGACCAAATGTCTTTCTGTGACCCAAAACTTACTGTAAACTCGCCTGTGACAGCATCAAAACCAACATGAATCGTGTGCTCAAAATCTGAAGGAAGAGAAATCTCTGGCCGTTCCTTCTCCTTCTTTTTATTTGCTGCAAGAGAAACAGGAAAAAGGAGGTAAAAACAAGGATATGACTACATCTTTATTTATTTAGCTCTTTTGTTGAGCTCTAAGCTCTTTTAAAGGCCAAGGACTATGATACAAATTTACCTGTGTATTTACAGAGCCCAAAACCAGACCTAGATTGAAGTAGATGCTCAATTCATGATTAAAGGTTTAATTTTTCATTGAACTAAAGTAAGGCAGGAGCAGACAGAACATTTATCAAAATGTCTTAGTTTTACCACTAATGAGTCTGTTGATCCAGGGCAAGTAACTTCCTTTTTCTGAACCCTGGTTTCCCCATCTGCAAAATGAGAAGACTCAAGTAAATGGTCTCTAAAGAGCCTTCCAACCCAGACATCTTATATTCTATAAGCTTTTAAAACCTGCTTCTACCTTTTGATTCTTGATTATGCATCACTTTAAGGTTCTCCACATTATGGAATTTTAGATTTGGAAATTGTTTCTTAAAATGAGTATCTAATAATTAATCAAGTACACTGATTCAAGTTACTTTTTTCTATTATAATTGATTTACAATATTAGTTTCAGGTGAACCACACTGTAATTCAATATTTCTATAAACTATCCTCCATTTAAAGTTGTTATAAAATATTGGCTATATGCCCTGTACTGTAAAATATATCTCTGTATCTTATGTATTAATTCAAGTTCTTCATATGTAATAATATTCACTGTGGCCTCACAGCAACCTTATCAGTTAAGTACTATCATCCTTACTTTGCAGATAAAGATGCTGAAGCATAGAGACTAAGCTATTCGCCCAAGATCAAACGGTTAGTAACAGCAGCAGTCAGACTCAAATCTAGGCAGTCTGGCCCAGGCTCTAAGTTCTAAACCACTATTCTATGCTGCCTCCCTAGGCTAGGACCTCAAAGAATCATTAGCAGGTGTTCACTAAAGGTCTGCTGATCTGGCACAAAAAGCTTCAATATTTACAGAGTTATTGTGCCCTTGTCATACCCTTGTGTTCCCCCCAAATTCATATATTCTAACTCCCAGTACCTCATAGTATGATCTTATTTGGAAACAGAGCCATTGCAGATATAATTATTTAAAATATGATTAGGTCATGAAGTAGGTTCAGTCCCTAATCCTGTCAATGTCCTTATAAAAAGGGAATATTTGGAGACAAATGCACACAGGAGGAGATAAATGCAGAGATCAGAGCAGTGCTTCTTCAAGCCCAACAAATTTTTCCTCACAGCTCTCAGAAGGAACCAACCCTACGAACACCTTCATCTTGGACTTCCAGCCTCCAAAACTGAAAATTTCTTGTTTAAGCTTCGTGTTTGGGGTAATTTGTTGCAGCAGCACTAGCAAATTAATATAACCCTCTCCCAGCTAAAAAGAATTTCAGGTCTTGGTTATTAGCTAGACCTAGTCCACTGGATGGAGAAGGCACTGGCAACCCACTCCAGTACTCTTGCCTGGTAAATCCCATGGATGCAGGAGCCTGGTAGGCTGCAGTCCATGGGGTCACTAAGAGTTGCACATGACTGAGCAACTTCACTTTCCCTTTTCCCTTTCATGCATTGGAGAAGGAAATGGCAACCCACTCCAGTATTCTTGCCTGGAGGATCCCAGGGACGGAGGAGCCTGGCAGGCTGCAGTCTATGGGGTCTCACAGAGTCAGACACAACTGAAGAGACTTAGCAGCAGCAGCAGCAGCAGCAGTCCATTGGAGCCTCAATGCAATTTTGTAACAAGTAGGATAGTGATACTGGTGCCCATTTGACAGAAGAAACCAGAAGTTTCAAGAAGTTAAGTAGCCTTTCCAAGGTACAGAGCAAGTCAGCAGCAGATCTGGGGCCAGGATTGAGGTCTTCAGGCTCCCAGCCCCAAAGCCTTTGTATTCTGGCACTCCTCAGTCAGTTCAGTTCAGTCACTCAGTCGTGTCCGACACTTTGCGACCCCATGAATTGCAGCACGCCAGGCCTCCCTGTCCATCACCAACTCCCAGAGTTTACCCAAACTCACGTCCATCGAGTCGGTGATGCCATCCAACCATCTCCTCCTCTGTCGTCCCCTTTTCCTCCCGCCCCCAATCCCTCCCAGCATCAGAGTCTTTTCCAATGAGTCAGCTATTCGCATCAGGTGGCCAAAGTACTGGAGTTTCAGCTTCAACATCAGTCCTTCCAAAGAACACCCAGGGCTGATAACCTTTAGAATGGACTGGTTGGATCTCCTTGCAGTCCAAGGGACTCTCAAGAGTCTTCTCCAACCACAATTCAGAAGCATCAATTCTTCGGCGCTCAGCTTTCTTCACAGTCCAACTCTCACATCCATACATGATTACTGGAAAAACCATAGCCTTGACTAGACGGACCTTTGTTGGCCAAGTAATGTCTCTGCTTTTAAATATGTTATCTAGGTTGGTCATAACTTTCCTTCCAAGGAGTAAGCGTCTTTTAATTCATGGCTGCAGTCACCATCTGCAGTGATTTTGGAGCCCAGAAAAATAGTCTGACACTGTTTCCACTGTTTCCCCATCTATTTCCCATGAAGTGATGGGACCGGATGCCATGATCTTCATTTTCTGAATGTTGAGCTTTAAGCCAATTTTTTCACTCTCCTCCTGTCACTCCTACTATATATAAAATAGATAATGAAGACCTACAGCATAGCACAGGGAACTCTACTCAATACTCAATAATGGCCTACATGGGAAAAGAATTCAAAAAAGAGTGGGTATATGTATGTCAGATTCACTTTGCTATATACCTAAAACTCAACACAGCATTGTTAACCAACCCCAATAAAAAAAACTTTTTAATAAAATATTGAGTTGGAACAAATTTTCATTCAGGCTTTCCTCACCATCTTACAGAAAAATGCAAATGAATTTTTGGCCAACCCAATAAAAACTATAATTTCACACACACACACAATTCAATAATAAGAAAACAAACCGATGAACGACATAGGCAAAAGACATGAAGAGACACCTCACTAAAGAAGATATACAGACAGAAAAGATACTCAACATCATATTTCATTAGGGAACTGAAATTAAAACAATAAAAACCCCTACACACCTACTAGAATGCCAAAATCTGAAACTGACAACAGAAAATGTTAACAAGAATATGGAATAACAAGTATTTTCATTCATTAGAACTAGGGGTGCAAAATGGTTCAGTCACTTTGGAAGAAAGGTTGGCAGTTTCTCAAAAAATTAAACATACTCTTACCATACAATCCAGCATTCGTGCTCCTCCGTTATTTACCCAAAGGATCTGATAACTTATTCACACAAAAACTTGCACGTGGATGTCTGCAGCAGCTTTATTCATAACTGCCAAAACTTGGAAGCAACCAAGATGTCCTTCAGTAGATGAATGGATAAACTATGATACATCCAGAAAATGGAATATTTTTCAGCACTAAGAAGAAATGAGCTATCAAGCCATGAAAAGATAATGAGGAACCTTAAATCCACACTACTAGGTGAAAGAAACCAATCTGAAAAGACTACATACTACATGATTCCAACTATCTGACATCTGAAAAGGTAAAACTATGGAGACAGTATAAGGATCAGTGTCGCCAGAGATGAGAGGGGAAGGAAGGATGAGTTACCAGAGCACAGAGAAATTTTGCTGCTGCTGCTGCTGCTAAGTTGCTTCAGTCGTGTCCGACTCTTAACGACCCCATGGACTTCAGCCCACCAGGCTCCTCCGTCCATGGGATTTTCCAGGCAAGAGTACTGGAGTGGGGTGCCATTGCCTTCTCCGAGAGAAATTTTAGGGTGATGAAAATATTTTGCATGATACTATAATATTGTGTGTGTGTATACATATACATATATATATTTATTCAACTCACAGATTTATAACACCAACAGTGAAGTCTCATGTAAAATATGGATGTGAAGCGAATATGATGTGCTGATGTAGGTTCATCTATTGTAACAAATGTACCACCTAAGGACAAGATGTTGATAGTGAGATTAGATGTGCATATGTGGGAGCAGAGTGTTTACAGGAAATCTGTGTACTTTCCACTCAATATTGCTGTGAATCTAAAGCTTCTATAAAAAATAAACTTTTTTATAAAGATTTTGAGAACTCTGCCCTACAGACTTATATCCTCTATCTCCCACTACAGGAAAACCTTGTTTTACTATGCTTGGAGTTATTATACTTCACAGTAACTAAGTACTTTTTACAAATTGACAATTTGTGGCAACCTTGCATTACCAGATGATGATTAACATACTTTAGTGATTAAAGTATTTTTCACTTAAGGTATGTACACTGTTTATTTAAAAATAGATGTTCATTTAATAGACCACAGTACAGTGTAAACGTAACTTTTATATTCACCTAACAGAAGCAGAAGATATTAATAAGAGGTGGCAAGAATACACAGAAGAACGTACAAAACAGATCTTCATGACTCAGATAATCACGATGGTGTGATCACTGACTTAGAGCCAGACATCCTGGAACATAAAGTCAAGTGGGCCTTAGAAAGCATCACTACAAACAAAGCTAGTGGAGGTGATGGAATTCCAGTTGAGCTATTTCAAGTCCTGAAAGATGATGCTGTGAAAGTGCTGCACTCAATATGCCAGCAAATCTGGAAAATTCAGCAGTGGCCACAGGACTGGAAAAGGTCAGTTTTCATTCCAATCCCAAAGAAAGGTAATGCCAAAGAATGCTCAAACTACCACACAATTGCACTCATCTCACATGCTAGTAAAGTAATGTTCAAACTTCTCCAAGCCAGGCTTCAGCAATATGTGAACCGTGAACTTCCAGATGTTCAAGCTCGTTTTAGAAAAGGCAGAGGAACCAGAAATCAAATTGCCAACATCCGCTGGATCATGGAAAAAGCAAGAGAGTTCCAGAAAAACATCTATTTCTGCTTTATTGAGTATGCCAAAGCCCTTGACTGTGTGGATCACAATAAACTGTGGAAAATTCTGAAAGAGATGGGAATACCAGACCACCTGACCTGCCTCTTGAGAAATCTGTATGCAGGTCAGGAAGCAACAGTTCAAACTGGACATGGAACAACAGACTGGTTCCAAATAGGAAAAGGAGTACGTAAAGGCTGTATTTTGTCACCCTGTTTAAACTTATATGCAGAGCACATCATGAGAAACGCTGGACTGGAAGAAACACAAGCTGGAATCAAGATTGCCAGGAGAAATCTCAATAACCTCAGATATGCAGATGACAGCACCCTTATGGCAGAAAGTGAAGAGGAACTCAAAAGCCTCTTGATGAAAGTGAAAGAGGAGAGTGAAAAAGTTGGCTTAAAGCTCAACATTCAGAAAACGAAGATCATGGCATCCAGTCTCATCACTTCATGGGAAATAGATGGGGAAACAATGGAAACAGTGTCAGACTTTATTTTTGGGGGCTCCAAAATCACTGCAGATGGTGACTGCAGCCATGAAATTAAAAGACGCTTACTCCTTGGAAGAAAGTTATGACCAACCTAGATAGCATATTCAAAAGCAGAGACATTACTTTGCCAACAAAGGTCCGTCTAGTCAAGGCTATGGTTTTTCCTGTGGTCATGTATGGATGTGAGAGTTGGACTGTGAAGAAGGCTGAGCGCCGAAGATTTGATGCTTTTGAACTGTGGTGTTGGACTCTTGAGAGTCCCTTGGACTGCAAGGAGATCCAACCAGTCCATTCTGAAGGAGATCAGCTCTGGGATTTCTTTGGAAGGAATGATGCTAAAGCTGAAACTCCAGTACTTTGGCCACCTCATGCGAAGAGTTGACTCATTGGAAAAGACTCTGATGCTGGGAGGGATTGGGGGCAGGAGGAGAAGGGGACGACAGAGGATGAGATGGCTGGATGGCGTCACTGACTCGATGGACATGAGTCTGGGTGAACTCTGGGAGTTGGTGATGGACAGGGAGGCCTGGCGTGCTGCGATTCATGGGGTCGCAAAGAGTCGGACACAACTGAGTGACTGAACTGAACTGGAAATCAGAAAAATTCATGTGACTCCTTTTACTGTGATGCTCACTCTATTGAGGTAGTCAGAACTAAACCCACAGCATCTCCAAGGCATACTTGTACTTATGAAAATACAGTCTTCACCAAATACACTGAACCAGTGGTAATGGTCCACCATTAGCACATAATGTGCTCTTCCACACCTCTTGACTTTGTCTCTAGTTACTCCCTTTGCCTGTAAATCCTGTCTTTTCCTTTCCCTTCTCTTGCCATGCCACCACACAAACCCTTTCCTTTATCCTTGTCAGGTCTCAGCTTAAAGGTCATCTCTTCTGTGAAGTCTTCTCTCATCTCTGCACTGGGGTGTTCACCTTCCCCTCTGTTCCCACATCCATGATAGTTATTGCCTACTTTCAGAGTTTACTTTTCTAAGCAGACTCAGTTCTAAGTGCAGGGATCATGTCCAGCTTATCACGAACCCCAACAGCTAGCAAAATCCAGGTATAAAATAGGTGCTCAGACACTGAGTGAAGAAAGGAACAAATGATCAGACACCTAACTCAACCCGGCAAGGAATCTAAGGAATCTGCCTAAGACATGCAAATTCTCTCCAGGGCAGGATTATATGTTTCATTTTTACCAGCTCTGACCTGAAGTACACAATCCTGTTTTAAAATCCTGTTCTGTGGTAGCTCAACACACTGGCCAAAAGATATTCTGAAGTCCTAATGTCTTCAATAGACCCAACACAACCCTAAAGAAAGGCAGTTTTTGGCCTAGGTGGGAGCTAGGGAAGGAGAGGACAAAAAGGTCTAAAAAATCAAGGCCAGTTTTGCCTCTACTATACCACATAGTCCAGGTTGTCAGCTTTCTCATCTGAAAAATGTGGAAAATGAACTAGATGATCTTAAGTGCCCTTTGAGCTCCTACATTCCAAATGTCTATGAAAACAGAAAGATCAGCACTCTCAAAGCCCTGTAACTACATCTCTTCCTGACACAGCATCCCACAGTTTTAATAGGTACTTCATATATATCATCTCATATAATCACCACAATCCTGAGAATCAATTTTTACTTGGAGACTATGAAACTGAAATATGGACTTCTCTACAGTTATGGAAGTAATTTAAATTTTTAAAAATGTGGCTTCAGAGCCAAGGCCCTTTTCTACTACTTTACCCCCTCTAAACAATTTCAAGCTGCATCAAGAAAACTTCCTGTTATGAAGAGGAGAAATAACATTAAATAAGAGTTAACACATATAAGATACTAGAATATTTTCCTTAATTGTCATAATCCTATGGGATATATTATTACCACTGTCATTTTACAGATGAGGAAACTTAAAAGCAGTTAAATAATTTGCTCAAACTTATACAGCTAGTAAGAGATGAATTTGAACCCAGGTCTGATTCCAAAGGTTCTTCCCTTAGTATCTTAATGAGAACCATTTGCCTACATTCCAACTGCTAGGGTTTAAGCTATTTTTACATTTGGCAATTTTCCTTCCAGAAGCAGATGCTTTGTGAAAGGGAAGGGCTTGCTATGGCCCAAATTAAGCATTCATTTATGACATAAGTCCATCTGTCTTACTCATAGCTAGAATGCACTGGGCATGTTGCAAGGCTTTAGAATTGCTTTCTGTTCCTAAATTTCTCCTGATCTAGTCAGTCAAAAGATTGTAGGGAAGAACACTTTTACATTATTTTTATGTTTTACTTAGATTTTTGTTTTCCAGATATAATATTTTTATATGTTATTTCTATGATATGTTATTAATATGCCATATAATATACCCACCACAGGCACAGAATTTCAAAAGGAACCTTGGTAATAGAAACAAAGAGAGTGGTTCACAGGATGAACAGTCTATAGAAAAGAACCCCTGGGAAATGAAATCACTTAACACTTGAACATATAAAGAATATCTGAGATTAGTAGTTTCAAGAGGCTTATCATTTTGGCCTCAGCTTCAAATATTGAGTACTTGTTCCAGAGATCTAGGCCCATGTCCAGAGCTTAGAGTTCTGCCTCTGACATTACAGAGAACTCTTGAGAACTTCTTGGGAAACCTTTCCTTGGGTCTGCTTAGTCCTAGGGCACAAAATTTTTTAATGTGGCCCCCTCCAAGAGCCCTGTCTAAACCAACTGGAAATACAGCCTACATACAAGAAGAGAAAGGTATTTTCCCAGGACCACTCTTCATTCTTGGAGGAACTTCATAAGAGTTGTTATTTTGTACATCTCAAACAACTTTAAGGTGTTAATCACAGATTTCAAAAGAAAACCATGACAGCAAGCAATAATAGCCACAAAATTACTACCAACTGTTAATAAAGCTTCAGTTTGAATCTTTAGTATTAATAACCCAATCAGGGACTTCCCTGGTGGTCCAGTGGCTAAGACTTTCTGCTCCCAATGCAGAGGCCCCCGGGTCCCATGCCTGGTCAGGGAACTAGATCCTACATGCCACAGCTAAGAGCCAATGAAGAAAAATAAATAAATAAATATTTTAAAAATAATAATAATCCATTCAACAACTCTAATAGGTAAATATTATTATGTACCCATACTACAGGTTGATTTCCCACGTGGCTCAGATGATAAAGTGCCTACCTGCAATGCAGAAGACCCGGGTTTGATCCCTGGGTCAGGAAGATCCCCTGGAGAAGGAAAAGGCAACCCACTCCAGTACTCTTGCCTGGAAAATTCCATGGACGGAGGAGCCTGGTAGGCTACAGTCCATGGGGTCGCAAAGAGTCGGACACGACTGAGCGATTTCACTTACACAGGTTAGATAATTGAGATGAAGAAAGGTAGAGCCAAAGGTCACAAAGTCAGGGATGGTCAATGGTAATAACCTCAAGGGCCTGAACTCCAACATAGCTTCTTCTACAAGCACTGTGTCTTCCCTATATTGCAGACTAAGTGAATATGAATGGATGTCATTAAACGCAAATTTGTTTTAAAATAAGTTAAAAGAACTAAACAAATCAGTTCTACCAAAGGCATTAGTCTGAACATCTATAGGATGGGAGCCTTCAAATAGTACATTGGTGTCTGAGGACTTAGAAAAATTAAAGAGCCAGTCCAGAAATTGAGACAATATTTCAAATGCCAAACTCCATGCAACTATGTATCATATGACCTTGGGCAAGTCCTTGACTCTCTGAGCACAAAAGTATCACAGCTGTAGAGTGGAAAGGTCCCTGGAATCATAGAGAAGAGCTACAATTACACATCAGCCACTCCTAAGTAGACCTTCAGTTCAGTTCAGTTCAGTTCAGTCGCTCAGTCGTGTCTGACTCTTTGCAACCCCATGAATCACAGCACACTAGGCCTCCCTGTCCATCACCAACTCCCGGAGTTCACCCAGACTCACATCCATCGAGCCACCTTGGTTAAGTTATTTAAACTGAGTTACCTCAGTTTGCTGTCTACGAAGTGAAATATTTATCTCCATGAAAAACTGGTATATTTCACAACCATCAAAGCTCCTAATATAAGTGAGCCAAAGAACTGATGGTCTAAAATTGCGGTGCTGGAAAAGACTCTTGAGAATCCCCTGGACAGCAAGGAGATCAAACCAATCAATCCTATAGGAAATCAACCCCAAATATTCATTGAATGGACTGATACTGAAGCTGAAGCTCCAATACTTTGGCCACCTGATGCAAAGAGCTGACTCACTGGAAAAGACCCCAATGATGGAAAAGATTGAAAAGGCAAAAGGAGAAGAGGGCAGCAGAAGATGAGATGTTAGATAGCATCACCAACTCAATGGACATGAATCTGAGCAAACTCTGGAAGACAATGGAGGAGAGTGGAGCCTGGTGTGCTGTAATCCATGGGATTGCAAAGAGTCAGACACAACTGAGCGACTGAATAACAACAAATGTGATGCTTATTACTATTGTGTTAGTACTATTTGTTATTTCTACATTTATTACTATTATTATTTTAAGGATCAACTAAGATAAAGAGAATGCATGTGCTTTATAAAAGCTAAAGAGCTTTATAAACATAAATTATTATTAATAAAGGAAAGTGTCAGAGTAGGGTTTACCCACCCACTCATTAAGACAGAGAAATTATGACTGAGGAAAAAGAACAAATCACCTGATTTCATGAAACCAGATATCACAGACTTACAGAAATAAAGTGCAAAAAGAAGTCTGCAACCCCATCCATCCTAATATTAATATTAACCCTATCTTTGGCTAATTCCATTTGACTTCCTGATAGCATGGGAAATAAGGCTGACATTGCAAAATCCGAAGTTGCAATACAGCTATCCAAGTTCCAGCACAAATCATTGACTTTTTTTTTTAAGATTTATTTTTAAGAAGCCCCTCTCATGGGTTCAGCTGAGCTAATCTGAGCTCAAGGCAGTAAAACACTCCAAACTTGGAGAGATAAACACTGATGTAGTCCAGTTTTAAAATTAACTTAGCTAAACTCTTCCCAAGCTTGGAGAATTCCACTTTGGTTGTGAAAATGCAGCCAGAAAAAAATTCCAAACTAAATGCTGAAGAACTTCTTAGAATAAACCAAAGGCTCCATCCAGATCCTAACCACAGGAACCAGACTTTCCCACATGGAATTCTGCAACTCAGCGCCACCTATCACAGGCCCTCAATTACAGCTTCTCACAATCATTTATGCATCCCTCCAGGCACACACTAAACCCATGGTGGAGGTCAGCATTAGGTAATGAGTACAGACATTCTACCCATTGCTAGCTCAAGTCTCAACCACTAATGCAGCCCACACAGAACTCTTCTTTCTCTTCTCCAAATCCCCTTAGACCCCAAGACTGTGTGCCTGCTCAGTCACTTCAGTTGTCTCCGACTTTTTGCAACCCTATGGACTATAGCCTGCCAGGCTCCTCTATGGAAATTCTGGCTCCAAAAGTATTAGTAGGACCCATGCATCTGTATTTCAAAAAAGAACCATGAATGAGTCAGACGTGCAATCTGGGTTGGGAACAATTAACAGATAGTATTCTGTGATGTGGCAGATACTTAACAAAGATTTAGTTTCACACTCATTCCTTCCACCTTCCAGCTGTTAAGACCTTGATCAATTTACTTTTCTCTAAGCTTTAGCCTCTCCAATCGAAAATGAGTTGTTATAGATACCAAATCAAACAGGAAATGAGGTTTCCCTTTAAAAAAATATTCGTATTTCGGTAGTGTTTTAGTTTAAAAAATGCTTTTACATCCACTACATGAAATGACAATAGCCTACTCATAATATGGGATGACTGGGAATTATAATTATTCCCACCTTACAGTTAAGGATACAGGGATTAAAATCAACAGGTAAAAGGACAAAAAAAAAAAAAAAAATCACAGATTTAATAAATGTTAGAGGTAGGACTCAATTCAGGTTCTCTAAGTTCAATTCTAGCTCATTACTCTGTGTAGCAGGTATAAAGTTTCAAATAATTTACGGAGAGCATACTACTTCAAAGACTGCCAACACTGCTATGTATCCTTCTAGGATTGTTAAGCACAAAGCTGCAGGTCAACAAATGCCTATTGGTTGAATGAAATCAAGCTGAATAAAATTTCCAAACAAAGGGGAAAAACTCATTTATTTCATTTTGATGTATGCATTAATTACAGCCGTCTAATAGGGCTTCCCAGTGGCTCAGACGGTAAAGAATCTGCCTGCAATGCAGGGGACCTGGGTTTGATCCCTGGGTTGGGAAGATCCCTTGGAGGAGGGCATGACAACCCACTCCAGTATTCTGGCCTGGAGAATCTCCATGGACAGAGGAGCCTGGTGGGCGACAGTCCAAAGGGTCACAAAGAGTTGAACATGACTGAGTGACTCAGCACAGCACAGCAAAGTATTAATGCAAAGGAGTAAAACCTATGTGTTTAGGGTATGTATAGAAAATCCAAAATTAGGGAGTGAAAAAGAGGCCACTAGATCATTTCACAAGAACTTCTCATAACGATATGCTTTCTACCTCTATGCTTTGAACTTATAGAAAACTTCTATGCTTTGATCTTGAGCTATGAGTTTTATTTTCAGACCAGATTTGGCCTAGGCTTACTCAACGAGGATTTCTAGAAGAACCTCTGCATCTACAGCTTTATTGCTGATCAAAATACTTCACAATGGCCTAGTTTTGTTTCCCATAATATACAACCTGATCCAACTTCACATTTATATCTCATTTATATAATTATAGGATTTCAAAACTGTAAGAGACTATATTTCAACTTGTTTGATGAATTTTTTATTTTTTATTACTTTTTATTGAATGAAAGATTCTTTAAATTCTATAGCACTTTATGATTTTCAAAGGTTTCACACACATGATTTCATATGTGTTGTTCCATAACAACCCTCTTCCTTCTCCCTACTGGTATCATATTGTGGTCCCTATATCTGTGTGGCTGTAATATTTTAGATGAAGGCACTAAGTTCACAGATAATACCTGACCTAAACCAGGCAGCCAATCTATGAGAGAACCAAGACTATAACAATATCTAGATATCTACCTCCCCATTCAATACATAAGGTCATCCCCTCAGTTCCCAATGATGTCTAAATGGCTCCATCAGCTGTTGTTTTTTTTTAAACAGAGTTTTACTGAGATAAAATCCACATACTATAAAATTCACTCAGAGTATAAAATTCAATGGGTCAATATGTTCACAGACCTGGAGAACCATCCCCACAATCAATTTTAGAACATTCTCTTCACCCAAAAGGAAACCCCTGAGAAACTACTGTATGGCACAGAGAACTCTACTCACTGCTCTGTGGTGGCCTATATGGGAAGGAAACCAAAAAAGAGGGGATATATGTGTATCTTTAGCTGATTCACTTTGTGTACAATAGAAACTAACACAAGACTGTAAAGCAACTATACACCAATAAAAAGTAAAAACAGAAACTCCACACCTCTTAGCCATCACTCCCTAATCCCATTCACCGACTCCTACAACCCTAGACAACACTCTTTTACTTTTTATCTATGAGTTTGCCTGAATAATTCATATAAACAGAATTATATAATATATGGTCCTTTGGGACTGGTTTCTTTCACCAGTTTTCAACGTTCACCCATCTTGTAGTATGGATCGGGGCTTCATTTCTTTGTTACCAAATATTATTTCTTTGTATAGATAGATATATAACATTTTATTTACCCATTCATCCTCAATGAATATTTGAGCTGCTCCTGCTTTTTGGCTATTATTAATAATGCTGCTATAAATATTCATGTACAAGTTATTGTGTTGACATAATTTTTCATTTCTAGGTCATATGGGTAACTCCTTATTTTTTTTTATATAAGTTCCTTATCAGATATATGATTTGGGAGTTTTTCTCCCATTCTGTGGGTTATCTTTTCACTTTCTTGATGAAGCACAAAAATGTTAAATCCCAACCTTTCCTAGACACAGGAAACTAAAAGTCAAAGGAGTTAACTGACATACTTAAGGTTAGAGAGCTATTAAGTGATGAATCCAGGATCTGAACCAGGGCTTCCTAAGTGAGAAGCTCATGATAACTATTTGCAGACAAAACAGCAATTTTTTCAGCATGCCATAAAAACAAAGCCCTACAAACGTGGCTGAGAACTTTACTTCATTTCAACAGCCACTTACATATTTGGGTGGTCAGACCAAAGTCATTTATTCATGTGGACATCCAACCCTCTATTTCACTATCTTATTCATAGGGTATCAGTGACTTCATTAGATACACTGTTAAAGTACTGATTATTCTAAAAGCTTTATTCATAAAGAGGAAATGAGCCCTGGCTGCACTACATGGTTTGTGGGAACTTAGTGCCCCTACCTGGGATTGAACCCAGGCCTCCAATGAAAGTGTCAAGCCTTGACTGCAAGTGTCAAGCCTTAACCACTGGACTGCCAGGGAATCAGAGAATTCCCTAGCATTACTTCTTCTTAGTGAAGTCATGCTAAGGCCTACTTTTTTTACCTCAGCTATTACTTGTCATTCTTACTGATGTTTAATGCTTAAATCTGGGTTTAAATCTAGGACATATGACTAAAGAAGAGGCAATCAAAAAATCTGGAAAGAAGACCTTCCAAATGAAACCAGTTTGGGGAGAAAAAATTTCCAAATGAAGACATTTCAATATTTCTTATATTTTGTGAGGTCATAAACAGTTATGAACTTAAAAAATAAGTAAATTCAGATTGACTAAGATCTAGCAACAGCATAATTATTTTCCTCAAATTTTGCTCAGATATAATTAATAGAGGATAAAAATGGGTCTATTTTCTATTTGACTTCAGTCATGTCAGGAAAAAAGACAAAGAAACTATTTAATGAGAAAAGAGGGGGTTAAAAGAACATTAAGTGAAAGAAGCAACAAATATTTTATTCAGGTTACCAAAAAAAAAAAAAATTAAGTATACAAATGATGAGAAAGAAATGAAATACTATACTTTTATCTCCAGGTAAGATGGCTCGGTAAAATCGGTCCTTTTTTTTCTTTTCCTCTGGGTTTGGTGGCAGAGGTTTGGAACCGTGGTTTAGGGTTCCAGCGTCTTTGCTGCCAGCTCCAATCATAGTGCTGGTATTTCTCATCGGAGGGGCTGGAGGTTTGTCTTGAATGTCTAGGCCGTTATTTGACATCGTCACCACCAGCAGCAGCTACTGGAATCAGAAAGAAGAACATACCTCTTTATTTTTGAGCAAAAGGAAATACATTTTGGAAATTTTAGAAAAATCCAAATTTTACAACCCTTCCTCCAGGACTCACCTCAAGCCCTTCTACTACATTCCATGACTACTGCTGTCTTATTTAGTTCACCATACTCAAAGATGGAATACCTACTCAGTCCTAAGCACTGCTGAAAATTCACAAGGTTCTTGCTTTTCTCTTCATTCTCCTATTCTAAGGCATTCGAAAGTACAAAAAACCACAATGATGTGGTTTAAAAGGCAGAAATTTGGCCTAGCTAAACTGAGTATGAATCCATGTGCTACGGACAGGCTTTAGAGAAATTCCTTAATCACTTGGTTTCCATTTATACATCACATGAAGATTAAATAAAAATGCCAACAGCATTCCACATAGTGAGTTCTCTGCCAAGTCTTAATTTCGTTGCCTTAGAAAAATCATTCCTTCTCTGGTAGGAACCGCATCACTATATCAAAGGTCAGTAATACTGCTGGCTTTGTAAATGGTTTTACTGAAACACTGTCACATCCATTCATTTACATATTTTCTATGGCTTCTTTCATGTTCCAATGGCAAAGCCGAGTAGCTGTAACAGACCTAAAATATTTAGGTTGTTCACAAATCTAAAATATGTGCTATATGGTCCTTTACAGGAAAAGTTTGCTGACCCATGACCTTTATCATCATTTCTCTAGGATCTCCTTCCAGTAAAATTGGACCTTGTTCTAAATGTACGATGATCAACGCATAACCATTTTATACTGTACAGCACTGAATTTATAAGCAATTTCTAATGCTTCTGAGAAATAGAAGGAATAAAATCTACAAGAAAGTGGGAAAAATCCCCATCACATGGAATCAATAGTTTTAATGAAGATAGATATTATTACCTTAAATAGGCTTGACAATAGATATAAATATATCCAGAGTTAATAAAGTTTTTCATTATTCTTCCATACTACAATGGAAATTATATCTTTAACCATGACTATTTAGAATGTATGCTCCTTAGAGTCAAATACAACAGTGCTTTAGAAACTAGTTTCTAATTATTAAAAAAAAAAAAAAGCATAATAATCACCAAGAACTTTTCAGAAATACAAATGTATTTGTTTGACCCCCATAAATTCTGATTTAGTATGGTTGACCATAATTAAGGCCAAAATTTTATAATTTTAAAACTGAGTGATCCCAGTGACTACCAGAATTGAATACCACTGCTTTAGAAGTCAATTACTTCAATGCTATGGACAAAATTGATGAATTAGGGTACTGGAGAAGACTCCTGAGAGTCCTTTGGACTGCAAAGAGATCAAACCAGTCAATCTTGAAGAAAATCAACCCTGAATATTTATCAGAAGGACTGATGCAGAAGCTGAATCTCCAATACTCTGGCCACCTGATGAGAAGAGCCAACTCACTGGCAAAGACCCTGATGCTGGGAAACATTAAGGGCAGGAGGAGAAGGGGCAATAAAGGATGAAATGGTTAGATGACCAACTCGATGGACATGAACCTGAGCAAACCTCAGGAGACAGTGAAGGATAGGGAATCCTCGTGTGCGGCACTCCATGGGGTCGCAAAGATCAGACACAACTTAGCGACTGAACAACAACAAATGGACAAAATCTACAGTAGTCTTTTTAACATTTTCTAATAAATGCAAAGCTAAATGATCCCTCGCATCCATTTTTTCCCCAATCCTTTCTCCACATGTCATCAATGACCTTAAAACACTCACACTCTACTCAAAACCCTTCAGTAACATTCCAAAATAAAAGCTAAAGTTTCTTGGCTTGCTTTTGAAGGCCCTTCCATTATTTAACCCGTTCTACCCATCAGCTTCATTTCCCACCACTACCACTCCCTCTAATTCCCCTTACATTCTAGCCATACCCAACTTCTCTAACTTCTTTAAATATACTGCAGCTTTCACACTTTCATTCCTTTGCACATGCTGTTCCCTCTGCTTAGAATGCCAACTTTCCTATCCTCAAATTCACTCATCCTTCAACTGCTATTTCTTCTAAGAAGCCCTTTTGAAATGTTCTCATCTTCAAGAAGTGAAGGTCCCCTCCTCCGGACCCCCAAGGCAATGGGTATATTTCCAGGTTATCACATTTATTTTTACTATTATAATTATCTTCACCAGAAGCCAGACGATACCCAGAGGTCAGGCACGATTTTGTCACCTTTGCAATCTAGAAGAGTCTAGTATAATATCTGACTCACGGTGGATTCAATAAATATTTTTATTAATCAAAAGTTTGACAGAGATATATACCTTGCCTTAAGGAGTTCAGTACAGATGAAATTTTAAGGTCCTTCACAGTCTGATAATGAACTGCCTCACAAACTAAGTCAACATATCTGAACACAGCTTACAGTCAAATTACACTTCAGAAATCTCTGTTCTCTTGAATTTGTCAAGTAGTCTCTTACCCTCCTCTTGCCCCATCCCACTTCCCACCACCTAATGCTTCTTGTCGATGATTCCTCTCTCTTCTGACTGATGAAAACTTTACTCATCTTTTAAGGCCAAATCAAACTTCATCTATTTATATAATTCATCCTGACCTACCTCTGGCAAACCAACTGCTCCTTACTTCTCTTTTTGAACAAAAGAAATCAAGTAGCAAGGATAATCTTGTTAATCTAGAGCAACTCTCTGGGTGGTCCACTTTTTATCCATTTCTTCCAGTTTTATTTTGCAGATCTGCCTTCATTTTCCCTCCCAAACCCCAACACAAGTCCCTCAGTTCCCCCAAAGAGAATTTCTACCAGCTCAGTTCTCAAGTATACCTTCCCACTGCAGACTGCCAGTTCCAAAATTACACTCCCTGCAGCCACCTGATACCCTCAGCAGGCCCTTCTTTGCCTCTTAAGTCCTTCAGCCAAAAGCTTCATTGAATATCACTCCTTTTTCAGGATCACAACCCAGGAACATGTCAAGAAAGGCTACAATCTTTCTGATAACACTTTTCTTCATTTTTCAGTTCTTCCACTGTGTTTGCTAAAGCTGAAACTCCAATACTTTGGCCACCTGATGCAAAGAGCTGACTCATTTGAAAAGACCCTGATGCTGGGAAAGATTGAGGGCAGGAGGAGAAGGGGGTGAAAGAGGATGAGATGGCTGGATGGCATCACTGACTCGATGGACGTGAGTCTGAGTGAACTCCGGGAGTTGGTGATGGACAGGGAGGCCTGGTGTGCTGCAGTTCACGGGGTCGCAAAGAGTCAGACACAACTGAGCAACTGATGTGAAGTGAAGTGACTGTGTTTGGAAAACTCCTGGTGGTAGATCTCCACTTTCCAAAGTATTCTCAATTATTAAAACCTAAAATCTATTGTTGGAATACAACCTTTGAATCCTTTGTACAGCATTTCAGCCCACGTCATCTAGCCCATACTTGAAAACCTCCAGTGATAAGAAATCTACAGTCTCACAAGTCAGCTTATTCTATCTTCAGTTATCTCATTTAGAGAGTTTTCATTTATATTAAGTTTTTATCTTCTCACACTGAATTGCAATTTGTTTATACATTCACCTCTCCCTACAATTCTCATTCCTGGCAGACTTAAGATTATAAACTCAAGAACAAACTTCAGTCATTTCACAATCCCCAATACCAGTAAAGACTCGGTGAACAAATGAACAAACAAGTGACCAATAAAATAACAACAAATGAACAAATAAACACTACGTGCACCTATTATTCCTAAATCCTATCTCAGGGCCACTCAGAAAGGCCTATTGCATCTTACTCAGACAGAAATTTAGGTACCTGAAATCCTCTCTCAAGTCTCCGCCAAAATCTATTTTCTCAATGCTAAACATTGCCAGTACTTTCAACAATACTCACAGAACACAAGTATGTGCTTTTTTGAACCTTCCCTTTGAACATACTTGGACTTAGTATTTCTATACTACTTTCCAGTTTCTCTGAAGCCCTCCAACCAGTCCCTTCCTGTGGCTTCTCCACAAGTCTTTACTCTCTTTACACTTCATAGATCCACTCACAGGTCATTTTGTTCATCTATACTGCACAATAATCAGAACATTTTAATAATCAGAACATCAGAACCTAGCATAGAAATCATAACCTACACTATGGTAAACTTCGTTTATAGGAAAACAATTCCAAAATTTCAATTCTGAGAGGAAAAAGAATTACACTTGACTCTTGAATATCATGACCAAATATATCATAAATCTTCTAGCAATCTCTGCAGGTCAAAGATTTGGGAAGATGACAAGCCAATGCCTTCTGACAAGCTGCAAGATAAAGCTAAGCTCAAGGCCAACATTAAGAATGAGAGTTCAGATAGCATCACTTATCTATCATAGATGACAGACAGACAGAAAGAAAGACAGAACGACCATGTTTTACCAATGCTCCAGAGCCTCAGAGAGCCTAATAATTCATAAGCAACTAACTATACTGAAGTATTAATTATTAACCAACTGAATGACTCTATAATAAATGCAGGATCACTGTGAGGTTTCAGAAGGGCCACTGGCAGGGTGATAGAGTAAAAAAATGACCAGAGTTAAAATCAGATGAAATTTAAGTCCTGGCTCTGCTCTTCACCAGCTATAGTTCTAATAGAAGCCTCTATACCTATGAGCTACAAACTGTTGTTTCCCTTGAGCAGTCTCAAGACAGATATGGGTCAAGAGGCAACCAAGGAGGGGAAGTGATTTATGTCTGTTTTTCTGTAAAAAGCATATAAAAACATATACATGCATGCTCAATTGTGTCTGACTTTATGACCCCAGGGACTGTAGCCCACCAGGCTCTGCTGTCCATGTAATTTCCCAGACAAGAATACTTAAGTGGGTTGTCATTTTCTACTCCAGGGGATCTTCCCATCCCAGGGATGGAACCTGCATCTCCTGCATTGGCAGGCAGTTTCTTTACCACTGCACCACCTGGGAAGCTCAATCAAGCATGCTATAAAAAGCATGAAGATACAGTGCTGAAGTAGAAAAAAGGGAAAGAAAACACTTTTCAAGTAGCCATTATGTGCAAGTATACTTTCAGTCAGTTCAGTCACTCTGTTGTGTCCGACTCTTTGTGACCCCATGAATCACAGCACGCCAGGCCTCCCTGTCCATCACCAACTCCCAGAGTTCACTCAGACTCACGTCCATCGAGTCGGTGATGCCATCCAGCCATCTCATCCTCTGTCATCCCCTTCTCCTCCTGCCCCCAATCCTTCCCAGCATCAGAGTCTTTTCCAATGAGTCAACTCTTCGCATGAGGTGGCCAAAGTACTGGAGTTTCAGCTTTAGCATCATTCCTTCCAAAGAAATCCCAGGACTGATTTCATTTAGAATGGACTGGTTGGATCTCCTTGCAGTCCAAGGGACTCTCAAGAGTCTTCTCCAACACCACAGTTCAAAAGCATCAATTCTTTGGCGCTCAGCTTTCTTCACAGTCCAACTCTCACATCCATACATGACCACAGGAAAAACCATAGCCTTGACTAGACGGACCTTTACATACTAAATAAAACCAGACAGGGATTCAGAGGAATGTGCTCACCAACAACCACTTCTTTCTACTTTATCACATCTGGATTCCACAACCACTAGTATAATACACAGTCAAGATAATCAAAGATTTTAAGATACCCATAACATCAAAGCCAGAAAAAATCTTAAAGGTCATCTAATCTGATCCGCTTACGTAACAGATGAGAATACAGAGGTCCAAAAAGTACAGAGAAACTGCATAAGACCACACAGAAATTTAAAGGTGAGGACTGGAACCCAAGTCTTCAGACACGCTGCCAAAGAATTTTCCAACTATACTTGAGGTAATTCTAGCCCCTCTGTACCTTCACTGACCTGAACTATGCTACTTCTGATTTACATTTAGATCAGTCAAATCTAGCCAGTGGCAAATACAGAAATATATAAACACATTCAGGCTGGACTTGAGATTGATATTTACTAAATGTCTGCCACAAGGTAAGCAACAGAAAAGATAAAATAATTTCCTGTTCCTCAAATAAGTCAAGTGAAAGTTATGTACACCTTTTACTGCAGCTGTAAGTTCTTCATTCAAGTACAATTCAAATAATTTTTAATGTGTACTTACTTATAAGGTTCTATGCCAGAAACCAGGGATATAGAGATAAATAAATGAGTAGGGGCTTAGGGAAATTCCCTGGTGGTCCAGTGGTTAGGACTCTGTGCTTCCACTGCAGGGAGCCCAGGTTAGAACCCTGGTCAGGGAACTAAGATCTTGCATGCTATGCAGTGCAACCAAAAAAAAAAAAAAAAGAGTAGGAGCTTAAAGAATAAATGGGTCAGATAGTAGTCTTTGACTCTAGACTATAAGAATTCACTTGGGGCTTTTTAAAATACTAGATGAAGTACTTAAGAGAGGATGTACGCTAATACCCTCAATTTACTTTGAAATGCATTTTTAAAAATAAGATACATTAATGGTTGACCATAGGGATGTGATATAATATACATGTCAACATATAATGGAAGTGATAAAGCAAGTTAACATGAAAATATTAATGATATAAGAATCTATATGGTGATTATACAGGCATTCACTATAAAATTCTTCCAACTTTGCTGTATGTTTCAGATTTTCCCAATAAAGGGAGGGAGGGGTGGATACCACTGCTTGAACTCTGATTTTAATTGGTCTGGGATAGGCCCAGACACTGAAATATTATCTTGACCAAGGAAAACAGACAATAAATAAATGAATGATTTTGATAGAGAACAATGATGGCAAGTATACTCCAGACCTTAGGAAAAACTTAAGTGTGAGAGTATGGCGTTGTATGCAACATGAAGGTAAAAAAAATAGGACACAGCAGTCAGAGAGGGCCTTTTATTTTCTGTAATGAACACAGCTATAGTCAGAAAAATGGCCCCTTCTAAGCAGTTCTAGATCTGTACAATGAAGCTCCGTGTTAAAAATAAAAGATGACATGGTTGATTAAGAAAAGGCTGAGAGATGACAATGAGAAAGGAGATATGGTCTGGAGGAGGGGACCAGCTGCTATTTGTCTGTACTGAGGACTCTGTGGTGCCTTGAGCTCACACAATAGGACTTGGAGTTTAGGAGAGGCCTCTGAATGCCTAAACAAAGTTGCCAAAATTCTTTAAAAGTATCCGAATAGAAGCTCCTGGACCAACCATCTTTACAAACAGGGTTTCAGACATCACTTAGGTCTGATATTTTAATAACTACTAACATTAGTGGAATTTACAAGAAAACTTGGAAATCTGTTTGGTTGGTATCTTTTCCTCATTCAGTCATGCAAACATTTATTCATCTCCTACTTTTTGTCAGGCTGTGTTAGGTGCTGGGGATAAAATAGTGAATAACTCAGAAGAAAAATCTCAGAGATGCTGCCAGTCACCCAGGGTCACACAGCTAGTGGGCAGCAGAGCCAGGGACCTGAAATGAAATCTGTGTGACTATAGAATCACCTCTCTTTCCACTGCACTATACCTTACTGTTCACTCAAGAGGCAAAGGAATGGACTACATAACCTCTAATAATACCTCAGGCCATTATTTAAATGAAGATGGGAAAGGAAAAAAGAAATAAACCTATCTCATATATTAATCACATTTTTCAGTTCCAACAACTTAGAGCTGCTGAGACTTGCATGACCAGCACTCCACCCAAGACTGGGGAGTACATGCCCTTGACACCTGGTTATGAGAATCTGATCTTTAATTAAATCGTGCCAGGAGGTTTTCTTTGGCAGGAGCCTGGAATGTTGCAGTCTTGAATTTGCTGAGGGACGTCCTTCGGACAAGTCAAAGACATTCCCGCTATGCAGCGTCCAGTCACTTGCACTGGTTTAGCAACAAGAAAGCAAGTGCTGAGATAGCAGAGAGGAAAACTGGAAGCTGTTTCTGGGCATAGAAAAACTACTTTAATTTCTGACCCTCAGTTTCCTCTTTGGTAAAATACAAGTAAGATTGTCTTTTTCACAGAGTTATTATGAGAATTTAAAAGCATATATAAAGTCCCCAGCATGCTGTCTGACACAAAACAGATATTCAATAAATACCTGTTGTCTCCAATTACCTAACCCATTTCATCCCCTTTACCACTAAACTTCTCATTCCAGCCCAATGTGATTTCATGCTCTTGCCTTTGCCCACACTGTTCTCTCTGCCTAAAACATCCCAGCTTGTCTGCCAAGAAAATTCCTACTCATTCTTCAACACTCAGCTTGACTCACTTCCTCTACAAAACCTTCACACAGCCCTCCTATTTCTACCTTGCCCCAAATTTAATAGCATTTTATACATAATTCTGTGCAGCAGGTTCCATATTTCATGATATTAATCTCACCAGTCCATGAACAAGTCATGGAACAAAACTAAGTACGATTAATGTCTGTGTCCCCAAGACAGCACAGACCTGGCACAATTAGGTAACTAGTAATGGTTAACTGACTAAGGCAGCCTGGTTTAGAGAAGAAAAAGTATCTTATAAAGTCAGCTAATTCAAAATTTTTATTTTATAGTTCCAATATGAAACCCATGGGGTATGTAACTTACCTAAGATCACTCAATGAAACAGTGCAAAGGACATGACTAGCCTGATTATTCAAATTCTCTTAAAAATACTTTTTCCACTAATTATAACTTGAGACAGAATGAACAAAGAGCTTTATCTGGAAAACTTGGAAAAAATTGTACCTGTAAAGCAAAATGGAAAAAGCAGAGAGATATGGAGTCAAAGATTTAACTTACACTGACATACCTTCACCCTCCCCTCACCCTACCAATAATACCACACATCTTCCTCACTCCTATCACCCCTGCAGATGACTTGCAGAAATCAACACCAGAGGTCTTATAATCCTCTTCTATCATCTTGGGCAATTCCTGACCTGCATCTCCAATGCAGGAGACAGAAGAGACTTGGGTTCAATCCCTGGGTCGGGAAGATTCCCTGGAGCAGAGGATGGCAACCCACTCCAGTATTCTTGCTTGGAGAATCCCATGGAGAGGGGAGCCTGGAGGCCTACAGTCCACAGGGTCACAAAGAGTCAGACACAACTGAAGCGACTTACCATGCACACAGTCCAAGTTAATCATTATTCTCATGATCACACCCTAGACTTTATTCCCAAAATGTTCACTGACTGATATCTAGAGTGAATCATCCAAACAAAACCTCCATGTAGCTCACCTGTTCAAGAACTTCCAAAAGCATTCCTAGACTTTATTTTGAGCTTCAATCCACTATCAGTTAGTCCATCACTTCCTTTTTTCCCTAAACATAAATCACTTAAACATCAAAAAACATCAACTCTCTAAAACTCAAAAACAAAAACATGAACAACCCAATTCAAATATGGGCTAAGGATTTGGACAGACATTTCTCCAAAGAAGATATATGCATATAAGCCAATAAGCACATAAAAAGGTGCTTAATATCACTAATGTTTAGGGAAATGCAAGCCAAAACCACAATGAGATACCACCTTACATCCATTAGGAATGCTACTATCAAAAAAACAAAACAAAACAGAAAATAACAAGTGTTGATGAGGATGTGGAGAAACTGGAACCTTTATGCATTGCTGGTAGAAATATAAGATGGTATAGCCACTATGGAAAATAGTAAACAGTTCCTAAAAAAATTAAAATATTATAGAATTACCATATGATTCAGCAATTCTAATTCTTGGGTCTATATCCAAAAATATTGAAAGTTGAGTTTGGAAAAGCTATCTGTACACTCATGTTCATAATAGAATTATTCACAATAGTCAAAACGTGGAAGCAACTCAAGTGTTCATTGACAGATAATGGATAAGCAAAATGTGGTATGGAATGGAATATAATTCAGAAAATGAAGGAAATTCTACAACATGCTACAACACTGATGAACCTCGAGGATTTTATGCTCAATAAAATATGTCAATCACAAAAAGACAAATAGTGTATAATTCCATTTACATGAGGTACTTACAGTACTCAAAATTATAAAGACAGAAAGTATAATGGTGTTGACTAGGGGCTAGGGGAAGGGAAGGATGAGAAGTTGTTGTTTAACAGGTATAGAGTTTCAGTCTTACAAGATAAAAAGAGTTATGCGGATGGACGGCAGTGATGCTGTGCTGTGCTGTGCTGTGCTTAGTCGCTCAGTCGTGTCTGATTCTTTTCAACCTCATGGACTGTAGCCCACCAGGATTCCTCAGTCCATGGGGATTCTCCAGGCAAGGATACTGGAGTGGGTCGCCATGCCCTCCTCCAGGAAACCTTTCCAACCCAGGGATCAAACCCAGGTCTCCCGCATTGCAGGCAGATTCTTTGCAGTCTGAGCTACCAGGGAAGCCCAAGAATACTGGAAGGGGTAGTCTATCCCTTCTCCAGGGCATCTTCCTGACCCTGGGTCTCCTGAGTTGCAGGCAGATTCTTTACTGGCTGAGCTACCAGGAAAGTTCCATGGTGATGATGGTTGTACAATAATGTATTTTTAACACCACTGAGTGGTACACTTGAAAATTATTAAGATGGTAAACTTTATATTATGTGCATTTACCACAATAAAAAAGAAAAAAGTAAGGAGAATTAGAATTTATCATCTAATAAATACACTACAATGTGCCGAAAGTACACAGTGGTATCAAGAGTCATATTACCCCATTAATGCCAGAGTAAAGATCAGTAAAATGAGACTTAAGATATTAACTGTGGACACTGGATAATTGACTCTCAGTAAAATTTGTAGGATAATAAGATGGCTTATAATAAAATTTCTCTGCACATGTATATACTAAACCACCCTGATCAAAAAACAAGAAAAATCTACCCCCTTGCCTCCTCTTCCTTTCCAAAATTCAAGTGGCAAAATCCCAGCTTCAGGATAGTTGAGCTTAACTCTCTCCAAACTGCCTCTATACGAAAAGAGCTGAGTATCCTAGAGAACATTACCTGGTTGACTGCTTTAGCTTGAAAATTATGATGCTCTTCCTACTTAAGATTCAGTTCAATTCAGTCGCTCAGTCGTGTCCGACTCTTTGCAACCCCATTAATCGCAGCATGCCAGGCCTCCCTGTCCATCACCAACTCCAGAAGTTCACTCAGACTCACGTCCATCGAGTCAGTGATGCCATCCAGCCTTGCCTCAAATCACCAATTGGGATTCTCATCTACCCCTTCCCTCAGGCAATGATCCAACTTTCAATGAGAAAACAAAAATCTTCTCAGGAGAACTCTATCTTCTTACTCCTAAATCTGTATGTTTCCCTGCACCAGTACCACCCACTGTATCATACAATGAAGGAGGTGTCTCTTCTCTTATCAGAAGTTATCCTCCCCTTCTCTCTTCTCCCTCTACTCCTTCACTTGTACTCCCTCTCACCTGGAATGTTCTTCTCCTTCAGCAGCTACATTAACCTCCCTCTCTCTCTCTCACACACATATTCAGTCATTCAGCAAATATTAATACTCATTTAGCTCATACTCATTAATACTCATAATGTAACAATTCTAGTCTAGCTGAATAGAACAAAGCCACTGTGTCCGTGGACTTTATGGATTGATTAGTAAGAGAAGTGAAGAAATAAATAAATAAATATACAATGTCAAGTCCATAATGAAAATTAAACAGTAGTTCGTGTGAATATAAATGGACAGGGATGGGGGTGGTACACACGATAATGATCAGGACAGGCTTCTCTGAGGAAAAGACACTTAAGACATGGATGAAGTGCAACAGCAAATCACAGTAATATATGGAAGTATTTTAAGCAAAGGGAGCAGTAAGCACAAATGTCCTAGATAAGAATATTTGGGGCATACAGAATAGTAAAAAGGCCAGCAATACAGAAGTTGAGTGAACAAGGAGAAATGTGGTTAAGAGTTTAAGAGCAGAGATGTAGCCAGAGGTCAGAATAGGCTGGACCTTACAGGCCACAATAAATTTGGATTTTGTATCAAGTGTGAGAAGACACTCAAGAATTTATGTTTTGAATAAACTACTATGGCTGCAGAGTACTGACTGCAGAGGAGCAAAGGAAAAGCAGAGAAACAATTAAGTTATCACAATAATTCACATGAGAACTGATGATGGCTTAAATGGATCACAGTAGGCAGAGAGCATTTTGAAGGTAGAGCCAAAGACTTATTTAGAGACTAAATATACAATGTAAGAAAAAAAGGAAAAACCAAGAAGATCTCTAAATTTTTGACCTGAGCTAGAATAGTGGATGAATATGAACATGCTATGCATCTCCTATTCAAAGACACACACACACACACACATCCCTTGACATTCACATACTCCTCCAAACACTATTTATTTCTTTGTTCCCCTTCATAACACAGCTTCTCAAAAGAACTGTCTACTTATACTATCTCCACTTCCTCCTCTTCTGCTTGCCAACTAACACCCTACTATTTGGCCAAAAGTAGTCTTGTCAAGCCTCCTTGTCAATCATCTCCACGTTGCCAATCAAATGGTCACTACTCTGTCCTCATCTTACTCAACCTCCCAGCAGTATTCAATGTAATTGACCTCCCTTCTCTTTCAAGTGCTCTACTTTTTTTGGCTTCTGGAAAAGCACATTCACCTAACTTTCCCTCTATATTTCTGTCCATTCCTATCTCCTTTGTAGACTCTTCCTTCACTAGCTATCCTACACACGTCCCAGGCCAGGAAGCTCCTTTCCTCACAATACACTCTGTCCTAGATGTTCATCCATTCCCATAACTTAACATATTATCTATATGTTGATGAAACCCAAGTTTTTATCTTTAGTCCCAAAGCTTTTTCAGACCAATAACTATCTGTTAGATCAGCAGTCTCCAACCTTTTCGGGGCCAGGGACGGGTTTCACAGAAGACTATTTTTCCACAGACAGGGTGGGGGCACAGGAAGGGGGGACGGGGAGGTTCAGTTTAGATGCTAATGCAAGCGATGATTCAGGCAATGTAAGTGATGGGGAGAGGCAGACAAAGTCTCACTCGCTTGCCTCCTGCTGTGTGGCACAGTTACTAACTTGGGCCCAAGAGTTGGGGGCCACTCTTTTAAATATTTTGCCTGCATGTCTCAGTTCAGTTCAGTTCAGTCGCTCAGTCATGTCCAATTCTTTGCGACCCCATGAATTGCAGCACGCCAGGCCTCCCTGTCCATCACCAACTCCCGGAGTTCACTCAAACTCACGTCCATCGAGTCAGTGATGCCATCCAGCCATTTCATCCTCTGTCGTCCCCTTCTCCTCCTGCCCCCAATCCCCCCCAGCATCAGAGTCTCTTCCAGTGAGTCAACTCTTCGCATGAGGGGGCCAAAGTACTGGAGCTTCAGCTTTAGCATCATTCCTTCCAAAGAAATCCCAGGACTGATCTCCTTCAGAATGGACTGGTTGGATCTCCTTGCAGTCCAAGGGACTCTCAAGAGTCTTCTCCAACACCACAGTTCAAAAGCATCAATTCTTCGGCGCTCAGCTTTCTTCATAAGTACCCTAAAGCTAATTTCAACAAATGGAATTCTGGGTTTTTACAACATGTATCATGAATTTTAATTATATTTGCTTACTTATTATACATCTCTCTCACTAAACAGTAAGCTTTACAAAGGAGCAACTTTGTCTGTTTTATTTATCAATGTATTCTTAGAAATGGGGCTTAATAACAGTAAACACCAAGATTTACTAGACCTTCTCTGTCTAGTAATCATTCACATGCTAACAGGAGAGACAGATACAAAAACCCCAATTACAGTACAACATGGTAAGTGCCACTATGAGTGACAAGACAATGCACATGAATCCAAAAAAGGGGCCCTTAGAATGATACTCAATATTTTGTAATACTGATAAGGGAAAAGAATGTGAAATATATATATAATTACATCACTTCACTGTGCACCTGAAACTAACACAATATTGTAAATCAACTACACTTCAATGAAAAAAAATAAAAATAGAAGCCCTTAACAGCCTAGGAATCAGGGAAGACTTTCTTAAGAAGGTAACTTCAAAGGTATTTTTGCAGGATAAAAGTAAGTACAGCTATAACTGCTGCTGCTGCTGCTAAGTTGCTTCAGTCATGTCCGACTCTGTGCGACCCTATAGACAGCAGCCCACCAGGCTCCCCCGTCCCTGGGATTCTCCAGGCAAGAACACTGGAGTGGGTTGCCATTTCCTTCTCCAATGCATGAAAGTGAAAGGGAAGTCACTCAGTTGTGTCCGACTCTTAGCGACCCCATGGACTTCAGCCTACCAGGCTCCCCCATCCATGGGACTCTCCAGGCAAGAGTACTGGAGTGAGGTGCCAGTGCCCTCTCCACAGGTATAAAGTACCTACTATATATTCTTTTCTTTTTTATATATAATTATTTTAAACTTTATAACTCAAGATATTTATAAATATCTTCTATTTTATATATGAATATTAGAAAGATTAAAAACCAGTACCTAGTAGGTGAACTGAGGTCAGTTTAGTTTTAATCCCTTTCCCTCTTCCTTCTTTTATTTTGTTTTGTTTTTTGCTATAGCACAAGGTATCACTAAAAATACTTCTCATGCTTGCCACCTACCATTTATTTGACCTTAAAGAAAACACTGTGTTTCTCAGGTGGTGCTAGTGGTAACGGAGAAGGCAACAGCACCCCACTCCAGTACTCCTGCCTGGAAAATCCCATGGATGGAGGAGCCTGGTAGGCTGCAATCCATGGGGTCGCTAAGAGTCGGAGACAACTGAGTGACTTCCCTTTCACTTTTCACTTTCATGCATTGGAGAAGGAAATGGCAACCCACTCCAGTGTTCTTGCCTGGAGAATCCCAGGAACGGGGAGCCTGGTGGGCTGCCACCTATGGGGTTGCACAGAGTCGGACACAACTGAAGTGACTTAGCAGCAGCAGCTAGTGATAAAGAACCTGCCTGCCAATGCAGGAGACATAAGAGACGTGGGTTCAATCCCTGAATCAAGAGGATCCCCTGGAGGAAGAGCTGGCAGCCCACTCCAGTACTCTTGCCTGGAGAATCCCATGGACATAGGAGCCTGGCAGGCTACCATCTACAGGGTTACGAAGAGTCAGACATGACTGAAGCAACTTAGCACACATGCACACCAAGAAAACACTAAACCTCTCAACCTCCGTGTTCAGTACAGGGCTCAATTACCAGTCTCTAAAGCAAAGCATCCTCTTTCTAGCCCCTTTCTTTCATTTTTAAGGATTGAGGCTCAGTTTTAAACTAGTCAGTGAACAACTCTTGGCATTTCCTCCAGGCTGCAACATCTGAGCATTTTTCATGGCTGAAAATACACTTAGGAACAATCACAATAACATCTATGCGGCACTTCACAGTTTACAAAGTCTTTTCACACATTTATTATTTCATTTGATCCTTACCAACCCTATGAGTTATTAAATCCCTATTTTACACAGGCCAATGGAAATAAAATGCTTCACCTAGCTCCATCTGGTCTCTCAGCTCTATAGTCTGCCAGAAATTGAATTAAGAAATTGGTGGGGTGCAGAAGGGGAGGGGAGTACAAATGACTCATACAGGGAACTCAGCATCAAGTCCCCCAAGTGGCCCAGAGCCAGGAGAAGTTAACAAGGAAAAAGAGTGTTTCCCTTCCAAAATAATGAGTGTTTAGCTATGGCACAGTGACCTATCACAGGTATCTGTTCTTTTTTCATATCAGCAGCACCTAGAGTCTAGCCTCACAGATAGGCAGAAAGGAAAACATAAGAAAACCCTCTGTACACTGTATGTACACACAGAGTCAGAAGATAATGTGGTAGAGAAGACCTGAGTTTAGGGTCCAGGTCTGCCACTTACTGAAATCAAAAGTTCCCTCCTCTGCATTATTATAGCTCCCTGTGCTTCTCTTACATCACATATCGTTATCACATGAGGTTTCAGATACCCAGTCTTAGACTTGCACTGGAAGGCAGCAACTTAGTTCAATTTCCATTTTTGCATCCCCAACACCTGGTACCATAACTAACATAGATGGTTCAGAGAAGGTTTAAGGATGAACAGATATCATATTCAAAGTTTTTTGTACATAAGCACATTGTCTAGACAGTAAGTATATGTATAATAGCAATCTTGCCTTGTTATCTCTGCTTTCCCTCTCACTGTCCCACATTGAGGACACTCCTGAAAAAAGGTTTGCAGAGGAGAAAACAAATCAGCCCAAAAAGCTAGTTTTCAGAGAGAAAGAAAATGAATGTATATGGTCCTCTTTCCCAAACTACAGTGTTTCCCAATACAGCAACCTCTAGCCCTAAACAACCCCTATCTTACCCAGGCCTCTCTCTTCTTCAAAAGACCACTGTTCTTCTCCCTCAGGATTCTTCCTTCTCTCCCTCCAACCCACTCCTGCTATCCTCCTCTTCTTCCCTAGGTTCACAGGTCTGCCTCCCTTCCTTCAGGTCAGCAAAGCTTCTAAGCTGCTAAAGAGTCTTTGTGTACTTCCTAGTTGCTCACCGTTTCCCTGGAGGCTCAGATGATAAAGCATCTGCCTACAATGCGGGAGACTGGGGTTCGATCCCTGGATCAGGAAGATCCCCTAGAGAAGGAAATAGCAACCCACTCCAGTACTCTTGCCTGGAAAATCCCATGGACAGAGGAGCCTGGTTGGCTACAGTCCATGGGGTCACAAAGAGTGAGACATGACTGAGGGACTTCACTTTAGTTGCTCATCTCACTAAAGGAAGTTAGAGCCTCCAGAAAACTCTTGCCCTCCTCCCACACCAGTTCCTAAGTCCTCCCACCCCAGTTCCTAAGTCCTCCCCTTCCCATCTGGCTTACTCATTCTGCCTCTGGGAAATGAGGTGGGGGACAAATCCAGGAAGAAAGACTGCTTACTGTTGGGCCCAAAGCAAGGCAAAGAGGCAGTAAGGAGAGACTGGTGCTTGGGAAAGATAGATTCATGGTGAAAGGCAAAAGTAAGGGAGCTGGGTAGGGAATAGTGTTTGAATTTCACTAACAACATAGCAAAAGTCCCTGCAAACCAGTAACCTGCCAAGAATGAGAAAGTTGAACCAAAAGGAAAAGAGAAGAAAGCCTAATCAAGAAGAGAAGGACTCAAGAGGAAAACTGGCTATGGAGGGGAAAGAACTAGAAAGGGAAAGTATGAGAGGAAAGGGGAGCAGGAAAAAGAAAATGGGAATGGGAGAAAAAGTGAGTAGAGCACAGGACAGGAAAAATGATCAGGAGTAGGAAGTAGAAAGGCAACTGGTGAGAAGATAAGGTGGTAGAGTCATAGAAAAACTAAGGGAAGAAGGCAGTCCAAAATAATCAAGGTAGATTAGTATCAGCCTGACATATGTTTCTTGGTCCCAGATGATCATGATTAAGACATTACACAGTCTCAAGGTCTGTCATTAGCTCGACATTCTAAGGAGGAAGTTCCAGAGAAGATAGCAACGTTTAAAGCAGCTTTATGCCCAAGTATCAAAGAACTGACCAATTTGGAAAAAAACTATTAATATACCTTGACCTGCTTCTTCCCAGCTCTGTCTCCCTACGACCAATATACCTACTGCTACTGCTAAGTTGCTTCAGTCATGTCGACCCCACAGAAGGCAGCCCACCAGGCTCCCCCGTCCCTGGGATTCTCCAGGCAAGAACACTGGAGTGGGTTGCCATTTCCTTCTCCAATGCAGGAAAGTGAAAAGTGAAAGTGAAGTCGCTCAGTTGTGTCTGACTCTTAGCGACCCCATGGACTGCAGCCCACCACGCTCCTCGGTCCATGGGATTTTCCAGGCAGGAGTACTGGAGTGGGGTGCCATTGCCTTCTCCGAATACACCTACACTCAATAATTAAAAAACCACCATTCTTAACCTCTGCCTTGTCCATGAAGTCACAGAGTCCTGAGCAGCCCAGTAAGATGCCATTCAAAAGATTGGCTGGAAGACAAGGTACCAAGATCTGTTTCCCAAGTTTGCCTATCTCCTACAGTGTTGAGAGGCACATTTCTGCAGTCTACTCTAGGGCTTTTACCAAGTTGCCTGTCCAAAAGGCAGTTTGGCAGTCTGAAAATGCCAGTCACAAACAAAATGTCAAGCCCTTTGCTGCACAGATAAGGAAACTGAGGCCCACAAAGGCTGCCTAAATAGGACTAATTCCCCCTCACCCCAAGTCTCTCATGTCTCAGTTCACTCCACCTCTTAACAAGTCATTTATAATACAGTGCCCCTTCTCAGGACCGGAGAGAAAAGCCCCCTCGGTCTGGCAGGACAGCAGCTAATCCAAAGCAGAGGGAAGCATCACCCCAGCCGCCAAGCAGAAGGGTGCTTGCAAAGAAGCAAGGATCCTCAGGCAGAGCAAGTTCCCCAAAACCAGCTTCCCCTTCAGAGCCTTCCCTAGCCAGGGCTCTGGTTCCAGCCCTGGCCTAGCCCTGGGTGGGCTCATCTGAGCATTCCACCATAAACCCCTTCTCTTACTTAGGGTCTCTTAAGGGAAGAGACCCTAAGTCTACCGGACCCGCGTCACCAGTCCCCGGAAACCAGCAGAGCCGTCCCCCCTCCCCAGCACCGCCCAGCTGAGCATGCCCCAGGGTGGGCCAGCATTACCTGGTCGGGGGAGCTGGCCCCGGCATCTCTGCCTGCGGTTTCTGTCGCAGAGCCGCACCTCTCCCACGCCTGGTCGGCTGCACGACACCCAGGCTCCACCCGGGCAGCTATACTTGGCTGGGGCCGGGCTCGCAGCAGCTCAGCCGCCCGAGCTGTGGCTCTGGGGTGCAGCACGCTCCCGCCCTCACAGGGCGCAGCAAAGGCTCAGCTCTGGGGTTGGCGAAGCAGAAGGGGCGGGGAAACAAGGGAGGGAAGGAGGCGGGAGAAAACCCGCTTCTCCTTTCAGTAAAGAAGCTCTGAGGGAAAGCAGAGAGACCTTCCCACCCCCTCAGCTATTCTCCCCCACCTAGTCTTCAGCAGGGGGTACTTCTCAGTGAATCCAGGCTTTCCGGGGACTGTCTGAGCTTCCTGAGTGGGCCCCAGAGTCAAGAAAGAGAACCAGAGCTCTTCTGTGCCTTTGCTTCTCCAGCTGGGTCTGGACCCAGGACAAGTCAAATCAAACCTACCATTCATTCTATATTAGGCTTCAAGCAAAGAAACTGACCCACCCACACCCCAAACAAAGGTGTCAGGTTCTAATTCGAATGCCCCAGGGAAAACATTGGGCGGATGCTTATAGCTGCTTCTAAGCAAAGAAATCTCTGTAGCAGCTACCATTTATTAAGTGCTATTCTGTACCAGGTACTTCACAAAATGTTATGTCTATCTCACCAACCTTAGGAAGTAGTTGTTTGTCGTTATTTAGTCGCTAAGTCGGGTCCAACTCTTTTGCATCGCTTTGGACTATAGCCCTCCAGGCTCCTCTGTCCGTGGGATTTCCCAGGCAAGAAAACTGCAGTGGGTTGCCATTTCCTTCTCTAGAAGAATCTTCCCAACCCAGGGATCGAACCCACATCTCCTGTACTGGCAGGCAGATTCTTTCCCACTGAGCCATCAGGGAAGCCCCACCAATTCACATGTGTCAAAACTGAGTTCTGGGCTTCCTAGTGGCTCAGTGGTGAAGTCTGCCTGCCGGTGCAAGAGACATGGGTTCACTCTCCAGTCTGGGAGGATCTCACATGCCATAGAGCAACTAAGCCAGGGTGCCACAACCACTGAGCTTGTGTTCTAGAGCCTATAACCTGCAACTACTGAGCCCACGCGCAGCAACTACTAAAGCCCATGAGCCCTTGGGCTGGGCACCACGACAAGAGAAGCCATCACTGCAACTAGAGAGTAGCCCCTGCTCACCAAAACCAAGACACCAGTCAAAACAAAAAAAAACTGAGTTCCATGAAAACATGGTTTTGTACAATAAGTATTTCTTAAACACAGACTGTGAATCAGGCATTGTAAAGGGCCCTGAGCAGAACACATTACAGAATATTTACCAACACTGGCCCAGACCCTCTAAATCCTAGTGTTGACCCCCCAAAATTGAAACAATAAATTAAAAAAAAAAAACTTTCACACATTTCCAAGTGCTTCATAAGGGTAATTTACCTTGTCAATTACCTCTATAAACTGCCCTTGAGAGATATCAGGAGTCAAGAGAATGTAGGACCTCTTGGGGGTCATAACTTGGAGTTTGGGTTTTGTTCTAGGTTTTAGCAATGGGAAAGATTTGGAAAGTTTTAAGCATAATGACAAGGTCTAATCTATATTTTTTTTAAATCACCGACTGCTGAATGGAAAACAGAGCAGACAGTTATGAAAATGAGAAGTCAGTAAATTCTTTCAGAACTTTAGCCAAGAGAAGAAGGTAATGATTTAGACTAATACATTGGAGAGAAGAAGGTAATAATTTAGACTAATATATTGGAGAAGAGATAAGGAGAAATAAACATATTCTAGAGATAGATGGCTTGGAAGCAGCAGCAAAAATTGGTAAAAGACAGGATGTGATGAGTGAGAGACGGCAGTGACTTCCCCAAGACCACACACCTGGTAAAGGACTGACTCATTCCAACTTTGGTTTGACTCCCAAGCCTATGCTTTATTTCTCTCTGCCATGTCAATTATCTTTGTAGCAACAAAGAGATGTCTGCCATATCCCTCTTCCTACAGCCTGGCAAAGAGCAGGTAGCCAGTATTACGTCTGATCAGAAATTTAAGTGTACTATAGGGAAACTTTATGGAATTTACCCATTTTCCCTGAGAGATGTCCACACGTCCATTCAATATACCAACATAATCTGCTTACAGGAGGATGCAGGGAAAGAACTCCAGGAGCACAGAAAAGAGCTCTTCTGTTAAATATCTTTCACCCTTCCCAGACCCTCAGTACCTGTGCTATTACAACTACCAAAATCTCAATTTTAGTGGAGGAGATGGAATTTCTTGAAAATCTCTTCCAGCATGGAGATAATTAATCAATAATACAGACTAGAGGGGTCTGCTGCACTATGAGAACTCAGATTCAAAGTAGTTTTAGAATATTCTTTTAACCCCCATACCCATGTCCCTCAACTTATGAATGAGAGGAGAACCGAAAAGAGTTCTCAGTCCCGAACATAGTTCATAACATCTGACCTTACCTAATTTCCCAAGCATCTGCTCTTATATATGGGCTCTGCTGACATGTGAAGGAACAGAAAGCTCAGGAGCAATGAACACTATGAGACAATGCTTCCTAATATTCAGCCAGGTGCCTCTCTGTAAACTTCTAATTCTACCTCCGAGAGCACTCAGAAAGCATCCTTCAGTGCCAAGTCATATCAAAGGCTTTCAGATATGTGTATATGATGATGTATCATGGCCATGCACTTTTTCTCTTCTCCAAAATAAACACATTCAGTTCTTTTAATTATCTGTTCATTCAACAACTATTTAAGCAAAGTGTACAAACCACCAGAGACACACATATCATCAAAGAGGACCACACCCTCAAGGAGTTTATGGTTTTGGTATGCTGGTTTTTAACTCTCCCTATGTATCAAAATTATCTGGGAAGATTTAAATATATATACTTAAGTCCTAGCAGAGAATTTTACTAAATTGGTCTGGGATATAGCCTAGGCGACATATCTTATGAATATAACTCTAGCTATATAGGTATCTATCAGAGGACTAATACTACCTGACTTCAAGACTTATTATAAAGCTACAGAGATAAAGGCAGCATGTTATTGGTGAAAGAATAGACAAATATATCAATGGAACAGAATAGAGACCCTAAATAGACATACACAAATACAGCCAACTGACACTCGACAAATGAGCAAAGGAAATTCAATGGAGAAAGAATAGTCTTTTCAATAAATGGTGTGAGAACAACTTGACCTCCACCTGCAGAAAAATTTAGAAACAGACTTTACACTTTTCACAGAAATTAACTCAAAATGTATCACAGACCTAAATGTAAAATGCAAAACTATAAAAAAAGAAAAAGTCTAGAAGATAACAGAGAGAAAATCTAGATGACTTCAGATTGGGTGATGGCTTTTTATACAACAAAATCACAATCCATAAAAGAAAAAGCTGAAAACTTGGGCTTATTTAAAAATTAAAACTTTTGCTCTACAAAAGACCCTTTAAGAGAATGAAAAGACAAGTCATAGACTTGGGAAAACATTGCAAAATACACATATGATAAAGGATTTATATTCCAAATATACAAAGAACTCTTAAAATTCAACAATAAGAAAACACACAACCCAATCAAAAACTGGACAAAAAATCTAAACAGACACCTCATCAAAGAAGATATAGAGATGGCAAATAAACACATGAAAAGATAATCCCCCATGTGTCATTAAGTGAAAGTGAAGTCACTCAGTCATGTCCGACTCTTTGCGACCCCATGGACTGTAGCCTACCAGGCTCCTCTGTCCTGGGATTTTCCAGGCAATAGTCCCAGAATGGATTGCCATTTCCTTCTCCAGGGGATCTTCCCAACCCAGGGATCGAACCCAGGTCTCCCGCATTGTAGACAGACGCTTTACTGTCTGAGCCACCAGGGAAGTCATTTGTCATTAGGGACTTGCAAATTAAAGCACAACAAAATACCACTAGATACCTATTAAAATGGCTAAAACCCAAAACAGTGACACCACCAAATATTGCTGAGGATGTGGAGCGACAAGAATTCTCATTCACTGCTAAGGGAATATCGGAGAAGGCAATGGCACCCCACTCCAGTACTCTTGCCTGGAAAATCCCATGGACAGAGGAGCCTGGTAGGCTGCAGTCCATGGGGTCACTAAGAGTCGGACATGACTGAGAGACTTCACTTTCACTTTTCACTTTCATGCATTGAGAAGGAAATGGCAACCCACTCCAGTATTCTTGCCTGGAGAATCCCAGGGACGGGGGAGCCTGGTAGGCTGCCGTCTATGGGGTCGCACAGAGTCGGACATGACTGAAGCGACTTAGCAGCAGCAGCAGCTAAGGGAATATAAAATAGTACAGCCACTTTGAGAGAGGGTTTGGCAGTTATAAAGCTAAATATAGGCTTACCAAACAATCTAACAATTGCACTCCTAGATATTTATCTAAATGAGTTGAAAAATCTATCCACAAATATTTATTGCAGCCTTATTCATAACTGCCAAAATTCAGAAGTAACCAAGATATGCTTCAAATAGATGAATGGATAGACAAACATCCATAGAATGTGTATTAAATTCAGCAATAAACAGAAATGAACTATTAAAACATTAAAAGATCTTTACCAGTTCAGCCACCAGGAAAGCCCATTAAAAGACTTAAAATACCCCAAATACATACTGCTAAATGAAAAACATTAGTCTGAAAAGGCTGACTCCAATTACAGAATATTCAGGAAAAGGAAAAACTAGAGATGCAGCAAAAAGATCAGTGGTTGCCAGGCACTAAGAAAGTGGTGGCAAGATGTGTAAGTGAAACACACATTTTTTATATAGGAAAACTATCCTGTGTGATACTATAATAGTAGATACCTGATACTATGACTTTCTCAAAATCCATAAAACTGTACAACACAAAGAGTGAACCCTAATATAAACTATAGGCTTTGGTTAATAATAATGTGCCAATACTAATTCATCAATTGTACCTACTAATGCAAGATGTTAAGCACTTTCAGAGGAATGCTGGGAGCAGTGGGACAGATGTGGAGTATGGTCTTTGCACTTTTTGGTCAATTTTTCTACAAGCCGAAAACAGCTCTAAAAATAAAATCTATTAAAATAAAAAATAAAGGGAAAGTATCAAACAAAAAAAGACATATAAGATAAACTTAATTTTCTTTTTATTAGATTCATTAGGCATAAAAGTACTCTGTCAAATTGTTGTACAAGTTCCTGCTGTTTCTGCTGCTGCTGCTAAGTCGCTTCAGTCGTGTCTGACTCTGTACGACCCCACAGATGGCAGCCCACCAGGCTCCCCTGTCCCTGGGATTCTCCAGGCAAGAATACTGGAGTGGGTTGCCATTTCCTACACACTCTCAATTTCTATGCTTACCTCATTCCAGACTGTGAAGAGTTACAAACTCTACTTTGAGTAGTGATGCTTTAGGGCACTTTCCATTAAACACAGTTCTGTCTGCAATGAACCTCTTACTGCCTGGTTCCCCATGGGGAATATGACAGTCTAAGTGCAGTCCATCCTCTATAGAGTGTAGCTGGACTCACCTCCATTAACTATACTTAGTACTTCCAATAATTCAGTCTGAAGCTCCACTAGCTTTAAAGTCACAGTAGTACCTTTGGCTGACATTGGGCTTAAGCAGCCAAAACCACAATTTTCTTATTAAGCATAGCCTCATGCTAGGTCTCCTCTAGGGTCCCCATATGTCGCCATTTCTTTGAAACTTAAAATGTAGAACTTCACTGTCATCTTCCTTAAATTTCATCTTTTTGGCTTCAATCCACCTTATCAAGGTCCCTTGCTCTCTCATTCACTCTCTTCTCTCTCTCGTGCCATCTAGCACAGTAGCTTTTCTTTCCATTCTTTATCACCTGCAAATGTAATAAGTACTCTATCTCTTCAAACATTTATCAAACACATACCATGTGGTCTTGCCTGTACTTGGCCATCAGGATTAAACGTGACCTAGAAATGGCCTATGATTCCAAGAATCATAACTAAGAAGGGAGGCTAGCATACAGAAAAATGTAAAAGGTGTTGCACTAGAAAACTGAATAAACAAAATAAACAGGATATGGTGGAAGAAACTACAAAACATGAATGATACAGTATAAGGGAGGACCACTGATGTCTTCAGCAAGAAAGAGCAGATTCAGGCACCTTCTGTTTTTAGACCTCAGTTCTCAAAAACCAGATGCTGGTTTGGTGACAGAAGGCAGACCAGCCAACTCACATGCTGTCTCTTTCAGAGGTGAGCTACAGGAAGCTTGGCTAAGCTTGGTTCCTCTGATGAAATGAAAGACACGTGAAATTGAGGTATATTACTGAGGGCTAACAGACTATTGGCTAAATATATGAAAAAGCAGAATCAGATGAAGTAGAAGGGACTTTAAAAGACTAAACTATACAGTTAAAGAAAGAAAGTAAATCTAAGATACATAATAACATGCCCAAGTTTACAGAAGTTGGCAGTTGACTCCTTTTAAGTCCAATTACTCCTTGCATTTATATAGTCTTTTGTTTTTACAAAGTAAAAAAATCACAAACTATTCTTTCAACCCAAGGACCTTGACCAGTGATGTTTTGTCTATGAAGTCACCTTAGCCTAATCAGGACCTTTCAGGTCATTTAGATGCAAGCACTGTTCGGTTCAGTTCAGTTGCTCAGTCATGTCCAACTTTTTGTGACCCCATGGACTGTAGCATGCCAGGCTTCCCTGTCCATCATCAACTCCCAGAGTTTATTCAAACACAAATCCGTTGACTTGGTGATGTCATCCAACCAACTCATCCTCTGTCGTCCCCTTCTCCTCCTGCATTCAATCTTCCCCAGCATCCAGGTCTTTCCCAATGAGTTAGTTCTTCCCGTCAGGTGGCCACAGTGTTGGAGTTTCAGCTTCAGCAACAGTCCTTCCAATGAATATTCAGGACTGATTTCCTTTAGGATTGACAGGCTGGATCTCCTTGCAGTCTAAGAGACTCTCAAGAGTCTTCTCCAACACCACAGTTTAAAAGCATCAATTCTTCAGCACTGAGCTTTTTTTATAGTCCAACTCTCACATCCATATGTGACTGCTGGAAAAACCATAGCTTTGACTAGATGGACTTTTATTGGCAAACTAAGGTCTCTGCTTTTTAATATGCTGTCTAGGTTGGCCATAACTTTCCTTCCAAGGAACAAGCATCCTTTAATTTCACGGCTGCAGTCACCATCTGCCGTGATTTTGGAGCCCCAAAAAATAAAGCCTCTCACTGTTCCCATTGTTTCCCCATCTATATGCCATGAAGTGATGAGACTAAATACCATGATCTTCATTTTTTAAATGTTGAGTTTTAAGTCAACTTTTTCATTCTCCTCCTTCACTTTCCTCGAGGCTCTTTAGTTCTTCTTTGCTTTCTTCCATAAGGGTGGTGTCATCTGCATATCTGAGGCTATTGGTATTTCTCCTGGCAATCCTGATACCAGCTTGTGCTCATCCAGCCCGGCATTTCACATGATATACTCTGCATCTCAGTTAAATAAGCAGGGTGACAATATACAGCCTCAATGTACTCCTTTCCCAATTTGGAACCAGTCTGCTGTTCCATCTCCAGTTCTAACTATTGCTTCTTGACCTGTATACAAATTTCTCAGGAGGCGGGTAAGATGGTCTGGTATTCCCATCTCTTGAAAAATTTTCCACAGTCTGTTGCCATCTACACAGTCAAAGGCTTTGGCGTAGTCACTAAAGCAGAAGTAGATGTTTTTCTGGAACTCTTGCCTTTTCGATGATCCAATGGATGTTAGTAATTTGATCTCTGGTTCCTCTGGCTTTTCTAAATCCAGCTTGAACATCTGTAAGTTCACAGTTGATATACTGTTGAAGCCTGGCTTAGAGAATTTCGAGCATAACTTTGCTAGCGTGTGAAATGAGTGCAATTGTGCAGTAGTTTGAGCATTCTTTGGCATTGCCTTTCTTTGGGATTGCAATGAAAACTGACCTTTTCCAGTCCTGTGGCCACTGCTGAGTTTTCCCAATTAGCTGGTATATTGAGTGCAGCACTTTCACAGCATCGTCTTTTAGGATTGGAAATAGCTCAACTGGAATTCTATCACCTCCACTAGCTTTGTTCATAGGGATGCTTCCTAAGGCCCACTTGACTTCACATTCCAGGATGTCTGGCTCTAGGTGAGTGATCACACCATCATGGTTTATCTGGGTCATGAAGATCTTTTTTGTATAGTTCTTCTGTATATTCTTGCCACCTCTTCTTAATATCTTCTGCTTCTGGTAGATCCATACCATTTCTGTCCTTTATTGTACCCATCTTTGCATGAAATGTTCCCTTGGTATATCTAATTTTCTTGAAGAGATCTCTAGTCTTTCCCATTCTATTGTTTTCCTCTATTTCTTTGCATTAATCACTGAGGAAGGCTTTCTTATCTCTCCTTGTTATTCTTTGGAACTCTGCATTCAGATGGGTATATATTTCCTTTTCTCCGTTGCCTTTTGCTTCTATTCTTTTCTCAACTATTTGTAAGGCTTCCTTAGACAGCCATTTTCCCTTTTTGCATTTATTTTTCTTGGCGATGGTCTTGATCACTGCCTCCTGTACAATGTCATGAACCTCCATCCATAGTTCATCAGGCACTCTATCGATCAGATCTAGTCCCTTAAATCTATTTCTCACTTCCACTGTATAATCATAAGGGATTTGATTTAGGTCATACCTGAATGACCTAGTGGTTTTCCCTACTTTCTTCAATTTAAGTCTGAATTTGGCAATAAGGAGTTCATGATCTGAGCCACAGTCAGCTCCCAGTCTTGTTTTTGCTGACTGTATAGAGCTTCTCCATCTTTGGCTGCAAAGAATATAATTAACCTGATTTCGGTGTTGACCATCTGGTGATGTCCATGTGTAAAGTCTTCTCTTGTTTTGTTGGAAGCGGGTGTTTGCTATGACTAATGCATTCTTGGCAAAACTCTGTTAGCCTTTGACCTGCTTTGTTTTGTACTCCACGGCCAAATTTGCCTGTTATTTCAGGTATCTCTTGACTTCTTACCTTTGCATTCCAGTCGCCTATAATGAAAAGGACATCTTTTTGGGCTGTTAGTTCTAGAAGGTCATGTAGGTCTTCATAGAACCATTCAGCTTCTTCAGCATTACTGGTCGGGGCATAGACTTGGATTACTGTGACACTGAATGGTTTGCTTTGGAAACAAACAGAGGTCATTCTGTCATTTATTAGATTGCATCAAAGTACTGCATTTTGGACTCTTTTGTTGACTACGAGGGCTACTCCATGTATTCTAAGGGATTCTTGCCCACAGTAGTAGATATAATGGTCATCTGAGTTAAATTCACCCATTCCAGTCCATTTTAGTTCACTGATTCCTAAAATGTCAATGTTCACTCTTGCCATCTCCTGTTTGGCCGCTTCCAATTTGCCTTGATTCATGGGCCTAACATTCCAGGTTCCTATGCAATATTGCTCTTTACAGCATCACACTTTACTTCCATCACCAGTCATATCCACAACTGGGTGTTGTTTTTGCTTTAGCTCCGTCTCTTCATTCTTTCTGGAGTTATTTCTCCTGTCTTCTCCAGTAGCATATTGGGCACCTACCGACCTGGAGAGGTCATCTTTCAGTGTCCTATCTTGTTGCCTTTTCATACAGTTCATGGGGTTCTCAAGGCAAGAACACTTAGTGGTTTGCCATTCCCTTCTCCCATGGAGCACATTTTGTCAGAACTCTCCACCATGACCCGTCCATCTTGGGTGGCCCTACAGGGCATGGCTCATAGTTTCATTGAGTTAGACAAGGCTATGGTCCGTGTAATCAGTTTGGTTAGTTTTCTGTGATTGTGGTTTTCATTCTGTCTGCCCTCTGAGGGACAGAGGGATAAGAGGGATAAGACAGAGGGATAAGAGGCAAATGAAAACTTCCTGATAGGAGAGACAGACTGAGGGGGAAACTGAGTCTTGTTCTGATGGGTGGGCCCATGCTCAGTAAAACTTTAATTTTCTATTGATGGGCAGGGCTGTGTTCCCTCCCAGTTATTTGACCTGAGGCCAAACTATGATGGAGGTAATGAAGATAATGGCAACCTCCTTCAAAAGGTCCCATGCATGCACTGCTGCACTCAATGCCACTAACCCTGCAACAGGCCACCGCTGACCCATGCCTTGTTGGAGACTCCTGGACACTCAGGGGCAAGTCTGGGTCAGTCTTTTGTGGGATCACTGCTCCTTTCTCCTAGGTCCTGGTGCACACAAGGTTTTGTTTGTGCCCTCCAAGAGTCTGTTTCCCCTGTCCTGTGTAAGTTCTGGCAGCTCTATGGTGCAGTTAATGGCGACCTCCTCCAAGACCTCCTCCAACCTCTGATATTACCAGTTAAACATAAGAGGATGTCAGTCAATGATAATGATTTTGGTTCTCTTAAAATAGTCATCTAATATACCATGCTTTCTTGTAATTAGATGGCAGAGCCAATTGTCTATTAAGGACTATGAAGTGAGGCAGAGTATAAAACAAATAAGCAAACAATAATAACTTACCAAAATATTTCAAGAAAAGAAATAAGCAATGGAGGGATGGAAAGAGCAGGGAAAGGCAAAAATCTATTCAGTGGCAGTCAGTTTCAAAGCAACTAACTAAATCAAAATGTACCTGAAGTTCAAACAAGGCAAAAAAGTACATAGAAGGAAGACATCAATTACATCTGTAGAGCTCGAAGTTTTGTAAAGAAGAGAGTACTGGGCTGGGTTTTAGGAGTAGAATTTTCACAGATAAAGGTACTGAGAATAGGGGTGAGGATAGAGAGTCATCTTGAGGGAACCTCAAAAGCAAAGGCCCAAAGAATGAAAAAACATGAGCTCTATTTAGGAACAGTACATAATCTAGACATTCAAGGAAACAGTAAATAATCTCATTATTCATTCACCATTTTCTGAATTTTTTCCATATGCTAGATTCAGTGCAGTCACAGAGGATGAAAACATGAGGAGACCTATTTCCTACCTTCAAAGACAGAGCATTTATAAAGACAACAGAAGACAAACGTGTCACTGACAGTTGGACTTAACAGATCCAAAAATTTGTTGTTTCTTCACTTGTCCCCCTTTCAATAAATGGTAATTCTACTCTTCCAGTTACTCAAGCCAAAAAATCTGATTCATCTTTGACTCCACTTTTCCTATCACCTTCACATCAAGGCCACCAGCAAATTCCAACAACTCTACCTTCAATATAGATCTATAATCCAATCACTTCTCATCACCTTTACTTCACTGTTACCACCTTGGTCCACACCATCAGCAACTTTTACCTAGAATAGTGTATAAGCGTGTATGTGTGTGCGCTCAGTTGCTCAGTCATGACAAACTACCAACAGGATATATACACTCTCACCTCTGGATCTTGGTACCTTTGGTTACCTGTCTAAAAATATTTCTCCCCAGATATCCATACGACTTGTTTTCTCAGCTCCTTCAGGTCTCTACTCAAATATTACTTCATCAGAGGTCTTCCCTGACTACTCTTTATAAAACAACAAAAACCTCTCTTCACTCCATCTCTGCACTCTTTATTCCCTCCTACCCTCCTTTATTTGTATGCACAGCACTTAACATCAACTGACATATTTATTTGCTTATTGGTTGACTTCCACCAATAGAATAAATACCCCACAAGCAAAAACTTTTTCTTTATCTTCAGACCTAATAACTATTCCTTGCACACAGTAGGAGGATGGTAAGTAATGGCTGAATGAATAAATGAAACTGGAAAGACCAGTCAGGAAGAAACTAGAAAGAACAATGAAAGCCAGAAAAGAAATGTGGATGTAATCTTAAGATTGGCCTAAAGAAGTGATTGCCCAAGAGTGATTATCTTGTCATTTGTCATAAAAACCACCTTGTCTTCTCTACCAAGTAGAGTCTATTTTGTATCAATATAAGAACATTATAATAATTAGAGCTCTCCAAGAATGAAATGGATAACATTTAAGGTATTAATACCTCCAATCAACCTCTCAGCAGGGAGGATGCAGTAACAAAGTACTCTCCCATAATTTCCCCTCTGGCTTATCCTTTTGAACTCTGTTCAAATGTCAACACCTCTAGAAAGGTTTTCCAGAATCCCTCAAACAGTTAGTCACTCTACTTATGGTCCTCAGAGCAATCTGCCCACTTATCCCAATTTACTAAAAGTGTTTGTTAATACATTATTATGACTGAATTGTGCTCCCTTCCCCACCTCCAAAATTGATAGGCTGAAGCCCTAACCCTGTGGTGAGCCCCCGCCAAGCCACACCTCCACAGGAGACCCTCCAACACTAGCAGGTAGTTTTGCTTCAGTCTCCTGTGGGATCACTGCTCCTTTCCTCCGGGTCTTGGCATGCACAAGATTTGTTTGTGCCCTCCAAGACTGGAGTCTCTGCTTCCCCTAGTCCTATGGAAGTCCTGTAATCAAATCCTGCTGACCTTCTAGGTAGGATACCCTAGGGATTCCCAGGCCCTTTGTCAGATACCCAGGCTGAGAAGCCTGACATGGGGTTCAGAACATTCACAACAGTGGGAGAACTTCTTTGGTATTATTGTTCTCCAGTTTGTGGGTTACCCACCCAGTGGTATGAGATTTGATTTTATCATGATTGCGCCCCTCCTACCATCTCGCTGCAGCTTCTTCTTTGACTTTGGATGTGAGGTATCTTTTTTTGGTGGGTTCTAGTGTTCACCAGCTAGTTGTGATTCTGGTGCTCTCGCAGTAAGAGATAAGCACATGTCCTTCTACTCCGCCATTTTGAACCCAAAGTCTGGGATTTATGTGTATTTACTGAATGCTTTAAGTACCAGATAGTACCCTAAGCCTTTATGCCTTCGTTCATGCCGTTATTTCTGACTGGAATGGCCTTAGCTCCCTTTGTTTCCTGGAAAACTCTTAATCTTCAGGTGTCCTCTAACTGGCCCTCTCTGATGCAGTCCTGACCAAAAGTTTCAGTAGGTCGTCCTCCCTTAGGATATTAGAGCACTTCATGGAAACTCCTCTCATCTATTTACCACAGGCATTGTGTATCTCCAGCCAGAATATAAGTCTCATTGGTAAGGAAATGCTTCATTCACCCATTTCTATTCCCTCAGTACTTAAAGCCTCATACATAAAAGCTTCTCAACAATTATATCAACTAAATCCAAACAAAACTAAAAAATAAAAATATAATGTATCTTCTGGCACAGCCATCCAATTTTTCTTTGTCTTGCTCTGACTCCTCTTATATCCCAGGATATATTCTTGTTTCCAAGGCTGCCTTAAATATCTGTCCTAAATATTTAAAATGCTGCAGGAGCACAAGTGCTTCTTTAAAAAGATGATTATAAATAAGTTCTTTATAAACCCAAAGCAGTTTGAAGGTCCACCACATCATCATAGCAAAAGATAAAAGGTATGTTCCAACTGAAGGACTCCTAGACTCCAAACACTTTAAGACATGGATTTTTCTTAAATGAGCTCCCAATCCTTCTTGCCACTGAAAATTTTCTTCTTAATTAAGCTTAGACTACAACCATAGTGTTCCACCAGGTCAGTCAAGGCTTTAGAAAAGAAGTACCCTCTGTAACAGCTGTCTTTCACATTTTTGGCACTGTGTGCTGTGCTTAGCTTCTCAGTAGTATCCGACTCTTTGCGACCCCATGGACTGTAGCCCGCCAGACTCTTCTGTCCATAGGGATTCTCCAGTCAAGAATACTGAAATGGGTGCCATGCCCTTCTTCAGGGGATCTTCCCAACACAGGGACTGAACCCAGGTCTCCCACATTGCAGGCAGATTCTTTACCATCTGAGCCACCAAGAAAGTCCTTTTGGCACTAGTGACCACTTTTGTGGAAGACAATTTTTCCACAGACAGGGGTGGGGAGAGGGGGGATATGGTTTCAGGATGATTCAAGTACAGTAGGGTCTGGGCTCCTATGAAAATCTAATGCCTGATCTGACAGAAGGGGAAGCTCAGGCAGTAATGTGAGCAGTTGGGAGCAACTATAAATACAGATGAAGCTTTGCTCATTCACATGCCACTCACATGGTTCCTAACAGCCCACAAACTGGCACCAATCTGTGGCCCAGGGGTTGGGGATTCCCTCCCTGTTCTATAAGATATGACAATTTCCAATATTTATGCAGTTCTTGACAATCAACAAAGCACAATCATACCTATCATCCAATTTAATTCTTGCACACAACCCTGAGAGATTTCTCCTCACAAGCAAAGCCCAGTCCCAAAGCCATCTCTCCTGCACTACTAACTGCACTCCTAACCGCCACCAGGGCCACCCCTCAATGCCACCAAACACACACACACACACACACACACACACACTTATTATAGCTCTTCTCATTCATACAATGAACTATCTATAGTGAAGTGTAAGGAGTCTAAGGGAAGGAACCAGGCATACCACAGTGTATAGCACGGTAAATGTTTGATAATTGTCTGCTGAATAAACAAATCAAAGTGAGTTAGGCACAACAGTCAGCATTTTTGTCTCCATAAAGCAGAAATTGAGATGACTTCCCCAAATTCTCCTCGCTAAGACTATAATCAGGATGTTCTTGACTTTCAACTCTTACACCACACTGCCCTTTTTAAGGACTGGTCAGTGCACAAAAGAAGATGTCCTAAACTGAGACTTGGAAATCGTGGTCCCCAGACAATCTACTTAATTTCTCTGAGTATCAGTTTCCTCATTTTTTTCAAGTGGAAACAACCACACAGTCTTTCCTCTCAGAACACACTGTAAAGATTATATAAGATAATATGAGTAGAAGTGACTTGGGAAGTGTGAAATGATACACTTAGCTAGAGACAATTCTTAGGTTTATGACTGGGATCCCACTTGTCACTGACAAAGTCAAAATCAGTCTGCCCTAGAAGAAACATATTTATTGTAACAGCTCTAAAAAATTGACTTTACCATCCTCATTTTACAGATCAAAAAAATAAGGCACAGAGAGCTTAACACCTGACAAAGACTACAAACCTAGCATATGAGTAAATATCAGTCCATCACATCCTGAAGATCTTCCCATTCTGCTTCCCCAACACTATAGAGTAAAAGCTTTTATGTTTCTTTAATCTCAGTTACCTCTAGACAGATAGAACAGCGATAATCTTGAGAACATTTCACCATCTCTCAGGCCAAATCAAACTAAGTTAGCCTTGTAAGTAAGTACAGCTTGAAAGCAATTTCTGTGGCTCCACACCTCAGTAGGATGAGCTAAATAGTGAATATGTGTAGTATTAGAAAATGTTCTGACATCAATTTTGAAATTTTAGACGGAAAATCTCAAAAGTGAACTATCTTTTTTTTGGAAGGTAAAGCACATTTCATTTACTGACAGATTAAAAACTGTAACTCCAGGTAACGCAAAATACATCACTGAACCCAATTACAAAGAACTGCTGCTGATACACAATGTTTAAGCAATGCTACACTTATTTTTGGCAAAGTGCTGCACTGTTTAGTCTGTGTATAAAATTGATCATCTATGAACCAATTAGTTTAAATATTTATTTTTACCATTCATTGCTATGATTATGAAGCATGGAAAGAGCCTAGGCTTTGAAATGAGACAAAACTTAGAGCAGAAAAGAAAAGCCAAGTCATTGAGAAAGTCTAAAACTCTCCTTTGCTGATACTTCCTCCTAAATGCCTCTCTGGAGACAGACTGAATGGCAAACAGGCTGTCAGTAGACACACACTGTCATTATACTGTCCTTCATACAGTTTGGGTAGAGATTTTTTTGGTTGTGATGTAGCTGCTATTACTTGCAGTTTTAAATACCCATATACATATAGCCAGCAAATTCTTTTATTTGGAATGACAGCATAAAAAAATCATTTTAAAAAACATATTTGGAATTTACAAAAGAGGAAAACAGTGTAAATACATCATTTTTATCAGAAAGAGCCCTGGTATAGGGCAGGTATCTAACCCAGCTGTGCCACGGTCCAAACTCCTTCCTGTAGTCAGCCTTCTGGACCTCACAATGTCTATAAACAGATTTTAAATAAGAACAACAGATTCACTGCTGCCATATGACCCAGCAATCCCATTCCTGGAGATATAACCAGACAAAACTATAATTTAAAAAGATACATGCACCCCTATATGTACAGCAGCACTATTTATAATAGCCAAACATGGAGACAATCTAAATGTCCCCTGACAGATGAGTGGATAAAGAAATCATGACGTGTGTGTGTGCACATGCGTGCACAATGGAATATTACTCAGTCATTAAAAAGAATGAAACCATGCCATTTTCAGCAACGTGGATGGACCTAGAGATTATCATGCTAAGTGAAGTCAGAAAGAGAAACACAATCACCACAGGATACCACTTATATGTGGAATCTAAAATACAAACATATGTACAAAACAAAAACAGACTCACAAGTATAGCGAACAGACTTGTGGATGCTGGGGGGATGCAGAGGGAAGCACTGGGAGTCTGGGATCAGCAGATGAAAGCTACTATATACAGCATGGCTAAACAACAAGATCCCACTGTACAGAACAGGGAGCTAGAGTCAACACCCTATGATAAACTGTATTGGAAAAGAATATGAAAAAGTATATATATATATATATATATATGAGTCACTTGCTTTCAAGCAGAAAATAAACACAACATTGTAAATCAACTATACTTCAATAAAATTTTAAAAAAAAAAAAAAAGCTCACAACTCAGAATTCATCACCTCAACAAGTTCCATCAGGTGCTTTCAAGGACCAGGCAATGAACCAGAGATAACAGATAAAAGTTAATCATGAAAATAGAAAGAACGAGGGAAGCACTACATCAGAAGAACAAAAGGGATTAATTTTTACTATGAAGGTCAGAGAGGCTTCACCAGGTAATCCCTCCCCTTGGAAATCCCCTCCACACTGTAGTCAGACTCTGACACACCACACCAGATGTCTGAAATAGGACCCCAAGGGATTTTGTCAGATAGTGAAAAAAGGAGTTGGCTAGACCTGATAGAGGAGAAGGCAAAGGCAAAATGAAAGAGTAAATGTACTGAGGTTTGTCTAAGGAATGGCCAGGGACCATGACTGGAGTGCAAGGTACACAGAAGAATTAACAAGAAATGAGGCAGGAAAGGTGCATTTGGGTCAAATCTTAGGAAGTCTTTAATATCAGCCTAAGGAACTTTAAATTTATTCTACAAGCAAAGGGAACTATTATTAAGCAGAGCTGTGGCATTTGACATCTTTTATAAAGATCACTCTAGCAGAAGTATGTAAGGTAAGGGAAGATAGCAGCAGTAAGACTGTTAGGAATCTACTGTGTTATGACAGCCTAGTTAAGAAATGATGAGGGCAACCCAACATTGTGACCAGAGCCTCAGCAGAGTGAAAACGGCCTACAATGGGCAGTGGAGAAAGGAAAGGAAGACTAGTAAGGAGAATCGGAGCTCAAGGAGGAGAGAAGGGCATCCACATATGGCATAGGGTGGTAGACTGAGTGCAGCAAGAAGGGCATGCATACTGGGTGTGGGGATGGGTGCCTGACAGAGTATGTCAGAGCCCAGAGGAAAGAAGTGAAGGAGTCCAGTGCTGAAGCAGCCTGGATTAGCGTGTTGGAACCTACACAGAATGAGCAGGGCATCCACACAGTGTGAAGAGTCTGTCACAGGGAACTAGAATCTCATTTCCTCATTGTGTCCACAGACAGGGACTGGGAGCAGCATCAACCCAATAACAATAAGCATACCAGCAGCCAGACCCTGGCTTCTAAACACTGCTTAACAATAAAAGAAACTATGGCTCCTTGATGAAATGGATTACTACAGGGCTGGGGCACAGAAAGCATAAATGAGTCTAGAATATCTTGTTGGGTCAGAAACAAAGGGAGTGGTCAAAATAGGACATGTCAAAACTAGATAGAAGTAAACCTGAATGATGTTCCTACTGGCCAAATCAGGCAGAATTTGAGCATCAAAATAATGATACAGCAATAAATTGTTACGCATTGAATAAAGTAGGAAGTTATGAGTCCAAACAGATAAAAATAATTAAATACATTGTTTGGCAAAGAAAAATATACTCATATAGTTTCATAGTACCTTCCTATAAAATACTTATTAATTATAACTTCACAGTGGAGAAGCCTGGCAGACACCATCTTGACCAAGTTAGCAAACTGAACATCAACAGTAATGAGATAGCCATGAAATGCAGAGTTAGGTCTAGTTTCAATTCCATACTCCGCCACTTTGGGCTGATTATTTAATCCTTCTGAACTGGAATTTCCTCACCTACCAAATGAGATAAAGTTTTTGTGAAGTGTTGGAGAAATAATGTTTTTGTGAAGTGTTGGAGAGATAATGCTTAAAGTACATATCAAAAATGCCATGAATAGTAGGGGTTTAAAATGTGTCTATTATTTAGGCATATTTTGCTACATTTTTATAATGTTTTGCTATTATTTGCATTATCATTTACAACATTGAGAATCATTTGCATTATTGTTTATATTCACATTTTTTCATACATTATTTGCAACTCAACTTCTGCAAATAACTCACATTTATACACAATTCTATATGCATCTAGGATAGCATTTATAACTAGCATATGATGTCTGTGAGATTACACAATAAGTGATATTCTCTTTTCAATTTGACAGATGAGAAACTGAAACCTAAATAAAATGCATTGACATGCCCAATGTTTAACTTACACTTACAGCTGAGCCCTGAAACGTACTCCCAGTGGCCTTTCCCTCTCATAAAACTTACATGTTACCTAGGAACATAGCCTTTCACAAGGGTTATCCCTTTTCACCAGTATTTGGAATAATATGAAAGGAAATAATCTCTCTGAGATGCAAGTGTGATTAAGGCCAACTAACAAGGAGTAAAGAATCTTTTTACCATTCAGAACTAGAATAGTCACCTAACTACCTAGCCACTTGAAACTTATCAGAAAAACAAACTCTTCAGACAGACTTAAGTGAAGGAAGCCCTATAAAAAGCAAGTTATTTCACACTATGTTAAAACTAGAAGGGATCTTAAATACTACCAAGTCCAACTTACCCATATACAGGTAGGTGATAAAGCTGAGACCTGAAGAATGAAAAGGATGTATCTCAAAAAAAGTTACAATATGCCAACCCTCAGGAATTCCCTGGTGATCCAGTAGTTAGGATTCTGTGCTTCCAATGCCAGGGACCCAGTTTCAATCCTTAGTTGGGGAGCTAAGATTCCGCAAGCCACACAGTGAGGCCAAAAAGAAAAAAACCAACCTTATAATCACTGGCCTGAAAATAAGGTCATTGTGGAGTTAATTTGGTAAGTATTTATCACATATCATGGAGAAGGAAATGGCAGCTCATTCCAGTACTCTTGCCTGGAAAATCCCATGAACAGAGGAGCCTGGTAGGCTACAGTCCATGGGGACGCAAAGAGTCAGACACGATTGAGTGACTTCACTTTCACTTTCAAGCTACTTTATTTTATATTCTTTTGGGATCTTCCCTGGTGGCTCAGATGGTAAAGCATCTGCCTACAATGTGGGATCCCTGGGATGGGAAGACCCCCTGGAGAAGGAAATGGCAAACCACTCCAGAACTCTTGCCTGGAAAACCCCACAGACAGAGGAGCCTGGTAGGCTACAGTCCATGAGGTCGCAAACACTAGAACACGACTGAGCACCTTCACTTTCACTTTATCACATATCAACACAAGGTACTGTCTTTATCTCACTTTTGCATTCTCAACTTTAAGCCTGTGTGTTTTTCTGTCTCCTCAAATATAGTGGATGGCCCCAACATCTTAGTAATCCATGTACTTCTATAGGCTTAGTAAGTAGTTGGTGACCAATAAGTCCTTGTCATAAAACACAGTATGATTCTAGGTAGCAAGGTTTGTTTAATGTCCAAACTTCAATCAATACACCATATTAATACAATAAATGACAAAACCATTAAGATCATCTTATTGATAAAGAAAAAGCATCTGACAAAACTCAACACCCTTTCATGATAAAAACACTCAAGAAACCAAAAATAGATGGAAATTTCCTTATATCTGATAAAAGGTATTCATGAAAAACCCACAGCTAATATCATATGTAATTGGTAAAAAACTGAATGCTTTCTCCCTAAGATCAGGAACAAAACAAGGACATCTGCTCTTGCCATTTTTATTCAACATTTTATTGAGTGCAGCACTTAACAGCATCATCCTTTAGGATTTGAAATAGCTCAACTGGGATTCCATCACCTCCATTTGCTTTGTTCGTAAAAATTTGCCTTTAAAATTCAGACTTAAATTGAAGAAACTAGGGAAAACCACTGGACCATTCAGGAATGACCTAAATCAAATCCCTTACGATTATATAGTGGAAGTGACAAATAGATTCAAGGGATTAGATCTGATAGACAGAGTGCCTGAAGAACTATGGGCGGAGGTTTGTGATATTGTACAGGAGTAGTGATCAAGATCAAGATCACTCCCAAGAAAAAGAAATACAAAAGGGAAAAATGATTGTCTGAGGAGGCCTTACAAATAGCTGAGAAACGAAGAGAAGCAAAAGGCAAAGGAGAAAAGGAAAGATATATCCATTTGAATGCAGAGTTCCAAAGAATAGCAAGGAGAGATAAGAAAGCCTTCCTCAATAATCACTGCAAAGAAATAGAGGAAAACAATAGGCTGAGAAAGACTAGAGACCTCTTCAAGAAAATTAAAGATACCAACGGAACATTTCATGCAAAGATGGGCGCAAAAAAGGATAGAAATGGTACAAACCTAACAACAGCAGAATTAAGAGGTGGCAAGAATACAAAGAACTATACAAAAAAGATCTTCATGACCCAGATAACCATGATAGTGTGATCACTCACCTAGAGCCAGACATTCTGGAAGGTGAAGTCAAGTGGGACTTAGGAAGCATCCCTATGAACAAAGCTAGTGGAGGTGGTGGAATCCCAGTTGAGCTATTTCCAATCCTAAAAGATGATGCTGTGAAAGTGTTGCACTCAATATGCCAACAAATTTGGAAAACTCAGTAGTGACCACAGGACTGGAAAAGGTCAGTTTTCATTCCAATCCCAAAGAAAGGCAATGCCAAAGAATATTCAAACTACCACACAATTGCAATCATCTCACACGCTAGCAAAATAATGCTCAAAATTCTCCTAGCCATAGTGGCTGTACTAGTTTACATTCCCACCAACAGTGTAAGAGAGTTCCCTTTTCTCCACACCCTCTCCAGCATTTATTGCTTATAGACTTATGGATTGCAGCCATTCTGACTGGCGTGAAATGGTACCTCATAGTGGTTTTGATTTGCATTTCTCTGATAATGAGTGATGTTGAGCATCTTTTCATGTGTTTGTTAGCCATCTGTATGTCTTCTTTGGAGAAATGTCTATTTAGTTCTTTGGCCCATTTTTTGATTGGGTCATTTATTTTTCTGGAGTTGAGCTGTAGGAGTTGCTTGCATATTTTTGAGATTAGTTGTTTGTCCATTGCTTCATTTGCTATTATTTTCTCCCATTCTGAAGGCTGCCTTTTCACCTTGCTAATAGTTTCCTTTGTTGTGCAGAAGCTTTTAAGTTTAATTAGGTCCCATTTGTTTATTTTTGCTTTTATTTCCAATATTCTGGGAGGTGGGTCATAGAGGATCCTGCTGTGATGTATGTCGGAGAGTGTTTTGCCTATGTTCTCCTCTAGGAGTTTTATAGTTTCTGGTCTTACGTTTAGATCTTTAATCCATTTTGAGTTTATTTTTGTGTATGGTGTTAGAAAGTGTTCTAGTTTCATTCTTTTACAAGTGGTTGACCAGTTTTCCCAGCACCGCTTGTTAAAGAGATTGTCTTTAATCCATTGTATATTCTTGCCTCCTTTGTCAAAGATAAGGTGTCCATATGTGCGTGGATTTATCTCTGGGCTTTCTATTTTGTTCCAGTGATCGATATTTCTGTCTTTATGCCAGTACCATACTGTCTTGATAACTGTGGCTTTGTAATAGAGCCTGAAGTCAGGTAGTATGATTCCTCCAGTTCCATTCTTCTTTCTCAAGATAGCTTTGGCTATTCGAGGTTTTTTGTATTTTCATACAAATTGTGAAATTATTTGTTCTAGCTCTGTGAAGAATACCGTTGGTAGCTTGATAGGGATTGCATTGAATCTATAAATTGCTTAGGGTAGAAGCAACCTAGATGCCCATCAGCAGATGAATGGATAAGAAAGCTGTGGTACATATACACAATAGAACCATGCACATCTAGATGTTCAAGCTGGATTTAGAAAAGGCAGAGGAACCAGAGATCAAATTGCCAACATCCTTTGGATCACAGAAAAAGCAAGAGAATTCCAGAAAAACATCTACTTCTGCTTTATTGACTATGCCAAAGCCCTTGACTATGTGGATCACAACAAACTGTGGAAAATTCTTAAAGAGATGGGAGTACTCCTTTACCAATTTGGAACCAGTCCATTGTTCCATGGCTGGTTCTAACTGTGGCTTCTTGATCTGCATACAGATTTCTCAGGAGGCAGGTCAGGTGGTCTAGTACTCCCATCTCTTTAAGAATTTTCCACAGTTTGTTGTGATCCACATAGTCAAGGGCTTTGGCATAGTCAATAAAGCAGAAGTAGATGTTTTTCTGGAATTCTCTTGCTTTTTCTGTGATCCAAAGGATGTTGGCAATTTGATCTCTGGTTCCTCTGCCTTTTCTAAATCCAGCTTGAACATCTAGATGTGCATGGTTCACGTACTGTTGAAGCCTGGCTAGGAGAATTTTTTTTTTTTTTTAACTTTACAATATTGTATTAGTTTTGCCAAATATCGAAATGAATCCACCACAGGTATATCTGTGTTCCCCATCCTGAACCCTCCTCCCTCCTCCCTCCCCATACCCTCCCTCTGGGTCGTCCCAGTGCACCAGCCCCAAGCATCCAGTATCGTGCATTGAACCTGGACTGGCGACTCGTTTCATATATGATATTATACATGTTTCAATGCTATTCTCCCAAATCTCCCCACCCTCTCCCTCTCCCACAGAGTCCATAAGACTGATCTATACATCAGTGTCTCTTTTGCTGTCTCGTACACATATATATGCATTAGTATACTATATTGGTGTTTTTCTTTCTGGCTTACTTCACTCTGTATAATAGGTTCCAGTTTCATCCATCTCATTAGAACTGATTCAAATGTATTTTTTTTAATGGCTGAGTAATACTCCATTGTGTATATGTACCACAGCTTTCTTATCCATTCATCTGCTGATGGGCATCTAGGTTGCTTCTACCCAAAGCAATTTATAGATTCAATGCAATCCCTATCAAGCTACCAACGGTATTCTTCACAGAGCTAGAACAAATAATTTCACAATTTGTATGAAAATACAAAAAACCTCGAATAGCCAAAGCTATCTTGAGAAAGAAGAATGGAACTGGAGGAATCATACTACCTGACTTCAGGCTCTATTACAAAGCCACAGTTATCAAGACAGTATGGTACTGGCATAAAGACAGAAATATCGATCACTGGAACAAAATAGAAAGCCCAGAGATAAATCCACGCACATATGGACACCTTATCTTTGACAAAGGAGGCAAGAATATACAATGGATTAAAGACAATCTCTTTAACAAGTGGTGCTGGGAAAACTGGTCAACCACTTGTAAAAGAATGAAACTAGAACACTTTCTAACACCATACACAAAAATAAACTCAAAATGGATTAAAGATCTAAACGTAAGACCAGAAACTATAAAACTCCTAGAGGAGAACATAGGCAAAACACTCTCCGACATACATCACAGCAGGATCCTCTATGACCCACCTCCCAGAATATTGGAAATAAAAGCAAAAATAAACAAATGGGACCTAATTAAACTTAAAAGCTTCTGCACAACAAAGGAAACTATTAGCAAGGTGAAAAGGCAGCCTTCAGAATGGGAGAAAATAATAGCAAATGAAGCAACGGACAAACAACTAATCTCAAAAATATACAAGCAACTCCTACAGCTCAACTCCAGAAAAATAAATGACCCAATCAAAAAATGGGCCAAAGAACTAAATAGACATTTCTCCAAAGAAGACATACAGATGGCTAACAAACACATGAAAAGATGCTCAACATCACTCATTATCAGAGAAATGCAAATCAAAACCACTATGAGGTACCATTTCACGCCAGTCAGAATGGCTGCAATCCATAAGTCTATAAGCAATAAATGCTGGAGAGGGTGTGGAGAAAAGGGAACTCTCTTACACTGTTGGTGGGAATGTAAACTAGTACAGCCAATATGGCTAGGAGAATTTTGAGCATTATTTTGCTAGCGTGTGAGATGGGTGCAATTGTGTGGTAGTTTGAATATTCTTTGGCATTGCCTTTCTTTGGGATTGGAATGAAAACTGACCTTTTCCAGTCCTGTGGTCACTACTGAGTTTTCCAAATTTGTTGGCATATTGAGTGCAACACTTTCACAGCATCATCTTTTAGGATTGGAAATAGCTCAACTGGGATTCCACCACCTCCACTAGCTTTGTTCATAGGGATGCTTGTAAAATGACTGGAAAATAAAGTAAGAAAACAGACATGAAAAGTGCCCTGCATACAGCTTATTTCCTAAGACAGTTATTTTCTCTTGATAGATATTTCTTGTCACTGGTTTTACTGACCAAAACAATTGATATAAAGAGAGAAGGACATTTTTCTCACCTAATTTAAGTAGCTTTGTGTCTTTTTCCTATAAGCTTAAGAGAAAATGAGCAGACCACAAAAAGTACAATGAAGAGTAAGAAAGCTCTAAAGTTATGAACACAGAAACTTAGTTGCGATACTGAAAAAAGAAGAGATATAAGTAGATACCTAATTGCCTTCTTCCCCCTAGAACCTAAACCTACTTTGTTTCAATCCTTATACCCTCACCACCACATCATGGCTGAACTATGAAGTCACTGTTCTGGAGATGTAACATGATTCCTATCTGGGTTGGCAAGGAGAATGGGGTGTCCCTGGTTCTCAGTAGACACTTATCCTGTGGTTGGAGGCCACACCAGGACACCACTGGCGGGCAACCAAAGATGGAAAGGAGAAATGAGCAGCTGTTTAATATTTTTGTTTATAGAAGGGAAAACCAAGGGATTTGCCTAAGGCCACAAAGTAAGTCCATATAATCTCAACCTACAGGTACATGCAAAGCAGTACAATGTTTTACAAAGAATTCTGGTTCTAAATATAGGAAAAATAAGATCTAGTCCCCAAACTGCTACCAAATCGCTGCCTGACCTTGAATAAGTCATCCTCTCTGACTCTATTCCCTTCCCACGTGCCTACTGATTCAGAAAGTTCACAAAGTAACTACTAGACACAAGGCACTGTGCTGAGATAGTGTGGTGAACAGGCTGTTTACAAGTAAGTCTGTATTTAGGAGTTTACAGGATAGAACGCTACAGAACTCAGATATTAAAAAAGAAATAAGCAAGTCAATTTTAACATAATTACAACTTGTGATACACAGCCAGTGTCAATCAGGAAGTGCCTAGACAGCAGACAAAAACCTCACCAACAAACTTTAGATTACAAATCAGGAGGAGTGGCTCTCAGCTCTCCATCATAAACAGGGGCTCAGTATTCCTTGGCTGCATGTTTTCACTTAACTGCCTGATGATTTGTGTGGCTAGAAGCATCACAGTCAACCACAAAAAATATATATATATACAAAATAAATGCCAGCTCCATTCACCAGTTTCTTCCCCTTTCTCTGAACCTGAGTGTCTACAACTATAACATGGAGATAATTCTATCTACTTCACAATACTATTCTGAAGATAATATAGAAAAAAGTACTCTGGAACCAATCTACTCCCGTGTGTCCCCAGTGCTCAGTGCAGCTTTCCCATTTGTAAAACTGCAGTAACACCTGTACTCAGCTCACAGAGTGATTGTGAGGATTAAATGAGATGACATAGATAAGGTGCTTAGTGGAGTCCCTGACACAGCATTTCATAAAAAATATTAGCAGTTATTAATTCACTTAACCTTATTCCCTCAGTTTATTCATTTGTAAAACAAGGACAATAACAGTACCCAACTCATAGGATTATTATGGAGATTAAGTGGGTTAATATATTTAAAGCCTTAGAACACTGTCTGGCACATAGTACTTGCCATGAGATTTTTTTATTATTATCATCATCATCAAATTCATCTTAAAGGCCCATATAGTCAAAGCTATGGTTTTTCCAGTAGTCACATATGGATGTAAGAGCTGGACCATAAAGAAGGCTGAGCACTGAAGAACTGATACTTTCGAATTGTGGTGCTAGAGAAGACTGGAGAGTCCCTCGGATTTCAACCGGAAATCAACCATGAATATTCATTGGAAGGACAGATGCTGAAGCTAATGCTCCAATACTCTGGCCACCTGATGCAAAGAACTGACTCACTGGAAAAGATCCTGATGCTGGGAAAGACTGAGGGCAAAAGAAGACAGCGGCAGAAAATGAGATGATTAGACTGCATCACTGACTCAACGGGCGTGAATTTCAGCAAACTCCAAGAAGTAGTGAAGGACAAGGGAGTCTGGCAAGGTGCAGTCCATGGGGTCACAAAGAGTTGGATACAACTTAGGGACAGAAGAACAACAACATCATCATCATTAAATTTAATTTTTAGCTGTCCCCACAATTTGTATGTATACAGACCACTGGTTTTCAATCAGGGGTGATCTTATTCCCTAAGGGATATCTGGCAATGTCTAGAGACATTCCTAATTGTCACAACTGGAGTGGGGGTAGATACTATGGGGTAGAGGACAGGATGCAGCTAAACATCCTATAATATATAGGCCTGAGCCCACAACATAAAACTGTATGATCTAAAATATCATTAGTCTCAACACTGAGAAATTCCAATACAGACCACACAAATCAAACAGAAGTTCTCTCTCTCCTCCAGACTCGTAGAGTATTTTATCTGAATCTTTCTTCTAGATGCTATTAAATAGATAGAAAAGTTTTAGACCTGAAACAGACTTTAGAGAGCTCCTTACAGAGCTAAAACAGGCAAGTAGTTCACAAAAGAACAGAAACTCAGTAGGAAAGGCAGCACTGGAGCACTTACTGTTGGTCCTTCCACAGCTAATTCAGATACCTAACAAGCACTTCCTTTTTCTCTTCCCCACTCTCTCTAACCCTCTCCCTTCTTCAGCTCTCCTTCCCTCATCCTCAGGTTTGAAAACAAAATCTGTTTCTTTTCTAGCACCATCAGAAGTCAGAGAAGGGCAGACCTTTCTCCCCACCTTTCTATTGCCTACCTTCGCAAGGACCTGCCTCTAGAACTTCAGGCTAGGCTTTGGACAAGAAACCAAGATTTCTTCCCATTTACCTGCCCTGGGTCCCTTCTTGCAGAGGCCAAGCTGAAACTCCTTTGGTTATTACTGTCTCCCGAGGTTAGGCAGATGTTCTGCCTAAAAGTATAACTTGGGTCAGACAACTTGGGTTAATTTCCTTTTCCCTGTCTACGGGAATGAACTGGTCTCAGGGAGGGGCCAAAGGCAAGTTGTTACAGCTTACGTTGGACTTTCTCCCCAGGAAGTGGTTTTGAAGAGAAAAAAGATTGTGGGTATCTTGGTGAGGGAAACATGGGAAAAGGATATGTAAGAGAAAAATACTGAGGCCTTTAACAGAGTAAAACATGTAAGACATACCTTTAACAGAGTCTACATGCAGGACTTTTCAAACATTTCCCATGTCTAATTCTTATCAGTACTTCAAGGACAAGTGCCTGCCTCCTCAAAAAAGTCTCCCGTGACCACTTTCATTCATGAAAACATTAAGCAAGTGTTCATTATGTGTCAGCCACTATAGCAACTTTATCTTATTTAATCCTCACAACCTGAGGTAATTATTTATCTCCATTTTAGAGATGAAGAAAATGAGGCCAGCAGAGGTTAACTTGCCTACTGCCTTGGCCAGTAAGTAGCAGAGCTGCAATTTACCCCTAGATCTTTCAGATACAAAAAAACTAAGCTCTCAACTATTTTACTAAGTTGTTTCTCAAGACAATTTCCCCTTTCTTTGATCCTATATCTCATTTACTGTCTGTATTATATATTAAGCAATTAATGTCAGACTGCCTTTTCTTAGTTTCGTGCACATCAGATGTGTTCCACACCCTGTGCTAGGCCTTATGAATAAAAGATATAAATAGCAGTCTCTTCCATAAAGCAGAGTTTATCAAACTGTTTTGACTACAACCTACAATAATACAATTCAGATGGAGACCAGTACACACACACACATGCACACGTGCATATACACCTATAAATATAAAACTGAGACAAAAGTTTCAAAAGATAATCCATGTTCTTTGTATATATAATATATCCTGACATTTTCTCTGGTATATTATACTTGACATTTTGTTTTTTCACTTTTTAAAAATGCTGGTCCAGAGTACTATGTTAAATTCGTAACTCATGGGTTATGACGTACAGCTTAAAAAAAAAAAAAAAAAAAAAACCCTTCAGAGCCCCCAGGTTAAAGGGAGAAATAAGACATGAGTAACGATAAAAAATAATTACAATAACAGTAGCCAACATTTCAGGAACTCTTATTATGTGTCTAGCATGCTGATAAGCACTTTACATGAATTACTAGAGCCAAGATCCAACCCAGGTCTGTTGGTTTGAATCCAACATTCATATTCTTTTCACCACACCACACTGCCCACGCAGCATGAAAAGTTCTATTGTAAAAAACATTTCCATGAAGCACGGAGGTCAGGGGAGGGAGGGAAGAGTTTGGAAGCTTCACAAAATGAAGATTCTGAATTGTGACCTGACGTAGACATTTTCAAGAATGTAGCAAATGAGCTCCTGTAGATGCTCTATAAATATTTGTAGATGGAATTCTTCTACCTTGTCTTATGATGTAGAAAAACAGCATGGTATTTTTAGATGAAAATCTATGTAATATTTAACTGATTCTATATCTCTCCTAGTAGAAATCTCAAGGGACACAGCCACATGGCACTAAAAAAAAAAAAAAGTTTTAGCATTTGGTACAACTTCTCTGTAACAGTTGTCTATGAAAAGACATCCAGGACTAGGTGCTCCTGATAAGGAGACCAAGGTCCTAATCTCAGTTTTGTCATAAGAATTTCTGTATATTACTTTAAGCAGATGTGTTTACCTCTCTGGAATTCGGTTATTAATCTATAAAATGATAATCAAAACAGAACATATGATCATCAAGCTTCTTTCTAGTATTAATAAATTCAGGGACTTCCCAGGTGGCACTAGTGGTGAAGAACCTGCCTGCCAGTGCAGGAGACATAACAGACATGTTCAATCCCAGATGGGAAAGATCTTCTGGAGGAGAGCATAGCAACCCACTCCACTATTCTTGCCTGGAGAGTCCCATGGACAGAGGAGCCTGGTGGTCAACAGTCCACAGGGTCGCAAAGAGTCAGACATGACTGAAGCAATTTAGCGCGTGCACACACACACACACACACACGTAAATTTGAAGAATACTACATTCTAATTATTCTAGTCCTAATAAACTCAGCAAATCCATGAAAAAGAAAAAATAGTTTTAATAAAAACCACTCACCTACAAAGGCACGAGGATGAATCGGAGGCTCCAATAACATGCTAATGGGTCTCTTTCTTGTTGATCCCCTTAGCTGGATGTGGAAGGGAAGATGCACACACAATGGCCTGACATACCATTTCATCTGCCTGAGCCTAAACTTCCTCATGTGAAAGGCCAGTGATTAGAGGCCCACAGAGCAGCAGATTTTAGCCAAAGTGTCAAACCATGAAAAGATCTGCCTCCAGCAATAGAGAGCTCTCCATCATGGAAGTATGCAAGCAGATACTGGAGAGATGCTTAACAGGAACTTTGCAGAAGAAAATTAAACGTGGAGTAAAGGCTGTGTTAGACATCCTAAAAGGGAACGTCCAGTTTTAAAATTCTACATTTCTCTCCTCACACAACAACAGAAAGATTAGCAGATTCTGGAGGGGAAAAATTACCCAAGGAATTTTCTTTTCCATTCCCCTTCCCTCCTTCTCCAGGCCCACTGTTTCATTGTAGAAATGTAGAAAGGAGGGTACTCCAGCACCCCAAGACAACTGCTTACCCAATGGTATCAGACCAAGCCCTTTCTTTACCCAGAGAAGTCTTTTAAGATCACTCAATCCACTCAGGTCCAAACTTTTTCTGAAGGCTTTCAACCTTTCTTTCAATCAAATCTTACAGAAACACCAATACTTAAACAGATAAAAAGTAGTACTGTACTGCCTGAAAAGGAGATGGGGAAGTTCTACTTCCTCAGCCTCTTTTCCACTTCCCATTCTCACCCCCGTATTCTGTGAAACTGCACTTCAAAACCCTGAGACTCTAGTGTAACACCTCCATGCTTAAGAAAACTAGGGTTCAGAGAGAACATGTCTTTAACAAGATCACACAGTCAGTGTCAACGCTGGAACTCAAAAATCAGAGGGGCTGACTTATAGGGCAGCTGATTTCCCATATCATCACACTACTCCCTTGGGATAATCACATGCAAATCAATATGAAAGCATTTTTAAAAGCACTAAGTGAACAGACCTGTACAGTTCCCTCTGCAAAATTTCTATAAGGGTAAAATAATCATAATGCTCAGACTTCCAAGGAAAATTTCACCACACAGCACCCAACGACAAAGAAATCTTCTCATGTTCTCAACTCCTCAGTAAAGTATCTATCTGTAAAAATAGGCATAATTATGTCACCAACTTTGAGAGTAGATAATTAAGACTCTGGAGGCTTCTGAAGGATTCTCTGCTCCCTGCATCTTGAGAAACCATCCCTTAAAGACATATGGGAATTCTCCTGGCATCCACCATGCATGAAACATGGAACAGAATCTGCATCTGTATATTATGGTTAACCAGGCTTCAAAGATTCTCTACAACTGTGATAACCAGCCTCCAAGACAAATACCCTGCCTTCTGGTATTTGCACCCTGTATATCGTTTCCCATTAGGTAGAAGAGTCAGTATGTATGATCAAAAAAATATAGCAGAAGTTAAGGTGTGTCATTTCTGAAATCAGACTATAAAAGACATTGTACCTTCTGTTCTGGTGGCTCTCTCCTCCCTCCAATCACTCACTGTGGGGAGGCCAACTCAAGGGCTGTAAGCTGCCCTATGGAGAGGCCATGTGGCAAGGAATTGAAGACGTCAGCCTGTTAACAGCCAGCAAGAAACTGAGGCTGGCCAACAACCAGATGAGTGAGTGTGGAAAGGGATCCTCTAGGTTCAGTTGCGCCTCCAGATAATTGCAGTCCTGGGCAACAGCTTGACTGTAACCTCATTAGAGACACTGAGCCAGAACCACTCAGCCTAGTCACTCTAAGATTCCTCACCCTTAGAGACTATGTGAGATAATAAATGTTTATTTTTTAAAGCTGTTAATTTTCAGAGGTAATTTATTTAGAGAGCAATAGATAACTAATGCAACCACAAAACTAAGGTTTCCTGGGTTTACATCAGAAAGCCCCTGTTATGAAACCAAAAGTCCAGCTGAAACAAATCCAAGGCCTCAAGGGTTAGAGCTTCCCCTTAAACAATAACTGTCTCCATGGCTTATTCATAGGGTGACCAAATCACTAAATCTCTCTCAGCTGAGATTTCTGTGAATATATAAAGACATTTTCCTTGCAGAGTACTATGAGGATTAAATGAGAATAATTTGTAAAAGTATCTTTAAAATAGTTGGAACTATACAAATTAAAGTTGTTACAAAGACTAGAAGATAACCCAACAAAGCCCACTTCCAACAGTAACCAAAAGGAGATGATGCTGCTCAGTGTAGTCAAATGGAAAGGCCTCTGCCACTTACCCAACTGCATTAAAAGTATCCTCTTCTATCACTGCTTCTCATAATAACAACAAGAAAAAATTACCAGTCAAGCATAGTGCTAAGTGTTATCACATCATTTTCTCATTTAATGCTGTATTTAACCTATAGAGAAACTGAAACCTAAAAGAGGTTTAAATGATTTGGTTAGTAAGATTGGCAGAATTGGACTTCATATCCACACAACTCCAAAGACCATGTTCTTTCCACTAAATCAATATGCTGTTCACTACAAGGAGACTGAAAATATCCAATACAGAAGGCGTACAGCCCCCACTTAACAGAAGAGCTAAATAAATTAAAGAGACAGGAAGAAAAAAATCACCTTCCAAGTTAATGAGAAAATTCAAAGGTTCAGGAAATGTAGAATCTAGTCCTGTCTAGGGCACCAAGCAATTTTAACACCTTGGGCAAGTTATCAGCCACTGAAAATTTTCTAAACCCTCACATTTACAGAGTACTTTGGATTCTACAAACCATTCTGAGTACCCACAAATGTTTGACTGTCATAGCAACCCTGGAAGGCAGTTTTAATAATCTCCATTCTAGGGCTTCTTTGGTGGCTCATTGGTAAAGAATCCACCTGCCAATGCCAGAGACAAGGGTTCGATCCCTGATCTGGGATGATCCCACATGCCTCAGAGCAACTAAGCCCTTGCACAGCAACTATTAAGGCTGTACTCTAGAGCTCTGGTGGCTCAGAGGTTAAAGCGTCTACCTGCAATGCCGGAGAGCCGGGTTCGATCCCCGGGTCGGGAAGATCCCCTGGAGAAGGAAATGGCAACCCACTCCAGTACTCTTGTCTGGAGAATCCATGGACGGAGGAGCCTGGTAGGCTACAGTCCACGGGGTCACAAAGAGTCGGACACGACTAAGCGACTTCACTTCACTTCACTTCACTTCTAGAGCCCAAGCGCCGCAACTACTGACACCCAGAAACCCTAAGCCTGTGCTCCACAACAAGAGAAGCCACCACAATAAGAAGCCTGCACACAGCAACTAGAGAGGAGTCCCTGCTACCCACAACTAGAGAAAAGCCCACGCAGCAATGAAGACCCAGCAAGATAAACAATTTTTTTAAAATCTCTATTCTATAAATGAGAAAACTGAGACTCAAAAAGAATTCCAGTAATTTGCCTGTGGCTATTAGACAGCTCGTACATGCCAGAGACCAATATCTAGATTTCTTATCCTCAGAAGTACCTGAGACGCAAAGGTTTTGGGGAATGCACAAAGGTCACAGCAAAGACAAGAATCCAATTTACTTCTTATTCCCCCAATCCAGTGAGCTACAACCAGATATGCAAACCTGGAATGCTTTTTAAAAACACTAATTCCTGAACCCCATAACTACTTCTGCACCCCCTACACCTGCAAAAAATATATATATTGGGAGAGGAAGAGGAATCTGAGCATCAACATGTTTTTAAGCCTTCTAGAAGTACCCACACTTGAGAACTACTGCCCTAACCCCGAGAGCCACAAGTTAAGAAATGTCATGATCCACCCTCAGTTTCTAATGTGAAATTCTTTGAGTGAAGTTATCTACTTTTTTGTAAATTCATTACATTTACAAAGCAAAATATTTTCTATTATTATAAATGACATCTAAGTTAAAATAATTTAATTTCTGTTACCTAGAATAAATTTTTATGGGCCATTCAATCAGCATCCTAATGGTCAAGACTGGTTATGTGTTATGCAGCAATAAAACTGCTTATAGAAAAAGAAAAGCTGCCCACAATAGTATGCTGTGAATAAAACAACTAAAAATAATTGAAGTAATCTTTTGTCTCCAAATGTCCCTGCTTGGGGATCTGAGAACTACTTGGTTCCACTAAGATGAATTTCCTGGAGCATTCTCTAATTAGGGTTGTTTGGATACTGCAAAGACTTGTCTCATAACATTTCTATTTCTCTCTGCTAATTCAAATCTTACCTGACCAAGTTCTTTCCTTAACCATAAACCCCATTGTTATGGGTTTAAATGGTATCTGCCAAAAAAAAAAAAGATTTGTTAAAGTCCTAACCTCTGGTACATCAGAATGTGACTTTGTTTGGAAATAGGGTCTTTACAGAAGCAATCAAACTAAAATGAGATCATGAAGGTCAGCTCTAACCCAATACAACTTGTGTCCTTATAAGAAGGGGAAGTTTTGACACAACAGACAGATACACATAGAGAAAAGACTGTGATGAGACACGGGGAGAAGATGTTCAGCTACAAGCCAAGGAATGCCTGAGACTTCCGGAAGCTAGGGAGAGGCCTGGAACAGACCCTGCTCTTGCACATTCAAGGGGAGCGTAGCCCTGCCATCAACTCTGATTTCAGATTTCTGGTTTCCAAAACTGTAAGGTTATAATTTTCTGTTGTTCTAAGCCAACGAGTTTGCGGTACTTTATTATAGTAGCCCTAGGAAACTAATCATCTACCTTTCACTAAATTCTCAAAGTTTGTACCCAGTTTATTAGCCGGGACTATTTAATTTTTTTAGCATATGCATCCTATATTCCTAATGAAATCAAAGCCTCTCAAGGGGAGGAACACCATTTCATATATCTTTTGTATTACCTACCACTTTCAGGGAAAGACTGACCTTGGAAAAGGTATTCAGGAAACATTTTCTCACTTGATTACTTTCTGGAAAATGCTCAACAACCACTGCTGGTTGTTTCAGAATTTGATAACTAGAAAATCACTTTTCCTACTTCTATAATTTTGTCACATTGGAATTAGCTATTTTAAAATCAAAAAAATTTTATGAGCTTTTTATGTATTTATTATACAAATAATACCACATACTCTCTAGTACTCATAAATAAAAATTTCACAAAATCACAGAGACATGTACTATTTGGGACTGGGAGAGAGCTTATAGACAGACCATCTAGTGCAATCGTGAAGTAATATCTTCTTCAAAGTACACAATATCATTTCTCTCTTTTACAGTAAATGCCACATTCTCTCTTGTCCATTGTATTTGTTACTGATTCACAGGGCTCCTTCTCACCACCCACCCACCACTAGGCTGTAAGTACACCAAAGGTTGAGAAAAAAAGCAGCAAAGTCAAAACAGAATCAATTTTTAGTCCAAAAGCAAAAATATACTGGTGAGATACATGAAGAGAATGAATCACTGAGGTACCTTAATAGATTAGGTCCTAAAGACCCCACAACTGCCTATGATGACAGGAAGTAGAGATTCCAAACAGCTCTCAGAAATTCACTTTGGTAGCTCTCAAAGGGGCAAACACAGCCTTCTGCTTAACTGACATTAATGAATTAGTAGACCCAAACCTCAAACAGACTAAGAACAACAGTCTGGCCAAGTATCCTGTTGTCCCATGTCACCACTAGTATAAAGAAAAGTCTAAGCCAGCACCAGAAAAACACTAACTCAGACTTTTCTGTTCCCAATAGGCTCTAGTGAATTCCCAAAGGAGGAGTCTTCCAGGTTGTGCTGAAATCCAAAGAAAGGGAAAAGAAATACTAAAAGACATCAATACGTTTTCAAATTGATAAAACTCTTGTTCGTTCTCACTCAAGTGTCTCCTCCTCTATGGGGTCCTTATTGTCTCTTCTTCTCCCTTCTTCCTTCTTGCTTAAATAATACTTTGTAGATCCCTCTATTATACATTCATCACTGAATGTTACAGCAAGTCTAGTGCCTCTCTCTCCTCTAAAAGCAGACACACAATAATCCATGGCTGCAAAAAGCTCACTGTAAAGCAACTGTCCTCCAATTAAAACTAAAAAATAAAATGAAGTTTTTTAAAAAGCTTTAACCTGCTCCTTCTCATGCTAAGACCTCATTACTCTGGCTTGTCCTAATACCAGAAAGAAAAGGGAAAAAGATGAAATATTTTCAACTAGCTGCCTGTTTACTGTGTGCCGTCTAAGAGCCATGGATCTGTACACTGTGATCCTTCTTTTTCAAGTATCAAGCTCTGGTCAGTATGGTAGGCAGGTACAGACAGACCCAATCCTATTTTTCCAAGACCTAGGCCTTAATCAGGCTAAAGAGGGACTGGAAGTTAGCATTAAAGGATCAGTGCTCTTTAAGAATCAGGAGAATCTCAGACTCCTTAAAACAGTAAGGGAAGAAAGAACTCAGAGGACATGCAGTCAATCTCCTCATTCTACAGTAAGAGAATCTAAGGCCCAAAAAGGGGTAAGGATTTGGTCACGGTCTCATGGTCTGCTACAAGAAAAACCATATTTTGATTCCTAGCTCAGTATAACTTCTGATAGATCTTTTCTCTTTTAAAAAAAATTATAATAATCTCCAAAATGAGACATAGTGAGGTAATTTTTCCAAGGCCATAGACCTAGTAGATGCCAAAGCCAAGATTTGAACCTAGGACAGAAGATTTATCCTCTCATTCATTTTCATGGTGAAGTTTTTGCAACTCCATTATATAAATGCAACTTTATTTTCTGTTTCTTTAACTTCTTTTGAAGTTTGCTTCCAGTTAAATTTGGCAGATTAAAAATACATTTACCTGTGTTCTTCCCCAAAATCACACTAAAATGACAGTAAAGGTATTTTTTAAAAAGGGTGGGGGGAATAAACCTAAACAAATAAAAAGAATGGGTGAGGGGGGGTGTTAGAAGATGAGATATTTCAACAAAATTTTAGACTATCCATAATGAATGGGGTATTTGTAATCAAAAAAGAAGGGAAAAAAAGCTGTAACCCAGAACCTTGCATGGTCCCTAGGCCACAGAAATACGTGGTACTTGGACAGCAGGATCACATTCCCCGAAAAGAATCACTGGATTAGAACACACAAAGGAATAGGCCTAGGAAGTAGAAATTACTTGCTCAAACTCACAGTGAGCTAACAAGAGCTTGAAACCCAGTCTTAATTTTTTTGTTACCTTTCTGTAACTCATTTGCTATTAGTCAGACTTTAATAGCCCATGTCACAAAGCAAGGAGACAGAGGTGTTTCCCAAGGTCTACCTTTTGTCTTCCTTTTCCAACTACAAAAAGTACTTTGTGTTTAGGGTCTCCCTGGTGGGAGCTTAGGCTTTTCAAACAGTTGGGGTAAGAACCCCATATTCCAATTCATGCTCCAACTGTCTGATTCTACAGTGCAGAAGATGTAGGTTACCAGCACCTGACAAAAATATGACAAAGCTTGAAAACAAAAGATTTCAAAAGCACTAACACTGTTTCAGGTCAAAGCTGAGCTCATCCCCCTTGCCTATGAAAGTGTGAGAGAGGCAGCTTTTCATCCCTTTTTAGAACAGAACATGCCCAAAGGTAGGTGTTGTTACATCTGCCAACCAGCTAAAACAGATTTATTTTTAAATGCCTAGTTATAGGATTGCCTACAGAACCAATTAAGACATTAATGAATCTAAGGCCATTTCTTAATACACAGCAATAACGTTGAGTGCCACAGCTATTTGAACCCTACTCCCATTTGAACTCTCATCTATCAGTGCATTAAACGTCTACATATTCAATTTGTGTTTTTCTGATGTGCACAGAAAGAATGCTAAATTAGGAGTCAGAATAGTTCTAAATACAGCTCAAGCTTTGGAGTCAGCACACAGGTTTCAATCCTAGTCTTCTGAATCCAATTTCTCTGGGTCTCAATTTCTTCATATGTAAAATGGACATAATACCTACATGAGAGACCTAGTATAAGGATTGAGATTATGTATATAAGACAGCTTGCACAACAATAAGTCACTCAATAAATGTTAGTTTCTTCTTTTATTGACCACCTGGTAAATACCAGGTACTTTCAACCTTCAAAAGGCTGATTGCTTTGAAGAACTGTTTAGGGTGGAACAGGACAGGTGAACAAATAATTCCAATACAATATAATGCAAATAGGTACAATACAAAACAGTAAATGCTTTTACAGTCATTGGAACAAAGTTATCACATAAACACTAAAAAAAGGGGATATTAATTCTCTCTGGAACAGGAGGAGAGTATCAGGGAAGGTACCAGAGACAGAGATATCTGAAATGGGCCTTGAAGATTGTTGAGTGAAAAAACAGTAAGCAAAGGAAAACATCTTAAACAAAAGAAACCATGAAAAACAAGCTAGGGAGACATGACACAGAACATATGGCTTATTTAAGCAACAGTGAGAAAACTCAGAAGAGAGCAGAAATGAATGGGTTACACAGGACCAGAAGATTAGCATAAAGAAGGGCCAACCCACAGGAATATTTTGTTGAGAGAAAAGTGGTTATGAGAGGCAAAGAGAGGTAGTCATTTGAGAAACTCTTGAGGAAAGTATTCGCCAGAGAACAGAAATGAAAATGGCCTAGGAATATTAATCATATATAAGTGAGGCATTTGGAATTTAAAAGGAAATGGCCTTTCTTTAAGGGGTGAAAATAGCCCAGAGAGCTCAGGGTAGAAACTGATATCTACTGGCTAAGGAACCCAGGCTGCTTCTTCCTCTTTGAGGACAAGACTAGACTTGATGGGTGTTTGGTGCAACCAGGTTTGAGGAAGGTGCTTCTGCCACTTCCTGAAGCTTTACACAACTCAGTTCAACCTCAAAAGGGAACACTAGCCCACACAGTAACAGTCTAAAAAAAAAAAAACTAAAGCAGGCAATAGACTTTAAGGGAAACTAGGCAGAGGACTTAAAGAGGGACAGTGAGACTATAGAACAAGAGAGGCTTATCCAGTGCATCCAATGATCTGTTATCACATTAATGGAGGAAGCAGCAATAGAACAGCTGCAAGACCATTATCTAAATGTCTGAGTTGTGGGAGCCACAGAGGTCATCTAGTCCCATACCTCATTGTACAGAGTAACAGGCAAGGAGAGCTTGGCCTAAAAACAATTTAGCATACACCTTACACTTCAGGCAGGCTCTTTTACTTATCTCAAGACAGAACAGTAAAAGATGTGTTATTTTCCCAATGAGACACTAAGTTCTTTAGAGCATTATAAAGTTTGCATTAGTTACACTTATGGACTTCTAGAGTATATAATGCTTTCCTTTTTGATCCCACAGGTTACAAAAAATTCACCTTGAGAACTGGGTTATCCCCAGGCAAATAACAGACTAGAAGATAGTTTCTTAATACCTCATCCCAACTGCTCTAATGTCTGAATCTATGGCTTTCCAGATCATGGCATCTGGACCCATCACTTCATGGCAATAGATGGGGAAACAGTGGAAACAGTGGCTGACTTTATTTTGGGGGGCTCCAAAATCACTGTAAATGGTGATTGCAGTCATGAAATTAAAAGACACTTGCTTCTTGGAAGGAAAGTTATGAGCAACCTAGACAGCACATTAAAAAGCAGAGATATTACTTTGTCAACAAAGGTCTGTCTAGTCCAGGCTATGGTTTTTCCAGTAGTCAAATATGGATGTGAGAGTTGGACTATAAAGAAAGCTGAGTGCAGAAGAATTGATGCTTTTGAACTGTGGTGTTGGAGAAGATTCTTGAGAGTCCCTTGGACTGCAAGGAGATCCAACCAGTCCATCCTAAAGGAAACCAATCCTGGGTGTTCATTGGAAGGACTGATTTTGAAGCTGAAACTCCAATACTTTGGCCACCTGATGCAAAGAGCTGACTCATTTGAAAAGACCCTGATGTTGGAAAAGACTAAAGGCAGGAGGAGAAGGAGATGACAGAGCATGAGATGGTTAGATGGCATCACCGACTCAATGGACATGAGTTAGGGTAAACTCCGGGGGCTGGTGATGGACAGGGAGGCCTGGTGTGCTGTGGTTCATAGGGTCACAAAGAGTCGGACACGACTGAGTGACTGAACTGATGACTTTTCAGGGTAGAAAACGTTCAGTAAAATCTATTCTGTTTTGATTCCTGTGCTGAGAATAGGAAACACAGATTTGAATCAGATAAGACCCTTGCTTTCAAGAGGCTCCCATTTAGTAAAGACAAACATGGCAATCAGTGATTATCTGTGAGTCATAAAGACATGGGTACAAATCTTAGGTCTACCTTTTGCTAGCTAAGGGAAGTCATTTCCTTTATCTAAATTCCTTATTTCTTATCTGTGTTACTGAGGGCAATATTATCAGCTTACCTCAAAGAGTTACTCATTAGCATTTGTCAAGATGATATATTTAAAGCACCCAGAAGAATGCCTGGTCTCCAGTATATACGTTTAGTATGCATTAATGAATTAATGACTTATATGAGAATATCCTTTTTGTGAGGGGAGGGGGAGAGAACTCCTCAGCATTACGCTTTCCCATAATCCTGGAACGTCTGAGGAAATACAGTTTCCCTGACCATGAAGATCTCAAGTTCCCCAGCTCCCATGCATTATAACCACAAACCCCATCCCAGCATTAAAAACCAGAAAGAGGAACCTGGTAGGTGCCACACAAAGACTAGGGTTGAAGAAAATAGTTGTGTGGCCTAACCAAGACTGCAAAGGGAAGTCAGCAGTAGAGCAAAACTTAAAAATTCCAAGACCTGAAATCCTTCAAATCCCTAAGGTTAAAAACTAGAAACACCTGGTTAAATACAAGTATCTCTGCTGGGTAGAGCTGGTGAGAGATTAGCGGCCACCAGGGGTTTATGGACCCCTATGGGTGCAATGGCAGCCCACTCCAGTACACTTGCCTGGAAAATCCCATGGGCGGAGGAGCCTGGTAGGCTGCAGTCCATGGGGTCACTAGGAGTCGGGCACGACTGAGCAACTTCACTTTCACTTTTCACTTTCGTGCATTGAAGAAGGAAATGGCAACCCACTCCAGTGTTCTTGCCTGGAGAAGCCCAGGGACAGAGGAGCCTAGTGGGCTGCCGTCTATGGGGTTGCACAGAGTCGGACACGACTGAAGCGACTTAGCAGTAGCAGCAGCATGGGTCACAGCACTTCTCCATTTCAGATATTCATTCTTTCAATAAAATATATATTGCATATCTACTCTTAAGTCAGGTGTTTGGAGTAACAGAGGATTTAGATATTGTCCCAAGAGTTTGAGGTACTTACAGTGTCAGAAACTTAGATCATAATGAAAAAAAGTTTTCACTTTTAATTAAGGTCCTGACATACTGATATTCTGTGGACTGCAGGCAGTAGTGACCAGAAAGAGCAACATTTGTCCCATTTCCATTCTTCCTCCCAAGTTTCCCAGTCACCAAGCTTCCTCCACCTCTTCTTCAAACAATTCACCACATTCAATGTCTGCCATTTCCAGAGGCTCTTCCCTGGGTTGAAAAGTCTGACTATAGACCACTGCAGTTTAGAATGGAAACTTGACTAACAGCAAAGCCCATACCCTACCCCACCTATAGTTCCTGATTCAACTCTACAAAAAGTTTCAAAGCCACAGAATAAGTTCTGCTATATCCATGTTAAGCCTTTAGAGGAACAGTTCTGAGAAGGCAGAACTAAGTCATCTGAAAAGAGCTCACTCACTCACTGAACATCTATTATGTGCCAGGCACCATTCTGAACGTTTTACATACACTAAAGCCCTCAAAACAACTCTGCAATAGAAATACTATTGTTGCAATGTTACAAAGGAAAAACTGTGTTCACAGCAATTAAGTGACTTGCCCAAAAATCACTGTTTATAGGTGACACAGCTGAAATCCATAAGCAAATTGGCCACATCTGTCTTAAGATCCCTTTTTTCCAGTGCATCTTACGTGTTATTCTAGTAATAACCCTGTGAAGCAGATAAGAAAGTATCAGCATTATCCTGTTTTACAAAGGAGGAAACTGGTACTTACGGAAGTGGTATTACTTTTCTCAGGAACAAGCCAGTAAGTGGCAGAGTCGTGGATTTTACCTAGATCTTTTGCCCTCAAATCTGTGCTCTTCTCACTACTCCAAGTTTCCTCTAACACTCACTGCCTTGCAGAGCAGTGTAGTAGTATTTAACAGTCAGAAGGTCTGAGATGTGATCCTAACTCTGGAACTCGCTTATTGTATAATACTGAGTAATTTGTCTTCTTTTGGCCTTAGTTTTCTCATTCATAAAATAAGGGTATTAGATTGGATAATCATTAGGCTCCCCTTCAGCTGGAAATCTAGACTTTAATTACTACCAACATAACTATGAAAAGCAGTTTCTCTGGTTTCCTTGCCACCCAACAGTAACTCTTTAAAAGAAAAAAAAAAAAATTAACTGTTATTTATAGTACAGATAAGGTAATTTCTACTCTATGCCACAGAGTAGAAATTATCCATTCAATTGCATTCCTTCCTTCCTCAGACACTCCAGATGTAAACACAGAAAAGGCCACAAGCCACCTAATTAACACAATGCTGGCACCTCCAATAAGTGGCACATCTGATAACATGTCAAATGTGTCTAGGAGGGAAGAATGTGTTTATATCAGGGCCCTTCTTCCCACTGCTGGATTCACAACACTTCTATTCACTTGGTAATCTTCCTAGGTTGGGACATCAGTTCTGCTTCATTTACAATAGACTATCAGACTGGTTCCAAATAGGAAAAGGAGTTCGTCAAGGCTGTATATTATCATCCTGTTTATTTAACTTATATGCAGAGTACATCATGAGAAATGCTGGACTGGAAGAAACACAAGCTGGAATCAAGATCGCCGGGAGAAATATCAATAACCTCAGATATGCAGATGACATCACCCTTATGGCAGAAAGTGAAGAGGAACTCAAAAGCTTCTTGATGAAAGTGAAAGTGGAGAGTGAAAAAGTTGGCTTAAAGCTCAACATTCAGAAAACGAAGATCATGACATCTGGTCCCACCACTTCATGGGAAATAGATGGGGAAACAGTGGAAACAGTGTCAGACTTTATTTTTCTGGGCTCCAAAATCACTGCAGATGGTGACTGCAGCCATGAAATTAAAAGACGCTTACTCATTGGAAGGAAAGTTATGACCAACCTAGATAGCATATTCAAAAGCAGAGACATTACTTGGCCAACAAAGTTTCGTCTAGTCAAGGCTATGGTTTTTCCTGTGGTCATGTATGGATGGGAGAGTTGGACTGTGAAGAAGGCTGAGCGCCGAAGAATTGATGCTTTTGAAGTGTGGTGTTGGAGAAGACTCTTGAGAGTCCCCTGGACTGCAAGGAGATCCAACCAGTCCATTCTGAAGGAGATCAACCCTGGGATTTCTTTGGAAGGGATGATGTTAAAGCTGAAACTCCAGTACTTTGGCCACCTCATGCGAAGAGTTGACTCATTGGAAAAGACTCTGATGCTGGGAGGGATTGGGGGCAGGAGGAGAAGGGGACGCCAGAGGATGAGATGGCTGGATGGCATCACTGACTCTATGGACGTGAGTCTGAGTGAACTCTGGGAGTTGGTGATGGACAGGGAGGCCTGGCGTGCTGCGATTCATGGGGTCGCAAAGAGTTGGACATGACTGAGCGACTGATCTGATCTGATCCGATCAGATAAAAACAATTTACAGGTGACTTTTTTTGTCTTAATAATATATTTATTTACTTTTGGCCGTGCTGGGTCTTCATTGCTCCGCCAGCTTTCCTCTAGTTGCAGTGCTCAGGCTTCTCATGGCAGTGGCTTCTCTTGTTGCAGAGCTTGGGCTCTAGGGTGCATGGGCTCAGTAGTTGCAGTTCCCGGGCTCTAGAGCACAGGCTCAATAGTTGTGGTGCATGGGCTTAGTTGCTCTGTATCATGTGGGAGCTTTCTGGACCAGGGACCAAATCCATGTCTCCTGCATTGGCAGACTGATTCTCTACCACTGAGCCACCAGGGGTGCACCTATAAGTGACTTTTGACTAATTAATATTACAGAACAAAAAATGAAATGTAACCCCAGATGCAATTCTTCCTTGCCAAGAAAACAGAAGAGGCTAAGAAGCAGGACCCAAGACTGGATAAATTACTTTCCTGTCTTAGTTTCTTTACATGTAAAGCAAGGAAGAGAGTCCAAGCCAATCCTAAACACCTTTCCCACTGTAATCTAATATAATTTATAAATATTTTATATGTAGAAAATGTGAAATGTATAAAAAACAAAAGAGCAAGAGGGCATAGTTTTACAAATTAAAAAGACCTCAGAGAAGAAAATAAAAAGAAATGCCAAGGCAGAACATAAAATATGTATGGTCACATGACCTCCAATACATGGTAGTTATAAAAGAAAAAAGAAACCTCTATAGTCCTGTGACAGCTGAAGTAAATAATTCACATAATTCCCTCAGGATAAGACTGCAGAGGCAGAAAACCACTGCTCATGCAGCTAAACTAGAGCTGACCTGAATATGAATATGAACTGAATATGATTAGATCTAAAACAATCACTGAGAATCAGGGAACTGTCTCAGGAGGAAAGGCAATCCTAAGGGAACACACCTCTCCTTGACCTCAGACTAAAATCATACTGCTTTAGCCAAGCATCATTATTTTCAGTAAATATTTACTTATTAATATGCAAAATGATGAACTAAGCACTTCTGCATACCTTTGTTCATTTAGTTCTCCCAACACTCCAGTAGTCATATAGTCCCTATTTTACAAAAAAAGGAGTTTGAAGCTCAGAGAGGTAAAGATGACCAGGATGAGAGCCTAATCTCTGACTCCAAGTTCAATGTACTTTCTACGGCATCCCTATTACAATCTATCTCCTTCACTGGTCCCTCACACATCCCTTATCTAGTCTGAAATCTCGCAACAGCCTGTGAGGCAAGTGTTCAAGATTCATCATAAACTGATTGATCCCTACTCACCTTTACAGGTCTGAAAGGGATGCTACTGGCTGCTCAGCATCCATTCCCCTTTTCCTCTCTCTTATTAGAGCCCTGGTTTTTATCAGGTATTCATTCCTCAGTAACCAATGTAACTAAGGCAGTTCTCAAATTTTAGTATATTGCCAGAGTCAAAATCACCTGGAGAGCTTGTTAAAACACATATTCCTAGACCCAGAGTTTTTGATACATGCCCTGAGACTTTGCATTTTTAATAAGCTCCCAAGTGACTATGGGCTTCCCTGGTGGCTCAGATGGTAAAGCGTCTGCCCGCAACGTGGGAAACCTGGGTTCAATCCCTGGGTCAGGGAGATCTCCTGGAGAAGGAAATGGCAACCCACTCCAGTATTCTTGCCTGGAAAATCCATGGGGTCGCAAAGAGTCGGACACAACTGAGCGATTTTTCTTTCTTTCTTTTTTCCCTCCTTCCTTCCCTCCTCCCCTTCCCCTCCCTCCTCCCCTCCTTCCTCCCCTCCTCTTCCCTCCTTTCGCCTTCCCTTCCTTTCCTTTTCTTTCCTCTTTTCTTTTCTTTCCTTTCAAGTGACCATTTTTTGAAAACCACTGTCCAAAAAGAAAGCTGGCCCCAAAACCAGATCCAGGGGTAGGTCTTCACTCTACGTCCAAACCAAACATAATAATCCCATTCTTCTTGCCAGTGAACAGTCCAAGAATGCAGGCTTAACCAACTGGCATCTGGCACATCCCTGTAATCTCTTGGTTGTTCAAGGATTGATACGTGGCCTAAGGTGGTCCAACTGGACTAAACAGAAGAAATTTTGTCCATTTTGGGAGATGAGGTCAGTGTCTGTCTCTCTCTCTGCCTCTTTCTGCCTCTCTCCCTGTCTCCCTCCCTTTCCTCTGACCCTTCTGTCTATGTATCTCTCTCATCCACTGGTTAACAAAGAAATTTAGCTCCTCTGTTTCCATCAATTTACCACCATGATGGAAGGCAACTTGGGGATAAAAGTAACACAATCTTTTACTTTTGTGTTGTTATAATTCTAAAGTGACATAAATTTCACTATGATTTATGCCAAATTTGAGTAGAATTGCTGCTTACAGAATTCCAAAAGATACAGAATCTGGTACTCAGACAGGACTTAGTGACTAAACAATAACAACTGGAAGAGGGTACAACCCACTTGAATACTCTCTATAGCAGAATATGTAAATCAGTTTGCTCAACACCTATTCTAACCCCTTTCAAGCAGAGATTGAAAAGAAAAAAAAAAAACCCTTTATTTCCCAGATTCCCTTTTTTTTCACTCTTTACTTCCATTCTATTATATTCCATAACACTCAGAATCCCACTTCTTATCTCCAAAAGCACTTAATATTTATGAACTATCAATCCAGCTAACTTTTATCTGACAAATAATAGGTACACCCAGACTCCCCTCTACAAGTCATTTTTGGTTCTGCTACTCAGATGCTCTCACACTAGATAATGATTTGGAACAATATTAGATGAATGGAGAGAGACTGGGCATAGGACATCCCTTTTGCTGGAACAAACTGCAACCAAGACAGCATAGTTCTAGATCTAGCAGTTGCAGCAACAGCCTCCTGATTCTGCAGCTTCTAAAGCTGCAACGACAGTGGCATTCTTGAGAGCTCTGTTCTCTGGTGCAGTTTAGAAAGTTTATTCCTGGAAGTTCAGCCTGGATTCATTTCTTCCATTCTCCAAAGACTCATTAATCTCTCTGGTACCCATTAATAAATCCATTTTCCTTGAACTTGTTAGAGTAGATTCTGTTACTTGCCCCCACAATAAGAACCTGACCAATAAACTGCCCTACACTAAAGATAACATATAATATTTACCATCATATTCCCATAACTGACCCTTTCCTTCCTTGTCTTTGCATCAATTCTTCCTTCAGTGTAGAAGGTCCTCCTACACAATCATCCCATTTGCAAAAGTTGCCCACTTCCTCCATGAAGAGATTTACATAACGAGGAATTAACTACAAAAGAAAGGAAGAAAACCAACTTGACAGAGGAAACTGAGCCCTGAAGAAAGAGCAGTATGACATCTGGCAGAGAAGGGGCAAGGTGAAGGAGAGAGTGTTTCAAGCGTAAAGAGTAACATTTACAACGGCAATAAAGTATCTCTTGCCACCAAGGACTGACCCTACAAATTCACAACTTGCTAGAGCTGGGAGTGATGCTGTCCCACATACTGAGGTTTGCTTAAAAATTTATATGGATACAAGTGATTTTTACAGTCACTTGTCAATAATTACAAAGCACAATAACTATGCACAAAAAAAACTATTATATTAGGGGCTATAGGAGCTAATTCCCAAAGCAGAGATCACAGTCTTCCACTCTTAAAGATTTATAGTGTAGAGGGAAACAAAGACATCTGAGAAGATCCAGGACACAACACAAAAACTAAAAAGATAAGTGCAAATTCACATCAGCTGTAAAGACAAAAGGTTCAAGTCACTGGAATATCTAAAAGTAGGTGTACAGATATATAAAAAATATATCTAAAAATATTCAGAGAAAATTTTACTAAAAGAATTCATTAACTCACCAAATATTTACTAAGCATCTACTATATGCTAAAAATCATTTTAGGTACTTGAGGATACAGAGAAGCAAGTAGACAAGGTCCTTGCTTTTATAAGGCTTAAATTCTAACTGAAGGAGAATTGGGAACAAAGGTTTCGAGAACAGGGCTGTAAATCAAAGCCCTGGTCATTAGGCTCATTTTCACTCCCCTCTTCTGCAATAATAATGACAGTCAGCATTTACAGAACAATTATTAAGTGCCAGAATCTGTTAAGTGCATTACAATTATTATGTCTTGTAATCCTGGTAACAAACCTATGAAGCAGGTACTACTGTTAGTACCATTTTAAGGATAAGGAAACTAAAACTACAGAGGTTAAGTAACTGTGCCCAGATCACAGAGTCCAGAATTGGTAGGGCCACAGGATTCATGGTTAGGTCTGTAGCAAGGGTTTTTAGCTGCTACACAATATACAGGACAAAATTATCTTTACATGAGATATAGATTTGTTAAAATGGGGGCATGGAACTGTTAATGTGGCACGAGATTGACCATCTCTGAGGTTTTCTTTTTCCTTATCCCATAAAATGAAGGAATAGATTCCCTAAGCAAGGGTCACTTTCAGCATCTGTTTCTATGGTTTCAAAAACAATGTCAAAAGGTTTCTAGGTGCCTAGTGAAAAGGTACTTTGAAAGCTGACACTATATAGTTCTTAGCCACGGGCTGGGACCCTGTGTTTCCATGCTTTCATTAAGGGGCATATTAGCATCATATTAATTGGCACAAACAGCTGTAGCATGAACCTCCTGCAGGATAGAAGCCCGGCGGCACAGAGAACAAAGAGAAAGGCAAGAAAGCAATGATTGGCTGACCTGGATCCATCTAGGTCAGGCATGGCATTTGGTCCCTCTGCATTTCTAAGTTCTCATGAATGTGGATGCCCAGGCTGCAGCCCAAAGCCTTCCTCATTTCCATCTCAATCTCCAGGAAGAATTACAATGATAACAAGAGCTACTGAGGCAGAGAACAGACTCTGAATATTAAAGTACACGCTAGGCAGGAGCTAGCAAGGAATAATAAGAGAGGTTCTCCATTAGGACATATCAAAGCACAGCAGTCAAACTCTACTCACTTACTTGCTATGTAAACTCTGTACCAAACAGTACCTTTTTCCCCATCTTCAGCCACACCATGCAGCTTGTGGGATCTTAGTTCCCCTCCCCAAACGGCATCTTTTCAAAGCACTTTTCCAAATCTCTTCTATTACTGGTCACTTCTTCCTAACACTTTGCTTTATTAGGTATCTCCTATATACCAGACTCTGAGCTAGGCCCCAAAGGAATATAATGAATAATGCACAGTCCCCAACATCAGGGAACTAAACCCAATAGGCACAAAAACATACAAAGGAATTCCTGTTATCTGAGGATAGCTAATACCTAAAAATGCCAATTAAGTTAACTGATGAAAGACAAAAATTTCCTAGTAAATAAAAACAAATAAAAAGTAGATGAGGCTTTTATCAAGATAAGTATAAAACAAAATTTGTAATCTGTAATTTAATAAAATTTAAGCTATAATCACCACCAAGGTAATTCTTAAACCAAAGATCACTCACTGGTCATTTCACATTTGGCATTCAGACACACTGATGAGAGCATCAATTTTGTAAAAGTATTCAAGAACTTCACCAATTTTTCCCAAGGGTCTCTCTGAATCCTTTGTTACTCAAATTGTTAAGGGAAGCACACTGATTGAAACCGCCCACCCTGGCCAGGTATCATAGTAACCATTTGCATGGGTTGTTATATGACAGGAGATCCTGATAAGGAATACGGAACTAATAAGCCACCACCAATCAGAAAAGTTCGGGAAAGGTCTAAAGGAGACACCGCGTGTCCGTCCACTTCCCAGAATCCCTCTCGCTAGCATTCATCTTGGCTGAGCGATGCATGCGCCACCAGGAAAGACTCTGAATTAGAATGATTAGCCAAAGACCACCCGGAAACTAATCCCATCACCATAAAACCCGAGACTGTGAGCCATGCGGCAGAGCAGTTCTCCTTACCCTACTGCTCTCCACCCGGGTGCCCTTTCCCAATAAAATCTCTTGCTTTGTCAGCACATGTGTCTCCTCGGACAATTCATTTCCGAGTGTTAGACAAAAGCCCAGTTTCGGGCCCTGGAAGGGGTCCCTCTTCCTGCAACAAAATCATTTTCCTCTGAGTCTGCTATTATGTCTTTATTCACACTAATTTTTCCTTCAGTTTTAAACTGGTCTAACTTTACTTAATTCTCATTTGTCAGTTACATGGCTGTATGTGGTTCAAGCCATTCTCCAGCATAACTTTATTTCAAATTCATAAAATTCTTCATGTTTTGCAGAAATTTCAGCTTTTGTTTTAGAACATACTTGCATCATATTCTTAGATGTTAATTATCCTACCATTAGAAATGTAACTACTGACAAAGAGGATGAGAACAAAGCCCAGGGGTGAGCAACGAAGGGGATGTTTGAGTGGGGACTGATTTTATAAGTGATTGGTTGCCATGGATAACAAATGACCATCCATACGTCTAATCACAGTCCAAAGGACAGAATGAGTGCTATGAAAATTCAAAAAAGCTTAATAAATATTTGTTGACTGACAGTGGATAAATTATTTTATTCAAAAGTTCAGTGAGTTTATTGAGAAGTTTATTGAGAACCTCCTATATCCCAGACACTGTTCAAGATACTGAGTATACAGCAAGGAACAAAACAAAATATTACCTGTCTTAGACCTTTTGGGCTGCTGTAACAGAATACCTGATGCTGGGAAAGATGGTTGGATGGCATCACTGACTCAATGGACATGAGTTTGAGCAAACTCCAGGAGACAGTGAAGGACAGGGAAGCCTGGCATGCTGCAGTTCATGGGGTTGCAAAGAGTTGGACACAACTAAGTGACTGAACAACAACAACAGAATACCATGGGTGGCTTGGTGGCGAAGAATCCACCTGCAATGCAGAAGATCCGACTTTGATCCCTGGGTCAAAGAAGATGCCCTGGAGAAAGAAATGGCAACCCACTCCAGTATTCTTGCCTGGGAAATCCCATGGACAGATAAGCCCGGAGGACTACAGTCCATGGGGTCATAAGAGAGTTGGACATGACTTAGCAACTAAATAACAACAACAGAATACCATAGACTATGTGGATTACAAACAACAGAAATTTATTTCTTACAGTTCTGGAGACTGAGAAGTTCAAAATCAAAGGACCAGAAGATTCAGTGTTTGGTGAAAACTCTTTACATGATTCATAGATAGTCATTCTCTCTCACATAGCAGAAGGGGAGAATAAGGACACTAATCCTATTGTGTCCTCATGATCTCAACCCCTCTTAAAGGTCCCACCTCCAAATATCACATTTGGTATTTGGATTTAATATGAATTTGGGGGAGACATAAACATTCAGTCTATAGCATACCATCAAGGAATTTATAGTCATGAATGAGTATATGAGGGCTAAAAGCCTACAGGGAAAAAATGGCAGCTTAGTTGATTTAAGTTGAATATTAAAGAGTAAAGAGCTTTAATAGCATAAAGGAAAAAGGAATTCCAGGCTGAAGGAACAAAGTGATATAAGAAAGTGAATAAAAGTCAGTCTTTTAGGGATGGATTAGGGTCAAGGGAGATGAGGCTGAAGAAATAGATGGGATCATATTGTAAAGCTCCCTGAGTAACAAACTAATTAGCATATTATTCCATCAGCAATGGGGACACCCTGATGGGTTTTGAGAAGAACAGTTAACAGGATCAGGAAAATTATTCCAGACAGACTAATGGGTGAACAAGAGGACAGAAAGACTGGTGGCCAGGACACTAGTTAAGAGCTAATTAAAAACCTAGAGAAAAGATAATTATGGTCTAAACCAGAGCACGGAAGATAGAAAAACAAATTTGGAAAAAACTTCCGAGATAAAACTGACAAGGCTTGATAATCCTTGATAATGTGAGCTCATTCATTTAGCAAATATTACAACACTCACTGTATTCTGGCACCACATTAAGGTGATGAGGAACAAAGGTGAACAAAAGAGATATGATCTTTGACCCCAAGAAGCGGAAAGGCGACTTATAAAACAGTCAGTAAGGACAGAATTACAGGTCATTATAAAAGCCATTACAGGGCCTTCCCTGGTGGTCCAGTGGTTAAGAATTTCCCTGCCATAGCAGGGGACACTGGTTTGATTCCTGGTGTCGCAAGATTCTACAGGCTACAGGGCAACTAAGCCCCTGGGCCACAACTACCGAAGCCTGCACACCCTAGAACCTGTGCTCTGCAACAAGAGAAGCTACTGCAATGAGAAGCCCAAACACTGCAACCTGAGAGTAGCCCCCACTTGACACAAATAGAGAAAGCCCACATGCAGCAATGAAGACCTAGTACAGCCAAAAATAAACAAATAAATTAAAGCTATTACAGAAAAAAACAAAATACAGTAAGAGGATAATGAAGGCGATCTTCTTTAGATCAGATAGGTCCTGGTTCACAGCAGATACCCAATATTTAAAAAGAAGAAAATATTCAATTTTCTTAAAGAAGAAAAAGAGGCAGGAGAAAGCAGCTAAACTTCTGAAGGAAACCAGAAACAGCGGTTAGGGGAACCATACCAGGGGAGAACAGGTGTGAAGGCCCTGAAGCAAGAGAGACTTTCTCAAACTTTAGAGGGATGCCAATCTCTCTGAATCACAACCACTGAGGTGGAGAGTCACACAAGATGAAGTTAGAGAAACAAAAAACAAGGCCAAGTCACTCAAAACCTTAAAATCATGTTTAAGATTTGATATTTGGGAATTCCCTGGTGGTCCAGTGGTTAAGACTTAGCACTTTCACTGCTTTCACCAGGGCCCAGATTCAATCCTTGGTTGGGAAACTAAGATCCCACAAGAAACGCAATGTGGCCAAAAAGAAAAAAAATTATATTTTTTCATAAATAAAATAAAAAGCTTTTACAGGTTTCAAGCACAGAACTCAGTTAAAAGATAGTTCAAGGTAGAGAGGATAGTAGTCTGAATTAGGGAGGTGACAGCAGAAATGGAGAGAGGTAGATGAATTCAAGAAATATACAGAAGTAAAATTAACAAGGTTGGGAGTGCAGTTTTCCATATGAAGGAAAGGAGAGAAGGTGGTGTCAGAGATGAATCTTAAATTTCAGGTTTGAGCAACCAAAAAACAAAAATCCCACTTAGTAAGACAGTGATAACCGGAAGAGGACCAGGTTTATGAAAAATGACCAAAAATGTAGTTTAGAGCATAGTAAGTAGGAGATGTTATAAGACTCCAGAGTAGAAATATCAAGCAGGCAATTGAATATAAGGATCTAGAGTTAAGGAGAGAAGTTTAAGCTAGAGGTATCTGGGAAAATAGGGAAGCTGTGATCATATATACAGTATTCAAAGGGAGGACAATGAATGAAATCAAGCAGAAAGAGAGTACAATGTAAGAGAAAAGGATCTCTCCCTTGAGGAATTGCAACATTTAAAGTCAACATTGTAGAAAAAGGCAACAAAATAAATGGAGGAATGGTCAGAGGTAGGAGACAAACAAGTAAAGTGATATCACAGAAGGGAAAAGAATATTTTTAAAGTGGGAGTAATCAATAAAATAAATATATTGAGAGGTCCAGAAAGATAAGAATGAAAAGGAAATTCCATGGCTGCTAACAACACAAAAAAGGGCCATGCAGGCATTGTGAGCCTCTTGATGAAAGAACACACCAACACATATAAAGCGGTCATGCAAAAAAAAACCCTGAATTTTATCAAGCCTCTAGATTCTAACTTATAAGTAATATATAGGACCAAGGAACTTCTTAAATTGTAACAGGGTGATGCAAAATGCAGAAAGTGAGAAACTCAATAGGACAACTGGTTTCCTCAACAAATAATCTGAAAGGTGGGACGGGCGGGGGTGGAGAGACTGAGAGGGAATTTAGAAATTAAAGAAGACATAAATGAAATATCAGCCAATCTCTCTGTGTAGCCTTTGTTTCAAACTACTAAAGAAAAAAAAAATGATTTCTGCACAACAAAACATTTTGATGACATTAAAGGATTATGGGAAGGGAGGTGATATGTGTGGTTATGGTTTTGGAGTGGTTTGCTTTTTTATTTTTTAAGTAAATTTGGCACCATACGGGTCATTATGGACTTTAGCACAAGCAGTTATGATAAGGTGGTGGGGACAGAAACAGAGTGGAGTAGGCTGCCAAGTAAATAGGAGGTAAGGAATTAGAAGCAGAAGTTGTAAACAGCTATTTAAAGAAGACTAGCTTTGAAAGAGAGCAAAGATAGTGCTTAGCTTGAAGGCTGACATGGGATCTCAGGAGCACTACTGTGTGGTGGAGAAGAAAACTGTTTTCCTTTAAATAAAGCATTTGAATACTGCTTATGATAATTCTAAAAAGCAAAATGTAACAAGATAGTGAAGTGAGGTTTCTAAGACAGGACCCCAGGAATCTAAAAGCATACAAAGGATCAGGCCTTTCCTTCAAAGAGAATCACTACCTTCATGAAGAAAGGAATGGGTTCAAGTTCAAGTAGATTCTCAAATCCAGAAGCAGGAATATAAAGCTTCTATTTTATCTATTCTTTTTTTATTTGTTCTGTTTTGTGATAAATGAGACAAAGTTGGCGGGGGGTGGGGGGCGGGCAGAGTAATGAAAGCACAAAGAGAAAGTGACAGGTAGAGACTGAAGGAAGAACTGAAGATAATCCTGAAGAAAAGTGGCTATTTCCAGATTTAGAAAACGCGACAGGGGGGCGGCGGGGGGCGCGGTTTTTGGAAATGGGAAATAAGTCAGCTGAACAGACCAACTCCTGAAGAAATCAATAAAAGAAAAACTGTGGTGGTATTTTCAGTTTCCAAATATTAAATCCTATCAAGAGCCTATTAGGTATACATATCACTGATTCAACAATTCCACTGATCAGAATTTATTCTAAAGAAATAAACTCTGAAAGTAGAAAGCTATATGTAATGTTATCGATAAAATTACAGTGTAATTTATAACAAGGAAAAAATTTAAATGATTTTGATGGTTAGTTTTATGTGTCAACTTAACTAGCTTACAGTATCCAGTAATTCAATTAAACACTAATCTCGGTGCTGCTGTAAAGTATTTAATAGGTATTTTATAGATATAGTACACATCTACATTCAGCTGACTTTAAATAAACGAGATTATTCTTCATAATATGGGTGGGCTTCACCCAATCAATTGAAAGGCCTTAAGAGCAGAACTGGGGTTTCCATGCTAAGGAATTCTACTAGTTCTGTTTCTCAGGTAGAACACTGACCAACACAATGGTTTTAGGCAAATTATGAAATATCATCTTAAATTTTACAATGGATACTAAGGAGTAACATGGGGGGAATGTTTACTATAAGTCAAGAAAAAAAGGCAAACAACAAATGTAGATTTATATTGTGATTATAATTATGTAAGTAAGTATGTTTACATACAAGAAAAAAGAAAACAAAAGAGTTCATTTATTTGACTGATGGAATTGTGTCTAAATTTTAAATTTATTAACAGTCTTACAAAAGTTGGTTAAACGGAGCTCTGTTATTTTTAATTGATGAAAGTAATGTATATGTTAAGCCTTATTAGAAGTACTTGGCACTATAAAGAAATTGATACAAAACCACTGCCTGGGATAACACTAAAAAAGAAAAAAAAGAATATTCTGGAAAGCAAATACACCTAAAAGGGCCTTAATCCAATACCATTTTTCAGTAACATAATTCTGTAACTCAAATAAAAGGAAGAAAGACCCAGAATGGCAAAGTAGCTGGAGATCCCCTTAAGAATTTTCCACATCCTTACCAAGCATCAGGGCATACATTCAGCTTTGACTCAAGTCAAAGGTGTTTGTACTGGGCAGCTAAATATTTACCATAGTGAGGTTTCCTCTCTCCTGGCCTCTCCCAACACCAGACAATGAAAGGATTCTTGCATATTTGCTAAACTCGAATAAAGAGGTCATATGCACCTCAGTTTGAATGCTGGCTCCACTCTTACTCATCCAGTCAAAAACACTTACAGAATAGCTACTATATATTAGGAACTGGGACTACAACAGACAGCAAAAAAAAAAAAAGATACTTTTTATTTTAAGGAAATAGATACTATCTTAGAATTCTTTCTCTTCAGAAAAATGATTCTCTGGAGAGTAGGGTCTAGTAGACAGATATTAATCAAATAATGCCACAGAGTAACACCTAAGAGTATAAATGCTTCCCAGGTAGTTCAGTGGTAAAGAATCCTCCTGCCAATGCAGGAGACACAGGAGACGTGGCTTCGATCCCTGGGTGGGGAAGATCCCCTGGAGTAGGAAATGGCAACCCACTCAGGTATTCTCACCTGGAAAATTCCATGGACAGAGGAGCCTAGCGGACTACAGTCCATGGGGTTGCAAAGAATTGGACACGACTGAGCAACTAAGCACACACGCACAAACCTAAATATATACTAATTGTCTCTAGGCCACTTAGGAAACTTGGACTTTCAAAAGTCTATCATAATGAAATTTTACCCTTTGCTCACCCACTTTCTTGTTTTCTTTTCAGTTACTTTGCAGATTACATATAGATAACGTCTTGAACTGACCAAGCAAAATCTACCCAGATACCAAATAAAAATCTCAGAACCTGGACTGGCCAGATAACTCCAGATAGGAAAATAATTTTAAATATAAGAAATTGTTATAAAATAATAATTCTTCAAAAAGTTATAGGGGAACTAAGAGTCCTCCCCGGAGAAGGCAATGGCAACCCACTCCAGTCCTCTTGCCTGGCAAATCCCATGGACAGAGGAGCCTGGTAAGCTGCAGTCCATGGGGCCGCTAGGAGTCTGACACAACTGAGCGACTTCACTTTCACTTTTCACTTTCACGCATTGGAGAAGGAAATGGCAACCCACTCCAGTGTTCCTGCCTGGAGAATTCCAGGGATAGGGGAGCCTGGTAGGCTGCTGTCTATGGGGTCGCACAGAGTCGGACAGGACTGAAGCGACTTAGCAGCAGCAGCAGCAGCAAGAGTCCTCCCAACTGTACCAGGTCCCTTTCTACCCATGCCACAGCCTGGAAATTAAAATTTTGCTCTGCTAGCCCATGGAGAATTGTTTCCACAGTGAAACACTATTACTGATAGACTATGGGGATCAGGGACTATGTTACTAAGTAGTAAAAGTGAGGGCAGGGAAAAGGAGGAGAGAAGGTAAAAGCAAACAACAAACAAAATTTAAAAAAAAAAACACTAGTCATAAAATAATTGAACTAAGAAGCTGACATCAAATTTAATACATCTGTATAACAGCAAAGGAAAACTGAGGCTCACGGTGGTTAAGTGACTTGCCATAGTTACACAGTAGTAATTATAAACATGTCTTCAAATCCCAACTTGATCTCTCTGCTTCTAAATTTCCTCATTTGTAAAATGAGTCTAGAACAGTATCACTCTTGTAGGATTATTCTGAGGAGTAAATGAAAAATCAAATGTAAAGTACTTAGCATTATCCCCAGTAAAAGGTCAGTTATAACAAGGCTGAGGGTGAAGATTTGTTCCTGTCATTTATCCTCAATATACAATGAGATTGGGGGTAGAAGGTGGCTGAGAAACACGGAGTTCAACATCCCAAACTCACTTTTTTAAAAAGATCAGAAGGGAGTAGAGGAAATGCTACCTGCTATTGGTTATCTTTGTACAATAAAACTCTGACATTTGTTGTTGTCTTTGTTTTACCTTTTATTCTTCTGTATTCTCTATATTTTCTGCAAGAATCATGTATTACTTTCATAATAAAAGAAACAAAAATGTATTTTAAAAACAAGGGGATCTGAGTAAAGACAATCAAACTGGAAGAGTAACTATCTGATACTATTTTAGCTTGCTGGGCCCTGGTTACCAACTCCTGGTGCAAAAAAAAAAATATATATATATATATGTATTTTTTTTTAATGATAAAGGAAAATCCCAGAAAATGCCCACAAAATCTTAAGAGCTAAAAGCACTTTAATAGATCACTTAGTCCAAACTCCCAACTAATAGCCAACATGAGTCAAGCACTTTACAGCTTACAAATTGCTATGCATTTATCTACGGAGCTCACCTGATCGCCCATAAAAGTATAAGACAGCTAGTCTTATTGGAAAAAGTGTATTGGAAAAAACATGCACTCAAGTCAGAAGGACCAGTCTTCAAACCACAGCTGTGCTGTACAGCCTCAGGTGTTTCAATTAACCTCTTTTCACTTCTATAAAATGGACATGAAATAATACCTGTCTAAGCTAACCCAGGGAGCTGTTGAAAGAATAAAGTGAGATAACATTAGTGAAAGTACTTTGTACACTATCCAAAAGGCCGCTCATCATCTGGGCCTTGCCTTCTTGTCCCTTCTTACCACTCCCCACTTTGCACCCCATCCTCTAAGTGTACTACATTACTCAGGGTTCCTCAGATTATGCTCTCAAGCCTTCTAATCTTCATACTGCTCTCTTTCAGGAAGGTTCTTCCTTCCCTTCTCTTTCTACCCCTCCCCCACTGCCTTGGTTAACCCCTGCTTATCTCTCAAAATCCAATTTAGGTTCCACTTCCATTGAGAAGGCTTGCCAAGCCATCCCTGTTTCAGGTGAAGTAGACGCCTTTCCTCTGTCTTCACATACCACCACTATACATAACCATGTGTCATTTTTTTCTCAATATAGTACAATTGTCTACAGTCATGTTTGATTCTCAACTATAAATTTAAAGGTATACACCAGGTTACAATCTGTTTCTTCAGAGCCCGTGACAATCCCTGATGCATAATATGTGTTTAGCAAATAAATGGACTTTAGATGACAGTTGGAGAAGGAAATGGCAACCCACTCCAGTATTCTTGCCTAGAGAATCCTGCAGACAGAGGAGCCTGGGGGGCTGCCGTCTATGGGGTTTCGCAGAGTCAGACACAAATGAAGCGACTTAGCAGCAGCAGCAGCAGATGACAATTAAAAGTTTTCATATAGTAAGTACAAAAAACATTTATGCAAAATATTATAAGGCAGTACTTTTCAAACTTGGCTGCATATCAGAATCATCTATAAATTTTCAAGAATAAGGATTCCAGGAGACTTTGCCTAAGTAGACCTGAGATAAAGTCCAGGCAACTGTATTTTTTTTTTCACATCTTCACAAATAGTTCAAGCACATAGCCAAAACTAAAAACCACTACTATACATAATAGACATAAATAGTAGTTACAAAATTAAAACATTGTACCTAACATCTATATAACTTAACATCTTACAAGTCATTTTCACATATTATTCATTTAATCTTCACAACAACCCTGTAAGTTAGGTATTATTTTTATTTTCCAAATGAAGAAATAGAGGCCTAAATAAGTGTCTGAGTAGGTCTTTGCCTAACTTCAAATATAGTGCTTTTCTTTCTACATCTATCTCCTTTCCTAGAAAAGTTACAAATAATATTGCCGTAATATACAAAGTACTATATGACAAGAGTTAAGATGAGGAAGCCATCAATCCCTTTGTGCAAATCAGAGAGAGAATGAGAAAAGCTAAACCATGAAGATACAGGCAGACAAAGGTAGAGGCTACACATATACTGTCATTTATCATCCCCAAAGATTCAAAAGGCAGATTCTATAAAGGAGAAGAACGCTCTCGTCAGCTTCAGTACTTACACAAAGTGAAAGGCAAAGGGACATTGCAGAGGACTGGAAGTGGAAAAGTGGAAGAAGAAAGCCCCACAAACAAGAAAGAATTTCCCAATGCTGCATGCAAATTACCACATACCATCTCCATGAATAAGAGCCAAAACATAATGGAGTTTTTTAAATTAAGACTTAGATCAATTTTAGAGAATTCATCAATACTAAATAAAATCCTATTTATGAGGGATCAATGAACCTCTGGTTCTTTTTTGACTTATTACTACACTACGCCTAGAGAGGGGATAATCTAGAGGATCCTGACACACAGATTTCTCCCATCTCAAAGACTAGAGAGAATAGAGGAAGTTATTTATAAGAGATAAAGCTTAACACTAAAGCAGAAAAATGCATTGCACTATGTTAATAAATTTACATTGGCAAAGGAAAAACAAATATTCAGGCACAAGTGACTCAGAATACAGATAAAGTCTGCTCTTTCAACTTCAATGAAAAAGTGTTATCCTGTAAGTCTGCAATATCATGACCATATGGCAGAGTTTTATCAGCAATTATTTTTTTTGTGGTTCAAACCATGGACTTCAGTCAGGATTTTCTTAGTGAGAAGAGGTTAGAGAGTTTAAAGAGCAATCTAAAAGGACATTTCTAGTGCTCCAAAGTTTAGCCTCATAGAGTTTAAAAGGCTACTGCCTTTTATGATATAGTGGCAAAAATAAAGTAACACATTTAGATTTTTAAAACATAGTTTTAAATCAATATTTAGTCATTTCCTAATGATATGCCTTTGAGTAAGACAATATCTCTATGATACTAACTTATAAAACAAATATCTGTCTCATAGATGGCTGTTGCGAAGCTGAATAAAAAGCACCAGGGAAGGATGTTATTCTTTTACCTAATCATGATAAACATAAATGCATGTAAATCTTTCTTCACCAGTCATTCTATGCACAAAGAAAGCAGGCTAAATGAAGAAAAATTTTAACTTTCACAGCAATAAACTTACAAAACATTCCTAAAATTTGCCATACAGAAAAATTAAAGCAGCTGGAATAACAAACACAACACATAATTGCTTGTATCAGATGGATATGGACTGGAACTGAGGTCTGTCACTTTCAGCAAAACCTTGAACAAGATCCCTTCACCAGTCTAAGCCTAGCCTCCTTATCGATGAAATGGAGATACTAGCAACCATCTTGCAGGTTCATTTTGAAGACTGGAAAAAATATCTCGCATGGTATCTGGTACAGCGTGGTCTGCAACCTTTTTTGGCACCAAGGACTGGTTTCATGGAAGACAATTTTTCCACAGAAGGGGGTTATTGTCCAGGATGATTCAAGTGTGTTACATTTATTGTGGACTCTATTTCTATTATTATTACCTCAGCTCCACCTCAGATCAGCAGACATTAGATCCCAGATGTGGACCCCTGCGTTGGGGACCCCTGCTAGTTGTTCAATAATGTAAACTGCTATTAATAAGTTTACCACAACCTAACAACTAGCTAACAAACTATACTTTTCAAAAGTGTTTTTATATTCAATATTTTTTTAGTTGCTTCATAAACCTGTGAGCCAGTCATAGCAACTGTTACTATCCTGATTTTAAAGTTAGAACCAAAGGCACAGAGATAAAATAATTTCCATAAAGTCATGCAGTAATATCAAGACTAAATTAAGGTCTCCTGACTTTCTCTGGGTTTCATTAACCACCCACCCAAAATAATAACATTAGTCCTTAGGAATTAAAATGAAACAGCATATTCTTTTTGATAAATTTTTCTCTTTATTATTAAAAAAAAAAAAGTTTTTTCCCCCTACTTCCTAGTCATGATTTAGAAAAACAAAAAGGGGGGAAGGAAATTTCATTAAAAACAGCAACAATAGAATTGAGAACTATCTCAAATTAACAACTGCTGATTCTACCTTGATTTTTGTTTTAGTTTCCCCCAAAAAAGCCGCCAACCTCTTAACTAAACCTCTTAACTAAAAGATGTTTAAGGTCTGCTTACCAAATTGATGCTTGATCAACTTAAATTTAGAAAGACAGCTTTCTCCCACCTTTATGAGTATACATCACTTTACCCCTCCATTTAACTCCTTCATTTCCATAATTATTATATAATGTTGTAATATCTTTAATTCCTTAAGGACTTGAACCACATCCTACGTACACCTGTCCCAGCATGGGACCCAGCACATGGTAGAGAAAGACTCAACAAGTGTTTATAAATGAAGAATCAATAAATGAAGCCAATCTCCCAGAGGGAAGTTAGAAAAAGAGAAAACTGGATATGGTATCTTAGGGCTAATAAGAAAGTGAAAGAAACAAAACACTTTAAGAGCTTCACAAGGAAGAGAAACCTTCGTGTGGAGTCAAACAGGTCCTTGTATGGCTTTAAATTATCACTAGAGAAAGACAAAAACCACAGGAGATCCGGAAGAGACAGTTTCAAGTTAAAAGGTTCAAAAGTTACGGTGCTTACTTAAACTCGCAAAACTAAGTGCAATCTTGGCCTAGGATATTTCAGCTGCAGTTTTCAGATCCTGAGAAAAAAGAACAAAAGAAGAAAAATCATGCAGATTCTGATGGAGAAAGAAGTAAAAGGGGGGAAATAAGCTCAATCTATTGATAAAATAAATCCCCCAAAATGTTGGAATCCATTTGGATTTGCATACTGGAGTGAGGTTCCTCCTCCTACTGAAAACTATTCTTGAATAAACCCCAATGTAGCAGCTGGCAGTAAATAGAGTTAAATCATTTTTATATTATTCACTCAACAAATATTTGAATGGCTGCTATATGCAGTCACTATTTTAGCCCCTGGGATTACAGAAGTAAATAAAACAAAATTCTCTGCTTTCAGGAAGCTTTCAATTAAGTGAGAAAAACAGATGATATGAAATGGAATGGAATAGAATAGGATGGAATGGAATAGAATAGGATGGAATGGAATGAAACTGAACAGAATGGAACAGATCGGGTGGAATGGAACAGAATGGAAGGAAAAGGAACGGAATGTCAGGCATTTTGTGCTATGGAAGAAAGAGGAGGTAGGGAGAAAGGAAGCAGGGAGGGAGGTGGCAAGATAATGGTCTTATTAAAGGAAGATCGTTTAACCCAGTGGTTCTCAAACTTTAGCAAGTATCAGAATCACGTGGAGGACTGTTAAATATCTGGGGTCCCCAACCCTAGAGTTTTTCATCTGTATGTCTGGAATGGGACAAGTAATTTGCAAGTCCAACAAATTCTCAGATTCTATTGATGATCCTGGTGCAGGGACTACACCTGGAGCTAAAATTATTCTAACCCAAAGAATTAGGTAATCTCAAACTCGAGGGCCTTGATTTGCTTTCTTCACTCATACAGTCATTTCAAACACTTATTCAGTGCCAGAAAATTTGCAAGGCACTAAGACTAAAGAGATCTTGCCCTCAAAAAATTCATAGGCTAATATTTGCAACAGTGTGATAAAGTCAAAAAAATTTGCAATAAAGCGCTATAGAGATCTATAAGAGTGGTCTGTACATAAGCCCTAGAACAGAAAAGCAACTCATTATACGGAGGTAATAGGAGGAAAAACTAAGGGACACTTTCATTTTTCTCCTAGAAGTACAGGTGCTTCTCCATGGGCAGGTGCAGGATGGCATTTTAGACAGAAAGAATAGCACATGAAAAAGCAGAGATGAAAAGAGGGTGGCAAGGAAGTTACAGAAAGTGAGGCTGCAAAGGCAGGCAGTACTCTAATTTCTGAGAGCTTCTTAGTCATGTCAAAAAGTTTAAAATTTTATCTTTAGGCAATGACTAGTCAGGAGTGGAACAGATGATGGGGTTTTGTTTTACAAAGATCTCTCTGGATATATAGTGCCTTCCTTTTAGAAATACTTGGACTATCTGATGTGAAGAGCCAACTCACTGGAAAAAACCTTGATGCTGAGAAAAACTGAAGGCAAAAAGAGAAGGGGACAGCAGAGGATGAGATGGGTAGATAGCATCTCTGACTCAATGGACATGAATTTGAGCCAACTCCGGGATACAGTAGAGAAGAGAGGAGCCTAGCCTAGCCTGCTGCAGTCCCTGGGAGTTGCAAAGAGTCAGACACATTAGTGACTGAACAACAACCTCCTTTTAGAAAGCAGTCCTTCCTCCAAATTTAACACAGGGCCTCATACCATGTGCTTAGTAAATGTATACTGAATCGAGTATACACTCAAAAAAGCTCTTTGTCAAGTGCTATCTCACAGAAGAGAGGCAGGTCACTACCTTCCTTGCAGGACTCACTTTGACCAGGACAAGACTTGCAAAACAGGTCCAGCAGCCTCAAATTGCACACTACTCCCTGTATAGCTGGAGTAGAGACTAGGGAAGGCCTTCATTGTTTACAAGCCTACCTCACCCACTAGACTTTGAGCTCTTTGACAGACAGGGAATGTCTTAACAGATTCTGAATCCCCATAGTCCTAGCAGGAGACCTGAAACAGTAGCTCTCCAGACTCCAGTAATGTTGGGTAAATGAATGACTGAAAAAGCAAATTTACCAGACAGACCCATAAGCTAACTGGATAAGCCTCATGGAATGTTTCATGATCTATCATTCAAAAACCCTTCTTTTTTTTTTTTTGCCACTTTTTTTATTTTAATTGAAGGATAATTGCTTTACAGAATTTTGCGGTTTTCTCTCATACATCAAGAATCAGCCATAGGTACACCCATACCCCCTCCCTTCTGGACCTCCCTCCATCTCCCTCCCCATCCCACTCTTCTAGATTGTCGCAGAGCCCCTGTTTCAATTCCCTGTTCCAGTTTCCCCTGTTCAGTTACAATACACATGGTATTGTAAATTTCCATGTTACTCTCTCCATACATCTCACCCTCTTTCTTGAGAAGTAGAGTTTCTAGTTAAGGTGAGGTGGATTTCATGTGCACCTGATTCAGGATTTTCCAAATAGGAACAACAACAACAAAATGTTAACAAGTGCTGTAGCATAAATCCTACCAAGCCTCTGAGGGACGCAATGAGAAAGTGTTGCCTGAAAGTAGTATGGGGGTGGGTGCCAGTAAAGACTTCATGGGAGGTTTGGCCGGAGTTGGGGGGCGGGGCGGGGGTGCTTCAGTAAAGTCTTGAAAACTAAGTAGCACAAAAGCAAACAAGCAAACTCCTGGACCTTTAAAACTGGAAGTGACCTGCTCAAGGTCACACAGGAAGTAGAAGTCATAAGGTAAGACTAATGAGATATTTGTGTACTGTCGACTCCTCTTTTCCCCTGACAAAGTTTAGACAGGGCACAAAGACACAGTAGGCAAAATTAAAGATTTTTCTAGGAACAACTCTTAAAGGTTAGACTAGCGACTTCAAATTTTTTTTGGTAACCATACTACTAACCCTTCTCATCACCTTTCACAGTCCTGGGAGGGAAAGCGTAAGACAGTTATCCAAAGGGCTGAACAAACAAAAAGCACTTTGCTCTCAACACCCAAAACTTCTCAAGTGTTCTTCCAAAACACTCCCAGCACTGTTTGCTGTGCAAATATTCAAGACAGTAAAGGCTATAATAATCACGTCTTTTGAAGTAGGATAAGAAACATAAAAAATAAATCTCGTCTCCCCGTGTTTTAACGCCACAGGTTAAGAGTATTCCCGGGGCGGGGGAGGGGCGGCATAAGTCAAGAACTGTCCACTCGTATTTTTCAAGGAGTTCAACTCTATAGGTGATCCCCACTGCCAGGACAAAGGTGACTTTTCTCGTGCACAATGAACCTGTCGCCGCCTTGCTAGGTCCCTCTACGCGGTCCAGAGTTAGGATCCGAGGACCACAAAGTTCAGGAGGCAGTCGCTCCCAGAGCCGGACCTGCGAGGTCTCCCCTCCGCTGACTTCCCCTGGGTCTCTGGGTCCCCAGGCGTCAGAGACCCGCGCGGGTAACTACACAGGGGGCCTTTGTTGGTCCGACAGAAACGGCCAGCCTCTGAAGAGGCGCCCCCGCCTTCCCTCACCTGGCGCCCGCATCCGCCCGGCCGCGGCGGGGAATGAATGGGTCCCGGAACCCCCACCCCGCGCCTCCCCCCACCCCGGCGCCGCAGCCCCGCAGCCCGCGACGCCAGGGGTACAGGGCGGGAGGCCGGCTCTCACCGTCCGCGCTAGTTCGGCTCGACTCGGCTCCTCCTCCTTCTCCACCCCGGTGTCCGCGGCCGAGCCGCAGAGTGAGCGCTCGAGTGTGCGCAAGGGGCCGCTTCACTTTCTCCCGCCCGCCGCCGCCGCCGCCGGCGCTCGCCCGGAGCCTCCCCACCCGCTCGTGCTGGGGAGTCCCCTCAGGACAGGGCGAGGAAGGCGGGGAGGGGGTCAGCGACCGTGGCTGGAGTCGGGGAGGCGGAGGGACCTAGGCGACGCGGCTCAGGGGGGCGCTTGCTCGGAGATGTGAGGAGCTCGGGTGGCCTCTGGGGGAGGAGGTGGAGAGACAGAGAGTTCTTTGAGGGGCTCTCGAGAGCGCGGGGCTCCGTGAAAGAGGAGGTAAAAAGTCTGAGGGGAAAAAGCGTCTGGGGCAGGACGGCAGAGTCGGTGAGAAAGGCACCACAGACGAGCAGAGGGGGAAAGGGGTGTGGGGGCGAAACCGTGAGGGGCAGTCTACGGTGCTGCCCACACCTTGGACTCCAACTGCAGAGGCCGCTGAGCCGCCTCCCCCACCTCAGCCGAGCTATTGTACGCCGCTGGCCGGGCGGACGGCCTCGCCCACCGGCCCCCGCCCCTCCCCCGTGAGACACAGGCGCCGGCGGAGCCCCGGCTCGCCCCACCTCCCGCAGGTGGGAGGGGGCGGGGAGGGCAGGACGGACCCACGTGAGCTAGGCCAACCCAGGCCTGGGGGCGGGAGACGGCCAGCTCCTGGAATGACGTCATCGGCGCATGACGCCAGAGACTGGGGAAGGCACCGCGTGACGTCATTGCGCTCGCGTCTCTCCTCTGACCACGCAAGGTTTACTGCTTCGGGCTCTTTCGAGGCGGAAGGCTTTGGGCCGATTTCAGAGTTGTTAGTGGTATAGCTTTGGTCGAAGAATATGGCTCACCCACTAGTCTCATGGTCCTCTCCGCATCCGCTAGCTCGGTGCCAAGCGCTGAATTTGAAAACTTCCCCATCTCCTATGACCTCAGAGCCAGACATGTATTATACTGGATTTTGGGCGGGGACGGATGGGGTGGCGCAGTGGGAAGGAGGCAAAGAAATGGTAATGGAGGTTTCAATTGTTACTGACTGAAAAAGAATGGGCTTCTTTTTCTAGTTTTTCCCTATCAAGGAGGCTACATTCAACGCAAACCTTTTGCCTGAGCTCGGATTGTTTGCCAGTGCCTCCTCTATTTTCCAGTGCAGTGTTTGCATACCCGCTTTGTACGTCAGATTCCACACGACCAAAACTGAAACATATAACATTAGCGAGGAAGAGTTTGAAATCAGATTGCTTTGTTTCAAATTTCAGCTATACAAATGTTAGCGATACGACTTTAACATTTCTAAGCCATAGTTTCTCTGTAAGTAGTACCTGTGTATCCTTTCCGTAATAATAGTTAAGTGCAGTTTAGCACGTATTAAGTCGTTTGGAATGCTGGCTATTCCTACCACCATTTCCCCACAAAATTGTGACTCACATTACTTCTTGATCTTAGAGAATGGACCGTCATTCAGCAGTTCACTGACCCAGAAACCTGAACTTAGCCCCCATTCTTCCTCGCTGAGCACTCATCAAATTGGTCACCGTCTTTGTAGCTGCTGCTGCTGCTGCTGCTGCTAAGTCGCTTCAGTCGTGTCCGACTCTGTGCGACCCCATAGATGGCAGCCCACCAGGCTCCCCCGTCCCTGGGATTCTCCAGACAAGAACACTGGAGTGGGTTGCCATTTCCTTCTCCAACACATATTTCTCAAGTTGTTGCCCTTCTCTTCTCACATCACCATCACCTAGACAATTGGAGCAGCTTTCAAAGTCTCCAGATTCAATCCATTCTTAATAACCAGATTATTCTTTTTTTTTTTTTTGTCTTGGGGTATAGAGGATTAACAATGTTGTGATAGTTACAGGTGAACAGCAAAGGGACTCACCCATACGTCTACATGTATCCATTCTCTCCCAAACCAGAGTATCCTTTTAAAACCACAAATCTGATGCCTTCCCCTGTTTAAATACTCTGAAAGGGTTTTGTTGCCTTCAGGATAAAATCTAAACTCCTTAATTTAGCACTGTACAACCTTGGTGCTTATACCAGCTTGTCTTCCTTCATCTCACTTGGTATATCCTTTGTTCCAGCCACACTGAAATGCTACTTAATGTTCTTTGAACGTACATTATAGCCCTTCTCTTTTATCTCACTGGCCAAAGCCTATTCATTCTACAAAGCCCAGCTCAAACGTCCTGTTCCTTTGTTCTTTCAATTAATATTTCTCAAGTTTCTCTGAGCCTTCACAATGTTGTCATCTTATAGTACTTCATGCCGTTTATGGCATGTAGAAGACAGTGTAGTAACTGTATTTGTGTATGTGACTCCCTGAGCTCCTTTAGAGTGAGTTATATTCCTACCCATACTATCCATATCCCCAGTATCTAGAATATGCCTGACACATAATATGTTATAAAAAAATGTAGTTAATAAATGATCATATAGTACTTACCATGTGCCAGATAACTGTTCTAAGCACCATCTCTTTTAAACCTCTAACAACCCTCTGAGATTGTCTACTGTTATCCTCCACCCCTCCATTTTATTGGTGAGGAAACTGAGGTGCAGAGGGGTTAAGTAACTTAACCCAAGATCATAACCCAGTAAATTAATTCTAAACTATTTTTGGATAGTCTCAGTGGTGGGCAGAATAATGGCTCCCTAAAAATGTTCACGTCCTAATCCCCAGAACCTATGAATATGTTGCTTCCTTTCACAAAAGGGATTTTGCAAGTGTGATTAATTAAAGGTCTTGAGATGAGGTTATTCTGGAATGTCCAGGTCGATTAAGTATAATCACAAGGATCCATAAAAATGGGAAAAGTAGACAGAAGAGTGAGGAAGCAGTAGATTAGACTACATAAGAGGCCAGATGTGATATGTGATTCAGTGTGAGGAGCACTCCACTCACCTTTTGAAGACAGGAAGAGAGCTACCAGCAAAGGAATAAAAACAACTCCAAAAACTGGAAAAGGCAAGAAAACAGATTATTCCTTGGAGCCTCCAGAAACTAACAGAGCCCTGCCAACACCTAGATTTTAGCCCAGTGACACTTATTTTGGACTTCTGGACCACAGAACTATAAAATAATGAATGTTTGTTGTATGAAGCCACTACAATTGTGATAGTTTGTTACAGCAACAATGGGAAACTAAGAGTCTCAAATCAAGGGTGACTGCTCTATGCAGTCTTGTTCTGCTCACTTGTTAGTGAGAGGGACTCCTTGTTAGAGGTACAAGGTTCTCAGCTGCATCCTCCCAAATGTCTCAGGCCTCAGGGTTCCACCCCCTACTTATGGGAACTGATTTTTGATAAGAACAGTCAAGGGTTCTTGACTGACACACCAAGTATTACATTCCAGGCCTGATTTTTAGCATACTCTCCTCTCTAGCTGCAGGGAAAAAAGGATTTTTTAAAAATCTTTCATGGAGGTTTTCTGGGATCTCATATATGCCCTGAGTTGATAGGTGGATGACCTGAATCTGAAATTGTCTTTTATGCTATCTAACAAAATCCAGCCAATTCCAAGAATTATAATATCATTCAAGTTCTGGGGCACACAATCTTAATGTTGATGATATCTTCCCCAAGGAAGTGAAAACTTGTTCTTATGTGGGCAAAAAAACACCTAAGATTTTATAATGATTTGTATCCTCCTCCAAAGCTCAACCCTATTTGATAAAATCTTGGTTTGTAGTATTTCATTTCCCTAGCTAATTTATTGAATTATGATTTATATACATTATATTCATTTTAGGTATACAACATAGTGATTTGATACATGTATATTTTATGAAATAATTGCCACCATAAGTTCAGTTAACATCCATCACCATATATAGTTATAATTTTTGTTTCTTATGATGAGAACTTTTAAGATCTACTCTCAGCCATTTTGATATACAAAACAGTATGCTTAACTATAGTCATCATACTATACATTACATTCCCTAGACTCATTTGTCTTGTAACTAGAAGTCTTTTTGCCTTTTCATACTAGACAGTGTGTTAAAAAGCAGAGACATCACTTTGCTGACAAAGGTCCATATAGTCAAAGCTATGTTTTTTTCAAGTAGTCATGTATGGATGTGAGAGTTAGACCAAAAGTTAGTCGTGTCTAACTTTTTATAACCCCATGGACTGCAGCCCACCAGACTCCTCTGTCCATGGAATTTTCTAGGCAAGAATACATGAGTGTGTTGCCATTTCCTACTCCATGGGATCTTCCAATGCAGGGATCAAACCTGAGACTCCTGTGTCTCCTGCATTGGCAGGTGGATTCTTTACCACTGAGCCACCTGGGAAGTTCAAAGAAGGCTGAGCACAGAAAAATTGGTGATTCCATTGCCACAATTCGAAACAAGACTGAGTGCCAAAGAATTGATGCTTTCAAATTGTGGTGCTGGAGAAGACTCTTGAGAGTCCCTTGGATGCAAGAAGATCAAACCAGTCAATCCTAAAGGAAATCAACCATGAATATTCATTGGAAGGACTAATGGCTAAAGCTGAAACTCCAATATTTGGCCACCTGATGCAAAGAGCTGACTCATTAGAAAAGACCCTGATGCTGGGAAAGTTTGAGAACGGGAGGAGTAGGGGACGACAGAGGATGAGATGGTTGGATGGCAACATCAACTCAATGGACATGAGTTTGAAAAAATTCTGGGAGATATTGGAGGACAGGGAAGCCTGGTCTGCTGCAGTCCATGGAGTCACAGAGTCAAACACAATTTAGCAACTGAACAACTAGAAGTCTGTATCTTTTGATCACCATCACCTCTTTTGCCTACCTCCCACCAAGAATTCTTCAAATTAATTTTTCTCCTTAGGGAGCAAAATTTTTTTTAAATAGCTGAGAATCTCTGTGCTAAAGCTACTACATGTTCTGACATACTCCTTCCACTTGCACTTCTAGTTTCCCACTGGTTAAGAGCTTAGTCATTGTGACCGAACAGCATATCAGGGGCTATCATTGCTCAACTTATCATCAACAGAGTCCTTGTTGTCATCTGATCAGTAAGTGATTCACTCCCAGAAACTATCCTGAGGGTGTTCACCCTGAGGTCATTTCTGGTATCAACTACCTAAGTTTAGATTTAAAAAACAAAACAAAACAAAACAGCAGAGCCTGAGATAAATACTTGGGTTCAGTTTATTTAGGAGATGATGCTAAGAAAACAGATATGAGACAAGGGGAAGGGAAAGCCAATGGAAAGTGTGTTATGGAGGGTCTCACTTCCACCATAACCTCAGAGAAACATACAGAATGTCTCCCAGATTAGAACCACTGAAAGATAAGAGCTTTTATCCACTGGCTTCCATCCCTCATTGAATGACATTATCCCCAGAGAAGCTGACTCCCAAAGGCCTTGTGACTTTGCTTGTGGGTCTACAGGTATCAGAGAAGGTCCTGAGGCAAAATAAGGAAAGATGTGAGGTGACACACTAGCACCATGAGGAGAGCTTGAACTGTTTTCAGCTGAAATCAGATGTGGGTTAAAGGAATGTGACAAGTGCGAGACATCTGCCACAGACTAAGTGGGTTTCTTTTAAAGGTTCACATTATAAAACCAGTTTAGAAGATAATGCCAAACCTATCTTCCAAAATAGTTGAACCAATTTGCACACCCACCAGCAGTTTATGAGAGTTCCCGCTGTTTCACATCCCCACCAATACTTGGTATTATCAGTCTTTATTATTTTAATCGTTCAGTGGGTGTGTAGTGATTTCACATTGTTATGTTTATCTGCATTCCTATAATTACTAATGAGGTTGAGAACTTGTTCATAAGTTTGTTGGTCATTTGGATATCCTATTTTGTGAAGTGTCCAGATCTTCTGCCCAAGTTTTAAAATCAACTTTATTGAGGTATAAAAGTGAAAGTGAAAGTCGCTCAGTCATCTGCAACTCTTTGTAGACTCTTTGGACTGTATAGTCCATGGAATTCTCCAGGCCAGAGTACTGGAGTGGGTAGCCTTTCCCTTCTCCAGGGGATCTTCCCAACCCAGGGATTGAACCCAGGTCTCCCTCCTTGCAGGTGGATTCTTTACCAGCTTAGTCACCAGGGAAACCCAAGAATACTGGAGTGGGTAGCCTATCCCTTCTCCACCAGATCTTCCTGACCCAGGAATTGAACCAGGGTCTCCTGCATTGGATTCTTTACCAAGTGAGCTATCAAGGAATACATTATGTATAGTAAAAATACACCTGTTTTAAGTGTTTAGCTTGATGATTTATGACATATGTATATCCCTTGTAACCACTTCTACACCCATTCTGACCCAGAAAGTTCCCTTGTGCCCCTTTACTGTCAATCCTTACTTCTCCCCCACCATGGTAACTGATGGTCTGCTTACTATCACTGTAACTTAATTTTGCCTATTCTAAAATTTCAGTAAATAGGTACTCCTTTGTGTCTAGTTTCTTTCATTCAGCATAATATTTTGAGATCATCCATGTTGTTCATGTGTCAATCAGTACTTCCTTTTTATTGCTGAGTAGTATTCCATTGTGGAGAAGGCAATGGCACCCCACTCCAGTACTCTTGCCTGGAAAATCCCATGGACAGAGGAGCTTGGTAGGCTGCAGTCCATGCTAAAGGTCGGACACAACTGAGCGACTTTGCTTTCACTTTTCACTTTCATGCATTGGAGAAGGAAATGGCAACCCACTCCAGTGTTCTTGCCTGGAGAATCCCAAGGACAGGGGAGCCTGGTGGGCTGCCATCTATGGGGTCGCACAGAGTCGGACACGACTGAAGTGACTTAGCAGCAGCAGCAGCAGCAGCAGCAATATTCCATTGTATGGATGTACTGAGTTGCCAAAAAGCTCATTTGGATTTTCTGTAACATCCCCCCAAAACCCACATGAACTTTTTGGCCAACCCAATACTACCACTAGTTTATCCATTTAACTATTGATTGTCATTGTAAGATTTTGGCTGTTATGAATAAAGCTACTGTGATCGTTCACGTACAAGTCTTTATGGGGATATATATTTTCAGTTCTCTTGGATGTGAAATGGGTGAGTTGTAGGGTTAAATGCATATTAATAAGAATCACTAAACTGTCTTCCAAAATAGTTATACCACTCATCCTTCTGACATGTCCGTATCATTCTCTGAGCACTTCCTTGCTTTTTGCCCCAAGATGCTCTAGGCTCTTGTACTTTCTTTGAACCAGTCCTCAAACAAGTCATGTCTCCAAAGAGTTCTTACTCTTTACATTAAGATTAGTATTTAGAAGTCAAGAGCTAAGCACTAACTGAGCTCATTTCTATAGTCACTATCCCCAGGTGCTCTTAGTACATCTGATTCCAGGCAGACTCATTCTCACTCTCCTTCTGTCACCAGGAATTCTGTAGCCACAAGGAAATTAATTCTGCCAAAAACTTGAGGGAGTTTGGAAGCCTCTGATGATAATACAAACCTCCAACATCATGATTATAGCTTTCTGAGAGACCCTGAGGAAAGGACCTACCTAAGTCATCCACAGACTTCTGACCCACAGAAACTAAGATGATAAATATGTGTTGTTATAAGCCACAAAGTAAGTTTGTGATAATTTACTGAGCAAGAGAAACTAATACAGGAGGGGCAGGAAAGAAATGTCCACAAGTTAAAGGCACTCATGAAAATTTGAGAAGGCAGGAGTGAGGCAGATCATCTTCCTGATGCTTTGGCTACAGCTGCTGGAAAGAACGGTTATAGAGACTGAGTTTTTCTGTAACAGTATCTCAGTGGTTAATCACTAATTTTGTGATTATCTAGAGGTAGTTATTGTCACAGCGGCAGCGATAGCATCCCAATCCCTCAGTTGCAGCTATGTTGTATATTATTGAAAATCTGTAGCTCCATTGGTGGGCTCCTGATCCCCTTTCTCCCTAATTATACAAAAAGTGGCACCTCCACTGGCAAGTCAGTTTGGCAGTGTTATTCTGAGAGTTATTCCTAAAGGTCCAGCCTACAACTTACTCCTCCTAATTTACAACAACTTTTATAAGTACCTCATTTTTCCTTACATCATTTTCTACTTACAACAGCTATGGTGATTTTTGTTTCCTGCACCTAAAGCTTGGAGAAGGCAATGGCACCCCACTCCTTGTACTACCTAGTACCACCTAGTACTCTTGCCTAGAAAATCCCATGGATGGAGGAGCCTGGTAGGCTGCAGTCCATGGGGTCGCTAAGAGTCAGACATGACTGAGTGACTTCACTTTCACACAATGGAGAAGGCAATGGCAACCCACTCCAGTGTTCTTGCCTGGAGAATCCCAGGGACAGCAGAGCCTGATGGGCTGCTGTCTATGGGGTTGCACAGAGTCAGGCACCACTGAAGCGATTTAGCAGCAGCAGCAGCAGCAGCACCTAAAGCTTAGCCATATACCCATCTTTGCTTGAGCTCATTTAAAAGGCTTCCAGTTCCTTGTAGCCAAGTGATCCTAGTCTAAGATACCAATGGGGTCATTAAGAGTTGATGGTTGCATCAAGGGGTGGGATACTGAGGAGGTCAGTGAGGCAAGGCTAGGGTTAATTCATTCAACCAACACAGTTCACTCATCCCCTGCTCTGTGTCAGGGCCTGAAAATAAAGAGCTAGATCATGAGCATCCCTGCCCTCAAAGAGCTCAAAAAGATACTTGGAGAGACAAACACATATATGAATCAGATCAGATCAGATAAGTCACTCAGTCACGTCCCACTCTTTGCAACCCCATGAATCGCAGCACGCCAGGCCTCCCTGTCCATCACCAACTCCCGGAGTTCACTCAGACTCATGTCCATCAAGTCAGTGAAGCCATCCAGCCATCTCATCCTCTGTCGTCCCCTTCTCCTCTTGCCCCCAATCCCTCCCAGCATCAGAGTCTTTTCCAATGAGTCAACTCTTCGCATGAGGTGGCCAAAGTACTGGAGTTTCAGCTTTAGCATCATTCCTTCCAAAGAAATCCCAGGGCTGATCTCCTTCAGAATGGACTGGTTGGATCTCCTTGCAGTCCAAGGGACTCTCAAGAGTCTTCTCCAACACCACAGTTCAAAAGCATCCAATCTTCGGTGCTCAGCCTTCTTCACAGTCCAACTCTCACATCCATACATGACCACAGGAAAAACCATAGCCCTGATTAGACGGACCTTTGTTAGCAAAGTAATGTCTCTGCTTTTGAATATGCTATCTAGGTTGGTCATAACTTTCCTTCCAAGGAGTAAGCATCTTTTAATTTCATGGCTGCAGTCACCATCTGCAGTGATTTTGGAGCCCAGAAAAATAAAGTCTGACAGTGTTTCCACTGTTTCCCCATCTATTTCCCATGAAGTAATGGGACCAGATGCCATGATCTTCGTTTTCCGAATGTTGAGCTTTAAGCCAACTCTTTCACTCTCCACTTTCACTTTCATCAAGAAGCTTTTTAGATCCTCTTCACTTTCTGCCATAAGGGTGGTGTCATCTGCATATCTAAGGTTATTGATATTTCTCCCAGCAGTCTTGATTCCAGCTTGTGTTTCTTCCAGTCCAGCGTTTCTCATGATGTACTCTGCATATAAGTTAAACAAACAGGGTGACAATATACAGCCTTGACGTACTCCTTTTCCTATTTGGAACCAGTCTGTTGTTCCATGTCCAGTTCTAACTGTTGCTTCCTGACCTGCATACAAATTTCTCAGGAGGCACATCAGGTGGTCTGGTATTCCCATCTCTTGAAGAATTTTCCACAGTTTATTGTGATCCACACAGTCAAAGGCTTTGGCATAGTCAATAAAGCAGAAATAGATGTTTTTCTGGAACTCTCTTGCTTTTTCCATGATCCAGCGGATGTTGGCAATTTGATCTCTGGTTCCTCTGCCTTTTCTAAAACCAGCTTGAACATCAGGAAGTTCACGGTTCACATATTGCTGAAGCCTGGCTTGGAGAATTTTGAGCATTACTTTACTAGCTTGTGAGATGAGTGCAATTGTGCAGTAGTTTGAGCATTCTTTGGCTTTGCCTTTCTAAAACATGTTATGACCTGTAAAGGAATTAGTTAAATGTAGTGAAAGCCTGGAGAAGACAACAATAATTTTGCCTCCCCAGGGGTATTAAGAGACGGCATTTGAGCTGGCTTTTACAACATGAGTAGATCTAAACAGAAGAAAGAGAAAACAGACCCACTATCTACAAGTCTTGGTGAACCCAGAGTAACTTAGTCACCTACTGACTTTTAACCCTCACAACATTCCCATAGATAGACATTATTATCTATCTCTTTTTTTATATATATAAAAAAGGAGGCTGGGTCCCAAAGAGTTTAATAATATGACAGTGTCACATAGCTGAATATAATAAGCAAAAATACATAGGATCTGCTGTAGATAATGGATAAAAAGAAAGCATAAGAATATTTATTTCAGGGTATGAAATCATCTGAAGAATCATTGGCAATGCGAAAGACTCTAGGCTGAGCTTTCAGGAGTGACTCCCAGGTCCTACTGGTGGGAGCCACCAAGGGAACTGTGGCCCTCCCACAATCAGAAAGCCTCTCTTAGAACTGCTGACTCCAGAACCATGCAATCTCCTGCACTTCATCTCAGCACAAATGGTTATATTATGCTCTGCCTCTCTCCCTACTTAACTCAGTTCCAAACTCAGGTCTTACCAAGGTATATCTGATTTGTGGTGTTAGCTGGAAACAGTCTGGGAAATATTATTTGTGTTTCCAGTCTCCAATTCAGGAAGACATACCAGAAGCAGTTGCATGGGATATTGAGTGAGCCAATCAATCATTTCTGCCACATTCAGTCTGATAGGATTAAGAATATTGATTCATTCTTTTCCCATTTATAATATTGAGCAGAGCTCCCTGTGCTATACAGTAGGTCCTTGTTGGTTATCCGTTTTATAACTTATTTATTTATCTATCTTTTGGCTGTGCTGGGTCTTTGTTGCTATGCGGGCTTTTCTCTAGTTGCAGAGAGCAGGGGCTGCTCTCTAGTTGTGGTGCACAGGCTGCTTATTGCAGTGGCTTCTCTTGTCGTGGACCACATGCTCAGCACGTGAGCTCAGTAGTTGTGGCTCCTGGATTTATTTATTTTTAGTTGGAGGATAATTGCTTTACAATATTCTGTTGTTTTCTGCCATATATCAACAGGAATCAGCCAAAGGTATATGTATATTCCCTCCCTCTTGAACCTCCTTTCCCATCCCCCTCCTGTAGGTTGTCACAGAGCAACAGACCATTTTAAATACAGCAGAGTGTACATGTTAATTCCAAACTCTCTAATTATCCCTTCCCCCCTCCAACTCTTTTCCTCAAGAATAGACACATGTGAGACTTCCCTGGTGGTTCAGTGGTTGAGAGTCCACCTGCCAATGCAGGAGACACAGTCCGATTCCTGATCCAGGAAGATCCCACATACCAGGGGGGAGCCAAGCCCATGGGCCACAATTACCAGTCGCACGCTCTAGAGCCTGCGGGCCAGGGCCACAACTGCTGAGCCTGTGTGCTGCAATTACTGAAAGCCCAACACCCTAGAGCCTGTGGTTGCAACTGAAAGAAGCCACCACAATAAGAAGCCTGCTCACCGCAACTAGAGTAGCCCCCACTCACTGTAACAGAGAGAGAGAGCCCTCATGCAGCAACAAAGACCCAACAGAGCCATAAATAATAAAATTTTTTAAGTAAAAAAGTAAAAATTAGATAGATATATACTATAACTGAATCACTTTGCTGTACACCTGAAACTAATACAAATTGTTAACCAATTATACTCCACTATAAAAGACAAAGCTAAAAAAAAAAAAGAATATTGATTAAAAAATACTAAGTGAGTTCCCTGGTAGCCTGGTGGTTAGGATTCTGGGTTTTCACTGCCATGGCTTGGGTTCAATCCCTGGTCAGGGAACTGAGATCTGGTGTGGCTTGGCCAAAAAAAAAAACACTGCAATGATTGATAATGCCAATCATGTGGACACTCATACACTATTGGTGGAAGTGTAAACTGACATAAACTTATTGGAAAGTACTTGACAACATCTAATAATATTAGAAACATGTATCTTTTATCTTTTAAAAAACAGCACTTTTTTAGGAGTTCATGCTACCAAGAAAAAAAAATAGCATAAATACATAAAGTTCAAGAACGCTTATTACAGTACTGTGGATACATAAATCTGGAAACAACCTAATATCCATCAATAGGTGACTAATTAAATAATTGAATGATATATCCACACAGCAGAATACTATACAACATTAAAAGGAATTAGATGGATCTCTGTATACTATACTAAAAAGATGCCCTTTATTGTCGTTGAGTGCAAAAAAACAAGTTGTGAGAACTTTGTTATGATCTTATTTTTTGTTTTTCAAAATGGAGGTAAATGTCAGTATAAATATAGGGAAAATTGCTAACAGTGCTTATTCTTGGAAATTGAAAGGGTAGAGGTAAAGGAACTGGACTTTTACACAATTTACTCCATATAATTTTTTAAAATGCAGTTATAGTTAAGATTTGCCTTTATTGAGTGAGATTTTCAGTATTTTTCATATATATATATGGGGTGTGTGTATGTATCTTAGAAACTTTTTTGAAGAATTAAACTATTTTCATATTTTTTATTGAAGTATAGTTGCATAATATCATGTTAGTTTCAGGTACACTACATAGTAATCTGACAGTCAAATGCATTACAAAATGATCTGTAAATCTGTTTTGTTTTGCTTTTTTTTTTTGAGACTCCACATGTGAGATTAAATAGTATTTGTCTTCTTCTCTCTGACTTCTTTCACTTAATTTAATACCCCCTAGGGCCAGTCCTGTTGCTGCAGATGGCAAGAGTTCATTCTTTTTATGGCTGACTCACATTTCATTGTATGTATATATGGCATCCGCTTTATCCATTCATCTATCAATGGACATTTAGATTACTTCCCAGAAATAAGAAAAACTGAAACGGGTAATTCTCCAGTAAGTAAGTAGGTCCAGGCTGAGATCCAAATGTGTAGCGTCAGTAAGAGCTAATCTAGCTTGACTCTGCCCTGCTAGGTGGAGGAACAAGATGGGGAAGGTACACTTTTGGGAACTGCAGGAACATCCGCAAGTCCGTGGAGGGGAAGATGTGCCAGGGTCCTTATGTCTCCATAGAGATGAGTCTGCCATGAGGGGCTAGGAATGGTTATAGGACCTACAGTTATGAAGATATGTAATATGATCCTTGTTCTCAAAATGTTTACCATACGAAAAAGAATAATAGCAATGAAAATTCATATCAGAAATCATAATTTTTATATATATCTTTATAACTACTTACTAATTTATAAAACATTTTTCTTCTCACTTGATTCTCTCAACAGCCCTGATAGGGAGCCAGGGCAAGAGTCATGTTCCCATTGTACAGATGAGGAAGCTGAGGCCCAGAAGAGATAGTGACTTGTTCAAAGTAAATACATCAGCTGCATTTTACCAACTGCTTTTATAACCATTAGTTAATTCACTAAGGACAAAGCCAGGCCTAAGAGAAGGGCCTGGGGAGAGTGGTACTAGGTTTAGCTACTGTTTTATAGTGTGTTCCTATGATGCATCCCATTCACCTGCTTGATCCAAGAACACCATCCAACTCAACAACATGTACAGGGCCAGTTGCATTCTATTCCAAAGGAGAAGGCTGTTCAGGAGATCAGTGTAGGCAGAATGAAAGGATCGCTCTACTCTGCTCTGCCCTCTCTTAGTTCTACAGTCCTGTGTTATTTTGCATTTTCTGACTTTGCACCAGTGTTCATGTTATTGTATTCAGATGTTTTGTTTTGCTTTTAACTAGAATATTAATCTCCGTAATGGCAAGAATGCTGAATTCTTTGGCGTCTTTCAGCACTATGTCTCTTACTTTTTTCAACAGCCACTTTCAGTAAAACTACAACCTATAGTACATGTAATGGAAACAGGTTCCACACAACAATACTTATTCTTAATCTGAGCAATGTACCCTGATATTTTGTATTGTTTATACAATTTCTTTTACTCAACTCCCAAATATAATCCAGGGTTGGATTCTCAAACATAAAAAAAAAAAAAAAAAATCAGTGAAGGAACACATGGAAGCCAAATAAAATCTATAGTTTCATTAACAATATTGGACCAATGTTAATCTCTCAGTTTTGATAAATGTACCATGGTTATAGAAGATGTTAACATTTTAGGGAAAGCTGGGTAAAAATATGCAAAACCTTTCTGAAGTATCTTTGTAATTTATCTGTAGATCTGAAGTTATTCCAAAAGAAAAAGTTTATTTAAAAAAGAAAACAGATGTGAGGAGTAGGAGGTATTGAAATGGGTGAAAGGGGTTAAAGGTACAAACTTCAAATTATAAAATAAATCATGGGGATGTAAATACAGCGTGACATATATGGTTAATAACACTGTATTGCATATTTGAAAGTTGCTAAGAGAGTAAATCTTAGAAGTCCTCAATACAAGATAAAAAAATGTATAACTATGGGGGTGGATGTTAACTAGATGCATTTCACAACATATATCAAATACTAAATAATTGTGTTACATACATGAAACTACGGCTTCCTAGACGGCTCAAGTGGTAAAGAATTCACCTTCCAATGCAGGAGGCGCAGGAGACATAGGTTCAAGCCCTGGGTTGGCAAAGTTTCCTGGAGGAGGAAATGGCAACCCACTCCAGTATTCTTGCCAGGATCATCCCAAGGACAGAGGAACCTGGCAGGCTACCGTCCATGGGGTCAAAAAGACTCAGACACAACTGAGCAACTGAGCACACATACACATACACACCTGAAACTAATATGATGTTATATGTCATTATACTATAATAATAAATGCATAAATAAATAACCTACACAAACGTGAAAAAAAGTTCTGAACTGAACTTTTTCTGAAACTGAACTTCAGTTCAGTTCAGTCACTCAGTCGTGTTGGACTCTTTGTGACCCCATGAATCACAGCACACCAGGCCTCCTTGTCCATCACCAACTCCTGGAGTCTACCCAAACCCATGTCCATCGAGTCGGTGATGCCATCCAGCCATCTTATCCTCTGTCGTCCCCTTCTCCTCCTGCCCCCAATCCTTCCCAGCATCAGAGTCTTTTCCAATGAGTCAACTCTTCACATGAGGTGGCCAAAGTATTGGAGTTTCAGCTTCAACATCAGTCCTTCCAAAGAAAACCCAGGACTGATCTCCTTTAGGTTGGACTGGTTGGATCTCCTTTCAGTACAAGGGACTCTCAAGAGTCTTCTCCAACAACACAGTTCAAAAGCATCAATTCTTCAGCGCTCAGCTTTCTTCACCGTCCAACTCTCATATCCATACATGACCACTGGAAAAACCATAGCCTTGACTAGACGGACCTTTGTTGGCAAAGTAATGTCTCTGCTTTTGAATATGCTATCTAGGTTGGTCATAACTTTCCTTCCAAGGAGTAAGCGTCTTTTAATTTCATTGCTGCAGTCACCATCTGCAGTGATTTTGGAGCCCCAAAAATTAGTCTGACACTGTTTCCACTGTTTTCCCATCTATTTCCCATGAAGTGATGGGACCACATGCCATGATCTTCGTTTTCTGAATGTTGAGCTTTAAGCCAACTTTTTCACTCTCCACTTTCACTTTCATCAAGAGGCTTTTGAGTTCCTCTTCACTTTCTGCCATAAGGGGGGTGTTGTCTGCATATCTGAGGTTATTGATATTTCTCCTGGCAATCTTGATTCCAGCCTGTGCTTCTTCCAGCTCAGCGTTTCTCATGATGTACTCTGCATTTAAGTTAAATAAGCAGGGTGACAATATACAGCCTTGACATACTCCTTTTCCTATTTGGAACCAGTCTGTTGTTCCATGTCCAGTTCTAACTGTTGTTTCCTGACCTGCATACATATTTCTCAAGAGACAGGTCAGATGGTCTAATATTTCCATCTCTTTCAGAATTTTCCTCAGTTTATTGTGATCCACACAGTCAAAGGCTTTGGCATAGTCAATAAAGCAGAAATAGATGTTTTTCTGGAACTCTCTTGTTTTTTCAATGATCCAGCAGATGTTGGCAATTGGATCTCTGGTTCCTCTGCACTTTCTAAAACCAGCTTGAACATCTGGAAGTTCACGGTTCAAGTATTGCTGAAGGCTGGCTTGGAGAATTTTGAGCATTACTTTACTAGTGTGTGAGATGAGTGCAAATGACCCACTAATGGGCTGCAATTCACTTTGAATGTTGTAGGTATTTGCTGTCATTTTAGATAATGCTGGTGGGGATAGTTGTGGTGATCCATGAAAGTCCAGGATTGTTCATTCTCTGACTCTTAACACTCCCAGAGTGCCACAGCCACCCTCTCTCCCAGCCCTTGGCCTTCTCTGCCTTGTCTTATGCTCATGTTCATCTGTATGACCTGTCCTTGAAGGGATCTCTTTGCCTGAATTCTCTGTAGACCTTGAAAGGGATACATGATGTATATTTGTTAAATAAATGTTTGAAAGAATAGCTGTGTTTCAACGCTCTTATTTGAATTTTTCTGCCTCTTCAAATTGTAAGAAATCTTTGTGTATACATAGAAATCTACTATAAAATCTTTTCTGAAAGCTTTATATGAAATAAAAATTTTCACACCTGGCAGAAAGTCTTTCCTGACAAAAAACCTTCATGACCATCTTTGGGACTTTCAATAAGAAAAGAAGACTTTCAGTAACAAAACTCCTCTGAAAAAGGTTTAAACTTTTTAACTTTTATTGCTATTTTATTTCACAAGTGACACTCATTCACTACCGAAAAAAAAAAGATAAAAAAGGATGAAAATAAATGAAATTCTAGAAGGTCACCTATGCTGCTAAGTCACTTCAGTCGTGTCCAACTCTGTGCGACCCCATAGACAGCAGCCCACCAGGCTCCCCCGTCCATGGGATTCTCCAGGCAAGAACACTGGAGTGGGTTGCCTTTTCCTTCTCCAATGCATGAAAGTGAAAAGTGAAAGTGAAGTCGCTCAATTGTGAAAGTGAAGTCGCTCCAACTCTTAGCAACCCCATGGACTGCAGCCTACCAGGCTCCTCTGTCCATGGGATTTTCCAGACAAGAGTACTGGAGTGGGTTGCCATTGCCTTCTCCGAGAAGGTCACCTATAACCCACCATAAATAAGTATTACTAACATTTTAATATATAACTCCTTTATATCTGCATACGTATAAACAAATACAAATACTTTAAAAATAAATGGTCCTATTATTCATAAAATTTTAGAGGTATCTTTCCTCAGCTTGTTCCCTCATCCTGGAATGTATTCCCTCCTTTTTGTTTTCTATCTGAATATATCCTGCTCATCTTTCTAGAGTCAACACATGATCACAACAATTGGAAGCTTTTTCTGTCCTCCCTGCTTTTCTCTACCCTAGATAGATTAGGTGATACCTCTCAGGTTTTCCAACAGACCTTAAGTTATCTCTTTATTACATTTTGTATCTTAATTAGTTTTTTACATGTCTCACTGTCCCAAGAGTCAGGGAGCTCCTCAAAGGCAGTGATAATGGTGATTACAGGTTTTGTTGAATGGTGTATGGATGGATGAAGGAATAGAGGAATGGACAGCTGAATGAATGATGGATGGAAAGAGACACATGACTTTTCATCTGCTATGGAGAATATCCTTAGCTTTTTGGCCCTGTGGTCTCAGCCTCAGCTGCATTGCCATGGAAGGGTCATTGGTAAAGAGAATATGGATGATGCAATCACCTTATTACTGGGGCTACAAAGACAACTCAAATGCTTGTGTTGAGTGCTTCCACAAGGAAATTTTCCAAATCCCATCAAAGCTTTGAGCAAAGTCCTGGACTCTGGCCTCTCATTCACTGGAGAGGCAACAGACCAGCTTAGCCATCCTGAAAATTAAGCATCAGGGGAGCAACTTTCAGTCTCAGTTACATGATAAAATCACTATGCATGGCCTTGGATACACTGCTCCCCTGCCAAAAGCCTCAGTTTTCTCACTTTACAACAAGAGGAGTAGACTAAATGGTCTCTAATTCTCCTTTCAACACTCACTTTCTGTGGTCTTGTGATTTACTCACAATTGATCCCACTCAGAGAAGAAACAGGATAGAGGCCCTTCCCAGGGCCTCAGTTTCTTCATCTGGCATGGGAAGATTAGATCAGCTTTTATACACTGAATGTATGCTCTAGCGTGACTATAAATGCAATTTATTTGTTGTTGTTGTTCAGTCCCTCAGTTGTGTCAACTCTTTGAGACCTCATGGACTGCATAAAGCAGGCTTCCCTGTCCTTCACCATCTCCCGGAGCTTGCTCAAACTCATGTCCATCCAGTCAGTGATGCCACCCAAACATCTGATCTTCTGTCATCCCCTTCTCCTCCTGCCTTCAATCTTTCCCAGCATCAGGGTCTTTTCCAATGAGTTGACTCTTCACATCAGGTAATAAAAGTATTGGAGCTTCAGGTTCAGCATCAATACTTCCAGTGAATACTCAGGATTGACTTCCTTTAGGATTGACTGGTTTGATCTCTGTGCAGTCCAAGGGATTCTCAACAGTCTTCTCCAATATCACAGTTCAAAAGCATCAATTCTTCAGCGCTCAGCCTTCTTTATGACCCAACTCTCATATCCATACATGACTACTGGAAAACCATAGCTTTGACTAGACGGACTTCCATCAGCAAAGTAATGTCTCTGCTTTTTAATATGTTGTCTAGGTTGGTCACAGCATCTCTTCCAAGGAGCAAGCATCTTTTAATTTCATGGCTGCAGTCACCATCTGCAGTGATTTCAGAGCCCAAGAAAATAAAAGTCTGTCACCGTTTCCATTGTTTCCCCATCTATTTGCCATGAAGTGATGGGACCAGATGCAATAATTTTAGTTTTTTGAAAGTTGAGTTTTAAAACAGCTTTTTCACTCTCCTCTTTCACTCTCATCCAGAGGCTCTTCAGTTCCTCCTTTGAGCATTTTGAGCATTACCTTGTAGTCTGAACATTCTTTGGCAGTGCAATGAAAACTGACTTCTCCAGTCCTGTGGCCACTGCTGAGTTTTCCAAATTTGCTGGCATATTGAGTGCAGCACTTTCACATCATCATCTTTTAGGATTGGAAATAGCTCAACTGGAATTCCATCACCTCCATTAGCTTTGTTCATAGTGATGCTTCCTATGGCCCACTTGACTTCGCACTCCAGGATGTCTGGCTCTAGGTGAGGGATCACACCATCATGGATATCTGGGTCATTAAGGCCTTTTTTGTATAGTTTTTCTGTGTATTCTTGCCACCTCTTCTTAATATCTTCTGCTTCTATTAGGTCCGTACCGTTTCTGTCCTTTATTGTGCCCATCTTTGCATGAAGTGTTCTCTTGGTATCTCTAATTTTCTTGAAGAGATCTCTAGTCTTTCTCATTCTGTTGTTTTCCTCTATTTCCTTGCACTGATCACTGAGGAAGGCTTTCTTGTCTCTCCTTGCTATTCTTTGGAACTCTACATTCAGATGGGTATCTTTCCTTTTCCCTGATAGCTCAGTTGGTAAAGAATCTGCCTGCAATGCAGAATACTCCAGTTCGATTCCTGGGTCAGAAAGATCTGCTGGAGAAGGGATAGGCTACCCACTGCAGTATTCTTGGGCATCTTTGTGGCTCAGCTGGTAAAGAATCCACCTGCAATTTGGGAAACCTGGGCTTGATCCCTAGGTTGGGAAGATCCCCTGGAGAAGGGAAAGGCTACCCACTCCAGTATTCTGGTCTGGAGAATTCCATGGACTGTATAGTCCATGGGGTCGCATAGAGTCGGACATGACTGAGCAACTTTCGCTTTCACTTTCTCTTCTTTTCTTAGCTATTTGTAAAGCCTCCTCATACAACCATTTTGCCTTTTTGCATTTCTTTTTCTTGGGAATGGTCTTGATCACTGCCTCCTGTACAATGTCACGAACTTCCATCCATAGTTTTTCAGGCACCCTGTCTATCAAATCTAATCCCTTGAATCTATTTGTCAATTCCACTGTATAACGGTAAGGGATTTGATTGAGGTCATACCTGAATGGTCTAGTGGTTTTCCCTACTTTCTTCAATTTAAGTCTGTATTTTGCAATAAAGAATTCATGATCTGAGCCACAGTCAGCTCCCGGTCTTGTGTTTGCTGACTGTATAGAGCTTCTGGAGAAGGAAATGGCAACCCACTCCAGTATTCTTGCTTGGAGAATTCCACGGACAGAGGAGCCTGGTGTGCTGCAGCCCATGGGGTCGCTAAGAGTCGGACACAACTGAGCAACTATCACTCACTCACTCACTCATAGAGCTTCTCCATCTTCAGCTGCAAAGAATATAATCAGTCTGATTTTGGTATTGACCATCTGGTGATGTCCATATGTAGAGTTGTCTCTTATGTTGTTGGAAGACAGTGTTTGCTATGACCAAAGTGTTCTCTTGACATAACTCTGTTAGCCTTTGCACTGCTTTATTTTGTACTCCAAGACCAAACTTGCAAAATGCAATTTTTGGAAGCCCCCTAATACAAAGAGAATATTTCATTTACAGATAAACATTCAGAGTCTCTGAGACTCAAGTAAGATTCCCTTTGCTGATGTTCTCTCCTCAGTTTATTCTCGGAGGCCACCATGTTGAGCTGAAATGTTTTTGCTTTTACAAAAATCACTCTGATTTGGAGCAAAGCAGTTCCTAAACTCATTGCAACAGTAACTACCAGCTCATACTGAATTTTAGAGCTGCAAACAAAATAATAGTTAATATCAAGACTACAACTGCTACTAAATTTTCAGCTGCTTCAGAACTTTTCATCTTTTATTCATAAAATGATACAGTTTAGAGCTATCTAAAGGTTGGAATTCAGTATCAATGTCATATCAAGCTTGAAGCTACTTTTCCATTAGAAAAACACCATAGTTATTACATTAATTATAACAGAAATATTGACCACCAATATGAAATTTCAACAATGAACAAAAATTTGTGAAAGTATTTCTCTCCATGTAGTAAAGGATTAATAAAAAGAACAGAGAGAAGACAGGAAGGAAATGCATTAAAATGTTAACAATATATGAAAAGTTTCTTAATATCATTAGCCATTATGGAAATGCAAGTTAAAAATGTGATGAAATAGTACTGTTTACTCTTCAGAATGTAAAATATTAAAAAGATTTACCAAAGCACGTGTTGGGCAAGAATTAGAAAGAGTGGTAATGTACACAAGATTGGGAAATTGTTTCTTAAAAAACAATTTGGTAGTGTCTTAAAAAGTTAATATATACCTACTAAATGATCTAGTAATTTTAACCCTAGATATTTTCTAAAGAGAAAACATAAAAGCTATAGCCATAGCAAGTTTCATATATGAATATTTATGGTAGTTTTATATGTAATAGCCAAACGTTGGAGATAAACTTTTGACAGCGATGGGTGTCTTGGTTGGAGCAACGGCTCTATGTGTGTATATGTGTGTCAAAACTTACCAAATTGTACCAAGGTTCATCAACAAGTGAATGGATAAACAAATTGAGGTGTATCCTTACAATGGAATACTACTCAGACATAAAAAGGAATAAACAACTTATGAATCTCAACAAATTATACTAAGTAAAAGAAGCCAGACAAAAAAGAATATATAGCATATGATTTCATTGATAAAAAATTACAGGAAATGTGAACTAATCTATAGTAGCAAAAAGGAGATCAGGTGTTTTCTAGATTTGGAAGAAAGAGCAGAAGGTAGTAATCACAAAGGGCACTTTGAGGGGTGATGGATATGTTTATGATCCTGACTGACAATGACTTCACAAATATACCTATATGCTGCTGCTGCTGCTGCTGCTAAGTCGCTTCAGTCGTGTCTGACTCTTTGCAACCCCATAGACTGCAGCCCACCAGGCTCCCCCGTCCCTGGGATTCTCCAGGCAAGAACACTGGAGTGGGTTGCCATTTCCTTCTCCAATGCATGAAAGTGAAAAGTGAAAGTGAAGTCGCTCGGTTGTGTCTGACTCTTAGCGACCCCACGGACTGCAGCCTACCAGGCCCATGGGATTTTCCAGGCAAGAGTACTGGAGTGGGGTGTCATTGCCTTCTCCAAACACTTATCAAATTGTATACTTTAAATACATTTAAAGAAAAAACTATACATTAACAAAATTATAAAATATGTTATATACCATATTTATTGCATATATCAATATATAAATAAAATATAATAATAAATATAATATTAAATATGTTTATTTAAACTAAACTGAAGTTTATTTTATAATTAACTGGTTTAAAAAGAAAAGAACAAGGGAATAAGAGGTCAACCATTCTCAGTACTTATTTGTGAGGAAAATACAATAATGTGCTTTGCATGTTTTTGTGGAGGAGCTGCTCTATGGGACAACTCACACATAGACTTATGAACCAGAAGTATTCATCAAACCAGCTAGTCTCAATGGGAGTGTTAATTTATGTGAGCTAATATGGTTCTGAGCTCATGCTGCTAGAGTTGATATGTGTTGCGCCCCCGCCCACCGCCCCCCTCCCCCCTCCCCCCCCTCCCCCCCCCCCCCCCACACACACACACTACTGAATCTTCTGGTGTTTGGGGGCTTCTACAGACAGAACAGACACATTCTGGTTGATATATCTTGTCCCCTTGACTTTTTCTTGCACTCACCTTGCAAATCTACCTTCCTACATCAGCCAACACTTCCATTCTCCATTTCTACATCTGGTTCTGAGAGTAACTGGAAGGCCTTTGAATACACATGTGCAAGATAAGCAAGTTCTGTCTATAAGTGAGAGAAAGAAGTCTGTTCAGTTGGAAAAACTACTTGTAATCAGTTCATAAAAGTGAAAACAGATTCAAATAGCAAAGATGAATGTATGTAACTCAGTTCAACTAGAGACTGCCTTTTCTGAAAGGCTGAGATAAAATTGGCTTGGACTCCTCTCAAGAAGAGGAGTCCCTATTTCAACTACCTATCTGTGAAATTCCAAAGCCCTCTTCAAGATTTCAGTTTCTTCCCAGTGATCTTCTGTTACCATAACCACCTGGCCTGTGGGCTCCTGGTTCCACACCTCTTCCTCTGTTCTGCATGGATCCAGACTCAATCCTATTCTGTTTCAGTTGTTCTGACATCATCTGTTGTGCTGCAATTCAATTCTGACACTAAGCACCCAGTTATTGTCAGACTCCGCAGCACACAGTCCCCAACAAGACTCCCTGCCCTTCAGACACCAGGAACAAGCAGGGTCCCAGCCCACCCATACTTCTGACCAACTTGGCTACAAATCCAGATGGTTCCTAAATGTCCCTCAGGTTCTATAATTCAGTAAAATGACACAAAACTGAGGATAGCACTATACTTAGAGTTTTATTATGAAAGATTCAAATCAGACCATCCAAATGAAGAGACACATAGGGAAAGGTCTGGAAGGGTCCTGAACACACAGCTTCTGTGTGATCTCTCCTCATAGGATGAGGGCACCTCATCTTCCCAACATGAGTTCATCAACAAGAAACATCCACTGAGCTTTGCTGTCCAAAGTTTTACAGGAGTTTCACTGATTAAATCATGGACCACATGTTTGAACTCAATCTCCAATCCCTCTTCCCTCCCTGGATGTTGGGCTGGCTCAAAGTCCCAACCTTCTAACCAGTGGTTGGTCTTTCTGGTGACCAGTCTCTATCCTGAAGCTACTGGAAGGTCCCACCATGAGTCCCCTCATTAACATAAACTTAGCAGTGATCCAAGGGACTCATGAATAATAAAGACACTTTAATCACTTAGGAAATTGCAAGGGTTTTAGAAGCACCATGCCAGGAATTGTGTAAATTATTTTCTGGAACTTCCAAATGGCTTGAGCAGGGCTGACCCCCATCCTATTCCAGTGATCCAAACAAGTCACTAAACACAGATAATTGGCGCATCCCATATCCACGGCCAGACCGTGGTATAAGCTTGTGGGAACTCTTTTGAGTGAAGGACTCTTATCCCTGGGGTCACTGAGCTGGTAGAAAAGTCAGTCTAACATTGCTAGTGCGCATTTTTGCCACCACATGTAAAGAGCCTGCTAGAGGGTGAATCAAGACTGAGGAAAAGAAAATCAAGAGATCGAGAGACCACAAATATGAATGACAAAGCTTGGTCCCTAAATCCAGCCATGTCTAACTAGATATCAGGGTTTTCCCCTTATGGCAGACTGGGTTAAATTTCTGTCATTTGCAATTGCAAGAGCATTGACCAATTCCTTATTTCTTCCCCTTCCTTTTTATAAGCAATAAACCATATTACTTTCTTTGTTTCATGCAAAGCAGCTTCCCCATGTCTAAACTGGGTATATGCTGACACCTGTACCTGCAGGTCATTTCAGAGTTTTCACAAAGACAGTTTCCTCTGTATGAGATATGTTGGTGCCAACCATTAAGATAAATTTTTTTTCACTTTGTAACTAAAATATTTATATAGTCAAGACTGTACTGTATATCGGAGAATGCAATGGCAACCCACTCCAGTACTGTTGCCTGGAAAATCCCATGGATGGAGGAGCCTGGTGGGCTGCAGTCCATGGGGTCACTAAGAGTAGGACATGACTGAGCCACTTCTGCATTGGAGAAGGAAATGGTAACCCACTCCAGTGTTCTTGCCTGGAGAATCCCAGGGACGGAGGAGCCTGGTGGGCTGCCATCTATGGGGTCGCACAGAGTCAGACACGACTGAAGCGACTTAGCAGCAGCAACAGTACTGTATATACAGTTTCTTATCTGCTATTTTCAGTCAACAAATATTTATATAAAAACTGTATGCTAGTCATATAGTAAGCAACTAACACTCTATGTTAAGAATTTTCCCGCATCATTCAAAAGATTTTTGTAAATGTCATTTATTACTAACTGGCAAAATATACAAGCATATAGACAGGTGTTTTTTTTAAGATTTTCATTTTTTAGAGCAGTTTTAGGTTCACAGCAAAGTTGTGAATCCCTTTTCCCATATAACCCCTGTTCCCTTACAGACAATTTTTAAACTAAACCTGTATTGTAGAATATTAAGCTTATTTCCAAATTTATGTTTTATGAATAATGATAGATACCTAATGCCATATACATCTCTCATGATTTTCTTAGGATAGATTCCTAGAAGTAGAATTTTTATAAGAACTTCATTTTTATCCCCCAAAAATGCAGGAAAAAATTACCAGTTGCTTCTGTAAAACAGCATCTATCCCTTCTGACCCCATGTAGCCTGGAGAGATCTGGCCTAAAGTGCCTCCAGATAGCACAAGAATCACGTTCCTTGAGAGCTTCCTGTTTCCTCTGAGTTCCCCTTCTCAGCTGTCCTTAAAGGGCTGGGGACTGACCAGGCAGCGGGCAGCCTGTCAACCTGAGAGACCTCTGGAGGCATAGTTCACATAACTGCTTGTAGAAATTGAAAACAATGTCATTCAGGGTAACCCTGAAAAGGAGCTAGATGCCAAAACAAGAAAGTTAAGGCTAATCATGACCTTATTTTCATTTTTAAGCCTCTTTTTTCCCTGTTTCTTTATTTCCCTTAAGCATGTGTGGTTTATAATGGAAATTTTTAATTTATTGGCAAAAATAACAACAAAATGAGTTCCTCAAATTCAGTGTGGGACTGGAGATAATCTGGCTCCTGGAAAAGCAGCTGTGAGCTCTTTGGGTTGGCAATGCTTCCTACTAATCACTAGCTGACTCAGAAAAATACATACGCACATTAGTCACCAGAACAACAGGGTGATTCCCTTTGGGGCTACCACAAAGGGGAATTGATGACGGTCTTCCAGACCTGGAAGAGGGTTCCAAACTGCAAAGTGTGAAAATAAGAGGTGATTCTAAGAACAGTCAATGGGGCCTCCAAAACAAGGATTTTTTATTCCTTGCCACAACTTTCTAAGAGCCAGAGTAGACCAAAGATAAAGCCAGCTGTTCCAGGAGGTGATGACCTCCCCATCCTGTGAAGTGTTAAGGCCCACACTGGAGGCCAGCTGTCCTGGGTAGGATGGCAGGGATTCAGCTGCAAAGCAGAATAATGGTTCTTGATCTTTCTGGTCTCAGGACTCCTTTATGCTCTTAATTACTGAGGATCCCAAAGAACATGGTTTAAAAGGTTCTATCTATCAACATTTACCATATTAGAAATTAAAATGGAACATTTAAAATACTTATTAACTTATTTTAAAATAGCATTAGTGGGACTTCCCTGGTGGTCCAGTGGCTAAGACTCTGTGCTCCCAAGGCACAGGGCCTGGGTTCAATCCCTGTTCACGCATGCTGCAACTAAGAGTTCACAGGCCACAGCTGAGTTCTCATGTTGCAAATGAAGATCCTATATGCCCTCACAGCAAAGATGGAAGATCCTGAAAGCCCTAACTGAGACCCAGCGCAGCCAAAAGTGGAGGAAGGAGAGAATAGGAAGAATTGAGAGTAACATTGAAATGTGTGTTACCATGTGCAAAACAGATAACTAGTGGGAAGTTGCTCTATGACACAGGGAGCTCAGCCTGGAGCCCTATGATGACCTAGAGGGGTGAGATGTGAGGGGGAGCAGAGGGAGGTTCTGAAGGGAGGAACATGTGTATACTAATGGATGGTTCATGTTGTTGTATGGCAGAAGCCAACACAACATTACAAAGCAATCATCCTCCAATGATTAATAAAAATAAATAAATATTTAAAATAAAATAATGTTATTGATTCCTTTTATTAATACATTAACATAAAGAAAAGATTTTATGGAAAGTATATTTACTCAAAAAAAAAATCTAGGAAGAAGAGCAGCATTGCCTATTTTCTTTTTAAATCCTGTCACTATCTAGTTCAATAGAACACAGCTGGATTATTTTATCTATTTCTATACTCAATCTTCTGCAATATGTTCTTCAAGGTTGGTTGCAATGTGGAATCTGAAACCATATCACTGAACCTGGGATACAACTATGACAGGATACAAACTCTATGCCCGAAGAGGTCACAACTGAACAATAGTAAGAGAAAACACAGTGCTTACCATTATCCAGTTATGTGTCAAGTACTCTACACACATTACTTCAAGCAACATCTATAAAGAAAATCTACCTATTTTTATATATGAAGAAACTAAAACTTAGAGAAGTTATATACCTTACACCAGGTCACACAGCCTGGCAAGGCCAGGATTTAGAGCAATTTTAGCCTAATTGTTCTAATCTTGGCTTATTTTAACTAGCATAATGTTTCTGAGGTTCATCCATGATGTACTTCATTCATTCTTAAGACTGAATAATAAATATCCCATTTATACATATACCACACTTTGCTTATCCATTCATCTGTTGATGGATGAATCATAGTACATTTTAAATAAACAATTAGTAAGTTCTGTGATGGAAGCAAGCACAGGTTCTTAGAGAGAAGTAACAGAGGAGGAGCCACTGATCCAGCTTGGGCTGGGGCAATCAGGCGCTGGTGCCTGAGCAGTGACTTGAAGTATTGATAGGAGACATCCAGGAAAAAGACAGGAAAAGGGAGGAATCATGGCCTGCAGGTGTCAAAGAACCACAGCCAGCCCCTCTGGGCTGAGTCAGGTTTGTATGGAAGAGGGACAAGAAGTAAGGCTAGAGAGGCAACAACACTGATGTTTGTTGTTGCTGTTGTTCAGCTACTAAGTTGTGTTCAACTCTGTAGTCCCATGGACTGCAGCATGTCAAAGTCCTCTGCCCTCCACTATCTACTGGAGTGTGCTCAAATTCATGACCACTGGGTTGGTGATGCTATCTAACCATCTCATCCTCTGCCACTCTCTACTTCTTTCTCCCTCAATCTTTCCCAGCATCAGGGTCTTTTCCAATGAGTCGGTTCTTCACATCAGGTGGCCAAAGTACTAGAACTTCAGCTTCGGCCTCAGTCCTTACAATAAATATGCAGGTTTGATCTCCTTGCTGTCCAAATGATGCTCAAGAGTCTTCTCCAGCACTACAATTTGAAAGCATCAATTCTTTGATGCTCAGCCTTCTTTATGGTCCAACTGTAACATCTGTACCTCACTACAGAAAAAACTATAGTTTTGACTATATGAACCATGGATGTTACAGAGCATTTAAGACAGGCTGTGTACTGTGCAAAGTCTTTTAGATGTTTTAACTTATTTAAACATAACAGCAATCATCTTTAAAAAAAAAAAAAAAGCATTTCTTGTGTATATTCTGAGGACCAGGCAATTTTCCTTCATTCTGGAATGAAAAGATCAGTTTTCATTCCAATTCCAAAAAACTGCAATCACAAAGAATGTTCAAACTACCACACAATTGCACACATTTCACATGCAAGCAAAGTAATGCTCAAAATTCTCCAAGCGAGGTGTCAACAGTACATGAACTGAGAACTTCCAGATGATCAAGTTGGGTTTAGAAAAGGCAGAGGAACCAGAGATCAAATTGCCAACATCCATTGGATCATAGAAAAAGTAAGCAAATTCCAGAAAAACACCTACTTCTGCTTCATTGACTATGCTAAAGCCTTTGACTATGTGGATCACAACAAACTGTGGTAAATTTTTAAAGAGATGGAAATGCCAGACCACTTTACCTGCCTCCTGTGAAACCTGTATCCAGGTCAAGAAGCAACAGTTAGAACCGGACATGGAATGACAGACTGGTTCCAAATTGGGAAAGGAGTACATCAAGGCTATATATTGTCACCCTGTTTATTTAACTTATATGCAGAGTCATCATGAGAAATGCTAGGCTGGATGAACCACAAGCTATAATCAACATTGCCAGGAAAAATATCAATAACCTCAGATATGCAGATGACACTACCCTTATGGCAGAAAGTGAAGAGGAACTAAGGAGCCTCTTGATGAAGGTGAAAGAGGAGAGTGAAAAAGTTGACTTAAAGCTCAACATTCAAAAAACTAAGATCATGGCATCCAGTTCCATCACTTCATGGCAAATAGATGGGAAGCAATAGAAATAGTGAGACTTTATTTTCTCGGGCTCCAAAATCACTGCAGATGGTGACTGCAGCCATGAAATTAAAAGATGTTTGCTCTTTGGAAGAGATGCTATGACCAACCTAGACAGCATATTTAAAAGCAGAGACATGACTTTGCCAACAGAAGTCTGTATAGTCAAAGGTATGGCTTTTCCAGTGGTCATGTACACGTGTGAGAGTTGGACCACAAAGAAGACTGCATGCCAAAAAAACTGATTCTTTTGAACTGTATTAGAGAAGACTCTTGAGAGTCCCTTGGACTGCAAGGAGATCAAACCAGTCAATCCTAAGAGAAATCAATCCTGAATATTCATTGGAAAGACTGATGCTGAAGCTCCAATACTTTGGACACCTGATGCAAAGAGCCAATTCATTAGAAAAGACCCAGAGGCTGGGAAAGATTGAAGGCAGGAGGAGAAGGAGATGACAGAGGATGAGATGGTTGGATGGCATCACCAACTCAATGGACATGAGTTAGAGCAAGCTTCAGGAGATGGTGAAGGACAAGGAAGCCTGATGGGCTGCAATCTATGGGGTAGCAAAGAGTCAGACACGACTGAGCAACAGCAACAACAAGACATTGTTCTTAGTGCCTTGTGTGCAATAATAAATCTAATTCCCATGACAACACTTGAAGTTGGTACTATTATCATTGCCATTTTATAGATGAAAACGTAAAGCACAGTTCAGTTCAGTTCAGTCGCTCAGTCATGTCCGACTCTTTGCGACCCCACGAATCGCAACACACCAGGCCTCCCTGTCCATCACCAACTCCCGGAGTTCACCCAGACTCACGTCCATCGAGTCAGTGATGCCATCCAGCCATCTCATCCTCTGTCGTCCCCTTCTCCTCCTGCCCCCAATCCCTCCCAGCATCAGAGTCTTTTCCAATGAGTCAACTCTTCGCGTGAGGTGGCCAAAGTACTGGAGTTTCAGCTTTAGCATCATTCCTTCCAAAGAAATCCCAGGGCTGATCTCCTTCAGAATGGACTGGTTGGATCTCCTTGCAGTCCAAGGGACTCTCAAGAGTCTTCTCCAACACCACAGTTCAAAAGCATCAATTTTTCAGCGTTCAGCCTTCTTCACAGTCCAACTCTCACATCCATACATGACCACAGGAAAAACCATAGCCTTGACTAGACGGACCTTTATTGGTCAAGTAATGTCTCTGTTTTTGAATATGCTATCTAGGTTGGTCATAACTTTCCTTCCAAGGAGTAAGCGTCTTTTAATTTCATGGCTGCAGTCACCATCTGCAGTGATTTTGGAGCCCTAAAAAACAAAGTCACAGGACAAAACAATTTTACCCAAAGTTATGCTGATAAGCAGGCATGTGAACCCAGATTTCAGCAGCCACCCTCATGATTTGACAGCTGCAAACATGAGAACAAGGTAAGGAATTTAGACTTTCATCTGGCAGGGCCACTGGACAGGTTCAGGCAGAATGCAACGTGTTCTGATTTGCATTTTATAGTCATTCTAGCAGCTATACGGAGAGTGACAGGCAGGAAAGAAACTGGAGGCAGAGGCCAGTTAATAAGCCAAACAAACAAGAATGAGAACAAAGCTAGGCAGTGCAAATACAGACAAATGGAAGGTTTTGAGAAATATGCAGGTTACAGAGTAGTCAGCCTATCGTGATTTACTGAAAAGGGGTCAGGGATGACTCTCAAGTTTCTGAGAAGATGACAGTGGAATCATAGAGATGGGGGATGCATGGTAAAAACAATTTAGGGAGAATCTAGGGGTGAAAAGGAGAAGGCAATGGCACCCCACTCCAGTACTCTTGCCTGGAAAATCCCGTGGACAGAGGAGTCTGGTGGGCTGCAGTCCATGGGGTCGCTAAGAGTCGGACACGACTGAGCGACTTCACTTTCACTTCTCACTTTAATGCATTGGAGAAGGAAATGGTAACCCACTCCAGTGTTCTTGCCTGGAGAATCCCAGGGACGGGGGAGCCTGGTGGGCTGCCGTCTATGGGGTTGCACAGAGTCGGACATGACTGAAGCGACTTAGCAGTAGCAGGGGTGAAGATGATGAGATCATTTGGGACATCTTGAATCTTTGTATGCCTAGGGAGAGAGATCTGGGCAGGTAAGCTCCAGGAAAGCAAAGATCTCTGTCTGTTTCGTTAATTAACATGGGCTAGTGTTAAGAACTAGCCAAGATCAATAACCTCAGATATGCAGATGACACCACCCTTATGGCAGAAAGTGAAGAGGAACTCAAAAGCCTCTTGATGAAAGTGAAAGTGGAGAGTGAAAAAGTTGGCTTAAAGCTCAACATTCAGAAAATGAAGATCATGGCATCTGGTCCCATCACTTCATGGGAAATAGATGGGAAAACAGTGGAAACAATGTCAGACTTTATTTTTGGGGGCTCCCAAATCACTGCAGATGGTGACTGCAGCCATGAAATTAAAAGACGCTTACTCCTTGGAAGGAAAGTTATGACCAACCTAGATAGCATATTCAAAAGCAGAGACATTACTTTGCGAACAAAGGTCCGTCTAGTCAAGGCTATGGTTTTTCCAGTGGTCATGTATGGATGTGAGAGTTGGACTGTGAAGAAGGCTGAGAGCCGAAAAATTGATGCTTTTGAACTGTGGTGTTGGAGAAGACTCTTGAGAGTCCCTTGGACTGCAAGGAGATCCAACCAGTCCATTCTGAAGGAGATCAGCCCTGGGATTTCTTTGGAAGGAATGATGCTAAAGCTGAAACTCCAGTACTTTGGCCACCTCATGTGAAGAGTTGACTCCTTGGAAAAGACTCTGATGCTGGGAGGGATTGGGGGCAGGAGGAGAAGGGGACAACAGAGGATGAGATGGCTGGATGGCGTCACTAACTCAATGGACGTGAGTCTGGGTGAACTCCGGGTGTTGGTGATGGACAGTGAGGCCTGGTGTGCTGCGATTCATGGGGTCGCAAAGAGTCGGACATGACTGAGTGACTGAACTGAACTGAACTGAGTGCCAAGAACAGTACTTGGCATAAGAAAACACCCAGTAAGATAAACCAGTATGTAGTTGCTGAAGGAATGAATATGGGTCTAGAGGAGAAAAGGGTGTGATCTAGAGGTTAGGAAATTGCGTTGGGAGTTGGAGCTACAGAGATTATCAATAGAATGTAAAGTGAGGAGAAGTACAAGGACAGAACTCTGGGGACACAACACTTATAAGACAGGCAGAAAGAAACTAGTGGTACCCTAGATAGACTGAGGAGTGGCCAGAGAGGGAGAAACTAGAAGAATATTGTCAAAGGCATCTCAGATTTTTAAGATAGAGGAGACTTTGCACTGCTTCCTAGTTTATAAGACATACTTTCTCAGATACTTCTTTTTCTTTTAATTTTAGTACAGTATCAGTTCAGTTCAGTTCAGTCACTCAGTTGTGTCCGACTCTTTGCCACCCCATGGACTGCTGCCCGCCAGGCTTCCCTGTCCATCACCAACTCCTAGAGCTTGCTCAAACTCATGTCCATCCAGTCAGTGATGCCATCCAACCATCTCATCCTCTTGTCGTCCCCTTCTCCTGCCTTCAATCTTTCTTAGCATCAGGATCTTTTCTAAGGAGTCAGTTTTTCACATTAAGTGGCCAAAGTATTAGAGCTTCGGCTTCAGCATCAGTCCTTCCAATGAATATTCAGGACTGATTTCCTTTAGGATAGACTGGTTGGAACTCCTTGCAGTCCAAGGGACTCTCAAGAGTCTTCTCCAACACCACAATTCAGAAGCATCAATTCTTCAGCGCTCACCTTTCTTTATAGTCCAACTCTCACATCCCTACATGACTACTGGAAAAACCATAACTTTGACTAGATGGACCTTTGTCGGCAAAGTGATATCTCTGCTTTTTAATATGCTGTTTAGGTTGGTCACAGAATCTCTTCCAAGGGGCAAGCAACTTTTAATTTCATGGCTGCAGTCACCATCTGCAGTGATTTTGGAGCCCAAGAAAATAGTCTCTTACTGTTTCCATTGTTTCCCCATCTATTTGCTATGAAGTGATGGGACTGGATGCTGTGATCTTAGTTTTTTGAATGTTGAGTTTTAAGTCAACTTTTTCACTCTGCTCTTGCACTTTCATTAATAGACTCTTTAGTTCTTCTTCACTTTCTGCCATAAGGGTGGTGTCATCTGCATATCTGAGGCTATTGATATTTCTCCCAGCAATCTAGATTATAGCTTGTGTTTCATCCAGCCTGGCATTTTGCATGATGTACTCTGCATATAAGTTAAATAAACAGAGTGACAATGTATAGCCTTGACATACTCCTTTCCCAATTTGGAACCAGTCTGTTGTTCCACGTCCGTTCTAACTGTTGCTTCTTGACCTGCATACAGGTTTCACAGGAGGCAGGTAAGGTGATCTGGCATTTACGTCTCTTTAAGAATTTACTTTTTGTTAAATTTTTATTGAATAAAAAGTACTTTTTATTATAAGGTGCAACGATCTTAAGTGTATTATGTGATGAATTTTTGCATCTGTGTAACCCCCATCTGGATCACAGTAGGGACACTCCAGCACTCAGATGTTTCCTTCACATCCCTTCTCAATCACCACTCTTCTTCCCACTGGAGATAAGCATTCTTCTGGCTTCTATAATCTTCTATCAATTCTTGAATTTCAGTCAGTTCTTAAATTTCATATAAATTAAATAATATAGTATATATTATTTTATATCTGGCTTCTTCCACTCAATATAATAGCTATGAGAGTCATTTGTAATATTTTGAGCATCAGTAATTTGTTCTCAGGTATTTCCAAAAGTTTAATTCTCCAAAAATGTAACATCTACCTCTAAAGGAATTAAACAGGATCGTGCCTAGTAGCCACCCTACAAAACGGATGTTTATTGATTATATAGCTTTGGCTCAGTATCAAAACAATTTAATTCTTATAGAGGAATCATTATTCCCTTCTAGCAGAATTTAGTAATATTTTGGAGGGGAGGGAAGAATGAAACAATGGTTTGCTGGTAAACCAGTTTTCTAGGGGGAAAAGGTTCCTAACTGGAGATCTAAATAGACACTCTTACAGAAAAAACAGACAGAGGGCCAACAGGCACACAAAAAGGTGTTCAACATCACTAATTAACAGGGAAATGTAAATCAAAACCACAATGAGATATCACCTCATGCTTCTTAGAATGGCTGTTATCAAAAAGACAGGAAACAACAAGTGGTAGAGAGGATGTGGAGAAAAGGGAACCCTTGTGCACTGTTGATGGTGTATTTATATACATGGAGAAGGAAATGGCAACCCCACTCCAGTGTTCTTGCCTGGAGAATTCCATGGACCAAGTGGAGCCTGGCAGCCTACAGACCATGGGGTTGCAAAGAGTCGGAAACGACTGAGCAACTAACACACACACACAAATATATATATAATACTGCTCAGCCATAAAAAATCATGAAATCTTGCTATTTTTGACAATATGGATGGACCTTGAAGGTAAGCCAGGCAGAGAAAGACAAATACTATATGATTCTATTTTTATGTGAAATCTAAAGACCAAAATGTGCAAACAACAACAACAACTCCTCATAGATGCAGAGAACAGATTGGTGGTTAACAGTGGTGTTGGGGGTTGAGAAATTGGAAAAATGGTTGCAGGGGTAAACTGTATGGTGACAGATGGTAACTAGAGTTATTGTGGTGATCACTTTTTAATGTATATAACCATTAAATTATAACATTGTGCATCTGAAACTTATATAGTGTATACCAATTATACTACAATAAAAATTTAAACCATCTGAAAGAAATTCCTGATCTATAGTGTTTGCTGATTTTTGTAGTATAATACTCCCATTGTGGTGGATATCAAATGATTAATGGCTTAACAACTGGCCTGCAAAAATTTTGCAAATTAAACTATCAGCTTTCCAGCACTGACATGAGTCAGTTCTGAGCACACCACAGAGTGATTCACAGACTCTGAAATTCAGTCCAGCTAAGATTCTTGCTCAAGGTCTCACGCTTGGAAAGATCAGCCTTTTAAAACCAGTCTTTTCTGATCCTAATTCTTTATGCTTTTTCCCCCTAGAGTCTTTAAAAATGAGTTGGCATCTACTGATGGATCTGATACTTACTGAAGGGCCTCAAAGTGATGCCTAAATTCATAATTTTATAAACTTTCATTTTCATTAGTCACCTACTAAGTGAATTATCCATTAATAAAATGTTATATTCATAAACTGAAATTGGGCTGCTACTAGAATTTATTAAAGAGTCTAAATTCAGGATTCCACTAAGAAGTCAGAGGCCAATCTTTATAGCCACAATTTGTCTCCTGCTGCTTATTATTTTCTCACTCAGATAGCTGGAATACTCTTAATTTGGGGAATAGACTCCCTGTGATCAGAGTATTAAATCCTCATAGTAGTATTATCTTTGGTTTGTTGTGATATTTCAATTGCTGATATTCCTTCTCTTTAATTTAAAATTACTGTTAACTCCCGCTTTTTTGTTTGTTAAGGTTGTTAAGTGTTACAGAACATGCAGTGACACATATTTGCACCAGCAGCATTTTTGTGCTATAATTTTCTAATAATTATACTTTAAGATATATATACAATCATGGTTCAATCATGACTCATCCAATACCCATATGGCTGAAGCGCATGTAAATGTTATCTCTCTAAATTTCATTTTTGCATTCACCCTTCTGTGGTGATACGTGTGGTTGCCTCTGAAGTGGTGCTGTTTAAACAACTTGCAATACACTCTCAATATAAATACAATTAAATTACAGGGTTATTATTAATTTACAAGGTATTGTTTATAATACAAAATTATATGAAAGTACATGGAAATAATAAATATGAATCTAATTATATATATGCCTGTATTCTTACATGTGGGAACAAGAAAAACAAGGAAGTTTATTGAGGCTTAGGAACAATTTCCACACACTATACCAAGAGGTAATATAATACAGTTGAAGACACAAGCTTTGGAATCAAAATGACTTGAGTACATTCTAGCTGTGTGACCTAGAACAGAACATTTCTGTCTCAGTTTCCTTGCATTTAAATGCAGTAAATGCCAGCTACCACAGAAAGATACCTTAAAGAGTAAATGCATAAAAACAGTCACAGAATCAAGAGCACAGAAATATATCCATGCATATTTGGTCAACTAATATTTGACAAGAGAGTCAAGAATACTCAACAGGAAAAGGATAGCTTTTTTCAATAAATGGTGCTGGTAAAACTGGATGTTCACATGTAAAAGAATGAAATTGGACCCTATCTTTGTACCATTCACAAAAATCAACTAAATAGTTTAAAAAGTTAAATGTAAGGCCTTAAACCATGAAACTCCTAGAAAAAAACAAACATGTGGACAAAGCTAACTGGCCTTGGTCTTGCAACAATTTTTTGGAGATGACACCAAAGCAGTTGACAAAAACAAAAACAAAGTGGGACTACATAAAGCTTAAAAAAAGTTTCTATAGTAAAAATAACGATCAACAAAATGAAAAAGCAACCAGTGGCATGGGAGAAAATATTTGCCAAACACATATCAGATAAGGGGCTATCTATCCAAAACTTACACAGTTTAACAGTAAAAAAGACTAATAATTTGATTTTAAAATGGGCAGAGATATGAACATTTTTCCAAAGAAGATGCACAGATGTCCAACAGGTATATGAAAATATGCTCAACACACTAATCATCAGGGAAATGCAAATCAAAACCACAATGAGATATCACCTTACACCTCTTAGAATGGTTATTATCAAAAAGACAAGAAACAACAATGGTAGAGAGCATTGGGGAAAAGGGAACCTTAAATTCAGTGGAAATGTAAATTGGTACAGTCACTATGGAAAACAACATGGAGGTTCTTCAAAAATTTAAAAATAGAACTATTATATGATGCAGCACTTCTACTTTTGGTGATGTAGCCCAAGGAAATGAAATCACTATCTTGAAGAGATATTTGCATCCTAATGTTCTTTGCAGCATTATTTACAATAGACAAGATGTGGAAAAACCTGAGTGTCTGTCAGTAGATGAATGGATGAAGAAAATGTGATATATATATATAGAGAGAGAGAGTGAGAGACAGAGACAGAGACAGAAAGTTTTTAATTCAGCTGTAAAAAGACGGAAATCCTTCTACTTGCAACATAGAGGGACCCTGATGGTATTACTCTAAGTGAAATAAGTCAGATAGAAAGACAAATACTGCATGATCTCACTTATATGTGGAATCTTAAAAAAAAAAAAAAAGGTCAAACTCATAGAAACAGAGTATAGAATGATGGTTGCCATGGCTTATAGAGAGGAGTAAGAAGAGATGTTGGTCAAGGTTAAAACTAAAACTTTTTTAATTAAATAAGATAAGGAGATTGGGATTGACATATAAAAACTTTATTACTGTTTAAATGCTAAATCATGCCAAACTCTGTGACTCCATGGATGGTAGCCCATAAGGCTCTTCTGTCCTTGTCCCAGGCAAGAATACTGGAGTGGGTTGCCATTTCTTTCTCCAGCAGATCTTTCCAACCCAGGGATCAAACCCGCATCTCCTGCATCTCCTGCGTTGCAGACAGATTCTTTACCACTGAGCCACTAGAGAAACCTCTATATATATATATACTATTATGTAACTGTGGAAAACTCTGAAAGAGATGGGAATACCAGACCACCTGACCTGCCTCTTGAGAAATCTGTATGCAGGTCAGGAAGCAACAGTTAGAACTGGACATGGAACAACAGACTGGTTCCAAATAGGAAAAGGAGTAGGTCAAGGCTGTATATTGTCACCCTGCTTATTTAACTTATATGCACAGTACATCATGAGAAACGCTGGACTGGAAGAAACACAAGCTGGAATCAAGATTGCCGGGAGAAATATCAATAACCTCAGATATGCAGATGACACCACCCTTATGGCAGAAAGTGAAGAGGAACTCAAAAGCCTCTTGATGAAAGTGAAAGTGGAGAGTGAAAAAGTTGGCTCAAAGCTCAACATTCAGAAAACGAAGATCATGGCATCTGGTCCCATCACTTCATGGGAAATAGATGGGGAAACAGTGGAAACAGTGTCAGACTTTATTTTTGGGGGCTCAGCCCTGGGATTTCTTTGGAAGGAATGATGCTAAAGCTGAAACTCCAATACTTTGGCCACCTCATGCGAAGAGTTGACTCATTGGAAAAGACCCTGATGCCGGGAGGGATTGGGGGCAGGAGGAGAAGGGGACGACAGAGGATGAAATGGCTGGATGGCATCACTGACTCGATGGATGTGAGTCTGGGTGAACTCTGGGAGTTGGTGATGGACAGGGAGGCCTGGCGTGCTGCGATTCATGGGGTCGCAAAGAGTCGGAAACGACTGAGCGACTGAACTAAACTGCACTGATGTACAAAATAGATAACTAATGAGATCCTATTGTATAACACAGGCAACTCTACTCAGTGCTCGGTGATGACCTAAATGGGAAAGAAATCCTAAAAAGAGGGGATATATGTGTACATATAACTGATTCACTTTGCTGCACAGCAGAAGTTAATATAACATTATAAAGCAACTATACTCCAATAAGAATTTTTTATTAAATGAAATAATCATACACCCAAAATAAAGTAAATGATGTCTATTATTATTTTCTTTGTGAGGCCTCCTATCGAGTAAAATCATGAACTTCTTTTCCCTCTTGCTTCTCCAAGATTTCACCAGATACACAAAAGTTATTTTGGCAGGTTGATAATACAATCTGTCAAGCAGCCAAAATATATCTAGCCTAGAAAATCTGAGAGAACTCATTCTATTGTAAGAACTGGTCACTCCTGTGGATTTATTTTCTTGCCCCAAATCCAGAACTTAACAGTCCTACTCTTTTTCAATTTGAAGATGCACTATATGCTAGAAATAGTTGGCAGAGTGCTAACTCTCTAAAGGAGCATGTTTTTAAGAGAAAGTCATAGTTTGAGGAAAGAAAAGAGATGGGTAGGTACTGGATATAAGAAGTGATGTTGCGTAAGAAGAGAGTAACTTTGTTGAGCACCATAATATGGTGATTCACAGTGAGCGTCATGGAGAGTAGAGTGGCGGTTACCAGGAGTTGGGGGTGGAAGTAAGGGAGAGATATTGTTCAAAGGGTACAAACTTTCAGTGATAATATTAACAAGTTTGGGGATCTAATGCACAGCATGGTGATTATAGCTAATAATGCTGTATCACATACTTGATACAGAGTGTATCTCAAATGTTCTTACTACCAAAACAAACGGTAACAATATCAGTGGATGAAGGTGGTAACTAATATTATGATGGTAATCATTTTGTAATTTATAAATGTATCAAATCAACATGTTTTTACACCTTAAATTTGCACAATGTTATGTGTCGATTATACCTCAATAAAGCTGGAAAAGTTTTTTTTTTTTTTTTTTTTAAGGTTGAGTGTCACAGAGGCAAGTGACCTGGGTTGGAGTCCAGATCTGTAAAATCTAGCCTTCTCTGCGCCTGTTTCATCACCAAGAAACTGGTGATAATAATATCTAATAGTAATATTTAATACAGTTGACATGAAGACTAAACAATTTAATACATGTAAAGTCCAAAATCACTGCAGATGGTGATTGCAGCCATGAAATGAAAAGACGCTTGCTCCTTGGAAGAAAAGTTATAACCAACCTAGACAGCATATTAAAAAGCAGAGACATCACTTTGCCAACAAAGGTCCATCTAGTCAAAGCTATGGTTTTTCCAGTAGTCATGTACGGATGTGAGAGTTGGACTATAAAGCTGAGCCCTGAAGAATTGATTCTTTTGAACTGTGGTGTTGGAGAAGACTCTTGAAAGTCCCTTGGACTGCAAGGAGATCCAACCAGTCCATCCTAAAGGAAATCAATCCTGAATATTCATTGGAAGGACTGATACTGAAGCTGAAACTCCCATACTTTGGCCACCTGATGTGAAGAGCTGACTCATTGGAAAAGACCCTGATGCTGGGAAAGATTGAAGGCAGGAAGAGAAGGGAACAACAGAGGATGAGATGGTTGGATGGCATCACTGACTCAACGGACATGAGTTTGAGTAAACTCCAGGAGTTGGTGATGGACAGGGAGGCCTGGTGTGTTGCAGTCCATGGGGTTTCAGAGTCAGACACGACTGGGCTACTGAACTGAACTGAAAGCCCAATAGAAGTATCCAAGATATGATAAACAGCCAGTGAATGTTAGCTATTACTACTATGCATCAGGTTTGTTCTAGGGACTAGGGCACAATGAAGTATAAGATAGGCAAGCTTATTGCATTAAAGAGCATAACTCCCAGGCAAGGGGTGTGCCAAATTTCTTGTTAGTTCTCTAGATCCTCTTTCCACACTTTTCCACTATGCTCTGTGCCTCCAGAACTGACTATGAGACCACATCAATGAGTTTCCTTGTCTTCTGGCTTGTAATAGTGTACCCAGGCTATCTACACTTTTCCCCAGCAGATTATAAATTCAGAGGTTCCCATAATACCCTTGCTCAGGTTTGATAATTCACTAGAATGACTTACAGAACTCAGAAAAGTGCTAAACTTACTCTTACACTCTATTATAAAGGATACAAATGAACAGCCAGATGAGGAAGTACATAGATTGAGGTCTGGTACATAGGAACCTCTGCACCCAGGGAGTCAGGCTTTGCCACTCTTGAAAACAAGGATGTATTCACCACCTCAAAAGCTCTCTTAGTCTTGTGGTTCAAGAGTTTTTACAACCCAATCTCTAGTCCCTATCACTTTCCAGGAAGTCAAAGATTGAGGATGAAAGGGGAAATAAAATTGATTGTTCTTTCTACTGACTGGCCTCTATTCCAAAGTCACTTAGGAATCCCATTCTGAGTCATCTCATTAATACAAACTGAAGTGTGGTTGAAAGGGGCTCCAATGAACAACAGAAGATAATCCTATCACTCAGGAAATTCCGATGGTTTTAGGAAATCCATACCAGGAACTGGTGTCAAAGACCAAGTATATATTTATTATACCATAATCTGTATGAAATTGTATACACATCCAAATTAGGACTCATTTCTCATTTTAAAAATTTAAACCTTTAAAAATATCTTTTCAAATTTCAGTTAAAAATGATATATTAGGAGGAGATGACATATTAGAGTTTCATCAACTTTTTGAATAAACTTTCTTCATTTTGTTTGTGTTCAGGTTTCTCAACCAAGTTTTAAAAATATATTTTAGAATCCTGAAGTGTTTCTGTATCTATATGGTAAAATTCGAACAACTTTATAATGGGTAGGCTCTCTAACTATACTTTGACTCTTTAAAGAAAAATCCATGTTAGTATGTGTGTTTTAACTACCACATCCACAAAATAATGCAAAATAGAAACAACGGTTATAATTCTAACAATTTAATTAGTATCCTCAGAGAAGACAGAGCATCTACAAAATAAAAACAGGATGTTATGAAAAAGGAAAATAATGTCAGAAAACAAAAATATAAGTGCCAAAATTTTTAACAAAAGTGTTGTAAGGTGGAAAAGAAACCTCCGATAAGATGGGGGGGTAGAATCTGCATAAAATGTGAGATAAAAAATACAAAGTTTAACATTTGACTAACAAGAGATCAAGAAAGACAGCAGAAATGGCAAGGACAAAGAAAAAGAAGAGAAAATCAGGTCACCTGCAAAAGATGACCTGAATACCAGAAGACTATCAACAATGTCTTTCAAATTCTGAGGGGATCTGACTACAACTGTACAATTTATGGAGAAGAGAAAATCACTGAGAATGAAATAATATCCACATGCCCACCATTCAAAGTGCATGCTAACATTTTTTTCATTTTTGCTTCAGAAAATAAGTAAAAAATAGAGCACTCCATACTTCAAAACAACTATTTTCACAAATTGGATGTGTATCTCCTAGTCTATATTTTCACACTTTTACTACCTGTATGTGTAGCTAGAATCAATAGTGAGAGCTCTGGGCTTCCTAGGTGTCAAAGTGGTAAGGAATCTACCTGCCAATGCAGGAGACGCAAGAGATGTGAGTTCCATCTTTGGGTCGGGAAGATCCCCTGGAGTAGGAAATGGCAACCGACTCCAAAATTCTTGCCTGGAAAATTCCATGGACAGAGGAGCCTTGTGGGCTACAGTCCATGGGGTCACAAAGAGTCAGACACAACTGAGCAACTCTCATGGACACACACACCATGAGAGTCGTGTATTTGAAAGGCATTTGAATTGAAATCTTGTGGTATATGCCCTCCTGCAGTTTGTTTGGCATCTTCTCTGTTCTATCTGCAGGCGAGGTAGGTCACTGCCAGGGGCACATCCAGGCTTTGTGGGCCCTGAAAGTTAGACAGTTGGTGGTGAGGGGAAGGGAAGGCCTCTTTAAGAATATTCAATTGTGAATATAAAATTATATCTGACAGAAAATTTTTATTTAGAGTGAGAAAAAAAATTACAACAAATCACAGATATTAAATGCTGACACACCTCTTTATACTTTTTTGCCCACAACTTTATTTCTCAATAACCTCTTCATAGGACAATTATCTTATAATATCATTTTCAATAGAGAGAATAGAAAGATAAGTCAGTCTTGTCTTTATGGTGATCAAAATTCACTCTCTGTAGCTGATAGTTTAGAAAAGTTCCTTTCTGCCTCACATATCATTATCTATAAGATCATACAAATTGTCAGGATTTTTGTCAACTTTAGGAAAGCTTCAATTTTGCACTCTGATGTTTTCCTTTTTCATAGCAATCTGTTATTTTGTGGATGTACCATCTTTTATGAGGATAATAATTAGATGATTCTTTTAAATATTCATTTCGTGTTTTGGTTTGTTCCCCTGAGTTATCTCTGCTTCTTACAGTATTATTATTTTATCTGTTAGTTTATCTTGTCCTCAGATCAGATCAGATCAGTCGCTCAGTCATGTCTGACTCTTTGCGACCCCATGAATCGAAGCACGCCAGGCCTCGCTGTCCATCACCAACTCACAGAGTTCACCCAGACTCACATCCATCGAGTCAGTGATGCCATCCAGCCATCTCATCCTCTGTCGTCCCCTTCTCCTCCTGCCCCCAATCCCTCCCAGCATCAGAGTCTTTTCCAATGAGTCAACTCTTCGCATGAGGTGGCCAAAGTACTGGAGTTTCAGCTTTAGCATCATTCCTTCCAAAGAAATCCCAGAGCTGATCTCCTTCAGAATGGACTGGTTGGATCTCCTTGCAGTCCAAGGGACTCTCAAGAGTCTTCTCCAACACCACAGTTCAAAGGCATCAATTCTTCGGCGCTCAGCCTTCTTCACAGTCCAACTCTCATATCCATACGTGACCACAGGAACAACCATAGCCTTGACTAGACGAACCTTTGTGGGCCAAGTAATGTCTCTGCTTTTGAATATGCTATCTAGGTTGGTCATAACTTTCCTTCCAAGGAGTAAGAGTCTTTTAATTTCATGGCTGCAGTCACCATCTGCAGTGATTTTGGAGCCCAGAAAAATAAAGTCTGACACTGTTTCCACTGCTTCCCCATCTATTTCCCATGAAGTGATGGGACCAGATGCCATGATCTTCATTTTCTGAATGTTGAGCTTTTAAGCCAACTTTTTCACTCTCCACTTTCACTTTCATCAAGAGGCTTTTGAGTTCCTCTTCACTTTCTGCCACAAGGGTGGTATCATCTGCATATCTGAGGTTATTGATATTTCTCCCTGCAATCTTGATTCCAGCTTGTGTTTCTTCCAGTCCAGAGTTTCTCATGATGTACTCTGCATATAAGTACAACAGGGTGACAATATATAGCCTTGACCTACTCCTTTTCCTATTTGGAACCAGTCCGTTGTTCCATGTCTAGTTCTAACTGTTGCTTCCTGACCTGCATACAGATTTCTCAAGAGGCAGATCAGGTGGTCTGGTATTCCCATCTCTTTCAGAATTTTCCACAGTTTGTTGTGATCCACACAGTCAAAGGCTTTGGCATAGTCAGTAAAGCAGAAATAGATGTTTTTCTGGAACTCTTGCTTTTTCCATGATCCAGCAGATGTTGGCAATTTGATCTCTGGTTCCTCTACCTTTTCTAAAACCAGCTTGAACATCAGGAAGTTCACGGTTCACATATTGCTGAAGCCTGGCTTGGAGAATTTTGAGCATTACTTTACTAGTGTGTGAGATGAGTGCAATTGTGCGGTAGTTTGAGCATTCTTTGGCATTGCCTTTCTTTGGGATTGGAATGAAAACTGACCTTTTCCAGTCCTGTGGCCACTGCTGAGTTTTCCAAATTTGCTGGCATATTGAGTGCAGCACTTTCACAGCATCATCTTTTAGGATTTGGAATAGCTCTACTGGAATTCCATCACCTCCACTAGCTTGTCCTAGTCATCTTTAATTGTCTATACATGCTTGAGAATGAGGAGAGAGGAGAGTTGCCTGTGACTTCTGTGTGGGAGGGTGGTTGGGAGGCTGAAAGCTTTGTTTCAACAAGAGCAGGTAGAGAATCAGCCATTATACTTGGAGAGTCTAAAATCCAAACACCAGAGAATAGTCCTAATTCATTCTCTTTCTTTAGAATAAACCACTAACTTCCTTGCAAGCTTTGGAGTGATATCCTGGCAACCAGATTCTCTGTACCCAGGGATAGGATGGGAAGATTGATGATTGTTTCAGCTCTATAGCTCATGTCTATCATGAGGGTAATGGCATCAAAAACACTGAGAACACAGCATAAAGAACATCCTTTCTTATTTACGTCTAAAACTCATCTATTTATAGATGTCTGTTTTACCATCTTCCTTTCAAAATGTGAAGGTAAATCTCAGGAACAGCTATGCCTCTGGAATTTTGCTTGAGAGCTGATCAATGCTTTCAGCAACAATGCCCTTCCTCCTCCATATGCTCACAGATCAGAAAACACTTCTCAACGCTCATCTTACAAGAGTGTGAGCAAGGCGCAAAGATGTGACAAATACCAGTCCCACATTTTTAATAAAAACTGGGTCAGTCACAGACCTGAATAGCACCAAAACACAGCTGCTTTCTTCAAGTCTTTTTCCCCCCCCTGACAACAAGATCTAATTATAAGTTGTAAGAACAACTAAATCAGAAGTGTTGATTATAATATGAGTGTCATCTTTGGCAGGTGAATTTTGCATTGACTATATAACTCCCAACTCAGAATCAGAGTAGCTTCCAATTTGACTTAGAAACACAGAGCCCTAAATCCATACAGTTTGCAATTTGCAATATAAATAAAAAGGGGGGAGGATATTCCACCATCATTTCAACACAGAGGCCTGGTCAAACTGGTTCTGTCCCGTCCCACTTTGACAAGGTGGATAAGGATTTCCCTTCAGGACATTATAACTCCTCCAGGAAGCCACATCTCCTCTCCCTGTGTTCTGGGGCTGACAAGAGTCAATGTTGTAATATGTGAAAGGTCAGATGGAAAAGGAGAGCTTGTCAAGACCTCCAGGGCAAAAGAACTCATTCCAAATCATATGCTCAGGGGCAGCCTGATTCTGCAGGCTGTGCAGGGTTCACTCCGGAGAGCAGCATGAGGGACAGCTGGTCACTGAAGCAGTTTCCACTTCATGGCTTCCCCCCTCCACCTCCCCCCATTTCAGACTTCGCCACATCTTCCTCTTCTGTGATCTGTGGTAAATGCCACCCCTACTCTCTTCTCATCCTACTCTGGCCTGTGGTCATTTACGTGGTCTCTGAGCAGTAAAATCTGCAAGGCTGCAAACCAAACTTTATGTATGGAGCAGTATTTCTGGACTTTGTAGGTAGGTGACTCATGTCTATCATACAGGCCAGGAATGGGGATGGGAGCCACCATTAGGGATAAAGTTAACAGGTCTGATGAACTCAGTGGTACTGGGAAGGCATGGTGAGGGAAGAAAAGATTGTATCTTTTTTTTTTTTTTTTTAAGATTTCCTGCCTTAGGGACTTCCCTGGTGGTCCAGTGGTTACGATTCTGTGCTGCCAGTGCAGGAGGCACAGTTTTGATCCCTGGCTGGGGAACTAAGATCCTACATCATGTGTGGCACAGCCAAAAGATTTTTTAAAAAAGATTTCCTGCTTTAATCAACTTTTTTGATCACTTGACCAACTTCTAGTTTAGGTAGAGGCCTCCTACTGTAACTGGTCACAATTCACCAAATATCTGTGAGGGTCAGCACTGTCTTACATGTGTTTCATTATTTCAATTCTTTTCATAATTCTTACAATGTTGGCAGTTGTATCTGCATGTTATAAATAAACTGAGGCTGCTAGAGGCTGATTATCTCACTTAGGACAATCCTGCAAGTTAAATAATGGAATAAGAATTTGAGTATTAGTCATTTCCACTGGAACACTAAGAGAAGACTGTGCAGAGCCAGACCAATGGGCTATCCAGACTAGAGTCTTTGTGATGACAGCAAGAAGAAAGTGTTGAAGAAAGGCTTACTCGCAGTTCCTTAGCTCATAGGTTAGCTGTGTGCCCACCACATTCCTATTTACATTCACCTATTACATTTGAGCGGACACGACTGAGCGACTGAACTGAGTGATTAGAAGCTAACATTTATTAGGTATTGACTATATGCCAAGTACTGTGCTGAACACTTGACACTTCATCTCATCTGCTTCTTGTTACCTTCTATAAAGTGAGAATCATTACCCTCATTTTTCTGAGGAAGAAATTGATACTCAGAGTTATTGTGTAAGTTTCCTGAGGTCAAAGAGCCATACTTTGAACCCAACTTGGGGAAATTCCAGAGCCTGCTCCTTGTAGCCTCCATGATTTGGAACCTGTGCCTCTTGAAGCCATTGCAATGGCCCCTTTAGGCTTCAGGACAGATCATTTAGTGACACAATATAAGAAAGCCTCTGGGGACTTCCCTGGCGGCCCAGCGGTAAAGAATCTGCCTTGCAAAGCAGGGCATGCGGGTTCATGCCTGGTCTGCATCCCCTGATCCAGGAAAACCACATGCCTTGGGAAAACTAAGCCTGAGCACTGCAACTAAGACCCAACCTGAAGCAGTCAAATAAATGAATACTTTTTTTTTTTTTTTAAAGAAAGAAAAGAAAGCTTTTGTGCTGATGCATTCCAGGCCTTCAGGATGAGTTATTCAAATGCTGAGAAGCTGGATGACATAATGGTGTCAGCATCTGAAAACATCTAGAAGAGTTTCCAATTACATTTGTGAAAATCTGCTTCAACTCACTACAGGGCAAGTGGAGCCGAAAGCAAACAGTCTTGTACTAGTCTTGGTCTTCTGGAGGCAGGGACTATCTTGTTCATCTGTTTCCATAGCCCCCAGCACAAGAACAAGCACACCATATATATATATATATATATATTTTTTTTTTTTTTTTTTGCCATTTGTTGAGTACTCACTATGGGCCAGGTAAACCCGCTTAATTTCTACAACCACCCTGAAAGGTAAATATTATTATCTCCATCTCACAGATACAGACTCTAAGGCTTACAGAAATTAAGCAACTTGCTGCTGAGTCACCGAACTAGTAAAACTCAGTCTACCCAAGAAGTCTTCTCCGAGGAGATCAATCTGGAGGAAAGCATTTGAAGGAGAAAAACAAGAGACAAGGGTTTCTAAACAGCAGCACTAGGCCAAGTCATAGACACAGGAAACAGTGGTTGGTCTTGCTCAGACCTAACTCAATAGCAACCTTTTTTGAAACTCACCTTTATCAAACCTTTCCAAAACATTCAATTTTGTTTTCATAGAAATAATAGCTCAATCTCTCTTTATACTCAGACTTCACAGATTTACACTTTATTTAGTTAAATTATACCATGTGTGCCTGGCAAAAATCAGTTTGTTAGCAAACATCACTGAATCCTGGTAAGCATCTAACTCAGTTGGCGCTGAGTTATTTAACTTCCTTATGCCATATTATTCTCGCTTGCAAAATGGTGTTGTTCTAAGTATTTAACAAGTTAATCTGTGTTTAAAAAACTTGGTAAGTGCTCAGTAAACATTGGACACAGAAGCACACAGGTATACCTTCACTGATACATTTTCCAGAAGGAATGGAGAGCATCAATTACTTTCATGAGTTGGTTACATAGAGTTTTATTAGATAACTATGTCTGTTAGGGATCATAGAAAATCTGCCCCCTGCTCCAAATACTGTCTTCTGCTCCCTGGTTTTCTAATTAAACCTCAGTATACCTGACACATACCTTGTCCAAGAGACTTATTCACAGGTCTTGTCTGAAGGCAGGAAACAGAACAAAAGCAAGTTGCTCCTTCAACACTTGAATGGCTGCCACAAAAATAAACAAATAACGTCCGCTTTATTCTCTCAAAGAGACACTTCCAATGAGTTTCTTTATCTTTCTGTATCTCTCTACAGCAAATATAGTCTCAGGGCCATCAGGTTGCAAGGTATACACAAATTCCAAGCGCACCACTGTGAACAAAAAATACTACCCTCTCTGGCACTGAAGGGCTCCCACTGTTGCCTCCATTTCCCAGTTACTGGCACCCAGTCATGAGCATCCTAGCCATGCCACATCTCGCTGAAAAATTATAACTAGAATTTAATGTGCCCAGCTAGAGTCATGTGCCCATCCACGTGTTAACTTCTGTGTTCAAGGAAATGGGGAGTAATGTGATTGGCTAGGCCTGCACCCCATGTAGAAGAGAAGGGGCAGACCTATGCAAACAGACATATTTTCTTAAAGTAAAGAATATTCTATTATAAGGAGGATAGGCAGGCAGAAGCACCAGATCCCTTAACATGGACTGAAAGATGGTTGTCAACCTCATTAGTCCTAGATCATTTCAGACAATAAGAATCTGCACAGGTTTAAAAGGCCTTTTAAGAAAATTAACTTAATATTTCTAATACTTATTCACAGATTTCAGTCTCCTCACATGAGGCTCTTCCTCAAATCCAATCTAATCTAAATTCCTTGAGTTCCTATTAAAGGTATTTTTCTCCTTGTTTGTAAAAGTTTAAAACAAAATAGTTATGTAAATGCTTTACTCTATAATCTAGTCTGAAGATATTTTTGAGTAGGAATCATTTTGTAGCCGAGTAAGACCTTATAGGACCTTCCCAGAACAGGACAGCCAGTCACCCAATGTCCTTTCTGTGCCTCTTGTCTATAGGAAAATTTTAGCCTCCTTCCCCAAGTGTCAAAGAATATATTTAATCAAAGAAGTAAGAAAATGCAGAAAGAAAAGAAAACAGCAAGTAAGACAAAATAATACTTTAGCCATTAAGTATGACTAAAAAGTCAAGGACCTTTAATTCTTCCTGAAGGGCTATAAGTAATATTCTGAGCCCTACCCTTTGAGCTGTTTTGCAGATACTGAAACTGCTCCACTGACCAGGTGGAAGAAGTTATCTGTGTGCAGTCCACAAGCATGTAGATCTTGTGGGATGGAACCAAAAGATTGATCATGTTGACTCCCAATTACCTTACTGCCAACCAATCAGAAGAATGCCCAGGACCTGATCATATACCCCATAGCTCACCCTCCTTCACCCTGTCTTTAAAAATCTTCCCCTGAACACCACTGGGGAAGCCAGGTTTTTTAAACACTAACTGTCTGGACTCCTTGCTTGGCCCCTGCAATAAATAGTACATTTTGCTTCACAGTGACCTGGTGTCAGTAGATTGGCTTTACTAAGTGCATTTGAGCAGCCCCAAATTTGGTTTGGTAACAATTTCATCAATATGGTGCTACTGGAGTAGTATGGCAAGAAGAGTCCAGAGAAAGATAACTGTGATCATTTTGTGATGTCTGCCTGCTCCAGGTTCTGGAATGGAGAGGGGGCCACACACTTGGCTGCATTTGCATCCTTGATTTTTATAATCCATCTGAAAAAAAAAAAGTCTTCTTCCTTCATCCAGCACCCTTACTCAAACAGGGCAAGCATAGAGGAACTGTCAGAAAATGTGGGATATGGACAACATGTTTGTTAACTTCTTCAGAGTCCCCACTTAAATCTTGAGATCTACTTACAGGGTCAAAAGTTATTCCTCAGTGAATCAGCAAAGACATTGAGTGTGATTAGCAGCTTTTAGATGCAAAAGAACATTGCAAACTGCTCTGTACCCTGCTTGGATGTGCTGAGGTGCAATCTCAGGTGTTAGCAAAATAGATGTGAGAGAGAAAGAATTGTTACACCCAGCAACAGCCCTTCCTTTCACCGTGATCACATCATCATCCAAGGTGTGATCATGGACATCAGATGTGCTTTTACCGAATAGTGTGAGTTGACAACTAAAGAACAGCAAGATAGTCTGTTCTGCAAAAAAGTTTTTCTATTTATTTGCTCCACTGACTTTCAAGGATCAGACTGAATTATCATCCTGAAGATTTTTTCTTTTTGGCCATGCTGTGAGGTTTACAAGATCTTAGTTCCCCAACCAGGGACTGAACCCTAGGCTACAGCAATGAAAGCGTCAGATTCTAGACACTGGACAGCCAGGGGATTCCCTCCACTATCTTTTTTAATACAAAAAAATTCAAATAAATAAAATTGGAGAGAATAGTACAAAATATACCCATCATCCAATTCAATAATAATTAGGATTTTGCCACACTTGCCTTATCTATCCTTCTTCTTTCTCTGTGAAAGTATTTTAAAGCCCTCATTATTTCTTATCTAGATACTTCATTTCACATCTTTAAATTATATGAATATTTTCTTATAAAACCACTCTGCCAGAAACACACCTAACAGGAGCAGTAATTCTTTGATATCATCTTAGTCTTAGTCTATATATCTAAAGAAATATATACTTTTATAGTTGGCTCATTAGAATCAGGATCCAGGTGAGTTCTATATTTTGTGTTTGATGGTTATATCTTTTGAGTCTTTCTAAATCTAGAACAGTCTCTCCCCACCTTGCTCCAACTTTTAAATTTTCTTTATGCTATTGATTTCCTGATTAAATTAGTTCAATTATTCTATAGACTATCCTATGGATATATTCTGAGTTTATCCGTGTATGTCCTTGTGGCATCACTTAAACTTGAGGCTCTTCCTCCTGTAGTTTATGTAAACTGGAAGTTAGTTCTAAAAGGCTTGTTAGATTCAGTTTCTATTTTCCATAAGGGGGAATCTCAAGAAGCACATATTATCTGGTGGTCTCACTCTAAGGGAAGTTAAGATTGATCAGTCTCCATTGTAAACTTCTCCATTAGCTGTTTTTTCTAAGGAAGGGCCAAGATGTCAGAAAGACCCTGAGCTCACTTCCTCTCTAATTACAACTATTTACAGAGCAACTGTGAGCACTACTTGAAGACTAGCAGAAAAGATCTTCTACAACTAAAGACATAAAGAAAAAACCACAATTAGGTAGGAGGAGTGGAGTTGCATTATACTCAAGACCCATAGCCCACAAATGGGAGGTTAGTTACAATGGCAGAGTTTCTTCCCAAGGAGGAAGTGTTCTGAGCCCCCAACCAAGGGTCCTGCAACAAGAAGATAGGGTCCCTAGAACATGTGACTTTGAAGGCCATCAGGGCTTACTTTTAGGAGAGTCAGAAGGCTGTGGGAAATGGAAACTCCACTCTTAGAGGGCACACACAAAATCTCTCAGGCTGCAAAACACAGGGACACAGCTCTACCCACCAGCAGGCCAGCTTCGCGGTTAGCTGCATAGCCTGGGAAATCCAAGAATCCAGGTCCTGGGACTAATAAACTATAGGAAGGACTCCAACATGGCGCTTGCCAACACCAGTGTCCTCATGATAGAATAAGCTCCCCAAAATGTGATGGGAGGGGAAAACCTATAAGCAAAAATACTCTGCAAAGCTATCATTCAGATTTGAAGGAGAGATCAAGAGATTTACAGACCAGAAAAAGCTAAAAGAGTTCAGTATCATGAAATGCACTAAAGTCCCCTATAAGCCTTTCATCTAATGCTTTCATCCTTTATTGATCTTTGCCATAATCGGTTCTATCATTAGGATAACAAAATGGTGATTTTTCTAATTCTGTCATTCCTTTCACATTTATTAGCTGGGAGCAGTCTGTATAGAAGAACTTTTCTTCAGTAATTAGGGCTATTTGGTCATCCCGAAATACAGACTGAATTGGAAAAGCAGGAAAATGCTTACTTGCTGCTGCTGCTGCTGCTGCTGTTGCTGCTGCTAAGTCGATTCAGTCGTGTCCGACTCTGTGCGACCCCACAGGCAGCAGCCCACCAGGCTCCCCAATCCCTGGGATTCTCCAGGCAAGAACACTGGAGCGGGTTGCTATTTCCTTCTCCAGTGCATGAAAGTGAAAAGTCAAAGTGAAGTCGCCCAGTCGTGTCCGACTCTTAGCGACCCCATGGACTGCAGCCCACCAGAATCCTCCGTCCATGAGATTTTCCAGGCAAGAATACTAGAGTGGGGTGCCATTGCCTTCTCCATTACTTACTTCTCTTAAATTGCCAATTTTCAGGGTAAGGTCCATGACCTAGTTACACCAATGTTACCCAAAGAGTTTGTTAATCTATTTAAGACACTCCTCTACCCCACCCACTCATGAACTCATTAGGTTTTACATATTCTATGTATTTCAATCAAATGCGATCATTACTTTTTTTGCATACTTCAGTTATTCCGTCTTTGACCAATGGAGCCCTTTCATGTTTGCTCTTGAGTCCTTTTGATAAAAAGAATCTTTGATAACTTCATAGTTTGGGCTCATCAAGATGTGTAAATTTTATCTTGTGTACGTATTGCCCCAAACTTGGAATCTCTCATCCAAGATCCAGATTCTTTTAAACAAGGAATGCCATTTGGGGACCACAATCTGGGCACTAGACATTGCCCATTGTTTGTAGGGTTTTAATACTTCTAGGCCTTTCTGAAAAGTATAGAAATAGTAGAAACTATCATAAGCAAATACTGATATGTCTAATTCAAATTTAATACTTAAATTTACTTTTAGTAATGCCTTTGATTTTATATTTCTCTTCTCTTACACTAAAAATCTTGGTTCCTAAAAACATTAACATAATTATTTACTACTTGTGCTACACTATGTTGAAAACACTAATATAAAGACTTCTATTATACCTATGGCTGATTCATGTTAAGGTTTGGCAGAAAACAACAAAATTCTGTAAAGCAATTATCCTTCAGTTAAGAAATACATTAATTAAAAAAAAGACTTCTATTAGCAATATAACTATTGAGAGAAGTGTTAAATTTCTTTACAGCTCTCTTTGCCCTTAAAATATACTCCACTATGTATGTATAGCAAATGTACCATATTTTAGAATCTCTTTAAATGTTTTCTCCCTGCAGCTACTTAACTTCATATACAGTTAAGATCATTGTTTTGAGTTTGTTTTAAAATCTTAGGAATTGTTATTTTAAATTAAATTAAAATTTGTAAAACACATTTATGTGATTCCAATGTCAAAAGTTCTTAAAAAATATATTCAGAAAAGTCTCTTTTCCATGCTGTTTCCTCTGCCCTATATTATGTTGAATTGTGCAAAACTGCCAGAGATTATTTTATCAGCAAAAATGCAATTTCTATGGTTGTTGCTGCTGCTGCTAAGTCACTTCAGTCGTGTCCAACTCTGTGCTATCCCATAGACGGCAGCCCACCAGGCTCCCCCGCCCCTGGGATTCTCCAGGCAAGAACGCTGGAGTGGATTGCCATTTCCTTCTCCAATGAATGAAAGTGAAAAGTGAAAGTGAAGTTGCTCAATCATGTCCGACTCTTAGCAACCCCATGGACTGCAGCCTACCAGGCTCCTCCATCCATGGGATTTTCCAGGCAAGAGTACTGGAGTGGGGTGCCATCACCTTCTCTGTTCTGTGGTTGAGCCATATATAAATTCCCACACTTTGTACAGAAAAGATAACTACTATATGTATTATTATCCACTTCATTTTTTCACTTATATATTCTAGAGATCATTTCTCCTCCTTCATTCAAGTGCACTATCTTCCATGTGTGTATTGATGTACCATGATTTTTATTCAACCAAGTCTCTATTACAAAGCATTCAGTTTCCAATCTGTTGTTATTAAAAATAATGCCTCCATGGGAAACAGACATAGAGAATAGACTTATGGACATGGAGAGAGGGGAGGAGAGGGTGAGATGTATGGAAAGAGTAACATGGAAACTTACATTACCGTATGTAAAATAGATAGCCAACAGGAATTTGCTGTATGGCTCAGGAAACTCAAACAGGTACTCTGTATCAACCTAGAGGGGTGGGATGGAGAGAAAGATGGGAGGGAGGTTCAAAAGGAAGGGGATAAATGTATACCTATGGCTGATTCATGTTGAAGACTGACAGAAAAAAATAAAATTCTGTAAAGCAATTATCCTTCAATTAAAAACTAAATAAAATTTTTTAAAATGCCTCTATGAATAACCTTGTAAGTATGTCATTTCATATTTTAACTTAGTCCATATTTTAATTAACAGATATAAGTCCACCCTATCTGTAAGAGACCACCCCCTGCCACACCCAGCCTAAGTCATTCATTCTGGTAAACAATTGTCCTGGTCTTTGGGTACCCAAGGGCTCCCCCTGTGGCTCAGCTGGTAAAGAATACACCTGCAATGCAGGAGACCTGGGTTTGATCCCTGGGTTGGGAAGATCCCCTGGAGAAGGGAAAGGCTACCCACTCCAGTATTCTGGCCTGGAGAATTCCATGGACTATATAGTCCATGGGGTCTCAAAGAGTTGGACATGACTGAGTGACTTTCACTTGGGTACCCAATGCCTTTGAACAGCTTTCTGATGTTAGGAGAATTTTCCTTTTCTGATTTCCACAAAGTTAGAATGCAGGGTACTCATTCCCCTTTCCCTTCCTTTGCAGTTAGGGCAAGGGCATGTGACTTGTTTTCCTCTAATCAAATGCATTTGTGTGAGATTCTGGTGAAGAAAGGGGCAGTGAGAGGGGAAAGGCTGCACAGTGCACTCCTTTTCTGGTGGGGGGTGGGTGGCAGAGCCAAGTGGTTTAGGGGAACTGGGATGGTCTGTAAGGTTGAGGTTCTGGTGCAGAAGTTGCCCTGATGCTTTTGGCAGCAGTTATTCAGTTGCTAAGTCGAGTCCAATTCTTTGCGATCCCATGGACTGTAGCCTGCCAGACTCCTCTGTCCGTGGGATTTCCCAGGCAAGAATACTGAAGTGGCTTGCCATTTCCTTCTCCAGGGGATCATCTCGATCCAGGGACTGAACCCATGTCTTCTGCATTGGCAGGCATATTCTTTACCACTGAGTCACTTGGGAAGCCCCTTTGGCAACAGTGGCTGTACCCGCAGTCAAATTGAGTTCTTAGCAGCATATAGTGGCTGAATGGTGAAAGGGCAGTGGCCTCAGGCTGCTCATTAGGCCAGCTATGCTACTAATTTGGGGGGATTCTCTTGGAAACTTAGCCTCACAATTGTTTCCTCAGTCTTCGCAACATTTCTATGAGCTACCCATTCATTTCAGTTCAGTTCAGTCGCTCAGTCGTGTCCGACTCTTTGCGACCCCATGAATTGCAGCATGCCAGGCCTCCCTGTCCATCACCAACTCCCGGAGTTCACTCAGACTCACGTCCATCGAGTCAGTGATGCCATCCAGCCATCTCATCTTCTGTTGTCCCCTTCTCCTCCTGCCCCCAATCCCTCCCAGCATCAGTCTTTTCCAATGAGTCAACTCTTCGCATGAGGTGGCCAAAGTACTGGAGTTTCAGCTTCAGCATCATTCCCTCCAAAGAAATCCCAGGGCTGATCTTCAGAATGGATTGGTTGGATCTCCTTGCAGTCCAAGGGACTCTCAAGAGTCTTCTCCAACATCACAGTTCAAAAGCATCAAATCTTCGGCACTCAGCCTTCTTCACAGTCCAACTCTCACATCCATACATGACCACTGGAAAAACCATAGCCTTGACTAGATGGACCTTTGTTGGTAAAGTAATGTCTCTGCTTTTGAATATGCTATCTAGGTTGGTCATAACTTTCCTTCCAAGGAGTAAGCGTCTTTTAATTTCATGGCTGCAGTCACCATCTGCAGTGATTTTGGAGCCCAAAAAAATAAAGTCTAACACTGTTTCCACTGTTTCCCCATCTATTTCCCATGAAGTGATGGGACCAGATGCCATGATCTTACTTTTCTGAATGTTGAGCTTTAAGCCAACTTTCCCACTCTCCTCTTTCACTTTCATCAAGAGGCTTTTTAATTCCTCTTCACTTTCTGCCATAAAGGTTGTGTCATCTGCATATCTGAGGTTATTGATATTTCTCCCGGCAATCTTGATTCCAGCTTGTGCTTCTTCCAGCCCAGTGTAACATCCACTGGATCATAGAAAAAGCAAGAGAGTTCCAGAAAAACATCTATTTCTGCTTTACTGACTATGCCAAAGCCTTTGACTGTGTGGATCACAGTAAACTGTGGAAAATTCTGAAAGAGATGGGAATACCAGAGCACCTGACCTGTCTCTTGAGAAACCTATATGCAGGTCAGGAAGCAACAGTTAGAATTGGACATGGAACAACAGACTGGTTCCAAATAGGAAAAGGAGTATGTCAAGGCTGTATATTGTCACCCTGCTTATTTAACTTATATGCAGAGCTACCCATTATCCTCTGAATAAAATTCTTTTCTGTTCAATCTGCTAGCATCAGCTTCTGTTACTTGTGGCCAGTAAATAATTTATGCAACAAATCCTGGGAGTTAGACCGGTATAGCTTTAGTACCACAGGGGCCTGACCATCCTCTGATTTGTACTTCTGCCCTTCCTTCTTCCCCCTAAGAATGCTTGTGATTTCAGGGATAGAAGGTCTGTGGTATAACAAAATTAACTGGGTCATCAGGAACCCAGAGCTCTTTTGAATGAAATCCCTTTGAAAATCTTATGACTTTCAAGTCATAAGAAGTAGAGGGACTTCCCTGGTAGTCTAGTGGCTGAGACTCTGCACTTTCAATGCAGGGGTCCCAGGTTCACTCCCTGGTCAGGGAACTAGATCCCACATTCCACAACTAAGAGTTTGTGTGCCACAACTAAGACCCAGCACAGCTAAATATATATATATAAAAGAAGTAGTGTTTTCCTGTAAGTTGGAGGAGAAGAGAGACAGATGTCAGTGGTGGGGAGGAGGTCATCAGTGGCCCAGCAGAATTCCTGAGGTCAACAGAGCAGAAGGACGGTGAGACCAACAGACAGAACAGAGGAACTAAATATTAAGAATCTTGCCCTCAATTCCTAGGCTTCTCAGGTGAATAACTGGGGCAGGAGATCTTGGGAAAAAAAATACAATTTCTAGATCATATGATATATGATATCATTATATGTGGAATCTAAAAAACAGTACCAATGAATTTATTTACAAAACAGAAATAGAATCACAGATGTAGAAAACAAACTTATGGTTACCAGAGGGGATTGTTGCTGTTCTTCAGTTGCTAAGTCATGTCAGACTCTGTGACCCCATGGACTGCAGCACACCAGGCTTCCCTGTCCTTCACTATCTCCCAGAGTTTGCTCAAAATCATGTCCATTGAGTCGGTGATGCCATCCAACCATCTCATCCTCTGCTGCTCCCTTCTCCATTTACCCTCAATCTTTCCCAGTATCAGGGTCTCTTTCAATGAGTCGACTCTTTGCATCGGTGGCCAAAGTTTTGGAGCTTCAGCATCAGTCCTTCCAATGAATATTCAGAGTTGATTTCCTTTAGGATTGACTGGGTTGATCTTGCAGTCCAAGGGGCTTTCAGGAGTCTTCTCCAGCACCATGATTCAAAAACATCAATTCTTTGGTGCTCAGCCTTCTTTATGGTCCAACTCTCACATCCATACATGACTACTGGAAAAATCATAGCTTTGACTATACAGGCTATTGTCATCAAAATGACATCTCTGCTTTTTACTACACTGTCTAGGTTTGTCATAGCTTTCCTCCTAAGAAACAAGCATCTTTTAATTTCATGGCTGGAGTCACTATCCACAGAGATTTTAGAGCCCAAGAAAATAAAATCTTTCACTCTTTCCACTTTTTCCCCATCTATTTGCCGTAAAGTGATGGGACTACTTCTTTTGATTTCATGCCATTAGAGTGGGATCATCTGCATATCTGAGGCTGCTGATATTTCTCCTGGCAATCTTGATTGAAACTTGTGATACATCCAGCCCAGCATTTCACATGATGTACTCTGCATAGAAGTTAGCAAAGTGACAATATTCCAGGAAGGGGAGAGGGGAATAAATTAGGAGGCTGAGATTGATATATATACACTACTATATATAAAATAGATAACTAATAAGGACTTACTGTATACTGCAGGGAACTCTACTCAATACTCTCTGTAGTGACCTATATGGGAAAAGAATCTAAAAAAGAGTGGCTGTATGCATAATTCACTTCACTGTACACATGAAACTAATGTAATGTATATCAGCTACACTCCAATAAAAATTTTTTTTAAAAGAAGATAATGACTTATAGTCATCTTGTGAGTGGACCCATCTGGATCCAGTGACAATCTACACGAGGTGATGTGTTAAAGCTACTAACTATTATCTCTCATAGATGGCAACTATTTCCCCCACCAAGTTAATCATTTGTCTTTTCATTTTATATTTGCTGACCAAAAAGTTTTAACAGCATATACTTGATTTTATTGATGCTTTCTTTGTCATATTTTTCATTCCTTTTCTGTTTAGGTAACATCATCCCTTTCCAAGAATATGTTCAATATTATATTCTCTTTTAGTTTTTTATTGTTTTATTTATTCATATTTAACCCCTTATTCTATCTAGAGCTCATTTTTATATATGGTGTGATCACCATGTGTCTTAATGGTCTTAATGGATAAAGCTGACAGGCTAAAAACAAGGCAACATGCTTTGCAAATTAAAAGAATGTTGTGCAATAACGAGATACCATTTTGTACCTTAAAAATTATCAAGCATTAAGAAAAAAAACTTCGTGAAGATAAGCATGAAGGAAATGGCACCCTAAAAGTGCTGTTTTCAACTTATCCATTCTGTTAAGAGCCTATAGTTAAATAGCAAGCAAGGTAAGAACAAAAAAAGAGGGAATCTATTAATTAAAGGAAATTTATAAAAACCAATACAAATGCAAATCTTGTTTAAATCATGATTCAAATAAGCCAAAAAAAAATTTTTTTAATGAGACAACTAGAATTTGAGCTCTGACTATACATTGATGGCAGTAAAAAAACACCTCTTTGTTAGTTATAATAATCGTGGATATGTTTTTAAAGAAGTTCTTATCTTTTAGAGATACATACAAAAAGATTTGATGTCTTGGATTTACTTCAAAATAATGTAGTGGTTGGAAAAAGAAAAGAATATAAATGGGACAAGATTGGCTCTAAGTTGTTAATTGTTGAAGTTGGCTGAGGGTGCATGAGAGTTTATTACACTATCCTTTCTATTTTTACATACATTAATATTTGGATTTTTCCATAATAAAAGGTGAAAAAAAATAGAGATTAAAAATATATAATGGCAGGGGGAATTGCTAAATATTCCCAGTTAGGTAATAAAGCTCCAGTTTCTCAGAGTGGCACATCTGGGCCAGATCATGGCCTCACCTAAGGTGACTGCTCCTCACCAGTGTCCATGGAGTTTCAAAAACAGCAAGTCTTTACAGAGAGCTTTCTGGATGTCAGGCCCAGTGAAAGAAAAAGGTCCTTTCACTGTGAAGCAGAAAGAGATGGGCAAAGTATGATTTACAAAAATAGCACAATGAAATCATTGCTCCCACAAAAAGTCCCTGAAGAGTCATCTAAAATAAACATCTGTCATTTGTGGAAGTTTAAAAATATGTTTTAAAAAAGTCTTCTGGCCACTCTGTGCAGCATGTGGGATCTTATTTCCCTGACTAGGTTTCAAACCTGCACCCCCTGCATGGGAAGCACAGAGTCTTAAGCACCGGATCACCAGGGAAGTCCCTAAAATATGTTTTTATTAAGAAAAGAATAAAACAATCAGACCAGGTCACATTGCTGTTTAAAATGATCCATGAATCTTCTAATTGTCATCAGCATAAAGCTCCTTAGCCAGGCCTACCTCATGCCCCAACCCAGCCTCTTCCCTAGCTCCATCTTCTGCTCCTCATCCACACACACTTTAAACTTCAGCTATGGTAAAGGACTTGCAGTTCCCAGAACATACCTCATGGAGTTTATGTTCTCCTGAGGAAGTTCCCTTCATTCATTCAACAGCATTCATTGGTCTCCTCATCAGGCCCAGGCCCTAGGCCATGCTCTGTCTCATCACCACCAGGATTGCCTTTCTCCCCCATCAGTTCATTCTTCCAGCCTCGACTTGTTTGTTTACATGTTTCTCTGAGAAACATTCTTCAAACCACTCAAACTGAACAAGGTACCCTTCCCCTGTACTTTCTATATTTAAGAATATATGGAGGGTAGCAGAGGAGGAGAGGGGACATATGATATTTCCTCCACTAGATTTTGAGGGCAAGGATAAAATCCTATTTAGGCATAGTATGTAGTTTAAGGCCTGAGTCATATGAGAAGATGAGTAAATGCTTATGGAATAAATGAGTGAATGAATGAATGAAACACAAACGCGAGGATTTTTGTTGTTTCATTCTGCTTTATCCTTAAGGCATCTAAGACAATACCTGGCACATTAAATATTTGTCAAAATAATTAAAGTTGCCTGTCAAAGAAAAACAAATGAGATTACATTAAGGCTCTTATGCAAATTTCCCATTTGCTGTAGTCAACCTATCTGTCATAGCAAAAGACTGATTCACAACTAAAAAAAGATTTAGAGGCAAAAGGTGTTTTGGAGATCAAATGGAAAGAAATGTTGTCCGTCCATTATTGAGTTAGTAACCTGGATTTAAAACCTATCTCTGGGACTTCCCTGATGGTCCAGTTGTTGAGAATCCACCTGCCAATGGAGGGGACCTGGATTGGATCACTGGTCCAGGAGGATCCCCCACATGCCTCGGGGCAACTAAGCCCACTCACCAAAACTACTGAGCCTGCATGCCACAACTACTAAAGCCTGAGCACCTAGAGCCCATGCTCTGAAACAAGAGAGGCCACGGTAATGAGAAGCCCACACACCACAGCTAGAGTAGCCCCCCTCACTGCAAGTAGAGAAAGTCCACGTGCAGCAACAAAGACCCAGAGCAGCCAAAAATAAGTTAAGGAAAAAAAAAAAAAAACTATCTCTTCAGTCAAGAAAGACCAGGGCATCTATTTATTTAATTGTTACATGTATTGTTTTAGAAGACACTAAGCAAGATGTTGATTTTACTTCACCTAAAAAAAAAGTCAGTGTTTTGCGGACTTAGATTCTCATCTGACATAGGTCACTTTCTCTGTGGCCATACAGCCTATGGATCCGGAGAAATATATCCAGCACTGGGGTAGCACATGATCTCCTACATCTGGGACAGCCAGGACCCAAAGCCATCCTTCATAAATAACATCAGCCTTACTGATTTAACTTTTAAAAAAACAAACAAACAATGGAATAATTTCTTCTTGCCCAAACCTTACTACAGTGGTTTGGACCAGCAACTCCATAGTGGGATGATGGGAGGGCTGCATGGACAAAGGACAATTGTTGGCCTCCCGCAGCGGAAGAATGGTTTACAAAATGATCTTTCTTAGGCGCTCTGCCTGGGACTATTGTACACCACATGGCAGGTGCTCTGACATAAGTAAGGCCAAATTGGTTTCCATTTGGATTTATTTTCTTTTTGAAACCATCCTTATCTAGAACTGTCCTCTCTGAAAGTCACTAGAACAACAGGAGGGAAAAATGAGATCTTGAACTCCCCAGGGAATCAAGGCAGACTTTCCTTCCCCTTTCTTTACTCATCCATCTTTCCATGGCTGCCAGCTACCGGGATCTCATTTGAGAGGAGGTTTTATTTCCCTGCTTTCTTTCAAGATTCTGCCTCAAATAATCCTCACTGACTTTCAATGAAGCAAAGTAGGACTCCCATTTACTTTATCCAATACACTCCTACATTCAACCTTGAAAACAGCATGCAGTGAATGATCTTCTACAGGAACAAAGAGCAGAATGGAACCTGACTATTTTCCATGAGGCTGATTTTTGCTAATCAAACACATTTATTTTCTGAAACACTTTCACACCTACTGAGAAATAAGAAAGGATATACCTCCCAGAACACAACTTAGAAATGTGTAGAAAATAGATAATACTGAGGTCTTCGTGTGACAATAATTTGTGGAGGGGCAGTAGGACCATTTTGGAGCACCATCAAGATACACACTACACAACTTCTTCCTCCTAACAATTTTGCAGCATTCTCTCTCACAGAAATGTTCATACCTGGGAGTAAAGACATATGAATGGCATTACTGATTGAATCACATGTAAGTGCCACATGAACTGACAAAAAGAGGGACTATATATTGTGATGTGATAAAAGTAAATTGCCAAATAATATGTAAATAATATAAGATTCCATTTTTGTTTAAAAGCCCACATTTTATTTATGTAGATGCATATAAATACATATACATATGTATTTATAGATGTAAAGAAAAAGCCCAGAAAGATACCAGAACCAAACTATTAACAGTGGTTCCTTCCTCCGAGAGTATAACTGGGGGAGTTTCGTTTTTTACTTCATTTACTTCAGTATTATTTAAATTTATTCTTTAAATAAAGAAAATAAATAACTAGATTATTTATTTATTTATATAAATAACTAGTGTAAGGTGGCTAACATTTACAGAGTCTTTATTCTATGTTGGGCATGTGATGGACACTTTGTATATCATCTCACTTATTCTGCAAGCCATCTGAAGTAATAATCATCCCTGTTTACAGATAAGAAAACAAGTTCAGAGAGGTCAGTAACTTGTCCAACCTAACAGGGTTAGTAAGTAGTGGAGCTGGAATTCAAACCCAGGACTCTCTGACTCCAAGACCCAAGATCTTCCCAATGGTCCAACAATGGCGTCTTCTGGGACACAGTCTTGACTCAGTAGATGGGCCATTGCCACAAGGCTGCTGAATATTAGGGTTATTCTTTAAAACTGTTTTTAATGGAAATTTTCAAACATACACAAAAAGGGAAGGAAGAGTAAAAATGAATCCATGTGCCTGCCATCATCCAGAGTCTACAATTATTAATATTCTGTGTCACTGTTTCATCTATTCCAACACATACTTTTTAGAAAGTATTTCAATGCAAATTCAAGACACCATGCCACTTCATCATTAATATTTCAATCTCTGAATATAAGAACATAAAAAACATAATAGCATGTTGTAAATCCTCTATACTTCAATAAAATAAAAAATAAACTTTAGAAAAAAGAATAATGGTGTGATAGATATTGTTTTCACAAATAATAAAGTTCACAATAATTCCTTAATAATATCAATATCCAATCCATGTAAAGTTTTCTAAATTGTCTCAAAAGCATCTTTTTAGGTTTATTCAAAATTTGTCTGTCTCCTTGAATTCTAATTTTTCCCCTCCTTTTTATTTTATACAACTAATTTTTGAAGAAATTGAATCATTTGTCTTATAGAATTTCCCATCTTCTTAATTCGATTTCTCATATATCAATGGGGTCATTTAACATGCTCCTCTTTCCTTTATCCCCTGGAGAAGGAAATGGCAACCCACTCCAGTATTCTTGCTTGAAGAATCCCATGGACAGAAGAGCCTGGCAGGCTATAGTCCATGGGGTTGCATGAGTTGGACACGGCTTAGTGACTAAACCACACAACCACAACTTTCCTTTATATTTCTCACAACATGATGGTGAGAGACTTGTTAAATTCAGGTTCAATTTTTTTGGCAAGATTGTTTCTTAAGCGGTAATATATACTTCCTATTACACCTTATCAGGAGGCAATAAATGTCTGTCCCACTTTTAGTAAATGCTAAGGTTCAGTAGTTGCCAACCTGGTATATATGTTATAAAGTTCCTCATCAAATTTTTACCTAATAGTTTCAGCAGCCATTGATGATTTTTTTTCTCTTATATCCATGATTTCATCAGGAGCTTAGGTTCATTTAAAATCCATAAGACTGACTTCCCTGGTGGTTCAGAGGTTAAGAATCTGCCTTGCAATGCAAGGGACACCAGTTCGATCCCTGGTCCAGGAAGATCCCATATGCCAAGGGGAAACTAAGCCCACATGCCACAACTAATGAGCCTGAGCTCTGGAGGCCTCCAGCCCCAACTACTGACCCAACATGCCACAACAACAGAAGCCCACACACCCTGGAGCCTGTATTGCTCAACAAGAGAAACCACCACAATGAGAAGCTCTTGCACCTCAACTAGAGAGTAGCCCCCGCTCGCCACAACTAGAGAAAGCCAGTGTACAGCAAAGGAGACCCAGCAGAGTCAAACATTTTTTAAATAAATGTATAAATATTTTTAAAAATCCTATAAGGCTTAGGTATTTTTAAAAACCATCCTATGGAGACTTCTCTGGTGGTCCAGTGTTTAAGAATCCTCCTACCAGTACAGGGGACACAGGTTCCATCCCTGGTCTGGGAAGATTCCACATACGTCAAGGCAACTAAGCCTATGTGCTGTAACTACTGAAATGCACGCACCCTGGAGCCAGTGCTCTGCAACAAGAGAAGCCACTGCAATGAGAAGCCCATGCACCACAGTGAAGAGTAACTCCTCAGTTCAGTTCAGTTCAGTCGCTCAGTCGTGTCTGACTCTGTGCAACCCCATGACTTGCAGCACACCAGGCCTCCACCTCCCTATCCATCACCAACTCCCAGAGTTCACCCAAACTCATGTGCATCGAGTCGGTGATGACATCCAGCCATCTCATCCTCTGGCGTCCCCTTCTCCTCCTGCCCCCAATCCCTCCCAGCATCAGAGTCTTTTCCAATGAGTCAACTCTTCGCATGAGGTGGCCAAAGTACTGGAGTTTCAGCCTTAGCATCAGTCCTTCCAAAGAACACCCAGGGCTGATCTCCTTCAGAATGGACTGGTTGGATCTCCCTGCAGTCCAAGGGACTCTCAAGAGTCTTCTCCAACACCACAGTTTGAAAGCATCAATTCTTCGGCACTCAGCTTTCTTCACAGTCCAACTCTCACATCCATACATGACCACTGGAAAAACCATAGCCTTGACTAAACAGACCTTTGTTGGCAAAGTAATGTCTCTGCTTTTGAATATGCTATCTAGGTTGGTCATAACTTTTCTTCCAAGGAGTAAGCATTTTTTAATTTCATGGCTGCAATCACCACCTGCAGTGATTTTGGAGTCCAAGAAAATAAAGTCTGACACTGTTTCCACTGTTTCCCCATCTACTTCCCATGAAGTGATGGAACCAGATGCCATGATCTTACTTTTCTGAATGTTGAGCTTTAAGCCAACTTTTTCACTCTCCACTTTCACTTTCATCAAGAGGCTTTTGAGTTCCTCTTCACTTTCTGCCACAAGGGTAGTGTCATCTGCATATCTGAGGTTATTGATATTTCTCCCAGCAATCTTGATTCCAGCTCGTCCTTCTTCCAGCCCAGTGTTTCTCATGATGTACTCTGCATATAAGTTAAATAAGCAGGGTGACAATATACAGCCTTGACGTACTCCTTTTTCTATTTGGAACCAGTCTGTTGTTTCATGTCCAGTTCTAACTGTTGCTTCCTGACCTGCATATAGGTTTCTCAGGAGGCAGGTCAAGTGGTCTGGTATGCCCATCTCTTTCAGAATTTTCCACAGTTTATTGTGATCCACACAGTCAAAGGCTTTGGAATAGTCAATAAAGCAGAAATAGATGTTTTTCTGGAAATCTCTTGTTTTTTTCCATGATCCAGCAGATGATGGCAATTTGATCTGCGGTTCCTCTGCCTTTTCTAAAATCAGCTTGAACATCTGGAAGTTCATGGTTCATGTATTGCTGAGGCCTGGCTTGGAGAATTTTGAGTATTACTTTACTAGCCTGTGAGATGAGTGCAATTGAGCAGTAGTTTGAGCGTTCTTTGGCATTGCCTTTCTTTGGGATTGGAATGAAAACTGACCTTTTCCAGTCCTGTGGCCACTGCTGAGTTTTCCCAATTAGCTGGCATATTGAGTGCAGCACTTTCACAGCATCATCTTTGAGGATTTGAAATAGCTCCACTGGAATTCCATCACCTCCACTAGCTTTGTTCGTAGGGATGCTTCCTAAGGCCCACTGACTTCACATTCCAGGATGTTTGCTCTAGGTGAGTGATCACACCATCATGATTATCTGGGTCATGAAGATCTATTTTGTATAGTTCTTCTGTGTATTCTTGCCACCTCTTCTTAATATCTTCTGCTTCTGTTAGGTCCATACCATTTCTGTCCTTTAGTGTGCCCATCTTTGCATGAAATGTTCCCTTGGTATCTCTAATTTTCTTGAAGAGATCTCTAGTCTTTCCCATTCTGTTGTTTTCCTCTATTTCTTTGCATTGATCGCTGAGGAAGGCTTTCTTATCTCTCCTTGCTCTGCATTCAGATGCTTATATTTTTCCTTTTCTCCTTTGCTTTTCGCTTCTCCTCTTTTCACAGCTATTTGAAAGGCCTCCCCAGACAGCCATTTTGCTTTTTTGCATTTCTTTTCCACGAGGATGGTCTTGATCCCTGTCTCCTGTACAATGTCATGAACCTCAGTCCATAGTTCATCAGGCACTCTATCTATCAGATCTAGTCCCTTAAATCTATTCCTCACTTCCACTGAATAATCATAAGGGATTTGATTTAGGTCATACCTGAATGGTCTAGTGGTTTTCCCTACTTTCTTCAATTTAAGTCTGAATTTGGCAATAAGGAGTTCATGATCTGAGCCACAGTCAGCTCCTGGTTTTTGTTGACTGTATAGAGCTTCTCCATCTTTGGCTGCAAAGAATATAATCAATCTGATTTCGGTGTTGACCATCTGATGATGTCCATGTGTAGAGTCTTCTCTTGTATTGTTGGAAGAGGGTGTTTATTATGACCAGTGTATTTTATTGGCAAAACTTTATTAGTCTTTGCCCTGCTTCATTCCGTATTCCAAGGCCAAATTTGCCTGTTACTCCAGGTGTTTCTTGACTTCCTATTTTTGCATTCCAGTCCCCTATAATGAAAAGGACGTCTTTTGGGGGTGTTAATTCTAAAAGGTCTTGTAGGTCTTCATAGAACCATTCAACTTCAGCTTCTTCAGCGTTACTGGTTGGGGCATAGATTTGGATTACTGTGATTTTTTTTTTTTTTTTTTTTTTGGGTTGTCCCAGGCCAGCCTTCTGCTGCCGCACACTCCTCCTGGCTCAGCGGCCGCATCCTGAACTCCCTGGCGGGCTTCCAGGCCTTGGAGGAGGCCACCGCCTTTGCCACCACCATCCTGGATTACTGTGATATTGAATGGTTTGCCTTGGAAACGAACAGAGATCATTCTGTCGTTTTTGAGATTGCATCCAAGTACTGCATTTCAGACTCTTTTGTTGACCATGATGGCTACTCCATTTCTTCTGAGGGATTCCTGCCCGCAGTAGTAGATATAATGGTCATCTATATAATGGTCATATAATGGTCAATGAGTTAAATTCACCCATTCCAGTCCATTTTAGTTCGCTGATTCCTAGAATGTCAATGTTCACTCTTGCCATCTCCTGTTTGACTACTTCCAATTTGCCTTGATTCGTGGACCTAACACTCCAGGTTCCTATACCATATTGCTCTTTACAGCACCGGACCTTGGCGGCAGCCAGGAGGAGCTTACCCCATGCCCGAGGTCAGGGGCAGCAGCGGAGAGGAGCAACCCCACGTCCAAGGAGCGGTGGCTGAGAGGGCGCAGGAGGGCTGAGAGGAGCTACTCCACGTTCAAGGCCAGGAGTAGCGGCTGCACTTTGCTGGAGCAGCCGTGAAGAGATACCCCACGTCTAAGGTAAGAGAAAACCAAGTAAGATGGTAGGTGTTGAGAGAGGCATCAAAGGGCAGACCTACAAACCATAATCACAGAAAACTAGTCGATCTAATCACACGGACCACAGCCTTGTCTAACTCAATGAAACTAAGCCATGCCATGTGGGGCCACCCAAGACAGGCAGGTCATGGTGGAGAGGTTGACAGAATGTGGTCCACTGGAGAAGGGAATGGCAAACCTCTTCAGTATTCTTGCCTTGAGAACCCCGTGAACAGTATGAAAAGGCAAAATGATAGGATACTGAAAGAGGAACTCCCCAGGTCAGTAGATGCCCAATATGCTACTGGAGATGATTGGAGAAATAACTCCAGAAAGAATGAAGGAATGAAGAGTACGCCCTACTTGCCACAACTAGAGAAAGCCTGTGAGCAGCCATGAAGACACAGCAGCCAAAAATAAAATAAATAAGTAAATAAAATTTTTAAAATAAAAACCATCCTAAGATAGTAATAGGGCATCTTAGTTTTGAGGTAAGATATAAAAAAAAAAAAAAAGAAGAAGAAGAAGAAATCTCCTTTTATCTATTACCTATCATGGGTTTGGATTGTTTTTTTAGTTTGTTTTCACTTATGGGTTCTTTTCACAAAAGTGATTGAGCTTTTAGCCTTATTTTCCTAAAACCATCAGTATTCTGCAACCTTTTATTTCCCATGTGGGACCATTTTGCTACTTAGATTGACAGTTTTATTAACCTATTATTCAGAATTTTTATCTATGCTTCAATCCCTAAATAATCCATAAAAAGTAAGAAGAAAAAGGAAACATATCCTGTTCCTCTATATCAATACTACAGTAAGTCAGGTAAACTTTTCTGAATCATTTTCAATTTCATACCCAGGATAACTACCTGTACCTGTTTTACATTAGAAAAGCTTGTTATTTTCAGTGATTTTAAATCTGTTATTCATTCTACATTCATTGTGGCTTCTCTCCTGGGCCAAGTTTTGAAGCTAATGGGAGGAAAAGCCCAGGTCCTGTCCTCCTAAGATTCTCAATCACCTACACTGATAAAATAATGTCCAGAAGGTTCTTGGGATCTGGGGAAGAGGCATCTGAGACTATGAAGTCAGAGAAAGCGTCTCAAAATAGATGTTTAGCTGAGTTTTGAAGGATGAGTGGAAAATAACTAGGGGAAGGGTATTCCAAGAAAAGAAAAGCCATACAAAGTCACAGAAGCAGAAAAGAATAGGCCCTTTCAGAGCACTGAACATGGTTTTGTATGGCTGGGGAGTAAGGTTTACAGGAAGAGGTAGCCGTGGTGGAGGAGCAGCAGGGCCAGAAATGAAGAGCTTTATCTGCTAAAGAGTTAGGAAGTCTCTGAAGGCTTTTAAGCATGAGAGTGGCAGACTCTGATTTATGCTGTGTTTTTCTCCTCGGTAGATTTCTTTCTTTTTTTCTGTTGAGGTGCAATTCATGTAACATAAAATTAATCATTTAAAGTAAATAACTCAGTGGCATTTAGTACATTCGCAGTGTTGTACACCACAACCTCTGTCTAGCTCTAAAACATTTTCATCTCCCCGAAAGGAAACCCATACCCATTAAGCAGTCACTTCCCATTTCTTCCTCCCACCAGTCCCTGGCAACCACAAGTCAGCTTTCTGGTGGATTTGCTTATTCCCTCAGTACATGTTTTTTCTGTTTTTTATAATTTTATTTATTTAGTTATTAATTTGACTGTGCTGAGTCATCATTTCTGTTTTTTGGGGTTTTTTTGCTCAAGCTTTCTCTAGTTGTCATGAGCAGGGGTCTACTCTTCATTGCGGTGCTAGGGCTTCTCATAGCAGTGACTTCTCTTATTGTGGGGCACAAGCTCTAGGCACGAGGGCTTCAGTAGTTGTGGCACATGGGCTCAGTAGTTGCAGCTCCTAGGCTCCAGAGCATGGGTTCAGTAGTTGTGGTGCATGGGTTTAGTTGCTCCACAGCATGTGGGATCTTCCCAGACCTGGGATTGAAACTGGTGTCCCCTGCATTGCAAGGCAGACTCTTGACCCATGGACTACCAGGGAAGCCCATCCCTCAGTATACTTTTTATTCTAAAGATTATAAACGTAATATGGATTCATTATAGAAGAATCAAAATACAAATGAGAAAAGATGAAAATATTGTTCATAACTTTAGCATTTTAGGTAACTTTTTATGCTCGGATGCCATGATCTTCGTTTTCTGAATGTTGAGCTTTAAGCCAACTTTTTCACTCTCCACTTTCACTTTCATCAAGAGGCTTTTGAGTTCCTCTTCACTTTCTGCCATAAGGGTGGTGTCATCCGCATATCTGAGGTTATTGATATTTCTCCTGGCAATCTTGATTCCAGCTTGTGTTTCTTCCAGTCCAGCGTTTCTCATGATGTACTCTGCATATAAGTTAAATAAACAAGGTGACAATATACAGCCTTGACGAACTCCTTTTCCTATTTGGAACCAGTCTGTTGTTCCATGTCCAGTTCTAACTGTTGCTTCCTGACCTGCATATAGGTTTCTCAAGAGGCAGATCAGATGGTCTAGTATTCCCATCTCTTTCATAATTTTCCACAGTTTATTGTGATGCACACAGTCAAAGGCTTTGGCATAGTCAATAAAGCAGAAATAGATGTTTTTCTGGAACTCTTGCTTTTTCCATGATCCAGCAGATGTTGGCAATTGGATCTCTGGTTCCTCTGCCTTTTCTAAAACCAGCTTGAACATCAGGAAGGTCACGGTTCACATATTGCTGAAGCCTGGCTTGGAGAATTTTGAGCATTACTTTACTAGCATGTGAGGTGAGTGCAATTGTGCAGTAGTTTGAGCATTCTTTGGCATTGTCTTTCTTTGGGATTGGAATGAACACTGACCTTTTCCAGTCCTGTGGCCACTGCTGAGTTTTCCCAATTAGCTGGCATATTGAGTGCAGCACTTTCACAGCATCATCTTTCAGGATTTGGAATAGCTCCACTGGAATTCCATCACCTCCACTAGCTTTGTTCGTAGTGATGCTTTCTAAGGCCCACTTGACTTCACATTCCAGGATGTCTGGCTCTAGGTCAGTGATCACACCATCGTGATTATCTGGGTCGTGAAGATCTTTTTTGTACAGTTCTTCTGTGTATTCTTGCCATCTCTTCTTAATATCTTCTGCTTCTGTTAGGTCCATACCATTTCTGTCCTTTATCGAGCTCATCTTTGCATGAAATGTTCCTTTGGTATCTCTGATTTTCTTGAAGAGATCCCTAGTCTTTCCCATTCTGTTGTTTTCCTCTATTTCTTTGCATTGATCGCTGAAGAAGGCTTTCTTATCTCTTCTTGCTATTCTTTGGAACTCTGCATTCAGATATTTATATCTTTCCTTTTCTCCTTTGCTTTTCGCTTCTCTTCTTTTCACAGCTATTTGTAAGGCCTCCCCAGACAGCCATTTTGCTTTTTTGCATTTCTTTTCCACGAGGATGGTCTTGATCCCTGTCTCCTGTACAATGTCACGAACCTCAGTCCATAGTTCATCAGGCACTCTATCAGATCTAGGCCCTGAAATCTATTCCTCACTTCCACTGTATAATCATAAGGGATTTGATTTAGGTCATACCTGAATGGTCTAGTGGTTTTCCCTACTTTCTTCAATTTAAGTCTGAATTTGGCAATAAGGAGTTCATGGTCTGAGCCACAGTCAGCTCCTGGTCTTGTTTTTGCTGACTGTATAGAGCTTCTCCATCTTTGGCTGCAAAGAATATAATCAATCTGATTTCAGTATTGACCATCTGGTGATGTCCATGTATAGCGTCTTCTCTTGTGTTGTTGGAAGAGGGTGTTTGTTATGACCAGTGTATTTTCTTGGCAAAACTCTATCAGTCTTTGCCCTGCTTCATTCCGTATTCCAAGGCCAAATTTGCCTGTTACTCCAGGAGTTTCTTGACTTCCTACTTTTGCATTCCAGTCCCCTATAATGAAAAGGACATCTTTTTGGGGTGTTAGTTCTAAAAGGTCTTGTAGGTCTTCATAGAACCATTCAACTTCAGCTTCTTCAGCGTTACTGGTTGGGGCATAGACTTGGATTACTGTGATATTGAATGGTTTGCCTTGGAAACGAACAGAGATCATTCTGTCGTTTTTGAGATTGCATCCAAGTACTGCATTTCGGACTCTTTTGTTGACCATGATGGCTACTCCATTTCTTCTGAGGGATTCCTGCCCGCAGTAGTAGATATAATGTCATCTGAGTTAAATTCACCCATTCCAGTCCATTTCAGTTTGCTGATTCCTAGAATGTCAACATTCACTCTTGTCATCTCTTCTTTGACCACTTCCAATTTGCCTTGATTCATGGACCTGACATTCCAGGTTCCTATGCAATATTGCTCTTTACAGCATCGGACCTTGCTTCTATCACCAGTCACATCCACAGCTGGGTATTGTTTTTGCTTTGGCTCCATCCCTTCGTTCTTTCTGGAGTTATTTCTCCACTGATCTCCAGTAGCATATTGGGCACCTACTGACCTGGGGAGTTTCTCTTTCAGTATCCTATCATTTTGCCTTTTCATACTGTTCATGGGTTTCTCAAGGCAAGAATACTGAAGTGGTTTGCCATTCCCTTCTCCATAGACTACATTCTGTCAAATCTCTCCACCATGACCCGCCCGTCTTGGGTTGCCCCACAGGCATGGCTTAGTTTCATTGAGTTAGACAAGGCTGTGGTCCTAGTGTGATTAGACTGACTAGTTTTCTGTGAGTATGGTTTCAGTGTGTTTGCCCTCTGATGCCCTCTTGCAACACCTACCGTCTTACTTGGGTTTCTCTTACCTTGGGCGTGGGGTATCTCTTCACGGCTGCTCCAGCAAAGCACAGCCATTGCTCCTTACTTTGGATGAGGGGTATCTCCTCACCGCCGCCCTTTCTGACCTTCAACGTGGGATAGCTCCTCTAGGCCCTCCTGCGCCCGTGCAGCCAGGGTTCCTCCAAAATCACTACAGATGGTGACTGCAGCCATGAAATTAAAAGACGCTTACTCCTTGGAAGGAAAGTTATGACCAACCTACATAGCATATTGAAAAGCAGAGACATTACTTTGCCAACAAAGGTTCGTCTAGTCAAGGCTATGGTTTTTCCTGTGGTCATGTATGGATGTGAGAGTTGGACTGTGAAGAAGGCTGAGCGCCGAAGAATTGATGCTTTTGAACTGTGGTGTTGGAGAAGACTCTTGAGAGTCCCTTGGACTGCAAGGAGATCCAACCAGTCCATTCTGAAGGAGATCAGCCCCGGGTGTTCTTTGGAAGGAATGATGCTAAGGCTGAAACTCCAGTACTTTGGCCACCTCATGCGAAGAGTTGACTAGTTGGAAAAGACTCTGATGCTGGGAGGGATTGGGGGCAAGAGGAGAAGGGGACGACAGAGGATGAGATGGCTGGATGGCATCACTGACTCGATGGACATGAGTCTGAGTGAATTCCGGGAATTGGTGATGGACAGGGAGGCCTGGCGTGCTGCGGTTCATGGGGTCGCAAAGATTTGGACACGACTGAGTGACTGATCTGATCTCTGATCTGATCTCATCCTTCTAAACTGTTTTCTCTAAGTTCCCTCTCCCTATGTACTTTACAGGTCTCTCCATCCTTTGAGATGGAAAAAAATTCTGCTCAAACCTATGTCCTATGAATGGGTGTGAAACCCAAGTCTCTACCAATATCACTGAGAGTTCCTGGGGGTTTTGTGGAGGTGGGGGTGGGAATATGTTTCTTCTGATTATCTCTAACTCTGATTTTCTGCCTTGATCTCCACCACTTATTTCACCTGCTGGGTGTGAAATGTCCCTTCTACATTTCCACAACCCTTTCTCCTCCCAGAATATGGCCTAAACAAGGTCGTGTGTTAGCAAACATTTAGGGAAGATTTGAGAGCAAGAAAAAATGGCTTACAGTGAAGTTTGACATACAGAATAACTTGAAACCACATATTAGAAAGCAGTTCTTTTAAGAGTCCATTTAGTCACTCTCATCACTGGAAAACTCTCACTGGCCAACCCTCCAGAGGTACTACAGTAGCACCAGCTGCCCAGTTCTCTCCTGGAGAAGATAATGAATATCTTTTCCATTTTCCAAAGTCAATTCCCTTAGCTATAAACTCCAAAGCAGTCATTTCCAGTTCCCATTCTCTTTTGCACAAGGCAAGTTAATGAGTCTTTTGCTTTATTCTAAATCACAAAGAGATAAGCTATCTTACTTAATCAAAACAGTCCCTCCCTATCTGAACTCTAGTGTGAGGTTGTCAAAATAATAGCTTCTTTCCCCCTACTGACTGCATTTTCATTATTGTTATTTTAAATAATATTCCTTAAATATTTTTTGTTCCTAAGTATTTTTCTATATCTTTTAAAATGACTGCATACATCCTCTGTTTTTGGACACTTAGGTTGTTTCCAATTCTTCAGAATTATACATACTGCCATGTTATATTATATATATATATTCCTTATTATCCTTCTTATATCCTATATATATTTTATATCCTTATTATTATATGTATATCCTATCCTTAATTATTTCTTTGCGCTACATTCCTTGAAGTATTAATAGCATTCCTAAACAGTAAATCCTGTAATATATGTTTTTTTGTTTGTTTGTTTGTTTAAACTATGTGCATGAATTTTATTATGTTTTTCTCTTTTCTGTTTGTTTTTTGCTTTGGGGGCTTTTTTGGCCACACTACACAGCTTCTGGGATCTTAGTTCCCTGTCCAGGGGTTGAACCCCCACCTCCTACCATGGAAACATGGAGTCTTAACCACTGGACCACCAGGGAATTCCCTGTATAAGTTTATATATCCAACAATGTTTGAAAGGGCTTGAATATCCAAACTCTTTCTTAATTGTGCATATGTTTATCCTTATTGTTTTCTTTATGGTTTAAATTTGCATTTCTTGACTGACAGTGACATTTAACTTTTTATGTTTATTGGCCATTTGAGGTTTTTTCTTGTGTAAAATACATTTCCTGGTCAGTTGTATAATACATTTCTCTGTTATTGATTTGAAAAAGATCTTTGAACATTAAGGATACAAATCTTTGGTAAAGGATACTTTCTTCCAATGTCATTTGTCTTTTAAGTTGATTTACGGTGAATTTTGCTATATAAAAGTTTTATATAACCACCACATCTATCATCTATGGCCTGGCCTAGTGGCTCAGAGGGTAAAGAATCTGCCTGCAATGTGGGAGACCTGGGTTCCATCCCTGAGTCTGGAAGATCCTTGGAGAAGGAAATCGCTACCAACTTCATTATTCTTGCCTGGAAAATTTCATGGACAGAGGAGGCTGGTGGCTGCAGTCCATGCAGTCAGTCGCAGAGTCAGACACAACTGAACCACTAAGGCTTTCACTTTCATCATCCTTTATGCTTCCTACTTTTCTCGTTGAAGGTGGTTCAACTAATCTTCATTTTATCTTTGCTGTTGTTGTTCATCCCTAAGTAGTGTCCCATTCTTTATCACCTTATGGACTGCAGCACACCAGATTCCCCCATTCAAGTCTTATTGAGTCAGTGATGCTATCTAACCATCTCATTCTCTGCAGCTCCCTTCTCCTTTTGCTTTCAATCTTTCCCAGCATCAGGGTCTTTTCCAATGAGTCATGTCAGGTGGCCAAAGTATTGGAGTTTCAGCTTCAGCATCAGTCCTTCCAATGAATATTCAGTGTTGATTTCCTTTAGGATTGACTGGTTTGATCTCCTTGCTGTCCAGGGGACTCTCAAGAGTCTTCTCCAACACCACAGTTCAAAAGCATCAATTCTGGAATTGAGCTGCAGGATTTGCTTGTATATTTTTGTGATGAATTCTTTGTCAGTTGCTTCATTTGCTATTATTTTCTCCCATTCTGAAGGCTGTCTTTTCACCTTGTTTATAGTTTCCTTTGTTGTGCAGAAGCTTTTAATTTTAATTAGGTTCCATTTGTTTATTTTTGCTTTTATTTCCAATATTCTGGGAGGTGGATCATAGAGGATCCTGCTGTGATTTATGTCGGAGAGTGTTTTGCCTATATTCTCCTCTAGGAGTTTTATAGTTTTTGGTCTTACGTTTAGATCTTTAATCCATTTTGAGTTTATTTTTGTGTATGGTGTTAGAAAGTGTTCTAGTTTCATTCTTTTACAAGTGGTTGACCAGTTTTCCCAGCACCACTTGTTAAAGAGATTGTCTTTTCTCCATTGTATATTCTTGCCTTCCTTTCTCAAAGATAAGGTGTCCATAGGTGCATGGATTTATCTCTGGGCTTTCTATTTTGTTCCATTGATCTATATTTCTGTCTTTATGCCAGTACCATACTGTCTTGATAACTGTGGCTTTGTAGTAGAGCCTGATCAAAAAATAGGCCAAAGAACTAAACAGACATTTCTCCAAAGAAGACATACAGATGGCGAACAAACACATGAAAAGATGCTCAACATCACTCATTATCAGAGAAATGCAAATCAAAACTACAATGAGGTACCATTTCACGCCAGTCAGAATGGCTGCTATCCAAAAGTCTACAAGCAATAAACGCTGGAGAGGGTGTGGAGAAAAGGGAACCCTCTTACACTGTTGGTGGGAATGCAAACTAGTACAGCCACTATGGAGAACAGTGTGGAGATTCCTTAAAAAACTGGAAATAGAACTGCCTTATGACCCAGCAATCCCACTGCTGGGCATACACACTGAGGAAACCAGAATTGAAAAAGACGCGTGTACTCCAATGTTCATCGCAGCACTGTTTATAATAACCAGGACACAGAAGCAACCTAGATGTCCATCAGCAGATGAATGGATAAGAAAGCTGTGGTACATATACACAATGGAGTATTACTCAGCCATTAAAAAGAATACATTTGAATCAGTTCTAATGAGGTGGATGAAACTGGAGCCTATTATGCAGAGTGAAGTAAGCCAGAAGGAAAAACACCAATACAGTATACTAACGCATATATATGGAATTTAGAAAAATGGTGATGATAACCCTGTATGCGAGACAGCAAAAGAGACACAGATGTATAGAACAGTCTTTTGGACTCTGTGGGAGAGGGTGGGATGATTTGGGAGAATGGCATTGAAACATGTATAATATCATATATGAAATGAATCACCAGTCCAGGTTTGATGCATGATACAGGATGCTTGGGGCTGGTGTACTGGGATGACCCAGAGGGATGGTACGGGAAGGGAGGTGGGAGTGGGGTTCAGGATGGGGAACACGTGTACACCCGTGGCGGATTCATGTTGATGTATGGCAAAACCAATACAATATTGTAAAGTAATTAGCCTCCAATTAATATAAATATATTTATATTTTAAAAAAGCATCAATTCTTCGGTGCTTAGCCTTCTTTAAGGTCTATCTCTCACATCCATACATGACTGCTGGAAAAATCATAACTTTGACTAGATGGACCTTTATCGGCAAAGTGATGCCTCTTCTTTTTAACATGCTGTCTGGGTTTGCCACAGCTTTCCTTCCAAGGAGCAAGTGTCTTTTAATTTCATGGCTGCGGTCACCATCCACAGTGATTTTGGAGCCCAACAAAGTAAAATCTGTCACTGCTTCCACTTTTCCCCCCTCTATTTGCCATGAAATGATGGGACCAGATGCCATGATCTTAGTTTCTTGAATGTTGAGTTTTAAGCCAGGTTTTTCACTCTCCTCTTTCACCTTCATCAGGAAGCTCGTTAGTTCCTCTTTGCTTTCTGCTATTAGAGTGGTATCATCTGCCTATCTGAGGTTGTTGATATTTCTCCTGGCAATCTTGATTCCAGTTTGTGATTCATTCAGTCCAGCATTTTGCCTGATGTACTCTGCATAGAAGTTAAATAAGCAGGGTGACAATATACAGCCTTGACATACTCCTTTCCTAATTTTGAACCAGTCTGTTGTTCCATGTCCGGTTCTAACTGTTGCTTCTTGACCTGCATACAGGTTTCTCAGCAAACACATAAGGTGGTCTGGTATTCCTATCTCTTTAAGAATTGTCCATTTTGTTGTGATTCACATAGTCAAAGGCTTTAGCATAGTCAATGAACAAAAGTAGATGTATTTCTGGAATTCCCTTGCTTTTGCTATGACCCAATAAATGTTGGCAATTAGAACTCTAGTTCCTTTGCCTTTTCTAAATTTAGCTTGTACATCTGGAAGTTCTCAGTTCACATACTCCTGAAACCTAGCTTGAAGGATTTTGAGCATTACCTTGTGAGCATGTGAAATGAGTGCAATTGTTCAGTAGTCTAAACATTCCTTGGCATTGCCCTTCTTTGGAATTGGAATGAAAACTGACATTTTCCAGTCCTGGAGCCATTGCTGAGTTTCCAAATTTGCTGACATATTGACTGCAGCACTTTAATAGCATCATCTTTTTAGGATTTGAAATAGCTCAGCTGGAATTCCATCATCTCTACTAGTTTTGTTGGTAGTAATGCTTCCTAAGGCCCACTTGACTTCATACACTAGGATGTCTGGCTCTAGGTAAGTGACCACACCATCCAGGCCACTGAGACCCTTTTTGTATAGTTCTTTTGTATATTCTTGCCACCTCTTCTTAATCTCTTCTGCTTCTGTTAGGTCCTTTTGTTTCTGTCCTTTGTCATGTCCATCCTTGCATGAAATGTGCCCTTGATATCTCCAATTTTTTTGAAGAGATCTCTAGTCTTTCTTATTCAATTGTTTTCTTCTATTTCTTTGTATTGTTCATTTTAGAAGGCCTTCTTGTCTCTCTGCTATTTTCAGGAACTCTGCATTCATCTGGGTGTACCTTTCCCTTTCTCCTTTTCCTCTTTCTAACAGATCTAATTCCTTGAATCTATTCATCATCTCCACTATATAATTGTAAGGGATTTGATTTAGGTCATACATGAATGGTCTAGTGGTTTTCTCTATTTACTTCAATTTAAATCTGAATTGTGCAATAAGGAGCTCGTGATCTGAGCTACAGTCAGCTCCCAGTCTTGCTTTTCCTGACTGTATAGAGCTTCTCCATCTTCAGCTGCAAAGAATATAATCAATGTGATTTCAGTATTGGCCAACTGTGTGATGTCCATGTGAAGAGCCATCTTCTGTGTTGTTGGAAGAGGGTGTTTGCTATGGCCAATGAATTCTCTTGAGAAAACTCTGTTAGCCATTGCCCTGCTTCATTTTGTACTCCAAGGCCAAATTTGCCTGTTACTCCAGGTATCTCTTGACTTCCTACTTCTGCATTCCAATCCCTGTGATGAAAAGGACATCTTTTCTTGGCGTTAGTTCTAGAAGGGCTTGTAAATCTTCATAGAAGCATTCAACTTCAGTTTCTTTGGCATTAGTGGTTAGGGCATAGACTTGGATTACTGTGATTGTGAATGGTTTGCCTTGGAAATAAACTGAGATCATTCTGTTGTTTTTGAGATTGCACCCAAGTACTGCATTTCAAACCCTTCTGTTGACTGTGAGGGCTACTCCATTTCTTCTAAGGGATTCTTGCCCACAGTAGTGGATATAAAGGTCATCTGAATTAAATTTGCCCATTCCCATCCATTTTAGTTCACTGATTTCTAAGATGTCAGTGTTCACTCTTGCCATCTCCTGCTTGACCACATCCAATTTCCCTTGATTCATGGACCTAACATTTCAGGTTCCTATGCAGTATTCTTTACATCAGACTCTACTTTCACCACCAGACACATCCACAACTGAGCATTGTTTCTGCTTTGGCCCAGCCACTTCATTCTTTCTATAGCTATTAGTAATTGCCTTGTTCTCTTCCCTGGTAGCATACTGGACACCTTATGAACTGGGGACTCATCTTCCAGTGTCATATCTTTTTGCCTTTTCATACTTTTTTGCCTTTTCATGCATCCTTGAGGCAAGAATATTGGAGTGGTTTGCCACTGCCTTCTCCAGTGGACCACATTTTGTCAGAACCTTTCCCTATGACCCGTCCATCTTGGGTGGCCCTGCATGACCTCATTAAGTTACACAAGTCTCTTCTCTACAACAAGGCTGTGATCCATGAAGGGATTATTTCATCTTAGGGTTTTTTTTTTAACTGTATTTATTATTTATTTGGCTGGGCTGCATACTTGAGACATGCAGGATCTTTGATCTTGGTTGCAGCATGCGAGATCTTCTAGTTTCAGCATGCAAACTATTTGTTGCAGTGTGTGGGATCTAGTTCCCTGACCAGGGATCAACCCAGGCCCCCTGCCTTGAGAATGTGGCATCTTAGTTACTGAACCACCAGCAAAGTCCCTGATTTGTCCTTTAAAATTATAACAGCAGGTTTGAAATGTAGATTGCAAGGAGGCAAGATCAAAGGCAGAGGAAACATTTTAGGAGGTGATTACAGTTCTGAAATAAAACAATGGCAGTGGAAACAGAGAATAGGTCTGGATTTAAAAGGTATTTAAGATGAAAGATCAACAGTGACTCATTGGATATGAAATCTGAAGTAAGGAAAGGAATTCAGGAAAATCACTAGGTTCTTAGTTTGGTGACATCTACCAAGATGAGGTAGCCTTGGTGGGGATTGGAGGAGAGGATAAAGGATGAGCTCAAGTTGGACGCCCAGGTACAGATAGGTAAGCCATCATGGATCTGGAGCAGAGAGATTTGAGATGCAGATATTGAGCTGGTGGTTATCATGGAAGACAGAGAAGTGTGGAGAGTGTGAATACAAGAAGAAGGCTGGAAATGACACCACAAAGAATATGTAATTTTAAGAGAAAGGAGAAGGAAGATGTCTCTAAGAAGACACAACCAGAAAAGTAAGAAAAGAATTCTCTTAATCAGGAAAAGAAAGAGGATAGACTTTCAGGGAGAGAGTGGCTAATACTGCCAAATGGAACAAAATTTTCCAGTAAGATAGAAGCTAGAAAGTATCCTCTGGATTTGCCAAGCCCTCCTGGAGGACCTCCACCAAAGCAAATGCTATAGAAAGTTGAAGGTGAAGTCTGACTGTGCTGTGTAAGATGCACAGCTTTATACCCTTTAACCACTTTCCAAAGGCACCTCTTACCTCCTGGACTGCTGCTGCCTCTGCTCAGTTCCCTGGAGTCAAAACTGGAGCTCCAGACTGTATGGCCTGTTTACCCTCCCATCTGCACTGGTTTGCTCCCCCGCTCTCAGGATAAGTTACCATACCACAAGGGCATGGAGTCTTGCTTCTGGAATTGGTGTCAATAGGCCAGATGATGCACCATAGAAGTTGCACAGCATAAGTATAGGAGAGTTATCCTGTTGTGAAGCAAACCTTGACAAATAGGAAATGGGAGAAGGGAATAAGGCAAGTAGAGGCATTTTTCCTAGTCTTCCCCTTCCACAGACTCTTTCAAGATTATGATTTCTGGGATTTCCCTGATGGTCCAGTGGCTCGGACTATGTACTCCCAATGCAAGTAATCTGGGTTTGATTCCTGGTCAGGGGCCTAGATCCCAACAATGGTCAAATATCCCACATGTGGTAACTAAGACCTGGTGAAGCCAAATAAATAAATATTAAAAAAAAAAGATTATGATTCCTCTCTGTGACCATGACAGAGAATCACTGTGGCTCAAAGTATCTATATGCTAAAACACCTCTTTATTTCTCATCATGGCCTGGTGGAAGCAGTGCCAGCAAGGTAACACATCTTGCTGCATTGGTTGATTAGCTTTTTCTTCACTTTTACCTTCCTAAATTTATCCCTACTCCCCCAAAAAGAATTAGCACTTTAATTTTGACCCCAGACTTTATGATCCAGAGAATTTGGGCTAAGACATGGTTGTTAAATTGGTAAATTAATTAGGAAAGAGACTATTTAAATCAACTCTCCATTTGGGCTGCTCAAACCAACAGAATCTTTAGTGTATATGCTCTGTTTTCTGACATTTCAACATAATGAAATGAGGAAGGGAATAAATAGGAGGGCACTGTAACAGCATGGATAGCATTTTGGTTTGAGAAAGGTAGAGCTAGACCAAGAATAAAACTGTCAAATTATTGGGCTTCCCCTGTGGCTCAGCTTGTAAAGAATCTGCCTGCAATGCAGGAGACCTGAGTATGATCCCTGGGTTGGGAAGACCTGGAGAAGGGAAAGGCTACCCAATCCAGTATTCTGACCTGGAGAATTCTATGGACTGTATAGTCCATGGGGTGGCAGAGTCAGACATGACTGAGCGACTTTCACTTTCATAAGATGAAAAGGATATAAACATTAATATTAGATCACTGCTGAGCTCACATATTTCCCCAGGTCAGGTTATCCAAAGAACATAACAATCTAGTTTTATCTGTAAGTGACTATCAAAAGTACCTGTAGCCAGGGAGCTCAACAAGGTGCTCTATGACAACCTAGAGGGGTGGGATGTTGTGGGGGGGTGGAAGGGAGGTTCAAGAGGGAGGGGACATATGTATACTTATGGCTGATTCATGTTGTTGTGCGGCAGAAACCAACACCACATTGTAAAGCAATTGCCCTCCAATTAAAAGAAAAAATTTTTTTTTTTTAAAGAAAATTTTTAAGTTAGTTGTAACATCCAGCAAAATCCATTATCCACAATATGTCTTTTTACTTTGCTACAGCAGAACCAGCCTTTAGCCCTTCAACTCAACCAATATCTACCAGCCCCTGTCATGTGGCAGGTAATGTCCTGGGCTTTGTAAAGTAGAGCAGTTGCTGGGGGGTGGGGGGAAAAGAGTCTCAGACGAATAAGATCCAGATGTACACTGAAAATATATAATCTCAGAGGCAAAAATATGATAAAGTACACAGAGCATTAATATATAGGGTCATATAAAGCTTTTAAAGTACAAATTTTATGAGTGCCAAGGAAAGGAACAAATAAAATTCTAAGAAGGTCAAAATAGTGAGAGATTGTTAGTGGAAAATAATGAGGAAAAAATTCACTGACAGAAGTAATACATTTGTTAAACATAATTTTAATAGTTGGCTATGGGGAAAGACAGGCAGATTATTAAGAGTAGAACCAAAGTCACAGAACAATGAAATAGTTGAGTAGAACTGTGGAATGATAGATCTCGACACTTTTGACAGGTGAATCCAAGAACTTTGAGAATCTCCAAGCAGTCATATACCATCTATCATATATTTCCCCCATAAAATGCATGCATAATGGTGAGTATATAACTACAAAGCCATCATATGATATGAGGGATGGACCATGAGCTGGGCTCACATACCACCTAAGTGACTTGCTCCTTCATGCCCATATCCTAGTGCACAGGATTCAAATTAGGTCTCAGCAAAATGACACTGGACACCTTTTACTCAGGAACAGTCAAAACTTTGAATCAACATCCTCTTGAAATTCCATTTGGCTGAAGTGTTTAGCATGACTCAGCCCAGAGAAGAATCTTGCTTGTTTTAAGATAAAAAGAAACATGCTATCATTTGTTTGAAATTTTCTAATATTTCTTCTATTTTGATGAAGCATGTTTGCATGAAGATATCCAAAGTTTTATCTTCTTCTCTCCTATCTAAACTAGATAAAACCTAGAGAAAACTCTTCTGCAGATCAAGAAGCAGGACTTGACAGGTCTAGCCCTTCAGTAGGCCTGGCAGCCCTCTGGGAACCATGGGAAGAGAGGCCCACAGTAGCTTCCTCATCTGTCCTGGGTCTGGGAATACTGCCCAATACAAGCCTTAGAGATAATCAGGACTCTATGGTATTGGCTGGAAAACACTCTAACTTTGATCACATCCCAATTCTCTCTCCTGATGGCTCTGGCAGCCTTTAGGTTGAAGAAGTGAAAAGGAGACTGCAGGAAGAAACAATTAAGATTGCACACACACACACACATTAAACCAAAAACAAACAAACAGTGGTCTCCATTGTTTGACCTGATGCCAGAAATACTAGGCATGGAAAGAACAAGAAGCAGTTACCAAGAAGAATCCACAAAGCAAAGCTCTAAAGGGCAACTGACCAAGTGAAGCCTAAATAGTTTTTCAGAAACTTCAGCTGAAGGCTTCAGTCAGCAGAAGCATGGATCAGGACAGTCAAGATTTGAGAAGAAATATATGCCAATTAAACTCATGGCCATTATCCTGGGATATCAATACCACAAATCTGATTTTAATTTTTTTTAAAAAGCGCTCTAAAACCAAAAAGGAAATGTCCTGCTTACTAAAAAAATATTTCCCTGTCCTTCTTGAGTGTGTAACACATTGAATGGACACTACAAAAAGAGTCAAAGCCATATGTAATAGGGTTGTCTAAATAATGAATTAAAGAGAGAAAACATTTCTTGTCAGTAATCCCTAAATGTCATCTCTAAAGGCCTTAAAATATAATGAAAATTCATAGACTATTAGGTAGCTGTTAAATGTCATCATTAGGAAAACTACATAGAAACATGGGTAAATGATCCTTAAATAAGATTGAGTGAAAAAATTAAAATAGAAAGCATTTGGAATTATAATAATAACCTGTATTTATTAAGGGTTTACAATTGAAATATACATACACATATGGGTGGGCTTCCCAAGTGGCACTAGTGGTAAAGAACACTCCGGCCAACACAGAAGACATAAGAGACACGGGTTCAATCCCTGGATTGGGAAGATCCCCTAGAGGAGGGCATGGCAACCCACTCCAGTATTCTTGCATGGAGAATCCCATGGCGGGCCATGGGATTCTGGTGGGCCAGAATCCTGGAGGATCCTGGCGGGCCAGTCCACAGAGTTGAAAAGAGTCAGACATGACAAATGACTTGGCACGCACACACGAATACACATATGGGTATGAATTAAATTGAGATAGTTGTATTAATATATGAGATTTGGGATGATATTGTTTTTATTTTTTTTAATTTTCTTCAGTATTATTATAGCAAATAGTATTTTCTATATTATATATTATCTATATAGATAATATATAGGTATTATCTATAGCATAGAAACTTATGACCAACAAAGACAACATATTAAAAAGCAGAGACATTACTTTGCCAACAAAGGTCCATCTAGTCAAGGCTATGGTTTTTCCAGTGGTCATGTATGGATGTGAGAGTTGGACGGTGAAGAAAGCTGAGCGCTGAAGAATTGATGCTTTTGAACTGTGGTGTTGGAGAAGACTCTTGAGAGTCCCTTGGACTGCAAGGAGTTCCAACCAGTCCATCTTAAAGGAGATCAGTCCTGGGTGTTCATTGGAAGGACTGATGTTGAAGCTGAAATTCCAAAACTTTGGCCTCCTGATGCAAAGAGCTGACTCATTTGAAAAGACCCTGATGCTGGGAAAGATTGAGGGCAGGAGGAGAAGGGGATGACAGAGGATGAGATGGTTGGATGGTATCACCGACTCGATGGACGTGGGTTTGGGTGGACTCCCGGAGTTGGTGATGGATGGGGAGGCCTGGTGTGCTGCGGTTCATGGGGTCGCAAAGAATCGGACACGACTGAGCGACTGAACTGAACTGATTATTATAGCAACTTATCAATTAAAATAAATACAATCAAAGAACTAATTCTAAGGGAAAAATGAAGTGATGAACACCCAAATTACTGCTGATTTCTGTCTGTCTTTCTTTTTTGAGTTACCCATTCTCTCTTTTTTAAAAAATTGAAGTATAGTTGATTTACAGTGTTGTGCTAGATTCTGCTGTAGAGCAAAGTGATTCAGTACTATATATACATATTATTTTTCATATTCTTTTCCACTATGGTTTATTACAGGATATTGAATATAGTTCCCTGTGCTATACAGTAGGACCTTTTTAAAATCTATTTTACGTATAGTACTTTGTATTTGCTAATCCCAAACTCCTAATTGATCCCTCCCCCATTTCCTTTTTGGTAACTATATGTTTATTTTCTTATGTCTGTGAGTCTGTTTCTGTTTTGTAAATGGTCCATTTGTATCATTCACACATCATATAGTGAACGTCATATCATATAGTATTTGTCTTTCTCTGCCTGACTTAACTTAGTATGATAATCTCTAGATCCATTTGCCATGATGAAAATGGCATTATTTCATTCATTTTTATGGTTGAATAGTATTCCATACAATTGATTTTTTTTTTCTTTTATGCTTTGTCATGTGTCCAAATTTATGATGGGAGAGCACTGACAGGAAATTTGACTTCTATAGAAAATAACAGCAAAGAAATCACTCTGCAAACTTAAAAAAATTTTAATCAGACAAAATGAGGGATTCGTGTTCAAAAGCTTAAAAACTTAATTCAAAGCAGTACTCATTTCTAACACATGCCATGAAGGGTCTCTGATGTCCCTTCAGTTACCTGAGGGATTTCCACACGATGCTCACAGTGTGGTGGGGAGCTCCGTACCTAGAGTACAGCTCCACCACCTTCTAGCTGTGTCCTTGCGTGTGTGCTCAGTCACTCAGTCATGTCTGACTCTCTGAGACCCCACGGACTGTAGCCTGCCAGGCTACTCTGCCTGTGGAATTTTCCAGGCAAGTATACTGGAGCGGTTGCTGTTTCTTACTCTGGGAGATCTTCCCAACCCAGGGATGGAACCCATGTCTCTTGTGTCTCCTGCATTGGCAAGCAGATTCCTTACCACTGTGCTACCTGGGAAGCCTTGTGTCCTTGGTCAAGTTATTTAGGCTTTCCAAGCCTTAGCATCTTCCTTTTAAAAGTGGAGATATATATAACCCACTTCATAAGAAGGAAGATGCTTACTTCATAAGACAGTGGTAAGATTTAAATAGGTTAACAGGTGGTAACAAATCCACCTGCTGATGCAAGAGGTACAGGAGACACAGGTTCAATCCCGGGGTTGGGAAGATCTCCTTGAGTAGGAAACAGCAACCCATGCTAGTATTCTTGCCTGGAAAATCCTGTGGAAGGAGCCTGGCAGGCTACAGTCCAAGGGGTTGCAAAGAGTCAGACACGAATGAGTGACTGAGCACACATGCACACAAGACTTAAATAATATATGGCAAGTAAAGCAAGTTTCTAATACCTTGCCTGGTAGGCAATCCATGACTAGTAAGTCCTAGTTTCCTTGTCTCTCCATTCCCTGCTCGAAAATCCATCATAAAAAACTCAACCTACCTGTGACTAATTACCAGGTCATTAATAATACCATTTCCCACTTATTATCTGCCTACTTGGAGATTCAGGCCCTGGCACATGGTGGGTTCCCAGTAAAGAGATGTTTAATGGACAGAGGGATGGACAGTTTAATTTCTGTCTTCAGATTCCTAACAGAAAAGATATTGAGTTTGCTCTGTATATTTCTAAAGAATACAATTGGGACCAGAAAGCACAGTGATAATCTTTCAGGTTTTTTTTTTTTTTTTTTTTTTTTTGAGCAGAAAAAATGGGTTTGGCTAAGCAAGGATCTGGCTATTGGAGAGGAGGCCTTGGGAAGAACAGAAGTACAAAGGAGGCGTCTCTGAGCAAGATACATACTCTCCAGGTCTTTGGACTTTGCAGTCAAAGCTAGAGTCAGTTTCACAAAAATCAAGAAGAGTATTTTAATAAAGCTGTCCAAACACTGAAGTGTGTGCTAAGTCAGTAAGTCTTGTCAGACTCTGCAATCCCACTATTGACTGTAGCCCACCAGACTCTTCTGTCCATGGGATTTCCCAGGCAGAAACACTGGATTGGGTTGCCATTTCCTCCTCCAGCGGATCTTCCTGACCCATGGATCGAACCTGAATCTATTGCCTTTTCTGCATTGGCAAGCGGATTTTTTTTTTTTTTTTTTTTTTCACCACAGAGCTACCTGGGAAGCCCAAACACTGAAGAGGCTGCCTCAGGAACGATAGGTTCCTCATTACCATTCTCTGGGCTGGGAAGGATGTTGCCATGGTTGCTGTGATGTTGGAGAGGGAATTCTAGCTTTAGGTTGGTGATTAAGATGAGAAAAACTCTTTTTAGCTTGAGGTTTTGATTTCATTTGAGACTCTACTGTCACCTAGAGGCTTATTTGTAAATATTACTACAAATCTGAGCCCATGGAAAGCTCTCTTCCTTCTCAGTTCAAATTTTCAACTCTACTTGGGCCTACAGGTGCTCCCTGTCTCCAGATAGTCCCAGGGAAGGAGTCTCAGAAAACTAAACATTATGATCATGCAACAGCACCATACCTTGACACAGCTACAGGACCAAGACAGAAACATAGTTACAGGAAGGTCTTTCTCCTTCCATCCTCAAGAAGGAAACAGGTCACACACGTGACCAAACAAGTTACCATGTGAGGTGGACCCACGAAATAGCTAATGTGAGTGATCATGAAAATTGAATAAATAAAAATATGAGGTGTGGACTTCCCTAGTGGTCTAGTGGTTAAGAAATCTGCCTGTCAATGCAGGGGACACGGGTTCAATCCCTGGTCTGAGACGATTTCACAATCTGCGGGGCAACTAAGTCCAAGTGCCACAAGTACTGAGCCTGTGCTTTAGAGATCAAGAGCTACAACAACTGAACCCACCTGCCCTGGAGCCAGTGCTCTGTGAGAAGCCACCACAGTGAGTACTCCACACATGGCAACTAGAGAAAGCCCACGCATAGCATGAAAACAGTGTACCAAAGATAAATAAATAAATGAAAACATGGGTGGGAGGGCTTTCAGGGAGGGATTGACATGAGTACTGGTTCTTAATGGAGAAATAATGCAGGAGAGCAAGGCAGGGTTGGAACAGATGGCAGTGAGTGTGCTCAAGAGCCTGGACTTTAGAGTCCAACGAACTCATGTCAGATTCTGGCTTCTCCTCACTAGACATGACTGCAGCTAGTCTCTTAGAATCTCTGGCATCATATTCTTCCTCTAACAAAGGGGATACTCATTCTTTCCCTGAAAGCTTGTTGTATAGATTAGAGATAACACATGTAATTTTACTTGCTTAGTTTGGGCACATAAGAAGCACTCCAGTGGCAGCTTGTATTGCTGTGGGTTTGACACAGGGGTGGACCTGGAGTGTCCTGGGAATATAATGTTAGACAATTTGACTGGGACAGAGTGATTGTGTGGAAGCATAAGAAGTGAGCCTGAGGCATGTTATGTGATAAACAGAACCTAAGACTGGAAGTCAACTGAACCTCAGTTTCAGTTCTTGATCTCATTCCTAAGACAAGTCACTCTCACTTTTTCTAAGTCTTTCTTTCCCATATGTAAAGTGAGGTGTCAGTCATTTCTCTCCCTGGCTAAGTATCAGAATCATCTAGAGTGCTTTTAAAAATTCTAATGACCATACTGTACCCCAGACCAGCTAAATCTGAACTTCTGGTGCTGGGACTCCAGACAGTAGACTTTTTAAAAAACAACTTTATTGAAGTACATATTTAATGTATTCAGGGACTTCCCTGGTGGTTCAGTAGCTAAGACTCTGAGCTCACAATGCAGGGGGACCGGATGATTCAATCTCTGGTCAGAGAACTATATCCCATATGCTGCAAGTAAGAATTCACATGCTGTAACAAAGATCGAAGATACTGCATGCCACAACTAAGACCTAGGGCAGCCAAATAAATTAATTACATAAAAAATACATGTTTAATGTATTTAATTTGATTAGTTTGGACATATGCATACACCCATGGGGGCTTCCTAGGTGGCGCTAGTGGTAAAGAACCCTCCTGCGTAAGAGACGTTGGTTCAATCCCTGGATCAGGAAGATTCCCTGGAGGATGATAAAGCAGCCCAGTCCACTATTCTGGCCTTGGAGAATCCCATGGACAGAGAGGCCGGGCAGGCTATAGTCCATGGGGTCACAAAGAATCGGACACAACTGAAGCCATGCACACACACATGCATACACCCATGATATTACTGAGGCTTCCCCTGTGGCTCAGCAGTTAAGAATCTGCCTGCCAATGCAAGAGCTGGAGATGTGGGTTAATATCTGGTCGGGAAGATCCCCTGGAGGAGGCAATGGCAACCCACTTCAGTATTTTTGCCTGGGAAATAAGATCCCTGGAGGAGGAAATGGCAATCCACTCCAGTATTCTTGCCTGGGAAATCCCATGGACAGAGAAGCCTGGCGGGGTACAGTCTTTGGGATTGCAAAAGAGTTGGACACAACTGAGCGACTAAACCACCACAACATAGTAAGTCTTGATATGTAGTTGTGTAAGTTCTCCAAATTAATTATTCTTTAAAATGGCTTCGCAAGTGACACTAGTGGTAAAGAATCTGCCTGTCAATGCTAGGAGACACAGGAAATACAGGTTTGATTCTAGGATCAGGGAAATCTCTTGGAGCAGGAAATGACCACCCATTCCAGTATTCTTGCCTGGAAAATTCCATGGGCAGAGGAGCCTGGTGGGCTATAGTCCATGGGGCTGCAGAGAGTCGGACACAACTTAGCAACTGAACAACCACAAATGATACTGCCACCAAGATAAAGGTAATAAACATGTCCATCACCTTTAAAAGTTTCCTTGTGACCCATTATTTTGTGTGTGTGGTAAGAATATTTAACATGAGGTCTATCCTCCTAACATATTTAAATGCACAATACTGTGCTGTCAACTATAGGTACTATGTTGTATAAAAGGTCTCTAGAATTTATTCCCCTAGCATAACTGAAACTTACTCATTGACTAACTCCCTATTTCCCCCTTCTCCCAGCCCTTGGCAACGTATTCTAGTCTCAGATTCTACAAGTTTGACTATTTTAGATACTTCATATAAGGGGTGTTGAAAAGCAGAGACATCACTCTGCCTACAAACATCCATATAGTCAAGGCTATGGTCTTCCCAGTGATCACATACGGTTGTGAGAGTTGGATCATAAAGAAGGCAGAGCGCTAACTGATGTCTTCAAACTGTGGTATTGCAGAAGACTCCTGAGAGTCCCTTGGACTGCAAGGAGGTCAAACCAGTCAATCGTAAAGGAAATCAGCCCCAAATACTCATTGGAAGGACTGATGCTAAAGCTGAAGCTCCAGTATTTTGGCCACCCTGATGCAAATAGCCAACTCACTGGAAAGGTCCCTCATGCTGGGAAAGATTGAGGGCAGAAGGAGATGGCGTCAGAGGATGAGATGGCTAGATGGCATCACCAATGCAATGGACATAAACTTGGGCAAATTCTGGGAGATTGTGAGGGACAGGGAGACCTGGTGTGCTGCAGTCCATGGGGTCATGAAGAGTCAGACATGACTGGGCAACTGAATGACAACAATACAGTATTTGTCCTTATAATACTGGCATATTTCACTTAGAATAATATCCTCCAGGTTCATCCATGTTGTCGCAAATGGTAGGCCTTCCTTCTTTTTTAAGATTGAATAATATCCCATTCTATGTATATACTACATTTTCTTTGTATATTCATCTGCTGGTGGACATTTGTTTTCATATTTTGGCTACTGGGAATAGCGCTGCAACAGGTATGAGAGTGCAAACATCTCCTTGAGATCTTAATTTTAATTCTTCTGGATATACACCCAGAAAAGGAATTACTAGATAATATGGTAGTTTTAGGGTCTTTCCATGTGGCTCAGTGGTAAAGAATCCGCTTGCCAATGCAGGAGACATGGGTTCGATCCCAGGAAGATCCCCTGGAGAAGGAAATGGCAACCCACTGAAGTATTCTTGCCTGGAGAATCCCATGGAGAGAGGAGCCTGGTGGGTTAAAGGCCATCGGGTTATGGGCCATGGGATTGCAGCATCGGACATGACTGAGCATGCACACACCAATGGTAGTTTTATATTTAATTTTTTGAAGAATCTGTGAACTATTTCCCATAGTGTAATAGCTGGATCATTAAAATTCTCAGCAAGCGTATATAAGGGTTCCAGTTTCTCCAAATCCTCACAAACACTAATCTTTTGTGTGGTTGTGTTTGTTTTTCAGTAGCCATCTTAACAAGTGTGAGGTGATATCACATTGTGGTTTTTTTGGTTTGGTTTTGGTTTTGGTTTTGCTGGCTTTCTCTAGTTGTGGTGAGTTGGGGCTACTCTTCATTGCGGTGGGTAGGCTTCGCATTTTGGTGGCTTCCTCCACTATGGAGCACAGGCTCTAGGCGCACAGGCTTCAGTAGTTGCAGCACACAGGCTCAGTACTTGTGGTTCGAGGGCCCTAGAGGGCACTGGCTCCAGTACTTGTGGCACACAGGCTTAGTTGCTCTGTGGCCTGTGGAATCTTCCCATACAACGGATGGAACCTGTGTCCCCTGCACTAGGAGGTGGATTTTTATCCATTGTACCACCAGAGAAGTCCCTCATTATGGTTTTGATTTGCTTTCCCTGATGGTTAGTGATGTTGAGCACCTCTTCATATACCTTGTGGCCATATACATGTCTTCTTTGGAGAAATATATTTTAAAATTCTTTCCTATTTTTCATTTGAGTTATTTTTCTGCTACCAAGTTGTAGGGGTTTCTTGTGCATTTGGGATGTTAACCTCTTACCAGATAAATGGCTTGAAAATATCTTCTCATATTCCATGGATTGCCTTTTCACTCTTGTAATTATTCCCTTTACCATAAAGAAATTTTTAAATTTGATGCAGTCTCTACTTTCTCACTCCACACACAAAAATAATTAAGATGGATTAAAGACATAAATGCAAGGCCAGAAACCATAAAACTTCTAGAAGAAAACATAGGAACTACACTTTGTGACATCAGTCTTAGTGGTATCTCTTTGGATATGTCTCCTCAGGCAAGAGAAACAAAAAATAAACAAATGTGATGACACCAAGCCACAAACGTTTTGCACAGCAAAGGAAACTATAAACAAAACAAAACAACAGCCTACTGAATGAGAGGATATATTTGCAAATGATTTATCTGATAAGGGGTTAATATTAAAAATATGCAACGAATTCATATAACTCAACATCAAAAAAACAAACAACCTGATTAAAAAAGGACAGAGAACCTCAATAGGCATTTTTCCAAAGGAGACAGAAGGATTGCCAATGGGCACATAAAAGCATCACAAATCATCAGGGAAATGCAAATCAAAATCACAATGAAATATCACCTCACACCTCTCAGAATGTCAACATCTATTATCAAAAAAAAAACAATGTGAGAATGTGGAGAAAAGGGAATTCTTGTGCACTGTTGGGAATGTAAATCGGTGCAGCCACTCTGGAAAACAATATAGAGGTTTCTCAAAAAACTAGAAATAGAAGTACCATATATGGAGAAGAGAATGGCAATTGGAGAAGGCAATGCAATCCACTCCAGTATTCTTGCCTGGAGAATCCCATGGACAGAGAAGCCTGGTGGGCCACAGTCCAAGGGGTCGCAAAGAGTCGGACACGACTGAACGACTAACACTACTACTACTACCATATAATCCAGCAATTCTGGATTGATGAAAATGAAAACACTAATTTGGAAAGATATATGCTCCTCTATGTTCACTGTAGCATTATTTATAATAGTCAAGATATGGAAGCAAACACAAGTGCCCATCAGTAGAAGAATGGATAAAGATACAGCAGAAATTTTTTTGTTGTTCAGTCTCTCAGTCATGTCCAACTCTTTGTGACTCCACGGACTGCAGCATGCCGGGCTTCCCTGTCCTTCACCATCTCCTGGAGCTTGCTCAAACTCATGTCCATTGAGTTGGTGATGCCATCCAACCATCTCATCCTCTGTCATCCCCTTCTCCTCCTGCCTTCAATCTTTCCCAGCATCAGGGTCTTTTCCAATAAGTCAGCTTTTCCCAGGTGGCCAAAGTATTGGAGCTTCAGCTTCAGCTTCAGCATCAGTCCTTCCAATGAATATTCAGGGTTGATTAAATGTATCTGTTGTAAAAGTAAAGTCCAATGCTGTAAAGAACAATATTGCATAGGAGCCCAAATATTTGATCCATGAATCTAGGTAAACTGGAAGTGGTCAGACAGGAGATGGCAAGAGTGAATATTGACATTTTAGGAATCAGTGAACTAAAATGGACAGGAATGGGTGAATTTAATTCAGATGACCATTATATCTACTACTGCAAGCAAGAATCCCTTAGAAGAAATGAAGTAGCCCTCACACAAAGGAGTCCGAAATGTAATTCTTGGGTGCAATCTCAAAAACAACAGAATGATGTAGGTTTGTTTCCAAGGCAAACCATTCAATATCACAGTAATCCAAGTCTACGCCCCAACCACTAATGCCAAAGAAGCTGAAGCTGAATGGTTCTATGAAAACCTACAAGATTTTCCAGAACTGTCCTTTTCATCATAGGGGACTGGAATGCAAAAGTAGGAAGTTAAGAGATTCCTGGAGTAACAGGCAAGTTTGGCCTCGGAGTACAAAATGAAGCAGGACAAAAGCTAACAGAGTTTTGTCAGTCATAGCAAACACCTTCTTCCAACAATAGTGGAAAATTACTCAGTCTTTAAAAAAGAAAGAAATCTTATCATCTGCAACAGCATGGATAGACCTAGAGGATATTATGTTAAGTCAAACAAGTCAGAGAAAGGCAGATAATGTATGATTTCACTTACATGTGGAATCTAAAAAATGAAACAAATGAACAAACAGAACTAAACACAAACAGAAATGACAGTAGCAACTGCCAGAATGGCAGAAGCAACAACAATCAAAGGAGCACTAGCCAGAGGGGAAGAGAAAACCGGCCAGAAGCCATCTGAAGCCAGAGCGATAAGGCTGTATGCCCAGATTCCCCCTGTAGAGAAGATGGACGCATCATTGTCCACACTTTCTAACTGTGAGAAGCTTTCACTGACTACAAACTGCATTGAAAAAACTGCAAACCTGAATGACTTAAAAACCTTAAGAATATTGTCTTTAGGAAGAAACAACACAAACAACTTAAATGAACTGGAAGTAGTAGGGGACACATTAGAAGAACTGTGGATCCCCTACAATTTTACTGAGAAGTTGAAAGGGACCCATGTAATGAAGAAACTGAAGATTCTCTACATGTCTAATAACCTGGTGAAAGATGGCTGAATTTGTGAAGCTGGCAGAACTGCCATGCCTAGAAGACCTGGTGTTTGTAGGCAATCTCTTGGAAGAGAAACATTCTGCTGAGAACTGGATTGAAGAGGCAACCAAGACAATGCCCAAACTGAAAAAGCTAGATGGTACCCCAGTAGTTAAAGAAGATGAGGAAGAAGATAACTAACACTACATTTTCCACTTTGTATTAACTTCTTTAAATGTCTTAAGAATAGATAAGTTTTGTATAGTTGTCTATTTTAAAGATTCTGTGTGAAGCAAATGGTTCTTAAACCTCTCATTCCTTTCTTATATTCTCTTAAACCTATTCAGTATTTCTCCAACAATAACACCAACCTTATATATTCTAGTTCTCTTTTTAGAAACTATACATTTTCAGTTTTTTATTCAGTCCCAGTTACCTTCTGTGTGGCCTCATCTACTGAAACCTTTATAGTCCGGTCATTTTTAACAACAAAAGAATAAGTGTGTTGCTTTATTCGGTTTGTTTAGAATTTTTTAGGCCAGGCATTTAGATATATATACCTAACTTTTGAATCTGTAGGCCATCTTTCCTGAAGGTCCATCTCTTTATGACTCAGAAGCACAAACATGTCATGCCTTTGGTTTGGGAAGAGTTCCTCTTAGAAATACAGCAGCAGCCCTAGACTCAAGACACCAAAGTTGAATTAGAAGAGTTAGGGTGAAAAAAGGAAAAATTAGTACGTTGGTGGCCTTATAGCCCATGTTATATTTACCTATCTTTTGTTCCACAAGTGTGTGCATTGTCAACTGGAATTTACATTGTGTTAACCTGCACATCCACTCAAGTCCTGGGCACAATCAGCCAATTGTTCTATGATCCAAGTCAGTGGTTAAAATGACTGTCATGATTGCCCCTTTGACCAATACTTTGGCCTTATAACACATGTGGACCTGATCTTAGGCAAACATTTTTGGTTTATAGTTCCTCATTTGTTAGATAAGGAAATGTATATAAGCAGTAGTTATATTTGAATTCCTAGCCTAAATGTTGACTATTCATATTTTTTAAATTTTTCCCTAATAACTTTGGTCTATTGACTCTCATGTTGAAAGAAGTAATTGTTGTAAAGGTATAGAACTTAAAAGACTGAATTTGGTACCTTTCAATAAGTCAAATTTAGTATTTCAAAGTATATTTTTAGAAATGTTTAAGTTAAACAGCTCTAAAAATGAATTATGTAAATAGTTGTGGAAGGAAAAGAGATATCTCATTACAGAATCCCAGGCAAATTGCAATATTTTTAAGGACTGCCTCTTCTGTGAAGGATACTAGGTGATTTAACCTCAGAACTGCAAAGCAATAGCTGGATGCAGAGTTTAGAATTTATCATATATGAAAAACTGTTTTTGGAAAATGCAAGATATGGTAGTCAGTAATCCAGATGAAGTCCATAGTAAGCCATGACTGAGTCATAACAGATTGCAAAAAAGAAGTCAAGAAGCTCTCTGCCAAACTCCGAAAGTCCCTCAATCAGAGACTATTAATGCTTGCTATTAATATTTCCCCATTTACTTGTGTAAAACCAGTCAAAGAAACAAAACTGGTCCTGGCTTTCAGAAGTTTTCAGCTATCATTTTAGTAGGAACTACAGGATTTCTCTGAATCACTCTGATCAAAAGGGACCACTGCTTTGACAATCAATTCTAAACAAAAGTTTAGTGCTTTTTTAGCTTACTTTTGCTCTTCCTTAGTTTGATAGGAAGAAATCTTTGCTCTGACTGGCTTATACAGTCAGAGCCTTTGAGTATTTCTTTTCAGAAACATAGACAATGAGAATTACCCTTAGTGATATTTAAGGCCCATAAACTAAGAGGAAAGATGATCTTTTCTTGTACTTTGCACTTCATCTAGTAGGTAAGTTTGAAGCCATGTTGCTATGCATGGATGTATTTTCAAAAGTTACACTGGAAGTGAATATAATAGGAAATGAATGAATGACTTCATATTGAATTTATTTATAAAATGGTTTACACTGTTGATTTTTTTAATTCTGTAGTATAGAAACTAATTTTCTGTTTCTCCTTTAAAAAATTAATTGGAGGCTAATTGCTTTATCTCCTTGTTTCTTAATGTCTTTTAGTCACTGGTAGTTCTCAGAGAAGTATAAGGTGCTTTTCTGTATTCATTTCACACAAAATTTATAATTCAGTTTCACTCAACAAATATTTGAATGACTTTTGTGCATCCTTTTCTTAGAATTAGAGCCAGAATTCATGTCATTAGAAAACAAAAGATAAGGTATATGAAGAAGTTTAGAATATTCTTTCAAATAATTCTTTATGTCATCCTTTACTGCTGCAAATTTTGCTGATAGTAAATATTTTTCATTTATGCTTCTTGGATTAGATATTTGACCTCCTTGGAATGGATTCTTCTCTGTGTTCCTTGTTTAAAATATAATGCCGGATGTGAGAGTTGGACTGTGAAGAAGGCTGAGCGCCGAAGAATTGATGCTTTTGAACTGTGGTGTTGGAGAAGACTCTTGAGAGTCCCTTGGACTGCAAGGAGATCCAACCAGTCCATTCTGAAGGAGATCAGCCCTGGGATTTCTTTGGAAGGAATGATGCTAAAGCTTAAACTCCAGTACTTTGGCCACCTCATGTGAAGAGTTGACTCAATAGAAAAGACTCTGATGCTGGGAGGGATTAGGGGCAGGAGGAGAAGGGGAAGACAGAGGATGAGATGGCTGGATGACATCACTGACTCGATGGACGTGAGTCTGAGTGAACTCCGGGAGTTGGTGATGGACAGGGAGGGCTGGCGTGCTGCAATTCATGGGGTCGCAAAGAGTCGGACACGACTGAGTGACTAAACTGAACTGATAGAAATCTATGCCACATAAATATAACAACATAGATAAATCTCTAAAATATGATGTGTAAAAAGATTAAATTTCAAAAGGTAAGATGAAATATTATGCCAGTATTGTTTAAAGTTTAAAAACACATAACACTATGTTATTAATGGACACACATAAGGCAGAAGTATAAAAACAAACATGGAAAGAATACATACCACCTCGAAGATGGTCATTATCATGAGAAAAAAGAGAAAGAGATGAAAAGGCTGGGTTTTACCTTATCTAGAGCTTTTTGATGATTCAAGAAAAAAACAGAAGCAAATAAAGTGAAATCTGCCTGGTGCACATACAGGTGTTAGTTACACTATTTTGTGCATGTTTGCTATATTTCATAATGGAGAAAGTTGGAAGACATGGCTGAAGTGAAAATGAAAGGACACATAGTCAACTATTTTGCCATAAACTTGATTGACATCCTTAACCAGGTGACTCTGAAATATGATCCATAATCATAAAGTGTCTAGAATAATTCTTATGGAATGGAGTTCCCCACCTATCTTTTTTTTCCAGGATGGCTTCTCAAGTCAAATAACTTTGGATTCATGGGGATGGGCCTAGTATTAGAATCATGATGTGTTATTATGCATTCCTTTCTCAATTCAATATTACTAAATGCTCACTCAGTCCGAAATACTATACTAAGCTTCCAGCCTCTTCAAAACCTAATTTCTTTCCAAGCTAAATGATAGCAACCAGTATTGACTCTAGATGGTGAACTAAACAGGTGTGAATCTTACTCTACAAACTTGGATGCACAAGATATAAAACATTAGTTTTTAAAAATTAAAACTATAGCCCCATTTGAAAGCTGATAGGAAATTTAGTCTTATTTTCTTTTGGTGCCCTGGTTATACTAGGTTGGTACAAATGTAATTGTGTTTTTGCATTGTTAAAATTTGCTGTTTGATATTAAAACACTTTCTAATTAAACATGGATATGTCGCTGCTGCTACTGCTGCTAAGTCGCTTCAGTCATGTCTGGCTGTGCGACCCCACAGACGGCAGCCCACCAGGCTCCGCCGTCTCTGGGCTTATATTGCATTTTAATACTCGTTTTTTGCTTTATGTTTTTTTTTCTAATGATATTTCTTGCTGTTAATTTTATATTTATTTTAGACTAGAGAAATGATGTTAGACACAAAGGAAATTTGAGTAATTTTAAAATTTGAGTTCAAAATGCATCGTAAAGCAGTGGAGACAACTTGCAACATCAACAATGCATTTGGCCCAGCAACTGCTAATGCATGTACAGTGCAGTGATGGTTCAAGAAGTTTTGCAAAGGAGATGGGAGCCTTGAAGGTAAGGAGCACATTGGCTGGCCATTGGAAGTTGATAACAACCAATTGAGAGCCATAATTAAAGCTGATCCTCTTAAAACTACACAAGAAGTCACTGAAGAACTCGACATTGACCATTCTATGGTTGTTGGGCATTTGAAGCAGATTGAAAAGGCAAAAAAAGCTCAATAAGGGGGTGCCTTGTGAGATGACCGCAAATCAAAAGAAATGTCATTTTGAAGTGCCATCTTCTCTTATTCTACACAACAACAAGACATTTTTCAATCAGATTGTGATATGCGATGAAAAGTGGATTTTCGACAACAACCAGCGATGACCAGTTCATCCTTCAGTTAGATCTTGAAGAAACCCCAAAGCACTTCCTAAAGCCAAACTTGCACCCAAAAAAAGGTCAGGGTCACTGTTTGGTGGTCTGCTGCCCATCTGATCCACTACAGCTTTCTGAATCCCAGTGAAACCATTTCATCTGAGAAGGATGTTCAGCAAATCTATGAGATGCATGGAAAACTGCAGTGCCTGTAGCTGACATTGGTCAACAGAAAGGGCCCAGTTCTTCTCTATGATAATGCCCAACTGTACATCTCACAACCAGTGCTTCAAAAGTTGAATGAATTAGGCTACGAAGTTTTGTGTCATCGACCATATTCACTTGACCTCTCGCCAACTGATTACCACTTCTTCAAGCATCTTGACAACTTTTTGCAGGGAAGATGCTTCCACAACCAGCAAGATGCTGCAAACGCTTTCCTAGAATTGGCGAGTCCCGAAGTACAAGAATAAACAAACTTATTTCTCATTGGCAAAAAAAAATAAAACATAATGCCATTTTAGTGGATTGTTCAATTTCTTCTATTCCTGTAGTGATGGATCAGTGAAAGTGAAAAGTGAAGGTCTCTCAGTTGTGTCTGACTCCTTGTGATCCTATGGACTGTAGCCCTCAGACTCCTCTGTCCATGGAATTCTCCAGGCCAGAATCCTGGAATGGGGAGCTGTTTCCTTCTCCAGGGGATCTTCCCAACCCAGGGATTGAACCAGGGTCTCCTACATTGCCCCCACATTCTTTACCAGCTGAGCTACCAGGGAATCAGTACAGTATTTTAATTCTTCACAGGAAATTTTATTATAGCCTACTGAGGAATCCAGCTTTCCTATGTTCCCTAATTCTAAGCTTATGTTTGTATAACCCAGTCAGGTCTTGAAAGATTTTTGTGTTCTTTGTAAATAGGAGTTTGTTCCTTTAAACCAGAGTTTCTAAACCTGGCACTATTAATATTTTATGCTGGATAATGTTGCGGGGGATGGCTGTTCTTTGTAGTATGGGATGTTTAGCAGCATCTCTGGCTTTTACCCACTAGATGCCAGTAGAACACTCTCCCAAGTTGTGACAACCATTGTCTTTAGACATTGCCATCTGTCCTCTGGGAAATAAGGGTGGGAACAGATTTGCTCCTGGTTAAGAACCAGTGCTTTGTAGCAACATTCCTTTTTCCAAAGTCCATTTGTTTTCAGTTTGTAATCGTATGCTACCTGAGTTGTTTCAGAGAAGGTGATGTATTTGATAATCATGGATGGAAGGAAATAGTCACTGGTGTTTTCTTTTGTAATGCTCTTTTTAATAATTTTTATGTAATATTAGAAAGGCAGGGCTGGAAGGCTCAACTTATGTTTTTCAGCAGGGTCTCCACTTTTATTGTTTAGCATTCTTAGTTATTTTTGGACAATAAGTATTAACCTACCTCTCCTTGCTATCAACAGAATCCAACTTTATGATAGTTTTGCTTTCCCTCTGAAGTTTAAGGCAACCCACTCCAGTGTTCTTGCCTGGAGAATCCCAGGGATGGGGGAGCCTGGTTGGCTGTCGTCTATGGGGTCGCACAGAGTCAGACACGACCGAAGTGACTTAGCAGCAGCTGAAGTTTAACATTTTGAGTATAATTTAGAAAACAGATCATCATTCTTTAGGTGTTCTTGATTCATTCATTGTCCAATAATACACAAATTTTGTAGACTGTAGCAGTCATTAAATAAAATATGTATAAAATTTGGTAATTATATATGAAAGTATCTGGTGTAGACAGTGGTTTTGCATGTGACCAGAAGAATGTCTGGTCAAGATAACTTGGCTGGTAACTTGGTATGGTTACTGGATCTATTCCACAAATAGAGGTGGCATAAGACATGTTAATGTGGTTCCTCTGTAGAAAGAGAAATTTTGACTTGAATAGATACTTCTTCTGATACCTCTTACCAGTGGTCTAAAGTAGAATAAAGAGGAGTAAGAAATGAATCTTAACTCTTAACTTATCCTCAGAGTTGGTGATGTATAAGTTGAGTTGAAGGTAGTTGTCTATGTGACCCAAAATCTTCTAGCTGGATTTTTCTTAGGACTAAATGGAAAAAGCATAGGGCCTAGAAAGGTTGGATTAAGTCATTAGCTTTAAAAAAAAAAAAAAAAAACTGGGGGGAAGTGTCAAAGCATCAATCATGAGTAATCTGATTGTCTAACTGCAATCTGATTGTTCACAAAGACCTTACATTGTAAATATTGGCAAAGGGAGAAAAATAACTGTTAAATTGAAAGTTATCCTTTAGCAGAAAGCAATTCCTTTGGCATGCATTTTATTTGGCCTGCTTAATATGTCTGTAAAAACAAATTCAGTGCAGCAGAGCTGGTGCTTCTAACACAGCTAACTTGACCATATTCCTTTATCTTCACTTTAGCAAGAGTGTTTTTAAAGTTTTAAAGTGCAATCAAAAAATATTAAGGGTATGTTTTTTTTTAAATCACTGAGCTTTTAGAAATCATTTATATCTCCATTCCTGCCTTATTATCAACCAGTGAATACAAAGAAAAAAATGAACAACTAGACTGAGTCTCACCTTTTTCTAACCTAAGATAAATTTTCACTTGACATTTGGAGGAGTCATAACTGGATTCTAGTTAATTTCCCATATTGGGCTGGTTAGAAGGGAACCAGCCAACCAAATTATGATCTAGCAAATTTAACAAGGAGGTGGGGGAGAAGAAGCTATTTTACAGTAGATTTGCACTTTAAAATAAATTGGATGCTGGTGAAAAGTACTCTCAAAGGGCAGATGGATAAATACCTAGCCTGCATTTGGATATTAGAAAATTAAAGTTCATCCTTGCTCGTTCTAAGCCCACTGGAGCTGTAGTTGTGTGTCAACATAATCAGAGTCAGGATTTCCCTATTTCCCTAGTTGGTGTCATCTTCTATGTCTGCTACATCAACAGTCATCCCTCTAGGGGATTTATTAAGTAGAATTCTGTTACTCAGAATGGAAACTTTGTGAGTTATCTTTCCTACATCTAGGTTTTAAAAATTAATTTAGATGTTGGCTAGATTAAGTTGTGGCTAATGTTACAAGGGTGAGATGTTCTTTGCTTTTTTGATCATCAGGGTACCTGCCTCTGAGGTGCTATTGCCTAGAGGGATCAATCTCATCAAAAGACCAGTGAGTTGGTAGCCATAGAGAACATACATATAGGCAGCTCCTTCTCCCAGGGTGTCAGTCATGGTCACAAGCATCATTCCAGAGTCTTTGGCTTCTAGAACCAAAGACTCCATTCTTCTCCATTTTGAAGAACATTTTAACATGTATTAATACTTTGGTATTAATTATCTTTTATATGCAGGAATTCTGTAGCATGACTTTATGACTAAACTTATTGTGTTAAATTATTTAGAAATGTTGAGTTTCCAAATGTTATTTTGTGAGACTTGTTTTAAAATAGTAATAAATTGTATTATCTAAAAAAAAAAAAAAAATACACAAACAGATTCATAGATCTAAAGAACAAACAGGTTGTTGCCCGAAGGGAGGGAGGTAGGGAGATAAGTAAAAGGGGTAAAGGAGATTAACAGGCACAAACTTAAAGTTTCAAAGTGAGTCACTCGGCTGAAATGTACACTGTGGGGAATATGATCAATATTTATATAACATCTTTGTATTGTGACAGATTGTAACTAGACTTGTGGTGATCATTTTGTAATGCATAGAAATAGCAAATAACTACATGTGTCCCAGGAACTAACATATGGGTTCAATTATGCTTCAAAAATAAACAAACTCTTAGAAAAAGAGATTAGATTTGTGGTTACCAGAGTTGGGTGATGTGACAAGGGGGATTGAATGAAGATGGTCGAAAGGTACAAACTTCCAGTTATAAGATAATTACTAGGTATGTAATGTATAACATGACTAATATAATTAACACTGTTGTGTATTATATATGAGAGTTATTGAGAGAGAAATCCTAAGAATTCTTGTAACCAAGCAGGATCACATGGGGCCTTTCTGGGAGCAGATCTCTCCTCCATATCGTCTGCTTAGCTCCTCTCTGAAGTACTAAGATAAGAGAATCTGATGTACATTTCCTGAGTTGTTTTACAGATGTGAAAAATCCCCACAAATGGAAGATGTTAACTACTTGATGACCATGAGCACATAGGCTTAGGCCTAAGGACTGATAGTGTTAACCCCTGTGACACTACCCTGTTACCTCACCATCACCCAACTAGAACTGTGCATGAGCTGATCACATAACCGAGAATGCCCCTCCTTCACGTTGCTCTTAAAATGGTTTCCTGAAACCCTTTGTGGAGTTAGGGGTTTTGAGCTCCACCCACCCACCTATTCTTCTTATATTGGTGCCTTTATAATAAAGCTGCACTTTCCTTCATCACAACTGGTATCAGTACATTGACTATAGCACATGGATGAGTGGGCCTGGGTTTGGTTCAGTAACATTCTCATCACAAGGAAAAAATATTTTAATTTGTATTCCTCTGAGATGATGGATGCTCACTAGATTTATTGTGGTAATCATTTCCTGATATATGGAAGTCAAATCATTATGCTGTACACTAAACTTATACAGTAGTATAAATTTGGCCTTGGAATATGGAATGAAGCAGGGCAAAGACTAAGAGAGTTTTGCCAAGAAAATGCACTGGTCATAACAAACACCCTCTTCCAACAACACAACAGAAGACTCTACACATGGACATCACCAGATGGTCAACACCGAAATCAGATTGATTACATTCTTTGCAGCCAAAGATGGAGAAGCTGTATACAGTCAACAAAAACAAGACCAGGAGCTGACTGTGGCTCAGATCATGAACTCCTTATTACCAAATTCAGGCTTAATTGAAGAAAGTAGGGAAAACCACTAGACCATTCAGGTATGACCTAAATCAAATCCCTTATGATTATACAGTGGAAGTGAGAAATAGATTTAAGGGCCTAGGTCTGATAGATAGAGTGCCTGATGAACTATGGACTGAGGTTCGTGACAATGTACAGGAGACAGGGACCAAGACCATCCCCATGGAAAGGAAATGCAAAAAAGCAAAATGGCTGTCTGGGGAAGCCTTACAAATAGCTGTGAAAAGAAGAGAAGCAAAAAGCAAAGGAGAAAAGGAAAGATATAAACATCTGAATGCAGAGTTCCAAAGAATAGCAAAAAAAGATAAGAAAGCCTTCCTCAGTGATCAATGCAAAGAAATAGAGGAAAACAACAGAATGGGAAAGACTAGAGATCTCTTCAAGAAAATTAGAAATACCAAGGGAACAAATCATGCAAAGATGGGGTCGATAAAGGACAGAAATGGTATGGACCTAACAGAAGCAGAAGATATTAAGAAGAGGTGGCAAGAATACACAGAAGAACGGTACAAAAAAGATCTTCACGACCCAGATAATCACGACGATATGATCACTCATCTAGAGCCAGACATCCTGGAATGTGAAGTCAAGTGGGCCTTAGAAAGCATCACTACGAACAAAGCTAGTGGAGGTGATGGAATTCCAGTTGAGCTCTTTCAAATCCTGAAAGATGATGCTGTGAAAGTGCTGCACTCAATATGCCAGCTAATTGGGAAAACTCAGCAGTGGCCACAGGATTGGAAAAGGTCAGTGTTCATTCCAATCTCAAAGAAAGGCAATGCCAAAGAATGCTCAAACTACCGCACAATTGCACTCATCTCACATGCTAGTAAAGGAATGCTCAAAATTCTCCAAGCCAGGCTTCAGCAATACGTGAACCGTGAACTTCCTGATGTTCAAGCTGGTTTTAGAAAAGGCAGAGGAACCAGAGATCAAATTGCCAACATCCGCTGGATCATGGAAAAAGTAAGAGAGTTCCAGAAAAACATCTATTTCTGCTTTATTGACTATGCGAAAGCCTTTGACTGTGTGGATCACAATAAACTGTGGAAAATTCTGAAAGAGACGGGAATACCAGACCACCTGACCTGCCTCTTGAGAAATCTGTATGCAGGTCAGGAAGCAACAGTTAGAACTGGACATGGAACAACAGACTGGTTCCAAATAGGAAAAGGAGTACGTCAAGGCTGCATATTATCACCCTGCTTATTTAACTTATATGCAGAGTACATCATGAGAAACACTGGACTGGAAGAAACACAAGCTGGAATCAAGATTGCCGGGAGAAATATCAATCACCTCAGATATGCAGATGACACCACCCTTATGGCAGAAAGTGAAGAGGAACTCAAAAGCCTCTTGATGAAAGTGAAAGTGGAGAGTGAAAAAGTTGGCTTAAAGCTCAACATTCAGAAAACAAAGATCATAGCATCCGGTCCCATCACTTCATGGGAAATAGATGGGGAAGCAGTGGAAACAGTGTCAGACTTTACTTTTTTGGGCTCCAAAATCACTGCAGATGGTGACTGCAGCCATGAAATTAAAAGACGCTTACTCCTTGGAAGGAAAGTTATGTCCAACCTAGATAGCATATTGAAAAGCAGAGACATTACTTTGCCAACAAAGGTCAAGGCTATGGTTTTTCCTGTGGTCATATATGGATGTGAGAGTTGGACTGTGAAGAAGGCTGAGCGCCGAAGAATTGATGTTTTTGAACTGTGGTGTTGGAGAAGACTCCTGAGAGTCCCTTGGACTGCAAGGAGAACCAACCAGTCCATTCTGAAGGAGATCAGCCTGGGATTTCTTTGGAAGGAATGATGCTAAAGCTTAAACTCCAGTACTTTGGCCACCTCATGTGAAGAGTTGACTCATTGGAAAAGACTCTGATGCTGGGAGGGATTGGGGGCAGGAGGAGAAGGGGAAGACAGAGGATGAGATGGCTGGATGGCATCACTGACTCGATGGACATGAGTCTGAGTGAATTCCAGGAGTTGGTGATGGACAGGGAGGCCTGGCGTGCTGCAATTCATGGGGTCTCAAAGAGTCGGACACGACTGAGTGACTGAACTGAACTGATATGTCAATTCTATCTCAATAAAACTGGAAGAAAAAATATTTTTTTAAATTATGTGCAATTACAGATAAATGTACTATAGCCTGCACAGCTGGTAGACAGTCCGCCTGCAAAGCAGGAGACCCTGGAATTCCTGGGTAGAGAAGATCCCCTGGAGAAGGGAAAGACTACCCACTCCAGTATTTTTGGATTTCCCTGATGGTTCTGTTGGTAAAGAATCTGTCTGCAATGCGGGAGACCTGGGTTTGATCCCTGGATTGGGAAGATCCCCTGGAGGAGGGCGTGGGAACCCACTCCAGTATTCTTACCTGAAAAATGTCCATGGACAGAGCAGCCTGGTCCAGGGCTACAGTCCACAGGGTCACAAAGAGTCCAACATGACCGAGCGACTAAGCACAGCACATGATTGTATTGGGGTAATGCTAGTTCTGTGATAGATGATAGATAGATAGATAAATATTATATAATGGCTACTGCTTATTGGGTCGGAGAAGGCAATGGCACCCCACTCCATACTCTTGCCTGGAGAATCCCATGGACGAAGGAGCCTGGTGGGCTGCAGTCCATGGGGTCGCTACGAGTCGGACAAGATGGAGTGACTTCACTTTCATTTTTCACTTTCATGCACTGGGGAAGGAAATAGCAACCCACTCCAGTGTTCTTGCCTGGAGAATCCCAGGGACGGGGGAGCCTGGTGGGCTGCCATCTATGGGGTTGCACAGAGTCGGACTCGACTGAAGCGACTTAGCATCAGCAGCAGCTTATTGAGTAATGTCAGGCACTTTACCAAGAGCTCTTTAGTGTTATTTAACCTAAGGGGTAGGGATTTTACAGATTAGAATAAGTATAGGAAGATTTTCATTTGCCCAATACCATACAGCTAAAGGTGGGAGATAGAATTTTAACGGAGATCTTTGACATCCCAGTGGAAAATTGACTGCTATATTCTACCATTTCACATTAACTCCCACACATCATTCGAAATAGTTTCTTTTAATCCTGCCCACTTATAAGCAAATGTCAAGATCTTAATGCCTATCAATTTTACACTATTTCTCAACAAGTATTTCTGGTTAAGATAGGTCAGTTTCTAAATAGCATCATAACTGATGTATTACTTTTTATTCAATATTTTTATACTCCAACAGTTGGCTACAGGAGCAGGAGTGGCTCCCAAACCAATGAGCAAGATGCTGCCATCTTGTGGCCTTTTTTGTAAGGCCAAACATGCAGTCCAAGAGTGAGGATTACCCAAGATAAAATTCTAAACACACCAGCCACTTTGCCATCCTTCTTTTGTCTTTCTACCTGTAACATCAATTTGTTTCTCCAAATATAATACTAAGAATGAATAAACACAGCAACAAAAGAAAATAATACAAACTAAAGACAAAATAATAAAGTTATCCTCTCCTACTACTTACTAGTAGCCTATTACCTTGATCAAGTTATTCAACTTTTCTGGGTTTGGGATTTTCTTAACTGTAAAATGCAGACAAAAACACTTATAGTATTGTTAAAAAAAATTAAAATAGAGATGTAAAGATCCTGGCAAATTGTGGCCATGTGAAAAATATTAGTTCATTACTCCCTTCCCCTCTTTCCTAACCCTGCTCCTTTTCCTTGATTTCTAAGCTCTTCCCACTTAAGATATCTTAGTCTTCTGTTTTCTTTTCACTTTCCTAAGTATTTTCTCCATTGTTCTGTTTCTGACTCTACCCTATAGCCACCCCCCCATACACACACACACACACACACACACACACACACACAACAGTGTCCATTAGTTAATCCTTACCAAGGTAAGGTCAGACTTGCTAAACCTCTCTATATTATCCAGATAACCATCCCAAAACATCCCCCAATTGGGTTTAGCTGAGCTATTTTCCCATTACAGCACTTTATGATCCTGAGCCTGGAACACTCAGATACTGCTTATCCCTTGACTCTGACCCTCTCACTCCAACCCTGGGAAACCTGACACACACACCTCAACGCCCTCCTGATCTCACTGCCCACATGCTCCCACTCCCACAGATCACTCTGCTCTGCTCACTGGCCTCCTTCCATTTGCTGCTCCATTTGGCTGAAAGGCTGTCCTGGATATTCTAACGGTTTAATCCCTCACTTCTATGAACTCCTGCTCAAATATCACCTTATCAGAGACAACTTCCTAGACATTCTATATAACTATATAAAAAAGCACAAGCACACAAAACCCCAGCCACTTTCCATCCCCTTTACTTTGTTTTATAGTACCTCTAATCACCTGTCATACTGTTACTACACTAGAGCAAAGGTGAATGAGTTGGTAGCTCCATCTACGGGAGGCCAAGGTTCACTGGGTGGAAGGCCAAGATTCACTTAGTTGGGTATTGGGTCCTGAGCAGTGGATTATTCCTGGAAACATGAATTATTACATATATTAGCTGATGATAACACATGAAAGATACAGCTATAGAAACTCAATTTTCATTCTTGCTGCTGCCACTCCTAAGTATGTAATCTATCTTCCCTTCCATCTTAGAATGTCTGCTTCTTCTGGTATCATTCAATTTTAGTGTTACAATTTAGAGTAGGGATTCTAAACCCAGAGTTCATAAAGGGATTTCAAAGGCTTCATGAACAACTTGAAATTATTGGCAAATTTTGGGGATATTTTTGTTTTCTGGGGCAAATGTTCAGGACATTGATAAGATTCAAAGAGCCTATCACTCCCTCAAAAAAAAAAAAAAAAAGATTAAAAACCATAATCTTAGGAATGACAGCATCAGTTCAGTTCAGTTCAGTTCAGTCACTTAGTCATATCTGACTCTTTGCGACCCCGTGAATCACAGCACGCCAGGCCTCCCTGTCCATCACCAACTCCCGGAGTTTACTTAAATTCATGTCCATCAAGTTGGTGATGCCATCCAGCCATCTCATCCTCTGGCGCCCCCTTCTCCTCCTGCCCTCAATCCCTCCCAGCATCAGAGTCTTTTCCAATGAGTCAACTCTTCGCATGAGGTGGCCAAAGTACTGGAGTTTCAGCTTCAGCATCATTCCTTCCAAAGAAAGCCCAGGGCTGATCTCCTTCAGAATGGACTGGTTGGTTCTCCTTGCAGTCCAAGGGACTCTCAAGAGTCTTCTCCAACACCACAGTTCAAAAGCATCAATTCTTCGGTGCTCAGCCTTCTTCACAGTCCAACTCTCACATCCATACATGACCACAGGAACAACCATAGCCTTGACTAGACGGACCTTTGTTGGCAAAGTAATGTCTCTGCTTTTGAATATGCTATCTAGGTTGGTCATAACTTTCCTTCCGAGGAGTAAGCGTCTTTTAATTTCATGGCTGCAGTCACCATCTGCAGTGATTTGGGAGCCCAGAAAAATAAAGTCTGACACTGTTTCCACTGTTTCCCCATCTATTTCCCATGAAGTGATGGGACCGGATGCCATGATCTTTGTTTTCTGAATGTTGAGCTTTAAGCCAACTTTTTCACTCTCCACTTTCACTTTCATCAAGAGGCTTTTGAGTTCCTCTTCACTTTCTGCCATAAGGGTGGTGTCATCTGCGTATCTGAGGTTATTGATATTTCTCCCGGCAATCTTGATTCCAGCTTGTGTTTCTTCCAGTCCAGCGTTTCTCATGATGTATTCTGCATATAAGTTAAATAAGCAGGGTGACAATATACAGCCTTGACGTACTCCTTTTCCTATTTGGAACCAGTCTGTTGTTCCATGTCCAGTTTTTTTTTTTTTTTCCCCCATGTCCAGTTCTAACTGTTGCTTCCTGACCTGCATACAGATTTCTCAAGAGGCAGGTGAGGTGGTCTGGTATTCCCATCTCTTTCAGAATTTTCCACAGTTTATTGTGATCCACATAGTCAAAGGCTTTCACATAGTCAATAAAGCAGAAATAGATGTTTTTCTGGAACTCTCTTGCTTTTTCCATGATCCAGCAGATGTTGGCAATTTGATCTCTGGTTCCTCTGCCTTTTCTAAAACCAGCTTGAACATCAGGAAGTTCACGGTTCACGTATTGCTGAAGCCTGGCTTGGAGAATTTTGAGCATTCCTTTACTAGCATGTGAGATGAGTGCAATTGTGCGGTAGTTTGAGCATTCTTTGGCATTGCCTTTCTTTGAGATTGGAATGAACACTGACCTTTTCCAATCCTGTGGCCACTGCTGAGTTTTCCAAATGTGCTGGCATATTGAGTGCAGCACTTTCACAGCATCATCTTTCAGGATTTGAAAGAGCTCAACTGGAATTCCATCACCTCCACTAGCTTTGTTCGTAGTGATGCTTTCTAAGGCCCACTTGACTTCACATTCCAGGATGTCTGGCTCTGTGTCAGTGATCACGCCATTGTGATTATCTGGGTCGTGAAGATCTTTTTTGTACTATTCTTCTGTGTATTCTTGCCACCTCTTCTTAATATCTTCTGCTTCTGTTAGGTCCATACCATTTCTGTCCTTAACCTCTAACCTAATACGCATAATATCTATCATTCTTTAATAGTATCCTTTCTTAATAGCTAAACACCAACAGGAAAAGGATAGTATTTATTCTCTGCTAGCAGACTGGCTGGCACCTACTGATTCTTAATAAGTACTTATTGAATAAATGAAGACTCCATGGTGATAAGAGCCTATTAATTAGACATTCTGTCCATAATCTTTATTGAGCCAGATCTGCTCTGGGGTGTGGGGGTGCCCAGTTAGATCCAGTTAGATTCTGTTCACCATCTAGAGATAAGGGAAGAACTACTCCTGCTGAAAAATATAAATATCATTTTTAACAGAGAAAAAGCCACCACAATACACACTGTAAGAGAAGTTGATTAAAGATGAAATAGCTAGTTGAGCATTAGAAAGGGAACAGTGAATGGGAAGTTATACAGAGTGAAATTCAGAGAGAGGTGTTTCCCATAACCAGAATTCAAACAGTTTATAATCCTGACAAAAATTAAGTTGGTCCAGTTAAATCCAATACTAGAAGTTTAAGCACATGTTCAAACCAGCAGTCCCATCATTAAAGACAAAAGGAAGTAGAAAAACCAGTTGGTTGACATTTGTATTTCTTATAGATTAGGTATAGCGAAAAGGATTTCTGGTATCTGTATATTAACTTAGTTTTTAAGCTTTATTTTTAAAAAATACACTTTTTGACTCAGGTCATTAAATTGCATTCACTGTGTGTGTATGTGTGTGTACATTTTATAGATTTTTATATTTTGCATTTAACAGACTTTAAAGAGATTTATAGATAGCAATAAGTACACTGTTTTTCCGGCAACAGCATCCTTCAATAAAGGGCTGTAACAGTAGCTCCAAAACAGTGCTTCTTTGGTTTTGCTTCCATCCATTCTACAGAAAAGCCAAAAACTGCCTTATTTTTTCCCAAATAGTTTTGTGAAGCCTCAAGCACACCTGCAGAGCACCTGTCTTCATCATTTTTTTTCCAACTTGCTCTAGCTCTTGCTCTCTGCAGAAATAGAAACCCCATTCTTTCAATTAAGGCTTAAAGGCCAGACAGGCCTCTGGAACCTACCCAAAGCACTCTGCAGTTGCTGATGCCCACATGTGCCTGCATCTAGGCTATTAAAGTCCGGCTTGAGGTCTTTCCTTTATAAACAGTCATTAAGGATTTCACAGTTCAGTTCAGTTCAGTTCAGTTGCTCAGTCGTATCCTACTCTTTGAGACCCCATGGACTGCAGGACGCCAGGCCTCCCTGTCCATCACTGACTCCTGGAGTTTACTCAAACTCATGTTCATTGAGTCAGTGATACCATCCAACCATCTCATCCTCTGTCGTCCCCTTCACCTCCTGCCTTCAGTCTTTCCCAGCATCAGGGTCTTGAAATGAGCCAGCTCTTCCCATCAGTTGGCCAAAGTACTGGAGTTTCAGCTTCAACATCAGTCCTTCCAATGAACAGTCAGACTGATCTCCCTTAGAATGGACTGGTTGAATCTCCTTGCAGTCCAAGGGACTTGCAAGAGTCTTCTCCAACACCACAGTTCAAAAGCATCAATTCTTTGGTGCTCAGCTTTCTTCACAGTCCAACTCTCACATCCATACATGACTACTGGAAAAACCATAGCCTTGACTAGACGGACCTTTGTTGGCAAAGTAATGTCTCTGCTTTTTAATATGCTGTCTAGGTTGGTCATAACTTCCCTTCCAAGGAGTAAGCGTCTTTTAATTTCATGGCTGCAGTCACCATCTGCAGTGATTTAATAAAGTCAGCCACTGTTTCCACTGTTTCCCCATCTATTTCCCATGAAGTGATGGGAACAGATGCCACAATCTTAGTTTTCTTAATGTTGAGCTTTAAGCCAACTGTTTCACTCTCCTCTTTCACTTTCATCAAGAGACTCATTAGTTCCTCTTCACTTTCTGCCATAAAGGTGGTGTCACCTACATATCTGAGGTGACTGATATTTCTCCCAGCAATCTTGATTACAGCTTGTGCTTCCTCCAGCCCAGCATTTCTAATGATGTACTCTGCATATAAGTTAAATAAGCAGGATGACAATATACAGCCTTGACATACTGTTTTTCCTATTTGGAACCAGTCTGTTGTTCCATGTCCTGTTCTAACTGTTGCATCCTGACCTGCATACAAGTTTCTGAAGAGGCAGGTCAGGTGGTCTGGTATTCCCATCTCTTTAGAATTTTCCACAGTTTGTGGTGATCCACACAGTCAAAGGCTTTCGCATAGTCAATAAAGCAGAAATAGATGTTTTTCTGGAACTCTCTTGTTGTTTCGATGATCCAGCAGATGTTGGCAATTTGATCTCTGGTTCCTCTGCCTTTTCTAAAACCAGCTTGAACATCTGGAAGTTCATGGTTCACGTATTGGTGAAGCCTGGCTTGGAGAATTTTGAATATTACTGTACTAGCGTGTGAGGTGAGTGCAATTGTGCAGTAGTTTTAACATTTAGCATTGCCTTTCTTTGGGATTGGAATGAAAAAAGACTTTTTCCAGTCCTGTGGCCACTAAGATCATGGCATCTGGTCCCATCACTTCATAGGAAATAGATGAGGAAACAGTGGAAATAGTGTCAGACTTTATTTTTGGGGGCTCCAAAATCACTGGAGATGATGATTGCAGCCATGAAATTAAAAGACGCTTACTCCTTGGAAGGAAAGTTATGACCAACCTAGATAGCATATTCAAAAAGCAGAGACATTACTTTGCCAACAAAAGTCCGTCTAGTCAAGGCTACGGTTTTTCCAGTAGTCATGTATGGATGTGAGAGTTGGACTGTGAGAAAGCTGAGCACCGAAGAATTGATGCTTTTGAACTGTGGTGTTGGAGAAGACTCTTGAGAGTCCCTTGGACTGCAAGGAGATCCAACCAGTCCATTCTGAAGGAGATCAGTCCTGGGTGTTCTTTGGAAAGACTGATGCTAAAGCTGAAACTCCAGTACTTTGGCCACCTCATGAGAAGAGTTGACTCATTGGAAAAGACTCTGATGCTGGGAGGGATTGAGGGCAGGAGGAGAAGGAGACAACAGAGGATGAGATGGCTGGATGGCATCACCGACTTGATGGACATGAGTTTGAGTGAATTCCGGGAGTTGGTGATGGACAGAGAGGCCTGCTGCTGCTGCTACTACTAAGTCGCTTCAGTCGTGTCTGACTCTGTGCGACCCCATAGACGGCAGCCCATCAGGCTCCGTCATCCCTGGGATTCTCCAGGCAAGAACACTGGAGTGGGTTGCCATTCCCTTCTCCAATGCATGAAAGTGAAAAGTGAAAGTGAAGTCGCTCAGTCGTGTCCAACTCTTAGCGACCCATGGACTGCAGCCTACCAGGCTCCTCCACCCATGGGATTTTCCAAGCAAGAGTACTGGAGTGGGTTGCCATTGCCTTCTCCGAGCGTGCTGCAATTCATGGGGTTGCAAAGAGTTGGACATGACTGAGCAACTGAACTGAACTGAACTGTGGCCACCCTTTCCAATTTTGCTGGCATATTGAGTGCAGCACTTTCACAGCATCATCTTTTAGGATTCAAAATAGCTCAACTGGAATTCCATCACCTCCACTAGCTTTGTTCGTAGTGATGCTTCCTAAGGCCTACTTGACTTCACATTCCAGGATGTCTGGCTCTAGGTGAGTGATCACACCATAGTGATTATCTCGGTCGTGAAGATCTTTTTTGTATAGCTCTTCTGTATATTCTTGCCACCTTTTCTTATTATCTTCTGCTTCTGTTAGGTCCATACCATTTCTGTCCTTTATTGAGCCCATCTTTGCATAAAATACTCCCTTGGTATCTCTAATTTTCTTGAAGAGATCTCTAGGCTTTCCCATTCTATTGTTTTCCTCTATTTCTTTGCACCTTCTCTTTATCATTGCCAAAATCACCAGTGCCAGCTCCAAACTCTGTTGAAACTTCCTGATGTTCCAATTCCACTAAAAATAATTAAGAGCAACCTCTATTTTGTGGTGATATTTAATTATTTTTAATAAATAAAAATCTATCCTTTACATACAAATATATTAATAGTACACAGAGTTCCTATATACCCCATACTCAGTTCTCCCTATTATTAACATCTTACAGTAATATGGAACATTTGTCATCATTAACAAACCAATATTAATGTTCCGTTCAGTCGCTCAGTCATGTCTGACTCTTTGCAGCCCTGTGAATCGCAGCACACCAGGCCTCCCTGGCCATCACCAACTCCCGGAGTTTACTCAGACTCACGTCCATCGAGTCAGTGATGCCATCCAGCCATCTCATCCTCTGGCGTCCCCTTCTCCTCCTGTCCCCAATCCCTCCAAGCATCAGAGTCTTTTCCAATGAGTCAACTCTTCACATCAGGTGGCCAAAGTATTGGAGTTTCAGCCTAAGTTATTAATGTTATTATTAGCTAAATCCATATTTTATTCATATTTCCTTAATTTTTACCTGTCCTCTAGCTGTCCCAGGATCCCTTCCAAGATACTACGTTATATTTCATCATTGTATTGCCTTAGGTTCCTCTTGGTTATGACAGTTTCTCAGACTTCCTTTATACTTTATGATCTTGACAGCTTTGTGGAGTATTGGTCAAGTATTTTGCAGAATGTCTCTCAACTGGGATTTGCCTTGTTTTTCTCATGATTAGAATGCAGTTATATGTTTTGGGAAGGAAGACCAAAGATATGAGATGATGTCATTACATCATATCAATACTACCAACATGACATCATTCTTCAGATTAACCTTGATCATCTGGCTGAGGTAGTGTTTGTCAGATTTCTCCACTGCAAAGTTACTCTCCCATCCTTCCCACTCCCCTACCTTCCAGACTGTTCTCTTAGAAAGGAAATCAATAAGAACAACCCACACTTAACAAGTGAGGAGCTATATCTAGTCTCCTTGTATCTAGTATCCACATAAAATTATTTAGAATTCTTTTGACTGGAGATGTTTATATTCTCTCCCACTTATTTATTTATTCAATTATATATATATATATATATATATCAGTATGACTTATAGACATTTATTTTTTGAGTTGTAATCCATTACTATTTTATTGTATTGCTTAAAGGGTCTAGCTTTGGCTAGCTCCTTCAGTTGGCTATTGTGTCCCTTTGACATAATTCTGTCTTTTTTCTTTTAGGACTTTCTTACTCTCTGGCACTACAAGATGTTCTGGTACTATAGATGTTCTTATATATTTCCTGCTCCAGTTTTTAAATCAGTCATTTCTTCAAGGATCCCTGGTTGCTTTCACTGGAGCATGGCATTAGAAACCAAGACCTGGATACTAGGTGCATGGCTGTTGGGGTATTCTACCTTCTAGGCTCTCCCAGCTAACAGAGTAAAGAAATATGTATGTGTATACTAACCTATATATATATATATATATATATATGAAGTGAAGGGAAAGTCTCTCAGTTGTGTCCAACTCTTTATATTAAGTGTTAAGACCCCATGGACTTTACAGTCCATGGAATTCTCCGGCCAGAATACTGGAATGGGTAGCCTTGCCCTTCTTCAAGGGATCTTCCCAACCCAGGGATCAAATCCAGGTCTCCCACATTGCAGGAGGATTCTTCACCAGCTGAGCCACAAGGGAAGCCCATATATATATATGGGCTATATATATATACACATAAATATATATATATATGTATACATATACATCTGCATATCTGAGGTTATTGATATTTCTCCCAGAAATCTTGATTCCAGCTTGTGCTTCTTCCAGCCCAGCGTTTCTCATGATGTACTCTGCATATAAGTTAAATAAGCAGGGTGACAATATACAGCCTTGATGTATTCCCTTTCCTATTTGGAACCAGTCTGTTGTTCCATGTCCAGTTTTTTTTTTTTTTTTCCCCCATGTCCAGTTCTAACTGTTGCTTCCTGACCTGCATACAGATTTCTCAAGAGGCAGGTCAGGTGGTCTGGTATTCCCATCTCTTTCAGAATTTTCCACAGTTTATTGTGATCCACACAGTCAAAGGCTTTCACATAGTCAATAAAGAAGAAATAGATGTTTTTCTGGAACTCTCTTGCTTTTTCCATGATCCAGCAGATGTTGGCAATTTGATCTCTGGTTCCTCTGCCTTTTCTAAAACCAGCTTGAACATCTGGAATTTCACAGTTCTCGTATTGCTGAAGCCTGGCTTGGAGAATTTTGAGCGTTACTTTACTAGTGTGTGAGATGAGTACAATTGTGTGGTAGTTTGAGCATTCTTTGGCATTGCCTTTCTTTGAGATTGGAATGAACACTGACCTTTTCCAGTCCTGTGGCCACTGCTGAGTTTTCCAAATGTGCTGGCATATTGGGTGCAGCACTTTCACAGCATCGTCCTTCAGGATTTGAAATAGCTCAACTGGAATTCCATCACCTCCACTAGCTTTGTTTATAGTGATGCTTTCTAAGGCCCACTTAAAAACCTGTTGATGAAAAAAAAAAAAAAAAACCTGTTGATGAAAGTGAAAGAGGAGATTGAAAAAGTTGGCTTAAAGCTCAACATTCAGAAAATGAAGATCATGGTATCCGGTCCCACCACTTCATGGGAAATAGATGGGGAAACAGTGGAAACAGTGGTGGAAACAGTGTCAGACTTTATTTTTGGGTCTCCAAAATCACTGTAGATGGTGATTGCAGCCATGTAATTAAAAGATGTTTACATCTTGGAAGGAAAGTTATGATCAACCTAGATAGCATATTCAAAAGCAGAGACATTAGTTTGCCAACAAAAGTCCATCTAGTCAAGGCTATGGTTTTTCCAGTGGTCATGTATGGATGTGACAGTTGGACTGTGAAGAAAGCTGAGTGCCAAAGAATTGATGCTTTTGAACTGTGGTGTTGGAGAAGACTCTTGCAAGTCCCTTGGACTGCAAGGAGACCCAACCAGTCCATTATAAAGGAGATCAGTCCTGGGTGTTCTTTGGAAAGAATGATGCTAAAGCTGAAACTCCAGTACTTTGGCCACCTCATGTGAAGAGTTGACTCATTGGAAAAGACTCTGATGCTGGGAGGGATTGGGGGCAGGAGGAGAAGGGACGACAGAGGATGATATGGCTGGATAGCATTACCAACTCGATGGATGTGAGTTTGAGTGAACTCCGGGAGTTGGTGATGGACAGGGAGGCCTGGCATGCTGCGATTCATGGGGTCGCAAAGAGTTGGACATGACTGAGCGACTGAACTGAACTGAACTGATACATATACATACACACACACACATATCTATTTCTCTATGTAACCATATGTATCTATATTAAGTTGTACACAAGTTCATACTGATATCTCCAGCTGCAATATACTTATAACTCAGAATTGTTAAATTATACCATCATTGGTACACAGCTTTTTCAACTGGAGTATAATGCTGATGTATGGCATTTTTATTTTTGCATTTAATTTTACAAACTTCACTTATTTCCAAAGTTATTAATACTTAGGTTTCTCTTACTCCCTTCAGTGAGATTGTTTCATAGATTTATAATATAGCTAGGTTATTTCATCCCATTCTTTATTCCATCTTGGGATCCTCCAATCTCCTAAATCACTTTAAAATTTTGCATATATTAAAGTTCTATGGGGGACTTCCCTGGCAGTCGGTGGTTAGGATTCCATGCTTCCAATGCAGGGGGCTCAGGTTTGATCTTAGTGGGGAACTTGCTTCCCTGATAGCTCAGGTAAAGCATCTGCCTACAATGTGGGAGACCCAGGTTCAATCCCTGGGTCGGGAAGATCCCCTGGAGAAGGAAATGGCAACCCACTCTCGTACTCTTGCCTGGAAAATCCCATGGACTGTAGCCTACCAGGCTCCTCAGTCCATGGGGTCACAAAGAGTCAGACACTATATCACTATAACACCCACATGCCACGCAGTATGGCCCCCAAAATAAATAAGACAAATTTCAAAAGGTTCTATAGGTTATATGGTATTATACAAAGTGGTTTCACCATTGTTAAATATACTCTGTGCTTATTCAACCCTCCTCCTCACTGAATGCCTACTGATCTCTACTAATCTATTTTCTGTCTCAATAGTTTTGCCTTTTCTAAAATGTCCTACAAGGACCTCCCTGGTGAGCCAGTGATTAAGAATCTGCCTAGTAGTTCAGAGGACTTGGGTTCAATCTCTGGTCAGGGAACTAAACTCCTAACTAACTAAACTAAACATGGCACGGACAACCAAGCCCATACGCCACAACTACTAAACCCATGTGCCACAACTAGAGAGCCCATGCACTGCAAGAATATCCCACATGGCACAATGAAGAGCCCATGTACTGCAACTAAGATCCAACACAGCCAAATAAATAAATATAAATTTTTTTAAATGATAAAATGTCCTATAAATAGAATCATACATTTTATAGCCATTTAGATCTGATTCTTCCATTGAGCAGTATATATTCAAGATTCATCCATGTCTTTTCTTAGCTTGACAGCTCAGCTCTTAAAAAATTTTTTTTATTGTTTTAATTGTAGTCAAATACACATAAAATTTACCATCTTAGGATTTCCCTGGTGGTCCAGTGATTAAGAATCTGCCTTCCCATGCAGGGTAAGCAGGTTCAATCCTTGGTCAGGGAACTAAGATCCCACATTCCATGAAGCAACTAACCCTGTGTACCACACTACTGAGCCCACACGCCATGACTAGAGAGCCCAAGGGCCACAACTACTGAAGCCCATGCACTCTAGAGCCCATGCTCCACAAGAAGCCTGTGTGCCACAACAAAGACCCAGCACAGACACAAAAAAATTTTAAAAAAAGAATTTACTATTTTAACTATTTTTAAGTGCATAGTTTAGTGGTTTTAAGTATATTCATATTGTTGTACAATCCACCATCCATATCCAGAATTCTCATTATCCTGCAAAACTAAAACTCTATGCCCATTAAACAATAATTCCCCATTCCTTCTTCCCTCAGTCCCTGGCAACCACCCTTCTGTTTTTCTCTCTACATATTTTTTTAAATTTTATTTTATTTAACTTTACAATATTGCATTGGTTTTGCCATATATCAAAATGAATCTGCCACAGGTATACATGTGTTCCCCATCCTGAACCCCTGTCTCTATAAATTTAACTACTCAAGGTCCCTCATATAAGCAGAATCTTACAGTATTTGTCTTTTTGTGACTAGTGTATTTCACTTAACATAATGTTCTCAAGGTTCATCCAACTGGTAGAATATGTCAGAATTCCCTTTCTTTTTAAGGCTCAATAATATTCCATTTTACGTTTATACCACATTTTGCTCATCCATTCATCTGTCAATGGACATTTAGGTTGCTTCTACCTTTTGGCCACTGTGAATAGCTCAGACCTTTTTCTCACTGAACAGTATTCCACTGAATGGGTGTTTCTATTTAGTTGGAAATTTTTTTCAATTGTGTAGCCTTTTTACCTTATGACAGAGGCATGAATCCATGGAAGTTGAGCTGCAGGCTAATCTAAATGACAGAGATCATGATACTTTCACCATTTCTTCTTTCTGACAGTGGCTCACATCCTTGAACCAGGCTTGGCGACTCAGCTCTCTCTTAGGATGTCTTCTTTCCTAAGATACTCCAGGAGCCACGTACAGATTCCTAAAGTCTGTTCCATCTGTCCTCCAGCAATGCTTGAATCCTAAGGAGATACAGTGTAGGCACCAGCTGGGAGCCCTGCTAGATAGAGAAAATGGAAGCACAAAGCATGAGTCATTCCTCAGTAGCTGTTATAGACCAAATTGTGCCCCCTCCAGCCCCAAATTCATATGTTGAAGCCCTAACTCCCAGTCTGACTATATTTGAAGACAGGGCCTTTAGAGAGGTAATTAAGGTTAAATGAAGTGATAAGGCTGGACCCCTAATCTGACAGAGCTGCTGTCCTTTTTAAGAAGAGCAGAAGACACCAAAGATCTCTCTTTCTCAGTGAGACTACAGAGGAAAGCCATGGGGCACAGAGTAAGAGGGTCACCATTTACAAGCCAGGAATAGAGATCTCATCAGAAACTAACCCTGGCACCATGATTTTGGACTTTCAGTCTTCAGAATTGTAAGAAAATAGACATCTGTTGTCAAGCCACACAGTCTGTAGTATTTTATAATGTCAGTCTCAGAAGACCAATACAGTAGCAAGGGACTTCCCTGGTGGCCCAGTGGTTAAGAATCAGAGGACGCAGGTTCGATCCCTGGTCAGGGAACTAGGATCCCACAGGGAGCACAGTATAGTCAAAAATAAAGAAACAGGAAGATAGACTACTTTTGATAACATATCACTGAGGTAGGAGCAAAAAGATCTCACACTTAATTATATGTAATAGAGCACTAGATAAGTATTTTCCATTTTAAGATTCAATTATTGCTATGTGCTGTGCTTAGTCATTCAGTTGTGTCCAACTCTTTGCAACCCCATGGACTGTAGCCCACTAGGCTCCTTTGTCCATGGAGATTCTCCACACAAGAATACTGGAGTCAGTTGCCATGCCCTTCTCCACGAGATCTTCCCAACTCAGGGATCGAACCCAGGTCTCCTCATTGCGGGCAGATTACTGTCTGAGCCACCAGGGAAGCCCAAGAATACTAGAGTGGTAGCCTATCCTTCTCCAGGGCATCTTCCCTACCCAGGAATCAAAACGGGGTTAATTGAAGTGCAGGCAGATACTTTACCAGCTGAACTACCAGGGAAGCCCAATTATTGCTGTGGACTTCTCTAAAGTTATGCTTTGGATTTCTGAAGCTGAAAGCTCAGATTCTCCATAAACTGGTGCCTAAGCAAATCTCAGAGACAGTTTTGGGTGAAGTAGAAAAGGACAGCTTTATTACAGTAAGTCCCCCTACATACAAACAAGTTCTATTCTAAGAGCACATTTGTAAGTCAAATTTGTTCCTAAGCTCAACAAAATTAGCCTAGGTACCCAACTAATACAGTTGGCTATACAGTACTGTATTGTAATAGGTTTATAATAATTTTCACACAAATAATATATAAAAAACAAACCAATACAAAAAATAAACATTTTCCATTTTACAGTATCTTTAAAAGTACAGTACAGTTGCATGCAGCAGTGGCAAGGAGGGAACAGGAAAGAGGAGTTACTGACTGGAGGAGGGAGAGGAGGTGGGAGATGGTAGAGCTGAAGGACTGTCAGCAATCGATGTAGGATAAGCTGTAATTTCACTCATGTCTGACATTGATGGCACAGGTTCTGGTTCCTTACTGGATTCTATTCTATCTTCCCTCTTGCTTCCAGACATTCCGAGCTTGAAATAAAGTTTCTGTACTACTGTACTTTACACAATATTGTAAAGTACACAAAAGCACAACAAGTTGTAGAGGATACATGCATGGCAGACATGTGAATTAACTTACATTACTGGACATGCAAATGCATGTTCATATCTTTGAAACTTGCAACTTCAAGGTTTGTATATAGGGGGACTTACTGTACTTTGCTAGGCAAAGGGGGACATAGCAGGCTTCTCCCTTGAAAAACATGTCACAACCTAGGAGGATTTGATCAGGAGTTCTATAACAATGCTTCCTTGTGGCTCAGATGATAAAGAATCTGCCTACAATGCAGGAGACCCGGGTTCAATCCCTAGGTTGGGAAGATTCCCTGGAGAAGGAAATGGCAACCCACACCAATATTCTTGCCTGGAAAATTCCATGGATAGAGGAGCCTGGCAGACTACAGTCCATGGGGTCACAAAGAGTCAGACATGGATAGGACAGAGCATACATGTACTCTGTCTTGTCTTTTATAACAATACTTCCCAAGGGTGGGGTTGTGACAAGATTAGGATGTTCAGGGTCTCAGATGGTCTCCTAATTTGATGAGCTTCTCAACAAATTTATCTTCCCTTTAATCTTGCCTCAGGTGGTTTCTCAATTGCTCCTCCCTTGATTAGCAACTATTGCAATCTGCCCTTGGGACTCAAGGAAGGTCATGGAAGCTGGAGTCTTGCCTACAAGAAATGAGGGACAGAAACAGGCCTCCATATCCAAGATCTCCACAGGGCCTCTCATGGTTTCATTTCCTCTACACATAGGAAGCAATGTATATAATCTTGTTCAGTCACTCAGCCATGTCCAACTCTTTGAGACTTAATAATGTATAATAAGACATAATTGTTTCTTTAAATAACTCATGGCAAAGATTATAGAGACAGTCACATTATAAATTTAGGACTTCACTTCTAAGAATCACCACTCAAAATAACTAATTTGTGATGGTTACACAACTTTGTGAATAGAATGTTGTGTTAGTCACTCGGTCATGTTTGACTCTTTGCAACCTCCTAGACTATCCAGGCTCCTCTGTCCATGGGATTATCCAGGCAAGAATAGTGGAATGGGTAGCCATTGCCTTCTCCAAGGTATCTTCCCAACCCAGGGATCGAACTCAGGTCTCCTGCATGGCAGGCAGATTCTTTACTGTCTGAGCCACCAGGGAAGCCTCATGAATAGAATAAAACCACTAAATTGTACACTTCAAAAGGGTGAATTTTATGGTATGTGAATTATATCTCAATTTAAAAATTTGTAATAACTCTTTACAAGCACTTTCTGTATTGTCTCATTTAGCCTTCACAACAAAACCCTTAGTTATCTATCATACTACTATGATGAGGAAACTGAAGCTCAGAGAAGTTTAATGACTTGGCAATTTCCACAAGATCTCATACTAAGTACAGAAAAGATGCAGACCTTCATTTTCAAATATTAAATCCAGTGCTTTCACCACATCTAGTATTATGTACTTCCTGTCTCTCATTATTTCTGTAATGCAGACAAAGTGGTTAAAATGTGGCCAACGTTGCCGAGGAAGCCAGACTCTCCTAATTTTCAAACCTATGGTAGAGTCATTCTTATGAAGACACTGGTCTTGGAACTGGAATTTTGAGATCCCGGTCTGCAAGATGCAGCTCTGTCACCCATACTGAAATAGAAGGAAAGGGGGCAGGGCACAATCTATAAAAGAATGACAGAGTGATTGCCTAGAGGTAAAGAATCTGCCAGCAATGCAGAAGCAGCAGGAGATGTGGGTTCAATCACTGGATTGGGAAGATCCCCTACAGAAGGAAACGGCAACCCACTCCAATATTCTTTTTTTTTTTTTTCCCTCCTGCTTCCTTCTTCCCCTTGGCTGCCGCAGGGCTGTTCTCTATGTCTATGAGTCTTTTTCTGTTTTGTAGATAAGTTCATTTCTGTCATATTTTAGATTCCACATACAAGTGATATCGTATGGTATTTGTCATTTTCTTTCTGACGTACTTGACTTAGTATGATAACCTCTAGATCCATCCATGTTGCAGAAACAGCCATTTTTAAAATGCTCTCAAGGTCAGTGGAGGGCATCAGTTGCTATTGCAGTTCAGACACATCATTACTGATCTGCTGGTTTATCTTGTTGGCCTCGAGCAGAAACCTGTAGCTCCTTCAGCTCCTGGTGGACCTTTTCCTTTGACTTCTCTGTGCTTTTGGGCAAAGGAGAAAATACAGCTCCATAAGGAGAGATGACAGAGTCTGGAGAGTGAGAGCTGCCCTGGGACAAAACAGATAATGAGCAGCTGTCCATACTGCGTTAAAAAAAGAGAAAGGCTTTGGTCTTCTTTATTGCTAGGGAATGAAAAGAATGTGCTTGCCAGATCAGTAGTGTATACCACGTGACAGAAACTGTGTTGTTCTGTTTCAACAATGGTATCACCTCTGGTGTAGCACCTGTGATTGGGACAACTGTTACTTCAGTTTGTATCAGTTTGTAGTAGTAGCAGTTGCAGAGTTCCCCCGTGGCTCAAATGGTAAAGAATCTGCCTGCAATGTGGGAGACACGGGTTCTATCCCTGGGTGGGAAGATCCCCTGGAGAAGGGAATGACAACCCACTCCAGTATTCTTGCCTGGAGAATCCCATGGACAGAGAAGCCTGGTGGGCTAAGTTCATGGGGTTGCAAAGAGCGACTAACACTGAGTAGTGAACCAGCAGCTGTCAAGAAAGGTAAATTAAACTGGGATATGATGGGGACTATCATCTTTGTCTCCTTTAATTCTTTGAAGGTGGTACTGATTTCTGTAATTCTTCCCAGTATATGGTATTTCTTCTGATCCACACTATCATGGGTAGAAGAGAAGGCAGGAAATTTCAGAGGCTTTCACTTCACCATTTCTACCTGAAAGGTTGTTGTTGAATCACGCGAATACACCGGGATTCTTGGCCCCCGGAGGAGAAGAATTCAATCCGGGGCCAGATACGAGGCTTGATCGCTCAGAGCTTTTGTGTAATAAAGTTTTATTAAAGTATAAAGGAGATAGAGAAAGCTTCTGACATAGGCATCAGAAGGGGGTAGAAAGAGTACCCCTCCAATATTCTTGCCTGAGAAATCTTATGGACACAGGAGCCTGGTGGGCTATACTCCATGAGGTCACAAAGAGTTAGTCGTGACTGAGGGACTAAACAACAAGTTCAAGATGGCTAACAAGTCAACCTCCACTAGTCCTTGAGCCTCAGTATACGCTCTTCATGACACATCAGCAAGCTAAATGACACATCCACCAGTGCCATGACAGTTCTGAGGCCAACCGTCAAAGGCCAAAACGTGGGCAATTGCCCAATTCTTGGAAATCCCTGCCCTTTCCTCTGAAATAGCTGGAATAATCCTCCCACTCATTAGCCTATGAAATTACCCAACCTATAAAAACTAACCAGACCACATTTCAAGGCAGTCCCTCTTGCCTTTTGAGATGGCCCATATTCTGTCTGTGGAGTGTCTCTCTGTAAATAAATCCACTTCTTACCTATCACTTTGTCTCTCACTGAATTTTTTCTGCAATGAGACATCAATAACCTGAGCTTCATTAAGTCCTGAAACAAGGTGTCTGCTCTTAGTTGGAAGACCTTGGGTTTTGGCTGTGTTCGAGTCCTGGTCACATAGGTTAGTGCCCCAAACCGGGTTTTGGCCAGGTTGGAGTCCCAGCACATGCGTTCAAGTCCCAACCTGAGATGAATGGTTTCAATATCAACAAACATTTATGCTGAAGGAAATGGGGTGGATTAATTAGTGACCTCTTGTTTATGAAAACAGAGATTCATATGATGTGAAACCCTCAATCACAAGTAATTGGGTTTATTTTGGTCTTGTTCTTTAATTTAAACAATGACCAAAGTTCTTTAAATAACAATGTATATTATAATGTTATTACAATTTCTAATAAAGTCCAAAAGACTAGTTTTCTACATGGTTTTTGCTAGCAAAAGTGAATTATCAGCAGAGCAGTAAACAAAATTGTCAACTACAGATTGGCACTTGTCATCTACCTTTACAAGGATAAATCATGTGGTAATACAGCTGCTGATTTTCAACACTTCCTGAAAGGAGTTCAGGGTGGAGAGAAAAAACAAGGCACCCTGTGCTTAGGGAAAAACTGGCAGAAAGGGTCTTCAGATAGTTAGATATTTTCAGGAGCAGATATTATGAGCCCAATTCTTGTATCTCTTCATATCTACAAAAGCACTAAAATCCTTCATGGTGATGACTGCTCCTCTTGACCAGCAGAAAACGTAGGCAAAAAATATGTGCTTGATTGCATGTATTCCCCCTTCACCAAAATCACATACATGCTGACACTCCCCTGCCTCTTTAGAGCAGCTTCTCAGAGCTGTCTGAGGTATTGTCTTCTGAGCATAGCCTTCACTTTGCCCCAAATAAAACTTAATTCACAACTCTCACATTGTGCATATTTTTAAAGTCATCAAAATATATCCACAGTAACAAAAAGTCAAGTGACTTCTAGTAAAGGGGAGCAATGAAAGGGTTACACTCACAGACGTGATTTGAAAGCAATTTCTTTCAACAGCAGTGACCAAACAATAAGTTTAAATTTACTCTAAATTTAAACTTGGTCAGACAAGTTTTCTGGTCAGACACAAACACAGGAAAGAGGAAAGGACCTCATTTGTCTACAGTGTTTGTTTTCTGAAATAATTTGTTTTTCTAATTCAGGGAATGTCTATTGGCACCATAGAAAATTTGAGAGTTACAAAGAGAACTTTCATTAGTTGTAAATGAACAAATTAAGATTGGGAAACAAAGCTGAGGAGAACCAGCAAGAACACCTTCCAAGTGCTCTATCACTTGAAGTTCGGGCTAATTAGTCCCCTCATTTTTATTTCTCTCTCCCTTCTCTACAGCCTTAAGAAATAGGGACTTGTGGTCAACAGAGCCTGCTGGAGGCAGGACAGAAGCTGGAGAGTACAGAGGTATCTGCACCCCTCTCCCCCAGCTAAACCATGATACCTATGTGTGCTAAGTGACTAGCCCACCAGGCTCCTCTACCCATGGGATTTTCTAGGCAAGAACACTGGAGTGGGTTGCCATTTCCTCCCCCAGGGGATCTTGTATTTTTTTCTTTTTTAAAAAATTTATTTTAGGTGGAGGCTAATTACTTTTCAATATTGTGGTGGTTTTTGCCACACATTCACACGAATCAGCCATGGGTGTACATGTGTTCCTCCAGGGGATCTTCTTGATTCAGGGATGGAACCCGGGTCTCCTGCATTGTAGGTGGAGTCTTTACCACTAGCGCCACCAGGAAAGCCCATGACACTTACATTATTAGCAGAAAACCAGGTGGCGTTAGTGGTAAAGAACCCACTTGCCAATGCAGGAGACTTGAGACATGGGTTCAACCCCTTGGTTGGGAAGCTCCCCTGGCGACGGAAATGGCAACCCACTTAAGTATTCTTGCCTGGAGAATTCCATGGACAGAGGAGCCTAGCGGGCTACAGTCCATGGGGTCGCCAAGAATCAGACACGACTGAGTGACTTAGCATGCACGCAGGCACGGTAGATGCCAAGCATGGGGAATCGCAGACATTCCCTCCCAGCTGTACCCATAACGTGGCCATCCCAAATGGGCGAGGTGTTGGGAGTGGAGAGCGGTGGCAAGATCCGCTCTTTCAACTTTAAGCTAGCACTTATTGACCACCTTTTGTCTGCTAAGCTCTGTGCCACGGTGCCTCTCGCGTTTTTTGTTTTTTTTTTAAACAAATCCATGAGGTGGGTCGTGTGACCCACAACCTTCTGAGGTAAATGTTACAGGTGGCAGGTGGGGAAAAAAAAAAACTCAGGGAGACGCAGTGGCATACCCTTCTTCACACAGGTCAAACCTTATTTCTCTGTGAAATTCACTCCCCTTAAACCAGTACCCAGCCCCACCTTATCCCACGCCGCCCCACCCCCGGCCTCCACCGCTTCTCGTCTTCTCAGTCGTCCCAGAAATTAAAAACGAAGTGGTTGGCCGCAAAGCTCTTTAGGGGGTCTGGATTGCAGCTTGACGGCTTTACAGTTTTAGGAGCTGAAAAGTAAAACCCTCAAGGTTCTCACGTCAAAGGACCTGTTAAGGCGCAGGAGGCGCACGCCTTCCCTCTCAGCGCCGGGGACCCTGGGGCCCAAGTCTAGCCTCTCGCAAGGGCGCACGGGCCACCATGCGCATGCGCAATGGCCTCCGGACGCACGCCGTCCCTCCACTCCCTGCCCCACCCGCGCCCGCTCCCAAGCCCTGAGGGATACAGCGAGGGCGTGTGTCTGGCTTCTGCTGGCCGTTGGCCCCCTCAGACGGTGCCCTGGCAGAACTCTCCTCGAGGCCCGTCGCCTCCCCTCCTCCCCGGCTCTGGCAACAAAACTCTAGCGTAGAGCCGGGGAGATGGGGAGGAGTCCTTCAGCGTGGCACCCCCAGGGCCTCCGGCTGGTCTGGAGTCGGCCCGCCCCGAGGGGCGTGAGGAGGGGGCGGGGCTGAGGGCTGAGGACTTAGGACTGGGGCCCAGAGACCGCCTCCTGCAGAGCCCGAGCAGGCAGCCCAGTCTGGTGCTGAGAGAGCCATGACCGCGCTACGGGGGCTCTGGCCCGAGATGCAGGATACCTGCACCTCGCTGGGGCTGATGCTGTCGATCGTGCTGTTCACGGGGCTAGCCCGCGTGGTCACCCGGCAGCAGCTGAACGGACCCATGGCCCACGCCTTCGTCTTGGAGTTTCTGGCCACCTTCCAGCTCTGCTTCTGCACTCATGAGTTACAACTGCTGAGTGAGCAGGAACCCCTGCACCCCACCTGGCCGCTGACGCTAATCTACTTCTTCTCAATGGTGCATGGCCTGACTCTGGTGGGCACCTCCAGCAACCCGTGCGGCGTGATGATGCAGATAATGCTGGGGGGAATGTCCGCTGAGACGGGTGCGATTAGACTGTTAGCTCAGCTGATTGGTGCCCTGTGCAGCAGGTACTGCATGAGCGCCCTGTGGAGCCTGGGGCTGACCAAGTATCACGTCAGCGAGAGGAGCTTCGCTTGCAGGAATCCCATTCAAGTGGACTTGCCCAAAGCGGTCATCATAGAGGCTGTCTGCTCCTTTATTTTCCACAGCGCTTTGCTGCACTTCCAGGAGGTCCGAACCAAGCTTCGTATCCACCTGCTGTCAGCACTCATCACCTTTTTGGTTTATGCAGGTTTGTTATTCCCACAAAACACTGGGCACGTCCGGAGCTTCTATGACTTGAGACTCTTAAGTTCTTTGCCAGGATTCATTCGAAACTACTACGCTTCTATGATGTCAGTATTGGTATTTCCGTAATTCTAATCATTTTGCAGCTCATTCTTTACCGATAGGGTGCAAATATAGATCCTCCATTCAGTGCTTTCTTTTTAACACCCAGAGAAAGCCACTTCTGTGCTGAAACAGAGATCATGTGAGATACTGCCAAGGGTTCAGATATCCTACAAAGGGATTGTTGTAATAGTAGAGAGGAAAGATAACATCGGCTACCTTTTGCCCACTTGGTATATAGATCCTTGCTGAGGCTCTCGCTGAAAAATGATCCTGGGTTTCAAAAGTTCCTTCCAATTTAAAGCACAAGCTACATGAATAGCTAGTAGTAAGAGTGGGAAATAAACTTCTATAGTTCTATTTCTTATTTTTTACAAAATTACTTAAAATCATATATTTCCTTTCTAATTCATCTTGAATTTTTAATGGCCTATCAAGAAAGATGTGTTTTAAAATCAAAACTTGCTTGAAATCAAAGATTTTTAAAAAATAATTCTTGAGAAAATTCTTGAGAAAAAAATAATTCTTGAGAAATCTGCTTGATTTTTTGTAAATCGTATTTACCTTGACAGATCTCAGATATAGTGGATATTCTAACTAGGACAGGAAAATATTCTAAATAGGATAGGGAAATTTGAAAAGCAGTGATGAAGCATGTCATTTTAAATGATCATAACAGAATATTTTCACTAGAACTATCTGAATTGTAAAATGTTTGGGAGGTAGGAATCTAATAAAAAGAATTAGTAGTAAGACTCTGTCTTCTGCCCATTGAAAGGGAAACTATGAGTAGAAGCAAATCTTAAGGATTTTTAAACATATGCTCAACTTCCTAGGTAAAATGAAAGACTTTCTGATTCATTTCACCTTCTTTAAAATCTAGTACCATCCTTTTTGTAGACTCAGATGGAAATGAGTGGTATAGGAAAGAAGGAAAGATATATGCATATTTGAGGGGTTGGTGAGTAGTTGCTTATTAAAATTTTAAGTTTGGACTAAATCAGAAACATCCCCTGTATATGAACAGAATCATCCCTTGCAAAAAGTTATGCCACAAGTTAGCTCTGTACTTTAATTAGATGTGGTAAACATTTAAAAGATGTTTTAGGGATTTCCTTGCTGGTCCAGTGGTTAATACTCCTCACTTCCACTGCAGAGCTAGGGGGTGGGTGCAGGTTGGATCCCTGATCCAAGGAACTAGACTTTCACATGCCCCACAGGGGCAGCCAAAAAAAGAAGTTTTAAATTAACACAATGTTATACAGAGTTCCTTATCCCTCTCTTGATAATCTATAAATTGGTATTCCTGTTTTTGTACTTTTAATACATATTTATTATTTCAACAGTAATACTGTATATAATATTAGCCAGTATCTATTTTATAAGTGACAAAGATTTTGAGAGAAGAGAAACAAGATAATATTTAAAATTATACATAAATATAATGAGAGTTATTGGAAAGGACCCATAAAATAACAATTTAAGATATCCAGAAATGTTCTTTTCCTTCCCCTCACATTACTGACATCAACATTGCTGAAATGAGGCTACTAATTGATGGAGGAGGAGAGACCGAAAGGATCACTAGAGCAGTGGTTCTCAACATTCCCTCTACATAGGAATCACATGGGGAGTGTTTTAAACATATCCATATTTGGGTACAGAGATTAAGATTTAATTGCTGTGGGAAAAAAACAAAATAAGATTTAATTGCTGTATGAAGGGGCCTAAGCAATGGTAGATTTAAATTTTTCCCAGGTGATCCCAATATGAAACCAGGACCGAGAACCACTGCTCCCATCTATATTTTGCTGGTCAGTTCATCACAGCCACTAGTCACATGTACTTATCAACTAAAATATTCAATTCTTCAGTCACTGTAACAACATTTCAAGTACTCAATAGCCATGTCTGGCTAGTGAGTACCATATTGGACAGCGATGAAAACTGCAGGGACAGAACCTAACAATTATTTATTGTTGTTACAGATATTGATTATTATGATGTTCCTTTTCTGCCAAATAAGGAAGATAAGAATATTCACTGGGCAGCGTGCAAGCATATAGGAAATTTATGAGTTTTGGTATTTAATCCTTACAACAACCCACTGATGAATAAATACATTATTCCCATTTTAAGTAAAGTAAGTGAGGGTTAAGAACGTGAAATGCCTTGTTCAAGATCACACAGCTATTAACAGAATGAGCTGGAACCATGGTTCAGATTTACACTAAAGCTTATACTCATTTCATTATCAGCATTTTATAGCATGCTCCTAAAAAGTAACAAAAATATGTACATACAACTGAATATTGTTTAGCCATGGAAAGGAATGAAGTTCTGATACATGCTACCATAGGAATGAACCTTGAAAACATTATGCTAAGCATAATAAGCCAGACACAAAGGGACAAATGTTATATGACTTCACTTTATATGAAATATTCAGAACAGGCAAATTCACAGTCAGAAAGTAGAACAGAGGTTACCATGGGTTGGGCAGCAAGGAGGAATAGGGATTTTTTTGTTTAATGGGTACAATTTCTGTTTGGGGCAATGAAAATTTTAGAAATAGTGGTGATGGTTGAACATTATAACTGCTGCTAAGTCGCTTCAGTCGTGTCCAACTCTGTGCGACCCCATAGACGGCAGCCCACCAGGCTCCCCCGTCCCCGGGATTCTCCAGGCAAGAACACTGGAGTGGGTTGCTATTTCCTTCTCCAGAACATTATAACTAGTGCCATGAATATACACTTTTAAATGGTTAAAATGGCATATGTTATATTTTACCATAACATAACAAAATTTAAGTTAACAAAGGATTGTTACCAAATAAATTTAGCAAACACTGGATTAAACAGATTTTCTAATTTAAGACTCACAGAGTTTTACTATGCTACTGTTTATAGTGAAACTCCAAGAGAAAGATATGGAACAGTTTTTCAAACATAGGAATACTTTTGTCTAGGAGTGTGCAGTAGAAGAGAGCATACTTTGGGAAATGCTGCACTAAGTCATATCACTCCCCATTATTTTCTATGGATATAAATCATAACTTTAGGTCAGAGCTATTTAAATAGAGTGAACTGTTTTAGGACTAGCTCAGTGTGTATCTCATCAGGCAGACATGAGGACTTTGCAGGAAGGAGTTAAGAATAGATAGGGAAGGGAAGGCAGGGGAAGCATTAGCTAAGTCAGGAATTGTTACAAGTTACTTCAATATGTAACTCTCTCTCATTTTTTAATTTCTAAAACACTACTGGGCTTCCCTGGTGGCTTAGCAGTAAAGAATCCACCTGCAATGTAGGAGACATGAGTTTGATCCCTAGGTTAGGAAGATCCCCTGGAGTAGGAAATGGCAACCCACTCCAATATTCTTGCCTGGGAAAGCCCATGGATAGAGGAGTCTGGTGGGCTACAGTCTATGGGGTTTTAAGAGCTGGACACAATTTTGCAACTAAACCACCACGACCAAGATAATATTAGTATTGGTTTGACTAAGTTGCATGCTGGGATATTTCTTTAATCACTTGCATTTGAGGATACCCAGAAGTCACTTATACAGGTCATATCAAAAGAACTGATTATTTAAGCTTATAGAACATAACTGTTCAGCAACAGAGCTACAGGCTCCTTGGATAGCCAATGACTAAGCATCTGATTGCATATTTATTGATTTAGCACCCTGCACATTTGTGCAGATGGAGGCCACTGATGTCTTTAACACTTGTATTTATTGGCTTCCCAAATAAAGTGAAAAAAAGCTCTGTGTTATTAACATATTAAAACTATAAAACTATTAATGCAGATTTGGAAGGTTTAGGTTTGGGGAGAATTTGGTTCAATGACTAGGATAAGAGAGAACTGCGTAAATTAATTAGATATTGGAAAAAAAATCTATTTTACACATCCAAGTAGGTTGTCTTTCTTACTGTACTGTTCCTTTGCAGAACTTTTAGTTATATACTTGTTTTCTGATGTAATGCCTGTCTTCCTCCACCAAACAGTAAGCTTTATGAGTACAGAGACTAAAATTGTTTTATTCATTATGAAACATAACCAGGACTGAGAGTGTCCCATTACAAATAAATACTCATTATTTTTAGAATGAGTAGAATGAATGAAATAGCAAATAGTCTATTCACTTAAAAAAATCAAAAGAAATAATACATATCTGGGTATTCCATATTTTATGCCTAAGAGCTTCTAAAATAAGCCTAATAAAATGTCCAAAGTAATTCCATTTTTACTCCATTCAGGAGCTTTTGGAATCCTTCTAAGTCATGAAGAATTTGGATAGATTATTTGTCAAAGAAGGGAGCTAAGTCCTATATATATATATATATATTTATATTTAATACAATAACCATAATGACATAGGTTCCAATCTACAAATGAAAAACAGCTTCAAACAAGGCACAAAATATTTTGTTTTTGTTTTTCTCATGCCAGTATAATACAATGGTAAAGAGCATAAGCCTCTTGGACTGTGTCCTTAGGATAGATAATTTAGGTCTGTTTCCTCATCCTTAAAATGGAGAATAACACTATCGCTTCAGACTATCATGAAAAATAATGTACTCCAAGTTCTTCCCACAGTAACTGGCATAGATGTCTGGTCACTTTATAAATTAGTTAATTGACACTGTAGCTTTTATACAAGTCTTGCATGATTTTAGTGTCATTCTGTCACAGAGAACTTGATTTGCTTTAGGAGTGCTGAGACACCTAAGTGCCTATAATTACCAGATTTGGAACTCTGTCTTTTGACTGTCCTAATTTCACCAAGTTCACACTGTCCTCTGAGATTCCTGGCAGCCAGCTGGATCTCCCTGTTGATACCTCTTCTTCAACAGGTGTAATGGCTTCCTCCCTCCAGACATCAATACATAGTAACTAATTTTTCAGAGTCATTTTCTCCAAGTTCTGTGCCTGATGGATAATTCTTACTTTTTAAATAATTCATATTTAACTACAAAATACATGAATGTGTTCTTTTTGTAAATAATGGAAACACTACCAATGAGACTCTCAATGCCTTTTGATTACCATCCTTCATGCCTGTCCCCTCTCCTTCCCTGCCTCCTCTTCTCACCAGTATAGTCCTCTGTGCGTGCGTGTCCTTCCAAACTCTTATGTACATTTACTGTACATATTGATAGGACCCTACAGAAACTATTTTATGTGTGTTCATATTAAGATGAATCATGCCTTACTTTCTGCAGTTTTTTTAGTGGTGTGGTTCAATGATACTATCTTGGAGATCTGTGTTAGTAAAGAGATCTTTCTTATTATTTGAATACTGAACAGCATTCCAAATTAATAATAAAGTTATTTATTTAGCTATTTTCTTATGAATGAACATTTAGGTTTTTCCCAGTTTGTTGCTATTATAAACAAACAACCGTATACATGTCTACTAGTATACAGGTACCAGTAGTTCTCCAGGACAGTGGTTTTCAACAGAACAATTTTGGCAACGTCTGGGAACATTTTTGTTTGTTATATGGGGAAGATGAATATGCAGCTGACGTTTAATGGGTCAAGGCTAGGAATGCTAAAAATCCCACAGTGCATAGAACCCTAACAAAGAATGATCCAGCCTAAAATATCAAAGCCAATGCCATGTTTTGGACCTTTTGTTGACACAATGGATTTCTGAATCAGTTAACTTACCCTTAATGCTTAAAATAACAATTTTTTTTTCATGATTTTGTGGGTTAGATAGGAAATTCCCCTGAGATCATATAGCTGGACAGTTGGTTTCTTTGGAAGAGCAAAGGTGCTTCACTCATGTGTCCAGCAGTTAACAGCCATCTAAGACACCTCAGTTTTTTTCCTTGTGGCCTCTCATCCTCCATCAGCCTAGATCAGCTCATGTACACGGTCAGCGCATTGTTCCAACACAGCAAGGAGTAGAAGCCAATGATGGATTTATTGAGACCTGAACCTAGAATTCAGTGTTGCTCCTCACATTCAGAATTCACATAGCATCACTTCTGCTGTATTCTATTTGTTAATGCAAGTTGCAAAGCCAGTTCATACTCAAGAGAAAGGAACAGACTTGTACATCTTAAGAGAAGCAGCATCTACCAAGTCATACTGAGCAGATCTGGTGATGGGAGGATTAGAAGACAGAGTATGAAGTAACTGGAGGTTTAGCGTGGTATAAGACCAAATGATAGTGTTCTCAGACCTAATAGAAATACCAAAGACCTAATGGGAATACTGAAGCAAACTAATTATGAAGGCAATGGTTGTCTATTGATAAATGCCTTAAAAAAATCACAGGTCACTTGTATTATCACTGTACATATTACATTATATTTTATTGTATAATCTGTGTGGAAAGATCTGTGTGAGTTCTTACCTTTCTGTTCATGGTGTCCAGAACATAAGAACTCAATAATTCTTTGTGGCATTAATTTGAAATGACCACATGCCAACCAAATAATTCTGCTGGCCCCTGGCAGTTGCAGGCTCAACATTCCAAGATTTGACTATTCAAGAGTGGTTCTGAAGGTCCATGATGTGATGTCATTTATAATTGCTGAGGCATGAATATGAATTGTGCTGTGAGGCTGGCATGCCAAGAAAAAAACTCTTAGCCACGGAGTGAACTCAGTTCATTTCTCAACATCTTTATCTCAACAAAGCTTCAATGTTTTCAGCCTGTCAAGTGTGAAATTTTATGAAAAGGTCACTTAATTTCCAATTTTATTTCACGGCATTTTATAAAAACAGTTAACATGCTCTTGTGGCATGTGTCCATGTAAAATTTGTGAAGATCTCTGATCTGTTGCTGTAGCTAAGTTGGAGGCAGATGAGTGTGCTCAAGCTTCCACATGGAACAACCACCAGAAATGTCTCTATCTCAGGGATACAATGAGGGTATGTTCTGAAAAGCTGAGCCACAGTTTTGGTGAGTACCACTGGACAGCCAGTCCAACCTCTTTCGCTTTTCCTCACTTGCTGTGTGGCCACAGCTATAAAATTCCTGGGCCCCATCTCAGAGAGAGACCCTAAGTGAAGAGCTGGACCCTAAGTCCTGAAAAGCAGGCAACAGTTAGAATTTGTGCTGATCTTTCATAATTACTCAGTCACTTCTTTTTTTATTAAAATTTTTTTCTGTAACCACTTTATTGAGATATAATTCACATACCATTCACAATCACTTCTTTAGGGCTTTGTTGACAAGTAAAAGTGGAATAGTTTGCTTTTTGTTCCAACACCAAGGTTATTTCTGTTCAAGAGGATCCTGGGGTATTGTACCCATTTTAACAACATTTTCATTATATTTTTATTAATTTAAGTTGAATGTTAAGGGCAGCCAAATCTGTTTTATAAAAGTGTAGGAATACTAATAGAGCAGGTTAATTTTCAATGTGTATTCATAATATACCACAGCAAAAGCACTGGATGAAAATTCTTAATGTCCTTTGTCCTCCTGCCTTTTTTGCACCTGGCATATTATAATCTATAATCTATTTTTATATTCTATAATATGCCAGGTGATTCTGCAAAGAAAAATTACAGAATAAAAAAACTTAAATACCTAAAATAAAAGTTTTATTTAGTAATCCCTGTATTTCTAGTTGCAAGAAAATGTAAGATATATGGTTTGATATCATTCTGGTTAATATGTATTACAGGAGGAAGTCTAACAGGAGCTGTATTTAATCCAACTTTGGCACTTTCACTGCATTTCAAGTGTTTTGATGAAGCATTCCTTCAATTTTTTATAGTATATTGGCTGTCTCCTTCTTTAGGTAAGTATATTTTTATTCAATATGATGAAAAGATTAGGGTATACTAAAATACAATATGGAATGTCACAAAAAAGGTATGAAATATTATGTCCGAAATAACATTTTATTTTGTGCAGTATCCGTTAAAACTGCTTTTGTCTTTAAAGAAACAAGTTAAGAATAGTAAGTTTGAAGTTTAATCTCTCTTTAATATGCCCTTAGATATGAGGGCAAAGAAGTGACGAGTGATTACTTCCACTAAAAAATAATCTTTTTTTGCTAAAGGAATTTGTTTTTTCAAGTTTGTGAGCTCCAGATAAAATACTATTTAGCTCATCTGACCCATTTTGTCGAACAGCATTTCATGAAACAATACAGAACTATAATAAATGTAGTTTTAAAAATTTCCACAAATTGCATTCCTGTTATTTCTATCTGGGTCAGTTATGTAAAACTCTTCTTCTCAAATAGGTCAAATAACACAAAAAAAGTTACAAAATAACTAATCATGATATGCATATCCTTATATAAATTATCAGCATTTCTTGATTTTGTTTAATCATCTATTTTAAGCCTGACTGTAATTCACAGCTATAAATGAATATGAGGATAACTGGCCTTCTAATTAGTTCATTCTTCTTTTTATCCATAGTTTGCATTTTGTTTCTTGTTGCTTATTTCTGTTAAAAAAAAGGGGGGGCAGGGGAAGGGGAGGGTACCTACAGAAGAGAACATGGGCCTAACAGGTTTGAATAGCCATGACACTTTACTCCTCCCATTCACCCTCCATTCCTGTCATTTAGGACTTTTCCTCACATTTAGCATCTGTTGCGCTCAGTAATCAGAGAAGGCAATGGCACCCCACTCCAGTACTCTTGCCTGGAAAATCCCATGGATGGAGTAGCCTGGTAGGCTGTAGTCCATGGGGGTCACTAAGAGTTGGACATGACTGAGCAACTTCCCTTTCACTTTTCGCTTTCATGCATTGGAGAAGGAAATGGCAACCCACTCCAGTGTTCTTGCCTGGAGAATCCCAAGGACGGGGGAGCCTGGTGGGCTTCCGTCTATGGGGTCGCACAGAGTCGGACACGACTGAGGCAGCTTAGCAGCAGCAGCATACTCAGTAATATCTATACCTAAACATGAAGAATATCAGAAACTGTATTTTAAACTGCTAATAATGGTAACTTTTTTTCATCTATTCATTACTAGTGTTTTCCAGTAACTTCTTCAAAGATAAATTATCTGTTTCTGATTTTTAAGAAGTAAAAAAAGGTCACTGAAGTTCACAAAGAAGTTAAAAAGGTCACTAATTGGACAGGTCTACTAATAGTTTTTTTTTTTAATATTTATTTATTTGGCTGCACCAGGTCTTCGTTGCGGCACATGGGATCACTGATCTTCATTATGGCACATGGGATCTTTTTTTTTCCAGTCATGGCAAATGGGATCTAGTTGTGGCATGCCAACTCATAGGTGCGGCACGTAGGATCTAATTCCCTGACCAGGGATTGAACCCAGGCACGCTGCCACCTCCTCCAAATTAATAAGATGTTAGAAATGTGACTGTAAGGATGTATATAGAATTAATTCTCTAGCTTATACATTTCATATAATGAAAATTAGTAAATTCTATTTGATTCTATAAAATTGCAACTCCATTTTAGAAAGTTTTAAACATGTCTTATTTTCTAGCTCCAACTTTATAAAGAAAATGTCAAATTTTGTGAATTATATTGATTCTGATTTTTTTTTTAATCTAAAGCTTCTGGTTGCAAAACAGGCTCATCTCTTTAAAATTTGTTATCCAAATATTAGTCAAACCTTAATTTCCTTATCAAATAGCAGTAAATTATCAAATCTGCATGTGATAAAAACACATTCTTTATCTAAGTTTAACTGATTTAGAGTGTTAAGCCTACCTTTAATCAACCCTGAATATTCACTGAAAGGACTGATGCTGAAGCTGAAGCTCCAGTAATTTTGACCACCTGGGAAAAGGCGACTCATTGGAAAAGACTCTGATCTGGGAAAGATGGAAGGCAAAAGGAGAAGGGGGTGGCAGAAGATGAGATGGTTAGATAGCATCACTGACTCAACGGACATGAATTTGAACAAATGCCAGGAGATAGGGAAGGACAAAGAAGCCTGGCATGCTGCAGTCCATGGGGGTCACAAAGAGTCCGACACAACTTAGTGACTGAACAACAATAGAGCTTTAAACCTATATACGTTAAGATAAAACCATTAACCACCACAGACTTCTCTTAGACAGTGATTTGAGTCCCATGGCTAAGTCCCCTCTATCTGTTTCCCATTGAAAAATTTTAAATCTTTAATATAAAAATGTCTTTTAAATTACCTATTATACATATGCTAGATTTATCTGATATGACCTCAAAAATGAAAATTTACTAATGTGATTTTTAAAAGCATATTTATATTCAAGTTTTAAAATGTCAACTGAAATTTCTGTTTCAGAAACTTTGCTTAATACAATTCTAAAAGCTACTAATGGTTGAGATTAAAATGGAGACCCAAGTCAAGTTTCTCACTTAGCAAGTCAGTAATGGAGCTAGAAATAGAACTCCAGATCTTTCTATTTATCCTTTGAATTCATTATTTAGATCCTACTAGTTTTTCCAAGTATGTACTGTTTTTAAAGATTAATGGTTGAAGAAAAATCATGTGAGAATATTAGACTTTAAAATATCTACATGATGGAACTTCCCTGGTGGTCCAGTGGTTAAAACTCCATGCTTCTACCACAGGAGGCATGGGTTCGATCACTGGTTGGGGAACGAAGATCCTACATGTCATGTGCTACAGCCAAAAATAAATAAAACAAAATATCTACAGTTTTATGTAGAAGTCATATAGCTAATTCTTTTAAACACACCTCTAAAAATCTCTTGGTAAATAATTGTATATAATCTTAAATTATAATCACTGATCATAAACTTCTTAAAGATTGTGTTATTTTACTGTTTGTCTTTCAGGTATATTGCTGATGATTGTGATGTTCAATTTTTTCCTTCCATGGCTGTATGACAACCACACAACTAATAAAAAGGAGTAACTATTCTAAAAGACTCAGCCTAAATTACAGGACAGTCAAGCTGGATGTGATAAAGATTTTATCACCTAATATTCAACACTGGTTGCACTGGATTCATCAATATTATCTTCCTTTGAAGAAGCTGCCTTAGAGCTTTCATCACTGGAACTTAAAAAAAAATTACTGTGAAAATGAGGTATCCTGTGTTTCTCAGTTAAGGCTTCTTCTTTTAAGTGTGTATTAAGTGCTGCTAGAAAAGACTCTACATTAAGTATAAATCTCAAGTGATAATTGTTAATTTTGATGAAAAAGAAACTAAGTACAGGGTGAGAAGGGAAAGATGATGGTGGGACCAAGAAAGAGTATGTGTATCAGATGTCATCTGAACGAGCAAGATTTTTAACCAAAACTACAACCAGTCATGCTTACAGAACTGGAGAGGGATACTTTTCAGCCACTACCTCACACAATGATACCATCAGCAGTGTCATCTTTCAATAGGAAAGTTGCTATTAGAAGTAGACATCTACTGATATGGGGATTCCTGAATTTTGAATATATTCTAATTTAAAATATTTTCTCTAAATAGGCAATTTCAGAAGCTTTAGGCGAGCTGTCATTCTTTAACAGACTTTACTAAAGCACTCATACAAAGTTTATGCTTTTCACATTCTCATTTGATTGTAACAGCTACTTTATGAAGTACGTAGGGCATGTATTTTTAATCTCCATTTTACAGATAAGGAAACTAAGTCTGGAAGGGAGTTTACTGCTCTGCCTAAGGTGAAACACAGTCAAATACCATCTTTAGACTTCTACTTCAATATAAAAATATCTTCTCAGTCATCATTAAGACTAAAGGAAAACTGGAGATTTTGAAGAAACATTAAATATTTTATAATGTTACAGTCTGTTTAGGAATTAACAGCTCTTTTCAGGCTTAAAGAACCTTCAAGTTTTCCTCTATCAGAAGCTTTCTTTTATTAAAGTTCAAAAAGGCTAAGTATGTTTTTCTTCAAAGGAATTCTATCATCAGGGTCAGAAATGAAAGCAAAGAGAAAGAAAAGGTTGGGGAGGGGGATGAAATAAGATCTGTTGAGTAATAATCAGTTAAGCAACGCATAAACTGCCAGGTGATTTAAGTGCTGCTTGGTGATCGGCCTGTGATAGTCACTCTCCATAAACCTGCAGACTGAACTCAAAAGCTGCAGGCTACCCAGCAAGGCAGCCAGTTTGAGGGTCATGGACTTTGACTCTTGAACTTAACACAGATGGTAGTAGTTTCTATTTTAAAAAGCAGAGTTCATAAAATTGCAACAATGGCTAAATGGAATCTCTGACTTGTTTCATTTGATCTGCACAGTATTTCAAACAAGTTAGTATTTGTAATATTTTTTTTAAAACACAAAAATCCACAGTTCTAGCTTTTCTTGGAAAAAAAAAAAAGGATGAGTCAACATTAGGGCTGAATTCTGCTATTACAACCACACAAAATAACTGGTCCCAGGACTTCCCTGGTGGTCCAGTGGCTAAGACTCTGACCTCCCAATGCAGGGGGCCTAGGTTCGATCCCTGGACAGGGAACTAGATCCCACATGCCTCAACTAAAGATCTCCCATGCCACAACTAAGACCCAGTGCAGCCAAATAAATAAAATAAAAAAGACTGGTCCCTTTAAAATAATCCCTTTGCCACTCCCTATGTCTTCCAAACATGAAGCTGAATTTCACTTGTTTCATGGCTTTTTCTGTACATAATTTTTAAAAATTCATAAATTCCTATCTCTTTATCATGAGACTGTGGTTTAAGAAAACTGAGTGTTAATTTGTGAAAATACCCAGCTCTCTAAACTTCACTTCTCAGAATTAGAGGTTATGACTTCTGATGACATGGTTTCCCCTTGCAGCCCTCTCAAATGGTAGCTTGGCTCTTTTCTCTGCTGCCTCCATTAATAACGTCATCAGACCATGCCATCTTCTACCTAGGTACTCCTTCCTGCAATTCTATCTACTGTATCTATTGTATCTACTGTACAGCCCCCTCAATTCCTTCTTGATCTTTTCGGAATGTAGTTCCTTTCTCACTCATTCTCTACACTACTCCAGTTACATTTGCTGGTGATTTCAATACTTACAAAGATGATCCTTCCAGGATCTTGGCCTCCCACTTCATTGGCTGAACTTGAAGGCTCTTCAGTAATTTTTCCTTTCTCTTCTGCCTCAGCTACAAATTTGGTCATAACCTTGAGCTTGTCATTACCAGTAACTCAGACTCTTCTCTGACCTCAAACACCTCTTTCCCCAATCACTAACCCCTTTCTCCAGCTCACTTCACCCTACTTTCTTTATCTCCAATACTTTGAACCCCCATGGGGAACTTGGGTCCATTGATACTACCACCATCTCTCTCCCCTATCAATTACTCTCTTCTGAAGCAGCTTAAATTACACTCTTGCATAGAATCTTAATTCCCTTGTTCCTCTAACTCCTCATGCTTACATAGGTTAATCAAAATTTAATTAATTCCAACTGTCTACTTATTCCATGCCTGCCTCCATACATGAAATATAAGAAAAACTGGGTAGCAGTAGGACAGTTCTTTCAAAGACTTGCTATAAACAAACAAAATGTGGGTGGTATCTAAAGGGGGAAATTGGATCAAGAAAGAATTTCTTTTTTTAAGGTGGGAAAGATATTTGGCATGCTTACATGCTGAGAGGAATGATGCAGTAGAGAAAATGATGATGTCGGAAAGGGAGGGGAGATTTAGGTTCAGTTTTTAATAGCTAAGAAAAGATAAAAGCAAATGCACAACTGAAGGGGCAGGCCTTAGCTAGAAGCACAACAGATGGTTCATAGAAACAGGACAAAAGGTAGGAATATATGGGCAGAAGACTTAGGTAAGCAGATGTGATGATGTGAGTCTGAAGAAGCTCAATTTTCCTCTTCCCATTTTTTTCTTGAAGCATTCTAGTCAGGCCTTCAACTCCACCATTCCACTGAAATTCTTGCCAAGCCCATCAATGACTTTAATGTTGTTAAGTCAATGTCTCATACTTCTTACCTATCAGCAGCATTTGCTAGTTTATTGCTTTCTCCTTGTGAATCACTTCACTTCCCCAAAATCATTGTCTTTTCAGTTTCTTCTTCCTCCTTTCCTCCAAACTAAACGATACCTTCCCAGGGCTCAGTCCTCTGAGCTCTTTTCTATTTCTCCTTATTCCCTTGATAATTTTACCCAATCTTGTGGTTTTATAGCAACTGTATCATAACTGCCTAATTTCTATGTCCAGCTTATACAACCGTCCTGAACTCCAGACTCATATCCATCTGTATATGAAACATCTATACTTTGTTGTCTAAGATATAACTCAATACATGCAGCTCTAGTTAATTCAGATTGCAAAGTGTATCCATTCTATTGGTGGTATTTGTAGTTATTCAATATTAAATCAATGCTTCAATAAACATTCTTGTGCACATGTGTTTTTCTAGGGTAGTAGGCTTTTGTACTTTTCATTATGGCCTACCAGCATAGTTTGGTCAAGCCTCCATCTACTTCAGTTCAGTTCAGTTCAGTCGCTCAGTCATGTCCGACTCTTTGTGACCCCATGAATTGCAGCATGCCAGGCCTCCCTGTCCATCACCAACTCCCGGAGTTCACTCACACTCACATCCATCAAGTCGGTGATGCCATCCAGCCATCTCATTCTCTGTCGTCCCCTTCTCCTCCTGCCCCCAATCCCTCCCAGCATCAGAGTCTTTTCCAGTGAGTCAACTCTTCACATGAGGTGGCCAAAGTACTGGAGTTTCAGTTTTAGCATCAGTCTTTCCAAAGAACACCCAGGACTGATCTCCTTTAGAATGGACTGGTTGGATCTCCTTGCAGTCCAAGGGACTCTCAAGAGTCTTCTCCAACACCACAGTTCAAAAGCATCAATTTTTCAGCGTTCAGCCTTCTTCACAGTCCAACTCTCACATCCATACATGACCACTGGGAAAACCATAGCCTTGACTAGATGGACTTTTGTTGGCAAAGTAATGTCTCTGCTTTTGAATATGCTATCTAGGTTGGACATAACTTTCCTTCCAAGGAGTAAGCGTCTTTTAATTTCATGGCTGCAATCACCATCTGCAGTGATTTTGGAGCCCCAGAAAATAAAGTCTGACACTGTTTCCACTGTTTCCCCATCTATTTCCCATGAAGTGATGGGACCAGATGCCATGATCTTAGTTTTCTGAATGTTGAACTTTAAGCCAACTTTTTCACTCTCCTCTTACTCTTACCCAAATTATTGCAATAATTTCATGTTTCTATTGAGTGATCCTATTAAAGCAATCAAATCATGCAGCACCTATTTCAGACTGAAAGGCATATATTCCTTGATTTAACTATTACAAAACCGTTGGTGTAAAACATTAATGTGCTGGGAAAAGCTGCACATGAATCAGTGTGATTTCTGGGTATATGGACAGCACTGCCCTATTTTAGCAATCATTTTGAGCTGGTTCACATTATTTAAAAACATGCTATAGCAAAACTGCACTAGACTACTAGGGCTAGAATAACTACACTTGACAGCTTCCTACATAAGGAAGAATTCCACAACTTCTTGCTTTTAAAAGACACCATAAACAAAATGAAGACATGTCACAGAGTAGGATATTGGAGTCCAGAATATATAAAGGACAGACGAGTAAGAAAAAAATTAGGCAAAAAAACATAAAAGAGTCAAATGTACAAAGCAGAAAGGTGTTCAATCTCATTAATAATCAGGAACATGGAAACTACAATCATGATGAAATTCTACTTTCATATTCATCAGGTTGGCAGAAATTCAGAAGTCTGGAAATATCAAAAATATTAGGAGGAAACTATTACTTTAAATAGCCCCAATCATTTTGGAGCACAATTTAGCAAAATCTAGCAAAGTTTAAGGTTTACATATTTAAATGAAATTTTGGGGGACAGATTAGCAGAAATTAACATTTGTGGGTCCTATTGGCTGGAAAAGTACTTCTTGTTGTAGATGAAATGAAAGCTACTGCAACACACACACACACACATGCATATAAGACATGCGTAAGAATATCTGCTGCGGCACTGCTTTAATAATGAATAACTGGAATCTTACATGCCCGTCATGAAAATGAATGAGCTGTGCTAGAGAGCTGCCTGTATCAAACTTTTAAAAAAGGACATCTCTTTGGACACATCTCTATTGGCTGCATCTGGCCTGAGTTGTGGTATGTGGATCTTTTTCACATGGGACCTTTCACTGTGGCACATGGATTCTCTACCTGTGGTGTGAGGGCTCAGCAGTTGCAGCTTGTGGATTCTCTAGTGGGCTCAGCAGTTGAGGCATTGGGCTTAGTTTCTCCATGGTATGTGGGATCTTAGTTCTCTGACCAGAGATCAAACCCGTGGCCCCTGCATTGCAAGGTGGATTCTTAACCACTGGAACACAAGGGAAGTCCTTGCCTATTATCGACTTGAATGCAACTATTACAGTGCTAAGTAGGAAAAATGGCAGAAAGATTCAATTAGTAATAGTTACAAAACATGCAACCCAATACTATGTAATGTTTATAGGATATATACACATGGAGCAAAAATGCAAACACATACATAGTTATGATAAATACCAAATTGGAGATAGTGGTTATTCCACTATTTGAGATAGTGGTTACAAAGGGAGCTTTAATTGTATGTGAGTTATGTTGGTATGTGTTACATTAGTCTTTTTTTAAACTGAAGTATAGTTGCTGCTGCTGCTAAGTTGCTTCAGTTGTGTCCGACTCTGTGCGACCTCATAGAGTCTGGCAGCCCACCAGGCTCCCCCGTCCCTGGGATTCTCCAGGCAAGAATACTGGAGTGGGTTACCATTTCCTTCTCCAATGCAGGAAAGTGAAAAGTGAAAGTGAAGTCGCTCAGTCGTGTCCAACTCCTAGCAACCCCATGGACTGCAGCCTACCAGGCTCCTCCGTCCATGGGATTTTCCAGGCAAGAGTACTGGAGTGGGGTGCCACTGCCTTCACCTGAAGTATAGTTAAGAATAACATTATTTTCATGTGTATAGCATAGTGATTGTAATACAGATTATACTTCATTAAGTTATTACAAGATAATGGCTATAATTCCTTGTGCTATGCAATATGTCCGTGTTGCTTATCTACTTTTTACATGATATTAATAGCTCATATCTGCTAATCTCATATCTGAAATTTGTTCCTTCTCCATTTCTTCCCTTTGGTAACCACAAGTTTGTTTTCTGTATCTGTGAGTCTGTTTCTGTTTTGCATATACATTCATTTGTATTATTTTTCAATTCCACATGTGATATCATACAGTATTTGTTTTTTTCCTGACTTATTTCACTAAACATAATATTCTCTAGGTAACATTAGTCTTAATACGCCAAAAATATTTCATAACACAAATTATTTATAAAATTAGGTAATAACTAACTTTTCCTTTACCTGCAGAGTTTTGCATTTAAACAATGAATGACTGTTATAAATTTTCTGATTTTCTGAAACCCTAAACTGTTTCTAAACTCTAAACTGACATACAGGGACTTCCCTGGTGGTCCCATGGTTAAGAATCCACTGTGCAAGCAGGGGATGTGGGTTGGATCTCTGGTCAGTGAACTAAGATCCCACCCTCCACTGGGGAACTCCCATGAGATCTGGAGCCTGTGAGCCACAACAAAGACCCCACATGCCACAACCAAGACTTGACACAGTAAATAAATAAAAATAAATGACAATATAAAGCCCAAATCCCTATTCCTCAGATTAAAAAAAAAAAAATACACGGAGAAAGAAATGGTAACCCACTCCAGTATTCTTGCCTGGAAAAATCCATGGACAGAGGAACCTGGTGGGCTGTAGTCCATGGGGTTACATGACTGAGCACGTGTGCACGAGGGTTGAGGGAGATGGGTTGGTAGCAATAAACTGGTAGAATAATAAAATACAACTGGGCAGGGGACAGGTTAGTTTTCCGGTAACACCATAACAAAGTACCATAAATGAGGTGGTTTAGAGTAAGAGAAATTTATTTTCTCACAGCTCTGGAGGGCAGAAGTCCAAGGTCAAGATGTCAGAAGTCATGACCCCTCTTAAAGGCACTAGGGAAGGATCTGTTCTGGACCTTTCTCCTAGCTCTGGTAGCCTCAGGCATTCCTCTGCTTGTACATGCCTCACTATAGCCGTCCATCTTTACATGGCTTTCCCTCTATCCATGTCATCTCTGTGTCCAAATTCTCCCTTCAGGTAAGAACATGTCCCTCCAGTAATGTTAGATTAGGGCTCATCCTAATGACTTCATTTTAACTTGATTACCTCTGTAAAGGCCTTATTTCCAAATAAGGTCACACTCAGGTGCTGGGTGTTAGGACTACAACATCTTTTTGCGGGGAGACAACTCAACTCATGAAGAGGGAAAAAAAACTCAAGTTTCCCTCCTACCTCTGTTCCCTACCTCTCCGAGAAATAACTTTCTCATGTATCATGTATATGCACATGACATATATAATCCCCACCGTAATTAATGGACCTTGGAGCTTACTGAGTATTGGTACACAGGCTCAATTTTTTTTTAAGGGATATAGTTTTCCATTGTACAGAGGTACTGTAAATAATTTACTCAGTGGGAGGAGAGTTCGGGACTAGGGGTGGGGGACACATGTACACCCATGGCTGATTCATGTCAATGCATGGCAAAAACCACTACAATATTGTAAAGTAATTAGCCTCCAACTAAAATAAATAAATACATTTAAAAAAATAGTTCACTCAGGCTTAATTATAGATATTGAGTTTATTTTCAGTCTTTTACAAATAAAGATACTATTCATATCCTTGTGCTTAGACTTTTCCTAGTGTGAAAATTTATCTTTTAAATAAATTCCTTTAAGTGAAGTTTTTGGGTCTCTCATGGGCATTTTATTATTATTTTTATACTCAGCAGGTGGTCTGGATCCTTTTTTTTTAATTGGAGGACTCAGGTGCACTTTCAATTTTGACTTATCTGGTGGCACAGTGGATAGGAATCTGCCTGCCAATATGGGGGACACGGATTTGATCCCTGGTCCAGGAAGATTCCACATGCCTCGGAGCAAATAAGCCCATGCGCTGTAACTACTGAGCTGCACGCTGCAACTACCGCACAGCTTCCCTACAGACTATGCTTTGCAACAAGAGAAGCTACCGCAATGAGAAGCCCTTGCACCAAAGTGAACAGTAGCGCCAAAACTAGAGAAAGCCCCTGCAAAGCAACGAAGACCCAGCACAGCCAAAACTTTTTTAATTAAAAATATAAAATTTGACAAACAGTATGTCCCTCAGTATTTATAAAAATCTTCCTTAACTTTAATTAAATACAACCTCAATTTATAAGGTGTTTTTTTTTTAAGGTTTAGGCTTGCAATTGTTGTTTGGTTGCTAAGCCTCAGTGTCTGACTCTTTTGCAACCCCATGGACTGTAACCCACCAGGCTCCTCTGTCCATGGGATTTCCTAAGCAAGAATACTGGAGTGGATTGCCATTTCCTTCTTCAGGGGATCTTTCTGACCCAGGGATTGAACCCGTTTCTCCTGCACTGAAGGCAGATTCTTTACCACTAAGCTACCAGGGAAGCCCAGCTGTAAATTTTGCAAACCAGTATCCAAGGATCTTTTCTATTTGGGGTAATCCACCACTGTGAGAACCTAGGCAGAGGGAGTGCCCTTCCACAACAGAAGCTGAACAGACCAGATATTCCTGTTTTCTGGCAACACATAGAGTACCAACCAGGACCCTGTGGTCAGTCACTCAAAGACATAAAACAATTAAATCAGCCTAACAACCCAGAGGAATCACATCTTATGTAAACCAATTGGAGTTCCTAACCTTTTTCTGACCCTGGTTTATTTTACCTTTCATGTCCATTTCGTGAGCTACCAAATAGCCTTCTAATACTTTTTTTTCCTGCTTAAATTAGCCAGTTTTGGATTTATTTACAACCAAAATTTAGGCTGGTAATTTTGATCATACTTTAATGAACATAAATTGATATACTATCCTCACATACATTTGCATTATACACTATGAAGGTTGTTATTTTGGGGTAATATGTATTTGCTTTTCTTCCTAATTCTGTCCGCTACTTACTACTACTGCTATTGATATGCTTGATGCAACCACCCTTTTCTCCTTTTTAACCTGTTACATGCAAAAGAAACTAGATGCTCAGGTATAATGGACTTGTTTGTAGAGCAAGAGTACAGACTTGTAGTGAAGGCCTGAAAGTCCTTTGAGAAAAAGTACATAATTTTATCACATCTCTTTTAATTGCTCAGTGGAATTTTAAATATCAGGCATCTCAAATGTATTCTAAAAGGTGAGTTAACATTGTATTTGTAGCCGCTTCTTTCTGTTATGGAAAGAATTAATTACTATTTGTAATAATTACCATTTACTGCATCATCTTTCAGGCACTGTTGTTGTGATTCATATAAACTTCAAAATAATCCAAAAATAAAATCCTAAGAATTAGCCTTATACACTTTTATTTAGCCTTCTCATCACCAAGTTATATATTTCTATTTTTCTTCTTAAAATTATTGTTAAAAACAATTCTAAGCTCCACTGCTCTCCCAAAGAGTTTTTCTGATTTCTCATCTGAAGTTATTAAGTCCCCCACATTAGATATTGGTTTTATCTACATAGATAAGAGAAGACAGAGCGATATGCGAATGAAAATATTTTTCAATTTTACCTTCTTTGTCATGGGATGGCAACAATTCTATTAGAACCCTCAGAAGGGATTTTCTTAGAATTAACAGGAGGAAATGGCAACCCACTCCAGTACTCTTGCCTGGAGAATTCCATGGACAGAGAAGCCTGGTGGACTACAGTCCATGGGGCTGCAGAGTTGGACATGACCGAGTGACTCAATGACAAGTCACAGAAGGTGGTACCAGATTCACCTATTCTAGAAATACTTGAAAAACATGATTTGTATGAGAATTAGCTATACAGTGATTCTATGTGAAATACTGCAGATATATAAAACTTTATCTAAATATCTAAAATCTCTCTGAGCAATGAGTAATCACACTTGTCTTCCAGAAGTAAAGGGCTACAATCATCTGTGCATAATCTCTTGTCTTCAATCATACCAGCAAAGATCCCAACAATATCTCAAAATACTTAATTAACATTTAAAGAAGCCTGTGTGAAAAGTATCAATATCTGACAAAGTAATCTAAGGGAGGCAGAAATACACTGGGATATTTTAATGAATTTATGTTTTAAACAACAGAATCTAGAACAGATGATCACTAACTAGCCTTAAGGATATTTTAGATGGCTCATATTATGGGCGGAGAGTATCTATGTCTTTTCTTTAAACTTTCTCTACCTCAAGAAATAGGAAACAAACCAATTCCAGCAACCCTAAAATTAAGTTCAAATAGAATCAAGAAATGTTGGGTTAGTGATCATTATGAGTTTTTTAAAACAGCCCGACCTGATCTTTTCTTCTCACCTTCTCTTATTTTCCCAAAGCTATGGGTACAGCTCCCTACTGATACAGAATGTTACAGTTGAATCTTTTAAAGTCATTCAGACATTGAACCTAATCCTCTTATTTTACAAAGATGAGGAAGTAGGACCAGAGGGGTTAAATACTGTCTGTCAAGTCAGAACTAGATGCCTGGTCTCCTGCATCTTAGCTGACTGCCTTATCCACAATACCAGGCTGACCACAGTAGTGCCTACAGGAAACACAGTGCACATGATCTCAACATTCTGTTGACATGTTATCAAAGAGCACTTAATGTTTCACTGAAAGTCATGATTACAAGTATGTAAGCATGACTTTAAAAAGCAATTCAAATAGAATTTCTAGGAAGAGCCCATGAGATACATGGACTGCTTACTGCAGAATGGATAAATGTCTAGGACAGAATCATGAGTGCTACTGAGACTGTTAGCAGAGAAATTTGGGAACTTCCTGTGCTGTCCACTGAAATTTTAACACTGAAAACCCTGCAATAAAGAGAAAATGTGCTTTCTTTAAGCTGCTGATAGATAGTAAGGCTGTATGGTATTTGGGAGCACAGGCTTAAAAATCACAGCTCCCTATCTGCTGCTGCTAAGTCACTTCAGTCGTGTCCGACTCTGTGCGACCCCATAGACGGCAGCCCACCAGGCTCCTCTGTCCATGGGATTCTCCAGGCAAGAACACTGGAGTGGGTTGCCATTTCCTCCTCCAATGCATGAAAGTGAAAAGTGAAAGTGAAGTCGCTCAGTCGTGTCCGACTCTTAGGGACCCCATGGACTGCAGCCTACCAGGCTCCTCCATCCATGGGATTTTCCAGGCAAGAGTACTGGAGTGGGGTGCCATTGCTCCCTATCTGTATGACCTTAAATGTTACTTTACCTCTCTCTGTAACTGTTTCCTCATCTCTAAAGTGGGATCAAAAAAACACCTATACTTCATAAGGTGATTAAGAATATTATACACATAGTGCATGTGAAGAACCCAGGACAATACAAAGTCTCTGTAAAAAGTGGCCTTTTTACTTGCTTGTTTTAACAAATTCAGTATTTATGAGAGTCTGCTCAGAAGAAAGAATATTAGTTTTTCCAGTCCACCAAGCAAGATGAGGGAAACCAAGTAAAAGTGCTGAAAAGAACACTGGGTTTAGTGGTGACAAATTAGTCACTAATTAGTCAGGTAATTGTGAAGAGCTTTTCTAACCTATTTTTTTGGTCATAAAGTCCAGGTATAAACCTGTAATTATAAATCAGCCTGATAGGTATCTCTGAAAACTGAGAGTTGAAAAGTATGTTATAAGAAATCACTCCTGGTTCAGATGGAAGCAGCAGAAGTCCCTCTGCAGTGTTATAACCTTGCCCTGTCCCTCAGAAGCCCTATACATCTCTTACTCACTCCATGTTCATGTTCTCAGCAAAAGTCAAAGACCAACAAGAATCTCGTTTTTTGTCAAAACACTAATTTTTACAAGCTGTTTCTCTTTAATAGTTTTAGTCAAGAATGAGAGCACAATAATATAGAAAACCTAAATTTATTTGTTAAGCTATCACAAAGACAAAACAATTTTCTGAAATACTTTGAGAACTTCATCCCAATTCCGCTTGTTCTTTTACAGAAACTGACCTGAGAGGCTGGCAATGAAAGGATACAACCTAAGCGGTTATAACAGAACAGACTGATGAAACATGGTGAAAGGAGCAAAGGCTAGGCAGGAGCACTTGTGTTAGTGGTAATACGTGTGGCTGGGCTGTTTCTGAAGAGGCTCCCTAGAGTTAACTGACCTGGGTCCCCAGTTAGTAAAAAGACCTTTATCCCTGTGGAAAGTGCAGAGATTAGGATTTCTCCGAGACCTCTGTTTTTCTTTTTTAAGGAGTTAAGGGTATCCTTAGGCCCTAAGGCGTATAGCTTAGATTCAGCCTCTCTTTCCCACGCAGTCTACCTACACCTTCAAACGCCAGCGCATTTCCACCACGTAGTCCTGCTAGGTTTTGAGGATGCATATAGTGAAGGTGGGAATCACAGGCCTACTCAGAGGGTACACCTAGACACAACGGTTTGGGGTAAATCATAAACTACAAATACCCTTCTGGTTAAGTTAATTCACCTTTGTTAATAAAGGTCATAGTTTCTTGTGCTGGTGACAGCTTCTTGTCTCAGTATACTCTGTCTCAAGAAAGAACTGGTTCAGGTAAGTTTTGGAGAAAGAAAAAGACTTTCATCAACACCCACTCCACAGTGGAAGAGGCACCAAGTTCTCTCCTACAGTTATGAGCAGAATCTGAAAAACAAAAGGTTTACAGTGTTTATACTAATAGCTATTATTTATTAAATGCCTAGTCAAGACTGCCAGAGGACTTACATATATTATATTTCAATCTTTGCAATAATCCTGCCAGGCAGTTACTATCATCTTCATTTTTCAGAAGGGGAAACTGAGAATTGTAGAAGTTACACTCCTTGTCTGAAGGCACAGAGCTGGTAATGTGGTGGAGCTGTGATTCCACCACTCATGTGCCTGCCCCCGCACTCTATCTTGTCCATCGAGAGGTCCTAGCTTCATTATCTTGATATTTCTAATACCTACCTACATACTCCAATTATTTCTTGTTCTCTCCTCAAAGCCAAATGTAATTTTAAATGATTAAAAATTTACAGACATTGTTTGGAATTAAGATTAATTAATTAAGGTTAATGCTGGATAATTCATTATCCAGATGAAGAACTTTTTTATTCATAAACTTTATGAATAAAAATCTCTTTGCTCCAGCTATAGCACAAAATGAACATAAACAAATTATCAGTTCATTAGAAAGTTGTGGCTATTTTACAGTTATTTCATCATAAAAATTGTACTTCAAAGAATCCTAAGAATTCTCACCAGAAAAATGCTCCAACATTCCATTTGTGTAACCATTAGTGACATACCAAATACGTTTCTCCATCTTATTAATAGAATAGTTGGTATTCTTTGAATAGTCCCTTTTCAAGAAGAAATATGTTAAATCCAGATCAAAAAATCTGTTTTCCAGTTTTAATAAAAATTACTGAAAAAAATCCATATACTATGAAGAATGTGATAAATAAAGAATCTCATCAATAAGGGAAGAAGACATATCAGTACTGAAAGATTCCCCATAAAGTATTATTTCAACAGTGAAATATTGATATCCAGAACTGTGAAATCTGAAAATTAACATTAGCAGAGCTCCAACAATGTTAACACATACTTTAAGCAAACTGTAGAGGAGACACTGCTGATTTTAGATGATGGCTACCAATGACAGAAGTAAATGTTGTATAAGTAAAGAGACATATATCACAGAACTTTTAAGGTTATTTTCTATTAGTTCCACTGGCAGCAGCTGAGAGGAAAGCTGAGATCCATTATCACAATTCATGGTTAAGATGTTATATTCACAAAGGCAATAATCTGCTTTGTGAATTATTGTAGCAAATCTCTGTTTTGTGTTTTTGATGAAATGCTAAGGTTTCAAATATCCTAAGTGGGAAGGAAAAGTTGACTCAAGAGCAGAGCGGGACATGACCTCAAGTTCTGCTGCTCCCACATGAGTCAACCAGGGAGATCTCTGCTTTTGAACAAAGGGTAATGTCCTTCTCTTGATTCACTGAAAATCAGCGTCTTATCCTTCCATGTACTCTCAACGGCTAGCACAGTGCTTGGCAGCTAGTAAGTGCTCAGTAAATGTTAACCTGAACATTACCATGCTGGCAGATCTTGATTTCTTAGCGGCAAAAACTACATAGTTTCAAGTAATTTCATAAATGGATTAAAAAACATTTTCCCACAACTGCTAATTTGTTAGAGTTCTCCTCAAATCTGAAAATAAAAATCAATTGTTTCACATGACTTTCATGTTCAGTGACAAGGGAGAAAATACTCACCCTAAAGCAGCATCCATCATTTTCAGTGATCAACATCTGCATCCTCAAACTGTCCAGCAACTGTTGGTGTAGTATCTACCTCCATCCCATCTGAAGAAAAAATTAACCACTGAGCAACAGTCTACTAAGCACTTCTGATAGTTAAGAGTCAGCTTAGATTTCAACCAGAAGGAAGCTAGCGCCCTCTGCTGGTAAGAGTTGCTATTTCTTTTTTTTTTTTTAATTTTATTTTATTTTTAAACTTTACATAATTGTATTAGTCTTGACAATTGAAACTACCAAGGAACAGACTAAGAAAAATGCCACCTGTGGATTTAGGCCAAGTTAAAATTAGTATGTATATTTAACTTTCACTTTGCAACTCTCAGTCTCAGAACTGAAAGAACTCCAAGCAGGGACTTTCAAATGCAGCAAGCATCCATTTTTCACTCTTCACAGAACTGTGTTAGATGTTTCACCGTATGACTTCTTTTTTTAAAGCATGAAGTACTATCTAAGCTTGCAACATAATTCAGTAGAAAAGACTGAAATAAATAAGTAAAGTGAGATTCTTACTTATCTCTGTTTTTTTAATCTCATTGAAAAAAAAAAAAAGATGGGGGAGAACCAACAACCAAAAAAAGCCCCCTGGAAAGAGCTGTCTAAAGCTGCTTTTGCCACTTCTTCACCTCCCACTCACGCTCAACTCTTTAGCCCACCACAAACTGGCTTCTGCCCACAGCCCATTGGCACCCCACCACCCAGACATTCAGCAGGACATACAAATAAAACACTTATATAAAATTAACTCACCTTTCCACATAGAAAATACATCCCTTTCCAAAAGGATACTTCTTACTTGCTCAACCCAGAAACCCCTACCATATCTCTAACTTCTGTTGCTTCTATCTCTTAAATACCTCTCAAATTTGTTCAGTCTTTTGACACTACTGCCACTCCCTAATTAGGCCACTATCTCTCATCTAATTTAAATCATAAGCTTCTTAAGTATCTAGTATCTCCTCTAGTATCTCCCTTTGCAATTAATTTTTTGTATCAAAGCCAGAGTCATATTCTAAAACACTAATCAAACTAAAATTCTTCAATGGCTTCCCACTGACTTAAACACAGGTTGAAATTCTTTAACACAGCTTTCAAGTTCCGTTACTATACAGTCCAGTTCACTATTCCACCTTTATCTGTTGCCATAATAGCTACCCATCACACTCAAGAATTCCAGATATAATGAACTTTCAGTTCCCCAAAGCTGAATGGTCTCTTGATCCTTCACTTTACACATGACTGACCCCCTGACCTGCCTCTCTCCCCAAACTGTATGTAATCCCTCTTTACTTGGTTCATTTTTATTTATCTTCAGACTGTGGCTTAAATGTCACTTACTCCATGAAGTTTGAATCTCTCTCTGACTGTCCAGCCTCTGATTCCATAGTTCTTCAAGCTTCCCCTTTATCTCAATGTTGTATCACAATGTACTGTAACTACCTAACTAGTTAATTTCTTTTTCTCTCCACTAGAATGCCATTGATAGATATTAACTGCATCTTCCTTAGGCACTCCTGTATTCTCTCTACCTGCCACAGTAGCTCAACAAACATCTCTTACATAAACAAACACAGGAAGTACTGAAATGCCACCAGTTGAAATTTCACTATGGATTTATCAGAACATCATGTTGCATACTGTTAATATATTATTTTAAAAATAAATTTAAAAAAAGAAATTGCACAGGTCAAATTAAATAAGTGGAAAAAAAAGTGATGTGGGTACCCAGAACTTAAGAAGAGAGAGAATGGTTTAAGCTGAATTTTATGTATAGGCAACTCAATATGCCAGTGAGGCTTAGGAATACAAGTCCAATTATCTCACTTTACCAACAAGTGTTCGTGACCTTAAAGTCAGTTGCTATAAAGCATTAAATAAAAAGTTCTATAATTAAAAACAACAAAAAGCCTTCAGTGATGAAAGGTTTTTTAATGTCCAAGGGTACTCTTCAGCTAATCACTATAATAAAAAAAAAAAAGGAGTATCTTGAATTCTTTCAGCTAAGATTTCGGTATAGCACTAGAGATCACCTGAGTCACCTAACCCTAAAGCCTATGTTAGAGGCTCACCATGTAGAGCTTAAAATGGAGAGCAGACACAACGAACAGTAACGTGACCCACAGCCTAATTCCAAATTAAATACCCCAGAACTTCAGGACCCTCAGGTCAGAACGCTATGTACATGGAGATAATGATCACAACATTATGAGAGAAACTTAAATATCAATAAAAGAAAAACTATGGCAATCCTCTTTAAGAACATTCTGCATCACTAAAAATTAAAAGTGTTAAGATTCTGTAGCAACACAAAATACTGAACTGAATACATGGAGGATGCAAGAAATGCTCATAACGGTATCTGGCAGATTGTTTTTACACATTAGCTTATTTAATCCCCTTACCACTTATTAGCTATTTGACTGCAAGCTAGGTATGTGACCTTTCTGTGCCTTAGTTTCTTCATCTATAAAATGGGGATCATAACAGCATCTACTGTGGAGAAGGAAATGGCAACCCACTCCAGTACTCTTGCCTGGGAAATCCCATGGACTGAGGAGCCCAGCGGGCTACAGTCCATGGGGTTGCAAAGAGTCAGACATGACTGAAGCCGCTAAACAACATCTACCAGAAGGTTCTTGGAAGGATTAAATGAGTAAATACACATAACGTGCTTCCATCAGGATCTGACACATAGGAACACTACCTAAATGTTTTCTTGAGGGTAGTAGGAACAAGATTGGAGACAAGTGGCGCAAAGACAGAGGTGTCTCTCCAGAGTCCAAAGAATTTATATGGTGAATATCAATGACACTGAGTGTTCTCAGAAGATTAATAAGGCGCAGTGAGGTAGAGGGAAGACTGATTTGAGGCAAAAAATTTCCTACTACAAATCCAGTGTGAGGGAAAAAGGACCTATGTTTGGAGCATAGCAGTAGTTATAGCAAGGAGATCTGAAAAGTCATTTAAAGGAAAAATCCATAGCAGTCAGTATTAGACTGGCAGGGAACAAATGATAAAGGCGGAGTCAAAAGAATACAAAACTTACAGATTTTTGTTAAGTTAGGGAAAAAAGTTTAAAAACACTTACATATAGTTCCCATTCTACGTAATTCTACATTTGCTTCCTATACCATCACGAATTCCGAGTACTCACCTTCATAATCTCTTACTGAATCTTCTGTCCGGACTCCAGCCATGTTATACTGGCTGCTCACAGACTGAGAAAGCATTCCTTCCAATCTCTCCAGTGTGGCTTGGCCTTCTGCTGTTAAATGGGATAATCCTTCTTCATAGGTATAAAATGTAGGGATGTCCCCCTGCCCTTGTTCTAAATAAATTAAAAGCTTTTAGGCCATTATAGAACAATTAGGGGGAAAAAAAGACAATCAATAATGCATCTATCTACTGAAGATAAGGTACAGTGAAAAAAGGCTTCAAGGAAAACACTCAACATTTATTCAACACACACACATCAGCCATCTATTGAAGACAAATATACACAGAAAATGTCTCTACTCTCTAAGATGAGAAGGGATTCTAAGAGATAACAAGCAAGTATATAGCAATTCCCAAAGAATCAAATGTCCAGGGACTAGGAGGAAAAGAGGGTGTTCCTAAGATTACAGAGTTTTATCCCAAGGTGGGAATTTTACATGACTGTTTTTTGCTGATTAAAATGCATCCTGCTTTTAAAAAACCAGAAATTCTGGAAAATACAAACAGGATTTAAAAATTAAATTACCCTGAAACTTCAGCAAAGATGAGAATGTATTTAGATGTATATAAAGGAGAATCCCAGAAATGAGTCTGTCTCAAGCCAGGAGGTGGTACATAAGGAGGCAACAGCTTTAGCGAGCCAAACTGGTATCCATGAGAAAAGAGAAGAAAACAGCAGACACCTCAAGTAACAAGACTCTACACCAAGCTAGTGACTGTATTTTGCTCTGAGGAGGTAAAGGGAGATAATCTTAGATAAATGAAGTATGGTTCTGGGGAAAAGACATCACCTTAGCAATGAGGTGGTTGATGGAATACGTTAAAGATGTAGATGATACAGGTTCCAAGCAGTGGAGAGAGGCTTGTTTTCTGGGAGCAACTTCAACTTTAAAAGATTCTCCCAACTACCCATTATCTTATCACAGTCTTTTCTTCTATTTACTTCTGTTTTCTTCCCCCCCGAAAGGGGGGAAGAAAACGTATCTCTATGTTTTGCCCTCAAGCTTGGGATGCCTGTTAACATTTTCTAACTTGGCTGAGACATGAATTGTGCCACTAACTTTTATTAAAAACCAAGCTACATGAATAATTAAGAGATATAAAAGAATTATAACCCCATACCCTATACAAATACATGTTTAAAATGAAACACACATACATAAATGTTTTAAATACATACACAAACACTTTAAAAAAAATCCACTTCACTAACCATGGGCTTCCACATCATATTCGTCTCCATCGTAATCATCTGAATCTTCATCCTCAGGATCTGGATGCAAAGCCTGGCATTCACACATTGCAGTGAACATTGCCTCCACTGAACAAGTAAATTAAAAATTTCTCATTAATTTTTTTCTGATTAATGTACAATAAAAATCTAATAAGACAACCATCAGGGCAAATAAATTTAATGAGTAGACAAGAGGTATATTGGTGGTGATTTAGTCGCTAAGTTGTGTCCGACTCTTGTGACTCCAAGGACTGTAGCCTGCCAGACTCCTCTGTCCATGGGATTCTCCAGGCAAGAATACTGGAGTGGGTTGCCATTTCCTGCTCTAAGAGGTATACTAGGGTCACAGTATTTACAAAATATGCCAAATTTCAAGGAAAATCAATCTTGATGGCAATAGACAAGCCACAAAATATTAATAATAAGAGGTCTTTTTGAAATATTACTGAGATCTCCTCATGCCTTGTTGGATTTTCCAAGAAAAAGCATCAGAGTCCTGGTCAGACTACTGGCATCAGGGTGAAGCCCCTCAAGGCAGCGCTCCTTCCAGTTGTCCTGGCATCATCCACTTCGGAATTGCCACGAGCCCACTGTCCTCTATTCAGTGAGATTCACAGTCAACAGGACCAAGTCCATAAATAACAGGTTCCTCCATTCACAAAACACACCAGGAACATGGTATCTACTACACTCACTTCATTGACAATCTTTGTATTAATAGGTATCTGGTCCTCAATGGTATTACAGATGCTAAAATGAAGAAAAAGCAATAGAACAGAGGTAATGAGAGTGAGGGCTTGAATAGCAAAGACATTACTTTGCCAACAAAGGTCCGTCTAGTCAAGGCTATGGTTTTTCCAGTGGTCATGTATGGATGTGAGAGTTGGACTGTGAAGAAAGCTGAGGGCTGAAGAATTGATGCTTTTGAACTGTGGTGTTGGAGAAGACTCTTGAGAGTCCCTTGGACTGCAAGGAGATCCAACCAGTCCATTCTGAAGGAGACAGCCCTGGGTGTTCTTTGGAGGGAATGATGCTAAAGCTGAAGCTCCAGTACTTCGGCCACCACACGTGAAGAGCTGACTCACTGGAAAAGACTCTGATGCTGGGAGGGATTGGGGGCAGGAGGAAAAGGGGACGACAGAGGATGAGATGGCTGGATGGCATCACCGACTCGATGTACGTGAGTTTGAGTGAACTCCAGGAGTTGGTGATGGACAGGGAGGCCTGGCGTGCTGCAATTCATGGGGTCGCAAAGAGTCGGACACAACTGAGCGATTGAACTGAACTGAATGAGAGTGAGGGCTTCCCTGGTGGCTCAGTGGCAAAGAATCCGTCTGCCAGTGCAGGAGACATGGGTTTGATCCCCAGATTGGCAAGATCCTCTGGAGAAGGAAATGGCAACCCACTCTAGTATTCTTGCCTGGGAAACCCCATGGACAGATAAGCCTGGTAGGCTACAGTCCATGGGGTCGCAAAAGAGTCAGATATAACTTAGCGACTAAAACAATAAACAATAACAACAAATGAGGATGAAGGTGTGCGTGCGTGCGTGCGTGTGTGTGCGTGTGTGTGTGTGTGTGTGTGTGTGTGTGTGTGTGTGAGAGACAGAGACAGGGGCAGGGGAAGAAAGAATGTTTGGTACTTAAAGGGAAAAAAACCACATGTTCTACAGAATACTCACATGCTGATTTATCACTAGGCACAAATCTAAATTCAGAAATAGGTTCAATGTCATCATCACTATCTTCCTCTTCTTCATCAGCAACCGATTCTTTTGATTCTTCTAGAAAGGGTATAAAAAAAGAAAAGAAAGGGTATTAAAAAACAGCTTTTTAACTATATTTATGTTTAAAAATAGAATCTTAAAAGTATTTCTTAAAGGATGTTTATTGATACATCTAAATATTGCATTTTTTTTACTCCCAATTATAAAACATTATTTTAGAGCTAAAAAAAGACTCTGGATAGTCTCTCTGGTCTAGTCACACTGTACTTGAAGTTCTAGGGATACCAAGCCCCAACATCATGGTAGGGGGTGAGGAAACCCAGAGAGTCAGACCTCTAACAATTAGAGTTTCACTGTCATGTCTGTTTATTTCACCATGAAACAATGAGTTCAGCAGCAGTCTGTAAACCACTGTGATTTATCACCAACAATTTACAGATAAGAAAACTAAGGCCCATAAAAATTAACTGACTCCAAAGATAAATTAATAAATAAAGTCTGTTGGCAAGAAAAAGCTACAAATGTTCAATAAAGAGAACTAGCACATCCTGTTGGTCAAAGTGGAAACTGCTAAAATCACTCCAGATGTACATATCCTATTACCCAGCAATTCTTAATCTAAGTACATGAATGTTTCCTGAAGTACTTTATGTACTACAGAAAATATAAGAAATGTTAATTTAAAAAAGGAAAATAGATGTATTGTAACTTGATCATATTATGTTCAGTAGATAACATCTGAAAATGAATAAATGTGATTTATATGGATCAAAATGAAGGAATTTTAAAACATAATTGAGTAAAAGAGCTCACTGGAGAATATATATAATACCATTTACATTTACAAGTTTTAAACACAAAAGAGAACCATTATATTGCTTAAGGGTGTGTATATATATATACACACTCCGTAAAAATCTAAAAGCATAGACAGGAAGGACACACATCATCTTTAAGAAAAACTCTGGAGACAGAATTAGGAATGAAATGGGGAGGGGTATAAAAACAAATTTCCATAGTATTAATATAATTTTATTTTTTTTAGACTAATTATGAAAAAATGTTAGAATTTACACTGGATATTATATAATGAAAAACTTTTTAAAAAAATTATTCTGAACTTTTCAACATATGAATTATTTCATAATGTTTTTTAAAAAAGGTGAATAAAACAGACCCCAAAACCACCAAAACACGTTAAAAAAATCATCTTAAAAATACAACTTTTGTTTAGCATATTACAGCTGCCATTTTGAAAAAATGTTAATTCTCCATATAGATGGAGATAAAGTAGAAAGGCATTCAAAGTATATACTTTCTGGAAAGCAAGCTGACAATATGTTAAGAGCTTTTTAATAAGGGGTACCCACTATATATTTTTTAACTTTTAATTTTTATAAGTCACACAAGTTCACTGAATAATGAAAAAATACAGATAAGCAAAAAACACAAAATTTTAAATGGCCACTATTAGCAGCTTTAAGTAATATATATAATAGAACTTTTCTGTCCTGTTTCTAATGTTATTAAATTGTTACATAAAAGAGATGTGTCTTCTGTAAAATAGTAAAATACAAAAATATTGGACAGTTCTAAAAAATTCTTAGTAGTTGAATACATTATGGTACTACCAAACTTTTTCAACGCATTTAAAAAAATGATATCATACTATAACTACTGTTCCATAACTGAATGGACGTCACTTTTCAAACCATAAATTCAAATAATGGTACAAAAATAATGGAAAGAGTCAAGATGGATTCAAAGTAAAAAGTCCCTACCCCTCTAGTCCTCTCCCTAGAAATAACCACTATTAACACCTTTTTTCAAACCTTTCTTCTACAGGTATGTATCTTAAAGCAATAAAGAGAAATATAGCATTTTTACAATTAGGAAAAAAACACCACTATGACAAACATTAATCATCTCATACTAGATCATAGTAGTGACTACCAAACTCTTGTCTCCTTAAACGTTTCTAAAATTTTAGAAATGGGAATGTATTTTTTTTAGTCATTTAAAAAATAATCTAATGTTCTCAACAATAAGCTGATGGTCTACTTTAGTGGTTAATGGAGGTAAGCCAAACAGAAAAAATAAATAAATAAATAAATATATGGGGCTTGAAGAATCAGGACAAGAGGACCAAAGGCTGGAAAAACAGGATCCACATCTGTGTAACTTATAAAAGTGCAGTTCCAGATAAACAGAAATGGAGAAGTATTAAAATACAGGTGATGGAAAAAACTACTCCCTAGTAAGATAGAAAAGTTTTACTTATTTTAGTAAGAGTTTTAATTCCGTCTATCTCAAGAAGATAATCATATAGAATATATGTTTAAAATACCCACCCCAAACCTGCCGAATCCTTATTACCTAGTTTGGGACTCCCCAAATTGTATTTTTAACAAGTTTCCAAGGTGTTTCTAATGTGCAGCCAGGTTTAAAAACCAAAAATTACTACAATGCCCTAATTATTTTGGATAAAATGGAGGCTCAGAGAGATGAAAATGACTTGCCTACCAAGTTCTGGTGCAGTGTGCTTTCCCTTTTAGCTAGCTTTATTCAAACCCTACTTCTCTAACTTTATTTTCTGACATACACCTTTGCCCAATGCCAATGCTCTACACTATTTATGAGCATGTCACACCAAAATTTAAAACTGACTAACAAGAGAAGGCAATGGCACCCCACTCCAGTACTCTTGCCTGGAAAATCCCATGGATGGAGGAGCCTGGTGGGCTGCAGTCCATGGGGTCACCAAGAATCAGACACAACTAAGCGACTTCACTTTCACTTTTCATGCATTGGAGAAGGAAATGGCAACCCACTCCAGTGTTCTTGCTTGGAGAATCCCAGAGATGGGGGAGCCTGGTGGGCTGCCGTCTATGGGGTCATACAGAGTCAGACACGACTGAAGTGACTTAGCAGCAGCAACAAGAGTATCTCTAAAATTTCACATCTACGAATGAATGGCAAAAAAAAGGGTGGGGGGGGGGAGGGTGGTGGCGCAGGGAGTGTGGATTCGCTGGCAGTCCAGTGGTTAGGACTTGGGCTCTCACTGCCAGGGCCTTGCATTCCATCCCTGGCCAAGCAACTAAGATCCTACGAGCCTTGTAGCATGGCCAAATAAATAAATAAATAATAAGAATAAATAGAAATAAATAAAATTTCATGTCTATATATCAGTGAATGAATGAAAGCTTTCAACTAAACATGGCATATAAACTCTTGGTTATAAAATCATAGTTGAAGATACTTAGATGGAAAGTGAACTTTGTGTCCAAGGCCACCTCATCTGGAAGTCTCACTACAACACAAGGTCAACAGCTTTTTACATTTCCTTACCCTCTTTCAAATTCCACTAGATTTTTATCTACCTTTAGATGCTTCCCAATGGCAAGAGTTTTAAATCTCACACCAAAAATATTTTCAAATCGCTAAATCAGTCTATCACTTAATGAGGCAGGGTGTGCCAAAAGTCTTAAAATTAAATAAGTAGTGTCACACAATATAAATGCTCATGTTATATCTGAAACCATACTAAATCCCAAATTGGAAGAGCAATAGCTCAACAGGAAAATTCATGGCATTATTTCTTACATGCTATTTCAAAGAAAAGCAAAGCACTATCTTCAAATCAAAAGTTTACTAAAATGTAACAACAGTCTTTCAACTCCAAAGTTATTCATTCTCACAAAGGATGAACATATTAAACTAATATACTATAAAAACTTTAGTTATACTTAAAAAATCAAGCAGAAGTTTTTATTTCCTGCCTAACTTGTTTCTCACTTAGAATTCTTGAAACTCATTGTGAAAGTGGCTCAGGCATGTCCAACTGTTTGTGACCCCAATTCATGGAATTCTCTAGGCCAGAATACTGGAGTAGGTAGCCTTTCCCTTCTCCAAGGGATCTTCCCAACCCAGGGATCAAACCCAGGTCTGCCACATTGCAGGCACATTCTTTACCAAGTGAGCCACAGGGAAGCTCAAGAAAACTGGAGTGGGTAGCCTATCCCTTCTTCATGGGACCTTCCTGCCCCAAGAATCAAACCGGGGTCTCCTGCATTGCAGGCAGGTTCTTTTTTTTTTTTTTTCAAGGCGAATTCTTTACCAACTGAGCTCTCAGGGAAATTCATTATGGAGAGCCTAAAAAATGGATCTTAAAAATCTTTCTTACTTCTTCTTTCATCAACCGTACTAGATTTTTATGACTCTGTTGTTTCCTCCATCTGCAAGACCTGGCAATCTTGTACCATAGGGTTTCTCAATCTTGAGACAATAATATTGACATTTGGACTGGTTAATTCAATTCTCTGTTGTGGGAGCCTGTCCTAGGAATTGTAGGATGTTTAGTAGTATCCCTGGCCTCTAACTAGATGTCAGTAGCGCTCCTCTCCACCTCTAGTGGTGACAAAAATGCCATGACAAAATGTAACTGGCAAATGTCGGGAGAGGGCAACATGTCCACCATTAAGAACTATTTCTATAACAAAACAAAACAGGTTCTATCCTAAACTATTAGTAGGGAAGCATATGGATCCAAGCCTCTAAGGGTGCTAAAAGTAAATACCTTTACACTGAGAAAGAATAACAAACTCAAGAGGAGAAACAAGAAATGCAAATGCATAACAGCTAAATAATTTTAAGTGCAACTATTAATATGTAGAAAGTAAAAGGCAGTGTGCAAATTATTTTAGTGTGCTGAAATTTTGCTTAAGAAAGTATTATCCAAAATAAGTGAATGGCTTGAATACTACATTATCATCATCAGTGACTGCTTTTTGAAATATACTACACCAAAGGAAGCTCAAGATTAAATTATACCATACATACCTCCAAATTTGGCATTCACCATAACATACAGATGCTCTCGTGGATAGGCGTTTAGGTCCCTGGATACTGCATGCAAACTAATGGTGGGGTATTCCAGGGAGAATCCTAATCCAGAGCCATCTAACCAAGACAGGCGGCTGAAAAACATGTGTGAAGTGGATTATTTGAAGAAATTAAATCCTAATTTGATGTCCTAATTTGATGTTTATAAAGGTTCAGCTTGGACATATATTAATATATATGTGAATAAATTCAAGCATATTGTTTAGAAATCTCCTAAAAGAAGAAAATTCGCAGCAGGAATTTAGTTTCTTTAAGACAGTTCTGTTATAGTTCACTTTCCCCTATCTAAATATCCAAACAGATTTGAAATGCTATTTTTCTTAAGTCACATGTGTGTTTCTATGCCTTTTTATGCTTGTTTGTATTTGGAATGTCTTCAGGCATCTTCTTTGCTTTGGCAAATCTTCTTCGTTTGGGTAAGTCCCAGTCTTTCCATAAACCCTCTCTTCAATTATTCCAGTGCAATGATCTCTTCTTTTCCTAAATCGCGCTTAGGCTCAGTAATATACAACTGAGCACCTAACTCTGTGGTAATGAATTTTATATGTATCGGACAGAACATGAGTTACTTGACAAAGCTTTAACATTCTTCAAAACCATTGCCACAATGCTTAGCATGTAAATATGCAATAAATACCTAAGAAGCACTAATTTCTCCACTAATCCTACATTAAATAACATACACATGAAATGGCTGTAATAACACAAGTTGGAAAATAATCATCACATTGAAAAGCAGATGTTATGAAGCCTTTCATTTATTTTGCAACTTAAGGAGAAAGCCACAAATAAGCAATGTCTAGTTATCCCTCAAAAGTGGTCAATGCAAATATTTTATTGCTTTAACAAAGGAAAACTATCAGGAAAATCAGTACTCTGAGTTTTGAGTAAGGACTGATTGATTTTTTTGGTAATACTTCACCCATCTGGAACTGCACCATTTAGCAGGGAAAAAAGTTGCAAAAAAGATGCTTAAGAAACCACAAAAATGTTAATAAAATAAAAGCCAATGCACTATACTGGTTGTACAGGGCTGGAGGAAAATACAAAGTGACTGCTAACAGGTGTCAGTTTCTTTGGGGGACATGAAAATATTCTAAAATTCCTGAATATTCTAATATTCTAGAATATTAGATCTAATATTCTAATATTCAGGAATTGGGAATTCCTTGGCGGTCCAGTGGTTATAACTTGGTGCTTTCAATTTTGGGGCCCAGATTCAATTCTTGGTTGGGGAATTAAGATCCCACAGGCTGTGCAGCATGGCCAAAAAAATAAGTAAGAAATTAAAAGTAAATAACACTGTGTTGATGGCTGCACAACTCTGTTATATATACCTATTTATTAATATATAACATATTTATGTATGTTACATATATTATATGTATGCATGCCGAGTCACTTCAGTCATGTCTGACTCTTTGTGACCCCATGGACTGTAGCCCGTCAGGCTCCTTTGTCCATGGAATTCTCCAGGCAAATAGTACAGTGGGTTGCCATGATCTCCTCCAGGGGATCTTTCCCACCCAAGAACTGAACCCGTGTCTCCTGCTGCTCCTGCACTGCAGGCAGATTCTTTATTGCTGAGCCACTATGATAGTCCTATACACACATACACATACACACGCATATATTTAAATACATGGATTGCATGCTATGTAAATTAGGTCAATGAAGCTTTTACTTTAAAAAGAAGTTAATGCAATAAAAACCCCATATCTTCTATTTTCTATACAACTGTAACAAGACTGGCAGTCTGACATCTAAGGAAGCAAAAACAAACACAAGAGTAGAACCTAGGACTTCTTGTGTGGGAACAATGACACTGCAGCAGTCTGAGAGCATTCATACTCAATGTAAGGGGAGGCTGAGCTTTACACCTCAATCCCCCAAAGGAAATCAATGGCTAATAGCACAAAACAAATGTGTAACACTTGACTCTCACTCATAAAAGCAAAGGCAGAATTAGATTATGGTGAAAATTGCACAATTTTGTAAACACACTAAAACATAAGGAACTGTACACTAAAACAAAACAAAACAAAAAAGCAAAAAAAAAAAAAAAGCACTGTCATTGAGAAAGGTTTCAACATGCTTATTGAAAATGAAAAACTGGGAAGCTTTTTAAAGTGATAAAAGCTCTAGAATAACTCATCCCATTGGGTCCAAAGAAGTAGATTTTATTATTGTAGTTAGACTGCATGTGCTCTATGGGCCTTTCCTCCACTGCTTTCCTCTTAATGTGGAGAAGAAATAGTGCTCAGGCATCACAGAAGTACTGCCAGTTCCTTATTAAAACTATATTATTTAAAGCAAATAAACTCCTTTTTTTCTCACTTCAGAAATCCCCTGGCATTATCATAATTCAGAAAGGAGTATTCCAAATTTCAGTACCCAAAATGATGTGAAATACCCAGAGCCACAAAATTTTCTTTAATGACTCAATTAGGAGATGGAAAACCTGAAAAACAAGTACAGACTCAGTGCCTATAAATTATGGCTTTCACTTTAAAAAGCACATAATTATTGCTCTGTAGTTCCTTACTGCTGGCAGAACAAATGCTATCTCCCCAGGGCATTTCCCGTGGAGTACTCATAATCTTATACAGGAACATGGATTATATACTCAACAGAACAGAAGAAAGTTTCACTCAAAAGCAACATTTACTCTCATTATTAAGTTCTGATTTTTTACTTATTTTCTTTTCATATATTCTAGAAGAAAAGCCCTTCAAAACCAAACTATCTAACTATACCCTGTGCTGTGCTTAGTTGCTCAGTCGTGTCTGACTCTGCAACCCCGTGGACGCCAGGCTCCTCTGTCCATGGGGCTTCTCCAGACAAGAACACGGGAGTGGGTTGCCATGCCTTCCTCCAGAGGATCTTTCCAACCCAGGGATCGAATCCAGGTCTCCCCTATTGCAGGTAGAGTCTTTACTGTCTGAGCCACCAGGGAAACCCTAATTATATATCCAGTCCCAAAGAAACCATGAGTCACATAAGGGAAAAACAAGAATCTGGCAGTTAGTAAAGATACAGAGGAAATGTTGTGCTATCCTCCAATGGTTCCGCACAAATTAACAGTGTATTTTATTCCTGGCCTGGGGAAAAAGACAGGACAGAAAGATAAGAGAGATCTTGAATTTAGGTTGGCTTAATTATCTGGTTTAAAATTGACTTGGGAATAAACATAAAAAGAGCATTACTTATAAATTTAAGTTACCTATTTTTAATTTAAATATTTTATTTCACTTGTTTCAAATAATCTATTTTGAATGATTCATGCCTCTGTTCCTTTCTTCATTTGGACAAAAAGTCAAATTCCTATGAAAACTAAGCTTTGAAAATAAGTCCAAAGGAGTTCTAAATCTCTCAATCTTCACCTGAAAAACTACCTAAAAACAAATCAGACCCTGTTCCTCTTTACCTACAACACTAAAGTAGTTTGCACAAAGCCTTTAGGCCATAAGCTAAACTCAAGAACATGACTCCCTCCTTCTCCAGCTTTATGTATTTATTTTTGGTCGCGCTGGGTCTTTGTTGCCGCACAGGCTTTTCTCTAGTTGTGGTACGTGGTTTCTCACTGCAACGGCCTCTCTTGCTGCGGAGCACCGGTTGCAGGGTGCACAGGCTTCAGTAGTTGTGGCTCCGGGATTCTAGAGCACAGGCTCAACAGTTGTGGCTCAGGAGCTTAGCTGCATGTGGGATCTTCCTGGATCAGGGATTGAATCCGTGTCCTTTGCACTGGCAGGCGGATTCTTTACCACTGAGGCATCAGGGAAGCTCCTTCTCTAGCTTTACTATGTTTCCACTCTTTCTCCGTTGGTCCCTAAAATAAGAGAACTGCTTGACTGTGCGTATGTGTGTGTGAACACACAATACATATCCTGGCACACATAGTATTGTTTCTCACCCTTGCCTCTGAGCATCCTGTTTCTTCTAATTAGAATGTTTCCTCTCAGACCCACCTCATTTACCTGGCTAACTGTCAATCCTCATTTGTCACATCCTCTATGAAGCATCGGAGAAGGCAATGGCACCCCACTCTAGTACTCTTGCCTGGAAAATCCCATGGATGGAGTAGCCTGGTGGGCCGCAGTCCATGGGGTCGCTAAGAGTCAGACAAGACTCAGCGACTTCACTTTCACTTTTCTGCATTGGAGAAGGAAATGGCAACCCACTCCAGTGTTCTTGCCTGGAGAATCCCAGGGATGGGGGAGCCTGGTGGGCTGCTGTCTATGGGATCGCACAGAGTCGGACACGACTGAAGGGACTTAGCAGCAGCGGCGGCAGCAGCTATGAAGCATTCCCAGTTTGTTGAGATGTTGACTCTGTCAAGGTACAGGGACTTCCCTGGTGGCGAAGAGGATAAGAATCCACCTGCCAGTGCAGGGGACACAGATTTGATCCCTGGTCCAGGAAGATTTCACATGCCTATGCGCCTCAACTACTGGTGCCCACATGCTCAACTACTGAAACCCATGTGCCTAGAGCCCTGTGCTCCACAAGAAGCCTGAACACCATAATAAAGAGTAGCCCTGCTCACCACAACTAGAGAAAGCATGCACAAAGCAAGGAAGACGCAACGCAGACCGAAAAAAAAAAGCAAGATTTGGAAATGCTAGGTGGGAAAGAACAAAAAGGGGCAAGAAACCAAAGAGGTAAGGCTAATAATGAATTAAGAGGGATGAAAAATGGTGTCCAAGGTACTGGTAATATTCTACTCTTAACCTTGAGGTGCTATGCAGGTGTTAGTTTAAATATAACTCCTTAAACCATCTATTTGTAATTCATATTTTTTGTATGTATATTTTATAAAAATACTTTCTTAAAAAGATGTTAGTAAAAAGTTGAAATAAATAATTTTTTAAACAGTTAAGAGCTTAAAAGGAGTCTGTACTTCCTCACTATGGTTATACAAGAGAATGTCCTTATCCTTAGATTTTGACACAAGTATTTATAGGTGAAATGATGACATGTCTGCAACTCAAAAAGCTCAGAAAAAAGAGAGATAAATGTGGCCAAATGTTAACGACTGATGAATCTCTGTGAAGGAGCTATGGCTATTAATTTACAACACTTGCAACTTTTCTTTAGTTTTGAAATTTATCCAAATGAAAAAACAAGCATAGGACCTTCCCCTAATAGGATTTATATTATACAGGAGACAATGCACAGAGAAGCCATGGAGAAAAGGGGGACTGTGTAGGGGCTAAGAATATATCTGTGTTCCACTTTCTACTCCTTGAAAGAAATTGCTCTTGCAAGATCTCTGAAGATCTTCTTGTCAATACCCAACAGGCGCTTTTCAGATTTTATTTTATTTGACCACTCCTCTCTTTTTCCTCAAGTCTCTTCTTCCCTGGTGGCTCAGACGGTAAAGTGTCTGTCTACAATGAGGAAGACCTGGGTTCAATCCCTGGGTCAGGAAGATTCCCTGGAGAAGGAAACGGCAACCCACTCCAGTACTCTTGCCTGGAAAATCCCATGGACAGAGGAGCTTGGTGCAGGTTACTGTCCATGGGGTCGCAAAGAGTCTGGCACAACTGAGAGACTTCACTTTCACTTTCTTCTTCTATAACATAACTTGTGTAGGTGTGTCCCCAAGGTTCTATCCTTGGCCCTCTCTTCTCAAGTATCTAATCCATCCATCTTTAACACAACTCTCCCAAGAAATATGCTCATATGTGCAACTAATCCACATTTGCAGACCAAACTCATTACCTGTACTTTACCCCAAACTTGATCTTCTCTCATCCATATTTCCTACCTGTGACTGGCCAGAAACCTAAGCTTTGTTCAATGACTAGATTTCCTTCGAAAGCAAGGGGTTCTTTACATCTTTTTGTGCCTGCTGTGGCAGGGAGAATTTTGGCCCCTATGACTCTCACATCTCCTGGTGCCAAACCTGTGAATATGCTGCATGGCAGAAGGGACTTTGTGTATGTAATTAAGGTTACTAATCAGTTCACAAGAAAAGAGAGAGATTACCCTGGATTATCTGTGTGGGTCCAACATAATCACGTGACTTCTTAAAAGAAGGGAATTTTCTCTGACTGCAGACAAAACTGATACAGAATACAGAGAGAAGCGAAGGACAGGAAAAGATTCAATGCATGACTGTTGGCTTGAAGATGAATGGAACTATGTCGTGGAAATGAGAACTTCTATTCTACAATCTCAACATGTAAAACAAGTCTATGAAAGCAAAAAATGCTCCAGGTACCCAAATAAAAGGGCAATTCCTTCTAGGAACAGAAATGAGTTAGGTACCTCTGGATACAACCCCTACCAGTGTGGGGGTGCAGGTGTTCCTCTCCCCACTCATACCTACAGAAGAAAACCTATACCCCCTTAACCAAGCTTTAAAAATCCTGCACAATTTGCTCTAAACCTACATATCCTACCCAGGGCAACACCTCCCATTCCTGATCATCAACGTGGCAGGCACTTCGATGACTCTTCTTCACTCAGGTCCTGGAAACTCAAAACCTTACAATGAGACCTTGAATAAAAAGCAGCACCCCGTCAGACCTCCAGTAAACAGGTGGGTAGAAAGCGCAATGAATGAGGCGAACACCGTCTGACGACGAAGAGAGACAAGAAGGCTCCGAGGAGACGACACTGGAACACACGAGTCTTCTCCTCAACAGAGGCACCTCCGAGGCAAAGCGGGGCACGCGCTCCCCAGCCCCACAGCCTCAGACGCCTCAGTCTCCCCCACGCTACTCCGCACCGCCCGCGCCCGGCAGAGACGAGGCGCGCAGGAAGCCAGCCCTCGGAAACAGAGACCCTACCTTTCAGCGATGTACAGGGTGCCGGTGCCGAGGCCCTTCCCGTTCAGCACAGCCTCGGTGTCTGGTTGCTGCTGCCGTAGGCCCTCAGCCGACCCAGGCGGCGGGAAACTTCTGAGGAAGCTCATAACTGCGAGGAGCGCTGAGACACCGGCTAGGAGCTGGCTGAGGCACCGCAAACCCTTCGCCGCGTCCCGCCCCGGAAGCAGTAGCAATTCCCCCCGGAAGAGTAACTTAGTCGGCCCCGGAATTCGAGCCCATCTACCATAGAGATGAGACGTTCTAGGATAACTCTCACAGGCTTGAGACGATAGAGTTTGTCAAGTTACGGACTTTCCCTTCTCCCTCGGGTTTCTAAGGCTCCAGGTTTGGAATAACGGAGTGTTCTCCCCACAATCTACTTCAGGATCGTCACAGCAACCTTGTGAGAGAGGAAGCACAGGAAATAATAAATTTCTTTTTTCTGCCGAAGGGGAAACGGAACCGTAAGGCAGGGAGTCTCTTGCCTGAGGTTGCACAGGAATGAGAGACCACACTGATATACAAGTCGGTCTCCTAAGTGGGTGCGGCTCTTCTCACCTGCGCCCGCCTCCACTAGGCCTTGTTCACGTCTCAACAGCCACGCCCCAGACATCACTTTAGGTCCTAACGCCGTCCTAGTACACGAACCACATATCCCCTGGTATCAGATGTGCAAACGAGCGCAAAGAGGTAATTAACCCTGGGTGAAGAGCTAGTTGTGTCAGCAAGCATATGGGGCGCTGAAGGGAAAAGAATTAATCCATTAGATTTAGAATTCTTTATTTCTTCACTAGACACTGAAAAAGTATTAAGAGCTAATAAAAACTTTTAAAATAATCATAAAAGTAGCTAATCGTAACCGGGTATTAAGTGTCAGGCTCCGTTCAAGGCGTGCGTGCTAAGTCGCTCCAGTTGTGTCCGACTCTTTGCGACCTTACTGACTGTAACCCGCCAGGCTCCTCTCTTTACCCTTATTATTTCTTAATTTCCTCTTCGTGACAACTTTATGGCGAAGACAGAGCTGAAACGGGAACTAGTGGAAAGTAGTAGGAATAGATCCTGAGAGCCTGAGGCTTCAGGATCTGTCATGTCATCTATCTGACATGCAGACAACACGGTGATGTCAGCTAGGACCTCTGTGGGAACCATCAGCTGGAACACGTTTACGTTTCCTTCGTGTGGCCTGAGCTTCCTCACAGCTTGGCAACTGGGTTTTGAAGTTGAGCATCCCAAGAAAGAGACTGGTATAAGCTGCACAGCCTCTTCTGACTTAGCCTTGGAAGTTACAGAGTGTAACCACAGGTAGGATCTGCTGGATTTTTCATCATTTTTTTTTTTTTTTAATGTACTTTGTGGTCCTATATGCTTTGACATGCCTGCAGCCCTGGCTGACACCTTGACTGAAGGTTTGGGAGCGACCCTGAGGCAGAGGAACCCAACTAAACTCAGATTCATGGACGGACAGGAAGCTGTTGGGTTTTGGTGTGTGTTTTGGTTTTGGTTTTGGTGTGCTGCAGGGCAAGCAGGTATCTTAGTTCCCCAACCAGTGATTAGAAACTGTGCCCTCTGCAGTGGAAGCGTGGATTCTTAACCACTGAACCACCAAGGAAGTCCCAAATAGTGGTTTTTTAAGTAACTAAGTTTTGGGGTAAACACAGCAATAGATCACTAATATGCTTACTAAAGAGAAGAGAAGGAACCTTGAACAGTATTAACCACTGTGCTGCTGCCTTAAACACTTGGCTTGGCAAGCTTATCCATGCCCATGATTTGAATTAACCTGTGTGGATGATTCCCAAGTCTATATCTCCGTCCCAGAACTCTCTAATGAACTACAAATATTGATATACTACAGCCTGCTAGACATCTCCACTTGGAAGTGCTACAGGCACCTCTCATTCAGCTTATCAAAAACTGAACTCATAAACTATGGACTTTGGGGGACATTGATGCATCAATGTAGGTTCGTCAGTTGTAACAAATGTACCTCTGTAGTGGGGGATATTGATTATGGGGAGGCTACACATGTGTGGAAGTGGGGGCATATGGGAATCTCTGTACCATCCTAACCTGTTGTAAACCTACAACTGCTCTAAAAAAATAAAGTCTTCATGAAAAAAGTTGAATTTATAGGAGTTCCCCACTCCTCTAGTCGTTAGGATTCTGGGCTTTCACTGTCATGGCCCAGGTTCATTCCCTGGTCTAGGAACAAAGATTCCAAAAGCTGTGTGGTGTGGCCACACACACACACAAAAATTGAATTTACAGTTTTATCTCTCAATTCTGTTATTTTTCCAATGTCCCATCTTATGAAAAAATACCTCATTCCACTGAGTTGCTCAGATTAGAAACCTGGCATTTATCATTATTTCCTTAATCTCTTTCACTCTTCATATCCAGTTATACAGTAATAATAACCATATTTATTATTATTTTAACAAAATAGCAACTAACACTTATGTGCTAGGTACTGACTGTTTTAGGCACTTTGTCGCAACTAGTTTAATCTTCACAACACACCTAAGAAATAAATGCTGTCATTATTCCTATTTTACAAATAAGAAAACAAGTAAGAAGGATTAAGTAACTTGCCCAAGTCCATAGCCACTAAAGTGGCAGAGTGTGATTTAGAAACTAAGCTGTTGGGCAGCACAGCCTACACATTTCAAGGACTACATTCTAATGCCTCCCATCAACCAAGTCCTGCCATTTCTTAATTCCTGTCTCAGGAGTTAAGTGTCACCTCACTCTTCCCCTACTGTTGCCCACTTCAGGCTGTGTCATCTCTTAATTAAACTATTATAAGAGTCTCTGGAATGCAAAAGTAGGTAGTCAAGAGATACCTGGAGTAACAGGCAAATTTGTCCTTGGAGTACAGAATGAAGCAGGGAAAAGGGTAACACAGTTTTTCCAAGAGAACACACTGGTCATAGCAAACACCCTCTTCCAACAACACAAGAGAAGACTCTACACATGGACATCACCAGATGGTCAATACCAAACTCGGGTTGATTATATTCTTTGCAGCCAAAGATGGAGAAGCTCTATACAGTCAGCAAAAACAAACAAACAAACAAACAGAGAGCTGACTGTGGCTCAGATCATGAACTCCTTATTGCCAAATTCAGACTTAAATTGAAGAAAGTAGGGAAAACCACTAGACCATTCAGATATGACCTAAATCAAATCCCTTACAATTATACAGTGGAAGTGACAAACAGATTCAAGGGATTAGATCTGACAGACAGAGTGTCTGAAGACTGATGGACAGAGGTTCGTGACATTGTACAGGAGGCAGTGATCAAGACCATCCCCAAGAAAAAGAAATGCAAAAAGGCAAAATGGTTGTCTGAGGAGGCCTTACAAATAGCTGAGAAAAGAAGAGAAGTGAAAGGCAAAGGAGAAAAGGAAAGATATATCCATCTGAATGCACAGTTTCAAAGAATAGTAAGGAGAGATATGAAAGCCTTCATCAGTGATCAATGCTTAGAAATAGAGGAAAACAATAGAATGGGAAAGACTAGACATCTCTTCAAGAAAATTAGTGATACCAAGGGAACATTTCATGCAAAGATGGGCACAATAAAGGACAGAAATAGTATAGACCTAACAGAAACAGAAGACATTAAAAAGAGATGGCAAAAATACATGAAAGAACTATACAAAAAAGATCTTCACGACCCAGATAATCACGATGGTGTGATCACTTACCTAGTGCCAGACATCCTGGAATGTGAAGTCAAGGGGGCTTTAGAAAGCATCACTACAAACAAACAAAGCTAGTGGAGGTGATGGAATTCCAGTTGAGCTATTTCAAATCCTAAAAGATGATGCTGTGAAAGTGCTGCACTCAATACGCCAGCAAATTTGGAAAAATCAGCAGTAGCCACAGGACTGGAAAAGGTCAGTTTTCATTCCAATCCCAAAGAAAGGCAATGACAAAGAATGTTCAAACTACCGCACAATTGCACTCATCTCACACGCTAGCAAAGTAATGCTCAAAATTCTCCAACCCAGGCTTCAGCAATACATGAACTGTGAACTTCCAGATGTTCAAGCTGGATTTAGAAAAGGCAGAGGAACCAGAGATCAAATTGCCAACACCCATTGGATCATTGAAAAAGCAAGAGAGTTCCAGAAAAACATCTACTACTGCTTCATTGACCACGCCCAAGCCTTTGACTGTGTGGATCATAACAAACTGTGGAAAATTCTGAAAGAGATGGGAATACCAGACCACCTTACCTGCCTCCTGAGAAAACTGTATGTAGGTCAAGAGGCAACAGTTAGAACCGGACATGGAACAACAGACTGGTACCAAATAGGGAAAGGAGTACATCAAGGTTGTATATTGTTACCCTGCTTATTTAACTTATATGCAGAGTATATCATATGAAATGCCAGGCTGGAAGAACTAAAGAGCCCTTTGATGAAAGCGAAAGAGGAGAGAAAAAATGTTTTTCTTAAAACTCAGCATTCAGAAAACTAAGACCATGGCATCTGTCCCATCACTTCATGGCAAATAGATGGGGAAACAATGGAAACAGTGACAGACTTTATTTTGGGGGGCTCCAAAATCACTGCAGATGGTGACTGCAGTCATGAAATTAAAAGACACTTGCTCCTTGGAAGTAAAGTTATGACCAAACTAGACAGCATATTAAAAAGTAGAGACATTAAAAAAAAAAAAAGCAAAGACATTACTTTGCCAACAAAGGTCCATCTAGTCAAAGCCATGGTTTTTCCAGCAGTCATGTATGAATGTGAGATTTGGACAACAAAGAAAGCTGAGTGCTAAAGAATTGATGCTTTTGAACTGTGTTGTTGGAGAAGACTCTTGAGAGTCCCTTGGACTGCAAGGAGATCAAACCAATTCATCCTAAAGGAAATCAGTCCTGAAAATTCATTGGAAGGACTGATCTCCTTGGACTGCAAGGAGATCAAACCAATTCATCCTAAAGGAAATCAGTCCTGAATATTCATTACAAGGAGATCAAACCAATCCATCCTAAAAGAAATCAGTCCTGAATATTCATTGGAAGGACTGAATATTCATTGGAAGGACTGAAACTCCAGTACTTTGGCCACCTGATGTGAAGAACTGACTTTAGAAAAGACCCTGATGATGGGAAAGATTGAAGGCAGGAAGAGAAGGGAACAACAGAGGATGAAATGGTTGGATGGCATCACCAACTCAATGGACATGAGTTTAAGCAAGCTCTGGGGGTTGGTGATGGACAGGGAAGCCTGGCACGCTACAGTCCATGGGGTCTCAAAGAGTCGGACAGGACTAAGCGACTGAACTGAACTGAACTGAAGAGCCTCCAAATTGGTCTTGGTTCAGTGAACCCAGAGGCCTCATAGTCTTTGGGTTAAGAGAGACAGGAAGGATTTAATCATGTGGTAAGTGTAGTATTGAAGTCCACACAGCCCAGCTGCCATGGGATTGCTCTGCATGAGGATCCAGAGAGTACCTCATGGAGAACTGGGACTTGAGGGTAAGAAGTTCAAAGACAGAGAAGATAAAGCAGGAGTGGAGGTGATTCCATCCAGTTTCCTGACCAGGGATCAAATCTGGGCCCCCTACATTGGGAGTGAGGAGTCTTAGCCACTGGATCACCAGGGAAGTCCCAGATTGTCTTTTTATTGTTGAGTTGTAGGAGTTATTTATTCTAGATACAGGGAAGAATACTGGAGTGTGCTGCCATTTCCTAATCCAGGGGAATATTCCCGACCCAGGGATCAAACCCACATCTCTTGCATCTCCTGCACTGGCAGGTGGATGGATTCTTTACCACTGTGCTAATTTATTTTTAAGTAGAAAAATTAATTGTATTTCTATACAGTGACTCAGCTGGTAAGAATCTGCCTGCAATGCAGGAGACCTGAGTTTGATCCCTTGGTTGGGAAGATCCCCTGGAGAAGGGAAAGGCTACCCACTGCAGTATTCGGGCCTGAAGAATGCCATGGACTGTATAATCCATCAGGTCACAAAGAGTGGGACACAACTGAGCAACTTTCACTCATGGTGACTGCAGCCATGAAATTAAAAGATGCTTGCTCCTTGGAAAGATATCTATGACAAACAGACAGCATATTAAAAAGCTGTAGTCAAAGCTGTGGTTTTTCCAGTAGTCATGTATGGATATGAGAGTTGGACCATAAAGAAGGCTGAGCACTGAAGAATTGAAACTTTTGAATTGTGGTGCTGGAGAAAACTCTTGAGAGTCCCTTAGATAGCAAGGAGATCAAACCAGTAAATCCTAAAGGAAATCAAGCCTGAATATTCATTGGAAGGATGATGCTGAAGTTTCAATACTTTGGCCATCTGATGGGAAGAGCTGATTCATTGGAAAAGACCCTGATGCTGGGAAAGATAAAAGGCAAAAGGAAAAGGGGGTGGCATAAGATGGTTAGATAACATCACCAATTCAATGGACATGAATTTGAGCAAACTCTGTGTGACAGTGGGGGACAGGGGTGCCTAGCATGCTGCGGTCCCTGGGGTCACAAAGAGTCCAACACAACTTAGCAACTGAACAACAACAACAACATTTATATACATTACCAATGAACAACCTAAAATTAAATTTAGAAAAAATTCCATTTATAGTAGCATCAAAATGAATAAAATACACAGGAATATATTTAACAATAGAAAACTACATAGAAAGCTAAAAATATTCTTGAAAAAAATTAAAGCCTAAAACAAAAAGAAAGACACCTATTTTAATCATGTTCACCGATTAAAAGACTTATTATTGTTAAGAAACAAATGATCTGCAAATTAAATGTAATCCCTATCAAAATTCCAATTGGCTTTTTGACAGAAATTGATATACTGAAACTTCAATTCATATGAAAATTCAAGATACCTAGAATAGTAAAAAAAAATAAAATAAAAAAAATAAAAATGAGCCAAGTTAGAGGACTCACTTCCTGATTTCAAAACTTTTTACATAGTTATAATAAGACTGTAATACAGGCACAAGGATAAACATATAGATAAGTGAAATAAAATTGAGAGTCCAGAAGTAAACTTGTACATTTTTGGTCTATTAAGTTTTGACAAGGATTCCAATATAATTCTGTGGCGGAAATAAAATTCTTTTCAATTCATGATGCTGGTACAACTGGATGCAAATAAATGAATTTTGATCTTTATCTCATACCATACACAAAAATAACTCAGAATGAATCAAAGATCTAAACATAAGAGATAAACTTATAAAACTCTTAAAACTATAAATCACAGATCTTTGTAACATTGCATTAGGCAACAGTTTCTTAGGTAAGACATCTAAAGCCCAAGTAAAGCAAAACAAACAAACAAACAAAAAACAGAAAAACTGGATGTCATCAAAGTTTATGTCAAAGGACACCATCCAGAAAGTAAAAAAATAACCTGCAGAATTGGAGGAAATATTTGCAAATCATATATTTGGCAGGGGTCTGGTATCCAAGATGGACTTCCCTAGTGGCTCAGATGGTAAAGAATCTGCCTATAATGCAGGAGACCCAGGTTATATCCCTAGGTGGGGAAGATCCCCTGGAGAAGGAAACGCAAACCCACTCCAGTATTCTTGCCTGGAGAATCCCATGGACAGAAGAACCTGGCAAGCTCCAGTCCATACAGTCCATGGGGTCGCAAAGAGTCGGACAATCAACAATTAAAAGACAGATAACCTAATTTAAAAATGGGCAAATGAAAAAAAAAATGGGCAAATGAGGGACCTCTCTGTGGCCCAGTGGCTAGGACTCTGTGCTCCCAATGCAGGGGGTCCAGGTTCCATCCCTGAGTGGGGAACTGGAGCTCATATGCTGCAGCTAAGGGTTCACATGCTGCTGCAACCAAAGACCCTGCATGATCCTGCATGAGGCAACTAAGACCCAGTGAGGCCAAATAAATAAAATAGATAAATATATTTTTTAATGGGCAAATGATTTAAGTAGATGTTTCTGAAAAGAAGCTAGACAGGTGGCTATTAAGCACATGAAAAGATGTTCAAAATCATTAATCATCAGGGAAATGCAAATTGAAACCACAATGAGAAATCACTTCCTATCCACTAGGATAGCTATAACAAAGACTGACAAATAAGTATTACTGATGTGGTGCAACTGGAACCTTCCTGTGTTGGGAGTCAGAATGTATAAAGATGTAGATGCTGTGTAAAACAGTTCAGCAGTTTCTTAAAACTTGAAACAAAGAGTTACAATATGATCTGGCAATTCCATTCCTAGCTGTGTGGTGACAGACTTGAAAACATACGTCCACACAAAAACTTGTACACAAATGTTTATTATTTATAACAGCCCAAGAGTGGAAACAATCTGAATATCTTTCCAGTGATTAATGGATATATAAGATGTGGTATATCCACAGAGTAGAATATTATTCATCTATAAAAAGGGATGAAATACTGATTCGTGCTAAAATATAGATGAAAACATGCAACATGCTAAATAGAAGTCAGACACAAAAGGCCACACAGTGTATGATTCCACTTGTATCATATATCTAGAATAGGCAAATCCTTATAGACAGAAAGTAGATTAGTAGTTGCCAGGGACTTGGAGAAGGGATGGTGAATGACTGCTAATAATATGGGATTATTTTGGAGGCTGATGACAACCTTGTGAATATACTAAAGACCACTGAATTGTACATTTTAAAATGGTGAACTTTATGGCATGTGAATTATATGTCAATTAAAAAAACAAGAAGAGGGCTTCCCTTTTGGCTCAGTGGTAAAGAATCCGCCTGCCAATGCAGAAGATACAGATTCAATCCCTGGTCCAGGAAGATCCTACATGCCACAGAGCAACTTAAGCCCCTGTGCCACAACTACTGAGCCTGTGCTCTGGAGCCTAGGAACACCAACTAATGAGCCCACATGCCCTAAAGCCCGTGCTCCACAACAGGAGAAGCCACCACAATGAAAGCTCATGCACGGCAACTAGAGACTAGCCTCCCCTTGCCACAATGAGAGAAAAGCCTGCAGAGCAACAAGGACCTGGCAGAGCCAAAAGTAAATAAATTTTAAAATAACAATAAGAAAGGTTTTAAAATAAAATTTACAAGTATTTTTATTTTGGAAACCATTCCATAAGTAAATCTGTATTATTAAATTCACAGGACAATCATCCCACATACAGACTGCTTCCAATATGCCTTTTCTGGCTGTGGGTCCCTACCTTTTATCCTTGCTTCTCTGGCAGTATCTGTTTCTGCTTGTGGAATCTCTCAGTAAAATTCCAGCCCTGCCTTCTCAAGCAGTCTGAACATGAAGTTAACTTTCTGATTTTCTAGAACTGAGTCAGCTTGCTTCTCTTTGAAAGGGGTAAGCCCTGCCGTGCCATGCCATGCTAAACCGCTTCAGTCGTGTCTGACTCTTTGTGACCCCATGGACTGTGGCTCGCCAGGCTCCCCTGTCCATGAGATTCTTCAAGCTAGAATACTGGTGTGGGTCGCCATTTCCTTCTCCATGGTAAGCCCTGCTGCTGCTGCTGCTGCTGCTAAGTCGCTTCAGTCGTGTCCGACTCTGTGCGACCCCATAGACGGCAGCCCACCAGGCTCCCCTGTCCCTGGGATTCTCCAGGCAAGAACACTGGAGTGGGTTGCCATTTCCTTCTCCGATGCATAAAAAAAAATTTAGACTTAAAATATGTAAAATCTACTTTTACTTTTAGGGTTCAAATTAGAGATAGCACAGGTTCTAAATAAGGTTCTATCATTGTTAGTAAGTCCTTCCTCTAATGTTTTGGCTCCAAATGATAGAGTAAAAGCTATTTGATTGCATGAGTTTATGGTAGTTACTGGCATTCCACTAGCAAGCAATAATGCCAAAGAGAAAAGAAAATGGTCGTTTCAACAGAAAAACATGAAACAAGTGCAGGGAAAAGGGAGGACTGTCTCCTATTATAAGTTTCAGCTCTAACAGTTGTTCCTAATGATAAGAGTTCAAGTATGCTCCTGAGAAGCCTACTAGTCCTAGAGTTTCTCTTAGAAATTGTTGACAATTCAGTGAGAGTTTTCAAATCTAGTTTAACATTTTGATAATCTATTTATTTTAAAGACTGGTAGTCAAGGAGGAAATAATTGAGAGGCAGATTAAATGGGAGACAGGATGACACTTGTTTTCCATAAGGGAGATCTTTGTATATATAGAGAGAATACAGACAGGAATCAGTGAGATAGAAGACCCAGAGGAGCCAACAGGGAAGGGGTCAGATCAAGGACACAGGCAAAGGGGATATGGCAAAAACAGAGGTGACATCTGTTCCTTGGAGGCTGGAAAGAAGGATGGATGCTCGTGTGGATAAAGTAGCTCTGAAACGGTCAACAGGAATACTAAGGAGTGACTTATACCATGAACTAGTAAGCTCCTAGTTAACTTTGTTTTTGGAACATGACTTTATGTGCAAAACTAGTATCACAAATATGAAGTCACATACCCTTACAGTGTTTTTCCATTTTAGAGCTTAAAGAGCTTATGCAAAGTGACTAAAGAATCAAAATGACACACAACCATTCATCTCATGCAACATTTAGTTTCACTAGAATATTTTCATTACTTTTTGTAATTCTACAACTACTAAATGATCACAGTATAGAAGACCAATTCTCAGTTTTGAAAAGAAAAGAACTCTTATATTCTCTGGTCTCATAGCCTCAAAGGGATGTGGGCTGACAGTCATGTTCTGGACCCCACTCTCAGCTCCAGAAAAGAGCTTTGAACTCGCTCGTCTGCCACGGCACTGTCACCCTTGGCCTCCAACACAGCACCTCACCTCCATTTAACCGATGCTGTTTAAGTGAACATTTCAAATAAATCACTGAGAAGCATTGTAGCCGATCATTTCTTGCCAGCATAAATAAGTTTTCACTTCATTGAGTGAAATTCTGATCCAAGAATAGTTTATCAGTATTTTATATCAGAACTGCAAATAATTAACTTTACTAGTTTGTTGGGGAAAAAATGAGTTTGTTGTGACTCCTACTGTATTTCAAAAGTAAGGAAAATCTATGAAATCCAACATTGATAGATGAGAATTATACTGAGGATTGGAAGGGCCCCTTATAAGTCTAACCCCTTTTAAAATGTGTTTATCTATTAAACTCCTGCCAAATGCAGTCCAACCTAAACCCAAACATCCCTTATTGGTGAGAATTCGCTCCCAAGTTATTAAAGAACTCTGTAAAAAAGTATTTCCGAAAAATAAATGGAAAGCTTTTGCCTCATGGCTTCTGCCCTCTGGTCTACTTCTGTGCTTCCACAGGGCAACACAAAACAAGTCCAAGGCCTCTTTAATGTGTCAGTTCTCCAGAGGCTGAAGACAGAAATCAAGAATAGCTTCCTACTGCTACTGCTAAGTCGCTTCAGTTGTGTCCGACTCTGTGTGACCCCATAGACGGCAGCCCACCAGGCTCCCCAGTCCCTGGGATTCTCCAGGCAAGAACACTGGAGTGGGTTGCCATTTCCTTCTCCAATTCACATCCTTGGAAAACAGCTATAACAATTGTTTGGGGAAAATTGATGCACTTGCAAACTTACTTTCTAGATAGTAAGAGAACAGTTCATCTATTCTGGGGTGATAAAAACTTTCAACCTTCATCAACAGTTACAGAAAATTCTTAGCTTTCTATGTGCTACAAAGTTTAAAATAAACTAAATTTGCAAACACATCATGCTAAATACATCAAATTATTTAATTTTTTATTATGACAATTGACATATATTAAGTGAAAGAAATGACAGAAGTATTATAATAAAACATTTTGAAAGAAAAAAGTTACACAATTAGGCCAGTAGCCATAAAATAGCTTTTAGGCCTATTTTATAACACCAAGAGTTCTGATCAGACTGTAGTGAGACATTGAACATTTCATTAACAAAAATATTGGCACGAGCCACAACATATTTTGGTTGTCACTTACAAGGAATATTGTATTCAAACAACTATGCACTGCAATTCTAACACACTAGGTGTTCATACACTGCAGTTAACCCCTGAAGCTTTAAGCTACCAGGAATTCCCGTATTTTCTATGCACAAAATTTACTTTGTGCGTTATTGGAATCACACTTCCAGTTTTCACGTTTTTCCCCCCCTTACACATGCAGTATGTCTTATGTGGCAGAGAGCATGCCAGCTTCTGTTTAGCTAATACCACATTCCTTATTACCTCAAGAGTTTTATGTTAATCTTGGAGTCTGCTTTAGCGCTCATCTCCTAGAAACAAAATAAAGCATTCTGAGAACGTATCTAGGAATATTTTTTATGCATAGGAAAATAAAGCATTTCATATAAGCATGTCTGAAAACCCAAGAGGCATTTTGATCAAACACTCCCTGGATCCTAGCTATTAGTTTAAAATGGGAATCTAACATATACCATCTACAAATTCTTATCTGGGATTTATATTCTTTGCCTGGAAACTCATGATTCCCAAGCTTCATTTCTGAATAGACAAGGATAGCAAAGAAACTGACATCCCACAGTAACTGGAAATAGATAAAGGTAACTTAGGTAGAAGTTATGAATTTAATTCTTTACAAGAATACACTTGTGCTACAAAAGTGAGAAATCAGAATGGTACATTATCAGATGGCAAAAAGCACTGGTGTTTAAACAGAGGTGTCAATATAACTTATCAAAAATGTGCCATGTAAAAGACTGCTATACTTAGCAGCTCTATAAGATTTCAAAGTATTTATCAAAAAAGAAGGGAATTTGAATTTGAATCTGATATCCCTTCCTGCCATGCCTCCAGCAGACAACTATTCCTGTGGAATTAAGTCTACTGAATTGAGTCTACAAGAACCAAATCGAACAATTCTAGTTTTTACTTCTTTTACAGATTGAAAACAAAGCTGTGTTCCACTCCCAATCCCCCCATCCCAACACAGGGTACACCCTTTCAAGGTGTATAAAAAACCCCAGCAGGTTTGGGCAAGCTACAATTCAGATACCATAATCAAGACATTACTTTCATAATAGAACACAACACCAGATCAACACTGAGAAAACCATAGTTAAGCATCACGAAAATCACACACTTTAAGAAAGTATCATTAACTGCCAAATTTGAGCTATAACAGCTGTTCTAAAATTGAAAATCCATTTACACTAAAATAAACTAAATCTATGTATGGATGTCTAAGTATGGTGTGTGTGTGTAATTTTCATGCAATGATCTTAAAGCTTTGGAGACAGGTCATTAGCCTAATTTCCAGGCTTGTCCATATAGCAGTATTGACATGCACCAACTCTGCTAAAGGGCAGAATGAAAAAGACCATGGCACAAAATTTTAAACAATTTTAGGTTTAATTACATAATGCACCTGTAGATGTTCTAGCATAAACACAATTGTAAAAATCTACATCCTATTTTAGGGTATTTTCCACCTCCCATCCCTTAAAAGCTGTACAGTTATAAAAATGTGACTCTCAAGCAAAATAAACTTTTTTTTTCTTTTGCAACATACAAAATAAGTTAAATGATTCAGAAGGTTTTGAGCCATTAAGTCTCCCAATAACTGTGTTCTTGGCCATCCAATAAACGTGACATGCAGATAGCTCCTGGTCTAAGACCAGAACTCAATAAATACACGTCAAACAAAACCCCAAACACTTAAATTAGATTTCTTTAGAAACTGATGAAAGTCAAGAAAATATATAGTTAGGGCTAACAATTCCATTCTTAACTTACATCATCCAGTGGCAAAATGAACAAGGCAGGTCACTCAGTCCTTAGTGCATTTTCTAGCTTGTACCGGTTTGGCAAAAAAAAAAACAAAAAACAAATGTAGTTCCTTTAAAAATGTTTTTTTTTTTTTTTCTCATTCACAATGTCTAAGGAGATTAATTAATTTCTATTTGTCTAATAATTGTTATGCCCTCTGATATAACTTATGCATAGGATAGACATCTTAGTTATTAAAATAAAAACCTTTACTAACTGAAATCACTACAATGTGCCAGAATTGGGTTTTCAGTATTTTCCAGAGTGAAATGGTATAAATATAAAATGAAAAAAAAAATTGACGAGAGCAAAATGAAAAAAATTCACTAATGGAAATCGTATTCTAATCAATTTCTGAGAGGGTTTACATGAAATTTTAAGTGTTGAGTGTACTGTCTGGAGTAGTTACATACCAAGTACACTACATTTTGGCTTACAATGACTGCTTGATTGCTGGGGGATGACTATCTTCATATATGTTACATAGTTACTTAGCAATTCTTGGCACTCAAAAAAGTGTTAATGATAATTTGAAATATTTTGAAGACAAATTATTAATTATACATATAACAACTCAGTTTAAATACATTGATAATAAAAGTTCTTGTCTTTCAGGATTGGTATAAAACAATGAAGTAAATCAGCAGTTAGCTTGCCACTTCCAAGGTAGGATTATAGGTACACACTGGGAATGGTGGATAAAATAGGAATGGATTTTATTCTAAGGAGGTTTAATAACAGATATTAAACAGAGGACTAAGTAGATACAGAAGGTATGCAGTCTTGGCATTCTTGCTTCTTGGGAGAACCAGGATGTTAAACCAAGAAGAGGAACTTCACTATTTTTCTCTAGGTTTTCTGTAATTAAATTATGTTCATAATCTCACATCAGTTACAATTATGTCTTTTTTCTTGTGTCAAATAACTTCAAAGCGTTTTTATTTCTTCTAACATCTAAGATATGTATATACATATTAATTTATATATATATATACATACATATATATGTTCATTCCATTTTTAAAAGATCTGGATTTTTGAATACTTGTCCTGTATCTGTGAGGCAATGCCATGAATCAGGGACCTTGTTCACTGTTGGTGAAGGGCAGAGTTCACAACTTTTTCTGAATATTAAACCTGTAGATTCAATCAATTATACAGTAGGACTAGAGAATGGCTAACACCTCGTATCCCCACACACATAGGCTAAAAAGGAATTCTTTGTGACGGAGAAAATTCCATCAACCCCACTTAAAAATAGCTAACATTTCCCCTCTTTTTAAACTCTAAGCAGGCCTACATTTTTCTTTATATATGTTCTTTGTGTATCATGGGATGGGTTCCATCAATCGAAAAGTAAAAACTGGAGTTTGTAATGTCCTGTTAATTTGTTTAAAAATCTTTTTACCAACAACTTCTTTTGCATTTGAAGTCCTTGATTCTTTGGTAGGTCATTTTGAAAAAAATCACACATGAATTTATTCTAAATGAAACTCCTTTTTATTCTTGGAATCTGTAGCCTTTGACCAACTGGAAAAAGATGTGCCAAGGAAATCCATCCTTAATAAATCAGGTATATTCTTGAAAATATCTCTGCCATCATTCTCTAGTACTGTGCCAACAATAGAAAATGTTTACACGAAACACTATTTCATCAGCACATGTCTACAAAAAAACATATTATTTTCAGTCTGAGTTTTCATAAATTTTAATTCAAAGTTTCTGCTTTGTGAAAATTTGGCTAGTTTTCAAACCTTTACAGAAACCAAACTAAATATTGTGAGTACTAAACTACATCTCTCCTTAATACATTTGCTATAGTGGAGTTTGATATTGGGAGTCTGATTTATACTTCCAAAAAGGGGTTTTAGAGTATTAAAGGGTTCTATTATTACACAGCAGCTACTGAGAGCCTAGATCCATGGTCAGTACTCTAACTACAAGAATCCAAGATGTTCTAAACTCTAGATGAATTGCTGCTTTCCTGTACAGCAGTCCTAATGTCTGAATTAGGACCGTTCCTAATGACTGAATTATGTCTTTGGATATAGAACATTCTCTTTTTCCTATATTGTTTTTTTTTTAACTTCTTCAAAACATGTTCAGAGTTGGTATTTCAGCAAACACAAGACTCTTTGAGGGACTGAATCTAAACACCAAGCAGCAGAATTGTTTGTGAACTGTTCAACATTTCATCAGCCATAATTAACCTATCTGCATGATAATTTGTGACTATCAGGTACTTGGATTGTACTCTTTGTAGATGAAGCAAAGTTAACTGGTTTAATCAGAATGTAAAGGAAATTCAAAAGGAAACACTCACTATTGAGTTCACAAACACTTAATTCAAGTTTGGTAAATAACAGGCAGCAAAAGTGGCATCATAACCCATGTCAGTGAGACATTTGCTAAATGGAATACTCAGTCTTTACGAAGATAAAAATTAACCTTTTGCTCTCTATGGCAGAAGGGTAAAAAGAACTTATTTCACATTAGGCATCCTGTAAAATAAATAATCTACCCATTTAACACTTCTTGTCATTTGCTTAACTGAAGAGAATAGGTTGAAGCAGAAGCTCGTGTGTCCGGAGGTAGAGAGAGGGATTTTCTACACCGTAGTGGCTTTACCCCGTTGCAGGACTAAAATGGTAGCAGAAGACGGGGGGCAGGATAGGCCACCTGCACGTTCTAACCACTTACCATGCATTAATAGGAATCCTTCTATTGCCTCCTGTTTTATGTAGTTAAAAGGCTCACATTCTTAACTGACTCTCAAATAAATGGGACAAACCTAGCCAGAAAGCAGGCCTGGTAAGTGAATGTGGCTCCTTACATAGCCCTGCTTACTGTCTGGGAATATAAGTCCTTCACTCCCTTCTGGTGGAATATTGTCTCAAAATAAAAATCACAACTTGCTTGGAACCACATGCTACTGGTGCATCCTATTTTTAGGCTGCTTTCATTATTTTATTTTTTATACAGATACATATACACTGCTAGAATCAAAGCAAAAATATTAATGGGCAGGTACTACAGAACTAAGGTGAAACAAAACAAACAAACAGGAACCAACAAGTGAAAAACAACAGCTATAAACTTTCAAGGCCAAAAGATAAGATTTAAGGGCAACACCTGTGAAGGGAGGAAAAGAAAGAGTATGAAGTTTCTAGAGGTATTTATAATGCAAGTCTAATGCCAGCTTTTTAATAATAAAAAAGAGAAGTGCTTTATTATTCACTGACTAGCACATAGAATGCTTAATTTGGGAAGAAAAATTCATGAAGTTCCTTGGGCCAGCAGCAGATATGGTGTGTCCATTGCCGGCAACAGACACAACACTGAAACAGAAAACCCAATCCCAGGGCAAAAGTATTCACAGAAGTAATGGCTGAAGGTTTCAGAATTTGACAGGCAAGGTTTAATCACAAGTGCTACACTCTGTACAACGTTATTTATGGCTCTGCCTGAAATTTTACAGCTGAAACAGAAACTAAGACAAAGTTCATATTTTAGTGTCAATTACATGTTAGATATTTAGTTAGTTACAAACCCCTATTTTCTTGAAACAAAGGGCTTATCTTTCTTTAAAATGTTGAGATGTTTGAAATGGATATATCTATTAAGTATATTGGTGGTTTTCAATCAACTCTATGTTGGTCATGTGACTATTAATGAATTTTAATAGAAGTCTAATGGCCAATGGCCAAAACTACATTCAAACCCTGCTAATATATCCAGGCAGATAGGAAATTCTAACACACACACATACACACACACACGCGCACGCGCGCACACACACACATGCTAAAATTCAAACTAAAAACCTCCCAAAGGAACTGCTTTGTTTGTAGACTTCAATTTGAAGTAGATACTAAGGGCAAGAATAGACCAGTTAAAATTCACCTGAAAATCCTTTCCCCTTCTTCAAATGTGCTAAAATACTGCAGTCAGCTTAGCATCCATATCTTCATGTATGTTATGTATAGGTGTATTTCTTTGAAAATGATAATTCAGATATTTAAATATTAAGTGGCCAGAAAACAAGAGTTACATTATCTGCAAAGTTTACAGTCCATTCAGGCCTTAAGAAAGACCACACTCATTTCACTAATAACTCTCATGATGGCATACTAAAGGCCACGTCATCACCACTGCATAAAGCTGTTTAAAAAAATTTGCTATTAGCACAACCTGGTTGTCAAAGCTTCATTATACATTTTACTATACAAATGCTTTTCAGATGATTTTTTTTTTAAAACAAGAAACTCCGCTATAACAGAAACTTAGGTTACAGTTTTTTATGATGGTATTTTTTTATCGGTCTCTTCTTTTTTAAGTGTGGTTATCTCCAATAGTAAACAAGTTGATTTCATGAATGCTGTTACTAAAATGACTTATGTATGATGTTATCTACAATTCTTAAATTGCAACAATACGGACTTGAACTTTTAAACAGTCTGTTAATCATCATCTATGCCATGAATGTTTAAATATAATATATATTTAATATGAAAAAAGCTAAAAGCACAAGTGCTTTCTCCCACCCCTAATTCTGTTTTGGGCCCTCACAGATTTGGAATGCATTCTTATCCACCCTTTTCACAAAGTCAGGAGAGCTCAGGAAATATAAAGTCAAAAATATACAAATCTTTGTTGTTATAATAAGATTTTTTTTCCCCATGACTGAAATTACCAAGGACCATGAACTTGGAAAAAGAAAATCAAAAGGAATTTACAGCAATCATTTATCTTTAAAGTTCAAAACTGGTCACTTCACAGAAAGACTTCAGGGTCTGTTGAAATTTTTCTTCTAAAAAGTCATTCTGTAGTGGAGTTTTCTAGGAAAAATAAAACAGCTTTTAATAACTGGCCCGCTGGTGTGAGAGCTACCGTGGAATAAATTAGCACAAAAATGGAAAAAAGTCTTATAACTGTTCACTGTTACAGACATAATCAACAAGGTCAGTCACTCTTAAAAGCTCATCTTCGTCCTCTTCTGGGGCCCCTGCCTCCTGCCCACCACTTGTCCCATTGGGGGCCAGGCTTGCACTGGCTGTGCTGCTGTCCTTGGGGGTCTGAGGCTTCTCAGCTGGCTTGCCAATCAAGTTTTCAATGGCTTTGCCAGGACTCTGTCCATTGGTGGAAGGTAGGTCCACTAAGCTATAGTCCAATGGGCTCCCCACCTTGCCTACATTTTCAAAGTCCTCTTCCTCGTCACTGTCTATCCGATAGGGCTTTTTGGTGCTGTCTTGTTCTGAGGGCAGGACCCTGGGCTGGCGGTCATGGGCAGGTTGATCTGCATCTCCATGAGCATTGTCACAACTCTCCTCTTCATCTGTCTCGATCCGGTGTAGCCGTTTTCGGGATGGTTTACCTTCTTCTTCCTCCTCATCTGCTTCGGAATACTCATCTGTGCTTCGACCCCGTTTTCGAACTGACCGCTTTGATTCTTTAGCTAGCTCATCATCTTCAGAGTTCTTGGACATATAGCTCTCTAGAATAAACAGCACATTTAAGCCATTGGCACAGTTAACCATTAATAGATATAAGTAATCCTCTTCTTCCTCCCATGTTCATCCCATGTCCTACTTTCAGACTTGCTTGTACATAAATATTTCCCTTCAATAACTGGCCTCATTTCTCTCTCTTCTCATTCTCACAGCAATGCCCAATATGATTCACAGTATACTTTATGGTTTTAGGAAAGGGCAAAATCCTTAATTAAATAAAGACAGGTTGGTCACAAACTAAGAAACTCCTTCCCACTAACCCTCAAATTAGAGAATTGTGTAAACATACCGAAAAGAAAAAATTAAAACTAAGCACTGCATCTGAAGTACTGCACTCTCTTTCCATATTATTAAATGTCCTTGGTAGCCCTTAAATGTTTTCTTTTTATCTATACTTGATCTCACCTCGTCTCATGGCTTTGCATACCACCCATTTGATGGTGACTCTCACATTTGTTTTAGGCAACCAATCCCTAAATTCCAGGCTCACGTATCAAACTGCCTATTCAACATCTATGCTTGGATTTCTAAACAGGCAGAACCAAGCTCCGACACTTCCTCCTCAACCTTGCACAATTCTGGTCTCTACCATCTTAGTTATTGGCAACTCGATTCTTCTAATCACTCAGCCATCCTTGATTCCTTTCTTTTTCCCATCTAATCCAACAGTAAATTCTGTGGGCTATATTCAAATATATTCATAATTTCACTGCTTTTCACCCCTTTACTGCTACTGCTCTAGTCTCACCCACCATCATCTCTCACCTGGCCTATTTTAATGACCCCCCCGAACCAGACTCCTAGATTCCCTCCTATACCCTTTAATTTACTCATAACAGAGATGCCATATTAAAATGTAAGTCAGATAATATCACTCCTTTGTGCAAAATCCTCCAATTATTTCTCATTTCACACATAATAAAGTCCAAAGTCTATACAATGGTCTACTGCATTATCTAACTATCCAATACGGTACTAAACGGAGCAAGACTCTATGGTCCTTGCCCCCCTTGTCTTCTGCTTGTGTTTCCACAGACTAAATTCTGTGGAAAACTTTAGTCAAAGAATAAGTTTTATCAGAGAAATGAGAAAATGCAGAAACAAAGAAAAACAGTCAAAGGAGATCAAATAATAATATAGTAGTCATTAAGCATAGTCAAGGACCTTTAGTTACTTCTCAAGGGCTACAGATAACATTCTGAGCCTCATCCTGTGAGCTGTCTTACAGATACTGAAACCCCAGGTGAAGAAGTTAACTACATGATGACCAGACTAGTTGTGACATGAGCTGCTACAATCCCAAGAATGGCTTCAAAGAAACAGGAATAAACCAACCCTAGAACTAAAGATTAACTGTACCTAAAACAACCAAGAGGATGCTGGTCAGACGACTGATGACCAATTTGAGTTGACTGTGCTGCTTCTGCATGCAGCCCCTTCCCTCAGCCTATAAAAGCTCTCATGCCCTGCTTGTCAGGAGGGGAGTCAGCCTTTGAACAGATGTCCACCCTTCCCATCCCTCACCAACTCCTTCCACCTCTCACCAGTGCCTGGCATCTAAAATAAAGCAAACTTTCCTTTCCACCAACCTGGCCTATTTATTGGCTTTTGTGTGGTGAGCACCCAGACTCCACCTTTGGGTAATAGTCCCCACTCACCACAGGTGGGAATCAACTCTTTTTTTTAGGTCTTTACTCAAATGCTGACTTCTGAGGGAGGCATTCCCTTGGTACTCTATCTGAAATTCCAACTACTCCCCCAACCTTCCCTTTCTACTTTTCTCCACAGCACTTATCTACACCTAATATATCTATTTATTTGTCATGGTTATTTATTGTCTCTCTTCCCCCAACAAAAATAAGACTTACATGAGGAAGCTATATTTTGGTTATTCTTTTCACTGTTCTATTCCCAGTGCCTAGGACAGTGATAGTTCATTAAGTATTTGTTTTTAATAGCTGAATTAATGAATTTATATTTCTCTTTAATGACACAAGAAGAGATACACATTCACCCAGATGTTTACCTCCCTTCTTTAGTCTCCCATACCCAAACATTTTTTTCCCTTACTGTCCTGGCCTGGGCTCAAACTTAATTGACAAGGATCTATGAAAGCAAATAATCTTCAATACAGATCATAAACAATGGAGAATTAAATATATAAAAAAGAAATAGGGGAAGGTGAAGGTTAGAATCATTTAAAATGAGAAGAACTCTAGAATAAACTACAAAGACTAAATGGACATGACAAATTCATATTTTAGAACTTGTAATTCTGGTATCGTGCACAGCTAAAGCTATTAAGAAATAAAAGTTTACTGACTAAAGGTCACTGTCAAAGTGAAGAGAGACAGTAGGCACTCTTGACTTGCAACTGTTCAGCTATTCAGGGCACAGGAGGTTATTTCAAAATGAGGGCCATAAATTATCAACAAGCAAAAGAAATCTTGTTAACAGATCACAATTTTCTGAAACTCTTCTAGTTTCAATGAAGAATTTAATTATTACAATTAAGAACTTAAAAATTATTATCTTATCAAGCATCAGTTATTTAAACTACAACCTAACCAGGCATAAAATAATGGGTTTTATCTCAAAGATACTATGCGCTATATTAAATTTCTAAGAAATGGTACAGAATCATAATCGTGAGTTCACTTTATAATTTGTACTACTGCCTTGCCCAAATGTCCGTAAACTGGAGAGCTATTCCTTACCTTCACTATCTGAGCTAGAGAGCCTACGCTTGTGAACTCGTCTGATTTCTTTACCACGTCGTAAACTCTTCTGGGAGCCATCACTTTCTGAATCTTCCTTGTAGTTAATTTGTCTCTTCTGGTTCCTTCTAGACCTTCTTCGCCGAGTTTCTACAAAATCATCGCTAAAGTCATCACTAAAGTCACTTTCTGTTTAAAAAAAAAAGGGGGTGGGTAGAAAGGAAAAAGAAGTCAAGTACAAATTTTAATTTTCAATTCCACCAAACAGAAATGTTAGTTTAGCTTATAAAAATATAAAGCTATTACACAGAGTTCAGTCATAACTTTTAAATGAAGAGTAACTTTTATAAATCTCTAATTTTCTTCTTAATAATATGAGTACATCTCAGGGGAGTTTTAATGCCGAAGCTCACAAATGTATCCTACTAGCAGTCAACCTCAAGGTTAAAAAATGTTTTATTGGGAATTCCCTTGGCAGTCCAGTGGCTCTGTGCTCTCACTGCCAAGGGCCTGCGTTCAATCTTTGGTGGGGGAACTAAGATCCCGTGGCACAGCCAAAAAAAAGGTTTTCATAAACCTTATCTCATACAACCTAGAGCTACCCAGTCAGCTGCATGGCTGCCACAACTGTTCTTCTTGGTGAATGGGTACTGTTCTGCCTCATGATAACCTGCTGTTCCTATGAATACAGCTGTATGGCTACATTCATAGCATTACAATGCACTGCAGAGGTTAAACTCTCTAACCACAGAAAACTGATGAGCTTGTTTCAAGTACAGAACTGGGGTTATACGTTTGGCTTTTACCCATGCAGAATTAAAATCTGCTGAACACAACTCACAGAGCTACTTTAACTCTCAAAGCACTGCTAAATAGCACTCTTCTTGTCACGTCATCTCTGATCAATACACCAAAATCAGGATATGGCATTATGTCAGAGTAGTTTTCAGGAAAGCTAACACATTTCACTGAATCATCACATCTAGCTTTGTTCTCTAATGGATTTCAAATACTTAAAAACTGCTAGCCAACAGCTTAAAGGGGTCCCCAGAGGCCAAATCTAGGACAAACTGAGTCAAAATAGTGATGGTAATAAGACCAAAATAAGAATCCATTAAATCCATACTGATATCAAAGAAATAAATATACAGGGCAGAACAGAAAGCTCTTTCTTATAGAATAGCAAGTAATAAATAGGAAGGAAGGAGTTAGAAAATCATCAACAAATGCTAAAACTAGTGAATACAACATCTGATAAGAACAAGGTTATTTACAGCCTCAAAATATCTTGTATGGATTACTTATTAATTACAAAGGGAAAATAACAAAGACTTGGAGGGCATACATTAATTATGTGATATTCTGGCCAAAAATGTATAACGAGACTCTAATCACAAGGAAACATAAAACCAAATGAGTTATATTTTACAAAATAACTAGTGTGTATTCTTAAAAAATGTTGTGGTCAACAAAGACAACATTTCAGGAATATTACAGATAAAAGAAGACCAAGGAGACATGAATAAATGCATAACGTAATCCTGAACTGGACCCTCAACCAGGAAAAAAACGTTTACATAAAGGACAATATTGGGGCACCTGATGATATCTGAATGTGTACTATTGATAAGTTAATGGTATTTTATCAATATAAAAATTCCCTACTTTGATATTATACTATGGTTATATAAGAAAATGTTCTTGTTTTCAGCAAATAATCACTGATAAAGGGGCCTGATGTCTCCACTTACTCAAAAGGTTTAGAAAAAAAGATAAAACAAAACACTCCACAACCTGACCCGAGTTGGGATATAATACTCCTGTCTGTAGCATTTCCTAAGTAAGACGACAGCTACCTATCTGCCAATCCCATGGAGCATCTTATCTGTCGTTTTAGCTGCCGTGCCTCTCTTTAATTAATAGGGATGTGCATAGATATAAATAACACTGATAACTTATAAAAACTAATAAATTACTGATTATGATCTAAATGTTAGAGATAATTAGTGATCTTTCTCTAACAGCTAGACATCTGAGGAAAAATGTTCTCAGATTATTAAAAACGATTCCCCCAAAAAATAAAATAAAAACAATTCCCAAGAAACACTCTGGAGGTGAAGCCTAGGCATGGAAACACACGGCACCAAAAGGATTCATCACGACTGTAAACGAGTTTGGCATGAAGTTAACACATCCGTCCGTATCTGTCTTCTCAGACCTGCTTTATTGAAAGATTTAATCAGTGGTGAGTTGTAAGAATAGAACACAAAGTTTCATCAGACAGTTTATATTACAACTGAACAGAATTTTATTTTAAAAGATTTTAATTCCAGAAGTTACAAGAATTTCCTTAGTGAGCTGTGGATACGAATTATCTTTACCAGAGTCTCTGCTGTTCTCCTCAGACTCTTCCTCCTCATCATCGTCAGAGCACTTTCTCTTTGGGGTCTTTCTCCGCAAACGCCTGCTTTGCCTCATAGGCCGGGAGGGGTGTCGCCTTAGTCTTCGGCTACAGAAATCAGTGTCGCTGTCATCATTAGATGGTGGGTCTTCTTCACTCTCATCTGGGTTCTCATCAGATACAACAAATTCATCCTGAGATCTATCCAAGAGAAACCGGATGAATTATGATGGTACACTTATAACCATGAACCCATTTTGGAGTTCTGAGTTCAAATTCTAACAAGTCCACTGAAATTATTAAGCAGTGTTTAATGGAAATCTCTAGGTCATTGGATCAATTTCCCTGTTTATAGAATGAAGAGCTGTTTTGCACCCATTTTTTTTTTAAGAAGGAGTTATGAAGATCAATTGATGCTCATTTTTGTACATAAATTGCTTTTGCCTCTTGGGAAGTCCCTCATGTGCCTCAAATTCAACATGTCCAAAAATGAACTCATTATTTCCTAGGCTACTCCTTTCTTCTGTTCCCTAGCCTGGTATTTGGTACTATCACCCATCCAGTAATTCAAGGCAGAAACTTGGAATTTATCCCAATTTCTTTCTCCCTGTTCATTTCTCATATCAATGACTAATTCCTCCTGAGTCTACTTCATAAAGATATCTCAAACCTGATATCTTTTCTCAGCTCAGGGTCTCATATCCCATCAAAACTACTACAGCAATTCCCCAAAATCTCTTTAATCTATGCTCATTTTACCTCAATAAATCCTACCAATGAATTCCAGGATGAATCTTTCTGAAACATAAACCTCATATTAGTCTGGTATTTAAAACTCTTCAGTGGGTTTCCATCATTCTTATGCAGGACAAACACAAAACTCCATCATCTGGTTCCTTTTTATGCCTTGGCTACATCTCCAGCAGGGCAATCTCTGATGCTACCTTAATTCTTTTTATCCTGACAAACCAGGAGTTTCCTAAATATTCTATGACATTTTATGCCTGGCTGCCCTGGACAGGATTTCTTTGCTTAGAATACTTTTTTCTTTATACTGCTTCTAATCCCAAATTCATCAGTCTGCCCAATTCATTCTTTACATTTCAGATAGAGCTTTATTTCCACTCTGAGGCCTTCCTTGACCTCCCTGGATTGATATGGCCCTCTTCTGTACCCTGCCTTATGTTTTAGTAGCAAACATGCAGAAGGACTTTTCTGTAGTTTATATGTTTGTTTCCTCCACTAACAATCTGAGAGGAGAAACTCTGTGGCATTCCTTCCATATATCTGCTCTGTAGAGAGGCTTCCTGACAGTACAGAAGAAAGCTTCTATACTGTAATTCAGCATAGAATTACATGCCCCAACCCAAACCCCTATAGGTCACCAGAAAATAGTTTCTAATTACTTATACCTGCCCATTTCTCACATTTGACTGGGAACCAATGCAAGGTGCATGGGTTCAATCCTTGGTCACGGAACTAAGATCCCACATGGTGCATGGCTTGGTCAAAAAATAAATAATTATTGTCGTTCAGCCGCTCAGTTGTGTCTGACTCCTTGTAACCCCAAGCACCCATAAAACTTCGTTTTAATCTAGAAAGAGCCAAAATCAGCATCGTTGAATCTGTTTTAAGTACCCTGAAAACAGACCGTCTACATGCAGAACAAAAGCCCCATCAGGACCAAGTTTGGTTGGAAGCCCTGTTCAAGCCTCAACCTAGGAAATGGGATCTACCAACAGACCACGCACCCATCACTGATCTTGAATTCATCCTCGCTCTCCTCTTCATCCAGGTTGCTGTCACTGTCCAGATCATTCAGTCGCCGGCGTTTCTTCCGGCGAGCAGCAGCTGCCCTCTGGGGTCGTTTATTTTCTTTTCTTTCTTCATCCAAAATAGTAGAGATGTCTTTTCCACGGTGGCCTGTGATGGTGGAGATATCTTTTCCTCGGCCAACTCCTGAGTCCAGGGGCAAGGATGTAGGGTTGAGGGGAAGAGAGGGAGGGAGAGATAAAGACAACTCTATGTTTATTAAAAGTTTCCCTTTAACATCTACAGATTGTCCTTAGCAGCTTTTTCATTTATTTATTTATTTTCTTCCTAGAGCTATGCAATTTTCTCACAGCTTTAACTGACAGAGTTTTCAAGAAAGTTTTACATTTGTTTATCGTATTAAATGGAGCTTTCCAGGTGGCTCACTGGCAAAGAATTTTCTTGCCACTGCAGGAGATGCGGGTTTGCTTCCTGAGTCAGGAAGATTTAGAGAAGGACGTGGCAACCCACTCCAGTATTCTTGCCTGGGAAATCCTATGGACAGAGGAACCTGGTGGGCTACAGTCCATGGGTTCGCAAAGAATTGGACATGACTGAGCAACTAAGCACAGCACACTTTTAAAACAATTAGTAAGCTCTGAGTCTACACACTGGCCCCATGTCCACGGATTATTTTCAATTACAGTCAACATCAGTAGTGATCGTGATACACACTGAGGAGAATGAGAAAATATGCTTGCTTACTGCTCTTTAATCAGGGCATTTTAATTAATGTACTGGCCAAGTGAGATGAAGAAAAGAGAATGATAAACATGTACCTCCTCCATCAGCCTCTTTGATATCATCTTCTATAGCTTCATCAATTGCTTCGTCAAACTCATCAAATCTAAAATACATACAACAATCACATTATAGCCTGTCCTGACATACGGACTAGAAAAATTGCCTCTAAAATAAAAAAGGCCAGAATATGAAACTGTTCTCTGGTACTTTAGGGCTGTGGAACTTGGATTAGATCATCCCATACTCCTGTTAACTTTAATTTCTTTGGTACAATAGAAACCAGTATCTAAGTTGTTCTTATTTTACTTTTAAAGAGTATCTATACCAAACATCAACAAGTATTTTTTAAACAGCCAGATAGTAAACATCCTAGGCTTTGTAGACTATACAGTATTTGTTGTAACTACTCAACTCTGCCACTGTAGTGCAAAATCAGCCACAGACAAAAAGTGAATGAATGTAACTAGTGTTCCAATAAACTTTATTTTTTAGACACTGTGATATGAATTTCACGTGGTTTTCAAATACTTTTCTCCTTCTGTTTTCTTTTCTCAACCATTTATAAATATAAAAGCCACTCCTAGGCCATGTGGTATACACAAACCAGTAATGAGCTGGACTGGCCCACAGGTCATAGTTTGCTACCCCAATTATACAAATCATATGACAGAGTAAACTGAACAAACTTAGTATTCCAGAAATAATACTAAGTGTGAGGAATATATTATTGTTGCTCTTAAATACTATATTATCATTATTACTGAAATTCTTATACAGATAGTCAAAATTTTAAAACTAGGTCAATGTACTCTTTCTCAAAAGAGCTTTTTCTTTCACCTAAAGAAAAAAAATACAAGACTAGATGATTCCTGAGATTTTTTTCACATACAAAGCTCCTTTCACTTTAGAACTGAGGTGATGTATACCTGTGGCAGATTCATGCTGATGTATGGAAAATACTATAAAGTAATTAACCTCCAATTAAAATAAATAAATTTATATTAAAAAAAGATAGAGGAACTTAATGAAGACTGGGCTAAGCATAGTAATTACTAGGCTCATGTGGCTATCCATATTTATTAAAATAAAAAATGCTGTTCCTCACTAGCCATATTTCAAGTGCTCAACAGTGATATATGGCTACTGATTTCCATACCACATAACAAGAAAGAGAACCCATAACCACAGTAAACCAGATAGCATTGGATTAAAGTTATCCAGTGATTAACAACACACATAAGACTAATAAGCAAATACTTTGCCCTCTGGAGTTGAGACATTCATTACAGCTACAGACTTCCTTTCTAGGAAAATATATATATACTTAGAGAAACATAAAATTTTACATATTTCAGAGGAATCACAAATTTCAGGCTAAGAACTCTTCTTCTACAAAATACTTTTAAATGCAGCACTTTACCTCCAATCTTTTCATATAATGCTATGAAAAACATCCTTGTAGATGTAACTGAGCTTTTCCTTAAGAGGAATTCTGAGAAAGAAAAAAAGTCTGTCCATCTATTCAGGAGGCTAGAAGAAGAGATACAGATCAAGCCAGATGCAAAGTTAATGGAAAAACGGGAATTTTCCCAAGGACATGATGCAGCTGTAAAATGTCATAATAATCCAGTTCCTCTTCTTCTTTTTTTGAAGTAGAAAATTTTTATTACTTTGCCAGGCAAAGTGGGCCACAGTTAATGCCCTCAAAACTGTGTCCCCAACAATCTATTTCTTTGAGCCACTACTACCTTCTTATTGAGATACTGTGTTTTCTAAATTCAGAGAGTATCAGAATCTTTGAACAAAGGAAACTGTATCAATAAGCAAGAAACTCCCACCCTCGACCAGAGGATCTAAGTCACTTTTAACACAAATAAAAAGTTTTGATTTACATTTCAGACTCAGTTTGCATAAGCTGTTGGACACAACACCCTACACTTTACTTTATCTTCATCGTTTTCAAGGAAAGAGGACCCTGTGTCAACCATGCAGTCTGCTTTTGCTTTGAGCCTTACTCTTCATTTAAATGTCATCTAAACTCTATCCCTTAATAAACTCCTCTATTAAGAAGAGGTGGCAAGAATACACAGAACAAAAAAGATCTTCACGACCCAGATAACCACAATGGTATGATCACTTACCTAGAGCCAGACATCCTGGAATGCGAAGTCAAGTGGGCCTTAGGAAGCATCATTACAAACAAAGCTAGTGGAGGTGATGGAATTCCAGTTGAGCTATTTCAAATCCTAAAAGATGATGCTGTGAAAGTGCTGCACTTAATATGTCAGCAAATTTGGAAAAGTCAGTAGTGGCCACAGGACTGGAAAAGGTCAGTTTTCATTCCAATCCCAAAGAAGGCCAATGCCAAAGAATGTTCAAACTACTGCACAACTGCACTCATCTCACACACTAGCAAAGTAATGCTCAAAATTCTCCGAGCCAGGCTTCAACAGTAAGTGAACCGTGAACTTGCAGATGTTCAAGCTGGATTTTAAAAAGGTAGATCTTTTTCAGTTCTTTTGTGTATTCTTGCCACCTTTTCTTAATATCTTTTGCTTCTGTTAGGTCCAGACTGTTTCTGTCCTTTATTGTGGCCATCTTTGCATGAAATGTTCCCTTGGTATCTCTAGTTTTCTTGAAGAGATCTCTAGTTTTCTTGAAGAGATCTCTAGTCTTTCCCATTGTACTGCTTCTATTTCTTTGCACTGATCACTGAGGAAGGCTTTCTTATCTCCCCTTGCTATTCTTTGGGATTCTGCATTCAGATGGACAATATAGTTCTCCTACAATGCTTATTCTGATTATGTAAATTTGTTCCAACATGACTGATATATTAGGAAATACTTCAAACATAACATGTATTTCATACTAGCTTATACATAATTTTCTTCACGAGAAACACTAGGTAAATACAGAAAACTGCACCAGCTGCATAGGAATACACAAAACAAACACGTCATGTGTGCTATAAGCTACAACCATCCACACCTAGTATTACAACTTTCTGGCTGATTTTAAAAACCCTTCATGCCACTATACGATATATTACAAACTGCAACTCTCCTCACAATCACTTCTGCAGACAAGCTTCAGGGCTTTTTCAACATAAAATGTCATTGTTTATTGTAGTATTTATGTTATCTCTTAAGCATTTAACATGTGTCCAATGGTACTGCCATTTTTATAAATATTTTTTAATGTGTCACTAATGAAATTTTTGTTTGCTTCTAACACCATATTTTCCATAATCTCTATGGCTTTTATTGTGAGATTCTGAAACAATGGCAATTTTTAGGAATGTATTGGTTGTGTTGTAGTAGAAGTGACTTTAACACTTGAACTTTCCATTAGGTTTTGACTTCACTAATTATAATAATTTTATTTTAAAAAAAGGTACCTTTTCTTTTTCAAAGTCTTTCTTTTTTTAAAAAGAATAAGACAGACACCATTCCCATAACCATTAAGGATATTACTCTTACTGATCTAATGCGTTTTATAAGTTTTAACAGTAACAACAGAAACTACACAAGGGGAGTTCTTTCATGATCACTGACGAAAGTTTATAAACAGGAAGCAAGCTCAAAGTTCTATAAAGTCAATTTTGCTTCTTATCTCAAGTTATTCAAGTTAAAAGACTTTTGTTGTTGTGTAACAATGGTCTAAAATAATTAAAATATCAGTTATGTATTATTTGAGTGAGACAGGGTGGTTTAATGGAGAGAACACTAGATGAACAAACAATTAGAAGATAAGATTTTAGTCCAGGTTTAGCTGCTAACAGAGTGACCATGGAAAAGTCTCTCTGTGGTGTATTTCTGAAGGCAGATGGTAAACCAGATTGCATTAACTGAGTCTTTCAATGGGCACCAATGGAGCACTATGCTAGCTGTAAAAACAGAGGGATGCATAACACGGACATGGTACTTCCCTTCATGTTAACAGTGTAGTGTAGGAGAGCAATATTAATCAAAAAATAAAAATCACAATTGTTACAACTACAGAAGTATTCTCAAGGAGAAGACCTGGTTGCTATAAGGGCATATAATAGAGGGATTTGATTAAGAGAAGGTTGTTATTTAACAAGGTTAAAAAAATAGAAGGGAATTTCAAGGCAGAGTAATCAGTCTGCACAAAGGGACTGAAAGAAGACAATGTGGCTAACTTGAGAGAAAGGGAAAAATGTGGATGAGGTGGAGCTGAAAGGCCAAGAGCAGGGCAGACTGTGCAGTGCCTCTGGGCCTCGTTAAAGGCGTCAGTCCTCATGCCCAGAGCTAGAGAAATTGGGCAGAGTATGTTAAACAGAAGAGGACAGCATGAACAAATGTACATTTGAAAAAGATGATGTTGGCTGCTCTAAAATTCTGATTCTAAAGACAGTGAATAAGAAATATATATACAACTTCTAATGATCACTGTAATGGTAAAATCAAGGTTGTTTTAAAAACAGTTTTCACGCTTTCATTTCCACAGATTTCATACCTGTAACTTATACATTTCCGTGTTCTTGTCGACCTCCTTTCAAGCAAGTTTGCTTTGGATTTTTTTGAATCTTTTTTCTTTTCTTCATGATCTTCCGAAAAATCTGGCTCCTGGTTTAAAAATATGATAATAAATATACAGGTTATTATGACAGAACAAAGTTCCTCGGAATTAATAGCTTTCTAAAGTCCATCTAGGCAGCACATGTGAAAGGTTAAAAAAAAAAAGTGAAACGGTCGCCTCCAAACTGAATAAACAGGGTAACACTCAGTATAGAGATTAAAAATAATACTGATGGATCAAAGGATGAAAATACTTCTGTATCAAACTTACGCTTTTGTGAGTTTATAGTTACCTCTTTTAAAACAATCATGATGAAGTCTACCTACTAATAACTAAAGTTAACACACATAAAATAAGTCAACAGATATGCTGAATAAATGAAATAATGGATTTAGAAGAAGAAAGGGACATGGTGCTCCAGAAAAATAACTAACCAGACAGGTGATTTCAGTGTGTGATTTAATTAAGCCTGGAATGAAACTGCATTTGAAATGAAGAAAATGTCTTCATTTCAAATGAAAACCATGTCACATATATTTTCACTCATGACATACCTTTCTTAATTACTAATTAGATTAATAAATGCAAAACAATGATATCCCTTCAAAGAAACCAAACTGTAAGGACACAAATTGGAGTTTCTGATTACTCCCAAAAGTAGGAAATAAAAAACCAAATATCCCTGAACCATTTTTTAGTCACTTTACATAAACAGCACATAAAGAAGCTAAAAACAAATTACCCAATTTAGGGTAAAAAATCAGAACACAAACCCCATATAGGGATGAGCTGTAAACCTGGTTCGGATGCAATGTTACATTTTGGGGCTATCTGTTCACACAAAATTTCAATCATAAGGGAAATGGGTGATTTTTTGAAAGTGCTAAATTTCATTTTTAATAAAAGCGGTATATTATATGTTTAAAACCACTCATATAACAAAGTGAGTTAAATTTTAGAACACTTTTGGCAGTCTCCTGTCTAAAAATACTATAAACCAGAAACTTACTTGTGGAGGAATGATGTTTTCAATACTAATACCCACATACACCAAGCGTTCTTTCCTTTAAAAAAAAAAGGCAAAAGAAATAAAAATGTAGCTTTGGAACATACTAATGCAATTATTTTTAATAGCATATAGGTAATTCCTCTGAATAGTCTAACTGGCTTAAAGGACTCCCTAGAGATATGAAATGTAAAACTTGCTTCTTTAAACTTCATTTTACTTCATATTATACTGTATTCTTGCATTTCATGTTAATGTGGCTTGTCAAAATTATTTAGAATACAAGTTTGTTTGACATGAACCATGAATCTGGACTATTTCGAAAGGTTGTTTTCCAAGTTTTCTATCAAACTACCCTGTACACAGTTGACAGAGGGATATTAATAAATCTTGTGTTAGTTAAAAAAAAAGCATACAAACTGAGATTTGCTAAAAATAAAACTTATGAAAACATTACTAACATAGGTAATACTAAAATTACAACTTTACGGTAATAGCAGAAGCTAGGTCATGAACATATTAGTTAATATCTATGAAACTTATAGTACTGGTATCTGTGGCAGGCACAAAACTTTCTAAAGGTATGAAAATCTCAGCTACAGAAGTGATTGATACCAGGCAATAAACCTTGAAAATGAAATAAACAAGGAAATTTGATGAAAAGAGCCATGCTGTGACTCACTGATGAAGTGATTAGATGAAATGTCAACTCTGATAGGACAAACTGTATCTTTGTTATGCTGGAAGTTCTCAGCAATACTGTATGTGAAAGACTCTAAACCCATTCACTTCTTGTTTGCAGAGAAGAAAAGCAGCAACATAGTTATACATCTCTGCACTACACAGGATGCTTAACAAAAAACTTATCTTCAGAGCCTGTTGAGACTCTTCCAGGAAATGTGGATTTATGAACACTAAAGATACTTCCAGAGTTTCCCTTCAAAGAAACCTTTGTTGATTTTAATTCAAAAAATTTTACACCAAAAATTGCTGTATACAACAGTAGTTTTCTCTGGTTTTCTGACAGTTGATTCCATTCACCAAGGACAACTGAGCTCTTGCATACACATGCCACTGTATGTTCCAATAAACAGAAATATAATAGTAACCACTCTTCTTCCATTTGTGATGTCCTAGAAACGACATTAATGATCTAGTTAATCAGAGATACCAAAGGAACATTTCATGCAAAGATGGGCTCGATAAAGGACAGAAATGGTATGGACCTAACAGAAGCAGAAGATATTAAAAGAGATGGCAAGAATACACAGAAGAACTGTACAAAAAAGATCTTCACGACCCAGATAATCACGACGATATGATCACTCATCTAGAGCCAGACATCCTGGAATGTGAAGTCAAGTGGGCCTTAGAAAGCATCACTACGAACAAAGCTAGTGGAGGTGATGGAATTCCAGTGGAGCTATTCCAAATCCTGAAAGATGATGCTGTGAAAGTGCTGCACTCAATATGCCAGCAAATTTGGAAAACTCAGCAGTGGCCACAGGACTGGAAAAGGTCAGTGTTCATTCCAATCCCAAAGAAAGTCAATGCCAAAGAATGCTCAAACTACCGCACAATTTCACTCACCTCACACGCTAGTAAAGTAATGCTCAAAATTCTCCAAGCCAGGCTTCAGCAATATGTGAACCGTGAACTTCCAGATGTTCAAGCTGGTTTTAGAAAAGGCAGAGGAACCAGAGATCAAATTGCCAACATCCGCTGGATCATGGAAAAAGCAAGAGAGTTCCAGAAAAGCATCTATTTCTACTTTATTGATTATACCAAAGCCTTTGACTATGTGGATCACAATAAACTGTGGAAAATTCTGAAAGATGGGAATACCAGACCACCTGACCTGCCTCTTGAGAAATTTGTATGCAGGTCAGGAAGCAACAGTTAGAACTGGACATGGAACAACAGACTGGCTCCAAATAGGAAAAGGAATTCGTCAAGGCTGTATACTGTCACCCTGTTTATTTAACTTTTATATGCAGAGTACATCATGAGAAACGCTGGACTGGAAGAAACACAAGCTGGAATCAAGATTGCCGGGAGAAGTATCAATAACCTCAGATATGCAGATGACACCACCCTTATGGCAGAAAGTAAAGAGGAACTAAAAAGCCTCTGGATGAAAGTGAAAGTGGAGAGTGAAAAAGTTGGCTTAAAGTTCAACATTCAGAAAACAAAGATCATGGCATCCGGTCCCATCACTTCATGGGACATAGATGGGGAAACAGTGGAAACAGTGTCAGACTTTATTTTTCTGGGCTCCAGAATCACTACAGATGGAGACAGCAGGCATGAAATTAAAAGATGCTTACTCCTTGGAAGGAAAGTTATGACCAACCTAGATAGCATATTCAAAAGCAGAGACATTAGTTTGCCAACAAAGGTTCGTCTAGTCAAGGCTATGGTTTTTCCTGTGGTCATGTGTGGATGTGAGAGTTGGACTGTGAAGAAGGCTGAGCGCCGAAGAATTGATTGTTTTGCTTTTGAACTGTGGTGTTGGAGAAGACTCTTTCGAGTCCCTTAGACTGCAAGGAGATCCAACCAGTCCATTCTGAAGGAGATCAGCCCTGGGATTTCTTTGGAAGGAATAATGCTAAAGCTGAAACTCCAGTACTTTGGCCACCTCATGCAAAGAGTTGACTCATTGGAAAAGACTCTGATCCTGGGAGGGATTGGGGGCAGGAGGAGAAGGGGATGACAGAGGATGAAATGGCTGGATGGCATCACTGACTCGATGGACGTGAGTCTGAGTGAACTCCGGGAGTTGGTGATGGACAGGGAGGCCTGGCGTGCTGAGATTCATGGGGTCGCAAAGAGTCAGACACGACTGAGTGACTGATCTGATCTGATCTGTGTAGGTTCTTTAGAACACAGCCTTTACTGCCCTATAAACTCTAGGCCCTACTAACAAGAATTTTATAGTCTTTTTAGAGACAGGTTATATAGCTATTAGGCTTCCCAGGTGGTGCCAGTGGTAAAGAACCCTGCCAAAGCAGGACATTCCTGACAAACATTCAATCCCTGGGTCTGAAAGATCCCCTGGAGGACAGCATGGCAATTCCCTCCAGGATTCTTGCCTGGAGAATCCCATCGGACAGAGAAGCCGGGCGGGCTACAGTTCAAAGGGTAGCAAAAGTTGGACACAACTGAAAGGACTTAGCACACATGTATGAAGTTATTAAATAAAAACTGGCATATAAAAATAATAAAATTATTTTAATCAAAACCTGTTTTTTAAAAAACAGTACAGTTAATGAACTAAAAACCAGGAAAGGAAGAACAGTACTAGCTGAAATTAACAGGGAGGGCTACATGGATAAGTCAAAACTTCAGCTGTTATTAAAAATGTCTGACATGTCTCTAACCAAGTTTGCTGTGATATCAATTTCCTCTTTTGTACTGCAAAAGCTTTATTTCCACTTGACCATTATTTCTCTTCTCAACTCAATGGAAAAAACATATGGTCATGTTGCAGGTTAGGTCATGATTTACGTCAGACTTGGAAATCCAAAGGTAAATAAGACATGGTTCTTGCCCTCCCAATTATTTAACAACTGACGGTACTCCGTATGAACAGGTATAATGGAACTGTGAAAAAAGATCAGATTTTTGTCTGAAGAGGTGAGAAATTTGGAAAGACCTTAAATAGGTGGTAATATTAATATCTGAGTAAGATCTTAAAAGGTAAGAATGATTTCTCCTCAAAGCATTTTCTTGCTTAGTAACCTTATGGAAAGTTACATCTTCCATTCCATCTCACCAAATAGTTCAATGATCATATTGGGCTCAGACCTTACTATTACCACACGCCTTCTAAGATTTCAATTTCAAGGAACCTGTTTTCTGGTTTCTACTAACTCGCTTTCCAGCTGACTCCCTCTAGTACACTGATTTTGACAACTCCCTGACTCCAGTGGAACCTCTACCCACTGACCCTACTCTCTATTCACTGTTTGGCACTCCCTCTGTATCCTTACTTTCCCCCTTACCTCACTTAGACTTCATGCTCCATCATTATAAATACTCCTTTGCACACACCTTCAAATTCCTTGTCTTTTTCTCTCCTTCCCTCTGTTACCTTACCTCGAAAATGCCAACCCTGATTAAACCCAACTCTGTGCTAGCAAAGCACTAGTAACAGTACTCTGGAAGCACAGAGCTATTTGAATTCCCAATAATTTCTGGCACCAAGTCCTGGAAAGGACGTTTACAAATCAGTTGCATGGACTTCTGAAACATCAGACATCACTAAGATCACAGTTCCAGTTCTATAGACAGTTGCTGGCTAGTTACTAATTACTCACTAACACATCCTTCTTTTTCATCATACCAGAGCCATATACTGTATACCTCATTTTGATTACATTGCCTGGCATAAAGTAGGTGCTCAAGAAATGTTCAATATATGTTGACTAAAAGCACAAACAAGGGGAAAGATGCTCTAGCACTATGACACAGAGAGTAAGCAAGGCTCCGAACTGTTCGGATGAATGCTAGAGAAATTGTTTCACAGATCTGAAACTGGATGAATAAAAATGCTCACTTTTAAAAGAGATTAAGTCCCCTGAAATTTACAGTTAATGTATTATTTACTTTAGAAACACACATATTTTGCTATTTAGAGCTTCTAATATAAACATACATTAGGAACTATAAATAATGAAGGCTTTGTTAACCAGATTCTGGGGAAAAATTAGCAAACAATAGTAACAATTCGGTTAACCTGCCTTGTCAGAATGGTCTCTCATATAGGATTTAGTGTGTGATCTAAAGGCACACACAATTACAGATGTCCTCTCAAAGGATGACATTTAAGTATAGAGGATTATCAAGGATAGAAGAGAAACTAGATGAACTAGTAAATGGGAGACCAACAGTGTAAACAAATATCGTGGCACATTTTAACATAAATTTCTAAAATTTAAAGTATTTCTTAACTAGGGCAGCACTTCCTCAAGTATAGGAGGCAAAAGTAAATGCTCACCAATCTTTCCAGATATAAACCCGACAAGCATCATAAGCCTCCAAAGGACAAACAGATACAATATGAGCATGAGACAAATTCTTAGTGGTTTACATTCTTGGCTTTTAGAGAGAATCCATTTTCTTCCATGTCCTTAAAGAATAAGCCTATTAGCTATGTACAATTTTACATCAGATCAGCTTCAGAACATGAGAAAACTGCTCATTTCTAAGAAGGGCAGGTAGATTTCAGGAAGACTGAGTCCAATTTTTAATTATGACTTAATTATGACTAATCTGAAGCATCTTTAATTTGATCTCTTCCAGTGTCAAAAATTAGTGTGTTTAGTCATTCAGTCATGTCTGACTCCGCAACCCCATGGACTATAGCCCGCCAGGCTCCTTGGACAGGGAATTCTCCAGGCAAGAATACTGGAGTGGGTTGCCATTCCATTCTCCAGGGGATCTTCCCAACCCAGAGATCGAACCTGGGCCTCCTGCATTGCAGGCAGATTCTTTACCATCTGAGCTACCAGGAAAGCCCATCAAAAATTAAGACAGGAGCAATTTGCACATCAAAACAGTCTTAATAACTATACACAGAACTATCAGTAAGAGTTCCTAAATGTAAAGGTATTTAGACAACTGATTAACCCATGTCCCCTGCATTAGAAGCATCGAGTCTTAACCAATGGACCGCCAAGGAAGTCCTTGAACCCATTTTTATTTTTTTTTTGGAAAGAACTTTATGTTTAATAACAAAATATGAGCAAGAACTTGGAGAAAATAGTATCAATAGGATAAATATACCCCAATCAAACCTTGATGACAGTATTTGTATCACAGAATTCATTTGGAAATATAGTCAAGGTCCCAAACACAGTGCTAAAATAAGTAAAGCAAAAAGTTCCAGAAGCAAAACATATCCCAAGTGGAAGAAACTGAAGTTACTTTTCTGACTGTGAACCCATTTTTAATGTTCACCTTTGTATAGAGTAAAGTGTGTGGATTATGGAATGAGTTTGCCTGAAAGCAAACTAAATTTTTCAGGGTAATACTATGTGATAGCAGTAAAAATTAAAGTAGCAACAAATGAAGGAGACACTGCTTAGATTTTTCTCATATCATGAATACATGGGCATCAAGCCCTACTGGTTAAGACTATGAAAATTCTCTTCAGCCTCTCCACTTTATTATCATGATGACTGATCTAGTTCAGACCTCACTGACTCCCACAGACTTTATTCCAATGGCCTTAATGCTAATTCCTTCTTCTTGCTGTTACCAGGGTATTTTTTTTCTGAAATAAAAGTCTGATTATGTATCTCTCTCCTTTGATGGCTTCCCCACTGCCTCTAGAGAACAATTCAAATTTCCCAGCCAGTTATGCAAAGCTGTCGCAATCTGCCCTCAGTTTCCTTTTTAGCTTCATGCCCCACCCCTCTTACTCTCACATTTACACTCTGTCTATGCGTTTATTGTGCTCTTTGCCTAAAATATCCTTTCTCTGCATGTCAGTCTGTATAACCTCTAGTTATGTTCCAAGGACTTCCCTGATAATCCAAGCCCTTGGAGAACTACAGTGCTCCTCCACAATGTTCCAATATTGCTCTAAATGTACCTCAATTTGTCTACTTATTTGCGTCACTGGTTCATACGCAGAAGATAAGCTCCAGGTAAGCAAGAGCTTTGTTTCACTCATCTTTTCTCTTCAGTTTGGAACACAGTAGGAAAGAACGAATGTTTAGCAATAGACTAATCAAAAAAGGTACATAAAATTATAAATAAATACAAACTTACTGTCTTGATTATGAGCTTCCTGTAAAGATTAAGCTCAACTCCAATCTTACCTCCTTCAAGAAGCCTTCTAACCGCTGCTATGGTCTAACTGCCTTAGACCATACTGCAGGGGCATATTGAAAAGGGAATCATTGCTTACAGTCAGTAAGCTCTTTATTTCACCATTGCTAATTCTACCCACCCAAAGAGATGCCATGGGAAACTAAATTGTAGACCAATTCTTTGTGTTTTCTTGAACTCCCTACGTACTTAGATACATATCCTCCACAATACTTGGGCCAATGCTTATTCATAGTAGGTTATGATAAAAACTTTAAATCAGGGATTGGCAAACTTCCTATAAAAGGACAGATAATATATTAGGCTTGGGTTATATGGTCTCTGTTACAACTACTCAACTCTGTAGCTGTCGTGCAAAAGCAGTCACAGATAACATATAAACAATGAGCACGGCAAAGGTTATTTACGAACAATGAAATCAGAATATGTAATTTTCATGTGCCGTGAAAAATGACTTTTCTTTTGATTTTTTTCTAATCATTTAAAAACAAAAACAAGACCCATTCTTAGGTGGCAATACAAAAACAAGAAGTGGGCCACATTTGGCCCACAAGTAAGAGTTTACCAATCTCCGCTTTATACAGACACATTAGTCTATACTGGAAGATAATTCTGATGTCAAATTCCCAAGTGAAACATTAACACACATATCACAGTACCTGCGTTCAGCACGCTCTTTCTTCTTTAAGGCAACATCCAAATCTTGCAATTGTTCTTCTAATTTTTCACACAGTAGTTTCTGAAAACATAAAACAGATGAGTATCATCTTAAACACCTTTCCACAATCACTTATCTCTTGCCTATTAGCTAAAGCTGCAGTGCTAAGACAGCTAATAAGGGGCCACAGAGAAAACAGTGAAATGTTCCTTGTATTTAATTAAATAAAGAATGCCACTTCAGTTCATCATCATCTTTGAAGTAACACACACGTTAAAGAAACTTACAGCTTTGTCAAGAAACATATTCTATGGCCTACCTTGCTGGCAGTAATTAATGTTTAAAATAGCATTTGGTTCAGCATATATACATGACAGTGATTAAAAAAACTTTTTAAATCCCAAGGTATTTTTAAGGAAGAAGGTTACATGTACAAGAAAATATAATGGTGCCAATCACTGTTTTTTTTTTTTTTTAAGAGAATGGAAAAAAAATTTACAAAATCATGCCAAACAGTTAATAGGTCAAAATAGAGCTGAAGAATGTAATTGTTAGAGTGATGCTAAGCCAAATAATTCCACTTACATAAAAAAATGCAATAAAGACCACCATCTTTTGGGCTTTTTTGAGCCAGGCCGCACACCTTGCGGCATCTTAGTTCCCTGCCCAGGGGCTGAAGCTGTGCCCCCTGCAGTGGAAGCACAGAGTCCAAACCACTGGACCACCAGGGAATTTCCAAATTTTAAAGCAAAATGAGACTGGAAAGGACCTTTTGAATAAAAAAGACATTCTGCTCTTCAAGTTTTAAAAGAAATCCACTGAATCAAGATATGAGAGAAATAGAATCCATGATTCTATTCATAGTACCATCATAATGGTCCATAATTTATAACATCATCTATAAAAATGACAAAAAGAAGGTAGGCAGAAATGAAAAAGAGGATGAAACAAAGAGATAAACAACAGGAAGAAATTTATTTCTTCCCTTGTATATTATCCTCATGGAGGGGAGAGGTGGTTGTGCCTTTAACAAATGTGAGAAAAAATAAACCGGAGATTATAATTTTGTAAAAACAAGAGGTCCTTTGAGAATTGCTTTGGGGAAAAAAATAAAGGGAAGACCTATAAGATACTAACAAAAGGTAGTTTTTAATCAATAGCCTCTACTTTTATAGAAATTTAAAGAACAGATAAACAATATCTATAAACTGAAGATTAAAATGTTTAGTGGCTGTCAAGAAATATTAATTTGAACATAAAAACAGAGACTGGAAACCCAGAACTGTGCTGGGTTGTCATACATGCTGGCAAGGGGGGCAGAACCATTCTCCATCTGGAATAATCATTAGAGGAGGGCGAAGGCAGGCAGTGTGGTATCCACTGTCACAAGAGTCACACAGAAGGATCTGAAATAAACCACAGATTAACGTCAACGTATCTCTATGGGTAATATTCAATAACTCTTAAGTTAAAATAAAGACATTTCTATGTATCTTAGCATGATACTAAGAAATACACTATATTATATTCTTTATCTGCATAAAGCTTAATAATAAAAACCCTCAGTTAATTAGGAATTTAACAGGTCTTTTTTTTTTTTAAACAGGTCTTTTTTGTTTGTTTTGGGGCCATACCACACAGCTTACGGGATCTTAGTTCCCTAACCAGGGTTTGAACCCTTGTTCCCTGCATTGCCAGGGAGATTCTTAACCACTGGCCCACCAAGGAAGCTCCCAAGGTCCACATCTAATTCAGCATCATTCCCCTACCACTTAACACACAATAGTGGCTTGAGATTTTTATTAGATTATCCTAAAATATCCAGCATATGAAATTAACCATATTTCAGATCTTCAGTTTCCAACATCATTCTCTTTGGCACAGTAACCAGCAAATGGGATTTTCAGAGCAGTTACTAAGATAATCGAATAAAAATCCTCTGTATATTCTAAGAAGGATGCAACTTTCTCCACCTCCTGGATGTCATTTCTGCTTACTTCATTTTACTTCTCAATTTTTCACACCTCTTTGTCATTGTCATCTATGACCACCTAGTCTGTGCCTAGTCACTCAGTTGTGTCGGACTCTTTGTGACCCTGTGGACTGTAGCCCACCAGGCTCCTCTGTTCCTGGGGATTCTCCAAAATACTGGAGTGGGTTGCCATGCCCTCCTTAGTCAAAATGCATTCTTTCAATTTAAAAAAAAAAATTAGGAAATGGTAGGAAAAGAACACAAATGTTGATTTTTACTTGATTTAGAGGGCAGAAAAGACCACTATTACAAATCTTCTCTTTGCCTTTCTCCACTTAAAATTTTTACAGTTTGAAGATCATAAAAATATTTAGAAGGGTCTTCTCAGTGTAATTCTGAAACCTATTCTTTTCAGAGCTATATCTCTTCTGAAACTACTGAGATATGATAAACTTCATCGATTAATTTAGTTTCCAGATATGATTTTCACATTTAGGAAGAAAACTGTAAGTTAAACCATAAATAGCTTTACCTCAGCCCACAACAAGTATCAGGAGCTGTTCTGAGCAACTTTACATAACTTGTTTCTGCTCTTCACAACTCTACCTATGTGGAAGCATCTTTATGTCTCTTTCTACTTAATAGGTAGAACTTGCTTTCGAAGTAAAATCTATTCAAAACAGAACAGCTGGGCATAACAAGAGTGCTTCTTCAACAGGTTCTTTAGAAAGCCCTCATAAACTGCAAAAATAAATATCTAGGTGAGGAACTGGGTTTTCTGATTTAGGCAATCTCTGAAGAACTTACTTCCAAATAAGACAGTCCTGTGCAAATCTGTCACTATTTTTCTGAATATATCCGGTCTATAATTATCCTCTTAAATTTTTTTTTTAGAACTACCCATTTCTAAAGTTAATAACCTACTGGGTTATTACTTGACTTATTTATATGTTTTTACAGAAAGGCAACAAGCCCTTCAGGTCTTACTTATTCAAAGCTGCTACTTCAGAAATATCATTATAAAGTTACTTAAAGGGAAAGAACAAAATTTTAAAGAAAAAAAGAAAAACAAAAAAAACCAGAATAGGAATATCCGAATAAACTGATCTGTGAGAAGAGATTAACAGTGCATGCTTAAGTGGAGAAACATCATTACAAAGCCAGGTAAGAATGAAAGCAAGATCCTGACCCTCCCTAGAATTAGGTTATTATCTGAGAATAGAAATAAAAGATTTTGCACACAAAAAATTGAAATAATGATCAAACCCAGATAAGTTAAAATGTTTCAACCACAGCATGGCAATAATCTGAATACTGTCCAGAGAGATCAGGTACGTACTAATTCAGGATGGTTTGGAAGGCCACATTTTTTGCATGGTTCATCATCATCTGCTAGGATGGCTTCTTCACTTTCCTTTTCTTCCTCCTCTTCTGAAGCTGCAGATGATTTTTCACTGTCAGACCCTTCACTTTCATCATTGCTGGAATATTTCCACCTGCCACGTGTTCGAGAGCCAGTCCATCGAACTTTGCCTTTGGGCTTTACCTTGTATAAAATAAAAGATTAGGACAATTTGATGTAATAACAATGTAAAAAAAAAAAAAAAAAAAACATGCTTCTGATTACATGCGCATTGTGGAATATTTAGTGAATATACAAAGAAGAAAAGAAAAAATTACTGTAGTTTCATCAACAGATATACTTACTATTAAATTTTGGTATATATTTCCATTATTTTTTTCTACTTTTTGGGAGGGGAGAATTATAATGAACATTCTGTCTTATTAAATACTTGCCCTAGTGATAAAATATTCTAATATCGTGTGTGTGTGTGTGAGTATGTGTGTGTATATATATTATATATATATATAATATGCCATCACATAGCTATATCTAATCCACAACTACACAGACATTTAGGTAGTTTTCCATTTTTTCACCTTCATAAACAATGTATCCTTGCAAATATAAAATCTTTACACAAACCTCTGTGGTTAGGATAAATTCCTGGAAGAGGATTCTGGGTCAAAGGGCATGTACTTTTCAAAGGCTCTATAATTGAACACTGACTATATTCTCACACATTGTTATATTAAAAATTTATTTCTCATATCAGAGAAATGGATCAGAACCGCATAAAAATTTCTGACAAACTTAAAAAATACATTATTCAGAGACTAACATTATAATGTTGGGAACTGCTTTCTACTGGTTGGCTTCACAATATTTTAAGTCATATTTCAGTTCACTCCTACAGTTTAAGTCCTCACCAAAGACCAAAATAACTCTAACAACAGGAGGCAATTTTTTTTAGTATTTCAAGGAACTAAGGACCACTTACAATTAAGAACAATGTTATCACTTAAATAAATCAAAAACAAAAGGAGCACTTTTTTTTTAAGTAGCACTTTAATTATGACAAATTTTCCATAGGCTGGCTAAAGACTTGTACAAGATTTTGCTTAAAATAAGAGGGTCATAGAAGAAAAAAAAAAAAAAATTCTGGCTCTAAGACTAATAACTGAAATGGGGAAACAGAGGCTCTCTCAAACACTGGCAATGAGAGGGTACATTAATGGGGCCTTTTTGGAAAGTAAAGAAGCAAAAGTTACCAAAACTTAAAATACTTATGTCCCTTGACCCAGTAATTCCAATTCTAGGATTCTATTCTAAAGAAATACTCACTCATGTCCAAAAGGATCTTCAATGCAGCATTGCCTGTAATAGTGAAAAATTGGGAACAACCTAAATGTCAATCAATCAGGGAGGAGTTAAAGAAACTGAGGCACATCCACACTATGGAATACTACGTGGTCATCAATAACTGAAGGTAGACTCTATCTACTGATAGGGAAAACGTTCAGACACACATTGTTAAGTGAAAAACTCACAGAAAAATGAATTTATCTTTTAAGTGCATGGGAAATATTTACAAACACAGACATGAATATATGGAAAAAAGACCAAAAGAGATGCAGCCCAAACCGTTAATAGTGTTTGTGAGAAATTTTCATTTTTCAAGTGTTACAAGTTAGGTATTACCTGTAGAACTTACAAATAGAATATATTTCTGTATTGCCTATAATAGAGAAAATGTTTAAAAGATGATACAGTCTGAAATTTAATGTCTGGAGATAACTAATAAGACATCTCAGATATAGGAAGAAAGGGTTTTTTTGTTGTTGCTGTTTTATCTTTGAATGAGTTGTTTTAGCCAAAAGTAAAAAGCTATGAACACTTAAAAGTCAAATATTTCTAATAAAAACTAAAGCTCAGAGTAGGAGAAATTTTACCTTGGCTACTTTAGAATTTGTATCCTTCTCTGCTTTTTTCAAATTTTCTTTTTTGTCTGTCTTTTGCAAAGCTGCTGACTCTTCTTCTACTTCATCTTCTTCCCCTCTTTTTTTATCAGCTTTCTGATCTCTGATTTCAGCCACTTTTGCTGTGGGTCTAGATATTCTTGGAGACCTCCTCAAAGTACGACCAACGTTTGTTTTCTCTTCTTCCTTTTCTGTCTTCTCTTGCTTGGTTTCTGGTTCTAAAATTTTGGGAGGAGAATCTGACTTCTTTTTCCGACTAGATATCCTAATTGTTAATTTGATGCCTTCTTTCTGCCTTTCGGAGGTTATCTCTGTGTTTTCTGAGGCAGTGTTTTCTTCTTCAGGAATCAACTTATATTTCAATTTGCTTTTTTGCATAGAACCCTTTGTCTCAGAAGGATCACCTGTGCCAGAGGTCTGGGCATTGTCCAGATTATCCACTTCTACCTTTGTTGATTCAGAATCCACTTTTAAAATTTCTGGGTCTACTTTCTCCAGGGAATGACCTTCTAGTGAACTTGTATTCTGACACTCAACTTCTGAGGCTAGTTTCTCACAGTGGACAGTCACGTTAGACGACGGATAAGTTTCAGCTGCCTCAGGAGACCCAGCCTTCTCTGATTCTACAGTTGTCTTTGGAACCTCCTCCGGTATTGGACTCAATCTTTGTATGTCCTTATCAAGAAAAGTCTTTTTGGACTTTTCAAGACACTCTAGGACTGGTGGGCGCTTATCCTTCTTACTTTTGGGAGACTTCTCTTCAACTCTCATACTATAGGATTCAGTGGCAGATAAAGCAGTTTTTAAACAGAGATCCTTTGCTACTTCAGCAGTCTCAAGAGAGGTTTCCATTTCTGAAGGACCAGTTTCGTCTATGTACTCTTTCTGACTCGGGGTCTCTAAGACTGATATTGAATTATCTGTATCTTTCCCTAAAGGGACCACTTCTTTCTCAAGATCACCTATTTTTACACTTGGAATGACAGAATTTACAGACTCTGCTCCATTTCCCTCCATGATGACACTTCTGTCCTTAGAGGGGCTGCAACTATCTTCCTTTGAATCATAAAACTTTGTCTCCATCTGTTCTGTCTTAAAATGTGGAGTTACCTTTTCATCACTAACTTCTCCATTTACCAGCTGTTTCCCTTCATGACCCAAGGCAGTGATTGTAGAGATCCTTTTACAAGTCTCTTCCTCTTGTTTTATTTCATCTTTCAAAAACTCTTTTGTTGGAGTAACTGATTTACACAAAGGTCCTTTGATTGGACTATCAAAATCATCACTCAGTTTAATTTCTCGTTTTTTTAGTGGAATCTTGGCCTGCTGGTCATTTTTAAGTTTCTCGGTTTCTTCAGTAGACTTTTCAGTAATTTCTTGAGAAGATTTAACATTGCCAACAAACTCTAGCCTCTCAGGCTCTAACTTCTCCATACTACCTTTGATATCTCTAGGATCTGCTTTACATTCTTTCATTTCCACTTTTACAGGTTTGACATTTTCCTTGAAGGAATCACTTTCTTCTTTGATAATCTTTTTTTCTTCACTTTCTGGAAAAGGTTTTTCTAGCTTCACTATGACTGGCAGTTTTACAAGTTCCTTTTCATCTTCTTTTTCTATTTTCACAGTAGTCTCTTCTAGAGCACTGGGTGTAGAACATTTTTCTGAATCTATTGGCCGCTCTTCACTTTTCATCTTTGCACTTCCTTTCTGTTCCTCTAAAAATAAGAAAAAGTTTACATGAATCTAAGCATTCAAGATTATAAAATGTATAAGGCATAACATAAAATATATTCCCATTCGAAAAGTTTCTCTCTTAGAAAAGGTGGCTTTTGTCACAGGACATTTGACAATAAAAGATGAAATCAGACAGTAAAGAAAATACCAAACTCTGAAGTACAACTTTTAGATATTAAAAAACTGTTATTTAGAAAGATTTCTGCTTTATACTTTTAATTTCAATGCTCTCAATGAAATGCAAATATTTATACAGCTCAAATAATTTATTCAAGCTCAAGTGATGGCTCAAAACTATGAAACTAAGAATACATCATAAACAAACATTTCCAAAAGACCATATTTGTTTTAAAAACTGACAACTGTTCTCTGCAAGTTATAGACCACTTCATTTCATTGAGAAAACACGAAAAAGGCAGTGGGGAAATGTTTTATGTTTTAATCAGGTTACAAAAGTAACAATTCTGTACAGAAAATGGAAAATATGCCCACAATCTGAATACCTACAATTAATATTTTATTGGAGGTTACTTCTTCTAGTTTTATGTATTTTTGACAAAGCTGGAATCATGCTGCCCCATTTTCCTCACTGAAACATTAGCATTTTCTTATGACATGAAATGTCTTCAGAGAATTGGACTTAACTGTGTAACTCCTTAATGTGATTATATTACAATTTACTTTAACTCCTCTTTTTACCAATTATTGGCTATATATTTACAATTTTTACGCAGTACCTAACAGGGCAAATTTAAGTATAATGAAAGTCATATTTAGTAAATACCATAATCTTTGAATGAGATTACAGACAAGGCATATATGTTTTAAAGTTGTGCTAAGGGAATCTGAGCCATGTTTTCAGAATTCATTAAGTACTAATTTTACCTATAAGAACAGCAAAGAGAGATAAGAAAGCCTTCCTCAGCGATCAACGCAAAGAAACAGGAAAACAACAAAATGGGAAAGACTAGGGATTTCTTCAAGAAAATTAGAGATACCAAGGGAACATTTCATGCAAAAAATGGGCTCAATAAAGGACAGAAATGGTATGGACCTAACAGAACCAGAAGATATTAAGAAGAGGTGGCAAGAATACACAGAAGAACTGTATAAAAAAGAGCTTCATAACCGAGATAATCACGATGGTGTGATCACTGACCTAGAGACAGACATCCTGGAATGTGAAGTCAAGTGGGCCTTAGAAAGCATCACTACAAACAAAGCTAGTGGAGGTGATGGAATTCCAGTTGAGCTATTTCAAATCCTGAAAGATGATGCTGTGAAAGTGCTGCACTCAATATGCCAGCAAATTGGGAAAACTCAGCAGTGGTCACAGGACTGGAAAAGGTCAGTTTTCATTCCAATCCCAAAGAAAGGCAATGCCAAAGAATGCTCAAACTACCGCACAATTATACTCATCTCACATGATAGTAAAATAATGCTCAAAATTCTCCAAGCCAGGCTTCAGCAATATGTGAACCGTGAACTTCCAGATGTTCAAGCTGGTTTTAGAAAAGGCAGAGGAACCAGAGATCGAATTGCCAACATCTGCTGGATCATGGAAAAAGCAAGAGAGTTCCAGAAAAACATCTATTTCTGCTTTATTGACCATGCCAAAGCCTTTGACTGTGTGGATCACAATAAACTGTGGAAAATTCTGAAAGAGATGGGCATACCAGACCACCTGACCTGCCTCTTCAGAAACCTATATGCAGATCAGGAAGCAACAGTTAGAACTGGACATGGAACAACAGACTGGTTCCAAATAGGAAAAGGACTACGTCAAGGCTGTATATTGTCACCTTGCTTATTTAACTTATATGCAGAGTACATCATGAGAAACGCTGGACTGGAAGAAGCACAAGCTGGAATCAAGATTGCCGGGAGAAATATCAATAACCTCAGATATGCAGATGACACCACCCTTATGGCAGAAAGTGAAGGTGAACTAAAAAGCCTCTTGATGAAAGTGAAAGAGGAGAGTGAAAAAGTTGGCTTAAACCTCAACATTCAGAATACCAAGATCATGGCATCTGGTCCCATCACTTCATGGCAAATAGATGGGGAAACAGTGTCAGACTTTATGGTTTTTCCAGTGGTCATGTATGGATGCGAGAGTTGGATTATAAAGAAAGCTGAGCGCCAAAGAATTGATGCTTTTGAACTGTGGTGTTGGAAAAGATTCTTGAGAGTCCCTTGGACTGCAAGGAGATCCAACCAGTACATTCTAAAGAAGATCAGCCCTGGGTGTTCATTGGAAGGACTGATGCTAAAGCTGAAACTCCAATACTTTGGCCACTTCATGCAAAGAGTTGACTCATTGGAAAAGACCCTGATGCTGGGAGGGATTGGGGGCAGGAGGAGAAGGGGACGACAGAGGATGAGATGGCTGGATGCCATCACCGACTCGATGGACGTGAGTTTGAGTGAACTCTGGGAGTTGGTAATGTGCAGGGAGGCCTGGCGTGCTGCGATTCATGGGGTCGCAAAGAGTCGGACACGACTGAGCGACTGAACTGAACTGAACTGAAGTGAACCCTTGCAATGGAAAAACTGATTTTAAATGAAGTTTTACCAAGATAGGAATTTAACAATTTTTTCTGAACAGATTCCCGCTAAGTTGATACAGCAGACAGAGTTTCAAAGTTTTCATGGGAATGAAATGTAATGGAGAGAAGTGAGATAAAGACTTCTTTAAACTGAGAATTCAGTATTACTTTTAAGAAGTATTTTTATTACAAATCACCCATTTTATGTTCAAATCATAATTGCAAGTAAAAAAAATTCAAGAACTGCTGATAACCATTGAGAACCTGAAATTAGCTCACTGTTCCACCCTCTTTACATGGTCATACACTAATTTAAAAATATGTATGTCACTACGAAAATTAAAGACATAGTAGGAATGATCTAGTCTGAATGTCTTCTGTTTCCCATATATTAAGCAGGTTCAGTAAATTCCTATGCATTGGCATTGGTTAGTGTATCAGAAAATCTAATTCAGGAAATATCTTGGATAACGATTAATATACAGATTACCATCTTTATCAATAACTTTAGCTCAATACAAAGAGTATACAAAAATATGGAACACCATTTAATGTTTTTTTTAATATATTTGGTTTGAAAAGCAACTCAGAATCTCACTGTGATTCTCACCAAAGGCAAAATGACACTTTGCTTTTGGGGAGGTGAATGATTTAGTCCTTTAAACTGATTCTGATCTGAATAACAACATGACAAAATAAAATGAAGAATAACATTAGGTTGAGACTCCTAGGTTCAGTAATCTTACTTCAGCTAGTGGTGTGTCTCTGAATATCTTACAAACTCAGTGTTCCTCACTTCTTCATGTACAAAGAAGCTGACTAAGTGACCTCAATAATTATTCTTCACTGGCTTGTATTTCTCTTAGTCCCAAAATAGTCAATATTTTTTGGCTTAGCTCTTACAAAAGAAAAATATGACAATAATTACAACTGTAGCTCCTGTAGATCACATGTGTGTATCCCTAAAGCTGAAGACAGGAAAACCATGACACCGAATGAAATTTTAAGCACTATCATAATTGGCAAGAAGGTCATTTAGTTATATAAGCATTTTCAACAAAGTTTTGTCAAAAGCAAACTGTAAAGGAAGATGCAAATGAGCTTGAGAGACATGAAATTTGAACTAACAATACTCAAGGAAAAATTCACCTTCAAAATCACAATGCAGAAGCAATGTTCCTTGACAGACTTGAAGGGATTCAAGACAGCTGTTACCTATTGTGGGATTCAAAAGCACATTCATTCATTTGCTCAACAAATATTTACTAATCACCTATTATGTGCTCTCCCACCCATCCCAACCAGAATCACTATGTAATCAAACATTGAATGTTCATATAAATTACAGTGAAGGACATTGCTAGTTGCCTATCCAGTATCTATCTTCTTTCTTACTATTAGAATTCTGATTTTGTTCAGGAAAGTACTTGCCTCTTCAGAAACCTTAAAGCTAAGGGTCATTTGAACCAGTTCTGGCCAATGAGACGCATAAAGAAATCTATTGAGTAAGACTTACAGGGTTCAGTTGACCTATGCCTTCTGCCCTTTCCCCTTCTTTCTGTCCAGAGTCTGCACACAATACCTGAAAAGGGAACAATCAAAGCCACATGCTAAGGATGGCAGACTAGGAAGGGTACTTGATGGCTTTATGGAGCTGCTTAACCAGACCTAGAGTGCCTACCACATGACTTTTTATTATAAGAAAAAAATTTACCTCACACATGTCAGAATGGCCATCATCAAAAGGAATACAAATAACAAACACTGGTGAGGAAATGAAGAAAAGAACTCTCATACGCTACTGGTGGCTAAGTAAATTGGTGCAGTCACTCTGGAAAACAGTATGGAGGTTTCTCAAAAACTAAAAGTAAAGACACTATGTGTGCTCAGTTGCTCTGTCATGTCCAGCTCTGCAACCCCATGAACTGTAGCCCACCAGGCTCCTCTGTCCATGAGATTATCCAGGCAAGAATACTAGAGTGGGCTGCCATTTCCTCCTCCAAGGCGTCTTTCTGACCCATGGACTGAATCCACGTCTCCTGCGTTAGCAGGAGGATTCTTTACCACTGAGCCACCTGGGAGGCCCAGAAATATCATATGACCCAGCAATTCCACTCTGGGGTATGTATCTGAAAGAAACATTAATCTGAAAAGACTCATGAACCCAACGTTCATAGCAGCACTATTTATAACTGCCAAGGTACGGAAGCATCCTAAGTGTCCATCAACAGATGAAATGGATAGAAATGTTGTAAATATATGTAATGAATACTGCTGCTGCTACTGCTAAGTCGCTTTGGTCGTGTCCGACCCTGTGTGACCCCATAGACAGCAGCCACCAGGTTCCTCTGGTGTCCCTGGGATTCTCCAGGCAAGAACACTGGAGTGGGTTGCCATTTCCTTCTCCAACGCATGAGAGTGAAAAGTGAAAGTGAAGTCGCTCAGTCGTGTCGGACTCTTAGCAACCCCATGGACTGTAACCTACCAGGCTCCTCCGTCCATGGGATTTTCCAGGCAAGAGTACTGGAGTGGGTTGCCATTTACAACTTAGCCATAAAAAAGAATAAAAGCTTGCCATTTGCAGCAACATGGATGAACTTAGACGGCATTATGCTAAATGAAGTAAGTCAGACAAAGAAAGACAAATACTGTATGATTATCCCTTATGTAGAATCTAAAAAAATACAACAGCCTACTGAATAAAACAAAGAAACAGACTCACAGAGGAAGAGAACAAATCAGTGTACCAGTGCGGGAAGGAAAGCAGGGTGGTACAACATAGGGATAGAGCAGGAAAAAAGTGTTCTTATAGGATTATATGAAGTCACATGTGTTAAACTTTTGACAATTGTAAAGCACTATAGAATTTTTTAAAATCTCTCAATTTTTAAAAAAAAAAAGAAAAAAAATTCCAATTGAAAAAACATGTACCCAAATGCAACCCTGTCTGATTTCTTTTCCTCTTACTCTTGCTTCCTACTACTTGTTCTTTCCCATACTCACCAAATTAATCTATATCATTTAATATATATTGGGCTTATCATCTATTCAGTGATAAGGAATAACTAATCTCTGATGCTCTAATTTCTTTATAATTCTCTTCTTGTAAGACAAGACTTGAGAAATTTTAAAACATCATAGTGATTTCAGATTCTGCTCTAATGTTATATACTTATAGTGAGTATAAATTAACATAAACACTGTAAAGAGCAAGTTGGAAATACCTACTCTAAAGCCTGAAGAAATATACTCTATAGTTTAGCAATTCTACTCAAAGAAAATAAACTTACATAAAACTAAACAGAAATATGTACATGATTATTTGCTGTTGCACTGATATAAAAGAGAAAAATGAGAAATAATATCTCTCAAACAGAAAAATGAATAATCACTACAGAGCAAACAAAAGAAATGAATTTATAAAGATCAATATGGGTAAATCTCAAAAACAGAAAGATGAGTGAAATAGCAATACGCTAAAGGACAGGTTGTATGATAGCACTTGTAGAGGTTCTGAAATGCAAATTCACATGATTCACAGGACTGCAGCACTGCTTAGAAAATAAGCGTAGGGGGAACGGAATGGAAAATGAAGTGAAAGGACAATGTTTAACTGTTCTATAAGATTTTAAAAATTAAAAGCAAATTTTGGTAATATTTAAGTATTTCATACTATCATGTGTTTATTTAAAATATTTCATTAAAAATTAAGATTATGAGTCAGATAAAACTTAAATGCTCTCTTGCTCTTTACATATTGGCCAGCTATGAGACCTTGGGATAATTATCTTAATCTAAGTTTCTTTGGATTCTTTAAAACGGAAGTCAGAATACCTAATTCAAGGAACTGCTGTGAGGGTTTTTTAAAAAATGAAGCCTGAAAACCACTTTACACAGTATGGTTTGGGAGTTTTTATGATGACAATAATACATTATTTGGCTCCTTCTTGCCACAATCTTTAGTCACATCCGAAAATTCCCTTAAGCAATCATCATTTTTAACCAGTCAACATTGCCTAGAAGGCCATTTCTATTTTTACCTCCTCATTCGTATTTTCCCATTTTGAAAAATAATTAAAATGTCAAATAACTAACTCCTAGTGTTGTTAATGATTATAGAAGGGTGCACTCAATGTTGGCATTGCTATTGATACTTATTATTATATATGTTATTGGGAAAATCTTAACATCCTTCAAGCTCAAATGCTACTCCATTTTAGTTTTACCTGAGTGTTTCCCCAACAAAGAATTAACTACTGTATCTTCTGCATTTGTGTCTTGCTTTATATAGGCTTTTACAGCATTACTTATTACCCAGAATTACAACTGTTGGTTTATAAATCTCTGCCTTACTAGTGTAAGAATACTACTCTGAGAAGAATCATGGGTTATTACTTGCAGTAAGACACTCAAAAACCTCCTGAATGTATTGAACACAACTGAAACGGCAACAAATTCTAGACTAAATGTTGATAAATTATATCAAAACACTTTAAGATGTAACCTTTATAAACAGAAAGTCTTTAAGGTAGATTATAGGATAATATTTAATTTCAAATCCTTCAAAGTTTATCTGACCAACTTACACAGTGAGATTTGGGAAGAACATTTCAGTTCACTTCAGTTCAGTCGCTCAGTCGTGTCCGACTCTTTGCGACCCCATGAATTGCAGCATGCCAGGCCTCCCTGTCCATCACCAACTCCCGGAGTTCACCCAAACTCACATCCATCGAGTTGGTGATGCCATCCAGCCATCTCATCCTCTGTCGTCCCCTTCTCCTCCTGCCCCCAATCCCTCCCAGCATCAGAGTCCTTTCCAATGAGTCAACTCTTTGCATGAGGTTGCCGAAGTACTGGAGTTTCAGTTTCAGCATCATTCCTTCCAAAGAACACCCAGGGCTGATCTCCTTTAGAATGGGCTGGTTGGATCTCCTTGCAGTCCAAGGGACTCTCAAGAGTCTTCTCCAACACCACAGTTCCAAAGTATCAATTCTTCAGTGCTTAGCTTTCTTCACAGTCCAACTCTCACATTCATACATGACCACTGGAAAAACCATAGCCTTGACCAGACGGACCTTTGTTGGCAAAGTAGTGTCTCTGCTTTTCAATATGCTATCCAGGTTGGTCATAACTTTCCTTCCAAGGAGTAAGCATCTTTTAATTTCAAGGCTGTAATCACCATCTGCAGTGATTTTGGAGCCCAGAAAAATAAAGTCTGACACTGTTTCCCCATCTATTTCCCATGAAGTGATGGGACCGGATGCCATGATCTTCATTTTCTGAATGTTGAGCTTTAAGCCAACTTTTCTCTCTCCTCTTTCACTTTCATCAAGAGGCTTTTTAGTTCCTCTTTACTTTGTGCCATAAGGGTGGTGTCATCTGCATATCTGAGATGATTGATATTTCTCCTGGCAATCTTGATTCCAGCTTGTGCTTCTTCCAGCACAGCGTTTCTCATGATGTACTCTGCATATAAGTTAAATAAGCAGGGTGACAATATACAGCCTTGATGTACTCCTTTTCCTATTTGGAGCCAGTCTTGTTCTATGTCCAGTTCTAACTGTTGCTTCCTGACCTGCATATAGGTTTCTGAAGAGGCAGGTCAGGTGGTCTGGTATGCCCATCTCTTTCAGAATTTTCCACAGTTTATTGTGATCCACACAGTCAAAGGCTTTCGTATAGTCAATAAAGCAGGAATAGATGTTTTTCTGGAACTCTCTTGCTTTTTCCATGATTCAGCGGATGTTCGCATTTCGATCTCTGGTTCCTCTGCCTTTTCTAAAACCAGCTTGAGCATCTGGAAGTTCACGGTTCACGTATTGCTGAAGCCTGACTTGGAGAATTTTAGCATTACTTTACTAGCATGTGAGATGTGTGCAATTGTGCAGTAGTTTGAGCATTCTTTGGTATTGCCTTTCTTTGGGATTGGAATTACTCTAGGAGGTGGATCCAAATAAATAATGCTGTGATTTATGTCAAAAAGTGTCCTGCCTATTTTTTTTCCCCTACGAGTTCTATATTACCTGGTCTTACATTTAGGTCTTTAATCCATTTTGATATTATTTTCCTGTATGGTGTTAAGGAGTGTTGTAATTTCATTCTTTTTCACATAGGTGTTCAGTTTTTCCAGCTCTACTCGTTGAAGACACTGTCTTTTCACCATTGTCTATTCTCGCCTCCTTTTTTGTAGATTAATTGGCCACAGGTGCGTGGGCTTATTTCTGGGTTTTCTATCCTTTCCCTCTGATCTATATTTCTGTTTTTGTGCCAGGACCACACTACTTTTCTGACTGCAGCTTTATAGGATAGTCTGACATCAGGGAGCCTGATACCCCCAGATCCATTAGGCAAAGACTGCTTTGTCTACTTGAGGTCTTTTATGTTTCCAGACAAATTTTAAAAAAATTTTTGTTCTAGGTGTTACAAATGCCATTGGTAATTTGACAGCGAGATTGCCTTGGGCAGTAGAGTTATTTTGGGTAGTATAGTCATTTTGACAATATCAATTCTTCCAGTCCAAGAACACAGTGTAATATATCCTTCCATCTGTTTTGTATCATCTTTGATTACTGTCATAAGTGTCTTATAGTTTTCAGTTTTTGCCTTCTTAGGTAGATTTATTTCTACCTAAGATATAAAGCATTTTCTTTTTTATCCAATGGTAAAGGAGATTCTTTCCTTCATTTCTCTTTCTGATCTGGTTAGTGTACAGAAATGCAACAGATTTCTGTGTATTCACTAATGAGCTGCAGTAGTTTCCTGGGCTCAAAATATTGAAATTATCATTTGATATATTACTACTATGCATCAAATGGACAAATAAGAGCTGTCCTCACAGTTCTGTGTCAGTCACTCAGTCATGTCTGACTCTTTGTGACCCCATGGACTGTAGCCTGCCAGGCTCCTCTGTCCATGGAATTCTCCAGGCAAGAATTCTGGAGTGGGTTGCTCTGCCCTTCTCCAGGGGATCTTCCTGATCCAGAGATCAAACCCAGGTCTCCTGCATTGCAGGCATATTCTTTACTGTCTGAGCCACCAGGGAACTATCATTTTATTCCATGTTAAAGGGATACAAATTGGTGCCAATCCTTCTGTAACTTATTTAAAAATTACATGGTAGATATCTGACAAAGGCATCAAGAAATTTTTTTAATTAAGTATAACAAAATAAAGCCAGAGAAAACAAATGAACCATTTAATAAATTATTAGAAGGCAAACAACAAATAGAACCCTGTTAGCATCCCAAGAGGCACACACAAGCCTTTGCCCAATAGTAATACCCTAACAATTATAACTATTACCCCATTTTACATTATATTAATCACTTCCTTATTTTGATTTATAGTTTAGTTTTACCTGTTTATTATTTTCTTTTTTAGGTCTCTTTAATCTACTCTTGCTCTTCCATCCTTTTTTTTTTTTTTTCAATTTATTTGAGTCAGCAAATCCAGCAATGTGATGGTGATGCAAATCTGTAATACCTGGACTTTACTGAGTGCATTCCCATATGCCTTTGTTCTTTTTCTCCTGTAAATCACCACTTTAATCTACAGCCTTCAGCAGATTCACGTTTACCACAGAATACCACATAATTTCTGTGGTAAAAGTACTTTGGTGGTGGTATGTTCTTTATCAAGAGGCATTACTGTTTAATCATCCTTTTGTGTTGTTAAAGAGATGTTACTGCTCAATAAATAAAACCTTTCCTTATTAGGGAATGCAAAATGATGATATTCCCATTCTGTCAATCTTTCATCAATAATTATAAATTATATAAAAATAAGCTTTGCTAATGTATTGTTTTGTTTTACAGTGGTATAGTTCATACTGAAAAATAGCAGGATGAAAGCTCAATTCTTTCTGCTTAACAGTTTTCAAATTAATAATTTGGTCCCCACTGGTATCTTTCAAATTTTTCTATTAGTATCATGGTGGAATTTGTATCAAGATTTAAGACTTATTCAATGGGGCTTCCCTGGTGGCTCAGTGATAATGAGTCCCTTTGCCTGCCACTGTAGGAGGCACAGGTTCGACCCCTGGTTGGAAGATCCCATATACTGCAGAGCAACTAAGCCTGTGCATCACAACTATTGAGCCCATGCTCTGCAACAAGAGAAGCCACCACAATGAAAAGCCTGTGCACTGCAACTAGAGAGTAGCCCCCTACTCTCTCCAAGTAAAGAATGCCCATGCAGCAACAAAGACCCAGGACAGGCAAAAATAAATCAAGTTATATGTGTGTGTGTGTGTGTGTGTGTGTGTGTGTGTGTGTGTGTGTATATATATATAAAAGATATATTCTTCAATGTGTTTTAATCCACTACAGCTATTATCCTTATGATGCTTGTCCCATCTTAGACAGTGGAAACCTCTTTAAGTTGACTCTTGAGGTTTTTCTGGTGTGATTTTGATGAGTCTTTACTACTTGGAATGACAGGATGTTTCTTGGCTCACGATACCCCAGAACTGGAATAAGCCACTTTTCCAAGAAGCCTTGATTTACTTTAATGGGAAATTGTACTTCAAGACCACAATCTGGGTGCTAAGGATGCTCACCGCTACTGGGTTGGCCATTGTTTCTAGGTCTTTTCAATAGACAGAGCTAGAAAATAATAAAAATAATCCTTGAGTTTCATAACAACATCTCCTTAACTTTCTGTCTTACATCTTATTTCTTTTTCCCACACTGAGAATCTTGGTTTTCAAGAATATCACAAATGATACAATTAGAATATCAATTACATTTCACACATATTATGCAACTTTTCAGAATAATGCCACCACCACACCAAAGTAATTTAATGGAAAGTCCACAAGTTTTTGTATGTTCTCTTCCCATTTTTTCTCCATTTATTTTGTCTTATAGCTCCACTGTTAAAACACAAAGTTATTAAAGACTATATGTTCTTTGCTCTATCTGTCATTTAGATTTAGTTACATGTAGTGAAGTGAAAGTTGCTCAGTGGTGTCCAACTCTTTGTGACCCCATGGACTATACAGTCCATGGAATTCTCTAGGCCAGAATACTGGAGTGAGTAGCCGTTCTCTTCTCCAGGGGATCTTCCCAAGCTACCAAATTAATGCTCACCCAACATTCTTTTTCAAATCTTTATTATGAAATAGTTTTAGACATACAGATATCTTACAAAAATAGTTCAAGGACACCATCACCTTGTTTCCCATAAGTTAACAACTTGTGCCCTCATAGCACAGTTCTCAAAACCAGGAAATTAACATTAGTAAAACACTATTAAACAGATTTGATTAAATTTCACCAGATCCCCCCATCCCCTGCCAGGTCCATTCTGTTTTGAGGATACATGTCTCATTTTGTTCTTGGATTTCTTTCAGTTCAGTTCAGTCGCTCAGTCATGTCTGACTCTTTGTGATCCCATGAAGTGCAGCACGCCAGGCCTCCCTGTCCATCACCATTTCCCGGAGTTCACTCAGACTCATGTCCATCGAGTCAGTGATGCCATCCAGCCATCTCATCCTCTGTCGTCCCCTTCTTCTCCTGCCCCCAATCCCTCCCAGCATCAGAGTCTTTTCCAATGAGTCAACTTTTCGCATGATGTGGCCAAAGTATTGGAGTTTCAGCTTTAGCATCATTCCCTCCAAAGAAATCCCAGGGCTGATCTCCTTCAGAATGGACTGGTTGGATTTCCTTGCAGTCCAAGGGACTTGAAAGAGTCTTCTCCAACCACAGTTCAAAAATTTCTATTTCTCTCATTCATTCCACACTGCAGGAAAGTGTAGTCCCTGCCATGTAGAAGGAATTGATATTCACCTGCAGAGAAAAGTGATCCCTTCTCCATGTATTTATTTACTCAATCATGAACTTACAGAAATGCAAAGTCATAGATTTAAAATCTATCGCTGCATAAATCTGTGGCTAAAACAGTTCTGCTTTCACCACTCCTTCCAGTCGGCACTGGGTCCTCCTGAGCCCAGATTATTTTCTGAGTATATCCTTAATTTCTAGCATTCCAAAATATTCTAGCTTATCTTGCATTTTTCTTGCCCATCCCCTAAAGCAATTGTCTCTGTGGGGCACTAGTTCCTTTTAGTAGAAAATGATATTTTGAAATGAAAATCTAGAGGCTAAGAGTGCTCACTGTTACTGGGTTATCACTGTTCTCAGATTCCTCTCATGAACAGAGGTAGGAAATATATGTGTGTGTGTATATATATATATATATATATGTTAAGCCATACAAATGAATGTATTTATATTTATTACCATATTACCCACCACTGAGGTTTTGTTAGTCTTTTTGGCTATCTGAAGCTCATTCACTAGAAGATTCCTATAAAAAGACTCATAGAAAATAGATCTTAGATATTGATAGCAGTTTACATGCAGTCTCTATCTAGAAGTCATTTTGGCTAGACATAAAATCCCTGGTTCACATTTTTTCCCTTATATGTTATGGTATTTTCTTTTGGCATAAGGCATTGCTTTCAAATATAGCGATGGCAGTCTGATATTCTTTTCTCTAAAAGTTACCTGGTCTTTCTGTCAAGATGGCCAAAGTACTTTCTTCAAAGCCGAAGGGTTTTACTAGAATATGTCTTCATGCTGGTTTTTCTGGGTTGATTTTCCAAGGTCTTTAGTGTCTTTAAAACATGCAGTCTTACATTCTTTTTTTTATTTCAAGAAGTTATGGGAGGGGACATGGGTAAACCTATGGTTGATTCACAGCAGTCTGATATTGATGTCTGGTAGAAACAATGTTTGGTATTTGGTAGAAATCAAAGCAATACTGTAAATCAATTAACTTTCAATTAAAAATAAAGAAATTAAAAAAAGAAGTTATGTTAAGCATAGTCTTTAGAATTTCTGTCTGTTTCCTTGCTTTGGTTTCCTTTTTTATGGACCTCTGTAGGATTTTTATTACGTATCTTCAACTCTTTATCTCTTTTTCTCCAATCTTCATCGACTTGCTTTTGTTTTTATTTTTAAAAACACACAACATCCCATCTGCTGTTTTTTTTTTTTTTTCAGAATAACAAAAAATATTGTACTAAAACCTAAGATTTACAGAAATTTTCAGATAAGCCATACAAAATGGTCACGAGCTTTTTCTTGAAGGGAAGATTCTACACCCGACAGCAAAGTCACAATTTTATTAGTGAGGGCTGTGATGTCTGTTTAATGTCTGTTTGGTTCAAACAATCAAGCTTGTCCATCTACAGCATCTAAATAAAGTTAGACTTGGCTAGAGAGCATATTCTAAAGAAATGGTTAATAGGATTGAAGTAAGCCAGAAAGAAAAACACCAATACAGTATACTAACACATATATATGGAATTTAGAAAGATGGTAACAATAACCCTGTATATGAGACAGCAAAAGAGACAATGATGTATAGAACAGTCTTATGGACTCTGTGGGAGAGGGAGACGGTGGGAAGATTTGGGAGAATGGCATTGAAACATGTATACTATCATGTATGAGGCGAGTTGCCAGTCCAGGTTCGATGTGCGATGCTGGACGCTTGGGGCTGGTGCGCTGGGAAGACCCAGGGGGATGGTGTGGGGAGGGGGGAGGGAGGGGGGTGCGGGGTGGGGGGCACGTGTGTACCTGTGGTGGATTCATTTCAATGTTTGGCAGAGCCAATACAATGTTGTGGAGTTTAAAAATAAAATAAAATGAAAAAAAAAAAAAAGAAATGGTTAGCTGCTTTTAACCAATGCACTTAGATCACCATAAAAAAGGGAAAAGGAGCCCATAAAATTAAAATAAAACTACCTCCCCCCACCCCTCCACCTCCAAAACAAACTAAAATAAAATGCAAAAAACACCCACACCCCTGCAGCTAACCTTGACAACTACCTTCATTCACAGTGCTTTATACTTAAACCATGATGGGGAAATGAATAACAGCAGAGAGAGGCCACCGCTTTTAAATGTTTTGCAACAATCCAGACAATACTTCTGGCCTCTGCTCATGCTTTACAACAGTGAATCAGGACAAGATATAGATTTGCTAATGTGCATTTAATCACCAAAGATTTGAAGATGCCTGGGTTTTCATTCTGTAGTTTCTAAGACTGTGTCCATTAAATGCAAACAAAAAAGGAAGAAGTCTTGGCAGAACAGAAGTGATACACACTTGACAATCGAATCAATTTAAATTATTATTCATGGCATATAGCCTGGTCCATGCTCTAGCTGTTTCTAGGGCTTGGGCTTCGTTGGTCTTCCACTGCTCTGCTACATCATTTGCTAATGGATCATCTGGAATGGGAGCACTTAACAAAGCCTAGATCGATAGCAGAACTGTGCAAATCTGCAGTGACGGGGACCACTTATCTTTCAAAATATCTAAACATATTCTTCCCAACTTGTCTACATTAGGATGATAAATTTTGGTCATGAAATGTACTTTAAGGGCTGCCATTGGGTATTCTGGAAGGAATAGTTCAAGCTTAAAAACTCCTCCCTCAAAGGGGGAATCCTGAGGGCTGGCAATGACCACATGAAAATAACGGGCGTTGCTCTCATCTGGTTTTGCTTTAACGCCGGGAACTGGTTCTGCCAGCAAACGCTGGGTTTCCTTAATAATCCTGTGGGGCAGCCCGGCCATCTTGTCAGATCCTAAGTTCGGCCTCTGGTCTGGTATCCAGCTCTACTCCCCTCACGCATGGGTCATCTGCTGTTTTTTAAGGGCACTAATTCTTGTGTTTGTTGACTCAGATATTATTTACAGATTTTTTTTTTTAAATCGTTAACTCTGCCACCTATTCATTTAGAGTTTTCATATGTTTAGTAAGAACGTCTTGTGGTTAAGTTTTCATTTCTGCAGTGATGTTAATATGCTTCTTATTTTCTTTCATTATTATAATTCTATGGGATTTGGTCCTGATCTTTTTTAGTTACTCATTTTTATGTCAAGTAGATAGTTTTCCTAATTTTACTGCTATCAAGCTCTGCATTTTTCATATTAAAAATTAAAGTGATTTACTTTATGAGATTATATAACTCTAGACCTCTCCTATACTTTCATTTGAATCTTTTTTCTTTTCTTTTTTTAAACTTGTCTCTACTGTCCCTGTTCTATTTAATTTAGATCCTATTCCCAGCAGACTGCAGGAAGCTCTGTGTGGACTTTAGTTCTGGAAGGGATCTTCGGCTGGAGATCCCTTGAGAAGTCATAACACCCAGAGTACCCAAGTTCTGTTAAGATCTTAGTTTCAGATACTACAGTAATGCTATCAATATGTTCCTATTATAGGGGAATCTGTAGACAGTCAAAAACCATGCCATTGACACTTTCCAAAAATTATGAATGACAACTTAAATTTTCATCTGCTGATTCTAGTCATAACAAATTTAATCAGAAAAGAAAATTTTAACAGTTTCTCTAACCACGAAAGGGTTTTCTTTTCTTCTTCCTTTCCTCTTTGCTTTCTAAAGGAGGTGATCATTTCACAACAAATACAAATGTCAAATCATCATGTTGTATGCCTGAAATGAATCTAAAGTTGTACGTCAATTATACTTCAATTTTAAAAAACCTGAAAATTCAAAAGTGGGTTTAGACTACTTTAAAAATTATTAAGTTTTACTGATATAGGTCACAAACTGAATTTTAGGATATAGAAAAGAATTTGCCAAATGAGAAATACAGCTCATGATTAAAACCACCAAAGATATTTGAAATCATATAATCACTAATAAAAGGAGAATAATCAGGATTTTTGCTAAAAGAAATATTGGTATGTACAAACATTATACCCTACATTAAAAGGCAAAATTACTTGGTTTTACGCAATGCTTGCAGCTAGGGGATGAATGATTAGTTTCCTCAAAGCAGCAAACAAGGTAAGAACATACTATTTTCAGGTTCTAATCGAAACAGTAAAGGAAAACTAAAAGTAGAGGAAGAAAGGACAATAAAGAGAGCAAATTCTGTACCCTGTCATTAAAAGGCACATTATCAAGAAAAAGTATTAACCAAACGATGTTAGATAAAACTTCAACTGGTTTCTCTGCTTCTAGAAAAGTTAGGATTTGCTTCTGATCTTCTGAAAAGGTTAGGATTTGATCTGCTCAGTTAACCATATTAAAAAAGTCAATCAGGAAATCAAGCTTAATAACTATCATAGTTATTAATAATTATCATAGACTTAAGAATTTGCTAAGGGTGACCCAAAACAAAAAAGAAAACCAATCCACACCACACACACACAAAATCTATTTAAAAATTGGCTTACTTAAAAAAGGACTTAAATATTTCCCAAACAACACATACTAATAAGAACATGAAAAAGTCTTCAACATCATTGGTCATTTTGAAAATGCAAATCAAAACCCATAAATACCACTTCACATCATTAGAATGTCTATTATTTAAAAAAAAATAACAAGTGATTTGTAGGATGTGAAAAAATTGGAACCCTTATGCAGAACTGATAGGAATGTAAAATGGTGCAGCAGTTGTAGAAAACGATATGGCAAATCCTCAAAAAATTAAAAACAGAACTATCATCTGATCCAAAAATTCTACTCCAGGGATATACCCAAAAGAAGTACAAGCAGATATTTGTACATCGACTTTCATAGCAACATTATTTATAAAAGACAAAGGTAGAAGAAACCTTAGTGTCCAGTGACAGATGAATAGATAAAATGTGGTAGACACACACAAGAGAATATCAGCATTAAAAAAGAAAAATTCTGATACATGCTACAATATGGAGGAATACTGAAGACATTAAGCTCAGTGAAATAAGGCAATTACAAACGGACAAATATTGCATGATTTCTCTGAAGTGAGGTTCCTAGAGTTAGTCAAATTCATAGTCAGAAAGTAGAATGATGGATGCCTGTGGCTAAGGGGAGGGGGAAAAGGGTAATTAGTGTTTAATGGGTACAGAGTTTCAGTTGGAGGATATAAGTCTGGAGATGAATGGAGGTGACAGATGCACAATACAAATGAACTTGATGCCACAGAACTGTACACTTAAAAATGGTTAAAATGATAAAATTTTATGTTATGTGTATTTTACCACAATAATTTTTTAAAAGTTCACTAATATTCTCTGTATTCTTAAATTAGTAAAAGATAGCATGTTTTGATGACTGGAACACTTTTATGTAAATTTTTTAAATGTTCAGTATAAAAGACCAAAGTACTCAATAGTTTTTTGCCTCTTTTTCATTAAATGATAGAAAAATCTATTTCCTTTAACAGGAAGAGTTAAAACTCTTCAAACTGAGGGAAATTCAACTGATGTAGGTGGGAAGAAGAGTGGAAAAGAGAAGAAATTACAAAACAAAGAAAAACAAAACACACAAAAAAAAACCTTGTTTAGTTGTTTCTTCCTCCTTTTTAGTCTCCTCTTCTTCTAAGCTGGGACTTTCCCGGGAAGAGCTGTCCTGTTGGCTAGAGTTCTTCAATAGTACAGGATCAATTTGTGCTTTCAGGAGTGCAAGTGTCTCAGCCAACTCGTTTCGATTTCTAAAAAAAAATGGAAAAACAGAAGGCAGCATAAAAATCTTTCTCCTGTTCTAAGCGTTGTGGTTGCCAAGAAGAGTGGGGAAAAATGGGAGTTTGGGATTAGCAGATGCAGACTAATTTATAAAGGATGGATAAACAACAAACTCCTACTACGTAGCCCAGGACCTATATTTAATATCCTATGATAAAGCATAATAGAACAGAATATGAATATAAGAATATTCATATGGATAACTGAGTTACCTTGCTGTACAGAAGAAATTAACACAACACTGTAAATCAACTATACTTCAATAATTTTTTTAAAAATCTTTCTTCAGTTCTAAAATGATTTCAGAATAACACCTATTAGAAATTAACATTTAAAAAAGAAAAACATATTAAGAGCATCCAAAACACTAGTACAGCTAACCCTAATTAACCTTACATTTTAAAATTAAGTATTAGGAATGAATGCATATTAAAATAAACTGTTCACCAAAGAGGAATCTTAGACTATGTTTTTATTAGAATGGCAATTCAAATCTTTTTGGTTAAAAAGAACAGTATGAACAAAATTAAACAAAAACCAAAGTTTGATAATTTTTTTAAATATGATGCAATCTCTCAGGAGTACAAAATCAAAGTAAATTCAATTTGAATAAAAATATGAGAAAATCCCAAATAAATAAGATACCAATCTACAAATTATCTATTTTTACTACCAAATCCAGAGGTATATACAATATGGTCAATTTTAATGCTACATACAATTAACGATAAAACAATAATTTAATCATAAATAATTATTTATAATAATAATTTAATTTTTTTCTTGCTCAGAAAAACAGTGTGTAACAGCAGAAATAAAAAGGAAATCTTGGACTAAGAGTTGGGAAATATAGTTCTAGATCTGCCACTAAGTTAATTAATCAGCACCATGATCTCCCCATCTGTGTCATCAAAGGACTGTGCATGCACCTCAATTCTATGTAGTTAGTATCAAGATGAAATTATTTGTTCTATCTGTCATGCCACATATGTCCTCTATCCTCTGTTTTCACCTCCATTTCCAATTCCGCCGCCTTTCTAGCTAAACACTACTGCTTCAAAGTGGGGACTGTCTGATGAAGTAGGCTCTAAAAAATACTTAATGAATAAACAGAATCCCTGTTCCTAAACCAAATGGCTATGTACCCCTAGACAGGTCATATATCTTCATCAGACCTGAGTTTCCTTATCCATATAAGACTGGATTCTCTTAAGTATTATTAAATTCGTTTCCAAAGAAAGTAAAAAATTGCCAGTGACAGACATCTTTCAGAAATTAAAAGGACAATCATTTTGCCATTGTCTATGAGAAAGAACACACAGGGTTACACACATTATAAATATTGTGCATGGGAATGACTATGTTTATACACAGTATAACTATCACATTAGCATACACAATAAAATTAACAGTTTTAATTATCTAATAGTAGTAGGTCACATCAGATGCTGTTTCAAGATTGTGTGAAACTATACTCACTTTACAAAAAACAAAAATAGTTTCTATTTTTGAACTTCATTAGCCCAACCTGCTTCTAACCTAAGCCTCTATCCACTTAATGTTATTACCATCATATTTCAATGAGAATTTCAAATGTATAAGTGCCCCAATCCATTTGTTATTTTCTGAGGTCATGCTGGAAACTGAAAAATATATTTAAGTATTTCACTACACCTTCTTTTAAAAGCTTTGAACATTAGAAGCATGCCAATACTTGCTAGAAAATCCATGTCAATTACTTCCAGTACTCTAAGCAACAAAAAAATTTGCCGAAAAGTTGATTAAAGAACTCTCCTAAAGGCTTTTAACCTGTCTATTACATTAAAATGCAAACCTAATAAAGCCATTATCTTATAAAAACAGAAAACTACCCATCTGGATTTCTCCTGTTTCAATCTTATAATTAGATTTAGTATGTTAAATAATTTTTAAAAGCCCTAAATTGGAATGGAGGAAATTTTAATATATATAGATTAAAATTATATCCAATTTCTTACCACTTTTTACAGAACGTTTTATTTTTAACGTAATTTTAAAGTGTTACCTTCCATTTATAGTTATTACATAATACTGGTTTTACTCTCCATGTTTTACAACACATTTTGAGCCTGTCTTACACCCAATAGTTTGTACCTCCCCCTACCACTGGTAACCACTAGTCTGCTCTCCACATCTGCTAGTCTGCCTCTTTTTTGCTTTATTCACTAGTCTGTTGTATTTTTTAGATTCCACATATAAGTGGTAACATTAAGTATTTGTCCTTTCTCTGACTTCACTTTGCATAATGCCCGTCATGTCCACCCATGTTGCTGCAAATGGAAAAGTTCCCTTCTTTTTATGGCTGAGTAGTATTCCATTGTGTATACCCCAACGGATATTTATGTATATTTATTTTGTGTGCTGCAACTTTTCTAAATTCACTGTTGTACTCTCTGGTAGCATTTTTAGGATTTTTCTATGAATACCATCACATAATTTGCAAACAGTGGCAGTTTAATTTGTTCGCTGTCAATCTGGATTCTTTTTCCTCTCTGATTGCTGGGTAAGGATTTCCAAAACTGAGTTGAATAAAAGTGGCGAGAGTGGTCATTGTTGTCTTGTTCTTGATCTTAGAGGAAATGCTTTCAGCTTTTCTCCAGTAAGTACGATGCTAGCTGTGAGTTTGTCACGTATGGCCTTTATGATGTTAAGATGTTCCTTCTATGTCCACTTGCTAGAGTTTTTATCATAAATGGACATTGAATTTTATCAAAAGCATTCTGCATCTATTAAGATGATCATGTGGCTTTTATTCTTTAATTTGTTAATGTGGTTCATGTATCATGTTGGTTGACTGATTTACATATACTGAAGAACACTTGCATCCCTGGGATAAATCCCAGTTGATCATGGGGTAGGATCCTCATAATGTTTATTTGCTTGTTTGTTTTGACTGTGCCATGAAGCATATCAGACCTTAATTCCTTGACCAGAGATTGAACCCATGCTCCCTGCAGTAGAGGTATGGAGTCTTAACCACTGGTGGTTAAGACTTTTGTTGCACTCAGTTTGCTAGTATTTTGTTGAGGATTTCTCAATGTTCATCATTGATACTGGCCTGTGATACTGGCCTTTTTTTATGATATCTGTGTCTGGTTTTTGTATCAGGATGATATTGGCCTCTCAGAATGAGTTTGGAAATGTTCCTTCCCTGCAATTTTTTTTGCAATAGTTTCGGAAGCATAGATGTTAACATCGCTCTGTTTGGTGGAATGCATAACTGGCTCACTTTGCTGTATAGAAGAAACTAACACAACATTATAAAACTATACTCCATTAAAAATTGATTATAACAGAACAAACAAACAAAAAATGGTTTGGTAAAATTTACAGGTGAAGCCATCCAGTGGTCCTCTACAGGACCTTATAAAGGAGTCTGTGGATTCTAACCATTCAGTTGTTTTGCCCTCTCCCTCTCCATTGCTTTATTTTCTTTAAAACATTTCTTCACTCAGACATATTAAATCATGCTCTCTTATGATCTCAGGTGTTTACACTTCTGTTCTCTTCAGTCCAAAGTGTGTTGGAAGCTCAAGTTTGGGCAGACTGACTGATTTTGACAGATTCTAAACTATCTGTACCTACAGTTAACCTAGACTTGAGTGAAATGAAACGTTCACTCTAATTATTATAATACGGAATATGAGTTTTCTTAAGGGATGTTCAGAATTAGAATTGGCAGGGATAAACAAAAGCAACTGTTCAGAAGCAACTGATCTGGTAGCAAAATTCAATAAAAAAAAAAAAAAAAACAGACAAAAAAACAAAACCAAGCACAGGCATCATCTTCTGGCAAACATGGGTTAGATATCTTGATCCTCCATAGCACACTGGAGTAATCTCCATCACAGATCACATTTACGACACTACATTATCATTTCCTATTTCCCTGTATCTTTCTCCAACAATATGGAAAGCTTAGGAACGGCATTAAGTCTTTTCCCTTTCAGAGGCCAGGACAGTGACAAAGCAAGTTTTTAGCAGATGTCTGTAATACATGATTCCACTATTCACCAATAATATTCCACTTTTCTCATATAATTTCGTATCACTGAGCAGATAAAAAGGAAAAAAACTGAGTACAACAGTATCTAAGGGGGTCAAGAAACTGAAAGAAGGTATTAATGAGTAATATTAACAGGAGTATATTAATAACAGAAGTTAACATTAGTGAGTGATTACTATGTTCCAGGCACTACTCCAAAATCATGACATGAATTAGTTCATGTAATTCTAATATAATCTGATTAAATAAGTACTATTATTACCCCCATTTTTTAGACTAAGAAAGTGAGAACATGCAGAAAGATACAATGATCTGCCTATGATCAGAGTTAATTAATATATATTAAAGGCAGAACTGAATTATAGAAAGTCTGACTTCAGAGACCATATTTTCAAACTCTGTGCTATATTAGTCACAGAAATTCCTTGACAGATTTCCTAAGTATGTGTACATGAAAACTGTACACTATTTAGCAAACAGCATTTTGAAAATGATTATGAAATAATTATTAGTATTTAAAATATTTTTGAGGTATAATTTATATCCTTTGAAATGAACAGATCTTAGGTGTTCAGCAAATCGGTTCTGACAAATGCATACACCTGTGTAATCCATAGCTCGATCGAGAAAAGGAATATTACTATCACCCCCAAACCCCTCCTGCCCTGTCCTACTCAATTCCTCTGCTCCAGCAAAAGCAAAATGGAATCAGTTTCAAACACTGTAAGCATACATCAGTTAATTCCAGAACTTAATAAAATGGTATGTACTTTTTGATTTCTCACACATGATAATTCCTTAGGAACAAAGCCACAAAATTGCATGCATTATAGGTCATTTCTTTTTATTGCTAAGTAATAATCCAAATATGAGGACTATTATGAACAAAGATGCTATGAACATTATTACACAAGGTCTTTCAAAACATCATATAGTTGAAATCATACAGTTAATTTCAGATTGCCTTCTCTTATTCAATTCAGTTCAGTTGCTCAGTCGTGTCCGACTCTTTGTGACCCCATGAATCACAGCAAGCCAGGCCTCCCTGTCCATCACCAACTCCCAGAGTTCACTGAAACTCATGTCCATTGAGTCGGTGATGCCACCCAGCCATCTCACCCTCTGTCATCCCCTTTTCCTCCTGCCCCCAATCCCTCCCAGCATCAGAGTCTTTTCCAATGAGCCAACTCTTCGCATGACGTGGCCAAAGTCCTGGAGTTTCAGCTTTAGCATCATTCCTTCCAAAGAACACCCAGGGCTGATCTCCTTTAGAATGGACAGGTTGGATCTTCTTGCAGTCCAAGGGACTCTTAAGAGTCTTCTCCAACACCACAGTTCAAAAGCATCAGTTCTTCTCTTATTAACACGATTTAAATTTCCTCTATCTTTTCATGGCTTGATAGCACATTTGTTTTTTAAATGACAATATTCCATTTCTGGATACACTGTAGCTTATCCATTTACCTGATGAAGAACATCTTGGCTATTCTCAGGCTTTGGCAAGTTTGAGTAAGCTGCTACAAACATTCGTGTGCAGGTTTTTGTAAGGACATAAGCTTTCAACTTCTTTGGGCAAATGCCAAAGAGCATGACTGCTGGTTCATATGATAATGTTTAATTTTGCAAAGCCACCAAACAATCTTTCTGACTGTGTCATTTTGCATTCCCATCAGCAACGAATCTAAGTTCCTATTGCTCTATATTCTCACCACCATTTGGTGTTAACAGTGTTCTCGATTTTGTTGTTGTTTAGCCCTTAAGTCACGCCCGACTCTTGCGACCTTATGGACCAGAGCCCGCCAGGCTCCTCGGTCCACGGGATTTTCCAGGCAAGCATACCGAAGTGGGCTGCCATTTCCTTCTCCAGGGGATTTTTCTGACCCAGGGAGGGAACCCACGTCTCCTTCATTGCAGGCAAATGGGAAACCTGTTCTCGATTTTAGCCACTGTAGGAGGTGTCTAGCAATACCTCACTGTTGTCTTAATTTCCATCTCCCTGATGACACTGGGCATGGTGCACCTTTTCCTGTGCTGATTTGCCATCTGTTTGATAAGGTCATTGGTCCACTCTAAATCAGGTTGTTTGTTTTCTTATTGTTGGACTTTAAAAGTTATTTGTACAGTAATTTAAATAGCAGTGCTCTATCAGATACGTCTTTTGTAAATAATTTTCTCCCATTCTGTGACTTATATTTGCATTATGTTGACATTGTCTTTCACAGAGCAGAAATTTTTAATTTTAATGAAGGCCAGCACTAAAAAGCCTCTTAATGAAAGTGAAAGAGGAGAGTGAAAAAGTTGGCTTAAAACTCAACATTCAGAAAACAAAGATCACGGCATCTGGTCCCATCACTTCATGGCAAATAGATGGGGAAACAGTGGAAACATTGGCTGACTTTATTTTTCTGGGCTCCAAAATCACTGCAGATGGTGACTGCAGCCCTGAAATTAAAAGACGCTTACTCTTTGGAAGAAAAGTTATGACCAACCTAGACAGCATATTGAAAAGCAGAAACATTACTTTGCCAACAAAGGTTCGTCTAGTCAAGGCTATGGTTTTTCCACTGGTCATGTATGGATGCGACAGTTGGACTATGAAGAAAGCTGAGCGCTGAAGAATTGATGCTTTTGAACTGTGGTATTGGAGAAGACTCTTGAGAGTCCCTTGGACTGCAAGGAGATCCAACCTGTCCATTCTAAAGGAGATCAGCCCTGGGTGTTCTTTGGAAGGAACGATGCTAAAGCTGAAACTCCAGTACTTTGGCCACCTCATGCGAAGAGTTGACTCATTGGAAAAGACTCTGATGCTGGGAGGGATTGGGGGCAGGAGGAGAAGGGGACGACAGAGGATGAGATGGCTGGATGGCATCACCGGCTCGAAGACTCTGATGCTGGGAGGGATTGGGGGCAGGAGGAGAAGGGGACGACAGAGGATGAGATGGCTGGATGGCATCACCGGCTCGATGACGTTGAGTCTGAGTGAACTCCGGGAGTTGGTGATGGATAGGGAGGCCTGGTGTGTTGCAATTCATGGGGTGGCAAAGAGTCGGACACGACTGAGCGACTGAACTAACTAAGCATCATCAATTCTTTCTTTGATGGATTACACCTTTGGCACTGTAACAAACCTGAAGTCATCTAGATTTTCTTCTATGCTTTCTTCTTGGGAGTTTTATAGTTTTGTATTTTATATGTAGGTCTGTGAATCACTGTGAGTTAATTTTTGTAAAGGTTGTAAACGTGTGTGTCTAGATTCAGCTTTTTGAATGCGGACGTCCAATTGTTCCAAGACAAATCGTAAAGACTATCTTTTCTCCACTGTATTCCTTTTGCTCCTTGGTCAAACATAAGTTGACTATATTTGTGTGCATCTAATCCAGTGGTCCCTATTCTGTCTCAGTGATCTACCTGTCTATTCTCTTGCCAATACTAGATTCTTCATTATGGTAGATTTATAGAAAGGCACAGACTCAGGTAAGGTCAGTACTTCAACTTTGTTCTTTCATAAGACTGTGTGTCATAGGTCTTTTGCCTATAAATTTGAGAGTCAATTTATTGATATCCACAAAATAACTTGCTGGAATTTTGATTGGGACTGCAGTGACTCAACAGAGTCAGATCAGACTCTACTGATATCATGACAATATTAAGTGTTCTTATATACTTGAACATGGAATAATGGAATATCTCTCCATTTATTCTTTTTAATTTCTTTCATTAGCTTTTCTTTCCTCATATAGATTCGTGCATACTCTTGTTAGATTTACACCTAGGTATTTCAGCTTTAGGGGCACTGATGTAAATGGTACTGTGCTTTTAATTTCAGATAACATACATTCACTGATGGTATATATCAAAGTGATTGACCTTTGTGTATTAATTTTTTTGTCCTGCAACACTGCTACAATAATAAACTAGTTCCAGGAGATTTTTGGTTGATTCTTTCAGATTTTTTACAAAGAAGATGATGTCATTTGCAAACAACAAGTTTTATTTCTCTGTTCGCAGAGAAATGTCTTTTATTTCCTTTTTTTACTGCACTAGTTAGAACTTCCAATATGATGTTAAAAAGGAATAGAGTAGATACCCTTGCTTTGTTCCTAATCATAGTAGGAAAAACCTCAAGTTTCTCTTCATTAAATAGATGCTACATGTAGGTTTCTGGTAGCTTTTAAAACAAATAATTTAAAACACTCAACTAACAAATCTTTTAGATGATCCTTCACTTTTGTTGTAAGTCAAGTATTGGAAACCTTCCAATTTTGCATAGGATTTATTTTCTGCCTCCATAGGAAATCAGTATTTTTTTAGCAGTCACACAGGGTATTAGTTCCTGAACAGGGATTGAACCTGGGCCCACAGCAGTGTAAGTGCAGAGTCCTAACCACTGGATTTCCAGGAAATTTCCAATACATTTTTTTAATCAAGGACGTTTCTGTCTCTTCCTACATTACTAAAGACTTCTAATCATCAAACAGTGTTGACATCTATCAAATGGCTTTTCTGTTATATATTGACATGATCATGTGATATTTTCTTCTTTAGCCTGCTGATGATTTTCAAATATTGAACCAGTCTTCTATACCTGAGATAAATCTTACTTCATCATATTATACATATATATATTTTTATGCATTGTTGGATTTGATTTGCTAATATTTTTTGAAAAGTTCTGTATTTATGTTCCTTAGAGATGCTGGTCTATCATTTTTTTCTTGTAATATCTTTGCCTGGTTTTGGTAAGGCTAGCCTCATTCAATGAATTCAGAATTACCCTCCCTTCTTCTATCTTCTGAAAAAAACTGAAACCTACAAGTTTAGAAAATGTTTTTTGATAGCATCTATCAGTCTTCCAACAATTATTTCTCTGCAATATAAAACACACAAATGTTCTCACCTCCATAAACTCCATTCTACTACCCCATAATTTTTATCCACTGATGCAGGTTGAGCCCTTGAAAGAAATACTCTTACACAAATCAACTCTTTAAATGTTTACAGATAGTTATATCTCCCTACACTTATGCTAGATCAAGTATTTTCAGTTTATTAAATCATTTTCTTTGCGGTTCCTTTCATAAAGAACTCATTCTACTATATTGATATTCTTGTCAAGAGTTTGACATCCAATTCTAAATACTATACTCCAGGAAGAATCTTCTCAGTGACAAATGGAATGATGCCCTACATTGTTTTGGATATATAATGTATTTTAGTGAGCACTAAGATCTCAATTTTGAGGAAAGAAAAGAACAATAGGGCTTCCCTAGTGGCTCAGTGGTAAAGAATCCACCTGTCAATGTAGGAGATGCGGGTTTGATCTCTGGGTCAGGAAGATTCCTTGGAAAAGGAAATGGCAACCCACTCTAATATTCTTGCCTGAGAAATTCCATGGACAGTGGAGCCCGGTGGACTACAGTCCAAGGGGTAGGAAAAGAGTGTCAGACTTAGTGAATAAACAACAAAGAATAGTAACACAATGCTTTTCACATTCAACGTTCACAAAAATGAGAGACCTGTATGGATGAAAAAGCTCAGTACATCTGTCCAAAATAGTACTAGTATGTTAAGTTAAAGTTAACTGAAATGCCATGTCACAGAACATATCAAGAATTTATCAAAACTATGATACGTCCCTAGAAAACACACATTAAATACAACTAAGAATTACTGCTTACAATATAAGGAATTCCACAGGTGCATGAAGATCATGAGAGATCCCAGAGCTGTACTATTCACCACTAGCTCCCCAACTGCTCAGCACAGTGCCTACTACACAAGCAGGCATGCAATTCAAATCTATGACTTGAAGGAAATAAAGGAACAGTAGTGTGACAATCAGTTGTTTAGAATCTGCCTTTAATTACCTGAAATGAGACTAATACACCCAAAATAGTATTAATGATCCCAAATATTACTACATATTTGGAAAAAGCTGGCTGGCAAATTTGCTCTTTTCTCTTCCTACAGATAAACATTTCTCTTATGAAGTAACTAAGTTTCAATCCTTAGGGTTAGAAGTTGTAAGCAAATGCAGTAATTTAAAAGGTTAGGAGAAGAAACAGATTTTTATGGAGCATGTACTACAGCCCTAGTATGACTTCTCTTATAGTCCTCAGAACAGCTTTACTGGGGAAGTATTATCAACTTCATTTTAGCAAAGAGTATGGACAGGGAGGCCTGGCGTGCTGCGATTCATGGGGTTGCAGAGTCAGACATGACTGAGCGACTGAACTGAACTGATAAGAGTAATTAAGCAATCTTCCTACAGATGATAAGCAGAGGACACTAGATTCACTTATTAGCTATAAAATCTATGGTCTTTCTCTTACATGGTGCATTGGGGTATTATCTACTTAAAACATTATATACTAGCAGTTGTTTAAAAGCACATATGACTGATTAATAATAATCATAATAATTTTTCTCTGTCCTAAGTTTTTCTTCCACAAAGCAGTTGTTTCAAACAACTATGCAAGTTTAATAAAGAAAACAGTAGAATGGTGGTAAAACATCATGAACAGAACCTTATTTAATGTATGTATTCACAGGGAGAGATGGTGAGTACATCTTATTTAAGGACCACATTATTTGAATTTAGTAATTTAACTATATGGAAAACCATATTATATGGTGTATATTATATTTTATATATGATGCTATTATATCATATATGATATAATATATATTATGTATGATGATATAATATCATATATAATATATAATAATATATTTCATCATAATATGATGAAAAAATGGTTAAAAAACAATCCCCCAAGAGCTCATTCAAAGTTTATTCTTAGGGAATAAAAGTTCAGCTTCCATGACCCAAACAAATATCATGAATTACTAGAATTTTCTCTTCAAAATATTAATAAATGACCACTAATAAAAATCTGCTAAAATCTAAGCATAAACAAAGATGAGTTAAAGTTAAAAGAGTCTTCATAAGCCACTGGAAATATATCCATTAGTTCTCCCTACTCTAGTTATAAATCCTATAATATTTTCAAAATTAATGTAAATTGTGGAAATTAATACAATAAATTCTAAATAATTTGCAAAAACAGAAAATTAGAGACATAAAGATTCTGAATAACAATCCGAGAGTCACTAATCAATTTTTTTAAAAGTTTTATTTCAAAGCTTTATATTAAATTAAATGTTTCCATTCAAATATATTTATCAACACAAACATAAGAAATCAAGATTTTTCAAGAAGGATTAGGACAGAAAAGCATAATATTCCTCAGATTTCTTCAGACCTCACTAAAGAAATGTATGCACAGGAAAAACTGAAAATGTAGTATATTTTCACATGAAAATATGTGTCACATGAATCAGACAAATTTAAGAAGAATAAACAAATAACACCTAATAGAAACCTATATAGCTAAATAAAAATCAATTTATGTTTCTCTGGGAATTCCCTGACAATGCAGCGGTTAGGATGCTGTGCTTTCACTGCCAAGGGTTTGGGTTCAATCCCTGGTTAGGAAACTAAGATCCAAAATATATTTCTGTTTTTCTTATATTTCTCTCTAACAATGGTTTTCTCTGTGTATATTACCTATGCATCATTATTTTTTGAATTCCAGCTCCCTAAAGTACTAGGTATATGTCCTAATGTGGACCACATTGCTAAATGTTATTTATTTGACAAATAACTAAGTGCTTCCAATGGGTATTGTGCTGGGCACTAGGCCAGATCCTAGAAATTCCCAACCCCATCAACGGAAAAGAATCACCAAGCCACAGAGACTATATTCTGGTAGAGAAGAGATCAAAGTAAGAAACATGCAAATAAATGTAAAAAAATTTCCAATAAAAGATACCTCACAATGCACTTCCATGAAGAGCCATCTTGATCATCTTGTTCTTCTATGTACATTCTGACATTGTGATCTTGATCCAACTGGTACCAGTACATGAGGCCATCTTTGTCACGGCCAATTGGCTGGAGACGCATGGTATCGGCATCCTCCTCATTGATAATATTCTTGAATTTGAGATTGTCATCAAATTGACACTCACAGAGGTACTGGAAAATAGTCACAACATGATTTAAAATACCCCATAAATGTTTTTCCATCACAATAAATGTGTTATGTTCAACCATGAAACAGATTCAGGGATAAGAAGAGAAAGAGTATGTTTGTCCACCTTTTACTTTCCTCTCTCCTCTTTTGTACACTTATTTTACAATAAGCAATTTTAAAAGACAAATTTCTAATTTAACATACAATTTTAGTATTACATAAATTTACAGGTTTAACACAACCAGTGACCCCAAAATTAAATTATATTCTAAAACACTGAGTTTTTGTATTAAAGTCTCCCAAATTGGTTCATGGTATAAAATTTTCAATGACCTTCTCTTAAAGCTTTTAGATAAACTTTATTCTTGAAATGGCTGTCTATTTTTGAAAGCTTGAGACATACATAATTTTTACCAAAGGCAGTCTTACTGATAATTGCCTCTGGAGAATTTTCTTGGGGGAAAAAAAAAAAATCATACTGCCAGCACAAAAAAGTTAGTTTTAATAAAAACTATTTATTAAAATTTTTATATATGATTAGTGTATATAAGATTTCTTCCCTGAATCTTTGATTTAGTAAATCAGTGAAAGATTAACCACACTTTACCATATTTGTTAGCTATGATTTTGAAGGCTGCCAACAATGCATAAAATTAATCTAGGGTAACTGTTTGCCATTATCCCTACAGGCAGAGATCATTAAACCTAGATATAAGTGTGTATTGAAAAACAACAAAAAACAGTAATTTAAAGAAGAGTTTTATCACCAAAAAATAAATTAAAAAAAGAAAATTCTATTGTCCTTTTCCACTAACAATAAAAATGTCTACTTTCTAGTTGCTTCCCAATTCAACCAGAAGGAGTCAAAGTGATTTTTTAATTAAAATAATTTTAACAAATAATAAATTTATTACCTTTAAGAGTGCTAACTTGCATTCAACACTCATTTCAAGATAGCCTTTCTTCTCCATCTCCCACGCCCAGGTGCTATTAAACTCTTGGCATATCTGTCAAGAGAAAGTTAAGGTCTTAATACAGAAAAGCAATTTTTATTTACATTGGTAGTTTTGTTGTACAACTATGTTAACTGTTTTGTTAATACATAAAGGAAAAAGTTTATGCCAAACACAGTCCAATCCAATCACACTCTGAAATACCTACTATTTAAATATATCAAAAATGTCGACTACTACTACTGAATGATGACTGCATTCAAGATAAGCAGTGACCTCTGCAGCTGTCTCCTTCGCTCTCAAGAATTTTATGTACACTTTTGTGGCACAGTTTCCCAAATGCAAGTAATTATCTGATTCCACCTCTCCAAATAGCATAGTTCCTCCAGGACAAGGACAATAATTCATTTCTATGCGTAGACTAGAAGCAAGCTAAAAATAACATGCCAAATTGTAGACACATTTTTATTTGAGTAACTCTCCAACTCAAAGTCCTCCTAATTATGGGTAAAGATTTCACTGCTTGGCTTCTATAATGTGGCATTAACTTAAATTTCTAGGTTTCTCTTTCCACACAAACATTTCAAGCAAACCAGAGACAATTTAACAGTATGAAGAAAGAAGATCTGGATAAATTACACTTATCAGGAGAGATGCCATGGATTCTATGAGCCAGTTTCCTCAGCAATAAAAGGGGAGCAGTAGTAATATTGATCTTAAAGGTTGTGAAGTAGACATGAAAAATGATATAAAGTGCCTACAAACTTCACACTCTTTTTCCAATCCAAGAAGCAAAGAGTATAATGAAGGCCCAGGGAGAAGAACCAACAAAAGGCACAAGATTGTCTAGTTGGGAAACTGGCTAGAAAGGCTGGGAGGAGAAAAACAAAAAGGCAAGTGAGACTGCTTACATAACCATCTCAACTTAGGAATAAGACTAAGCTGGCCCTCCTGGGAGGGGTTACTCTTTTCCTCTCCAGTACCAGTGTCGTCGTCTTTTTTTTTTTAAACCAACTTGTGTAATAGAATCGCAGGAGATCATTGTTAGGATAGAAAAAATATAACCAAGCAGTAAGGCCAGGAACTCTATAGTGGAAGATCTTTAAAGGCAAAAAGGAAGAAAGAGCTCTCCATTCTCTGGAATACCATACTTCCTTTGACTGCTACAGCATTGTATTTTGCAGAGAAAAAATACTGAGACATACAGAGTGAAGGAAATTTTTCTAGAATACCACACAGGGCAGACCCTCAGGTGATATAACAAAAGCTAAAAGTCAACATATGAACAGATACTTTGCGCCAAAGAGTAAATGGCCAAAAACCACAGCAGATGACCAATGACCTTAGTCATTAGGGAAATGTAACTCAAAATCACACTGCAATACTACTTCATACATGTTAGGATAACTATAATCAAAAAGAAGGAAAATAGCAAATGATAGGAATGTAAACTAGTGCAGTCACTTTGTTTAAAAAAAAAAAAAAAAGGTTAGCAGTTCCTCAAAAAGTTAACACTGAGTTACCACATGACTTAGCAATTCCATTCCTTGGTATGTACATATACAAAAATGAAAATATATGCTATACAAATGTTCATCTCAATATTATTTATAATAGCCAAGGGTGGGATCAACCCAAATTTACATCAAGTGATGAATGAATAAAATAATATGTGGAATATAAACACAATGGAATTTTATGAATCCATGAAAAGGAATGAAGTATTGCTATACTGTACAACATGGATGAATATTAAAAACATGATGCTAGGTTTAAAAAAATCAGATATAAAAGGTCACAGATTTTGGAGTGTTTGTATATAGAATTTCCACAAAAGTCAAATCCATATAGACAAAATTGCTAGTGGGTAAGTAGAGGGAGGAACAGTTGTTGCTAATGGGCTTCCTTTTAGAGTAACTTTAAAAATGCTCTACAGTTAAGACAGTGTTCTACTATTAAAGTAGCTCACATATTTGTGAATATGCTTAAAAAACTGAATTGCATATTTTTAAAAGGTGACTTTCACAGTATGTCAATAATATCTCAATCAAAAAAAAAAATTAGAGGGACAGTCCACAACACAGACTAAAGCTTACGACTTGGCTGAAGCATTTCTTGAGTGCTCTACTGTGTACCACACCCCTAAAATACTTTGAAGCCTAAAGCTGAGTGTGGGGAAGCTCAACTTCACCCAGAGGGGCTGAGAATGACACAGCTCCAAAGCATAGCCAACAACCTAGTTACCAATGCACAGTCAATGGCTCACGGCGTCACTGATACCAAATACAGCTGAAGAGCTATTGATTATCATTTACTGTGTGAAAGGGAAGGAGGGACAGAGTGAGGTAGAGAGAGAATTAAGATACAGGCCTCTGCATCTGCACTACTTAGCTTCAATTTACTGACCTTCATTTACAATGTTCAGGGTGTAAAACCTTTGCTGTGCTGATATTCAGAGATAAACATGCTATTCATTTTCAGTTTCTTTTTTTCTTTTTTTTAATATAAATTTATTTTAATTGGAGGCTTTACAATATTGTATTGGTTTTGCCATACATCAGTTTCTTTAAGCAATGCAGACTTACACTATGCTATTTGAAGACCTCCCCTCCAAAGGTCCCTCTTGGCCCCTCGAGGGCCCCTCAAGTCCCTCAAGGTCCCTCTTGGCCCCTCAAGACCCATTACTCAGATTTGCCCAAATAGCCATAACCTATTTTTACTACCTTCCCAGGGATGCAGTGGTGAAAAATACCCCTGCCACTGCAAGAGACACAAGAGTGTAGGTTTGATCCCCAGGTGGGAAGATCCCTTAGAGTAGAAAATGGCAACCCACTCCAGTATTCATGCCTGGAAAATTCCATGGACACAGAAGTCTGGCAGGATACAGCCCATGGGGTCTCAAAGAGTGGGACAGGACTGAGCAACTGAGCACAGCACATTGTTACCACAAAGGAAATGCCACAAATAAAAAAAGCATTATAAATGACACTTAAATAATTCTTATGCAGGACTACATAATCCCATCAGGGGTCAGCAAACTTCTAAGAGACAAACAAAATAATTTAGGTTTTGTGACTACATGGCCTCTTTTTCAACTATTACACTCTGTTACAGTGCAAAAGCAGTCATGTTGCTAAGTCATGTTCAGAAGCTAAGTCATGTCTGACTCTGCAAATCCATGGACTGCAGCATGCCAGGCTTCCCTGTCCTTCACCATCTTCCAAAGTTAGCTTAAACTCATGTCCATTGAATCGGTGATTCAATGATCTCACCCTCTGTCATCTCCTTTCTCCTCCTGCCTTCAATCTTTCCCAGAATCAGGGTCTTTAACAATGAACTGTTTCTTTGCATTAAGTGGCCAAAGTATTGGAGCTTCAGCTTCAGTATCAGTCCTTCCAATGAATATTCAGGACTGATTTCCTTTAGGATGGACTGGTTGGATCTCCTTGCAGTCCAAGGGACTCTCAAGAGTCTTCTCCAACATCACAGTTTGAAAGCATCATTTCTTTGGTGCTCAGACTTCTTTATGGTCCAACTCTCACATGCTGCTGCTGCTGCTGCTAAGTCACTTCAGTCGTGTCCGACTCTGTGTGACCCCACAGACGGCAGCCCACCAGGCTCCCCTGTCCCTGGGATTCTCCAGGCAAGAACACTGGAGTGGGTTGCCATTTCCTTCTCCAATGCATGAAAGTGAAAAGTGAAAGTAAAGTCTCTCAGTCGTGTCCGACTCTTAGCGGCCCCATGGACTGCAGCCTACCAGGCTCCTCCATCCGTGGGATTTTCCAGGCAAGAGTACTGAAGCCGGGTGCCATTGCCTTCTCCGGTACATGACTACTGGATAAACCATAGCTTTGACTATATGAACCTCTGTCAGCAAAGTAATGTCTTTGTTTTTTAATATGCTGTTTAGGTTTGTCATAGCTTTCCTTCCAAGGTTCATTTCATGGCTGCAGTCACCATCTGCAGTGATTTTGGAACCCAAAAAATAAAGTCTGTCACTGTTTCCATTGTTTTCCCATCTATTTGCCATGAAGTGATGGGACCAGATGCCATGATCTTAGTTTTCTGAATGTTGAGTTTTAAGCCAGCTTTTTCACTCTCTTCTTTCACCCTCATTAAGAGGCTCTTTAGTTCCTCTTCACTTTGTGCCACTAGAGTGGTATCATCTGCATATCGGAAGCTGTTCATATTTCTCCTGGCCATATTAATTCCAGCTTGTGCTTCATCTAGCCTGGCATTTCCCATGATGTACTCTGCTTACATGTTAAATAAACAGGGTGACAATACACAGCTTTGACGTACTCCTTTCCCAATTTTGAACCAGTCCATTGTTTCATGGCTGGTTCTGACTGCTGCTTCTTGACCTGCATACAGATTTCTCAGGAGGCAGGTAAGGTGGTCTGGTATTTCCATTTCTTTAAGAATTTTCCACAGTTTGTTGTTATCCACACTGTCAGAAGTAGATGTTTTTCTGGAATTCTTTTGCTTTTTCTATGATCCAACAGATGCTGGCAATTTGATCTCTGGTTCCTCTGCCTTTTCTAAATTGAGCTTATCCATCTGGAAGTTCTCGGTTCATATACTGTTGAAGCCTAGCTTGAAGGATTTGAGCATAACCTTGCTAGCATGTAAAATGAGGGCAGCTGTGCAGCAGTTTTATCATTTAGCATTGCCCTTCTTTTCCAGTCCTGTGGCCACTGCTGAGTTTTCCAAATGTGTTGGCATGTTGACTGCAGCATTTCCACAGCATCATCTTTTAGGATTTGAAATAGCTCAGCTGGAATTCCATCACCTCCACTAGCTTAGTTTGTACTAATGCTTCCTAAGGCCCACTTGATGTCACATTCCAGGAAAAGCAATATTTTCTATAATACATAAATGAGTGAGCAATACCACTTTACAATACCACTTTATTTGTAAGGAAATTTGAATTTCATATAATTTCCATATGTCAACCATTCTCCCAAGCATTTCAATACATGAAAACCATTCTTACTTCTTAAGCCACACATAAACAGGCAGAAAGGCGAGATTTGACACAGGGGCCACAGTTTGCCTAGAGGACCAGAAACTAGCTTTGTTTATTAGAGACCGTCTAGACAGTTATTCTTGGGGCTTTAAAGTAAAGGGATCCCTACTAGATTGGTAATCCACATAAATTACCCAGGTTTCATCTGATTCTAACCAAGCAGCCTATTTAATTTGGTTTTGCAAGCAATTCCTTTTTAGAGAATGTTCCAATATCCAAACCATCCACATTTATCACCATAAATTATCATTCCATAATACTGGTTTTAAGTTTGATTCTCTCTAAATGTGCTAATGAGTGATTATGTCTTGTTGTTTCCCTGTATAGTGCCTAAGGAACAGTCTTTCCGATACACACTGATTTTGTGTTCCGTGCCTGCAAGGTTGAATGCCATTCAGCATGGGAGGTCTCTTGGCTGCCTGCCTGTTGTCATTCCAAAACTCCCTGTATCTATTCTTCTTGACTTCTACAGAGAAAAAACAAGGTTGAGGATGGAAAATAAGGGGTAGGGGGTGTGGGGGGCATTTAAAAGTTCACAGCAGCTGAACATGTTTAAGAAAGGTGGTTTGACATGCCTATTCAGCAAAAACACAGACTTTATCTCAGTGAGATCATTAACATATTAATCTTAGACTCATATACACAATGGAAGCACCAATAATTCTTCTCTTTTTGGCAGTTTAGAAGGAAAGGAGGAAGGGTGTAGAAAAACCACAAAATTCTCAGCATGAACATCCAAATGTTGGCACTGAGAGACTAGACCACCACTTGAATGGCTTCTATCAGCCTAAGGGCACACCCCTGCTCTTTCATTGTTGTCTAGAAAACTCAAGGTTGCCAAAAGGATTTATTGTTTGTTCCAGCCAACATCTGATCAGATCCTGGAGGACCTCTAAATCTCTTTTTTTTCCTTTTTGTCACAACAGGCACTTGCAGGATCTTAGCTCCCTGACCAGGAATTGAACCTGCCCCATCCCAGTGACCACGACAAGTATTAACTACTGGACTGCCAAGGAATTCCCAACTACTTTTAAAACAAACAAACTTAAAATTGTAAATCTTTCCTCTAAACCTTTGAGAGATGTTATCTATACATTCTACAAGACAGGCGTGTCCTTCTCAAGGACCTGAAAGCCAATCCTTTTGTTATGTAATCATCAGACTGCAGAAGTTGCAGGCACAAAAGGCCTAATCAAGCTGACTTTGACCAACTCTCATAACTGGCTTTTGTGATTTTTTTATTTCCCTAACACAGCTCAACTCCTTTACTCTCTCATTACCATCTCCCCAACTCCCTCATCCTACCTTTAAAATACCAGCCACCTCTGGGCAAACTGAAATTGAGTTCAAGCTCCATCTACTAAAGTTAGTTATTGAATAAATCTGTCAGTACAGCCTTTAACCAGTGTTTGGTTTTGTTTATCTTTGATGAGGGAGTCCCTTAATATCATTCAGATGGAAATTTTTATTTTACAATTTAAAAACATGAAGTTTAAAGAGATTCATTTATCCAGTGATTCCACATTTACTGAGTACTTGTTCTATGGCAGGAACTAATCAAAGAGCTGGGACACCATGGTAAAGAAAACAACCAAACTGCCACCATGGAGCTTATATTCTAGGAGGTAGTCAAATGAGTGAATATAAGAAAATATCAAGTGGAGAGAAAGGGTTTAGTGCTCAGGCAAGGCCTCATTCTAAAAAGCTGACATCTGACACCAAAAGTTGAGATATGACTGATAAATAAACATCAGCCATAAAAAGACTGGTAGAGGAGTGTTTCAGACAGAAGAAACAAGCTGGCACAAAGGTCTGACATATCTAAAAACAGAAAAAAGGATCACTGTGTACGAAGCAGAATAAGGGGGAGAACAGAAAAAGAAAAGGAAACCAAAGGCCAGACGATGTAAAGCACGTAAGAAATTAAAATCTAATTTCAAATGCGATGGGAAGATTTTTTACATTTTGGGGAGTGGGTAGTATAGCCAGTTCAGAATATTGTGTTAAATGCTGGACAGGGTGTCGGGAAAAGAAAACCCTCCTACACTGCTGGTGGGACTGTGGCTTGTACAGCCACCATGAAAAACGTAAAGAGGTTCCTTAAAAAACCAAATATAGAGTTGCCATATGATCCGGCAATCCCACTCCTGGGCATCTATGCAGAGGAAATTCTAATTATAAAAGATGCACCCCTATGTGCACAGGAGCACTGTTTACAACAGCCAGGACAAGGAAGCAACTAAATGTCCATCGGCAAATTGATAAAGAATGTGGCATATATTATATATACAATACAATGGAATATCACTCACACATCAAAAAGAATAAAATGTCATTTTATTTTGTCATCCATCCATTTTATTGTCATCCAGCAACATGGATGGGCCCAGAGATTATCATACTAAGTGAAATTAGAAACAGAAAGACAAATACCATACGATACATCACTTATATGTGGAATCTAAAATTTGACAAAAAATGAAGTCATCTACAAAACAGAAAGAGACTCACAGACACAGAAAACAAACTTATGGTTACCAAAGCGGATAGCATGCATGCTCAGTCCTGTCCGACTCTCCAACCCCATGGACTGTAGCCTGTCCAGCTCCTTTGTCCACGGGATTTTCCAGGCAAGAATACTGGAGTAGCCATTTCCTTCTCTAGGGGATCTTTCTGACCCAGAGATGGAACCCATGTCTCCTGCATTGGCAGGCGGATTCTTTTTTTATAGATGAATATTCTTTTTTTTTTTAATTAATTGACTTTTTAGTTGAAGGATAATTGCTTTACAGAAATTGTGTTGGTTTCTGCCAAACATCAACATGAATCAGCCATAGGTACACGTATGTCCCCTCCCTCTCATCTCCCTCCCCATTCCACCCCTCTGGGTTACAGAGCCCCTGTTTGAGTCCCCTGAGACACAGAGCAAATTGCCATAGGCTATCTATTTTACATATGGTAATGTAAGTTTCTGTGTTACTGTCTCCATACATCTCACCCTCTCCCTCCTCCCCTGGGCCCATGTCCCTAAGTCTGTTCTCTATGTCTGTGTAGCCACTTGGAAGCCCAAAGGGGTTAGCAGGTTAGCAGTTAATTTAATTAACTCCTAATTTAGGAGTTTGGGATTAGCAGATACAAACTACTATATATAAAATAACAGCAAGGTCCTACTGTGTATCACAGGAAAGGATATTCTATATCCTGCAATGGACCATAATATGAAGACTAAGATAACCAAAAGAATATGAAGACTATGGCTGAATCACTTTGTTACATGCCAGAAACAATACAAAACTATAACTCATCCATACTTTAACTAAAAAATAAAAAAGAAATACTATATTAGTTTTGGGTATATGCCAAGGAATGGGACTACTGGATCATATAGTAGCTCGATTTTTAGTTTTGAAAGGAACCTCCTTACTGTTTCCCACAGTGGCTGCACCAATGTACACCCTGCCCGCCCGCCCCCCTCCCCTACCACAGTGTAGGAGGGTTTTAATATGGTGAGATGATTTTTAATGGGGGAAACATTAGATCAGATATATGTTTCAAAAATGGCAGCTGTGTGTAAAATAGATTGTAGAGGGGAAAGAACAGAAACTACAAAACTTTTAACCCAAGAGACAATGACGACACGGACTATGGTGTAGTAGTGGGAACAGAAAGAAGCAAACAGCTGTATTTTGAAGGGAGAATTTTAAGGACTTTTGAAAGAACAGATGTGGAAGGTGACTGAAAAGGAAAATCAAAGGTGACATCTAAATTCCTTGACTTGAACAAATGGAAGGATAAAAGTGCTTTTAATGAAGGCATAAAGGAACACGTGAGGGAAAAGAGATGTCATACCTACAGAGTCTGAGGTACCTATTATATACATCTAAGAAATGTCCTTCTCAAATTTAGTGACTGAACTGAATCTGAGTCAAAACTGAAGCTATGACTCCTGGTTCAGATCTTTCCACTACATCCCATACAGTTTTCACTAAAACCTTTTCAAGTCTGAGTCAAGAAGAATTTTTTTGGCTGAGCTCTGAGAAGTCATCTTTTTATCCCTAGGGTGTGACAAAGCATAAGATACACAGCAGGTACAAAACAAATATCTGATGAATAAACAAAAGACATAGAAAAATGATGCTTTTACATTAATTTAAAAAATTATTATTTTAAATTATCCATCAATAACTTCTGAGTAGAATAGCAATAGCTAACATTTATTGTGTGTTTACCACATGCCAAGTACTATTCCAACCGCCTTAAAATATTAATTCAGTCAATTCTCATAAGTCTTTTCATGGCTGTACTATTATCCTTAGGAGGTTCTGTGCTTTAGCCAAGAAATAAGAGAAATAGGAATTAGTATCTCTAGTAATTTATAGTGAAATCAGTAATATATTTAAGACACCAATTAGGTCAGTTATCACCAACCATACTATGGACAAAGGCTAGATTGAGAATTAGAAATCATGTAGTTTTGTTATTACATTCAAATTAAACCTTACCAAATATCCCTGACCAAATATGTAAATATGTCCAACTATTTTATACATAATATTCTTTCCAGAGGACTAAATGAAACATTTACTGAGCACATTTAGTATTAGGAAAGCAAAGATGAATTAACAGTCTCTGCGCTGAGAAGTTCAGAATTCAGAGAAAGTCATGAAAACAAGTAATTAGAGGGGAGAAGCAGTCACTGAGTCATCTACAAACTGAGAAACTGGTATAGCCATGAACTACTATGAAAATAAAGGAGAGAAACCCTTCAGCCAAATGGAGGAAAGTGTGACACTTTTATTCAAGTGGTGACATTTATCTAGGACCTAAAGGATGAATGAGGCTTTATCAGAAAAGGAGGTAAATAAATAGTATTTCAAGAAGAAACAGAACAGAATATGATAACCAATGGGGATGTGAATATTTTGGTATGTTTTGTCGACATGAAGGCAAATAAAAGAGCTCTTTATGCTGAGCCCTTCGAGTCCTAAATCATGAGTGCTGAGGGGTGGGAGTGGGAAGAGACAAGGCCGTGAAAGTAGGTCATTGCTCATAAATATGAGGACTCAACAAGCATTCAGAAGTACTGATGAAAAACAGTCCTGTTGCACGATGGCAAGATAGGAGGATAGAATCCAAGGTCAAGGAGACCCACTAAAGCCTGTTTTGCAATAACTCACAGAAAAGGTGATGAAGCTTGGCTTAACCCTGCAGAGGATACTCAAGAGAAGGCAGATTCAGATTGTACGTATCTTACAAAGCAACAAGCTTTATGCTTAATACATTATACAGTAAATGTTTTACTCTTTACAACAGACCTTTCACAAATATTATTTCATTTGGGGTAGATGGCCCATAAAGCTACAATATTTTTTAAAACAAAACAAAGTCTGATCATCTTTCTATTTTCTATAGTATCTCCCAAGTTCATGACCTTGCTGACAGTGGACACTAAATATTTACACTATCAGTAGTCCCTGATATAACTATAGAGTCAACTTACTATTTTGATGAGCCACCTGGGAATACTGCCTATAACAATGCATATTAAGAGTTATATATAGAATGGAAGATTCTTTCATTCCTTAAAATATATACTGGATATACTTCAATGGCAAGACTTCTCAAGCAACATGGTTTTAAAAATTAAAAGAATACCAAAATCCCAAGTGACTAGAGCACAGGCATGTATCAATTAATGGGTTTATTCCACAAAAAGGATAAAGTTCTTTATCAGTACTTTGCTGTATGTTAGACCCTGTGATTGACATCAGGATAAGTAAGATACTACAACTCTTACAAAAGGGACTCAGTTGGACAGGCAGCTGGAATCTGTTAACCTACAAATATGGCACATTTACACAGATCAAAAATTTGAGAAGCTACTCTCAAAAGTAGTCTATTCTGAAGAGTAGTAAAAGGTATCTTGCAAGTATTTGGCAAAAATCCAGCAAGAAAAATCAAATCTCTATCATAGCTACTTTATACCCATAGATAAGAGTAACCATATACCTAAAATACACCCAAGTGGAAAGAGTATAATTGGTAAGTTCCTCTTTCTAAGAGATCTACTTTTTAATCAATAATCTAAATAGGAAGGGATATAAGGTTTTAGTATAAAATAGATTGAGATTCAAATCCAGGCTCTATCAACAGTGTGATCCTGTCGAGGTCAATCACCTCTCTCAATTTCAGGGTCTTCGTCTGTAAAATGGAGGTTATCTTGCTAATAAAAGAGATGAGATTAGGAAGATGTCTATCAGAGATCCTTATGGTGCCACAGCTACATATTTAAATGCAAACCTGAAGATAGATCCAGAAAAACACAACAAGAACCAACTGGAACACAAGAAGAAAATAAAGAGAATTAAGAGCTGTTAGGAAGTAGACTAGGCTTCCTGGTGGCTCAGTGGTAAAGAATTCACCTGCAATGCATGAGCCATAGAAGATGTGGGTTCGATCCCTGGGTCGGGAAGACCCCTGGAGGAGGGCATGGCAACCCACTCCAGTATTCTTGCCTGGAGAATCCCATGGACAGAGGAGCCTGGCAGGCTACAGTCCATAGAGCTGCAAAGATTCCAACACAACTGAAGCAACTCAGCAGCAGCAGGAAGTAGATCAGTGTTCTTCAAACTGTATATAAACATTGTTTCAAGATACTTTTGTTTCAAATATATTTAAAACACCCAATATTTAAATAAAATTATTGGTGACTGATTTAATTCTCTACTTTTATTTTCTGGGTAATTAATCCTATATATAGGCTTCCCTGGTAGCTCAGATGGTAAAGAATCTGCCTGCAATGTGGGAGACCTGAGTTCAATCCCTGAGTTGACAAGATCCTCTGGAGAAGGGAGAGCTACCCACTCCGACATTCTTGCCCAACCATGGAGAGAGGAGCCTGGTGGGCTACAGTCCATGGGGTCACAAAGAATTGAACATGACAGAGCAACTTTCACTTATAGGCTCCCCTGATGGCTCAGGGGTAAAGAATCTGTCTGCCAATGTAGGAGATGCAAGAGATGTGGGTTTGATTTGTGAGTGGGGAAGATCCCCTGGAGGAGGAAATGCCAACGCACTCCAGGCATTCCTGCCTTGGAAATCCTATGGACAGAGGAGCCTGGCTGGCTACAGTCCATGGGGTTGCAAGAGTCAGACATGACTTAGCAACTAAACAACAAAACCTATATTATACTGATGGGCTGCCTTGTTAGGATCCAATATAACAGTAAACATGTTGAAGGTAAGATTACTGCCAGATCTAGAGAATATTCTCTGACTGTTGCATTTTTATATATTGTGGAGATATACATGAATTTAGTATGTAGAGAAATATTTTTGTATAAAAACAAAAATTCACCATTTTAGTCAATAAGTGTATAATTTAGTGGCATTAATCAATCACATTCACAATGTTGTATAATCATTGATACTTCTTACTTCCAAAAGTTTTTTTTATTATCCAGACAAAAACTCTTTCTTTTGGCCACACCACTTGGCTTGTGGGATATTAGTTCCCCAACCAGGGACTGAATCCAGGCCCTCCGCAGTAAAAGGGTGGAATCCCAATCACTGGATTGTCAGGGAATTCCCTTCAAACAGAAGATCTTTAAGCTTTAAGCAATTAACTCCCCATTCTCCTCCCACTCTGCAGCACCTCATAATCTCTAATCTACTTTAATATCAGTTGTTTTGTGTCTGGTTTCTTTTACTTAGCATAATGTTTGCAAGGACTGCCCATGTGCTAGCAAATAAAAGAAGTTCTTTCCTTTTTAAGTATGAAAAATATTGCATTGTATGAATGTATCACATTTTGTTTACTGATGGACATTTGGGTAGTGTCAACCTTTGGGCTATTATGAATTAAATTACAATAAATACTGGCATACAAGTGTATGTCTGAGGCTGTTTTTGGTTCTTCTGAGTATACAGCTAGGTGCAGAACTGATGGGTCACACAGCAGTTATATGTTTAGCTTTTTTTTTTTTTTTGACCGTAAAGCATGGCACGTAGAACCTTCCTAACCAGGGATGGAACTCATGGCCCCTGTATTGGAAGCACAGAGTCTTAACAACTGGACCACCAGGAAAGCCCTGTTTAGCTTTTTAGTTCAGTTCAGTCGCTCAGTCGTGTCTGACTCTTTGCGACCCCATGAATCGCAGCACGCCAGGCCTCCCTGTCCATCACCAACTCCCAGAGTTCACTCAGGCTCATGTCCATTGAGTCAGTGATGCCATCCAGCCATCTCATCCTCTGTCGTCCCCTTCTTCTCCTGCCCCGAATCCCTCCCAGCATCAGTCTTTTCCAATGAGTCAACTCTTTGCATGAGGTGGCCAAAGTACTGGAGTTTCAACTTTAGCATCATTCCTTCCAAATTTAAGGATGGGCCAAATGGTTTTCCACATCAGCTGCACCATTCTGTATTCCCATCAGTTTTAGCATCTCCACAAACTCATCAATATTTATTATTTTCCTTTAAGAGTTACTCTATTAGGTATAAAGTAATACTGAGTTTCTGATTTTCATTTCATCCATGACTAATGATGTTGATTATCTTTTCATGTGCTAATTATTAATTGCTGCATATCTCTGAAGAAATGTCTACTTAAATATTTTGCACATTTTTTAAATTGGTTTGGTCTTTTTGTTGTTTTTAGGAATCCCTCTATAGTCTATATATTTTCTTATCAATCATACAATTTGCAAATTATTTTCTTCCATGATGTGGGTAGTCCTTTCACTTTCTTCATAACATTATTTGATGGACAACAGTTTTTCATTTTGATAAAGTCGAATTCATGTACTGTTTTTCTTCTTGCTTACATGCTTTTGGTGTCAAAATTTAAAACTCTATTCCCAAGCTGAAGGTCATAAAGAGCTATCCCTAAGTTTTATTCCAATAGGATTATGGTTCTAGCTCTTTCAATTAAGCTGTTAACCCATTTTGAGTTAATTTTTGCATGTGGTAGGAGGAAGGGTTATTTACTGCATTTGGCAACTTGTTAAATCTCAAGAAATATACATTTCATGCTATAGGCAATAATCAAAATAAGTTTTAAAAACACTACAATAAAGTTATCACTACAGCATATATACTCCATTTCATTTTCAGCTCAGCAAGAGTCAAGACACATACACATCATTAACATAATATTTTTAATGGATTCCTAAAGTTTTTTATACTTAGAAAATTTTAGGAGATTCTACTTTTACTTCCCAGGTTTATCTGGTTAATAGCTAAAGTGATAACCTTAAATTGCTATTTTAATGTAACTTCTTTCAAAACACATTGATACTAGAGTTACAGGTAAAGGAGCAATATCTGAGTATGCAATGGAGAGGTCCTGACTAATACAAGTGTGCACACTTGGGGGGAGAAAAGAACAACCTCTGGAGGGGAAAAGCAGGTTTCTGAAGTCTACTACAAGAGCACACTTGCACAGATTTCCCAGCCATAATTAAGGCACTGATCCCTCTGACTGGAAAAGTCTTCAGATATATTATCAACACAAAACATTAACTGGACCACTTGAAGTTCGGAAGAAAAACTAAAGCAGATGCAACCCAACACTTCTGTATCTACAAGTATAAATAATTTAGTCTAAGTTGCTGTCAATTCCAAAAGAATGTCAGACACAGAAAAGAAAAAAAGTTAACTTGTTACTGTTTTTCTGATAATTTATTTTTAATATTTAAACAACACTTGCTGGGTTCCAACTATTTGATAAGTACTATGCTGGAGAAGGCAATGGCAACCCACTCCAGTACTCTTGCCTGGCAAATCCCTTGGACAGGGGAGCCTGGTAGGCTGCAGTCCATGGGGTCGCTAGGAGTTGGATACAACTGAGCCACTTCACTTTCACTTTTCACTTTCATGCACTGGAGAAGGAAATGGCAACTCACTCCAGTGTTCTTGCTTGGAGAATTCCAGGGACGGAGGAGCCTGATGGGCTGCCGTCTATGGGGTCGCACAGAGTCGACCTAGCAGCAGCAGCACGCTGAGAGAATTCACATATACGTTCACAAGAACTGACTAAACTTACATACCTAGTAATCAGCAGTGTTCAGGCTCTTTCCCCATTAGAAATCCAGAATTCTTACTACATCATCCCAGGCAATTCATTCATGATGGTAAACCGTGGCTACTGACACACCGTGCGTGAGTAAACGTGTGTGCTTAGCTGCTCAGTCATGTCCAACTCTTTGCAACCCCATGGACTGTAGCCCGCCAGGATCCTCTATCCATGGGGATTCTCCAAGAAAGAATACTGGAATGGGTCGCCATGCCCTCCTGGGGACCTTCCTGATCAAACCCAGGTGTCCCATACTGCAGGCGGATTCATTACCAGCAGGAAAGCATGAGTAAATGGTACTCTATTTAAAGAACATTTGCAAAGTTAAAAGTGTGAAAATACTTTCCAATATACAGAGCATTAAGTATTCATTTTGTGGCATAAGACAAACCTATATTCAATCCTTGCTTCATCATCTACTATTTATGTAACTTTGGGAGTTATTTATTCTCCGTGATCTAGTTTGTGCTGTGAAGTAAATGATACTGTATGTAAAATAGCATAGGATCTAGTATATAAGTTTTCAATATTAGCTCTTATCATTATTACAAAAATATAAGCTTTGGAGAAACTGAAACCCTCGTAAATTGCTGATGAGAATGTAGAATAGTATAGTGACTATGGAAAACAGTTTGGCAGTTCCTCAAAAAAATGCCATATGACCCAGCCGTTTTATACACTCCTAGGTACATAGAGAAGAGAAAAATTCATGGCCACAGAAACACTTTTACATCAACATTCATAGCAGAATTCCTGATAGCCAAAAGGTGAAAAAATCCAAATGATCATGAATTGAAAATGGATAAATAAAATGTATTAACCATACAATGGAAGAATGTTTTGCAATAAAAAGAAATGGAGTACTAATATATACTATATGTAACATGAATAAACTTTCAAATCATTATACTAAATGAAAGAAGACACAGAGGCCACATATTTTATGATTTCATCCATAAGGAATGTTCAAATACACAAATTCATAGATACAGAAAGGAGATTGAGAGCTGGACAGGATCTGAGCAGGAAGGGGTTGTGACTGGAACAGATTGCTAATGGGTACAGAGTTTCTGCTTGGGGTGATGGAAATGTTCTGGAATTACATAGCGGTATGGTTGGACAACATACTGAATATACCAAAAGTCAACGAATATATTTTAATATGGAAAATTTTATGTTGTATGAATTATACCACAATTTTAAAAAGAAAAACACAACTTAATAAACAAGGCCAAAACACTGAAAGATAATAACCTTAGCTTATTTTTGAAAAGTAAACAGAGCAGTAGAGAAATATCTACCCCTTGTCAAAATATATCCAAAATAACAAATGACAAAAGATGGTCCTTATGACTTCCTAATAGATGACAAACTGCCTAAGGAATAAAAGCAATGAGCCTTACTGAAACTCCCATTTAGATTAAAGTTATCTATTGACAAAATGGGCTTCCCTGTTGACTCAGACTATAAAGAATCTGCCTGCAATGCAGGACACCCAGATTCAATCCCCCAACCACTAATGACAAAGAAGCTTCAGTTGAACAGTTCTATGAAGACCTACAAGACCTTCTAGAACTAACACCAAAAAAAAAAAAAGTCCTTTCATCATAGGGGACTGGAATGCAAAAGTAGGAAGGCAAGAGACATACGTGGAGTAACAGGCAAGTTTGGCCTTGGGAGTACAAAATGAAGCAGGGAAAAGGGTCTAACAGTGTTTTGCCAAGAGAACGCATTGGTCATAGCAAACACCCTCTTCCAACAACACAAGAGACGACTTTATACATGGACATCACCAAATGGTCAATACCAAAATCGGATTGATTATATTCTTCCCAGCTGAAAATGGAGAAGCTCTATACAGTCAGCAAAAACAAGACCAGGAGCTGAGTGTGGCTCAGGATCATGAACTCCATATTGCAAAATTCAGACTTAAATTGAAGAAAGTAGGGAACATCACTAGGCCATTTAGGTATGACCTAAATCAAATCCCTTACTAATTATACAGTGGAAATAACAAATACATTAAAGGGATTAGATCTGATAGAATGCTTGAAGATCTATGGAGAGAGCTTTGTGACACTGTACAGGAGGAGGTGAAAAAACACCAAGAAAAAGAAATGCAAAAAAGGCAAAATGGTTGTCTGAGGAGGCCTTACAAATAGCTGAGAAAAGAAGAGAAACAAAAGGCAAACGAGAAAAGGAGATATACCCATCTGAAGGTATAGTTCCACAGAATAGCAAGGAGAAATAAGAAAGCCTTCCTCAGTGATGAATGCAAAGAAACAGAGGAAAACAACAGAATGGGAAAGACTAGTGATCTCTTCAAGAAAATTGGAGATATCAAAGGAATATTTCATGAAAGATGGTCACAATAAAAGACAACAGTATGGACCTAACAGAAGCAGAAGATATTAAGAGGTGGCAAGAATACACAGAAGAACTACACAAAAAAGATCTTAATGATCTGGATAACAACAATGGTATGATCACTCAGCTCTGACCTAGAGCCAGACATCCTAGAGTGTGAAGTCAGGTGGGTCTTAGGAAGCATCACTATGAACAAAGCCGTGGAGGTGATGGAATTCCAGTGGAGCTATTTCAAATCCTAAAAGATGATGCTGTCGAAGTGCTGCACTCAATATGCCAGCAAATTTGGAAAACTTCACAGTGGCCACAGGACAGGAAAAGATCAGTTTTCATTCCAATCCCAATGAAGGGCAATGCCAACAAATGTTATAACTACTCATTTTAAATGCTAGCAAGGTTACGCTCAAAATCCATCAAGCTAGGCTTCAACAACACATGAACCAAGAACTTCCAGATGTATAACCTCAATTTAGAAAAGGCAGAGGAACCAGAGATCAAATTGCCAGCATCTGTTGGGTCACAGAAAAAGCAAGAGAATTCCAAAAACATCCACTTCTGCTTCATTAACTATACTGAAGTCTTCGACTGTGTAGATGACAACGAACTGTGGAAAATTCTTAGAGATGGGAATACCAGACCACCTGACCTGCCTCCTGAGAAATCTGTATGCAGGTCAAGAAGCAACAGTTAGAATCAGACATGGAACAACGGACTGGTTCCAAATTGGGAAAGGAATGCGTCAAGGCTGTACACTGTCACTCTGTTTATTAACTGATTTGTAAAGTACATCGTGAGAATTGCTGGGCTGGATGAAGCACAAGCTGAATGAAGACTACCTGGAGAAATATTAATAACTTCAGATATGCAGATGACGCCACTCTTATAACAGCAAAGAGGAACTGTAGAGCCTCTTGATGAGGGTGAAAGAGGAGAGAGACAAAGCTAGATTAAAATTCAGCATTCAAAAAACTGAGATCATGGCATCCCGTTCCATCACTTCATGACATATAGATGGGAAAACAATGGAAACAGTGACAGACTTTATTTTCTTGGGCTCCAAAACCGCTGCAGACAGTGACTCCAGCCATAAAATGAAAAGACGCCTGCTCCTTGGAAGGAAAGCTATGACAAACTTAGCATATTAAAAACCAGAGACATTACTTTGCCAACAAAGGTCTGTCTAGTCAAAGCTGTGGTTTATCCAGTAGTCATGTACGGATGTGAGAGATGAACCATAAAGAAGGCTGAGTGCCAGAGAATTGATGCTTTCCAAACTGTGGTGTTGGAGAAGACTCTTGGGAGTCCCTTGGACTGCAAGGAGATCTAACCAGTCCATCCTAAAGGAAATCAGTCCTGAATATTCATTGGAAAGACTAATGCTGAAACTGAAACTTCAATACTTTGGCCACCTGATGCGAAGAACTGACTCATTGGAAAAGACCCTGATGCTGGGAAACACTGAAGGCGGGAGGAGAAGGGGACGACAGAGGATGAAATGGTTGGATGGCATCACCAACTTGATGGACATGAGTGTGAGTGAACTCTGGGAAATGACGAAGGATAGGGAAGCCTGGCGTGCTGCAATCCATGGGTCGCAAAGAGTCAGACACGACTGAGTGACTGAACAAGAACCATTACCTAATTTAATCACTTTCCAAAGAGTTCTGAGATTACCTATTATCTTCCCTTTACTTTTGAAGGACAAATGAGGTCATTTTCTGTTGAGTGGTAGATAGACACCCCAGAAAACACACATTAGCTTATTTTCTACTAAATGTCATTATCCCTCTAGTACTGAACACCAGGAAATACTCTGCTTATCCAAATAAACCTATTTATTTTCATATTTTAACATTTCTTAAAATCAAGAGCCTTTTAAAATCCATTGATTACTACATTCCGTGTGACAGTATTTTTTTTTTTTCAATGAAAAACTGTCTCTAAATCACTGGCATGGCATGCACCGAAGAAATCACAAAACTGAATAATAACAGCAGTAATAAATTACCATTTGTCTCTTAGAAATAATTCAGAGCTAAAGGAAATCAATTCCTTTAAAGGATAATTTATTAAGAACTAGCTTTTCTATTACTTTTAGGGTCTGTTTACTGCTGCGTTTGGGCAGGAGGCAGGGTGGCAAGAAAGCACAGGTACAGAATCTGTTGAATGCACGTGTCTGTTTACTGACATGGTGGTATTCATTATCCATGGCTAAGATGTCTTAACTTGCTCACATGGTATCTAAAGTCATTAGCAATCACAGCAAACAGAGAAGTTTCATGGAAGCACATGAGTTTACTGGCAGAGAAGTTTTATTATGACTCAAGCAAAGTGAAGCCCAATAAGGCCAAGGTCTATCCAACTAAGAAAGGGGTTAACAGATCTTTGCAGAACTGCTATTTTAAATTTCTACTAACTAGATTTCTTTATTTTTAGGAGGGTAACTTCACCTTAAAAGTCACCGGCTAGAGGGAGGAGGGAGGAGGGTTCAGGATGGGGAGCACATGTATACCTGTGGCGGATTCATTTCAATGTTTGGCAAAACTAATACAATATTGTAAAGTTTAAAAATAAAATAAAATTAAACAGAAAAAAAAAGAAAAAAAGTCACCAGCTAGATTTTCAGGTTCCTATACATTTCACACTAGTAAAGTAATGCTCAAAATTCTCCAAGCCAGGCTTCAGCAATACGTGAACCGTGAAATTCCAGATGTTCAAGCTGGTTTTAGAAAAGGCAGAGGAACCAGAGATCAAATTGCCAACATCTGCTGGATCATCGAAAAAGCAAGAGAATCCCAGAAAAACATCTATTTCTGCTTTATTGACTATGCCAAAGCCTTGTGTGGATCACAATAAACTGGAAAATTCTGAAAGAGATGGGAATACCAGATCACCTGACCTGCTTCTTCAGAAACCTGTATGCAGGTCAGGAAGCAACAGTTCGAACTGGACATGGAACAACAGACTGGTTCCAAATAGGAAAAGGACTACGTCAAGGCTGTATATTGTCACCCTGCTTATTTAACTTATATGCAGAGTATATCATGAGAAACGCTGGGCTGGAAGAAGCACAAGCTGGAATCAAGATTGCCGGGAGAAATATCAATAACCTCAGATATGCAGATGATACCACCCTTATGGCAGGAAGTGAAGAGGAACTAAAAAGCCTCTTGATGAAAGTGAAAGAGGAGAGAAAAAAAGTTGGCTTAAAGCTCAACATTCAGAAAACGAAGATCATGGCATATGGTCCCATCACTTCATGGGAAATAGATGGGGAAACAGTGGAAACAGTGTCAGACTTTATTTTTTTAGGCTCCAAAATCACTGCAAATGGTGATTGCAGCCATGAAATTAAAAGACGCTTACTCCTTGGAAGGAAAGTTATGATCAACCTAGACAGCATATTGAAAAGCAGAGACATTACTTTGCCAACAAAGGTCCATCTAGTCAAGGCTATGGTTTTTCCAGTGGTCATGTATGGATGTGAGAGTTGGACTGTGAAGAAAGCTGAGAACTGTAGAATTGATACTTTTGAACTGTGGTGTTGGAGAAGCCTCTTGAGAGTCCCTTGGACTGCAAGGAGATCCAACCAGTCCATCCTGAAGGAGACCAGTCCTGGGTGTTCATTGGAAGGAATGATGCTAAAGCTGAAACTCCAGTACTTTGGCCACCTCATGTGAAGAGTTGACTCATTGAAAAAAGACTCTGATGCTGGGAGGGGTTGGGGGCAGGAGAAGGGGACGACAGAGGATGAGATGGCTGGATGGCATCACTGACTCGATGGATGTGAGTCTGAGTGATCTCTGGGAGTTGGTGATGGACAGGGAGGCCTGGACTGCTATGATTCATGGTGTCACAAAGAGTCGGACACGACTGAGCGACTAGACTGAACTGAACTGAACTTACATACTGGATGATATAGGAGAATATATGTTAGCAAGTCCAGGATATAGCACAACAATGAATGCCCTTCTTGAGGTGAGCTGCTAGACACCTCTCTTTGCCTCTATCAGGTATCAAGACTTACTCACTCTACCTTCCAAATATTGATAGTTCTCACCTAAATCCTTTTCCTTCCATGTTGCTGCTGTTTAGTCACTCAGTCATATCCAGCTCTTTGTGATCCCATGGACTATAGCCCGCCAAGCTCCTCAGTCCATGGGATTTCCCAGACAAGAATACTGGAATGGCTTGCCATTTCCTTCTCCAGAGGATCTTCCTAATCCAGGGATCAAACCTGCAACTCCAGCATTGCAGGTGGATTCTTTACCATCTGAGCCACCAGGGAAGCCCTTTCTTTCCATACTTACTGCCAAAACCTTAATTCAGGCCTCTTAAGTGGTTGGTTGAATTATTACAGTAACTTTCTTTCACATGAACCCTAGGCTTCCACTCACTGCCATTCTCCATATTATAGTGAAGCCAAACTACTGGTAATTTCCTAACAAATTTCTGCTCATTCTACAGGTCTCAGTTCAACTGTTTAAGAGAAACACAATAAGACACGGCAAACAGATGCCACTGCTGAGTGATCTGTGGTAGCAGTGTAGTCTGCTAAACTAGGGTTGGCAGGAAAAGCTTAGATTGGTAACATCTGCTATGAGCCAAAGACCAAGGTCTAACAGATAAGGATATCTGCTCTAGATTTAAATAGAATTTGCTCTCCATAATACAAATGCACAGCAGTACCACTTAGAGAAGGATAAAAGATCGAAAGCCATGTTAACGGGGAAGGTAAAATTTCCACTAGAAAAATATCTAATGTAACCAATAAAGAGAACCAAGAAGTAAATACGGAGTTAATCTTATTAGCAGTCAAGTGAAAGAAAACTGAAATAATTTAAATAATTAATTCACCTGATATTGATGTATAAAAGATACAAAAAGCATTCAAGATGCTTATAATTTACAACAAAGACAAATATGAGGGGCAATACCAACAGTATTTTAAACCACTGAATTCACAAAGCCCTGGGCTTGAATGCTGGCTCTGCCATTTCTAGCAATGTGAGATTTGTCTGGTTATTCAGTTTCTCAAAATCAATTACCTTGTGCATAAGAGGAGGAAAATATTAAGTTCAAAAGTGAGCTATGTAACGAAAGTATCAAACAAAGTGCCTGGTACATAGTGTACATGTAATAAAAAATATATGGTAATTTCTATAATGGAGCTACACATAAATCCATGGAGGAACATCTGGAATGTCTTCAGGCAAAAGGAATTACTTCTTCTCAAGAAGAAAGTAATACCTGAGGTTATATTTAAAGGATAACTGTTTGACAGGCAAACAAGTTCATGAGAAGGCATCCGAGGCAGAAGATACAGTATATGCAAATATTCTAAGGAATGAAGAAGATCCCATGTTCTGTGAATGACACAGAATATGAGTCAAGTAGTAGGGTACACAGGAGGGACTGTCATTAGATGTGGCTAAAGAAAATGGCTAAATCATTAAGAGTTTCGAATGCTATGACAGAGTTTAGATTTTTAAGAGAAAGAGAATCACTAAATAACTCTTACAGTAATATAATAGCTACTTTCAAATCTTTGTGTTTAATATGCCAGAATCATGGTTTGAGGTCACAATGTTGGTGGGGATACAAATACATCATGGATTCAATATGTACCAGAAGATCAAGAATAAGAATTTGGCTTTTGATATATGTTGAGTTTGATTTTGCTTACAAGAAACAGTTCACTAGGCAGTCAGTAGGATATAAATGGAGATGTTTGTAATCTGGTATAAAAGCCTGAAGTAGAGCTAGAGCTTTGGGAGTCAGCATTTGATAAAACTTTTTCTAATAATCAACTTTTAGGGAAACTGATTACTTAGACTCCATGCAAATACATTTGTTCAGTCACTCCACATGCTTAGAGCTGGGTAATGATGGTCCAAAAGATAGACATAGTTCCAATCTTCTTATGAACCAGCAGACAACCAATATGAGAGAAACTAAAAAATAGGCAAAAGCAGCTCTGCTGCAAGTATAGATATGTTCTTTCCTCATCCTTGTCCTTTTTATCTATCCAGTAGATGAATACCAAGTGACTTTCTGGTATTCTAATTTCATAAAGAACAAAACTAAGAGAAATAGAGAAATATATTGTTAATGTGCTTTCTAGGCCAGGTGTCAAAACTTTTTCCTGTAAACGGCTGATGGTATTTTAGGCTTTGTTGATCATATAGTTCTTAAACAAACCACTGACAATTGCACTGTAAACTTGAAAGCAGTCACAGATCATAGGTAAATGAATAGCAGCAATGTCAAACACTAGTTTATTTACAAAACCAAGGGGCTACCTGGATTTGGCTATCATGTGCCAGTTCCTCTAGACTATCAACAGTACTCTTAACAATGTAGAAAGAAGAATGGCTAAAATTCCTGATACAGTTTTTGGCCACAGAAAAACTTGTACTTTGATTTTTAAACTATATTTCTAGAAAAGCTATAATTTTACATAAAGTTTATTGTCAAATATTCATTCAAGAAACACAACCTGGAATCAAGATTGCCGGGAGAAATATCAATAACCTCAGATATGCAGATGATACCACCCTTATGGCAGAAAGTGAAGACGAACTCAAAAGCCTCTTGATGAAAGTGAAAGTGGAGAGTGAAAAAGCTGGCTTAAAACTCAACATTCAGAAAACGAAGATCATGGCATCCGGTCCCACCACTTCATGGGAAATAGATGGGGAAACAGTGGAAACACTGTCAGACTTTATTTTTCTGGGCTCCAAAATCACTACAGATGGTGACTGCAGCCATGAAATTAAAAGACGCTTACTCCTTGGAAGGAAGGTTATGACCAACCTAGATAGCATATTCAAAAGCAGAGACATTACTTTGCCCACAAAGGTTTGTCTAGTCAAGGCTATGGTTTTTCCTGTGGTCATTTATGGATGTGAGAGTTGGACTGTGAAGAAGGCTGAGCGCCGAAGAATTGATGCTTTTGAACTGTGGTGTTGGAGAAGACTCTTGAGACTACAAGGAGATCCAACCAGTCCATTCTGAAGGAGATCGGCCCTGGGATTTCTTTGGAAGGAATGATGCTGAAGCTGAAACTCCAGTACTTTGGCCACCTCATGTGAAGAGTTGACTCATTGGAAAAGACTCTGATGCTGGGAGGGATTGGGGACAGGAGGAAAAGGGGACGACAGAGGATGAGATGGCTGGATGGCATCACTGACTCGATGGACGTGAGTCTGAGTGAACTCCGGGAGTTGGTGATGGACAGGAGGCCTGGCATGCTGCGATTCATGGGGTCGCAAAGAGTCGGACATGACTGAGCGACTGATCTGATCTGATCTGATACCCAGTATTGATACTATTATCAGGTTTCACATAAAATGTCCACTCCTGATGATTTAGAGAAGAAAAAAATATACACAAGTAATCATAGCATTCATTTTTAAAACAACTTAAGGATTTCTTTCTTATTGCCCATAAAGAAAACTTCATTGCTTTTAAGGTTACAAAGTCAGAAAAACCTTGGTTAGTAACTTAGTTTTGTGTTCTTTGCAAGTTATTCATAATCACAGTTCATTCATTCAGCAAATAATGATTAAGCAATGATGTGTCAAGCACTGTACTATGCATGATGTTTATCAAGGGTGAGCAAACTCTTTTTGAAAAGGACATGATAGTAAATACTAGGCTTTGCAGGCCGAGAGGTTAAATCAAGGATCTTTTACTGGCACCTATGTTAAGGAGAGAAAACATTTCGTATATTTTTGGATGAAATTTAAAATACGATAACTATATGTGATATACCAGGTAGTATATCATATGCATTCTGTGTAATATATAATAATTAATGATCATACAATTTTTGTAATTCAGATATACTAATGAGATGCAGAGAATTATTTGGGGGTGGATAATAGCTGACTTAATTGGAATTCAAAATAGTCACTCTTTAAGAAACTGATTGTAAATGTTGTTTGTTAAAAAATATTCTTGATTCACAAACCTTTATGAAAATAGGCAAGGGGCCATAATTTGAGGGCTTTTGATGTATATGAAAGTGAATAAGGCATACAAGGTCTAGTTCTCATGAATTCTGATGAAGGATAGAGATTTTTAAAAAGGCAATTCTACTTATGTAAAATGGGGATATCCATCTATGAACCTACTCCTGCTGAGTTTGCGTTGAGTTCACATACAGAAGGTACTTTCTCCTTCCTTTTTTTATAAAGGACTGTATTTAAGGCCATAAAAATGTGAAGACTAAATAAAGTGGCCTAGACAGCAACCAGCAGAATACAACTTAGATTCCATATAGTCATTACAGTAAAGACATTTCCATGTTGAGCATATCTTCATTTGTCTTTGTGACTCATATAAAGCCATGTATTTTTGCCTTCAGAATTTAAGAAACAACCTACCATGTCAGTAAACATGTTAAGAGTTTTTGTGGTGTGGTAGAAGGAGAAGAGGAGAAGCAGACAACAGAGGATGAGATGGTTGGATGGCATCACCGACTCATTAGACATGCTGCTGCTGCTAAGTCACTTCAGTCGTGTCCGACTCTGTGTGACCTCATAGACGGCAGCCCACCAGGCTCCACCATCCCTGGGATTCTCCAGGCAAGAACACTGGAGTGGGTTGCCATTTCCTTCTCCAATGCATGAAAGTGAAAAGTCAAAGTGAAGTCGCTCAGTCGTGTCCGACTCTTAGCGACCCCATGGACTGTAGGGTGCCATTGCCTTCTCCATGAGTTTGAGCAAATTCTGGGAGACAGTGGAGGACAGGGAAGCCTGGCATGTTGCAATTCAGGGGGTAGCAAAAAGTCAGACACAACTTAGCAACTGAACAACAACCTTCTATTAACTAAATTACATTAATATTAAGCTTTTATATATCTTAAAAATCAGGTAAGAATATAAGCTTTGATAGTATCTTCAGCATATATCATCTTTAACAACAGTCTTCTTCTTGAAGCCAATGTCAGACATTAGTTTTGAGTCCATTCACACATTATTTCATTAAATTCTCACAATTCTGAAGATGAATGTTAACATTTAATAAGACTGCATTTTCCCCAGATTTACAGATCAATCAGCTTAGATTCAGACAAGTGATAAAAACTTCCTGACATCAATAGTGCTGAGAAACTAAGAAGGGAGCCCAGATTTTCTAACATCAGAACTCTATATAGGGGCTTCCCTGGTAGCTCAGTGGTAAAAGAATCTGCCTGCCAGTGCAGGAGACACAGGTTTGATCCCTGGCCTGGAAGAATTCCATACAACAGAACTATTGAGCCAGCACTTGAGAGCCTAGGAGCCACAACTGCTGAGCCTGCATGCCACAACCACTGAAGCCCATGCACCCTAGAGCTCGTGCTCCACAAAAGAAGCCACCGCAATCAGAAGCCCATGCACCAAAACTCAGTTCAGTTCAGTCGCTCAGTCGTGTCTGACTCTTTGCAACCCCATGGACTGCAGCAAGCCAGGCTTCCCTGTCCATCATCAACTCCCAGGGTTTACTAAAACTCATGTCCATCGTGTCGGTGATGCCATCCAACCATCTCCTCCTCTGTTGTCCCCTTCTCCTCCCACCTTCAATCTTTCCCAGCATCAGGGTCTTTTCCAAAAAGTACCAAAACTAGAGAGAGCTCATATCCTGCAACAAACTCCCAGCACAGTCAAAATAAAAAATATTTTAATTTTTTAAAAAGTTAATGGAATTTATAGTTATTTAAATAAAATAGTAGCAACACTAGCATATCAAAAAAGGATAAGAGAAAATATACATTTATATATGAGTGTGTATGTGTATATAAACTTTACAGGGTAGCAAAAGTCTTAAAAATCAGGAGGAAAAAAGGACAGTAAATATACATATGAAGTTAGCAAATCCCTATAAATATCTAAGTAGAAAAATTAAATTTTTTAATACTAAAGAATGAAGTATGTTCTCCTACATAATGGAATGAAATTAGATATCAAAAACAGGAAACCACTGGGGAAATTCAGAAATGTGGAACAACATACTACTAAATAACCAATAGGTCAAAAAAGAAATCAGAAAGGAAAAGAGACAATACTTAGAAATGAATGAAAGTGAAAAACAATGTGGCAATTTACAGGAAGAGGCTACGAAGGGATTAGATGGAACAGCTGAGGATAAATATATTGGAAAAAAAGGAATACCTCCAACTGATAACCTAAACTTTCACTTTAAGAAAAGAACAACTAAACACAAAGCAAGTGCAAGGAAGAAAATAATCAAACAGAAAAACAACAGAGAAATCCTATTAAACCAAAAGTAGGTTCTTAAAAAGATAAAATTTTACAAAGCTCTAACTAGACTGACCAGGAAAAAAGAGAACACTAAATCAGTAAAAAGAGGAAAGAAACGAGGAACATTATTACAGACTTTGCAAAAAGCAGAATTGTAAGCGAATGCTATGAACAGTTGTATGCCAATAAAACAGATAATCCCCTGGAGAAGGGAATGGCTACCCACTCCAGTATTCTGGCCTGGAGAATTCCATGGACAGAGGAGCCTGGTAGGCTACAGTCCCTGCGGTCACAAAGAGTTGGTCACAACTGAGCAACTTCACTTCAAAACAGTTAATCTAATAATATGGACAATTTCCTGGAAAGGCACAAATACTGAACTTGACACAAGAAGAAATACAAATCTGAATAAACCAGTAACAATTAAAGAGACTGGTTTAACAAACGAGCAAAAAAATTTTCAACAAAGAAAAGCCCAAGCCCACATGGCTTCATTGCTACATTCTAATACCTCACAAACATCCATAAAAAAAATGAAAGCAGAGGAAACATTTCTCAATTCAACATTAGATCAGCATTGCCCAGATTTTAAAACCAGACAAAGATACCTCAAGAAAAAGAAAATCGATATCCCTTATGAACACAGGTACAAAAATCTTCAAAAATAAATTCACAAACCAAAGCTGGCAACATATAAAACAGACTGTGGACCATGACCAAGTGGGACTGACTGCAGGATTGCAAGGTTTCAACATATGAAAATTAATCAATGTAACACACTACAGATCAATAAAGGACAAAATTCACATGGTTATCTCAATAGATGCAGAAAAAAACACTTGACAAAATCCAACAGCTTTCATGACAGAAATACTCAACAAACCAGGGGGAAAAAGAGGATTTCCTCAATCTGATAAAGGACATCAATGAAAAGCCCTCGAATAACATACATACATAATGAAAGCTGAAAGACCAAAACCTTTCTCCCAAGGATCAGGAACATGACAAAGATGTCTGCTCCCACCATTTCCACCCAACAGTGTATTAGAAGCTCCAGGAAAGCAATTACACAAGAAAAATAAATAAAGGGCATCCGGACTGAAGAGGAAGTAAATGTTTGCAGATGACATAATCATGTATATAGAAAATCTTAAGAATTTACTACAGAAAAAGCTATTTGAGCTAATAAACGACTTTGGCAAAGTTGCAACATACAAGATCAATATACAATCATTAGTTGTAATTCCACAACACTAGAAATGAGTAATATGAAAATGAAATTAAGAAAATTCCATTTACAATACCATCAAAAATGGCAAAATGCTAAGGAATTAAGTCTAAGACCAGAATTTGAAAACTGCAAAAAATTTTTTTTTAATTTTATTTATTTTTAGACCACGCCACATAGCACATGGGGTCCTAGTTCCCTAACAATGGGCTGGACCTGTGCCCCTGCACTGGAAGTGCAGAGTGGCCAAGGAAGTGCCCACAAAATACTGTTGAAAGGAATTAAAGACTTACCTATTTTGAAAGACATCTCATTTTCATGGATCAGAGAACTTACTATTATTAAGAAGCCAATACTCCCCAAATTTATCTACAGATTATATACAATCCTATACAAATTCTAACTGGCATTTTTGCAGATGTTGATAAGCTGATCCTCAAACTCGTAAGGAAATGAAAGTGATGAGAATAGCCAAAACAATTTTGTAAAAGATAAACAATTTAAATACTTGCCACAAAGCTATAATAATGAAGATGATATGAGTGTGCTGTGTGCTTAGTCACTCCGTTGTGTTCAATGTTTTGTGACCCCATGGACTGTAGCCGGCCAGGCTCCTCTGTCCATGGGGATTCTCCAGGCAAGAATACTGGAGTGGGTTGCCATGCCCTCCTCCTGGGGATCTTCCCAACCCAGGGTTCGAAGCCAGGTCTCCTGCAAGGCAGGCGGATTCTTTACTGTCTGAGCCACAGTAACCAAGACTATATGGTACTAGCATAAATAACAACATGAAAGTCAACAGAATGAAGACTTCAGAAATAAATTCTCACACTTATGGTCAACTGACTTTCTACAAGGATGTCAAGGCAATCCAGTGAGGGAAAAAATAATGTTTTTGACAAATCATAACAGAACAAACAGATATCTACGTGCAAAAGAATATAGCTGAACTCCTATCTAAGAGTATATTCAAAAATTAAATGGGTTAGATCTAAATTTAAGAGCTAAAAGTATAAAAGCTCTCAAAATATAGGATTAGATTTTCACGACCCTGTGTCGGGCAATGACTTCTTATATATGACACTGAAGCATTAGCCACAAAGGAAAAAAATTGGAGTTAATCTAAATTAAAACTTCCATGCATCAGAAGACATTACATAGAAACTAAAAAGATAACACACATAATTGGGGAAGATATTTGCAAACCATAAATCTGTTAAGTGTCTAGTATGCAGTATATATTAAAAAAAACTCAAAAACAAAGACAGTTAGTTAAAAGACGGACAAGGATATGAACAGACAGTTTTCCAAAGAAGACACACAAGCACATGAGAAAAAGGCTCAACGTTATTTAGACTTTAAGGGAAATGCAAACCAAAACCACAATGAGGTAACACTTCATCTCCAATGGGATGAATAAAATCAATCATTTAATAACAAGTATTGGTAAAGAGGGATGTGGAAAAGATGGAGCCCTTATAGGTTCCTAAGGGAAATGTAAATCATTGGAGCTGTTTTGGAAAAAGTCTGGTAGTTTCTCAAAAAGTTAAAAGAATTACCATATGACCTACCAATTTTACCCTTAGATAAATACTCAAAAAACTGACCACATCTACCAAAACACTTGTTCACAAATGTTCACAGCAGTAATATTTATAATAGCTGAAAGACAGAAACAAGTCAAATATCATAAACCAATAAATGGATAAAATGTAGTATTATCCACATAATAGACTATTAATCAGGCTCGAAAAGGAACAAAGTTCTGATATATGCTACAACATAGATGAGTCTTAAAAACATTCATTATGCTAAGTGAAAGAAGCCAAACACATAAGTTACAAATTGTAATTCTATTTATATGAAACTTCCAGAATATGCAAATCCAAAGAGTCAGAAAAGAGATCAGTGGTTGCTAAGGACTAGGGAAGGAGGAAGTAACTGCAGATGGGTATGAAGGTTTCTTTTTGGGGCAATGAAGAGGTTCTGTTTTGGATAATGGTGATGGTTGCACAACCTTATGAATATACTAAAAAACACTGAACTGTATACTTTCAAAAGGCAAATTTTATGTGAATATATTTCAATTAAAAAACACTCAGAATCTGTGGCTATAATCATAAAACTTAAGGGTTTTAATATCATCTTGTTCTAATTTTCACATTTTATGAAGAAACTAAGATACAACGGGGGCAAAAACAGATCATGCATGGATCCAAAGTTTGTTAACAGCAGAGCTGAGATTAGTACACAAGATATTTCTAAAAAAAAAAAAAAAAAGATATTTCTACTTCAGTTCTTAGAACGTGTAAAAAAAACAAACAAATCTACTGTAACAGACAGGTTTAGATACAACTACACTGCTTTAAAATGTCACATTAAAAATGACTATCCTGAAGGGAACCCTCTTACATTGCTGGTGGGAATGCAAACTAGTACAGCCACTATAGAGAACAGTGTGGAGATTCCTTAAAAAACTGCAAATAGAACTGCCATATGACCCAGCAATCCCACTGCTGGGCATACAGACCAAGGAAACCAGAAGTGAAAGAGACAAGTGTACCCCAATGTGCATTCCAGCACTGTTTACAATAGCCAGGACATGGAAGCAGCCTGGATGTCCATCAGCAGACGAATGGATAAGAAAGTTGTGGTACATATACACAATGGAATATTACTCAGCTATTAAAAAGAACGCATTTGAGTCAGTCCTAATGAGGTGGATAAAATTGGAGCCTATTATACAGAGTGAAGGAGAAGGCAATGGCACCCCACTCCAGTACTCTTGCCTGGCAAATCCCATGGACGGAGGAGCCTGGAAGGCTGCAGTCCATGGCGTCGCTAGGAGTTGGACACGACTGAGCGACTTCACTTTTGCTTTTCACTTTCATGCATTGGAGAAGGAAATGGCAACCCACTCCAGTATTCTAGCCTGGAGAATCCCAGGGACGGGGGAACCTGGTGGGCTGCCGTCTATGGGGTCGCACAGAGTCAGACATGACTGAAGTGACTTAGCATAGCATAGCATAGCATACAGAGTGAAGTAAGTCAGAAAGAAAAACACCAGTACAGTATATTAACACATATATATGGAATTTAGAAAGATGGTAATGACCCTATATGCGAGACAGCAAAAGAGACAGAGATATAAAGAACAGACTTTTGGACTCTGTGGGAGAAGGCAAGCATGGGATGATTTGAGAGAACAGCATTGAAACACGTGTATTACCATATGAAATACATGACCAGTCCAAGTTCAATGCATGAAACAGGGCACTCAAAGCCAGTGCAGTGGAACAACCCAGAGGGATGGGATGGGGAGGGTGGTGGGAGGGGGGTTCTGGATGGGGGGGACCCATGTACACCTGTGGCTGATTCGTGTCAATGTATGGCAAAAACCACCACAATATTACAATTAGCCTCCAATTATAATAAACAAATTAATTTTTAAAAATAAAAAACAAAAAAATGACTATCCTGGGCTTCCTTGGTGGCTCAGTGGTAAAGAATTCACCTGCCAAAGCAGGAGACACAGGTTCAATCCCTGGTCCAGGAAGATCCCACATATCATGGAGCAACTAAGTTCACGAGCCACATCCATGAGCCTGTGCTCCGGAGCCCAGAAACTGCAACTACTGAGCCCACGTGCCCCAAGAGCTGAAGCCGGTGGGTCCCAGAACCTGTGCTCAGCAACAAGAGAGGCCACTGCAATGAGAGAGTAGGCCCCGCTTGCTATAACTAGAGAAAAGCCTGAGCAGCAACGAAGACCTACGAAGTCAAAGTTAAAGTTGCTCAGTCGTGTTCAACTCTTTGCAATCCCGTGGACTACACAGTCCATGGAATTCTCCAAGCCAGAATACTGGAGTGGGTAGCCTTTCCCTTCTCCAGGGGATCTTCCCAACCCAGAGATAGAACTCAGGTCTCCTGCACTGCAGGCAGATTCTTTACCAGCTGAGCCACAAGGGAAGCCCAACAAAGACCTAGCATAGACAATAAATAAAATTACTTTTTAAAAGATTACTGTACTGAAATTCCAGCACCTCTTTTTAAGGTCCAGATCTAGATTCTTAATCCTTAATGAATATTTTGTTAAAGGTAAAACAGCAACTTCACTGGCACCTCCCTTCAACCACTGGCATTTTTTAAGACTTTAAATAGTTAAAAATCTGCTCCTTTACTATTCACAGCTTAATACAGTTCAGAGATATAATTAAATATTAGTTAATCAAGGCTTTTAGAAAATCCCACAGCATCAAACTTTTGAAATGCTAAGCCAACTTTTCAGGGTTTCAAACTTGTACAAAAAATATTGATTCATCTCACAGTGGGCTTTTCAAAAGTTAAGACACTCCTACCACTCACTGAGAGTTGAGGGTCTAGTCTTCCTCTCCCTAAATCTGGGAGAACTGTGACTGCTTTAGCCAACAAAGTACAGTGAAAGTGACCTGAGATTCCCAACCCACAGTGTCACTGAGGTGATTAAAATGATTATTGTTTTATGTCACTTAATTTAGAGTGATGTCCAAATTAAGTGACATAAAACAATATGCAGCAAAGATAACTGGAACAGCAAGTGTGATTTTTATAATAAAAAGCAACTCTTGTTTCTTGATGGTTCTTCTTTTCATAGCACTCTACAATCATATGCAAAAGCAGATATGACAACACATGTATACAAAGACAAATTTTCGTGTTTTGTATACAAGATGTATATACAAAAACAAATTTTCTTGTCAAGACAAGACAATTCCAGTTTTTCAATCCCACCTAAAAATATAATCTTAATATTCTAATATGTTAAGAGTTCAAATACCATACCATCCCCTCCCACACACAAAAATTGTGTGGATCTCAAAGTTTGGATGTAATTCCAGACAATTTTTCCTGAATGGCCTTGCCATTAATAGGGTTTATCCCAAAGCAACTGTTTTCTGATTACCCAGACTGTTCTCATTTACAATAGGTTTGGTCTAATGATAACTTAGAAGTCTTTCACACTGACCCAAGAGTTTTTGAGTCAGTATTACCTTTTAAGTAAAAGACATTTTAACTTTTAGGTAAAAGACAAATTTTGGCTCTGTCTACACATACTATGTGATCTCAAAGAAAAATGACAACTTTATTGGGCCCTGTCCATACCTCAATTAAGTTGATTAGGATGATTTTAAGGATCAACTGAGAGAAAACATGAAGAGTCCTGAGTGCAGTGTTTGGCACAAAAGATATGTAACACCTCTAAAATCTTTAGGACTCTAGACCAGAGCATAGTTGCTACAAAAGTTACAGTAATCATATGGATTTCTGGTTCATATTTTGCAACTTTTAAAAGAACGTTTTAAAAGTAAGAGCACATTATGAAACATAACATCAATTTATGCTAGATAGAATAATATTTCAGAGAAGGTGACTTATAAATGTTTACCTTGATCAAGTATTTTTCCCATCTGTCTGCTGTAACAGATTTGCCAATCTTCCTCATCAACTTCAAATGGAGCTCCACCAATTCTTTAGGTACTTAAAAGGAAGAAAAAATACTGTTAGTCAGCAAAATAAAACATTTCTAATGAGATTATTGAAAAAAAGAACTTTCTCAAAAGATGACTACTTTTTCAAAATAGATGTTGATCTAGTTATCTTTTAGACCTCTGAATCAGAAAAGACTAAACTACGATAAGAAACAACTAAAAACCACTTTGTCAAAGATGGGCAAGAATATTCACGTTTTCTTTCCAAACATCAACAACTGAGAGTGAACTCTACAATTCCCTGGTGGTCCAGTGTCTAAGGCACCACACTTCCACTGCAGCTTGATCCCTGGTTGGGGAACTAAGATCCCACATGCTGCACATAGCCAAAAAAAATAGGGAAAAAAAGTGGGGGGGGGGGGGTGAACTCTAAATGTAGACATTTGGGTGATAATGTATCAACGTAGGGTTCATTCATTTTACCAAATGTACCACGATACTGTGGAATGTGGACAGTGAGAGAGGTTGTATTAATATATTCCTAGGGGAAGAGTGTATATATGACCTCTCTATACTTTATGCTGAATTTCTTTGTGTGAATCTAAAACTGCTCTAAAAAATAAAGTATATTTTTAAAAAATCAAGTAAAAGCAATTAACCATACAGTTAAAATTTCTACTATATGTTTCTCATATTTGGTTTCTTGACTGAGACTGCAAACCAAGACATGGATTCATAGAATTAGAAAAGGATCAATGAATATAAATTCCGATTCATAGATATCTCAGAAATAGAGCCTAATGGTTTTCAAACTATTGCAGAGAACTACCCTTCTAATTTATTCCTTACCTAATGTGCTAAACTCCTCTAGAGCATCCCTATAAATCTTTGCTTGACAAGCTTTAGGGACAGAACTCTTTACTCACAAGAGTTGGACACGACTGAGACTGAACTGAACTAAACTGGAGCTGTCCTGCCACCTCTGGGTATGTCTGTTGGCTTATAGATTGGGGATTAAGATTTATTTGAATTTAACATTTATTTAACCTTAGAAAATTCTAATTATTAGAAAGTTACCCTTACACAAAGCAAAACCTCTGCCTACCTACATCTTCCTCCCCCTGGTTCTTGCTCTTATTCTCTGGTTTCAAAGAAAATATTTTCAACTCCTCTTTTAATGGAACCTTCAAATATTTGAAGATAGCTGTACTTCCCTAAAGTTTTCTCTTTCAACTATGTAAACAACCAGAGTTCCTCCAAATATCCTCTGGGCATGAGCCTGATTATGAGGTATAGATGAATTAATTAGACCTGAGGGAAATAAAAGACACATACATTTAGCATTTCCCAAATACGGCTAGTAACCTAGGAGAAATTACATTTATTCTATCTAAAAAGTTTCCATAATCAAATATATTAGGAAAATGCTGTATCAAAAAATATATACTTATTTTTACTATAGAACTTCCTGAAGCCTTTACTGATTATAGTCTTACATACACAGTCCTATATTCCTATCTTGGATATAGTCTGCAGCATTCTCTAATATATTTGATCATGGACTCTTTTTCTGTGAAACACGTAACACCTTGCAGTATACAAGGGCTCTGAAGTACAGGTTGGAAGGTGATTAATTTTTTTTTCAGTTATTCTTTCAGACTCTTTATTCTCCACTAAAGTCACTTCTAATTTGAAATGACCCTGAAGTATAAAAACATTTTCCCATTCAACAAATGTCTGTGAATCCACCTATATTAGTAAGCAAGAAATAGTAGCTACCTTTAATAAACCTACTTAAGGGAATCTTCTCAGAGGGGTTAACAGTGGGTGAGCTGGAGGTAAGGGGAAGAAACACAGGAGGGATGATTAGAGACAAGTAAACTGACAATCGGCGAAGGCAATGGCACCCCACTCCAGTACTCTTGCCTGGAAAATCCCATGGACGGAGGAGCCTGGTGGGCTACAGTCCATGGGGTCACAAAGAGTAGGACACGACTGAGCGACAACACGTTTAAGACCAGAATGTATGGGACTGAGGGTATAGTGGAGAAAAGGGGGCAAGGACACTGCTTACCGAAGTAACAAGACATAAAAGGCTGAAAAACAAAGTGAGCATGGAACTGGAAGCACCCAGGTAAGGGGCATGATCATGTAGAACCTTGTAAGGCCAGGCTCTAAAGTCTACATTTTATTCAAAAGAATGCTCTATAATTTAAAAAGCTCTCAAAAACTGAACTGCAGGAAAACAGATTGCTTTTATTTGCTTATTTGTTTTAGGAGGTGGTATGCAGCTGCTGCTGCTGCTAAGTCGCTTCAGTCGTGTCCAACTCTATTGCTCTTTACAGCATTGGACTTTACTTCCATCACCAGTCACATCCACAACTGGGTGTTGTTTTTGCTTTGGCGCCGTCTCTTCATTCTTTCTGCAGTTAATTTCTCCACTGATCTCCAGTAGCATATTGGGCACCTACCAACCTGGGGAGTACTCCTTTCAGTGTCCTATCTTTTTGCCTTTTCATACTTTCATGGGGTTCTCCAGGCACGAATACTGAAGTGGTTTGCCATTCTCTTCTCCAGCAGACCACTTTTTGTCAGAACTCTCCACCATCATCTGTCCGTCTTGGGTGGCCCTACACAGCATAGCTCACAGTTTCATTAAGTTAGACAAGTCTGTGGTCCATGTGATCAGATTGGTTGGTTTTCTGTGATTGTGGTTTCTACTTGCTTAGCAACTTTCAAATATGCTGTACAGCATTATTAACTGTAGTCACTATGCTGTATACTACCTTCCCATAACATACTTATTTTGTAACTGTTAAGTTTGTAACTTTTGACTGTCTTCATTCACTGTACACTTTTGGGGGATACTCAGTATTCAAAACATTATCATTTTATCCTTACAGCACATCTCAATTCACACCAGCCACATTTCAAGTGCTCAGGAGCCACACACAACTAGTGCTACTGCACTGGATCACACAGAGCAAGCATATTGAAAATTAAAATTTATAAATTGTAATTTATAATATATAAAATTTATAATTATAAAACCCCATAATTTACTAACAATCTACTTATTTTTTGTGTGGTGATACAGCTGACATATAACATTATATTTAGTTTCAGGTATATAACATTAAGACTTGATATTAAAAATTACTGCAAAATGATCATCACAATAAGTCTATCTAACATCCAATTTACTTATACATTTTGTTGCAAACATAACTGATAGGCTAATAACCTAATGGACACCTGCAGCTCTTAATATCTTGTCTGCTGATAAGAAACAGACAAGAATTCCAACAGAAAAATTAACCAGTATAATAGATAAGTTGAAAATATTACAATTCCCATACTTCACATTCTCTTAAACAGTGCTGTCAATATCTGAACTTTCCAAAACAGTAGTCATTAGCTGCATGTGCCTATTTAGTACTTGATATGTGGTTAATAAAACTAAGGAACTTAATTTTAGTGATTTTTAAATTAATTTAAATAGCCACATGAGGCAAGTGACTAGAGTTTGGTACAGCCATAAATTATCAATCATATTTTTTTAAACATATGATCATTATCTTAACATACACTCTGACAATCTGTAAATTCACTTATTTATCACCTGGAATACTTAATAACTTAATTTTGGGAACATTAGGAATTATTAACTTCTAAGAATTACCTATTAACCAGATTCAAGTCATTCTGAAAACTACAAATTTTGTCCCAATTGAACTAATTCTCCGCCTTTTCACATGATAGATTTGATACATAACCTTTAATGGACCCGTTTCTTTCACAAGGCCGCAGGAAGGTGAAAGATTCTGAAGCAAAAGAAAAGGTCAGGCAATGTGTGAATTCATGGAGGGTCTGCCAAAATGATGCAGGTATGGAAGCAGCAGTAAGTGGCAGAATCCCAGAACATATTACTGATCCACTCCCCAAAGACATGCTATAGCTGACATTTTTCTAAGCACCTTTCCAGCACCAAGCCTTACGAATGCTGCTGCTTCTGTATTTCTAGTTTTATTATTTACACTTCTGGTTTTTTAATGATAGAAATTTACAGCTGTTCTTAATAACTAAATGACATAATTCTTCTCATTTCTCAATGAAGTCTTTCACTTAAACATCCTCCATGCTTATAAACAGAGACACACTTGGAGTCACGAAACACTAGATTTTATGTAGGCCACCGATAAAAGGACATTGATTTCAGATACAGGGATTTAAGTATAAGCTTACAAAAAGCTCTTACTTAATGCCAGGTTCTATAAACTGTGGTGGGGGAGCACAGTTTTAGACATAATGACACTGGTCCCACAGTCCACTTGATCCTTGAAATAACTGTTTTTATATACCAACCTCCAAAGTTTATTTAATCAATCATCCTAAAGTTTTCTGAAGTTTAAAAAGAAAAAAAACTAACGGCTCAAGACTCTGAACTGTAACTCAGGTCACTATCTGAAAAGCTATAGTTTAGAGATGCAAGATGCCAGATTCCAGGTAATATAAATCACTAAGCGATTACCATAATGGGAAAAAAAATCCAAGAATAGTTGTTACGTAGGCAGACAAACCAAGGGGTATCTAATGCTCCATTTACGTTTTGGGTTTCATTGAGAATCATACCACTGATTCAATATAGACAGAGACACACACGAAACATGGCTCAGATTATTCCAGAATAAAAACTGTGAAAACATCTCTGCTACAAAGTAGTCACTCAGTCAGTTCAGTCGCTCAGTCGTGTCCGACTCTTTGCAACCCCGTGGACTGCAGCACACCAGGCTTCCCTGACCATCACCAACTCCTGGAGCTTACTCAAACTCATGTCCATGGAGTCGGTGACGACAAAGTAGTCAGTGTACCTACTACTACAAACATCAGCATGGCTGGAGGTCTGATAACCAGCATTCAGCATTTCTTCCTAAAGAAGGTAGATGTTCATGGAGAGGAAAGGTCTCTAGGTAAGATGAAGTGAGCCACCCTCACATCAGGCCATCTTTAAAGGGTTACTCTTTCCTTATATACACTTAACAAACAGCATCCTTGCCGAGGGAGTCTAAGGTACTTAAGGCAATGGCTTCCAATAACATATGCCTCCAACTCTCTCATCAGATAATACTATTTCCCTTTTCTCTCTAATCAATTAAATAATCACAGGAGGAAGGAGGGGATAGGTAGGGAAGAAAGGCGAGAAAGACTCAAAACAAATTTTAAGAGAAACGGTGATATCAAAGTATTTAAGAAGGAGGAGGGGTTTTCCTTCAATATTTTTTCTTGCAATCTAATAAAAATTTGAAAGACTAATACACCCTTCACCTAAATGCACTAACTGCCAACATTTTAGGAAAACATTTTTACATAGGATAAAACCATCAGTGAAAAGCTGTCTAATTAAGGAAATACCATAAAGAAGCAGCCAATTAAGCCAAGGAAGGGAAGATCACGCCAGGCACATGGAAATGCCTGTAGAGAAGTTCTGTGGCAACTAAAGCCATGCAGTGTGGTAGGAAAGAGAAAACGGTGCACAATGTCACTGAAGAAGTAAGCAAAGGTCATTATCTCAAAAAGCCTTGGGAGCCATGTAGAGTTTTGATTTTGAGTGTAATGAGACATCAAGGGAGGGATTTAGGAAAGCTTCCTCATCTAAGTTTTCTGGCTTTTTAAATATTTATTTATTTGGCTCCACCAGGTCTTAGTTGCGGCAAGTGGGATCTAGCTCCCTGACCAAGGATTGATCCTAGGCCCCCTGCATTGGGAGTCTTAGGCACTGAACCATGAGGCAACTCCCCTGACGTAAGTTTTTAAAAGATTCTTCTATGTCTAGGATCTGCTTCATAATAAGCAACAGAGGACAGAGATATAGATGACACAAAATTACAAAATTTCACTGAACCTTGGTGATGAGCATGTGAAACTTCATTATACAACCTTTCAATTTTGTGTAAGTTTTATATTTTATATTTAAAAAAATACAGGGGCTATGGAGATTATTTTGATTGTTCTGAGGAATGAAACAGAGCTGGGGGGGGTGAGGAGAAGGGGGATACTACTAATTAGGAAGCTAGTGCCATACTCCAGGCAAGAGATAATGATGGCAGGACCACCTTGGTGGTCCAATGGTTAAGACTCCATGCTCCCAATGCAGGGGACCTGGGTTTGATCCCGGGTCAGGGAACTAAATACCACATGCCACAAATAAGATCAAAGATCCTGTGTGCTGCAACCGTCACAGACAAACAAACAAAAAAGACAATGACGGCATGGGCTAAGGTGGTAGCAGAAAAGATGTAGACAAGTACCATCACGGAAAATTGCAAAATCTATAAAATTTCAAAATTTCTAACAAGCACCCTCACCAATCTTAATCTGAGAAAGTGACTATTATTCATCTGTCTTTTATGTAATTCCTATTGATTTGTTCATTTTTAAAAGCAGAAACCACAACTTTTTGTTTGATTGGTCACAATTTAGAAAGGCAACATATACATATAGACATTTAGTAATAAAGTCAAATAAATTTATGTGTACCACCATGTCTTATTTCTGATATTCTTCAACATTTCAAATGTTCAGAAGAAAGAGTTGTTTAGTTGTGTCCGTTTCTTTGTGACCCCATGGACTGCACTCCACCAGGCTCCTCTGTTCATGTGATTCTCCAGACAGGAATACTGGAGTGGGTTGCCATTCTCTTCTCTAGAGGATCTTCCCAACCCAGGGATCGAATCCAGGTCTCCCACATTGTGGGCAAATTCTTTACTGTCTGAGCCACCAGGGAAGTTCACACCATACTTAAAAGCCTGCACTTAATACACCACTAAGTACTCTTTAAAACTGTGCTACATGTATATAATGAAAAGCACTAGAAAGAGTCAAGAGGTGCAAACCTCAATTTTTTTATCCATAAATAGAGTTGTACCAGGTGAACTAAAGACTTCCAGCTCTAATATTCAATGTCCAAATCTAAGTACTGCAGCCTTAGAATAACACAGCAGTAATCATAGGATTTAGCATTTTTGAACTGAAAGTACACTCTCTGATAAACCAGAAAACTTAACAACTAAGATGTGATGGTAACTGCCCAAGATCAAAGAGAGCAGAAGGAAGATCCCAGACCTCTGACCTTCCAATCCAAGCCTCACTGTAACATTTCTTAAAGATCCAAGTAGTATCAAACGGATGGAGGAATGGTTCAGAAGACCTAAGTTATGAATCAAGCACCTTTTTGCACAGCTCAGTATCTGGGTTCTTATCTTGGGTTGCTCCTGACTATGCACTCTGACGCATTACACATTTCTAAAATGTAATTCAGCTAAAAGGTTGCTGTGACAACAGAAAGACTATTACTACTCCTTCCTATCCACTCTTCCGTTTTTCAACAGAACTGTGAACTTCCAGATGTTCAAGCTGGTTTTAGAAAAAGCAGAGGAACCAGAGATCAAATTGCCAACATCCGCTGGATCATGGAAAAAGCAAGAGAGTTCCAGAAAAATATCTATTTCTGCTTTATTGACTATGCCAAAACCTTTGACTGTGTGGATCACAATAAACTGTGGAGAATTCTGAAAGAGATGGGAATACCAGACCACCTGATCTGCTTCTTGAGAAGCCTGTATGCAGGTCAGGAAGCAACAGTTAGAACTGGACATGGAACAACAGACTGGTTCCAAATAGGAAAGGAATATGTCATGGCTGTATATTGTCACCCTGCTTATTTAACTTATATGCAGAATACATCATGAGAAATGCTGGACTGGAAGAAGCACAAGCTGGAATCAAGATTGCTGGGAGAAATATCAATAACCTCAGATATGCAGATGACACCACCCTCATGGCAGAAAGTGAAGAACTAAAGAGCCTCTTGATGAAAGTGAAAGAGGAGAGTGAAAAGGTTGACTTAAAGCTCAACATTCAGAAAACTAAAATCATGGCATCCAGTCCCATCACTTTATGGCAAATAGATGGGGAAACAGTGGAAACAGTGTCAGACTTTATTTTTGGGGGCTCCAAAAATCACTGCAAATGGTGACTGCAGCCATGAAATTAAAAGACGTTTACTCCTTGGAAGGAAAGTTATGACCAACCTAGACAGCATATTAAAAAGCAGAGACATTACTTTGCTGACAAAGGTCTGTTTAGTCAAGGCTATGGTTTTTCCAGTTGTGATGTATGGATGTGAAAGTTGGACTCTAAAGAAAGCTAAGCGCCGAAGAATTGATACTTTTGAACTGTGGTGTTGGAGAAGACTCTTGAGAGTCCCTTGGACTACAAGGAGATCCAACCAGTCCCTTCTAAAGGAGATCAGTTCTAGGTGTTCATTGGAAGGACTGATGTGGAAGCTGAAACTCCAATACTGCGGCCACCTTATGAGAAGAGCTGACTCATCTGAAAAGACCCTGATGCTGGGAAAGATTGAGGGCAGGAGGAGAAGGGGACGACAGAGGATGAGATGGTTGGATGGCATCACCGACTCAATGGACATGAGTTTGGGTAGACTCCAGAAGTTGGTGATGGACAGGGAGGCCTGGCGTGCTGCAGTTCATGGGGTCGCAAAGAGTTGGACACTGAGCAACTGAACTGAACTGACTGAGATATAATTTATATACCATACAGTTCATCCTTTTAAAGTGCACAAAAATCAATGGGTCTTGGGGTGTTACACGATCGATGTTTAAAACAAACAACATAAAATTATTATCTTAACCATTTTAAGTGTGCATTTCAGTGCCATTAATTATATTCACAATGTTGTGCATCCAAGACTGTTGTTGCTACTTTCCTATCCATTTTTACAGTTAAAACTTTTGAGGACTTTCCATGGTGGTGCAGTGGATAGGAATCCACCTGCCAATGCAAGGGACATGAGTTCAATCCCTGGTCCAGGAAGATTCCACATGCCACAGAACAACTAAGCCCATGTGCTGCAACTACTGAACCCAACACACTAGAGCCTGTGCTCCATAACAAAAGAAGCCACTGCAATCAGAAGCCCATGTACTGCAATGAAGAGTAGCCCCAGCTCACTGTAACTACAGAAAGCCTCAGAAAAGCAAGGAGGACACAGGGCTGCCAAAAACAAATGAGTAAGAATTTATTTAAAACAAACAAAAACTTTTGAAACAATCACTTCACTTCCAAATTGCTTTCTGGAAAATTTACAATTATAAAAAGCAAAGTTCACTACAGTTTATATTCTCAATGGGAGCAATACTGCAACCAAGGAGGCAAAAACTGGTCCTGGAGGAGGGTAAAAAATCTCAGATAATGGTTTATGGTTCTCCACAACTTAACCCTATGAGACAAAATCTTACTCCTTAGCATTTAATTTCTCTTGCTAGGGAGAAATTAATTTTAAACTTTTCTCTTTAGAAATGTGATCATGGGAAAAAAGGTTGAGAAACACTGTGCTTTAGAATTCAAAAGCAAGCATTGTTACTCAAAATGAAAACACCACCTTCAGACAATGCTCAACCTGCAAAATAGGTAGTATCCACTGAAACCAAAGCCAAATTATAAACTGCTTTGCTAACCCACAAGATCTGATTTCATCTATAATGTTAAACAAAATAATGGGGAAAATTACATTACAGTTTTAATATTTATTATAAATAAAGCAAAAAAATCAAGCACACTAGCTAAAAAATTATTTTCATTTATCCCAAATTTTGATAATTCAGAGAGACTAAAAACTAAGCATAAACAGGAAAAGAATAGAAAGAAAATAAAGGCAGACTTTTTGATGTCATATAGTCTTTATTTATTTAACTAAAAAATACCTATACAGTGATTTCCTAACACCAGATCTCTACAGAATACCAAATTTCTATCCACATCATGTATGTTTCATAGAATTTAAAAACTTAAATGCACACTAAAAGATGCCTTTATGATTCAATACCATGGTTTTAGGTGTTAGGAAATCAGTTTGATGTTTCTTTTAAAGACAGTTCTGCAGATATGAACTTAAAAGAATTCTGTTCCATTATGAAATTTATGTTATCTTCATTCCTACCTAACAAGTGATCAATTTATACTTTCTTTCAATCAACATTCATTCGACAAGCAGAAGTAACTATATAAGTAACATACTATGTCATCTTACAGATCTATGTCATCTTGGCAGAAAGCATAACAAAATGAATTCACTGTAACTTCTACAATAATCTCAATAAATGAGAAGATGTATATGAAAACTTTATAAGCCATAAAGCAATATACAAACCAAAGTTACTGTTATTCACCACCAGATGGTGATCATGTCTTATTTAAAGCAAATGCTGACACCTTATTTGGGGGCCAGCCAGCTGACTACTAAAAATTATTTATAACTAAACCAGGTTGTCTAAATAAAATGCTGGTGATTTAAGTATGTTCCACTGAAACATCAGCAAAACACAACCCATAAAAAACAGGTTCTGCCTAAAGATTTCTAAAGGCACTGATCCGTTCTTATTAACATTTGATAGTTACAATTGGAAAAAGACAACAGGGCATGTTTTCTGACAGTCTTACATGGGTTATTTAACCATTCAGACAATCCTGATTCACCCCAATGTGTTATTTTAAAGCAAATTCCAGGTATGATTTCATCCACAAATATCTCACCGTATATCTCTAAGGGATAAGGACTATTTTCTTACCACTTAAAACATGGAAATTCTGTGACATTAAAGAATTAATAGTTTTTTTTAATCTTTAAAAAAATCTTCAATTAACCAAGAAATAAAATTGTATTTTATTGTTACCTCTGTAGCAGATGCTGGCAGCACCTCACCTTGAACCCCTCACCACTTACATGATTCCAGGACAGGCCAACCTGCAAGCTTGTACAAGTCTTCACATGAGGATTTCTCTCTGACTACAGGGCGGGGAGGTTAAGTGTTCTTGAGAGCATCTCTAAACAAGTAACTGGCAGAAGCTCCTTAACTCCTCTGCTGGGATCAATCTGAGATATGATCTTTTATCTCAACAGAAAAATTTCGTCCCAGTTGCCGATAAAGTAAGTTACTTAAAAACACATTCCATATTGGCTTTTTTCCCCCTTTCCCAGGATCACTCCACTACTCTTCCCCACTGATGCTTCCTGGCATCAATTTCCAAATAAACTACATGCACTCACATTTTTGTCTGCTGCCAGGGAATCCAACACAAGACAACCTCTTAATTTCGAATGAAAGCTATGGACATCCTAAAAAATGTAAACACAAAAATCTATGTAAATATGTTCAGAGTTTAGAAACAACCCAAAAGACATACAAATATCTCAGTTTAAAGAATCCTTCCTTCCTACAGGTTCAGGATAGCTGACATATTAAATGTTTTTGAAAGTGTTCCACTGAGACTGTTCACCTATGTTGAAAAACTAACATCCTCACCTCTTACTCTTCACTGCTGGTGTAGAATTATCATTATCTCAGTATTTAGTTCTTATGTGCACAAAATCTAATCTAACTGAATGAAAGTACAACAGCTGTTGACTTGATTTCTACACTTTAAAAAGAAAAAAAAAGGGAGGGAGGAGGGAGGGGGGTTCAGGATGGGGAACACATGTATACCTGTGGCGGATTCATGTTGATGTATGGCAAAACCAATAAAATATTGTAAAGTAATTAACCTCCAATTAAAATAAATACATTCATATTAAAAAATATATAAATAAAAAGAAAAAAAAGAGTTCCTAGAGTGAATGCTTTACTAAGACTGAGTCCCTTATAGTTACAGTTACAGTGGAGTTGCTTAGTGGTGTCTGACTCTTTGCCATCCCATGGACTGCAACACGCAGGCTTTTCTGTAGATCACCAACTCCCGGAGCTTGATCAAACTCATGTCCATCGAGTTGGTGATGCCATCCAATCACGTCATCCTCTGTCATCCCCTTTTCCTCCTGCCTTCAATCTTGCCCAGCCTCAGGGTCTTTTCCAGTGAGTCAGTTCTACACATCAGGTGGCCAAAGATTTGGAGCTTCAGCTTCAGCATCAGTTGTTCCAAAGAGTATACAAGACTGATTTCCTTTATGATTGACTGGTTTGATCTCATTGCAGTCCAAGGGACACTCAAGAGTCTTCTCCAACACCACAGTTCAAAAGTATCAATTCTTCGGCCATTAGCCTTCTTTATGGTCCAACCCTCACATCCATACATGACTACTGGAAAAACCATAGCTTTGACTAGATGGACCCTTGTCAGCAAAGTCATGTCTCTGCTTTTTAATATGCTGTCTAGGTTGGTCATAACTTTCCTTCCAAGGAATAAGCGTCTTTTAATTTCATGGCTGCAGTCACCATCTGCAGTGATTTTGGAGCCCAAAAAAAATAAAGTCTGACACTGTTTCCATTGTTTCACCATCTATTTGCCATGAAGTGATGGGACTGTTTCTTGATCTTAGTTTCTTGAATGCTGAGCTTTAAGCCAACTTTTCACTCTATTTCACTTTCATCAAGAGGCTCTTTAGTTCTTCTTCACTTTCTGCCGTAAGGGTGGTGTCATCTGCATATCTGAGGTTATTTATATTTCTCCCAGCAATCTTGATACCAGCTTGTACTTCACCCAGCCCAGCATTTCTCATGATGTACTCTGCATATAAGTTAAATAAACAGGGCGACAATATACAGCCTTGTGGTACTCCTTTACCAATTTGGAACCAGTCCATTGTTCCATGTCCGGTTCTAACTATGGCTTCTTGACCTGCATACAGATTTCTCAGGAGGCAGGTCAAGTGGTCAGGTATTCCCATCTCTTTCAGAATTTTCCACAGTTTGTTGTGATCCACACAGTCAAGGGCTTTGGCATACTCAATAAAGCAGAAGTAGATGTTTTTCTGGAATTCTCTTGCTTTTTCTATGATCCAAAGGATGTTGGCAATTTGATCTCTGGTTCCTCTGCCTTTTCTAAATCCACCTTGACCAGCTGGAAATTCTCAGTTCACATACTGTTGAAGCCTCACCTGAAGAATTTTGAGCATTACTTTGGTAGCGTGTGAGATGAGTGCAATTGTCTGGGAGTCTGAACATTCTTTGGCATTGCCTTTCTTTGGGATTGGAATGAGAACTGACCTTTTCCAGTCTTGTGGCCACTGCTGAGTTTTCCAAATTTGCAGGCATACTGAGTGCAACACTTTCACAGCATCATCTTTCAGGATTTGAAAGAGCTCAGCTGGAATTCCATCACCTCCACCAGCTTTCTAAGGCCTACTCGACTTCATATTCCAGGATGTCTGGCTCAAGGTGAGTGATCACACCATCATGGATATCTGGATCATAAAGATCTTTTTTGTACAGTTCTGTGTATTCTTGCCACCTCTTCTTGATATCTTCTGCTTCTGTTAGGTCCATACCTTTTCTGTCCTTTATTGTGCCCAAGACAGAAGGGTCATGGTGGAGAGTTCTGACAAAACATGGTCCACTGGAGAAGCGGATGGTAAATGTCTTCGATATTCTTGCCTGGAGAACCCCATGAACAGTATGAAAAGGCAAGAAGATAGGACACTGAAAGATGAACTCTCCAGGTCAATAGGTGCCCAATATGCTACTGGAGAAGAGTAGAAAAATAGCTCCAGGAAGAATGAAGAGATGAAGCCAAAGCAAAAACAATGCCCAGTTGTGGATGTGATTGGTGATGAAGCAAAGTGCGATGCTGTGAAGAACAAGATTGCCTAGGAACCTGGAATGTTAGGTCCATGAATCAAGGTAAACTACAAGTGGTCAAACAGGAGATGGAAATAGTGAACATCGACATTTTAATAATCAATGAACTAAAACGGACCAGAATGGCAGCATTTAATTCAGATGACCCTTTACTATATACTGTGGGCAAGATTCCCTTAGAAGAAATGGAATAGCCATCACAGTCAACAAAAGAATCCAAAATGCAGTACTTGGATGCAATCTCAAAAATGACAGAATGATTTCTGCTCATTTCCAAGACAAACCATTCAGTATCACAGTAATCCAAGTCTGTGCCCTAACCACTAATTCTGAAGAAGCTGAAGTTGAATGGTTCTATGATGACGTACAAGACCTTCTAGAAAACACCAAAAAAAAGACGTTCTTTTCATCACAGGGGACTGGAATGCAAAAGCAGAAAGGCAAGAGATACCTGGAGTAAGAGGCCAGTTTCACCTTGGAGTACAAAATGAAGCACAGAAAAGGGTAACATAGTTTTGCCAAGAGAATGTACTGGTCGTAGCAATACTCTCTTCCAACAACACAAAAGATGACTCTACACATGCACATCACCAGATGGTCAATACCAAAATCAGATTGATTATTTCTTTGCAGCTGAAGATGGAGAAGCTCTATACAATCAGCAAAAATAAGACTGGGAGCTGACTGTGGTTCAGATCATGAACTCCTTATTGCCAAATTTAGACTTAAATTGAAGAAAGTAGGGAAAACCACTAGACCATTCAGGTATGACCTAAATCAAATCCCTTACGATTATACAGTGAAGTCACAAATAGATTTAAGGGATTCGATTTTTTAGACAGAGTGCCTGAAGAACTATGGATGGAGGTTCATGACATTTTACAAGAGGCAGTGATCAAAACCATTCCCAAGAAGAAATGCAAAAAGGCAAAATGGTTGTCTGAGGAGGCCTTAGGAATAGCTGAGAAAAGAAGAGAAGTGAAAGGCAAAGAAGAAAAGGAAAGATATACCCAAAGGAAAGATATTCTTTGGAATGCAGAGTTCCAAAGAATAGCAAGGGGAATTAAGAAAGCTTTCCTAAGTGACCAATGCAAAGAAATAGAGGAAAATAACAGAATGGGACAGACTAGAGATCTCTTCAAGAAAATATGAGATACCAAGGGAACATTTCACACAAAGATGGATACTATAGTCTTTGGTTATTTGGCAGCATTATGACAGCAGTGCTCACAACTTCATTCTTGAAACCTGGCCATCCTGTGACACCGCTTTTCTGATTCCTCCTCTTATTTCTTTGCCCTATATTGGATTCATCTGCAGGCTCACTTCTGCACTTTCCTTGAAAGCTGGTTCTATTTTAGGACTTCATTTCTTTTGTCTAGGTTATCTCATCCATCTCTTTGTTTTAACTTAAATATGTTATCTCCCTCTGCTGGTTATGGATATGTTCAAGTATCAGAAAACCTAACCAGAGTGGCTTCAAATATATGGGGTTATTTTTCCTCATATAACAGGAAGTCCAGACTAATGAGTTATTAGTCTGGTTTAATGGTTCAACAAATCCGCCATACTAAACTTTATGAAATACCCAAATATTCCATGCTGTTTCTAGACTCTAGACCTCTGTATGTGCTGTTCCTTCTATTATCAACTCACCTCTCTTCATCCTCAAAGTTGTTTGGATGTTATATCTTAAGAAATCATTCTTTTATCCACTCCTTGATTATTCTTTTATCAGGATTAAGTGCTCCTGATGAATATCCCAACATTATTCTACTTATACTTCACGCTGTATTATAAATGCCTTTCTGATTACCTCCATCCCACATTAAGTAGGCCTCTATCTTCAGCACCTAGGACAGTGCCTACCCACATACCATACATTCAGTAAACACTTGTTCAATGAACAGATGATTTGGACTAAAAATTTTTATTTTAATAAGAGAAATGTGAATCAAAAATTACAGTGAGGTACCACCTCACACAGGTGAGAATGGCCATCATTAAAAAGTCTACCAATAATAAATGCTGGAGAGGGTGTGGAGAAAAGAGAACCCTCCTATACTGTTGGTGGGAATGTAAATTGGTACAGCAACTATGGAAAACAGTATGGAGGTTCCTCAAAAAATTAAGAGTTGCTATATGATTCAGTAATCCCACCTCAGGGCATATATCCAGAAAAAACTGTAATTCAAAAAGATATATGCACTCCAATCTTCACAGCAGCACTATTTACAATAACCAAGACATGAAAACAAAGTAACATAAATGTCCATCAACAGATAAAGAAGATGTACTACATACATACAATGGAAACTACTTAACTATAAAAAAGGAATGAAATAATGTCACCGGCAGCAACATGGGTAGACCTAGAGATTATCCTATTAAGTGAAGTTAAGTCAGAAAAGGACAAATAACATGATATTACTTATATGTGGACTCTAAAATACAACACAAATGAACTTACCTATGAAAGAGAAACAGACTCACAGACACGGAGAACAGACTTGTGGTTGTCAAGCAGAGGGTGGGGTGGGGAATGAATTGGGAGTTTGGGATTAGTTGATGCAAACTATTATATATACAATGGACAAACAAGGTCCTACTGTATAGCACAGGGAAGTACATTAAATATCCTGTGATAAAGCATAAAGGAAAAGAATATGAAAAAGAATGTGTGTGTGTGTATGAATGTGTGTGTGTGTGTCTGTGTGTATATATATATAGATATATATATATGACTGAATCACTGTTATATAGCAGAAATTCACACAATATTGTAAATCAACTGTACTTTGACAAAACAAAATTTTAAAACATACTCTTCTCATAACCCAAGGAACTGACTGATTAGCAAATGAATAAACAATAATACACACTTCTTGCTCATACTTAAAGAAGCAGATAGAAAAACAGATATATTTCTAAAACCTCTAAAGGAAACACAGAAAACAGAATGTTGCCAATGTGCATTTATACCAACCAATCAATTCTACCCACACTATGAATTTCAAGTTGCCAATCATAAACTCTTTTATGAATGATTAAGCTTCCTAATGCAATGAGAACAAACTAAGATAAGCCAAAAAAAAAAAAAAAATTAAAAACCAGAAGAGACTATGACTAAATAAATGATTTCCCTGTGACCTTCTTCCTAGTCAATGAACCCACTTTTAGCCTCAGGCAAGCACTAATCTACTTTTTTGAGTGTAGATTTGTCTTTAGAGTTTCACAAAAATGGAATCACATAGTACGTCCTCACTTTGACTTTTTAAACTCAGCATAATGTTTTTCACAGTCACTCACATTTTGCATATGTTAGCAACCCACACCTTATTGATGTGAGCAGTATCCCATTCTATGAACAGTATTTGCTGACTCAATCATCTGATGAATGCTAAGGTTATTTCCAGTCTGAGGCTATTGTAAGTAAAGCTGCTATGCATGTTTGTATACAAGTCTGTGTGTGGACAAACATTTTTATTTCTCTTGTGTAGACAGTAGTTAGAACTGACAGCGTGTATAGTATGGTGGCAGAGTGGTAAAGAATCTGCCTGCCAATGCAGGAGATGCAAGAGATATGGGTTCAATCCTTGGGTCGGGAAGATCCCCTGGAAGAGAAAATAGCAACCCACTCCAGTATTCTTGCCTGGAGAACCCCATGGACAGAGAAGCCTTGCCAGTTACAGTCTATAAGGTCGCAGAGTGGGACACAACTGAGCACACGTGCACTCATGCGCAGTATAAGTAGGTTTAACTTCATAAGAAACTCACAAGCGTTCTGCTAAAATGGTTGTATCATTTAACCTTCCCCCCACTACTATGCCAGTTGCTATACATCCTCACCAACATCTGAGGCTGTCAGTCATTTCCAAAGAATGCACCTTTCGCCACGAGGAGAAATGTCAGTAACATCCAGTTTGTTGACAACACCATTCATGTCCTATATTAGGACTGATTTCCTATCTAGTTGCACTATCAATTACTGAGAGGAGTGTTGAAACTTCCAATTTTAACTTTAGATTGCATATGTATCTTTCAACTCTGTCAATTTGCTTCCAATATTTTAGAGCTCCGTTATTGGGCAGGAAGAGTTGGGGGGAAGACACTGTCAGAATCATTACATCTCCTTGACAAAGTAACTCCTGCAACATTCTAGTCCATGTTCTGGAGTTTCCACTTTCTGATATTAGTATAGTTATTCCAGCTTTCTTATGATTAGTTTTGCAGAGTATAGCACTTTCTATCCTTTTTATTTTTCACCTATAACTCTGGATTTTTGTGGATTTTTGTAGCATACAGTTGGGTCTTATTTTTTTCATCCACTCTGACAATCCCTTTTATTTAATTTTAATTAATTTTTATTTAAATATCACAGGTAGCTAATGGTGACCAGACTGGAGAGATGGTGACCAGACTGGAGAGAGCAGGTTAGGCCAAGGGTTAGCAAACTACAACAGGGCAAAAGGCAAATGCAGCCCATTATCTGCTTCTGTGCAGCCTGTGAACTAAGAACACTTCTACATTTTCTAAAAGTTGGGAGTAAAAAAAAAAAAAAAAACTCAAAGAAAAAAATAGTATTTTGCAATGCATAACAATTACATGAAATTCAAATTGCAGTGTATATATATAAAGAAAGTTTTAGTGAAACACAGTCATACTTATTAATTTATGTACTATCTATGGTTACTTTTATTTTTGCTATGGGGCTTCCCTGGTGGCTCAGATCATAAAGAATCTGCCTGCAGTGCAGGAGACCAGGGTTCAATCCCTGGGTCGCGAAGATCCCCTGGAGAAGAAAATGGCAACCCATTCCAGTATTCTTGCCTGGAGAATTCAATGAACAGAGAAGCCTGGTAAGTTATAGTCCATGGGGTTGCAAAGAGTCGGACATGACTGAACAACTAACTAGAACTAGATTTTTTGCTACCCTGGCAGAACCTTATAGGACCTTATAGGACCTTATACTGACCACAAAGCCTAAAACATTCTTAATATCTGTTTTTTTAAAGAAGCTTACCAAATCCTGATCAAAATTATTTGCATTTAATGCAATTATTGATATAATTGGATTTAAATCTACAATCTTACCATTTACCTTCCATATATCCATACATTTCTTTGTTCCTTTCTTCCACCTTTTCTTGTCTTCTTTGGGATTAACTCGGTATACTCTAGCGTTTCATTTCACATCTAGTTGAACGGCATACTTCTTTAATACTTAGTGGTTGCTCTGGGTTTTACAATATACATCTTTAACTCGGTAGACTGTACCATCAATGATACCTCTTACTTCACAAAATATGTGAATACCCGCTACCCTTACAACACTGTGGTGTACTTCCATTTCCCTGCTCTCATCCTTAATACCTTGTGTATCATACATTTTACTTCTACATATGTCATAAAACTCATAATATGACTTTTCTTTATAAATAGCCAATTATCTTTAAAATTAGGGGAAATGTACTTTATACTCAAATATATTTATCATTTCTTTGTCCAGATCTAAGTTTTCATCTGATCCATTTTCCCTCCATCTGAAAGATGTTTCTTGTAGTAACTTTCAACTAGGTAATAACAAATTCTATAGTTTGGGCTGAAAATGTTTCTATTTCACCCTTGCTTTCAAAGGAAATTTTCCTGAATATAAAATGTTTCATCATCTCCTAGTTTCCATAGTTTCTGACAAGAAGTCCTTACTGTTTCTCTATATATAATATGTCTTTTCCTTTGGCTGCACTCAAAATACTCTTTTTTATCACTGGTTTTTAGAAACTGCTCTCATGGTATTTTTGTGTGGATCTACCCTGCTTTGGGTTTATTCAGACTATTGGATCTTATGAGTTCATCATTTTCATCAAATTTGGAAAATTTTGAGCCACTACTTCTTACAATACTTTTGGTTCCATCCTTTGAGAATGTTAAATATACTTTGTTGAGTTTACCTGGTACTATCTCACAGACCAATGAGCCACTGACTATTTTCAGCTCTCTTTCTCTGCTTCCTTTTAAGATTATAAAGTTTTGCTGTATCTTCAAATTTACTGGTCTGTTCTTCTGCTCTGTCCAATCTACTGTTAAATCTGTTCAGTTAACTTTTTATTTCAGATAATCCTTTCTTTACTCCTAGAAGTTCTATTTGGTTCCTTTTCATGTCTTCCATTTTTCTGGCCATTACATTCATATTTTTCTTTACATTTAAATTTTTAAATTTAACTGATTTTATTTTTAATAGCCCTGACTGCTAGCTCCATCACCTCTTTCATTTCTGGATCTATTTCTCTGGACTGACTTTTCTCCTGGTTATAGACTACCTTGGACATGTTTCTTGCAATGTCTAGGAATTTCTGCTTAGATGTGGGAAAATATCAATGACACTGTTGTTTTTGAGTGTTTGCAATCATCAGAGAGTTGGGTTTTGTTTTAGCAGGTAATTACTTAGAGATCTATTTGAGCCCCTGCTCCCCGAGGACTTTTCTATCTTTACAACATGACAAATCCAATGGGTTCTCCACTGAATGTCTTGGATGCACCAAAAGATCCTTCACTCTGGTCAGAGTTAAATGTCTCCTGCATAAATCTGGTAAAGATTCTGCTAGTAATTCCCTGGATGTTCACTGTCTGGGTTTACAGAGTTTATGCATTCATGACCTAGTATTCATTAAAGACTCAAGGTAGCCCATTTAAAGATTTCTGGAGCTTTTAAAAAAAAAAATTGTTTTTGGCTGTGCTTGGTCTTCATGCTCCACAGACTGCTCTCTAGTTGCGGTGCACAGGCTTCTCATTGCAGTGGTGTCTCTTGGTGCAGAGCACAGGCTCTAGGGCACATGGGCTTTAGCAGTTGCAGCACATGGGCTTAGTAGCAGTGGCTCCCAGGCTCTAGAACACAGGCTCAATAGTTGTGGCACATGGGCTTAGCTGCTTTGTGGCATGTGGGATCTTTCCAGATCAGGAATTAAACCTGTGTCTCTTGCATTAGCAGATGGATTCTTTACTTTACCACTGAGTCACTAAGGAAGCCCCTTGGAGTTCCTTTGATTGCATTGTTCTATCTTTTTAGAACTTGACCATGCAACTTGTAGCTGCCCAAGCCTTGCCAAAATCCAGTCTGTGCCTCAACTGAGCGTGGTTACAGGATCATTAGGCTCCCCCTCCCTGCTTCTTCAATTCCAAAGTTGCTTCCAGGCAGAAAGCCACGGTAGTTGTAGAAACTCATATTCTTTATTACTGCTCTCTCGGGGACCACAATCCTACTCTGCCTTTGGTGTAGTATCTAATAAAAGATAGTTCATATATTTTGGTCCAGTTTACCAACTATTTGTGACAAAGCCATTATCATCAGAAAAAAGAAATTCTAAATTTTTTGAAACAAAATCCATGTTCAGTCACTCAGTCGTGTCCGACTCTTTGCAACCCCATGAATCGCAGCATGCCAGGCCTCCCTGTCCATCGAGTCAGCGATGCCATCCAGCCATCTCATCCTCTGTCGTCCCCTTCTCCTCCTGCCCCCAATCCTTCCCAGCATCAGAGTCTTTTCCAATGAGTCAACTCTTCCCATGAGGTGGCCAAAGTCCTGGAGTTTCAGCTTTAGCATCATTCCTTCCAAAGAACACCCAGGGCTGATCTTCAGAATGGACTGTTGGATCTCCCTGCAGTCCAAGGGACTCTCAAGAGTCTTCTCCAACACCACAGTTCAAAAGCATCAATTCTTCGGCACTCAGCCTTCTTCACAGTCCAGCTCTCACATCCATACATGACCACTGGAAAAACCATAGCCTTGACTAGACAGACCTTAGTTGGCAAAGTAATGTCTCTGCTTTTCAATATGCTATCTAGGTTGGTCATAACTTTTCTTCCAAGGAGTGAAGCTGCAATCACCATGTGCAGTGATTTTGAAGCCCAAAAAGATAAAGTCTGACACTGTTTCCATTGCTTCCCCATCTATTTCCCATGAAGTGATGGGACCTGATGCCATGATCTTCGTTTTCTGGATGTTGAGCTTTAAGCCAACTTTTTCACTCTCCTCTTTCACTTTCATCAAGAGACTTTTTAGTTCCTTTTCACTTTCTGCCATAAGGGTGGTGTCATCTGCATATCTGAGGTTATTGATATTTCTCCTGGCAATCTTGATTCCAGCTTGTGCTTCCTCCAGCCCAGCGTTTCTCATGATGTACTCTGCATATAAGTTAAATGAGCAGGGTGACAATATACAGCCTTGACGTACTCCTTTTCCTATTTGGAACCAGTCAGTTGTTCCAGGTCCAGTTCTAACTGTTGATTGAGCAGACCATACAAATTCAAAGAAGAATGAATTACAAATGGATCTATTTTTCACATGTCAACTACTTAAAAGGAAACAATAGGGATATCATATGTTGGTTTCTAAAATTTCCCAAAAAAGCAAGAGGGAACACTGGATCCTTAAAACAACTTTAAAGATGAATATTGTTGTCACCATTATGAAGAGACTCACAAATAAATAACTTGCCCAGGACACATAAATATCAAGTGGCAAATCTAATATTATAACCCAGCTAACACTAAATACCACGTTTTCACTCTATGTCACATTGTATCCCATTTCTTTTCAATACAAATACGTTTTAAGAGATTTGGCTTGCCAAACTGAATTTATTAAAATCGTGTTTTACTTAGCAAAAGTTACTATTAACTATCAACAATAATATTTGATCGATATGGGAAAAACATATTACCATAGTAAGCTGAGAATATTTCATACAAAAACAATGATACAAACAACTGAATTTTAAAAAACACCAAAAAATAATGAAACAACAAATAGTGTAGGTAACTCTACTGTACTTTGTAATAGCCTATATGGGGAAAGAGTCGTTAAAAAAAAAACAACAAAAAAACCCTGAGAACTGATTCACTGTGCTACATACCTGAAACCAACACAACACTGTAAATCAACTATATGCCAATAATCTTTTTAAAAAAGAAACAAATGAGAATAAAGCCATAAAAAGAAAGAAAAAGCAATGATACAGTATCATTTTTAGCCTATCTGGCATTTAGACAAGTAGCTATGTATTTACTTAAATCTAAAATTGGCATTTAAAAATAAATGATTTGTGGACCTTTGGTTATGATTCACTCAAGCTAGTAAATCCAAAAGGAATCCATAATGGAGGTACATTACACCAAGAGCGTGGGCTGTCCCTTTTCCACAAATCCCTTATTTCATGGATAGACACTATGTTCATTATTTAATTTTGGAGACTGCCTATAATGGAAGTTCCTTTAAAATTTTATTCATAAGACCCAGAAAAGAGGTTAACATGCAGTAAGCACTAAATGCACATTTGGGAAATGAAAGGTCCCAATATTTTAATTCTCAAAATAATGGAGGTACATTGCACCAAGACAGTGGGCTGTCCCTTCTTCACAAATCCCTTAAAATGACAGTAAAAAACAAACAAATAAAAAGTAATAGGCTTGTGTTTCCAATTAATATGGAGCAACAGAAATTGTATTTACCTGAAACAACCAAATAACAGAATAGAATATATAAAACAGCAACACTCAAGACATCAGTCACACAAGAGGTGAGAAAAGACAGTGAACAGTGATACATAAAAGATTAGAAACAAAGACTAAACACTACAATTATCCCAGTATGTATTAGTGGGGTAAGAGGCAAAGAGAGAGGACCCAGTTAAAACCTGGCAATTTCCCTCTGTCAAAGAAGTGAGGCTGGGCATCAAAAGACAAATTGGAGATAGGAATTAGCATTCATGGAGTAGTGACCAAAGAGGTGAGAGGTACAGAGACCACTCTGGAAATCTGCAAACAGCCCTTTCTGAGTCTTCAGCAAAGTATTGATCAGTGTACATATGTGAGGAAACTACCCAAGGTGAGGGAAAGAATCACTAAAAGCACTAGAGGAAATAATGTGCCCAGCACCCATACAAGTTTTATAAGTTCTGTCCCCAATAGCCAAAATAGAAAAAGGTCGTATTTCAAATAGGATTGGTTAGAAAAGAGGTCAGTAAATTATATCCCACGGATCAATCTGGTCCACCTTCTGCTTCTGTACAGCCCAAGAACTCAGGATAGCTTTTACATTATTAAAAAAAAAAAAAAGTCATGTGGTAATATTTCATGACAATTGAAAACTAGATGAAATTCAAATTACAGTGTCAAGAATAAATCTCACAATATCCTCATTCTTTTAAACATTCCCTATGGAGTATAGTGCTTACACACTATAACAGAAGGAAGGGATAGGCAGCTGCAAGAAAAATGGAATAGCTCACAAGGCCTAAGATATTTATTATTTGACTACAGAAGAATGAGTCTTGCCATCAGTCAGAAGAAAATAAATTCTGCAATAAACACATATCCTGTCCCACCTAAAAAAGCTTAGAAGCAAGACATAAAATAAACAGTTCCAAAGCAACTGAATCACGTCCAGAATTTAATAAGACTATTATATTAACAGGTATATAGAAATAGCATCAAGCTTAGTTAAAATTAACAATGTCTAGTATCAAATCAAAAATTACCAGACACAAAAACGAAAGCAGAAAATTAAACCTATCATGAAAAGAAAAAACAATTAAATCTGACTCAGAAGTGACTAAAAGAATAGAACAAATAGGGACATGAAAAGGTATTATATAAGTTACTATAATACATTGGTTCAAGAAGCTAGAGCAAAGACTGTGTTAAATGAAGACATGGATAATATTTCTTTAAAAATACATAAATAAAAATTTCAGAGAGGAAAACTACAGCGTCTGATGTTAAAAATACAGTAGGGACTTCCCTAATAGTCCAGTGGCTAGGACTCTGCACTCCCAATGCAGGTGCCTGGTCAGGGAATCAGATCCCACATGCCGCAACTCAGAGCTTGCAAGCTGCAACCAGATCCTGCATGCCACAACTAAGACCCAGTGCAGCCAAATAAAATCAAAAGGCACAAACTTCTAGTTATAAAACAAATGTCATGGGGATGTAACATTCAGAATACAGAGCAATATTATAATAACTTTAAGTGATGACAGATGGTAACTAGGCTTATCACAGTGATCGTCTCAAAATGGAATTAATATAAATGTCTAATCACTATGCTGCACACCCGAAACTTATACTGTATGTCAACTATACCTCAACTAATTTTAAAAAGAGCAAATGAAAGAGGTCAGGTTCCATTTGACGATGTAGAAAGATCCTGAACTCACTTCCCATGAAACAACAAATCCACAACTAAATACAATAATTCCCTCTGAAAGAGACTTGAAAACTAGATGAGAAGAATCTCCATAACAAAGGATAAAAGGACAGCAGTGACACGAGTAGAAGAAACAGAGATACTCCAAAGGAAAAACCACACCTCGCTCACAATCCACAATTGGGAAGGATCACAAAGGTATGGCTATTTTCCCTAAAGAGTGAGGGATCTGAGTTTAACATTGGGCATCCCAACCCTCAGATTCTGAGCAAAGGAGCCCCTCAAACACCTGGCTTTAAACACCAACAAAGAAGACTCCCTGAGGGGTCCAGTCTGCCAATGAAGGGGACATTTGATTTCTGGTCTGGGAAGATCCCACATGCTGAGGAGCAACTAAGTCTGTGAGCCGTAACTACTGAGCCAGTGCTCCAGGGCCCACAAACCACAACTACTGAGCCCATTGAAGCCCGCATGCCGAGAGCACATGCTTTGCAAGGAGAAGCCACTGCAATGAGAAGCCCACGAACCAGGAATGAAGAGTAGTCCCAGCTCACTGCAACTAGCGAAAGCCCACACACAGCAATGAAGGAAGACCCAGCACAGTTAATAAGTGAATAAAATTTTTTAAAAAAGAGGAAACAAGGAATATGTCCAGGAAAACTACAGAATGATAACAAACAAAAAAAGCTGCTCCCAAGGAGACTGCACACAGACTGCATCAACTGAAACACCAGTGCATAAACACAAGTTTGAAAAGACCCGGGCCAGAGGGGAAGGGGATCTACTTACTAATTTTGAAGCATTTATTTGAGAGGAACCACTCGGGATGCTTCCTAAGGACGAAGACGCTCGTGGAAGCCATTTTGGAAATCTCCATCTAAACCAGGGGCCCTCAATCCCCAGGCCAAGGACCAGTACTGGTCTGTGGCTGTTAGGAACCTGGCTGCACAGCAAGCGGTGAGCAGCAGGCCAGTGTGTGAAGCTCCCCAGTGCTCAGCTCACATTATCTCGTAAACCACCACCACCTCCACCACCCCCAACCCTCCATCCCTTTTCCCCCACTCTCTACTCCATTCAATGGAAAAACTGTCTTCCATGAAACCAGTCCCTGGTACCAAAAATTTTTTTTTAACCAAAAAGTTTGAGACCACTGATCTTACCTGTTAACATCAGTGGGCATGGCCCACCAAGAGCCCCATACCTCTTGTGCCTCCTCCAGGCCTGAAAGCCAGCCAGATGAAAACCCCTCCTACCAGCACCTACCAGCCAGACCCCACAGTCATTCTCAGGACCAGTGCCACCCACCAGTGCATCACAGCAGCAGCTCAACCCTGACACTGCCGGAGGGGGCAAGCAGCCCCCAGGCGGGTACCCACTGAGTGCTAGCATCTGAAAGCCAGGCAGGACTGCACTTCTGAGCAGCATAAGGTATCTTCTGCATAAGGCCACTCCTTCAAGACTGGGAGAGGTAGATGATTTACCTAATACACACACAAAGAGAATCAGGCAAAATGAGGAGACAGAGGAGTCTGTTCCAATCACAAGACAAGATAAAACTCAGAAAAAGAACTAAACAAAATAAAGGTAAGCAATCTATCCAATAAACAGTCCAAAGTAATATTCATAAAGGTACTACTGAACTTGGGAGAAGAATGTATGAACAAGTGAGAACCTCAACAAAGAGAGAAAATATAAGAAACTACCAAACAAAAATTTTATAAAAAGTTATAATTGAACCAATAATAATAATAATGAAATGCTAGAGAGATTCAACAGCAGACTGGATGAGGTAGAAAAATGAATCAGTAAGTAAGTAAGAAGAAAAATGATGGAATTCACCCAGACAGAGCAGAAAATGAAAACAAAAAAATTTAATGTAAATTGGTACAGCCACTATAGAAAATAGTATGGATTTCCTCAAAAAATTAAGAATAGAACACTACATGACCCAGCTACCCTAGTCCTGGGTATTTTTTCCAAAGAACAAGGAAACACTGATTCAAAAAGATATATCCCTATGTTCCCTGCCATAAAAAAGGAAATCTTGCCATCTGTGACAAGAATGGACCCTGAGGGCATTATGCTAAGTGAAGTAAGTCAAAGACAAACACTGTATGATTGTACTCATATGTGAAATCTCAAACAAAGTAAGATCCAACAAACAAAATAAAACAAAAACAAACTCACAGATAGAACAGAATAGTGGTTACCAGTGGGAAAAGGTGATTCAGGAGGGTGGGCAAAATGGGTGAAGGGGGGTCAACTGTTTGGTGTGTGTGTGTGTGTGTGTGTGTGTGTGCGCACGCGCGCGCACTCAGTCATGTCCGACTGTGTGTGTGTGTGTGTGTGTGTGTGTGTGTGTGTGTGCGCACGCGCACTCAGTCATGTCTGACTCTTTGAGATCCAAAGGGCTGTAGTCTGCCAGGCTCCTCTGTCCATTGAATTTTTCAGGCAAGAATACTGGCGCAAGTTGCTATTTCCCACTCCAGGGGATCTTCCGGACCCGGGGATGGAACCCACATCTCATGCATCTCCAGCACTGGCAGGTGGATTCTTTACCACTGCATCAGCTGGGTAGTCCTGAGTGTAAGGTAATAGATGGTAAACAGATTTATACTCTGTAGTGCACACAGAAGTTAAACTATAATGCTTTCAGTTATAATGCTGTATAACTGAAAGTTACATAATATAAAATGAGAGAAAAAAAATAAAAACCCTACTTTAAAGAAGTGAGAGGTGAGAGAACACAAATGTAACACAGAACAAGCAGAGGAAAGAAAACAATAAACAGCAGAAATCAATGAAACCAAAAGCTGGTTCTCTGAGAAAAATTAAAATGATTGATAAACCTCTATCCAGACTGAGGCAAGAGGGAGAAGGACACAAATTAACAATATCAGAAATGAGATGTATTACAGACATGAAAAAGATAAGAATATAATACTATGAGCAAATGCACACTGTTAAATTTTGTAACTTCAGTGAAGTGGAAAAATTCCTTGAAAGAAACAAAGTACCAAAGCTCATCCAAACAGAAACAGATAACATGAATAATCCCATATCTATTAAAGAAATGAAACCTGTAGTTTAAAGCCTTCCCATAAAGAAAACTACAAACCTAGATAGTTTTATTGGTAAATTGAGCCACAGTTTTAAAGAATACCAATTCTATACAAATAATTTCAGAAAACTCAAAAGGAGGAAATACTTTCCAATTCCTCCCATGAGGCAAGTATTATCTTGATATCAAAATCAGAAAAACACATAATGAACGAAAACTACAGACTAATATCCCTCATGAACATAAATGCAAAGTTTCTTAACACAATTTTAGCAAATATATAAAAGGGTAATTGATAAAGAGGAAAGAGAAAAAGTTGGTTTAAAACTCAACATTCCAAAAACTAAAATCATGGCATCCAGTCCCATCACTTTATGGCAAATAGATGGGGAAAAGACGGGATTTCCCTGATGGTCCAGTGGTTCAACTCCTGGCTGGGAAACTAAGATCGCACGTGCTGCAACTGCTGAGCCCATGCTCCAGAGCCTGCGCATCACAACCGAAGATCCTGCAAACCGCAATGAAGATCCCACGCGGTACAACTAAGACCCAATGCACCAGAAACTAAATATTAAAAAAAAAAAGATCCAACACCCACTTCTGATAATCTAGAAATAGAAGTGAACTTCCTCAACCTGAGAAAGGGCATAGTGAAAAATCTGCTATCAACATGCTGCTAAGTCGCTTCAGTCGTGTCCGACCCTGTGCGATCCCATAGACGGCAGCCCACTAGGCTCCTCTGTCCCTGGGATTCTCCAGGCAAGAACACTGGAGTGGGTTGACATTTCCTTCTCCAATGCATGAAAGTGAAAAGTGAAAGTGAAGTTGCTCAGTCATGCCCGAGTCTTAGTGACCCCATGGACTGCAGCCTACCAGGCTCCTCCATCCATGGGATTTTCCAGGCAACAGTACTGGAGTGGGTGCCATTACTCAATGGTGAAAAACTAAATGCTTTTCCCCTAAGATCAGGATGATCTTAGGCCAAGAACGTCCTTAACTACCACTTATATTCATGACTCTACATGTAGTTCTGGGAAGAAAAAGAAATCAAAGATATGCAGATAGAAAACAAAGAAGTAAGACTGTCTTCATTTACAAACAACAGGATCATGTACAAAGAATCTTTATTCTTTAAAAGCTGAGACTTCCCTGGTGGTCCAGTGGCTAACATTCTGTGCTCTCAATGCAGGGGGCCTGTGTTCAATCCCTAGTCAGGGAACAAGATCCCACATGTTGCAACTAAGAATTCGCAAGCCATAACTAAAAATCCCACATGCCACAACTCAAGATTCCACATGCCACAACTCAAGATTTCATTTGCTACAACAAAGATCGAAGAGTCAGTGTGCCCCAATTAAGACCCGGTGCAGCCATATAAATACTGCTTGGTGCAAAAGTAACTGTAGTAATTTGTGCATTGTTGAACTTAGCCATTTGATATCACAATACATTCTTTTAAAAAAAAAATACATTTTTAAATGGTATACATCATTTTAATGTGCATTTCTCGTTTTATGTATTTTTGCTAATGACTTATTATTTGTTTATTTTATATTTATTTTAGACTACAGAAATGATGTCAGACAAAAAGTAAATTCTAAAGATTTTTTTTATTCAAGTTCAAAATGGGTCATAAAGCAGCAGAGACAACTCGCAACATAAACAACGCCATTTGGCCTGGGAACTGCTAACGAACACACAGGGCAGTGGTGGTTCAAGAAATTCTGCAAAACAGACAAGAGTCTTGAAGATGAAGAGCGCAGTGGCTGGCTACCGGAAGTTAACAACCAACAGAGAGTAATCACTGAAGCTGATCCTCTTGCAACTACGTGAGAAGTTGCCACAGAACTCAACATCAACCATTAGGTCATTTGGCATTTGAAGCAAACTGGAAAGGTGAGAAAGCTCGATATGGGGGTGCCTCGTGAGTTGACCACAAATCAAAAATATTGTCGTTGTGAGGTGTCATCTTCTCTTCTTCTATGCAACAATGATGAACCATGATGAACCATGTGTGGATCACATGTCTCGATCATGTGACGTGTGATAAAAAGTGGATTGTATATGACAACGGGTGATGACCAACTCAGTGGCTGGATCAAGAAGCTCCAAAGCACTTCCCAGAGCCAAACTTGCACCAAAAAAGGGTCATGGGCACTGTCTGGTGGTCTACTGCCAGTCTGATCCACTACAGCTTTCTGAATCCCAAAGAAACCATTAAACCTGAGAAACACGCTCAGCAAATCAATGAGATGCACCAAAAACTGCACTGTCTGCAGCCGGCACTGGTCAGCAGTGTGTGCCCAATTCTCTTCCATGACAGTGTCCAACTGCACATGGCACAACCCAACCCTTCAAAAGTTGAACGAATTGGGCCGTGAAGTTTTGCCTTATCTGCCATATTCACCTGACCTCTTGTCAACTGACTACCACTTCTTCAAGCATCTTAACAACTTTTTGCAGGGAAAAATGTTTCCACAACCAGGAGGAGGCAGAAAATACTATCCAAGAGTTTATCAAATCTCAAAGCGTGGATTTTTACACTACAGGAATAAACAAACTTATTTCTCATCGGCAAAAATGTGTTGACTGTAATGGCTCCTATTTTGATTCATAAAAATGTGTTTGAGCTTAGTTTTAATGATTTAAAATTAAATTAACCTAAATAAATTTTAAAAATCAAGGAAACAAAGAAAAAAGCACATCCTAAAAAATTTTAGAGCTCTGAGGGTTAAGAAAAAAAATTATAAAAATATTTCAGGAAGAAAAAGAAACTCACAAAGGAACAAGAATCAAACTGGCAGATGTCTCATCAGTAACAGTGGATGCTAAAAGATAAAAAGAGTTCTGGGGGGAAATTATTTGAATACTGTATTCAATTTAAATGGCCAGTAAAAACAGAGGACAAAATAAAAATATTTTCAGACATGCGAGAACACAAGTTCACCTCTTAGAAATCCTGTTTGAAAAAGAATGTACTATAACAAAAGAATGAATGTAAGAGGAAAAATGTGGGAATCAAAAACAGTGTTAAGTAAATAAACTACTAAAACATACAGTCTAATTTAAATAATTTTTGAGAAACATAAATGAATGAATGACCATATGGAACTAAAATCCCAGGTAATTAAAACACAGCAGGTTGGTTGTGGGACTCAAAGGAATGGTCAGGAAGGAAGCCTGTTAAGATTTTTATACTGCTTGAGTTATTAAAGCAAGTTACTGTGTTCAAGTATCAACCATAGACAGAATGAAAAAAAAACTCCCAACATTAATTTCCTTTAGATACAATTATTTACATTATTGATAACTCTAGCTTAAGAAGTATTTATAATTTCTTCGAGGGGTAACATTTTGTCTTTCAAGATGACAGCGCCATCCTTCACGAACTAAAAGGTGTGAGACCAGACTCAAGTAATAATACAGGTTTGAATTACCACATGGTGTCTAATAGCATGTGTAAAAGTTGAAGAAAGATCACTCCTAAAATGGAATTCAACTTAAAATTTCTGTTAAAGAATCTTTCAAGATCAATCAAGAATTACATCAACTATGAACACAAAGGTCATATTTACTTAAGTACTTCTCATCTATATAACGGACTCATCCCACACTCCATATTTAATATATCTATTTATTTAGAACAGCATTTCAATTTATTTGAAGTTCCATCCACTTATTTGTGGGGAGGGGGAACAAAATGTCTAACAACTAACAAATTTTTACTCAGCAGAACACAGTAATCGCTAATATTACAACAAAACCTTTCTGCAAATGAAAATGACAGACTCAGTTAAAGAAAGCTCTGCTTACAAGAATACAATTGGGCATCAATGCCAAAAGAATACAATTGGGCATCAATGCCAAGACAGTTTAATAAAGCTAATTTTAATTATTTTAAGTATATAAATAAGGCGTTCTATAAAAATGTCCTTAACAAAATGTTAAATGTATATTTAACATATAAATAGCAACTTAAATATATCACAAAAAGATCTATAAAGTAAATTATACTGCCATAATCTGTTTATTCCAGAACAAGCTTTTAGTAAGCTATAAAATTAACATGGCTAGTTCTTCAAATAGTGCTCACATACAAAGTCTGAATTTTTTAAACTAGGGAAATCACACCATCCCCACATATACTGTTGGCTTTTTGGCCATTTCTTTCCTCAATAATGAAACTATCAATTACCCACTCAGAAACCTAGGAATCATACTAAACACTTTTTAGTCATATGAAAGATTTTTTTGGGTTTCCCTTTCTTTTGGTGGCTCAGAGGGTAAAGCGTCTGCTTGCCATGCAGGAGATCTGGGTTCAATCCCCAGGTCAGGAAGATCCCCTGGAGAAGGAAATGGCAACCCATTCCAATACTCTTGCCTGGACAAATCCATGGACGGAGGAGCCTAGTAGGCTATAGGCTGTGGGATCTCAAGGAGTCACACACAATCAGAAGATCTTTTTACTTGAAGATCTTTTACAATAATCTGATCATTAAATCCTTATCAATTCTATATGCAAAATCTTACTCCTATCTGGCCTTTCTTCTCACTCCCCACAGCCATTGCCCCAACCCATATCAATAATATTCTCTAGCTGATTTTCCTACTCTCAAGCCTCCACACTGCCTTTCAACAACTCAAAAAATTTTAGTTTTACAAGTAAGAATTTCGAGTTACCCCTCATGGAGATGATATAAAATGATTCTGAGAAATAGGACTAAAAACTGTTTTTACATAAATAGCAGAAGAGAGATGACTTTTCCCTGGGATGTCTTCAGAAAAAAAGAAAAAGTGGATTTTTGAACTATACTCTGAAGATTCCTATAAACATTAATAAGCTTAGAAGACAGAGGTTAATACAAGCTTCACCATGCACTTACAGCCTTGTACAATCATATATGCTAAGAAAAGAACAGAGAGATTACACAAAGATTTTCCATCTCAGGCTTCTAAAGTACTATTATAAAACCCAAGATAGGGACTTCCCTGGAGGTCCAGGGACGTTGTGCTCTCACTGCCAAGGGCCCAGGCTCAATCTTTGGTTGGAGAACTAAACCCCTACAAGCAAAAAATGAAAAATAAATAAATAATAATAATAAAACCCAAGAGGTAGAGGACCTGGCAGAAACATGGAAAGAAAGAAGGAAGCAGGGAGGGAGGAAGGAATAGAGGAAGAGAGGAAGAAAGAAAAAGGAAAAAAAAGGAAGAATGGAAACAAGTGGACAGAGGGGGATTCAGCAGTACAGTGGACCCTGGAACAACAGGGGTTTGAACTGCATGAGTCCACTTACACAACATATTTTTTTCACTACATTACTATACCAATCTACAAATGGTTCTAACGATATGTAATTGGTTGAATTCACCAACATGGAATTCCACATAGAGACGGTCGGTCAGCTGTGAAGTTACATGTGGACTTTCCACCACATTGAGGGTTCAGTTCGGTTCAGTTACTCAGTCGTGTCCAACTCTTTGCCACCCCATGAATCGCAGCATGCCAGGGCCCCCATCCATCACCAACTCCCGGAGTTTACCCAAACTCATGTCCATCGAGTGGGTGATGCCATCCAGCCATCTCATCCTCTGTTGTCCCCTGGTGGGCATCCCTAAATCCCTTGTATGTCATTCAAGAGTCAATTGTACCTATCCATATAAGCAATACCCAAAATGAAAATGAGAGTTACACTATGACAAATCTCTAGCAAGCAAAGAAAAAAAAAATTAAAAGTACATCAAAAGAGTCATCATTACTTACTTGACATACATGACATTTATTCATTCAACCAACATTTGAGCACCTACTATATGCTAAGTGTTATGTTACAAACAAGTAAATAATGTTAGAACAAAGTGAATAGAGCAAAATTAATTCTTTATGGATACTAAGTCACTGACATCTTGCCTTTATTTCATGCACTTTTTTTTTACTTTAAAGAAAAAAAAATACTTGTAAGGAGCTTATAACTCATGTCTCAGTGTGATTTTCTCACATGGTTGGAAGTTCCTCAACCACAAATCTTTTGGAAAGCTAATGACTAAAGTTTCCTAAACACACCATGTTACACTTTCAAGCCTCTTCCCATGCTGTTTACTATCTGGAATGTTTTTCCATCTCCTATTCAATCATTCATATCTCCGGAAAAGTAAGGTATTTGCACTTTTATATTATCAAAGTACCTCCTCCCTTACGGCAGTTATATATGTAACTATTTGCATTTCTAGATTCACAAAAACATGACCATGAAAACAAATACACGCTGTCTACAAGAGACAACCTGTAGAGTCAAAGACACAAGGAGGTTAAAAAAATGAAAAAGTATGTATTCTGTGAGAAGCAGTAACCAAAAGACAGCAAGAGAGGCAATATTAATACCAGACAAAATAGACTTTACAACAAAATTTGAAGAAAAGTACCAGGACAGATAGATGAGGACAGACATTCCTTTATCACACATTAGTATCACTGAGGCTGTGGGATTTCCCTGGCAGTTCCGTGGTTAAGACTCCGGGTGTTCTCTGCCAAGGGCCTGGTTTCAATCCCTAGTTGGGGAACTAAGATACATGTACCGCCAATACAAGAAAGAAAGGAAATAAGAATCATTGATGCTAGAACCACAATCCTCAGAGACTAATTTTACTGGCATGTGGTAATGTCCAGGCATCGGTATTTTTCAAAATAATTCCCCAGATGATTCTATTAAGCAGCCAGAAATAGTTAATTAACTCACCTAATTATAATATACCACTGAGCCTGAAGGAAAAAGTAAGATCACTTCTTTATTTAGGGTAAACTGAAGTTGTACCAGTAGGGGAATCCACCCTGAAGGCTTTTGATGATACGCTTACAGCTACAGGAGATGGAATCTTAATTTTAAAAGATTCAAGAAGACAATTAGAGTTGACCCCTGAACAATATGGGGGTTAGCGGCATTGAGCCTCCACACAGTTAAAAACCTGAGTGTAAATTATCATGATCCCTCCATATCCACAGTTTCCCAGGTGGCACAGTGGTATGGAATCCACCTGCCAATGCAAGAGACACAAGAGATGCAGGTTCGAACCCTGGGTCAGGAAGACCCCTGGGAGAAGGAAATGGCAACCCACTCCAGTGTTCTGCCTGGAGAAGCTCATGGACTGAGGAGCCTGCGGACTATGGTCCACAGGGTCACACAGAGTCAGACACGACTACGAACGTACATGCATGCTCCACATCCACGATGCCTCTGTATCTGCAGTTCTACATCCACAGATTCAACCAGTCCTGCATCACGTGGTACGGTTGTAATTACTACTGAAAAAAAAAATCCCCATGTAAGTGGACCCACATCATTCAAGCTCATGTTGCTCAAAGGTCAGATGTATCTCTAAGGCTATTTCATTGTCTTAAGCAATGATAAATAGATGTTCAGGACATAAATTCATGTTCAGGGCAATCAATTGTTATCTATGAATTTGTATTTCTTTACTTTTAATTTATTTCAGTAACCCATTAAAATACAACTTTTGTAATAATGTTCACACTAATAAATTGGAACAAAATAAAAAAGTGTAAATGAGTAGAAAACCAATGATATAATCTGACTCAGAAGCCTAAGTGTGAACACTCAGACCACAACCATGATACTGAAGATGACATTATAATCCCAAGATTCTACCTGAGAGGACAGTACAGTATTCAATAACTAGAGCTTTGAAGTAGGATTTACCCATTTTTAAATTCCCACGGCACCATAAACTATCTTTGTACCAAATTCTTCTCCAACTCCTTAATGCTGTGTGACTTCAGACAAGTTACCGCTTCAGGCAAGTGTTAAAGTAATTGCTCTTAAGACTCAGTTGCTTTATCTATAATGCAAAAGTAGCGATATAACAGCAATATAGAGTTGTTATAAGGATTAAATAATCTTGGCAGAAAGCCTGATTCAACAATAAGTTTTAATAACTATAACATTATTACTAAAGACATTTTACCTATAAAATTATGGTAAAGATGTAAACTCCAAAGCCCCTTTTGTTTTGTTTTTTTATAATTTAACTTTGTTTCTATAAAAGACAGGAATGAAGAATATAATTAAGGTTGAAAGGGAGGTCCAAAATATGGGAAATAGGAAAGAAAAAGGATGAGACATAGATATCATGGTGAATCAAATCAGATAAATGTAAGAAAAGAAGATAGGTTACAAAATGAAAAGGCCATTAAGGCAGAAAGCAAGACAAGGACAAGCCAGTTAGTTGATCACAGTCAAAATTTACAGAACAAAAATTCTCTAAAATGAGGAATATTATAGAATGTCTGGATTCACATGCCAGCCCAAGACAGTACTACTGGAGATGGTTCCTTTATGATTCTAATAAAGTAAAGCTTGATAAGACTTTCATGGGAGTATAAATTAAGCTCCATTATATTTCTGATTAGACAAAGTTCTTCAATGTGTTACAATCTTGCTATATCCCCAAACTCCAAACACAAAAAATCAGGTTACAATTTGGAATAATTCATTCTATCTAATTTTTTTCCCTAAAAGACTTCTAACATTTAAACAGTGAGGAAATGGTACATATTTATTTGCAGAACCAACTGTGAGGACGCTTGGGACAAAAGGATCAGGAAAAATATCAAAGTAAATTTCCTGATATATCCAGAATTTGAAATGCGAAGTTTTACAACCGATATTCTGTTAATTTCCCTGTAAAATACTGACTCTCAAGACACATAAAATCACCCACTAATAAGTAGGCTATTTTCCAGTATGTTCTCCCCGACCCTCTGTGCCCTAAGTAACCTAAGTAAATCTTTTAAGTCCTACCTTCAGTCAATACATACTTTCCCATCTAAGAACATGGCATCATTGTTCACCCAAGTTTATCCTCACCAAGATGTGGGACTCTACCTCCAAATCAGATCTTAAATCAGTACACTTGAACTTTGAAGCCAGTGTTAACAGCAGTATTATAACAATTCAAAGCCTTACTGCCAATCAGTATGTCACTCGGCCTCTGTCCCAGCCTTGCCTTAGGATAATTAGACCGAGGAACCCATGGCTATCCTTGGGTGAAAGAATTTAATTCAATGTAATGTCTTCATCAACCTGTTAACAGAAAAGCTTTTAATATTTACTTGGCTGTGCCCGGTCTTAGTTGCGGCACACAGGATTTTTAGTTGCAGCATGCAAACTCTTACTTGTGACGTGTGGGAATCTAGTTTCCTGACCAGGACCCACTCCACTGGGAGAGTGGAGTCTTAGCCACTGGACTATCAGGGAATTCCCCAGAAAAGCTTTTAAATTCACCTAACCTAAGACAGAAGAGCAGTAAAACAGGTGTGTGTAAAATTAGATAAATATTGAGGAAACTACTGCTTCAATTTTTCATTCACAAGACACTCTACACACTTAATTAGTATTATTCTGGTTTTAAAAGTGTTCTCAAACACAAAGAAAATCATCTGAGAGTTACGTTCATTCACATTTTTTTTTTTTCCCAGTAAAGGGCCAGACAGTAAATACTTTAGGTTTTGTAGACTATACTTTTTTGTCACTATCAGTCACCTCGGACACTTTAGTGTGAAAGTTACTATTAACAGTATGTAAACAAATTAGCATGGCCATTAACCAATAATACTTAATTTCCAAAAACAGCCAATTGGCTTGGAAGAGGTCAGTTTTCATTCCAATCCCAAAGAAAGGCAATGTTAAAGAACGCTCAAACTACAGCACAATTGCACTCATCTTACACGCTAGTAAAGTAATGCTCAAAATTCTCCAAGCCAGGCTTTAACAGTACATGAACCGTGAACTTCCAGATGTTCAAGCTGGATATAGAAAAGGCAAAGGAAGTAGAGATCAACTGCCAACACCCGCTGGATCATGGAAAAAGCAAGAGAGTTCCAGAAAAACATCTATTTCTGCTTTATTGACTATGTCAAGGCCTTTGACTGTGTGGATCAAAACAAACTGTGGAAAATGCTTCAAAAGATGGGAATACCAGACCATCAGACTTACTTCCTGAGATATCTATATGCTGGTTAAGAAGCAACAGTTAGAACTGGACATGGAACAACAGACTGGTTCCAAATAGGGAAAGGAGTACATCAAGGCTGTATATTGTCACCCTGCTTGTTTAACTTATATGCAGAGTACATCATGAGAAACGCTGGGCTGGAAGAAGCACAAGCTGGAATCAAGATTGCCGGGAGAAATATCAATAACCTCAGATATGCAGATGACACCACCCTTATGGCAGAAAGCGAAGAACTAAAGAGCTTGATGAAAGTGAAAGAGCTAGCTTAAAACTCAACATTCAGAAAACTAAGATCATGGCATCAGGTCCCATCATTTCATGGCAAATAGATGGGGAAACAATGGAAACAGTGACAGACTTGATTTGGGGGCTCCAAAATCACTGCAGGTGGTGATTGCAGCCATGAAATTAAAAGACGCTTACTCCTTGGAAGAAAAGTTATGACCAAACTAGACAGCATATTAAAAAGCAGAGACATTATTTTGCCAACAAAGGTCCATCTAGTCAAAGCTTTGGTTTTTCCAGTAGTCATGTATGGATGTGAGAGTTGGACAATAAAGAAAGTTGAGCACCGAAGAATTGATGCTTTTGAACTGCGATGTTGGAGAAGACTCGTGAGAGTCCCTTGGACATCAAGGACATCCAACCAGTCCATCCTAAAGGAAATTAGTCCTGAATATTCATTGGAAGGACTGATGCTGAAGCTGAAACTCCAATACTTTGGCCACCTGATGTGAAGAACTGAAGACCCTGATACTGGGAAAGATTGAAGGTGGGAAGTGGAGGGGACAAGAGAGGATGAGATGGTTGGATGGCATCACCGACTCAATGAACATGAGTTTGAGTGAGCTCCAGGAGTTGGTGATGGACAGGGAGGCCTGGTGTGCTGCAGTCTATGGGGTCGCAAAGCGTTGGACATGACTGAGCAACTGAACTGAACTGACCCACTCCTGCATTAGACTGTCACAGACTAGGCTTGAATTTCCAACTCTATGCATTCATTTTAAATACTACATCTAATTAAGTGGGACACAAAATCTGGTTAACTCAAGTGCTATCATTAACCAACATGGCATTCACTTTCCAACTATCAATGGAAAGAGTATCATTCTCATACAGCGAAGTTAAAGTTACTCAGTAGTGTCCAACTCATTGTGACCCCATGGACAATACAGTCCATGGAATTCTCCAGGCCAGAATACTGGAGTGGGTAGCCTTTCCCTTCTCCAAGGAATCTTCCCAACCCAGGGATCAAACCCAGGTCTCCTGCACTGCAGGCAGATTCTTTACCAACTGAGCTATCAGGGAAGCCCCCTTTCATATGGTGGGTAAATGCTTATTTAAAAGTTTACTTTATAGAGAAGGCCACCACAACCCACTCCAGTGCTCTTGCCTGGAGAATCCCAGGGACGGGGGAGCCTGGTGGGCTGCCATCTATGGGGTCGAACAAAGTCTGACACGACTGAAGCAACTTAGCAGCAGCAGCAGCAGCAGCAACTGCATCACCTCAGAAAGACTTTGAAACAAGTAGTGGTTGAGATATGATTGATCCTGCCAACAATCTCACTTCTGGGTATACATCTAAAGAAAATAAAAACAGAATCTCAGAGAGAGGTCAGCAAAAAAAAAAAAAGTTTACTTTAAAGAAGATTTAGTTCTAAAATTAAGTTTTAGAACACAATATGGTCTTATAATAAACTCAGAAAAAACTATTCATTTCATAAACACTACCCCTGCCCTCAAGAAACTTAAGAGGCTAGACTATGTGCAGAAAGTGTTGTGAATACAGGGCACATGCTGAAGTAAAAAGATGGAAATAGTTAACTTGAGAGACAGAGGAAGCAGAATAAATTTCACATGTGTATTTGGTCCTTAAAGATCAGATTAATGATGGGCAGGAGTACAGTGAGCAGGAAAGGAAAGGGAGAAGAATATTCAACTCAGATAGGAGGATGAAGAAAAGGCATTAAAGATGTGAAACAACCTTTCATACCTTCAGACTTGGCAGACTTGGGTGAATGATGGTAATATTCATGGTGAGAGATAATTCAAAATTAAAAGTAAATAAAGCAGCAACTCAATTTTTTCTTTGATAAACCCTCTTATAAAACTAATTTTCTTTATTCTTTTTTTTTTTTTTTTGAGATATAATTGACATGTTGTTGTTTAGTTGCTAAGTTGTGTCTGGCTCTTTTGTGACCCATGGACTATATATAGTGTGCCAGACCCCTCTGTCCATGGGATTTCTCAGGCAAGCATACTGAAGTGGGTAGCCATTTCCTTCTTCAGGGGATCTTCCTGACCCAGGGATTGGACCCAGGGATTGAACCTACAGCTCCTGCACTGCAGGTGGATTCTTTACCTCTGAAACCATTCAGAGAAGCCCATGATCGACATACACCATGTTAGTTTCAGGTGTACAACGTGATACAATATTTATATATATTGTGAAATGAGCAAAAGTTAACATAGTATAAATCACTACATTGTTATAACATTTATAATCACTACATTGTTATAAATTTTTTTCCTGCAGTGAGAACTTTTGAGATGTACTCTCAGCAAGTTGCAAACATATAAAACAGTATTATTAACTATAGTTACCATCCTAGACATTATATCTCCATGGTTTACTTTATAACTGGAATTTTATACCTTTTGACTACTTTCATCCATTTCACTTCTGGCATAAGACTACCTTTAAATAATTTTTTTTGTGATTACTGAAGACATACATAATTAGTACTGAAAGTGAAATGTGGAAAAATGTAAGACACAGAGAAAAATAAAAACCTATTAATCACACCATCCAGAAAATTATTAAGATAAAATTGTACAAATATAGAAAAAAAAAAGCACAGAGATAGGATAAATACAGAGTTAGGCAAATTAAGCAAGCTTAACAAAGTTCACTAAAAATATGAATCATTTCAGCATATACAGTATACTTGCCCATATAATAACTTAAAAAAAAAATCACTGCTTCATTGTCTATCTTTGCTGCTACACTGTGAGCTCCATAAGGCCAAGGATCTTATCTATTTTGCTCATTAATGTATCACGCATGTACAGTGCATCTGGCACACAGTACATAATCAACTGACAATTGTTGAAAGAATCTATAATCCTTTTTTTTTAAATGAGGCTCCAGCTTATTCTCTCAAGCAATAGATATTTCAAAAATTCTAAAATTAAAAGTAGAAAACACATTGATACCCTTTGTAATGGGATCTGCCACAAAAGTAAAAACAGAAAACAAAATAAAACGAAAAATACTCAGACACAGCATATTAAGACTATTAAAAAATATATATATATGACTATAACCACCAAGGATAGAGTCAAAGAAATTTTAAATCCAGGAACACACATAAATACCTTTCTTGAATACATGATTCATGTCAACATGTACTTTGGGTCTGAATTGTTCCAACTTTTCCACACTGTATGAGGCTGTACATCTCACCATAAAGTTATCAGAGATAATTTCAGTCCATTAACTTATAGACTAGAATTCATAGACTACTAACTTCAGTTGATAAAATCCCACAGGAAAAAAGTAAGTGTTTGAATGGTGATGGTAACTCAATCTCAGTTTTGCTACTTACTTCTTACTAGATTAGAAAATCCTTAAAAGAAGGGTACAGGACTTCCCTGGTGGTCCAGTGATTGGGAGTCCATCCGCCAACGCAGAGGACATGGGTTCAATCCCTGGTCCAGGAGGACTTCTCATGCGGTGGAGCAGCTGGGCTCGCGCACCCTAACTGCTGAGCTGGCACTCTAGAGCCCATGAGCTACAACAGCTGAGCCCACACTGGATGACTGAAGCCTGATACACCCAGAGCCTGCGCTCCACAAGAAGAGAAGCCACAATGAGAAGCCCGCGCATCAGCAGACCCTGCACACTACAACTAGAGAAAGCCCGCACACAGCAACAAAAACACAGTCAGCCAAAAATAAAATAAATAAACTTTTTAAAAAAGGAAAGGTTTAAGTTTTTTCTTTAAATAATCACCATAGGGAATTCCCTAGTCCAGTGGTTAGGACTCTGTGCTCTCATCAGCAAGTACTTGGGTTCAAACCCTGATCTGAAAGCTAAAATCCCACAAGCCGAGTGGCCAAAAATAAAGAGGGTATTTTTTAAAATAAATAATCACCATAATGATTACTGTAATTAAAATATAGCAAATATTCACTATACATATAAGCAAAAGACGTAGCTAATAAATGCTTCTCTTCTTTACTGAGAATTTAACAACAGATAAATTTCAAGGCAAACTTAGTAATTAAAACAACAAGAAAGTCAGTTTTCATTCAGTTCAGTTCAGTTCAGTCACTCAGTCGTATCTGACTCTTTACAACCCCATGAATCGCAGCACGTCAGGCCTCCCTGTCCATCACCATCTCCTGGACTTCACTCAAACTCACGTCCATCGAGTCAGTGATGCCATCCAGCCATCTCATCCTCTGTCGTCCCCTTCTCCTCCTGCCCCCAATCCCTCCCAGCATCAGAGTCTTTTCCAATGAGTGAACTCTTCCCATGAGGTGGCCAAAGTACTGGAGTTTCAGCTTCAGCATCATTCCTTCCAAAGAACACCCAGGGCTGATCTCCTTTAGAATGGACAGGTTGATCTCCTTGCAGTCCAAGGGACTCTCAAGAGTCTTCTCCAACACCACAGTTCAAAAGCATCAATTCTTCGGCACTCAGCCTTCTTCACAGTTCAACTTTCGCATCCATATATGACCACTGGAAAAACCATAGCCTTGACTAGACGGACCTTTGTTGGCAAAGTAATGTCTCTGCTTTTGAATATGCTATCTAGGTTGGTCATAACTTTCCTTCCAAGGAATAAGCGTCTTTTAATTTCATGGCTGCAGTCACCATTTGCAGTGATTTTGGAGCCCCAAAAATAAAGTCTGACACTGTTTCCACTGTTTCCCCATCTATTTGCCATGAAGTGATGGGACCAGATGCCATGATCTTCGTTTTCTGAATGTTGAGCTTTAAGCCAACTTTTTCACTCTCCTCTTTCACTCTCATCAAGAGGCTTTTTAGTTCCTCTTCACTTTCTGCCATAAGGGTGGTGTCATCTGCATATCTGAGGTTATTGATATTTCTCCCAGCAATCTTGATTCCAGCTTGTGCTTCTTCCAGATTCCTTCTTTCCCTAGTACCTCCAGTTCTGGGACAAGGTCAACAACCTTCCTCCAATCCTCTATAATTTTTGATTACCTCAACTCTATGATATAGATGAGGAAATGATGAGAAAGAAATACTTTTCTCTCTTTCCTTCTAATAAATGTGTAAAGAACATCTCTTCTTTCAAAGGTAGAAGAACTGAAACTGGACATTTCAACCAGATAAGGCTCTGGTTCCAGCAATGCTACCACCAACAATCTACCACTGTGGATCCATGCAACTCCTGGCACGTGTACCTGGTAAGATCTTTTGCTCAAAGTAACAGATGGTGACTCCAGTTACAGTAAAGTTATCTTTCTAATTTATGAATGAACCTAAAAACTACTGTCACACAATTCAGTTATCACTAACAGAAGAGAATATATTAAGTTACAGTCACAACTCTAGTTAAAACAAAAAAAGTATATCCTTTTATAAATATTTGACATTTTGACCACAAGAGTTCAAAGTTCAAATCATTAAAAAACTCAAAACACAAATCAAACCTAAAATAGCTCTAAAAATTAAAATTTAAAAACCCCAACAAACCAAAAACCTAATGATCAACTTATTTAGTACTATACAATAACTCGGTCAACCATATCCATACACAGCTTAGTAGACTGTTATTAGATAAATATAATTTCTCAATCAGTACCCATACTAAGACTACCTTTAAAGGATGGAAAAGTATATTTTCCTCTTGAAGAAGAAAGTCCTCTGGAGAAGAGGGAATATACCGGGGAGCCTTGGATGTTGGTAATTCCACAAAGTCAATGTCAACTTTTAGTTATATTCATACGTCCTGATCAACCACCAGTCATCAAGAGGACGCTGGTGAAGTCCATACAGAGCACAGAATTGGGAAGGCTACATTAGACGCAGAACTGGGAGGGCTACAGTGTCAGTTGGCACACCCTTTTCCTATTCTAATTAATATCACTATGAAATCTAAATAAGATTCTAGCAAAAACTATATAAGCTTGGGCACTGAACAGCTGAATCAACCTCTTGAACCTTAGTTTCTACACTTGCCAAATGGGAATAACAGTACCAACCTCAGAGTGTAGCTGTGAGGAATAAGGAGATGTTTGCACACGGTAAATGCTCAGCAAGTAGTAGCTATTATTATATCCTTAAGACTAAAAAAGTAGTTTATAAAACCAACTTTGGGACTTCCCTGGTGGTCCAGCGGCTGAAATTCTGCACTCCCAATGTAAGGGGCCTGGGTTCGATCCCTGGTCAGGGAATTAGATCCCAAATGCCACTAAAAATCCCTCATGCCACAATGAAGAGTGAAGATTCTGTATGCCATGACTAAGACCCAGTGTGCCAAATAAATAAAGATTTTTTAAAATAAAGTAAAAAGTAATAATTGACACTGTAGGGGATAAAGGAAGCATTCGAAGCTGAAGCCATAATGTCAAAATAAGACTTATAAACAAAAACTTAAGGGAAAGTTCATAAAGTGCCTAAACAAGAACAACATACAGAAATGGTCTTTTCCAAAGATGTTATGGTATCAATATACCTACCACAATAAATGACTAGGTGAAAAATATTTAACTGGCAACTCAGAAGAGTACACTTTACAAACTTTTTAAGGTATAATTACACCAGGAAAAACCAAGTTTTATACAATAGGGTTCTTTCAACAGCACTAAGAACTGCCTTTTAAGAATATTAAAATGTATACAGAGCAAAACTCCTTTGATTATAACAAAGACTATCCCCCAAGAGCACAAAGGCTCAACATTATACTGTGCTTAAAGTCCTTTCTCACGACATGCTAAAAATTAATATTTTCAGTCCAAATGCACTTTTGTGTCTGTTACCTCATAAATACCTTTAATAAAATTTGTAACACAACAGTATTTCAGGGATTCCCTGGGGTTCAGTGGTTAGAACTTGGCACTTTGACTACAGTGCCCAGGTTCAATCCCTGGTAGGGGAAATAGAATACACACAGAGTGTAGTAGGGCAAAAAAAAAATAAAAATTATATATATATATATATATATATATATATATATGTACTTGGTTTATGATAGGACTTTTGAAACATTTCATTTGATCCTCAGATATTACCTCCATTTCCTCAAGAAACCAGATCCACAGAAATTAAGTAATTTCCCCCACAAACTACATATTAATATTACACTATTCAAGAGGCTGATTCAGCTGTCCTGAGACAATCAGCAAAACATTTAGTTCAACTATATCCAATGTCTTTTAACTCTAGTACACCACAACTCCAAGACTCAGTTCAAACATTCTTAGTTGGAGCAGTATTATCAATTATTACAAGTAGGTTAACCATCACCAAAGGCCTGGAAGTCTCCTCCCTGCACAGCATTTCACCTGCAGAGACTTCATTTGCCAAGTATGTTGAACTGGGTAACACTGATTATTATTCTTAGATCAACTGATGACAAAATCTATTATCATAGTTGAAACTTTACCAACAATAATGCGTGGCTGAACCCACTGGTATATTCTTTTGGCGCGCATTATTTCTCATTTTTTACTTAGTCACCCACTGTTCAATACTAGCTAGAAAGTAACATGAAGTATTAGACTGACCCTGATATTTTTTTTCTTGTTTCTAACAAAAGCCAAATGCAGAGGCCAAAACACTTATTAGGAATGGAGAGTCAAGCAATCTTATATACCACCCAAAATACAGTGCCATGACATAAAGTTTATGCTTGCATTTCAACTTGGTTGAAATATCATATATTCCAAAAACAAGTTACCAGCAGTACCTTTCCTCAAATTCCCACATTTTTCTTATAGATACATTACCATCATTTCCCAAGATATCCTAAAAGTAACTAACAAGGCATATGTCCTTCAAAATGACTATTTCCATAAAAAATATAAATACAATTTGATAACCATCAAATTCTAACTACATTGGGGAGTTTAACTTTTCAAGAAATTCTGCAGGAAGTCTTTATATAATGTAACCTTTTATTTGCCGGAGCTTTTTAACGGTAGAGTAGATTTGGGCAGGTAAGGAGAGATATATGCCTGTACCATAATTGCTGTATTCATGTGAGTCTGGTAGCCATAACATAATTTACTCTCTAGGTTATATTTTGGACAACTTCACACTTGGGCTCTTTCTAGCAATGTACATATATTCTACTAACAGAAACTTCATTCCCATGGAGAATTGAAAACACCCTGATTTCTTGAAAAGGAAATAGCTATCTGTTTCGCACAATACCTAGTCCACACTGTGGCCACCTAGTACGGACAAAAAGGGGAAAAAAGGACCTATTTGGACAACGTTTCTTCTTCAGCCAAGGGCTGTTCCCAGATAAAGGCAATGCTCAGAGTACCATAACAACAAAAAACCTTTCTCTGAAAAAGAGAGGAAAGATCGGGAATAAACAGGGACTGAGTGTACGCGCTCAGTGAGGGCTGGAGGCAGCAGGCGCGGCGCGGAGATGCTCCAGCGAAAAGAACCACCAGCAGCAAGCAGCAGCAGGAAGTTTCAATGGGGCCGGGCAGAGCATGCGCCCTGCACCCGCGCGGTGGCCTTATGTGGAAGGAGCACCACTTGCGAACACCAATAATAGACCGGCGGCACCAGAGAGAGAAACATGAGCAACAAGCACCTTCTTCAACTGTTTCCCCCTCCGTCTGAGCCCCTCCTCCATCCTACATACTAAACACCCCACCCTACCCTTCAAATGGGAGGGCGACTTCTTCCCCTAAGCCTTACTGCCAGGATGAAGGGGGAAGGGACTGGAAAAGTGGAGAGATGCTTTTCTATTATTTGGGGGAGGGGGGGAGCAGGGAGGAGGAGAAAAACTATGGGGGAGGAGAAATTAACCCTCTGCCCACCAAAGCGGAGAAGCAAAACCGACTTCACCACCACCCACCCCCCAAAGTGAGAATGGAAGAGGACCCCCTTCCTATGAAGGAGCAGCAAACCTCCCGACTCCCGAAGAAGGAGTTTTGGGGGTTAAACCGACCCTGGAGGGGAAGGGAAAGGAGACCGGAGCCGACTCTCTCTCGGGGGAGTTCCCACTAGAGGGAGGGAGAGATGAAGTGTCCTCTGGCCCCCGCCCACCCAGGTGGAGGGAGAGAAAGGGGCGCCCGGAGAAGACGAGCCCAGCCTCCCCCGAGATAGTAGGGAGGATGGTGGGAGGAGGGGAGGGAGCGAGGGAGGGGTAGAGGAGAAAAGCGCAAAGCTGGCCGGAACCTGCGCTCCCCTTCCTCCGCCACCGAGAACGAGAAGGGGTAAGGGACCTGGCCCCCACCGCGGGGTAGCAGCCCCCGGTGCGGCCGATCAGCACAATGACCCCCCCCTCATCCCCCGCGCCCAGACCTAGACCACGACGCCCCCACCTCTGCCGGGCGCCGGGCGGAGTTGGCCCTACGGGGCCTCCGCCCCGCCTCCCCACTGCCCGAGACCCCCGGGGGCTGGGCGGAGGAGACGGGCCGCGCGGAACTGCGCCTCAGCGGGAGGACAGAGCCGCGGAGGCCCGGGGTGTCTGTGGGGAGCAGAGAGAAGGAGCAAGCCAGGGCCGCTTCCCGCCGGGCGTTCGGGCCCCCTCGCTTACCTTCTCCGTTGCCGACGTCCGGCGGCGGAGCTTGCAGCACCCGCTCGAGCTCCGGGAACGGCAACTCAGGCAGGTCGAGCAGCGGCCCGTAGCGCTCCAAGAAAGAGCAGACTACGGCGAAGTTGGGACACGAACCCGGGCAGCCCGGAGGAGCCATCGCCGCCGCCGCTGCCGCCGCCGCCGCCATTTTGAACTGGAGGATGGAGGAGGAGGAGGCGATGGGGGTGGTGAGGGGAGTTGGGGTGCCGAGGAACAGCAGGGCAACCTTACAGACGACAGGAGGCGCTAGCAAGTGGGCGCCCCTGCGGATCCGGGCGTCTCAGGCACGGCGCCGCGATCCCACAATACAACGGCGTCTCAGAGCAGTCGAGAACCCAGTCAGACGGAGGAAAGAGAGGCGCTCCGTGCCTTTCACTTTCCGCCCTCTTCCCGCTCCTCCCACTTCGGGCTTGCCACTGCCTCGTGTGACAGGGGGAATGAAAACAAGGGCTGCGGAGCAGGGAGGCGGGGCTGGAAGCTCGGGAGGCGGGACTTTTGGGGGCAAAGACCAATAGACTTGAAGGGGGCGGGGCTTCGCTTGAAGACTGGCCGAAACATTCTTTTCCGGGCGGGGCGAGTCAGGGGGGAGAGCGTCTAGCGGAGATCGCCTGAGCAAAGGTGAGAGGTAAAGCACGGAGCGGTTTGAGATCTCCGCTCCTCGGAAGGTGTCGGGTAAGTTTGGGGGGGGGTCACTCCTGGAACTGAAACTGGCCACCAGATAGATGGTCAGGGAAGTTGAGGAGAGTGAATAAGAAGGAGAAAAAGAGCAGAATAGAAAAAAAAAAAAAGCTATTCTGAGGAAAAATTGGAGAGGGGAAAAGTAGAGAGGTGCCCTGAGTTGGGGATTGGGATGGATCCTTTGTAATGAAGGAGTCTCTGTGAAGTTTGCTGAGGTACAAGTACTGCACCTGCTTGAAAGCAGTGTCTGAGAACTGGGGGACGAGGGCCTGATGGAACGAAACTCTGCCGAGATCTCCAGTCTGAGGAGTTGGGGCCGTGTTAGGAAATCCGGGGTTTGAAGGGACCAGGCTCTTCTCAGGGAGCAAAGTTTGAGAGGATTGGGCCCTCCTGAGTTTGCCAGGGTGGGAGGGCGAGGGGCCCTGTTAAGGACTGAGATCTTAGGGACCAATCTCTGTAGCGGAACCAAGATCGAGGGTGGACTAGGACTGCCCTGAGCGCACACCTGGTAGGAAATTTGTTGCAAGGGCAAAAGTTTGTTAGAAGACAGAGTTCTGCTTCGTTGGGAGAAGTAGTGAGCACTCTCCCACAAAGAATCTCAGAAAAACCATCAGTAATGCAAAGCAGAATATGTAGCTTGGGATATAATGTGCATTATTATGGTTAAGAGTCTGGACTTGGAGTTCAGCAAGACTTGAGTCCTAAGAAAACCGCTTCACGACATTGGGAAGACTTTTTCATTTCTTTGAAAGTCTGAAGGTGGGGGGGCGGTGATGATAGTACCTACATCATAAGATTTTACTGTATAATTCACAATAAATTGATTAGCACAATGCCCTGGCACATTGTGAGTAAAAGTTGCTCAGTCGTGTCCGACTCTTTGCGACCCCATGGACTATACAGTCGAGGGAATTCTCAAGGCCAGAATACTGGAGTGGGTAGCCATGTCCTTCTCCAGGGGATCTTCCAACCCAGGGATCCAACCGGGGTCTCCTGCATTGCAGACAGGTTCTTTACCAACTGAGCTACCAGGGAAGCCCCTGGCACATTGTAAATACTTTAAAAATTAGTTGCTACTATTGAAGAAAATCCCTAAAATTTAGATTGTATTCAATTGTTTGTAATTGATAGTTTACTACTTTGAGCCAAAAATTTCAGTGTGCATTTAAAATTTATATAGTATCTACTTAATAAAATAATTTCAAAATATAATATAAATCACAGGACAATTTATAATTAAAAGAAAATAAATATATGGCATAACTCAATGGACATGAGTTTGAGCACATTCCAGGAGATAGTGAAGGACAGGGAGGCCTGGCCTGATGTAGTCATGGGGGTCACAAAGAGTCAGACATGACTGAGCAACTGAACAACAAAAGAAATATATAGGCAAATAATTATATTGGGAACAGAGAAAATGATTACCATCTTAAAAATTAAATTTTGTTCCACATTTCTAGGTAAAAAAGGGAAAAACCATAATGTTCTATGTCAGACTATTAACCAAGGAAAGAATTCTCATTTATCAAGAGAAAAATATTCTATATTGTAAGAGGAATTTATTAACTAGAATACTGATTCTTAATCCTGAATAATATATAAACCCTTTTTAAAGGAAAAAAATGTTCTTTTAAAATTTACAAATACTCTTGAGAATTCCAGTTTAAGAAGTACTGATTAAATAAAGTCTACACAACAATGTGATTGTACTTCATGCCATTGAACTATGTGCCTAAAAATGGCTAAAATGGTTAAGTTTTATGGTATATATATTTTGCCACAATAAAAAAGTTTTTAAAAAAAGAAAAGTCTCATTTTAAGAATATTTCTTGGTGATGAATTATACTAGCAAAAGAGAAGTTTTAATTTAATATGTGGTAAAATGTTATAAGCAACACCATAATGAAACAACTAAACTAAAACAAATATTGTACAACACAGGGAATACAGCCAGTAATTTATAGTGAATTTAAATGTAGTATAACTGTTAAAAATTGTGAATCACTGTGCTGTGTACCTGAAACATTTAAAACTATACATCAACTATACCTCAATTAAAAAAAAACAAAAACTAAAATATATTGGTAGAACTCTCAAACTCCCAAGAGATACTCTAGACTTGGGCTCCTGAACTCATCAGTTTTGCAAAGATACAAAAATCTTCATAAGATCATAACTTAATTGACTTTAAATGAAAGGCAGGTACACAATAGTAAATAAAATTGTATCTTTATGAATGAATTTTGATGGGGAAAAAACCTTCAAACCAAAAGAAAGACTTAATTATTTAATAACACTACCCCTGCCTCTTTCTATTTCTTCACTTTCAGCTTTTTCAGCACCTCACCTGCTCTCTCTAGGGATTGTAAAAATAACTTTCAAAAAAAAAAACAGCTTTATATAATTTTTTCTTTTCTCAATGCTAACACTGTTACGCAAGGTGGGGGAGGGTGCCTGATAAATAAGGTTAGAGTTTCTGCCTTTTCTAATCAAGACTGGTATTAGAACAAAGTCCTTGGGCATCAAAAGTTATGTCCACCCAAAAGATAAGAGATGTTTCATTACAAAGCAAGGTTTAGGTCAGATGTTCACTAAGTCTATTCTTAGAAAAAAACAAATAATAAATACCCATAATACTACATCTCTTCTTTCCTTGGGCCAAAATAATTTGTGGGTTACGGGAAAAAAAAAAAAAAAAACCTTAGTTTTTCATTCAGAATTAATGACTAGTTTATTCAAAATACCAAAAAGAAACAATAAATGCTCTTTAGAAAAATGGGTAAGTAAATTGTGATATAGTCTTTCAACAGACTACTGCGTCTGAGCAGTGATACACACTGATACCTATTATAACATTCATGAATCCCAGAAACATTTTGAGTGAAAGAAGAAAGACACAAAAGAGTAGGTACTTACAAATTCATCAACATGAAGGTCTAATATGTGGGAATAACAATTAAAAGCTACTTTTGATCTTAGAAGAGGATTGATTAGAAGGGTGCAGAAGGGAAATTTCAAGGTACATTCGGTATCACGTTTGGCAAGTTTATACATTTGTGAAAATCTTTGAACTCAATAATATCTGCACTTAATTGAATATAATTATGCTTTAATTTTAAAATTTAATAACTTAGCCTTCAATTTTCTCAAATTGCATTGATAAGAATCTGCCTTGTAACAGAATAATTTACACATATTTTTTTTAACAGATATTATAAGCCTGGCAAATGTTATTGAGGTGAATTGGATTTGATCATGGAGCCAGTTTGGGAATTCCCATGAACAAATTTACTTAGTGGAAGTCACTTAGTCATGTCCGACTCTTTGCAACCTTATAGGCTATACATACAGTCCATGGAATTCTCCAGGCCAGAATACTGGAGTGGGTAGCCTTTCCCTTCTCCAGGGGATCTTTACTTAGGTTTGTTAAAACTCACTTTTAAAACAATACTTTTAGAAGTATGTGTTATATGTAATGAAAAAGCCAGTGTCAACAGATGTAAGAATCTTATGTTCTTCAAAATAGTTTCTTAGGAAAATATATGAAAATAAGAAGTAATATAAACAAGATTTAACCCAGCCATTTTCTGATTCTTTCTCTTAATGATAACTGACTTCTCTGTTGCATAGAATTCTATTCGTTGAAGAATCACTTTTGGAAATGTCTTACCATCTTTTTTCTTAACAGTTAGCATCTATCCTTATTTCTTAAAAGCATGGCTGAAATTGATGAATTATTTCTCAGATGAAATAATTATTTTTACCGAAAGAGAAGTTATGTTGGCTTTTTTGTAGAAATATGTACTGCTAACTGCTAAGTCGCTTCAGTCGTGTCCAACTCTGTGCGACCCCATAGACGGCAGCCCATCAGGCTCCCCCGTACCTGGGATTCTCCAGGCAAGGACACTGGAGTGGGTTGCCATTTCCTTCTCCATAGAAATATGTAAGTTGGTTCTAATATTAATATGGAAGTGCAAAGAACCCAGAACATCCTAAACAGTGTTTTAAATGATCAATAGAGTTGAAAGTTTCACCCTTCCTGGTTTCAAAAAAAAGAGAAAATTTTATAATGAATTGCACATCTTCTCTCTCTAGTGTAATATTAACTGTTCATCAAGAATCATGTTTTATAAACTTATGTCTTCCTCCCATAGAACCAAAAACAGTGTTTATGTCCTTTGTTATATAATACATTAAAAAATGGATAAGTAGTTACTAATATTAGGTAGAAATATCACTTGTTATTGTCTTTATTTGGAGATTAAATACAATTTAAGGACAGGTATATAGGTACCAAATTACCAAGGGGTAGACATGGTTAGCACTTCCCTGGTGGCTCAGACATTAAAGCATCTGCCTACAATCTGGGAGACCTGGGTTCAATCCCCGGGTCGGGAAGATCTCCTGGAGAAGGAAATGGCAACCCACTCCAGCATTCTTGCCTGGAAAATCCCATGGACGAAGGAGCCTGATAGGCTACAGTCCATGGGGTTGCAAAGAGTCGGATACGACAGTGACTTCACACTCACACTCAGACATGGTTAATTTTATATGTCAGCCTGGCTGGGCTATAGTAGTCAGTTAATCCGATCAAACACTAATCTAGGTGCTGCTATGAGTGAAAAGCAAAGAAGAAAAGGAAAGATATAAGCATCTGAATGCAGAGTTCCAAAGAATAGCAAGAAGAGATAAGAAAGCCTTCCTCAGTGATCAATGATCAATGCAAAGAAATAGAGGAAAACAACAGAATGGGAAAGACTAGAGATCTCTTCAGGAAAATTAGAGATACCAAGGGAACATTTCATGCAAAAATGGGCACAATAAAGGATAGAAATGGTATGGACCTAACAGAGGCAGAAGATATTAAGAACAGGTGGCAAGAATACACAGAAGAACTGTACAAAAAAGATCTTAACGACCCAGATAATCACGATGGTGTGATCACTCACCTAGAGCCAGACATCCTGGAATGTGAAGTCAAGTGGGCCTTAGAAAGCATCACTACGAACAAAGCTAGTGGAGGTGATGGAATTCCAGTTGAGCTATTTCAAATCCTAAAAGATGATGCTGTGAAAGTGCTGCATTCAATATGCCAGCAAATTGGGAAAACTCAGCAGTGGCCACAGGACTGGAAAAGGTCAGTTTTCATTCCAATCCCAAAGAAAGGTAATGCCAAAGAATGCTCAAACTACCGCACAATTGCACTCATCACACACACTAGTAAAGTAATGCTCAAAATTCTCCAAGCCAGACTTCAGCAATACGTGAACCGTGAACTTCGAGATGTTCAAGCTGGTTTTAGAAAAGGCAGAGGAACCAGAGATCAAATTGCCAACATCTGCTGGATCATGGAAAAAGCAAGAGAGTTCCAGAAAAACATCTATTTCTGCTTTATTGACTATGCCAAAGCCTTTGACTGTGTGGATCACAATTAACTGTGGACAGTTCTGAAAGAAATGGGAATACCAGACCACCTGACCTGCCTCTTGAGAAACCTATATGCAGGTCAGGAAGCAACAGTTAGAACTGGACATGGAACAACAGACTGGTTCCAAATAGGAAAAGGACTACGTCAAGGCTGTATATTGTATGCAGAGTACATCATGAGAAATGCTGGGCTAGAAGAAGAACAAGCTGGAATCAAGATTGCCGGGAGAAATATCAATAACCTCAGATATGCAGATGACACCACCCTTATAGCAGAAAGTGAAGAGGAACTAAAAAGCCTCTTGATGAAAGTGAGAGAGTGAAAAAGTTGGCTTAAAGCTCATCATTCAGAAAACTAAGATCATGGCATCTGGTCCCATCACTTGATGGGAAATAGATGGGGAAACAGTGGAAACAGTGTCAGACTTTATTTTGGGGGCTCCCAGATCACTGCAGATGGTGATTGCAGCCATGGAATTAAAAAACGCTTACTCCTTGGAAGGAAAGTTATGACCAACCTGGATAGCATATTCAAAAGCAGAGACATTACTTTGCCAACAAAGGCCCGTCTAGTCAAGGCTATGGTTTTTCCAGTGGTCATGTATGGATGTGAAAGTTGGACTGTGAAGAAAGCTGAGCGCCTAAGAATTGATGCTTTTGAACTGTGGTGTTGGAGAAGACTCTTGAGAGTCCCTTGGACTGAAAGGACATCCAACCAGTCCATTTTAAAGGAGATCAGTCCTGGGTGTTCTTTAGAAGGACTGATGCTAAAGCTGAAACTCCAGTACTTTGGCCACCTCATGCGAAGAGTTGACTCACTGAAAAAGACTGATGCTGGGAGGGTTTGGGGGCAGGAGGAGAAGGGGATGACAGAGGATGAGATGGCTGGATGGCATCACCAACTCAATGGACAAGAGTTTGGGTGAACTCCAGGAGTTGGTGATAGACAGGGAGGCCTGGCATGCTGCAATTCATGGGGTCGCAAAGAGTTGGACACGACTGGGTGACTGAACTGAACTGAACCGATGAAGGTGTTTTGTGGCCTAGTCAACATTTACAATTAATTGACTTTTAAATAAAGAAGATGATCCTCAGTACTTTTGGAAGCCCTCATTCAATTAATTGAAAGACCTTAAAAGGAAAAGTGAGGTTTCCTTGAGGAAGAAGTAACACGTCAATACTGCAGTGACAATTTCTGCCTAAGAGTCAGCGATCTGCCAGCCTGCCCCCACAATTGTATAAGCCACTTCTGTGAAATAAATCTGTTAATATATATGGTCTACTGGTTCTGTTTCTCTGGAGAACCCCAAGTGATACAAGCCCCTTTTAGTTACTGTACTTATCAATGCTAGATGATTCTTTTTTGAAATGTCTCTTTATTGAGAAATTCTATATTCACTGAGTCATTGTCATCATAATTTTTAAAACATTATATTAGTTTTTAAGTATAGTGATTCAGTGTTTTCACAAATTATACTCCACTAACAGTTATTACAAGACAATGGCTATAATTCCCTGTGCTATAGAAAGTCTGAATTGGGATTCTTCCCCTACACCATTGTTCTTAGTTTATTTGTTTCTGTGTAGTCACTAGCCTAAACTAAATCTGGAATTCTGTCTCCCATGGAATGTGTAGCCACTGAAATCTATATTAAGGGCTTTTCTTTCTTTTTTTCTTGTTTTGTTTTCTTTTTTTTTTTTCTTCTTTTTTTTTCTTTTGGTCATGCCGTGAGGCTTGTGGGAACTCTGTGGCGAGGGAGAACCTTGGGCCCCAGCAGTGAAAGCGCCAAGCCCTAACTCCTGGACCACCAGGGAATTCCCCTTGTTTTCATTTTTAAGTTTGGCTTCCTAGGGGTCTCCTCTGCGCCTGTATAGCATAGTGTCCAGCCAAAGATTAATCAAAGATTGTGTTCAAACATCTCAAGCCAATAGGAGTTACCCTCTCTACTGATCCGATCCGTATGTGCTGGGGAGTACATTCAGTGTTCAGGCCGTTTTCATTTCCTTCCTGGTTCTCATATTCTTCTGAGTCCTCCAGAGCCCCATTACCTTTTCACTTTGTATGTTCTATAGGCTCCATTAGCCCAGACATTTCCATGATTTAGGCCTATTCCTGTCTTTGATGCATATGCTCACAGCCTTTGTTCCACTCTGGATACTAGAAAGCTTATCCAGCACCCTTGGCTGTATCACCTCTGGGAATTCCTTTTCAATCCTGGCCTACTCTGACAATCCAATTGTTTGCTCCAAATAGGCTCACAATAATGAAGAAGCAGAGCCACCTGCCATCCATGTTTATTTGCCATTGAGATCACCAGAATTACAGATTATGCTCTAAATCAAGTAAGCCTCTTCTGCCTTAGCAACAAGACTTGGTTTTCATGCCCTGCCCCAGTCAAGTTGAACCTCTGTGCCAACAGAACCGATGTAGGGGTATGGGTGTAATCCCAGGCAAGAACAACAAAATATCTTACTGTTCTTATCTGAAATTCACTAGTTTTCACAAATAGGCATTTCTTCAGTTTGAAGTATGTCTATATTTCTGGAGTGCCAAATCATTATTTTGATAGTTTTGTCCAGCTCTATCCTTGCTTTGGGGGAAAGGATTTGTCAACCTCCTCATTACATCATGCTGAAGTAAATCTCTACCTTTATTTAATTACTTTTTAATTTTTTGGCTGCACAGTATGGTATGTGGGATCTTAGTTCCCTGACCAAGGATCAAACCCATGCCCCCTGAATTGGGAGTGTGGAGTCTTAACCACTGGACCACCAGGGAAGTCCATTCACCTTTAATTTTATCTTTCAAAAAATATCCTGAGAATTCTCTCCAGAGTCTGAGAAGTAATTGTAGTATCTAGTTTCCATGGTTGGATGAGTCAGGATCCCAAGAATAACATTTCACTTTTTAGGCCTTTACAGAAGACGTGACAACTACATAAATGACAAAGATGCTTCTTAACTCATAGAGGACCAGGGCTTACTATATTTTGTATATAGCATATTTTAAAATATATTCTATTTATAGTTTAGCTCCAGTATTTTGGAGCTGTTTCAAACTTACTTTAAAACTGATTAATTATATTTTTCCTTTAATTTCAGAGTTCAGTTAAGTTCCTTATGTCATCCCCTGAAATTGCTTCGCTCTCATGGGGGCAAATGAAAGTACAAGGCTCTACAAAAATCTATAAGGATTGCAAAGTGTGGCCAGGGGGAAGTCGGGATTGGGATTGGAGAGAAACAGGAACTGAGGTAAGCTATTAGTGTCTGGTTGAAACTGTGTAAGGCTGGCCAAGTAATTTCCAAACTCCTAAGCCTTAATGACCAAGTTCCAAGTGAAAAGTAACTATTTCTTTCATTCTCTCCCTCTTTCTTTCTCTCTCGATATAATACACATACCACTAAACTCACCATTAAACTTTTAAAATATGAAATACAATTGACTTTTTGTCATAACCTTGCACCGTAACTACCATTACTAATTCTAGGACATATTTATCATCCCAAAGGAAAGCTCATAACCATTAGCAGTCATTCTTTCTTCCCTCTCTCCAGCTCCTGACAACTATTACTTTCTGTTTCTATAGATGTGCCTATTCTAGACATTTCAAATAAACAAATTCATTCAATTCTCTTAAGTACAACCTAGGACTGGAAATTCTAGGTCATATGGTAACTCTGTGATTCACCTTTTGAGGAACTGCCAGACTGCTTTCCAAATTAACTGTACCATTTTACACTATAGATGTTAGGAATTTATGATGGTTTCAATTTTTCTAAGTCCCTCCTCACCAACACTTACTCTTATTTGCTTGGCTTTGCTTTTATTATATCATCCTGCTGCTAAGTTGCTTCAGTCGTGTCTGACTCTGTGCGACCCCACAGACGGCAGCCCACCAGGCTCTGCCGTCCCTGGGATACTCCAGGCAAGAACATTGGAGTGGGTTGCCATTTCCTTCTCCAATGCATGAAAGTGAAAAGTGAAAGTGAAATTGCTCAGTTGTGTCCGACTTTCAGCGACCCCATGGACTGCAGCCTACCAGGCTCCTCCATCCATGGGATTTTCCAGGCAAGAGTACTGGAGTGGGGTGCCATTGCCTTCTCCGATTGTATCATCCTAGTTAATGTGAAATGTTATCTCATTGTGATTTGAAGTTGCATTTCCATTATACTTCCTCCAGTATTCTCAGTGTACCATGCTCAAAATAGAGTCTCCATTCTGTGAGTGGAGGTTGGTTAAAAGAAGGGAACCCTCAACTCACCCTCCACACTCACATGGGACTTGGCTTAAGCAATAGATAGTTGCAGGCAGTATCATAAGCACTGATATCCTGATTCTTCCAGGAAGAAGGTCTTATAGCTGGTAGCAGAGACAAGGAATAGCCCTTGGCTGCAGCAGACTGAAGTGAGTTTCCACCTCAATGGACTAGGAGGAGGGAGGCAGGTAGCAGTCTTTCTTAAAGTATCAGATTCTCACCTTTCCTACCAAATATTTCTATTTTTTTCTTAAATACTTATTTCTTAATTTGCTCTTTACTCTTTGGGCCTTCCCAAAGTCTTTTTTAAAAAAATATTTATATATTTATTTGGCTGTGCAGGATCTTGGTTGTAGGAACTATTAGTTGCAGCATGTGGGATCTAGTTCCCTGAACAGGTATTGAACCCAGGGCTTCCTGCATTGGGGCAAAGTCTTAGCCACCAGACCACCAGGGAAGCCCCTTTCCATAGTGTTTGAATGATTGGGGTTAAAACAAATTCTTTTTAGGTTATGTTTTTTGGTTTGTTTGTTTTAATAATTTTAAGTGTGGGTAGTGGAGCTCCTCGTGCTCTAATGATGGAAGTTGATCCTTCGATTTTGAAGGATGGTTTTGCTGGATATACAATTTGTGGTTGAAAGTGTTTTTCTTGCAATACTTTGAAAACATCATTCCACTTTTTTTGATGTTACTGGTTACTAATGAGAAATTAAATGTTATTAAGGTTTCCTTGGACTCAACAAGTCACTTCTCTCTTGTTGCTTTCAAAATTCTCTTTAGCTTTTGACAGCTTGACTATGATACATCTATCAGTACATGCGGATCTCTTTGAGTTTATTTTGCTTGGAATGTATGGAACTTCATAAATGTGTAGATTGTTGTTCATCATTAAATTTGGGAAATTTTCACCAGTTACTTCTTCAAATATTCCTTCTGCCCCTTCTATCTCTCATCCTCTGTGAAAACTGTTGGGGGTATGTTGTGGGGGCTTTTTGTGTGTTTTTGGTAGAGGTTTTTGGTGTCCTACAGGTTTCTGAGGCTCTCTTCATTATTTTCATTCATTTTTCTGTCCCTTTTTGCAGATTGGATCATCTCAATTTACGTATCTTTCAGTTTTGCTGATTCTTGCCTACAGTTATACCCCTTTAGTGTAATTTTCATTTCAATATTGTACTTTTCAGCTCCAGAATTTCCTTTAAAAAATAATTTCTATCTCTTTATTGTTTTTCTCCAGTTAGATACATTCTTACACTATCCTTTAATTCTTTAGATATGGTTTCCTGGTACAATGACAGAAGTTTCCTTATATGCTTGAAACCAGTAAGTGTTTTACTTTGGTTTAAGGGACTCTGTATGAAATTTGGGGTATGCAGTCAACATTTAGCCAGACACTTTAAAACTCTGCTTGATCCTTGCTTATGAAGACTCTCAAAGTTACCTAGAATTGTGACCTTACGGCCTTCTCAGGTGATTTCTGGGCATATGTACAACCCTGGACATGTGTATGGCCTTTTCAATACCAAGGTTCATATCTGAGCTTTTCAAAGCCTCCTATAAACATCTCATTTTTTATTCTTTTTATGTTAGTTTTTCAGAACCTCTCACTTGCCATGTTGTCTACTACCTCAGGCAGCTGCACTGTTAAACAATTGTCTCTGACTGTTTTTGACAGCCTTCTCCAGGAGAAAAGATGGTTTGCACTGGTGAGCTCCAACTTAGATCAAATAAAGTCTATGAGTGAGGTCTTCCATGGAACCACCACACAGGTTAAATAATGACAGTTCTCTGGGGATGGGCATTTGAAGGAGCTTTAATCCATTATTCTATCTTGGGTGATTGCAAAGCTGATGGTTTTCACTGTGATTCCAGGTTGTTGGTTTTCAAGGTGATCACAGAAGTGATAATGGGATAGTGGGATGTGTTAAAGACCCCATTATTCTGTTACTGTTAATTTCTCCTTTTATGTCTGTTAACATTTACCTTATATATTGAGGTGTTCCTATTTTGAGTAATACCTATGTTTTTAAATTTGTTGTTTCTTTTTCTTGAATTGACCCTTTGATTATGTCTTTCTAACAGTATTTATTTACTTTTATAATTTTTATTATTTTTTGGCTGCACCACGTGGCATGCAGGATTTGTGTTCCCCAATCAGAGATCAAATCTCTGCCCCCTTAGTGGAAACTCAGAGTCTTAACCACTAGAGCACCAGGGAAATTCCAGCAGGTTTTAAAGTCTACTTTATCTGATATAAGTATTGCTTCTCTGGCTTTCTTTTTATTTCCATTTGTATGGAATACCTTTTATCATTCCCTCATTTTCAATCTGTAGGTGTCTCTAGATCTGAAATGAGTCTCTTGTAGGCAGCATATATATGGGTCTTATTTTTATTTATTGTATTGTATTTATTTTATTTACTTGTATTTATTCAGCCAGTCTATGTCTTTTGATTGGAGCATGTAGTTCATTTACATTTACGGTCATTATTGATGTATGTTCCTAATACCATTTTGTTAATTGTTTTGGATTTGTTTGTGAGGTCTTTTTTCCCCTTTCTTCTTTTGCTCTTTTCTCTTGTGATTTGATGACTGTCTTTAGTGTTATGTTTGGATTCCTTTCTTTTTTGTGTGTATATCAGAGATTTTTGTTTACTGTGAGGCTTTTATATATTTATATACATACTAGACCATTCAGGTATGACCTAAGTCAAATCCCTTATGATTATACAGTGGAAGTGAGAAATAGATTTAAGGGACTAGATCTGATAGATAGAGTGCCTGATGAACTATGGGCAGAGGTTCGTGACATTGTACAGAAGACAGGGATCAAGACCATCCCCATGGAAAAGAAACTCAAAAAAACAAAATGGCTGTGTGAGGAGGCTTTACAAATAGCTGTGAAAAGAAGAGAAGCGAAAAGCAAAGGAGAAAAGGAAAGATATAAGCATCTGAATGCAGAGTTCCAAAGAATAGCAAGGAGAGATAAGAAAGCCTTCCTCAGCGATCAATGCAGAGAAATAGAGGAAGACAACAGAATGGGAAAGACTAGAGATCTCTTCAAGAAAATTAGAGATGCCAAGGGAACATTTCATGCAAAGATGGGCTCGATAAAGGACAGAAATGGTATGGACCTAACAGAGGCAGAAGATATTAAGAACAGGTGGCAAGAATACACAGAAGAACTGTACAAAAAAGATCTTAACGACCCAGATAATCACGATGGTGTGATCACTCACCTAGAGCCAGACATCCTGGAATGTGAAGTCAAGTGGGCCTTAGAAAGCATCACTACGAACAAAGCTAGTGGAGGTGATGGAATTCCAGTTGAGCTATTCCAAATCCTGAAAGATGATGCTGTGAAAGTGCTGCACTCAATATGCCAGCAAATTTGGAAAACTCAGCAGTGGCCAGAGGACTGGAAAAGGTCAGTTTTCATTCCAATCCCAAAGAAAGGTAATGCCAAAGAATGCTCAAACTACTGCACAATTGCACTCATCGCACACGCTAGTAAAGTAAGGCTCAAAATTCTCCAAACCAGGCTTCAGCAATACGTGAACTGTGAACTTCCAGATGTTCAAGCTGGTTTTAGAAAAGGCAGAGGAACCAGAGATCAAATTGCCAACATCTGCTGGATCATGGAAAAAGCAAGAGAGTTCCAGAAAAACATCTATTTCTGCTTTATTGACTATGCCAAAGCCTTTGACTGTGTGGATCACAATAAATTGTGTAAAGTTCTGAAAGAGGTGGGAATACCAGACCACCTGACCTGCCTCTTGAGAAACCGATATGCAGGTCAGGAAGCAACAGTTAGAACTGGACATGGAACAACAGATTGGTTACAAATAGGAAAAGGAGTACGTCAAAGCTGTGTATTGTCACCCTGCTTATTTAACTTCTATGCAGAGTACATCATGAGAAACGCTGGGCTGGAAGAAGCACAAGCTGGAATCAGGATTGCCGGGAGAAATATCAATAACCTCAGATATGCAGATGACACCACCCTTATGGTAGAAAGTGAAGAGGAACTAAAAAGCCTCTTGATGAAAGTGAAAGAGGAGAGTGAAAAAGTTGGCTTAAAACTCAACATTCAGGAAACTAAGATCATGGCATCTTGTCCCATCACTTCATGGCAAATAGATGGGGAAACACTGTCAGTCTTTATTTTTCTGGGCTCCAAAATCACTGCAGATGGTGACTGCAGCCATGAAATTAAAAGGCGCTTACTCCTTGGAAGGAAAGTTATGACCAACCTAGATAGCATATTCAAAAGCAGAGACATTACTTTGCCAACAAAGGTCCGTCTAGTCAAACCAGACCACTGGTTTTTCCTGTGGTCATGTATGGATGTGAAAGTTGGAGTGTGAAGAAAGCTGAGCCCCGTAGAATTGATGCTTTCGAACTGTGGTGTTGGAGAAGACTCTTGAGAGTCCCTTGGACTGCAAGGAGATCCATCCAGTCCATTCTGAAGGAGATCAGCCCTGGGATTTCTTTGGAGGGAATGATGCTGAAGCTGAAACTCCAGTACTTTGGCCACCTCACTGGATTGAGTGACCTCACAGAGTTGACTCACTGGAAAAGACTCTGATGCTGGGAGGGATTGGGGGCAGGAGGAGAAGGGGACAACAGAGGATGAGATGGCTGGATGGTATCACCGACTCGATGGACGTGGGTTTGGGTGAACTCCAGGAGCTGGTGATGGACACGGAGGCCTGGCGTGCTGCAATTCATGGGGTCACAAAGAGTCGGACACGACTGAGCGACTGAACTGAACTGACTGATATGAAGTGACTGCTAAGTCACTTCAGTCATGTCTGACTGTTAGCGACCCTATGAACTGTAGCCCAAGAGGTTCCTCTGTCCATGGGATTCTCCAGGCAAGAATACTGAAGTGGGTTGCCACACCCTTCTCCAGGGGATCTTCCCAATGCAAGGATTGAACCCATATCTCTTATGTCTCCTGCACTGGCAGGCGGGTTCTTTACCACTAGCGCCACTTGGGAAGCCCATATCTATCTACCTATCTATTTATCTATGCTTGTTTTAAATTGCTGACCTCTTAATTTCAAATTCATTTTAGATAACCTGCATTTGTACTCCCCTCCCCTCACAATTACTTTTTGGTTTTTTCTTTTTTTGGCCATGTCACACCACATGCAGGACCTTAGTTCCCCAACCAAGGATTAAACTCATGCTGCCAGCAGTGGAAGTGCAGTCTTAACCACTGGACTGCCAAAAATTACTTTTTTGATATTATATATTTTACACCTCGGAGAAGGCAATGGCACCCCACTCAAGTACTCTTGCCTGGAAAATCCCATGGACGGAGGAGCCTGGTAGGAGTCGGACACGACTGAGCGACTTCACTTTCACTTTTCACTTTCATGCATTGGAGAAGGAAATGGCAACCCACTCCAGTGTTCTCGCCTGGAGAATCCCAGGGACGGCAGAGCCTGGTGGGCTGCCGTCTCTGGGGTTGCACGGAGTCGGACATGACTAAAGTGACTTAGCAGTAGCAGCATTTTACATCTCATTGTTTTGTGTCTCTGTTAGCCACTTAATTGTGGATACAAATAATTTTACTATTTTTGTCCATTTAACTTCCCTAGTAGCTTTGTGTGTGGATTATTTCCTACCTTTATTGTATGTTTGCCTTTACCAATGAGCTTTTCCATTTCATAATTTTCTTGTTATTAGTTGTGGCCTTTTCTTTCTGCCTAGAGTAGATCCTTTAGCATTTGTTGTAGAGCTGATTTGTTGGTGCTGAATTCTTCTAGCTTTTGCTTATCTGTAAGGTTTTTGATTTCTACATTGAATATGAACAGGAGCTTTGTTGGGTAGAGTATTATTTGGTTATAGGTTTTTCCTCTTTCCTCACTTTAAGTGTATCGTGCCACTCCCTTCTAGCCTATGGAGTTTCTGCTGAAAAATAATCCGATAACTTTATAGGAGTCCCCTTGTATGTTATTTGTTGCTCTTCCCTTGTTTTTAATATTCTGTCTTTAATTTTTGTCAGTTTGATTACAATATGTCTTAATGTGTTCCTCCATGGGTTAATCCTGTATGGGACTCTGCTTCCTAGACTTGGGTGACTTTCCTTTCACAGGTTAGGAAAGGTTTCAGCTATTATCTCTTCATATTTTTTTTCAGGCTCTTTCTCTCTTTGCTTTCTGGGACCCTTATAATGCCAATATTAGTGGGTATGATGTTGTTTCAGAGGTCTTTTAAACGGTCCTAATTTCTTTTCATTTTCTATTTTCTGTTTGGCAGTGGTGATTTCCCCTACTCTGTATTCCAGCTCACTGATCCATTTATCTGCTTCATTTAGTCTATTATTGATTCCTTCTAGTGTGTTTTTTGTTTTAGTTATTGTTTATTAATTCTGTTTCATTTTTCATTTTAAAATTCTTTGTTAAAAACTTCTAATTTCTCTCTCTGTGCATCCATTCTCCTCCCAAGTTCTTTGATCATCTTTAAGATCATTACTCTGAACTCTTTCTCAGGTAGGTTGCTTATCTCAATTCTTCTTCTGGGGTTTTATCTTATTCCTTCATCCAAAACATATTCCTCTGTCTCCTCATTTTTTCTACATTGCTATTTGTATTTTTAAGTATGTGGTAGGTTAGTTATGTTTCTCCACCTTGGAAAAAAAAGTGGCCCTGTATAGAATAAATCCTGTGTGTCCCAGAAGTACACTCCATTCTCAAGGGCCAGGGGCCAGCTGGTCCCAAGGTAGTGTCCGGGCTGCATTTACAGACTCAGTTTGCAGGCTGCAGGACTGACTGTAGGTTTTCTTGTTTTGGTGTCTGCCCCCTAGAGAGTTGAGCTGGGTCTTGACCCTCTGTTGTGCAGGGCTTTGTCTAGAAGCATGTCCTGTGGGCTCAGGAAGTCTACAGGCAGTGCCTGTCTGCTGATAGGTGGGGCCGTGTGCCCAGCCAATCTGTTGCTTGACCTCAGACATCCTAGCACTGAAGCCTACAGGCTGTTCTGTGGGACCAGGTTTTGATGTGTGAAGGTATCAACCTCCAGGAGAGCTCATGCAAATGAATGTGCCCTGATGTTTCTGCCACCAGGGTCTTTGTCCCCAGGGCCTCCCTTCCCCCACTCCCCAAGAGACCCTCCAAAACCAGCAGGAAGGTCTGGGCCAGTCTTCTATCAAATTACTGCTTTTGCCCTTGGTCCAGGTATGTGTGAAATTTTGTGTACACCGTTTAAGGGTGAAGTCTCTATTTCTCTCAGTCTTGATGCACTTTTGTGTTCAAGTCCTGTTGGCCTTCAAAACCAAGTCCTCTTCATGGTGCTGGAACCCTGGGCTGGAAGGCCTACATGGGACTCAGAACTCTCACTTTTGTATGTAAAGATGTGTAACATATTTATTCTCCATTTTGTGGGTTGTGTACCTGGGGAGGTATGGAATTCAATTATATTGTGAGTCCACCCCTCCTAGTGGTCTCATTATGGTGTCTTCGTTTTGAACTTCAGGCACTCATTGTTTTGATCCAGACACCTAGTTGTTTATTACCTACCTGGATCTTAGGAATATACTGGACTGGTAAAAGGAATGGGAAGGCTTTGAGATATAGAAGGGACAGAATAAGAGAAGGCTGAGGAATAAGAAGCTATGATGCTTGTGAACCAAATGACTCCACTGAATTGTTTCATAGAGTAAAGCTAGAGGGGTGTAAGAGTAGACAGTGGTATGGTTGACGGTGTCGCAGACCTCAGTTTACATTTATTTAGTAGACAAGGCATAGCCACTTCAGATACTGAAGCAGGAAATTCATGTGACTGACAACGATTTTCCAGACTATGCATTTAAGATATATTGGAGTACCAACTTATAAGTGTGCCACATTGGAGAGATTTTTTTCCTTCAAAAATGGATTTAACACCATATACTGTATTTTTCCCATATAAGACTACATGAGTTAATATTACTTTTAACCTCATTCTGCATTTAAGGAAGCTTAGTAAGCGCAGAGGTACACAGCTAGAAAAATGTGAAATCAAATGGTAAATTCAGGTCAGATTCTAACTTTCTTTTACTCCATCATGATTCTTATATCATAACTTTAACGTTAAAGACTATAAAACTGTAACAGTACCATTGTTGATAATAGGAAAATGGGGAAAGTTTGCTCTAAGTTTAGTTTTCATCTTGTTAAGTTTCACCTGTCAGCTGAATACATAAGAGGAGGTGTTCTAGAACTAGTTAAAGAGAGAAGAACTAGGGAAGGTGAGAGGAAAAGCTGAGGTGTTAACTAGAACTCATCTGCATAGGAGCAAAAGGACATCTAATCAAAGCTATTACACCTCGGAGTTCTCATCTATAAAATGGAGATAGTAATATTACCTACTTCATAGAGCTGATCTAAGAATTAATGTACTGTGCTAGATACGGTATAAAAGTGAAGTGAAGTCGCTCAGTCATGTCCAACTCTTTGCGACCCTGTGGACTGTAGCCCTCCAGGCTCCTCCATCCATGGGATTCTCCAGGCAAGAATACTGGAGTGGGTTGCCACTTCCTTCTCCATAGGTACGGTACAGGCATTCAATAAATGATGCTGTTATTGTTAAGTTAGTAGTAGTGTGGGTGGATATGAAACAGCAAATTTGAAAACTATTAAGGTGAGAGAGTCAGATTGGGAGTTTGGAATTAGCAGATGCAAATTGGTATATATAGAATGGATAAATAACAAGGTCCTACTGTATAGAACAGGGAATTATATTCAGTATTCCGTGATAACCCATAATGGAAAAGAATATGAAAAAGTATGTATATACATATGTATAACTGAATCACATTGCTGTACAGCAGTAATTAAAACAACACTGTAATTCAACTATACTTCAATAAAAATTTTAAAAGGTGAAATTTGCAGGATAAGACAGTTTATTAGATTTAGCGGGCAAAGGAGAAGTCTGGCATGGATAAATGGGTACATGGTTGTACCATTTATTGAGACTGGGTATATCAAGAGGAGAAACAAGTATGTTTGTGTTTGAGACAGAGGCTGGGTAGATAAAAGGAGTAATTCTTTTGGAATATGTTGAGTTTGAACTTACATTAGGGCTCTAGATAGAGATTTCTAGCCAATATTTAGATTTATAGGTCCAGGCACTGTCACATTTTAGCTAGATATCTTAACCAAGTTATATAGCCTGACTGTGTCTCAGTTTAACCATTTCAAAATGGAGAATAATAATGTCTATTTGTTATGGGTTGATGAAAGAGTAATACATGGGTTGGGAAGAATAAATTTTAAAAATGACACCAGTTGCCATCATGCAAATTCATTCTTTCTCCCACTCAGTATTTCTCAGTGTAATTCATGGATCTCTTACATCAGAATCATCTAGAGGTTTGTTTAAAAGGCATGTCCTGATCGCCCTCACTCCTCCCAACTGCTAAATCAGAATGTCTTGAGGATGGGACCTGGAAAAAAATGTATTTCACTTGGTTGCTTTGAATACTAAATATGTTCATCTTTGTAAAACATCTGCCACAGTACCTGTCACATAGGAGACACTTGATTTTTTGTAATTTTTAAAATTTTCTTTTCTTCCTTAGTTACCAGAAAATTATGTGCTTGGCACATAACAGTGCTCTACACTATTAGTTTCTCCCAATAGAACTACAGAAATGATCAAAGTACTTCTAAAAGTCTCAGAAACACTCTGATTTGTACATCAGATGCTGCTTAATACGGAATCCTTGAGGGATTAAGAGCCTGAGAGTGTTTAGAGGATTTCTTATTACTTTGGACGACTTAAATTGTTTATACCATGAACTGATGGAAGTACTATCTCTAGTTATTTTTGTGCTCTAAATATATGGTAGTCGTGCTGAGCTCTTCTTTTTTTTTTTTGGCTGCACCACACGGTTTATAGGATTTTAGGTCCCCGACCAGGATTGAACCTGGGCCCACAGCACCAAAAGCACAGAATCCTAACCTTTGGACCACCAGGGAATTCCTTTGTTCAGCTGTTCTTTTTAATGAACTTAGTGATGAACAATAGTAAGTATTTATTATCATGCCTATGGACCAAGCTGGAGCAGCTCTACCCCAAGCTACAGTTGGCACGTTGGCTGAATGCTCCATCTACCTTGGACCAGGGAGATAGCCAGGACCTGATCTTTCTTCATGGGGCTATCTGAAGCTCACAAACATAATTGCCACTGAGCAAGTATATTTCAAGATTTTGCTTGCCTCAGGTTCACCAATATAAATTTCCATGTCAGTAGAGCATAGAAGTATATATAAGTATATATATATATATATATATACACACACATATGGATATATAAGAAGGCAAGAGGAATGAATATTTGCTGAACGGTCATCCAAACTATCAGAATGTTTAGTCACATGTTATACATCTGCATATGAGTTGTTCCTCAGGTAACTTAAGCCAAACATATCCAAAGCTGATTTCATTTCCTTTTCCCTACTGCACCCCCCTCCCCCCGAAAAAATCTAGGAACTTTCTTGTGTGTTTTTCCATAATTCCATTAATGGAATTACTGTCTACACAGTCATCTAGAAGAGAAGTATCACATACAATTTTTATGTCTCCAGCTTTCTCGTCCACCACATCCAACGGAGTCCATTTGTTGACTCAGCCTTGGCAAAGTCTTTCAAATCTGTTCCTTCCTAGTGCCCAGTGCTCTCACCTGGGCTGTGGAATCAATCTCCTACCTGGTTCTCCTGCCTCTTATTCTATGTTTTTGAGGTTTGTCTTCTATTATCATTTCTAAAACATGAACTAGTCATGTCACTGCTCTGCTTAGAAAACTTCCAAGGCTTTCCCTAAACCTCAAAACTAAGTAAAAACTCCTCAGGATGTGGTTTAGGGCCATTAAAAAAGTAATAATAATACAGTTCCAATTTTTTTTTTCAATTTCATCCCCTCTATTTCATAAAACACATGTGAAGGCCTACCTATTCCATACCCAATACCCATTCCCTTACAAACCTACCATGATCTTTCATTTCTGTACTTTTCCTAAAACCATTTCCTCTACTTGAAATTAACTACTCCCCTCTGTACCTGTTGAAATCTTATATATCCTTCAATTCCTAGCTTTTGTTTTATCTCCTCTCTGAAGCACTTCCTGTTAATCCTTGTAAAAATGAGCTGCTTAGCCCATTCTCAGTATTTCAGTGTATTTTGTGCCTCTGTTTTAGCACTTAGTGCAGTTCAACTGTATGGTACTGAGTGGGCATTTGCCTGTCTGCCTCATTACGTGGTGAGCTCCCCAAGGGCACGAGCTATGCACTTAGCACAGCGCCTGCAAAGGAGGGGCTCAGTAAACACTGGCTGCATTGAATTTTTCATAATAAATGTTGTTAAAAATCTTTTTTACACTTTGTGACATTCCCTCTGAGGTAGGTTAATGTTGTGATTCCTTTTTTTCATCAGTTTAAAGAGGGTAGGAGCAGATTATATAGTAATTGCAGAATGGAAATATATAAAAAATTGTTGTCTTCAACCAGTGTCCTTGAAATAATAATTACTACTACCTACTCCAAAATCTCTACCAATCATTAAATAACTGCTGTTATTTAATGCAGAGCCTGGTCAAATATAGCTCTTCCAGGGTCACACCACTAGTAATTTTTGGAACCAAGATTTGAACCCTGAGTCTTTATAAAGCCTATACTTTTCTCCTATTACATACTGTCCTCACTCATTTCTATCCTAAAGCAATAACTGTCTTATTGGAGAAGAGTTTTCTATGTGGAAACATACATATATCTTTCATTTATGTTAGGCTGAAAAGGGTCAAGGAGGAAGATATAAAAATTTAAAAGAAAAGCAGGACTTCCCTGGTGGTCTAATGGTTAAGAATTTGCCTGCCTATACGGGGAACATAGATTTGATCCCTGGCCTGGGAAGATCCCACATGCCTCGGGGCAACTAAGCCCCTTGCCACTACTCCTGAGCCAGCGCACCCGAGAGCCCATGCTCTGCAACAAGAGACGCCTCCGCAGTCAAGAAGCCCAAGCACTGCAGCAACTAGAGAGTAGCCCCCGCTCACGTCACCTCAGGATAGCCACGAGTACAACAATAAAGACCCAGCACAGCCAAAAATAAATAAGTAAAGCCAAACCCAATTAGCAGGCACCAGAAGAGAACCACCGGAAATGTGGAAACTTTAAGCTATTTTTCTGATTTTTTAAAATTGAAATATAGTTGATTTTTACTGCACCTTTTAATTTTGAATAATATGAAACCTACAGAATAGTTGTATGACTTATGATAAATACCTTTCACAAAATCCTCAAGTTGTTAATACTTTGCCATATTTGTTTTTTCTCTCTCATCAGATACACAAACACACACATTTTCCCCCAATCACTTGAGTGTAAATGGCAGATATTTTAGCATTTCTTTCCTAAAAACATAAACTTTCTCCTGTATAGCCACAATATCATTCTTACAACTAAGGATATCCTTGATATACTAGTATACAGTATATTTTTATTTCCCACAAAATGTCCTTGTTATAACCATTGCTGATTTTGTGGTTTTCTTTTAATATATAATATGGCAATAGGTATAAAGTGTAACATAATTCTCAAAGTCTTGTCCATTTGACCAGACTAAAGGTTCTTATGCTCAGGACATGGCTACCTAAGGAAATACAGTTGGGCTGAGCTGTCCCTAACCCGTTCTGCTTTTGTGTTTGTTTTGCTTGTGCTTCCATTCGCCTTCTAAACCTGGGTGACATGGAAAGTCTATATTGAATGTCTCCTTCCCCTTTTTCTATTTTGAAATATTTTGAACCTATATAACAATTCGAAGAAAATAATAAACACTTGTATACCATCAGCTTAGATTTACCAGTTTTTAATATTCTGGCACATTTGTTTGTTTTGTCTCTCAGTATCTTTCTTTCTGAATAACTATATTTGCTAAATCATTTGGAACTAAGTACTGACATCATGATACATAACTCTAAATGCTTTGGCTTATATCTAATAAAACAAAGGCATTCTGCCTTACATAATGTTACACTCAAGAAACTCAACATTTATAGAATATAAAATAATATCAACTCTATAATCAAGCTATAACAACTGTTCCAATCAAATATCTTTTATAACTGGCTTTCGTTTCAAACCCAAGATCCAATGAGGGCTCATGTACTGCATTTTGTTGTCATCTTTCTTTAGTCTTCCCTGACTTCCCTGGTGGCTCAGATGGTAAAGCGTCTGCCTACAATGCGGGAGACTCAGGTTCGATCCCTGGGTTGGGAAGATCCTCTGGAGAAGGAAATGGCAACCCACTCCAGTACTCTTGCCTGGAAAATCCCATGGACAGAGGAGCCTGGTAGGCTACAGTCCATGGGGTCGCAAAGAGTCGGACACGACTGAGTGACTTCACTTCTTCTTTAGTCTATCAGTACACAGATTTATTGATTGAAGTATAACTGACCTATAATACTATGCAAGTGCCAAGTACCCAACATAATGATTTCATATTTCTATACATTAAAAAATGATCACCACAATAAGTCTGGTTACTGTCACCTTACAGTTTTTATATTATTGATTATATTCCCCATGCTGCACATTTTATCCCCATGATTCATTTATTTTGTAACTCACCTGTTTCACTCATCTCCCCTACCACCTCCCCTCTGGCAACTACATGTTTATTTTGTGTCTAATTACTGTTTTGTTTTTTTGCTTGCTCATTTGTTTTTTTAGATTGCACATATAAATGAAATCATTTAGTCTTTGTTTTTCTCTGACTTATGTCACTTAGCTTAATACCCTCTAGGTACATCCATGTTGTCACAAATGGTTAAGATTTCATTCTTCTAGTGTTTTCATTTTCTTTGCAAAAATACACAGAAGTGGAACTGCTGGATCGTATAGTACTTCTATTTTTAATATTCTGAGGAACCTCCATATTGTTTTCCATAGTGACTGTACCAATTTACATTCCCAGCAGTGTACAGGGTTCTCTTTTCTCCACATCCTTGCCAACACTTGTTATTTGTTGTCTTTTTGATAAGAGCCATTCTGACAGATCTGAAATGATAATTGCACTTGGAATTCTCTAGGCCAGAATACTGGAGTGGGTAGCCTTTCCCTTCTACAGGGATCTCCCCAACCCAGAGATTGAACCCAGGTCTCCCACATTGCAAGTGGATTCTTTACCAGCTGAGCCACAAGGAAAGCCCAAGCATACCTGAATGGGTAGCCTATCCCTTCTCCAGCAGATCTTCCCGACCCAGGAATAAAACCGGGGTGGTGGGGCAGGGAGGGGCATTGAATCCAGGTCTCCCACATCGCAGGTGAATTCTTTACCAGCTGAGCCACAGAGAGCCCAACAGACACATGAAAAGATACTAATAGCTTTCCTCCAAGAGAAAACAATTAAAATTTCCATAACATCATGTTATGGAAAGCCTCCTAAAGAAGAGGAACAAAGTCAGACACTCACTGAAGGAGGAGAGCCTTAGTGGTTTGCCCAAGGAGACTGGAAGAAGCAGAGGGGGAGCCGGTGGCAGAGAGAGGATGGCTCAGTGACAGGCTGACGCTGCCCTCACAGGCCTCTGCACAAGGCTGTGAGTAATCACACGCCAAGGCCTGGAGCCACAGGTTGCTGCAGTTATCTTTCACGTCACCCTGTACGTTTCACCCTGAGCCTGCAGTAAAGCACACAGCAGCCAAATTGGGTTCCACTGATCCTGCAACCCTGATGGGCTCCTGCTGTCCCTAGTCTCTGAATCTCCAGAGGATGATTCAGATTCGGTTTTGCACTCTTTTATGACCTTTCACTTCACTGAGCAGTGGGCTTGTTTCATTATACTAGCACGGTCAGCTCTGACAGCCTAGGAATCACGGTGCTCCTCAGAGTAGAGGCTGTTCTTTGTTAAATGAAGGAATCATTCAGTATTTCAGAGAAATTCATCTACTTGCAAGTGAAGCTCTCCAACTCTGAATTATAATTGTTAAATATTTACCTTGGTCATTGTCCCAGAACAAACATTTTAAGTTCTTTGTATTGTAACTGTTCAGCTTGGGGTGGTTCTAGGATTGATCACAGAGCTGTGGAACTAGAAAGAGCATCTAATCCAATTGTTTTACAATTATTTTACAAGTATCACGGGCTTGCTCAGTAGCTCAGTTGGTAAAGAATCTGCCTGCAATGCAGACCAGGTTCGATCCCTGGGTCGGGAAGATCCCCTGAAGGAAATGGCAACCTGCTCCAGTACTCTTGCCTGGAAAATTCCATGGACAGAGAAGCCTGGCAGGCTACTGTCCATGGGATTGCAAAGAGTCGGACACAACTGTGCGGCTAACTTTCACTTTTATTGTAATCAAGTGAAAAAAATCCCCATTTTTGTTTTGCCTTTTAAAAATATATAAACCTAAATTACTTCAGAAATAAAGACTCTAATCCCTGGTCTATTCTGATCTTTGTGGAGAACAGGGAAAGCTGGAGGCAGAGACACTGCTCAGAGTCCCCTGGGCACTAGCTCTGCATCTTCGCCCGCTGTGAGGAAGTAGCCTTGCTGCTCATCAGTTTGGATCACTCTTTGACATGCAGCTGTTCTAATTTACAACACTGATACTGCCTTAGGTCTTAATGTTAATTCCTTAGGAAGATGTTGATGAAGTCAGTCAAAATATAAAAAGGTATTAGTGTGAGAGCCTGGCTATGTTATCTGCTCTGGAACACGCACTGGCTGAGTGAAGCATGTCAGCAGTAGTTGCTCACCCCACAGGGACTCAAGAGACACAGAGAGTGCCGGCAAAGATGTGCTGCATCTGCTCCTGCTTTGTGTAGCCACCCGGCTTCTGCTAAACGTAGTTTCCTTGGCTAAATAAATCGGGAAGCAGTGAGAACGTCTGTGTGCCTATATATGTTCTTTTCCTGCTCATCTATAACCTACCTATATTGAAAAACAACAACAAAACCTATTTGGAAATAATTTCTGACTTACAGAAAGTTACAGGAATATTAGAAAGAATTCTTGGACTCTTCCAGTGGTCCAATGCTTAAGATTCCATGCTTCCACTCCAGGGGGAACAAGTTCAATCCCAGGTCCCCCAGTCAGGGAAGTTCCACATGGTACGGACAGAAAAAAAAAAAAAAAATTATCATTTTACCCAGATCCAAATGTTAAAGGTTTATCGTATTTTTTATAGATATAAACCTTTATTTTTAATCTGATATCCAGTTATGGAATCAGATGATGGTGGTGGTTGAATCGCTAAGTGTGTCCAGCTCTTGGAACCCCATGGACTGTAGCCGGCCAGGCTCCTCTGTCCATAGGATTTCTCAGGCAAGAATACTGGAGTGGGTTGCCATTTCCTTCTCCAAGAGTTTATCATATTTTATCATTCTTCTCCAGTAGACACTTTTTTCTGAACTGTTGTAGATATTCTGTTTAGGAGTAAATACACACAGGTATTTAACTAAATTAGAAGGGAACTGTCCTTAGGTAAAGGACATCTAAGAAAAACAAGGACTTTCTCACAACACAGTGATGAAAATCAGGAAATTAACATTGATACAGTACTATAATATATAGGCCTTATTAATATTTTGCCAGTTTACCTAATACACGTGTTACATTTGTCATACTAATAGAATCATACAGTATATAGTCTTTCGGGACTTGCATTTCTCACTCAGCATAGTATATTTTGGGTGCTGTGTCGCTCAGTCATGTCTGACTCTTTGCGGCTCCATGGACTATAGCCCAACAGGCTCCTCTGTCTATGGGGATTCTCCAGACAAGAATACTGGAGTGGGTTGCCATGCCCTCCAGGGGATCTTCCCAACCCAGGGATCGAACCCAGGTCTCCTGCATTGCAGGCAGATTCTTTACCAGCTGAGCCACCAGGGACGCCTATAGGTCTGGATCCTTTGTTCCTTTTCTATCATTCAGTAGTATTCCATTCTTGGATTATAACACAGTCTGTTCATGAACATTTGGGTTGTTTCCAGTTTGGGACTACTACGAATAAAGCTTCTATAGATGACTGTAGTTAACAGTACCATATATGTGAAAGTTAAGACTAAATTCTAAGAATTCTCATCACAGAAGAAAAAATTATATTTTCTTTTTTTGTCTCTATATGAGATGATGGATGTTAACTAAACTTATTGTGGTAATTATGTCGTTATGTAAGTCAAATCATATGCTGTACACCTTGACTTATACAGTAATATTTATCAGCTATATCTCAATAAAACTAGAAAAAATCTAGAGTAGGATATCTTGCTTCTAATTAGGAGTTAACAATGCCCCCCACCCATAAAAAGCTGCTGTGAAAGTTCATGTACAAGTTTTTGTGTAAATGTTAGCTGTCATTTCTCTAGGATAAATACCCAGGTATATGATTGCTGAATCATGTAAGCACATATTTAAGAAGATGCCAGACTGTTTTCCTGCTAGAACATGAAGAAAGTCAGATGCAGTCAGACTGGTGAGAGAGCTGAGAACTTACAGATGGACCATGTTAAGGAGTTTGGCAATTCTAAGAGCAAGGAGAAGACACTGAATGCTATTGAGCAGAGGAGACATTTGAACGGTTTTGTATTTTGCAAAGATTCCTCTAGCTACAGTTTGCCCTACAATTCCTCTAAGGGAAATTTGAAGAATGGATAATTGGAAAGGGCCAAAGTGGTTTTATGGACACCAGTTAGAAAGTTACTGCAATAGGCTAAATAAGAAGTAATGGCAGCTTAGACCAGGGTAGTGGCAGTAGAGATGGAGAGGAATGGACAGGTCCAGGAGATAATAAGGGGACTTTCCTGGTCCACTGGCTAAGAATCCACCTTCCAATTGCCGAGGGCACGGGTTCAGTCCCTGCTCAGGGAATTAAGATCCTACAGGCTGTGCAGTATTGCCAAAAAGAAAACTAAAAAAATGAGATAATAAGGAAGTAAATTCTTCTGTCCACTCTTTTAGGGAAAATGTTTAATATTTCAACATTATACTTAATGTTTGGCTGTAGGTTTTTCTTAAATGTCCTTTACCGAAGGCCAGTTCCCTTCTGGTTATTTTTAAAGAACTATTTTATTCATTTGACTGCCAGGTCTTAGTTGTGGCACATGGGATCTAGTTCCCTGACCACGGATGGAACCCAGGCCCCGTGTTGGGAGTGCAGAGTCTTAGCCACTGGACCACGAGGGTAGTCCCTGTAAGGTTGTGCCTCGTAACGCCTCACCTGTTTCACTCATCTCCCCCACAGCCTCCCCTCGGGCAACTCTGTGTTTATCCTCTATTTCTGTTTTGTTTGTTGATGTTTTTTAGATTACACATATAAGTAAAATAATATAGTATTGGTCTCTGACTTATTTCACTTAAGATACCATCTAGGTCCATCCATATTGTCATACATGACATTATTTCATTTTATGGATAATATTCCATTGTATATACGTGTACCACATCTTCCTTTTTAAATTAATTATTGTGGGAGTATAGTTGCTTTGGGCTTCCCTGGTGGCTCAGTGGTAAAGAATCAACCTGCCAATGCAAGAGACATGGGTTCAGTCCCTGGGTTGGGAAGAACCCCTGGAAAAGGAAATGGTAACCCACTCCAGTATCTTGCCTGGGAAAGTCCTTAGAGGAGTCTGGTAGGTTACAGTCCATGGGATTGCAAACAGTCAGACACAACTTGGTGACTAAACAACAAAACATAGCTGCTTTACAATGTTAAGTTTCTTACTGTACAGCAAAGTGAATCAGTCACACATAAATACAAATCCACTCTTTTTTAGATTTCCTTCCCCATTAGGTCACCACAGAGCGCTGAGTAGAGTTCCTTGTGCTACACAGTAGGTTCTCATTAGTTATCTGATTTATACATAGTAGTGTATATATGTCAGTCCCAATCTCTCATTTCATCCTACTGATCCTTCCCCCACAACATGTGGTCATTAGGATTAGTTCTTTCAAGTTTCAACAAAGTTGCTCCTTAGTTTATAGTATTCTAATACAGTGCCTTAAACTGGAAGGTTAACTTGTTTCTGTTCAAGTCCCAATTCTAGTACTTAAGTGATTTGTGTCATCTTGTATATATTTTGTGATCTTTAGTTTATCTATAAAACAAGGAGAATAGATGTTTTTGTGCTATTATGCAGAGCACATAGAATAATTTCTATAGGTGTTTTATGAAAACTGCAACTATACACATGTAAGATATTATTTCAAGATTTAATTTAAAAAATACTTATTTAACTGACAAACAACTAATCTCAAAAATATACAAGCAACTCATACAGCTCAATTCCAGAAAAATAAATGACCCAATCAAAAAATGGGCCAAAGAACTAAATAGACATTTCTCCAAAGTAGACATACAGATGGCTAACAAACACATGAAAAGATGCTCAACATCACTCATTATCAGAGAAATGCAAATCAAAACCACTATGAGGTACCATTTCATGCCAGTCAGAATTGCTGCGATCCAAAAGTCTACAAGCAATAAATGCTGGGGAGGATGTGGAGAAAAGGGAACCCTCTTACACTGGTGAGAATGCAAACTAGTACAGCCACTATGGAGAACAGTGTGGAGATTCCTTAAAAAACTGGAAATAGAACTGCCTTGCTGCTGCTGCTAAGTTGCTTCAGTTGTGTCTGACTCTGTGCAACCCCGTAGATGGCAGCCCACCAGGCTCCCCCGTCCCTGGGATTCTCCAGGCAAGAACACTGGAGTGGGTTGCCATTTCCTTCTCCAATGCATGAAAGTGAAAAGTGAAAGTGAAGTCGCTCAGTCGTGTCCGACTCTTCTCAACCCCATGGACTGCAGCCCACCAGGCTCCTCCATCCATGGGATTTTCCAGGCAAGAGTACTGAGAACTGCCTTATGACCCAGCAATCCCACTGCTGGGCATACACACTAAGGAAACCAGAATTGAAAGAGACACATGTACCCCAATGTTCATCGCAGCACTGTTGATAATAGCGAGGACATGGAAGCAACCTAGATGTCCATCAGCAGATGAATGGATAAGAAAGCTGTGGTACATATACACAATGGAGTATTACTCAGCCATTAAAAAGAATACATTTGAATCAGTTCTAGTGAGGTAGATGAAACTGGAGCCTATTATACAGAGTGAAGTAAGCCTGAAAGAAAAATACCAGTACAGTATACTAACGCCTATATATGGAATTTAGAAAGATGGTAACAATAACCCTGTATATGAGACAGCAAAAGAGACACTGATATATAGAACAGTCTTTTTGACTCTGTGGGAGAGGGAAAGGGTGGGATGATTTGGGAGAATGGCATTGAAACATGTATAATATCATATATGAAACGAGTCGCCAGTCCAGGTTTGATGCACGATACTGGAAACTTGGGGCTGGTGCACTGGGACGACCCAAAGGGACGGTACGGGGAGGGAGGAGAGTTCAGGATGGGGAACACGTGTATACCTGTGGCGGATTCATGTTGATATATGGCCAAACCAATACAATAAAAAAAATACTTATTTGTTCTTATACCTTTATAAATTTCAATCCTATCACCTCTAAAGCTTTCTAGAATGAAAAACTCTTCTGTCTTTGGCAAGTTTTTTGTCCTCTTGGTGTTTTAGCAGCTCTTTTCTAAACCACCTCTAACTTATGATTAGAATGTACCCGTTCCACAGCCACTGCATCAAGGCATATTCCAACTCATACTTCAAGATGCAGTTAGAACAGCAAGTCTTTCATGACAGTTTTCCACTCATATGTATTCACTCCCCAGTACTGGGCTGGTATTTACCAAACTAACTCCTGTATCCCCCTGGCTGACTTGGAAGCAGTTCAGAAGCCACCATCCTCTAATGTTAATCTTCATTAAAAACCTTACCTTAAATACCTCTGGGAGAATCTGGGAAGACTCTACAGAACGACAGGTAAGGGGTAGGTTTTAGAGCATCAGTCAAAGTTTTCCTGGATTTAAGTAGGAAACCAGCTCAGCACAAGGAAACAGAATGGAGCTTTCCAACTTTTGGCATGGTGTGTGCACATGCTTTTTTCTCCCACTTCCTCTCTTTCCACTCACCTGTCACTTACACTCCAGTCATAAGGAACTACTTGTAGTTCACTAGGTTGCTCTTTCCCCTGAGCCTTTAAGTTCATGTTGTTCCCTGTGTTTGGTATGCCTTGTTCCCGATTTCCTTTAACCTGGCTAATTCCTGTTTATCCATTAAGTGAAAGTTGCTCAGTCATGTCTGACTCTTTGCCACCCCGTGGACTATACAGTCCATGCAGTTTTCCAGGCCAGAATACTGGAGTGGGTAGCCTTTCCCTTGTCCAGGGGATTTTCCCAACCCAGGGGTCTCCTGCATTGCAGGTGGATTCTTTACCAGCTGAGTCCCAAGAGAAGCCCAAGAATACTGGAGTGGGTAGTCTATCCCTTCCCCAGCAGATCTTCCCGAGCCAGGAATTGAACCAGGGTCTCCTGCATTGCAGGTGTATTCTTTGCCAACTGAGCTATCAGGAAAGCCCATCTCAACTTAAATGTCACCTCCTCTGGGGTGTCTCCCCTGACCCCCTGGCCTGACTCTCTCAAGTCTGAATTAGGTGCCCTTTCTCTATGTTCTCACAATACCCTGTTATTCCCAGGGCCCAAGTGACACTGTGCATAGAGTAAACCTCAGTAAACATTTCTTCAGTGAATGAATGAAATTCACAAGAATGCTGACTGCAAAGAAAGATTTGAAAAGCTGGCAGCTGATGAACATTCTCTTTCCATGTCCAGCATTCTCCTGGTGTGCAGCCTGCAGATGTGGAGGAAGTTGTGGAGAAGGGTGTGCAGATCCTTGTGATTGGCCGAGGGATGAGTGAGGCCTTAAAGGTTGGTATTGGTGAGCACAGCATTCCTGAGGACTTTCAGTAATCTCTCGGGTCTTTACCATAGAGATACGTCCATGTATCACGCACCCCCATTCTGCTGAGCCAGTGGATGGCCTAGGATGAAGTAGTGGCTGAGCCTACTCTTCCCCATCAGGGTTGGTCTCTCCAGTCTCTACGTAACCAAAGGCTGGTGTTGTTTCAACCATATTCCAGAAATTCCTCAATCTTGGAAATATCTTAAGTTCTATAGCTATCAATATTTGGCTCTTCAGAGTTTTATGGTATCTTCCATTTTTACAGTACTTAAAATTTTTCTTTTCTTGGTCACATTCAAGTTTTTTTTCCCTTTTCAGAAAAAAAAAGTTTGTTTTTATTGTACTTATAGAAATAATACATGCTTGTTGTGAAAAAGTCAACACAGAAACGTAGTATTAAAAAGGTGAAAGACTCCCCCTTCCCAGTCACATGTGATGTATATGTAACTGCTCCAATTCTCTTTCTACACGTCTAGTAATATATACTCACTTATGCATACTGACATCCATGCTTTTACATAAACAGGATCACACTATACATATTGTCCTGCAACTTTTTATTCATTTGTTATTGCATTATGGACAGCCTTTCACGTAAGTTTATAGAGATCTACTTCATTCTGTCCCTTATAAACATGTCCTAAAATCCAGTTCCTTACTGATGAAGGTGCCTTTATATTTTTTAGTTTAATCTAGTTTTTTTCCCCTCCATTAAAATGACTCCTATCCATAAGGCTACTGTTAATATAAAACTGTTCAAATATATGAAAAAGTAATATAGGACATTTTAAAAACATTTCGCTGAGAGTTCCTTCTAACAGAGTTGAATTAAAATTTATTTAAAAATAATATTCAGGACAAGTCAGAGTTGAGAAAATATCCAATAATAGCTGCCACTATTGAAAATCTTTTATATAAATTCATTTACAAATATTTATTCAGCACCTTCTATGGGTCAGACACTGTTCAAGGTACTGGGGACAACAAGGTAAAAAAGGTTCATGGCCCTCGTGAATAATAAATATGTAGACAATTTCAGATCATAATAAATGCTGTGAAGAAAATGGTGACTTCTGAGGGCTGTTCTAAATGAGGTGATCAAGAAAGGCCTGAGAACACATTTGAGCTGCAGTATATGTACATTCGTAAGACTTCATCCTCACACCAACCTTGTGGCTTTAAGTATTATCATCCCCATTTTATAGAGGAGGAAATTGCAATTGACAGGCTTTCAGACGGTCTCTTGGTTATTGCACGGCAAAGTTAGAAGTTAGACTCCGGTTGGATTGACTCAAACATTTAACATTTACATGCTAGACATTTTACATACTTTAGCTGAATTTGTTCTCATACTAACCCTGTGAGTTAGGTGGTATTACCTCTATTTACACACATGGCAAAAGAGGCTCAGAGTATTTAATTCACTTACCCAGTCATACTGCTAGGAAGGACTTAAATTCAAGACTGTCTGGCTCCAAAATCCACGCTCTTTCCAGTTTCCATCTCACCTGAGCTGTGTGCACATATTTTATGATATTTCTGTCAACCTCTTAGAAGACTCTCTGACTCCTTGGGGCTCACTGCCAAATTTTGGACTGGTGACATGCTGGGTGATTGGGGAGTGACAGTTGTCAGTGTCCAATTCTGTAGAATATATTTGCCTCATAGCAGGAAAGGAAAGCCTGGGGGCCTTTCACCCTGATTTACTCATCTTTTTCCTTCTTTCCAGGTACCCCCATCAACCGTAGAGTACCTCAAGAAAAAAGGCATTGATGTGCGGGTCCTCCAGACAGAGCAGGCAGTGAAAGAGTATAATGCCTTGGCTACCCAAGGCATCAGGGTGGGAGGGGTCTTCCATTCCACCTGCTGATGGAGGCTTAAGAGAATAAATCACTGAACAATGATGCCTGCGACTGTCACTCTCGCCACTCTCCACTCCAGCCTCCCTAGCACTTTAGAACAGCTGCCTGCACCAGGTCCTGGGCTAGGCTCTGCGATGCGCGGATGACTCAGGCAAGGCTCCTGTCCTAAGGGGTGGGGAGGCGGGGATAGAGGAGACAGATGTTTACCAAAGTTTAATACTGTGGTAAATGTTAGACCAGAAGTAAATGAAAATAAAGCCAAAAATGAAGAAAGCCTTCTGATTTGAAGTTTGAAAGCCAAAGTTTCAGTACATTAAAATCATATTGTAATTGATACTTTGAAATGTTTAGTCATCAACCAATTTTATTAAGTACTTTGTATACCAGACAATGCTACAGGTTCCAAAGACAGCAGTAAGTCTTGTGCTCATCAAGTTTCTAGTGTGCCAAATAAATAAGCGAGCAAATACATATTGTGAATAGAATATGTTTTAAGAAAAATAAAGCAAGATAAGAAAAGAGTGATAGGGGCTACTTCAGATATGTGGAAAGGGAAAATTTCTTTGTGCAATAACATGAGCAGAGCCCTGAAGCAACACTTCAGTAACAGTAAAAGGAGCTATGCCTTGATACTTAGGTTCTAGACAGGCTGTTCCACTAACTAAACCTGAGTCTTGCCAGTTCTCTCGGCCTCAGATTCCCTCACTATAAAATGATAGAGCTGGACTACATGCCTTCTAATGGCCCCTACTGGCATGGATAGCCATGGTTCTATTAAATACCAAGTGACCTTTTTGAAACCTTGCTGCTGCTAAGTCGCTTCAGTCTTGTCTGACTCCTAGTGACCCCATAGACAGCAGCCCACCGGGCTCCCCCATCCCTGGGATTCTCCAGGCAAGAACACTGGAGTGGGTTGCCATTTCCTTCTCCAATGCATGAAAGTGAAAAGTGAAAGTGAAGTCGCTCAGTCGTGTCCGACTCTTAGCGACCCCATGAACTGTAGCCTACCAGGCTCCTCCGTCCATGGGATTTTCCAGGCAAGAGTACTGGAGTGGGGTGCCATTACCTTCTCCTTTTGAAACCTTATGATAGACTAATAGAATTATTAACAGTTATCAGCATTGCCTTATTTTTCATTTTCCCCCTGTTAATAAAAGTTAACGAGTATTGGCTTTGGTGTCCATTGGCCTTGACTTTGACCTGTGGCTTCCAGTGCCATTCATTGGTTGGGCATTTATTTAATTTCTCAGAGTTTCACTGTTCTCATGTCAGATAGGGATAATATTAGTACCTGAAGTTATCACAGGTGTTAAGTGGGGTAATTCAAAGAAAGTCTTAGCACTCTGCCTGGCATGTACTAAGGACTCAATAAACTGAAACCACTGTCATTATCTTTCTCTTAAGGGGGCTGCTGTGTAAAGCTAACTGGTTTCATCTTATGGTTCTTAATATAGCAGCTTATTATTTCATAGATTCATAGGATGTTGGTGCCCAAAGGAATTATCTACTTTTTTGCTCACTCATTTATTCAGTAATTCTCTTTCATACTCATTTACTGAAAGTCTTTTTTTTTTTTTTTGAAAGTCTTTAATATTCTTATGATCAATTATTGCTGGATCCTAGGGGTACAGGAATGAGTAAGTTATAGTTCCTGCCCTCAGGAGTTACCTGAGAGAGAAATCAACAAGACAATAATGATAGTGTGTTAACATTATAGCAGTTATAACATCCAGTGGTAGCACAAAGGGGGACTAACTTATCCTACCAGAATAGGAGGAAGATTAGGAGAGACATCACTAAGGATGTAACACAGGTCTTAAAGAACAAGTGGTTCATTTACTCACCAAATATTTGGGAACTTTTCAACAGACATTAACTAGGTATGCTATCGATCATGGCCATAACTGAATAAAATTGCTCCACCCCCACCCTTGTTGAAGCCACGGCCCGGAAAGTGGACTTTTTCTCCACATGATCCTGTCACCTGACTGGCCACACTGGGCATCTGACCTAAGGACAGCCAGTCAACTTAAGACGTGGCTCGGCAAGAAAACCTAAGCTGAGATGACTGCCATGGAAAGTGATCTTTCCAAGTTTACCCAGCAAGAAAGTGGCAAAGGCAGGATTAGAACCCAACACTATGTCGTGATCTCTTTCTGCCACCTTAGGAGACCCGCAGGAGATAGATTCTCACAGACCTAACCCCCAGCTGAGAGGCCTGAGAAGGTCAAGCTCAGTGCCCTTTCCACAACCAACCGTTTGTCAGATGACGGGGTCTTTCTAGACCTCAGTTCCCTCAGCTCGGAAAGCCAGATTCATATAACAAGCAGGGATGTCTGATAAAAATTCAGACTATTTTTCTGGGTGATGAGATAAAAGAATTTTTGTTGTTGTTGTTAAATGTAAGATAAGACAGTTCCAGTGGGTGTTGAATTAGGTGTGGGTGTAATTAGGTGTTCCTAAGTGAGTTGTCTCTACATTAAACATAACTTAGTACAAACTTCTTAAGAGACAGAAGTACCTGGCAATGAAGTTATTAAACTTTGTATCAAGGCTGTAATAGCCCCTACTTCTGAATCTCTTCTGCATGGTCAATGCTGGAAATTCCAAGAACTGGGAGAGAAGCTCTTTTTCCATGACACGATACTGAGTCCCACACACCCTTTGGTTCAATTTGTAAGTTGCGTGCACAGCCCTCACTCTGCCCACACTCAATTCCTTCTAGCTTGAGCAGCTCCTAAGACAAGAAGTCTTGTCAGGTGCTCGGTGTGTACCTGCTCCTCAGTTCTGTTTGGTGAGGTCAATTATGTCAAAGACAAATTTACAGTCCTTTCAGAAGCCTGACTCTCAGCTGGCTTTTGCAGGCATGTCACAGTACTGTCAACCCTGCTCTGGACTCATGGACTCATTCATTCTTTCCTTGCTTGGTGTGTGCCAGGCGCTACGCTGGGGATACAACACAGACAGTCTTACTGCCCAGCTATTCACAGACTAGTTGGGAGAAACAGACATATAAACAGAGTGATGATGCAGAAGTTGCAAACTGTCACAAATCTACCTGGAGACAGGTTTTGCTGGTCTCAGAGTAATTTGAACATTTACTTGAATTACCAAAATTTTTAACATGGATATATATGTTTTTTTAACATGAAAATGCAGGTTACTGGCTTTTCTGGAAGAATTAGAAAATATGATCAGGTCCATACCTATGAACAGCTGAACAGCTGAGTGGAGCTGAACAGCCTTCTTCGGACAGAGAATCTGCTGATTCTTAGGTCTCTATCATTTTCCTACGGCCACTGAACCACTTCTTTTTTAAAATTGTATGAGGATTATTCTTTTTCATAACTTTGAAAAAGAGGATGCATTTATTAGCTTTACAAAGCCCCTTACTTTTTCTTTCCCCCCTGCCCACCTGCTTCAGGGTTGGCATTTGTGAACCTGCCATAAATAAAATGGTTGAGGAATGTATAGAAGGCTGTGGAAACATAAAGGCAATGCATCAAGCCCACAGGAGACACAGACAGGTTCCAGAATGAGGCTCACTCCTGAAGAATGAAAAGAAAGGGACCATAGGAGACAATCTGAAGAGCACATTCCAAGGTTCAGGTGTGAGGCAAGAGACATAATGGTGAGAATTAGGAATAACTACAGATAATCCTCTACAGTGGAAGAAGTACAGAGAATGTTGGGGACTCGGAGTATGAGGCTAGAGAGGACAGCAGGGGATGAAGAGTCTTCAAAGACAGTTTAGACTTTATCCTGGAGCCAAGAAGTGACCCACTTAAGGAGGTTTAAGCAGGGGAATGAATGTGATCAGATCTGGGTTTTGGAAAGATTACTCTGGCACCTGTGTGAAGAATGGGCTGAAGGGGAAAAGATTTGAGACAAGCAGTTCATTAGGAAACTAATCTCACACTTCTAGAGTGATGATGTAGACTGCATCAAGACAGACACATTGAGTAAAGAGGACTGAAACATTTAAAGAAGCAGAATCTAAAGGACTTGATGGCTAGTTTTATATGAAGTCTAAGGATAGTGTCCAGTGTGACAGTTTCCAGCTTTGACCAGGTACACAGTTGGTCGCTCAAATTGCAGAAGAGACCCCTGGAGAGGCCTGATTTCCAGACTTGCTTCTACTAACTCAGTCTCTCTGGCTGCACAGTTACTTATAAATGAGGGTGCCACATTAGAGTCATCTTTATGCCCCTTTCCAGGTCTTTGTCAGAAAAATCAAGATTCTCATAATTCACAGAGAATTCGGAGAAAGAAGAATTTAAAAGGTTGAGATCAACCCCTCATATGGTAACTTGAATTCCTTTAAAACACACTTGTCAGGAGCCTGTTCAACCTCAGACCGAACACATTCAGCATGGAAAATTCCTGATCTTCTAAGACAACCCATTCAATTCTTACAGTTTCAAAAACTCATCCTATGAGACACTGCCTGAGAAGTCTCGAGCAGATAAGCAGTCTGCACCATCTTTTGTCTTAGATAAAATGACTGAAGAGGAAGATGATGCTTATGACTTCAGTACAGATTATGTATAATAAAGCCTTGTCCTGTAAAAAAAAAAAAAAAAAAAAACAACTCATCCTGACACTAAGGCAAAATTTGGCCCTTTGTGTATCTTCACCTTTGATGGGGAAAGTACTCTCAGGTCTTAAGACCTAGGATCAAATTCTGCCCTTGCCCCTTAGAAGAAAGACATGACCTCAAACTCTCAGTTTTCCCACCTACAAAATGGGGAATAACTGAGAAAGATTTTTATAAAAGGTGTACTGTATCTAAAAAGAATTCAGCATATTTTTCCCTTGGAAGGCTCAGTTAGCAGCATCGGTTCTTCATGTTTTCATCTGTGCGTCAACTCAGTAATCATCATTAGGTGCTTATGTCAGGGCCATGGTATGACTCAGCCTGGCTTTAAGCTTTACTTTATCTCCAAGGCAGGCAATTTTCTTTAGGGCCTCCTGTTGACACTGATGGCACATCACTGAGATGTACTAAGTAAATAAGCACACAAGAAAAGTAAACGCCATAGAGGTGATCTTCTTTTAGTCTCTCCATAGCAGTTACGACCTCCAGGAGCCAGACCACCCAGGTTCTAATTCCAGCTCGAGTTTACCAGCTGTGAGACCTAGGCCAAGAAGGCAGCTCCAACACTGTAGCCATCAGAGATGGAGTTGAAAGTGCTATTTCTTATAGTGGATCCCTCTTTCCCATAATCCTGGCTTCTTTAAATTCTCTGAACTTCAACTGCTTTAATAAAAACCTACTATTAGGTTTATTATAATAGCACCTACTTCACACTATAGTTCTGAGGATTAAATGAGTTAATTCATTAAAAGGTTTGCAACACTGCTGGGCATACATTAGGTGTGTTAAACCAGAAGTCAAACGTGCTTGAATTCAAATTCCAGCTCTGCCTCTCAGGAACTGTATGTTCTTGTTATTTTTATTAGCTTTCCAAGCACCAAATATGATCAAGACTGGCCAGAGATTAAGATTCTGCCAAGCATTATTTAATTAAACCCATTCAACAACCCATAAAGTATAATTATCTCTATTTTACAGATAAGAAAATTAAGGCACAAGAGAGATTTGTAGGTTCTTTTCCATATACTTCTCCTGATGTGGTATAGCTCAGACCTTTGGACTCATTTTGGATTTGAATGAATACAAGTGTTATTACAGTATTCCTACCAATGACCTAACCTGTCAGACTCACTTGGCCGTTACAAGGATTAAATGACAGGTAAAGAACACAACACAGGCCCTCACATGGTTCACAGGCTTTACTGTTCTTACACCGCAGCTGCATCTTTAACTCACATGCAGCTCCAACACTGGAGTCATCAGAGAAGGACTGGAAAATGACTGTTTCTTAAACTAGATCCCTCGTTCCCATAATGCTGGTTTCTTTTCTAAAATATGGCCCATCTCTCATATTTTGGTCCTAAGGATAATGGCAGGCAAGATCAAAAATTATCCTAAAGAATGAAAATGATTCATTCTTCAGCTGTCCATTCAGTTCTTGGCCAGCCATTGCCTGAGTTAAGGAAGGAGACTCTCAGCAAGATAATGAAGTCTAGGGCCATTCGGGAACTGTCGATGGTGAAAAAACAAAGCTGCGAAAGCTGCTTTGCGGTTGGCTCTGACAAACAGACTGTTGCTTTAAGAAATAAGATTATGGCTCCAGTAACTGGCTCTTTAGAAGTGGCTAGAAAATTGGATCTTTTTGTTTCACACCTGAAGAATGTAGACATGTAGTATAAATGTTGAACCTATAGCCACACAGATTCCCTGAAGGACCAGGGACTAGAGCAGCTTGGTGTCTCAATTTTATTGGGGGCAGGGCTATCGAGGTTGGGGGTAGGGGGCAGGATAGCCTTGAAGGTTTCTGTTTTCTTAATTAATGCGAAATAATTTATCCAATGCTTCATACAGATGAGACTGCAAGGGTCACATGTTCCTCCTTATGCCTATATACCATTTCCAGGTGAAATGCTCTGGCTTCTGGCTCACTCTGATCCCAAGAAGGGCCTTCTAGGCCACGGCTGTAAAGGCTGCTTGTGACTCAGCGCCTTGCAGGTTTGGGCATTATGTAAACTTTTACAGACTTGCTGAAGGGGATGGTGCCCTCGATGCCGGTTTCCACCTGGGGTGACATCTCACCACCTTCAATCCAGGGCGATTTTGGAATTCGTGAACTGGAGTTGTAGGCCAGCAGCAGCCTCACTTCCACCTGGCAGGGTTCTAGAAAAAAAGACAAAAATCATAAATGACAGGGCAACACCCAGGAATCGGGATGAAATGTCAAGTAAACGCAAGATCAAAGATGGAGGCAGCAGGGTTTCAAGAACATTTTTCACCTGTCTGCATCCCTCCCTTCCCCCATCTGCAAAACAAAAACAATTTTCCAGCCTGAATACCATGAGGCTCTTCCTAAGCTACAGACGTGCTGCGACATCTCTGCCACCGCCACCTCCTCCTCGGGTCTGTTGGGCTCCCTGCAGCTCAGAGCCATGGCTGCTGAGATGCTCAGAGAGCAAGCGAAAAACTGTCTTGCACAGAGGCCTTCCAGCCTCAAAGACAGAGGGTCATAAGGTATGTGCATATGGCCAGTTCTTGTGCCCAGGTAACCATGCTCTTTTTGGGCAGCCGATCCCAGACCTGAGGTCTATGTGCAGAGTGGACTCTGCTGTATTAGCAGAGAAGAAGCTGTTCATCTGGAAATAGTTTGCACAGAAAACACTCATTACTGAACAGGAACACATTTCAGGGACCTAAAATCATGTCACTGAACCTTCCATTCTTTCACGACATGACATTACAATACTGATCTGGTGTCTGTACCTGGCAGACCCAGAAAAATAAATAAGACCTCCCTTAAGCTGCTGTTTGGCTGAGGACGCAGAGACAGTTGCATAGAGCACAGTACACACGCGAGTCTGTAAAAAGCACTGACGAAGGCGCCCAGGAAGGCTTTGGAATGGAACACCTGCTTGGTGCCAAATACATAACTCCAAGAGTTCTTACCCTGCTGCACCACGAAAGAAAGATCGTCACGATCCCAAAAAAGTTCCAAGGTTCTCAGAGTTTCTAAGTGACTGCCCAAACCCACACTAGTGACAGAATTTGAGCTCAGTTCATAAACTGAAACACTAATCTTTCTATTAACCATGTGGTTTCAATAAAGAAAGACCTAACGACAGGTGCAGAGGACAAGAACACCACAAGCTTGGGTGTCCTCCTTGATCTTGTGTGACTGGGTAACCTCCTTACTTCATGAAAGATGCAAGTTTTAAAGATGAGCCCAAGGGTAAGGGGTTTAAAGGGCAGCAACAAGGGCTGATAGAACAGGAAATGAACAAGGGCAGAGGTCCCAGGACTTCTCAATGCCTCCCCAGACATGTTCCTTGTTATTTCCAGACTTCTCCCTAGGGATCAAAATAGAGACGAGATCACTGTCTTCCAGGAAGGGAGGGCTGGTAGCCAGCCAGAGCAACCCAGCCAAGCCCAGACAGCAGCTTCAGCAGGACCATTTACCATGGGCCCCTTCACTAGCCTTCAGTGTCTGCAATGAAACCAGCACTGCTCTCCGGTCCGAGGCTCCAGTATCAGCTCTCCCAACAGGCTCTCCTCTTTTGTCCTAGATGGCTACTGCCAACCCTTGAACCACAACCCAGCCCTGGCTCTCACAGCACTTTCAGGAGCCAAACCCTGGTAAGGTCAGACAACTGAACCCTACCTGGTCATTAAGCCTTCCCTCACCAGTACATGTGAAGAGTGGCAATTCAAGCCACTGCCATTAGAGGAAGGGAGCAGAGAGAAAAAAACAAGAGGGAGAAGACAGTGGGGAAAAGAAACAAAAGATCGTCTGGGGCCAATCATGCAACCTGTTTATCATGCTTAGAAGAGTATGGCTTTATGAGGTATATATTACCACTCCACAGTCTTAAAGGAAAATGAGACAGACAGGTTAAATAACTTTCTCAGGATCACAGCAAGTAAGGCAGAATTTGGAAACCTGTCTATGTGACTCCAGGCCTGGCAGCATCCCGTCTCCCAAAAGACAGGGCCTAGGTAGAAAGCTGAGGGACTAGAGGGAGGAGCCCCTTCCCAACACCAGGCCTCGTCTCCTGGGTTAGGAGGAAGAAAGTGCTGGTGCATTCAGAATGAGAACACATTTCACTATAGTATCCCAGGCCAGACGGGAGGATGGCATAGTGAAAAAACAAGGCACTTAGGAAATCTGCATGCTGGCCTCCAAGCCACCATTAATCGGCACATGGGCCTCCACTTACGCATCTATAAAATGAAGAGCAGAATACTAACTCCCACCACAGAGTTATCTAAGAATTAAGTGAATTTTTATTGCAAACTTGAAACCCTACATTCCGTTTTCATTATTTATTGAGCATCTACTACATGTCAGGCACTAGGGACATGAGATATAGAGGTACTGGGAACACAGAGGTAAAGGTGATGAGCAAGTTTCCTGTCCTCAAGAAGCCCACATTCTAATTGCAGATAAAGTCAATAAATGAATGAGGAAACATCTGACATGAGTAACTCCTGAGCAGAGAATTAAAACAGAGATTTTAAATTATGACTAGGTAGCAGCCTCTCAAAGGAGGTAAACCTGAGTGAATTATAATTTTTCAGGCTCAAGACAGCCCAAATTGTATGCCTGGTTCATGCAGTGAGCTGCTGTATGACCAGGGACAAGTCAATACACCCCTTGAAACCTTTCAAGCTCTTCTGAGCTGTAATATGCTGTTCTGCCTCCCTCAGCCTTGGTCCCTGCAGAAAATGCTGTCCCACAGCATTTATTTCCCCATATCTAGGGTCCCTTCACCAAAAGAGATCAGAATAAGGAACTCTACCTTCCTGTAGACTTGCACTGTGGCCAACAGTGCAGAACACCCCATCAGCAAGGATACGGAGTGAGGGACGTTCAGGGAGGCAGGTCCTGGGAAAAGCTTCCTGGCTGGAAGCTCCCTCAATTGTGACAGGCCCACTGGACCTCTTGGAGAAGGCAGTGGCACCCCACTCCAGGACTCTTGCCTAGAAAATACCACGGACGGAGGGGCCTGGAAGGCTGCAGTCCATGGGGTCCCTAAGGGTCGGACACGACTGAGTGACTTCACTTTGACTTTTCACTTTCATGCACTGGACAAGGAAATGGCAACCCACTCCAGTGTTCTTGCCTGGAGAATCCCAGGGACGGGGGAGCCTGGTGGGCTGCCATCTATGGGGTCGCACAGAGTCGGACACGACTGAAGCGACTTAGCAGCAGCACTGGACCTCTCAAAGGGCTGCTCCGACATTCAACAGCACCATTTCCTCTTTGTGAAAACTTTCCCACCTAACACCCTTCATTGGGGAAAACCACTAATAATGGCAATAAATAATTACGCATGTATTCAAAAATACAGTGAAAGAAAATTCCAGAAGGCATTCATCTATTTCTAAAATAAGCCAAATTTGCTGGTATTGAACACCATCTCCAGTAACAACCATACTTCTGAATCATCTTCAACAATTGAGGCAACACCACCGAGACCAATTCTCTCCCACATTTTAGGTTCTGCAGACTGAGTCTCTTTCTAAAGTTTCCAAAGTGCTTTACAGACTGTGGAAATGGAATGTCATTGCATTTGTATTCTCTCAGTTTATCCTTTACGAATTAAAGAAAAATACTTATGTAGCTTCTATGTGATTTTCTCAAATTATCAAGTTTCTACTCAGACGCTGTAGGGCGAAGTAGGAATAGATCATCTTTGCACTACCCACAAACCAGCCCATGTGGGAAGGGAAGGCAGAACAGTTGTCACTGTACCACTTCTGGGGGAATGAAATGAACTGTTCATATAACAAAAAGAGTGATTTTAAATTACTGGTAAAAAAATATAAAACTGTTTAATTTCCACAAAGACTAGTCCTCAGAATTAAGTAGTAGATTAAGAATTGTCATCTTAATTTAGAAGGTGAGGAGACAAGATTCAGAAGGGAAAGTAGCCTGTCCAAGGTTTTGCAGCAGGTCAGTGACAAGGTTATGATAAGAAAATAGTCTCCAGGTGTCCAGCCCCCAGTTCCTTCCATAAGACTCCATTCTATCATAATCTTTTGAAAAAAGTTTGTGCTGTATGTAATCAAAGCAATGAAGCAATAATGTCTAAATGTACCCAGTCTGAGCTTATAAGCGCCTTAGGAAACCAAGTTCAACCCTCAGCAGGCCTGGTTCAATCACGTATTTTTCAAACTATAAAAAACAAATGCCTTGCCCCCACTGACTCCTTACCTGTCCAGGCAGTGTGGGAGAGGAACACCTGAGTGATGAGCCGGTGGCGTCCTGGGCCAGGGTTCCGAAAGTCTGCCGGCTTAGGGTGGATCATCTGAGCCTGGCCATCTGGATATAAGACCTACGAGGTGACAGACATGAGAAAAAGAGCCAGAAGAGCCATGAGCTTTTAACAAAATTACTAGTGACATATGCTGTGAACCCCAAAACAGGAGGAAAAGATAACACCATCCTTCATAAGAAACTGCTCCTTGTGGGGAGGACAATACTATCAAAATCTCTCTACCCTCCCCCCAGTACAAGCCAGTGTGTGATAATCTTTCCTGAATTTATGGTGAGTGAGAGAAATAAGGTGCCTCTATATTAATCCTGACGTGAAGAGCCTTTGCAGGCACTCCCTGCTTCTTCTGGCTCTGAGTCACAGCATGGCCCACCACCCATCATCAACTATCAAGTATTAAGAATAATTCTGGAACTTTGCTGGTAGTCCAGCGGTTAAGAATCCACCTGCCTGTGCAGGGGACATGGGTGCAATCCTTGGTCCAGGAAGATCCCACAGGTTGTGGGGCAAACTAAACCTGGATGCCACAACTAGTGAAGCCTGTGCTCTGCAACAAGAGAAGCCATCACAACGAGAAGCCCACGCACCACAACAGAAAGCAGCCCCTGCGTGCTGCAACTAGAGAAAGCCTGCCCACAGCAACAAAGACCCAGCATAGCCAAAGTTAAGTACATACATACGTACGTATTTTAAAAAAGAACAATTCTGTAACTTTTCACTAGATCATAAGCAGCCAGGAACCTGTTTCTCTCTTTCTACAGAGATAGTGCTTCATGAGGGGTCTGCTCAAATCACAGGCCAGTTCCTCAAGTCTCACAAGCTGCCGAAGAGCTCTCAACACCGAGGGGAGCTTCACAGCTATCTGTTAGAGGGCCTGTCACTGCACAGTGTACAAGTGAGCTAAAGGAAGAGATGAAGCATATCCTAGAAGCACACAGGACCTGGGCTTTGGGAATATACTGATGGGGTAAATTTGGGACCGCACAAGTCTTTCAACTACAAAACTCTGGGGAGGCATGTCTCAGCCCACCTGCCCCATAGTCTCATTGGTCCAGAAGTGTTGGGGCATGGCAGCTGAGCTGGACAGTGCTTTCTTATTGTCAGAGCTGTCCAACGACTGAGCAGTGAGTTCCCCATCTTCCCACCTATGATGGCATTCAAACCGTTTGGCTATGCATGTAGTAAAGCTACTCTTAAGGTGATTTTTCAGTAGAGTCTAGCAGATGAACCTTAAACAATCTACCTGCGATTGCATTTATGCGCAACTGGTCAATGAACTTTTTCCAGGAACAATGTGAAACTGGTTCTCAACCCTGGCTGCACATTAGAATCACCTATGGGCTCTTTATTTTTTCTTTTTAATTGGAACCTATGAGCTCTTAAATAAAAAATACTGGTACTCATGAGTTCTACTCAAGATTCTGACTTAAACTGGTGTAGGTTGAAGCCTGTGCATCAGTATTTTTTTTTTTTTTAACACATTCTGAGTAATTCGAATGCGGAGCTAGGGTAAAGCTAATGTTGGCAGTGAGAAATAAAATACTGCCTGCCGTTTCAGTAAGCAAAGGATTTTGAGCTATCAGGGACAGCAGCCACCCTCCAACCGTGAGCCCTGAGAGAACACAGGGCAGAAACAAGGAATGCCCACCATCCAGCAGTCATCAGACTGCAGTCACACCCATGGTACAGCCTGAGGAAACTCAGGATGAGAAAACACAGGATGTTGGCCCCAGACAGCTGAGGTGCATATCAAAGGAATGATTTCAGCGAGTCCAGATTCTTGCATCTTCAGAAAAGCGCTAAACTCCTTGAGATATTTAGTTTTCTTTTACGAACAGTAATCTTTCATTGTGACTACCTGGTGTTGTTGCAAAAATTCCTGTATAACCTAGTTTCCCCCACTTCCTCTTCAGAACAGTTTTCTCAGCATTAATCTGAGATGGTATCTCCCAGGCCTGAAGCCCTAAGAACATCCGCTCAAAAAAGTAACCTAACTCTCCAATTCTAGGTTGTGCATTATTTTTTCAGTTGACAGGGCAAAACAAAAAAAGCTGCAGCACAACTTCACGGCAGCTCAGAATTAGTTCTCTGTAGTTCTCATAATTTATAATAATTCCAGATGGAAAGCCAGAAGATATTTTTCCTCTACTGTCACCATAGGCAAATATTACCATCTCCAGGGCCTGATTCATCCTTATTCTCTTCCAGGAAGCTGACCCTGCCTGCTCCAAGCTACTTTTCTGTACTTACTGCCAGTGTTTATTCATATTCCCTCTGCCTGGAATACCTCTATCCGTTGCTCTTAATCATCCTTTCAGACCTCATCCATGCCACAGTATCTCAACAAGGTCTTTCTTTTCTTCAGCCACAAATTAAGGATTTCTCCCATTGTATTCCTTATATTAATATCATACTCAGTGGCTTGCCTGGAGGACCCTGGCCTCCTGCTTGACTGTAAAGTGCTTTTGTTCAGCTCACAAGAGATACTTTGTCCTGGCCCACCTTTGAATAGGAGAGAATAACACACCCTTCTGAAGGCTGGCCATTCCCTTGGAGATGTTTTGCAAGACTGAAGGCCCTTTACTTCCCCACTGCATCTCCTTCTCTATTCTGCCTTTTGACTTTAGTTCCTCATTGCTTCTTTCTAATTTTTAAAAGAACCTGGCATCCAGTCCCCAATAAGATGGTTATCTTGAGGCACTAGCCTGCTATCTTCTTGGTTCCCGGCTCCCCGATTAAAGTCTCTTCCTTGCCTCAACACCTCGTCTCTCGGATTCATTGGCCTGTTGTGCACTGAGCAGAGCCATTAGGGGAAGCACTTTGAATGAAACCGCCCACCCTGGCCAAGCACCACAGTAACCATTTGCATGAGTTGTTTAGGACAGGAGGTCCTGGTAAGGAACACGGAACTAATAAGCCACCACCAACTGCAAGAGTTGGGGAAAGATCAAAAGGAGACACCACATGTCCCACCATCTCCCAGAATCCTCAATGGTATCCATCGTGGCTGAACAAGGTGGGCACCACCATGAAGGATTCTGAATCAGAATGACTGGCTAAAGACAACCCGGAAACTAATCCCATCACCAAAAAACCCAAGACTGCGAGCCACAAGGGACAGCTGTTCTCCTGGGTTCCCTGACCCGACTGCTCTCCACCTGGGCACACTTTCCCAATAAAATCTCTTGCTTTGTCAGCACATGTGTCTCCTCAGACAATTCATTTCTGAGTGCTAGACAAAAGCCCAGTTTTGAGCCCTAGAAGCGAGCTTGGACTCGATAACATATATATTTTTTAAGCATACTGCTGAATTCTTTATAGAAGCCAAAAATTGGAAATAACCCTATAGGAAAGGAAAACTAATTTCCCCTCTACCCTTCTAGGTTCTTGTCTGAGACTCTTCTATAATAAAGGCAGATTAACAGGAGAAAAACAGAAGTTTAATAACAAATACATATATATATATAAATGTATATATATAAAAACATATATATATAAATACATCTCTATATATAAATACATCTCTCCTAGGAGAGACCTAGGAAAACTGAGTCACCCCTTAAAACTGCCCAAGCCATCACCTTAAATACCATCTTCAGCCAGACAAAAAAAAGATGCTGAAGAGAAAGACAGCCTGTTACAGGAGGCCATCAAGTAAAACACAATTAACAAGGGTAAGTTGTCAGGCAAATTTAAGTTGGCATACTCTCCACTGATATGAGCTTCTAGAGATTAGTCTTCCAGGTACTAAGAGGGAGACATCTTACAAATGGAGATTTCCCTTATAAACGTACATTTTTCTCTCAAAAAGAGCAATTCTACTCTGTTTCCAGAGATTCACCTGTGTCTACAGACTCTCAAAAATAATCACTCCAAAGAATCTTTGGGCCCAAAAGACTTATTTTGGGTGTATGTTCTGTACACCTTCATCCCCACCTTTGAAACTTCTAAGAAGCTTCACAAGCCAGAAACTGAGTCCGTTAAGTCAGTCCATTATCTTACTGAACCAGTCTTAGTCTTGAGAACAGGTCATTTTAAAAGTTGTGTCTCATTTCAGGAGGTTGTGTTGCAAGTGGCTCCCAAAACTAGATCTATGTTGTCGGAACAGGCCAGTATTTAATAAGAAACCATAATATTCTTAATTCATCATGTACCTGTCTGAACTGATGGCTGAACTTCTGTTTTACAACAGCCTGTCCACTTGTCTGTCTCCCACTGAAATTAAGCATCCTGAGGGCAGGAATTCTAATTCCCTTGCCTAGCACTTAGCAGGTGCAACAGAGTAAACATTATTGCATGGATGGAAAGAAGGAGGGGAAGGAGAAAGGAGGGAAGGAAGAAGGGAGGGATACGGTAAATGGGTAGGACTCCTTTGGGGCTCAACTACAGAATGTTACAAACTGATTAGTGTCTATACTGAATCTCTCCCATCTCTAGTGCATCTATCTAACTTGGGAAAAATACTCCCTAGGACTGCTTTTTCCCCCACCCATAAATTTTATTCACCAAGCTGACCTAATCACAACCTGCATGAATTTGCTTATTACAGTTTGCTTATAGTCCTAAAAACACCAAGTCTTAACTTCACATTGTAAGAACAGAAGGGGCCCTGCCATTTAATGAACCCAGAGTGGGGACCAAGGATTTTTCATATTAATGCATCATTTCAATGTTACCATTCCTACTTGTTAGTTGTAGAATCTGAGATGCAGTTTAATGTAACCTGCTCCGAACCATATTCAGCAGTAGAGCTGGGAACTGTGCCTAGGCTCTCGTCCATAAAAACGTCTCTTCCCTCTCCCCAGTTTCTGTCCCTCAGGCAGAGATTACAGGGGGTGCTAAAGTGAAAAGTTCCAACACAAAGTCAGTTTAGAAACTCCATGGGAACCCAAACCGGACAGACCTGGACCTTCACAGTGTTCTGAGGATCCTGCACATGTTCCAGGGTTGCATCGACATCCAGGGCCACCACCAACCCAGATGTAAACCTCAAAGGGTTGTCTGACTCGCCTGCTGGCTCAATAATGGTGGCGGAGGCTTTGTGGATCTGTAAACAAGAAGAAAATATGATTCTCAAGCCAGGTCATCCCTGCGCAACAAAACATGACCTCTTTAACTAATGGACGGACATATGTTAGTCAAGCAGAAGAAAGGCCTGAACTCAGCTGCTCCACTAAGTCAAAGAAGATCACCAAGGTGAGCAGTTTTGATTCTCTGGATAGACTTGCCCTGAAGGGGTCAAGATACTGACACAGACACTGACCTGCTCTGGAAGGGGGAGGTGTAGGAAGGTGCTCTGCCGCAGCATGGCCTGCAGAATTTTGACCACTTCTGCAGGTTTGGATGTCATGAGTCGGGGCATGAGGTCAAGAAGTCTGTCCACAAAGCTGTCCTGCAGGTGGGGTAAATCAGCGATGAAACACCTGAAGGAACAAACAGAAGCAACTCGGAATTCATTCATCACAGGCTGACCCCTGAACTTCTGCCAGGCCCTGAGGTAGGAAAAGTGATGAACTGGAGGAGTTCACGGTTCCTGAGGAAAGTCATGCACCTATATAATTAAGCTGCAGTGACAAAATCATCACAAAAGCCTTGTTTATTAAAATGTGCCAGGCAACCTCTTGAGTGTTTTATTTTATAAAACTAATAAATACTATCTTATTTAATCTAGCAATCCTGTGCATTGTTAGAAATATTATTTTTGTATCATAGATTCATTAATTAATATAAAAAATATGTTTAGGCCTTACCAGGTGGTAGGTACTATTCTGGACACTGGGGACATAAACAGTGAGCCAAAGAGAAGAAAAAGCCTGTGTTTTTTTTTTTATAAGTTGAGTAATATTCTCAATATGCAAAAAATCATTTTTACTAGTCAATACAGCTTTCTAATTTGATCTTTTTTAATTTTTAATTTTTTAAAAAAGCCTGTTTTAATGGAGCTTATAACCACTGATAAGAATGCTGAGACTCAGAGAGGATAATGTTGTACTGAGGCTTAAAAAAGTTAAGTAACTTACTCCCAGCTCTGAATGATTCCATGGTACTTTGCTTTGTAAAAGGAGATAGTTAAAAAATATTTCACTGAAAGGGTGACATCAATCCTGGGACTCGGAGGCTGAAATAAGGAAGAATGTACAGCTCTTAACAACACATTCTCCTCTGTGGCAAATCAGAGCTGTCATCTTTCCAAAAATCTCTTCAATCCAACTATGCAAAAACAGACTCTCCACCTTAAAGAATCTAAAACTATGTTTAACTAAATCAGTTTGCTGTACACCAGAAATTTATACAACATTGTAAACCAACTATACTTCAATTAAAAATAAAAATCTAAAACCAAAAGTAAGGCAGGGACTTCATAGAGATTTGAAGTCAGGTTCTAAAGAGTCAAGCTAGACTGTATTATTTACTAGAGAGTAGGGCTTCCCTGATAGCTCAGCTGGTGAAGAGTCTGCCTGCAACGCAGGAGACCTGGGTTCAATCCCTGGGTTGAGAAGATCCCCTGGAGGAGGGCATGGCAACCCACTCCAGTATTCTTGCTTGGAGAATTCCCATGGACAGAGGAGCCCGGCAGGCTACAGTCCATGGGGGTTACAAAGAGTCAGACACAACTGAGCGACTAAGCACAGCACAGCATAGCCCCTACTGGTGAGGGTAGTACTACAACCTAGCCCTATAGGAAGCTGCTGCTGCTAAGTCGCTTCAGTAGTGTCCAACTCTGTGTGACCCCATAGATGGCAGCCCACCAGGCTCCCCCGTTCCTGGGATTCTCCAGGCAAGAACACTGGAGTGGGTTGCCATTTCCTTCTCCAATGCATGAAAATGAAAAGTGAAAGTGAAGTCGCTTAGTCGCGTCCAACTCTGAGCGACCCCATGGACTGCAGCCTACAAGGCTCCTCGGTCCATGGGATTTTCCAGGCAAGAGTACTGGAGTGGGGTGCCATTGCCTTCTCCATACAGGAAGCCATCATCATCCAAATGAAAAAAGCCTGAAAAGCAAAGAGTCCTTCAAACCTGTAGAGTCAGTTTTGGTAAAGTTCAGGGGGGTAGGAACAAGGAGTGGAAGAATGAAACGTTAGATTTCAAAAGTATTACATCTTAAATTCTTATAAATCCTTCCTAGTATAGTACAGGCAGCATACCACAGGTCTGGTCACTACTTTGACTGCTACTGTTTCACCAAGCCTTCCACTCATCAACTGCATCAGTTTTAGCCAATTAACTTCATAGAGAATCCTCAGAAAATATATCTAGGCTACAAAATAAAAGTTACCTACAGAATTATGGAACAATATTTTGTAGATAAGAAAGAAATACACCACTTTCAGAACCATGGTGAAAAAAATAGACAAGTTGTGATTTTGAGTTTTTCCACATAATATTTGTCTTTTTCTGGCCCAGCTGAGTGTTGAATCAAAACACTCAATAATTCCTGATGTTTTTATTATTATGCTGTATGTTTAGCTAACTTAGGAAGTTTACACACCAGTAAAGAAAATACAATTATCTCTCAGTATTTGTGGCAGATTGGTTATAGGACCCCTAGCACATAAAAAGATCCATGGATGCTCAAGTCCTTCACATAAAATGGAATAGTACAGCCAGGCCCTCCATATCCATGAATGCAGAAGCCACTGATACTGAAGGTCAACTGCATACAAATTAGGGCACACTGGCTACATGGGCTAAACCAAAGATTCTGGTTGTGATCACTCCTGTTTCCCTATAAATGCAATTCTCTATATAACCAAGATTTAATAAGCTAGAAAGTGATCAAATACTTACCTCTGAAAAAAGTCCACTTCCTGTAAAAATTTTTCACACATTCCAAATAAGGGGTCAACGCTGTAGAAGAGAAAAAAAAAACAACAAAACAAATAAAAACCCATGTTATTTGAAATCTGAGAACTGAGTAGTAAAGACCAAAGTCCCAGAAACTGAACCTACATGGAAAGACAGTGAGCATGTTACACTGTAAAAATTCTATTTCTCTTAAAGGACTCCTAAAGGACCTACAGGGAAATATTAGACAGAAACCCAAACCCAATTAAAACAGTGCAGTGCTCATTGACTCAATGAATAATCAAAATGAAAGACTATCACAGGCACACTGGGCACCAGATTCGGTTTGGATATAGGACAGGAGCACAGCTTATGGGCCGTGCAATGTCACATTCTTCCGCTGCAGCAGTCCATGCAGCAGCCCATGAAGCAATCCACAGAGCTCTCTGGGAGTTTTGACAGCTCAGGTTCAAGGAGATGAGATCTACATCAGGCCAATGTGGAGGCCATATTCATGGAGAAATTTCATGCCTCATAGGTGCTAATATCTCTTGAAGTCACCTACAGTTATACCTTCCAGGGTACCTAAAGGGCTATGCTCAGTTGCAAGAATCACTGCGCTCAGTGAAGGCCAAAGCCTTGGCATCTGCGTCAGGTAATTAGAGTTCACTGATAGTTCCTTCTTGTTGTTGCTGTTAGTCACTACATTATGTCTGATTCCTTTGCGAACCCATGTACTGTAGCCACCAGACTCCTCTATCCATGGAATTCTCCAGGCAAGCATACTGGAATGGGTTGCCGTTTCCTTCTCTAGAGGATCTTCCCGACCCAGGGATCAAACCTGAGTCTCCTACATTGGCAGGCGGATTCTTTACCACAGAGCCATCTGGGAAGTCCAATAGTTCCTTCTAGTCTATATGTAATTTTCCTAGAGATCATTTTTACCACAGCAGTGTCATCTAGTAATAGAGTTGATGTCATCAGGTTTCCGGGAAACAGACTTGGAAATCAAAGGTCACATTCTCATGCAAAACGGAAAAAGATTTTGTTACTACTTTGCACACAGACATAGACTATATTTTTTCCTCTCTATCTTGGTTTCTTTGGCCTCATAGTACTTTAAACTTAAATATATACCTAATTAAGCCCAGGCAATATGCCAGGTCAATGTAACTTACTAATCAAAGAATAGATTTTTCCTTTGATCTTTGCACTTTTTTCCTTGTAATTTTTACATGGAATGTTCCATTTATTTTCATTAATACATTATTATTTGAAGGAATACAGCTCCAGTGAATAAAAAACAAACACTCTTTCCTTATATAAAAACATGTAAGAGGGACTTCCCTGGTGGTATGGTGAATAAGAACCCACCTGCCAATGCAGGGGACATGCACAACTACTGAGCCTGTGCTCTAGAGACCTCAAGCCACAGCTACTGAAGCCCACATGCTGTGCCGCAACGACCGAAGCCCGGACGTCCAGAGCCCATGCTCCACAAGACGAGAAGCCACCACAACGAGAAAGCCCACTCACTGCAACTAGAGTGAGCCCTCGCGCGGCAACGAAGGACCAGTACAAGCTAAAAAAGGGCAAGAGGACGGGCTCAAGGCTCTTAATAATCCACTTGAGTCTTTCTACTAAACCATAAGCTCCATGAGAGTAGGGGCTTCATATTATTCCTCATGTATTTCCTGAAACAAGCAGCTCTTCAATAACTATTTGTTGAATGGATAAATAAATAATAAATGGCAAATGGAAATGTATTCTAAAAGCAACACTAATCTGAATTATTTTCCTAAAAAGTCTGTAGCACTTGAGTCTTCCTTAACTCTGAACAACTACCAGAAGTAGAACTGAAATTTGCTAGTGAGGTTAACCAACCAAAGATCACCAAGGATGAGACAGCTAGAGAGGAGAACTCCAGCTAAGCAGAGACTGAACTGAAAGCAAGTTAGCCAAGTAGTACCTTTTTTGGCCTGCTTACATACAACCAGTTTGGAGAATTTCCAAGCAGTAAAATATGAAAAGATTTGAGAACTCTTCCCAAACTCCCAAACAGAGTAGGTAGCCTCACCTACATGATACATGAAGTAGGCCTCTACCACTAAGAACCCCCCATTTTCAGTGTCAGAGCAAGGCCCACTAGGGAAAACCAAACACTGACCTATAACTGTTAGGCAAGCCTATACCAATTACCAATTTAAACTGGTCTAAATTTTCACTTGTAAGTATAAAAACACAATGAAAAATTACCAGATGTTATAAGGATGATCAGGAGCTATCAAGAAAACCAAGAAGACCTCAATGAATTAATATCAGGGCAAGAAAGCACAAAAACCTTTTTTAAAAATTCTAATAAACAACCTCAGTAAGACTCAAGAGAAGATTTGAAACAATATTGCAATAATAAAGCAAGAAAAACTGCTAAAAAAAGGTACAGAAATAATAATACTGAAATCAATTCAACAGTTGAACACTAGAAGGAAAAATGAGGAAAACTGAAATGGTAAATTAAAAGAGTAGGCTGAGGAATTTACTCAGAATACAAAATAGAAAAAGAAACTGAAATTGTAAGAGAAAAGATACAATGTAGGAAAAATAGAGCCAGATGATACAATATCCAGTATGACAGATTGAAGCAGATGGAAGAAGAAGTAATTAAAGAAATGATAGAGGGAAAAAAAATTTTGAGATAAAACAGAGCTAAGGAGTATATCAAGGCTGTATATTGTCACCCTGCTTATTTAACTTATATGCAGAGTACATCATGAGAAACGCTGGACTGGAAGAAACACAAGCTGGAATCAAGATTGCCGGGCGAAATATCAGTAACCTTAGATATGAAGATGACACCACCCTTATGGCAGAAAGTGAAGAGGAACTCAAAAGCCTCTTGATGAAAGTGAAAATGGAGAGTGAAAAAGTTGGCTTAAAGCTCAACATTCAGAAAACAAAGATCATGGCATCTGGTCCCATCACTTCATGGGAAATAGATGGGGAAACAGTGGAAACAGTGTCAGACTTTATTTTTGGGGGCTCCAAAATCACTGCAGGTGGTGATTGCAGCCATGAAATTAAAAGACGCTTACTCCTTGGAAGAAAAGTTATGACTGACCTAGACAGTATATTCAAAAGCAGAGACATTACTTTGCCAACAAAGGTCCATCTAGTCAAGGCTATGGTTTTTCCAGTGGTCATGTATGGATGTGAGAGTTGGACTGTGAAGAAGGCTGAGCGTCGAAGAATTGATGCTTTTGAACTGTGGTGTTGGAGAAGACTCTTGAGAGTCCCTTGGACTGCAAGGAGATCCAACCAGTCCATTCTGAAGGAGATCAGCCCTGGGATTTCTTTGGAAGGAATGATGCTAAAGCTGAAATTCCAGTACTTTGGCCACCTCATGTGAAGAGTTGACTCACTGGAAAAGACTCTGATGCTGGGAGGGATTGGGGGCAGGAGGAGAAGGGGACGCCAGAGGATGAGATGGCTGGATGGCATCACTGACTCGATGGATGTGAGTCTGAGTGAACTCCGGGAGTTGGTGATGGGGACAGGGAGGCCTGGCATGCTGATTCATGAGGTCGAAAAGAGTTGGACACGACTGAGCGACTGAACTGAACTGAAGACTTCAAAGTCCCACTAAAGGTCAGTAAGAACAAGGAAAGTAAACACATACCTAGACATATTCAGAAATTTCTGAATTCTAAAAAGAAAAGTTTACAGCTTTGAGAAAAATTAATTAACTACAAAGGAAAGAGAACGAAACAGACATAGCAATATTTAGTTCTGAAAGAACTCCATTCACGTATGAGAGCAAAAGAAAGTTTCAGATATGCAAAGTCTCCATGAGTACACGGCTAAGCTAAGTCGCTTCAGTCGTGTCCGACTCTGTGCGACCCCATAGACGGCAGCCCACTAGGCTCCCCTGTCCCTGGGATTCTCCAGGCAAGAACACTGGAGTGGGTTGCCATTTCCTTCTCCAATGCATGAAAGTGAAAAGTGAAAGTGAAGTCGCTCAGTCGTGTCTGACTTTTAGTGACCCCATAGACTGCAGCCCACCAGGCTCCTCGGTCCATGGGATTTTCCAGGCAAGAGTACTGGAGTGGGTTGCCATTGCCTTCTCCGCCATGAGTACACTGCTGCTGCTGCTAAGTCACTTCAGTCGTGTCTGACTCTGTGCGACCCCATAGATGGCAGCCCACCAGGCTCTGCCATCACTGGGACTCTCCAGGCAAGAACACTGGAGTGGGTTGCCATTTCCTTCTCCACATGAGTACACTACTTATGTACTTATTCTGAAAAACAATTACTAGTGAATGTGTTCCAGTCAGATACACAGTGAATTAGAACAGGGAATTTTAAAAGGCAACTGTGGGGACTTCCCTGGTAGGCCAGTGGCTAAGATTCTGAACTCCCAATGTAGGCAGCCTGGGTTCCATCCCTGGTGAGAGAAGTAGATCTCACGTGCTAGAATTTAAAGATCCTGCATGCAGCAACTAAGACCAAACAACCAAATAAATAATTTTTTTTAAAAACATAGTTGTAGTACAAAAACAGGAGTGGTGGGCAAGCTGGAGCTAAATAATTTTGACAATGTACTTATAAAGATTGAAGCAGATTTTAATAAAGAATTCATAAAATAAGACATACATGAAAAACTGTAATTCAACATACTGTATAGCATTAGGAACTATAGCCATTATCTTGTAATAACTTTTAATTAAGTATGATCTATAAAAATAGTGAATACCTGAAACTAATACTTTAAATCAGCTGCAATTGAAAAAAAGGATAATCTGAAACTAAATTCTAAATTATTTAACAATGTGAAACTAGCAAATAAACTTAAATTTTGATTAAACGTGGTCTTGATAAAGGTGATCATGAATTCTATTTTTAATGCTAATAAATATAAGGTCTGCTGCTAAGCCGCTCCAGTCGTGTCCGACTCTATACGACCCCATAGATGGCAGCCCACCAGGCTCCCCAGTCCCTGGGATTTCCAGGCAAGAACACTGGAGTGGGTTGCCATTTCCTTCTCCAATGCGTGAAAGTGAAAAGTGAAAGTGAAGTCTCTCAGTTGTGTCCGACTCTCAGTGATCCCATGGACTGCAGCCTACCAGGCCCCTTCGTCCATGGAATTTTCCAGGCAAGAGTACTGGAGTGGGGTGCCATTGCCTTCTCCAAATATAAGGTCAATCGATTTATTAAAAATGAGTAAAAATACTATTTATACAACTAAAAAGAGCTAACATATATTAAGGGTTTATTCTTAATGTGTCAGGCAGCATTTTAAGGGCTTTACATATAATAATTCATTAATCCTTACAATAACTTCATGACAGAGATCCAGGTACTATCATTGCCCCGGTTTAACTTACAGAAAACAAATGGAGAGACATTCTTAAGTACCTTGCCCATGGTTACTAAGTTTGCAAATGGAGGAGTTAAGATCTGAATCTAAGCTATGAGGCACCCTAGCCCTCTGAACCAGTAGTATGTTCTACTGCTTCTAATTTGAATAGCTTAAAACCTGAATAGTATAAAACCTTCAAACCCCTGGAAGAAGAGAGAAACAAAGCAATCAATCCAGCAAAATTCAAGGAAAAAGAAAAAGTAGCAGGAACACGTACAAATGGAAAATATAAAATAATATATTATGAGGGACTTCTCTGGCAGTCCAAAGCAGGTGGCGCGGGTTTGATTCCTGGTCAGGAAATTAAGATTTTATATGCACACAAAACAGCAGCACAGCCCAAAAAAAATGAGTAAAGACCAAATATATTGGAACCTTATTAATGACATGGAAACATGAAATATATTGCTGGATGAAGTAAAAATAAGGCACAACAGACAAGTATGTTATGATTCAATCTATATTAAACACACATTTATAATCTAAATGGACATTTAGGTGTTTTACAATGGGTAGATTACAGAGAACAGAATGTTCATTTAATCTGCAATATTTAAATGTTTACAATAATTATATATAAACTGAAAAGGAGATCCATTTTCTTTAAATAAAAAAGTGTAGATGCTGTCACAAGCACTTATCTTTTCTTAGCTACAATTGGCACATAGCAGGGATTTAACATTTGCTAAATGAATGTATGGCTATCTCTAAGACTGAGGTACCACCTGACTCTATCAGGTCACCATCAAGAGAAGCAAAGAAATAAAACAACACTCAGAATGTTCTTCATAATGTGTTTTTAGCTGCTTACTTAAACACTCATATATTTGTTTCTCTACATGATTTTTAGGCTAACACAACTAGTGGACTGAGCATCAAATGTGTCTTCTGTCTGATAACAAGTTCCCTAAATACATATTATACGAAACCTATGGTGCCAAAGATGCACTTTTATCAAACACCAAGAAACAAAAAACACTTTGAATCAAACTATAGCACATCATCAAAATATCTGATTTCAGAGAAGTTAAAATTTTTAAATGAACATTTCAGAATCAATGAAATATAGCAACATAGCAATTCTCATTCTCAGAAAGTCTAACAGCTATCATTATAATGAACTCTTACTATGTACCAAGTACCATGTTAGTGCTTTTACACATTTTACTCCATTCATTATTCATGGCAGAAGACATTATGAAGAGGTGGCAAGAATACATAGAAGAACTATACAAAAATGATCTTCATGACCCACATAATTATGATGGTGTGATCACTCACCTAGAGCCAGACATCCTGGAATGTGAAATCAAGTGGGCCTTAGAAAGCATCACTACGAACAAGGCTAGTGGAGGTGATGGAATTCCAGTTGAGCTATTTCAAATCCTGAAAGATGATGCTGTGATGCACTCAAAGATGACTGCTGCACTCAATATGCCAGCAAATTTGGAAAACTCAGCAGTGGCCACAGGACTAGAAAAGGTCAGTTTTCATTCCAATCCCAGAAAGGCAATGCCAAAGAATGTTCAAACTACCGCACAATCGCACTCATCTCACACGCTAGTAAAGCAATGCTCAAAATTCTCCAAGCCAGGCTTCAGAAGTACATGAACTGTAAACTTCCAGATGTTCAAGCTGGATTTAGAAAAGGCAAAGGAACCAGAGATCAAATTGTCAACATTCGATGGATCATCGAAAAGCAAGAAAGTTCCAGAAAAACATCTATTTCTGCTTTACTGACTATGCCAAAGCCTTTGACTGTGTGGATCACAATAAACTGTGGAAAATTCTGAAAGAGATGGGAATACCAGACCACCTGACCTGCCTCTTGAGAAACAGATATGCAGGTCAGGAAGCAACAGTTAGAACTGGACATGGAAAAACAGACTGGTTCCAAAAGGTCAAGGCTATTGTCACCCTGCTTATTTAACTTCTATGCAGAGTACATCATGAAAAAGACTGGCCTGGATGATGCAGATGACACCACCCTTATGGCAGAAAGCAAAGAAGAACTAAAAAGCCTCTTGATGAAAGTGAAAGAGGAGAGTGAAAAAGTTGGCTTAAAGCTCAACATTCAGAAAACTAAGATCATGGCATCTGGTCCCATCACTTCATGGGAAATAGATGGGGAAACAGTGGAAACAGTGAAATAATTTATTTTTTGGGGCTCCAAAATCACTGCAGATGGTGACTGCAGCCATGAAATGAAAAGACGCTTGCTCATTGGAAGAAAAGTTATGACCAACCTAGACAGCATATTCAAAAGCAGAGACGTTACTTTGCCAAAAAAGGTCTGTCTAGTCAAGGCTATGGTTTTTCTAGTAGTCATGTATGGATGTGAGTGTTGGCCTATAAAGAAAGCTGAGGGCCGAAGAATTGATGCTTTTGAACTGTGGTGTTGGAGAAGACAATTGAGAATCCTTTGGACTGCAAGGAAATCCAACCAGTCCATCCTAAAGGAAATCAGTCCTGAATATTCACTGGAAGGTCTGATGTTGAAGCTGAAACTCCAATACTTTGGCCACCTGATGTGAAGAACTGACTCATTTGAAAAGACCCTGATGCTGGGAAAGATTGAAGGCAGGAGGAGAAAGGGACAACAGAGGATGAGATGGTTGGATGGTATCACCGGCTCAATGGACTTGAGTTTGTGTAAACTCCAGAAGTTGGTGATGGACAGTGAGGCCTGGCGTACTGCAGTCCATGGGGTTGCAAAGAGTCGGACACGATTGAGCGACTGAACTGACTGATTCTTCATGGAAACCTTATGAGACAGATGCTGTCATCATTCTCATTTTACAGGTAGGGAAACAAGGCTCAGAGAGGCTAAAAAAAAAAAAGAAAAAAACCTGTCTATAATCAAACAAGGAGTAAGTAGAAAGGTCAAGATTTGAACAAAGTAGTCTCACAGCACCAGATAGTCTCAAAATTTGTCTTTACTGCCTAAGACAAAGCACTAGTCCCTTCAGAAGAGAAAACAAAATGGTTCAGGCGTGAAATTCTTAAAGAAATCTATCAGGGATCATATAGTACACTTTGTTGCCAGATGAAATCCTATATTCTGCTGTAGGAAATGGAGAGCCATTGAGGGGTTTTGCCAGGGATCTAATATGATATAAGAATGGAATTTGGAATATCTCAAGAAATAAAGAGCTTGCAATATCCCTTAGGTGAAAAGTAACACTGCAAGTGTTAGTCTCCAGTCGTGCCTGACTCTCTGTGACCCTACGGACTGTAGTCTACCAGATTCCTCTGTCCGTGAGATTTCCCAGGCAGGAATACTGGAGTGGGTTGCCATTTTCTTCTCCAGGGGATCTTCTCGACCCAGGGATCGAACCCAGGTCTCCTGCATTGCAGATGGAATCTTTACTGTCTGAGCCACCAGGGAAGCCCATCCCATAGGTAATCTTTCCTAAATATAATTTCATGCATCATTAACCTTGGTGAGATTTCTGAATGTATTTTTAGGTGTCCTTAAAAGGACTGGGCGACCCTTTTTTTGCCAACCACACATCTTACCCTCGAGCAGTCCGTGCTGTTACTATAAGTTGCAGGGCTTTGGCCTGCAGCCTCATGTGATGGATAATCACCACCTGCTTATTCTCCACGCCACTATACATGAACTCCATTTTGTAGGTTTCTTCCATGATCTATAAGGAAAACAGCAGCACAGAATTCTGAGTGAAACCAGATCTGACCAGAGTTTTTTTTTAAGGCCTAAGCTTTAATTCTGATCTGAGATTTTTAAGTGCCTATGTTTATGGAAATTGATATAATTTCAGAGAAATTAATATTCATGTTAACAGAAATTTTTAAGTCTTGTGAAAAGAGAATTACTTTGTCAATTAAAATAACAAAGTCATCTGGTAATATTATTCAGTTGATGACATAAAGATATGAAAGTTTACACACTTAGATAAAACTGTAAAGCACTGCTTGTAACTCTAAAGCAAATTCACTTCGCGTGGCAGCAAATGGATATATATAGAAACGTAATCTTCAAGAAAGGCCCTCAAGAGTTTAGTATCAGAAACCATTACCCAGCTGTTAGTCATCTAGTCTGCTCCATGAGCTGGGTCTGTCAGAGGGATTTTACGGAGGGAATCAGTGCAGAAAACAGTATCTGTGACCTCAGCTCAAGCCCAGTGCATCTTAAGCTCTTATTCTATTCTATCCAAGGCAGCGACTCCCTCTAATGATGTTTCTCTTTCCCTTCTGTGGTTTTTGAAGGCACTGAGTCGGAAAAATGACTCCAGGTTCTCCTACAACTGACAGTAAGGTATATTTCCTAATAACACAGTGCCTCAGTTTCCCTAACTATAAATGCAGAAGAAACAGCACCAACATAGTAAAATTTAAAGGATTAAATGGGGCGTGGAAGGTGCTTAACACAGTAACTATCACATGAAAGCGCAGTACTAGTCACTCAGTCGTGTCTGACTCTTTGTGACCCATGGACTGCAGCCCGCCAGCCTCCTCCGTCCACCCGATTCTCCAGGTAAGAATACTGGAGTGGGTTGCCATTTCCTTCTCCAGGGGATCTTCTTGATCCAAGAATCGAACCTAGGTTTCCCATCTTGCAGGCAGACTCTACATCTGAGCCACCAGGGAGCCCACCTGTCGCATGGAAATGGTAATTCCTTTCTCTCTTCCAGATTACTGCTTCCTGGTCCCATCCCTCCCAACATGGCCCATCTCCAGTCTGCAGTCATTAAGTTCTACTCCCCTACAAGCCACATGGTAGGTCTGAGAGGGGGACTAGATTAGAGATCAAGCAGAATAGTGGAAAGAAAACAGACTCTGGGTATCAGAGGATCTGAGGTCAAGTCTCTGATTTACTACCTATAGCTCTCTGACTATAACCTTGCTGAGTGCTGTTTCATCTGTAAAATGGACTCAATACTTACTCCTACCTAATGGGGTGTGTGTGTGTGTGTGTGTGTGGACTCAATATTTATTCCTACCTAATGGGGTGTGTGTGTGTGTGCACACGCACGCCATGCAGCTTTCAGGATCTTAGTTCTCTGACCAGGGACTGAACCTGTGCCCCCTTTAGTGAAAGCACAGAGTCCTAACCATTGGACTGCCAGGGAAGTTCCACCGAATGAGATTATTAGGAGGATTAAGTAAAATAGACTTGAAATCATTTAGTGAACTATAATGTAACAGTCATAGTCACCATCATTATCTTCCAATTGGGTCATAGTTAGTCATATACAAACTTACTGTTAGGAAGGCATGACCCAGAAGAGCAAATGCCATTACCCAAAAATGAAGGGAAATTGCTCAAAACTAGGAAGGAAGACACTTAAGGCAAGTAAAATTAAATTCTACTTAATGAACTGAGGAGAAACATAAGGACCTTTAAATATTCAAGAGATGGTTAAAGAAATGAGAGAGATGGTACAGGCTGAAATTATAAACAACCTCGAAATGAGTTCAGCTACATTTTCAGATGACAGACTCATGATATTATTATTCAATTTTAGCATATCTGAAATTTGTTGTTGTTTAGTCACCAAATTGTGTCCAACTCTTTTGTAATCGCATGGATTACCAGGCTCCTATAGCCCACCAAGCTCCTCTGTCCATGTGATTGCCCATGCAAGAATACTGGAGTAGGTTGCCATTTCCTTCTCCAGGGGATCTTCCCTACCCAGGGATCAAACCCACATCGCCTTCATTGGCAGACAGATTCTTTACCACTGAGCCAACAGAGAAGTCCCCATTTCTGAAATACAAATTAATATTTTAGAACACAAAAGAAATCTTAGAAATCAGAGAGATTAAGTAACTTGCTCTTTATCACTTAGCAAATTAGAGGCAGACATGGGAACAGAACCAAAGCCCCCTGACTCGAAAGCCGGTGCTGTGTCCCCTAATTATGCTGCTCCTCGTATCACTATCTTCTGTCACAGGCTGGAAGTGGGGAGCCACAGCAGAGCCTTGTGAAGTCCTCTGACTCTAACTAACTTAGAGAACACAATTTCTGGACAAATACCTATCTGAGGAGAAGGTCTCAATAAGCTTACCTGTTTTGCTGCTGCTGAGGCCAAATCACTCTGCTTCAAATATAAAGGGGCGGCCACATTCCACAGCTTTTCCTGCAGGGCCTAACAAGTCAGCAGAGGATAGAACCAGAGGTCATAAAGACTGCATATCATTTGAGACTTTAGAGTTCATTTTACTTTGAAAATTTACTGTGATCAAGACCCCCTCTCAGTCTTACTCTTTTAAGCCAAAGTAGAGACCAATGATTTGGGCCAAATGCAATCCTCCCCCATTCAATTCGTGGCCCAAAGACCCCATGCCCAGACCATAGCTTTGCAAGCAAAGTGCAGGAGACATGAAGGCCTTATCACAATGTCCAGGCAAGCTAGGCTTCTGAGGTCTGGGACCTCCTGATCTCAAAGCCCATGGACTACCCTGACAGCCCAGACCCTTCTTCCTTGACTTGATTCCTTTTTCTTTGCTCTATGCTCACTATCTGTGAATACCCCTATCACCTGACCAACATACTCAAATAAAAAATCAAGATTTCCTAGATTCCTCGCTAACTCTCCATATTCAAAACTATCACTTATAGCCACGAATTTTACCTTTCATCTCTCTCCTCTCCTATCCATCCATATGGCATCTCATCTAAACCTCTGCTATAGTCTCTTATTTTCACAGTCCTTCTTAATTATAGACATAATGACAGTTCAGAAAACCTAGACTTACACTGTCCAATAGAAATGTAACATAAGCCATGGATGTGATTTTACATTTCCTAGTAGTTACATCTTTGAAATTTAAAAAAAAAGACAGAAAAATAACAATAACCAAAAAATGTAAAAAGAGACAGGTGAAATTAATTTATCAATACAATTTATTTAACCCAGGATATACACTATGCAATCAATAGTTTAAAAATTATTAACGAGATAGTTCACATTTTTTCATACTAAGTCTAAGAAATCCAGTGTGTATTTACACTTACAGCACATCTCAATATGAACATTTAAAGTGCTTAACATTTACATGTACCTAGTGACTATCAGACAGCGGCAAGTCTGGAGTATTAACATAGAAATTTTTAAATTATACTACTAAATCACACTACCACTAACAGAGTTACTGTTTTCGAATATTTGCTTCCAATAATTTCTCATATACATGTTTTTTATATAGTTGTAGTTGTAGAAATCAGAGTAATTTTGTATGCTTTTTGGGGTGTGTGTGCGCTAAGTCACCTCAGTCATGTCTGACTCTTTGAAATCCTATGGACTGTAGCCCACCAGGCTTCTCTGTCCATGGAATTTTTCAGGCAAGAATACTGAAGTGGGTTGCCATTTCCTCCTCCAGGGGATCTTCCTGACCTAGGGATCGAACCTGTGCCTCTTAGGACTCCAGCATTGGCAGGTGGGTTCTTTACCACTAGCGCCACCTGGGAAGCATTTGGGTATATAACATTATATCACATTTTGAAGTAATCTCTTCTCTTTTACTACTAAAGAAAAGTAGATTCTTTTCGAAGGCCTTTTGGTATTCCAATGCAGAAGATAGCAAGCCAAGGAAGAAGGAAGAAGACCAATGTTGACATGGCAATCACTATGTACCAGACAATAGACCAAGGGTTTTCACATGCTGCTTGCTACCAATTCTTACCTGGGTAGAGTAATTATTAGCCTTGTTTTATAGAAACTTATGCTTCCCTGGTGGCTCCAATGGTAAAGCGTCTGCCTGCAGTGCAGGAGACCTGGGTTTGATTCCTGGGTCGGGAAGATCCCCTGGAGAAGAAAATGGCAATCCACTCCAGCACTCTTGCCTGGAAAATCCCATGGACGGAGGAGCCTGGTAGGCTGCAGTCCATGGGGTCGCTAGGAGTTGGACACAACTGAGCGACTTCACTTTCACTTTCTATAGAAACTTGGAAAAGCCAAATAACTGTGCAAAGGGACATAAAGGAACTTTTGGGGATAATGGAAATGTTCTACATCTTAACTGTGCTAGTGGTTACAAAGATATATATATTTGAATGAATCTATCTAGCCAATTTAGGACTGTTTAAATCCCAACCTACTTTAGTGTACACATCCATTTTCACATGTATACATACACCTAATCACCCTAAAATCACATATCTTACAGTGGCTAATAATTTCTGACTCCTTCATTTATTCTGACTTTGGTCAAATATCACTAACAGCTTTGAAGACTAACAACACTTAGAACTAAAGCCAAGGTAAAGTTTTATCAAGTGAGAGGGCTCTCCAAAATCAGACGTTTGAATTAACAGCAGAACTCTGCTGCAGAAGCTGACAGCTGTTGAGCTAGTTTAACTGGTTTTCAACTCAGTAAACTGAAACAGCCTTTTGGTACTAACTTGCTACACACACACATACATATATATACATGTAATCTAACTACCTACTATGAAATGCCAGCAAGTTGGCCCTTTTAAGAGCAATGAAATCAACCTTTGACTGATTTGACTTTGACAAAATGAAATTAGCATTACAAAAATATATATGTTTATATAAGATCTTTGCTAATCAAATTATTTAAAAACACTTAAAATCCTTGGGATTCTAATGCAACTGATTATCCAATCTGCTCCAATTATATAATGAAAGAATTCTCCCAAATTAAAAAATTAAAATTCCTATATAAGTTAACAATTCTTTAATTAGAGACAAATGTAATCATACTTCAGAGTACATAATTTCCCCATTGCTAAGCAGTTGCATAAGACCATATATTTTTCCACTTAAGGCCTCAAACACTGCTGAATCCATTAAAGCACATTCTTAGCATCGTATTCAAGAACAAAATGGATTCAAACTAACCTTAATGAGAAGAAGTTGACACCTAAGATAGGTAGCAGAGAAGTCAGCTACTCCCGCCAATTCAGACTGAAGTTCTCCAAGCCTTTGCAGATCCCTGCCATAAATAAAACCCCAAGTCAAACAGAGAATAAGGATAATGACAACAATTAAAGATCATGTCAAAAGCATTTACCATTTTATACCTAGTAAATTGATTAAAAAGAATTTAAATGACAGAACCCAGTGCTGAAGTGGTTATAATGAAACTGGTTCACTTACATTTTGATAGCAGTTTAAGTTGATATAATTCTTCTGGAAAGTAAAATCAAAAGGCACACATATAATCAAATAATTTGATAAGTAGTTTTATCCTGAGAGATAGCAGGGAAATATTATCCTGAGAGATAGCAGGGAAATATTCAAAACAAATGAAATGTTTTATGCCCCACAATATTCACTGTTGTATGGACTATTACAGTAAAACACAGTAATTATTTAAATAGTTAATGGTAGAGGAATTATTAAATAAATTACTGTACATCCAGTCAATGGAATATAAGGTATATGATCTCAATTATATAAAAACTATACACACACACACACACACACGAAAAAGACAGCAAACTGTTCTCTGGATAGAGGAATTAGGGTGTTTTTATTGCCTTCTCCCAACTATGCTTTATTTTCCAAATGTTTTATACAATGGACAAGTATGTTTTATATCATCAGAAAAAAATTTTTTTAAGTATTGTAGTGGGCTCTATTGGCTGCCTACCTAATTCATGCTCTGCTGCTGCTGCTAAGTCGCTTCAGTCGTGTCCGACTCTGTGCGACCCCATAGACAGCAGCCCAAGAGGCTCCCCCATCCCTGGGATTTCCCAAGCAAGAACACTGGAGTGGGTTGCCATTTCCTCCTCCAATGCACGAAAGTGAAAAGTGAAAGTGAAGTCGCTCAGTTGTGTCCAACTCTTAGCAACCCCATGGACGGCAGCCTACCAGGCTTCTCAGTCCATGGGATTTTCCAGGCAAGAGTACTGGAGTGGGTTGCTATTGCCTTTTCCGAATTTATGCTCTACTTCTTCCTAATAATGTGAACCCTTCCTACTTCCTACTAAGTGAATCCTGATTTTGTTCAAGAGATGTCCCCAAACCTAGTTCTAGGTAGAGTACAACTGGATTAAACCAATTGGTACATGTCATCTCCCTGGTTATGTGACCTTATCAGTCCTACTTGGAAGGAAAGGATTTATTATTTTTTTTCTGGCTGTGATGTGTGGCATGCAGCAATCTTAGTTCCTGACCAGGGATCAAACCTGTGCCTCCTGCAGTGGAAGAATGGAGCCCTAACCACTGGGATCCCCCAGGAAATTCCCTGGAAGGACTCTTATTTGAAACGTGAAGCACGTTTGATGGTGGTCTCCGAATCACTCATGCTCCCTCTTTCTCTCACTAAACTGAACAAGAATGTTTTATAGTCCTGATTACCAATGGCAGCCATACTGCAACTCTAAAAGAAAAAAGCCTTGGGATAAAGCAAATGTTGAGGACAAGAAAAATCCAAAGAGGCAGAGAGAAACTGGGTCCTTAATGATATAAATGAACTACTTAACCATACCATACTTAGAACTAACAATCCATCTCAAGAAAATTCATAGAAAGCTGCCTGTTTTCTTAAGGTCCATATCAAGATTTCATATAGTAATCGTAACTGTGGGAAACCTAAAGATTTGGCTAATGAGAGAAGTTAACTCTTTCAGAGCTGCCATAATATATCAGGTTTCAGAGCAGCCTATACAAAACTGTCCACTGGACTAAGTCTCTCCCTCTTATCTTGGGCAACTTTCTGATAGCTAGTGCTGCCTCCTTGGTACCAAAAAGGAGATGCCCCGGAAAGGGGTGAAGAGAGAATTATTTCCAAAGTGACTGAATAAATTGGGGTCTGTGGCTTACACTATTGTCTCTGAGTTTTGGTGGTTTGAGCTGATCCTGGAGAGCCTGTTCATGTGTGGAAATCTATCACAATGAATGGCAAGACCCTGTACTAGCAAACCACACCTGTAAAATGCTATTTTGGTGGCCAGCTGGTCTCTCCCTTTTTGCACCACTAACATCTATCTTGCAAAAGATGGCTCTGAATCATTCTACTTTGGAACCATATCATCTACAGACAGATTCTGCCTTCTCTTACATTACAGAGAACACTGACCAGCTGACTATACATTAGCTGACCATTCCCAAGTGTTAAGTCATTCTACCATCCTTGAACTGTAACGATTATTCTGAGTTGCACAAAATAAGATGCAACCCAACTAGCTATAGGAAATCTGAACTATTATACAAACAAAAATAGAAAATTTCTAGCCCTGCTCAAAACATTCTGTGTCCCAGTGTTTCCTCCCTATATTTTTTTATGCCCACAATCCTTAGGAAGCCTCAGTTCAGCCATTCATTAGGAGACTACGGACTCGTTAATGAAAAAGGTACAAAAAGCACCGTCTATGTGTACTGTACTAGGTGTGACGGGTGTTTCCTTACTTGAGCACATTTAATCCTTACAACGTGAACTGCAATTACAGGCATACGTCAGAAAATCCTGGGTTCAGTTCCAAACCACCACAAATAAAGCAAACATCACAATAAAGTTAGGCATGCAAACTCTTTCCCCATACACATAAAAGTTATGTTTATACTACACTGGAGGTTACTAAGTGAACAACAGCACTGTGTCTAAGAAAACAGTAGAAGTACCTTAATTTAAAAACAATTTTTGTTAAAAAATGCTAACCATCATCAGAGACTTCAGCAAGCTATAATCTTTTTGCAATAGTTACATTAAAGATCACTGATCACAAATGACCATAACAAATATGATAATAATGAAAAAGTCTTAAATATTGTGAGAATTACCAGAATGTGAAGAGATACAAAATGAGCAAATAATGCTAGAAAAATGACACTGACAGACTTGCTTGACACAAGCTGCTGTGGAGTTTCGCCCCCTCCCCCAGCCCATTTTTCTTGATGAATCTGGCTAAAGATTTATCGATTTTGTTTATTTTATCAAAGGGATAAAATAAAAAGCTTTTGGAATTTCACTGGTGGTACAGTTGGTAAGAGTCTGCCTGTCAATGCAGGGGACCCAGATGGGTTCAATCCCTGGTCCAGGAAGATTCCACATGCTGCCGAGCAACTCAGCCCAGGGCCGCAACCACTGAAACCCCTGTACCCAGCGCCCAGGCTCCACAACCAGAAAAGCCACTGCAGTGAGAATCCTAGGCACTGCAACTAGAGAAGCCCTTGCTCTCTGCAAGTAGGGAAAGTCTGCGTGTAGCAATGCAGACCCAATGCAACCGAAAATAAAATAATAAAAAAAAGAACCAGCTTTTAATTCCATCAGCCTTTTCTATTGTTCTTTTAGTCTCTTATTTATTTCTGCTGTGATTTTATGATTTCTCTCCTACTAACTTTGGGTTTTGTTTGTCCTTCTTTCTATCATTGCTTTAGGTGTAAACTTGGGTCATCTGAGATTTTTCTTGGTTCTTGAGTTAAGACTGTATCACTGTAAACTTCCCTCTAAGGACTGCTTTTGCTATATCCATAGGTTCTAGATTGTCAGGTTTTCATTTTCATTTTACTCCAGGTATTTTTTACCTTTCCTGTTTGATTTGAAACAAGTCTTTAGATTTTAAACCTCACTGTACTAGATCTTTCATATCATACACTGTTTATCCAGAAACAGAGCAGTGTGTTGACAGAAGGACTCTAACAACCTAGGCTCTAGTCTAGGCCTTTGCTGTTCCTGCCTTTGACAGTTTCCTCCCTTCCTCACTTGACAAATTTATATTCATTCTTCTGGTCACTGCTTAAGCCATGAATGGAAGGGTTAAGCCCCGCTTCCATCTTTTAGAAAACCCTGTACTTACTGTATCGTGTGGGAAGCACAATATTGCTTGCCTTATTTACCCAACCAGGCTGTAAGATCCCCTGTAACAGGGACTGTGTCTTGTTATGACTGTGTCCCTTTTTCCAGCACAATGCTTGACATACGATGGGTGCTGAAAAACCATATAACTAATTAATGAACCCAGGCTCCCTCACTCATTGTAAAAGTTGGATAATTCTCATATGATTGTTTTCAAATTCAATGAAACAATGTACATAATACACTTAGAAGGGTGCATACATAGTGGACACTTAATAGAAAATAGTTCTTGTTATAATCAAGGATAGCAGAGCCTTACAAAGGATCAAATCCATGAGACTGAAGATGAGGTATAAGCAGAAGAAAATGCCATCTATAAAAATCTTAGAAGTTTTCCTTCCTGGTTAAGCCATCATAACTAAAGTTTTCAACAAATACTTACTCAGCTCCTATAAAGCACCCAAAATACAGTAGTGAACACTAAGTAGTTATGTCAAGTTCTAAAAACAAACCAAAAATTCATCCCCCAGGACCATCACTGAACTATAGCAGTGAGGTGAAATCTTAGTTGGGTGACATGCCTGCTTAGATTACAATGAAGGACAATGTGTATGACAGTGAATTTTGTTTGTTTGATACTAGTACTAACAAGTAAATGGCCACAGTCTTACTCAGAGAAACTTCTGTATGAAATCTGGACTAAGTTCACTTTTCAACAACTATAGAAAATGTAAATTCTGCAGAACCCCAGGGGTCATTTGATCTATTCTTCACAGATATAAGAATCCCTTTCACTGCTGCATATCAGACAGCATCAGTTTGAGAGTCAAACAAAGCTAGATTTAAATCTCAGTTCTACTTCCTAACAAACTGCTTCATTTCCTCAAATTTCTACTTCTTTGTGAAATGGTTCACAACATCTAACTGCAGTAATGTTTGTAAAACATAGTAGGTGATCAGTTAACTACTGTACCATCTGCTTTCCTTTCCAAATTTTTCACCATCCTGGCCACCTTTCTCAAGAATGCACTTAATGAGAAACACAGTGCTCAGGACGGACCACAGCAGTCGAACGGTCATCTGACCAGCCCAAAGCCCAGGAGCACTATCACTTCATAAAACCGAGATCATGACGGTGACTCAACCAAGGTGTTTACTGAAGTCAAACACCAGTGGTCTACCTAGTGGAGGGCCAGGGTGGATCTGAAAGGAATAGTGTATAGCATCTTTGTGTTTCTGTTGTATATGGGTGATTTGGAGATTTATCTTTTTTTCCCCTTTGGTTTTTTCCAAATATTGTTTAATAAAGTTTCATTAGCTTAAAAAAAAAAAGCCAGCATTGCAGCTAATGACCAAACTAGCTAACTTTCATGCATTCTGTACTTTCTTTTTTTTTTTTTTGGTTTCATTCTGTACTTTCTTAATGCCAACTGGTTAGTAAAGTGTCAAGGATAAAACTTAAATGTTTATTTAGGTGCGGTTGAGTCGGAAGTAGAGCTTATTTTCCTAGGCTCAGTGCCAACAACTTCAGTAGCAGCCTCTAAATTTAATCACCTTAGTGAGGGAGCAGATGAGAAAGAAAATGTGATTGAGGCAGCACTTCAGGGTCAGCAAACTTTTTCCATAAAGGATCAGATAGTAAATACTTTAGGCTTTGCCATCCATAGTGTCTCCATGGTAACTACTCAGCTGGACCACTGCAGCAGGAAAGCAGCTGCTAAATGCTGTGTCTCAACCAAACCGTATTTACAGAGGCAGACAGATACTGCCTTTTCTAAAGGCAAACGGGATTCATTTCTTTTCAGATCATTCAGGACATTCCAACAGAGCCTGACAGTCTGCTGATTGTTATCAATATCCTTCCCTTCTTCCTCAGTAACAGAGTCACCATGCGCTAACTAAGCACTGGTCACTTGAAACAAAAACTACCTTGCCTAGCCCCTCACAGCTAGATATAGCTATGTGACTTAAGTTCCACTCAATGAGACACAAGGAACATTAGAATATGCAACTTTGTGGGAAATGTCTTTAAAGGGTGTGCTTGTAGAAATGATGCCCTTCTACTCTTTCCTATTTTCTCGAGGTTGGATTATAAAGGAGACAGTTAAAGTTTGGATCTTCAGGCAAAGGCCACTTGATGCTGAAGATGGAGAAACAAGAAAGAATGAGTCTAGGTTATCAGCCACCTCAGCTGTCTGCCTGTGAGAAAGAATTAACTTTTCCTCTTGTTTAAACCACTATTAGTTGCATTTTCTGTTACCCAAACAAATATATATACATAAAAATATATACATATATATAAAAGAAAAGCTGAAAACAGCTTCTTTGCTAACCATTTCTAGTTTAGTACTAATCATCAATCTAGTCATGAACACAAACCTTTTCTTTGTAATATGCTTAAACCACAATCTAATTCAAAATAAAAACATCATAAAATCATGTCAACAGAGTCAGAAAAATCAACCTATAACCAACATTAGAAATCATAAGGGTCAAGCCAAGCATAACGACATTAACTCGGTCAAAGGAAAAGGATGATCAGTCACCTCACCTGATGGTAAACTCTAGCAGCTCCTGGGTTCCCTGAGGGTCAAGGTGCTGAAGACTGTACACCCTTTCAAGGCTCTGCTGCAGGAACTGATGGGAAGGATCCTCATGAGGTGTGATATTGGGAGAAAGACCTGATGACACTAGCTTTCTACCTGGTAACTAAGCAAACACAGTGGGGTTACAGCACCATCAAACTCTGTGGCTCAACTTTTGGTAAAACAAAGAAACCAGGGGAAAAAATGTGAGTCAAACAAAGAAAAGGAAAAAAGAGCTAGGTAACTCTGTAAATAATCTTTTTCTCCTTCCTCAGCTTAAGTGGGAGAAAGGGAAAGAGAGAAAAAATGAACATGCAGCCATGCCACAAGCTGCAAGCTGCAAGCTATAAGCTGCAAGGAGAAAAAGAAAAGAGAATGGTATAATGTTATTTTCTATCGTTAACTGAAATAAATGGGCTAACCACAGAAAGGAGACTAAAAATTAATGCCACATTTATTTTTAACCTTTATTGATTATTCACTTCATAAAAGACTAATGATTTATTCCCAAGTAAATGTTTGTATTAAAAAAATTTTATAGCATGCTATCAAAATGTTTTATATTATGATAATTAAGAATTATAATTCTTGTTCTTACTGCTAAAAGTGGTTACCTTTCAAGAAAGGGATGAGAAGTTTATAGTTTTTAGTTTAAATTTTCTAACTATGTACATATATTATTCTAAATTAAGTCATTTAGAGTTATTTAAGTAGGGATGAGTAAATTCAAATAAAGAGCTTAACAAAGTGCCCGCACAAAGCACTCAGTGTTTGCTATTATCATCAGTATGGTGATCAGTATATTATCAGTATGATTCATCAAAAATGTTTTCTTTCTATATCTCTTCAGTTTTTAAAATAACATTTTATTATTAAAAAATAAACTTATTGAGAATCATATCTATATATAATTATTAAAATGTAACAGGATCTAATCCTTGATTTAAAATATGCTGTTTCAGAAACTTCCCTGGCAGTTCAGTGGTTAAGATTCCATGCTTCCCAAGCAGGGGGTGTGGGTTCCATCTCTGGTCAGGGGTCTAAGATCCCACATACTGTATGACGTGGCCAAAAAATTTAAAAATAAATAAATAAAATAAGAAATATTCCAGGCTTCTTCTTGCCTAATATAACATAGTCAATAACCCAGGTACATTCAAAAAATGAATGTTCTTAAAAGGTAAAGGATTCAGAAGCAGGAGTACAAAATAAGAGTTACAGAGAATTAATGAATGTATTTTCAGAAAATATACAGTCTGCTTTCTGCTATTTACCACAAAGGACTAAAAATCAAACAAGCAAAAACACGGACAAAAGATGTTTTCAACATACTCTCAAGGCAGGAACAAGATGAGAAAGACTGTCTCGAAGGTAAGCATAGTGCCTGAAGGTGTGATCTGAGAACAATGCAGGCATCGTTGGACACGTTTTAGCAGCATTGAAAATAAGAACCAAAACTGCAATGTCTGAAAAACAGGTGCGTTAAGGGAACTTGGAGGTATTAAAGGTTGAGCCTGGCCAGAATTTTGTGCCTGTACTTCTAAGCCCTCAGATTCCTGCTAAATGACTACAATTTTTCTAACAAACAAATGCAGATTCAAAGAGCTATATAAACCTCACACCAAATTTCCCCAATTATCCCTCCAATTACCAAAGAAAGGTTGTTCTATTTATATTTTTTTAGTTCTACCAGTTTATTGCTACCAACCCATCTCCCTGCACCCTCATGCACACATGCTCAGTCGTGTAACCCCATTGACTGCAGCCCGCCAGCCTCCCCTGTCCATGGACTTTTCCAGGCAAGAATACTGGAGTGGGTTGCCATTTCCTTCTCCAAGAAAGGTTGTTTTAAATTATGTCTGTTGATGAGAATACTAACAAATAGAAACTTGGGTACAATGCCTACTAAAGTATATACTGGCACAACCTCTTTGAATAATAACTTGATACAAGATTATAGGCTTCCTTGGTGGCTCAGTCGGTAAAAAATCTGCCTGCAATGCAGGAGACCCACCTGAGTGCAAGAGACTCGAGTTCGAGCCCTGGGTCAGGAAGATCCCCTGTATAAAGAAATGGCAACTCATTCCAGTATTCTTGCCTGGGAAATCCCATGGACAGAGGAGCCTGGTGGGCTACAGTCCATGGTGGACACAAATTAGCAACTAAACCACCACCCTAAGAATCTTATGAATGCTGAGTAATTCCTCATCTCAAAATCAAATAGACAATCATTTAAATAATAGCAAATAATCAGAAACAACCTAAATGTCCCAAACCAGAAGAACAATTATACAACTTGTTTAATCTACTTGATGAAGTATTACACAATCATTAAAAATTATATTTATTAGTTTAATATTGTATCAGAAGCATTTTATTATAACTGAAAAAATTAGGCTCCAAAATGAATAGGGGATATGATAGCAGCTATCTATCATCAAATGTTGTTTGATGAAATAAAATGTTAAAAAAAAAATAACAGCAAAATCCAAAACCCAAGCTCTTAAAAAGGGAGAAGGGGAGGTGGGGAAGCAGGAAGGCGCCTCTTGGGCTCTAGGGGTCTAAGCTCAACCTGGTCACCACCTGGTTGCAGAGGGGCTGCCTCCCCACCTCTCTCTGGTCTGTCCCGGCCTCCTCTAGGACCTCCACTCCCACTACCCAGGAAGGCCACGTGGGGAGTAACCACTGCTTTCACTTTCCCATACCCACTTCTCCATCCGTATGCAGCGCTAGGCCCCCACCCCAGCCATGGCCACGCTCAGGGTCCTGGGGGTCCTGCCTGAAGCCCAAGCCAAGGTGCATGTGTTCCATGAAGACCTGTGTAGTAAGACAGAGAACCTGCTCTGGAGCTATTTCCCCAAGAAGATTTCTGAGTTGGATGTTTTTTTTGTGGGGGATGCATTTTTAAAGGAGCTAGCTCTCAATGAAGCCAATCTGAAGGCCCTGGTAGGCATCCCAGTCTTGATCAATCAAAGAGAAAGAAAAGGAGGAGGGGAAAAAATCAGCAAGAGAAGGAAGACAAGGATGAAAAGAAGACAGGGGAAGATGAAGACAAAGGTCCTCCACGATGTAGCCCAGTGAGCTGCAATGAGAAGACTGGGGTCCTCCTTGCAGCATGTGCAGCCTGAGATCAAGGATGTCACTGAGAAGCTCAACCTGGTCACCACCTGGTTGCAGCTGCAGATACTTCAGATTCAGGATGGGAACAATTTTGGAGTGGCTGTCCAGAAGGTATTTGAACTGATAACAGCCCTTCACACCAAACTGGAAGGCTTTCACACACAAATCTCCCAAGTACTTCTCTGAGTACGGTGATACCATGACCAAAGCAGCTAAGCAGCCCCACGTGGGTCTTATCGACAACTGGTGCAGGAGCTGGAAGAGGCAGAGTACCATCAGACAGGATATCTGGCTGATGGTCATGGAGATCCGCAATGCTTATACTGTATTATACATCATCATCCTGAAGAATTTCGAAAGCCCAAAAGCCCAAAAGCCCAGGGAAGAAATGAAGGGAATGATCTATTGAGAGCTTCCCCTCATTCTGTGATGGGTCCAGCAGAGACCTCCTGACTTTTACAGGGGACTCCATACTTTCCCCACCTTCTGCATGTTGAGGTTGCTTCCTCACCTTGCTTCCCAGGCACAATAAATATAGTCATACCATTGCCAAAAAATAAATAAATAAAAAGGGAGAAGGAAACACACCAAAATATTAACAATTACTTTAGCTAGTAAGACTCTGGCTATTAGACATGAAATTTTTTTTTCCACTTTAAAATTTTTTCTATGTGTATTAATTTTGCAACAGAGAGAAAATCAGAAATTAAAAATACAAGATAGGACTTCCCCGGTGGTCCAGTGGGTTAAAACTCTGAGATCCCAATGCAGGGGGCATGGGTTTAATCCCTAGTTCAGGAACTAAGATCCCACATGCCTCTTAGAATGGCCAAAAATTGAAAAAAAAAAAAGAAGGAGAAGAAGAAATGTGGAGCTACTATATCAGGAGCAGACTGCTTACCTCCTGACTTCTTTTACATTGAGAGAAAAAAAAATAAACAAACCTGTAATTAATATTTAAGCTACATTTGAGGCAATCTATTATTCGAAGACAAACATACTAACATTATACTTTCAAAAATGTTTAGCTTTTTGTTTTTTTTAATGTGAAGGGGGCTTCAGATTTCCAGGCATTTTAATATGTCCTGCATAATTTGTAGTAACACCTAGCCCACAAGTCTATCTCAGATGAGCTGAATTTCAAATAGCCATAGTACTGCACCTGTAGAGGTCAGGTCAGGGATATACCTTTCTTAGAGGTAAACACAGAGTCAGGCATTTGTTAGCACATCAATTACACAGATCTTTTAAAAAATTGTCCAAATGCCCTATGAAAACTTCAGGATGGGGAACACATGTATACTTGTGGTGGATTCATTTTGATATTTGGCAAAACTAATACAATTATGTAAAATTTAAAAATTAAATAAAATTTAAAAAAATAAATAAAAAAAATAAATAAATAAAAAGTGTTTGAAACTAACAACAACAAAAAAAAGAATTAAGAGAAAACAATGGTCATCCCCAACAGCCAGTTATTTGGCTGATTCACGTCTCTCAATAAATACCTCCTTAAACCCCACCAAAGGTGTGCTATAAAGCAAAAAGAAGCGTGGAAGAATACGGATGCATTGATGTAAATATATTCCCATTAGTAGAAAACAATCAGACTACATGCCATGCTGCCCAAAGCTATCACAACACCCTTAAGCTTGTATTAGAGCCACAGAATTCATGTACCCTAGTTCAGCCCATCCTCTCCTTCAGGCTGCAGATCAAAAGAAACATGGAATAAGAAAGGGAAAAGCCCACAGCCTTTAAAACCAAATATGCCTGGCTCTGCATGCCAGATTTGCTGCATAAGCGTTATTTAACCTCTAGGGATCTCAGTTTCCTCATCTGTAAGCAGGGAATAATACCTCCTTCCAGGGTTGTTTGGAAGATCAGTGATAAAATATATGAAGTATTTAAACAGTATGTGGAATATACTAGGTATTCAATAAATGGCTAAAAAATTAGTAGTAGTATTCAATGGCAAAGGTGAATTACTGTGAATACAGAAACAAAAGCTGAGGAAAATAATTATCACTAGGTTTCCTCAACATATACTTTTAACTAAAAGAAACGAGAAAGAGAAAACAAAATCCAAAACCCTCAGACCACCAAAGCTACACTGCAGAAAAAGAGGCCAAAATTTCCTGCTAAGTCAGCAGAGGATACAAGCTGGATCATCCATGTCTGGTTCAGCTGTGTCAAAAAACGGGTGGGTGCTCAGCAGCTCAGGCACCAAGGGAAGCACCAGGGTTGGGTGCCGACTTCCCAGAAACTTCAAGCATCTGAAACAAACAGAATGAGAGCCCTCTTTAGTAAGTTAATAAATGCTTTAAAAAGCACCAGGAATTGGAATTAGAAAACATGAGTCAGAATTACAAATTCTCAACCATCTACTTTTGTGACTTCTGTGACTTCTGGTAAGTCATTCAATTATTCTGGAACTCAGTTAATTCATCTAAGAACTTGGTTATTATGGAGGTAAAAGAGCTGATACAGCAGATACTTCTCAAAGTTATTTAACTAATAACCATTTCCCCCAACTTCACTGCCAAGAGACCCTGATTTTACTCAGGCATCAGGTAAGTAGTAAAATATTCAATGAAGGTAGGCTCAGCCCTAGGGCTCAACCATAACTGGTCTTAACTCATCAGGGAAAAATGACTGAGGATGGTGATTATAGCTAAGAAATAAAAAGATGCTTGCTCCTTGGAAGTAAAGGCATGACAAATCTAGACATCACTTTGCTGACAATGGCCCATATAGTCAAAGCTATGGTTTTTTTGGCTGTCGTGTACAGATGTGAGAGTTGGACCATAAAGAAGACTGAGAGCCAAAGAATTGATGCATTTGAATTGTGGTGCTGGAGAAGACTCTTGAGAGTTCCCTGGACTTCAAGGAGATCAAACTAGTCAATCCTAAAGGAAATAACCCTGAATATTCACTGGAAGGACTGATGTTGAAGCTCCAATACTTTGGCCACCTGATGGGAAGAGATGACTCCCTGGAAAAGACCCTGATGTTGGGAAAGACTGGAGGTAAAAGGAGAAGGGGGAGGCAGAGGATGAGATGGTTAGATAGTACCACCGACTCAAATGGACAAGAATTTGAGTAAACTCTGGGAGATAGTGAAGGACAGAGAAGCCTGGTATGCTGCCGTTCATGGGGTCGCAGAGTCGGACCCTACTTAGTGTCTGAACAACCACAACATCATGGCAATCCCAATCCCATTTTACAGGGACTAGTTTGCAAGTAGTCAAGTAACCTAGTTCTGGTCAATGGAACAGGAGATCAAGTCTGCTGGGGAATTTCTCAGGAATGTTTTCCTAACCAAATTGGAAAAAAAAAAAATTGCATGCAAATGAACATATCTATGAAACAGAAACAGATTACAGATATAGAGAACAGATTTGTAGTTGTCAAACAGGGAAATGGGTGGGGGAGGAAAGGATTGGAAGTTTGAGATTCAGTTCAGTTCAGTCACTCAGTTGTGTCCAACTCTTTGCAACCACATGAATCACAGTACACCAGGCCTCTCTGTCCATCATCAACTCCTGGAGTTCACTCAAATTCACATCCATGGAGTCAGTGATGCCATCCAGCCATCTCATCCTCTGTCATCCCCTTCTCCTCCTGCCCCCTATCCCTCCCAGCATCAGTCTTTTCCAATGAGTCAACTCTCCACATGAGGTGGCCAAAGTACTAGAATTTCAGCTTTGGCATCATTCCTTCCAAAGAACACCCAGGGCTGATCTCCTTCAGAATGGACTGGTTGGATCTCCTTGCAGTCCAAGGGACTCTCAAGAGTCTTCTCCAACACCACAGTTCAAAAGCATCAATTCTTCAGCACTCAGCTTTCTTCACAGTCCAACTCTCATATCCATACATGACCACAGGAAAAACCATAGCCTTGACTAGACGGACCTTTGTTGGCAAAGTAACGTCTCTGCTTTTGAATATGCTATCTAGGTCAGTCATAACTTTCCTTCCAAGGAGTAAGCGTCTTTTAATTTCATGGCTGCAATCACCATCTGCAGTGATTTTGGAGCCCCCCAAAATAAAGTCTGACACTGTTTCCACTGTTTCCCCATCTATTTCCCATGAAGTGATGGGACCAGATGCCATGATCTTAGTTTTCTGAATGTTGAACTTTAAGCCAACTTTTTCACTCTCCTCTTTCACTTTCACTAGCAAACAGAAACTATTATATATAGGATGGATAAACAAAGTTCTAACTGTATAGCACAGGCAACTATATTCAATATCCTGTGGTAAACCATAATGGAAAAGAATATGAAAAATTACACACAAATATACTTTGCTATCTACTAGAAAGTAACACAACATTGTAAAGCAACTATACTTCAATAAATTTTTTTAAGAAGAGAGAGAGAAAAAAAATGCATAGAGGGAATGTCCTTTTCTTTCTGTCTTAAGATCCTGTCTTATGAGACAGCCATGTTGCAACTATGAGAAGAAAGTCAAGAGAATTGCAAAAAAAATCAACCAGAGTATTTCTCATGTTAAGCTGTTAAATGACCAATCCTGAAGTCAACTCTCTGACTTTTTTGTTAAACAAAAACACTAGACAGTGAGTAAGCCTCTTTTAATCAGATTTTCTGTTACTTATAGACAAAAGCATTCTAACTGATTTCCTAGGTAAAATTCTAAAATCGGAAGAGACCTGATCTGAAACAGGAAACTTAATAACTATGTGGCCTTGAACAGACATATTTCTTACCTACAAATGGGATAAAAGGATTAAACAAAATAATGAATGAAAAGTACTTAGCAAGGTGTCTGCCATTATATAAGAAGAACTCAATTAACTATTAGTTTAGCTATTATTAACTGGCTATTAGTTAACTACTATGACTACAGGAATGCCCTTTATAAGGCATAAAAAACTATATATGTGCTGGTATTTAGGCAGTTTTCTTATTTTTAATAAATTTCTAGTGTAGAAGGTGTGCTGAATTAAAAAGAAACATAGAACTTAATTTAATGCTCTCACTGAGTTTGTAATCTAACTGAGGCAAAGATGACTAACATTACAAGGTAATGAACTATTAAATGATAGTTGATACCATTTGCTTTCTACTTGTCAAAGGTAGAAGAGATCACCATGACCAAAGTTTCACAAAGGAGATGAGACTTCACCAAGGACTGGAAAGTAAGATCAGCAAAAGAGAGAAAACAAACCCCATGGACAAACTGAGAGGAGTATGGGGTATGAAAGGCATCGCATTCAAAACACTTGATACTGTTAGGAAAGTACACTTTTCCCCAGTCTTGATTTCCTTCTGTGTGGAAAGAACTTAATTCACTAGTTTTCTGACCTCTCTCAGCCCTTTTACTCACTACAATGCCTCAGGGGACACCGTAGCCCCACATCCCAAATGACTGAGTGTTCCCTGAAGGCAATCAAGAAACACACAATGAATTGAGATGAAAAAAAATAAAGAAATGGCAAAACAGAAAACCAGATAATAGAAATGTTACCTAGAGCAAGATTTCCTGGTATTTTTAACCTTTAGTATATCTTGATTTGACCTGATTTGTCCCACAGTTTTTCTAGTTTTGGTAATAATTTTTTTAAATAAATCATATATTTCGAGTGGTCTCATCACATAAGTTTGTTGAAATATGTAGAGTACAACAAAGCACAGTTTATAGTAAATGTATGCAAGTAGCTCTTCAAACGAACAGTGTTAAGCCTGACTCTAAACTAGAGGTAATCAGGGGAATCATGATTTTCCACCTGAAGATCAAGTACTTGCCCTCCCTCTAATCTTCACAGTGATGGAAATAGACAAAGGAGTGACTAACATCATATACGAGGAAAAGGGAATCTACAGACTCATCTCTGTACCTCCAAAAGTTACCATAGGGCTTGGCACATAGTAAGCACATGGCAGGCACATTTTATTTGCTAGGTGGACAGATGGACAAATGAATAACCTAAGACATGATAGTCAGTTTAGGAACCAGATTCTTGCAGGTATGGCTAAGTTGAATCAGGTTTCTACAGTGAAGACAAAACTGAAGGCCATATCTCAATCCAGGATAATCCACTGAATAATGTCAACACTGTACATTTAACACATTATCAGACCCAGCAAGCAAATGAGAAAAAAAAATCCTTACTTCCATATGGAGTCCCTATCAGTAGGGTACTTGGTTAAATTTTTTAGCAGCTCCACCAGTGCAAGATGAATCCCTTCTTTGGTTGAAACATTAGTACAGCATAGGAGTTCATGAAGAGCCTCTCTAATATCTCTAGATGAATCCTTAAAAAAACAAAAGTAATAATAAAAGCAATCACTATGGATTAGCTATTTATGGAGGATTGTACAAGTTAAAGTGGGAGGATTAGGCAAAGAGCCCCTCTCAAAGGGGAGGGGCTAGTAGTTGAAAAGACTTCACAGAGGAGGTAAACTTTGAAATATTTGAAGAATTCATTCATTTGTTCATTCACTCATTTGTACACTCTATATTTACAGAATACTTATTAAGCAATCAACATTTATCAGTACCTACTATATACCAAGTGTTAGGGATACAGCCATAAATAAAATCAAATCCCTGCTCTCAAGAGCTTCCTTCCAGTGAAAAGACAAAAATAAACAGCTAAAGGACTGCCCTAGTGATCCAGTGTTTAAGGGACACGGGTTCCATCTCTAGTCTGGGAAGATTCCACATATCTCAGGGTAACTAAGCCAGTGCATTACAACTCCTGAAGCCTGCATGTCCTGGAGTCGGTGCTCTGCAATAAGAGAAGCCACGGCAACGGGTAGCCCAAGCACCACAGCTAGAGAGCAGCCCCTGCTCACTGCAACTAGAGAAAGCCCATGCACAGCAACAAAGACCAAGCACACCCTAAATAAATAAGATATGAGAAACTATAAAGAAGGTTAAGAGTGCTAGGACTGGAGGGTTATTTTACATGGCACAATCAAAGGGAACAGCAAACATAAAGCCTATGTTTGAAAGGCAAAAGCATGTTGAAAAAATAGCAACGTGGCTAGGGCAGATAAACAAAAAAAGAGGTACAGCAGGTGATGTCAGAAAGTGGCCTCTTCCCTCCCCAATACCTTCTGCTCAGCCTCACTAAAATGATTAGAAGAGTTCACCAACAACTTCTTAATGCTAACATAAACGGACACGTATCAGTTTTACTCTTATTGATATCTCCAAAGCAGTTTTGCCAGTTCTTTAAAACTTTTTAACATAGACAATTTGAAGCATGTATAAATAAGTAGAGACAAGAAACCCCCCAGTCTCAACAATTAACTCACAGCCAATCATGCTTCATCTATACCTTAACCCTCCCCTCCCAAATTATTTTGAATCCAGTCAGAGAAATCATAGCATTCTGTTGGTAAATATTTCCATAATACTTATTTTTAAAAATGAGTCTTTATTTAAAAAAAAAAAATCCATAAAACCAATACAATGCCTAAAATTTTAATAATTCCTTAATATCAAATATCCACCCCATAATCAAATTTCCCCTACTCAAAAAGGTTTTTACTTGTTCTAATCAGGCTCCAAGAATGTCCACCCATTGCAGTTGGGTAATATGCCCCTTAAGTATCTTTTAATATGTAAAATCTCTTTACATCTCACTTTTTTTACCCCTTGCAATTTCTTCCCTGTATATTTCAAGATGGTAGTTTGATTTACAGGCTTGATCAGAATCAGGTTCAATTTTTTAATAAGACCACTTCACAGGTGGCACCATGTACTTCTCGAAGCAACTATATATTTCTCCTTTGTGATATTACTAACCACTGATGATCACTGCCTAGATCTAGTAATTCATTAAAGTTGTAAAACAATGATATGTAAATTCTATCATTCTTGATTTATTAACTGGAATACTTGTACAAGAGAAACTTCCCTTTATCACCTAGCTGGTTGTCTTGAAGTTCCATTTGTATAGGAAAAGGAAGGATAAATGCTTGATTCCTTAATTTACCAGTTTTCAAAATAATGAGTTGATTACTAAGCATCTTCCAATGTGACTAATGAAGTGTTTTACTTAATTATTACAAAATCATGGGTTTCATTATATTTGCCCTTGTAATCTTAATGAGATGTTTCACCTTTGGCCAGTGAGAGACTATTTAAGTCATCTCCTGGGTCTTTTGATAAAAGCCTAGAGGTGTTTGAAAGCTAATATCTGCTTTCTGTATGACAAGGCGGTACAAGGTTATCTTGTTATGTTTCCTGCACCACACCTGGAATCAGCCATTTCTCTTCTGCATTTTGGTTACTTGTAGCAGGAAATAGGATCTCCAAAGCGTTTTTTTTTTTAAGTCAGGTTTATTGACATGTGTTATATTCTATAAAATTCATCCTGTTTAGTGCACACTTCCATAGTTTAACAAATCCATATAGTTATGCAACCACCATCACAATCACGATATACAACACCTGCATCACTCACTTTCCTTGTGTCCCTTTGGAGTCTACCCCTCACCCCAGTTTCTAGCGATCAACGATGCATTTTCTGTTACACTTTTGTTTTTCCCAAATGTCATATAAATGAAATCATAGAGCATGCTGCTTCTCCTGCCTGGGTACTTTCATTTAGCATAATGTATCCATGTTGTTACATATATCAGCAACTACTCCTTTTTAATTTTATTTATTCATTTTAACCAGAATGACTGGATGGGTCCTAACTGATTTTTTTTTTTTTAATTTTATGTATTTATTTGGCTCTTCCCAATTCCTTGAATATATCATATCCACTTTTACCTCTGGATCCTTAAGGTACCTCTGCCTGGTACCCTTCCACCCCACTACCATCAGCGCCACTCCTTCCCAAGAAAATTCTTTATATACATGAATCTAATATAATTTCTCCTTCTAATTTTTCTAATATAGCAAGTCAACTATACTTTCATTAAAAAAAAAAGAAAGAAAATGCCCCATTAAGTCCTACTCCTTCAAGTATCCACTACAGCATTCCTTCTTTCTTCCCTATCTCCCCAACCTTACCTCGGCTAACTCAGATTAGATACTCTGTATTCCCAGGGCATCCCATCCTTTCCTGATCATAGCAATACTAAGCTTTATTCAAATAATCCTGTTTAACAGTCAGTCTCCTCCATCATGAAGGAGCTGTGTGATCAGAAAGCAGAATTGTGCTACCTCTTCACTATTTTATCACCAATGTCTGGCAAAAAAAAGAAAAGAAAAGCAGCACTCAGTAGGTAGTGATGAAGAAATGCATAACAAACTGTGATCACTCACCTCTAACACGGCCAGGACAGTGTCAAGCTGATCCTCTCGAAGGGTGATATTGTTAGAGATTTTTCTCATGGTATGTATGGACTGTAGACGTACTTCCTCAATTTCATCATTAAACATGTCAACCAGGAAATCAAGGCACTTCTCAGCAAAAGAGGGGGAAGACTGGGCCAGCATGCAGAGCGCCTCCACAGCAGCAATGCGGACTTCTAGAGAGAAGGGAACAAACAAAACTGCACATCAAGTTAAGACCCATGGATAAAATGCAAGGACTCCTCATTCAGGCTTGTGTTTCCCCCTTTACTCCTCTCACTCTGCAAACTTTCTCTGGGAGATCTCCTCCAAGCCTGTAGATTCTGCTACTGCCTTCACATGGACCTACAAACAAGGATGCTGGTAACACAAGAACTGAGGTTCAGATCTTAAATCCACAGACATGTGATCAAGTCACATGTCTATCTCCATTAACTTAAATTTCTTGAAAACTCAGTTGTCTTATTATCTCAGTATTCCAACCACAGTACTTTTCTAAAAAGCACTTTTCAAACAGCATTATTAAGATTAAAATAGGGTCAAGTATCATTATTCTCAATCTAGAGATAAGACTCAGCAAAGTGGATAAACTTGCCTCAAAGTGAGAGCAGAGATAAGACTAGTACTCTGGTCTGCTAATTATAGACTAGTCTCATGTAGTGGTTAAGGGTACTGGCTCTGGAATGACAGAGGTCTCACAGTGAATTGCAAAAAGTAATCCATCCACTAACTTGGACGGTGATCTTGAATAAGTAACTTCACTTGACAGCACTTCAAGAGAATACTCATTTCTTACAGAGCAGTTAGGAGGAGTAAAGGACATAGTGTGGGGAAAGCACATAGCACACTGTCTGGAATGTGTTAAAGGCTCAATAAATATTAACTATGATATAGGTACAGACCTTGTAAGCACCTTGAAAACCGAGGCATCTCCCCTATCTCTTTATGTGCTCAGAACATGTAACAGTGAGGCCACTGAGTCCAGGAAGCCCTGTATTCATTCACTGACAATGCATCCTGAACACGCACTATATGCCAGGCCCTGTGCTGAGTGTTGGGATATACAGATGAGAGATGAGTAAGTTACAGTCCATGCTCACAAGACTTCCACAGATGCCTGTTTCATTCCAATGGTTCCCACTGAGTTCTACAATAAAATGTACAGTTTCAAAAAAGCCTTCAACTGTGGTTAAACTCTCAAATATAGTCCAGTTTTTTTGTATAAGAAAGGTTTTACAGACACTTAGAAACAGAATTACTATATTAAAGAGAGATGATGACTCAGATTTTTCTTGGTACTTATTAATTCCTCCTTTTCATCAGAAGGGAAGGATTTGCTCCGCATCACAATAATATAATTTAAACATGAAATTGCTAATAATTATAAAACAAGACAGAGACGGACCCAAATATTTTAAATGCTGACCCTGCTTCCAAGGGCTTTATCGGTTATGTAGCACTGACTCATATGTAAGTCCTGCAAGTGTATCAAGGGAATCACAGAGAAACTTCTGATCAACATGAGGTAATCAGTATGACCTGACCTGATACAATTCCAAGCAGGAGCAAAGACACTTGGCTTTCTACTTTGCCATGCACAGCTCAGCTACAGGTAGCTAAAGTAACATTTCCTACTGGACTTTTTGGAATGTCGAAAATACGTAACAGTCTCCTTAAGGATCCAGGGCAGAGAAAAGGAACTAGCTTGCTCGAGAGAAAAAAAAAAATTGATCCTCTGGTATCTTAACATGTGTAATGAGGTTCTAGTTTTGTTACTTACCAGCTTTGTGCTTCATACTAAAGATATACCATCTCCTAGCCACTATAGACTAGAATAGTCTACTGCATCACACAGTGATGAACGGTACAACGGAAAAGCACAGGTCCTATTAAGAAAATGCAGAAGAGGCACACAGCCTACTGAGCAGGATCACAGGCAGCATTCTGCAAAGTGACCCCTAAAATAACACCAGATGGAATGGCTGGGCCAGAAGAAAGAAAAAGGGCCTTTCTACACAGAGGAAGCACATGTAAAGGCCCAGGAAGGAGGGAGAACATGCAACAAGAGGACTGGAACTGTGTGATACTATGGATACATAGCGGCTACAGCCAACGAATTCACCTAGCAAATGTATCCCTAAGACCCTGACTGATCCAGAATTCTGTAAATATGATTAGAGAGCTGCCGTACCTGATGCTGGTTATGATCTACTCACTTTCCAAAGTTAAGTTCCTTTAATTAGACCTTAGTGACAAACTAAAAACTGTAGAAATAAACCACATAAACATTAACTGTGATTAAATTCATTTGTAGAAACTAAACAAAGCAAAACTGCTAGTAGAAACAAAATAGATTCTAGTTACCTGTCTTAGGATAAACTGGGTTTTAATAACTGGAATTCCTTACTATCTAACACTATTTAAATTTTTCATTCATATATCAAGTTCATGGGGAAAAAAAGCAGAGGCAGCTTTAATTTCCACGTATATAGAAAGCCTTATAGCAAACTGAATAGGGTAACCCAATTCTTCTATCTACTAACAGAAGAACTGTCTTTCCAAAGTAATTTTCTTGTCCTTCTAAGAAATTCTGTTCTAAGGTTATCATTTTTGTAGGCATTTTAAAGACCTTAGTTCTAATCCTCTGACACAATTTTACTGTAAAATTTGGACAATCAACATTATCTCCTTAGGTATGTTAGCCTGACTGAAAATAGGATGTTGGAGTCACTCAACTCAAAGCACTATCTGTGATATATGTGAGATGGACAGCATCACACTGTGGAAATGCTAAGAGCTTTGCAAGGGCTTCTATTACTGGTTAAAATGGAGTAACAAAGCCAGATTAATCCTTTCTGAAACAACAACTAAAAACAGAGACAAAATATATGAAACAAAAGTATTCAACACACCATATATCAGGCAGTAAAAGGGAGTGATCTCTGAGAGACAGGAAATAAATGAGGCGAGCTCTATGACTCTATCAGTTTACTGTCTGGAGAGTTTCCAGGTTGTAGGTCTCCCTGAGTTCAGAAGACAGAGCTGTGATTAGAGTTAGAGGGCAAAGTACAGAAAGGAAAGAAGTGCACAGACAGAGAAAGCTTGGGAGACCTGCAGAGGGTCCTCCTAAGTCTTCAGTCAATTTCTGATCTGTGAAGAAACTACCCAAGGCCTGAGAAAGAACCACTCGACGATTTGAGGAAACCGTCTCCTAAACTCACACATGGTCAACAAGTTTTTTCAGAAGGGTTGTTTTACTAGTGGAGAAAAATAACCCTGAGACTTAGTGCTACTCCAGTCCACCTAAAAAAGCTTAAAAATAAAACCTGAGCTAAATGCATTCTAGAACAAAGCTCAAGAATACTTACAGGAATATAACAATGCTTAGCACTCAATAAAGTAAAATTCATGGTGTCTGGCATCCAATCACAAATTACCAGGCATGGATAGAAGCAGGAAAATATAATCCATAATGAAGAGAAAACTCAACCAATCAAAACCAGCAATCACAAAAGTAATAGAGCTAGAAGACAATGACATTAGAACAGTTACTGTAAATACATTCTCTGTTGACAAAGCTACAAGAAAGATTAAACATATTAAGTAGTGACATAGAAGACACTAAAGAAAAGAAACTTAAATTCTAATCAAACTCCTAGGGATGACAATTAAAATGTCTGAGGTGAAAAATATACTAGATGGAATCAACATCAGATTAGACATCATGGAAGAAAAGATTAGATAAGACAAAACACACATTATTCAAAATGAAACAAAGAGAAAAAAGACTAAAAAGTGAAAAAAAAGAACAGACCACCTGTGAGTTGCAGGACAAACTCAGTAGCCTAATATATATGTAACTGGGAGATCCCAAAGGAGCATGGGTTCAGAAAAATATTTAAAGAAATAACAACCAAAGATTTTTCAAATTTGATAAAAACTACAAACCCATAGTTTGTATGGGAAACGGTGAAAACAGTGTCAGACTTTATTTTTTGGGGACTCCAAAATCACTGCAGATGGTGACTGAAGCCATGAAATTAAAAGACACTTACTCCTTGGAAGGAAAGTTATGACTAACCTACATAGCATATTCAAAAGCAGAGACATTACTTTGCCAACAAAGGTCTGTCTAGTCAAGGCTATGGTTTTTCCAGTGGTCATGCATGGATGTGAGAGTTGGACTGTGAAGAAAGCTGAGTGCCGAAGAATTGATGCTTTTGAACTGTGGTGTTGGAGAAGACTCTTGAGAGTCCCTTGGACTGCAAGGGGATCCAACCAGTCCATTCTGAAGGAGATCAGCCCTGGGTGTTCTTTGGAAGGAATGATGCTAAAGCTGAAACTCCAGTACTTTGGCCACCTCATGAGAAGTGTTGACTCATTGGAAAAGACTGTTGATGCTGGGAAGGATTAGGGCAGGAAGAGAAGGGGACGACTGAGGATGAGATGGCTGGCTGGCATCACTGACTTGATGGACCTGAGTCTGAGTGAACTCCGGGAGTTGGTGATGGACAGGGAGGCCTGGCGTGCTGCGATTCATAGGGTTGCAAAGAGTCGGACATGGCTGAGTGACTGAACTGAACTGAACTGAACAAACCCATAAATCCAAGAAGCTCAACAAACTCCAAGCATATGAAATATGAAGAAAATTTTACCAAGGCATATGATAATTAAATCATTTAAAACCAGTAATAAAGAGAAAGCCTTAAAAGCAGACAGTAAAAAAAGATACATTACATACAGAAAAACAGAAATTTTAAATTACAGCAGGGCTTCCCTGGTAGTCAAGTGGTTAAGAGTGCACCTTGTAATGCAGGGAACAGTGGTTCGATCCTTGGTCCAGGAAAAACCTACATGCTCTGGAACAACTAAGCCCTCAAGCTGCAATTAATGAGCCCATGTGCCTAGAGTCCATGCTTCAAAACAAGAGAAGCCACTGTAACAGGAGCCTGTGCACCACAACTAGAGAGTAGAGCCTGCTCACCACAGCTAGAGAAAAGCCTGTGCACAGCACTGAAGCTCCAATAGTCAAAAATATAAATAAGTAAAAAAAAAAAAGAAAAAGACAGCAGACTTCTCAACAGAACTGAAAAACTGTGGAACAAGATCTTTAAAGGACAAAATAAATAAATAAATAAACCACTATTAATCTAGAATTGGATTCCCAGGGAAATATCTTTCAAAAATGAAATGGAATGAAACTAGAAAACTTTCTAACACCATACACAAAAATAAACTCAAAATGGATTAAAGATCTAAACATAAGACCAGAAACTATAAAACTCCTAGAGAACATAGGCAAAACACTCTCCAACATAAATCTCAGCAGGATCCTCTATGACCCACCTCCCAGAATGTTGGAAATAAAAGCAAAAATAAATAAATGGGACCTAATTAAAATTAAAAGCTTCTGCACAACAAAGGAAACTATAAGCAAGGAAAAAAGACAGCCTTCAGAATGGGAGAAAATAATAGTAAATGCAGCAACTGACAAACAACTAATCTCAAAAATATACAAGCAACTCCTGCAGCTCAATTCCAGAAAAATAAACGACCCAATCAAAAATGGGCCAAAAAACTAAATAGACATTTCTCCAAAGAAGACATACAAAAGACTAACAAACACATGAAAAGATGCTCAACATCACTCATGATCAGAGAAATGCAAATCAAAACCACAATGAGGTACCATTTCATGCCAGTCAGAATGGCTGCGATCCAAAAGTCTACAAGCAATAAATGCTGGAGAGGGTGTGGAGAAAAGGGAACCCTCTTACACTGTTAGTGGGAATGCAAACTAGTACAGCTACTATGGAGAACAGTGTGGAAATTTCCTTAAAAAACTGGAAATAGAACTGCTTTATGACCCAGCAATTCCACTGCTGGGCATACACACTGAGGAAACCAGAAGGGAAAGAGACACGTGTACCCCAATGTTCATCGCAGCACTGTTTATAATAGCCAGGACATGAAGCAACCCAGATGTCCATCAGCAGATGAATGGATAAGAAAGCTGTGGTACATATACACAATGGAGTATTACTCAGTCATTAAAAAGAATACATTTGAATCAGTTCTAATGAGGTGGATGAAACTGGAGCCTATTATACAGAGTGAAGTAAGCCAGAAGGAAAAACACCAATACAGTATACTAACGCATATATATAGAATTTAGAAAGATGGTAACGATAACCCTGTATGCGAGAGAGCAAAAGAGACACTGATGTATAGAACAGTCTTTTGGACTCTGTGGGAAAGGGAGAGGGTGGGATGATTTGGGAGAATTGCACTGAGACATGTATAATATCATATATGAAATGAATCGCCAGTCCAGGTTTGATGCACAATACTGGATGCTTGGGGCTGGTGCACTGAGACGACCTAGAGGGATGGTACGGGGAGGGAGGTGGGAGAGGGGTTCAGGATGGGGAACACGTGTATACCCGTGGCGGATTCATGTTGATGTATGGCAAAACCAATATACTATTGTAAAATAATTAGCCTCCAATTAAAATAAATAAATTTATATTAAAAACAAAACAAAAATGAAATGGGACTTCCCATTTCATTTGTGGTACAGTGGATAAGAATCCTCCTGCCAATACAGGGGACACAGGTTCCATCCCTGGTCTGGGAAGATTCCACATGCCAAGGAACAACTACGCCTGTGCATCACAATTACTAAGGCTGCTCTCCAGAGCCCTTGAGCCACAACTACTGAGCCCATGTGCTGCAAGTGCTGAAGCCTATGTGCCTAGAGCCTGTATTCTGTGACAAGAGAAGCCACTGCAATGAGAAGCCAGGGCACTGCAACAAAGAGTAACCCCTGCTCACCGCAACTACAGAAAGCCCAAGTGCAGCAATGAAGAGCTAGCACAAGCAAAAATATGCAAATAAATAATAAAAGAATTATTTTTAAAAAATGAAGGTGAAATAAAGTCTTCACTGAGTGACTGTGAAGATCAAGTGAGACAATCTGTATCGCTCAATACAATGCCAGTGACATAGCAGTCACTCAGTACGTGGGCACTGGTATTATTATGAAGTCATTCTTACCGTACATCTCATCTTCCAATCCATGAACAAAGGCTCCACAAGCTCCTGACTCAATCAAGTTCACAGCCCCCGTATCTATCTCTTCCTTGGGAGCATCATCTCCCCACTTCCTGCCGCTGGAAAACTCTCCCGAACTGTAAAGTTCCTTGGCACGTTCATGTGCAGTGCGTTTCCTCTGTAGAAGACAACAATTACCACTTGCTGGAGATTCATGGGAGAACAGTGAAGGTGCACACCAAGAACACGAGAAAGTGGGAAATAAAGACTGCTCTCGGGGGCTTCCCTGGTCACCTAGTGGTTAAGAATCTGCCTGTCAATGCAGAGGACATGGGTTCAATCCCTGGTCGGGGAAGATCCCACATGCCATGGAGCAACTAAGCCTGTGCACCTACTAAGCCCACACTGTAGAGCCCATAAGCCCCAGCTACTGCAGCCCACACACCTAGAGCACATGTGCCGCAACAAGAGAAGCCCCTGCTCTCCACAACTAGAGAAAGCCTGTGTAGCAATGAAGACCCAGCACAATGAAAAAATAAAAATTTTAAAGTAAATAAATAAATCTTAAAAAAAAAACTGCTTTCTGAAAGTTAATTAAAAAAAAACATTCAATAGTTACCAGAGCAGAGATATGCAAATTCAACTTGAAGCAAAGACAAAGACTCTCAGGTCTATCATAGCCGATAGTAATCTGATCAAAGATAGTAACTTTATTAAGGGGCTTCCCAAGTGGCTCACTTGGTAAAGAATCTGCCTGCGAATGCAGGAGCGCAGGAGACTTGGCTTCGATACTAGGGCTGGGAATATTCCTTGGAGGGGGAAATGGCTACCCACTCCTGTATTTTTGCTGGGATAATCCCATGGACAGAAGAAGCCTGGAAGTTTTACAGTCTATGGGGTCACAAAGAAGTCCAACATGACTGAGTGACTGAAGAAACACACCCACAGCTTTATTAAAGAGAACATAAGACTATTCATCAGAGAGGTGGTTATGTTTGCCATGGCAACACAGGAAAGGGAGAACTAGAGAGGTTAAAATAATGGCAGTATCCCTCTAAGCATCATCCTGGGTAGACAATACACTAGCCCTAGAAAAGAATTTTTTTCAAACCATAGGACTATGCTTTATTTGAGCAACATTATGCTCACCAAGCAAGCCTCAAATTTACTTCCTACACAGGGTGCTTAAGGGGAGATATACTGGTTGGCTAAAGTAAGTATTGAGTCTACTTGACAGTTACAGTTACCTTCATAAATGAATAAGCTGGCATCGTGCTTTATTTTTTTAATTTATTTGGGTTCACCAGGTCTTTTATATATATTTTTATTTATTTGCCTGCATTGGATCTTAGTCATGCCATGCTCGATTTTTGTTGCGGCATGTAGAATCCAGTTCCCTGACAGGGCTTGAACCCTGGCCCTTGGCATTGAGAGCTCAGACTCTTATCCACTGGACCACCAGGGAAGTCCCCGGCAATCTGCTTTAGATACCAGGTTCTATGAATCTTGCTGGAGTGAGACCACACCCTCCCAGCTGATGACCTCAAAGGCACTAATGAAATATAGCACCTGAGCCTACAGGGATGTGGTTCGGACCCATGTGTGGTTTGCAATGTATCTTAGGAATCCCTGAATTACCCATCCCTCATCATTCACCAGAGCATGTCCTTCTTTGCACTTCCACTCCAGTATACACAAAGAACACTGAAGCAATTACTGACCGCAAATGAAGGGAATGCCCTTCAAGAAAGCCATATGGCAATGTTTCATGAAGCAAAGATATCAACTCTTCAACCATTCCTAAGAATTTATCTTATGGAATAAATCAAAAGAAGAAAAGATCTAAAAAATCCATGGAGATAACACTCTCTATATGATTTATAACGGTGGAAAAATTTAGGAGAAACTATAAATGTATAACAAAGGGCTACAAAATGATGATCCATCTACTTAATGGGATATTACACTATCAGTAAAAACCTAACAAAATGAAAACAGCATGTAGTGGTAAAGGTAAAAAGTAGACTACAAAATTATCTGTATATAATGATTCCATGTTTAAAACATGCATAAGAAACAGCTGAAGACAAATACCTCAAAACAATGTGTTAAGAGTAGTGGGAATATGGGTAAACTGTTTCCCTTTTCCCTCTACTTGTCAAAGATTCTGATTCCTTATTAACACTTTTATAATTTAAAACTTAAGATACTGACAATAAATGAGCCTATCATATTTTCAGACTCATATCTGTTCCTGACAACTATGTCAGAGAACCATCAGTTAGTTTAAGGGCATTCTGTTACTGTTCAGAGTAACAGGATGCTGCTACTGAATTCTCATGTAAATTCTTCCAAGAGCATTGCTATTGAAAGGAGTTCTAAGATGTCATACAATCTAATAAAATAAGACCAGACCTTTGTAGTTTCTAAAAGAGAAAGTTAATCTTGCCTCTTCTTTATAAAACACAACCCGTGAAAAGTATCTCATTAAGATAATTTAAAATGTAATGAAGTTATTTGTGATTTGGGTCAAGTTACTAAGAATTTGCAGGAGGGCAGAGCAACCCACTCCAGTGTTCTTGCCTGGAGAATCCCAAGGACAGAGGAGCCTGGCAGGCTACAGTCTACAGGATTGCACAGAGTTGGTCACAACTGAAGCAACTTAGCACCCAGCACTAAGATTTTAAATTAAAATGTAATCTAGTCACCCTACATTAACAAATTCATGGGCTGTAAAATTGAATCAACACAACCTGACATACAGTTCCACTGATTTTGGTTTCAGAAACCCAGTTTAAACAACAAAGAATTCAAGTTACCCTCAGATCTGACATCAGCTTCTTGTCAAGCGTCTGTTCCAAGAAATGAGAACTGACTTGCTCCATAGAGCCCTATAAAAAAGAAGAATCCAGAGCAAATTAAACAACTATTAAGACCTAAATATTATCTTAAAATTCAGTTTGCTGCCAACTTAAGAGCATAAAGATAACATTATTCTTGATAGTAAACATCCCTATGGGTTTTGAATCATCAGGAAAATAATAAAACCATTAGCAGCAGCAGCACCTATATAGAGCTACTAGGTGTCATGCATTGCTCTAAGTGCTTTATACACATATTAACTCATGTAATACTCACTACAACTCTACAAAGTAAATACTATTATTAGTCACAACTTATATAAGGGGGAAAGAAAGCACAAAAAGATGAAGCAATTCATTCAAGGTGACAAAGAGCGTAAATTATAGAGCTGGGCTATAAACCCAGGCTCCAGAATCCTTTACCTTAACTACTACTTTGCTTTTCATTGCATTCTATTCATTCATTTGTCCATTCATTCCTTAAACAAATACATATTTAGCAACCATTTCTTTATATGCCTAGAGTTACCAGGAAGAAGAATACAAATACAAAAAGACATCAATTCTGCACTCAACAATTTCACATACTAGTGAGGAAAATTGATAAGAGATTAACTGCATTATGGTATGAAATTTTATAAAATATCTGAAAGTTTTCATCCTGCTGTAAGTCAAGCAGAATGGACTCTATTCGCTTTTTGTACAACATGGACTTAAGTCTAAAGCCTTATCATTTCATTTATGTTCTTGAAAGCCTGGCTTCTGCTTTCCTCTAGAGCTTACTCTTGTCACACATCACCCAAGCTGAACACTCCCTCTTACCAAAACATACCAAACTGCTGTGGTTTAACATGATATTGTAGTTTAGTATGATATTATAGTTGAGTATGATGTTAGTATGCATGATAGTGTACTCCTATATTTCTGCTCACATTTTCTCCTTCCCTACTTCTTTACCTAGCTAACCCATACTCACCTTTCAAAGTCAGCTAAGAAATTACCTCCTCCAAGAAGCTTTCTGCGCATGTGTTAGATGCTCTTTCCTAGAAGTACCAATATTATAACTGATTGACTGCCTATGTCAATCGACCTGACCATCCACTCTTTTGAAGACACACATTATGCTCAGTTTGTTGAATTAATGAACATGTAGTCTGAAGACTAAATACAGTTTACTGATTATGGGTTTGTCTACTCAAGAGTTGGAGCAGCGGAGTTTACCTCTTAGCTTGCACAGAGGAAGTAGTAAACCAGCAGGACCTTAGCTGTACAACCACAGCTCCCAATACATAACTGGACCCCCACTAGGAAGGAATTCTACATGGGCTTTAGAGCATCAAGTATCATTACTACCTATGTGGCCTTGGAAAAATTATACTTTCCTAAACCCTTTAGATTTATTATTTATAAAATGAATAATATAATATCTACCTCAAAGAGTTTAAAAGAACTAAAAATTATTTGCAAAAAGTGAATATATATGAGTGTAAGTATGTAGGCATCTATTCACGTGTGCTTGTGTATAAGGAAGTGGGTGTATATGCATGTGTATATGAATATGCTTTTGTGACTAAAAGCTTAGTAGGCTAGGAACTCAATAAACGGTAACAATTATTATTATTAGCAAAATTAGACTAATAATTACTTTTGAAGTATAAACATAATTACGTAATTTAGAGTTGTTTGGATTTGAAATTACTGAAATAACATAAAGCACTTGACTCAAACTAGAGTCTAAGTGAAAACCTTTTCTGCTCACCACTGCAATTCATTATTCATATAGCTTTATATACACAACACCAAAAATTTGAATGACTCTGTTTTAAGGATTACTTTTCTAACCTGCCTACTCAGATGACAATATATCATTGAATTATTCCTCTTAAACATCCCCTCACACACACTATAACACACTGCAGATGCTCAGTACATGTTGACTGAAAGAATCTGATGAATGACTGAATAGTTCTGAATGTTAAAATATCCACAAATCAAAACAATGCTTTAAAATGTGAATTCAAAAATAAAATCACTAAAAGCTGGCTTCTTTATTATGGACAAGCAATATAATATATAAGCAGGAAAAAATGAAATCATCCAAATTCTTTATTTTTCCACAAAAATGCTTCACAAACGTCTTAGCAGTTACCCCCAAAATACTGATCAAAGGACAAGGGCTATCACTATATTTGTGTCCAGTACAGTCATGCCCAAACTTTTTAGCCAACAATCTTACTAAGACTGGCAGAGTTGGAGGCCCTCAAAAGAGAAGTGATCAAAAAGAATTTTAGGCTTTCTTGCTGTGACACTAATATAAATTTTTATAGATGGTTATATATATGTTTATATATTATAACCACCCCACTACCTTGCATAGGGCAGTATTTTACAATTTATACACATTTTCACAGAAAGGATCTCATTTGAGTATCATGACAGCCCTGTGGGGTAAACCTGAGAAATATTATAAGCCACTTGACAGATACAGATGAAGAAACTGAGGCTAAGACTAAGTGACATGTCCAAGACAACACAGGTATAAAATAAAGCTCAGTATTACACCAACACTCCTTCTGTAAAACAGTTCTATCTCTGAAAAGTTAAAAAAAATTTTTTATAAATGTACCAGGATCCCCAAAGGCACAACAGTAGGAAAGAGCGAGGCTAAAAGTCAGATTAGCATCTGAATCTCCTAGAACTTCCTATCTGTCTAAGTCAAATATTTACTTAGGCTCTCAGAGAAAAATGAGATAAGAATAGTAAGAATAAATGAGATAATCTAAGTGGCCTTATGGCAAAGCATGTAGGCCATACCAGGTGCTTAGAAACAGTAGCAGTTATTTTTACTATTATGTTCCTTTTCCTCTAGGCTTTGGCTGTCTAATATGCTAAAGAGATTAAATAGGATTATCTTTAAAATTCTTTCTAGTTCTAAAAGACTATGGGAAAATGAGCCTTTTCTTTCTATTTTAAGAAACATGAAGCTTTATAAAAGTGTATTCCACTTGTCCCTATCTAGCTTCTCAAAATGTCTGTACAAGTGTAACAGGTAATATATTCATTAAAGAAGACGCAACTTACCAATAGCTTTGCAGCTTGAACTCGAACCATCCAGGAGCCATCACTGACCATGTGACAAATTTTTCCAAACGCATCATCAACTAAGCGAATTTCTTCATTAGAAGAAGGGATTGGGACAATGCTATATTAAAAGAAACCAAAAGTGACAAAACATGAACCTAAAATTACAGGTTCAAAAACTGAGAATGACCAGTGACAACTGACACGCAAATAGAAATAACTGAATAATTCAAATCCTAGAATGACGAAATACATTTCAGAGTAAACAAATCTCTCTAGGATTTCTTTATTTTTATTTGCACTGCAAATTTTTGTCTTAGATAAAAAGTATTTCACAGCAAAAATTCAAAGATTTATGAGATACCAAAAACAGCTACCACATTTTATATCTTTAAGTTTAAACCAGTATAAAACATACTTACATATCTGGTCCTAAATGAAAAGACAATTTCCAGATAGTAGTCTTTTTTGGGGGGGTGAGGGGTCTATAGCTTTATTAACTCATTCTGCTTTTCCAATTTCAATGTGTTTAATGAGGAAGAAAAAAACACTGCTTTTTCCTATAAAAGGAGTTCTTCTATAAAACAGAATAAATAATACCTATTTCTCCACCTCAAAGAATCACTATGAGAATAAATTATTTAATTATTGTGAAAAAAAGGTTTTTTTTAACCAAACTGCACAGCTTATGGGATTCTAATTCCCTCGATCAGAGATTGAACCCAGGTCCCAGCAGTGAAAGGGCCAAGTCCTAACCACTGGACAACCAGGGAATTCCCTATGAAAATATTTTTAACCAGGGCAACAGTACATAAAGGATCATTATTCCCAAACTTACCTGGTATCTTTAGCTGACTTTTGTATTAACTAAAATGGGCTCCAAAGCATTTTAAAGACTTTTTTAAGGGGTGGGCAGAGGTGGAGGAGATAGCATTTGAGAACAGCCATCCATCTCTTCATCTATAGTTGAGGAAGCTGGGACCCAGAGAGGTGAAGTATCTTTCCTAACATACACAGAAAGTTCAAGGCAGAGCTGAAAGGCAAGGCCCAGGCATCCTCATTTTCAGGATCCATGCTTTTTTCCTATTCCACGCTGCCTTCCAACATTCCTTTTCTGGAGGTGGGCTTTTTACATAGTGGGAGGAAAGAAAATGGCTTAGCAATGAACAAAAGCTGGCTGACACCCACACTGACCTTTCAGGATAGAGTTGACTGACAACCCAGATGAGCTGGACTGCAGCACTGCGCACTTGTTCATAGTCATCAGAGAGCAGCTTACAAGCCTGCAAACAAGGATTCCAGCAGTCTGTTAGTTCCATGTCCTCCCAGGTGACGTTCAAACCACTTTCAAAATGAAGATAAAGTGGCTGGACCAGGATGCCAATCAAAATATGTACCTATGGTTTAACTTCTTCAACCTTTGCACAGTAAAAAATTGTTTTGTGTACCCTCCCACCCCATGTCTGAAAGGAGAACCACAGACTGACAGCCCAAAAGCCAACTAGAATAGCATCAATCCTAGCAAAGCTTGGTCCAACCCCACAGTGCTACCCTTACAGGCTCAAACACCAAAGATGAGTTTTTCCCCTACGTGTAAATTCAGAGCACAAATTTCTGACTGACAGTCCATCTGAAAACTCAAGCACTCTAAATAAATGTACAATTTTAATGCCAAATTAAATGTACAATTTGGCAGCTTTTGGCTAAACTGCCAAAAAGAGGCCAAATTTTCCTGTTTTACTTTGGTCTGAAATGGAATATCCCTACTCCACCCACAGTCATAGCAACACCTTAGACTGCAACAACAGCCAGAACTACAGCTTTTGAAACTTTAAAATCTTATATTCCATGCTCTGACTATAACATGCTACTCTATCGGTTCTTCCAAGGTCATAACTTACCCATCATACCTGCTCTTCATCCCACTTGAACTAACTATCTGTTTAAGCAAGGTCTCTCAACCTTGCTACTATCGACATTTTGGATTGGATTAATTCTTTGTTGTGAGGGGCTGACCTGTGCAATACATTTAGCAGCATCCCTGGGCCTCTAGCCATTAGACAGTCATAGTACCACACCCTCTTCCTCTCCCCAGCAACTGCAATACTCAAAAATACCTTAAAAAAAAAAAAAAAAAAAAAAAACTTCTACACTAAAGAATCAATGCAGGAGATATGGGTTTGATCCCTGATCCAGTAAGATCCTACGTGCCACGGAGCCATGAAGTCCAGTGCACCACAACTATTGAGCCTGCCCTGTGGAGTCCAGGAGCCGCAAATACTGAAGCCCACAGGCCCTAGAGCCCATGCTCTGCAACAAGAGAAGCCACTGCAATGAGGAGTCTGTGCACCGCAACTAGCAAGTAGCACCTGCTCACTGCAACTAGAGAAAATTCCAAACAGAAATGAAGGCCCAGCACAGCCAAAAATAAATAAATAAAATTATTAGAATAAAAAATACCTCCACACATCACCAAATATTCCCTGGGGGGCAAAATTACCTTGGTTGAAAACCACTGCTTTAATTCCATCTTTTCTCTCCAAATAAATCGCCTTCTCTTTGCTCTGTACTCTTTCCTACTTCGGTCTCCTGACAGCATTGCCTGCATCATCACACAGGATCCCCTCAAGACTTGTGCTACAGCTGCTCCACGAACCTAAGACTTCCTAAGGGCAGAAGAACACTGGCAAAGACCACACTCTCTAGGGGATGGGTAACTCATGATATCAAACCTTATTAGCTGTACTCTGAAATCTCTTGCACTCTGGCTTTCAACTTCCATTTCCCAAGGCAGCTTTTCTTAACCTTCCCCTCAGGACTTCTATCCCACTACTAGCCATCAGGCGACCGGTATATCTGAGAAAAATCAAGGTTATCATACACAAACCCACTCAGCTACTCCATACCAGTTATAAGCTCATTTATTCCTGTATTCTCCCACATCTTGTTTTCTCAATAGCTGAGCTCTAGTTCCTAATCCTATTTTTGCTATGAATCCCATCACTTCCTCACATGACCATCCCTTACCATTCTCCAAAAAGATCTTCCTTGTGATTCTCTAAGATAGCATCCTATTGCTTTACCTCACAGCAATACTCATATGCTATAACTGTGCTTGCTTATTTATTAACTGCCGTCTTATCTACAAGAACGGGAAGGGCACAGGTCCCATCTAACATGCTTGGCATTACACAGCCAGCATTAGGTTCTCAATAACATCTGTTGATGAATCAGCTCATGAATCTGATTTTCTGCCTCAAGGAACTTACTCTATCATTTACTCCCCTTTGCCTCTTTCATCATAACACTTGCTGTCGTTGCTGTTTAGTTGCTAAGTTGCATCTGACTCTTTTGTGACCCCATGGCCTATAGTCCATCAGGCTCCTCTGTCCATTGGGTTTCCTAGGCAAGAATACTGGAGTGGGTTACCATTTCCTTCTCCAGGGGATCTTCCTGACCCAGGAATATAACCCAAGTCTCCTACATTGGCAGGCAGATTCTTTACCACTGAGTCACCAGGGAAGACCACCATAATACTAGCTCTCCCAAAACACTGGCTCTCTCTCCAACATATAAATATACTTAGCAACTATCTTTAAAATACAACAACAACAACAAAAAACCCTTAATCCTATGCTCCCTTCTGCCAACTTCCACCCCACTTTCCCATCAGTCAAGTGTCTTCACTCATAGTCAATAATCACATTAAACTGGCTCACCTCAACAGACCCTGATCTGGCGCTCCCCAATCCCACCACTCTACTAAAACTGCTCTCTTTAAAAACTCACTAATGGCCACTTTGTTGCTTAGTCCAATGACCAGATTTCAGCCCTATCCTAAATACCCTTTCACAAGCATTTTAACACTGCTGACTACGAGAATGCCCTACTGCCTCTTCCGGAATATGCTTTTCCTCCTCCCCCATCAAGCTGCTCCTCAGTTCCATTCTAGGGCTCCTTTCTTAAATGTCTGGCCTTGCCCCTGGCTCCATCCTTCATTTCTTCTGATTTTCTTCCTCTCCCTGGATACTGATGACTCCAAATATCCACCTCCAGCTCTGATCTTTCCTGAGTTCCAGACCTGAAATCCTCCTCATGAGTATCCCATCAACCTCTCAAAGTCAACATAATCCAAAGGGAACTCAGTATGGTAACTACTGCTGCCTCACATCTCAGAACCTCCCCCAGCATTCCACCCTCACTCTCTCGAGGCCCACATCATCGCTTGCCTAATTAACCAACACAGTCTTAGGTCACTAAACACCTGAATCATCTGACTCTTCTTCCTCTGTATCTTTACAAGTTTCCTTTAATTATTTGGCTTCCCACACAGTTTTCCTATAGGTCACACCATCATAACCATTCTGAATTCATTCTACTTCATTTGTAAAAGAACATATTTGGTTTACACAGCAGTCATAGTGGCTGGGTTTATTATCAGCTACTGCTAAAGGCTTAAAACCACTCGATAGGCTAACAAAAACTGGACTCTGAGCCTGGATTTAGACTTCTTTTCTCTGGATACATCCAATTATTCTACAAGAGTAACTGTAAGGCCTTTTAGTTAGGCACTCAATCAGCTTGTCCTAATGATACTGTAACTTTATTGTGCTTTTCCTTATCAATGCTACAATAATCGTGATATCTTTTCATCTGATCCCATGGTCGTGGTCATCCTCCTCCAGAAACACTCCAGTTTCTCAAGCGTGGTGCCCAGAATTGACTTCAGGTTTGAAGTTCTTACTCTGAACTCTGTTTTGTATACTCTGGGATTCATACTCAGCTACCGAAGTCCTCCTAAATGTCCTCCTCACACGTACTAGTGCTATTCATTACACATCCCCCATTCTCTTCTTAGAATGTATGTTGCGGATACACCATGACAATTAATACTGCCACTGTTAGCCAGATGAAGCTCTATGTTTTCAAATTCTGACAACCACTGTGACCCCTCTCAATTTCACCACACCTTCACCTCCCTCCTTTCAGACAGCAAGCATTTAAGGTACCTGATTGTAAATTGTTTGGTGTAACTTCAGTCCTCTTTCATGCAGCTGCAACTAGACAATAAAGATACAGTTTAAGTATTGGGGAGGGGGGAGTCAATATTTCCAAAGTCTCCCCTCAATCTCACATATTTTTCCCCATCACATCCCATTTACATGGTTCCCTTTGGCCAAAGTCAGTGCTATATAAATAAGAAATGTGAAACCTGGGCTTTTCTATAGAAACACTCAAATGCTTACTAAATCTAACCCATGGGCTGTCCCAAGGGGATACCAGGAAAAATATGAAATAATGATAAGGAGGCTGAGGAAGAAATGGTTGACACCATCTCTCCCTAAGGAGCACTCCTCCCCATAACTTTCACCTATACTCCTGAAATACAAGGGTACAACATGTACCTATTGTACCACAGTACCAAGTAACATCCCTCCCATGGACCTGGGATACAAGCTCTGCCTTCCAGGTTTCAGAAATGCAGGTAAAAGCTACCAGAGAAGCCTACAAGATAAGCAACTGTTCAAAAGGAATGTGTGTCTTTGAGTCCTGTAATGCCACCAACACCTTCCTGAAAGTGTGGATAAAGTGTATCCTGGGGGGATTCAGAATGTATCTATCCAAGGTGGCATTAGCCATTAACTTAAAAAAAAATGAAAAAAGAAAAGTACAAATAAAAAAAACGGACTCCATTTAGTTTCCATCATCATGTTTACCATGGCTTTTATAGCTGCTGTTCTGACACGTGGGTCCTGATCATTAAAGTAATCCCCTATAATCTTCTGAACATCTCTGACAGCTAGGCCTTCTGCATCTTTTGTGACATTTTTCTCCAAAGAACCAAGATTGCCAAGTAACTGCAGACACTTATTTCTTACACCATGAGAGGTATCTGTCAGGTGCTATGAAAAGAGAGAACAAAAGGACATGATTAAGATATCTTAAAAATAAACAAAAAGCAGAAACAAAAGCACTGCATCAACTTTAGGAATGACTTCAAACAATACATTCTCACTAGTCAGGTCTCATGTTTTCTTTTTTTATCTCTGGGGGTGGGGGTGAGTGGGGGTTGTTTGTTTTGGTCATGCTGTGTAGTCTGTGGGATCTTAGTTCCTCCACCAAAGATCAAACCCAGGCTCCAGCAGTGAAAATGCCGAATCCTAACCACTGGACTCCCAGTGAATTCCCTTCATGTTTTTCGAGCATATGTCTTCCAAAAAGAATCATGAGTTCTAAAGACTCCCAGTTATTCAACATCATACTCCCAACGGCAAGCACCTGGCCTTGGAAAGAATAGGTTACTTTAAATGTGACCCCTTAAACTGCATTTTATTTACTATCAAATCTAAAAACAGAACAAAAATTTTTAAATTTTAATATTCATACAGAAATATGCAAAAATATTAAATGTACAGTTCAATAAATTTTCACAAAACACACACAAATAAGCATCTAGATAAAGAAGTAAACATGAAAAACGCTCATGTCCCATCCCAGTAACTACTCTACCACCATCAAAAACAGCCACCATCACCAAAGCAATCTTGAGAAAAAAGAACAAAGTTGGAGGAATCATGCTCCCTGCCTTTAGACTACACTACAAAGCTTCCATGATCAAAACAGTATATTAACGGCACAAAAACAGTCACAGAGATCAAGGGAACAGAAGGGAGAGGCAAGAAATAAACGCACAGACTTACGGTCAATTAACCTACAACAAAGGAAGAAAGAATATACAGTGGGGAAAGGGCAGCCTCTTCAATAAGTGGTGCTGGGGAAACTGTACAGCTACATGTAAAAGGATGAAATCAGAACATTTTCTCATACCATATACAAAAGTAAACTCAAAATGGATTAAAAACGTAAACATAAGACCAGAAACTATAAAACTCCCAGAAGAAAATACAGGCGGAACACTCTTTGATATAAATCACAGCTTTTGTTGTTGTTGTTGTTGGATCTCTCTCTCCCAAGGCAAAGGAAACAAAAGCAACAATAAACAAATAGGACCTAACTAAACTTAAGAGCCTTTGCACAGCAAGGGAAACCACTGACAAAACAAAAAAACAACCAAGTAAATGGGAGAAAACATTTGTGAATAGTAAACAGTTTATATACCTCAATATCAAAAACAAACAAACAAAAAACCCAAACAGCCTGATACAAACTGAGCAGAAGACCTGAAGAGACGTTTTTCCAAAGACCTACAAATGGTCAATAGGCACATGAAAAGATGCTCAACATAGCTAACTATCAGAGGCAAGCAAATCAAAACCATCATGAAATATCACCTCACATTTCTCAGAATGGCGATCATCAAAAAGAATACAAATAACAAATGTTAGCGAGGATGTGGATTAACAGGAACCCTTGTACACTATTGGTGGGAATGAAAATTGGCGCACCCACTATGGAAAACAGTATTTTTCAAAAAATTAAAAATAGAACTACCGTATGATCCAGTGATTCCATTCCTGTGTAAATAGCTGAAGAAAACAAAAACACATCTTGGAAAAGACACATGCATCCAATGTTCACAGCAGCATTAGTTATAAGAGCCAAGATACGGAAGCAATTCCAAGTGTCCATCAACAGAAAAATGGAAAAAGAAGACCCAGTGCATGTGTTTGTGTGCATACATATATACACACACAATGAATACACACAAACACATATACACACAATGGGATATTACTCAACCGTAAGAAAGAACAAAATTTTGCCATTTGCAACAACAACATGGATGATCTTTGAGGGTATTATGCTTAGTGAAATAAGTCACACAGAGAAAGACAAATATTGGATATTATTGCTTATAATGAAATCTTTAAAAAAAAAAAAAAACAAATATAACAAAACAGAAACAGACTTCAGATAGAGAGCAAATTAGTGGGAATCAATGGGAAGAAAAGGAGAAGCAAAATAGGAGTATGGGATTAAGAAGTATGAACTGCTACGTAAAAAATGAATAAGCTACAAAGACAAAGTGAAAGTTGCTCAGTCGTGTCTAACTTTTTGTGACCCCATGTATTATACAGTCCATGGAATTCTCCAGGCCAGGATATTGCAGTGGGTAGCCGTTCCCTTCTCCAGTGGATCTTCCTGACCCAGGAATCAAACTGGGTCTCCTGCATTGCAGGTGAATTCATTACCAGGTGAGATACCAGGGAAGCCATAGCTAATATAAGGATAACTAACAAAAGAAAGGGACTTCCCAGGTGGGGCTACTGGTAAAGAACCTGCCTGTCAATGCAGGAGACATAAGAGATGCTGGTTCAATCCCTGGGTGGGGAAGATCCCCTGGAGGAGGGCATGGCAATCTTGCCTAGGAAATCCCATGGACAGAGGAGCCTGGTGGGTTACAATCCATGGGGTTGCAAATAGTTGGACCCAACTGAAGCAACTTAGCACAAACACACACAACAGAAGCAGAAGAGATTAAGAAGAGGTGGCAAAAATACACAGAAGAACTTCACAAAAAAGGTCCTAATGACCTCCATAACTACTATTGTGCGGTCACACATCTAGAGCCAGACACCCTGGAGTGTGAAGTCAAGTGGGCCTTTGGAAGCATCACTACCAACAAAGCTAGTGGAGGTGATGGAATTCCAGCTGAGTTATTTCAAATTCTAAAAGATGATTCTGTAAAAGTGTTGCACTCAATATGCCAGCAAATTTGGAAAACTCAGCAGTGGCCACAGGACTGGAAAACGTCAATCTGCAATCCCAAAGAAAGGCAATGCTAAAGAATGCTCAAACTATCATACAACTGCACTCATTTCACATGCTAGGCAAGGTAATGTCCAAAATCCTTCAAGCTAGGCTTCAAAAGTATGTGAACCAAGAACTTTCAGATGTTCAAGCTGGATTTAGGAAAGGCACAAAAATTAGAGACCAAGTTGCCAATATCATTCGGATGACAGAAAAAGCAAGGGAATTAAAAAAAAATCTACTTCTGGTTCATTGACTACACTAAAGCCTTTGTGTGGATCACAACAAACTATGGAAAATTCTTAAAGAGATAGGAATACCAGATCACCTTACCTGTCTCCTGAGAAACCTGTATGCAGGACAAGAAGCAACAGTTATGACTGGACATGGAACAATGGATTGGTTTAAAATCGGGAAAGGAATACATCAAGGCTGTATACTATCACCTTGCTTATTGAACTTATATGCAGAGTACATCATGCAAAATGCCAAGCTAGATGACTCACAAGCTGGAATCAAGATAGCCAGGAGAAATATTAACAAACTCAGATATGCAGATGATATCACTCTAATGGCAGAAAGTGAAGAGGAACTAAAGAGCTTCTTGATGAGGGTGAAAAAGGACAGTGAAAAAGCTGGCTTAAAACTCACCTTTCAAAAAACTAAGATCATGGCATCCATCACTTTATGGCACACAGAAGGGGGGAAAGTGAAAAAGGTAACAGATTTTATTTTCTTGGGCTCCAAAACCAGTGTTGACAGTAACTGCAGCCATGAAATTAGAAGATGCTTGCTCCCTGGAAGAAAAGCTATGACAAACCTGCTGCTGCTGCTGCTGAGTCGCTTCAGTCATGTCCGACTCTGTGCGAGCCCAGAGACGGCAGCCCACCAGGATGCCCCGTCCCTGGGATTCTCCAGGCAAGAACACCAGAGTGGGTTGCCATATCCTTCTCCAATGCATGAAAGTGAAAAGTGAAAAGTGAAAGTGAAGTTGCTCAGTCGTGTCCAACCCTCAGCGACCCCATGGACTGCAGCCCACCAGGCTCCTCCATCCATGGGATTTTCCAGGCAAGAGTACTGGAGTGGGGTGCCAGTGCCTTCTCCAATGACAAACCTAGACAGCATATTAAGAAGCAGAGACATCACTTTGCCAAAAAAGGTCCCTATAGTCAAAGCTATGGTTTTTCCAGTAGTCATGTATGGATGTGAGAGTTGGACTATAAAGAAAGCTGAGTGCCAAAGAATTGATGCTTTTGAATTCTGGTGCTAGAGAAGACTGTTGAGAACCCCTTGGACTGCAAGGAGATCCAACCAGTCCATCCTAAAGGAAATCAGTCCCGAATATTCATTGGAAGGACTGATGCTGAAGCTGAAGCTCCAATACTTTGGCCACCTGATATAAAGAGCTGACTCATTAGGAAAGACCCTGATGCTGGGAAAGACTGAGGGCAGGAGAAGGGTATGACATAGGAAGAGATGGTTGGATGGCATCACTGACTAAATGGACATGAGTTTGAGCAAACTCTAGAAGATGGTGAAGGACAAGGAAGCCTGGCATGAGGCAGTTCACATGGGGTCACAAATAGTCAGACATGACTTAGTGACTGAACAGCAACAACCAACTATAAAAATACTGAATTACTGTGTTGTATACCTGAAACTAATATAATACTGTAAATCAATTATAATATTGAGATAAACTAATGCAGTATTAAAAAACTAAAGTAACCATTATCTTGACTTCTAACACAAAATTCTGCCTAGTTTTATAATTTGTAAAATCAAATAGTGCTACGCTTCCTTTGCTTACTATTATGTTGGTGAGAATCATCCACAGTATGGCATATAGCAATGGTTGATTCACTCTCATTACTATAAAGTATTCCATTTGTGTATACACCATAATCCATTTATCTTTTCTACTGTTGATAGATATTTGGGCTATTTCCAGTTTTGCATTATTATAAATATAATGTTACTATAATTATTCTTAATGTGGTTTTTGATATACTTTTTCACACATCTGTTGAATACATAGTTGGAAGTGAAATTGCTGGGTCACAGAAAACGTATATGTTCAGTTTAAGAAGATACTGCCAAATACTATTCCAAAGTGGTTGTACTAATTTAACTAATTTACACTTTCACCAGTCATATGTAAATGATCCAGATATGATACACCTCTGTCAACACTTAGTACTGTCAATCTTTTTTTAGCACTTCTCATCATTCCACTGCTACTGAAATAAACTATTTGCATAATGCAGTAACAGGAACTGAAAAGACTTTAGTGAAATGACTAGTCTCAAAACTAGGCAAGAAATAATGTAAGAAGAAGTTGGGACACGTGCCAAAAAGCAAGAAAATATCAAGGACTAATTGAGTCAGATAAAAAAGACAAAGAAATCAATCTGTATGGGTTCCCACTGTCAACGTTTATATCAAAAGTAAACAATCAAAACAAATCCAGAATGTAGGATATTCGACAAGACCAACAATCTGGTTTTGTCAATAAAACTGTGGTATTTAAAGAAAAAAAAAATGGGCCACTGATATTGATTAAAAGAAATTTAAGAGACTCTCCAAATATATGCTAAACCAAAAAAAAAAAAAAACTATAAAAAGATATTTAATGCAGTTAAGAAAGTTTTAATATGAATTGGTATGAGATGATGTGGAACAGGCTATATTAAAAAATATCAGTTATTATTAGTTAGAGATACATACTGAACTATGTATGATTTAAATAACATATCAGGGATTTACTTTAAAATATTACAGCAGATTACAACAGAAAGTGAGAGAAAAAACAGATGAAAAAGACTGCAAAATAAAAATAATTGTCAAATTTATACCCAAAACTGCAAAGAATAATTTGAAATTTTCCATATTATAAAATATATATAAATTGAAAAAAAAAGACCTAGCTTCAAATTTCAGTTCTGACTCTATATGTGTACCACTGATCAAGTCACTAGACCTCTCAAGAGTCTAAGTTTCCTCATTTATAAAGAAGGAATAATAGTATTCCCTGGTGGTCCAGTGGTTAAGAATCTACCTTGCAATGCAAAGGACATGGGTTCGATCCCTGGTCGGGGAACTAAGATCCCACACACCAAGGGGGAATTAAGCCCGTGTACCACAACTATCAAGACTAGATGCCACAAGGATAGGTTCCATGTGCAGCAACAAAAATATCCCACCTGCCTCAACTAAGACCCAACACAACCATATAAACAATTAAAAAAAAAAAGAATCCATCTGTCAATGCAGGGGACATGGGTCTGATACCTGGTCCAGGAAGATTCCACACGCGAGGCAACTAAGCCCATGCACTACAACCACTAAGACTACACTCCAGGGCCCACTCACCACAACTACCAAGCCCGTGTGCCGTAACTACTGAAGCCTACACACTCTAGAGCCTGCATGCTGCAACTACGGAGCCTGCCAAGAGTCCACGCTCTGCAACAAGAGAAGCCACCACAATGAGAAGCCCACACACCACAACCAAAAGAAAGGAGTCACGCACCACAACTAGAGAAAGCCTGAACACAACAATGAAAACCCAGTGCAGCCAAAATTAAATTTAAAAAAAACCAGCCTGCTTAAGAAAAGGGAAGCAGGTGTGGGAAAGGTGGCAAAAAAAAGAAAATAGAGGTAAAAGTGGGCCACCTGGATGAAACAGGCCTGCTGATCTGGAATACACAAGCACAAATCTTCCAGCAATAGCTGTCTAACAAGGGGGCAATCTGTCTCGAAAGGTACTGAGCATCTGTTAATGGTTCACATCAGATGCTCTAGCAGACGACTCCTGAACTAAATGGGACCTAGACATTCTCACAGAAGCTATGTTCTATGAGACGGCGGGCTGGGCAGGTAGGCTTACTCAGAGGAGAGAACAAAGGAAATCTAGTAAGCAAGTGAGGTGCAGAGGGGTGGGGCTCTCACAGAGGGACTGTCTCCTCATAAAAACGACTCAGTAGAACATTTGAGATCAGAGTTAATTCATGTCTCCAAGTTATTTAGGTTAAAGAAGTGTGAAACATAAACACTCTTAAGTGTTCACAATGCTCAAACTTATCCAACAAAATGACACGCTGAAACTGAAAAGCTAAGAGAAATTTCCAGATATGAAGCTAACAGTGACACTGTCACAGTTAATACAGCAATGCTGTTTTTTTAAATAAACTATTTTTATTTAGTATGGAAGCATCATTTGTCATAACTGAACTGTCAACTGAATCACCATCCCCTAGAAGGTTGCTACCATTATTACAAATACTTTATTTGATTTTCAAACAACAAACTAAAGTCTTCTAGTTCCTATTAAGGTAACCAAGGCAACACTGACGCATAACTAGCCTGTTACTGCGCACTGAATGTTAGCCTCAAAGAAACGGTAAGTCTAAATCACACCCTTAGGGCAGCAATTAGTTTTATGATATCCTTCCCCCACAGGTCACTACTTACATCACGGATATCATCACTAATAGATGCCTAGTGCCTGCTCTGCAGATGATGCTATTTTGGTGCTATACCTAGGCCATTAAAATACCATCATTTCTATATTAATGGAGTAAGCAAACCACATCCCCAATAAGACTAATCCACATCAAAAATAAGCTAAACCAATCAGTTTAAAACTACTGTTAAAAGAATAAAAAATCAATGATTAAGTATGTCAAGAAAATCCAAGAATGAGGTTAAATAAGACAAAAATAACTTACTGACTCATTCAGTTTCAATATGGATTTTTTTTCTTTCTTTTTTTTTGGGAGGGGCGTTGCTGAGCACCGCACAGCTTGTGATATCTTAGTAACCAACCAGGGATTGAAGCTGGGCCACAACGGTGAAAGCAATGAGTTCTAACCACTGGACCATCAAGGAATTCCCATTAACATGGATTATTTTTAAGCACAGATAAAAATTTAACATACCAAACAGTGGAAACTATTCTAAGAGACAACCTCTCCTAACAAAAGAACATATAACATTTGCTCAGGTAGTATTTGATAAATGTTAAACTGCTGCCATGTTTCTGTTGCCTGGAGAGCTTAATGTACTTTTGCCACAGAATTAAAGGAACAAAAAAGAAATACAGAGACCAGAAGAAATGAGATAGAAAAAGAGAAACAGAATTAAACTAGGCTCTAAGGAAGCCATATATACAAAAATGACAAGATATTTATTCCCTAGAAAAATCTTCATGAATAAGAAACAAAGTAGAAGACCTCCAATTTCAGTTATGCATATTCTACAGAAGAAAAGACTTAGTAATTTCCTGGCCAAATTTAAATCTCATCATCTATCAAATGAGGATTAGCTATACAATAGCTCAGCTGGTGAACAATCTGCCTGCAATGCAGGAGACCCTTGTTCGACTCCTGGGTCAGGAAGATTCCCTGGAGAAGGGACAGGCTACCCACTCCAGTATTCTTAGGCTTCCTTAGTGGCTCAGACAGTAAAGAATCCGCCTGCAATGTGGGAGACCTGGGTTCGATCCTTGGGTTAAGAAGATCCGTGGAGGAGGGCACGGCAACCCACTCCAGTATTCTTGCCTGGAGGATCCCATGGACAGAGGAGCCTGGTGGGCTACAGTCCATGGGGTTGCAAAGAGTTGAACACAACTGAGCGACTACGCATAACACAGCACACAGTACCTCAAAGGATTACTGACAGAATAATAATTACTGACAGAGATGAATTTTGAGATGTTAAGAATACCCAAAATCATGACTTTCTTCCTACTATGAAGCAAAAAATATGACAGATTGATATCTCATATTTTAAAAATATACAAAGGAACAATATGAACTTCAAAAAATAATAAGGATAGAACAGATTATAATATTTTGAATAAATTAGGAGATTGATAAGAAGGGAGGGAGGGAAAGAGAGGGAAAGAAAACTTTCTTACAATAGCATGCCAAGTAAAAAATAGAGATGGAATAACAGCATCAGAATATCACCATTTTGCAATAATCAGAGTTATAAATGACTCAGCAAGATTTATTAACAGTAGCTAAAATAGAGAATAAAAGTTTGATGGGGAAGAGGACATTTACATTATCTCAAAGTATCTCCCCACAAATTACTCATTAATCACAGGAGGAAATAACAACTCTACAATGAAAAACCTGGCAGACACTACCTTAATCAAGTATCAAAGTTAACACCAATAATGAGTCAGACCTCACATGTGCCTTATGATATGATGCACTGAGAAGGACACAGTATTATTTATGTATTATTCCCACCAAAACGTGTCATTTGAATCTAAACAGAGGAAATACCAGATAAAGCCAGGCTGAAAGACATTCTAGGGATTTACTGGTGGTCCAGCGGTTAAGAATCCACCTTGCAATGCAAGGGACACCGGTTTGATTCCTGGTCTGGCAAGATCTTACATGCTCTGCAGCAGCTAAGCCTGAGTGCCACAACTACCGACTTTGCCCTCTAAAGCCTGAAAGCTGCAACTGGAGAAAGCCCACACGCAGCAATGAAGACCCAGTGTAGCCAAAACTTTAAAAAAAAAAAAAAAAGACATTCTATAAAGTAAACAGTCTATACTCTTCAAGTTAAGGCCATGAAAGACAAAGATAGCCTAAGGGACCATTCCAGATTAAAGAAAACAGAGACATGAAAACTAAATGCAACATGTGATTCTGGACCAGAAAAGAAAAATTTATATAAAATATAATATAAAAGACAATAGGTAGAATCTGAATAAAGTCTAATACTACTACAGATTAGCATTATATCAAAGTTAAATTTCCTGGGAATTTCCTGGCAGTTCAGTGTAGGATTCCATGTTTCCACTGCAGGGCGCATGAGTTCAATCCCTGGTTGGGGAACTAAGATCTCACAGACCACGCAGTCAAAAAAACAAACAGACAAAATCCAGAGTTAAATTTCCTGATTTTGAAAACTAGGTTTATAAAAATGATTTCCTCCTTCTTAAGAAATAAAAATTTAAGTATTTAGTGGAAAAGAAGTGTAATGTCTGCAATTTGCTCTTAAATGGTTCGGTAAAATATATAGAGCGTGAAAGTGAGAGTTGATCAGTCCTGTCCAACTCTTTGCGACCCCATGGACTATACAGTCCTTGGAATTCTCCAGGCCAGAACACTGGAGTGGGTAGCCTTTCCCTTCTCCAGGGGATCTTCCCAACTCAGGGATCAAACCCAGGTCTCCCTCATTGCAGGCAGATTCTTCACCAACTGAGCTATCAGGGAAGCCCCCAACATAGAGAGAGAATGATAAAGTAAATGCGGGAGAATGTTAATGATTAATGAATCAAAAAGAAGGGTATACGGAAATCTCTTGTACTATTTTCATAATTTTTTTTAGGAAGTTTGAAATTGTTGGGTTATTTGGACTTTGTCCCATACCCAACCAAATGCTTTCCCAGAATTCTCTGAGTGAAAGGCACCACCATCTAATCTGGCACATAAGCTGGAAACGGGAAATATCCTCAGCAATTCCTTCACCGTCACTCCATGCTCAACCAGTTATCAAGTCCTGCCAATCTTACTTCCTAAATATTTCTCAAATCTATCCATATCTTTCCATCTTTCCATCACTTTAATTCAAACTACTATAACCTTTCATGTAGGCTACTACAATAACATCCTTTACTATCTGAGCCATGAGGGAAGCCCAGTGCAATAACATCCTAACTGGCTTCTTATCCAGTAAGTTCTCTAGAACATATCTGGCTTTTCTTAAAATGTCTCTGATAGAATCAGTGGAGAAATGCTGCTTCTCTTCTACTTCTTAGGAAAATCTGTGAAGAATTGGTATGAAATTCTTATTTAAAATGTTTGATTCAAAGCCATGTGGGCCTGAGCTTCTCTTTGCAGGTAAGTTTTTGGTTTTTTTCATTATTAATTTAATTACTTGTTATAAGTATATTCGGATTGTCTACTCCTTGAGACAGTTTTCACAGTTCATATCTTTGTAGGATTAGTGGGAATTTGTACATTTTACATAAGTTATCTAATTTATTGGCATAAAATTGTTCATAGTATTTTTTTATAATCCTTTTCATTTCTGCCAGGTCAGCAGAAATAGCCTCTTTTCATTTATAATTCTAGTACTTTGAACCTTCTTTTTTTCCTTTCAAAAATAAAGGTTTCTCAATTTTGTTGATCTTTACAAAGAACAAGCTTTTGATTCTTTGATTTTTCTCTACTGTTTTTCTACTCTTGATTTCATTAATTTCCACTCTAGTCTTTCTTATTTCCTTCCTTCTGCATGCTTTTATATTTAATACGTTCTTCTTTATCTAGCATTTTAGATAAAAGAATAAGGTGTACTGGAATGAGATCTTTCTTCTTTTTTACTATGGGCACTAATTGCTATAAATGTACCTCTAAGCATGCAGTAGCTGCAGCCCAGTTTTGGTACACAGGGTCTTCATTCATTCACCTCAAAGTATTTTCTAATTTACCTGCTGATTTCCTCTCTGATTCATTGGTTAAATAGGAGAATGTTGTTTAATTTCCACATATTTGTGGTTTTCCTAATTTTTTTCTGTTACTCATCTAATTTAATTCCATTGTAGTTGGAAAACATACTCTGCATTATTTCTATTAAAAGGGGGAATGTTATTTTAAGGTGAATCATATCTCAAAGATCACTGTATGACAAAAATCAGACAAAATAGCATTAGGCAATAAAAACAGTAACTATAGCTATGAATCATAGACAGCCTTTATTTACTTGAATTTGCAAAAGCTTGTGGCAGATATTCCATTTCCAAATAGTTCAAATTTCTACCCAGTTATGATCCTCTACAAATGGTGAAGAAATGCACAAAAAATCCATATGAAAAACTAGAAAAGAACATGAAAAGTTCATTCCCAAGACAGAACCAGAGATCAAATTGCCAACATTCATTGGATCATCAAAAAAGCAAGAGAGTTCCAGAAAAAACATCCACTTTATTGACTATGCCAAAGCCTTTGACTGTGTCGATAACAAGAAACTGTGGAAAATTCTTAAAGAGATGGGAATACCAAACCATCTGACCAGTTTCCTGAGAAATCTGTATGCAGGTCAAGAAGCAACAGTTAGAACTGGACATGGAACAACAGACTGGTTCCAAATAGAAAAAGGAGTACATCAAGACTGTATGTTGTCACCCTGCTTATTTAACTTCTATGCAGAGTACATCATGAGAAATGCCAGGCTGGATGAAGCACAAGCTGGAATCAAGGGTGCCAGGAGAAATATCAATAATCTCAGATATGCAGATGACACTGCCCTTATGGCAAGAAGTGAAGAACAACTAAAGAGCCTCTTGATGAAAGTGAAAGAAGAGAGTGAAAAAGTTGGCTTAAAACTCAACATTCAGAAAACTAGGATCATGGCATCTGGTCCCATCACTTCATGGCAAATAGATGGGGAAATAATGGAAACAGTGAGAGTCTTTATTTTGGGGGGCTCCAAAATCACTGCAGGTGGTGATTGCAGCCATGAAATTAAAAGACGCTTGCTCCTTGGAAGAAAAGCTATGATCAACCTAGACAGCATATTCAAAAGCAGAGACATTACTTTGCCAACAAAGGTCCATCTAGTCAAGGCTATGGTTTTTCCAGTAGTCAAGCAGGGATGTGAGAGTTGGACTATAAAGAAAGTTGAATGCCAAAGAATTGATGCTTTTGAACTGTGGTATCAGAGAAGACTCTTGAGAGTCCCTTGGACTGCAAGGAGATCCAACCAGTCAATCCTAAAGGAAATCAGTTCTGAATATTCATGTGGAAGGACGGATACTAAAGCTGAAACTCCAATACTTTGGCCACCTGATGAGAATTGACTCATTTGAAAAGACCCTGATGTTGGGAAAGATTGAAGGCGAGAGGAGAAGGGGACGACAGAGGATGGTTGGATGGCATCACCGACTCAATGGACATGAATCTGAGTAAACTCCAGGAGTTGGTGATGGACAGAAAGGCCTGGCGTGCTTCAGGCCATGGGGTTGCAAAGAGTCAGACACGACTGAGAGACTGAAGTGAACTGAACTGAAGACAGAACACACAAATGAAGAAAAAATAGGAAAATTTTTAAAATGAAATACCATTTCCTTCTTACCAAATTAACAGGTTTACATCTTGCTTTTAAACATTAATATCCAAATGCTAGAATAATATGTGAAATTATGCACTCTCATATACTGTGGATAGGCTTAAACTAGAATATTGTAGAAAGCGATTTGCCAAAAGTATCAAAAGCCTTAGGAAAAAAACAAAAATTCTAAATGCTTTCATCCAGTGATTCTACTGTGACAATGTATGTTTAGGAAATAACCCTAGATACAGGAAATACTTTAGACTAATCACACTCACTGTGTGGTATTATTTACTGTTTTTTAAAATGGCTACAATATAAATGTCCATTAATAAGAGAATGGTTAGGACAAACTATGGCTTGATTACTGGACAAAATATCATGCATCCATTAAAAATATTTATAAAACATTTACAATATAAAGAAAATACTTGTTATGTTAGTCAAAAAGCAAAACTGAATACAGAATATGATTATAGCTATATGTGGAAAAAGAAAAGCAAACAATCTGTACACAGAAAAAAAATCAGAACAGATACATCAAAAGGCTAATAATAATGGATGCCTTTACGTAGTGAATTATGAGTGTAGTTCTTTCTTTATACTTCTTTCCAAATTTCCATGAGTATAAATTTTTATAATAAAATATTTCTTTAGAACAAATTTAAGAAACTATTGCTTCAAGCAGAATAATCCACCGAGTAAAACACTCTCTTATAAGCACAACCTCCTAGATACATACATTCTCTCACATGGAAGACGTACTTACTCTCTCAATCATGTAATCCCTAGTTTTCTCCCACTTAAGCTTTTAATACTGTACTTCTCAAAGTGTTCTGAGGGTTTTTTTTGTTGTTGTCATTGTTTATTAAGATAAATGAAATACTCTTTCCTGGGGTTAAGAAATAGTTTTCTAACTCCATGAATGTAACCCTTCCACAATTCAAACGTATTTGTCTCCTTATATTGTCAAAACAAATTTATCAAAAAGATTAAAAGTAAAGCCAATTTTACAAGGTTTGCACAAAAGAAAGCTAATTAAAAGTTCAAAATTAAAAAGAATTTGGCTTTGGAATCAGAAAAGAGTTTATGCCCTGGTTCTGCAACTTCCTAAGTATGAAAACTTGGACAAACTAAACTCCTTCAACCTCAATTCCCATCTTAGTAAAAGAGATATAACAGCACTTCCCTAAAGGACTATGAGGAACGAATGAAAGTATCATAATTCCAAACTGTTGGGAGGTGTTATGCCTGAGAAGAGGGCCTAGGAGGGAAAGATGGAGTGGCTGTCACTTATCTTATTTCTGTATTAGTTAATTTTGTTTTTAACAATGAGCATACACCATAGGAATAAAATTACTTTTCTTTAAAAAAGGTAAAAAATAGTACCATAATAAGCAGAGAGCATACGTTAGGCATGGAATACATGGTAGTTCCTATAATTATTTTCATTTCTTTTGGGACAGTGAGGAAGTTCATTTTATAACAAGTTACTCAACTTTGTTCCTAATCCAACATCAAGAAACAAAAAATGAAGCAGTTCTTAAAGCTATTTAAGAGTCTTTGGCAATTCTCAGTTATAGCCTTAGGATGGAGGTAAGCAGATCTGACAGCTCATATCATTTCTCCAGATAATGCAAAACTGTTCAATAAAGAAGCAACCCTGTGTCTAACCATTATATTCTTACCTTGCAGGCTACATCAACTAATCGCATCTGGATAGCTTGATTCTCTGGCAGTTTAGTGCCAATTGCAAGCAAAGTGTCCAACAGTTGAGCAAGGACTTGATGAGACTCTAGAAAGGAAGATGGAAAGTCAGGTTTTAGAATTTCAAAAGGAGATTACTATAGAAACTAAATTTACTTGGGTATAAGAATGAAGATTTTTGTCAACTGAGTTCTGCTGTTTGATTCTTGATTTCCTCAACTAAAAGCTAAGTTCCTAAAGGGATCATGTCTAAAAATTTGAGTCCTCCACAGGATGCAACACAGTGCTCCAAAAATGTTCAGTGCTTGACTAATTCAAAGGCTTTTCACTGCCTTCAAAATCAAGTCTAAATTCCTTAGCAAGACATACATACATACCAGTCCCTCCATGATGCCTAGTCCTCCCTACTTTATCTATTAGCCTCATCTCTTTCAGGTTTCCCTATCTCCTTTTTCCCAATTACTTATGATCCATGTCCCCCTATCTTTGCTCAGGCCCACTTCCCTACCTAGAATGCTTTCATCTACATTCTGCTCCATTCTCAACCCTACTCCCCAGAGAGTACCTCCTAATCTTGAAATGTCACCTCCTGTATGGTGCTTTTCGCTCTTTCCCTAGAAATATTGACCATTTCTTCATTCATGCTTCCACTGAACCCTTGACATAAACTGTAACTTTATGATACTTATTTGCATATCAGACAAAACCAGGAAACTGAAAGATCCTTAAGAGCAAGGATTAGGTTTTATTCACCTTTGTATTCTCAGAATCTAGCATGCCTCATTACATGCTCAATGGATGCTTAATAAATGAGCAAACAGACAATTCCAAGTAAATCACTGTCAATCACCTTAACCAGATTCTCTTCTTTGTTTCAAAATATGGTTCTATGGTTCTATGCTAGTGGTATACAAGAGGCATGCAGAAAATCATTTTTATGTTAATAACCTTCTATAGACATACTTTGTTTTATTGTGCTTCATTTTACTGCACTTTGTAGATACAGACTTCCCTAGTGGCTCAGACGGTAGAGCGTCTGTCTGCAATGCAGGAGACCAGGGTTCGATCACTGGGTTGGGAAGATCCCCTGGAGAAGGAAATGGCAGCCCACTGCAGTATTCTTGCCTGGAAAATCCCATGGACCTGGAGCCTGGTAGGCTACCATCCATGGAGTCGCAAAGAGTCAGACATGACTGAGCAACTTCACTTGTAGATACTATACTATTTTTCTTATAAATTGAAGGTTTGCCTCAATCCTGCTCATTAAGCAAGTCTTCTACACCATTTTTCAACAGCATTCTCACTTCATGTTTCTGTCACATTTTGGTAATTCTTGCAGTATGTCAAACTTTCATTGTTATATTTGTTATGGTGATTTGTGGTCAATGATTTTTGATGTTACTATTGCAAAAAGATTACAACTTGCTAAAGGCTCAGATTATGGTTAACATTTTTTATCAGTACAGTATTAAGGTAGTACATTCTTTTTAGACATAATGCTATTGCACACAATAAACTATAGTATAGTATAGACATTACTTTTATCTGCACTGGGAAATCAAAAATGGGTGACTCGCTTTACTGCAATATTTAATTTACTGTGATCATCTGGAACAGAATCTGCAATATCTCAGACGTATGCATGACTATATTTTAAGAACAAAATAAAAAATATAGTTACTATGCTGATGACATTAATTTCCTTTTACTATTACTAATATAGTCTCTTTAAATTAATTTTAACTAAAAAAAATAACTGTCCACTTAAGAAAAACATTAAGAAATTCATAATACAGATGCAAAACAAATTTCAAAAATGATAATGAAATATAAACAACTAAATCCTAAAAAAAAAAAAAGCTTATAAAATACTGGGAACAATCACCTCTTAAAAACACTTCCAGTAAGACACACTAGATTGAACACCTCTGTTTATCACTAATTCTTTCTTAAAACCTCATTAACATATAAAGAAACTTTAAAAGTATAAACGTACAAGGACTAAGAAAACAGAAGAATAGTAAGCAGATGAGAAAAGTCAACAAATTTTTCAGAGATGGCAAGCAAATGAAAAAGTCTATGGCAAACTGAGAAATTTAATCTAAATGCCTACTGAGGAGGGAGTCATAACAGAGCAAATAAATTTCAGCCATATGCCAAGTGAGAATCAGGAATCATAGATTTAAAAGAAAAGAAAAAAACCAACCATAAAACACCCCAAAATGGAGTGAGACATGGATTTGTTTAAAGTTTCTATAAGAAGTAGCTGGACCTCTACCTCCTTCCCTATGCTATACAACTGGCTAATCAACCACTGAAGTAGAGTTTTTTTTCTCTAAAAATTAGGACAGAAAAGATCTAATCTGGCAGATGCTACGTGAGGAAAGGAAGGAAATATAATAAAGATAATATATAATAAATATAACTCATCTGACCACATGGACCACAGCCTTGTCTAACTCAATGAAACTATGAGCCACGCCATGTAGGACTACCCAAGATGGATGGGTCATGGTGGAGAGTTCTGACAAAACGTGGCCCACTGGAGAAGGGACTTCAGTATTCTTCCCTTGAGAACCCCATGAACAGGCAAAAAGATAGGAAACTGAAAGATGAACTCCCCAGGTTGGTAGGTACCCAATATGCTACCAGAGATCAGTGGAGAAACAACTCCAGAGAATGAAGAGATGGAGCCAAAGCAAAAACAACACCCAGTTGTGCATGTGACTGGTGATGGAAGTAAAGTCCGATGCTATAAACAGCAATACTCCATAGGAACCTGGAACGTTAGGTGCATGAATCAAGGCAAAATGGAAGTGGTCAAACAGGAGATGGCAAGAATGAACATAGGTCTTTTAGGAGTCAGTGAACTAAAATGGCCTGCTGCTGCTGCTAAGTTGCTTCAGTTGTGTCCAACTCTATGCAACCCCAGAGACGGCAGCCCACTAGGCTCCTCCGTCCCTGGGATTCTCCAGGCAAGAATACTGGAGTGGGTTGCCATTTCCTTCTCCAGTGCATGAAAGCGAAAAGTGAAAGTGAAGTCGTTCAGTCGCCCCCGACTCGTAGCGACCCCATGGACTGCAGCCTACCAGGCTCCTCCATCCATGAGATTTTCCAGGCAAGAGTACTGGAGTGGGGTGCCACTGCCTTCTCCAAAATGGCCTAGAATGGGTGAATTTAACTCAGATGACCATTTTATCTACTACTGTGGACAGAATCACTTAGAAGAAACGGAGTAGCCCATTATAGTCAACAAGAGAGTCTGAAATGCAGTATTTGGATGCAATCTCAAAAATGACAGAATGATCTCTGTTCATTTCCAAGGCGAATCATTCAATATAACAGTAATCCAAGTCTATGCCCCTACCAATAACACTGAAGAAGCTGAAGTTGAAGACTTCTATGAAGACCTAAAAGACTTTCTTAAACTAACACCCAAAAAGATGTCCTTTTCATTATAGGAGACTGGAATGCAAAAGTAGGAAGTCAAGAAATACCCAGAGTAACAGGCAAATTTGGCCTTAGATTACAGAATGAAGCAGGGCAAAGGCTAACAGAGTTTTGCCAAGAAAACACACTGATCACAGCAAACACTCTCTTCCAACAACACAAGAGAAGACTCTACACATGGACATCACCAAATGGTCAATACCAAAGTCAGACTGATTATATTCTTTGCAACCAAACATGAAGAAGCTCTATACAGTCAGCAAAAACAAGACCAGGAGCTGACTGTGGCTCAGATCATGAGCTCCTTATTGCCAAATTCAGACTTAAATTGAAAAAAGTAAGGAAAGCCACTAGACCATTCAGGTGTGACCTAAATCTAATTCCTTACGATTATACAGTGGAAGTGAGAAATAGATTCAAGGGATTAAATCTGATAGAGTGCCTGAAGAACTATGGACGGAGGTTCATGACATTGTAAAGGAGACAGGGATCATGACCATCCCCAAGAAAAAGAAATGCAAAATGGATGTCTGAGGAGGTCTTACAAATAGCTATCAAAAGAAGAGAAGTGAAAGGCAAAGGAAAAAAGGAAAGATATACCCATTTGAATGCACAGTTCCAAAGAATAGCAAGGAGAGATAAGAAAGCCTTCCTTGGTGATCAATGCAAAGAAATAGAGAAAAACAATAGAATGGGAAAGACTAGAGATCTCTTCAAGAAAATTAGAGATACCAAGGGAACATTTCATGCAAAGACGGGCACAATAAAGGACAGAAATGGTATGGACCTAACAGAAGCAGAAGATATTAAGAACAGGTGGCAAGAATAAACAGAAGAACTATACAAAAAGATCTTCACAACCCAGATAATCACGATGGTGTGATCACTCATCTAGAGCAGACATCCTGGAATGTAAAGTCAAGTGGGCCTTAGGAAGCATCCCTACAAACAAAGCTAGTGGAGGTGATGGAATTCCAGTTGAACTATTTCAAATCCTAAAAGATGATGCTGTGAAAGTGTTGCGCTCAATACGCCAGCAAATTTGGAAAACCCAACAGTGGCCACAGGACTGGAAAATGTCAGTTTTCATTCCAATCCCTAAGAAACACGATGGCAAAGAATGTTCAAACTATCACACAACTGCACTCATCTCATACACTAGCAAAGTAATACTCAAAATTCTCCAAGCCAGGCTTCAACAGTACGTGAACCATGAACTTCAGGTATTCAAGCTGGATTTAGAAAAGGCAGAGGAACCAGAGACCAAATTGCCAACATCCACTGGATCATGTAAAAAGCAAGAGAGTTCCAGAAAAACATCTACTTCTGCTTTACTGACTATGCCAAAGCCTTTGACCTGTGTGGAAAATTCTAAAGAGATGGGAATACCAGACCACCTGACCTGCCTCCTGAGAAATCTGTATGCAGGTCAAGAAGCAACAGTTAGAACTGGATATGGAACAACAGACTAGTTCCAAATCGGGAAAGGAGTACCTCAAGGTTGTATATTGTCACCCTGCTTATTTAACTTCTATGCAGAGTACATCATGAGAAATGCCAGGCTGGATAAAGCACAAGCTGGAATCAAGATGGCTGGGAGAAATATCAATAACGTCATCTCAGATATGCAGATGATACCACATTATAGCAGAAAGTAAAGAAGAACTAAAGAGCCTCTTGATGAAAGTGAAAGAGGAGAGTGAAAAAGCTAGCTTAAAACTTAACATTCAGAGAACTAAGATCATGGCATCTGGTCCCATTACTTCATGGGAAATAGATGGGGAAATAATGGAAACAGAGTCTTTATTTTTTGGGGCTCCAAAATTACTGCAGGTGGTGACTGCAGCCAGGAAATTAAAAGACGCTTGCTCCTTGGAAGAAAAGCTATGACCAACCTAGACAGCATATTCAAAAGCCAAGACATTACTTTGCCAACAAAGGTCTGTCTAGTCAAAGCCATGGTTTTTCCAGTAGTCATGTATGGACATGAGAGTTTATAAAGAAAGTTGAGTGCAGAAGAATTGATGCTTTTGAACTGTGGTATTGGAGAAGACTCTTGAGAGTCCCCTGTACTGCAAGGAGATCCAACCACTCCATCCTAAAGGAAATTAGTCCTGAGTATTCATTGGAAGGACTGATGCTAAAGCTGAAACTCCAACACTTTGGCCACCTGATGTGAAGAACTGACTCATTTGAAAAGACCCTGATGCTGAGAAAGATCGAAAGCAGAAGGAGAAGGGGACAACAGAGGATGAAATGGTTGGATGGCATCGCTGACTTAATGGACATGAGTTTGTGTGAGCTCTGGGAACTGGTGATGGACAGGGAGGCCTGACGTGCTGCAGTCCATGGGGTCGCAAAGTGTTGGACGTGACTGAGGGACTGAACTGAACTGATAATAAAGAGATTAAGAGATAATCAACACACCGAAAGTGAGACTCCCTCCCTATCACTCTTCGGCTGCTTTGGCTAAAAAAACATGGCAGTCAGGCATCTGTCCTCCCAGCAGGAGAGTCAAAAGTTGACAGGCCCACAAAAAACAGCAGAAGACACTACTATTTAACAGTCCTCCAAAGACACATAGGATCATGTTAGAGTGGCGCCTACCAGCTGACAAGCCCCATTCATACACAAAGAACTCTCACTCAGCTTTTTAGTGCTTCATCCTAAACGTCAATGCAAAGCCAAGGATCATTAAGAGAAGTCTCCATAAACACAACATTGTAGGGGACTTCCCTGGTGGTCCTCTACGCTTCCAAAGCAGGCGGCTAGTTCAACCACTCGTCAGGGAACTAAATCCCACATGCTGCAACTAAAAGATCTCCCATGCCTCAACAAAGACTGAAGATTCTGCAGGCAGCAACCAAGATCCGGCCCAGTCAAAGAAGTAATATGAAGAAACAAAACAAGCACAACACTGTAAATCAATTATATTTCAGTAAGAATATAAGAATTTTTTTTAAGTTGAATAGATTGAAAAAGGAAAGGTAAGTCTCCAATATGAAAGAGGTCACAAAGAGAAAAGAAGGTAATAAAAAAGAGGTGAAGAAATCAATACCACCATACTGCTCTAAAATTTACTTCTTAAAAAAGATGATTCTGCATGACAACCATAAAAAGACAGCTAGACCTTTCTGAACTTAACTCTTGCCTCTAATAAATCATAAATCTAATTTAAATCTTAAATCCCGGTCTCTCAGCTGAGTTCCAGGCCTACACTGTAAGTTTCGGGTTAGATGGACATCGCCACAAGAATCGGAGAAGGCAATGGCACCCTACTCCAGTACTCTTGCCTGGAAAATCCCATGGACAGAGGAGCCTGGTAGGCTGCAGTCCATGGAGTCGCTAAGAGTCGGACACGATTGAGTGACTTCACTTTCACTTTTCACTTTCATGCATTGGAGAAGGAAATGGCAACCCACTCCAGTGTTCTTGCCTGGAGAATCCCAGGGATGGGGAAGCCTGGTGGGCTGCCGTCTATGGAGTCGCACAAAGTCGGACACGACTGAAGTGACTTCGCATAGCATAGCATAGCATAGCATAGCCACAAGAATAAATGAATCTTCCACATTTCTTCTCTAAACCACCTAGTTCATCAGAGCAAATTCCACACAACCACTAAATTATCCTTATAAAACTAGACTTGATCACTTCATGCCTTGTTCAAGGAGAACTAGGTACCCACTGCCTACAAAATAACGTTTAAAATCCTCAGCACTCAAGACTACTACCCTTTGGCTTCAGAACATTTTACCAATGTTTTTCTTCCAAAAGCCCCTTACTTCCTTCCTATCGATCTCTCAACTCAGTTCTTCAAGCGTCTCTTATACTTTGCCAGTCTTCTATCTTCTATCATCATGTTCCTTCTTGGTACCACCCTTCCCCAAATTTGGAGGATTTGGACTTTCCAAACCTACCTTTTCACTAAGCCTTTCTAGAGCCCACCAGTCAGCACTGATCCCATTCTCTCCTCTGCTCCCACAGTATGCTAATTATACCTCCTCTAAAACAAGCTTGACGCTATCATTAGTGGTGTAGCATGTACTAGAGAAGCAATGCTTGCCAAAGAGTTATAAAATTCATGCATTTGATGAACTTAAAGACTTCTGGTCCAAGGTGCAGACCACAGTCCTGGATTTGATAATATTCAGACTGATAATCGGGAAACTCTTAATTTTAAGCTGCAAACATAAAGTGACTTCAGCAGTCACTTTAATTCCCCGGAGTTCATCTTCCTCAGCCTTGAAATTAAGGGTTTGAACTAGATGAAACTTATGGTCCCTTCCAATTCTATCTTCTATGAATCTAGGTGGGCCAGGAACAGGAAACCAAGAAGAGTCCTAGACCAGATCTCTTACAGACAATTAAATAAGAAACATTAGAATACTTAAAAAAAGTAAAACAGCTATTTTCATGAATATTGCATAATTTGGCTAGAATGAGTTCTGATTTAAAATTAAGTCTCTCTTATAATGTTTCTATTTCAGAGATAAAGTGTTTTTAGTTAAATTGTAGCCCATAAGAAAGAGCACCACACTAAGTTCTCAATTCTGCTACTACTTTTAGCTAGACCAACTCACTTCAACTCATTTCATCTCTCTGGTTCTTAACAGTCTTGTCATCTGCAAAAAGAAGCAATTAGACAAGATGATCACTATAAGGCCATTTATATCTCAAACAGTCTATGACTGTATGAAATCCCCAATCAATAAGTAAGAAATTCTTCCAAGTATAGCTCATATAAGAACTTTCCAGGGAAAAAAGGGATATTGAGGCAATATAATTGCATTGGTGCTTTTAAAAGAAATATTTTTTTGCCACTAACTACAAGAGCAAAGAAATATTTAATATATTATCAACACCCTAATTTTTATCAAGGTAATGTATAAAATCAAGATTGCCGGGAGAAATATCAATAACCTCAGTTATGCAGATGACACCACCCTTATGGCAGAAAGTGAAGAGGAACTAAAAAGCCTCTTGATGAAAGTGAAAGAGGAGAGTGAAAAAGTTGGCTTATAGCTTTCAGAAAACTAAGATCATGGCATCTGGTCCCATCACTTCATGGGAAACAGATAGGGAAACAGTGGAAACAGTGTCAGACTTTGTTTTTTGGGGCTCCAAAATCACTACAGATGGTGACTGCAGCCATGAAATTAAAAGACACTTACTCCTTGGAAGGAAAGTTATGACCAACCTACATACCATATTAAAAAGCAGAGACATTACTTTGCCAACAAAGGTCTGTCTAGACAAGGCTATGGTTTTTCCTGTGGTCATGTACGGATGTAAGAGTTGGGCTGTGAAGAAAGCTGAGCACCGAAGAATTGATGCTTTTGAACTGTGATGTTGGAGAAGATTCTTGAGAGTCCCTTGGACTGCAAGGAGATTCAACCAGTCCATTCGAAAGGAGATCAGTCCTGGGTGTGCATTGGAAGGACTGATGCTAAAGCTGAAACTCCAGTACTCTGGCCACCTCATGCGAAGAGTTGACTCATTGGAAAAGACCCTGATGCTGGGAGGGATTGGGGGCAGGAAGCGAAGGGGACGACAGAGGATGAGATGGCTGGATGGCATCACCAACTCGATGGACATGAGTTTGGGTGAACTTCGGGAGTTGGTGATGGACAGGGAGGCCTGGCGTGCTGCAATTCATGGGGTCGCAAAGAATTGGACACGACTGAGTGACTGAACTGAACTGACTGTATAAAAATGGGAAAATCATATATAATGTTAAGTAAATATACTAAAAGATAAAATAATACATTCACTGTAAGTACAACCATATAAAACTTATGTAAGTAAAAGGTAATATGTAAAACAAATAGTTGTATGGTAGCAGTAGGAATATCTTTTAATTTTTCCCTTAATATCATTACATTGGCTTTCAATAAATGTCAAAAAAAGTTTTTAAGGTATTTTGATTGTTTTCTATGAATTATAAGTCTTGGGCCAAAATTCAATACAACTAAAATTTAAATATAAAGTTGTTTCTACAAAAAACATTTTCAATATCAACCAATGGGCCACTTATATTTATATCATTAGTTGTACAATAAATGAATTTAGATTATCTCTTAAGTTCACTGGCCCTTTATTATTCTTATAACCTCTTAAGTTTATAGAATAAACTGTTGTCCAATATTTAAATAATCATATTTGTTTAAATATGGATACCCTAAAGTGAAATAAAACTATTTTTTGAAATTACGACCAATTCACACAAAACTAAAATATTTTCAGAAAGAGCAGCAAAAGATTTCTTTTCTTTTAATTTCAGAATAAGTATCAAGGTGATGAGGCACTAACTCTATTAGAAAATCTTGTACATAAATAAAACAAGACAAATATAATTTAAAAAACTTCTTATGGTAAAACAGTTTTCCTTTTCACCTAAACACTGAGATGTTTAGTACACATCAACAAGGAACAAATAGAAAAGGCAACAACATATGAGCCTTGGGAACTAAAGTCTGCTTTAGTTTCTGCTTTTATAGGAACTAAATGGTGGAGGACTCCATGACCAGGGGGGTGTGTGAGGGTGTGGGTGTGGGTGTGTGAGTGTGTGTACTTAGTTGTTCAGTCATGTCTGACTCTTTGCAACCCCATGAACTATCCACCAGACTCCTCCATGCATGGGATTATCCAGGCAAGAGTACTGAAGTGGGCAGCCATTCCCTTCTCCAGGGGATCTTCCCGACCCAGAGATCAAATCTGTGCCTCCTACATCTCCGCTGGTAAAGGCAGGTCCTTTACCACTGAGTCACCCGGGAAGCCCCTGCTGGGTTGGTAGGCACAGTCAATAAAACATCAACTCTGTTACAGACTCATAACCTTGAGCAGGTCAGTTAACTTCTCTGAGCTTCAGTTTCCCCACCTATAAAATAAGGACAATATTATCTATCTTATGTCATATGTAAACTATCTTAGGTATATGGCTCTTCAGCTCAGTTCAGTTCAGTTCAGTCGCTGAGTCGTGTCCAACTCTTTGTGACTCCATGAACCACAGCACGGCAGGCCTCTCTGTCCATCACCAACTACCGGTGTTTACTCAAACTCATGTCCATTGAGTCGGTGATGGACATGACATCTAACCATCTCATCCTCTGTCATCCCCTTCTCCTCCTGCCCTCAGTCTTTCCCAACATCAGGGTCTTTTTAAATGAGTCAACTCTTTGCATCAGGTGACCAAAATATTGGAGTTTCAGCTTCAACACCAGTCCTTCCAATGAACACCCAGGACTGATTTTAGGATGGACTGGTTGGATCTCCTTGCAGTCCAAGGGACTCTCAAGAGTGTTCTCCAACACCACAGTTCAAAAGCATCAATTCTTCAGTGCTCAGCTTTCTCTACAGTCCAATTCTCACATCCATACGTGACTACTGGAAAAACCATAGCCTTGACTAGATGGAACTTGGTTGACAAAGTAATGTCTCTGCTTTTTAATATGCTGTCTAGGTTGGTCATAATTTTCCTTCCAAGGAGTAAGCATCTTTTAATTTCATGGCTGTAGTCACCATCTGCAGTGATTTTGGAGCCCCAAAAATAGTCAGTTACAGTTTCCACTGTTTCCCTATCTATTTGCCATAAAGTGATGGGACCGGATGCCATGATCTTCGTTTTCTGAATGTTGAGCTTTAAGCCAACTTTTTCACTCTCCACCTTCACTTTCATCAAGAGGCTTTTTAGTTCCTCTTCACTTTCTGCCATAAGGGTGGTGTCATCTGCATATCTGAGGTTATTGATATTTCTCCCGGCAATCTTGATTCCAGCTTGTGCTTCTTCCAGCCTAGTATTTCTCATGATGTACTCTGCATATAAGTTAAATAAGCAGGGTGACAATATACAGCCTTGACCTTTTGGAACCAGTCTGTTGTTCCATGTCAGTTCTAACTGTTGCTTCCTGACGTGCATACAGATTTCTCAAGAGGCAGGTCAAGTGCTCTGGTATTCCTATCTCTTTCAGAATTTTCCACAGTTTATTGTGATCCATACAGCCAAAGGCTTTGGCATAGTCAATAAAGCAGAAATAGATGTTTTTCTGGAACTCTCTTGTTTTTTCAATGATCCAGCGGATGTTGGCAATTTGATCTCTGGTTCCTCTGCCTTTTCTAAAACCAGTTTGAACATCTGGAAGTTCACAGTTCATGTACTGCTGAAGCCTGGCTTAGAGAATTTTGAGCATTACTTTACTAGCTCAAAGTATGAGAGATGAGTGCAATTGTGCAGCAGTCTTAGTAGAGGTCGATAAATGACAGCTATTAAGAGACAAACCTGTATTTTAAACTCTAAGGTAAATATATGTACATGGTTTTACTGCTGCTGTTGTTATCCTCAAATTTCTTTCCAATAACCACCAACACAACAAAACTTTGCTCTACACTTTATACAAAAGGAACTAAAGATTTCTGCTCTAGTTATACAACTTTTATTTATTTGGTTGCACAGCGAGGCACAGAGGATCTTAGTTTTCCAACCAGGGATGGAACTCCTGCCCCTTCAGTGGAAGTGCAGCGTCCTAATCACTGGACCACCTGGGAATTCCCTCTACAGCTTTTAAACTTCAACTTACTTTCATTCTGCAGGATATTAATGGCATCGTCCATAATGCAGTCTGGTGAAAAGCCTGCAGTCTTTGACAGTAAACCCAACAATGATGCAATTTTCAGTCTCACAGACGGATCATTCTCCTGCAACAAAAGAAGCTATTGTTACCTTAATGCTCTACTCTCAGCTAACCAACAACAGGAACATGGGAAGTATCTCAAAAAAGACTCAATGATCCAAGTATTATCAAGCTTTATTTCTGAAAAATTAGCTGTATATGCTTTGGGGGAGAAAGTTTTTCTCAATCTGTGTGTTACATCCAAATAAAGCAAAGTGAATGAGAATATTTTCACACCTTCCTGATGTCATTAATTTCTCACCAGATGTATGCTTCTGGGATTAAAAGTACCTTTCTTTCACTGCGCAGTCACATTTGACATGAGCTGCAGCAACTTGTAGCATAAACACCGGGCACCCCAACACTGCTATCAGCGCGACTGTTTTTGGAGCCCCCAGAAATTGGGTGCTGCAGCTACCGCTGCTATCGCCAGAAAATTTTCACTCTGTTTTTTTGGGTCACCATATCCTGATCAGAAGTTCAGAGCAGGTGAATCTAATTGTCTGGGTGTAGGTCGGCCCCAAGGCAAAAGAGACTAAGAAATGATTTATTGGGCTTCCCTTTTGGCTCAGATGGTAAAGAATCCACCTGCAATGCAAGAGACCCAGGTTAGATCCCTGGGTCAGGAAGATCCCCTAAAAGAAGGAAATGGCAACCTACTCCAGGATTCTTGCCTAGAGAACTCCATGGACAGAAGAGGCTGGAGGGCTACAGTCTGTGGGGTCGCAGAGTCGGATGTAACTGAGTGAATGGTGGTTCAGTGGTTAAGAATCCACTTGCCAATGCAGGGGACACAGGTTCAGTCCCTTGTCCAGAAGACCCCACACGGGGCAGAGCAACTAAGCCCACACAACCCCAACTACTGAGCTTGTGCTCTAGAGCCTGCGAGCAACTACTGAGTCCATGTGCCACAACTACGGAAGCCCAAGTGCCCTAGAACCTGTGCTCTGCAACAAGAGAAGCCACCAAAAGAAGAAGCCCCCATATTGCAACTTGGGAGTAGCCACTACCCACCACAACTAGAGAAAGCTCATGCACAGAAATGAAGACCTAGAGCAGTCAAAAATAAAATTAATTCTTAAAAAGAATTAACGTAATATCTAGGTTAACCAGTAAAATGTATAACTCCCAAGCTAATAAAAAAGCAGTGGAGGAGAGAATTTTTTTAAAAAGAGCCAATGCAAAAGATGGTAACAATTGAGAGGAAAAAAAGAACACTAGCAAGTAAGATAAATAGAATGTATTTCATAAGAGGGTAGATTTAAACCCATATATTTCAATAAACACATTAAATATAAAGAACTAAATGCTCCAATTAAAAACTAAACACTGTCAGGTAAAATTTCTTAAAAAACTAACTATATGCTGTTGGGTCACAAAATAAAAAGTGATTAAAAAAAAGAGTTGAAAATAAAAGGCAGAAATAGGTATATCATGCAAGAGATAGCTGGTATCATTATATCAGTACTAGACAAAGCCATTATATGGTGACATGATTATTCGTAAAGAATCTAAAAGTACACATAATTTATTAAAATTATTAAATGAGCTTAACAAAGTTGTTAGATATAGGGTTTAATAAACAAAAACCAACTGCATTTCTGAATATCCTCTATGTACTACTTAAAAATAGAATTTTTAAATACATCATTTACAATAACAAAATATTAACTATATAGGAATAACTAACAAAAAGATGTACAAAACTTCTATGCAGAAAACAGCATTAAAATAATGGACATATCATGTCCATTGAATGGAAGACTCAATGTTATAAAATGCCAATCAGCAAATTGCATCTTAATTACAGAATTAATGCAACCCTAATCAAAATTCTAACAAGAAATTTTCTTTTCAGGCAGATTTTCACAAGTTGACTTAAAAATTTATAAAGAAATTAAAAGACAAGAATAATTAATATATTCTTAAAGAGGAAGAAAACAGGAGAAGTTACCCTACCAGATGTCAAAATTTATTATAATACTATGCTAAGACAGCACAGTATTGGCATAATAGAGAAATACACTAGACAGAAACACAAACAATGCATACTAAGACTTGTACAAAAATGTTATAGCAACACTTCTTATAATAGCTAAAAACTGGAGACAATCTAAATGTCTATCAATAATAGAATGAATAAATAAATTATGGCATATTCATACAATGAAATCTTATACTGCGATAAAAATAAATGAACTATAGCTAAAGTTAACAACAGAAGTAAATCTCAAGATAGAATTTTGAGCGAGAGTTACACATAAAAAGATACACACAGAAAGTAAAGGAGGGAAGGAGGAAGGAAGGAAGCATGGGTTGCATTTAGTACAGGTTTGAATGATTAAAAAAAAATCTTTTTAAAGGAAGCTTTTACCCATAACGTCAAGAGAGTGATGGTTATCTTTGAAAAAGTGAGGAGAAATAATTACAAAGAATTTTGAGGGGCCCTATGGGAGGCTCATTATATTCCATTTCTTAACCTGGATGGCAGTCACACCCTGTGTTCATGTTGATCAATAGGCTATATGAGTTTTTTCTATATATTCTTTGTGTTACAGTTCATAATAAAGTTCTAAAAATACGATAGTTACTTAGATTACCAGGGTAATAGTGGAAACAGGGAGGTAGGTGGACTCAAGAGATACTTAGAAAGTAAAATCAACATGAGTGGTGAAGAAGGGAATATGGGGAGAGGAAAGGGTGAGGGTGGTATACAGTATCTTTCTTGGTTTTCTGATGTAAGGGTCTATATTGATGGTGGTACATTTCCTGCTATAAGGCAGACTGGAGAATGAATGGAGATACAAGTTCAGTTCTGAATACAAAGAGAAGTCAATTCTTTATGGACTGAAAGAACATCATCAAATCAAGTAATTGTCTTTCAGAGACAATGCACTCGTCAAATACCCTAATTTTGTAGTAAGAAAGGACAGAAAAGCTACATAGCCTTTCTACAGTCTGGAATGGAGTCACAGACCTCCAAACACATGGAAACAGCCAAGAAAGCAGAAATACTAAGTCTAGCAAATAAGAGGAAGGCAAGGACGGAACAAAGAATAATGAGAGTATCTGATCCAGTAACATTCTTTCTTCATCTGGATACTTTACTCAAGTTTTTCTACTTTCTGAAATTATCCCCTGGTACCCTTAATGACTAAGCTTACAACTGCCTCTGTCAAAAGCCTAATAACTGCTCTTCTCACCATTAAAATTCTCCTTGTTCAGGCTTTTCTCATTTTGCTATAGACTTTCCAGTTTCCTAGCTGGTCACCCTAAGTCCTGTCTTACCTGGCCCTCATTCAATTCCTCCATCTGCCATACCACCCCACAGAGTGACAGCTAAAACAAAAATTCACAAGGCAGAATTCAAAAACCTATTAGATAAGATTTCTAGTCTTATCTCTTAAAGAGCTCTCAATTTAAAATGTACACCAGCCCAACTACCTGTATTTCTTCTAATGTGACAGATTATTTCACATCTCCAAGTCTTTGCTCACAATTCTTCCTTCTTTCTAAAATGCCTTTCTTCTTGTTTTCCAACTAGTCAAAATCTGCTTAAGATTCACCTCAAGCATCACCCTAGCTCAGTCGGTAAAGAATCTGCCTGCAATGCAGGAGACCAGGGTTCAATCCTTGGGTCAGGAAGATCCCCAGAAGAAAATGGCAACCCACTTCAGTATTCTTGCCTGGAGAACCCCATGGACAGAGGAGCCTCACGGGCTATAGTCCATGGGGTCTCAAGAGTCGGACACGACTTAGTGACTAAACCACCACCAAGCATCACTACTCTACGATGCCCTTCTAGACCTATGCTCCCACATAAAACTGATTACCTTCTTCTTTAAAAGTTACGTTATAACCTGTCCCACATTTCATAATACCTGTAACACTGTATTGGGTTTCCATGGTGGCTGAGTGGTAAAGAATCCGCCTGCCAAGGCAGGCGACATGAGTTTGATCCCTGGGTCGGGAAGATCCCCTGGAGAAGGAAATGGCAATCCACGCCAGCATTCTTGCCTGGGAAATCAGTGTGCAATTATCCATTTATTGTCTAATCTACCCAATCAGACTCAGATCAGGGATCACACATTAATCTCTGTATCACTAACATGAAGCAAAGGGCTGGCAGAATTAGTATCCAGAACATTTTGAATGAATGAACAAAATGAGTAAATTAATAACTCAAGCCCTTAACTATCTATATACCACATGTATTATTTGGTCTACCAACTATATTGCTAGTCCTTAAAGGACAAAGAACATGTCTCACAGTTCTTTAACATCCTCCACAGTAACTAATACAATAGAATAAATGAAGAATCCCTCATATGAAATAAGTTCAGATACTGCTACCTGGCCACAGAAAAATTTGTAGTAGAAAAGCAGAAGCCAAAGTAATTACCCACTAAAATACAAGATACCACATTTCTGGATAAAATAGAAGAAAGGATAAATAAAACACTATGGTCATCAATCTACATCTGGACCAACTTATTATTGCTCGTTACCTTTGGGGCTAGAATCTGCTAGACTAAGGCAAGCAGCATGGCCTCGTTAAACAGCTCAGGGTCTGACATAACACTTCTTCTAGAGATGGTATCAGTATTATGTTTTTAAAAAGAAGCTTTTTATTATTAATTTTTGGCCATACCACAAGGCATGCAGGATCTTTGTTCCCCAACCAGGGCCCAAACCCACGTCCCCTGCAGTAGAAGCACAATCTTAACCACTGGACCACCAGGGAAGTCCCTAAAAAGAGTCTTTACTGTTAGAGATATAAACTGAAATTTAAGAGTAAAATGATAAGATGCTAGGAATTTGTTTTCACAAGAATCTGGTGCAGAGGGTGAAAGTGGAGGAAATGGAGGTAGACAATAGGAGTTGGGCTCGGGGGGTGAGAATAAAACAAATCTGGACATGAAATGATAATTGTTGAAGCTGGATAATAACTACATATGAATTAATTAAACTATTCTAACTGTATATAGATTTGTTCCATAGTAAAAAGTTGAAAAAATATTCCATACAATCGAGAGATTCTATCCCTGGGTATTTATCAGAAGAAAACAAAAATACTAATTCCAAAAGATATCAGCACCCCTGTATGTTGCGGCATTATAACAATAGCCAAGATACGGAAGCAACCTAACTGCCCATTGATAGATGAATGGGTAAAAAAGACGTGATATATATATACACCATGGAATCAGCCATAAAAAAAAAATGAAATCTTGCAATTTGCAACAACATGGATGGATCTAGGGGGTATTACGCTAAGTAAAATAAGTCAGAGAAAGTGATACTGTATGATTTCACTTATATGTAGAATCTGAAAAACAAAACAAATGAATAAACATAACCAAATGGAAATAAAGTCATAGATACAGAGATACATAGGTGTTTGCCAGAGGGGGAGGAGGGAGAAATAGGTGAGGAAGATTAAGAGATGCATACTTCCAGGTGCAAAATAAATGCATCATGAGCATGAAATGTACAGCATCGGGAACACAGTCAATAACTAATATCTTTGTATGGTGACAGATCATAACTCAATTTATTGTGGTCATTTTGAAATGCATAGAAATACTGCATCACTACACTGTGTAGCATGACCTAACATAAGGTTGTAGGTCAGTTCTACTTTAAAAACAAACAAATCCATAGAAAAGGGGATCAGATTTGTGGTTACCAGAAGCAGAGGTGGGGGAAAGGGAACAACCCAGGGAGCGAACCCAGGTCTCCCACATTGCAGGCGGATTCTTTACCAGCTGAGCCACCAGGGAAGCCCAAGAATACTGGAGAGGGTAGCCTATCCCTTCTCCTGGGGATCTTCCTGACCCAGGAGTTGAACTGGGGTCTCCTGCATTGCAGGTAGATTTTTTACCAGCTGAGCTACCAAGAAAGCCCTTAATTATACTTTAAAAACAAATGAATCCATGGAAAAGGGGATCAGATTTGTGGTTACCAGAAGCAGAGGTGGGCAGAAGGGAACTGGATGAAGGTAGTCAAAAGGTACAAACTTTTAGTTGTGAGGTTAAGTATTAAGGTTGTAATGAATAACATGATAAATACAATTAACACTGCTGTATGTTACATACGAAAGTTGTTATAGGAGAGTAAATCCCAAGTGTTCTCAACACAAGAAAAAAACTGTGTCGATTTCTTTAATTTTGTATCTATGTGAGATGACAGATGTTCACTAAATGTATTGTGGTGGTGCAGGAGTGGCAGCCGTTGAGGAACTATCCCACGTCCAAGGTCAGGAGTGGCGGCCGTTGAGGAGCTACCCCACGTTCAAGGTTAGGAGCAGAGGCCATGAGGAGATACCCCACATCCAAGGTCAGCAGCAGCAGCTGAGAGAAGCTACCCCACGTTCAAGGTAAGGAGCAGCAGCTGTGCTTTGCTGGGGGAGCTGTGAAGAGATACCCCACGTACAAGGTAAGAGAAACCCAAGTAAGACAGTAGGAGCTGAGAGAGGGCATCAGAGGGCAGACAGACTGAAACCACAATCACAGACAACCAGCCAATCTGATTACACAGACCAAAGCTTGTCTAACTCAATAAAACTAAGCCATGCCTGTGGGGCCACCCAAGACAGACAGGTCATGGTGGAGAGGTCTGACAGAATGTGGTCCACTGGAGAAGGGAATGGCAAATCACTTCAGTATTCTTGCCTTGAGAACCCCATGAACAGTATGAAAAGGCAAAATGATAGGATACTGAAAGAGGAACTCCCCAGGTCAGGAGGTGCCCAATATGCTACTGGAGATCAGTGGAGAAATAACTCCAGAAAGAATGAAGGGATGGAACCAAAGCAAAAACAGTACCCAGCTGTGGATGTGACTGGTGATAGAAGCAGGCTCCGATGCTGTAAAGAGCAATATTGCATAGGAACCTGGAATGTTAAGTCCATGAATCAAGGCAAATTGGAAGTGGTCAAACAGGAGATGGCAAGAGTGAATGTCCACATTCTAGAAATCAGCGAACTAAGATGGACTGGAAATGGATGGATTTAACTCAGATGACCATTGTATCTGCTACTATGGGCAGGAATCCCTTAGAAGAAATGGAGTAGCCATCATGGTCAACAAAAGAGTCTGAAATGCAGTACTTGGATGCAATCTCAAAAGTGACAGAATGATCTCTGTTCGTTTCCAAGGCAAACCATTCAACATCATGGTAATCCAAGTCTATGCCCTGACCAGTAATGCAGAAGAAGCTGAAGTTGAACAGTTCTATGAAGACCTAAAAGACTTTCTAGAACTAACACCCAAAAAGATGTCCTTTTCATTACAGGGGACTGGAACACAAAAGTAGGAAGTCAAGAGATACCTGGAGTAACAGGCAAATTTGGCCTTTGATTACACAAAGATGCAGGGCAAAGGCTAACAGAGTTTTGCGAACAGAACGCTCTAGTCACAGCAAACACCCTCTTC